>NC_057349.1:100307074-102807074 GCF_016509475.1 Prionailurus bengalensis | reverse complement strand
CACAGATCACTGTGTGAACAAAATGACTGCACACGTGAAGCACTTTTCACAGTGCCCGTCCACAGTAGATAACCCAGGAACTATTGGGTATTGTTGTTGTTTTAATTTTAAGATGGGTATTCTTCCAACTTTTGTCTAAAGATAGTAACGTTTCTGTTGTTCATACTTTCTGATAGGCAGACATGCTCTAAAATCAATTAGAACTTGACAACTGGATTTTATTCCCTCTTTTATTAATGTTTCCACAAATGTGTTTGAGTACCTACTATGTGTTATGTACTACACAAGACAGGTCAGACACCGCCCCTGGGCACACAAAGCTGACATGGCTTGCGAGTCCTCAGGCAGTTAAAGGGAAGTAGGACAAGGCATGATGGGGAGGTTCACACAGTAGAGATTGTGCAGCAGGGCACTTCAATCCATGAAGGCAGCCTGGAGGAAGTGACGCTGCACTGATAGCTGACGGAGGCACAGGAGCTAACCAGGTGAGGGAAGAGTAATAAATATACGGGGACAAGAGCATACCAGGCAGAGGACTGAAAGATTTTCAGAAAGACTGAACTCATGAGACTACGTATGGGGGAAAGGAAAGGAAAAGTGTCAGGAAGAAAGAGGGACGGCTAACAAGGCAAGAGGGACCAGCCCATTAAGGCCATATGAACCGGTCTTTGGACTTTGGACATTATCCTGAAGGTAATGAGAAGCTATTGAGGTTTTGAGTGTCCGATCAGATTTTCGATTTGAGTATCAAGATCAGATTTGTATATTAGAAAGACCAGTGTTGGTGCACAGTGAAGAATGGATTGGACGGGAACATAACAGGGGGCAGGAAGACCGGTTAGGAAGTCAAGACAGTGAACAGGGTAGTGCGCAACAGTGGTCTGCAGGTCTTCGCAGGAGGATACAAAGTATCACACTTGGAAATGTAGAACGGTACCCATATCCTCGCTTGGACAACGGGATGGATCGTCATGGTAGTGAGCAAAGGAAGCAATGCAGAAGGAGAAGGTGGAGGCAGAAGACAGATGCGTTGCTCCGGGGCATGTTAAGATGGAAGTGCCTGTGTTGTCTAAACACCAAAGGCCCGTAAGTGTTGAATAAATAGCTTTGAGTTCAGGAAAGAAAGCTTAAATGAAGATGTCGCTAACATGGTCATTGCAGCAGCCATAGACATAGGGCAGGTGGCTGAAGCAGGCTGAAGAGAGTGACCGAGAACAGAGACCTGAGGAAAAGCCATATACAAGATACAGATGGGAGGACCTCAAGGGACACCGAGAAAGAACAGCCACAGAGGTGGTGGGAAAATGTGAAGAGTGGAGGTATCATGATGACCAGCAGGATAAAACGTTTCCAGAAGAAGGGGAAGTAGGTGTCAGATGCTGTGGAGGTGTGAAATAAGCAAGGTACTGAGGAGCGTAACCACCAGATTTAGCAACAAGGAGATCTCTTAAGAAGAGGCTAGCTTTGAGCCAGTGAGGGTGCAAATAACAAATGGAAACTACCTAAGAGTTGATGGCCTTCCAGATGAGTATATTATTAAAAAGCACGTCACATGACTACATTAGTAAGACGGTTGCACTAAGACCTGGTAAATCCAGATTTTTACAACTTAAATACCAGAACTACAAAATACGTACCACTTTTGATCATTTTTTTTTTCTTAATGGGTTCGCATCACTGGTTTGACATGTACCTTTGAATCATAGAAATGTTCTGTAAAAGAATACGAATCTTATGCCCTCGTTGAGTTGTTAGAAATGTGCCTCTTAATGAAACTCAGCTGTGAATGCTGAAGAAACAGGAATGAGCAGGGCGGGGAAGAAATTCTCTTGGGTTAAGTTCCTTTTGAACACTTTTTGTTAATGTGGGAAAGAGGTAGGAAATGAAAGCATCCCATAGAGGAATTCCAAATGGAAAAACAGTTCCTGCCCTTGCATGTACATATATGCAGAATGAAACTCAGAGAAAGGATAAACTCCGGGAGGAAAAGCCAGTGATTCATTATTGTGAGTTAAGAGGGGACATGCTATAAATCACAAGCAGGAAAAGCCCAGTGCTGTTCTCCCTGCTCTGTTCCACTGTTGAAAATTAATTTTCCCCAGGATTTTTTTTTTTCCTGGTGGCTGTTATTTACAGTATTGTCCACCCAGCCCCGCTCGTTCATTTACACAGGCCGTCCCTGTTGGTGCACCAGGGTAAAGCACAGCAAATTAGGTTGGGGGGTTGTAGGAGCTCTACGAGGAAGCACTGTTTCCAGTTCAATCTATAAACGTGGGGTGTGTTCATCTTCACATTTCACACCAGGCCCAAGCCCAAGCCCAGGTTAGTACTTGAGATTCGTGTTTAAGAGAGCTTTGGAAAGGATCACGTTTGGGAGATTTTCCTTTTAAAAATATATAAGGTCACTCAGGTGTGTGATATAACGGGTCCTTTCATGGACACGGCATCTTCTCACAGGGGCTCTGTCGCGTTGAGGGTAGAGCTGAGGAGCCGGCTGCCTCGTGGAGCCGTTGGCTTGGGGAGTGGCAGGGCCGTGAAGGGCACCCCCGATCCCTGCGTCCCCCGTCCCGGGTGAGTGGCCCCTCTCAGGACTGAGCACGTGGAGCCGGGCCCGGACTGAGGGCCTCAGTGCACCCTGTTCCCACTTACTCACCAGCAGAGCCAACCCTGGGAGGTGACACCAGAATGAGGTCCATTTCACAAAGAGGAAAGTCAGAGCCTGACAAATTACGTACTGGGCCTAAGTACACCACGACTAAGTAGTAAGAGCTGGATTCAAACCCAGATTGTTCCACAATGGCCCAATGGAACGCAAGAATAGTAGGTTTGTGTATGTATACTTTTTTGCTTTGGGTTTGTATTTTTTTTTTTTTTCAGGTTGCTGAAGAGAGTCCCCTGGCTTGATTAACAGAAGACTAAATTATTTTGTCTTCCCATGCTACCACAAGTTTCCCTTTACAATCCTATTCTTTTTTTTTCTTTATTCCTTATATATATTTATATCCTATTTACTTCTCTGTGGGCCACTTAAAATTGGAAAGAAGATGACGAAGGAGATGCTTTATTAAGTCACAAGATAAAGCATTGTTAAAATTTAGTATCATGATAAAATAAAGCGTAACAAATCAAGTCAAATCTATTAGTGTTAAGCAAGAGAGATATTATTCCATGAAATAATTAGCATAAATTCATTCAACAAATACTTCTTAAGCACCGGCTTCTCTCTGGAGGCCCTCCTCTGTGCTGGGTCAACAACGGTGGACAAAACAGATGGCCTGTCCTCCAGAAGCTGTCATTCTGGGGGGGGGGGGGGGGATGAGGGAGGCAGGCAGTTAACATATATGTAACAAGGGCATACGTTTGCCTTTGGTGAGAGGAAGCAAAGTTCAGTGGGTGTGGGCACCAAGGGGGTGAGAGGAAGAGGGTGTGTTCTTAGGCATCACAGTCAGGGGAGACTTTTCACGCGAGATGATGTTTGACAGGAGCCACAGTGAGCAAACCCTGGCCACAGATGGGTGGAGGGCATCTGAGGACGAGGAAGCCTTAGCAGCGAATACTCTGAGACAAGAACTCTAAGTGTTTGTGTGTCCTTACCGCTGCCTTCCGCCAGAAAGGAGACCAGTGTAGCCCAGAATAGAGTAGGCCAGAGGGAGGAAGCATGACATAGCTACTAAATCAGAGAAGCCCAAGCGGTGGGGCAGGGTGGCCTATTTTGTAGGGCCCTGTAAACCACTTCAGTCAAATGTAGTAAGCAAGTCACATTTACAAGTCATCTTGCTGGCTGTGGTACACCTCATCCAAATTTTACCCGTTTGCCCTTCTTTTGGTTTTTCTTTTCACTTATAAGTAGTTCCAATTGGATGATTTGTCCTGAATCCCAAAAGAGCGGATCAGAAAATAAGCAGCCGGCCACTCCCTTCTCCTCCCTCAGGGCAGGAAGCAGTAACTGATCATAGAGTTCTCTAGTCCACTGCAAAAGGTCAGAGCCAGCCAAGAGATGAGCCTTTCCAGATATAGCCTTTAATATGCATATGTTTCCATCCCTGCCCTTCACCTCACCCTGCTTCATTAATAGATTAAGGTCCAAGATCCAAGCCTCCAGCAGCTGACTTGCCTTTGCTTCAGTCCAGCTGCCTGACCCAGAAACTAAAATGCCCTCTGATCCTTTCTACTTCACACTGAGCACCTCCTGACCCTGTGTGCACTCAGTCCCTTTCAGTCCCCTAGGTAGCTCCCCACCACTCACTGTTGCCCTCTTGGGACCTGAACAGCGAACAGCTGAAAGCAAAATAACCTTGACCTTTCTAGGTCTTAGCTTCCTCACTGGCAAAATGGCTCATCTCGCTCAGCCTGCAGAATGGTCGTGAGTAGGAAGTAGCAGCTATTAATAAAGTGAGTGTGCCTGATTCTAGTTGAGTCCTTGATCTGATAGAAGAAAAAGCAGGGAGAAAAATGGGTCGTAGAAACTTGAAATAGAAGAAACAGAGGTGAGGGGTGCCTGGGTGGCTCAGTCAGCTGAGTGTCTGACTCTTGATTTCGCTCAGGTCATGATCTCACAGTTGCTGAGTTTGAGCCTCAAATCAGGCTCTGCACTGACAACAGAGACTGCTTGGGATTCTCCCTCTCTCCTCCCTGTGCCCCTCTCCTACTCGTACTCTCTTTCTCTCTCCTAAAATAAATAAATAAACTTTAAAAAAGGAGAAGAAGAAGGAACGGAGGTGAAAATGACGTACGTTTTGTACTGGCCTTCTATCATATCTGGCTGAGCACAGAATTACCAAGAATGAGATAAGACAGAATATATTGTCCAGGACAAAAGCTTGAGGTCTCTATCAATATGATGTCATGGGAGTCCACCCAGTGGAGAACATGAATATGAAGATGATCATCAGATAATTCCTGCCATGGAGAGAGGACAGAGTTTTCAACTGGTGGGTGGGAAGGATGAGTATATTGATGAAAATACAGAGATAGACAACATTTAGAAAATTAGGAAGTGCAACAGAATTCCAATAGAATACGTAAGTATTCCAACCTATCGTCACTTCGTGGGAGGCTGTTGAACATTATTTAGTTAGCTATACTGAAGCAGGGCAGAATCGGGCCGGGCCTGGCACTCCCCCATCACCAAGGAACATACAAGAGGGGACATACCAGCTGTAAGTACTCTTAGGAAGTCTAGAGTAGGAGCCAGATCCCAGTATTTGAATGATAGCCATGAGAGTCACCATGTTACCACTACCATAGACATTGGGCAATAAGTTTTGATGGACAAGTTAAATAGAGCAACTGGAAATACGCAAGCAAATGCATAGAACCTCAACCATCGGCTGGGGCTCAGAGGCAAGGCTTCTACTCCTTGTAAAATGGAACGAGAGGGCTTGAGGGAGACTAGAACTAATATGGGGCCAACTAAAGAGCATGGAAATTACGAGGCAGGTTCCCAGGCAGATTCAGTTGATAATACTGAGATCCAATACATCTAAACAAGGCAGGAGTTTTGGAATCCGAATCCAAAACACAGGCCAAAGCACTTCTCAGCAAAGGCCACACGATGCTGAGCCCCTACATCCCTCCTGGCTGAGATGGGGACCCACTGACCAAGGGGCAAGCCACTTGAGATTGCACTTGCATTGGGGAGTTGGGCCACAGGAAGAAAGTGTGTAGAGGTGAGGAAATGAACTAGTGCTAACCCTTCTCACCTGACCAAGTCTCAGAAAAATCCATTTCAGTCTCTGGACTTCCTTGGGTTGCAAGATGGAAATTCTGAGAAGAAAGTTGAGGAAAGTAAATCTGTAAGTTGTTTGGGAGTTCCAAGTGCTACCTTCTTTCTAAAAATCATTTTTTCCTTAGCTCACGTAGTTAACAGAATTCTTTTCCAGTATCTAAAATGTCGACTTTAACTGGACTTTAGTGAAGAATGATGTCCTTAAAAACTTAAAATTCTGGGGGCGCCTGGGTAGCTCAGTTGGTTAACCATCCGACTTCGGCTTAGGTCATGATCTCACGGTTCATGAGTTCAAGCCCTCCACTGGGCTTGCTGCTGTCAGTGTAGACCATGCTTTGGACCCTCTGTCCCCCTCTTTCTTTTCCCTCCCCTGCTCGTGTGTGCGCTCTCTCTCTCTCTCTCTCTCTTTCTCTCTCTCTTTCTCTCAAAAGAAACATTAAGAAAAGAATTAAAAATGTTTTAATTTTTTTCAAAAACCTTAAAATTCTGGAGTTCTAAGTAAAGAAATAGAGACTGTAGGTGTGCTAATAACAGTCCATGAAGTCTTAGAGTGATGTGTGCCACACAGATACATATAGTGAGAGAAACACAATTAGGCACTTGCGGAGACCGATTCTTTTTCTTTAAAAATGGAAACTTGTGTGCTAATGTTGACAGTGAGACCAAAGTTTTCTCCTGAATAAATTAAGCAACATAAATCTGAACTTGCCAGCTTACAATTAACCCAGCCACAGACAGTAGGATATAAGAGTAGAGCGGAATGTGTTGAATTGGAACAGAATGACCTTATACACACTGGCACAAGAACTTATGTTTTTCTGTTTTAATTTACAGTTTGCAAAGTGTTGATATAATTTTCTGCATTCTACATAATTTGATTATAAGAGTCTCCTTTCAAAGGGGCTTTGAGTATATTGGAATTTATTGGGCAAATGCTTATTCGGGGGCAAATGGTTATTCATCTACTTATTGGCTTCCAGAGAGAGGTTGTGCTGGTTCATTTAGGCGACTGGAATCCTGTCCACCAGAAAGCTAATCAACAAGATGGCCGGTTACATTCATGAGTATTTCTTTTGGAGGCATTTCGTTTCAATCCCACAGATGGTAGCTGCAGTCCATTAGTTTGTGAGCCAAGCTTTTCTGTGTCCTATTGTACTTAGCAAAATTGCTATTGCAGCAACACGATTATTCCAAATTCAGTGAGACTCAGCAGGGCTAAAACAAAGCTATGTCATAACAATTTAATCCCAGCTCACCTTCCCCTTTACTGGATAAACAACCAAACACCTGCTGAATTCTGCGACACATAATGAGAACATCTGAGCAACAAAGATCAAAGAGCACTGACATCTGATCTTAAAACCAATACAGTGGAACCCCATTTTGGAAAGGGTTTTTATTACATGGTTTCAGGTAGCTATTCTGTGGGTCAAATTATAGTACCCAAAATAAACCGTACCAAAAAATCCTACCTCGGCATGGCTAATTTGTAAGGCCTATGCCTCATCATCAACCTTTTTAGGAGCTTCGTGCCATCCACCTCAGCCTTCATTTGAATGACTTGAAAAATGGTCATTTAGAATTTACAAGGGCAAGAGAATATGTGTTTTCTGCTTAAAAAAAGAAAAAAAAACCAGTAAAAAATGCAAGATGAAAACCTGTTAAGGATGTTTATCTTCCCGGTTGCACTAGAATCTCCACTTTCAAAAACAAGCAAAATACTTTGAGCTTTGAAAATATCCCGAACACAAGTTTTCCAGTGTAATTCACAGAAGACACCTTGATTGTCCCTTCTGGGTACTTTTTCCTCCATGCTTATGAGGAATAAATAAATCTGACCACAAATGGCAATGCTTTCTTCCAGGATTTTAATGTAACACTGAATACACCTCCTACACTCAGGTATTACCTCCTCCTGTGGGTCTTTTTTTTTTTTTTTTTTTTTTTTGTAGTGCACTATAAACAGTAGAATGCAAGCCTCCTTGCCTTCTTCTAGCAAATCCGAATGGTTGTTAACCCCCGTATTCTTTATAAAACGCTTCCTGAGTCAACATGAAATGGACTTTCTGCTCCGGTCCTCCATACAGGTCCCAGCGTTCCCCAGGTTCTCTAGTCTGTAAAGGCCCCTTGTATAATTTCTGATATAAAAAGTAAACACTTATTTTGACGTACGCAGTCAGGAGGGCACCTAGGCCTATGTACATTTGCTTATGAGATTTGCTGTCTTAGAAAACGTTAAGAAGGCAAACGGGGAACAACAGTCATGCTGTGCCCTGAAACACCTGGAGCCGAATGGAACTGACTGGTGTTTTTATGTTAATTGTGTGGACATCGGCTGTGTGGCATCTAGATCTGCGCGAGTCCCGTGATGTGCAGGGACATCCATAGCAGCTCATTGTATTGGAGTTATTGTTAAATTAATTCTATTTAGCTCACAACAAGGAGCTAAAGGCTGGTTTTCAATGAGAGTGCTTGATGGCAGCCAAAAAACTAATAATAATAATTAGCCATTGCCCACTCCCTATAGAATATAAATTCTAGTCTCCAAAGGTAACCTAGGCCCACTGTACCAGATTATTCCAAATTCGTGGAGACTCAGCAGGGCTGAAACATCCTCCTGGCATGAGAAGTCTCCTGTTTTAGCCAACCTGGCCCTCTAACCAGCAAAGGAGAACTATATTTTAAGCCTGTCTCTGTTTGATATTGGAGGGTTCAGAAGTACCAGGATTTTGAAGCATGCTTGAACTCATTTGGGACTACCTTTGAATACTTGATAAAAACTGAACTTTGTGTGTGTGTGTGTGTTGTACTTTTTTACATGTAATTTTGGGGTGGTGATATACCCCAGATACTAAACTCCTGCTGACCTGAGAATTTATACGGCCTAGAAAAATGGCTTTATGGTATTTGAACTAAAAATTCAAATTACTCTAGAGGTGATGCTTTTATTGGCTCTGACCTCAAACCATTCTGAAATGATGATGTCCTGCACTGGGACGAAGGAGGATATCTTTGCTATGACAAAGGGAACCCAGGCCCCTCCCATTCACCCTCTACTATTTGGGCAGTGGTTGTTTTATCCGTATAAGCCACCCTGGCCACTCTCTCGTTTCCTCCTCTAATCAAGCAGGATCTGGGTCTCCATGTGAGCATTATGTTTCCTATCCTCTGATTTGGGAGCGTGCCTTTCCAAACCTAACATTGTCATTTCATCTCATCCTTGCCTTAAACCAGGGTCCACGTAGCCCAGGCCTACTGCTGGGACCACCATAAATAACACTGGAGATGAAACCAGAAGCACACTAAGCCATTTTGAGAAAGAATCTTCCATTACAAACAAACCCTCTTCCTGAAAAGATGGCAAAAGGTCCATAGGAAGTGTTGTTTTGTGTCGTACTGTTTTGTTTTGTTTGAGTGAGACAGTCTTTGGGCCGTGTGGGAGCCAGGACTGGAATGTGCTCTCAGAAACAACCTAGAAGTACAAAACCAAACGCTGGGTCTAGAACTTGAAGGAACACAGACAGAATGCGAGAACTAGAACATAGTTCTAGTATGAAAGGTACGAGATCAGTTTCAAAGCCAAGATTCTCAGGGTGTAAACAGTGAGGGGTGCCAAAAAGGGAAGGGTAAGTCAGTGACAAAAACCGCTGGAGAGCAGAGGAGCTGCTCTGAGGGGTGGGGAAGAGGTGAGCAGGGACGGTAATGTCCATGAGCATCAGCTGAGCATGTGTGAAGGGCACGGACCACACGGGCACAGGTGAGATTTCACCTGCTAGAGGCTCCCACTCTTCAGGCCTCGACGAACAACGGAGTGGTGAGCCAGGGACATTCAGATTTACTGTTACATGTCAGGCACTGTCGTAGGAGGAATTCAAAGGTTGCTCATTTGATTCTTCTGAATTCTTCTGATTCTTTTGACACCACTCTGAAATGTGGGTCAGGTCACACAGCTAGTAAAAGCCCAGGCTAAGATTTGTACCCAAGTCTACCCGATGCCAAAGGCTTTGTGTGTTCCCCCTAGCAGGGGTTAGAACATGTTTAAAGTGTTCCGTGGACTTTCTGGGCCTGCCACGTTCAGTCTCCACTTGTACACTGTAGATGCATTGAAGTGAGGGCTGTCTTCTGCTCAGGGATTTTTCCCATCATTAAATGGTCATGTTTGGTCAGACCGTAGGAACTTCCGGAGAGTTCGGTGTTCAGTCCTTATGGCTGATTTTTTCAAAGACAGTCCCAAAGCTGAAACGGATTTCTTTCTTTGTGATGTAAGAAAGAAGGCCTTTGTCAGGCTGTAATTTTATTTGTGCACTTTCAGTCTTCGATCAGTGAGTGGTGGGAAATCATGTTAGTAATCTAATGACTCCATTAAATGTATTGGGCTTAGGTCACCCAAAAGTGGCCTGAAGTCCGCTCTTGGACTTCGCCAGTGTTTGGGAGCACGGCACGCTTGTCTTTGTGTAGGCCAGAACAGAGTGAATGTCTTTCAGCCTCAAGATACAGGACAGCAGTTTTCCTGACACTCGAATCATCCAATCTGTCAGGGGCAGTTATGCGCCAGTCGGCTCAGGCTACAGAGCTGAGGGTAGTGAACCCACTGCCTCTGGGAACACCCCGAGTGCATTCGCATTGCCTGCCAAACTCTGACATTGGAACAGCAACGACCCCGAATACCGAATCCCCTCCTATTCTGCCTCGGACGTGGAAACAGTTCCTAAGAGAAACACAAATCTAGAAGAGGAGCGAGGCGATGACTATCCACAGTGACCTCCCACGGAATACAACGTATGTGTGGTAACAATGATAGTCAGGATCGTTCCATCAGACATTGATGTACGGATTATTCTCTGCCGGGTGCTGTTCTGTGCACTTTATGGGTATTGACTCCTTAGTGGTTACAACAGTCTTATTAAGTAGGTCCTGTTATTATGCCACCATTAAGGATGAGGAGACTAAGGCGTAGAACTGTTAAGCAACTTGCCCAAGACCGCATATCTAGTTTTGACTTTTTAGCCACCTTTCAGCAGCTACTAAAATGATGTTCCTTGTATGAAGAAACGGATGAGACAGGTGTACTGACTGACAGCTGCTCTAGAATTAGTGCAAGGAGGGGGCGCCTGGGTGGCTCAGTCGGTTGAGCATCTGAGTCTCGATTTCGGCTCAGGTCACCATCTCACGGTTTGTGATATTGAGCCCCATGTCGGGCTCTGCGCTGACAGTGCAGAGCCTGCTTGGGATTCTCTCTCCACCTCTCCCCCGCTCGCTCTCGCTCTTGCTCTCTCTCTCGAATAAATAACCATGAAAATTTTTTTTTAAAAATAATTAGTACAGGGAGAAGAGCGATCTCGGTAACTTACACACTTAGTCTGCACTGTTTAAGTCCCTGCATGGCTCCCAGTGGCCACTGTCCATCTCCTGCTTCTCTTCTGACTCCAGAAGCCCAAGAGTCTTTCTCTGAGAATACATTTAGGGGAGGAATCTGTGATAATGAGGCAGGGGAAGTGATGAGTGAGGTGAAAGAATAACTTTTACCTAAAAACAATCCAGAGGAAATGATGCTGTTCTGTGCAGCCCTCTTCCCTCCCCCTTCCTAGTCTCCTATAAATGGATAGCCATCTAGGCAAGCCTTGACTTGGGATGATTCTAGTTCATAAGACTAGATCACTCAGTGCCATTATTTTAGCTCCTCGTATGAGACTTTGAGATAGTTTTATTATAGAGAAGACTTTTCTGTAATGGCATTTACTCTGATGTGGTTTCACCTGTAAGGGCAAAAAAATTTATCAGACTTCTCAGTGATATCATTTATTCATCTTGACAAACGTTTTTCAGAAATGGCCACGTTGACATTCTGTTTGCCTCCCAAGGCTTGCATTATCCTCGGCCACTACCAGTTACTGCCCCACCCCCGCCCCCCCTCTCCCAGGACACGTGTGCTGCCACATGACCACCCACACCCAGCGTTTCCACATGGCATGGGCTCTAATGAAAGGTCGACGGCATTTCTTTCTGATGGTATTCCAGTTGACGTGCAGGACCTGGAACATTAAAGGGGAGGGCATTACGTTATGAGAGAGAAAGGGGAGACAGCACAGAAACCCAGAAATACCATGAACATTTCAGAAAACTGGCTGTAGATAATGAAGATTAAAAACGTGGAATAAAAAATGAAGCAGGGAAGTATTCGTTTTATTCAGATAATGTAAGGATCTGAGAGCCAACAGAATATTCTGGCAGTCATTAGCATGACAAGCCTGCGTACAAAGCGGCAGGTGAAGGATCATCTCAGGGAGAGCACAGGGGTGGCAAAGCAGCAGGGCCCGGCTCTAGGAGCACCTGAAGTCTGTAACCAGTGGCTGCGGGACAGGGGCTAATGGGCGGGAAGGTCACACTCACCTTGCCAGCTTCGCCTTCCCAATATCCTCTGCTTCCTTCGTACATTCCAACTGAGTTTCATGCATTTGGTATTGTACATATTGTTAAAATGAAAATTAAAACTGTCATCCTTGGGTGGCTGGTGCACATTTATAATTTATCACCTTCCTTTATAGTTAAAAAGGACAACCAGGGAAATGCAGCTTAGCCCTCACTCACAAACTCTCAGCACTGCATAAAGCACGCTCGGGCCTCGTAGGACAGATATACTGCACACATTTAGCATATTTATTTCTCCCCTTATGGAACTTCTTCTTATCCGGGGTATGCTTAGCTTTAAATATATTCAGAGGCTATAAATATTGCATGGAATTTTGAGATCTGAAAAATAACTTCTCCATCGCTGATTTACTGATACGCTGCAGAACAAGTTTAGTATCTATATTTACATGATAAAAATTTTCAGTTAATACACGGGCTGTTTTTAGCCATCCATGGCAGTGCTATGATTACATTTTAATCCTTGGGTGAAAAGGGAGAAAAAAGAATCAGCTGGGAATGATCCCAGGTTTCTGTCCTTGGTTTGCGGGTAAATGGAGATTCTTTGAGCCTGGGGAGGCAGGAAGAGACACGGGCTTCCAGTGGTAAAGTAGACGAGTACATCTTGATGAGGTAGTAAAGCCTGATGCCCAGTTCCCTGTCCTTCTGATGTTAGAATCATGTACGTCATGTATTTTCAGAATCCCATTTTGGTTCCCGTATGAATAAAAATAACAGCGGCCATCTATTATTTGATCCATTTCAGACATTGTTGCTCGTTTTGTCTTAATCCTTTTAACAACCGTGTGGGCACTTTTCTCCATTTTAAAGAGGAGGAAATTGAAGCAGAGACACTAAGTAACTTGCTAAAAATCACACAGCTAGTACATGCAAAGAGCTACCAGGCTCTCAACCCTGTGCCTTCACCTCTGCCCTGGACAGGTTCCCGTTTGGGAAATAGCAAACTCGCCGTTTTTCACAGAAGAGTCGAACTTCACTCTGGGGGCTCAGCCCCAGGGCACCCCTTTCAGTACTCCTCGTTGTTCTCCACCTTCCAGGGTGCTCCTCCATACGCCCTTGGAGCAGATGTGAACGTGTTTATCAGTGCCCTGTGTTAGATACATAGCCAAGGCGAGAATGCGATGGAATCCGCAGTGTCCAGTGCTTTCCAAATCTGCGTTGGTTTTACACAGGAATTTTAGACCATTATAACAAGCAAGAGTAGGCAGACCTTGGAGACTTTCTAATTCAACTCAAACCTCTAATGCGTCTCGGATTTCAGCCAATCATATACTACCTTCACGACTAGCCAGACGGGCTCACCACTCTATAGTATACCATTTAAATAAACTTTTTTTTTTTTTTACCTTAAATGTATTTTTTATAAAAGAATCTTTACATCACTGTTATAAATGGAAAACCAGTATCACTTTCCACAAATTGAAATTAATCATAAATACACAGACAGAACAAAGTAATGTTATTAAATTCTAGTCTTGTTTGGGGCGCCTGGGTGGCGCAGTCGGTTAAGCGTCCGACTTCAGCCAGGTCACGATCTCGCGGTCCGTGAGTTCGAGCCCCGCGTCAGGCTCTGGGCTGATGGCTCGGAGCCTGGAGCCTGTTTCCGATTCTGTGTCTCCCTCTCTCTCTGCCCCTCCCCCGTTCATGCTCTGTCTCTCTCTGTCCCAAAAATAAATAAAAAACGTTGAAAAAAAAAATTTAAATTCTAGCCTCGTATTGCCCAAACTCTGAAATTGATAGCCACGTCTTTCTTCTGGTATGTATTAGAATGTGGTTGGGAGAGATTAAAGACATTGCAGCATCATGCTGAGACTTTTCTCCTTGAATAAATAGGAGGATGAAAAAAAAAGGATTTAGAAGGAAATAACTCTTTCTTCAGGTGGTTGGGTGTTACTTCAGGCTATGTCTGTGCATCACTTACAGTCATCTCTAGCATAACCAGTCGTTTGTATCCATCACTTGCAAAACTCTGGTCTTGTCTAGTCCTCACATTTTACGAAAAAAAGAAACTAAGATCCAGAAAGTCCAAATGATTTTCCATGCTCACGTATCTGGTACCTGGCATTTAGTAGATGTCAACGAACGATGAATGAGCTATTTGGACATGTTTGGACTTCAGGATCAAATGTGGATTCCAATCCTGTCACTTATTACCAGTATGATCAAAAACCCAGTTGGTCTCTTGACTCCCAGAAGTGTTCTTGTTAATGCTACATACTGCCTTACAGGTTGAAGATGACATATAAATAAAGTTCTGAAAAGTTATAGAGACACATAAAGTCAAAAGAACAGGATACGGATTCTGCAACAGGTCCAAGTTCCACAAAGGAGAACCTAGCATGGTGTTGAGAATCTAAGGTATATCAAATAAGCAATGGTATTTGAATCTTTAGATGGATAGGAATCTTGTATCCTTCATTCTGAATTCGACAATTAAATTCAACTTCAATTTATTGGACATCTTCTATATTTACCCATAGAGATCGGACTTAAAGATAAATGGGGGGCGCCTGGGTGGCGCAGTCGGTTAAGCGTCCGACTTCAGCCAGGTCACGATCTCGCGGTCCGGGAGTTCAAGCCCCGCGTCAGGCTCTGGGCTGATGGCTCAGAGCCTGGAGCCTGTTTCCGATTCTGTGTCTCCCTCTCTCTCTGCCCCTCCCCCGTTCATGCTCTGTCTCTCTCTGTCCCAAAAATAAATAAACGTTGAAAAAAAAAATTAAAAAAAAAAAAAAGATAAATGGAATTACTTGTGCTGAGTTACCCAAAAGATGAAATGGCCTACAGAGGCCTACACTGCCTTCCTTGCCCATTTTTTCCCCTTTATGACCCATGCCATTGGAAAGAGTTTTAAATCCTAAGCTCTTCACAAACTTTTCCAACTCCTTTTCCTACCTTCTTCAGCTTCCTCAACCGCATTTGGCCAAGAGTGGCCACCATAAGCTGTTACGTTAATTCATTCAAGATGGCCTGGTTGTTCAACACCAAAGCTCGGGGATAATTGGAAACTAAAAGTTTCGATCACTGCAGCAGAGACAAAAGGTGTGCTTTTGAGAGAATAGTGGGAGAAGATCCAGGCAGTGGGGCAAAACTGTTCCTATTGGGCTGGATGGTATTGCTCCTGGGAGAGTCTTCCTCCTACTGCCATCTTTGGTGGCCTGCACAGCCTGGCTCTACGTTCCAAGTGTGGAGCCGGCAGGAAGGTTTCCTTTAAATACCTACTCTGGATGTTTACCAGAAAAGCCACATAGATGGATCACGGAGGGACTGTGAATTGTGCTATTTTCAGCCATATGACCTCATATGCACGGGGCAGGTGGGGTGGTGGGGGGGAAGGCTAGGAAAGAAGTTTGAGTATGTAAAGGATGTCCCTAAATGGTTACTTGCTTATTCCAACCCAGTATCTCCTAACCCTGGCTTCTGTTTTGAAGTTCATCTGACCTCTCCCAATGTCAAGACCTTTGGCCCTCTCCAACATTCCATCATTTTAAGCAGCCATTGCTCTAACAGCAATTACAGACAAGATCAGACTAACCCAAATACCTTCTACTTCTAACTGTGCTGCTACTGTACAAGTCCCCCTTTTTGGAGAAGAAAGGAAAGTCTGAAAGGTGGATTTGTGAAAAGAATAATTTCTTAAGTTCAATAGCTGGAGGCAATATGCCCTTCATTTTGTGAAGTCAA
Source organism: Prionailurus bengalensis (assembly GCF_016509475.1). Lineage (NCBI taxonomy): Eukaryota > Metazoa > Chordata > Mammalia > Carnivora > Felidae > Prionailurus > Prionailurus bengalensis. The sequence goes on along the minus strand of NC_057349.1, from coordinate 102,791,236 downwards.
TGACTATCCTGTCCCCAATACGTAGTACCTGCTCTGGATTATAATAGATGCTTGATAGGTACTTGTCAAATGAAAGAATGTACATTTGGACATACAATGAGCTTAGGAATTAGATGTGGATGTTGGCTGTCTTTCTTTTACTGCCATTTACTACTAGTGTGACTTTAGGCAAGATACCCAGCTCTCTGAGCCTCCATTTTCTCATCTATAAATTATCAGTGGTACTTTTAAGATTAGGTATAAAGTGTGTAGAGCGTCTATCACAATACCTGGTCCAGAGGAAGAACGTGATGGTAGCTGAGTGCATCTGTGCTGTGTGTTTATTATTTGGGAGCTTTAAGGAAGTCTAAAAATGCCTTTTCCTTCAAAGATTCACTGACTACCTTTTTATAGTCAGTGCCACCAAGAGGACACAGTGTTGGATGCCAAAGGGAGTCATAAGCTGCGGGAAATAAGAAAAGTGGGAGAGATGCCATAGGCATAGAAGAATCGAATAAAAAAAAACAGACAAGGAAAGGAAGTCAAGTTGAGGAACAGAGTGGCTTGCCAACAATGCCTGCCTCATTAGCACTTGGGACAGAGGGACTTACCTCTCTCACTTCTCCTTTCCTTAGAACATCCACTCGGACTATAGGAGAGACACAACTTGGGGATTTTGAGTGGTCAGCTGGAAAAAGTCTTATTTCTTGCCCACCCTTTCATGTTTCACTCTCTGGTATGACCAACTAAATATTTGCTTAGTACATCAATTTAGCGGATGTTTATGGAGCACTACAAAGCCCAAAACCTGGTAGATGGCACTTCAGCAATGAGATACCCAAGATTTTTAACCTAGGACGACAGACAGTCTTATCTCTGAGACATCCATAGGTGTGCATTTCTCTTACCACTTTAACAAAAAAGAAGTGAGTTTCTCATAGCCAATGATAATTTTCTCATATCCAAGAGTTAAAACCAGCATGCTGTTACTTTGGTACTTTGAAATTATAAATGGTATGTGTGAGAAGAAAGGGAGAAATGGGAATGGTTTTCATTAAGAGAGAAAATATCTTTTCCAGATAGCTTCCTGAAGAAGAGATCATTCTCCAGTTTCTACTTTGGATACAGCCATTATCCAGAAAGTCGCTGAAATCAGATTGCTATGATGCATTATATTGTCATATCCACATATCCATTTAGGAGGAAAAATACTTTGGTAACAATTCTGCAGCAGAATCTACTATGTTTTCTGAATAATCCGATTGAGACGGCAAAATATTAAAGAATGATATTCTCTCCAAAAATAGTTCTTCATAAAAAGACCAGGACTTTTGGCACTCCGTAAATACCATTTTTGTAATTATTATCATTAAAAGCACCAAAAATGAGGCCAGAAACGTGTGGACCTCAATATAAAAAATGCCCCCATGTCTTACTCCATGAAAGTGTCCAGAGTGATTTTAAGTACTTGGATTATGCAAATGAAATGAATTTGCTACAGCGACCTCCTCTTGAACTAAAGGAGGCTTTTAAATTGCCATAAATTCCTTGGATTGTATTTTCGAGTGAGTGAGTGAGTCAGTGCCAAAACCATATAATAAGGCCAGTGCATCACAGTGGCCAACAACAAAACAAACTGGCCCGTTAAGGAGGAACCGAAGGGTTTCAAGTGAATGCCCAGTTCAGTTCAATACAGCAGGTGCAGGTGACCTTTTGTGTGTGAGGTATCGTGAGAGGGACGAGGGGCATACAGAGCAGTTCTCCTCTTAGAGGTTCGTAGACAGACAGCTACTCCGGCAGTCACAGCGCAGGGCAGGATTCAATCATACATTCAACCAATAGACCCTAGACACTGACTATGTCAGCTCTATTCTAGGTGCTGTAGATAAAGCAAAGGCACACGTCTCTGCCCTCACGATAAGCGATTTTAACGTATCGTATGCTAGACTAATCATGACCGATGTGGAGACAAACGAAGCAGAGAAGGGATATAATGTTGGTTTTCGATGAGAAATAAGGAGAAGATGGCATCTGAATAAAGACATGGAGGAGGTAGATGAGTGAACCTCCAGGATATCTGGGGGAGATCATTCCAGATAGGGGAGAACAAGGGCAAAGTAAGGGGTATGGGGGGAAGGTGGACGCACAGAGGGCTCAGCATGAGCAAGGTGTACCAGGAGAACGTGTAAGCAGGTCAGGTTTTCTGGCATCTGACCCATCTGGCCCAGCTCGGGGTCCATGGGTTACTGGTGTGCATTACCTCATAAACAGTGCCCTGCTGCCTCTCGTTGCCCTTGGCATCCTATCCATTTCTTGGTTTTTCCGTCCCTGGGGAGTGCTGTGGTCGTGCTCCCCCTGACTCTGGGGCACATGTCTCCCCCCCAGATCATCCATCTGTTTTCTCACCTGACTTAACTTTTCTGACATCTAAGAAAAATAAAAAAATCAAATGTATGAAATAGGCTTTCTCTCAGGTTGGCATCTGTGTCGTGGTCTAATCTAGAATCTGTAACGCTGTGAATGAGTGAAGGAATAGGAGGGGATAGGGGACATTTGCAGCCACTCTGTAGGAAGAGCATCTGGGAAGAGCTGGGCCACCACAGCCCCTGGGTTTCTGGGGTGGCTCTGAAGAAAGAGCTCATGGTGTTCTCTCGTCTTGAGTTCTGATCTCTCATGCCCCACCCAGCCTGTCCCCACCCCCAATCTAGCAGTCACTTAAACAGAAAATTAATATGTCCCCGCGTTCAGACGTGGATGTGACCCCCACCGGGTCTCTGAGCTTTCTCCCCCTGTACGTCGCTGGTGCTGTTACAGCCAGGTGGTTAACCCAGATGAAAGTGAGCACGCATGTTGGAGTGGTCTGGACTGCAGATCATCTTAAAGGGGACCCGAATGCACACAGAAATTCAGGAGGCCCGAGGAAAAGAAAGCGATTGGCAGAGGCCAAGGAGAAAGGGGAATGCATACAGGGCTTATGTAAGGAGACCGACCCTGAGCCCTGACAGACCCTGCATCCAAGCAGTGGTTTCCAGCAACCCTGGCTGCCCATGAGAATCACCTGAAGACCTTTCAAAAACTCATGTTGAGCCCCCATTAAATGAGAATCCGAGGGGTGAGGCCCAGGCAGGAATTTCCTTGATGATTCCACTGTGCAGTTGGGGCTAAGGACCACTGAGCTAGAATCGGAGCTGCAGCAAAGGCCTTCTTCTCACTGAGGATCCAGCCTTCCATGAAGCTGGGTGCAAAGGGACTGCCTGCCTGCCTGCCTGCCTGCCTGCCTGGGACAGACTTCCTCTTGGTCCTCGCTTTGGCGCATGAGCCTCCCATACGGGGCTCCAACCAGACAGCACTAGAGAGGTAAAGAGACAGCTAAGTGACAGAGCGTTTGTGTAAGAACCTTGGGGCAGAACTTGGGTCCAGGCCAGCAACGCACCCACCCTTGGGCGAGTTATTGAACCTCTCTTGGTCTCAGTGCCTTTGCTTATAGATACATGATGATAATAATACCCACCTCAAGGGGTTGTGATGATTCCATGTTTTCATAAATTTAAAGCTCCTCACACAGCCCCTGGCACACGGTAGATGGTCGCTATTTGCTTCCTTCGTTGTGCGTCTTGACCTGGCCCATGCAAGTCTCTAGCCAAGCCTCCAGCTTCGTTGCATCTTCAAACTTGAATTTTTACATTTCTCTCTTTTTCTCTTCTTTCTCTTGCCCTTCCTCACTCCCTCCCTCACGCACACGCGCACACACACACACACGCGCGCACACACACATGCACAGGTGTACACATGCATTCCCACATACACATCCCGGTCTGTTCCCTCTGCCTGGCCTGGCCTCTCCCTGTCTTTCCAGAAGAGCCAGAGTCCTCGCCTCTGTGCTGCTGAAACATCCCTACATGGCTCTAACTCCGCATTTACCCTAGTACGCTGTAATTATGTACGTATTTCCTGGCCCCACTAGAACTGAGCTACTCAAAGTATTGTATTTACCTTGTCTTTTTGGTGCTTAAAACAGCGGCAAGTGTAGAAGTACTCAGTAAGCATTGCCTGCATGAGTACTCTAAAATACTTTTCCAATGGCCTTATTAGGATCCCTGCTAACCTCTTTCCAGCCTGAAATCTCTACCATTGGAATCATTTATTGGGTTAAACAACAACAACAATAAAAATCACCAACGGGGGCGCCTGGGTGGCGCAGTCGGTTAGGCGTCCGACTTCAGCCAGGTCACGATCTCGCGGTCCGGGAGTTCGAGCCCCGCGTCGGGCTCTGGGCTGATGGCTCAGAGCCTGGAGCCTGTTTCCGATTCTGTGTCTCCCTCTCTCTCTGCCCCACCCCCGTTCATGCTCTGTCTCTCTCTGTCCCAAAAATAAAATAAAAACGTTGAAAAAAAAAAATTTTTTTTTAAAAATAAAAAAAAATAAAAATAAAAATAAAAATAAAAATCACCAACGATATGGACAGAAATCTGATTAAAATGCAACTGTGCTTACACATTCATGTGCACACACATGCATACAATGCTACAGAGGGGCAAGGACTATCCTCTGCAGGCAGCCTCCTGCCCTCCCTGTGCCTTAGTATCCTCAGATGAATAAAAGGGTCATGGGCTGGAGAAGCTCTCAGGTTCCCTCCATATTTAGAACCCCAAGAGTCTAGGCTTAGATCTTGGGGCGGTTCAGAGGAGCTGACCCTGAGGGAGTTAGCGTAATGGACGGGGCCGTGAAAAGCCGCCCCACTGTCATGCCCTGGTGGACAGAAGACAGGATAGGAAATGATAAGATCTATGTGGGAAGAATAATCCAGAAAGGGTAGGTCTGGATGCAGGCTCGAGAAGAAATTGGAGAAAGGGCTGAGAAATGGGGGGGGGGGGGGGCGGATAAAAAATAGAGGTAACTAGAAGGAGGAGACTCTCGGGAGCAAACACAAGGAAAGGGCTTGGGGGAGAGAGACGAGATTGGGAAGGTTGGCTGGACATTCAGGTGACAGACGCATAATGAAGATAAGAACAAGGAGGACAGAACAGAGAAGATAGCATTTAATCCACAGTCTTCTCGGCCCTGGAAATCTCCAAGAGCAAGTCAAAACTCAAGTCCTCTGAAAGCTGACTAGCCTGAAAGGGGAGCCTGGGTTTCAGCCCGGGCTCTGAAGGGGGCAGGAGCCCGAAAGTCCAGCCCGTAGCCTGTCTTTCAGAACTACCAAAACTAGCCTTGGTTTACCCTGGGTACACAGGCATACTTTGGGGCAGACCTTATTTAATATTTACAGAGCCTGTAACCATTTACAAACCCGCCTTCTGTCCTTGGACCTTGGCCAAAACTCTTATTTAAATTGGGCCAGGCTGTCTTCATTGCTTCAGGCCATAACACTGCTCTGTTTCCTGTTGCGCTTATATTATATAGGTGGACAGCTTGGAAAACGCTCTGTCTGTGACCACTAGCACCTTCTTTGAAAATGCCTGGTATTTAGCCGAATTCTGAATAGCTCTCTTTCTAACTACCTTGGCCGGCCAGCTCCTATGAGAACATAAGGGTGATCTGTATTCATTTCCAGCATTTACGTGCCACAATAAAACATAGCAAACTTAACGGTAAACACTATGTATAAATTGGTATCAAAAACTGATCTGTTGGGGCTTCTGAAAACAAAATCACATTCGCCAACGCATTTTAATTCATTGTAGGAGGGAGCAGTAGAATGAAGGGCATTTTTGCAAAGCTTCGCTAGGAAGTCATAAGGTCATACAAGTCTACTGGTTACAGGTCAACTGTCTTGTACTATCCCATGTGCATATATGATCATTGCACAGTCTTTATTTTTCTCATTTTCTCTTGGCACAGTTAGAGGACTGGCATCTGAGAACCTTTACATTGGGACATAAGCTATGAGAGAATATTGAAAAGAAGTGACTCATTAGTGTGCAGAAGGAAATTTAAAAGGCAGGGCACAAAGAAGATAAAGATCCAAAATACTTAGAAGATAGAAGATTTATAAGGTATAAAAGGAAAATTAGGCTGAAGGGAAAAACACACTAAATGGTAATGGAAGAAATTTCCAAATGGAAGCCGCACCACTCACTCCCTTGGCATCGAGAAAAGGGCACATGCTCGAATATCAAATCCTCGCGGGACTGAGGCCACAGCTGATGGTGAGCACTGGTAGTAAATTTTACTAGTCAGAAAGAGCACTATAGAGGGGCAAATGCAGACTAATTTTGCAGAAGTGCAGTTTATGGATTTTTGTACATGAAAAGAAACTGAATCGGACAACGCTGTTTGATAGCTTTTTGACTTCTTGGGCTTTCTGGCAAACTTTAAAGTAGAATGTAGTAAAGTCTTCCAAAAGTGCATTTCCTGAAAGATTTAATTTTTTTAATCTCAAATTAGCCCCCCTCCATTTGCAATCATCATATAAAAATTATGTTCCCTAAGAACTTTAAGAACATTTTCTCCCCTTTCAACATACTCATAAAGCACATCTCTCAAGAGCCTAATAACTTATGTATTTTTATACTTGAAAAAGTATTGCCAAAAGAAGAAAAATGCTTTATAATTTTTTTTTACTTCCTGAATGTATAGGAAAGGTCACTAACTTTTTCAAAGTTCACTTTTGCAGCATTTTAAGAACAAAATGAATATTTGCTACTTTGTTTCCTATTTAAGAAATTATCTCTTCAAATACGGCCTACTTAAATTTCATTTACCTCCTCCTTCTTTTCCTTTTGATCATCTAGGTAGTAGATATTTGCATTAGATTGCTCCTAAATGTATGACAATTGGAACATTAAAGTGGTTTCCACCCCATTTCCAAAATTGCGTGTGCAACTTTGATGCAGCTGGAAAGCTATGCATTCTCTGATGATGCCTGCCCAGTTTTTCCTGTGAAATATCTCTGGGCTGGGGTAGATTTGTCTATAGGCTGGCAATTACGTAAGTAATTTTAGAAGCGCATTTGGAAAATTTGGTCGTGGTGTTCAACTCTCTATCCATTGTGGAATGCTTTTAATAGTGACGAAACGTTGCTTTTCTCTCTCACTGCCTGAAACTAACACAGTGGTGTCTAATAGAATGTTTTAGGATGAGGAAAATCATCTTCATAGATGCTGTTTGACATGAGAGCTTACTTGTCACATTGGGCACTTGAAATGTACTTAGTTCAACTGAGGAACAGGATGTTTAATTTTATTTGATCGTCATTATTTTTTTTTTTTCAACGTTTATTTATTTTCGGGACAGTGAGAGACAGAGCATGAACGGGGGAGGGGCAGAGAGAGAGGGAGACACAGAATCGGAAACAGGCTCCAGGCTCTGAGCCATCAGCCCAGAGCCCGACGCGGGGCTCGAACTCACCGACCTCGAGATCGTGACCTGGCTGAAGTTGGACGCTTAACTGACTGCGCCACCCAGGCGCCCCTGATTGTCATTATTTTTAAGTAGCCACATGCGACTAATGTGGCTAGTACTGCGGGCAGGACGGAGCAAGCAGGTGTCCCATTGTATACCTTATTCCACTGAGACCAAACCCGTGTCTGTGTTTTCATTCTACCCTGGGTGCCCCTCGATTTTCTCTTTAGTGCAATGACAGCATTGACTGTGTGATCTCTGATGTTCCCTGCAGTTCAAACTCGTCTGACTCCCCTCTCTACCTCAAAATATCACAGCCTTTACACCCAGCTTTAATATTACCACAGCCTTAACATCAAATGTAATAATAAGAGCCTTTAATAGCATCGGTGAGGATGACCTTACACACGAGTTTCATACAAAACTTTGATGATCAGTGTCATCACCACTTTTCACACAAATGGCAGAAAGTTTTTTTCTTCTTCTTCTTCTTCTGGAAACAGCCTTGGAACAATTGCCAGTTACATCCGAAGCCAACACTGGCCAAACCTCCTCCTGCAAGGCTCACCTGATTCTCCCTCCTCCCTACCCACCCCTGCGGAGAACTGCTTTTCAGCGACACCACTGAACCCTAGGATAGCAATTAGAACGCTTCATTTGTTTGGCATCCCTCCCTCTGATAGATTCTTGTTGCAGGGGCGTGTCTCAATTGTCTTTGCAGCCCCAGCTCCTGGAGGGGTGCCTGGCCAGTAATAAGAGCAATATACCAGTGATGATAGTTAGCATTTACGGAGAGCTTGCTGCGACCAGACATTGTGCTACAGGATTTTCATTCTCATTTGCCCTCACAAAATCTACGAGGCACGCACTACTACAATCTCTCCTTAATAAACGTGTGATGAACGGACATAGAAACGAGCCAGAAGCTTGGCTTTTCCTTTTCCTGGAGTTTACCCCTGCCCATTACAGGAAAAAAAAAGAATTTGTCAGCAGCCTTTTCTGCAATGACCAGACCTTAGCTGCAGTTTTTCTTCACTGCAAAGCACATGTGACTACCTAACATTTGTAGCAGCTAGGAGTTGAAAGAGCAATGCTGGCGAGCTGTAAAGAGCCCGATTCACTCGCTGGCATTCACACTGGACTGGAGCTAATTGCTGACTCTATTTTCCGGTACTTCTCACTCTTAGTGAGTTATCTTCATGACTCCAGGGTGCTGCTAATCTTGGTTCAGCACTCTCAACTAAATGATGACAATACAAGTTGTAAGATCGACAGGTTTGTTTTCTCTTTCTTGTTTTTTACTCTACTGTCAGTCTAATGTGTTGCCTGTTGAAGTTTTTATTTTTAACTTTTTTCTAATATTTTTAATGCTTGTTTATTTTTTGAGAGAGAGAGAGAGAGAGAGAGAAAGAGAGAGAGAGCACGAGCAGGGGAGGGGCAGAGAGAGAGGGAGACACAGAATCCGAAGCAGGCTCCAGGCTCCGAGCTGTCAGCACAGAGCCCGACGCGGGGCTCGAACCCACGAACCGTGAGATCGTGACCTGAGCAGAAGTCAGACACTTAACCGAGTGAGCCACCCAGGCGGCCCAGGAAAGTTTTTATTTTTTTTAATGAAGACCAGTATACAGGGTATAATTGACTTCTCTTCAAGGCTCCCCCTGCTGTAGCTTCAGTTCCATGAGGGCAGGGATTTGGTCTGGCTCTTTCATCTCTGCACAGATCTGCAGGCCTTACAACAGTGCCTCACATATAACAGGTCCTCTCGATCCCTCTATGTGAGATGAATGATGACCAGTGTTCAAAGTATTCATAGAGCTGCGCAGTGTTCCTCTACCCAATTTGGAATGGGGGTGGGGGAAGGGTGGCAATTCTTCCCTCCTTTTAAAAACATTTTATTATTTATATAAAACACTCAGAAACATAATAAAAAGGCACGCATCTAAAATGTGATGGGTTTAAAAATTCTTAAAATGTCAATTATTAAGTTAGATTTAGATGTAATTGCAGAACGTTTCCAATACTTAACCAGAGGTGCATATCCGAATTACCTGTGAGAGCTTTTTAAAACTCCGTATATAAGGCACAGGTCTTACCCCTAGAGATTCTGATTCAGTGAATCCAAGGTGGAGTTTGAGAATTTTTATCTTTATAGTTAATCCGAGGTGATTTTTTTTTTTCTTTTAAAACTATCTTTATGGGTGCGTCCGTGAGGGTTCTCCGGAGAAGCAGAACCAAGGAGAAGGATGCAGAGAGATTGATTTAATTTCGGGAGCTGGCTCGCGTAAGTGTGGGGGCTGGGAAGGCTAAAATCTGCAGAGTAGGCCAGCAGGCTGGAAATTCTAGCAAGAGTCAATGCTGCTGTCTTGAGTCAAAAGTTAGGTCTGGAGGCAGAAAGACTTCGTCTCCTGAGGGCCTCAGTCTTTTCTCTTAAGGCCTTCAACTGATTGCATGAAACCCAGATTACTGGGTAATCTGCTTTACTCAGAGTCTACCGACTTGAATGTTAATCACATCTAAAAAATACCTCACAGCAACATCTTAACGCTTCTTAACACTGTTTGAGCCAACAGCTGGGAACTGTAGCCCAGTCACCATCACAAAAGTAACCATCACCACGAAGTAAAGTTTACATACAATTAAATGCATCCATGTTAAGTATCCAGGTAGATGAGTTTTGAAAATGTGTGCATGCCCTGTATCTGCCGCCAGGACGAAGATATAGGCCATTTCCTTCGCTCCAGGAAGTCACCTCTTGGCCCTTTGCAACCATCTGCTTTCTATCATGATGGATTAAGTTGGTCTGTTGTAGAATTTTCCGTAAGTTGAGCCTTGTAGGCTGAAACTCTGTACCCACTGAACACGAACTCCCCATTTTGCCCTCTCTCTAGTCCCTGGCAACCACCATTCACCTTCTGTCTCTGTGACTTTGACTACCCTAGGTACTCATACAAGTGGAATTCTACAGTATTTGTCCTTTTGTGACTGGCTTATTTCACTTGCCATAATGTCTTCAAGTTTCATCCACGTTGTAGCATGTGTCGATTTCCTTCTTTTTAAGGCAAATGACATTCGACTGCATGTATGGGTCACAGTTTGCTATTCCATGGAGGTACACGCTTGTGTGCCCGGCTGCTTTCACTTAACATAATGCTTTCAGATTCATGGATTTGCATTTGCTTCTGTCTATAGTTGCTTCCGCAGGTGATTTTGATGGTTCTCAAATTCTGCTAACCAAATGAATGCTAGAATATGTAGGTTTTTTTTTTTTCTTTAGCCATGTCAGATTATTATATGTGTCTCAACGGTAGGAAATTTCTATTACTCCCAGGGCATGTCCCAGGGCAAAGGCACGGACTGGACTGTGGTAGTGATTTACAGTTGTTTAGCACTGACCATCGATAGCACTTATTGTCATGCCTTGTGTCACGAAATCCTCTTAATAACCCTGTGATATATCATGATCCCCACCTTATCAAAGAGAAAGCCAATGCCATGAAAGATAAAGGAACGATGTGCCCAAGGTCACACAACTGTCAAGTGGCAATACTGTCCTCTGAACCTAATTCTTCTGATCTAGGTTCAGTGCTCACAGCTGCCTGAGCATTTATCTGAGGGGCACAAGGCAGGCTCTGTGACAAAAATTAACTCACCCATCGGTCTACTGGGGTGCCTGAAATTCCTCAAGTAAATGGGCGTCTTTGAGTCCCAAGAGTTCTGCAATCTTCTAGAAATGCCTTTGCAAATGAAATGCCCTGGGATGAGCTACATTTACATCCAGTTCACCCAGTAAGAATCAGTTCACAATAATAAAAGTAACTGCCATTGATTCAACCTGGACCACATCCCTGACTCTGTGCTAGGATCCTGTGTTCATCGGACACCTCACTTCATTCTCAGAATAATTCGGGAGGTCGATATGCTCACCCCCATATTACAGATGAACAAACTGTTACACAGCAGGTAACTGGAGGAACCTGTTAATGCCAAGACTGCATGGCTGTGTAGACAGCGCCTTTAATCACTAGAGTTCACTGCCTCTTCAAGCCTTTCCTCTAATGAGGCACTGAACCAGCGGGGATGCAAGAGAGGAGTCCTGGAGTCAAGGGGCTGAAAAAAGGAGTCGAGATGAACTTCTTGCAAAAGTTTGTCTAGGGCTGGCTTGAGTTACTACTTAGGAATCCTTTGCTATGAAAAACTTATAAAGGCCCCTTTGTTATCTTTTCTTGCTGCTCTTTTTTTTTTTTTTTAAACATCTCCCTCCACACTAAATTCTTTGCTTGTGCAGAATGTGTTTTTGACACTTTTTTTTCTTGATGTATCCAGGGAGTGTTTTTGAAATGTTCTTTCTTACTGAGTGCCCTAAGGAACTGATGATATTAATCGCGATGAAGAAAGAACAAGAATATAAGATTCATGCTGCTCTTTGATTAAAGCTTCTTAGATAGAATTGGACCTCAGAGCTGTGTTGTTTTAATGGCCTCCTATAGGTATTTTTCTGAGAGGTCTCTGAGGGCTTTGTTTCCTGGTTCCTCCTGGCAACGCCTGGCAGCTTCCATGCCGCATGTATTTTACTTCAAAGGAGAGCCCGGGTAATTTGCCTATTTCTGCATTTTGGAGCCAGTCAAACAATACCAACTAGGCTCTCGTGTGTTGACAAGAAGTCAGCAGGAAAGGCTAGTCAGCTAATCATCAAGTTGATGTATTTGAGACGGTGCGAAGTCATTCAGGTTTTGCTTCCACTAAATACTCTCTGGGTTCCGTGGGAATCGATTAATCGGGAGGAGTTCTCTTTACGTCCCACGTGTGCCGTTTATTGCGTTAGTCCCTTTCTCGGGAATATGTGATCTAAGCCTCCATACTAAAATAAAATTATACCTAATTTACCAATTTCTTGAGAATCATCTTTGATATCAATGATGCCAGAAATAGAGTGGATTCTGATCTTGCTCAATATTGAACAACTTTCATGAAATGGTAGAAAGCTGGCTTTCTAGAATTTCATGAATCTTTTCTGCTGAACTAAAATCAAGGTTTATATGTTAAAAACTATTTTTGAGAAGATGGCCCTGAATTTTAGAGCCAGTTTTCTCAGAATGCTCAAACATTTTTAAATGAACTTTAGAATGCATCTTTAAAATTGTAGGCATTGGTAAGGGAATTTCTGCAGAAAAACATGAAGCTTCCAGAGGGTATGTATTATTCTTAGTTGAAAGGGATATGTTAGATTGTTCTTGATATATGATCCTAGAAAAGCTAAGATACTAATTCTCTGTAAAGATACTTCAACTTCAGTAGTCTTCTGTTTTTTAAAAAAGAAAAATAAAATCATTTAATTTATTGGCCATATTCCACTTTACATATTTCAGTGGAATATCATATCTTCCAGAGAAAAATCAATTACCTTTTATTTACTTTTCCCAGACAGACTTTAATGCCAATCGGAGATAAATAAACCTATATCTTGGCTGCCTGTCTTAAGGAATTTCAAGCAAAAGCAGCCACCCCAGCAAATTGCTTACACCACACCTAGAATCGCCTCATGGACCAGGCTTTGAAATATTGCGTCTTGCTTGCTTGCTTGTTTTATAGAACATCATACTTACCACCATCAAGCAAGTTGCTGGAGAGAAATACACTAAATGACCCAAAACAATGTAAATCTGAAAATCGATAGTTGATTGTTAATAATACGGTTCCTTTGTCTTCTGAAAGAGAGGCATTTCAATTACATTGTTTCAAAGGTACCAAGAAAGAAGGATGACAAAATTAATCCTTTGTGTTGTTGTGGTGGGCTTTTTTTTTTTTTTTGCCATTATCAGAGTATATTTTTCATCGGCCAGTACCGTTAGATCTTCTTTAAAAAGGACAATCTTGGGCAGATTTTCTTACCAGACAACTGAGCCATAGGAGTGGAAAAGTATGAGCCAAAACATTTTCAAAACTCGTTTACATAAATGAAAATATCAGTCTCATATAGGAAAAAAAAAAAAAAACCTATGCATTCTTTTAGCCTCATGTGTGGGTGGGCACAGAAAGTGGGTAGGGTTAGTTGAAATACTTATAGAATAAAGACAGTAAGAAATTGTTGACTCAACCCCAGCCCAGCATGGCCCAGCATGCATTTTTGGAGTAACCTGCATTCCCAGGTTCCTCTTTCCCTCCAGGCTGGAGGCAGTCCTGTCCTGTTCTATACAATTCAAAAAAGGATAGTAGCCCTAAAACTGCTGTGCAACACCAAGAAGAACAGGAGTCTGAAATATTAAGTCCATTTCAGTCATAGGGAGAACTGGACAAAAAAAAGCAGGGACAGCAATTGGAAAATCAAAGCTGGGGAGTTCAGAAAGCCTTCTGGAGGTGACTTGAAGCCAGGGGAGGGAGCTATTTGTGGCAAGCTTCCTCTTGGTGGGAGGGAGCTGTTAAGGCCAGCTTTGACCTCTACCTTAGAGAGTGGATGTGATGGTGACCTTGTAAAGAGAAGGGAGGCAGCTGGTATCCTTGCGTAATTCCCGAAAAAGAAATCGAGACCACGGCAACACATTCTCCCTGGTGCATTCTAGCAAGTTGTAAAAAAAATTTGGGAGGGGGAACAAAGCATTCAGAGAAATCAAATGTCAACATATGCAAAGAGTTATTACATTTCTAAAGTAACATTTTGTACTTGCAAGTAAATGTGTCCCTTACAGAGTACATGTGAACCAAGGATTCACGGCCAAAGAGAGAGAAAGACCCGTTTGTCTAGAGAAAATGAGGGCTGGATTTCTAAACTAGGTTTGAAGAAGGTCAAGGTCATGGATTAGCACTCTGAATGCCATAATGTATGTATGTGCTTGTGGTAAAATGTTAATTGTGTTAAAAAAAAAAAATTGACTTGGCTGGAGAGACGAACCTGTGTTAGTTAGAAACAGGAAATGGACCTTGACTGTCAAGCTGAAGAATTTGGATTTAATTTAATTGGACAACTATTAATTAATCTTTATTTTCATTTCCTTGACACGTTTTGAAGAATTTTTCTCTTGGGTATAGATCTTGCTCTCTTCACTTTTTAAAGACAAACTTTTAATTGCTGTTGGATATCCAAACTCTGAAATGAGGGAAGTAAGCTCAAGCCATTTAGCCTTGGCTGAGTTTCCTCATTTCCACAATGAAAGTCTTGGCCTAGAATATTTCTGAGATCCCTTTCAATTTACAGTTGCGAGCCTGGACAGTGTTTTTAAAAACGCTGTACACACTTGATGCTGAAATGGGAAAAAGTTGTTTTCACCTGCTTAATGATTTGATTTCTAAAAATAAGTATCTGCCGATTGGGAGTTTGATGGACCAAATGTTATAATCTCATGTAAATGATGATAATATGATCCATGAGTCATCCCTGTGTCTTAGCTTCTGTGCCCCACACTTTACTGTTGGCCACATGCTCCTCCAAAGGTAGGGGATGTGTAGGTGGTGGAGGCCCAGTTGGCTGCATGTGATGGTAATATATTTGCAACATATGTTAGCAGAAGTGTGGTTTAAATATCCTACATGATTTATTTTCTTCCAAGCTTATGTTAACAAGGATTGTCATGAGTTTAAAAGGGAAAACCATAGAAATAAAGCAGATAGGGCTAAAGATACTAGAAATACCTGATGTCACAATCATTCCCAACTAGACTTGATCTACCCCCCTATTGAAGAGGAAGATGAATTTCAGAGATTTTCCAATGGGGTGCAGTTAATGGGCTTGCTCTGTGTCTCTCTCCCTCTCTCTCCCTCTCTCCCTCTCTTCTCATAATTCCTCAGAACTTTTGAAACATAGACCCACTCCATGAAGAATATCCCCAGGCCCAGACGATCTTCCAAAAAGTAGGGGTTCACTGAATTGTGCAATGGATGAAAGAAAGAACGTTTATGTAAAATGGCGAAATGTTTAAGCACAGCCTCAAAGGATGTCATGGACCCTGCCAAGGTGACTCCTGAGGGATCCAGGCAGTCAAGGCATGACTCTGAGGGCTCCTCAGACATTCTGGAAATGGTCAGTAGCAAGGCTGGCTAAGCAGAGGATCCCAGCTGGGCCTTTCAGCATTCCCCAAACCACACTCAACCTCAGGGACAGGGACTGGTGTTTGGGCTGGGCCAAGGAAGAACGGTCTTATTAAGAGGGGAAGCAAGGACAGAAAAGGAAGCAAGCCCTGGCATCGAGCTCCCGGGTTGGGCCTGGGACAGGACTTGCAGTAGGAAGAAGGTAGGATAAATTGTTGGAGCTAAGATCTGTCACTAACTTATCAACCGTAAGTCATCATCCATAACCGTATTCCCACCTCCAAAGTGCTGTTTTTAACATACGCTAAACATAAACAAATGTACAGATAAATAAATAATAACAACTTTATTTTTTATTTTTTTTAATGTTTATTTTTGAGAAAGAGCGTGAGTGTGGGAGGGGCAGAGAGAGAAGGAGACACAGAATCCAAAGCAGGCTCCAGGCTCCGAGCTGTCAGCACAGAGCCCGACGTGGGGCTCAAACTTACAGACTGGAAGATCATGACCTGAGCTAAAGTCAGATGCCCAACCGACTGAGCCACCCAGGCACCCCAATAATAACAACTTTAAAAAAATAGACATTCAGTTTGTTTCCAAAGACTGTGACAAGTATCATTAAGGAATGATATTATAATAACTCAATACCAGAGACAAGTTTAGTATTCAGTTACAGGGGTGCGTTCAAAAAAACATGGGACAATCATGCACTAATACTATGAAACTATGTAAAACGATTTATGTATTCTTTTACCATGTTATTAAATGAAAACATAAGGTGGGACACCTGGGTGGCTCAGTCGATTAAGCGTCTAACCCTTGATTTCGGCTCACGTCGTGATCTTAGAGTTTGTGAGTTTGAGTCCTTTGTCAGGCTTTCTACTGACTTCACAGAGTCTGCTTGGGATTCTCTTCCCCCCCCCCCCCGCCCCTCCCTACTCATGTGCTCTCTCTCTCTCTCTCTCAAAAATAAATAAATAAACATGGAAATGAAAAAATAAGGTCATAACTAGTATTGTATTTTTTTATAAAAAAAAAACATAATTCATTTACAAAGCAAAGAGTTTAGAAAGATATAGGCCAACGTATATCTAGTGGTGTTTGTTCAGTAACTGGATTACATTTATGTAATTCTTAATTTTTATACAATGAACGTATATTACTTTTAAAACTTTAAAAAGAGCAGCAAGGGGCGCCTGGGTGGCTCAGCGGGTTAAGCATCCGACTTCAGCTCAGGTCACGATCTCACGTTCCGTGAGTTCGAGCCCCACGTCGGGCTCTGGGCTGATGGCTCGGAGCCTGGAGCCTGTTTCAGGTTCTGTGTCTCCCTCGCTCTCTGCCCCTCCCCCGTTCATGCTCTGTCTCTCTCTGTCTCAAAAATAAATAAACGTTAAAAAAAAAATTTTTTTTAACAATAAAAAAAACTAAAAAGAGCAGCAAAAATTTTTAAAAACTCAACAAGCGGTCAATTTGTCCTTGATTACAGAAAGGCATCTGAATGGAATGTCATATGTCTTTACAAGTCCTAAGAAATAGCCTGACACTGTAGTGCGTGTCTGTGTTCTCTCGAGTGAGCGTTACCAGAGAAGCCTCCAGAATAGATGTTTCCATTTCCATTATATCTGGAGAACTTAGAACGTTGTTATGTGGTATATAAACTGTTGGTCAGAACAGTAATAGAAAAATAATGAGAGTAGTTTTGCTTCAAGAAACCCAACTTAATTTAAAGTGACTGAATTCCAATTTATAAGCCTGAGGTACATTAGAGTTTGAACGCTTTTTGTTTCCTTTCAAATATACATTAATATTTGGCTCAACACTCATAGGGAAGCAATTCAGCACCAAAGGTGCAATTTTTCTTCCAGAATGCTAAAATCAATTTAGCCGTTTGGCTTGTACTAAATGGTGAGTAGTTTCTGATGCCAAGTTTTCCTCCAATGATGGGTGTGTGGTACTGGGACTTCTGGAAAAAAAGAAAACATATATATATGTATATATGTATGTATATATATGTATATATATATATGTATATATATGTATATATATGTGTATATATACATATATATACATACATATATATGTATATATGTGTATATATGTGTATATACATATATATACATATATATGTACATATATATGTATATATATGTGTATATATACATATATATACATACATATATACATATATATACACATATATATACATACATATATACATATATATAGATATATATACACACACACACATATATATTAAGGCCTCCCTTTTTAATTCTGAGGATTCGATCGCAAAGAAAAAGAACTAATCGGTCATAGAAGAAAATTACAACCTCCAGCTATAAATTTGTAAAAACAGTTTGATCACTGCTTATCTTTTTAGAGATTTTATTATTTTATCTAAGACTATCTTTTTTGCTGTGTTAAATATGATTTCTAGACTCTTTGCTGAAAACCAACTTAGCATTTTGCATATGACTGACTAGAAAGATTCTCAAAATATAGCTTATAAATCATTAATGTCCTTGGACTTTTGGGGTTTTTTTAAGTTTTTTTTTTTTTAAGTTTACTTCTTTTTTTTTTTTTTTTCAACGTTTTATTTATTTTTGGGACAGAGAGAGACAGAGCATGAACGGGGGAGGGGCAGAGAGAGAGGGAGACACAGAATCCGAAACAGGCTCCAGGCTCCGAGCCATCAGCCCAGAGCCCGACGCGGGGCTCGAACTCACGGACCGCGAGATCGTGACCTGGCTGAAGTCGGACGCTTAACCGACTGCACCACCCAGGCGCCCCTAAGTTTACTTCTTTTGAAAGAGAGAGAGAATGAGAGAGCAAGAGCGTGCAAGCAGGGTAAGGGCAGAGAAAGAGGGGAGGGAAACAATCCCAAGCAGGCTGTCAGTGCAGAGCCCAAGGCGGGGCTCAAACTCATGAACCTGATCACAACCTGAGCCAAAATCAAGGGCCAGAGGCTTAACTGACTAAGCCACCCAGGTGCCTCTGTCCCTGGAGTTTCTTGAACTGAAAAAGAAATAACCAAAATGTAATTACATAAAAAGATAATTTTTTTTCTTTTTGATAAGCCCATTGTCCATTTAAAGCACACACCCTCACACAGGCACACTAACATTTCAAAACTACTTTAAATAATCACATAATCTTTAAAAAAATTTTTTTTAATATTTATTTTTTTTTGAGAGAGAGAGCATGAGCAAGGGGGGGGAGCAGAGAGAGAGGAAGACACAGAATCTGAAGCAGTCTCCCCGTTTATTGTTACTTTTGTGAGGTATGTTAATAGCATGGCTGTTATTATTTTTTTAACGTTTATTTATTTTTGAGAGAGAGAAAGAGCGTGAGCAGGGGAGGGGCAGAGAGAGAGAGGGAGACACAGAATCCGAAGCAGACTCCGGGCTCTGAGCTGTCAGCGCAAAGCCCGACATGGGGCTCGAACTCACGAGCCGTGAGATCATGACCTGAGCTGAAATCAGATACTTCACCGACTGAGCCACTCAGGCGCCCCCCAAAACCACATAATCTTAAAGTTAGATGTGAAAGGCATCAGCGTATGTTTGAAAGAATACAGATATTGAAATCACAGAAAATTGATTTCAAGTCCCAGTTTTGCCTATTATTGTATGAATGTAAGACTCGATTACTCCATCTCTCTGAGTTTCAACAAGACCTTCACCTACACAGCAAGCTTGTAAAAATCAGGGGAAAAATTACGTAAAAGCCAATTCAACCTCACTAACAAATACTAGGTATTTAATCAACGCTAGCTGGGGGCTTGTTGGTTTATTGTCTGTTTATTTGACTCTACCGCAAGCTCCTTGAGGGCAGGAACTATATCCTCTTTGGTCCCCCAACATTTTAGCACAATTTCTAATTCCTAGTAGTCACTCAGTAAACATTTGTTGGCTAAGTTAATGGAGCGGTATCGTATCCTCCAAGGACTGAGGGTTCCTCACTAGGATTATTTGTGACCTCATCATAATGTAATATCCTAGATCTTGTCAGCTTTACAATCCCTTTTAAATATTATGATTTTAGTATCATTAGTATCTTTTTTCTGAATCTTTAAGATTCACTTCTCTAATAAGCTGGAGTACTTTTTATGTCCAGTGTTCCCTATTTGGGTTGCTATGTAATCTCCCATGGTTTTCGTTATTACTTCCTTAACATTAAGTAGCTCTTTCCTGAGCCAATTTAATGCCAATTTGCAATTCCCCTGACTGCCTCCTCAGCTTTTGAAAATCCCACAGTGTTGCTGTTGAAAGATCACTTTATTTTCTGGGTAAGTCAAGAATCTATCAGATTCTGCCTTTTTTTTTTTTTGTCAGAACAACGGTTCTGACATAGACCAAGTGGATAAAGTCTCCCGGTGGTGGTCCGACCACCATACCGGTTTCACCGTCTGTGTTAGGAAAGCATTTGGCTGATCCCATCCCCATGAAGTCACTTCTCTGCTGCTCCGTTTATTTTCCCTCAGACACTTTGCCTTCCACCTTTCCCCTTAGGTTTGTGAGTATCCATTCGTTGTATGCCTTTGCCTATGCTCTGCTAAACTCTTATCCCTTAGTATATCCATTCCTTTTGAATAAGGTCAACTGTTATCAGTCATGATGGTATCGATTATCTTTTGACTACAAACGACCCACAAATCGGGGTTGGGTGCTCCTCTGTTCCATTTGGCCTCAGTTTAGACCTCAGTTTAGGTCTCAGACAAAGAGACCAGCTACTATCTGGAACATAGTCAAACACTAGGCAGTATGGCAGAAGGGAAAAGACCTATGGCGTATATCACACAAATCCTTAAAGCTTTCACGTGTCATTTATGCTCATATTTCAATAGCCTGAGCGAGCCCTACAGCCCTATACTGTGCCTGTCTTAAAAGCAGATGGGGCAGTACCCTTCTACCACCTGTCTACAAGAAAAAAACAGAAATAACTGCTGAAGAGATTAATGCCTGAGACATACAACTTTCTACCAATTCATTCTGATTGTGAGTCCTCTTCCACCCGTGGGAGCTCATATTTACTTCCACATTTTAAAATCTCAAGTTCACTTAATTTATTCACCAGAATAGAAATTTTTCTTTGAATAGAAAAATGGAAGGGTGCCTGGGTGGCTCAGTCGGTTGAGCTTCCGACTTTGGCTCAGGTCATGATCTCACAGTCTGTGAGTTCAAGCCCCGCATCGGGCTCTGTGCTGATGGCTCAGAGCCTGGAGCCTGCTTCCGATTCTGTGTCTCCCTGTCTCTCTGCCCCTTCCCTGCTCATGCTCTGTCTCTCTCTGTCTCAAAAATAAATAAAAACATTAAGAAAAAAAAATTAAAAAAAAAAAAGAAAAATGGAAACCAGTAGTCAAGACAATGGTAAATAATGGTAATAGCCCCACTTAATTGTTTTATTATATACAGGCTGTTTTTCATATAATTAATTATCGTCCTTAAGAATCGATAGTTTGAGAATCACGAATCTCCAAGAGAGAATATCAAACACTTAAGACAAAATACAGAGTTGCTGTCCTTTTCTTCCTTGTATTTCCTGCCTAACTATAGATCAACTTCCTTCTGTACATCATTTTTCCGCTGAAAATTGTGCCTGCCTCCTACATGTGGGAATGGCCAAGCCAGTAAGAATTGTATACTTGCTCCATCAAACCCTCACTGGTACCTCAAAATCACCTGCTTAAAGACTGGTAAATCTGGTCGTAGTACCAAAAACCCACAACTACAAGAATAAAGGAATCCCCCTTGCCACAGAGAGAAGGCCCTGTGAATGTTGACATATCCGCTTTAATTCCCTCTGAAACCTGAAGCAAATCACTTAGTTGCTAGCTGTCTTCCTTTTCTGGCCCAAGGATAATATTAACATACTTCTCTCAGTCCTTCTGAGGCATAATGTACAGAATTGAGAGCAAAGGCATTTTCAGAATATGAGACCCTGTAGACATTTGATGCGCTCTGGATTCTGTACAGTGCCCCTCCTCAAGGAGGATGTCTGGCCAGAGAGACGAATGTCTGAGGCAAGGGGTATTTCTATAGGACAGAGATGTCTGTTCTGAATTCCCAATTAGGCAGAGTCATTTATCTATGTTGTGGATTGTATCTGGGCTGTTTGATGTACTGATCTTCCTCCTTTCTTTAGGCGTTTTTCTGGTTTCTGTCCTAACCACTTGGCAGAAGAGATCAAATTCAAATTAGTCCCTTTTTTTTTTAATTTAATTTAATTTAATTTAATTTATTTATTTTTTGCCTGGCATAGTAACTCTAGGAAAGAGTTGGACTGGAGAGCTGGTTATAAATGATACTGATGCTTTGGGCTTAGAGTTGGAGTAATGACATATCTGTTTGTCATTTAAGTGTTTGCAAAGTGCATTCACAGCACATATGATATTATTGGAGACTTACTGTTAGTTACTCTGTAAGGTGGGCATCATCCTCATTTACGGAAGAGGACATAGAGACGTAAAGGATTCAATGTGTGGCCAAAGCCACCACAGTAAGAAATGACAAACTCAATATTAGATTTTTCTGATTCTGATTCTGATTTTTTGTTCCATTGTTCTGGGCTGCCTCTGTGTTTTCTGGCAGAGACAGGTGACAATCCAGCTTTAAACCATGATCAGCTGGAACCAACGTTAGGAAAGGAGGGAACTGATTAAAGAAACAAATGGAAAGGGACTAATCACTCGAATCCAAATTTAGCATTCTTTCGCTTAGGAAATAAAAGGAGCTAAGCATTTCTTCAAGACTAATTTTAGTATTCTAATGAGATAAAATTAATTTAGTTAACTAGTAAGTTTTTTTCCACCAGAACATTCAGCCAGAATGGGGAGAGATATTTTTAATCCCCAGTAAAAATGATGAGTTGATTTCTTTTTTTTTTTTTAATGTTTATTTATTTTTGAGGGAGGGAGACAGAGAGAGAAATGGAATGTGAGCAGGGGAGGGGCACAGAGAGGGAGATACAGAATCTGAAGCAGGGTCCAGGCTCCGAGCTGTCAGCACAAAGCCCAACACGGGGCTCAAACCCACGAACCCTGAGATCTTGACTAACTGAGCCAGCGCAGCACCCCACCCCCCCGGCGCCCCTGATGACTTGATTTCTTCATGATGGAATCAGACAACGACTCAACCCCATTCCCCAGTTTCCCCCTCCAAAAATAATAGCAATAAGGAGAGTTGATTTTTATTCATTTGTTATGCATTTATTTACCACCATTTGCCAAGAAGTTTTAGCCTAACGGGTGGAGGGAGGGGGAGAACAGATAAGTAAATGGATGCTTATAATACAGTAAGCGCTAGAATAGAACAAAGGATGGCACCAAACCCAGAAGGAAAGGTCAAGAAAACTTAGAAAAGCCAGCCATTAAGGTGAATTAAGCCATTACTTACTTAATCTCTTGACGTGAGAGTTACTGGGTCAACAGTAGGGGAAATGGAGCTCTAGCTTTAAGAGCAGAAGCTTAAAAGGCTCTGCAGGGGTGGGAGGATGGGAAAGAGTTGGGAAGTGGAGGGAGATGGGCTAAAGAGGTAAGCAAGGGTTGGACCTTAAAAGACCTGGTATAGCCTGCTGCAGTTTTGTAACTTTATTCTTAATGCTCTTGGAGCCACTGATGAATCTGACCAAATTAGAAAGATCTGTGGGGGAGATGGATTTGGGGACTTGGTAATAGGTCTGCCGGCTGACTCAGAAACATTCAAGGAGGTGGTTCATGAAATGCAAGCAAGAAATGACCAAGTGAAAAGAGCTTATGGTCTTTCCTGCATGCCATTTACCTCATACTTGGGCAAATCAGAAGCTAGAACTAACTTCTCTAATTCCTTGGCTGGCAGTTTTCTCTCTCATCCCACAGTGCCTGCCCATCTCTTCGGTATTTTCTTTCTTTAGAGAACTCTATGCCTTTTGGAATGTGTGCAGAGATGCTAGAACATTTTTAAGGTAATCTCATGCTCTACTAGAACTAAATATTTATCGTGGTGATGATAACGTTTAGACACTTCCCACCAGCAGACCCATCCATGTGATCGTATTTGGTTTTCTTCTGAGAATGCCAGGGCTATCTTTACTTCTATGGGTAAAAATAAAGATTCTCTAAATTTTTGTAACTACCTACTTTAAACTTTAAGCTGTGACTTGTCTTTCTATTACAGTTTGAGGATAAAGCAAAGCAATTGTTTTATTTTATTCTTTAGTATCAAAAGATAACTGCTCAATGTTAATGAGAATTATAGGGCCAGCTCAACTGCAGTGATAAGTTCAGAGCATAAAAGATCATATATCAGCATGACCTCACTAACCTTCTCTGTACTAGATGACAAACTGCTAGAAATAGCCTTTGGATCAGGTCACGGGCACACTAAAATACTTACCCTTCACCACAGAGCTCTATTGAACCCTATCTATCATTTACCACCTTCAATCACAGAAGCCTGCTTCAATGCTGAACAGAATTTCCAACACAAAATAAAAGGAGAGACAACTTCCTTCAAATAGTTCAACTTCTGATTTTATTTAGCATCTTCTCTGAACTCTGAAACAACGTGGGAAAGATCACAGCTAGTTACACTAGGCTTTTTGCATTTGTAGAGGGATTGAGGTATAAGGGGAAAAAATAGGGTTTTAGAGTCAGTGGTTACCTCTTCCGTAAGAGGTTAATGTCCTATCATTGCTCTAACGCTAGGACGGATATATGACATTACTCTTTTCTTAACAGCAGGACTGGACCCAACTATTAAGCCTTCGTTAAGCTTTTTAAGAGAATAGTGGGATTCAACCAAGCGGTTCTAAGACTGCCAGGTTCGTGTTACACATACCTGCTGCGCACACTTCATCCCCATCGTCAAATACACGTCACTGCTCCTTGTTCTGAATGTGTCCATAAGCGACTTTTCCAGTCTATTTGGAAAATCAGGATTTCAAATAAATTATCTTCAGGGAAATAAATACACTCTTTAACCACTCTAGTGTTCGTGTGTTATTTTCATATATTTTTCGTGCAAGGGAGAAATATTTGGGCAAGCATAAAAATTAAAATGTACCTTCATACACGTGGTTGAACTTCATAGTTTGTCAATGGGTAATAATTGAGATTTCACATTATATATAGCATTTATGCGTTTGACTTTGGGACAGGCACTGTGGCTAATTGCAGAAACAATACTGAACCATGTCAACAATGTCCTTGCATTTATAAAGCTTACAAGGATAATAGCAAAGATGATTTGCTGAATGAATACATGGCCTTTGCCTTCATATAACCTTTTCAATTGAAGCATAGGTGACATATAATATGTCAGTTTTAGGTATACAATATTGTATATAGTGATTCAACAATCATATACATCATGAAATGCTGACCGCAGTAAGTCTAGTTACCATCTGTCACCATACAGTGTCATTATAATATTATTGACTGTATTTCCTATGCTGTCCTTTTCATCACATCACTTATTTGCTTTGTAACTGAAAGTTTGTACCTCTTAATCCCCTTCACCTACTTTTCCCCTCCCCTCCATCAGCAACCCCCGTCCACTGGCAACCACTAGTTTGTTTTCTTTATTTATGAATCTGTTTCTATTTTTTTGTTGTTGTTTTTGTTGTTTGTGTGTTCATTTTAACACACACAAAAAGGCTATATTTGTCTATGGCTGAGTCTAAGTTACAGCAAAAAAAAATGGTCAATAGAATTTTTTTAAAAAACGATCTGTTGTACTTTTAACTTCTGCTTTTCCTTTAGAGCTTTTTGTCATCTCCTTAATAATATTTACCATTCTTTTATAGATTATTCTATGATTAATTTAGTCAAAAAGAAGAAAAATCAAAGTATGAATATTGTCACAATCAGAAAAACTCATGTATAATAACAAAATGATCTTATTACCTGGACATAGTCAGATTTTAAAGGATTTAAAGTTTGCTAAGTGTGAATATATGTGACTTTATATAATGCCAAAGACATAATGAAGTCTCACAGCATTCCAGCTTTTGCGCCCCATTCTTTGAGATATCACTTTATTATGGAGTCCCATTGGGTCTTCAAGAGCTAAGCCTTTGCATGGTCTCATTGGATTTTCAATAGCTAAGCCTTTGTTGAAAAGCCATTAAGAGTTTTTGTCATTACCCTCAAATAAACATCAGTAACCTTCTTTTCCGTAAGTCACAAATAGGAATGATTATTCCGGGGCTCATGACTAATACTTAAGAATAGCAGTACGATGAGTGAAGTAAAATATGGATTTGTTGTTAGGTGTGGAGGAAAGGAAAGCCCCAGTAAGGCAAGCCGTTTTCCTGACTGCATTGAAAACCCACCAACGAATCAAACTATTGATAGAGAATCTAGTCCATACTTGGTTCTATAGTGATTTAAAGAACTGTAAATTGATTCTACCAACAAGATTATTCTGTTCTTTTTTTTTTTTAATGTTTATTTATTTTCGACAGAGAGAGAGAGCATGAGCGGGGAGGGGCAGAGAGACAGGGAGGCACAGAATCTGAAGCAGGCTCGAGGCTCTGAACTGTCAGCATAGAGCCCGACACGGGACTCGAACTCACGGGCTTGTGAGATCATGACCTGAGCCGAAGTCAGACGCTCAACCGACTGGGCCACCCAGGTGCCCCTAGATTATATTCTGTTCTAATCTGAGAAGCCAAATCAGTGCATGAGCAACAAAAACAGAGACATCCCAGTACTTACCACTGCAATGGCAGAACAAAAATTAAAATGCAGATGCTCTTAGTTAGGTATAAGCTTTCATTTGAAATACTTGACAATAATCCTGTCACAGAATCAACATAGAAACAAGACGTCGATGAGTGCTGCAGCTGCCCAGCCTGATGTCTAATGATGCCAACTTTGGCCAGAACTGGCAGGAGTTACAGGAATGCTCTGTTCATATAACTTCTAAGGACAAGAAAATGATCACATGACAAAGACTTTGACCTGCCCAAATTTTGCTTCAACGAAGTTAACTCTGGAGTGGAATTTAGTACATAAGAGTCATAAACATTCATTGAAAGAATATGTGCCATGCATACATTCTGATGCGAGCACACAGACAATAAATGAATAAAAGAATGAATGAATGAATGAATGAATGAATGAATGAATAGGAGTTTGGGTACTGATATATGCTACGAAGAGTTTTCTTATGTATGATGCGACAGAACAACTTCAGGTTTGTTTGGATAATAGGGCCAATGAAGCCCTCCTGAACAGGGTGACCTTTGAATCGAGGCATCAGTGAGGAGAAGGCAGCCTCCAATGAAGTGGAGGAAGATTATTCCAAGCAGAAGAAACAGCAAATGCAAGAGCCCTGAGGTGGAAATAAGCTTGTTTTCGTTGAGGGACAGAAGAAAGAATGTCAGGATGACTGCAGTAAGTGAAGAGAAGAGTTGTAAAAAATGAGATGGGAAAGTCCACAGGTGTCTGATTACCCAGATTTTTGTAGCCCAAGGTAGGTTCTGGGTTTTTTATTGGGTGCAGTGGAGAGTCTTTTGAGGATGATAAGTGGGGAAATAGTCCAATTTAGTCTTTAGAAAAATCACTAAGTCTATAGAGTGGGAAGCAAAGACAGGGAGGTTAGTGCATCTGTCCAGGCGAGGGGTGGAGGGGAACTAGAGTAGGCCCCCTCAGTAGGGATGTGAGAAGTCATGGGGCTCGGGGCATACAGAAATTACTGACACATCGGGATGTGGTGTGTGAGGGGGAAAGTGGAATTAAGACTTCTACATGTTTTGCCTGAGCTATTAAGTGTTACTACTGGTAGGGAGCCCCCTGAGAAGTTAAGAAAGTTGGAACCCAGGACTCAGTGGAAGAGACTGGCTTTCGATTGCCTTGTGGACACTCTACTTCATCCCCTATAACATGTGGAAGACAGAACATATATGTAGCCATGGAAGCAGATTAAGGAAATGGTGGGAAGATGCTCTGTTTCTCAACTATTTATAATTATTTTTTCTGTGAAGAAGCAAGCACAAACGGGGCGTAAGTTGAGGAAAGACAGTGTTGGAGGTGTGATGAAAGAAAAGGTGTGAAGTAATCATCTTGGAGAGAAAGTGAATTTATAGGAAAGTGTGATCAGATTGTCTGGAAATGTCGAGAGGTCCTTTTTGATATGTAGTCGTATTTGCAGTGAGGCCAGTTAGCATGGTTGTGTAATTTTTCCAACGATCAGCTCTCTGTGGGTGCCGGCAGATTGTAAGTAGGTAGTGGGATTTAACCATGGGTATTGGTTTGCTATTGCTGCTAAAACATACCACAAACTTAATGGCTTTAAACAACACATAGTTGCCAGAGGTCAGAATTCAAAAATGAGTCTCACTGGGCTAAGTTCAAAATGTCAGTAGGGCTGCGTTTCGTCTGGAGACCCTAGGGAAAAATCCATCCCTTTGCCTTTCCAGCTTGCCAAGTGCACTTCCGGTCTCATGGCTCCCTTCCGTCTTCAAAGCCAGCGATAAGTGGCTGAGTCCTTCTCATGCTCCCAGCCCTCTACTTCTTCTTCTGCCTCCAGTGTGATTACCTGGGCCCCACTCAGATAATGCAAGATAATCTTTCCATCTCAAGGCTCACTAATTAGCAACATTAATCATGTCTGCAACTTTAGTTCCCCTTTGCCATATGTTTAGCATATTCACACTTTCAGGGATTACACTGTGGACATCTTTGTGGAACCATTGTTCTGCCTAACACTGTATCTGTCTGCTCTGACTGCCATAACAAAATAGCATAAACTAGGTGTCTTAAGAGCAATTTATTTTCTCATAATTCTGGAAGCTGGAAGTCTGAGATCAGGGTGTCAGCATGGTCAATTTCTGGTGAAAACTCTCTTTCTAGTTTCTCTCTCTTGTCTCTTTCTAGACGGCTGCCTTCTTGCTATATCCTTATATGGTGGGGATTAGGGGTAGTGCTCTCTCTGTGTCTGTTCTTATAAGGACACTAATTGAATGGGATCAGGGCCCCACCCTTGTGCCCTCTTTTAACTGCGGTTACCTCCTTATAAGCTCCATCTCCAAATACAGTTGCATTGGAGGTTAATATTTCAACCAAATTAGGAGGGGACACAATTCAGTCCATAGCATACACAGTGGTTGGAGTTTTGCCAGCCAATAGGTGATATATGACCAAGAGAAGGAAAGAGAGTGAGAAATTTAAGAGTGTTTTCGAGGAGTGGTTATAGAGCTGAACCATCAAATCCAAGCTGTAAGTGGAGAGTAGTGGGGGGTTCAAAAGGATGTTTAGAAGGGGACAAGCTAGTAATATCCAGATATGGTGGATCTCAATGAGATCAGGAAATTTCTGGAGAAGAGTACTGGAATCAGTAAGCGGGAAGAACAGAAAGTGATGGTCAGAGGGCAACAGATTTAAAAGTGGGGTTTCGGAGACTTACGGTTATTGGAAATGGCAAAGTTTATGAGTTTTGAAACTGAAGGACCCAAACAAACTAATCACGAGTCATTTTGCTCTCAGTAAGTCAAGTACCTAGTACGGACCCAAGGAGACAGTAAGGTTCCAGGGTGTTTATTTTTAAAAGGAATAACTGCCATTTATCCATTTTGAAAAGTAAACCTCGTTTCACATCCTGTCCCTGGCCTCTGGACCTGTCAGGAGAAGGCCCCTCTTCCAGCCTCAGCTGGGAGGGGGCAGGGTGAGCCGTGCCTACGGAGAGGGATTTGTCACCCAGGGAAGCAGAGACCAGAAGAGCGGTGCTCTGTGTGAGAAGGAGAGCCATTCTATTCGGGGACTAGTAAATGGCTCAGAAAATGACGTGTAACTGCTTCCACTAAAGGGTGGCAGAGTTATTCAGGATGCCTTCTGTGGTACCTCGGGAACATTTTGTGTCTAAATTGCTAAGGATGTTTCTATTTTGAACTTCAAACTGTTTCATGCTTTATTTTGCAATACAAATATGGGTCATCTCATTGCAGTGTTCATTGAAAGATTTCTCTCTCGTGTACTATGCCCAGAAAGCACTGAATTAGTTCTGCTCTACTGAAACCAGTACAAGATTGTCTGTGGAGTGCATGGTTTCCGTGTCACATTATTAAAATATCATTAATTTCCTCCAGGTCTATGCATATACTTTTTTCCCAGGCAGTACAGAATGACAGCTTGCTGAATACGAGAGGCCAGATCTGTATGTTCTCTATAATTTGGAGGTGAATATGAGTTGGAGGAAAAAGCTACTGAATAAAATTAGAGAATAAATGGAACGGCACATTATGTGTTCCGAGGTCAATACTTAATGAAGTGTAATGATTACAACAATTTTATTAGAAAATAAGGATTTGCCTTATGCCTTTTGCAGAGGATTTAGAAACAAATGGCTGTTTTCACTAGAAACTACATCTTTTGAATGCTACTAAAATAACAAATGCCACTACATTATGGAATATGCAAATACAAGTTGCAGTGTTAAAAAAAATTCATCTGATTATTTCTCTGACACCTCTAATAGCCTCACATGTCTCATCCCACATCACGCATTCGTCCACACGCTCACATCCATCCTGCCTTCTTTCAACTTTTTAATTTTCTGAACATCTCGCGAAGCCCAGCTTTCCCACAGAGACTTCTTTGACTGTAAGACCCACACACGACTCCTCCCAGACTTGCTTTTGGCCTGGGGTGAGTACGCCTGTTCTCCAGTCAAATGGTCTCTGTTGACCAGTTTTAGCATTTAACAACGTAATGTCTGTGAAGACAAATCAAACCATCCCAGCCCCAGGCACCGTGTCAAGCTCAAAAGCATGTTTTATTTTTTGATTTAGATTGCACAACTCAACTCCCCACTGCACCGCAGCCCCCCCCCCCCGCCCCCCAGCCACTAACTTGAGATTCATTCCGTGATGGCTGTGGTTATAGTGGCAGGGAAATAAAACAAGGTATAGACTCTGGGCCACAGTTGTCTATTTCAAACAATTTTAAGTGCTTTTAGACAGGATAAGGTAAGGTAGACTAAGGAGAAAACAACCCAGCTCCTCAGAAAGCAGCCATCTCGCAAGAGGCCATCCAAAAAGTCGAATATTCTGTATGTAGGTGGTATAAATGTAAATGCCATCACTCATCATTTCTGAGTCCCTGCCTTTAAGTAGCTTACAATAATCCCAGTTTGAGGAATGGCATGCCAAGAGAGAGATGTCTGCTAATGCCTTCTACAGTTTCTACTAAAATGTAAGGTCCAGCACAGCAAAGACTATATTTGTATTGTTCATTGTGTTAGCCCTGACAACGAACACAATACCTGCATATAGTAGTCACTAAATAAAATTAAATTAATGCAAAATTGCTTTTTACCATACAGGAGACAGGGAGTGAGGGGAAGGGCAGCAGTATGTTCTAAGACTGTATGTAACTCAGTGTGTTGTCTAAATCTCTGAATGAGCCAACAGCCATGGACACTGTCCTCCAAGAGAGGGTGGGGCTTCATGGCTCCAGGGATACCCATTCAAGCCAGGAAGCGAGACCTGGCTCAGGAGGAATTGGGGGCAGAGGCTGTGCTCATGAGAACCAAATCTCAGTTAAGGCTGGCCCTGAAGTTTTGCAGAGGAGACTTATTTAATCCCTGGCCCCACTGGACAGGCAAGGGGAGGTGAGTTTCCTCAGTCCAAGTTGGCTCCTGAACTCAAGTCAGAGGTAAAGCCTGCAGAGAATTTCACTCTGAGTGAAGCAAGGGGCCCTTAATAGTCAGCAATTCTGTCTCGTGGTAGTAAAAAAAAAAAAAAAAAAAAAAAAAAAGCCAAGATAAAAAAAAAACATGCATACATATAAACACCTTCCACCTAAACTTCTAACAGATGCAAAGGTTCTTTCGGGAGAGAAATAGAGAAATGCTGTATACATTTTCTGTAATAGCTTTATTGATGTCTCATCAACATACAAAGAACTGCACATAGTTTAATGTACAGTTTGATTAGTTTTGACGTATGTTTGTAGCTGTGAACCCATCACCACAATTAAGAAAATGAACGTATCTATCACCCCCCCCCAAAAAAAATTTCCTCATGCTTCTTTACAACCCCTTTGTGCCCTTATGGATTTAACTCTCAGCTCCAAATGCGTCTCTTTTGCCTGTTCCATGAAAAGGAACCTGGGTGATTTTCGCAGCTGGCACCGCGTGTAGCTTTGTCAGTAGAGGGTGCCGGTGAGCTATCACAGGAGGAAAGGGGAGGGTTGCTCCTGGATTCCAGTCAACGCACCAGGCTGGGCTCCTGCAGTGCCCAGCAGCCAGCTTCACCGGGTGGTCAGAAGCTTCCCCCAACACTCCCGTGGGCATGTTCTTAGCTGAGTGCCTCCAGTAAGACACATTGCCCGTGGACAGCTCCCCAGGCACCCCAGGACATAGATCTCAGTCAAGTTGCATCGGGCCACACCACAGCAGCTCTCTTTTCACCCAGGGAGCCAGCTGTATCTCAACGTCAGGAGGAGGGGAGGTGGCAGTGGGGCTGTCCCCAGATACTCGATCTTAGCCATACAGGGTGATAATTGCTCCTTGTATCTGCTATTCCTGTAGGGTTCTCTTTACCTCTTACTAGCCATCTCTGGTCACTCCAGTCTCCGGGTATGCTTAATAATGTGGTGCGTTAAACTTTCTTTGACTTACTGTGTTATTTCCCTCTCTTGACTGAAACTGGACTATTATCTATCTATCTATCTATCTATCTATCTATCTATCCATCCATCTATCTATTATCTATCTGCCCTCCTATACCTTTATGTATCTATATAATCTCCTAATCATCCCTTTCTGTTGTTCCTCTTTGAGCAGACACTGATGTGCTTTCTGTCACAATAGATCAGAATTCACTTTCTAGAATTTTATATAGATTGGAACCCCAAAATTTTCTGGTTTTGCCTACAAGTTTTATAATTTTAGGTCACACGTTAAGTCTATGATCTATGTTGAGTTGGTATTTGTGTATGGTGCAAGGTACGGATCCAGGTTCTTTTTTTTTTTTTTAATTTTTTTTTTTTTTCCCAACGTTTATTTATTTTTTGGGACAGAGAGAGACAGAGCATGAACGGGGGAGGGGCAGAGAGAGAGGGAGACACAGAGTCGGAAACAGGCTCCAGGCTCCGAGCCATCAGCCCAGAGCCTGACGCGGGGCTCGAACTCCCGGACCGCGAGATCGTGACCTGGCTGAAGTCGGACGCTTAACCGACTGCGCCACCCAGGCGCCCCATCTTTTTTGCATATAGATATCCAGTTGCTGTAGCACAACTTATTTACAAGATGATCATTTCCCCACTAAATTGCCTTTGTACCTTTGTCAAAAAGTAGTTATCCATATACATGGGGGTTTATTTCTGGACTCTCTCTGTTCCATTGATCTATATGCCCATCCTTATACCAATGCCACACTGTATTAGTTAATGTAGCTTTATAGTAAGTCTTGAAATCAGGTAGTATTAGTCCTCCAACTTCGTTCTTACTTTTTAAATGTGCTTTGGTTATTTTAAGTCAATGAATTTCCATATGGACTGTAGAATCTTCTTGGCAATTTCTATCCAAAAAAAAAAAAAAAATACTGAGATTTTGATTGGGATTATGTTGAATTTATAAATCAACTTAAGGAGAGTTGGCAGCTTGGCAATATGGGGTTTTCCAACACATGAACAAGGTAATATATCTCCATGTGTTATTGGATCTTCTTTAAATTCTCTCAGGAATTTTATAATTTTTATGAAAAAATTTATAATTTTTGATTCACATGTTTGCATACATTTTATCACATTTATTTACTAAATATTCCATATTTGTGTGCTCTTATAATATTGCATTTCACATTGATCATTGCTAAGATATAGAAATATAATGGATTTTGATATATTAAACTTATATTCTGCAACCTTAGTAAATTCACTTATTCTAGTAGCACCTTTATAGATTCCGTCAGTCTCCGTAATCGTGCCGTCTGCGAATTCAGACAATTTTACCTTTGCCTTTTCAATCTGTCTTTTCTTTTCCTTCCTCTATTTTCATGACTAAAACTTTCAAAACAGTAATAAACAGGAAGGGTGAAAACAGACATCCTTGTCTTGTTCTTGGTTTTAGGGGGAAAGCATTAAATCTTTCATCATTAAGTATGATGTTTGTTTTTCACAGATGTGTTTTTCACAGATGTGTTTTTCACAGATTAAGTATGATGTGGGTTTTTCACAGATGAGCTTTATCGGGCTGGGAAACTTCCCTTAAATTCCTCATTGACTGAGAGTTGTCATAGGGAATGGATGTTGGATTTTGTCAAATGCTTTTATAATATCTATTGAGGTGAACATATTTTTTTTTCTTTTTTAATCTACTACTATGATGAGTTACATTATTTGATTTTCAGATGTTCAAAGTTTTTCATTCTCCGGATAAACCCCACTTGGTCACGATGTATTTTTTTTTTTAATATTGAGCTATTTTTCTTCTCGAAAAGACAGGAACTGAAACTCATGAGAAGGAAAAAAAAAAAACCAGCCAGGAAAATATGGTGTTTTCTTTTGATTCCTTACTCAATTTTAGTCACTAATTTGGAAATTGGGGAAGACTATAATTTATGCTTGCTGCCAGTTACTTCTCAATATGATTTCGAACACACGAATTTTTGTGCAGTTTCTGAGATGTGGTTAATGGAATTATTTTTAATATGCCATCTGCTCGTCTTCTAATTTTAGCACCAGTAACAGAAACGAAGATTTGGTAAAATACGTAACCACCGTAGAGGATTTGTATCTTACTTGCAACTTTTCTACAACAGAAATAATGTTTGTCGCTTTTCCATGTTATTTTCTAAGAATAGGTGATTGTAAACTTTCTCAGAACCTTATCTTCATTTTCCACTTTTACAATGTAGGTGGCATTTCATAATCATCGTGAACAAGTGAGTTCTTGTATCAACTTCAACTACACTCAGGTATATGCGTCAGCCCTAGGGTAGCAAGGAATTTTTGTAAAAAGTTTTAATTGCATTCTACATATTCTCCCATACTATTTGGGCACCACTTCTGGACACTCATTTCACCTATAGTTGTCATATGTCAGGGCAACATATTTTGTATTGAATAAAAGAAGTAGTTGTAGATAATGCTTAAGATGCAGATATATTATCAGGGCACTTGGGTGGCTCAGTCAGTTAAGCATTTGACTTTGGCTCAGGCCATGATCTCACAGTTCATGAGTTCAAGCCCCACATCTGACTCTTTGCTGTCAGTGTGGAGTCTGCTTTGGATCCTCTGTCTCCCTCTCTCTGTCCTTCACTTTCTCTCTCTCTCTCTCTCTCTCTCTCTCTCTCTCTCTCAGAAATAAGTAAACATTTTTATAAATGCAGATATATGTCCATTATGTGTAGTTTTGACTTCGTGCTTTTACTCCTGGAGAAACACAGACAGAACATATTACAGATGGAGGAGGATGAGTGTCTTTTGTGCAAGTCTTTTTTGTTTATTCAATTCAAGAAACACGTAGAGAATGCCAACTCCACACAGGGTTCTTTTGTTAATAGTATTTCTTAATTTGTTATCCCTCTCCTAAATGATGGTATTTTATCTTTTCATTTGATAGGCCTATTTTAACAGAGAAATGGCTACTCTTAGATTAGGCATATGATGGATGATAATGTAATTTATTTCATTCAAGTAGGGACGGTTCTTGGCTTTCTGGAAATCCCATTATCCTTAAAAACTTCACCCTATTTTCTTCTTCTTTTCATGAAATTACCTCCTTAGCTTAATTACAAGGGTAGTGTTTTCCCACAGGCATTACAATATCTAGTTACCCTAAACACGCCAAAGTCAAGAAAACTTAGAGTGTTAAGTAAAATTGATTTGTTCAGTTCAGATCAAAAACAACATTACAGCTTACTGGTTAATCAATGTAAATTTTGCCAATGCCATAAGGACTCAAGTCCATTTATTAAAGAATACGTGTATAACCTGTTTCATGAATCTGTGTCGTCTATGCAATGTTAATTTGATCTCGGGTAGCTGGGTAAGACAAATAGGCGTATTTTCTGAAAATATTCTAGCTGTATAACATGAGATGTGTCCAGGTAAGGGAGGAGACGTGTGCAGGATTGTATAGAAACATTTGTTGACATGGAAAACTGCCAGAGCTGTTTTTGAATATAAAACTGTCAGGAGTTAAAACAGCAGATTGATTTATGTTCATCCTAAGGAAAACGGGGGCAACAGTGATCAGAAGAACAAAGAGTCCACACTTTTCACCCAATTTAATTCTTGAAAATTATTTCCAAGCTGACAATAATATTTCTTCAAGGGGAAAATGTCATTCTGGTTACATTTCCTGACCAAATGCATGTAAATTGAAAATATAGTCAGTATTATATCACAATAGCAAAGACGCAAGAAAGAGAAACTTTGATCAGGTGAAATAGTAAAATATGCTGCCCTTTGTATACGATGAAACAGATGGGCAATTTACCAGTTCCTCATGGACGATGACAGACCTCACAATACCAAACACTACCGCTCTACTACGTAGTCACCGAAAGTCGCGTGCCAGCTAATGCA
This sequence comes from Prionailurus bengalensis, assembly GCF_016509475.1. NCBI lineage: Eukaryota > Metazoa > Chordata > Mammalia > Carnivora > Felidae > Prionailurus > Prionailurus bengalensis. Next base: position 102,755,382 of record NC_057349.1, on the reverse strand, counting down.
ATACTTCAATTAAAATTTTACTAAAATTTCTTTGCCTTAGAATTTAGGAAGACTTTTGAGGCATCATCTGGCTTTTTCAACTCTCCTAAACATCCCCATAGACATTTGAGTGGCTGCCTTCTTTTCCCTAATATCTTTTTCCCTCCGTAAGCCAAACTCTTCATTCACAATTATTCCGTTGACTTAAAATCACCTCAACATAATGTAGCCACTGTTGACAGCTACGAGAGTGGTTCCCACTTCTCTGGAAGGCCATAAAAAAAACTCAGCAGGTCTGAAGCACAAACTTTTTATACTTTTTCTATGGAGGTTTTTGGGGCCTTGCAAGTTCTCTTAGGGACTGAGAAGGTGAGAGGTATCCCAGGGCTTGAGTACTGGCTCCAAAATCTGTCAGAGTTTTAAGTGAATGGAAAAGGGGTGCCAAAAGCTGAGGTTTTAGTTAGGCCTGAATGAAGGAGGAGGATATTCAAAGTCACAAAAATGTCTTGTGACGTACCCTTAATCCTTGGGTAATCTGGACCAAAGGTATTGTCCTTTTCCATTGCATTGGTCCCACATCCTAGTTCTTCAGAACTTTCTAAGGAAGCATAAATTAGTCAGGTCAGCCTTGGGGAGAGATCTATTAACTTCTCAAGACCACCACCTGCATAGTTCATGCCTAAGAGAGAGCCGAACAAAACCAAGCAAAGCACTGGGATAAAATCGCCTCTAAGTGGTGCCAAGAGTGGCTTTTGTTGAGAGGACGTGAAGTGTAGAATTCTGCAGGGTCCGAGAGAGTCTAGGGAACTGGGACCAATCCTGGAAAAAACCCCAAACTGAATAAATTCGAGAAAATGCGAAGAGTAAAATGGCTGCAGGGAACGTGGACTCGACAGACCCAGCACTACAGATTTAAACACTTAACTGCTGCTCAGAAAAGGAGATGATGGGCGTGAACTTGTAGCTCGAAAGACGTAACTTCAACCTGTAATTAGTCCACAGAGGTAAAAGGCAAGTCTTTCTGTCTAGAAATCTGAATGCACGTAGTCTTTTAGCTGTTAGCATTTTCTCCGAATACCCACACAGACGGGGTATCAGAGGAACTGGGTGCAATTCGAAAGCTTTGTCCCTTGCTTGGCATAGGATTTTTAGAACTTCTAAAAATCTCTGTGGTTTAAGCGTTTTTAAAAATGCAAGTCAAATGCTTCTCTCCTGTGGGTCTCAGGATCATTCTAAATATCAAAAAGGATATAATATGTAGGAGGGCTTGGGAAATTAGAGCACTAGGTAAGAGGCTAAGAATATAGTCAACCAATTTCAATACGCATTAAAATAAATGCATACTTACTAAAAAAAAAAAAAAGTAAAGTTCTCTATATGATGCTTTAATAAACATTGCTAGAGAAAAAGGCCTTAAAATTCAGGCCAGAGGCTGAGAGTGTGCAAAGTAAAAAATGGAAGCTATCAAAGGTTTTGGCGATTGTTATTTGATCCTTTTTCAAGTATAATCAGTCTCCTCCTAAAAAGTGCAGTATTGATCTTTAACTTGCCGTGAGGTGGAATTTTATTTTGAACTGTCTTTACAATAACTAAGTCATCTGGAAATGTCGACTTCCAAGAAAAACTTTTATTTGGGGCTTTAAAATTCTGTCTTGGTCCAGCAACTTCTGTTCACCAGAAGGGCACCCTGTCACATTCTGCCGTTCAGAAGGGTGGGCTTTTCTGAAATGCACGCTTGCAAAGCCAGATTTTAAACTTCTTCACGTGGGCCTAGCTGTACTTCAGCGTGCTGGCATTGTGATGTAATTTTTTTTTTTTAACGTTTATTTATTTTTGGGACAGAGAGAGACAGAGCATGAACGGGGGAGGGGCAGAGAGAGAGGGAGACACAGAATCCGAAGCAGGCTCCAGGCTCCGAGCCATCAGCCCAGAGCCCGACGCGGGGCTCGAACTCACGGACCGCGAGATCGTGACCTGAGCTGAAGTCAGACGCCTAACCGACTGAGCCACCCAGGCGCCCCTGTGATGTAATTTTAATGACCGAATTTGAAATAGGGTTATATCGTGTGGCTGTTTGGCGTAAGCATTCAATCCAATAAAATGAAAGGGGAAACAAAGACCGTGTAAATCCATTCAGGCCAGAGTGCCTAACTCCTCTGCCTTCTTAGGGTATAATTACTGCCATCAAGGTTTATTACCACCGTTCAAGTTACTCAGGTCTGCACCCTCCTCCGTCACTCAAAGGTCCTTCCTGGGTACCTAAGGCCTACGGGGCCCATCCCCACCGTATCCACAATGTGTGGAATACCAGTCATCATGCTCCGTGGGGTGGGGGAGAGGAGAACGAGCAGCGGGTCTTCAAGATCTCCAGATCTCCCATTTCAGCGCCAAATGTAGAGATTCCAGAACCAGCTGATGTGCCAAGAATGCCTGATGTCCTGCGATATAATGGGTTATGTGCAACCATTTCTATGCTGGGAGTTCAATAATAGATACCAGGGTGGTTAGGCAACCAAGGAAATGCTACAGTAAATACACAGTCTTTTCTACTGAAGGTATTTTTGGAGCCTTTGGTCTGCCATTAGTCACTGTAAATCACCAAGATGGGGACTCCATATTCATCATCCCTCAAACTGATTTTGCCACACAGTTCTTTTACAAGGAGTGTCTGAGGAGACTAGTGTCCCGAGGGAGCACTGCTCTAAAAAGTTATCGTTGCTCTTTGGGGTAATACAAAAATAATGCAATGTAATTTAGGCGGCTACCTTCTCGTATCTTCTTAAAACCCGTTACTTTTGTGCTTTGGAATTGAGCTAGATAAATATATTGTAAACCTTTGTGAGTCTCTGCGTATTCAGCTCAATAACCTCTTTCTTTGTGGCCTCTGAATAATGTAAGAATTTGATTCATTATTTAGAAATCTGAGTAGCTGCAATAATGAAGTAGATATTACATTTAATCGAGACCGCCAGACTGCAGAGACTGCTAATCTCACGTGGCAGCAAAACTCGCTGAATTTTCATGCCGGCTTAAAAAAAAAGAGAGAGAGAGAAGATTCACGTCCAAAAGTCAGGGAAAACACTTCGCCAATCGCTAATGACCCTGGATGCGACTTTTAGTTTATGGAAAGGCGCAGATTAATTGTTTTCAATCCAAACGCCAAGACTCTCAGCTAGCACTTTAATTTTAAACAACTCTCGTTCTCCATCTGGTCTACAAGACCCTACCTACAAGTGATAAGGCCCGTAATGACTGTCTGGCATGATGTCAACTTTAGCTGCCATATACTGTATATGTTTTGGAACTGAATATTTCTCCTTCCACTTGACTCTTGACCCCCTTAGAACAACTGTCGCCTCCTTCAAACACTTTCACTAAGTACAAAGTCAATTGGCTGTAAGTGGTGATGAAGAAAATGTCATGTGATTAATGCTACAGTTTAGGCTGTTGTGATTAGTCACGGGAAAAACAGTTAAACTTCCTCCCCAAGAAACATGGGATGTTAACGGCAAATGGCCTGCCTAAAGCCCAATAGGAAGAAAGAGTTGGGCAGTGTTAAAAGCTGCCTATTGATTTGTGCCCCGACTGAAAGCCATGCGCTGATGTAAATGAAAATGTGTCAAGAGTTGATATCGATTTTTTTTTTTTTTCAAATCAGACCATCTCTGGGGAAATACTGCTAGCCATACTACTGCTCTTGTGTCTGAGTGAAATAAGGTTCCTTTCCACAAGACTACACATGTCCAGACATCAAATTTTCCTCTTTAACTGAGGTAGGGTAGGATGCTGGTCCGCCGTCTGCAATCTCTGCTGGGAAAAAAATAGCGCAGAGTCCCTCTATCCAGGAATAAAATAAGAAAGAGAGTATACAGTTTAAGAGGGATGTGTGCGTGGCGAAATTGGGGGAATTCGTGCACCTGGACCTACCAGTTGGCCTATTTGTATGTGGCTCGTACCACACAGACATGCTTAAGCTAGGAATTTTTACCCCATGTGTCCCAAAAGAAATCATTTCAGAAGCATATGTTTATTTTTAGAAAATTCTATTCAAAGATAACCATAATATAGGGTAGGAACTGAAATCTGTGGGGAAACAGAAACATGAAGTTCAGGGCTTTCTTCTCCTCCAGCCTATAGGAAACCTAACCATATGTCCCCCGTGTAGGAATAACTTCCTGAGCTGTGCTTTATTCATAGACCACACTGCTTGTAAATATTGATGAACAATATAAGAAAAGGGCAAGAGTCATAATAATCATGCAGCTTTGGGTCAGATCTGTGGGGGTTTCAGCTGCCTAGGCAAGGCTGCACTTCAGGATTCAGCTGGGGTAAGGCATGGACTCTAATATTGGGCAATTAAAATGGAAAATTAGTATGGAAGAGGAGAGAGGTCATCGTCTGCCAATATATGTGGATTATTTGGAATCCACTATTGGGATTAGAGAAAACCCTAATAAACTGATAAGGGAAAGGCCATTCCCTCCATGGTAGCTTAAAGAGCTAAATCCATTTAGTTTGATTCACTGGCCTTAGGCACAGACATGTGATTAAAAACTCCACGTTGCAGATTGCTTAACTTTTGTTGATTGCTCAGTGACCTTTGAAATATTCTAGATTTTGTGATCTATATGCTTTGCCTTTGAGAATAAAGGAAAAACAATCATCTGAAATAGACCTTAAGAGAGTGGGACTTGCTAGGATGAGATCATTCTGTACTGAACGTCCTGCATTAAAATTTAGGAATATGTAGCAGAAATCTTCAGAAGACAATTACTTTGCTAATAAGAAATGATCGAAGTAGACGGGACTTTTCTATTTAGGACCACTGTCCTAAAACAGTTAAAATTGATCTACAGCTCTTAAAACAGGTGTGGCTTCCTAGACCTATAGTCTGATTAACAAACTGAGGCTTTGGGCTTTTCCTCCAGAGTTTCCCCAAAGAGGCTAAAAGAGCAGTCCTTCCTGTAGCTGGGAAAACCAGTGCAGACCCAGAAATCTTTGCCTGTGGTGGTTCTAGACCAGCTCATGACTGTTCTGCCCCCCGCACCCCCCCCCGCCATTCCTTGGCATAACTTTGGATATATGTTTATTAAGTATCTCTAGCAGCATAGTAAGCTCAAAAAAGACAGAGATCATGCATTATAGTTGGTTGTATTACCAGCAGTGCATAACTTCATAACTGCTCAAGGAAAAAATCTACAAATATACACACATACATACATACATATACAGACACATATGTGTATATCTGCATATCTTTATTTAGATATGTATATATTTAACTGCAGGAAGAGCTAGCCATCCCTATGATGTCAAATTACCTAGCCACTAGTTATGCAGAAATAAAAAAGCTATATACATACCAGTGACCTTACACAGTTATTCATTCTCGGATGAGCTCACATCAACTCAGAAAATGTTATTCAGAATGAAAAGTGTGTTTCCTTTCTTGTGGCTTATACAGCTGCTTAATATACATGTTCACCAAGTAATTCCTAGTTGCCTTTCTCTCATGCTTAGGCATATAAATATCATTTTCAAACATATATACTTGAGACAATGAGGTAAAATGATTTGAGAGTGGCTATAAAGTCTGGAAACATAGATAATATTTATTATCTACATGTGATATAATATCAGTAAATCATTTATTTTATGTTTGTATGCTTCCAGATTTAGTGGCCACCCAATATTTTCAAATAGGTTGCCTAAAAGTATGCATTTAACAAACTGATCTTTTTTTAAAAATTGTTTTCAGTGTTTTTTTGTTTGTTTGTTTTTGTTTTTTTGTTTTGTTTTGTTTTTTTGAGAGAGACAGAGACAGAGACACGGGGCTCAAACTCACAAACCATGAGATCATGACCTGAGCCAAAGTCAGACGCTTAACCAACTGAGCCACCTAGGTGCCCCATAAACTAATTGATCTTCTGATTTTGACTAAATCAGTTACTAAATTGAAGGTTTTTGTTTGGTTGATTTTTAAGTTTCGTGAAAAAAATTTAACAAAAGATTGCCACAGCCAAAAACTTCCAGGTTAAACAAATTATCATAACTTTACTACCTTGAATGTTCTTCACTTGGAAAAGAATCAGAGTTGGAAAGCATATGCTGATATTTGATTCCTATCCTTTCCTTTCAGAGTCTGTCTTTGCTTTTTCAAGTCTTAGTGAAGGAGGCAGACAAGTAAATGTTTATACAGAAGTCATGCATTTGTTTTTGTCTGTAGAGAAGAAATAGCAAACAATACACACATATAAACCTAAAAATAATAATGAATTCTTTGCCAGCCCACAAAATTTTGTCACTGCTCTTTTTTTGGCCCACTGGGGATAGAGTTAGTTTAAAAATCTGAATTTAAATTTTTAGTGGGGAATTAAAAATCTGAGGTGGGAAACACAAAAGAATGAGAATGTATGTTGTACTCTGATAAAAAGAAACCAAATAAGGAAGGAAAACTAGGGACATTCACCACCACCACCACCACCCCCCCCCCGCTCTCATCCCCCTCATCTACCTCCCCCAAAGTATTTCTGATTCCTTCAATTCGAAAGGTACATATGTTCCAAAGCACAAAATAGACTCCAAATATAGTTCTATGTGGCATTTTCAGATATTCATGCCACACCATTTGACAATAGAAACAAACAATATGTAATGCAGTACTCATAATTTGAACACATTTGAAAGTCTGTGGACACAAACATGAATCACAATATATTACATGAAGGATGCTAACTATACAACATTTCCTTTCCTAGTAGTAATACTTTGTGTCATAAATATGATTTAATATTACTGGGGGAAAGTTTTACATGAGTTTTGCATTTTACATGCCTTAGAACAGTAAATCAAGTATATCCTAATAATTATCTTAAGTACGTCTACATAGAGAGGATCAAGGCTTTCATAGATTCATTTAACTGGTAATATAGTAGTATACGTAATTTAAAATTTTTATTCTGCATATTTGGTTAAATAGAGTTCAACAATCTAATACCCAGTTACATATATATTTATATCTACAGACAGATATTTATTTCATATCAATGAATACTGATCTATTAATACGGTAGACTAATTCAGGTGATAAAAATTTTAATCTTTTTACTCTGTATTGCTCAGAAAAGTAATCAGGAAGCTAGATGAAGTTCTTCTTCCCCCCTTTTATTACACCAAAGAAATTGAGTTCAGCAAAGCACATTATGCCTTTCTCTATCAGGTACATGTTTACATTCGCATTGCTAAATTATTTACCATAAATACATTTTTAACTCTGGAAAACCTTAAAATCATAAAGTTCCATTTTCAGGCTTTATACAAACATGCAAATGTTAATGTTACTAAGGAATATCCTTTAAATTACGGAGCATTTTTATTCATTTTTCTATTGCCCCTGCTGGGATAGTCAGGTCTCCCAGCAAGTTTGGAATATTAGGGGTCCCCCTAGTGGTACCTGTATTCCTAGTAAATTTCCAAACTAAAGAATAAAAGTTAGTTCTTTTCTTGACTACTTGGACCAGTTCTGGTAGCTACACATATTTTGCTGACTTTTTTCCCCCAGTTTTGAAACCCAAGTGGATTACTTCTTACGTCCTACATATGCTGTGTACATTTCTGGCGTCAAAAATGTAATCATAATAATTCTCATCTCCAGTTATTCAAATGCGCAACTGCTAAAATCTTTTCTCATTTTTTCTCATCTTGTAACCTTTCCAGTCATCTCGGAAGCCATTTAGAGAGTCAAGATGAAAAACATTTTCATAGAGAAATAAAATTCCATACTAAATGATAAAAACACACACATACCCCCAAATAGATGTATGTTCTAATATTATGGTAGTACAGAGCTGTATCTTCATAATACTTTCATCTAGCCCAAGAAAAAGATATACAAAATGACACCTAGATTGAATTATCATTGGGACAGCTACATAACATGTTTAGAGCTTTCTGATATTACTATTAATTATGGTGAAGTCTTGGTGATGGGCTGAAGGGTGGCATCCCCTTGGATCAAAAGATGCCTTTCCTACCAGATCCCCACAGAGCCTGTAGCCTAGCCTAGCCTGATCCTTCTTGATAGGCAAGCGAAGCCTTCCTGGGGGTTATATTTCCACAGAATCTTAAAGGATAAGGTGAAATTACCCTCAGAATTATAGAGAGCATTCATTCCTCACAGTGAGGACAACTTCAACAGGAATATAGAGATGAAAATAGCATGCATTTGCCCTGGAAATTGTACTATAAATGATCAATATCCTTGAAACACAGAGTGAGAAGTGGGCTCATAGGGGGCATTCCAGAGATGGAGCACGGCCAACCGGATTATGAAAGGGTTTGTGGGCTACGCTAAAAGGTTGGAATTTATCCTGAACACAGTGGAAAGTGTTGTGAGATTGTCAGATTTGTTTTAGGAAAGGAGTCTAGGAAGATAGCAGAGGATAAATTTGAGGAGGAGTAAGATCTAAGTCAGAATGAATATTTGGTCCAGGCAGGAAATGATGAGAGCTGGTACTGTAAGTTGTAAAAGTGCTTCTGCAATAACGTGAGGTCATTTTCTGGGCCACTGATGCCCCAGGCAACAGTGGAATTAACTGGGATCTGAGCGAGGGCCCTGGCACCTCTCTGCCTCAGCTCGGCACCCCATCAGGTCTGTCTTTGGTTACTCACCCCTTGACCTTGGCAATACTTACTACTGCCTGCTGTTCTCTCTCTGAGAATGAGCTCAAGTGAGCATCTCATAGCCTTCAGCCCTAAGACGGACATGGGTTGTATAGTTGACATTGTACAATTTTGGAGAGTGTGAAGCATGGAAAAGAGCTGAGGAAGAGGTGGGACCACAGATTGTGCATCATGGCTAGATGTGACATGTTGGGCATACAAGAGGAAAAGTAGTCCAGAATGACTCCTCAGCCTCCGGCAGGGTGACTGGGAAGATGGAAGTTCTAATCACTGGTTTGTAGAGCCAGGAAGGGACAAGGAGCACAAGTGAACTCTATCGGTCTAATCGGCTGTGTAACAAATTGCCACAAATTTAGCAGCTCACAACAACACACATGTATTATCTCATCTTTCCTTTGGGTCAGGAGCCTGAGCACAGCTTGGCTGAGCTCTCTGCTTCCAGGTCTCCCAAGGCTGCAGTCAAGGTGCCAGCGAGAGCCTGCCTCTCCACTGGAGACTCATCTAGGAAAGTGTGTGCTTCCTTGCCAGTGTGGTTGTTGCCAGCATGCAGTTTCTTGCAGCCGAGGGTTCCTGGAAGATTCCTCCTTCAAAGCCGGCAGAAGAGACTTAGAGCAAGTCTGATAGCAAGACAGTCTTACATAATGTAACAAAATCACACGAATAAGATCCCATCCTCTTTGCTATATTCTTGTGATTAGAAGCAAGTCCTTGGTCCCACCCGTACTCAAGTGGAAGGGACTATACAATGGCATGAACATCAGGCACCAAAGACCTTGGGAGCCACCCCAATAAGTCCATCACATGAGCCCTTTTATAAAGTTTAAAAATGGGAGATTACTTCCAGCTGTCCACTCAAGGAAATTCCATTATATTTGAACTTTGGCCATGAATACAGTGGCTTAGGATTATAAGAATAAGCATATGGGTCCTGAAAGTATGTGCAATAGAAAGGGGGGCGGGGGGGAGGTATAACTCCATTCTTTCTGATCTTTAACACCCATTCAGAAAGTGCTATATTATACATCTATAAAAACTTGGTCTTCATATGCCTCTGAAAAACCTCAGGTCATGGTTTGGAAAATCTAAATGAGCAAAATCCAAGAACACCTCTTGCTAAATGACATTAAATAGGGTTGATAGTTGCTTCCTGTCCATGCTGAAGTTTGACTGACATGAATATTTAGGGAAGCATTAGGACTGACTTGAAATCCTTTTGGGGGGCACCTCTTCTTGAACTTCTCAAAAAAACAAGATTTTTTGAAAACTAGAGACAATCCTAAAATGCCTTATATTATATCCAGTCTTTTTCCAGTTTCTAATTACCTTTTCTTCAAAATACCTGTTCTACTCACCCCTTTTTCTCCATTCACACCCCTCCCTGGGAGGGAGTCATTACTGCATCATGTCTGGATAAATCAGCATCAGCCTCCTTTCTGGTATCCTTACTCGAATATTTCCTCCCCTCTCAGTCAGTACTTTCCAGACTGGATCCTTCTTCTATAAAAACAACTTGTAACAAGAAGTTTTTTTCAATCATTTGTGCTGCTGCTCTGGTTCCTACACTACCACCTATATACACTCCTATCTGGCTTTTAAAAGATCTGTCATCTAATATACCTTCCATTCAATCTTACGTTCTTCAGTGCAGACCATCTTTACCCCTCCAAATAATGCCCTCCTGCTCACTGCACAAGGCAGGCCTGTTCCTGTTTCCATATCACTGCTTTTGTTGTACCCTCAGCTAGGATTGTTCAAACCCTGTCGTCATGCCTGCCCTAAGTACAATGAATAGACATTGAACAATGGGGACCCCAGATAAAGAATGAGGGGAAATCCAGATGTACATGATAGGAAAAAAAGACACAGCAAATGCATAAAATAACTCAAAAGACAGTGGACAAGGCAGAGCCAGAAGGTTAGAAAAAGGTAGGCATAACGAGCAATGATGTTATCACTTCCAAGAAGTTAAAACCAATCCCCAAAGCCAAGCCAGGTTGGTTAGCCTGGACAAATGTAAATACCAAGAGTCAAGTTAAGACAAGCAGAAAGGGGCAGACAAAAAGTATCCAAGAAAACAAAATCCCAGGGGTCAAGAGAACTCACGTGTGAGGGTTTTCTTAGACTCGATAGGGATGGGGTAAGCAAAGAGGGTAAGCCAGATGCATATTCACCTATTGGTAAGACAATAGCTTGATAAGAGAGGCAGCATTCTGCAAGAGACCCAGCTTCCCATGTACCCCATGTACTTCCTATCCAGACAGCTAGATGCATGTGGAGGATCATGGTCTTTAAAGCCACTCAGTCCTGGATTCAAATCCCTCTTCCATCATTTGTTAGCTGTGTGACCTTGCACAAGTTATTCAGCCTTCTCAAGCCTTAGTTCACTTATCTACAAAATGTGGGTGATCATACCAATCTTATGGCTTTATAATGATTAAACATATAAATTAAATGCTTTTAATTTAATTTACATGAAATATATATATTTGAAATACCTGACATCCAGCAAGTGTATACTGGTTCGTTTTTATCATTTATTTATTTTTTTTATTTTTGCCCTCTGCCAAAACCAAAATGGCTACCGAATTGTATCTGCGATCTGCAGGACCTTCTCTAAGCTGTTGCAATCCTTTCAGTCAGCTTCACACATTGTGCCATTTGTCACAGACTACTCTGTGGGTTTGCTAAGTTTCAATTATTTAAGCTAATTTCCCCAATGATATTATGAATTCCTTGAGGAGAAGCTTCCCACTGCTAAGCTCATTATAAAGAGTCAGGCAGCAGTTGCTTTTACAATGCATCTCAAGGCCCCACTTCATTTATTCACTCATTCAACAACTATTTACCGAGCACCCACTATGTGTGATGCACTGTGTGTGATTCACTACTACGAACAAAGGCTTGGCTTCCTGGAGCGAGGCATGGATTGTATCGCCAAAGGAAGAGCCCTATAAATCTTGAAAATGGAAGGACCTATGAGATGGTCTAGCCCAACTCTGTAATTTTACAAAGGTACAACTGAGGATCAAGGAGAGTACACTTGGCTTTTAAGTTCTTCTCCGCTAACCACTTCTCTGCCTATTCAGTCACCGCAGTTTTGAAAAATAGAGAGAAAACTCCAGGACGGTTTTAACTGAGTTAGACTTTGCAGGTAAATCGTTTTGCTGTCCGCCACGTCTCTGTGTCAATGAGCTCACTCGTCTCAGAACGTTGCCAGCAAATGTGCGTGGCAAAATCTGCGGCATGACCTGCTCGGCTCTACCAGAAAACCGACAAAAGCTCTTCAAGGCAGCTGTGCTCTGCCTTCTTTGCCTTTGCCCCCATGTGCAAAAAAAGAAGAAGAAGAAGAAGAAGAAGAAGAAGAAGAAGAAGAAAGAATCCATCATAGAAACAAAGGCGATTCCGGAAATATGCAGATACTTACTACATTCTTTGCTGGGGAAGGCCAAGGTGGTGGCTTCCTCCAATGGTCAATCTAGACCATTGCTTCTACATTTGAAAAGACGTTAAGCATTTCATGTAGAGAGATGCATTTGAATCAATAATATGGGACTGGCATCACAACATTTGGTGGCTTTAATCAAACTGTTTGTTCAACTCCTTTCAATACTTCAATACTTGATCCACAAACTTATTTCAAGATTAGAATGCCAAGGTGAAGATTAACACCTCTAGTGCAGCAGAGCTAATGAAACACGACTTATTAATCCTACAAGAAAATCTTAATTAGACATTGGAGCACTGCTTATCTCATTGTTAAATACTACCCAATCCCTGAAGAATTGGAAAATAAATAAGGACTGAAATAGAAAGTGGTGCTATAACCAGGGCCCCTGAAATGGAAGCAATACTTATTTTCTCCCACATGGAAAGTATTTGTGACTTGTTTCCCCTAAATAACTCAGTATCAGCATTTGTAACAAAAACTTGACACAAACATTCTTGAAATAGCAAGACACGTGGACACTAGGGAGATAGTAGATTACGATTCAACAGGACTCCACAAAGAAGCTGAGTTTCAGGTGCAGCGATGTTCATCATGTCCAGTTTAATTAGCAAGATGCCTCATTATTTACTTCTTGTTCATTTCGTAGTGTCTTCCTGTAAAGAGACACTAAGGTTTCATAGTGTACGTCCACGTGTTTTGGAACTGCTTCATTTTACTTCGTTGGCACTTATTTCAATCTTTCTATCATACCCAAAAGGCAAGTGGGGGGGATGGGAAGAGCAGGGGCTGCACCATCAGGGTACAGTTGACATTTACTCCAGCTTCCCAAACAAAATGGTAGAACACAGCATACCTATAGTAATATGCATGAGTACAAGTTTTCCCATAATATATGATATTCTCAATTTTGTTTTCGTGAGTAGGTCCAAGATAAGAATAGAAAGGAAGAAAAGGCAGGAGAGATGGAGGGCGGAGGGGAGGAGGAACCTTGGGGCCATTCATTTACAGCTTTAGAATAAGTCCCCTTGCTGTGATCTAGGTGGGAAACATGTTGTTGGCATTTGACATACAATTACTTACAAAATACGCTCATAAACCAGATTGTCAGATTGTGTCAGTCACATCTAAACAACAGCAAGCAAATTGCCTTACACAGATGGAAAATGTGTAAGATGCACAGATATCCTGTGTAAACAACCTCAACTAAGATCTATTGATTAATTTTGTCCTACTTACCTATTCTGTTTGAAATCAGAGCCCACATTCTTTTCACCTTCTTTTTTGAAAAAGAAAAATCATTAAAGCCTAAGCCCCACAGTTCAAAAGCTGCAAGCTCTCACAAGTCTCCTAATCTTCAGCAAAAGGGAAATTCCACAAGTACAGGGTTCCCAAAAAAATGTCAATAACTATCTCCCCTTCACTGGAGTTTCAGAAATATAGCAGGAGGACCCCGCCCCCAGTATAGTTTGGGGGAGTCAATTTAGCAGTTATTCTGGTTACTATTATATTAGACAAAGCGATTAAGAGAAAGATTATTTTCTTTCCATTCATACTAAACACCAGCTGCTGTGTTTTAAAGAGAATATTCTGAAGAATAAAAAATTAACTGGTAAAGCTAAAGTCATGATGTTGACCAACTGCTTCTTTCTGTTTGTGCCTCAAATAATACCTCTTGCCCCAGCTATAGAGGACAGGCATTCTTCTTCGTAAGTAATAATGGAAAATAATAGGGGAAGCAATCAGAACATTTGCAAACGATATAAAAGGCACATACACCTCTGTCACTTCTTAGCTGTGTGATGTTTGATCAGTTTAACTTCTCTGAGTTCCACGTTTCAAAGTGTGGGTGCTAATGACACCTAGTAAGTTCGCTTTGAGAATTTTAGGATATGATATATGTGAGAGGAGTGCTCTGTAAAATACCAAGTCACAAATGCACCAAAGGGATCAGGACAAGAAAGGATGAGGGAAATCAATGAAAACCCACCACTGCTATTTTGAAAATTGCTGAAAGCACATAGTCTCAAGAGCAGCAAGATAAACACCACCCACTTGGAAGGGTCATCTGAACAGGAAGGGAAGATATTATTTACTCTTCTAAATCCACATATGCCTAGATGCTATGGTCAGAAAACCTGTTAAGTGGCTAATTTAATGGTTGGCTAAGAAGAATATTTGAAGCAAGGCTCCCTAGGGCTTGCCGACTTGCCTTCCCCTCTCTGTGTGGTAGAGTGGAAATCTTGCTACTCTGAATCAGATGTAGAATCTCGTTTCAGTTCACTAGGTGCACTTACCTTGCATTGTTCATTCATTCATTCGTTAGGCCAATATTTATTGACTCCTAAGTGTTGGGTCCTGCACTGAGCACAAAGGCACCACAGTCTACCTCGCACATGGCTTATATCTAGCAGGGTCTCTCAACTTCTCCAGCTGGAACTCTGTCATCTGTGAAACAAAGGAAATGGACATCATGCTTTCTGCAGTCTCTTCCAGTTGTCATGTGCTGAGTCTTTTTTCTCTGTGGGTTTTCAATTCTTTATTCTTCTCCAAAGAATAAAGAGTCTTCATGGTGATCTTTCCCTCTTCATTAACTTATGAAATAATTTGTGAGTATACACACACATACACATAAACATGTCAGTACATATATACACATATATATGTATATAGACAAAAATCTATCTCCTAAATAAAATTCCCCCATTCGATGTATGCATCACACATTTTTTGAGAGTCACTGAGGAAAGACACTATGCTGTTTGTGGATGCATATATACAGAGATAGGCATGTTAAACAGCCCCTGTCCTAAGAGACAAAATATATTCACAAATTATAACATATCAGAATCCTACCTTTAGAAGGAAAAAGAAAAATCTTCAGTTAATAGGACCAGAGAAGGTTTCTCATAGACAGTGGAGCAAATATGAGCCTGGAAAAGGGAATAGAATTTTGGTAAGCAAAATGAAAGAAAAGAATAAGGTATGGGCAGAGGAAAAGAATAAAGATAGGGTTTCTGAAAAAATACTGGCTATGATGGACATTTCACATGTGAGACAGGAGAGATGAGGCCATATGTGAATCAAAATGCCAAGTTCAGGTGCTAGAACATTATGTCCTTGGCTAGTACTGCCTAAAAGCGTGTAATGCAAGCCATATATATATATATATATATATATATATATAGTTTTGAAACTTCAGTGGCCTCATTAAAAAAGATGAAAAGAACAGATGAAATTAATTTTTGTGACACATTTCCTTTTACCCAGTATAAGCAAAATATCTTCTTAACACATACACAAAATAAAACATTTTTAATGAGATATTTTGTATTCTTTTTATACCATGCCTTTGAAACCCATTGATGTTTAACCCTTTCATCACGTCTCAAGTTGTGTTTATGGCTGCTGACTAGTGACTCATACTGTGCAGTACAGCTTCAGGCTACAGAGAGTTACCGCTGGGTTTTGAGATGGAGGGTGGCTCGGTGAAAGCAATTTCTTTGGCAGCTGAATAAAGTTTTAGGATGTAGGAATGGAGGGAGTAGGTATGCATGTATGTGGAAGACAGGGAGATTGATCTTGTTGAAATTATCTGGGTTTGAAGAGACTGTGGTGGTCAACTCACCGATTACACACGGTTGAGAGAAATGTCAAGCCTACACAATCCAACTGAAGCAGAAAGTAACGAGCCATAGGCCAATTCACACAGTTAAAGAAAAAGCAGTATTCCTGATTATCTTGCTTATCTCACTAGACTTGATCCTCAATTTAACAGATGTGGATCAAACATCTAATAATGAACTGTGCCATCTTTGGGGGTCTATATATATATATATATATACACGTATATATACATACACACACGTGTGTGTATGTATAGTATATATATATATAGACCCCCAAAGATGGCATATATATATGTGTGTGTGTGTGTGTGTGTATATATATATATATACACGTATATATAAATACACATGCATGTGTATATATATATATATACCCCCAAAGATGGCATATATATATGTGTGTGTATATATATACACACACATATATATAAATACACATGTATACACACACACACACACACAGTTGTAAGACAGTAATTTAGCAATAACATGGGGAAAGTGGACATTTACACAACAAAATGCAAAAAGTGTTTTTGAATGCTTTGGGAACACAAAAGAGAGAATATACAATTCTGCCTGGAAGAATCTAGAAAAGATTCTCGGGGGAAGTGTCACCTGAGCTGAATATTGAAAGATAAGCACAGTGTCTGCAAGTACAAATAGGAGAGCAGAAGGAAGAGCATGAGAAAAATTAGGAAACTACCTGGCATGTCTTGGAAACAATGAATATTTGCCGAAGTTAGGGTCTGTGTGGGCGTATCACAGGAAATGTAGCTGGAGGGGCGCCTGGGTGGCCCAGTCAGGTGCGCATCGAACTCTTGACTTCGGCTCAGGTCATGATCTCATGGTTAGTGGGATCAAGCCCTGCATCAGGCTCCGCACTGAGTGAGGAGCCTGCTTGGGATTCCCTCTCCCTGCCTCCCGGTCCCTTCCCTGCTGGTGTGCGCACACTCTCTCTCTCTCAAAATAAATGAATATTTAAATAAATAAATATTTTTTTTTAATTTTTTTGACCGTTTATTTATTTTTGAGACAGAGAGAGACAGAGCATGAACGGGGGAGGGTCAGAGAGAGGGAGACACAGAATCCGAAACAGGCTCCAGGCTCTGAGCGGTCAGCACAGAGCCCGACTCGGGGCTCGAACTCACAGACCGCGAGATCATGACCTGAGCCGAAGTCGGAGGCTTAACCGACTGAGCCACCCAGGCGCCCCTAAATAATTTTCTTAAATGAAGATGGAAAAGTGAAAGAGAAATTGGGGTTGGGGGAAGGTCAACCTCTAGCTAAATGTAGTGTTCACTGTGCTACAGAGACCTCGAGCATCATAGGGGAGAGAAGTCACTTCCAGAGCCCACAGGTGTGTTGGGCAACAAGGCTTTGGCTTGAAAAACAAACGCAAAAGGGGTCGGCTTCGAAGAGAGTCATATGGAGACAGTAGCTTGCACATTATAACTCAAGAGTACTGACTTGGTGTCAGATGTCATGATCTGCCTTTTCGCTGAAAAGTAGTCGACACTTCACTAAATTGACCTTTTCTGGCCAATAGCAAATGCAGTTGCATTATCGTCTGGGTTCAAAGTTGGAGCATTCGAGCTATCATTGTTAGGGGTACAATGTATCTCTTGGAGGTGAGCTTTTGCTATTTGGCAGTGAGAAGAAAGCTTCAGGGGAAAATCGCCACTGCTTTTCTTTTTCTTAAAGCTACAGATGATGGAGAAATATGCCTGTATTCGTTTTCTAATGCTGCATGACAAAAGACTTCCAACACAGTAACGTAACACAGCACCCATTTATTAGCTCACAGGTCTGTAGGTCAGAAGTCCAGGTGGTTCAACTGGATTGTCTGTGGAGCATCTCACAAGGCTGAAATCAAGCCTTGAAGTCAGCCTGACTGGGCTCTTATCTGGAGACGGTGGGGAGGAATATGCTGCCAAGTTCATTGTTGTGGTTGGCAGAATCTAGTTCCTTGTGGTTGTAGGCATGAGGTCACCTGTTCTTTCTGGCTGCTGGCCAGAAGTCACTCTCAGTTCCTGGGGGCTGCTCTCCAAGTCCTGACATCTTCCAGCTTGCAACAGCATGTTGAATCCTTGTCTTGCTTGCACTCTAAGCTACCAGCTGAAGAGAACTTCCTGCTTTTCAAGAGCTCGCCTAATTGCATTAGGCCCACCTAAATGATTTCCTTATCCTGCGGTCAACTGATTAGCAACCGTAATTGCAGTCTGCGAAACATAATCTCAGGAATAACATCGGGGCGAAGGTCATGGCGGACGGGAAAAATCCTTCCCTGCCTACAGTGCCCTTTACCATCTTGTCAGAGTACATTTCAGATGGATCCATTTTCTTTTCTTTGTAAATTGAAAGAAGCTGTTTGGGCCACTTTACCTGATGAAACAAATAAAATTTCTGTGAATGTCTGTGAAGGGACCGATTTTCTCCTGGCTGGGTGATTAAGTAGGTGGGCTAAAACTGTATGTGAGTTTAAGGGAAAAGGAATAAAATAAAAGACACTTTCATTTCTGACAGGATGGTCAAACAGATACTCTGTATCCCACTTGCTACTGAAATAACTAAAATGTATGCTGAAATAGCTAAAGGGTATGTCTATCCTGTAAGTATATAATTATATCTATACGGCTACTTGAAAGTAAGGAAGGACCAGAGCCCCAGAGTGAGATAAAATTGGGAAACCTGATTGGCGAGTGAGTTCCAAAGTGAGGATTACTCTGAGAATTTCTGCCAAACTCTAGAATCCTTTTTCTTCCACTTTGATGGTTTTGCAGGCTCCGCTGTGAGAAAAATCACAGGAGGTGATCAGTGCAAGGAGTCTAAAGCAAGACAGTCATAAAAATAGTATTCTAGAGGATTGTACTGCCATTGTAAGAATGAATTAGAAGTAAGCCCGAATATTCCACAAGGAAATCAATTTTGGCACAGTGTAAAAGGACAGAACTCCCTGAAGATTGACAATCACAAACCGGTTCTCTCTGGAGTGTGGGGTTCTAGTTCATCCTACATGTGTGGTCCCAAAATCCCCAAGCAGGATCCCAGAGGACCATGCCCTCGGGCAACTGCAGCAGCAAATTTGTAATTCCTTCGGAAAACTCAACCTCAACCCAGGCTTCAAAGAGTACCAAAAAATAAAATTCCTTGGAAAATGAACAACCCAGAATGAGAATCACAGAACAAACAAGGAAATAAGACGTTATGAGTAAAACAACAAACCCAAAGGTCTCAGATAATGAGATTGTCGATACAGAGTATAACATAGCTATGTTTAATGAAATCTACCAAAAGCTTGGAAATAAGAGCAGGGAACATGAGACCATAAAAAATAACCAACCCTACTTGAACAATATTAGATTCTAGAAAGTAATATGCAATCATTGAAATTTAAAATGCAGTGAATGTACTATCCAAAAGATTAGATACAGTGAAGATAGTGAACTGGGAGATAAATCTTAAGAAATGAACTAGAAAAGAAAAAAGAAAAAGAGATGAACTAGAATTCTGTCCAAACGGGTAGAAAATATAAAACATAAGTTAAGAGTTATAGAGAATAGAATGAGAAGGTTTAACATAAATCTTATCAAGAGTTTCAGAAGGTAGTAGAAATAACATAAAAGAGGAATACTCAATGTGATAACGATTCCTATTTTTTTTTCCAAATTTATTGAAATATACGAATTCTGAGAACCAGGAAACCTAGTAAATCCCAATTAGGATAAATGAAAAGGTTTCTTCTACACTAAGACCTACAGTAAAGCTACAGATCACCAAAGTGAAAGCGAAGATCTTAAAAGCAGAGTGAAAAGTTGGTTAAGTGTCCAACTTCAGCTCAGGTCATGATCTCACAGTCATGAGTTCGATCCCCGTGTCAGACTCTGTGCTGACAGCTCAGAGCCTGGAGCCTGCGTCTCTCTCTTTCTTTCTGCCTCTTTCCCCACTCATGCTGTCTCTCTCTCTCTCAAAAATAAATAAAAACATTTTTAAAAAATGTTAAAAAAGAAGAACAGCTTGATTGTCAATTTTGAATCAGCACCAATGGAAACTGAAGACAGCGGTATTAATATATTTAATAGAACGTGCTTCAAGAGAATAACCACCTCCCTTGAATTCTATACCCAGTCTTCCTTGTAAAACTAAGCGTGAAAAAAGATGTTCGTATTTAAACACAAAGCCAGTGAATTTTCACCTAAAGACTTTTCCTAAAGGCAATTCTATTTCAAATGAAAGGTAATGATCCAAATGTTTATTGTATAAACAATAACAATAATAAAACTGTCTCTAATTAGTAAGGGGAAAATTCAGGCTAAGATGATAATCAAGCTGAAACTAAAATAATATAGCTGTTGAGAGCCCAGGCTTAGAAACATTAAGATTCTTGACTCTGCCACTTGGTCAAGTTTCTTTTTTTTATTTTATTATTTTTTTTATGTTTATTTATTTTTGAGAGAGAGACAGAGCACAAGTTGGGGAGGGGCAGAGAGAGAGGGAGACACAGAATCTGAAGCAGGCTCCAGGCTCTGAGCTATCAGCACAGGGCCCGATGCAGGGCTCGAACCCACAAACCGTGAGATCATGACCTGAGCCGAAGTCAGTTGCTTAACCAACTAAGCCACCCAGGCGCCCCAGGCAAATTTCTGTAAATGGCAAATGAGTATGACAGTAACCAACTTCAGAGAGCCATTAAAAGCGATCATGTAGGTTAAGTACTTAATACTTAAATATTAACTTAGTGTGACTAGATACTAAGTGCCCAATATGTAATGTCCACCACTGTTACTCTTAATGATTATCTGAGAGAATTTTGAAACTTTTGTGTTGATTTGGTAATCAAAAATCCATAGGATTCATACAAGTGCTTAGCACGTGACCCATTACCTACCACATGTAGGCACGGACAAAGACTCTCTCCTTGACTAAACTCCAGTCAGGTTCCCTGGAGCCCTCTTGACATTGAGGCCTCAACCTTAGTCTGTAAGAATTGCAGATACACAGCACTAATGACTTGGTCTACCCTCCACTCCCATCCCCTCCACCACAAACACACACACACACACACACACACACACACACACATACACACACACACACACTAAAAGACTTGCACAAACTCTACCAAGGCTTCTGGCAGCCTAAGGCCATATGCCTAAGGTGACCCCAGCCCTCCTAAAATTGCCTGCCTGCAACAGCTCGGGGCTGTCAGTGGAATTTACTGTTTATTCCTGCCCAAACCTGCCATGTGCCCATGAACTCCCTCTTAAAGCAGTTACTTTAGAAAACTTATCATTATAAAGACTTTCTCTTGACCCTTTGAGATATACATCTACCACCCACACCTGTCTCCTTAAGGACCCAGAAATGCAGACCTTCAGAGAGGGATAGCTCTCACCCTTGTGCCTCTCAGTCCCTGGGGTGAGTACGCTGGGTGCCTTGTTCCCATTTGCAAAACTACCTCCTGTCCTGAAGATAGAAGAAGCTTGTTTTGCCTCCCGGTAAAAGCACCAATTAACAAACCCAGATGGCTTCGTCAAAGTGACCAACCCCTTCCCACTCCGTAACTTTTCACTTTCCTGACTCTGCTAGGGCCCTTCCATCCGCACTCTCTCATTCCCCCCCTTTAAACTCCCAGTCACCTCTACCAATCAGAGTGGGGCTCAGGTCTATACTGAGGTGTCTCCCCTGCTGCAGTAATAGCACTGAATAAAATCTGTCTTTACCACCGTTAGCTAGTGACCAATTTTGTTCTTTAACACCACTCCATAAACGCGAGCTTTATGATGACATCGGAGCACATGGCCCTGGTGCCTCCCGGTGCTGACTGCTTTACCAGCGCCTGTGTTCTTTTGTTCTGGAGGTGATGACTAGCTCAAGAGCTCTTTACTGAACACTAAACATCCTAAAACCTGTTTTGAAAAAGGACGAATTTTGGAAGAGAACATTTTAGTACTGTATTCTTTTAAACTAAGTTTCAAGTCACTCGTGGGCTCAACAGCTAACAAATCCTTCAGAAATTAGATCGTCTTAATGGAGAAAACAGCGAAAAGAAAGAAGTACCTCTTTTTCCCTCTGGGAAGAAAAAAATTGAGGAAAATATTTCTGCCTTCGATACGAAATGTCACAACCTGTGTTTTCGGAATGGGAGGAAATTGTACTTCTGGCAAAAGGAAAATGAGATGCAAGAAGGCAGAGTGAGGCAAAAAGTAGATCAGTGGTTGCCTAGGGCTAAGGGGAGAGATGGGGATGCAGGGGAGGTGGGGGCCACTCCAGGACAGTGTTTCTTTCCAGGGTGGGGAACATGTTCTACAATTGACAAGTGGTGGTTGCACAACTCTGAGTATGCTAAAATCCATTGAATGTATACTTTTACATGCGTGGGTTGCATGGTATGTGAATTATGTCTCAATAAAGTGGGTACCGGGGCGCCTGGGTGGCTCAGTAGGTTGCGCGTCCGACTTCAGCTCAGGTCATTGATCTCACGGTCCGTGAGTTCGAGCCCCACGTCGGGCTCTGTGCTGACAGCTCGGAGCCTGGAGCCTGCTTCGGATTCTGTGTCTCCCTCTCTCTGTCCCTCCCCCACTTGTGCTCTGTCTCTCTCTCTCTCTCTCAAAAATAAATAAACATTAAAAAAAATTTTTTTAATGTTTAATGTTAAATCAGTATCATTTTCAGTCATTATAAAAGAAATATATAGCTCAGGATTATGGAGATTAAAAGAGAGGAAAAGTCACTGCAGAGAACATTTAATCAGCACTCCAATCAAATAAAAATTAATGATAAAAATACCACCATATTTTAATTTAGTTATGGCACTAAAAGACATTTTATGTACATTATTTCTTTGATCCTCACCAAAAACAAGACATTTGTGAGAAAGGAAATAAGATTTGGAAATTGACTTTCTGTCGGGTACAGAATATTACACTTGATTTTACTGGGTGTGACAAGTAGAACTAATATTACTATAAAATTGACTTTGGCTATACAAGGCAGAGCTTATCCAGTTAACTTGACCTTTTTAACAGCATGAGCCTAAAGTACTGGAATGACCTGCTTGGACGATGTATATTAACTTAAAATGCCGGTATACTTGTCACCTCTCCCACTTACACTTTCCTATATAAACACAAGATTAGAGAGGGAAAGATTCTACTTCTAAACTCGCCAACAGGACGATTTATTAAACTCCAACAACCATTTAATGAAGCCAAAAGAAACTTTAGTGGGAAAAACACCCTTCTTCTATAAACATTAGTTACATATAGCAATGAGATACTGAGATTAAGACTAATTGGAATTCTATGCCAAAATAAAATTCAGTTCCCATCTCTTTCCTTAAGACATCATCCTACTAAATGAGACCCCTGAACAGAAGCAGAATTAACTGGCTCCTTTTAAGTTCGATAATTACAAATGCAAAATGAGTATCTTCCTGCAGACAGAGAGCCAGAGGACTACTCAAGCTAACACAATAATGGTAGCTGTGTGTGATAAATTATGTATGCATGATATCAAAAGCTGAATGGAGGGGAGAGATGGAGAACCCATTTGAAAATTTGGAATTTGCTCAACGCCACTCCTGCAGTATTTCCCTGGAGCGTAAGTGCTAAGCACAGCGCAGTCATAAGCTCTACAGTTCTGTATAATTTATCAACTTTTTTCCTTTTCATTTCTAACATTGACCCTTCATGGTTAACTGAAGAAACAAAGAGCTAAATAGCTTCCTCAGCCATTTGATAGAGCAATTATGAGCATCCTGACTGATACATTTTCTGCCTAATCTACTAACAAATGGTGTCCATTTTCCTCTTAATCTACACCCTGTCTCCACATTCGACTTGACACGTGCAGAACGCTCCTTTCCATGCCCTTGTTCTTGCGCCCTTCTTCATTTGTTTCTTTGTCATTACAGCTCTCTTATGTGATCATTATAATAGGAGAAAAGCGAATTCTTTATGACAATTTTCCTCAGCTGCCCTTGGTTAATTTTTTTCAAAATGTGATTCCTATGGGTTCTCTGACAGCTGGGCAAATTGAAAGCTAATCAGCAGAATCTTTCTGAAGTGTCTGTATCTTTCCAAAGAAATTTCGTGTCTTAGAACGAGAGGATTGGTGTTCACGGTGATCGGCAATGTAATGTGATAGAGCCATCTTGAAGGGGGTCCAACTGTTTAAAACTGGGGGGTGATAAGAAAAATTGAGATTTACCTCAGGCACTAACTTCCCCACGCTGCAATTGTCTTTACTTCCTCAGACATTAATCTGTCATTATAAGAACACTCATTTAGTGGTCTTCTGGTGGAATCCCTTAGGTTGAGAGAACTTTAGACCCAGAAGGTCTGAACTCATCCCTTGAAAGCCCTTTGTTTCTTGGGTGGGGAAAAAAAAAAAAAAAAAAGATCTGGGAGGTTAAATGATTTACCCATGATCACATAGCAGGTGAGTAGCAGGTTAGTTTGAACTTGCCTGGTTTTGGGGTGCCTGGGTGGCTCATTCAGTTAAGCATCCAACTCTTGCTTTTGGCTCACGTCATGATCTCCCAGTTGTGAGATCAAGCCCGGCTTTGGGCTCTCCACTGAGCATGCAGCTTGCTTGGGTTTTCTCTCTCTCCCTCTCATTTTGCTCCTCCCCTGCTCTTGCACACGTCCTCTCTCTCAAAATAAATAAACGTTTTTTTAAAAAAAGATGTGATGGGGCGCCTGGGTGGCGCAGTCGGTTAAGCGTCCGACTTCGGCCAGGTCACGATCTCGTGGTCCGTGAGTTCGAGCCCCGCGTCGGGCTCTGGGCTGATGGCTCAGAGCCTGGAGCCTGTTTCCGATTCTGTGTCTCCCTCTCTCTCTACCCCTCCCCCGTTCATGCTCTGTCTCTCTCTGTCCCAAAAATAAAATAATAAACATTGGAAAAAAAAATTAAAAAAAATAAAAATAAAAAAAGATGTGACGGGGGCGCCTGGGTGGCGCAGTCGGTTAAGCGTCCGACTTCAGCCAGGTCACGATCTCGCGGTCTGGGAGTTCGAGCCCCGCGTCGGGCTCTGGGCTGATGGCTCAGAGCCTGGAGCCTGTTTCCGATTCTGTGTCTCCCTCTCTCTCTGCCCCTCCCCCGTTCATGCTCTGTCTCTCTCTGTCCCAAAAATAAATAAAAAACGTTGAAAAAAAAATTAAAAAAAAAAATAAAAAAAGATGTGATGTAGGGGCGCCTGGGTGGCTCAGCTGGTTAAGCCTCCAACTTCGGCTCAGGTCATGATCCTGTGGTTGGTGAGTTCAAGCCCCACGTCAGGCTCTGTGCTGACAGCTCGGAGCCTAGAGCCTGCTTCAGATTCTGTGTCTCCCTCCCTCTTTCTCTGCTCCTCCCACACTCATGTTCTGTCTGTCTGTGTGTCTCTCTCTTTCAAAAATAAATAAGCTTAAAAAAAAAAAGATGTGGTGTAGATACACAATGGAATATTATCCATAAAAAAGAATGAATTCTTGCCATGTGCAACATGGATGGATCTGGAGGCTATAATACTAAGTCAGAGAAAGATAAATACCATATGAGTTCACTCAATGTGGAACTTAAGAAACAAAACAAAGAAACAAAGAGTCAAATAAAAAAACCACATTCTTAAATATAGAGAACAGACTGATGGTTACCAGAGGAGAGGTGGGGTAGGGGGAAGTGGGTGAAATAGGTAAAGGGTTTTAAGAGTTCACATATCAGGGGGTGCCTGGGTGGCCCAGTCGGTTGGGCATCTGACTTTGGCTCAGGTCATGATCTCGCAGTCCGTGGGTTCAGGCCCCATGTCGGGTTCTGTGCTGACAGCTCGGAGCCTGGAACCTGTTTTGGATTCTGTGTCTCCCTCTCTGCCCCTCCCCTGCTCATCCGTGTGCACTCTCTCTCTTTCTGTCTCTCTCAAAAATAAATAAACATTAAAAAAATTTAAAAAAAAAAGAGTACACTTTTCAGGATGAGCACTGAGAAATGTATGGAATCGTTGAATCACTATATTGTACACCTGTAACTAATATAACACTGTATGTTAATTATACTAGAAATACATACATGTACATATTTTAAAATAAATAATCAATGAAGGGCATTATACGTTAGAAATGACCTCACTTCTCCATCAATGCAAGAAAAAGACCTAAACGGACTATAAGGGAATAAAAAAAAGTTGTAAGTAATATAGCAACCAAAAAAAAAAAAAAACAGCAGAAGAAAAGAAAAAGAAATGATACAGTGAATATGAAAATCACTTTGTAGGGGCGCCTGGGTGGCGCAGTCGGTTGAGCGTCCGACTTCAGCCAGGTCACGATCTCGCGGTCCGTGAGTTCGAGCCCCGCGTCGGGCTCTGGGCTGATGGCTCAGAGCCTGGAGCCTGTTTCCGATTCTGTGTCTCCCTCTCTCTCTGCCCCTCCCCCGTTCATGCTCTGTCTCTCTCTGTCCCAAAAATAAATAAACGTTGAAAAAAAAATTAAAAAAAAAAAAAAGAAAATCACTTTGTAAAGTATTGAAAACATTACTTTTCTATAAGAACAGCACCTTTCATTTTCATCATCATTATCATTGCTTACTAATATTTTTCCTTTGTTTTATCAGGTACAAACCATCCCAAATGCCCCTGTTGCCTGCCCCTCCATGGAAACTCTTTTCCTCTTTTACTTTTTTTCACCTCCCCATCTTCCACTTCAAGTTCAATGGCAGGTAATTTGGGTGGAGTTAAGTGGTTTTGTCTGCTCTCATCAATCAATGAACAAGTATTTATTAAGAGTCTCCCAGGTGAGCATCCAGAGTTCTATGAGTGGCATTGCAATCAAGGGGCCACATTCTTTGGGGTCAGATAATTCTGCATTTAAATTCTCCTTTTGCATTTACCAGCTACATGCCCTTGGGTAAATAATCTGCTCATCTCTCTGCTCTTCGGCTTCCATCAGAAAAAATAAAATAGATAATACTTCACAGTGCCGTTGTATAACATGAGATGATAAATGTGGGAGAAAGTAACAGAGAGCATATGCTCAATAAATGTAGTTCCCGTCCACTTCATAAGGCTGTTACTAAATGAGCTAATGCTCAGGAGACAGTTATGCTTTCCTTGGAATAATTCTGCTCTGTGAGTTTGGTTGTTTTTAATGAACTTCGCTGCTCTTGTTTCTGTTACTGTTTTTACTGCTACCGGGGGCTTGTGGTAACCATGTCTACAAGCTTTTGAGCAGCGCTTGAACATATCTTTATTATTATTATTTCTGAGTTCCCTTATTTCTTTGTTTCAGCTTGGGAATCATTTCTTTTCTTTGCTTAGTGCTGCTTTGAAGAAACAGCCAGATGTCTATACAATTTGTCGTTTCTGGCCATGTACTCTGTTCTTTAGCTACTCTGCTTTGTTCAGCTAAGATCCCGTGTCTATTAAAGCTTTAGTAGTCTGGAGAAACTATAATTGTGCCGTTCTTGGCACACCAAATGAAAAACACTGAGAGATTAAAAACTGGAGATGAAGGGGGCCTTCTGGGTCACTATAGGTCTTTAACCTTTTTCTACACATAAGAAGAAATAATAAACCTTAAAAAAATTTTTAAATACCTTGCCTATTACCAGTACGACTGCTGTGATGTAAGATTTTTAAAATATCCATTAAAGTTGGCATAGCCAAAAGAAGGAACTTTGGATCATTTAACCTTCTTCCCAGTTTAATACTGTTTTTGGTAAAACTTAGATGGTGTGGCTTCTCTTTGGTTTGAATCCTCAGACCAAGAGCAACAACTCCCAGCTTTTAAGACTCAGGCAGACCCTGGAGCACTTCATGATGGAAACCAAAGAGGCATCTCGAACGTTAAAGTCACCAAGTACCTTTGGTTCCCTGAGCAGGGTTGATTCGGGGGATGCTAGGGTACTGTCTCTTAGTTTATATATAGTCTGAGACTGATTACAGAACAAAATGCGATTTCACTTCCCACGTCCTGGGACATTTATGCAGAGCTACTGATTTGGCTTCCGCATTTCTCAAAAATTCCAAGAGATTTCAGCCTAACACAATAAGTGTTCATTTTTTGTCTCTCTTTTTGGTAATTCTTTGCTTTGCCATCTTCCTTTGAGGAGAGAATATAGTGTTACCAGTCTCATATTTCACAGTAATTTCCATTGCAAGTTATTTACATTAGAAATAGGCTTACATTTTCCACAATCCAATTACACTATTAACGAGAACTGCACTAATTGCATTCTCTTCTTCCTTAAAATGCATTGTAAGAACAACTACATCAGTCTCCCGAAGGTATTTGTTATGCTTCATTTTTGTCAAGTGCCCAGACATTCATTAAGTTCTATCCCGCGTTATCTTACTGAAGGCTCATGTCATCACAACCCCGTGAGACAGACATCATTATCGTCATCGTACAGATGAGGATACCCAAACCCAGAGAGTTTCAGTTATCAAACTAAACCAAAGTGTTACTCGGGGGTCTTTGACTCCCAATCCAGTGGTCTTTGCACTGCATCATGGATGACTCGTTCATATTAGCTGAGCGCTCGAATAAAAATTTTAGTTCTCCTCAGCACCCTAGTAGACTTGAGGGCGTGTAATGGGCCTGCCACAAGTAGAGGAGGCAGTGTAAACAAATGTGTCAAGAATGAGGTTTCCCAAAGAGAGAGAAACCCCCAGGGGGTCTATTTAAGGCACCTCAGACATAAGCTGCACTGGCCGGAACAGCGTATCCCACAGAGCAAGACCTCCATGGTAACACCTGGACTTATCATAAAAGGACAGTCTATAGGTGGAGTATTGGAGCCTTTGAGAATGAAAGATCCTCAGTGGCGGTAGAAAAAACTGTGGCTCCTACTCAGTCTGGTTTCATAACCTACTGTTTACCAGATGGCACATGCATTGCAGTTGAGAGCTTGAGAGCTTCGTTGTGGCATTCTCCTGAATCTTGGGCTAATTCCTCAGCAGCCTCCATTATTCCTCAGTCCTTTTCTTTCCTGCCTGCCAACCTTGAGCAGAGTGCAGCCGTGAGGTAGCTCCACAGCCTTACTCCCCCTACACGCAAATGTCTCTCCCGTGTTAGCTCTAAGCCCAGCAGTTACCCTCTGTTCCCATACTTACCGACACGATGGGCCTGACCCACTCCTCCTCACTAATGGGCAGTATATTGGGATTTCCTCCTCCAAAATCCGCATCCACCAGGATCACCCTCCGCGGCAAGGTATTCACAGGATCTGAGAGTCTTGGAGGAAATGTAGGAAAGCCATTCCAGGCCAGTGAGGAAGCTGACAAAAGCAGAGAGATGAGAGCGAAGAGGGATGAGAGGCAGCAAGGACGCTGGCCTGAAGGGCACAGAGGCTGCTGCTGGGAAGTAATAATAATACGGACAGAAGCTGAGTCTCCAAGCTGGAACCTCGGAAGGAGGGGCCCGCACTTTCAAGAAGAGATTGGACGGGGTCAGCAAATAACCAAAAACGGGAGGGCAGAATAACTTGGGTGAGGAAGAATAACCAGACTATATGGACCATAGGAAATGCGCAAGGAGAATATCCCCAGATGTTAAGAAATAAGGGAGGCATCCTGTGCCTCCGAAGGCAAAGCAGGAAGAAATTAAGGAGAGAGTTTTCTAAACTTCGTATCTGAAGAGGAAAACAAGACAGTAAAAAATGACTAAGTTTTGTGTGTCATTCACTCCACTGTAAAACACACACACACACACACACACGATGCAAGATTAATTCAGACCCATTAAAATGGAATCTCTGAAGGTGGTAGCAGGTGTGCATTTCCTAAAGTTCCTGCAAGCTCCAGATAGAGAACCCCCAGCCTAGAGAGCAAAGCAGATAGATTCTGGGCTCAGCGCCTTTTCTTCTTGTACGTCAGTGAGCAGGTCTAGCCCACTGCTGTACTCAGATAGGGTTTATCTGAGAATTTCCTGAACTACCTCTTTCCCTTCTCTTCCCCGTCTTACCTACACACAAGGAAAGATGATCGAAGTGGTAGCCACAGGCTCATCGAGTCCCTGCAAAGACCCTTCTTACTGCCTCCTCTCTGCTTTTGTCCTCAGCCCTTTCTCTCCCCACCCTCAGCTCCTGTGTCCATCCAGGCCAGCCTTCCTTCGTTTCTCAAACTGGCCAAGCATTTTTCCTCCGCACTGATTTCGTGCGTGCTGGTTCCTCTGCCCTTGCCCTGTCCTCCTTGCTTCTCATCCTCAGGTGTCAGGCCAACTGTCACTTCTTCAGCAAAGACTGAATAGGTTCCTCCTTTTATTCTCTCTCAGTGGATCCTGTTCCTTTGTTATTACCGTCTGTGAATATATGTGAATCCTACGCTGGCTAGTCAATATCTCTCTTCTCCACTAGACCGTAGACTCCCATGTTGCCCACTATCTCTTTAGCACCTGGTACACAATATAGCACGTAGGACATGTTCCATAAATATTTATTCACTGTGTGTTGGATGAATATGGCTCTTATCTCCCTCTTTTGGGATTCCTTCCTCCAGCCTCCTCACCAGATCATGCACTACATTCCACAGACAGAGCATGCGTCGGGGAGGGGTAGAGCAAGGGAGACACAGAATCTGGAGAGGCTCCAGGCTCTGACCAATCGACACACAGCCTGACGTGGGGGTTGAACTCACAGACTGCGAGATCGTGACCTGAGCCGAAGTCGGTCGCTCAACCAACTGAGCCACCCAGGTGCCCCTCTTCCCCCTAGTTTAGTATTTGCTCTTATAACATGGGCCAGGAAAAGGAAGACAAGTTTTGGGAAATACCTGTTATATCATGAACATAGTTAAGGTTGGTATGGGATCTTTTCTTCATGAAGCATCACTTCCCATACAGCCTGTACTCCCACCCCTCCAAGGCTTTGTGACAATCCACAGAGCCTATTAGAGATGACTGCTGATGAGTCCCCTTCTATCCCTTGTCTCTCAGGCTGCAGAAGTCCTGAAGGTTGATGGAGGGCCATGCTATTCAAACAGCAGGCGTGGCTGAGACAGAAGCTCCTGGTGCTGGGAAGCCTTGCCGTTGGGAGTCTCCTGTATCTAGTCGCCAGAGTTGGGAGCTTGGATAGGTAGGTAATTAAACACATACTCATGCCCATGTGACTTCAAGTGTCTCTTGATTTACACTTCCCTAGGACATAATCTTAAATCCATCCATTTGTTTTCCTCTCTCAAAATTCCCAAGAAACACGCTTTTCTGCAGTATTGATTTTGATTTATTGAGCCTTTGAAAAAAAGAGATCCAAGTTGCTCAAGCCAAGGTGTTCGTCAAGATCCATTTGTATTCTGTGTGCGTTGACATTTGTTTTCAGAGAAGGGATAAAGCAGTAAAAATGTCATTTACGAGAGCTCAGTGTGGTCTGTGTGCATCTGGTTGTTGACCTCTAGCCATAGCAAAATGGTGATGTTGTATTTATTTATCTTCATTTTGAAATTTATGAGTGAGCAATTAGTGTGCTACCACAAGAGTTAAGATTATGTATGAGCCTGTAAAGTAGCTCATCAAGTTTGGAATCCATTGCCTTGGAAAGATGGCTGTAGGCTTGGGGAGTTTTAACCATGTTAATTAGGTCTGGTTTCAAGGAGCTGAAAGTATCAAATGAGGAGGCTGTCGCTCAGAGTAATTGCCCAGAAAACAATGGAAAATCCATGGAGAGGAAATTTACAGAGGTAGCATTTTGGCTGTAAATAAGCAAACAGTTGAGAGATGATACTAGTCTTACAGAAGTCCCAGCAATATCAGCTGGCTTGACATTGAGTGGCTCTGGACTGTCCCACATTTGGTATGATTGGAAAGGACAGAGAAGTTAATTTCTAGAACGCAAAGTTTCCTTCTTTGCCCTTTAAAATCAAGTCTTGCAGCGGAAAGACTGAGGAATTCAATTCCCATTTTTCATGAAAATGCGGCCACACTTAAAACTACCTTCCTTACAGTTCTCCTTTTCTAATCTCTAGAGCTTATCAATTGGTTATTTAACAAATAATGTTGCAGTGGTTTTTATTTTCCTTCAGCCAGTGTCAATTTGGGTAAAGTGAACCCCTCTGATGCTTTTCAATTCAAAATTCCTAAGTAAACTTCCCACCCAGTGGTTTGCTGACTATGAGAAATGGTAGTATCCAGGCTTATCACTGACTTCGAGTAGTTTTCTAAAGTAGTACTTAGTTATTAGTGAAAAGCTTGGAGGTGGGCACCATTGTCCTAGGTCCCTACTGGAATTTTTATGTCCAGGTCTTTCAATACCTTTAGTTAGCTTCCAATCATTTTCCTTTTATTGAGTAATTGATCTGATGATCATTAACATATTAGTTACTTAGTTGATGACTTTTTCGTTTTTAACTTGGTCTCTAGTCTCCAATGGGGTAGCATTTACAAGGAATTGAACTGTTTGGTGGGCTTTCCCGAAACCTCTCATTTGAGAGTTTGAACAGATGATGCCTAAAATTGACACGCACTTACTTAGGCCTATCCTTTAGTAACTGAGGACCCTGCTCTTTGGGAGGGAGGCTGAGCTCCAATACTTCTGCTCCTCCTGGTCCTAAGATTCCATGTTTTTCCCATGTCTGAGGCCCATGCACAGAACCTACTCTTCAGGAAAGGGAAATAATATATTGTCTCCTATTATGAGTCAGGAAGTCAAAAAAGCAACTGTTCTGCAGGGTATGAGCTCCCAAGGTGGAAGATAGAAAGAGGACAGGAGGAAAGAAGGAAAATGGCCCTGTTTCAGCCTCTCAGCCAGAGTTCCGCAAGAGAATTAAGTCCTTACAGAAAAGGCGTGGATTGACTATCTCTTCATTTCTCCCAAGGAAGGCACAAGCCTCACTTTGGATGCGCAGGCGAGAAGTCCATCCATTACATTCAATGGATGCCTTAGGGAACTAGGGCTTAATTTTGGACCAGAACCCAAGACGAGCTAAAAGATGAATTTGCAATATCCCAGTCAATGTGACAATAAAAAATATCGTTGTATGTGTTGCTACTTTCATATCTTCCATTTAGAACTCTAGCGTATTAATCCTATTCGCGAATCTATAAACACAAAATTCACGCTTCCCTAAAATATGTAATGTAGCACACCCCATTATTTTTGTCCTAGTCCATATTTTCACGTTTTCTACAATGAGCGTGGGTTGTTTCTAAAATCAGAAAAAACAAACATCACAAATAATATGTGAGTGTAATTTTCCATACGCATTATGACAGATGTTTGAACAGACAAGCCAAACCCTTTTCCCTCAATTCTTCGGAATGTGTTGGTGAAGTTTTTCTCTTCTCCCTTTAATTATAAACATCAGAGAAGATAAGAACGGTATAATGGGGTCTCTGGGGAAAAGCAAGAGACAGCCTCGTTGCCACAGAGAGGGGAACATAGACTCCAAATAATTAGGGTAACTAGAAGCTTCAGTTGGAGGATTGGCTTAACAGCCGTCCTGACTAATACTATACCCTTTAACAAGAAGGCTAAAATGCCTTCTCAGATAGCCTCAGGGATGTTATAATGAGTTTCAGCTAGATTCCAGACTGTTACCCAAAAGGAAACTCAATTTGCCACCCATATTTATTGGCCATGCCAAATCAAGCCGGAACTCTAGTCCGGTATCATTAGGATCGTTACCACAGCTTTCTCTCTGTAAAAAGCAGTGGTGGTTGTTCATTATTTAGGGCAACGTTGAAGTGGAAATCCTCCTTTCTGGTTCCATCCACTGCATTCCTTCCTTCAGGAGCTTGAGCGCTATAATTTACATGGGTTTGGCAGTGAGGACCGGAGACTTCCTGCCCTGCCAAAGTCTTGTTGATTTCTGGTCCAGGGCGGGGCGGTGGGGGGGGAGGCGAGGGGGTAGGTGATAGATAGCACTTGCTGATGGCATGGGGTTTGTTCCTACATTCGGCAAAGCAGAAACATAATCTTGACCCCTTTAGATAGAAAGAGAAAGAGAAGCAGAAGAAATATAGTACTTGTCTAGCTGTCCCCAAGGCCAACGGCAGAAATTCTCATAGAATGAAAAAGCTCAGCAAATGCCAGGATTGGATTTTTGCAGGTTGATGATACAAATAGCCACGGGCAGAGCCTGGGACCTCTATCCAGATTACATCTCAGGGATTTTTAAGAGCCACGTGAACGCTGCTGAGCTGCAAGAAAATAATACCACATGAAATCCCAAAGACGCGGCTGCCTAGCCACCCTTCCGCCTCGCAGCTGAAGATTATAATCTCCTGCCTCTCACGTCTTCTAAATGATGCTAACTCGTGGGCTGTGAAAAGGCTATTAGTATGGCTGGTGTCGCTTGTCTGTCCTGTACTGTGAACATAAGTACACGCTGTAGTCAATTAAGTGCTTGGTGAATAAAAATTTTAAGGAGCACTAATAAAAATAATCCCATCAATTATGTGTGCTCCATTTAATACAGGGTTGCTTAAAATAAAATTTCCCAAACATATGTTCATTATGGATTGCAGCGGGCTGGGAACCAGTAGTGTTATTTATGCATTTGAAGTCCTACCCTGACTAGGGAAGCAGAAAAGTGACAAGTTAGTTGCAATGAGCTTCTAAGAGCCTCTTTCTGTTGCTTTCAGGCTACAACCCATTTGCCCCATCGAAGGACGATTCGGAGCCCGCAGCCAGGCCGAATTCCCTCTCCGCGCCCTGCAGTTTAAGCGGGGCCTGCTGCACGAGTTCCGGAAGGGCAATACTTCCAAGGAGCAAGTTCGCCTTCATGACCTGGTCCAGCAGCTCCCCAAGGCCATTATCATTGGGGTGAGGAAAGGAGGCACAAGGGCCCTGCTTGAGATGCTGAACCTCCATCCAGCGGTGGTCAAAGCCTCTCAAGAAATCCACTTTTTTGACAATGATGAGAATTATGCCAAGGGAATTGAGTGGTATAGGAAAAAGATGCCTTTTTCCTACCCGCAGCAAATCACAATTGAAAAGAGCCCAGCATATTTTATCACGGAGGAGGTTCCGGAAAGGATTTACAAAATGAACTCATCCATCAAGTTGTTGATCATTGTCAGGGAGCCAACCACAAGAGCTATTTCTGATTACACTCAGGTGCTAGAGGGGAAGGAGAGGAAGAATAAAACTTACTACAAGTTTGAGAAGCTGGCAATAGACCCAAATACCTGCGAAGTGAACACAAAATACAAGGCGGTAAGAACCAGCATCTACACCAAACATCTGGAAAGGTGGTTAAAATACTTTCCGATTGAGCAATTTCACATTGTGGACGGAGATCGCCTCATCACGGAACCTCTGCCAGAACTTCAGCTTGTGGAGAAGTTCCTAAATCTTCCCCCGAGGATAAGTCAATACAATTTATATTTCAATGCTACCAGAGGGTTTTACTGCTTGCGATTTAACATTATCTTTAATAAGTGCCTGGCGGGCAGCAAGGGACGCATTCATCCAGAGGTGGACCCCTCTGTCATAACCAAATTGCGCAAATTTTTTCACCCTTTCAATCAAAAATTTTACCAGATCACTGGGAGGACATTGAACTGGCCCTAAAATAATAAGTCATATAACACTATGTGTTGTGGCTGGAGACTCACAATGTCTCCCCTAGATTAAAAATATGCACTTTTCTTAGACACAGCTATCCGAGTCATTTTTCCATGTATACTTGTACATACGCAGTGTGTGACCAAATATAAGATCAATTCTTTTTCTATTGAAAATTGACAAAAAAAAAAAACAACAAACAAAACAGTTTGCCGTCTGAGTAGTTGCATCTTTTAAGCTATTGACGAAAAGAAAAGATGGTGGTATTGGGGGAAAGTGACTTCAGCTATCCTCAAAGAGTTAGTCTTCCTTTGAGTCAGAATTTGTCGCCCGCCATTTTCATAGATTTAAGCCAAAAGATTATGTGTGAAAACGCACCAATGGCTGTGAAGCTTCAGGAGGTAGAGGATTCAGTTATGCATTCTTTTCTAAGGGAAAGCTGGCTCTTTAATTCAGAGACTGAATTGGTGCCATGAAAACAGAAAATACTATTTTCTTATTATTTCAAAGAATGTCTTGTCTCATAAACTTGACACTGTTCCAAAGTTCCTGTGGTGATTTTGCACTATTGTTTTCTCGTAGAGACCATGGTGTCTGTCACACGTGGCATGTCAATCACACATTTGAAAGTTAAGTCCTTTCACTTCCATGTCCTACGTCCACAAAGGGAAATGTCATGTACATACTGTATATTGTTGTAAATACTGGTTTCACACTAAGTAATTCTATTTTGTAAACTGAATATGGCTATTTAATTTATTGTGAAAATTAAATTTATTGTGGTATTTAAAAATGGAATGGATTAAAATTACTCTATGTGCAACCTTTTTATTCCCCCCCTCATTTTGTTTTACGTGCCCCCTGCTGGCTCCCCAAATCAAGGCTGTTTGTGTGCACGCGAACGGGCTTGCAAAGATGCGCTGCTCAGTTAGATTTCTGTACCCTTGTGATAATGCTTTTATGGAGCGGGGTTGAGGATCTTAAAGAAAACATCTCAGCCATCTGGAAATCTAGTAATACAGCCACCTCAAAGAATAGTAGCCGCTACTCCTGCTGCAACTTTGTAACAATTAATTTACTTGCAATTTTACCACTGTGCCGGGAGAGAGACAGAAATACTTTAACGTAATCAAGGCATAGAAGAATCACAATTTCATTGGAACCTCTAATCAGAGTCAGACCAGTAGAGAAATTAAATAAAATAAGATCAGAAAACTTGTGTGGCCTCTGTACTGAAAGCTGCTGATGCTTCAAAAATGAATACAAACTCCCCCCCCCCCAAAAAAGGAATACAAACTCTCAGAACTCCCTCTTTGAGATGAAAATGTATCAGTCTCCTCAGAAACGATCAAATGCGTACTGTTGCTCTTACTAACATAAACATATGGCTCATATTTCCAGCCAGAGAAATTAATGCTAAATTGGGTGCTTGCTACCATCAGATACACTGTACCATGCTTAAATATAATTCAGAAAACCATGGAAAGAGGTATCAACCACAAGAACAAAAAGAGGGCTTTTTCACGATCATAGCTGCTCATCCGGTAGAAAATGTTTAGGGGAGTTTTACTGCACATCACGTTGAGAGTGCCTAGAGAAATCAGCAAATTACCATGGGTTCCCTTTGGATTGTAATAAGCGTTGATTTTCTCCATGAGTTGTTTATTCTGTCCAGTGATTTGATGGTGAACTTGCCTAAATAAATAGCCCTTTCCCCTCTGGTGTTGGTATATGTTGCTTCTCAAGCTACAGCCTTAGTAATCATCTCTACTGTTTCAATTAGCAATGATGCCCGTTCTCTCAGCATGGGATGGACGTGACTCCAGCCCACGCTGACAGGCCAGCTTCCCACTCACTGCGCAGCGACTCTGGAGAGCGTCTCGGGTCTCAATTCCAATCCCTTCTCCCTTAAGCCGTGAATGAAATCAAACATACGGAATGTAGCGTTTGATTTCCTTGTGCCTCAACTCTCAACGAACCATCAGAGTAAACTCCGAATGATACGTTCAAGGTCATAATTACATGCTATCATTAATTCTATTGTAACTCTTTCTAGAATACTGCAGCTAATACAGTTTTATACCAGAACTATCAAAGTATACCCCAGTGGAACAGTGATGTTTCAAAATCTTAGCCGAGGTATTCCGCCAATAAAATTGAAAAACGGCAATCTTGGGTTAACTGAGTGGCTCAGTTGGTTAAGGGTCTGACTCTTAGTTTCAGCTCAGGCCATGGTCTCATGGTTTGTGGGTTTGAGCCCAAATAAATAAATAAACTTTAAAAAAAGTTAAGAGAAAAACAATTTTTTCCTAGATAAACAGAGGAATTTTTTTAAAATAATGAATAGAAATTTATCAGTGATAAATTTTTTATTAAAATGTTTTTAATGTTTATTTATTTTTGAGGGAGAGAGAGTGTACAAGCAGGGGAGGGGCAGAGGGAGAGGGAGACACAGAATCTGAAGCAGGCTCCAGGCTCCGAGCTGTCAGCATAGAGCCCGACGCAGGGCTGGAACTCACAAACCATGACATCATGACCTGAGTCAAAGTCGGACGCTTTACTGAGCCACCCAGGAGTCCCCCAAGTTTTTCTTAATTTTTGCTAATGCCACCAATAATATATATTAGAGTTTATTCTGAGATTCTATTTGGCTTATACTGACTTTTCTACTTTGTTATTTTTGGCTCCATAAGCCATTGTTTCTTCACTCTCAGCAAAAAAAGTTCTGTGATTTCCAATTGTTTCGCTTTCTAAGTAACTTTGAGAATTGTTTTCAACCTTGGAGCCTCCCCGCAGAGACCTTAAAGCAGGAGGCCTGGCCTGGGAAGATGTTTTGGAGGTAGGTTTCATTTCCCTGAAAGAAAGAAAAAAAACAGCCACAGCCACTGCTGGTTGAGCAACATAGAAGTAAAAATCCTATAACTTCATCGCATACTTCCGCTGGAGGCTTTAAACCTCCTTGTTTAGGAAAATGTTTCCTGTTGTCATCAAACAGGCAACAGATCTCTAGAGAAATCCTCTAGATTTACGTTAGCTCCACCAGGGTTCTCTTTAATAAGTTACTCCTTTTACATCGTGAAATCTTTGCATTCCTCCTGGAGGCTTGGTGGCACCATACAGCTTTGTGAAACAGTTCTAGCTGCAAAGAGCAAAAAAAAAAAAAAAAATTAAGCAACGGTGAAGTTTCTGATGGACCGAAAGGCTGAAATAACACCATTTTGGAAGCTAAGAAATTGCAATTACAAGTATACAAACTGGAATTGGAGTCCTGAGAGATCAGAGAGAAAAAGAGACCTACCGTAACCCCCCGGACACACAGCCCCAGTTCAAGTCCATCACCTAGTCACCTGAAATCACCTCACAGAAGCACTTTTCCTATTAACTGCACTGTCGTATAGGAAACCTCTAAGACATTAGGGCCTGTGCTCATGGATGATAAAGCAATGGCATGTAAACCAGCATAATCACATCTGATCTTAGATTTGGCACCTTTTATGTTGAAGGACCAGCAAGAACAGTCACTAATTGCCACTAAGGCTGATAGGGCCTCACGAGAGCACCGTTCGTGGTGCCACACCTCGTACAAGAGCCCTACTGGGCCCACAAGGCCCTTTGAGGAGCATTACCTGGGACACTGGAGGCATGTTGCTGCAAAGGGAAGGTGGGAACCAAGGGGAAGGGAAGCCCAAACTCCAGCCCTGCCAATAGCTTTTGCTTTCTCCGATTAGCAGTGAGCTAGATTGGATGAGCCTAATTTGAGGCTCTTCATGAGCTTAATTTGAGAAACTTCCGGGGATGGACAATTTCAAACGGTCATAAATAGTGTTTTCCCGCCAAAGACTTTTGTATTCTCTTGGCACACTGAGCAGCCATTTTCCACTCAGGAGAATGGCCTACGGTATAAGCAAAAAAAGAAAAGTTCACCGAAAACATTTCCCCTAAAAATGACTAAATACAGCCAAATCTTAGCAATTCGGACTAACAAGGTGAAAGTACAGAATATTTTCAAGCAAATTCATTGCAATGATTCCCAAATGGATAAGGTGCAAAACTATACTAACATATTGAAAAATAATTGCACCTGCTTTACTAAATAAAAGCCTCTTAATTGGCTTTTTTTCCCCCCAAATCGGTGTTACTCAAGTATTTCAAAACAGTCTGTTCTCCTAAGTAGGTTACTCAGGCCCTCGAGCATCTGTTTATCAGTTTTCATAGCAAACCTTTCCTTTATAGCTAGACTAAGGATGAAATTTAGGCCAAACTAGGATTCTTTGGTAAGGTTCTAATAAAGGGTGCCTTACTATACATCCTACAAAACAAAAAATTGTTTTTACACTTCGCACTTTCAAAGATTTCTTAACGATTACATCTTGTAACTTTTAGGAATAAGAGTGCTGCTTCTTCATGATGCCAAATGAACTGGGGAATTGAAGAGGAAGAACTGAACTGAGAGCAACATGCATTCCCATAGAAAGCACCTGACTGGTATTCCAAGAACAAGTGTCTGTTATTCAAAGGCAGCTCAGTAAAGGGGTGCCTGGGGGGCTCAGTCGGTTAAACGGCAGGCGCCTGGTTTGGGCTCAGGTCATTATCTCACGGTTAGTGAGTTTGGGCCCCTGTGTTGGGCTCCACTCTGGCAATGCAGAGCTTTCTTGGGACTCTCTCTCTCTCTCTCTGCCCCTCCCCTGCATGTGCTCTCTCTCAAAATAAACTTTTAAAAAAAGCAGTCCACCACAAGGGGGCGTGGTTCCCAGTAGCCTGGTAATTTTACAAAGACGCAGCTCACCTCCAAAATTCTGAATACACAGATTTCTGCTTTACCTGTCCTTTTCAGACAGACGCAGCGTTGCTGGCTTTGAAGATGGAGGGAGGGAGCCACAAGCCAAGAAATATGCCAGTCTTTAGAAGCTGGAAAAGGCAATGCCTAGAACCTCCAGAAGGGAACACCTGCTAACACCTTAATTTTAGCCTAATGAAATTTGTGTTGGATTTCTAAACCTACAGAAATGTGGAAGTAGGTGTGCGTTGTTTTTAAGCTGCTAACTTTGTGGTAATTTGCTACAGCAGCCATAGAAAATGATCATAAGAAACAAGGAGAGGGGCACCTGTGTGGCTCAGTTAAGCGTCCAGCTCTCGATCATGGCTTAGGTCGTGATCTCACAGTTACTGTAGGTCTCACAGTGAATCATTTTGGGAGATCAAGCCCCATATCAGGCTCTGCACTGACAGCATGAAGCCTGCTGGGGATTCTCTCTCTCCCTCTCTCTCTCTCTCTCTCTCTCTCTGCCCCTTCTCTGCTTATGCTCTCTTTCTCTCTCTCTTCCAAAATAAATAGATAAACTTAAAAGTAAGAGAAAGAAGGAAAAATGGAGTGCTCACTGAGTGCTGGCATTTTTAATCAGCTTCTGCTCTGTCATCTCCACAGGGTGATGGGGCCATAGCCATCAGTGACAAAGGGCACTTCCAAACAAAGCAAGCGGAAGTCCTGAAGGACCAATGTACCCTTGCAAGTTCCCAAAGGCAACTGCAGGCAGAATGATCCTCAAGGAGACAATTTCCTGGTGATTAAAACCAGAGCAAGTCTCATTTCTTCTGGGACGCCTCTGCTGAAGCTCAGAGGTTACAAAAACAAAAAACAAAACCAAACCAAAAAAACAATTTAATGGTAACTTACAGATAAGTTTATGACGAGGTATATACATTATGTGACATTTTTAAATATCTCTAACATTAAGGTTTTTACACAGAAAAGAGAAAGTATTTCTGGTCTGGTCTTCTTACACGTTCATAGAGTCTAGCCAATCCAGAATATCTGAAGTCTCCAAAGATCAGAGCCAGGATCTGGCTCTTTTTCAAATTGGTCCCAGGATCTCCTCCAAATGGCCTCAAAAATTGTCCTGTAAGGAAAACAAAGACCTGAGATTCTTCCTCCAGGGATTAATGAAATTCAGAGGCGTTTATTGATCACCTAATATGTGAAGGATCCAGTAAACAATTACTAAAGGTCACTAGAAAAAGCCAGTATTAGAGGTGTGACCAGAATACAGGCCTCCAGAATTCCAGCCCAGGGCTGCTTGTCAAGAAGTCGCTAAATGGTTCTATTTATTATTTATGTCTGCCTACATCTTAAAAGGATTTGCAGTGGCAATTTTTTAATTAAAATTTTTTTCTAATCTCTTTCTAATCGCGTTTTATTGGCTGCATTTCAACCCTTTGTACTTAATCAACCTTGAGTAGTAACGTGTATTGAGTCTGTATAAACCCATGAACTAGCATTAAAATTAAAATGTACACACATTTAATACACATGCAATATGTATGGGCATATTTGTATTTGTAAGCCTGCTGAAAGAAGCTAATGATAATGGTTCCTTGTGGGACTAATCAAACTTATTCTTTTGTTAGCGATTCTCTATCACATCTGCATAGCTGCCTTTTAAAAATGACATTCCAAAAGTGTCACAGTCCAGCCAAACAAAGTGAGTACATAAAGAAAAGAAAAACTCGATAAATTAATATTTCAAAAGCCCATCGACTTATCTGGAAACAAACACTTCTATGAAAGAACACAACTTGACCAATTAAAGTGTCGCTACATCTAGTATAAAAGGTTGCAATGGTAAAAACACATAGGTCTTGTTAATTCAAGGATACTGAAAGTGCTCACACAGAAGGTATTATACATGGCCACCGTTGTGTGCGTGTGGATCCGTGTGCATGTGTGATTTTCAGCAATTCTCTAACAGTGTCTCATCCCCCTGTGATTATCACATTGCTTTGGCTTGACCACCACCAAGAGTTTTTCACCTTGGAATTGTATCAAGTTTCTCGGAAAGCACAATTAAATTTAAAGATAAATGTAAGAACGTGTTTATTTGGCATTATTATCTGTATCTGTTGTGCCTGAGGCACTGAGGTAAACAAATTAGTAACATTAGTAGGTACACAGGCCTGGGCCTCAAGCTCTGAGAACATGGAATTGATAATTCCCTCTGGGATCCTGAAATGTCTTCGGAAACTCCATGCTAAAGACGTAAACATCACTGAAAACAAAAGGTGTTTGAGGTGAATGGTCAGAATCAGACGGACAGAACAGGGCCAATGCCTGGTTTTTCACCAACAGCCGCCTCCGGGGAAAGACCCAAAAGGGAGTAGACACCCAGTGAGTGTTATCTGTGTTTATACACACGGACTCCCCAACTGAATTCAGCCACACAAACCCTTGTTTTAAACAGTCTGTTAAATTGGTCGAATTATTGGTTACTAGGGGACCATCTTCAAAAAAGTTGCTTCCAACTTTTCAAGTTCTCCTTCAGACAATGCCTTTTGAAAGATTTGGAGAAATCGCTTAAAAATTCTTTACGTGAAATTAATTCTCTTTCGATCCCTTTGGCTGGCTCGTGCCCCCTATGGGTCCCAGCCTCAGCAGCATGCTCACAAAGCCTTCCCGGGAGTCCTCAAGACTCAAGGTGTGTCAATGTGTGAATGCATGTGAGGGGGTGTCCTTCTATTCTTATTGTTATACTCCCTTTCAAAAAATACCAAAACCTCCCTATGGAGTATGAACAAAGCAGCTCTTTCCACCCCTGTGTTCAGAATCTACCCCCTGTAAAGCTCAGGCAAGAGCAGAAGACAAATCTGGGTAACAGACACCATGTTAAACTTAGAATCTCATGATAAGTTCAAAAAACATGCGTGGATTAAATGAATAAGTCCTCTTTCATTGTGATGGTGGAGGCTTTGCTGCTGGCTTAAATTTGTTTGCCTGTCTTATCCTTCCTTTAGAGTGGGTTCTCTGCCAGGAGAGTCCAAGGTCCTCTATGCAAATAGACCTCAGGTGGTCAACCCACCAAACAACCAGACCTGCCCCCCAGCAGTGGATATAGTGTAGGCTTTTGCTGGGCTCCCAAATGCCCATTATACTTATTGTATTTTTAAGCGCTTTTTTTAAAATTTATTTTGAGAGAGAAAGAGAGAACACGAATGGGGTAGGGGCAGAGAGAGAGGGAGAGAGAATTCCAAGCAGGCTCCACACTGTCAGCGCAGAGCCCAACACGGAGCCAAATGCCCTCTGTGCTTTTAACACGTTGTAAGATACAAATGCTAAGAACCGAGAGCTCCCTTCAAACTCTGCTCTCTTCCTTCTCATGCCAGGTAGCAGCATGACAGTTCAAGTCGCTCCACTTCTTTATGCCCTCCTCCCAAACGGTGAGGGCGTTCTATTCATGTAAGAGACCTAGCTCCTCAATAAATGTGGATCTCTGAATTTTCTTTATTACAGTTAAGTGTTACATTAGGCACAAATTAAAATTGTGAATCGCCAAAACAATAGACTCATTGGCACGTTCATCCCAGTAAACCGTGCTCTGAATATCATTGCTAAGGGGATTATAACACTAAAGGTGAACGGCTTAGTTCACTGATAGGATAGAAGTAGGGCTTCTTGTTAGTGTTTTTAATTACACTTGACTTCTACCTTCTTGCATGTTAATGCATCTGAGCCCGGGCAAGTGTGGACACAATATAATGGACTCAAAGAGAAGGAGATGGTTCACAAGCCACCAGAATACTGGAGAATAACAGATCGACATCTACACAATAACTCCCGCATCACAGAGTAGGAGAAACACCCACTTTCGGTCACTTTGACACGTGTAGAAAGTCATTAGAAGATCTTAATGAAAGAACTACGTTAACTGAACTAATTATTTGACTAAGGCTCTCTACGTGTAAGTAAAACAACCAAACCATAGATGATCCATTTATTTCTACTAAGGGTAGAAATACTTGCAAATTGAAAATTGCAACTCTGTTGATTGCACACATCATTCAGACACCGGCGAACCTTTTAGGAATGTATTTGGTGAACGAATGATTTTGGAAAATTCACTAAATGAAGAGGCAGCAGCTGTGAATAGATGAAAACTCTTGACTCCAATATCCATCTAGGTCAATAGAACTACACCTGTCAGGGCACGATGGATAATATAGCCAACGTCTACCCACTGGGCTGCTTATTTCAGTGCCTCACAAGTAGTTCTGGCAGAGACCCAAAAGAAATGTGCATGCCACTTCCTATCCGTCGTATTACAGATAGGCGGCCCAGGTGAAAAGCCACTATTCTCTATTCTAAAATGTACTTGTTGCTTTTATTGTCATAATAAGTGCAGCATAATTAAGAGAATGGTGTCTTTATTTGACATTTCTTCTGTCTCACAAGCAACTTTAGGACAAGTATTATGTCATCTCTACGTCCCCATCCCATGCAGGCACAAGACTCCCTCCTTACACCACAGTGAATGATTTTTTTTTTTAATTGTGAATGAAAACACTTAACCATTTAAATAATATCAAGAATCTCAAAAGATGACTGTTGGCTGAAAAGTAGCTTCTGAGGCCCAATGCCACCCAGGGCACCACCAACTACGGATGCTCTTGGATGCACGCGTTTCGTGTAGGGCTCATCACTTGCATCGGGAGGTACAAGAACAGTCTTGGCTCCAAGCCTAACACTGGCAAAGAGGCCAAAGTTGGACTAGCGGCACTGCCTCCAAATGACACCAGACTGCCGTCCCTGGAAAACTCTGGCACATATCACACATTCTGACATATTTCATTTTCTAATACATTCGAACCTCAGAAAATGGTGGTAGGCCCCGTGACATCCGAGAGGCAACAACCTCATGCATCTGGACCTAAACTCGTTCACGACAGGATTGGCAGGGCGGAGGAGAGGATCCGTTTAGCAGGCTCACGTCGCTTGTCCTTGTCAGTTTGGGAAACGGTGT
Organism: Prionailurus bengalensis; assembly: GCF_016509475.1. NCBI lineage: Eukaryota > Metazoa > Chordata > Mammalia > Carnivora > Felidae > Prionailurus > Prionailurus bengalensis. Next base: position 102,710,392 of record NC_057349.1, on the reverse strand, counting down.
GGGACCCGCAGGTGCGCATGAGAATGCACTTTCGAACAGCCAGTGCTAACGGAAAAAGTGGCGCGGGAATGCTAATCCATATTCCGACGGAAATGCTCTGGTTTCAGTATTCTTTCTGAAAAACCTAACTTCTCGAGTAAATTGGTCACACTCCAAGAGGAATTAGGCTTGAAAGATAACAGAACTTCAAAAGCCAAATAGAAAAGACCAGACCTGAGGCTGTGAAGTGCATTCAGAAGAGAGAAGGGTTTTAACTCAGCTTTCAAAGCTTGTTCTCCCTCCTCTTTGAAAGTTTCTGACACTTTGAGAGTTGCTGAAGATTTTCCCACCCGTGACGTCTTTCATCAGAAAAGCATGAAATGACAAAACTCTCTTTCGAGGTAGAGACGGGGGAATGTGGAAGTCAGAATCAGGTAAAGTCAGTTGCCCCTTGTGCTGCTTATTTTGTTGTTGCTGTTCTACTTATTCTTGAGCCTCACAGCCGTCTCCAAGAAAGCTCCCTGAGCCTTGCTTATCTCATTGCAAAGAAGCACATTCGATTACGAGTGAAACCAAGGTCCCGAACGTGTGACTCCCAACAGTAAGCACAGGGCGCGGCACGTTGCCAGAAACGTGTCTGCACGACCCGCTGGCCACTGGCCATTGGCTAGTGACTGCCAAACAACAGACGATAACAACAACAACAAAAACCCAAAGGGAAAAAGAAAGGAGGAAGGAATAAACATAGGAGGTGGCAAATACACAGCTCGGCACTTACATTCCTGCCTCCTTCCGGCTACTTCTTTTACCCAGAACCCTGTTGTCCTGCATTTACCCTCGGGAACCTCTGGGGACCCTCCAGGATTCAAATGAGAATCATTCCAGTTCCTAGTATGTGCCAGGCTCCGTACTGGGCACAAGGAACCGGAAAGTGCACAGAAAAATACTGACCCTCAAAGAGCTGTGTGCCAGGCTCACAAGTGGGCACCAAGAACAACGTACAAAGAAAGCAGTTATTCTAAGCTCACTGTTTGCCACAAAGAATAGAACAGTGCACAGTACAAGATACCTACCGACAATTTGCTGAGCACCAGGCTCAGGGCTAGACACAGGAAACACAACAGTGCAGAATGAAATATACTCACCTGGAGGGGACTGGAGTCCAGGCTCTGTGCTGGACACAAGTAACGTGGCAGCACACAACCCAAGGTTCCTACTCATAGTCGATGTGTGCCAGTTTCAACGTGGGCAAACGAACAAGGTAATGTCCAATGCAATGTGCCTACCCTCAAGGAACTGCCTTCCAGGAACCCCTTGACATGGTACTTGCTTTTATACCTCCTGATAAACATCATCACTTTTTTCAAGTTTGTTTATTTTGAGAGAGAAAGAGAGAGAGAGAGAGCAGAGAAAGGGAGAGAGAGAATCCCAAACAGGCTCCGCACTGACAGTGGGGCTCAATCCCATAAACTGGGAGATGGTGACCTGAGCTAAAATCAAGAGTTGATGCTTAACCAACTGAGTCACCCAGGTGCCCCAACATCATCGCTTCTGAGCAAAATATTTTCAGGGTCTATTCCCCACCCCACACCCCCACACCCCATGGACAGTAAGTGCATCAACGGCATCATTTATAATTTATTTGTGTTCGTATCCCCAACACGAAGCACAGGGACCTCAAAAATCCAAAACCACTACCACCAGTGACAGCACAGATGTGCGTGGCACTGAGCAAAAGTGCCGCTAATAAATTTCTCCTCCAAACAGTGTCAAAGAGGTTTCAGAAAAACCTTTTCTTTGGGATATTTTAGTTAGTATTTATGCACCAATATTCATGAGTGATACGGGTCTGTAATTCTCTTTCTTTGTACTGCCTTGATCTGGCTTACATGCCAGCGTCAAATGTTAAACTTGTTTCATCAAAGGCGTTAGAGAATTTTCCTTTCTCTTCAGTGTTCTAGCATAGATGTCAGCACACTTTGCCATAATAGGTTGATAGTAAGTGGCAGTAAATATTTTAGGCTTTGTGGTCCACACGGTCCGTGTGGCAACTCTTCGACTTTTTCCCAAAGCAGCCACAGACAATAAGGAAACAAGCAGCTGTGACCGTGTGTGACCGTCCAATTCAACTTCATATCTAAAACCAGGTGGCAGGGGTGCCTGGGTGACTCAGTGGGTTGAGCGTCTGACTTCAGCTCAGGTCATGATCTCGCGGTCCGTGAGTTCAAGCCCCACGTCGGGCTCTGTGCTGATGCCTCAGAGCCTGGAGCCTGCTTCGGATTCTGTGTCTCCCTCTCTCTCTGCCCCTCCCCTGCTCATGCTCTGCCTCTCTCTCTCTCTGTCAAAAATAAACAGTAAAAATGATTTTAAAAAAAATAAAACCAGGTGGCAATGAGCCAGATTTGATCCGTGGGCCTTGGCTTGTTGACACCTGTTCTGGAATAATTTATAGAGCACGTGACCCATGCGGTCTTTGAGAGTTGGGTAGAAATGCCCCTGCGCCTGCTCTCAGTGGAAAAGACTCTGGTGTTTCCCCATTAAGTAAGATCATAAGACTTTGCAGGTCTGTCTTATATTTTCCCTGCCCCAGGTCTGGGATGACCCACTTGTCCGAGGAGCCCGTGTCAAGCTCTCTTAGTTATACAGGCTTTATAGTGTATTTTAATGTCTGGTAGAGCTAGTTTCTCTTGGGAGTTTGACTCTTTTCAGGTTTCATCCCAGGGTCTTCCCTGCCCCAACCAACCACAGAAAGACAGAGAAGACTAGAAGCAAACGTGACCCAGAGGCAGAACTTGCCAAAAGGGACCGGGGCTGGGAGGAAGAAGCTCAGTGAGGCAGGCCACGTGTGGGAGCTAGTGGCTTGAGTATGGCACTGTTATGACCGTGGGTCCTGGCACGTCTGGTCCGGGAGGCTGAGGCTAACTGTGATGAAGGACTCTGGTGGCAGTGAATCCAGGTGTAAGTGAAATCTTGAGACTCGTTCATGCTGGGTGACAGCAGGCAGCAAAGGGCCGCTCCAGGCAGAGGAAGGCTGGCCCGGCAAGGACAAGGCAAAGGCCTAACAGGAGAGATCCAGGGTCCTGAGACAGGGGACCCTGGCAGAGATCCCCTTGGTGGCACTGCTAAGTATCTGAGGAAGAGAGTGAGGTCCCAAATGAGTTACCAAACCCGGAGCTCAGGGCAGAGCCGGACAAGGACTAAGTGGGATTCTGGCTGAAGCCCAAATGTCAGGCGAGGCCTCCTAAGTCCCTCCTAGCCGATGTCCTCAGGACTTGAATGAGATTGTGTCTCAGATCCCTTCCACTGCTAAGAGTCTAATTAATTAATCCACTCAAGAGCAATGAGGACTTCTGTGTCAGCGGCTCGTTTTGTGTACCATGCATGCACTCTGCCAATCCCTTTACATACGTTAAAGGGAAGAAAACAAATGCTTTTTGGTGTGTTGGGACATGTTTAACAACCAGCTCTCAAAATTTCCGATAATTTGTCAATCAGTTCTTGAGAGCTGGTATGGGGCATCCGTAACACGCTACTGACTATTACTTACTGCCTATCGGAGGCCATGACTGTCCTGGGAGACCCATTGTTTCATTAATCCTCACGGTGATCTTCTGAAATAATGACTATTTTACTGATGAATAAAAGGATGACGGAAAGGCTGAATAACTTGCCTGGAGTCACACAGTTAACCTATGGGTTAATCACCCTCCACATCCCTGCATTCTAGCATACCACACTGTCGCTCGTGTTGCAAACATTCGATCTCAAAGTGTTTTAGTCTTTAAGAGAGTAGACTGTGTCCCACGTACGTCCGCTGAATTCGGCGAATCTGCGAACGCGGATGTGTGTGTAAGGTTGTTGGCACTGAGTCGGTTTCCTTTCTGAAAGTGTCATTAAGCTGGATAAGATGGCGGAGCCTAGCCTGTGTAGTCTTTCAGAGGAGGATGGCAAGAAGCCCTTCCCGAAGCAGTGGGAATCCCCTCTGGGTCTCCTCTCGTTTTCCTTTCTTTTCCCTAAATTAATTCCAGCTCACAAAATTAATTCCTTGTTAATCAAGTCAATGTCTTCCCCAATGAACCTAAAGATGAGTAGCCAGTAACGCTTCAACCGCGGTCTTCAACTAATTTACAGCATTTGCAATTCTGTTGTTTTTTTCTTCTCCAGACACGATGGTGTTTACCTCTGAATAAGCCACATCACTGTAAAGTTACAAGAGGAGTCCCTAGAAACGAAATAGTTTTAAAACAGGAATTCAGTGATTTCTCACAAGAGTCCTATGCAATAGGAATTATTATTATCCTAAGGTGCTGGTAAACTGAAATCCAAAGAGGCTAATAATTTATTCAATAACATCTTACTGGTCTAAAGATAAGCTCCAGATTCCTTACATTTTCAATCAAGGCCCTCCATAATCTGGCTCCAAATGCCCTTTCAAAATTAGACCTCACTCCTGACAACACTACTCCTTAGGACCTGCCATGTATTCTGCTTTTTGCCTGTAAGCCTCAGTCTCACTACTGTCCCCACCCAAGACACCCTCTTCCTTGCCCTTTGGGTACCTGGAACCTCCCTATCACACAGAACACTGCTCTAGTGTTGGCTTTTCCATGGAGACATATTGTCATTTAAATGCCTATATTAGTCTATATCAAAGTCTTATTCTCCAACTACAATGTTAACTTGCTCTAAATCATACTTCCACAGTGCCTAGTACTGTTCTAAGTACACAATTATCTTCAATGCCTTTTATTTATTTATTTATTTTAAGTAAGCTCTAGGCCCAACATGGGGTTTGAACTCACGACCCTGAGATCAATGCTCTACTGACTGAGCCAGCCAGGCACACCCCTTCAGTGCTGTTTTCATCAAAGTATTCTATGGCTTATGCAGAAGTTACTCTTTTCATCAGAAATGCACTCTGTTCTTGGACCCACACCTCATACGTCTTCAGCATGAAAAACAGTTATATGCTTGAAGGCTGCATGTATTCTGGTAAAAAGAACGGATGAGAATTATACATTAATCAACATATTTGCTACCCTCAACTCATATTGTTTCCACTTTATTTTTATATGCTATAAAAAAATAGAATATTCAAAAAAACTTACCACTTTAGGCAAACTGGTTAAAGTCACATTGGAAAAACTCACAGCTTAGGCAAGAAACAAGAAATTAAATACATTTTCTTTTAATAATGCACAAGACCAGAGGGAAGGCAGGTGTAAGAGAAGTATAGCGTCAGACTCTACCAGAGTTATTTTTGAATAGCTTCAAAGAAAGAAAAGTTGCAAAAGTTAAAACGAAGAAAAAAGGAATTTTAAATGGCAGATTAATTCGAAAGTTTGGAAGACTTTTCAGGACAGTAACTCACAGCTTTTTGAATGTATTTAAATGAGGTGGAAACTGACAAAATGGAATTGTTTTAGAAAACTTGCCCCAAGCCGACAAAGAGCAGATGGGTGGAAGATGGCAGTGAACACACACATAGCTACTTAACTCCAGTTTGGAAATGGACCATTAGGCTAAGGATGAGACAGAAAAAAAAAAAAAAAAAAAAAAAAAAAAGTTTAACTCAAAACAAAAGAAATAAACAAGCTAGCTAACTTTCAAAGTATTCTGCCTGATTTTTATTTCAAACCACTCTTTAGGGGATCAGAAGTACATCAGCCTCTGCGAGCAGGCAGTGGAAACCATCTTTGTGTTCCTCACAAGGCTCATTTGCTCATAAAACAAGAGAATGAACAAGACTGCAGCATCCACACTTACTGATCACACGGCAAAGATTAGTGTTAATTCATCTTAAGAGGTCCTGATTGGCCACATTTATAGCACAACACTTAAACCCCAAGGTGATTTAATTGGAGTCACATTACTAAAGAATCCAAAAGAAATTCTTGCGAAATTGAAATTAGGTAATAATAATAAAGATCTGGGGCTGCTCTAGGTTCAGGAAACTGTAGATGGGCTGGTTTAACTTCTGTCCTAAAGGAAGTATTAAGGCTTTATTTTTAGAAACCAATTAAGAATACTAATGGACGAAGCTTTCCCTCCATCTAGGGGAAGCTAACCTGGTTGCAGAAAAATATGGCCACTCTCACTAACAGAGGTGATAAGAGATGTCATTTGAAGATAGCAGAGCTGAGGAAGACAAAAAGGAAAAGCCAACATCATAATTAGATTTCCAGGAAGAGTATGAGAGCATTTCACACTTAGAGTAAAAGGTCCAAATGTCAAAGTCACTGAACGGCTAGTGATAACACTGTCAGCACTCTGGTGTTAACCCTCCGAAGCAAGATGAAAAGATTCTGTAACCTCAGATGCCTAGACGGTCTGGGTGGCAGTACCTTACACGTGAACGTGTTATGTACTGAGGAGTAGTTTTTATTAAATATAAATAATAGATCACAACTTGCCCTAAAGCATGTTACGATGTTGTAGACAATGTGATACGAAGAACCATCTTACAACGTGATGGACTATGACACTAAGAACCATGACTGAGTGATGAAAATTCAATCCAGGACAAAACTTGGTAAATCGGGGCTATATCTCATCTGTACGGCTTTCTGGAGTGAGTAAAAGCAGACAAAACTACATACAGAGATGCTTTCGAGGAAAAAAAATGTCCGATGTTTCTGGTCATAGATTTTCATCCTAAAAACAAAAACAAAAACAAAAACAAAACAAAACAAAACAAAAAAAACGAAATACATTTTACTTTGAGCAGAACATCTGGCCAATTCGGTCCCAAGTTCCATCAGTCAGGAATGCTCCCAGGTGGCCGGATTAATGACCTTTTTTAGGTATTGACTCTCCATTCTGGCATCATGATATTATTACTCAAGGACATAAGTCACTTCTTAAGAGGGTAGGTTCGTTGATGGGTAGGTTAACTTTTTAATTTTCCAGACTTTGAAGCAGCATACACTACTCTAGATTTGTCACCATCTCCGAACATTTATGGAGGAGACAAAACCTAAATGCATATGAACATGAATTAAAAGAACAAAGTGGCATCAGCTATCTACCAAACGAATGCTAAAGACAACAAATACAAAAGGTAGCAGTGGTTTGGAAAGGTCAAGAAAGGCACCCAGGGTAAGGAAAAGATGTGAGCAAAAATTCTGATTCGAATTCTCCTGGCTTGTCCAATTTGAATACAGTGTGGGACTCCTAGTGCAGATGTAATGAAAAATAAAGTGGAAAAGGTAATTAAAAGTAAAATGATGTAGTCTTTGGAAAGTCAGGTGTGGCAATTTGTACTTAATCTGCAGATACGTGGATGGATGACTTAGAAAGTTTGAAGGTATATCTGTGAGCAAGATGGGCCAAAAGAATGAAGGTGGAGAAATCAGTTAAGACTATTTCAATAATCCAAGCCAATCAAACCAAATTAATACATTGGTAGCCCAAGGGCCTCCAGTCTGGCCCACGCAGACTTTATTTAGCCTGAGATAGGATTGGCATATAACACTGTAGAAGTCTAAGATGTATAAAGTTTGACTTGGTACATTTCTTTACTGCAGTATGATTACCACATTAGTGTTAGTATCTATCATGTCACATAATTATCATTTCTCTTTTGAGGTGAGAATGTTTATGATCTAGTCTCTTAGCAACTTTACAGTAAAGAATACAATATTGTCAACTATAATCAGCATAGTGTGCATTAGTTCTCCAGAACTTACTCATCTCCTGGTTCCAAGTTTGTAGTCTTAGACCAAAATCTCCCCAACGCCCTCACCCCCAGTCCCTGATTACCACTGTTTCTGAGTTCAGAGTTTTTAGATTCCTCATATAAGTGACATTATACAGTCATTGTCTGACTCATTGTCATTCCTCTCTGACTTATCTCCCTTAGCATAATGCCCTCAAGGGTGTTATCAAGACCGTACCAAGACCGTATTGTCAAGGTCTATCCGTATGAAAGAATGCCTACATACTTTTTAAACAATTTGAAATAAATTGCCAACATCTAAAAGGAGCATATTTCCCATGAAAACCTGAATTTTCTACTTCTCCAGAAGGACTGTTCAAGACCCTTCATAATCCTTAGGGCCTAGGCACTGAATTTGGTGACCCAATCCCATTTTCTTCCAAACATAGCCAAGTGAACCCAAGTCTCACATTAAATATAATTTATACCTGGCTACAAATTGATTTGCATGTGATTAGTTGACAACATGTTAGGTTTTGCAGACATTTAATTAAAACGTTTATTAATTGTAGTTTGCAGTTTTGTTTTTAAAGCAGTCAAAACCTTTTTTTTTTTATTGTAGGTTATATATATGTCATCAGTTTCTGAAAAACTGCAGGTACCATGCCTATGATGACTAACAGATAAAATAATACTATTCTCCTGAAAAAAAAACTATGGCAGCACTGGGTCCACATTTGTATAAAACTAACATCCCCATTAGATGGGCCCTGTGCTCAACGAGATACCATCAGAATGTGTCACTCTTCACATTACCTGCCTGGACCCTGTGACCCCTGGCATTTGGAACCTTTGCTTTAGATTCCTACCGCTTAGAATGTGGTCTGCACACCTGTAGAATTCATATCATTTGAGAGCTAGACAGAAATGCAGAATTGCATACCCCACTGTGGGCCTTCAATTTAGCATGTCATGAACCATTTTGATATCCTACAAACATTAAAGTTTGCAAGCACTGTTTTGATCAATGTATGGTCCCCCCAGCTGGAAGCATCAACATCACCTGGGAGGTGTAAATTCTCAAGTTTCACCCAAGATCTACTATATTAGAAACTCTGGGATGGGGACCCAGGAGTCTTTGTATTAAAAAGCCTTCCGGATGATGCCAAGGAACACTAACGTGTGAGAGCCACTGTTCAGACGATGGTTTCTTAAACCAGGACAGTAATAGGGGGAAGGAAAATACAGAGCTGAATATATAAATACCTGCAAGGGAGAGATCAGTAGAATTTAATGACCGCTTGGAGCGGAGAGATGGAGAAAGACAAAGTTCAAGGGTGACAAGAAACTTGAACCCATGTTCTTTTAACTTGTGCGCAAGATGGGAAGTTTTACTTGCCAGAATATCTCTGTTAAGGACTTTTCACTAGTAAAGGGGGCAGAGTGAGTGAAGATATTTCCTAAAAGGAAAAGGAGATGCTGGGTTTCAATGAAACAGCGTTTCAGTGCAGGGTGTGGAAGGGCAAAGAACTGCGGGGAGCACCCACTTTCCAGGAGCTGTGGGGTGGCTGGCAGGAGCCCAACCCCCTCACTTTAAGGACGAATGAGGTGCTGTGGTGGCAGGAAAGGAGAAGAAGGGAAAGCACCCCCAAGGGCATCTGAGAGAGGAGAAAGAGGGAGCGGAGAAGGCAGAGGCAATGGGAACACAGAGAAACAGGAAGTGGGAAGGAAGATGATGAAGATGCTCGGTGTGCCTGAAGGTGCTCTCCTCGCCCTACCTCCTTTGCACCTCCAAACACTTGGGAAAATGAAGTTCAGGAGCTACAGTTTAACTGCTCAGCTCTGTTTCCTCAAACGTGGTGCAATCCCTGTCCCAGGCCCCGTGGACCCCTGAACGGATTTGACTTAGAGAAGAGTAATGATGCATTTAAGTAGGAAAATCAGAAAGAAAAAAAAAAATGAATAGAATGAATCATTTTTATATGTGTTGAATTTGAGCTTTCGGCAGGAAAATCAAAGTCAAAATATCCAATAGTCCATTCGTGACACACAATGGGAGCTTGAAAGAGATTTAGCTTTTACAGTCATCTACATACAAGCAACCACTGGACTTATTAAACACAAACCTTGAAGAACATGAGGATTAGCAGGCTGAAGGAGACCGAAGAGCCAATGAAAGGGAGAAAAAGGCAAATGAAACAATATAATTTTCTAGGGTTTGGAGGCCGGGAGAATACTGAGTTTCAGGGCGAGCTCAACTCTGAGCCCAGATCAGTGAGGCACGTTCACACACATTAGCTTATTAAACCTATATGGCAGCATTTCAAGATGGGTCATTATACCCAATGGACAGATAATACCAAATACAGAGAAATTTCCTAATTAGCCCCCAAACTACACAGCCCCAAATCTAGCTCAATGTTTCCCATCACGGGGTGGGGGGGGCGGATTTTTGTCCCCCACGAGGCAGTTGGCACGGTCTGAAAAACTTTGGGGTCTTTATAGCCTGGGGGGAGGGTTGTGGGGAAAGATCAGAGAGGGGATGAGTGTGGAATTGCTACTTGCAACTAATGGCTCGAGGCCAGGGATGGTGCTAAACATCCTACAATCACAGGACAGAGAACAGCACCCCCCCCCCAACAACAAAGAATTATCTGGCCCCAAATATCAATAGTGCTGCTACCGAGAAACCTTATTTAGCATCTAGTCTTTGAAATATGGTGTATAATCTTCCCACAACACCACTCTATCCACACTCAACAGGTTGCTCCACTACTGCCAACGTTAGAGTAAGGGAGCTTTGATGGAGGTTTCTAGAATATGTTTTCTGTGTAGTACACAAGACTGATTTAGACACTCTGGGAGAAAGGCCCGACTATCTGTGCTTTTAAAATCCTTCCAGATGATCGTGTTACACTGTAAAGTTTGAGAACCAGTAATTTTTTTTTTTTTGAGTCTGATGAATTTGGTCATTTGAAAACCATCACTGTCTGCTGAGAATGTACTTTTTGAGAAGGTGTTGGCACCAGAAACTGGGGCAGAAGTGGGGGGCAGATCCCTGTTACATGAGATGGCTGTGAAAAATCCCACCGCTGAAGCAGAGAAACTCCATGGAAGAGATGATTCTTAAGACGAGTTGCAACGAGGAAAAAGCATTTGCCCTGCGCGCCAGTTCCAACAGTGCCTTCTAGGCAACGAAGCCAAGCCAGCAGCAGTTAAAGAAACCTGTATCAGCATGGCTGATGTTGAGACGACAATAAACAGTTTAGCATTGACTAGAGGATAGGCGGGGCAAGCGATGGTAGGGGAGACGGCTCAGTCTGAAGGGCGGCAATGAAGAGCTTGGCCGCGTAGGCTGGAGGCAGTTTGTAGAACTAACGAAGGAGGCGTGGGGGTTGGGGGTGAAGAGTTTCAAGCATGGAAATACCTTAATTAGATATGCATTTTTTTTTTAATTTTTTTAACGTTTATTTATTTTTGAGACAGAGACACAGCATGAACGGGGGAGGGGCAGAGAGAGAGGGAGACACAGAATCAGAAGCAAGCTCCAGGCTCTGAGCCATCAGCCCAGAGCCCGACGCGGGGCTCGAACTCGCGGACCGCAAGATCGTGACCTGAGCTGAAGTCGGACGCTTAACCGACTGAGCCACCCAGGCGCCCCTAGATATGCATTTAAAAAATATAATTTAGCAGCTGTTTGGATGGTGGACCTCAGTGGGATGAGAGGCTGAAGACGCTCTTACAGCCATTTCATCAGCGGTTCCCAAAGTGGGAAGAATGTGCCTAGAAGGGGTGTAAACTGATCCACTACGGTATGGAAAGGGAATACCGGAACTTGTTGACATGTATCTAATATATTGTCATCTAAGCCAATTAAGGTTTACTAGCATTTTAATATATAAATGAATGTGAAGACCTTCGCTTTTTCCGTGTGCCAGAGGGCTGTGTGTTACTGGGACAGGAGAGCAGAAAGATTTCTGTGATGAGCTGGCAGGGATTTTCTCATCTCACACGCTTTAGATTGCATATTTCACCTGACGTGTGCCCGACAGATGGTTTTATGGCCCATGGTATCTAATTTAAGCTCAACTAGCCCTTACAAAATGAACACATGGTTTGTAAAAGATTCCTGCAAAGAAACATTAGATTGGTAGATGATGTGACTAATTCAAGCACGAGGAAATGGTAGAGTTCAAGCTTCTTCTCCCGGCCCAAACTCTTCCTCAACCACTGGTAGGCATAGATCTGATAAGACGATGACCAAAATCGTTTAAATTATCCATAATACTTGCAATACTGCATTATATCCTAATCAATAAAGAAAACCTTACCTGAACTGTATGTTGTGCTTTGAGATGCTAGCTACTGACAGTAGGAAGTCATCAAAACTAGTAAGATGTTTAAGCAACGAGAATGAAAAAATATACTGTTACTCAAAACATGAATAAATCTCAGAAACCTCACGTTGAGCAAAGAGACCAGACAGAAGCAGGAGGTACTATTTGATTATTATATAAAGTTCAAAACAAGTAAATGTTGTCCGTGGTGGCAGAGGTCAGGCCAGTAGTTATCCGTGGCAGCAGGGGAAGGGGGATGTAGTGACTAGGAGAGGACACAGGGGAACTTCTGGGTACTGGTAATGTCCAATGTCCTGGACCTAATTTAAATTACATGGTTACACACTGATGTTTACTTTGCAAACATTCATCAAGCTAGAAACTTAAAAATGTGTCCTCTTTTCTCCATGTATACATTAAACAAAATTAGATAAAAAGTTTACTTGCAAATTTTTTAAAGATGCTTATTAAACATAAACACATGTCCGTAATTTGTGAGAAAACTCCTTTTGTGCTGTTAATAAACTCCACTTTTAAAAATTATTGTTTCAGGGTGCCTGAGTGGCTCAGTTGGTTAAGCATCTGACTTCAACTCAGGTTATTATCTCACAGTTTGTGAGTTTGGGTCCCGCCTCGGGCTCTGTGCTGATAGCGTGAAGCCTGCTTGGGATTCTCTCTCTCTCTCCCTCTGTCTCTCTCTCTCTCTCTCTGCCCGCCCCCCATTCGTGCTTTTTCTCTCTCTCCCAAAATAAATAAACTTAAAAAATACACTGTTTCATTCATCTGTATTTAAAATGTGTCTCTGTCATATATGAAATGTTAGACAAATAGTGCATAGATCCCATTTCATCGAATATAAACAATAATACATTGGGGAGATTGAATGCATTGGTTTACTGATGGGGATGTGCCATAAAGAATCTCACCAGACCACGCACAGGTTGATAAGAGTCCGGACTCCCAGTGCACTGGGGATGAGGGGAGGGAATGGGGAGAAGAAATGACAAGAGAGAATCTACAGGACTGATAACTGGTGGGGTTGTGCGATGTGTAAAGGGAAGAAGAGTCCCAGGTTTCTGTGGGGGCTTCCACGTGGGCTCTGAGAGGTTGATAATGCCCTGCACCACGACAGGAAACCCAGGATGGCAATGGGTGTGAAGAAGATGCATTTAGAATATGAAAGGTGCACTATTTTTATTTTGATCCACAACCATAACCCCGTGTTTTTTAGTCAACACCTAAAACTAATTCTTTTTTTTTAATTTTATTTATTTATTTTTTTAAATTTCTTTTTTTAACGTTTATTTATTTTTGAGACAGAGAGAGACAGAGCATGAACAGGGGAGGGGCAGAGAGAGAGGGAGACACAGAATTTGAAACAGGCTGCAGGCTCTGAGCGGTCAGCACAGGGCCCGACGCGGGGCTCGAACTCATGGACGGTGAGATCATGACCCGAGCCGAAGTCGGACACTTAACCGACCAAGCCACCCAGGCGCCCCTAAAACTAATTCATCTATTATTTTCTGAAGGCACACAAGGAAGCATCACTCCTAAGAAGGAATCCTGACTTATTACTGTTATACACTTATGATTACACTAGAAGTATCATTTACTTTTGAGAGAGTTTAGGAACAATCACTCCAAAATCAAGTTCTGTAAGTCTTCAATTTTTTCTTTACATTTATTCATTTTTGAAAGACAGAGAGAGACAGAGTGCAAAGGGGAAGGGGCAGAGAGAGAGGGAGACACAGAATTCGAAGCAGGCTCCAGGTTCCAAGCTGTCAGCATGGAGCCCGATGCGGGGTTGAACTCACAGACCGCAAGATCATGACCTGAGCCGAAGTCGGCCGCCCAACCGACTGAGCCACCCAGGCGCCCCTCAAGTTCTGTAATTCTTTTTGAAAGTGTGGAAAACAGTGCACAGTATTTTATTATTAGGTCTATGGAAAAGGGCCGTGTAATTAATCCCCAATTACATTCTTAAAATTAGGCTTCTTTTAAAACATACAAGTCAAAGAAATGCATTCGTTTTTAATGGAGACTTTAAGAATGTTTTAAATTAGCATCATGGAAATGTTATTAGGACAAAAATCATTTGCATTGCCCACAAAAGATCCTTTGCTCAGAAATGTGCATCGAGTTTGTCATCTCTAAGACTTCATCCTTACTTGACTCTTTTTTAATCCAAAAAGCTTTAATTTCTTTACAAGTATTTATCCAGCTCCCACGTACCTCAGGAGGATAATTTCCTGAAAGAATCAACACAAAGAGATGCCCGCCTTTCTCTGCAGTCACACCATGATAGACCAAGCAGCTCAGACAGAAAGGGATAAGCCAGGAGATACTTCTCGGGATCCCATGTTGCTCCCTTTACTACAGGAAAAATGTATTCTACGAAGCTATGAAAAGCACATGGGACTCCCTACAATGTGTCGGAGGATGAGAAAAATAACCTCAGAGAAGAAAGAAACACATTGGAGGAAGAAAGTGCAAAACAGGCACTAACCTTTGAATGGTTACTCTCTGCCATGGGCTTTCACTCTTGTTTGAGGGGCTTGCTCTCCGCTACATTCATTCTCTGCGCCTGTACGAAGTTTCCCTTCTTCCCTTGCCTCTCCTTGCCTCTACTTCCCTCCTTTCCTTTCCTTTTCTCTTCCTTTCCTCCATGCCATTTGCTGATCGCTGGCTGTGGGTCGTACTGAGCTGGCATTAAGGGAAACCAACATAAGCAGGTCAGGGCGCCAGCCCTGGAGGCGATCAGAGTTTGGTAAGAAACTTACATTTGAATCAAGGAAAAGGCATGCCTTTTATACATTTTTGGGCTCACAAAGCATGTGGACTCTTTAGTTTGACCAGGAAACTATCAATATTTTTTTGAAATCATAAAACTGATAAATTGGCAACTTAAGAACAAACGCTTTCTTGGACTGGTCTTCTAGTAGATAAATCCCTCTCACAAAGGATTGAAAGGCACAGAAATTCTGCTCTACTTTTGGATGATGTTTTCCCAGGGCTAGAGGTGGTTTTTCGATATAATTATTGTAGTGATACTGATGCATACAGGAAACATTTCAGATTGTCATTCTAAAACCCCAGTTATTGGGGCACCTGGGTGGCTCAGTCGGTTGAAGATCTGACTTTGGCTTAGGTCATGATCTCACAGTTCCTGAGTTTGAGCCCCGTGCCCACCTCTCTCTTGTCAGCACAGAACCCTCTTTGGATCCTCTGTCTCGCTCTTTGCCCCTCCCACACTCGTGCATACATATACATATACATGTATGCACGAGTGTGTGTGTGTATGCGCATGCGTGCACACGTGCACACGTGCGCTCTCTCTCTCTCTCTCAAAAATAAACATTAAGAAAATCCTAGTTATTTTCCTCCTCTCCCCGCATTTTTTTTTTGTCATTCTAACCATTTCAGATAACAAATCACAGGTACTAGCAAGCATGCTTTCTTTCTAATGGGCACTGCAATGTTCTCAGACTAATATTTCCCCTCTTATTCCTCAGCTAGCTATTAGAGTTGAGAGAACTGCCTTTTCCCACATGGGCCGGGGATTTCTCGAGGATCCACCTCACTTCGAAGTCTGGGTCTTGAAGTACTGCCTTCTTAACGCAGAGACCACCCTGGTGTTTGCAAGTTCTCAGGCCGATGTTGAAGGCATCGAAACGGATAAGTGAACATCAGACAGTGCACCTACGTGTCCTCCCTCAGGGCTCTGTGGTGTGCAGAATGCTGGGACGCAGTGCCCTGATGGGGCCCCCCCATAGGATGCATCTGCTTCCAAGCACAGAGTAAGTGTCTTTCAATGACACAGTCAAATGAAACGGAACCACAATCATTGTGCAGATAAAGCAGATTTGTGCCTAGTGGCCTGCTGTAAGAGGTAATCAGAGCTTTCCTTTAATGGACTGAAAATCCAAACCAATTAGAAAGCTGTCTGACCCAAACTGTAGCTCAGTTCAGATTATGAGAGAGGCTATATTGTCTTTCATGTATGTCACCTCCCCCCTGAAATGAGCTCTGCTGCTTTCGAAAAGGTTACAATGACGCCTATGCAGGAAAAGTATGACTGGCCCACCTAAAGAGCAGACATCAGAACCACAGCCTGAATCTCCTACTCTGGGCAAGATGAAACCACAGATACGGAAGAAGCATGGCCACTGTAGTTTCAGGCAGACGATCTGAAGAAGTGAGGACAGAGAAACTTCAGTAAATTGATATTTATTAAAATAATAATGAGGAGTTTCAGGGACATTTTAGAGCCCCATTCAGGAGGAAAGCACAAATGTCTGTACATCCATGCACAGAAGGATTCCCCACAGGAGATATGGATATATTGGGACCACCCATGATTCCCAGGGCCTAGAAAATCAAACTGAAGTTGCAGTGTGTGAACAGCAGAAAGCGTAACTCTAGGATCCTTTCTTCAAGTACGTACTAAGACTGGGAAGACATGGGTTATGGGAAAAAGTGGAGGGGGACAATATTAACTAAAAGATCGCTTTCCTCAGCTGAGTCGTCAGCCACCCTGCCCGGTTACATGAAAGTCCTGACCAGAAGACAAAAAGACTAGAGCGACTGTTAGCCAATCGCAGGTGGAAAGATCACGTACAAGAACAGCTAAGGCAGGCTGTAAGACAATGAACTGTCCATCTGTGGAGAGGAGAGACAGAAGGGGCAGATGTGCTAATAGCCAACACTATTACCTGCCTATATATGGCTTCATGGGTGATTCCTGAGCTGGTGAGCCAATTATTAACTGATGGCTTGAGGTTCCAAATCTACCCTTCTTTGCTCTGCTTTGCAATGCAGACATGTAAACATTAAACATATCTGTAAACATATCTTCCTTGCTGGCCGGATTATAGGGGCTTTACCAACAGAAGGTACTAGAGAGACTCTGCAAAGACAGAACAGGAGGCAGGGATTTTCCTTGTTTTCCCCCCTGGTGTGAAGTTTCCACTAGGCAATCGGCAGATTTGGCATGTTTGGTCAACCTCAAACCATGCCCTCCAGCAAGGTTCTCTAGCACTAGTGGGTCACATGTACCCTCTCTTCAGAGGTTCTGAAATTTCAGCCTGGAGCTGAGGGAAGAGTGTCTCAGTGTCTAAGTTCAATCTTTGTTCGCTCGCTCTCTCAGCCTAGAGATAGGTGCTACTTTCTGTAGTTGCTACTTCTTGACCTCTTGGACTCCCTTTTTCACCTCTTGTAGTTGTGAGTTACTTTTTGCAAGGTAACAATTCTTCATATTAAATTTTCCCTCTTCAAATTGCTGGTGTAATTTCTGTCTCCAAGAGGTCTCCTGGAAATAGTGTCTCCAAGGGTTACCATGATCCAGGGTTTGGTACTTGTCTTTGCAGATTCCTGAACTCAAAAGACGATGGAGAATTTCAGATGTACTTTGTCACTGGAAAGACATGGGTTCGAATCTCAGTTCCACCACTTCCTAGCTTCATAATCAAGAGCAACTTATATAAATTACAATTCTACTTATAGGAGACGATGCATTTATTCAATAAATGTGTTTACGGAAATCCTACTATGTGTCAGGTACTATTGTAGACATTAGGGATTCAGACAAAAATCCCTGCCCTCAAGGAGCTTATATTCTGGCAGGGGAAGACTGGCAATAAATACAAGCAACGTATGAAACACACAGTGTGCTATATGGTCATCGATAGTATGGCAAAAGGCTAGGCAGGGAAGGGGGATGGGAAGGGTTGGGAAGTTGGAAGCTTCAGTAGAATGGTTAGGGAAAGTCTCTCTGTGAATACAACATGTAAGTTCATTTTTGAAGGGAATGAGAGAATTAACCACAAGGATCCCCGGGGGAAAGATATTCCGGGTTATGAATTATTCCCAAAAGTGTTACTTCGAGAGTTGATGGGCCTGAGTAGGCAGGAGCAGAGCGAGCGAGGCGAAGAACTCTCGGAAATGAGATCAGAAAGGAACAGCAAGCAAGACTGTGCAACATGGCAAACACATACCCCAGTGGCTGACACACATTCCCTAAATGGTAACTCTAGCAGCTACCCATGGGACTGTGAGCTCCAGGGAGAGAGAGAGAGAGAGAGAGAGAGAGAGAGGCCTTTGGAGTGTCATCCAGTCCCCTTCTGAATTTCTTACACCTCCAGTGGTACCCTGCGCAAAGGAAGCGTTGAACGAATGGTGAACAAGGTATTTACTCTAATTGCACACGTGGGACTGTGATGTGAGGTCAGAACATGAAGTTATCAATTTATAACTTGTGACACACCTCTCTCTTGTACTAATTATGTCAGTCTGCAATCCAGGGCACTTCTGACCAGATATCAAGGCAGTTAGGTAGACTAATTAATCAAGAGAAAACTGCTTAATGAGCGTGGAATAGGGTCAAAGAAAGCTGGGGAATCTTGAGGGATGTTACTTGTAATCCTGTCTTCCCCACTCTGGAAATTTTACATATCAGAAGATGAGTCAGGCGACTGCGACTGTGTTGAATCAAAGCAGGAAATGGACTAAACACACAGTAGGGACCTTGTTGGTTGCCTATTCAAGACTCCTTCCCTCTCCCTATCCTGTAGTTCCTACTCAGCAGGTACCAAGGGGCCACCTGAACCCCCTCACCGCCCCAGGGAGTGAATCACAGCTGCTCTAAAGCAATCTTAGTAATCCCATTCTCCTTGAAGGGATGATTTAGGCAAAAGCATATGACACAACTCTGACTAATAAGACCTAAGCAAACGACTATGGGGTTGGGGGAGGGGGGGCGCTTCTGAAGAAGTTTTTCACTCAAACAGATTTGCATGAGAGAAGCTGGCTTTTCCACTTCTTAAATAGCTAGGAGTGGAAGTAACCCTCGGTGCTGAAACAGCTCTTACATCCACGCACGCACGGGCAAGCCTAGGGGTTAAAAGTCAATTCGCTGAGGATGACAGAACAGGAAAATGGAAAGAGCTTAGGTACTTGTTCACACAATTGAGCTGTTAATTAGCCGGTCTTGGAAATGTCTTAGCTCTGGAACTCTCAATATTATGTGGGATGGTAGATTTGCTTATGCCTTTTTTTTTTTTAATGTTTATTTATTTTTGAATGAGAGCGAGACAGGGACAGAGGATCTAAAGTGGGCTCTGTGCTGACAGTAGACAGCCCAACGCAGGGCCCAAACTCAGGAACCGTGAGATCATGACCTGAGCCGAAGTCAGACACTTAACCAACTAAGCCACCCAGGCGCCCCGAGTTTGCTTATATTTAAAGCAATCTTGTTTGGATGTTATATTAGTATGCTATGGCTGTCATAACAATATACCACAGACCAGGTGACTTAAACAATTGAAATTTATTTTTTTTTCACAGTTCTGGAGCCTAGAAGTCCAACTCTGAGATGTCAGCAGGTTTGAGGCCTCTCTCCTTAGCTTGTAGATGACCACCTTCCTCTGTGCCCTCACACTGTCGTTCCTCAGTATGTGCATCCCTGGTGTCTCTTCCTTTTCTTATAAGGACATCAGTCATGGGGTGCTTAAGCGTCTGACTCTTCTTGGTTTCGGCTCAGGTCATGATCTCAGAGTCATGAGATCAAGCTTTGACATCAGCTCCACACTGGGTGCAGAGTCTGCTTAAGATTCTCTTTCTCTCTCCCTGTGCCCCTGCCCTGCTCACATGTGCATGTGTGTGCATGCACTCTCTCTTTCCAAAAACCAAGAAAGGAGTCATATCAAATTAAAGCCCTATCTTTATGACTTCATTTAACTGTAATTACCTCTTAAACGTCCTATCTCCAAATGTAATCACATTTGGGGTTAGGGCCTCAATATATAAATGGGGGGAGGCACAATTTGGTTCATAACAGGTCTCCTGTTACAGATAATATGCCACTTCTTCGGTCATTGTGACAATTTCAGAGTGTCAGTTAAAGTCTACTATCACAACATCTAATAGTAATTATAGGCTGCTCATCACATTTTTAATTTGTATAATCGGATACGTTACTTTTCAAGTCCCTCCCAAGTCTGAGATTCCATGAGTATATTTGTTTATTGCTAATATTTTCAAAGTTATAATCATGGTTATATATTAGTTGAAGTACTTTCAGCTTCAAGGAACAGAAATATCCAGAAAAATGCAGCTAAAAGTAATTTAAGCCATAGTGTATAAAAAGAAATCCAGAGGCAGAGAAGTTCTAGAATTAGTTAATAAAATTGCTTAACAAATTATCAGGAGGGCCAAGATTCTTTCCATCTTTCCAGCCTGCCAGTTGTCAGTTAGTGACACCACCCCCATGGTCACAAAATGACTGCAGTGGCTCCAGGTGTCACATCACTATATACCACCTCCACAAGCAAGACAAAGGGAAAGGAAAAAAACTTCCTTTCTCTCCTCTTTTTTTTTTTTTTTTTTTTGGAATGAAGAAAGAATTCCATAAAGTTTCCCCATTAGGCTTCTTGCTGGGCAGACTTTTGTCACATACCTACCATGAGTGGTTTAAATTGGCCAACTCCCCCCGTTTCTCATTGATAGAACTAGGTAGCATATATACCAAATCATTCAAAAGCAAAGTGGAGAGGGGGTCACCTGGCTGGCTTCGTCAGAGGAATATGTGATTCTTGATCTTGGGGCTGTGGGTTCAAGCCTCACATTGGGTATCGAGATTACTAAAAATAAATAAATGAAATTAAAAAAATTTTTTTTCCAAAGCAAAGGGGGAAAAGACCTAAACCGATTATGAGCCTTCCTTAGGGCTGATGAGGGGTCAGCTTTGGCTGAAACAAATCTCCCCTGGAGAAGAATTGACCAAATCAAGATTCTGTTAGCAAGGAAGGACAAGAAGATGTAGGATATAACAGACACACTGCTACAATCCCATGTGAGAGCTGACTGTGGAAATGCATATTTGATATCCAGATTGCCCTGGGAAATCTGAAAGACCACAGAGACTGACCTGTGGTTGTTCCCACTCTGGTGATCCCTAGAAACAGCAGAAGATATTGACAGAATTTCTGAGCTGTTTTCAATATCTCAACCACCCTAGGAGAAAAGTTTGTACAAAATGGCTAAAATGTTAAATTTTTTTTTGAAACTAACTGAAATTCTGTAAAGTTTGTATACCAAGCGTTATTCTCTAATTGGGAACTCATATTGCCTATTAAATATGTATTTGATAAAAGTTTTCAATAAATTAATACTTGAAACATATTTGAAAAATAGGGGAAACCTCTTTGGCTCAGGTGATTGAGTGTCTGACTCTTGATTTTGGCTCAGGTCATGATCCCAGGGTTGTGGGATCGAGCCCTGCCTTGGGCTCTGTGCTGAGTGGGGAGCCTTCTTAAGATTCTCTCTCTCGCCTTCTGCCCCTCTCCCCCTACTCATGCCATGCGCCCTCTCTCTTTCTAAAATAAGAAAGAAAAAAAAGGCTCTCTTTGGGGTGCCCGCTGGCTCAGTTGGTTAAGCATCTGACTCTTGATTTTGGCTCAGGCCATGATCTCACAGTTCAGGGTTCAAGCCCGTGTTGGATTCTGTGCTGACAGCACAAGCCTGCTTGAGATCCTCTCTCTCCCTCTCTCTCTGCCCCTCCCCTGCTTGTGCTCTCTCTAAAAATAAATAAACTTAAAAAAAAATGAAAACTAGACACTTTTGAAACAAGGAATCCATGGAGGAAAAATAATTTTTAAAAGGTTATTGTTGAGAATAACATGAGAGATCACTGATGCCCAAACTATTCCTTTCCTTAAGGAAATGTAAAGGATTTCAGCTACTCATGACTTGAGTGCTATCCTCTCTAAAGAGACAAGAAGTAATGATTTACAGACCTCAGGCCGTTCAATCTTAGCCTGTTCTGTGCCCGGATAGTTATCTTTCACACTGACCATATGCTCAAAAACCACTATCTTTCTATATCATGAACTCATGACACCACCAGAATTTCTTGAATAAATGCATTAATTAAGCTAAGTATAATATAAAAGGCACCCTTATTGTCTTTTTTCTATGAGAAAAGGACCAATCAACAAAAAGTATTTAAATTAAATTCTATCAGCAAAATATACTTATTTGATATCATAGACATTTGCGTTTTATTCCCTGCAATTACCACTCGCTAATAGTAATTTAATTGTTTAATAAATAAACCCAAGGAGAATGAACATTAATGAAATGGTGAACATTTTATGGGAGTCCTTCTAGTTTTATTTCTCGATAGCGAGAACGATACTCAGCAATTTCTGAAAGAGCATTAATCAAAGCCAGAGAATGGTGAGAGATAGTTGTATGGCTCTTGAATATTAGATGGCCAAAGAAAACAGCTAATTCTGGAAGTGGTGTCTGGGGAGAAGAGCAAAGTGTGACAAAAATTGTCATGTGTTTTGAGTATGGGTTCTGATGCTAATGTAATTGGGTAGGACAAAACAATTGGTTAGAAAAGAGAATGCATTAAGATTGCACACCCCCCCCCCCCATCCTTATGCCTTTATCAGGCTTGCACCTAAGCTTGCCTGGCAGCCAAAAAGATGTAATTAGCCTGCTTAGGAGTTATCTACAGAGCAGACTTTGATCTCAAAGATTGTTGAATGATAACCTGGAAAGAAGGTTTGTTTTGGTTTTGGGGGTTTTTTTTGTTTGTTTTTAAGCGAATGACTATGGTTTGTATTCATATTCTGGTGAAGTGGACACAGCAATGAACATAGCTGATTCTCCATGTCGGAGTGGGAAGGCCACTGTCCTAAGGAACTTTCTGGTCCAGGTATTAGGAACATACAAATAGGATACAGGAAAGGAATGCCACAGATAGACAGAAAGAAGAGCCAGACTAAGGTTCAAGCTCAAGCCTTGGAGAATAAACTGAAGGGTGGGTCTTAACCCAAGATTTCTCTGGAGTCCTCAGAAGTGATATATCTTTGCCACAGAGCTCCACAGTCTACAGAGCACCAGCTCGTCTCCACTTGCCTCCTCTGTTTTCTCTTCCTATGAACTGGCTTCTTCACTCTCTAATCTCTGATTCTTTACTCCATCTTGAAGCATTTGCCCATTCATAACTATAGCTCATGTATAGGTCTACGTCACTTGTGACCCAGCTCTGTCTCAACTCCTTCTGCTTTCTCTCCCTATTGCTAACCCCCTTATTCTCTTGGCGCATTCCACATGAAATGCCCAAGAGAGACCATCTAATTGGCTCAGATTACCTTTCTGTGCCCAGGTCACTAACTAACTCACATTGACTGCCTTTGGGTCAAGTGCCCATTCTCGTATATAACCATTTATGTCCAGGATAGATAAGGACGCATGGAATCAAATATGACTGCCCATGGCTCTTTCTTCACCAGGGCCTGAGGATGAGGTGATTCCCTCAGGAATATCTGAAAGTTAGCTAGGCAGTGTGACTGGCATCTCTAACAAAAAACAAAAACAAAAATAAAACAAAATAAAAACAAAACTTAGTCGGACTAAGTTCAGGAGAACTTAGTCGGAAGATATGCCTGCAGGTAGCGCTGTTATCTGGTTGGCAGGTCTTCAGTGAGTAAGCAAATTGAATAATCAGCCCATATTTATGCAAATACAATCATAGTCTATACTTCTTTCAGTCTAGAAGTAAATGTCAGTAATTATGAAAGCTGCTTCTCAAGCGCACTCGTGTTGTTCCGATGCATCCAGCATTTTGAGTCAAAACAACTCCAGCAGATAGAGACCCACAGAAATCTACTATCTTCTCTTAACTCCCATGAAATAAACTCCCTTTAGAATCCATGAATCATGCCTATCCACTCCATTGTTAATAAATTCTGTAGGAGACATTTCAAAATAAAGGGCAGTTATTATTTATTGTTTGTAATGAAGCCTACTCAGCCCAGAGGGACATTGTGAGGATCACTGTCAGATTTTGTAAAATGCCTTTTGGCTTTTCAACGGAAAGGTACTATATATGATAATAAAAGAAATAGCAATAATATTCTTGCACAACCCTGACACTGAGTTCATCTTTGTCTTTAAAAATAAGACAGTTCATCTTTAGGCCTTCTGGGGATTACTGAATTCAATTTGTTTTGAGAATGCTGAGGCTGATGGAAAAGATGCTCATTATAAAAGCACTTTCTCCACTTCCTGTGCTGCTCACTATGCGCTGCTCTTAACTTTCGTGTCTGGTGAAGAGTTGACCATCGCTTGTAAATGCACAATGGTACTAATCGGAAGCGGACCCCTATAAAAATGTCATGGTGGCATAGAAAGAACTTCTTAAAAAATAAGGCATCAGCAACTATGCAAATATGCTTGGCTAGATGCACTCATGTGCTTATGCAGTTAAATATACACACGTGAGAAAGAGATGCACGAAAGGAAGAAAAGGAGCTTTGGGGTGAGACTTTGAAGAATTAATACTATAATCGCACCTACATATGGACTGTGCTCGTACTGCTTTACAAAGCATATAGTATACAGTATTTCATTTGGTTCTCACTAGAAATTTTGGAGCTCGGTGCATCTAACTCTGTTGTCCTGAGTACTGTAGGATTCAAAGGCAGTCCGACTATCCAAAGGACAACAGGGCTGGCGGTGGGCAAGTAGGTGCACGGCCAGTTTCCTGCTGGAGACAAAAGGAGAGTCCCCATGGAAACCCAGAGAGTCAATGAACCTGGACACCCGTGTTCTCCTTTACGTCCCAGTGGAGATTTTGCAATGGATTTTCCTTTAACTCCACCTGGGTTAGGGTGAAGAGCAGGACGTATTTGTGAGGCAGTGAGACTTGAAGGGGGTAGATCATGTGGATCATTCATTTCTAGGCCAACTTCAGGAACCAGCGGAGATTGAGATAATACAAGCCACAGAGGCAGAAGTAAGGCATCCTGAGGAAACAAGAGTGAGGGGCCTTTGGAAATCACGGACTCACGCCAGGGCTCCTGTGATCAGCTATGACTAAGTATTACTCACATAATTGATGTGCAATTAATTCTGTATAAACAAACAAGCTATTTTGATCAAATCGCAACAGGGAATCCAGTAAACGTCTCCAGAGCAGCCGGCCCAGCCTTGCCTCTTCAGATACTCTGATCAATTCCTGCCTCTTAGGAAATCATCACCCTTCTCTGGCTTTTCTGAATTCTCACTTTTCAAAATCTCCAGGCTGCCTCAAATGTGGCAGCCTAGCAACTTGCTCCCCATAGAAAACTTCACTTTGTCATTCTGCCATTTCCAAATCCAATTTAGAACTGCTTTTCTAGTTTTTACAACTCTTGCTGGGTTTGCTCCTCCCTCCCTTTCCAAATGCATCTCTCCTTATCTTCATCAATCTGTCACCTTCGGCTCCACCCCCGCACTCTACTTCTTGGCTTTTCAGGCAGTTACCATTTGAATGAGAAGATTGAGAATCTCATTTATCACTTTTGAGAAGTCTCACAGAAACATATTGCAAAGCTTCCCTCACACGAGACAGACAGGGAGTGAGAGAGAAAGCGTGACACCTAAAAATGAATCTCTAGGGAGGGAGTATCCCTGAAAGAGAGCAAAATAATACACCGATGCCCGCTCGGCTTTCTTACACAACAAAACAATGGAACGCTCCCTTTGTAGATGAGCTGTTATCAAAGTGCTCGATACTGGAGAAATTCCACAAATTGCTAAATTCCCTTAAAAAAAATAAATAAAACCCGTGCTATTCACACCCCTGCAAGGAGCCACAACAGAAAAGGCTGCCAAGACAAAGCCCCACTCTTCCACTCAATGCCAACACCGTCCAGGTCTATATTACATCACCGAGAAGACTCGGCAATTGGAACATCTGTTCCAAGGCACACCCCAGCAAAACTGCTACCTTGATTCACCCTCCTTCCTTCGGAGGGCTTGACAGATGGATATATTCCTAATGGCCCCAGGTTACATCCACATGGTTGCAACAGCCACTTCCTCCTGGGCAAACACTTCTTTCCCCACCCCACCCCTGCCCCCAGGCAGCAAAGCTGTGATCACAGTAGAGGAGTGTACTGTGATATAAATCGGGGATCTGGGCTCAAGACCCGACATCTTCCCTGTTGGCAGCAGCAGCAGCCGTCTTCGTCTTGCACCACGCATTCAGTAAGTGACAACAGGCAATGAAATGCAAAGGAAAAGAGAAAAAGATATGCCCACAGGGTCTCTCCCAAATGCTGCCAAGTGTTTTGTTGGAACTACCCTGTGGGTTATAGGAGGCGGAACGGCAAGTCACCTGTTAGACTGCCTGCCACCGTGTTAGGGTCTTTACTGATTATCACCAAGGGTCTTTTGTCTCCAGAATGCAATGAAAAATAACTCTTGTAAAGGAAGGTGGTATAACGTGGGAAATGCGGGCTACTATGTCAGTCATGTGGATGGATGTGTTCTGCTAGCAGGCTTCCGTTTCACTCTATAACTAGAAAAGAAAGAGATGAAACTTCTGGGGGGGAAAAAAAGCTGCTGCCAGTGAAAAGAACTTCTATCACCAAGTCAACTAGACCGGGGTCTCCACTTACAGATGGTGATTTACATAGACTATGGATTAATCTGTGTTGCCATATATACACCAGAAGTCTCTCTGTCCTTCTGTGGACTCGATTGGATCTTCTTTCCTCATGGTCTTTTCTTATGCTACAATTTCCCACTTTTGCTTTTTGCTCTAGGCTGGCGTAAGATTCAGATTTCTAAGGGTGTCAGGTTGTGAGTATAGAAACGAATTTCACTCTAATTTATTTTTGTGTTTGAAATTTAATATAGAATGAAGTGTGTGTATTTCATCTTTAAAGAGGCTGTGAAGAATATCCTTCTAGTGAACAATCTGCTTCCTGTAGTTTTGTGGCCTCTGATGTGATAATGGGAGGTAACCCATTTCCATTTTCATTAAAATGTGTTCCTAGCCTTGGCATGTCCCTTTCTGTAATGTGTCAATATTCTTGTCTTATCTACTATCGAAACCGACTTAAAACATTTCTTAAAAGGCTGCGTGCTGTTCAGTTTACATGTTCCCTAGTGATACAGTTGTCCTCTACCCACCTTTCCCCCTCTTGCCAACTGCTATTCCGATTCACATTTGGCTTTTTATTACATTTCCCCCAATTCGAGCATTTCCATTTACTTTTTTCCCTCTCTCATTTCCCTGCTAATTCTCTGTAGGGGATGAGATTCTATCATTGTTATTGTTATTGTCTTTTTTCTTCTGAAGACTGGAAGAGTGGAAGCTAAAATATTTGGGAAATGACTAGTTCCATAAATATCAAGACCTAGGTAATCAGTGGAAGCTGGTCCAGAAATCCTAACTCCTAGATTTGGGTCTATTTTTAGTGAACCACATGAGATATGGGCGGAGACCCAAAATCCAAGTACCCTTAATTATTTTTTGGAGCTAAAATCCAATCAGGTTTCTCAATTATAAATTTATTACAAAGCAAATTGATCTGCGATGATAACCAATTGATAAACCTTATAACTGAGTAAGACGCTCTCAACAGATTTCTGTAAATGCTGTAAGAATAAAACTCCAAGAACAAAGGTAGTTTAATTTTGTTAACAAGACAGAACTTTCATTTTTTTTTTAATAACAAAAGTAAAATTGGCATGTTAGCTCAACGGTGTTTCTCTTTAAGCAGGAAAAGGCAAGAAAGGCCACGGTAACAGCATCCACCTGCCACTGCCCTTTCTGTTGTCTGAATCAGTGAGTAAAAAAGCTGCTTACAACCTGCTTTGGTGTAGTTTAGTGGTAGTGATTTTTTGTTTTAATGTGAGATTTGAAATGGCTGCCCTCTGCGAGAAAAAGAGGGTGTGTTTGTAAAAATGCGAACGCAGGACCAAAACCTGGCCCTGGAGTGGAGGGGCTGGAGCCCCCAGGAGCCCCCAGCTGGTCCCCGCTGTGTGAGAGAGAGAGCAGAGCTGCAGGCAGATAGCAGGTGGGGAGCCAGCAGTTAAAAGCAGCAGGCCGAGGGGGACCTCGGCTGGGAAGAAATGAGAAGTCTCTCCAGTGGAGAGCTGTGGTGTAGCACTCTTATAACTAGTGTTGTCTTTCCAGACAGAGCAGAGGGCGGCTGTTCTCAGACAGTCGTGAGCAGAAGAAGCAGGTCAACTGCTTAAAAAGTCAGATCCCCAGTCCCACACCTCCAGACTCTTGGGACCCGGGAATCTTTAGTCATCAACACACGTGATTCTGATGCAGCTGTGCCAGGAGCCACACTTTTAAAGATTCCCCGACGGGGGTACAGCATCTAGGGCTATAAAGCACAAGACTGTGACAAGTATGCGAGCAACAGGACTACGTATTTCGACACAGGGATCTGGCTTCCTTTGAACTCTTTAAAAAAAATAGCGCTTACGCATGAAATTAAATTACTTAGGGGCTATTTAATGAAGACACTTCCATTTTCTGGTATTCTGTAAGACACTGTGTCTTGATTTGGCGTGCTCTAAATACGATCCTCAGTTTAGAAGAAACCATGCTTTCTGCTGTTCCAGCAGTTACTTATATGTGAGGCTGTTCCATTCTGAAAAATAAATAAATAAATAAAATTCACATGAGGGGAGATACCCAATTCCTGCCTCTCTCTGTTACATAGAAATACAACAATCTGGGCTATAATTGAGCTTAGGCTATGATGAGCCTGCCTAGTAGCCACTGTTGGAAATGCCTGCACAGGACCTTGAAGGAATAATTGTTCTCCAAAGGATCCACTACATATAACGACTGCCATTTCCCACACGGTTTCTGCCTCTCAGGAATGCTCATCTTTATTATGGGTTTCTCCACAGCACAAGAACACCATCTTGTGATGCACACTTTTTGTGATCAGATGGAGGATGGGGTGGCACAAGATTAATAACTGCTAGAGGCAAGTGCACTAAAATCTAGAGAAATCAGAAAAAAGGAGAAAAGGTCGTAGGGGGTTACTTTAACCAGATGCATTAGATTTGCAACATTTTTTAGAGTCGTTCTTGGTGGAATAGCTCAACTTTGTCCAAGAAAGACAGTGCTACTGCCTTCCAAAAAATTCATATTCTGCTATTGTCTGCGGGTCAAGGTGAAAGTCGGCTCTGAAAGAATCAGCTATAAATCTAATAAATGGCAAAGAAACTTAGACGGCTTTATAGAAAAGTAAGGTTTTTTTTAAGACAGCCTGCAAAAATGTGCTGACCTAAAATCAGCAATTACAGAATAATACTTGAGATATGCGAGAAGAAGGACTTTTCAGAAACACAAGTGCAAAAACATGAAAGTTATCTTTTTCTCATAGCTCTAAAGCGAATCATCAGTAAATTATCACCTAATTGAGTGGCTTAAGCAGAAACATTATACCTTGGATATGTGTACACATTAGAGATTCTGCTACAGGATCTCACTGGGTCTTTGGCCTTCCTAGGGTGGGCTTTTCAACACTGATGTCTTCTGCTGCATTTCCCTTGGCTACCCTCTGTGGCAATGGGATGGCTGAGCTGAGGCAACTGGAGAGAAAATGTGTGGAGAAAATGGAGAAAAGTCACAAGACTGACAAGAGGGATCAGTCTGGGAGAGAATTAGTGTTTTTCTTCTTGGTAATCAGAGCATTTGATGTGCACCATCTTCATACATTTCTTATGGTTGCCATAGACGCTCATCCGGTACTGATAGTCACTGTCTTCCTCAAAGTCTCTCCCTGAGCACAGGCCAACTATTCAACAATGCCAATGCCAAACCTGTGTGTTAAGCACTGGCTAGGAAAAGTTGGATGGCATTTATTTCAAAGGTGAAGTGGTCCGGAAGATACAATGAGGAGTTAAGAAAATGTCAATACCATCTCTCAGCCCCGTGGTCTCTGGACTGAGGGTGGATGAGCCGCCTCTTCCAGAAGCTACGGAATTGGACCCATAAGGGAGTCGCAGGAGATCGAATTTAAGGCAAGAAGGTTGAGGATGTGAAGAAGTCCATTAGGTATCTATTCGAGTAATGCTAGACAAGTGTTGTAACAAATACACTCCAAAATTTCAGTGGCTAGTTTTCTCATAGCCAGTCCATTGCAGATTGATCTTCACTGGCGTAACTTTTCTTCACGCAGTAGTTCAGACAGCCAGGCTCCCTGCATCTTGTGGCTCTGCCAATCCCTAACAGCTACAGAATCCTTCCCATTCAACTGAGAGTAAGAGAACAGGGCAGGTGCAGATTGTTTTTTTTTTTTTTTAAAAACCATCTGGGAGGGGACATAAATCTTATTCCGTTGGTGAGGACGAATCACATGGCCTTTGGATGCAGGAAGGGCTGGGGGACACAGTCTCCTGGCTGGATAGCCACCTCCCAGTGCCACCTCTACCTTATGAAAGGGAGCTGAGTGTTGGGGAGCAGTTGGTCATCTCTATCTACCACACAAAGGTTGAGAGGGCACAATAGACAGGACTGAGCAGGAAACTAGCCACCAAAGAAGCAGAGAATATTGCGGGAGCTCGGCGAGACAGGATGGTACACCATTTCCTTGGTGACTTTTTATAACAAAGATGGGATGCGTGATTAAATTAACCGCCGTTGACGTTTTGGGGTAAGACAGACTAAGAATTCCGGTACGATGAGGTTTAGGAGGTATTGCGGGGTGTTCAAATGGACTGTAATCAAGAACTAGCATGGGGGTCTCCGAAGAATTTCTTTCCAGGTTATTAGAGGACAGAATTGACTGCTTTTGAATTGTTCAAGTGCTGAAAAAGTCTGCTGCTTGCAGTAGCTGGAATGCTTAAGGCTTTCACTGGTAGAACTAGAAATGGCCGAATTCTAGATTAGAGGTAAGCAGCAGAAATGTCTGCAATGATGGAAGTGTTCCACATGTGTGCTGCCCAACACAGTAGCCACTAGCCACGTGACACTATCCAGCACTTGAAATGAGGCTAATGTGACTGCGAACCTAAATGTTTAATTTTATTTAATTCTGAGAAATCTACATTTACAGTTAACCACATGTGGCCAGTGCCCACATAGTAGACAGCATGGCTCTAGAGGTGGGTGACGGGCGGTTCTTATGTTGCCTTCACTGGCCTCGCCTTTCTTCCTCCACGAGCTTACTCAGGTGGCTCTGCAAAGCCAGGCTCATCCAAGTTTTCCTCCTTACTGGCTAGGGCTGATTAAACTTGGGGTGAGCTCTACCAAAATTAGCCGGTCGGAGTCCTTTCTCAGATGCTGGGTGAATGACAGAGAATCAGTCTGTCTCCAGGTGGATTCGGGAGCTGCTGCTGGCCATGTTTTCTGCATGGGGATGGGATGAGCAAAGGGGGTCAGACTTCAGAGAGAGATAAATGAGGCAGACTTGAAGAAAACAAGGAGATGAGGGAGAAAGCCCTAATCCTGGCCCCTGTTTCAGTCTCTGATTCTGATGTATTCCTAAAACAGGATTGCAGCTGGCCCTTTGCTTTGTGACACATCCCTGAATTCTTTTAACACATTCCTCTTTTCTAGAAGCTCCTGTTACCTGTAGTAAAGAAGCCTTAACTACTAAGAAAGGCTTGGGGAAAGCACTCCATGAGTGAAGCCGACCACCAGGTAGAAAAGGAGGGGGTTGGCTAGCTATGTAGATGCTCCATCTGTCCCCGCTAACATCTGGTGGGAGAACACCCGAGGCAGGCTCACAGCATGTCCCTGATGTCACCACAAATCCTGGATCTCTCAGCCTCAACACATGGGAATGTTGATCCTTACAGCTCATCCAGGTTCTGAGGACTGAGACAATCTTGCAAACTCACAAATGACTGATTGATAAGCAAGAATGCCAACTTCTATATTGCCTATTTGGTAAATAGTGGTGGTATTCAGTCTGTAATGACCTGGCCTCATTTTTTTTTTTTTAATGAAGCTTTGATTTCCTCCCATGTATCCTACTTTCTGTGGCACACATATGCCATGTATTTTTCCTCTATGTCTTTGCTCTGACCATTAACTCAGCGGAAATATCTGACCTCCATCTCCATCTATGGGTTCTACCATTATTTTAGGATCCATTTCAAAGGTCATCCCCTCCTATTCTTTTAGAGTAATCTGTCTCTCTCCACTTTCTCCTCCCATTTTACTTTGTGACTCTTTGAGTACACAGTCTACATTGTTTTAGAATTATTTATGAATGTCCCATAAGTTCAATACTCCAAAACCTTCACCAGACACAGTTTTTTAGAATTCAGTCTGTAATTCACTTTTCTGGTAGCTAGTTTATAATTTCATCTCACATTAAGTTCTGTGGTCAATTTAGACGCTGTATGTCATTATCCTTGAGGATTTAGCCCGGAATATGCTGGATGCCATTGCCAGGCTGGTGAGAGAGTGGAAGGGAGGAGCCAAATGACAGCAGGCACAGGAGCACAGCACAGGAGACTTGGGACCAATGTAGTGGCATTAACATTGAACTGACCTAGAAAAAGTACAGCAGGTAATGCCAGAAAGCTACAACAGCTGGAGTCACTTAGCTAACCGCTCTGGTCCAAGGGCCCGTTAAAGTCAAAGAAAAACCTAGCCAGCAGCCAACAGAGTCTGGGGAAGGAGCATCAGGCCCGCCCACCTGAGAATGGCTGTTAAAGGCATGATGGGACTTTGGGGCTCAGCAAGCAGACAAGTAAGGTAGAAGCACTAGCTTTGGAGCCAGAAAGACTGGGGTTCTTGTCTCGGCTCTACCATTCACTTCCTGTAAAATGTGGCACAAGTGATTTTGCTTCTGTGAACCTCGGTTTTCTTATCCGCAAAATGAGGGGAAAGACTCCTGCTTTTCACAGGATTGTTGTGAGATGACCTGAAGGGGCGAATGTACGCCTGGTCCATAGCTGATGCTGAGTGTATGTATTCATCTCCATCACAAGCACAGGCTTGGTGGCATGCGTGTGTGAGTCTATGCCAGATTCCTGGCAGAGCCCGCCTGGTGGAGGAATCAGAGATTAGGACAGCAATCAAGGCTGCTAGCCAGGGTTAGAAACTCAAACAGAACACTTCGGTCAGAAGATGCATGGCATTTCTCACCAGCCGTTGAACCATAAATACAGATCCACTGGACGCTGTTTGGTGCCTTTGATATGTGATTGCTACGTCCTACAACATCAGCTTCTCCAACTCAGACTTCGTGGCTTCCTCAGCTCCTCCAAGACCACCCTGGCCTGTGGCTTCGTGTTTACCCAGCTGCTCTTGTGGGTGCTTCTTTGCCCCTCATCAGTATTGGTGCTCCTTGCAGTTCTATCCCTGGCCTCGTCTTCTCACTTTCATGTTCTTCCCCTGTAAGCTCATCCTTGTGGCTTTGGTTGGCTTTCAACTATTGGCTGCCGACTCCCAGATCTGCGTCTTCAGCTATTCAGTCACAACTCAAAACCCTTCGAGGGTCTCTGAAAACCTTGAGATTAATTTGTATTGAGCTAGTTATCTCTTTACTTTTCTTCTTGCGTCCCCCTGCTTCTCCTGAAAAACTGGGGCTTTGGCTCATCAACATCTAAATTCCTCACTGTAATCAATCCCATTATGGATTATGACCCGTCATTTAGACTAGAATTATGGGGGCACCTGGGTGGCTGAGTGGGTTAAGCATCTGACTTTGGCTCAGGTCCTCATCTTGCAGCTCGTGATTTGGAGCCCCATATTGGGCTCTTTGCTGACAGCTCAGAGCCTGGAGCCTGCTTCAGATTCTGTGTCTGCCTCTTTTTCTCTGCCCCTTCCCTGCTAGAGCTGTTTTTCTCTTTCTCAAAACTAAATAAACATAAAAAAAAAAAAAAACAAAAAAAAACCTAGAATTAGGGGCACCTAGGTGGCTCAGTTAGTTAAGCATCTTTTTTTTTTTAATGTTTACTTATTTTTGAGAGACATAGAGAAATAGAACAGGGCGGGGAGGGGCAGAGAGAGAAGGAGACACAGAATCCAAAACAAGATCCAGGCTCCAAGCTGTCAGCACAGAGCCCAGTGTGGGGCTTGAACTCACGAACCGCAAGATCATGACCTGAGCCAAAGTTGGACAGTCCATAGACTGAGCCACCCAGATGCTCCTCAGTTAAGTGTCTGACTCTTTATTTTGGCTCAGGTCATGATCTCATGGTTCATGAGATTGAGCCCTATGTAGGGCTCCAAGCTCACAGTGGTGGAGCCTACTTGAGATTCTCTCTCTCCCTCTCTGTGCCCCTGCTAGTGCGTGTGCATTCTCTTTCTCTCAAAATAAATAAACTTAAAAAAAAAAGACTAGAATTAATTTTGAGAGTCACAACTAGCTTCTTCAAGAATAGAAGAACATAGAATGGAATGGAATAGAAATAGCAGAATGCTAGCTTCCCTAGTAGTATTGCTTTAAGATTTTTTTACAGTGTGCATACATTGGGTCACAATAAAAAATTATTTTTTTTTACGAGTCTATGTCATAGACAAAAGTTAAATACCCACTGGATTAAACTGCGATCTCTTCCAGAGAATCCCAAATCAAACATAAGAGGAAAGATTTGGGAATTACCTGAGTTCAGTCACAAGCTCCTATGCTGACTAGTGTGTTTTCTTGGACAAATTACTTAACTCCTGTACTTCTTGATTTTTTTCATCTGTAAAACGGCTATAAAAATAATAGCTCCTCATGGGACCATTGTGAAGATTACGTGAATTAATGTAGCTATTGCTTGACATGGATGAGTGTTTTTTAACTACTCTTAATGAAAATCTAAATATTTTACTAAAGATATTAAAATTATGGAAATACATAAGAGATATCCACATATAGGCCTATTTCATATAATGTGGAAATAGACAAATTCGTCAGGTTTCATTTTTTCATGATGTGACAAATATGGAAAATGACAGTGTTTGCTGCTGTGGGAAAAAGGGAATATCCCACTCTGGCTGGAGATGACTGCTCAGATGTGACTGCAGCTTCTGGACCGAAACAAATGGCAGCCCCGGGGCCCGAAGGGATCAATATCTCTACATTTGACCCATCCCCAGCACAAAGTGGGAAGCTCTGGACTCTAAACCAAGAGATATATATATATCTTTCCCATGGCCACTGTTACCAATTCCGGGTGGGCCTGTGATCAAGTCTGGCCAAGGAAACTGATGAGAAAGATTTACACCCCACTGTGTCATTCTCGCTCCCACTGGATGAAAAAAAAAAGTGATGCCAGCCTTAGAAGGAGGCTGACTCTGCGGATGGCAGAAAACGTGATCTAAGTAACCTGGTCTCTCACAAAATGTCTGAGCTGCTCAATCAACCGGCCCTGAAGAACAGCCCCCTGTTCTAGACTCCCCGTTTAGGGAGGGATAATAAATGTGTTTATTGTTTAAGCCATTTTTGAGTTAGGATTTCAATTACATCCAACACACAGCATCCTAACTGATTCAGTGTCTGGTTCTATTCTATAGATTTTCCAACACTGTAATTCATGAATGCTGTACTGTGAAATGCAAAATATTACACGTGACTTAAGTAATCGGTGTCATGGGCCATAGAACTCAGATAATTGCAAGTGTTTACATTTGGGTTTTCAGGTTCTTCTCGGATCCTCATTAACCCTTCCGTGGCAAAGATTCCTGCTAACTGAAGACTGCTCCATCTCTACCTCATTTAGATTTTTTTTTTTTTTCCTTTTTGGCAGATTCAGTGTACTTTCATGGGTCTGGATAACCTCAGAGTGTAAACCGCTAGAAGCCACGGTGCCGCCATCTGTGTAACTGTTTCTTTGGGTAGCCTATGGGGAGCTCTCTCACGGAAATCCCATACCTGCTGTAAAAAGAGATTTAAGTTCATGGAACTCAGTAACTATGAGCACATGGGAGACCACGCCCTCTAGGTGGCCCACGACCGGCTGTGTTCCTCGAATGATGTGGCCATCCTGAAGGGGTCAAAGGCACACAGCTGCAGCAGACAGGAAGAAGCCAGGGCAGGCACATGGGACCATCTTCATAAGCTGCTCACTGCTCTCCCAACTCTTCTTCAGGCTGCTGCCTGGCATCATCCTCAAATGTACTGGCAGAAACGGAAGAGGGATCCATGGAACAGGCAGCCTGGGAGCTCCTGAGAACCCCCTTTATCACCACCATTTCAAAGCCTCTCATAAATGACAGAGGACAAGTGACAGGTGGCTCCAGCACGTCCCCGTGCCACAGCAGGTGAACGTGTGTCAGAGAAGAGGAGTGGACTTAGTTTACACAGAACACTGAAGAGTGACTGGAACAATAACAAAGCAGTTTTGAAGCAGAATTCACATGGTCCCTTTATTTTTAGGCAACTTCAGATGACAAATGGTGGCACACACACATTTTCAGCCCTGCAATCACTTCAGAGGAACTCCTTCCTCTTATCGGCCAACTGAACTCATCTGGAAGCAGCCCACCGAGGCACGAGCGGGACTTCCTGCAACGGCTAGTTCAACCTGACAAGTCTCCCTACTGCCTTTGTCTGTTTTTATCTTTAATACTGGAAACATTAAGGAGCTGAAGAACTTTGGCTGCTGACCACTGGACTCCCCTTACTCATTAACTAGGTTCCGCTCCACTTCTGGCTCAGCACTTCGAATTTGGCATCCATGCAGCGACTTCCCCTGGGGAAGGACGACTGGGATGGGACAGGTTCTGGGAAACTCTTCGTGAGGACCTCTGAATTATGTCCCTTGAAGGTACAGAGAGCTCTGCCAATCCCAAGGCCACTTCCCAATTTCTAACTCTGCTGTGTGTGATGCTTCTTTACAGAGCAGTTCTTAAAATATTTACTTTTCAGCAAGGGAATGATGGCAGTGTTAGTTCCTAGAGATGAAGACACCATGCCATTGGGTTGGCTGCCATTCATTTTGGGAAACTTAAGGGAATTATTTGTACAAAGACAGGGCTAGCTAGTAACTGTCCACTGTCCTCAGAGATTAGTTTGAGGTCACCTTAAATCTGTGACAGATGCTACAGCCTAGGGTTTTAAGGATTATAGAGAACAATAAACATCAAGTATAGAGTTAGTCAGGTCCTTCCCTCAAAAAGAAAAAAGAGAGAGAGAGAAAAGTTTTTAGTTCAAGGAAATTTAGGTGGTGACCCTCCTTTAGGGTTATTTGATATTGTATTATATTATTAACTAACAGCAACGCTTTGTAGCCCATTAGTGTCCTTGGTTGTTTACATGGAACAAATAATCTGCATAGAGTTAAAGGAAACAGATTATGTGCACGCTTCAGAATAAACTGAGAGAAGGCTCATCCTGGTCATGATTTGTGGTTGATGCCAGAGCCTTCCTTACCCAGCACCTTGAGGGCCCAGTGGCGGGAAGAGCTGCAAAGGGTCCACTTCTAATGGGTCATTAGACTTCTTCACAATGGTAGGCGTGGCCCTTGTGGACAAAGTACCCTCAGTGTCTTAAATTTATCACAATAAGGAGTCTAAAGAGAACAAAGGAAAGAGGGAATGGGAGTCCCTTAAAAAGAAATGTGAAATCGTTTTTATCCTCCAACCAGTGAATTAAAACCTATTCATATTATAAGCATGTATAATGGATACATACATTAGAGTACACGGTACTCTAGTTTCCACCTGAGGGAGATATTAATTGAGGTACAACAAACTGTACGTAGTCAAAGTATACAACTTGATGAGTTTTGACCTATGTTCTATTCCTTGAATGGGATGAGACTTGTTGAATTTCCTCGGAAAGTTTCTACTGCCTTGGGAATCTCACCGTATGGGACTTAGAAGGTCTCGGGGCAGGGAGGGGGAAGAAGTCAACTGTTATACATGCACAGATCCCAGCACCAGAGCATAAAAGTGACATCCGGAGGGACCTGAAGAGCAAGGAGACCATAAAATCAACCATTCTCTGTAAGCGGCTCTGGGACAGAAGGCAAGAGGAGGGTCCTTTTTCATCTGTATTCTCTTCTTTGCCAACACGGTCCATAGGAAGGTGCCACCTCTCGTCTGGATGGCTGCACTGGGTGGCAGCAAGGGTCACACAAGATGACGGGGTCCCCAACCAATCCACTGGCGGTAGAGTCTCAGTCCAGGGTTCTCAGAGGCCTAAAATTAAACAGACTGAACACACAGTGGGAGGGGAGGCACCGCTCGGAAAAAAGGGCCACGAGTCCGTAGGCATGATGTTGCCTAGTATGTCACACAGCATCTTTCAGAAACAGCTGCCAACACTCTCGGTCTGTTTTTTCCCAAAGGCAACCTTGCGTCTTACCCATTGCGTAATGAGCTCTGTGTCCCCTGGCCTTGAACCGGGGTGCGTCTTTGTGGTTGTCTTATCTAAGAAAGTTCTGTAGAAGTGAAGATGTATGACTTCTGAGACAAGATCACAAAAATGTCATTTTCTTTTTTTTTACTTTGTTCTTTTGGCATGCTCATTCACAGAACTCGGCCACTATGCTGGGAAAAACACTAAGCAGCCACAGGGAGAGTCTCAAACCATCTTCTCAGAAATAACTTCCTCACAAGGGGAAAAATAAAAGCTATATGGTGGAGAAACCTGGTGGGCATTACCTTAACCAAGTTCATAAGCCAGTTAACATGATCAGTAATGAGGGAAACAGACATCATGTGTCACCAGGCATAACACACTGAGAAAGACACATCACTTCAGAGGCATTTCTGCAAACAATGAAATCTAGCAACAAGAAATATCAGATAAACACAAAGAGAAAGACGTTCTATAAAATAATTGGCCTGTACTCCTCAAAAATGGCAAGATGAAGACGGACAAAAAAAAAAAAATACAACAACAACAACCCAAAACTGGTTTCCGATTAAAGGAGATTAAACAGGCATTTCAGCTAAATGTTATATATGGTCCTGGACTGGATCTTAAACTGGGGCAGGGAGGGAGGAGAATAACTATAAAAATATTACTGGGATAGTTGTAGAAGTCTTAACATATACTCTGAATTAGACAATAGCATTACATAACTATTATATCTCCTAACTTTGATAATTCTACTCTAATTATGTAGGGGAATGTCTTAGCCCTCAGGAATACACACAGGAATGTTTCCAACCTCCTTTTAAATGGTTCAGAAAAAGAAAAATGTATGTGGGAGTAACTAGCAAATCTGGAGAAATGGTATACCGAAGTTTCTCATCCCATCCTTGCAAATATTCTGAAAGTTTCAAATTATGTCAAAATAAAAAGCTCTTCCCAGGGAAACCCCCCAAAAGAAGAAAAGGACATACGTGTTTATGGGATGGGGCTGGTTTGGGCACAAGGCAATACTTGCTCCTAGAGGCTTCTCTGAATCCAACAAGCTTACAGGCTGGTTGTGCTTTAGGGAACAATGGGTGACCCTCAGAGAAGGGGCATCAAGTACAGAGGATGTCATGGATTCTGGACAGGGGTCTGGACCAGCAAGGGACTCCCACAGCATAGCGATCAGCCTGTGCAAGCTCTTCCTTTTGTGACACCTTGTGGCAAAAAAGAGCTACTACAGACTTCTCTATTTGCCAGGATTAACCTTTGAGCTCAGTCATCTCCCAGAGTTCTTGAACAATTTGGGGGGAAAGATTTTAAGGAGACATTATGCTTCCTATTAAATATGGCAGGTGAGTTTTCAAACTAGACCGTAGGAAAAAAAAAAAGACATGTAAGAGTGTTTGTATCCTGAGTTTACCAGGTGTTGCCAGTCATACTTCCTAAGCTTTGTATGCTCCTGTGCAACAACTGTGTCAAAAACTAAGCAAGTGCCAAGAAAAGATGATGAAAATACAACTGGGTAAGTTCTCATGAATGGGAAAAATTCAAAACAAAGCTATGTAACAGTCCTTTTGCATCATTCATGTTCTGAAAAGTTGTTAGTAACCTGAATTGTTATAATTGAAATCATATTTCCATTGTAATGAGAAGCATTTAAAAGACTATTACATATTATAGCACAACATTTTGAAATGTGAATACTTACAGACTTTTAAAAATTTTTTAATCCAAATTTTCAGTCTCTGAAAAAGTCATGTTCCTGTAAAGGGCAGCATTCCTTCAAAGTTGGATGTTTAAATAGGTAGAGACTAGTGATAAGTCATGTAAGCGTGAGAGCAGAAATTCTGTGTTTTAAAATAGTGGACAACATGATAGAAAAAAATGTGTGTATAGCTACTCAGATAATTTATTGATAAAACAGATAAATCTTTATTACTTTTATTTTTTATATTGCTTCATGTATTATCAAGACTGTTTTGGTTATAAGAGACAGAGATCCAAATCAACTAGTATAAGCAAAAAATTAAAAAAATAATAAAGTGAATTTATCGGCTCATACAACTGAAGAGTCCAGAGGTAGTTCTAACTCTCAGACATGGCTAGATATAGAAGCTCAAATATTTCCTTCCTTCCTTCCACCCTTCCCTCCTTTGTTCTTTCCTTTTTTCCTTCCTTTCTTCCTTTCCTTCCTTCCTTCTTCCCTTCCTCCCTTCCTTCTTTCCTTCATTCCTTCCTTCCCTCCTGTCATCTATCACTTTTCTACTTCCCTCTTTAATTCTCTCAGTTGCTCCTTGTACAAACAGCCTCCTCCTTCGTGCCAGGGAAGACAGCCAAGAGCAGATAGACAAGTCTCTCAATTTGCTCTATCAGCAATGTCTGGGGAAATACTCTGGTCCAATTTGGATCACAAGCACATGCCTGGGAGGGAAGGAAGGAGGCCATGTGATTCAACCCTTCCAGGATCATGGTCCAAGGTGGGAGGCAGAGTAAGATGTTACAAGGTGTAGTTCCCCTAAAGAACCAGAAAAAAAGGGGAAAATGTGGTACAAAAACCACAGCTATTCTCCCCCATACTTGATCAAGGCAGTTTTTTATAATATAATTCTAATGGACCTAAACATAGCGATATATCAGAAGCTCTTTAAGGTAAATATTGGACAAATGCACAAAGATCTATTATAATACATTTAAAGAAGGTACGGTTTTATAAGAGCCCAAGATTTTTAAAAATCTAATAGAGGTTTGGTTAAACAAATCCTACTTTATTTATGAAATAGTTTTGCATTTATTTATATAGAAATGAATTATTGATAGGGAAAACATAAATTTAAAACAGTACGCACTTATCAAACAGTATACCAATAGTTTTGTTGGATAAAACCACTTTTGTTTTATAATGTATTTTCTTATGTGCTTACATAGCTTAGTATGCATTTAAAAAGTAGGGCAGTACATGCAACAAAATGTTATTTCAGGCTAGAAAGAGATGAATGATAGATGATTTTCTTTGGCCTGTTTACATTTTTTTATTTTTCTATAGAACCACATATAAAACAAAACTCAAATACTATATAATCCGAAGTTTTATGCATCAACTTTAGTTGCAAGTACTAATCCATTTCAGACTAGCATGAGGCCTGGAGGCAGTCAGTTTCAAGATGGTGGCGACAGGTCTGTGTCAGGGCTCGCTAGCTTACTTAGTTAACTTGGACTCAGCGATTCGGTAAGAAATGATAATTGTGCTGTGATAAGAGGACCACTGTGGGGCGCATCTGGGGGGGCTCAATTGGTTAAGCATCCGACTTTGGCTCAGGTCATGGTTCATGAGTTCGAGCCCTGTGTGGGGCTCTGTGCTGGAAGCCAAAGCCTGGAGCCTGCTTCAAAGTCTGTGCCTCCCTCTCTCTCTGCCCCTCCCCCGTCCTCTCTCTCTCTCAAAAATAAAAAAAATAAAACATTAAAGCTGGAATGATACAGAGAATACCAGCATGTCCTCTGCACAAGAGTGACACACAATCCTGAAACATTCCATATTAAAAAAAAAAAAAAGCACAGTTCTTTTGTCTAACATGAACACTGATCAAAAATTATAAAGTTGTTATTAAACATCTTTGTAATAATCACATTACATTAAGGGCATCAACATTTTTTCCCAGAATAAGTTCCAAATATTTGGGGATCAAAATTGATAAAATGCACAAAAATTCACATTATAGAAACCATTCTAGGACGATAACTATGATGCTAGCAAAATAGACTTGAAAGGATAGATAGTTCAGAAAGAAACAGAAAAGGAAAGAAAGGAGGAAGGGAGAAAAAGGGAAGGAAATTTTGCCGGGCACCAACTAAGTACTTAGGGCAAGCATTTTTATAATTAGAAAATTCCAGCAAGGTTACTTTTTAAATTATTTAATATGCAACTTTAAGATACCAAAAGTTCAATTTATAAATAAAGTTTTAGGGAATCTACAATTTTAGGTATTTCCTATTATCTTAAAATTTTAGTAGAAAAATAACTGAGGAAGTAAAAGCAAGATGAATAATTAACGCTGATTCCATCCTACCTAGCCAATGAGTGTTTGCAAGTAATGTAACTGAAAGCAGTAACTAATAAGGGAAATAATTTAATGGGAAATATTTATTTAATAGAATAAAATAAGCTAAGCTAAATTCTGGTAGATTTTTATTATAAAGACACTGAATAATTTTCCGGTGGGTGTAGCGAAAATCTTTATTGCCTGTTATAAGTACTTTTAAAGTACTCGGAAATACAGTGTAGAGGGAAACTCAGCAAAATATAAAAACTGCATAACCTATGCAGTTCTTTTCTTCTTTAGTTTCTGTGGTATGCTAATAGCTTAAAGAAAGCATTAACATAAGAGAGCTGAAGTGCATCAGATTTCAGTCATTCAGTATACAGCTTACTCTTCAGTGACACAGTACTCATTCTATCTTTATGATTTTATTAGTCAGGTTCTCTAAAGAAACAGAATCAATAAGATGTGTGTATCTTTAAAAAGATATATTTTAAGGCATTAGCTCCTACAATTATGGAGATGGGCATGCCCATCAGCAGGCTGGAGACCCAGGGAAGAGGTGATGCTGAATTTCAAGTCCAAAGGCTAGAGACCCAGGAGTCAATATTGCAGTTCAAGTCTGAAGGCCATCTGCTGGCAGAATTCCCTCTTGCTAGGGAGGAAGTCAGTCTTTTGTTCCAATTAGAACTTTAACTAACTGGATGGGGCCCAACCACATTATGGAAGGCAGTCTGCTTTACTCAACCTACTGGTTCAAATCTTAATCCCACCTAGAAACATCCTCACAGAAAGACCCAGAATAATGGTTAACCAAGTATCTCAGCATTCCGTGGCTCAATTAAAGTTGACAGGTAAAACTAACCATCACTCAGAAACATCCAGAATGTCTGAATATCTCAGAACTGTGGTCCCGCAAGGTGACACATAAAATTAACCACCAAAATGGCCTATGTTAGATCTGATGTCTATGAGATTACCAGTAATTTTTCTTTATTTTCTACACAAATGGCTCATTTTCTAGTTGAATACATTATAATAAAAGTTAAGTTTTCAAAGTTATTTTATAAAGAGAAAGATGAGACCTTCAGTACAAGATAGAGAAAACCATCAGAGTTAATTATATGTCATTTGCTATCAAGAGGCTAATAGCTGAGGTGGACACTTTTGGGCTGACCAGCATTTTGACCCTCTTCTTATGTTTGGGCAGCCT
The DNA here is from genome assembly GCF_016509475.1 of Prionailurus bengalensis. NCBI lineage: Eukaryota > Metazoa > Chordata > Mammalia > Carnivora > Felidae > Prionailurus > Prionailurus bengalensis. Next base: position 102,667,103 of record NC_057349.1, on the reverse strand, counting down.
GTCATTGATGTATTTTAGTGGGAGCCATGCTCCCATCTTCTACCAAAAGACCACACACTTCACTTCCACTGATTCCTGACAGCTAGAGCATATAACCTAAGAACCATTTATTGGGTGCTCCTGCCCAGGACTTTTGTGCTAAAGTTAACACACAGAGAAGGCAGGGACAGTGCACGAAGTGGCAGCTAACTCCAGGGTCTTAGGCTGGGTTTGGTGATTGTTAGCAGTGACAGTTTCCAATGTCCACGGAGAAAGCACCCTCATAACCAGACCCCGCATATGAAGATATTTAGCTGTGTTTTATCATCCGTCTTACTGGTTGATTCTTCTCAATTTTGCAAGCCTGTTCCTCTTGCTTTCCCATCAACTTCTTGAGCCATCTATACCCTTCTCATACATTCCGTTTTGCTTATCATCACCAGAACTGGCAACCAAGAACCTTGACCAATATAATACTCTTATCTAGGAGGCTTCAAGGGATTATTTTGATGTATTTTATAGAGTAGTTGTAGCATAAGTGGGGCTATTTTGATGCATTACAAAGCCTGAATTAATTTTAGAACATTATGATGTGTACAGTTACATCAGTCATCCAAAATTTGAAGACTTAGAAGACAAGTTTCCCTCCTGTTATGGACTGACTTGTGTTCCATTAAAGTTCATATGTCGAAGTCCTAACCCCTAGAACCTCTGAATGTGATGTATTTGGAGTTAGGACCTTTAAAGAGGTGAGTTAAAATGGGGCTGTTAGGTTTGGTACTAATCCAATAAGACTTTTTTTTTTCAGTGTTTATTTTTGAGCGAGAGAGAGTGGGAGCAGGGGAGAGGCAGAGAGACAGAGAGAGACAGAGAGAGAGACTGAGACTGGAGCAGGCTCCAGGCTCTGAGCTGTTAGCACAGAACCTGATGTGGGGCTCAAACTGACAAACTGTGAGTCATGACCTGAGCTGAAGTCAGATGCTTAACCTACAGAGCCACCCAGGCACCCCCAATAAGACTTTTTGTATGGTGCCCTTACAAAAGAGGTTAGGTCACAGACAACACAAAGGGATGACCATGTGAGGACACAGCAAAAAGCCAGCCATCTGCAAGCCAAAGAAAGAGGACTCAGAAGAAACTAAGCCTGCCAATACCTTTATCTTAGGCTTCTAGCCTCCAAAATTGTGAGAAAATAAATTTCTATTGTTTAAGCCACTTAATTTATGGTATTGTGTTATTGTAGCCCGAGTAAACTAATACATATGCCCTCAAGGATCTTATAATTTTGTAAAGGTAAATAAGTATGAATAAGAAAAAAATATAGATGCTAACATATAAACCGCACATAGGATGCTGGAGGATAAAGGTGGAGAGTTAGGGAAGAGGGGTTAGGACAATGCTATATGAATTTAGATATTATTTGTCTTCTTTTTAAGTGAGATCTTTTCTTGAGTCAAACCTCATACAAATACTTATTATTTAAGCTTAAGAAGAAATGAAAATGTATTTGGGTAATTAACCTACCATCATAAATGAAATACAATAAAAGTGTATTGGAGGGGAAAGCAAGTGATGGAGGGGAAAGAAAGAAAAAAATCCAAGCCTTAACAGACTGTTTTTAAAAGTTTTGCCTGAGGGGTGCCTGGGTGGCGCAGTCGGTTGAGCGTCCGACTTCAGCCAGGTCACGATCTTGCGGTCTGTGAGTTCGAGCCCCGCGTCGGGCTCTGGGCTGATGGCCCAGAGCCTGGAGCCTGTTTCCGATTCTGTGTCTCCCTCTCTCTCTGCCCCTCCCCCGTTCATGCTCTGTCTCTCTCTGTCCCAAAAATAAATAAACGTTGGAAAAAAAATTTAAAAAAAAAAAATAAAAGTTTTGCCTGAAAGATGCTTTTAACAGACTAATATACCAACAAATGTAAGCATTTATTATGTCAACAGACTATAAAAACTAGCATCAAATTATCCCTGTAAAGCAAGGAGGCAAAATTATGATACCAGGCCATCAGCCATGAACACCCGGTGAAGCACATTTGCCACTAGCTCAACTAAGACCGGAGTCTACGGTAAAAGTTTAATGCTTTACAAAATGAGAAGACATTACTATAGAAAAAAGGACAGCACTAAACAATGCAGTCTGTACCATTATGCACACTCGGGTGTTGGTCATTGTTATATAAAGGAAGGTGTGGTAATGTCTTGGAGCATGGCAATGCAAAATTTGGATGAAAAAGAAAACAAGGTCACAGGTGCATTATATCTCAATAAAATTAGAAAAAAGAAAAAAATGGTCAGTTAGAAGAGAGCAAGAGAAAGTAACCTTCACTGCTGCTGAACAATATCTATTCTAGATTGTCAGCATTCCCTGTCCGTGTTCACACAAAAAAGATACTGAATCTTCAACGATTTGTGATTCTATTTAAGTGCTTTTGATGAATACTTCAACATCTTTGTATTCACATTAGCACAAATGGGATAAAAGCATCTCAATTTTCCTCTCCTAACTAACGATCTGATAGTTTTCCAATAAAACTCATCCAGAGGTAATGTGCTAGGAATTTTTACATGTTCCCCCCTGCTCCACCCATGACTGGAAAGAAGAATCTAGAATTCACCGTAAGCTGGATATATCTGTGGGTTCACAGTATAAGGAAAAATTTCTCATTACTAACAATGCTTTGGCATTACATGGTCATGAACTGTCAAGCCCTTGAGATTTTATCGCATCTTGCAAGTGAGTTAAGTTAACCTGTTAAAGTTTCATGGACTCTGGCTGAAGTTAGGAGATTCCCGGATCAGAGACAAAGTACTTTACTGCTCACAGCATAGCAAAATTCAATGAGCATCAACCCATTTTTTTCAGTTTCTCTTGTCTCCTAAGTCCCAGAAAGAATACGTAACGACCCAGATGACACCTGCACACAGAGTGGGTTGTACTGCAAAAGAGAAACCCGGGACCAAGGGCCCAGATTTCAGAGCAAGCAGCAAGCAAGCCAGTCTCCCTGACCCTGAGAGTGAGCACTTACACATTAGTCATGATATGTCACCTTCCTACTTAGATATCTATGTGACTAGCTACAGAAACTGCTTAGTCTCAGGAGACAGAGAAGTCTTGCAACCTGGCATACTCAGCAAGAATGTACAGGACACTCAGCAAGAATGTGCAGGGACCGGCCTCTTCTAACAATCCACCCTACGTGTTCTTGACAGAACTCAAACTTTCACATGGATATATTACCATTAACCACTCTGATTAATCTGACTAGCAGAGGCTTCATTCAACTTGTCTCATATAGCGTTTAATTAAGGCCCTGTCACTGACAGCCAAGCAGCAGGAGGAGACCAATCTGTAGTATTGACCTCAGGCATGCCCCAAGGTTCCTGAAATCCCATAAACCATCGGGTCACTGGCTTTTTTCCTTATGATTCTGATTTGACCTTTCTATCTGGTCTGAGGCATTAATCCAGTTCAGCTGATGTATTAAGGATGGTTCAAAACCTGACACCTAGGGTAATTCTATCATCTATAACAACCCTGGCTGGTGAGTTGAGGCAGACCTCACTGCTTTCTAAGGCTTCGGTGGCATCACTGATCACTTGAGCTAAACTCAGGGACAAAATTCTTACCATCTTTTCTAATTGCCTGACATCATCAGGATAATCAACCACAGAGTGCACATAAAGGAGTCAGTTATCCTTCTGGGAAGTTCCTCCAAATAACTAAGGGTGGCCCTGTTTCAAAGAGATCTCCACTGTCATCTGAAACCTATGCAATCTACTGGTGGGTCCTTACACACTTCAAAGTCTCTTATGACCACAGCTAGGGTGCACGTTACTGTGATCTTGGAAGCAGTAAAATTAATACCTGACTTCCATACAAGAAGTAGAGTTCTGGGAGTGGACAGGGTGTCCCCAGAAATCAAGTATTATTTATTACAACTGTTGGGGATCGCTAGTGGGATCAACCTAAGTCTGAAAACACAGGTTGGCTGTGTCTCCAACATGGTGAAGAAGTATCCCCACCTGGAGGAAAGCTACACAAGCAGGATACTGTGCAGCCACCTGTCTTTAAACCTACTGGTTGGTATTCAGCCTGCAAGCCCCCCAGTTCCTCTTCATTAACAGGCAATACATTGGAGGGCCATGTAATTCCCAGTTGACCGTATAATCTGGTCAAATGTTTGCTACCAATTTCCATGGACTTCCCTCAAATTCTGCTGGTTGACAAGGCTCTCATCCTTCCTTTTTAGTAAGCCATGTCTTTATCAGCCCCCCAATCTCATCACTAAAAACTGTCAAGAAATGTGAAGGGTCTGAGATTTTACACTATTTGCAAGCTAACAAGCTAGACAACCACAGTTTCATAGACACAAGACTCCTGTGCCAAAGGCAAAGGTAATTTATTATTCAAAGCAATAGCAGTGACCAGAGTATAAGTATTATGTTTTGTGCTGTGGCCAAGCCCCAATTCCTACAGGTCATGAGGAAGAGGACCAGATGACACGCTTGTAGCGTGTTGCGTTATAGGAGATGAACCCTGAACTTAGAGAACCTGAATCTTTTATAATGGGTAGTACGCGTGCCCTGCCTTTGCCCCAGAGGGAGTCACTTTCTCTTATCTTCCAAAGCTGTTCATTATACAAACATCTTTGAATGGATTGTTTGTTTGGAAAAAAGGGCATTCAGTACCTCCACTCTCAAGATGTTCAAAACCCAAGGAAAGCTGTCTCTCCACAGAAATCTGTAATTTCTAACTGGAAATCACCAAAAGCCACTAACTCCTAATGCATATTTTACATGAAGTAGGATTGTATCCAACTGCATTTAACAAAGTCCTGACTACAGTGGTTTACCCAAATATTTGTTTTGATAGGTCTTTTTTCCCTGCATGTAACCAGAAGTCAGGAGGTGGACAGTCCAGGTCTGGTACAGATATAAATGAGGACTTCAAGGACCCAGGTCCCACCATTCTGCTCCATGATCCTCATTATTGAGCTTTTCACTCAGTGGTCCCAACACACATACTCTACCTCCATTCGTACAGTTCTGTGCTAAGTAGAGAGAAATAATTATCAGATTTGAAGGAAAGTTAAAAAATTTGAGAGGAAAGATGAAGAATGAAGATACAAGTGTTGGGTGATTGGGAGACACTAGCAAATAGATTTTCCCAGATAAAGCATGGGTATAGAATTTTTCTAGAAAATGTGTGTAAGTAGATGGGTTGGATGAAAGTAATACTATGTTTTAAGGGACAGAAGCAAAGCATCCATCAGCTAAGAAGCTAAGAGGGGTGACATGGAAAGTGTAATGCAACAGAATAATTTAGTAGATGAGCTATGATTCAAAAATCTATTTTTAATAAAAACGGGAAATTTAAAATTTTATTACACAAATGCACAGCTCAAAGTGCACAATAATGTTTCATTATTTGGTGCTACTGTTCGGATTAATGAGTTATAGCTTATAGTACTGGGTAAAAATAGGAACCATGTTTCTAGGGAAATCAAAATTCAGCTTGAGGCTGGTTTAGTGTGTGACAGCACCCTCATGTTAGTAATTCTACTTCTCTACCTTCTGTACTACCTTATGGAATTGCTACATAGAATTTAACACCAGGAAATCTAAATTTCCCTTAGAGCAGAAACAAGCTTATATGAACAATTCTTTTATAGTAACTAAAAATTAAACTATCTGCTGCAGTTGGTAGCAGGGTTTCATTTTTAGCATAAGCTGAGACAATTGTTTTCCGTTTTTTTTTTTTAAACAATCGGTTTCTAAATAATCTAAATAGTTTCTAGTCAATCAGTTCTAAATAGTCAAAATAATTCAATTATGTTTAACAGATCCTTTCACTGAATAATCTCAAAGTATTAAACATCTTCAAGATTATAAAGATATGTCCATGTAGACGAAGTAGAAACCGAAGAAAAATAGTTTAAGAATAAAGACAATCCTCCAGGCCCTTGGGTGGCTCAGTTGGTTGAGTGTCCAGCTTTGGCTCAGGTCAGGATCTCGTGGTTCTGAATTCAACCCCACATTGGGCTCCCTGCTGTCAGTGAGGAGCCTACTTTGGATCCTCTCTCCCCCTCTCTCCCTGCCCCTCCCCCTGCAAATAAATGAACATTTAAAAAATAATGTAAAAAAAAAAAAGAATAAAGACAATCCTCAATTACACATTCTATGAATTAACCTTGTTTTCAACTTGTTTCCTTATCCTATATATTGTCTAAAACTTTTTTCTTTTTTTTATGTTTATTTATTTTTGAGAAAAAGAGACAGAGACAGAGCGTGAGAGGGGGAGGGGCAGAGAGAGAGAGAGAGGGAGACAGAGAATTCAAAGCAGGCTCCAGCCTCTGAGCTGTTAGCACACAGCTGGACATAGGGCTTGAACTCACAGACCGCAAGTTCATGACCCGAGCCAAAGATGGATGCCCAACCAACTGAGCCACCCAGGCACCCAAAAGACTTTCTTTTTTCTGATGGTAAAAAGGTTTGTGAGAGAGGAGTTTGAATACGGTAAATGAAATTAGAGTTTGTCAATTCTGATAGAATGTTTGATAATCTACAGTTCATTATGACGTTTAGGCACATAATTCACTTGGTCAGCTCTTGTTACTGGGTAAGATAGCCTTCTCCAATGCTAGTTTCTAAGGGTAAAATAACTTGCTTCAATTAGTTTAAAATTATTAAATAATAAATAACATAACAAGTTCCTCAACAGTTAAGATATATGCCCAGGCTCATCTCACACATTCAAAGCTAAATGCTGTGGATGCAAACAATGATTATCACTACCAGTATTGTAATAACAATCATAATAATCCCTTATATTTACAAAGTTCTCACTGTTTAAAAACTATTCCACATTAACTTTCTTATTTGAGCCACTCAGTATTCATATGAGGAACTATTCTTTAAGTGATCCTGCCTCACTTTACAGATAAGGCAATTCAGACCAAAAAAAGTTTAAGTGACTTGCCCCATGTCATAGGCACAGAGATAAAATTGCATGCAAGACAGACATAGTCCTTCCTCTGGCTAACCTCTATTCTAATCAGAAGTTAAAAGAAGTTGTGAGCAATCTTAACGTGGTGTTGAGCTAGAGCAGTACTAGTCCCAAGAACTACATGAGGGGCAAAGAAAGACCGGGGTCAAGGAGGTAGGTAGAGTCAGGGAAATTTTCCTGAAGTAAATAAAGTCTCATTTCAGACTTCACTATGCTGAATCTGAGAAGAATATTAGTTTTTGCTCAGAATCTACCAAGTTGATTTTGGACTTGATAGAGTAAAACTTTAAAGTCAATACCTTGTAATTAACCTTAAGCCAATGTTTCTCACACTGTGGTTCTTGTACCAACTGCATCAGTTACCTGGTATGCTTGTTAAAAATACAGACTTGGGAAAAGGGGTTACTCTGGACTTTTCTTAAACTTCTTGGGGTGAGATCCAGGAAAATTGCTTTTTTAAGTATAAATACCTTGAGGATTTTGAAGTCAATAGCAAAATCAAGAAGATATTTTTGGTAGTGGCTCCAAATGGCTCCTGCTTCAATAAGGCCTTTTTTTTTTTTTTTTTTTTTTTTTTGGTGAGGCTATGGAAGAGAGTGTGTATTCATGTATTTGGGAGAAAATTGTACAAGATATAGTTGGAGTAAGAGTGCTCACTGTAGACTGTCAGAAGCCCCCACCTCTCACAATGCAATGTGGTTGGCTTACAATAGGTGCTTGACAAATGTTTGTTGACCTATTGATCAGGCACAGGTATTTATCGCTTCCATGAGTTTTGAAAGTGTTTTAGCATTCTGCTCCAATCTTCTAGTGTCCAAACAGCAGCAGCAGTATGGATGTGTGGATTGGGGGGGGGGGGGGGGGAGCCTGAATGAATTCAAACCCTGGATCAACAGTGGAGACGACCAAGTACCTTACTAAAGAAGAAATAGGAATAATACTTACATCTCAGTGTTTGGGGGAGTCTTAAATGGCCTACCAGGTAGCTTTTATAAATAGGTATCAATGAAAATATTGTAAGTGCAAATGCTTACCACTGTGCTTTACGCCCTGATGTAAATGCATTCTATAAATACTCATTCAAAACCAGGCAGTACTGTACTACTTATTGTCTGTATTAGGTCCCCTTAACAGATCGCAACCTCGGAGCAATTATCAACAAAAAATAAAGAATAAATGAACAAACGAGAAACCTGAGGCGACCCGGCCCAGGGACCATGGGCTGCAGCCCGGCGTGTTCGAAGAGGCCGGAAGGGGTGCAAGAGTGGTCTCTCCCCGCCCGGTTCCCGGCACGTGGTCCGCTCGGGCGGGAGCTTCGCGACAGTGGGGGAGGGGAGCGGCGTGGGACGACGCGGAGGGGGTCTAGGCGGCCAAGGCTACGGTTGGGGAGGCGCGATTGCGCAGACTCCGAATAGGCGCAACCACTGTGCGAAGATTGTGAGGGGGGGAGCGCTCACCCGGCGCCACACTCCCTTTAGCTACTTGTGGAGTGATAGCCTGACTATTTTTCTCGTTTCACGACTGCATTTGGCGCCGTTCTCCACAAGTTATTCATCATTAGAAGGCCTCTTATCTCAAGGCTGACAAGGATTCTTTTTCTAGTCGGACCCCTCTTTCCCCCCCGTGAAGGCCACAGTGGACGCGTCCCACCTCCCCTCGGCCTCCGGAGGTGGTTTGGCTGCCCCCTCCCCCTCCCTAGTGTCGCGAGTTGGCGCCGCTGCCACCCCCCGGCTCCGCGCTCTCGGCCCCTCGGCCGGGCGGTACCGAGTCCTCCCGGCACCCCCTCCTCTCCTCCCTTCGGCTGGCCCTTCCCCGCGGGACTGCCACCCCCACCTTCGCCCCAGCCCTTTTCTTTCCCCGCCTAGCCGCGGCGGCAGCAGCAGCAGCAGGAGGAGGAGCCGGAGCCCGGAGGCGGCGGTGGCCGGGGAGCCCATGGCGTACAGTCAGGGAGGCGGCAAGAAGAAAGTCTGCTACTACTACGATGGTGAGAGGCCGGGCCGGCGGCAGGGTGGGCGGGCAGGGCTGGGGAGCCAGGCCGGGAGCCGAGCCGGACTCCGCGGCCGCCGAAGCGAGTGGGCGCCCGTGCTGAGGGGTGGGAAGGAGGAGGGACCGACGTCTGGCCGCATCTTAACCCATTCCCGACCCGACGCCGTCAGGGGGAGCCCCTCCGCGGCGAGCGGCCCCCGCCGGCTCTGCGGCGGGTGCCAGGTGGACGGCCCCCTTTTCCCTCTTGCCGCTCTCCCTCCGGCTGTACGGTCCGCCGCCCTGAAGGCGGCCGCCTGTAGGACGGCGCCGGCCTACCCTGCCTCGGTGGAGGTGGCCAAGGGGATGGTCCGGCCTCTCGCCTCTCCTGCCCGCCACTTGTGGGAACGGTGGTGTTGGGGTACCCTGCTCCGGCCTCCGACCCCTCCCCCCCCGGGTCAAATATCTACCCCGGCCCAGACTTCACACAAAGCCCCGCGGCCGCGAGAGCCCCGCCCCCAGTCCCCGTCCCTCCCCCCCCCCCCTCCCGGTCGCGGCTCGCTCCCGCCCCGCCCCTCCCTTCCTCTTCGGCTCTGGCTGGCCGCAGTGTCTGCTCCTTTCTCCGCCTCCCAGCTTCACCCCGGACCCCTCGACCGGGTCGCGGCTGGCGAGTAGTAACTGAGGGTGGGGGCCCATGGACGCCTTGGGGCACACTCACTCCTCCGTTTCGCCGGGGCTCCATCCCTCTCCTTTGTTCGCCCGGTGCTTTCAGCGCCACTTTCTCAGGGTTCAAACGAAAAGGCTTCACTTCCTCGAAAAAAATTGGGGTTTTTCGAGTTTGAGGTAGTTAGTCTTCGCGGGAAATATGACGGTGCTAGGGAGACGTGGAGCTGTTACTGCTTGTGTTCGTGGATCAGACTCGATGGGTCCTGGCTTGCCTCTGTGAGAGGCGGTTACCACCCACTTCTTTGTTGCTCTTTGTTCGATCAGGAAATACAGCCTGCTTTGGAGGTTTAGGAGAGCATTGGCATCTTGCTTGTGAAAGCTGTTACTAGGTGGTGGGAGTTTGGGTGTAGGAAAACTTTGAGGAGTCGTGCGGAAAGTGCTGAATAATCAGGTAAGCTTGAGCTTGCGGCCCAGTAAAATATGAAAATCAGATAGCTTAAATTTTAGGGGTTCTCCCATTTGAAATTTAAGCAGAGACGTTACACAAAGACATTAACGGCAAATAGTTTCTCCTGGATTATTCTCCACAGAAGGATTTTGAAAAGTTAACAAAGAAGCTAGGCTCCGTGACCTGCGAGTCCTATTTGATGTGTCTCAAGCAGTACAAATCTTGAAAGTTGTTTCCTACAAGTGGTGTATTGTCTGTATTACAAAATCTTAGGTGGAACCAGACCTTAGAGATCTGGTTCAGAATGAAGCTGATTTTAATTTGAAAATGGCCATACCATATTACTTCATTTAGCAAAGATGAATCTTTTAATGCCTGATCATATAAAATGACCATATAAAATGTGTCTTTGGGGGAAAACTTCAGATCATACGGAAGAAATCTAAATTGTTTGATGTTTGATGGCTAGTACTAAGTAGTTAACAGCTGTGGTATAAAACATTTTTTGAGAGCATTGCATATATGTGTAATGCAAATTGAAATTATGCCATCCTGGAGGGATAGAGATAGGAGTACATTTTAATTTTAATATGAACTATATTTCTTAATGATCAGTCTTTAAAAATTTATGCGTATTTTGAGTCACTGGCGGAGCCCTTGCTCTCCATTCCCTGATCAAATTGGAAAGTAAATAACCGTATGTGTAAATTAATTTTTAAAATGATATTGTTTCTAAGGTTTGAAAAGCGGGGGAAACTAGTGCTTAGGCTCCTCCTGCAGCTTAGTTGCTATTGACAGTGATAGGCTCTAATGAAGCTGCTTATAACTTCTTGTCATCAGACTTGAATTGTAGAAGCAGGAAGTACACGTAAGGAGCAGTTTTAAGAACAGCTGTTTGTTTCTGGGCCCATTTGTGATGAGCCTTTGCTGAGGGAATGGGATGCCAAGGGCAGGATGCGGGGCTTGATAGGTAGAGTGGAAAAAATCCAGTCTCATGAGTATCACTTATTTACTGTATACCATTCAACTGCTTTACCTGATGACCAACACCAGTTGTGTAACTGAGTTTTTGGAAATCTAAGGCTCTTGCCTCATTTTTAGAATGGAATTTTTGGTTGCTTTCATTTGGAATTTTCTTTGGATTTTTGTCGGGGGTGGGGGGAGCTAATAAAATGTTTTGGAGAAACTATTAAGTTGGCTGGGTATCATTGTGCTAATTATTAGTACGTGATAGCATATATACTAAGCTTTGAACAATTAATTCCAAAAGCTTACATTATCCCCAAAATCCTATTTTGTCAGCTTATAAAGGTAGTGGTAATTTTTCTTTTTCTAATTGTGAGGAAAGAGAAAGGTAAAGTAGCTTCTGCACCAAAGAATGGGGAGACTTGGAGGTATACAACATGGATTGGATTGAAACTAAAAATCTGCTCGCCTAAATTAGCTGCTTTTAATGTGTTGGTAAAGAGAGTAGAAGACAGGAGTGAAGCGAATTCTACAACCATAGGAATCCTCCGTTTAGGCTTAGTTGGGACCATTAGGCACACTCTTTGCAACACAGAGAGAATATCTAGCAAATGAAAGAGACTTCTTGAAGACGTGTATTTTTCTCTGTATGCTTTATAGTGTTCAGTATTATACCCTTTAGATGGCTGGAACGCTGGTTCCAGGTGAACCTTCAGGCATTGGTGGATGAGGTATCCTTAAACCTTTGAGGAAACTGCAGCAATTGTTGACCCATGCCTCCAAAGTTTCCAAAAACTCCCTTCTAAATCTTGGTATTCTTGTAGGTACTACAAGATTATCAATACTATGTACAGTGACATAACTAGTTGCTGAGATCCCTTCTGACTTTAAAATGATGTGATTTCTGTACTTAAATGTAATAAGCAAACCAAGCTGTGTTAACGGCCTCGTCTGTGATACTCACATTTATTTTATTTTTTTAAGTTTACTTATTTATCTTGTGAGAGAGAGCCCACGCAAGCAGTGGTGGGGCAGAGAGAGAGGGAGAGGGAGAATCCCAAGCAGGGTCCCTTCTACAGAGCCAGATGTGGGCCGGATCATGACCTGAGCCAAATCAAGAGTCAGACACCTAACCACTGAGCCAACCAGGTGCCCCACAATGCATTTGTAACACTTTATCTAGAAATGTTAAATGTGCTTTGTTTTGAATCAAGCTTTAGGCCAATCACATTTAGTGCCTATTTTACAATGTATGTGATATAATAGGGTTGTATATATATGTCATTTACATAATTGTTTGTATATTGCTCTGTGCTCTGTTTTTTCCTCTTGATAGTGTGCATCAGAATTTTTGGAGACAAGTGGTTCAATGAAAAGCATGCACCACTATACAAAGATAGAATATAAAAGTTATCAAGATTGCACCTCCCAGGATACTCATAAGAATTCTGTTTGGCAGCCAACTATTCACAGATTTTCTTAGACTTTTATTTGTAACAGTGGTGCCAAGGCTTTTTGTTAGATAGATAGCCTTTAATAAAACGGCATGGGTTCTTTGCTGTAGTATAAATATTATCCGTAAAATAGGTAATCATTTTTTCTAGAATAGGTTATCAGCAAATCAGAGTACTGAATGAATTACAGCAGCAGTTCATAAATACCAGTAGTCCTAATTGCACATCACTATTTAGACCTAGTACTGTGTAATACTTAAACAGTTTTTCTTATACTTGGGTCCTCTTCCCCCAGCTATTCTTTACTACTCGTTTCCTTAAAATTTCACCTTATGAGACTTTTCCCTATTACCTTAATCCTCATTACTGATTTTTTCCCTATTATACTCTCATGCTGTTTATATCACCTGAATTTTGTCCACCTCACTGAATATAAGCTTTGTGAGGACAGAGTCTTGTCTGTTTTGCTTATGTCTGTGCCTCTATCATGTAAATAAAAGTTAAAGGTTTTTTAAATTATTGATGAATAAATGATCAGTACCTTATTTTTATGGGTAGAGCACTTTTTTTTTTTTTTAACATTTATTTATTTTTGAGACAGAGAGAGAGCATGAACAGGGGAGGGTCAGAGAAAGAGGGAGACACAGAATCTGAAACAGGCTCCAGGCTCTGAGCTGTCAGCACAGAGCCCGACGCGGGGCTCGAACCCACGGACCGCAAGATCGTGACCTGAGCCGAAGTCGGCCGCTCAACTGACTGAGCCACCCAGGCGCCCCTGGATAGAGCACTTTCATATAACATTTTCTTTGCTTCTTAAAACCATTCTGAGTTATAGACAGGTAAAGTGAGTGGCATTTTGTTTATATTACATTTGAAAATAGATTCGTATCCTTGTTTGACCCAGTCCACTCCTTATCCTTTACCACATTGACTGGTTTTAATGTCCAAGAAGAGGTCAAAACCTGGTACCTAAAAGATTTTTCTTTTTTCCTTTGGTGACGCAACAGTGGACCTCCTTAGGCTGCTACAAAAAAAGGGTGGGCCGGGGGCTTCCTCTTACAAAACAGAAAGTATTAATAATTATTTTTTTTAACAAAAACTTGTAAATGCTTCGGTTGATAAGTATTTAAGGAGATAGTTGGAATTGGTAATCTCTTAGAGAATGATAATAGCATTGAAATATGAATGAGATCAGATTTAAAAGTTTAATAAGGATATTTGTACTGGTTAATAAGTCCTGTTCCTCTCTATTTCCATAGCAGTTAGCGTATACTTGTTTATGAAAGCCCATAGAAATATCAAATGGGTTTAATATTTGTGTGCCAGGTAGACAAAAGATTATTTAAGTCCTAAGAAGGAAATAAAAGCTGTATACCTAAGTGTGGACCTTTGCAGGCTGTTCAGACAAGGAAGGCCTGAAGGAAGAGAATGGGCCAGTTTTAAAAGAGTTTTCCTATGAGGACACATGGGTGGCTTAGTGGCTTAAGCATCTGACTTCATCTCAGGTCATGATCTCTTCATTTGTGGTATTGAGCCCCCCGTCGGGCTGTGTGCTGAGCTCTGGAGCCTGCTTCACATTCTGTGTCTCCCTCTCTCTCTGCCCTTCCCTGTTCATGCTCTGTCCCACTCTTTAAAAAATAAACATTAAAAAAAAAAACATTAGGGGAAAAAAGTTTTCCTATGTAGTACATTGCAAACTACAAAGGCCAAGTAAGTTAGGATTTGGCACACTAAACAAAAGGGAAGATGTAGGGGAACCATGGGATGCCAAGGCAAGGTAGTAAAGGGCCAGACCACGCAAGACATGTACTAAGAGATTTTAACTTTGTTCAGGGAATAGAAAACCACTGAAGGTTTTTAAATAGAACTCTTTAAGTGGAAAAAGGATGGTAAAGAGTGATGAATGGAAGACTGAAAGCAAGAATTGAATGTATGTTGGTCCACATAAAATATCATGGTTGTGGTTGACAGAAATGGACACATTTAAGAGAGGTTTTGAGAGTAAAAAGAACTTGTTGGTGGATTGGAAATGGAGCTGGAACTGGTTAATGGTGATACAGAATAAAGGATGATTCCTAAGTTTCTATCTAGATGGAACAGATTAGGTGACTCATTCCTAAGAGAAGAAGATTTTTAGAGCAGTCCTCTCTTGTTCACTGACTTGTCCAAGCACCTAAAAAAGTGCCTGGCACATGGTAGTCTCTTGATTTTGTTAAATGAATGAATGAACTTGAGAAGCTCCTGATACTTAAAGGTTGGTGGAGGAGTGGCTATGGGGTAGGAGTAGTCCAAGAGAGCAGTTTATGGAAGCCAGTGGCCAGTGTGTTAAAGATAGTGGACTAAGCAATATGTGGAAGATGAAAAAATTAATATTTATAATCATTATTCTGCATATTGTGAATCTTCACACATTTTTTTGCTGCAAAAATATTAATGTTTGATTATAGGCTGCTGTGTAGATCCCAGGATATCACATAATATACAACAGATGTAACAACTACATTTATAAAACCTGAAAAAAAATCTTAAATACATCTAGTCTCAAGTACTTGAGGTGAGAGTGTAGATCTTAGTAGCCATTTTGTTCTGATAGCTTCTTTTGAAGAGTGAACAGTTGCTAAAATTTTGCAGATAAAATGAATTCTTTGTGAGGACTTCTTCATGTTGACGATTAAAATTTATTGTGTTCAGGGAACCACCTTGAGCTAATTTTTCTGATGTTTGCTTCATTGGTAAAGCATTTTTATGTATTTTGATGAAAATCAAGATAACATTTAAAATGTCCAAGTTGCGGGGCGCCTGGGTGGCTCAGTCGGTTAAGCGTCCGACTTCAGCTCAGGTCACGATCTCGCGGTTTGTGAGTTCGAGCCCCACGTCGGGCTCTGGACTGATGCCTCAGAGCCTGGAGCCTGCTTCGGATTCTGTGTCTCCCTCTCTCTCTGCCCCTCCCCCGTTCATGCTCTGTCTGTCTCTGTCCCAAAAATAAATAAACGTTAAAAAAAATAAAATAAAATGTCCAACTTGTATTACTTCACCACTTAGATGAGTGGAATTTGTAGGTTCTTAAAGCTAAGAAAAGACATTTTATGTTTATTGAAAAGTGGATGGCTACAAAGCAGCCTTGAGAGAATTTTGAGATATGGGATTAAACCAGAAAGAATTGGGAGATGGTTCTTTTATTAACCCCTTACATTTTGGGGGAATTCTTGGTAAACCAGTTAATACTTATCTTTGGCTTGGTTGCCCTTGTGGACATGTGTCATTTAGGTAGGGGGCACATATTTTTTATGGGTCTGGGGCGCCTAAATTGTAGCAGAGAAAACTTGTTGAAAGCTACGTATATTCATACAAAATTGGAGGACCCTATATTGGTAAAAAAGTGATGGATTAGATAGGTAGTTTCTTATATTCATTTTCTTGAAATTAGTGAAGACCCTAAACCTTTACCATATTCTATCCTTTCCTAGCCAGGCTTTCCCCTACCATTTCTACTGACTGTAAATGTCGTTGCTCTCCTACTAGCTACTGCTTAAAGATGGTCTGCGTTGTTCTGCCCACATTTGACTATAGCTCTTCTAGCTTGGCAATATTACCGGACTCAGCTGCATCTCACATTTCTTCACTATAGGAACAATAGTAATAATAAATACCTACATCATAGGGTTAATTGACAAGATTAACAGATCATAATGTGAAGTGCTTAGAATTGTACCTCCTAGTAAGCACTCAATAAATGTTCATTGCTGCTATCATTTTTTTTTTCAAACATGCTTGCTGAGAAATTGCTACTGTAGTCACCCTTCTGTAGGTTATTGGCATCTTTCCTATTATTAGATTATTAGTGGCTTTCCATTGGACTCTCAGTATGTCTATAACTAGAGTTATTTGGTCTTAAAATATAATAGATGTTAGAGACCTCTCATCTTAGTAAATCTAACCAAGTGTTTGGAAGTTCTCTGAAGACAAGTTTCTTTATTCTTATTCTCATGGTCTCTTGGTAGTGATAACTTAGACGTAACCTCCCTTGCATTAATTTGGGTATGTGATGCTTTGTGATTCTAGCGGGCTTTCCATACCTCAAGAATTTCTTGAAACCATGTTGCTTTCAAGGAAGTATGTGTGGTGCCAACCATGTAGAACTGAGCTTCATAGTATATCCTTGTAAAGGTAGTTTATTTCATACATGGCCTCTGAATTGTGATATATATACGCAGAGGAATGTTACATATCCCCATAGTCTTCCTCAGCTACTTGTCTGTATTGTCTTAGCTTTGTTGTTGGCTCTTGGTTTAAGAAAGGTGGCTTTCCCTTTAAATGACTGTGTATATGTTGTTTTCGGAAGAGAGTTTGTATTGAAAATGAGTTAAGTAAATTAGTGTTACAATACCAACAAAATAAAACAGTAGTAGTATTTAGAAATAGCTATGTTATGAAAATAGGCCCATTATAAAACAGGAATGTTTGTCCTGGAGTATTATCAAATACATGGAAGAGAGAAATGCAAGTTTTTGAGTTCTCAGTTTACATTAAACCAAAAAAGGTGGGGGCACCTGGGTGACTCAGTCAGTTAAGCCGCCGTCTTCAGCTCAGGTCATGATCTCCTCATTTGTGGTATCGAGCCCCCCATTGGGCTCTGTCCTCAGAACCTGGAGCCTACTTCCAATTCTGTCTGTCTGTCTGTCTGTCTGTCTCTCTCTCTCTCTCTCTCTCTGCCTCTCCCCTGCTTGCTCTGTGTGTGTGTCTCTCTCAAAAATAATAAACATTAAAAAAAATTTTTTTTTTTAACCAAAAGTGTATATTAGGATTTTGGAAGATTTTTTTGATCCTGAAGATAGAGAGGGAAATGGTATTCTTTATCCCTAGCTTTTACATAAACTCATGTTGAAGTGATTAACTTCAAGCCATTAAAGTCAGCTTGACTGTCCTCACAAAATTTCGGAATTATTTATTTAAAGACTAGAATTGATACTAAAATAATTTCTAATTTAATACAGTCTGTTGCAGAAAGTGCTTGTTACATTAAAAAAATAGTATATTTTTAGAGGTTTCCTTAATATTTTTATTATAAAACCACTAGGTCTTTACCTGAAAGTATTGATTTTATTGAAATTTGATAGATGAAAATCTGGTTTTGGTGTTACCTGCTCATTTTAAAATAGACCTTATGTATAAGTTTTAAAACGTTGGTATATAAGATGTCATGGAAAGGTAGGCTGGCAGTTATAACTTTTAATCATTAAGAATGAGACAAAATATCCTTTCTGCCTTAAAAAATGTCATGAGTATGTGTGTCTCATCAGAGCAAAATTTTATTTACGATCTAAATTTCATTTACCAAAAATTTCTCTCATAAACTGTGATCAGGATGTATGTGGAATGTTTTAACCCACATAATTCTAACTCTAAAGGATTTCTGGAATGCCAGTAAATATTCAGGAAGTAATTGCTGTAAAATCTTTAAATAATAACAGTGAAACTCAGCGAATTTACCTTAGGCATCTGAACTTGCCAGTGAATATGAAAAGTAATTATCAATTTAAGTAACAAAAACCACTTTTGTAAGTCATTACAGAGTATTTTATTTGGACTAATCCTAAATAAGAAATTTTGGTAAGGTGAAAATCAGAAAGCTTCCTTGCCTTAATTTATAAATAAGCATAACATATACTAATGGAGTTATCACATGTAAACGTGTACATAGTATCTTGGTTTTGTAATACAGTTTGAAAGTTGAAAAATCCAAAATCATTATTTAAGGTTTTAAATCTTATTTGGGTGATAAATGCCTGCTACTGATAAACCTACATAAATTTAGATTGTGAAGATTCTCTTGTTCGTATTATTCAGTTGATGTTGTTTTTCTATTTTAGGTGATATTGGGAATTATTATTATGGACAGGGTCATCCCATGAAACCTCATAGAATCCGCATGACCCACAACTTGCTGCTAAATTATGGCTTATATAGAAAAATGGAAATATATGTGAGTATACCTTTTGGTAAATATTCAGCAGTGATTTTATTTTTTTAATCTACTGCCCTGAAACTTTATTACTCCCTTTGGAGGGCATTTAGCAGATGAAAAAGTCTGGAAGAAAACAGAAACTCCTTTTTGTTTTATTCTTCAGAGAAAACTGGGAGTGTGGGAACTGTAGCCTCTCTTTTCCCTGCTCCTCCACTACTTTTAAGAAGTTTCCCATATCCCACCTTTTCACATTCTGGAGAACAACTCAGTTTAGCATACTAAATATTTTTGTTACCGTAGTGGTTGACCTGGCTGTGCTGCTGAAGAGTTGACCTGGGACTATTACGAAAGAATTATGTAGAAAATTCTAGAAAATTGGCATATGGAACAGTGTGTTAGTGGACGTGCAGAATATAAATAACATTTAAGATACAACTGCTTTAAATGTTTTTGCACTGATGGGAGTATATATAAACAAATGCAAGACACAATTCTTGCCTATCTGGGGAGAAAAGAAAGACTTGAAGCAGTTAACAGTGTTGGGGGTGTGTGTATGTATGTGTGTGTGTGTGTGTGTGTATATATATATATGTGTGTGTGTGTGTGTGTGTGTGTATATGTATGTATGTATATATATGTACGTATATACACATGAGTTATTTTCTTTGAAATATAAACAGAGGAGAGGATTGGATAAGACTATCTGGAAGCCTTCTGGGCTTCTGGGAGAAGTGTGTCATAAATAAAATTGAGCTCTTGGGCACAAGGATAATTAAGATAGGCAAAGGAAAGGAAGAGAGATCCTGAACAAAGACTTAAAATTGAGATTGAGTCTCATTCTCACTGTATGCAGAGCAGGTTTATGATAGAAGGTTTGTGACGGAAAATGAAAGTGTTTCTAAAGATGGATTCGGTAAGTGTTGAGCCATTTCCACTAAAATAAAAGGAGTGATTAATTTATAGTTGGGGCCAGACCTGTCTAATGCTTTTAAAGGAGTAGAAATTCGCTTCAGAATTGATACGGTTTCCTAAAAACACACATGTATAAATTTGGATTAGCTTTGAAATTTATTTTGTTCTGGCCAGCCTAATTCTTTTAGAGGACGGTTAGGGGAAATTGTATATTTTGTGTTTGATAATTCTGATATAACCAGTTGTAATTCCACAATTCTGACATTTGGTTTTCTTCACAGAGGCCCCATAAAGCCACTGCTGAGGAAATGACAAAATACCACAGTGATGAGTACATCAAATTTCTACGTTCAATAAGACCAGATAATATGTCTGAGTATAGTAAGCAGATGCAGAGATGTACGTTTCTGTGCTAAAAATATATGCTAGTATTGATAAGTGTAAATGAGTATTTTTAGAAGCTTATAATTAGAGTTATCCAAATCTAGGTATTCTGCCTGATCTAAATATTATTTTAATTATTGGTTTGAAAAGTCAATGTAAAAATATTAAAGCTACTTTGTGAACAACAAAAGCAAACTCTGCTTGAAGCCTATTGATTTGCCAAACTGCCAAAGAGCTATTTGGTGTTCCTTTACTCTTTGTTTTGGTTAACTTTGGGAGAATGGGTATTAGTGGGAAGACTTTGTTCCCTTGCTGTTTAAAAAAAGTGATTATACTTTGATTGGTCTTAGCCTGGTATATATATCTCATTTTCTATTTGTGTGCTTTAGTTAATCTGGATTGTAATACATAATCTGTTCCTTCCCATTGTTGGTGACACTTTTGATTTTCTTCTATAAAGCATTTTATAGATAAAAAGTATTTTATTAGTGATTGGTTGGCTTGAAAGTGTAATGCAAAGTGTCATCCTAGAATGATTGCAACAGAGTTTTTTAAACCTTGTTAACGAGTTCATTCTTATTAGTGTTTTTATTAATTTTAGTGATGATTTTTTTTTAATAAACAATTTCAATAATGCCAAATTAAGTGTAGTTGTTAGACATCTCATACATTTATAGAACTTTGTATACATTTCTACTATAGATTATTTATTCAGTAAAATGCTGTAATGTAAATAGAACATACTATTTATACATTTTTTTTGATGGAGATTTAGGCTTAAGATTAAAAGTCATGAGTAGATGGGGCAGATGAATTAACAGGATTGATTTACTAATACATACTACTGAATTATATTATGATTATGATTATATCTGAGCAGTAAGAAACTAAAATTTATTCATTGTAGTGTTAGATTAAGGATATATATACAAAGCTATGTAAAATAATTACCCTTACTTTTGAAGAAGTTGTAATTTGAGAAGTGGGGAGAGACTTGAGAATGGGTTATATACATATATGTCCCTTTTATCCTGTCTGTAGTAAGGAACTAAATATATTGCAGTGTGTCATGTATCTGTAGGTGTTGTTTTCTCGTGCTTTATATACTCCTTTCTTCTACGCCCTGGCTGTTATGAACTTAGTTAATTCTCCTTTGAGATGGGGTAGGCAACCTGCTGCTTTATCTTTTTAGTACTCGCTAAAATATAGTTCAAAGTTATGGATAGTCTGTGCATGTAAGGAATTGTAGAGAGAGTAAATTATAAAGGAATTAAAGTTGCTTCGATTTTGTAGAATCTTGATTAATTTATTGAATATTTGAGGAGAAATGCCTAAATTTAAGTCTGTGTTTTAATAAAATCAAATACGTTTTATATTTTGATTGCTACTGATTTTTTGGTAATAGAGTAGAGATGTTCTACAAATAATCCTGGTAAGATTTGATGGTGGTGTTTCACATATAATGCTTTAATTACCTTGGATAAATGATATATTTTTAAGTAACAAACTTTAGCTTTCTACCAAGATGTTTTATGATTGCATCAAATAACGTTTTTATAAGAAAAGGTTTCATTAATTCACAGAAGGGCTTGTAACTGAAATCCATCTTTCACAGTTAATGTTGGAGAGGATTGTCCAGTGTTTGATGGACTCTTTGAGTTTTGTCAGCTCTCAACTGGTGGCTCAGTTGGTAAGTGTCCTGATTCAGATTTAAAAATTGGCTTAGGGGCACCTGGGTGGCTCAGTTGGTTAAGCGTCCAACTCTTGGTTTTGGCTCAGGTCAAGATCTCACGGTTTGTGGGTTCAAGCCTTGCGTCAGGCTCTGTGCTGGCATCACAGAGCCTGCTTGGGATCCTTTTTCCCCCTCACCTGCTTGTGCTCGCTCTCTCAAACTTAAAAAAAAATGACTTAAACTTAGTATGTATCTTTTGGGTTATTTGTTTAGAGCATAAGTTTTAATGGTAGTGGATTTTAATAACAAAAAAGTAGTCTGTATGTTTATAGTAGAGTACAGTTGTCTTTAAAAACCCCTGTGTTTGGGGCACCTGGCTGACCATTGGGTAGAGCATGTGACTCTTGATCTAGGAATCATGAATTCAAGCCCCACATTGGGTGTAGAGCTTACTTTGAAAAAAAAGTAAGTAAAGGTAGTTACTTCTTTCTTTAAAAATCAGTCAATGAATTCCCCATGTTTTATGGTCATAATGATTTGAAGTTTTCAGTTTCTTACTGCTATTATATTTTCACTTAGAGATTTCTCTCTTCTGCCTCTCTAGTTACCAATTTCCATATATACCCTTATTTAATCAGATCGCAGCTATAGGATAATATTTATCTAAGGAGGGGCGCCTGGGTGGCTCAGTCGGTTAAGCGTCTGACTTTGGCCTAGGTCATGATCTCACAGTTCGTGAGTTTGAGCCCCACGTCAGGCTCTGTGCTGACACCTTGGAGCTTGGAGCCTGCTTCGGATTCTGTGTCTTCCTCTCTCTTTCTGCCCCTCCCCAGCTCATGCTTGCACTTTGTCTCTGTCAAAAATAAATAAACTTAAAATATATATATATTTATCTAAGAAGAAATTGCTGTTTGTGCCCTAGACAGTGATCCTTATATTTTTGTAATTTTAAGTTCTTTTATACATGGCATACTCTATAAAGGGCTTTTGTCTAGTTCTACTGTTTTTTATTTTAAACACTTTCAAAGTCTACCCTGTCTGGTTTTTTAGCTGGAGCTGTGAAGTTAAACCGACAACAAACTGATATGGCTGTTAACTGGGCTGGAGGATTACATCATGCTAAGAAATCAGAAGCATCAGGATTCTGTTATGTTAATGATATTGTACTTGCCATCCTTGAGTTACTAAAGTAAGTTAATTTGTGTTATTTTTCTTATGAAAAAAGTTTAAAACAATATGAATCTGTGGCTTTAAAAAACATATCAAGTAGGTTAAAAGTAGTTATGGTGAGTCTTCTATGGATTTTCTATAAACCATTGTAGAAATGCAGGACATTTTCCCATTCCTTGGATTAATGAGAATGAGAAATGCCTATGTATATCTAAAAGTCCATTAAATATCCTTTTAAAAAATACTAGAAGTAGTGTAGCGATTTAGATTTGGGTAATAGTTTCAACTAATGAGAAATGACATGACCCTGAAGTTCATGTTCTAACATTTTGTAAGTTTTAACTCTTGAAAGCAAAAGTATGAAACGTTGTGTTAAAGGAAATTTGTTTTTTGAATGAGTTTGTGTAGATTTACGCGCAGTGGGGCTTTGTTCTCTACTAATGGATAAAATTATCTCTAAATTACTAGAACAGTTTTAAAGTTACCCTTGATGGCAGTTTGAGAGCGGTATCTATAGAGGAGGTACTTAAGAATTTGGAAATTTATAAAGTTTTGGTTTTTTTTAACCATTATCGGTTGTAACATGTCTTAGATTCCACTTGAGATTGTAGTGAATTAGTTTTTTCTCAGTACTGAAAATGTTGTCTATAGTTGATTCCATGCATATGGTTCATAGAAGCTAATTTTTCAGTCATGTAAAATTTGGAATTGACTCCTCATATAAACAACTAAAATGTTTCAGTGAGCTCATTGAGAGCCAGAGAAAACCATTTGAAATTATTTGCCTTGGTTTTTAATTTACTATTGATGTTGGTTCTTGTGTCTTCATCTCTTGAGTAATAGTTCTTGCCCACATGCTTATATTCTGTTTTTTTTTTTTTTAATTTTTTTTTTTACATTTATTTATTTTTGAGACAGAGAGACAGAGCATGAACGGGGAAGGGTGAGAGAGAGAGGGAGACACAGAATCTGAAACAGGCTCCAGGCTCTGAGCGGTTAGCACAGAGCCTGACGCGGGGCTCGAACTCACGGACTGCGAGATCATGACCTGAGCTGAAGTCGGACACTTAACTGACTGAGCCACCCAGGCGCCCCCCACATGCTTATATTCTTAAATAAGTTTAACTTAATTTGTCTAGACATATTTCTTTAACTGATGTGATCAAACATTTAATTAGTTGACAGTTGATAAGCCACTTATGAACCACTTAGAAACTTGCTTTGCTCACAGCTTTATTATTTTTGTGAAGAGATTCTGCTGTGATGAGACATTCTACTTTTATTTCATAACTTTGCTGAATGGTGCTTTCCTGTGAGTTGAGACTGTTTCTAAGAGTGCTTAGTTTGATAATGTCAGTTTACATTATTTTCTTTTAACATAGCTGTGGTATCATCATGTAATAAATACAGTGCTGCCATTAAACTCAGTAACAGAATAATCCTCAGGTTACAGTGCCATAAAAGGATGACATTCAGAGTTCACCTTCCTTTTCTCTTGTTTTGACCTGGGTGCGTGCTAGTAATAAGATGTCACATTATGATGATACACATGGCTCTTAAAATGCATTCAAGTTATAACTGTATCGCTGCAATTTGCAGTGCTCCAATCAGCACTGTGAAGTGACGAGAGTACCGAATGTGGTTTCTGTCACAACTGCTCTACTCTGCAGTTGAAGCACAAAAGAAGCCGTAGACAATATGTAAACAAATAAACGTGGCCATGTTTGAGTAACACTTTATTTATGGACATTGAAATTTGAATTTCACTTAATTGTCACATATCCTGAACTATTCCTGTTTTAATTTTATTTTTCAGCCATTTAAAAATGTAAAAATTATTCTTACATTAAAGCTTTAAAAAAGATCCCATTGGCCAAATTTGGACTATGAGCCATAGATTGCTAACCACTGTTGTATAACCCTGAAAATGTACTAGAGAGATGTTTTAAAGTAACAGTTCTAAGTATGGTATAATCTTCAGTTGTTAATATATAGGAACATGTTTTATGTTTTTAAAACCTGTAGAATAGGACAGATTTCACAGAGAGTAAATACATTTTCTTACCTAGATTGGGGCTAAAGAGAAGATTTAAGGATCTAAGCCTCAAACTTGTAATTTCAGGTGTATGAATGGTCTCTTAAGCTGGAAGTAAAGTAAGAAAAGGGATTAAACATTCTGGAATGCAAGAGCTCAAAAATAGGTTTTCTGAATCCATGGTGGTTCTTCCCCATCTTAAAACCCTTTGAAAACTTACGGCTTTGTTTTCAGGTATCATCAAAGAGTCTTATATATTGATATTGATATCCATCATGGTGATGGTGTCGAAGAAGCTTTTTATACCACAGATCGTGTAATGACTGTATCATTCCATAAGTATGGGGAATACTTTCCCGGAACAGGAGATTTGCGGGTAAGACTGAAATCGGTCTGAATAAATAATTACGAGATAAATATTAGGAAAACTGAGGAAGCTAATAATTATATATCTAAACTAATATTGTTCTTGAGTCATTAATTTGAAATTTGTGTGCAGAATAGAGTCTTTTTTTATATGTTATCTAACATATGCTAGAATTCACTTTCGTTGACTATACAAAAATTCTGAGAGGACTTCCTTTGGCTCGGTTACTTTCTTTGATTGAATAATTGTTTTTGAAAGTCCCTGAAGCACTAAGCAGTCTTCTTGATTGATGTTCATTTGAATCTTCAAAACCTACTTGATAGTAGTCAACATTGTCTTTGATTGTAAAGACTGGTGGAAGAAAATAAGAAAACAATAAAATCTTTTTTAGATTCTTGTACTGTTCTTTTTATAGTTAGTCTTGATTTAATAGGTCTAATTTTAATCTCTTTTTCCTTTGGGGAAAGAATATCATAGCTTATCCCGCCTGCCTGTTAAATTAAATGCAACTATTTCTTTTATATTTCTGTTATCTTCTTCCATTTGGTGGTCTTTAATGAATGTAAAAACCAGTGGTCAAATCTTGTTTCTACAAAGTTCCTGAAGTTTTTTTTTTTCTTTTTCTACACTAGTTTTTCTTGAACCAAACTATATGCATGTTGAAATTTATTAAAAAATTTAAATAGCTGTTTTTAATTCAGCCTGGATTATATAGGAAATTTCTCTTAGCATGGCATTCAACATTAGTTCTAAATTATTTTATTAAGATTATTTTTCATATCTGTGGTATGGAGTTTATTTTAGCAACCATGTTTTTCAAATATGTGAGTTTTCTTTATTTGACCACAAGGTGGTGCTCTTTCAGTAAGAGTTGTGATGGTGAAATCTTTCTTATAAATAGGTAGAGTGTCAGTGGTTTATTTCTGTTTAAATTATGTGGCTTTTAAAATTGAAAATTTACATTTTCACTTTCTTGCCTGTTAGCTCGTTCAGTGTCTTTCCTCACTTGGTCTTAACTTACATACTAATGATTCTCAGAGTATGACCCTTAAACTGGCAGTATCAGTGTCTCCTGGGAACATATTGTCAGGCCTCAGAAACTCAGATTCTGTGCATTAAAGTTTGAGAGGTACTGCTCTAAATCACTAGAATTCCTTTGCCTACAACCATTGCACTAGAAATTCAGCAAAAGCCTTCCTAATTTTAAGTTTAAAAAAATTAAAGTCTCTTTTCAGTATGGTCCTAATTAATCTCAGAAATGGCAAAAGTCAGCCTGTGTTTTAATTTCTGACAGTATTCTTATGATTGTTTGAAGTTGGTGGAAAATATTGGAGAATGAATGTTTTTAAAAGATTTCAGGATGACTTTGAATATCTTCTGGTCACTTAAGATTTTGCACACACTATATGAAATAGCCTCATAATATTTTTTCCCTTTGGTTATTATAAAAGTTATCCCCAAAATTTTGCAAGGAACTCAAGATCAATCATACATGTAGTTATATTTGGAGTTTCATAAACTTGTGTGTATCTTTAGATGTTAATTTGATAAACATTCCCTTTCCTTCGTGACAATTTATTCTAAATTAGAAAAAAAGGATACTTGAGCGTTGATCATTGTTCAAAATTGTATGCATTTATTAGATCGGGAGCATAAGTAGAAGAAAAAGGGGTATGATACAGTAGTAGTTGAGGAATTAGAAATGGAAGGGATACAGCCTGGTGCTACAAGGGGAGCAGCTCTGAGTTGCTAGCCTTTGGCTGGAGTGAGAAGTGCTAACCAACTTTCTGTACTCTGAAATCTCAGTGTCAAGATATATTCCAGGAATTTGGTTTTTTTTAAAAAAAATTTTTTTTTTCCAACGTTTATTTATTTTTGGGACAGAGAGAGACAGAGCATGAACGGGGGAGGGGCAGAGAGAGAGGGAGACACAGAATCGGAAACAGGCTCCAGGCTCTGAGCCATCACCCCAGAGCCTGACGTGGGGCTCGAACTCCCGGACCGCGAGATCGTGACCTGGCTGAAGTCGGACGCTTAACCGACTGCGCCACCCAGGCGCCCCATCCAGGAATTTGGTTTTTAATGAAGGAGTTTAAGAATTCACAGTGCTTTTAGTTTATCCACATCTGTATGGTTTGCATTTAGTTACATATAAACATTTAGATTTCTTAAGAAAAATTTGGTTGGGAGGAGATGTGTAATCCCACTTGTCTTCGTTGGAAGTTGGCTCATAATAACTAATATTGAAGGATAAACTATGCTTTTTTAAAATGAATCAAGCTCAGATTATTATATGAGAGATCAGGGGAGAATTTACACACAAGTGTTAGTAATCCTAAGGATTCAAGTATATTGAATCATAATCTAAAACACCTGAGTATCAGTCACCCCTAATCCTTTGGTGTGGCAGGTAAAGAACTGTTTTGTAGCAATTTTTATACTGTACCGTTTCTTTAAGGAACATATATGTGTGCACGTGCAGAGGTACATTTACACTCACGCATCTATGCGTGAAATAAGTATTTCAAATACTTATTTATACAAATAAGTATATGTTGTGTGTGTATCCTAAGTGTGTCTACATTGCTGAACCCAGCTCTCTGTTTCTTTTGCTTCATTTGGAAGGTATTAATGCCTAGAGTGGTATTTATTCAACAAGTAGAAACATTTACTTCAAGCACAATTAAAGAGCAGATTTTGGTGCTTTAGTCTGCAGTTGTCAAGACATCAGGACAGTCAGGGCTTATCTTTCATCATAAATAAACTTACACCAGATTATGAGCCACAAGGAGGATTCTGCATTATAGAGACAATTGTTCTGCAGGGTTTTTCTGCTCAGAATATTTATTTTCTGTAGCTTTATTCATAATGTTGTCTTACATATTCTGTTGATGATAAATTTCTTGGTCTCATGTAATATTGCCTTTAATTGTTGATGTTCAATTTCTGTTCTCCCAAGATAACCATTTCAGATTAATTGGAACTCATTCTTTTCAGCCTAATAATGCAATCCATTAATATTGGAATATGTACTTCTTCTGTATTATTTCCTTTCTTAACCTAAAAGCTGAATTCAGAATTGGATATTGTTACCTGTTTTTACAATCTTGCAGAAAACTATTTTAATAAACATGTCAAATATTTTCACTATGAAATACTCCCTAAGAGCTGTTTAATTATGTATTTTAGGATATTGGTGCTGGAAAAGGCAAATACTATGCTGTCAATTTTCCAATGAGAGATGGTATAGATGATGAGTCCTATGGGCAGATTTTTAAGCCTGTAAGTATTACTATTTCAAAATCAAAATGGAGAGGCACCTTGCTAGCACAGTTAGGGCCTGTAACTCTTGATCTTGGAGTTATGAGTTAGAGCCCCATGATGGGTATAAAGATACTTAATAAAATCTTTAAAAAAAACATAAAATCAAAATGGAATTTTAAAAGTATTTTTAGAGATAATAACTTTGGTTATCTTGTACATAGATTATCTCAAAAGTGATGGAAATGTATCAACCTAGTGCTGTGGTGCTACAGTGCGGTGCTGACTCACTATCTGGTGATAGGCTTGGTTGCTTCAATTTGACAGTCAAAGGTAAGCAATTTAATGGATGATAGTCCCAGGAGAATTTTTTTTTCTTCCAAGAACTTCCCATACTAGTTTTCATTACAATTTTTACACAGAGCTACATGCTCTGTAATTTTCATGGGTTTTGTTGAATGTATGTATGCATTAACTATAATTAATCTTGTTTCAGTAAATTAGGTTTTCTTTTGTTGATACATTCAGCGGTGAATACTTCTATAAAGTTTCTTGCAGTCTCAAGCAAAGCAGCCATTTTCAGTGTTTTTGGTTCCTCTCTTTGGTGTTTATCTTTTATTTTTTCTTTTAAGTTTATATGTATTTTGAGAGAGAAAGAGGGCACACATGTGTGTGTGCACAGGGGGGATGCAGGGAGTGAGGGAGAGGGAGGACCCCAAGCAGGCTCCGTGCCCCCGACACAGAGCCCGAGGGAGCTCCATCCCATGAACAAGATCGTGCCCTGAGCCGAAGTCAAGAGTCAAGACGCTCAACCGACTGAGCCACCCAGGCACCCCTGGTTTTTATCTTTCTAGAAATATAACATGCAAATTTTGTTACTTTCTATTTTAGCTTTGCGTATTCACTTCCTATCATGGAAGAAGAGGGATTTAGCTCTTTTTCACCACTTTGTCCCCAACACATGCACACACCCTTCCAGTGTCTTCATTTTTACAATTTAAATCTGGGTATGTATACTAGAATTTTGGTTGTGGCATTCAGTGTTTACAGTGTCATTAACGTTAAAGCACTTCTCAGTTACCAGATTTTTCCTTTTTGCATAACTTGCTTTTCTTGCCCAGTTTTTCAATTACTTAGCTTTCTCTTTACTCATTATTAAACTGCCAGTGTCTAAATAGCTTCAAATGTTCAGATGCATCAAATATTCCACCATTTTTACCTTCTTGAAGAATAGCCTTCTGATCTGTTACTGTTTGGTTGAGTATCCCCTATAGATATGGTAGAACAAAGAGCTCTTTGCTTCTCTTGTGTGCCTCCCCTCCCCTATTGCTCTTTCCTCTGTCTTCCTCCTCACTTTTGTCTCATTTTGGTGGCGCACATTCTCAAGGAGCTTTCTGAGAAAGGAGAAAAGATGTGGGAGATTAGTACTACACCAGAAATTTAAATTTGATCAAGTGTTGAAATTAACTTGTGATAGAAGTCCAGACCAAAGTAAAAGATCACCATCATGGAATTAACTCTAGAGTTTAAGAATAAATCTGAAACTTTATTTAATAAGGTCTTAAAATTTGCTATATGGGGATCAATAATGATGACTATTGTACATGATTTTGTAGTTGTTTTCCTTTTGAACTTTTAGGTAACAAATGGATGCTTTGAATTCATTCGTAAGATGTGAAGAATTCTCAATAGAACTTTTCCAGAATTACTGTTGGCTTAAATGGAATTAAATAACTAAATCCAGATATTAAAGGCTATTTTACTTAATGTTACGATTGCTTCTATACCAGTTAGCATTAGAATTATAGTATAATCTATTTTGCTTTTATTAGGTTGAACCATACAAACTTGATTGCCCCTTTTCTTGGTAGGTCAGCAGTGGCCAAGTAATAGTTTCATATGTTGGACTTAATGTGTTGATAACCATATGTTGGCCTCAAAATGGACATGTTTTAAAAATGATCTACCTAATATTAGTACAAAATGGGTATTAACAGACCGTTTTCCTGTCTTAGCTGTTTGAAAATGCTTTAATGCCTTCATACTGAAAAGTAATAGCATTCATAATCATAAACTATAGTGTTTTACATTAATGTACACTTCAGCCAACTGTTACAATTTCCCTGGTATAAAGCATAAGGATATTTGCAATCCCAAATCTTAAACTTGATTCTAAGCTTTCTGCACTGCCAACTTCAATTTGTATTTCTTAAGTCTATTAGTCCCCTCTTGTCCATCTCCTTTCTGCCCTCCTTTATGTTGTTACTATTGTGATCTCTGCCATTCATTTTTATCTGTTACAAGAAACAGTCATTTTTCTAGTAGTGATAATAGAAATTGGGTTATGAATCATATGGTGCAACTATTGAAGAATACTTAATTAGAAATGCTCACAATATACAATTACATGAAAAAACTAATTAAACCTTATTAACTCAGAATTGTAGGGAAATGTGTAAGGGGCACCTGGTGGTTCAGTTGGTTAAGCATCCATCTGACTCTTGGTTTCAGCTCAGGTCATGATCTCACGGTTCATGGGATCAAGCCCGATGTCAGGTTCTGTACTAACAGTGTGGAGCCTACTGAGGACTTTTCTCCCTCTCTCTCTGCCCCTCACCCACCTACACATGCACTCTCTTTCTCCCTCCCCCCAATAAAGTAAACTTTAAAAAAAGAAATATTTCAAATACTGTCTTTGAATGATGGTGTTTTAGATAGCTTTTCCTTTGCACTGTTTTGATTTTTCCTGATAATCTCCAGTAAGCATGGTTTTCTTTTACAATTGAAGGGTTTTTTTCTTTAAAGATTGATTTGTATACCTAAGTAATATATCAAGAAATTACTGGTAATTAACTTATAATTGATTATTGAACTGGTACATGTATCCAAAGAAATACTTTGTTTTTATATTGGGTTTACTTTTTCCTCAAATTTCTACACAAAGAAGTTTATTGAAGTATTTCTTATACTAATAGATACTAATTTTATAATCTTAGATAAGTTAAAAAAATTATCCATAGTATTGCTACCTGAAGATAACCCACAGTTAAACTTTGTTATATAGCTTTCCATAATTTGTATGAGTCTAGAGGGAAAATTTAGATTGTGTATGTTTCATTGTAACCTTTCCCCCCACCCCGCATAACCTCACAAGAACATAGAATCTTCATATCACAGAACTTTTTCATATGTTAATAAAAAATATTCATATTTTAATCTTAGTTGTATATTTGACTTTTCTATCAGGGATACTTGCTAAAGTAGCCAGTGTTTTAAAAATCATTGTGTGAAAGGTATATGATTGAAAAGTAAATTTTAGACTAGAGATTTCTTGAAATTTTTACATATTTTTTAAATACTTAGAAAAGCCATTTTGATTGAGTAAAACTTTGCATTTATTATCTTTTTAAAACTTTTCAAACTGCTAAAATATTTAGATTTGTATGTTACTCAGATCTTCTTTGTCTTAGGTCATGCTAAATGTGTAGAAGTTGTAAAAACTTTCAATTTACCATTACTGATGCTTGGGGGAGGTGGATACACAATTCGTAATGTTGCTCGATGTTGGACATACGAGACTGCAGTTGCCCTTGATTGTGAGATTCCCAATGGTAAGTATTCTTATTATGATATCTTTGTTGGTTGGAACTGTTTATATATACAAATGGATGGATGGATGGATGGATGGATGGATGGATGGATGGATGATTAGAGTAGATTCCAAAACCATGTAAATAGAATAGTCACTTAATAAATTCCCTTTGTGTTCACTTTAAATATTTTCTTGGGGAACATTTTACAACTTGAATCTGGATTTTGTGCATGGATTTGTGTGAAAACTGAACTTTTAATATGTCACTTTATTTCATTGTTTTTAATAGAATTGCCATATAATGATTACTTTGAGTATTTTGGCCCGGACTTCAAACTGCATATTAGTCCTTCAAACATGACAAACCAGAATACTCCCGAATATATGGAAAAGATAAAGTAAGAAATCATTGAATTGGTTTGATAAATATTTCATCTTTAGCTTTATATATCAGATACTTCCTTTGTCTTATTCAAAAGCATTGAAACCTTAAGATTACTGATTTTTGTTTCCTGAGATAATGAAAATGTATGGACCTCATAGCTCAAAAATATTTCCATTTTCTATTAAATATTTTTAAATCGCAAAGGTTCTCTAAATTGTATACTTCCTTGCCTTACATGAAAGTGAAATTTTCATTTTTTTTTTTTTTTTTTTTTAATTTTTTTTTTTCAACGTTTTTATTTTACTTTTGGGACAGAGAGAGACAGAGCATGAACGGGGGAGGGGCAGAGAGAGAGGGAGACACAGAATCGGAAACAGGCTCCAGGCTCCGAGCCATCAGCCCAGAGCCTGACGCGGGGCTCGAACTCACGGACCGCGAGATCGTGACCTGGCTGAAGTCGGACGCTTAACCGACTGCGCCACCCAGGCGCCCCGAAATTTTCATTTTTGAAAACATTTTGATAAAGCTTTATTTCTAAGAACAAAGTGTTTAGAGGGTTATTGTACACAGGCCTGAGTTTGTGTCCTCTTTCTTTGCCACACATTAGTTTTGTGACATGTGGCAGGTTCATTTGCCTTGAAGGCTTGTATTTTCTCACCAGTGAAATGGGGGATGCAATAGTACCTACATTATAAATTTTGAGGATTGAATGGGTTAATGACAGTCTGAAGTATCAGTGCTTTTATGTGTTACTAATTTAACTCACAGGTTAAGTCAGATAAAGATGAAATTTTTGCTTAATGTTTCCTGTTACATTTAAGAGGAACTTGAAAGAAAATGAATTTTGTCTAATACATTTGTACGTGTAATTTAGACAGCGCTTATTTGAAAATTTACGCATGTTACCTCATGCACCTGGCGTC
This sequence comes from Prionailurus bengalensis, assembly GCF_016509475.1. NCBI lineage: Eukaryota > Metazoa > Chordata > Mammalia > Carnivora > Felidae > Prionailurus > Prionailurus bengalensis. The sequence goes on along the minus strand of NC_057349.1, from coordinate 102,633,962 downwards.
CAGATGCAAGCTATTCCAGAAGATGCTGTTCATGAAGACAGTGGAGATGAAGATGGAGAAGATCCAGACAAGAGAATTTCTAGTAAGATAATACCTTGATGTGTATTCTGTTACATTTTTCTGATTTGTTAAAAACATCACTACAAACTGAAGGTTTAATGGCCTGAGAACTTCACTTTGGGTCATGTTTCCTGAGCACACCATTATTACTGGCCTTTTTTTCCATTGCTAATCTTCCATAGTTTTACTTTCATATGCCTTAAAGCCTGATTTGAGTGTCAACGTTTTCAGTTCATGTGACTGTACATATGTGGTCAAATTTAATTATGTATATTTGGGAATTAATCAGTAATACCAATTATCCAGAGTAGAATGGGTTGAATAACATTAAGCACCTTCTGTTTGACTTTCCAGCTTCTCATTCTATTTATTATTGATTGCTAGAGCAATAGCATAATAGTATGCTGTTGTGGTGTAGACATTCTAACATACTTGGTATTAATGATATTTTTAATGTTGTCTATCTAAAATCTTTGTATAATTAGTCCGAGCATCTGACAAACGGATAGCTTGTGATGAAGAATTCTCAGACTCTGAGGATGAAGGAGAAGGAGGTCGTAGAAATGTGGCTGATCATAAGAAAGGAGCCAAGAAAGCTAGAATTGAAGAAGACAAGAAGGAAACAGAGGACAAAAAAGCAGGTCAGGTTTATTTTTTGGTAAAGGTGTTTTAACTCTAAATTTTAAAAATGAGCTTCACTGCAGTTTTTATGGGAGCCTGAAGGCCATTACACAAGTAAGTATTAGAAAGGTGTGTGTGCTAGGTAGATGACTTTTTTTCCCAATGTAAATGGTGCTTAGCTCTTAAATCTTTTATTTAGGGCTCTGCTGATGTTACTAATCACATTTGCTCTATAATGTAGAAAACCTTATTACCTACTGTCTCTTGCTGACATAGGCATAAAATAGCAAACATTACACTATGATGATACAGACTGGGTGAGAAGACCAAGTGGTTATAGGTCCGTTTGTAGTCTGTGGGCAGAACTGAAATTCTAAGATAATCTTTAATTACCTAAAGTTTATTTGATGGGAATTAAACACAAAAGAAGAGTCATATTATCTTCAGACCAGTTTTTCACCATTGTGAAAAAGCTAGGAGAATAGACTTTGCTCAGAAGTTGTTGAATGAAAACATAAAAACTCTGAGGAAAGAGAAGGGATTTGGAAGCTGGGTTGGAGAGGAGGTATAATACTTCAATGCTTTAACTTTAAAAATGCTGTTAGTAGCTTGTCTTTTGACAAAATGATGCTCTAAGTGGTGAATTTACTACCAGAATTGGTTATCTTTTATCTGAGTTCCCAGAGCACTTACACATACCTTGGTCATTTTGTTTAACACATTGTATTATAGTGCCTCGTTATAGGATTTTATGTATCTCCTTGCTAGATTGGGCTGCCCAAGGCTAGGGAACACCAGATCTTAAATATCTGTACTCTCAACACTTGGTGCATTTCTTGATTGGATACCTGATGCCTGTATACAAGTAATGGTGATGAGCATGAGTTTAGCTGGCTGTTAATTTTAACCCTGTAGCATGCGGAAAACTGATAGAGATACTGGGCCAACATCCTTTTCCTTTTATCTATTACATCGAAGTTACATGAATAAGCTGGCTATCGTGTTCTTTTTTCTTTTTTACTAGAGAGGTTAGGATTCCACAGCATATCTGACACTTTTAGTTCTGTTCTTTTACTCATGATTCACTCCTCTGTAGGCTACCATTCTCTACCATTTTATAATTTTAACTTTGCAATGTATCACAATGATGGCTCCAGTCTGCTCTTATGTACTGATTGACATCCAGAAATTCCATCTATTTTTGAGGTAAGGAGGACTTTGCTTTAGCTGTAGGATTGTTCTAGTATTTTTCATTTCTCTCACTGTCTGTATATATTCTTGTCATTTTTGAAGTTTCTTCTCATTTTAAAATCTTTATCTTTTTTGTGCTTTTTGTTTGTTTGTTTTCCAAAAGGGAAAACACATTTACTAGGGTGCTGCTTGTCTTTAATTGCCTTTTTAGCTAAAAAGAGAGTATCTTTTGCTCTGGCTTAGTAGCCTGGTAGTGGATTAATCTCTTAGTATTTAGCTCCTCAAAACTTTTGTTGCTGATAATGATAACTTTAAAAAAAATTCTTTCGTGGTGGGGCTCTTCTTGTAAGACCTTCCAATTGTTAAAATCCCTTATCCTACACATAAAGAAATATTACCATAGAAAACATTTTTAAAAATCTATAATCAAAACCTCTAAAGTGGGGGCCATTTCTTTTTCCTCCTCCCTTTCCCAGTTCCATTTTAGCAATTTGAATTATTAAGTTTACATATCTAAAATTAAGCCAGAAGTTGAAAGAAATGTCATCCTTCTTGTCACACACATGTTTGTATTGTAAGGCAGACCAGTTTCCTGAAATGTGTATGTAGAATGCTTAGTGATGCTGTGTATAATCGCTGTATCTTTATTATTAGGTCATTACATCACAACTTTGTCTCATATGCTTCTTTAAAGAAGAAATTCACATTTAGGCTAATTTGTTTTAATAATCTTGAGTTTGTAGTGGTAATGTTACTATTTTATTGATTTTTATTAAAATGATTGAGTTTCAGTACTTCCACAGTGAGAGTTAAAGTGAATAAGCAGTAAGATTTAGCCTCTGTTGTGTCTTGGGTTTATCTTACCTGATTCTCTCTTCTCAGAATACTTCAGTCCCAGTGGTCTTTCATTTCTTCCTTCTAAACCTGCTAATTCCACCTTACCTCAAAGTCCTTTTAAGGTTTCCCTCCGTTCAAGATACTTCATCCCTTTTCCCACCCAAAAGCTATTCATTCTTAAGACATCTCTCTCTTTTTTATCTATACAAGGTTATTTATTATGAAATTATTAATAAAGCAAAATACTTGGAAAAAAGCAAATATTGACTAACATAGGACCAGTTAAATGGATTGTGGTACATAAGAATGAGGAAGATCTGGGGCGCCTGGGTGGCTCAGTCGGTTAAGCATCCAACTCTTGATTTCGGCTCAGGTCATGATCCCATGGTTCGAACCCCACATTAGGCTCTGTGCTGACAGCATGGAGCCTGCATGGGATTCTCCCTCTCTGTTTCTCTCTGCCCCTCCCCTGCTCATGTGCTCTTTCTCTCTCTCAAAATAAATAAGTAAATTTAATGGAAAAAAAAGAAAAAAGAATGAGGAAGATCTGTATGTACTGCTATATAATGGGATGGTTCTCTATTCTTTTTTTAAAGATTTTCTTTTCTTTCATTTTATTTTATTGTATGAATATAATTTATTATCAAATTGGCTTACATACAACACCCAGAGCTCATCCCAACAAGTGCCCTCAATGCCCATCACCCATTTTCCCTTCTCCCCCACCCCCCATCCACCCTCAGTTTGTTCTCTGTATTTAAGAGTCTCCTGTGGTTTGCTTCCCTCCCTCTCTGTTTGTAACTATTTTTCCCCCTTCCCTTCCCCCAGGGTCTTCTGTTAAGTTTCTCAAGATCCACATATGAGTGAAAACATATGATATCTGTCCTTCTCTGACTTATTTCACTCAGCGTAATGCCTTTTAGTTCCATCCACGTTGTTGCAAATGACGGGATTTCATTCTTTCTCATTGCCAAGTGCCACATCTTCTTTAATTCCAAGGGCATCTCTCAAAGGTCACTTCTTTGTGGTAGTTTTTCCCAACCTCCCTCAGTGCTGCTGTGCTCGTGTCTGTAGGCTGAACTTCTCCACAGTGCATATCTCAGCTGTAATACTGTGGTGCAAGGAAAAGAACTTCAGAGGGCAGGATCTATGTGACATTAACTCCTTGAACCTCTCTCATTTAGCACAGCACCTAACAAAGCTTGTATAGTTATTGAATTCATAAATACTAAAATTGTATAGGACAGCTTTTTTTAAAATTTTTTAAATATTTGTTTATTTTGGGGGAGAGCCCAAGTGAGGGAGGGGAAGAGAGAGGAGACAGAGGATCCGAAGTTGGCTCTGCACGGACAGTCTTGACTGCAGCAAGCCCGATGTAGGATCTCAAACTGTGAGACATGACCTGAGCCAAAGTTGAACACTAAAACAGCTGAGCCACCCAGGTGCCTCTAAGACAGCTTTTTATATTTTAAGTAAGGTATACATTTTATATTTTAAAGTAAGTTTTAATCTCTTCCCAATTTTTGTTTTTAGATGTTAAGGAAGAAGATAAATCCAAGGACAGTAGTGGTGAAAAAACAGATACCAAAGGGTAAATTGTGTTTTTTATCTAGTAATTTCTATATACTATAAAAATAATAAATACATTTACTTTAGGTGTGTTATGTGTGTATTCTTTTGAGAAGTGCTGGACCGAACTTGACTGAGAGCATCAGTAAGTTGAATGAGGTGTTCTAAATTTTACTCTGTATTGGTGGTGCACAAGATAATATATGCCGTCTTAACTATCAGTGTGTGTGTTATCTGTTTCTTTTTTACTTATGTAGCTTGCCTTAAAAAATGGTGAAGACTAGTAATGTTGTGTAACTGAACGTTAAATCAGTTTGTATTGTACGTAATGTATCTGAGACCTTTTGCTATTAACTTTATGTGATCTTTTCATGGTGCTCTTATTTCTGTATACATGATTACTTTGTGTGTGTGTGTGTGTGTGTGTGTGTGTGTGTGTGTGTGTGTGGTATTGGCAGATGGGTAAATTTAAAATTTTTTTTAATGTTTATTTATTTTTGAGAGAGACCAAGAGACAGAGAGCAAGCTGGGGAGGGGCAGAGAGAGGAAGACACAGAATCTGAAGCAGGCTCCAGGCTCTGAGCTGTCAGCACAGAGCCCAACACGGGGCTTGAACTCCACGAACCGTGAGATCATGACCTGAGAAGTCGGACACTTAACCGACTGAGCCACTCAGGCATCCCAAGATGGGTAAATTAAACGCTGGGCTGGTATAACATGATTCATAATTTAGTTATGTTTGGAAAAATCATAATTGAGGTGTTTATCATCAGAAAGCATATATTTGACCACATGTAATTTTGTGCTAGCCTTTATAGGATAACTTGAATAGATTGTAAAATCACTGGAAAGATTAAGGTAGTCAGTACTCTAAAAATTGACTCAAGGCATTATCAGTGTGTGTTTCTTGGCTTGACCCTCCAGGACTTTAATATTTTATGTTGCCTCTTTTAACAGAGCCAAATCAGAACAGCTCAGCAACCCTTGAATTTGAGTGTCTCACCAATTTCAGAAACCATAAAAGAGTGAGAAAATATCGGGAAGAAAAATTTTTTTCTTTTTGAAGACTTCTGGCTTCATTTTATACTACTTTGGCATGGACTGTATTTATTTTCAAAATGGCTTTTTTTGTTTTTGTTTTTCTTGGCAAGTTTTATTGTGAGTTTTCTAATTATGAAGCAAAATTTCTTTCTCCACCATGCTTTATGTGATAGTATTTAAAATTGATGTGAGTTATTATGTCAAAAAACTGATCTATTAAAGAAGTAATTGGCCTTTCTGAGCTGATTTTTCCATCTTTTGTAATTATCTTTATTAAAAAATTGTACTTGGATTGCCTTTTGTCTGTTTCTTACATGAAATCTTTTTTCAGAGGCAAATAACATGACTTTCTGTACAATTAGAATACACTAGAGGAACTGATAACAGCTTCAAGGACATCCATTTACTATTCAAGAAAGAGCATTTTACAGTAAATATTTATTAATGCACTAGGAATTCTACCATCTTGGTTTTTATACTTTGGCCAGTCAGTGTCAGTGAAGATTGACATCTCATTATTATAATTTATCTCTGAATTAATAATATAAGCTATGCGACTAAGATCCAGGAATTATATTTGAGCTGAACCAAAGATTCCCAAAAATTGGAAAAAATGAAAATTCTGAATTGGAAGAAAACCATAATCAGAGAAGGAAACTGTCTTCCCATACTAGCAATATGTGACTTTGTTGCCAACCCCCACTATGTACCAAGTAGACAAGGAATTGTATGGTTGTGTCTGACCAGAATTTTCCTGTATTCATATTAAGTCTGTCTAAAATAAAACCTATTTAGACAAAACCTGGTCTAAGCTGCATTTACGTAACATCCAGGTTCCACTCTTACACCTAAGTTTCCAAACCAAGGAAATAAACATTTAAAGAATCAGTTCATCTTTCAATTTATCGAGTATATTCATTTTAATGCTTCGGGTATGCAACTGAACGTAATGGTGGAAGAATGCCCGCAGCACCGCTTACATTCTGGTGGTAGGAGGCAGACGTGGGCAGTTTGTACTTGAGGATGTGCAAGAGAAAATACATTTTAGGAACCTGTCAAAACCAGTGAAATCACCTTGCCAGGCCTAACATGATGGTTTTGAGATGAAAATCCTAAAATTCTAGAAGATAAAATATGTTTGTTTCTGTGTAAGCCCCTGCTTTCAGATGTTCACAGGAACACCTGGATTTAGGTAATGAGCAGCCATGCATCCGTTCAGATTTATCATGTTTTTTCACTTTTGCCGTATTTGCTTCAAGTGTTTTTTCCCCCCCTTTAAGTAGATTCTATACAGTTTGAAGACTTTATACACTTTGCCATGTAATTCCCCTTTCCCACTCTTTAGAAGTAACCACTAGTCTGAAGTTCATGCGTATTTTACCCATATTTTTACTCTTGCAAGTCTGTCAGCATCTAAGCCTGTATGACATTAGATATTAAAGAACTCAGAACTCAGTCCTTCATTAAAGGAGTAAGGAAATGTGTTTGTGTTCTGTAACTTGGTTCATTTTATATTGTGATTTACCCCTGTTCCAAGTGTAGTTCATTTTATATATAATTGAAGCTTCAAGAGAGTTATGAAACAAATTCAGCCCAGGTCACTTGGTACAACATCCAAACGGCAGAACTACTGAAAGAACAAAGACCCCATTTACAATTAAAATTTTCTAGAAATAAAAGTGCAGAGAAACCACGGTTCTGGTCTTACAGTGAGAAAGATCAATGTAACAGGATGTCAAGATCAATAATACACATTTGGAAATTAATACTGGATAAAAATACTTGAGATGGTGAGGGAAGAGAGAGGTAACTACTTTGGTGGGATAATGGATAGTCAGATGGAGGAAGTTTTACACCTTCCACCAGAAAAATTTAAGTTGGAAAGGGGAAATGAAGCCCATAAGTACTAGAAACTTTAAGAAGAAAATAATTGGAGTTGAGATCTTTCTGACTCCAAACCGTAGAAGAAACAATTGATACATTCGACTAAGGGGGGAAAAAAGTTGCAGGCTAATAAAACTAAGTTGAGGAAAAGACATGGCAGGGGGAGTTTGTAGAACCGCAACTTGTCACCGTTCAGAAGGCTAACATCTAAAGCTAGTAGAGAAAGACTAAAGTGCATGAAGGATGTGAAGTTAACTGGGAAAGAAATACACATAGTTGTTAAATATGAAAAGGTCCTGAACCACTTTGAAATGCATATTAAAAAGATATTTTTTGGCCTGATTTTTTTAAACCTATCATAAATTTGAAAAGTGTTGGCAAGAGTTTGAGGAAATTGTCATTGTAGTAGGGTGTGTGAGTCATTATAACCTTGAGTTTAATTTAACAAAATTACAAATAATCTAATTCAAAATCCCACTTTTGGAAAATTTAACATACTTGATGTGCAGATGACTTTCAGAGGTCATTATGCAACAGTGTTTGAAAAAAGATAAAAATGACTTAATGTTCAGTAGAGGCAGAGTTGGATGATTGTTATGAAAGAATACGGCCATAGCAAATATGAGATATGGAAATATGGAATATGGAAAAACCTTCAAGGGCTACCATTAAGGGGAAAAAGGCAGATGTGGATCACATGACATACTACCTTATTTGTGTGTTAATAAAATATCTAGGAAAGGTGATAATGAAATGGAGCATTGGAGCATTGGCTGCTTCCATGGGGATTTGAAGGTTGGACCATTACACAAAAAATGTAATTAAAAAATGCAAGAGGATAATTTCTAGTCGAAGGGGTAGGGATTTTACACAGCATTACAGCTTCCTTTTCCACGTCTCAAATTCTTGAGATGACTTTCAGATTCTTGCAGTCCATTTGTTGTGACAGTAGTGACTTAGTTTTACTTTTTCCCAGGAGGAGGAACATGTGCCATGTGGCTAAAAGCCCCAGTGCCTAAGATGAGATATAAACCATCTGGAAGAATCATGTGGTCCTGATCAGGGTAAAGTAGCTATCAACTATCATTAGTTTTTCTTTTGTTTTTTGTTTTTTTTTAATGACACTTTACAACTAAGACCTCAACTCAGGGAAAAACAAAACGAAACAACGGTCCTTTAATGAAGATGTTGCTTTGTTCTTTTAAAAAAAAATTTTTTTTTAATATTTATTTATTTTTTTTAACGTTTATTTATTTTTGAGACAGAGACAGAGCAGAGGGGCAGAGAGAGAGGGAGACACAGAATCTGAAACAGGCTCCAGGCTCGGAGCTGTCAGCACGGATGCGGGGCTCGAACCCACGAACCGTGAGATCATGACCTGAGCCGAAGTCGGACGCTTAACCGACTGAGCCACCCAGGCACCCCAGATGTTGCTTTGTTCTTAGTTTTTCACATTTCTTCGTGACATGGGCGAATGCTTGTTCCAAGTCAGCATTGGTAATACAACGTAATGATATATAACTAATCTGCCCTTCTACCAAAGCTACTAGCATCCTGTCGATAGGAGAGTTTTCAGAGTTCTTACATTGAAGTCATGTACTTGCATCTGCTTCCATTGCCTTCAGTAAAAATATTGCTGAAGCTTCTCTGTTCTCTGAGATTCATAACATTTTGCATTTCTATTGTGATAAATGACATGGCTTTTCAAGGTTTAAATGAAAACTTCGATTTGTGTGCTCTCACAAGTATGCGTTTCAATAGTGTAAGATCCCTTTTTCTTCACCATAATCCTGTGTACGTTACTAACTTCTCTGTGCTTCCATTCGTTTTTAGTTTAAAATGAGGAAGGTGATAACCATCCCTACCTCACAGGGTTGTCACAAGGTTTGAATAATGTTCAGTTAAGTGTTAGCTGCTATTGTTAGGGGGGTCTGGCTGGCTCAGTCGGTAGAGTATGTGACTTGATCTCAAGGCTATGAGTTCAAGCCCCATGGTGGGTGTAGAGATTACTATTTAAAAAAAAAAAAAAGAAGAAAGAAAAATACAGCGATCAGTGTTTGCTGCCGTTGGTTTTGTTAACATGTCAGGTAAAGGGTAATAGATGGGGCCAAAATGATTTCAGGGAGAAAGCCTGAAAGCTTCACGTGTTCTTCAGACGTCACATGGATTGCATTTGAGCCTTTTGTTGCAATTTGATGTCTACTAAAACTACTAGGTCATGGAGGTTAGAGAAACAATCTTCTGAGAACTCAGTTTAGCAAGCAATCTACTAAGATTTGGCAAATTTAGGAGGATCTTAATGCTGTTGCAATTTGAGAATAATCTGTCAGGGAAGTTTGTTGTGAATGGATTATGGACAAAATAAGACATTGTTATTGGCTAGTCATTTGAGTAGCAATATTAATGCGAAGAACTAATGCTCAGGAGAGTTCCAGTATTTAGGAGCTGCTCAACGATTGCTGCAATTTCCCCACCTCACCACAAGATGGCATATATTCCATTGTTTAAATATTTTTCTAGCTGCATTTTTCTTCTGTAGTCACTTGGTCTATTTAACAAGCAGAGTAACACTAACAGGTTCTTTTGGATGCAGGCTTGGATTCAATACTATTTGAATTAAGCTACAATTTGGTGTACTTAGTTGGGAATTTCTGTAGGTAAAACAATTATAACACTAATTCCTGAGTTTATATCCATAAAATAAAATAGAGTGTATCTGGTAATAAATTGTGACTTTTCTAGTAAAAAGTAGAATATAAATTAATGCGAGAAGAAGAAGAATTTTCTATTTTTGCTGGGAGGTGTAATCATTTAATATATACAGTTAAACAGGAGAATTGTAATTTATTTCTAGGATATGTAGCTTAGTACAGTGAAGGTAATATGCAAGGGCGTTGGATTCTTGCTCCACAACTTCTGTCATTAAGCTACGTACCTAACCTCTTTGATCTTTGGCGCTTCACGAAGTCATGATTAGGATTATTAATAAATTCTTTTCTAGTGGAATAAATGACAAGGGAGAGCATATTCCTTGGTTAGATTCTGTTATTTTTTTTTAAATACTTTTTGTTTTTGAGAGAGCTCTAGGGAGGGAGGGACAAAGAGATGACAGGGGATCCGAAGCGGGCTCTGCGCTGAGAGCAGCAAGCCTGATGTGAGGCTCCAACTCACAAACTAGCAGTTTATGACCTGGGCCGAAGTCAGACGCTCAACTGACTGAGCCACCCAGGCGCCCCAGTTAGATTGTGTTATTGATAGAGCTCTGAACTCTATCAATAAAATTTTGGCGGGCTCACCTTGTGACAAGTGGTATGTGTGTAGGGGTGAGTTTAACAGTTATGATTGAAATCTAAAACTAATCCCTTTGGGTTGTGACGCTTCCAGCTTCTCTTGTGTATCGTCCAACAAATTACTTTTTTTTGTTTCTTCAGAAATCACCATTTCAAGGGTGACCTCCAGTCATGAGGTTTATACTCACTAGGCTGATGTACAGGTAAAACTTCAATGAACAGGCAAGTATAGACAGGCATTCCTAAGTTAAAAGACAAAACATTATCACAATTGCGTCTGCTTAACAGATACCAACAAAAGGTCGTCATGGTCGGGCAACCAATAAGCTGAATGTTCGATTTGAAGGGACAAGAATTTCTCCTTTTGCCTTTTTCACCTGCACTTGTACTATATCTTTCAATGGGAAAAGCACTTGAAAAATCTCATTATTCTGCAGGATAGCAGGAAAGTTCCAACTTTGTTGCCTTTGACCAGATTTCAGGTGAGATCGACATGCTTGAGGGCACGCTCATGTGCTCCAGGGCTGGGTACGAGCCTTCCAGATGCAAGAATGGGAGCACTAATCTCATCAGCATTTCAGAAGTCAGACTCTTCTAACTGGGCTGGATTTCTCATTTCCATAGGATCTGCCTACAGTGGACATACACTACTTTTCAGGAAAAGATTTTCTCTATGATCCACAATCCAAACCATTATTGGCTATTATGCTCCCTATCAACCAAATGCAAAAGAAACTTCTTTTTGGTGCACTGAAAGGAGATACTCTTTTCAGACGCATTTATTTGTGTAGTTTAATGTTTACGTGTAATAAACTTAGGTATAATTTCTATGCTATTCCCTTAAATGGTGAATACCCTTTCAAAATCTGTTTTAAAATCAAATTAACATAAATCTTTAAGCACATAGTAAAGCTCTTTTATCATCCTATTTCTAGAGTTAAGCAGAAAACTCTATAAGCTCATTTACTTCAGATCGATTTATGGCCATGGTGGGCATAAATCTGATTTCCCATATACACATGCTGGACCCTAATGGTTATGTAAGGTAAGCAGCCTTATCTTAAACTTGCTTGGGCTTCTTACCCGACTTCCTCAAAACACCATCATCACGTAGAGTAGCAACAGACAAAGAGCCGTGGCCTGGAAATCATAAATATGAAGTTAGTCCCAGCCTTTGCACTGTATAGTTCTGCTTTGGCCAAGTCACTTCAATTGTCTATGCCTCAGTTTACTCATCTGTAAACCTGGGTAGGTAACAGCTGGCAAATAACCATGCTTTTCAACCATGTCCTCTCTGTTACCTGTGGCAGATATCACAAACTGATAAATGCTTTGCTGGCCTTAAAATTCTTCTCCACACAGAAAAACCCTACAATGAATCAGAGTTGGCATTAAAGATGAAATGCTTTTGCCATTCCTGTGCTGTGAGATGTTTAAAGACCGAAGTCAACAGAGCGAGCCTTCGTGTCTTTATGCATAAGCATGCAATATATTTCTTGGTTGTCGAATATGATATATTAGAAATTATTTTTACTGTCAATATTTTCCTCATAGCTAAACATTTGCCCATAGAGATTCATTTTTAAAATTTTAAATCAGTTCATTATACCAAGAAGTGCTATTGGAAAACTATAAAGGTCATAGAGACCAGAGTTTCCCTGCGTCAGAGTCAAATCAGGAAAGAGAAACCGTACTGTAATGTGAATGTGAAATTTTAATAACAATCATTAATTATAATAGGATTAGAGTATTGAGGGATTGCCTAGTAAATATGAAGAGAATAAATTTTTAAAAACCACAGGAATAACATGTAAGGAGCAGCCACTACCCCTAGGGCTGTGAGCGTACCCAAAGAAGAGCCCAACTCCCCCACCCAAGCTTCTGGAGAGGGCCCACTGATGGCTCACTGGATGGCACAGAAGTCACTGGGGGACCGCATTGGTGGAACTTGCTGGAAATCCACCCTCTAACCCTTGCCCGAAATCCTGTCTCCAGGGGGCTGGGGAAAGCTACTCCTAGAAAGGTGTCTTGTGGAAGGGACTCAGCCATGAAACTGCTTGAGCTGCCTGATGGGGTACAGGTGAGACTCCGGCTGCTGGACGCTGCCGATCACCCTACAGTGGGGCCAAGAGCTAGGGAAGCTGCCCATGCTCCAGGCAGTAGGTGCCAGGGAAGCCGTGGACCTGCGGCAACCTGCTAAGAGCACACCACGACCGGAGGAGCCACTTCACCCTCTGGCACCCTCTACTGACAGCTTAATATCGTGGCAGCTGGCAAAACAGAAACAGTTAAAAGATCGAACTCCCACGCCGCGGTGCAGGCAATGGAAGATGCGTTTGCAGCCGAGAGGCAAACTGATAACTGGTCTCTTCCTCTTTCCAAAGGACTCTTTGGTGTTAGCTGTTGTGTGCAACGGAGAAGTAAATTCTCAACGCTTCTCTCTGTGGACTTAGCTTGGCTAGGCTTGGGTCACTTCTGCCTTGCCCTTAGAGGTAAATCCTTTTTTTTTTTTCTTTCTGCACAACTACCTAACATGTCTCTCAGCCACTGGCACCACCAGTTGATTTCCTCTTTGCTGCCTTTTGACCCTTTGCTGGTAATTGCCTGACAGAATTCCTGTGACTAGGAGTATTGAGTGTAAGTGAAGGTAAAAATAATGAAGCTGTCTAGTCTTGAGGTATGAGCGCTAGGAGGATAAACTTACTGAATGTTGAGTTTTACTCCAGACAACATAGGGAACTCTAAAACAACACTTGTTTGAGACACTTGCTGAAGCCAGATGGCATTGGAGCAAACTGTGTCTATGCTTAGTGAAGCCATATAAGGTAGTCTAAAGGCCACTGAAACTGGGCTCCACCATTTGCTATCTTTGTGACTTTGGACAAGTTTCCTAAACTCTCTGAGCCTCAGTTTCATCACCTACAAAATGAGGATGATCTCAATTTCAGATAGATCCAGAGATGAAATGAGAAACGACTTTATCTCTGGTTCTTCCCAAAGCTGTACGAGTATATTAACAAGAAGCGAAAATAAATCCAGAAGGAGAATGTAAGAGGATACAATAGCATGAAAGGGAAGTGATCATTTTGGAAAGTCATAGACAGGCGGTAACTGGAACTTACTCTTGCAATGATAAAAAGTCAGGAACCAGTCCGTTTCCTGCCAGAACTTGGAAAAGGCTTAGAACGGGATGCCTCACTGAAGGCTGCAGTGCTGATGGGAGGTGAAAATGGGAAGACTGGCTGATGTCTTTAAGAGGAGCGATTAGATCCCTAAATACCATTCCCTACCCTGAGAAGCCTGGCAGACATCCTTCCACCCCAATTAGGAAAGATTTGCCTTCTGCAGAAATTGAACCAGATTGGTTCTGGGCTCAGAGACATAGAAGATGAGATGACATATTGAGAAAACGAGCCTTCATACCAAACTGTGAGATTCTACTGAGTGTAGGTCTCTTTGTGAACTCATAATTCTTTTTCTTTTTTTTTAAGATTTGATATTTAAGTAATCTCTACACCCAACATTGGGCTCAAACACACAACCCCAAGATCAAGAGTTGCACACTCCACCAAGTGAGCCAGCCAGGCATTACGTGAACTCATAATTCTTGAGTTCGTTGAGCTTCATGGGTTTGTAGATATATTTAATCAAATTTTGGAAATTATTTGGAGAGATCAATAAAATTGACAAACTTTTAGCTAAGCTAAGAAAAGCAGGATACATAAATTAACTAAAATCAGCAATGGAAGTGGAGACATTACTACCAAACTTACAGAAATAAAGGTATTCAAGAGAATACTATGAAGAATTGTGTGCCAACAATTTGATAACTTAGATGACATGGAGAAATTCTTAGAAATACACAAATTATCAAAGCTGACTCAAAAAGAGAAAAATCTCAATAGACCTGTTATAAGTAAAGGGATTGAATATTTAAAAAAAATTTTTTTAATGTTTATTTATTTTTGAGAGACAGAATGCAAGTGGGTTGGGACAGAGAGACAGACACACACACACAGAATCCGAAGCAGGCTCCAGGCTCCGAGCTGTCAGCACAGAGCCCAATGCAGGGCTCGAACTCAGCAACTGTAAGATCATGACCTGAGCTCAAGTCGGTCGCTCAACCGCCTGAGCCACCCAGGCACCCCAGGGATTGAATCTTTAATTAAAAAACAAAACAAAAACAAAAACAAAACTCCCAATAAAGAAAAGTCCAGGACCAGATGGCTTCACTGGTGAATTCTATCAATCATTTAAAGGATTAACACCAGTCCTCAAATTCTTACAAAAAGTAGACGATGAAGGAACACTTCCCAACTCATTTTATGAGGCCAGTCTTTTCCTGGTACCAAAGCCAGATGAAGACACCACCAGAAACAACTGAAGACCCATGTCTCTTATGTATATCTGATATATATTTAAGCCATAAAGAAGAGTGAAATACTGATACATGCTATAGCACAGACAAACCTTGAAAACATTACACCAAGGGTGCCTGAGCTCAGTCAGTTAAACATATGACTCTTGATTTCAGCTCAGGTCATGATCACACGGTTTGCAAGATTGAGCCCCACACCAGAGCCAGCTGACAGTGTGGAGCCTGCCTGGGCTTCTCTCTCCCTCTCCCTCCCTCTCTCTCTCAGTAAATAAATAAATAAACTTTGAAAAATTACACTAAGTTCAAAGAAGCCCGACACAAAATGTCACCTGTTTTATGACTGCATTTATACAGAATATTCAGAACAATCAATTCTTAGCAAGAGAATTTAGATTGGCAGTTGCCAGAGGCTAGCACAGAGGGCTAAAATAATAGCTAGTGCCTAATGGGTACAAGATTTCCTTTGGGATGATGAAAACGTTTTGGAACTAGATAGAGGTGGTGGTTGTACAACTGTGGATGCACTGAACGCCACTGAATGGTCACTTTAAAATGGTCGATTTTGTGTTCTATGAATTTCACCTCTAAAATAAATACTTGTGTTTATGTTAGGCCCTCTCCTAACTGATGCTTTTCTGGTGGTGCTGAGAGCATTGGCCCCAAATCTAATCTAATCTGCCTTCCGATATAAGGAAGGAGCTAGACATTCAACAAGCAAGTATGCGGGCAAATACACAGTTACAGTTGTGGTGAGTGTATACAGAGGAAAAGAAGGAGTTGTAGGAAGAGAACAGTGAGGGAAATTGAATTAGACTGGGCAGTGGGGGAAAGGGGTGAAGGGAGAGACAGGGTCAGGAAGTTCTAGCTGAGGAAATGTCTTTTCAGCGGGATCTGAAGCATCAGAATTAGCCTAGTGGGGAACTGAGTATCGCATACCCCGGACATTGGGAGCAGCACGCCAAGTGTCCCGAGACGAGAGAGAGAGAGAGCAGTGCATTTGAGAAAAGGAAAGAGTTGGAGCCCACCGAGCAAGGCACCAGAAGGAGCTGGAGAGAAGGGCAATTGAACGCTATTATCAACTGAGAAGGTAGAAACAGGAAGTAACATGACATGATTCACATTTTAAAATGCTGCTGTGTGGTGAATAAATTGTTGAGAGGCAGGAATGAAAGCAGCGAGATCAGTTAGGGCATGTGACATTTTACAAAACAGCCTGCAAGTTTGTGACATTGCTCCCATCGAGAAGTGGTGTCTCCGTCCTCCCCCTTGGATCCGAGTGGGCTCATGGCTGCTTCAAACAAAATACAACAGAACTGACACCTAGAGGACTCTTAAGGCTGGGTCATAAAAGACCATTCAGATTCTTCCTCATGTTCTAGGGATATGCACTGCGGGGAAACCCAGCTGCCATGTCTGACTGTCCTGTAACTGCCCAGCTCGAGAGGCTTATGTAGACACTTCTGTTGCTAGTCCTAGCTGAACCCAGTCTTCCAGGCACCCTCCGCACCCCCAAGGGACCAGAGAGGGGAGTCCAGCTATCTTGGACCCTCTGGCCCAGCCCATGTTCCAGTGAATGCCATTCAGTGACTTCAGTTGTTTCCTTGAGGAGCAGAAGAGTGGCCCAGCTCAGCTCTATGGGCACCCCTAGACCCTTCTCAGATTCTGATAATCTACTTTGAGGCTCCTCCAGATGAGGGCTGGGGGACACACATCGGCCTGCCTCACCTGATAGTTTTGTGGATCAATCTCTTCAGAAAGAAGGTGAAGGAAGGGAATAAGATGAGCAAAAAACCAAAATTGGAGTCTCATCACTGCCACTGTTAGTAGTGCCTGATTTAAGGCACGTTATTTTTTTATTATTTAAAAAAAAAATTTTTTTTTTCAACGTTTATTTATTTTTGGGACAGAGAGAGACAGAGCATGAACGGGGGAGGGGGAGAGAGAGGAAGACACAGAATCGGAAACAGGCTCCAGGCTCTGAGCCATCAGCCCAGAGCCCGACGCGGGGCTCGAACTCACGGACCGCGAGATCGTGACCTGGCTGAAGTCGGACGCTTAACCGACTGCGCCACCCAGGCGCCCCTAAGGCACGTTATTTAACCTCATTACTCCTTGGTTACCTAATTCATAAAATGGGGATGATGATACAATGGTGCTGATCTCATGGGTTCGTTGAGAGAATGACAGAAGAGAATGCATACAAATTGCTCAAAGAGTGCCTGGCATATTTTAAGTGCCTAGTTTATATTACTTATTATTAATGCCTAAATTCTATTCCATAGATCAGAACAAAATTTGGCAAGTGAGACTACTCCGTGGTTTCTGAGTTGGCTTAATTTCTCAATATTATACCAGTGTCAAGATTCACTGTTGCTAGAACTAATACTTTTAAAAATTAAGTATGTCATGATTTGGAAATTTGATATCACAGAAATATATCACGATAGGTTAAAATAACCTTGTCTCCAAACACTTTCCAGGTACAAAAGTAAACAACTAGAACTATACAGGGGAATGGAAGACAAGAGTTAGTGAATGAAGATATGAAAGTGCTTTGAAAGCAAGCTGGGAGGTTTTGGTGACAACCTTTTGGCCATTCGGTATCACCATCCCCAAGGATACTGGCTCCAGCGTACCTTAAATATACATGACAAACACAGCTCAGGAGAAGGAAATGTCCCATCCCTTCTCCTTCTTTGGTCATAAGTGTGGAGACTAACTAATCTTCTTGTGTCATTCTCTCCAAGAGAGAATGGTGCTTGGAAATGTGAATAATGTGTGGAACTGTAAATTTTTATAGTGTTTTTGAGGCTGATTAAAAAAAAAAAATCATTGGCAAACATAAAAGACTTAGTTCCCAGATGTTCATTTTAGTATCGTTTATAGTAACAACCTAAATAGTTAGTCTTGCAAATTTCTGTAAGGAATTATAGTTTATTAACTCACTGGAATATTAATTATTCCATAAACATGATGGTGTAAAACTATATTGTTGACATAGAAATATATTTAGGTATATTAATTTGTGAGAGAAAAGCAGGTTACATTGTTAACATTTTATAACTTTCAGATAACAGAGGGAAAGCTCGAGGTGAAAAAAAAAAGTCCCCACAAAGAAGCAAACTTTGAGATTCCCGGTGTTTTATTTTTGACGAGAATCTTAAAGAAATCCAGAAGGACACGTGCTAAAGATCTAGAACCTGTTGTGGGGCGGGCCCGATGAAGACTTGGCACGGAACAAAAGGAAATGGCGGGTTACTGACCTGCCCTTCGGAGAGGTTCCAGAGCAATAGGATTGCCCTATGGTTAGTCAATCTGAATCTCCCTTAGAACAAGCTGAAAACTCAGAACAAAGCACAGGATCAAAATCTAAACCTGTGTCTCCCATAGTCTGTTTTGCAAAACACTAGTTCCATGGTATATGCATAGTTGATAAAATAAGAAGCATCTTCCTTTCTCAAATAGTTTGGGGAAGCTTTTAGGTTAAATGTTGACAAATGTATTTGCAGGAGCACCTGACCGGAACCTTGAATGTGAAGCTGTGCTTGGTGATCTCCCAAACAGAGGTACCATGTTCACACTTCTCTAGTGTCCTCGGAGATTCCTCATGGAAAAAAAGTGTCCCATGGTCCATAAAGTAGAGAAATATGTGTCACTGGGCTAGACACCTTCTCATCTTTGAATATCTTTCTTTTTCATCTCCTGTATTCAGCCCACTGGCATTTGTTTCTTCCATCATAATATTTTTCGAATGTGTCCATTTAAAATCATATATTATTTTAACGTACGACTGGGTGGCACCTGGCTGGCTGTGGCACCTGTGTGGCTCGGTTGGTTAGGCATCCGACTCCTGATTTAGGCTGAGGTCATGATCTCATTCACGATGGTGAGATCGTGCCCCACGTCAGGCTCCATGATGGGCAAGGAGCCTCAAGATTCTCTCTCTCTCTCTCTCTTCCTCTACCCTTCTCCCCAACCTGCACTCTCTCTCTCTCTCTCACAATAAATAAATAAATAAATAAATAAATAAATAAATTCATATATTAACATTGAGCTTCTATTAAATACTAGGCATTTAAAAACCTTTATCATTTAGTTTTTGAAAAATTATGGATGCTAATTTCACACTGTTTTCTAAGTAGAGACACTGAGGTGTAGAGAGATTGGGTACCTTGATCAGGGTCAACGGACTCATAAGTGATTGAGCTTTGATTCAAGTCTTTGAAGTACATGCTTTCCCCAGTAGCACATTTTAATTCTACTTCAATGACCTTCCTTATTTTCACCATGCACCACAGCAACAGCCTCCTTAGTTTGTCTTCCTTCCCGGCAGTCTCTTTCTGCTTCGATCCGCCTAGCCCTGCTATATTCCTGCTGCCATATATTCCTGCTATATTCCTAATTTCTCTTACATGCATGTATCCCAAAGATCAAGGGCCCCAAAAGCCCTTATTTGAATCTGGCAGGGGAGGGAGCTGTGAGGGTCCAGTGGCTTCATGGAAACTTCACCTATGGAAAAAATGTTTCTGCTGCCATTAACACTTTCAAAGAAAAAGGATTATAAATTATCAGAAGAAGGTGAGACAGTTAATAACTTTCTAGAGTATTTGAGTATGTGCCCTCAAGTCAAGTAGCATCTTGAGAGGAGCAGGATATGGAGAAAGAATGAGCTAATGGTCCGGTTATTGCCTGATTTCCCTCTTTGCCTGCTGCACACCATGGGGAGGTAGGTCCTTCTCCCCTGCACAGGAGACCAGGTCTGGGAAACCTACCAACAATCCATGATGGAAACTGGAAAGGGAAGCTGATGTTTTGATTAAGCGAATATTTGAAATTATTTCATTCCAAAGAAAAATATCCCAATTAAAGTGCCAAGCATTCAGTATTCACAAACAGAAAACAGATGCAACATGTGTTCAGTTTGAAACTGACTTGGGAATAACTCTCCCGAAACTGAATGTGGACATATTTAAACAATATAATTCATAACAGAGCTCTAGAAGGGTTTCGAAGAGGAGACAAAGGAGTACTATACACACATTTAGCTATCCCTAGAGTATGGGCATGTACCGAATGTAATAAATATATGTCTGCTATTTAGCTCTGCAATTTCCACATGCTTTTTACGTGACTGCATTACTGATTACATAAGACACTAAAATCTTTTTTAGGAATACATATAGTGGTAACGTTTTTAGAACCAAATTATAAAAATAATTAGCCAGTGGAAAAACTTTTTTTTCTACTTCTCAAGTTCAATATTTTCCTGAAAAAATTTTCTGCTTCCTGATTTGGAAAATGAACTTGGAGCCAAGATTTACTTTCTCTTAGAAAGGAAACTTCAATAAAGTTTTGTCATTCTTTGATCCTTTTAGAAAAACGAGGCTTATTACTCTTCAGAAAACAAAATTCTCCGATAACTTCTTGCATTCCTTTGGTATAAACGTGGGAGTACAAGACAGGATCATAGTTAAAAAAAATTATTCTCAGGACTGCTAAATTCTAGCCAATCTTCCACCCAGGTGAATAAAAAGTTTTAGCAGGTCCATAAAATGCTTCCACATATTTCTAACCAGAAAGTTGATGGTGGATACCAGGTTGTAATATTTTGCAGTTAATATTGTCATCAGTATTTTCCATATTTTTTTGTTGTTTTCCTTGATTTACCAAATGAGATTTCTCAAATTTTTAATGTGTTGTTTTAGCTACAGTCCTCACATTCAAAATAAATTTACATAGAATCTATTCAACAAATATATATTGAATGCTTGCTATGTGCAAAACACTATACTGTGCTGTTTTGAACTTTCCATTTGAATTAAACTTTTATATTGGTTAACTTATGTGTTAATTTCATAGACTGATTTTAGAAGCAAAATTTTCAATTAGCTTTTCTTTATTCTAGTTCCTCACCAACCTACTTTACAATTGACTCTGTACCTGTGGCGTCGCAATTGATAAAAAAGAGTGGGTTTAATACGGTGTATTATGCATCCAATACAATTTTAAATTATTAATCTGATGCAAAAGTGAGGAATAAGATTAAAACATTAAATAAAAGTGGAAATATATAGATATAGTACGTGACCTAAGACAATATAAACATATATATGACCAGCGAAGATATTATGATAGATTTCATTATTTGCCCCAATTCCCCCTCCCCACCCCACTTTCCCTCTATGCCATGCCATTTGGCAGTGCTCTCCCACAGTAGGCATACTTCTTATGGACTATTACTTAGGTTGTGTTTGATCTCTACTTTTGGTTTGGTCATGTGAATTGCCTTGGTCAATAGAATGAGGCCAAAGGGATAGCGTGCTAGCTCCAAAATTAAGCCTCAAGGGATCTTGCATATTTCCACTTTCTCTCTTGTGTTCCTGCCACCCATGAGAAAGATAAGCCCAGGGCTAGCCAGGTGCCAGAAAAAGGAATTTAGACACATGGAAGTGGGTTGCCCCCACTAAAGTAGTCAAAGCAACCTATAGCTGGAGCCCAGCTTTTATCAGCTCTGTTAGTTTTCCAGGACTGCCATAACAGACTAGGGGGCTTCAACAACAGAAATTCGGTTTTTCACAGCCCTGAAGCCTGGAAGTCCGAGATCAAGGTTAGAAGTCTGGTAGGTTTGGTTTCTTCTGAGGCTTCTCTTCTTGGCTTGTAGCTTGTCTTTATGTTCACCTAGCATTCTCTTTTGAGGCATTCCTCTTTTGTAAGAACACCAATCATACTCGATTAGGCCCACCATAATGACCTAATTTTAACTTAGTTACTTCTTTAAAGAGCCTTTCTCCAAATATAGTCACACTCTGAGGAACTAGGTGTTAGGACTTTGACATATCATTTTTGGGGGGATGCAAGTCAACCTGTGACATCAACCAAACTCAGCCTAGATCAGGCAATCCTCAGGTGTCAAAGAGATTCATCAGCTATAATAATAATAGATTAGCATTTTAAGGAAGTGAATTTTGGTGTGCTTTGTTTCAAAATATTAGCTTATCAGGGGCGCCTGGGTGGCTCAGTTGGTTGAGTGTCCGACTTTGGATCAGGTCATGATCTCACAGTTTGTGAGTTTGAGTCCCACATCAGACTCTTGGCAGTCAGCGCAGAGCCCATCTTGAATCCTCTGTCTCCCTCTCTCTCTGCCCCTTCCCCGCTCATTCTCTCTCTCTCTCTCTCTCTCTCTTTCTCAAAAATAAATAAATACATTAAAAAAATTAGCTAACCAGTACAACTTGCATGAAAAAAATTTAAATAATTATTGGTCATGAGATATGGGGTAAATCAAAAATATTTTAAGATTGTTGGGTCACCTAGGTGGCTCAGTTGGTTAAGCGTCAGACTTCGGCTCAGGTCATGATTTCCGGAGTCTGAGATGTGCTGACAGCTCCGAGCCTGGAGCCTGCTTCAAATTCTGTCTCCCTCTCTCTCTCTGCCCCTCCCCAACTTGTGCGCGTGCGTGTGCGCGCGCGCGCGCGCGCGCGCTCTCTCTCTCTCTCTCTCAAAAATAAACATTAAAAAACTTAAAAAAAAAATGATTGTTGCTACATATTCTTTTAAATTGGCTGTATTTTTTTCTGTATATAAAGTAATACTTCTCCATTGTTATAAAAACAGAAAATATAGTAAACAAGAAATATAAAAAATATAAAAACAAGAATCAGTTGTACTGTGCCCCCTTCCCCATCATGGTAGAAAACCAATGTTAAATACCTTTTAATTACTTTCCTATTTACAAACACAAACATATCCATACATATTTTTACACATACATCCACACATATTTTTACAAAATCAAGTATTGTATTATACATATTTTAAACTGCTTTTACTTTTTTTTAATAAAATTTCCAAGGATAGTGTTCTGTTAATGTAAAGCTATATCATAATTTTAATGACTGCATAGTATACTCTTTTATCAATTACCAGAATTTGCTAACTTTTTATTGGCTATGATTTAGATTGCATTCATTTAAAAAAAATTTTTTTAATGTTTATTTATTTTTGAGAGAGACAGAGACAGAGTGTGAGGTGGGGAGGGGGCAGAGAAAGGGAGACAGATTCTGAAGCAGACTCCAGGCTCTGAGCTGTCAGCACAGAGCTCGACGCGGGGCTCGAACTCACGGACCACAAGATCATAACCTAAGCTGAAGTCGGGCACTTAACCGAGTGAGCCACCCAGGCGCCCCTAGATTGACATTCATTTTTATCATTATTTTATTTTTTTCATTAAAAATAAAAGATGCAATAATGTTTCTTTCTAAAATGCCTTGAGATTGGGGTTAAAAAAATAAAATACACGTGGAGACTATTACTAACTATAAGTTACCATAGATTTTTCTGCCAACTTTACATAGATGGCTTTAACAAAGTATAAAGATGAAAATGTATTTGGCCTTGGTATAAGGTCAGTGAATTTAAATAAAGATGATGGTTACAGCAGAGCTGATAATTTCTTTAAAAATTTTTATAAATGTATACTTTAATAAGAATATAAGCAAATAGGTAAGTTTGTGGAGAAGCTGACCAAGATACATATATTAGGAGATACAAGTGTCCATCTAAATCTTCTATATTTCCTTTTTTTTTTCTTACAGAATATTCAAGTTGTTTAATGTGTAATTTCTCATGTGCCATTTTGGAAGTCCTTTATTGTAAAGACCATTCTTTTGTCTGATTACAAACAGCAACCACACTGTCAGTGATTATTCTGGACCTCCAGGTTGGATAAATTCAATTTCTTCTCGAGACACAAGTTTCCTTCTGTATTTCTGACGTAATGTTTTTATTATTTCTGCAGTGTCTGGTGGACCCTGATGAATCAGCAAATCTGGTGATTTCCTGCCCTTAGAACGCTGTGAAATTGAAGAAGAGTGGGATGGGAGTCCTGCTGAGCTCAAAACTTCTGATACATTGAGTTTAGGATTGTCTCTTCTGTCAGGGAACCTTATTCATGGACTATGTGGTTTGACTACCTGAACAACTCTGCTGGCAGACGCCATCTTGATGCCCCTGATGGTTTCATTTTAAAACATTAATCCCACTGGTATCTACTGAATTACCTATGAAATGTGTGACACTTGCCTCCGCACTACAGAAATGAAATGTGGCTTGAGATGTCTCCCTGCTGAAGAGGGAGCAGACAGGGATGGGTATAGGTGACCCTGAGGACTTGCCACCTGACATCCGCAAGGTTGCTTATGGGATGATGAAGGAAGTTCAATGTTAAGTGTTAGAAAGAAACATGTTTTCTACTTTTATAATTAAAAAACTGTTCTTAAGAGCAGGGCTTTTCTTCCTGGTGTTTCTTTCTGTGTAAGAAACAAGTAAAATTCTCACTTGCCTAACAGCAGGATATATTTAACAACCCTCAACATCCTTCTAAGGAAGAGCCTCCCAGGCAAATATTTTCTGTGAGGCTTCTGAGGTGGTTTCTTTCCCCCTTGGACTTGGGCCAGCCATCTGTTAATTGTGGGTCTGGTTTCTTTCTTGCCTTCTGTCACCCCCAACTCAGTGGGCCTGGCCACAAAAGGAAGTCAACATTGACCACACAAAGACACCCTCTGTCGTCAACTCCACCGAGGCTGGCTGCACTGCTGGTATCATTTGTTCTGTACTTCAGGGGACCCTACGTCGGTTGGGACTCAGTGCCAAAGAATCTCTACTTCTGGAGAATGCGGTGGTGATGTCCTTGTGTAATTTCTCCTCCGGAATACAAGACCATTCACTGTATCAAGTACTGTACTTCTCAGAGGCATCTTTCTCTGCAAAATTGGGAACCTCATGGGAGGAAACAATATTTTTAGCTGAACGAACTGTTTGAATCTAGGTTAGTGTGATCCAAAATTGTACGAAATCCACACCAGCCTATTTTCTTTGCCTCCATCAATAAATTTAGAAAGTGCAGATTAGTGTAACCATATCAACTCTATTTTATTTAATGCTTTTAGCGGTGCTATGTGTTTTCCATATCAGGCTTCTGGGAAGCAAATATTCACACTGTCAGATAATGTAAATGACAAGTGTATTCGCCATATCCTTACCTCCGGATATACGCTTGGTCAAAAGTTTGAGATGAAGAAGAATGAGACTGGGGACCAACAGGCATATATATTTTCAGTCAAGATGACAAAAATCTGGGCCAAGGTAGACATCAGATTTTATATTGAATGATTTGTTAACAGATTAAATATGGGAAGTAGAAGATAAGCTGGAGTCATAATAATATTAATATTATTAATGGTAATAATATTGGTAATTGGTATTGGTAATTTATTGGTAATAAAATTGGTAATAACAATGGTAATCACAATGACTGCTAGAGTTTATTGGAAGCTTTCCGTTTTCCAGGGTCATGCTAAGCACATTATATACTTACCTTGTTTCTCTTCCACAACAACTGATCTAGGCAAATACTATTATTTTCATTATTATTTCTATTTTTGAGATGAGAAGATTGAGGTGCAAAGTGATTAATTAGCTTGTCCTATCACCTTAAGGGTAGAAAGTGACAGAGCTGAGATTTTTACCAGATCCTGGGCTCTTAATTACTGCACCATACTGCTTATGAGCACTTATCTTTCACTGTGCTTTTCTGCACTGTGCAGGCTATTATTACTATATAAAAAGATACCCCTATAAAGACCAAAGGAAGGAAAAGGTTGCTCAGACCTCCTTATCTGAAGAGAACCGCCATTGCAGGGAGTTAAAACTCAGGCCAGCCAATGGGGTTTATTATACCCATTACGGCCATTGCTACATTTCCATGTCTAGATCTTTCTAAGCTCATCATGACATAGGACTTTTAAGGAATTGCTTTGGGACCTTTGCACAGAGCTTCCTATCAGGGAAATGTACTCTGTGCGCAGTGTTTACTCTCTACAATGTAGGCCCTGGGCGTGGGGTGCTTGCGATGGTTTCTCTCTCCCTCTCTGTCTCTCTCAGAATCATTAATGACTTCACTATCCATCCCTTCTATATAAATACCCCCAACCACCATTCTCCCTAGGCCCACTCCTAAAGCTCCCTTTCCTTTTTAGCTCATCTCCACCTGGCTCATTCTTCAGGTGTCCCTGGTGCCGGCTGCGGCATCTTCCACCTGTGCATCCAGCCTTCCGGACAAGCGTCATCCCTTTGATCCACAGATAATGCATGCTGTGATCCAGGCAGCCAGGGAGCTGGAACGAGAGGACAAAGACACGCTGGCACTCTTTTGCCTGCTCTTTCAAGTCTGCAGAAGCTGCCTTAGGAACATAGCAAGATATCCAACCAGTCATGAGGGCTTTCTGTCAGGGCTTTCATGAAACATCAAAGTGATGAATAGCTTTGACATGTCTTATTGATGTCATGTCCACACTCCACTATACCCATGTTGGCTCTTCCATGGTGTGAATCTAACAGAGCATCTGGGGTAGGCCCAGCAATTAAATCCATCTCAGGCCTTCTCATTAAGGCCAGTGAGGTCTTCTGTTTTCATTAATTGTATTTTCATTAGTTGCGGGGGAGTCTTTCAAAATTCATTGTAATTTTGTCCTTCTGTGAATCTGGGGAGCAGGCAACTACAAGTACAAATTCTATGTTAATAACCCAAAGCTTTTAACAGTAATTGACTCTTCCTTTGTTGAGGGCCCCACAGGAAGATGGGCTTGGCTACCACACATTAGAACTAACATGGTGGTGTTGGGGCGCCTGGGTGGCTCAGTTGGTTAAGCGGCCGACTTCGGCTCAGGTCATGATCTCTCACTCCGTGAGTTCGACCCCCGCGTCAGGCTCTGTGCTGACAGCTCAGAGCCTGGAGCCTGTTTCAGATTCTGTGTCTCCCTCTCTCTGACCCTCCTCTGTTCATGTTCTGTCTCTCTCTGTCTCAAAAAATAAAAAATAAACGTTGGAAAAAAAAGAACTAACATGGTGAATGAAAAGGGAATTTTGAAGGTATGACTTCTTGCCCTTGGCCTAAATTTGCAAGCATGTCTACAGTCACATGTGGAAGCTTCAAATTTAAAATATTGTAAGAGAAATCCTCTACTCTGAAGACACAGCAATGTAATGGTTTCTTTCTCTCTCTCTCTCTTGCAGAATCATGAGTAACTATTCCCTTAATAAAATGTATAAGCTATTTTTCTATTGATTTCTAATATATGTCATTGTCCTAAATATGGGGCTTCATTTTTCTTTTAATAGGTTGATATACTACATAATACATTCATCTGGTTCAAAAATGAAAGATGTAAAACATGGTAACTTTCTTTCCTACTTTTGCTTCCCCAACTTTCTCTTCCCATCATGGCTAATCACTATTTTCAGTCCTTTGAATTGTTGCAGAGTTTTTAATGCGTACAAAGGCTACTACTAATGCATGTGCACACACACACGTAATCGTTAAGAACAAATAAGGCAGCATTCATTCACTCATATACCTAGTCATCCAACAAAGGGAGGCATCCTAATGTGTCTAAAAGCATGGACTTCAAGGTCAAACAGAAGACCCTGGTTTGAATTCTGGCCCCATTTCTTACTAGTCATTTAACCGATGAAGTCACGACACCCCTCAGTGCTTCCATCTCCACAGCACCACAGTGAGGACAAGAACACCTACTTACAGGTGGGTGACAATCAAATGCAAAGAAATATATAAAACAAATCTTAGTGCCCATTACATAATTAGTTTCCAGTCTTATTATCATATATTGACACGTAAGATGTGTAACTCACAATCCCTCCCCTTATGGAGTTTACAAATAACAGGAAGGATGGACTTCATTCAATTTAATTTCTTTTTCGTGGAGAAAAACATCCAAGGAAACAAAAAGGCAAGCCACAGAGCAAGAGAAAATATGTGCAAAACCTATCCGACAAAGGACTTTTATCTGGAATTTATAAAGCACTCTTACAACTCAAGAACAACCCGATTTTAACACTGGGCAAAACGCTTAGGCATTTCACCCAAGAAGAGATACAGATGGCTACTAAGCACCATGAAAAGTAACTCAACACAATTAGTCATTAGGGAAGCGCAAATGAAGAGTGTACTGAGACACCACAACGGCGACTAGTATGAAAAAATTAAAGACTGACGACCAAGGGCTAATGAGGATGGGGAGCAACTGGAACTCTCATGTGACGATGGTGGGAAACAGTCTGGTGTTTTCATCCGACCCAGCAATTTTACTCCTAGGTATTTGCCAAAGTAACATGAAAACACGTCCGCACAAAGATCTGTTTGCAAATGTTCATAGCAGCACTATTCATTGGAATTAAAAATAGGAGCAATTCAAATGTCTGTCTACTAATAAATTTTGTGGTATATCTCTTCAAAAAGGAACAAAATATGTTCAAAAACAGCATGGATGAACCTCAGAAACTTTATCCTTTTTTTTTTTTTTTCTGAAATTTATTGACAAATTGGTTTCCATACATCACCCAGTGCTCATCCCAAAAGGTGCCCTCCTCAATACCCATCACCCACCCTCTCCTCCCTCCCACCCCCCATCAACCCTCAGTTTGTTCTCAGTTTTTAACAGTCTCTTATGCTTTGGCTCTCTCCCACTCTAACCTCTTTTTTTTTTTTTTTTTTTCCTTCCCCTCCCCCATGGGTTCCTGTTCAGTTTCTCAGGATCCACATAAGAGTGAAACCATATGGTATCTGTCTTTCTCTGTATGGCTTATTTCACTTAGCATCACACTCTCCAGTTCCATCCACGTTGCTACAAAAGGCCATATTTCATTTTTTCTCATTGCCATGTAATATTCCATTGTGTATATAAACCACAATTTCTTTACAGAAACTTTATCCTAATTGAAAGTCATATATTAAAAAAAAGACATATCCTCTATGGTTCCACTTATAGGAGAATCTAGAAAAGGCAAAACTATAATGACAAAAAGGAACAGAGTTTACCCAGAGTTTGGAGGAGGGGGTCAACTTCAAAGGGGCACAAAAACCTTTTTTGGGATTATAGAAGTGTTTTATATCTTGGTTGTGATGGTGATTATACAATTGTATGCAGCTGTCAAAATTCATCAACTCTGCACTTTAAATGGGTGGATTTTAGTATGTGTAAATTATACCTCAACAAAAAAGGAGGGGACAAAACAGTCTTAAAGGAGATATGAAAGGAATAAGTGTTATGGAAATCGAGAAGAGAAAGTTGGATCAGATGATTTAAATAGTTATTACTGAGGAAGCAGCATATGTGAGCTACCTCTGGAAGGATGAGCAGAATGTAGACAGGGTTTTGTTCTTATGGGAATATTCCATCTGATGGGAACAGTGTGAGCATGGAAGAGGAGCATGGGGAAATGTTGAGAGAGTGCCTAAGACCCCAACTTGATTCAAATTCAAATTTGTGATTGAGGAGTAGAGGAGAAAAATGAGGTTGGAGACATAGGCCGGGACCCAAAATCTTGCTGTGCTTTGAATGGAAGGTAAGGAGATTGGACTTCATTTGGCAGAAAGAACAAATAAATAAAATAAAGGCTTTTGAGCAGGGTGTCATGGGTTGTTGACAACATAATTTTATCTGTGCTTTTGATCATGAGGAAACTAATTATGGTCTGTGGGCCAAATGCAGCCCACTGCCTATTGTTGTAAATAAAGCTGTATTGGAATCCAGCCATGCTCATTCTCTTATGTAATGTCTATGGTTGCTTTTACTGTCTGGTTTTTTACAGAAAAAGTTTGCTGACCTCTACTTTGGAGGAACCAACCTGTCAGACTCTTTGGAAAGTGCAAAACTCTTTTCTCTTCAAGGCAGCTTGAATTAGCAGAGAATTAATACTTACATCTTCATGTCAAACTTCTTGTATGAATTTCTTTAAATTACACGTAGAAGCTTGTGGCCTGAAATATCGGCACAGATTGCTAATTTTAGTAGAATTATACTATATGTGTTCTTTTGTGACTGGTATTTTTTTGCCGAACAGTATGTTTATAAGATTCATTTAAGTTGGTGACTATATGTATAGTTTGTTCCTTTTCATTGCATTGCAGTATTTCACTACACAAATATGTCAGAATTTGCTTACCCCTATCACCTTTATATACCATATAAATGATATTGCTAGACATATTCTTACAGTCTGGTGCGCGTAGGGATTGTGTCGCTAAGATATATATTTAAGAATGGAATTGCTTGCTAGTCTTAGGTTATGTATGCATTCAACTCTATTAATAAATGTCCTATTATTTTTCCAAGTAATTTTTGTGGTTGGAATTTTGTCCCCCAAAGAGATATGTTGAAGTGCTAACACCTGATACCTGTGAATGTAACCATATTTGAAAATTGGGTCTTTGTAGATGTAATCAATTTAAGATAAGGTCATACTAGATTAGGATAGATACTGAATCCACTGACTAGGATCCTTATAAGGAGAGAGTGATGTGGAGACCAGGAGACATACCCAGAGGAAAGATGGCCAAGTGAAGACAGGCAGAAATTGGAGTGATGTAGCTACATTTCTGGCAACCATAAGCATAGCAAGATTCTTCTCTAGAGCCTTCAGGAACGGTCTGGCCCTGCTGAAACCTTGATCTTGGACATGTGGCCTCCAGAACTATGAAAAATAATGTTATTTCAAGTCACTCAGCTATGGTAATTTGTTATGGCAGCCTTAAGAAACAAAAACAGTGATCATACGGATTCTATTCTCAATAACATTTCTTTTCCTGTACATCCTCACTAGCAGTTGATATTATCAAACTTTTATTTGTAAACAAGAGCATATAGGATTATTTGGAATAATATTACAGGAATAAAAATTATACTAGTGGAACAGAATAGAAGGCAAGAATCAAATTCTCACATTTATAAACACTTGATTTATGATAAGAATATTCTTCATAGAAAGGGGGAAATAGAATTGACCTTTTAGAAAATAATGCTGACACAATTGGATATCCTTCTGAGGGAAAAAATGCAACTGGATTCCAATATTACACCATAAACAAAAATCAATTCCAGGTAGATTAACTACTTAAACAGGAGAGGCCATGATATAAACCTTTTAGAAAATGATATAAAAGAATATCTTGGGATACTCAAGAAAAAAGCAACTTGGGATAAGCAAGAAAAAAATCAACAAATTGTACCATTTTAAAATTAATAGTTTCAGAATTTCACTTCTAGCTGAGATGATGTAACAGGTACTGGATTTAACCTCTCTCCTGAAACAACTTAAAATTTGGGCAAAACATATGAAATAATAGTTTTGAGATATCAGACAGAGTAGTGATCCATGAGAGAAAGAAAACAAATGTTGTTCTGGGCTAAATTGTGCCCATTCACTCCCACAAATTCATACGTGGAAGTCTTAACCTGTAGGACTGGATTTGAAGATAAGGTCTTTAAAAGGGTGATTAGGTTAAAATGAAGCAATTAGAGTAGACCCTAATTTAATCTGATTTGTCCTTATAAGAAGAGTACATTTGGACACACAGAGAGACACCAGGGTCATGCATACACACAATAGAGAGAAA
Source organism: Prionailurus bengalensis (assembly GCF_016509475.1). NCBI lineage: Eukaryota > Metazoa > Chordata > Mammalia > Carnivora > Felidae > Prionailurus > Prionailurus bengalensis. Next base: position 102,602,620 of record NC_057349.1, on the reverse strand, counting down.
AGACTATTTGAGGTCACAGTGAGAAGGCAGCCATTTGTAATTGCTCCCACATACTTCCTAGAGTTTTTAGGTCACAGCACAGGTGAGGAAGAACACAAGTGAAGTTCACCAGTCTCCCTGAGTTGAGAAGATAGAGCTGGCAGTTAAGGGGAGTTCAGATGGCTAGAGTTCACAGGACAGAATATATATACGTATGTACATGTGTATAAAGAGAGAGCTTCAGATAGAAGCTCAGGTATTTTCTCACAAATTTCTGACAGCTGACAGAAAGAACTGTCCAAAAGAAGCAGAGAGCTTCTTGGAGCTCAACACAGCCAGAAATAGTTTTTGTTTCCAGCAGCCAGACTAGAAAACCGCATAATTCATGTAGCATTGGTTAAAGTTCTCAGAAGAGCATCACCTTAGTGATGGCACAAAATCAGCTCCAGACTAATGGCTGCTTGGTGTCATCTAACAAAATTGAAAAAAGACTAGGCTTTTCCCATAAACTAACTACATCTCAGAGCAAAGCTTAAGATTATTTATAGGAACAGAAAAAACTAGTCCCTAACAAAGTATAATTTATAATGTCTGGCAAGAAAAAAAAAAGAAAGAAAGAAAGAAAGAAAGAAAGAAAGAAAGAAAGAAAGAAAAAAAGAAAAAAAAAGAAAAAGACAAAATGAAAAGAAAAATCAATCATTGGAGACAGACCTATAAACTATACAGATGAGAAAATTAGATATGTACACAAGAGATTAAAACCTTTATTATAGCTATATTCCACATGTTTAAGATGATAGAGGGGCGCCTGGGTGGAGCAGTCAGTTAAGTGTCCGACTTCAGCCAGGTCACAATCTCGCGGTCCGTGAGTTCGAGCCCCGCCTCGGGCTCTGGGCTGATGGCTCAGAGCCTGGAGCCTGTTTCCGATTCTGTGTCTCCCTCTCTCTCTGCCCCTCCCCCGTTCATGCTCTGTCTCTCTCTGTCCCAAAAATAAATAAATGTTGGAAAAAAAAATGAAAAAAAAAAAGATGATAGAAACAGGATTAAACATGTTATATAATGACATCAAAGATATGAAAAATACTCATATAGAACTTCCTTTTTTAAGTTTATTTATTTATTTTGAGAAAGAGTCTGTGAGCAGGGGGGAAGAGCAGAGAGAGAGAGAGAGAACCCCAAGAAAGCTCCATGAGGTCTGTGCAGAGCCCAATGTGGGGCTCAAATTCATGAAACAGATCATGACCTGAGCTGAAATCAAGAGTTAGATGCTTAAACCTACTGAGCCACCCAGCCGTCTCCAAACAGAATTTCTAGACATGTAAAAATACAGTGACTTAATTGAGAAAACACGGGCTGGGAGTAAGAGCAGATTAAACATTGCAGATGAAAAGATTAATAGACAAGCAATAGAAACTATTCAAAATGAGATACAGAGAAAGACTGGGAAAAACAGAATTCTACTGCACCACAGGACTGCATTAAGAGGCCTACTATACCTGTGATTCTAGTCTCTGAAGGAGAAAAGTGACAGTAGAAACAGTAAATGATGAAATAAAGACTAAAAACATTTTAAATTTGATAAAAACTATAAACCCACACACCCAAGAAGTTCAATAAACCTCTAGCACAAGAAACATGAAGAAAATGTCACCAAGGAATATAATAGATTGATCTCAACAAGTGATAAAGATGAAAATCTTAAGAGCAACTACAGAAAGAAGACACATTATATACAGAAAAAGATAAGAATGGCAGTAGATATCTCGTTTGAAGCAATGCAAACCAGGAGAGAGTGAAGCAGCATCTTTAAAACATGGAAAGAAAAACAGTAAAGCTAGAATTCTATACCCAGCAAAAATACCTTTTAAAATAAAAGCTAAATAAAGACTTGTTTCAGACATTAAATTAAAAATATCTATTTCTTTAAGAATTAAAGACAGAAGCAGAATGGTGAAAGTATTTAGAATACATATAACCAAAAACCAAACAAATAAAACAAAACAAACAAAAAACCTGGTATCCAGAATGTTAAATACTAGTACAAATCAATAAACAAAATGACCAGAAGACCTGAATAGGCACCTCACAAAAGAAGAAATCAAATGGCTGATAAAGATATGAAAAATACCAAAATCTATAAGTAGCCTGAGAATTGCAAATTACAACCATACCATTAAATGCCTATCTGATTGGAGAAAAAATTAAAAGTCCATACATTATCATTCTTTTTCTAATTCATGTGAAGAGGAAAAAAAATCTATTTTTAATACCTTTCTATTCAATAAAAATAGATTCTTGTTTTTTCCCCTGATATAGTGATAACAATGTATTGAAATGACAAAAGTGTTTACATAAAAATGCCTCTAAACTGATTTCCTTATTAGTGAGTTGTCAGATATTCTTAATTAGAACAGATGAGCTAGAACATTGGATAAATTAAGCTATATTAACTTTTATTAATATTCTTAACAATCATGAAGCTAGAATACTGAAAAAACCCTTAATCTAGTCATTAAATTCAAAAGAATTGTTAGAGAAGTGCTAATTAACTTAACAATCAATAATTAATTTTATGATTAAGTATTAATTTAATTTAAGGAGCAGAGAGAAGCAGACTATGGTTTCACTGTATGAGTGCATCTTACCGAAGATAATTGCCTTTATGTTTAAAAAAGGGAAAAGGAAAGAAGTATTCTCTTTAGGATCAGAGGACAATCTATTATTCCTTTCTTTGTCCCCTGTTGTGTTTCAGCGAGTGCTTGGGACATAGACAGTTTCTTGGATAGAATTTTGATGTGCCATGTGTTTATAGTTACTTTAGAAAAGGCAGGGCTAAAGCCCTATTAGAGAGTTAGACTACCTACCCTTTTTCTTACAGCATCTGATAACACTTATTGACACGGACCAGCTATATAATTAAAGAATTGTCCTCAAAATTCAAAGAAAGGGAGCTATAATTAAAGTCCATCACTTGAGACTGACTTTAGAAACCCCTGGTAGGCCCAGCTATACTCAGGAAGACAGACAATCAATGCCCTAGGTTATGAAACTGATCTATATACAAGAGAACCATCCATGAAATGCCAACCAGGAAGACAGGAAGAAGGTGGCCAAATGCTTTTCCACAACTTCTCAAAGAATATGTGAGTATGAGCCCAAGAAAACCAAATTCAGATTTAAATCCAGCAAACATTATTGAGCGTCTATTACGTGGTAGTTAACGTGCAAGTTATAGTCCTATGTAACATCTGGTTGGATCTTTACAATGGCAACAAAGCATCTGTCCTAAACTGAAAGAATTGAATTAGAACAGTGAATAAAATAATATATGAAGTTGAAGAGGATTTATGTGAATACAGAATGAAATAAACTGTGCAGACAAGCGGGAATATTTAGAATTCGCCACTGATTGCCCCATTAACTGGGATTTGACAACTCTCTTAAAGGCAGAGTGGATTGAATAACCACACACCTGCATATAGGCTCTAATTTTGTGCTCCTCATAGTTTAGCTGAGTCGCTCTCTCACCTCATGGCACTGAGTTGTATATACATATCTGTGTTTATATGAGTCATTTTATGGCTTATTTAAGGGAGTTTCAAGGGTAATTTTGACTACACACAATCTTGAGCTTTTCTGTTCACTTTATGTCTTTGCTGTAAGATGCAGTTCCACTGAGTAATACGGCCAGGATGAGGCAGCTGTATCAGAACTTAAGGTCAGAATCTAAGGCTGGACACCCTTTGAGGGAAAAAGCCACCCACTCTTTCCACTCCTAACGCTAGCCGTATATTTTCATTACAGCTGTCTAGCAAACCACTTCTAATGTTTGCTTTTGCTTAAAACAAACAACTCTGGCCATTTTTAACCTCAAAGATGGAGGTATTTTCAGAGGTGGGCCGTAATTACTTACTTTGGCAATACTACGCTTGGCATTAGCCTTGATCAGTCAGGACTGTCATGTCCCCCCCCCCGCCACCCCCCACCCCCACCGTAAAAAAGGTAGAGGTGAACGAGCAGGCAGTGATGCAATCACTGAGGCCCCACTTTTGTCTTGGCAGGATTCTTAATTACCATTTCAGAGTGTCAAATAGGTCATCTGGAAAATGGGATATTAATCATTCACCCACTCCCTAAGTGTCAGCCAACCTGAACTAATGCCCCATTCTGACTCCAGACCTTTAGACATACTGTCCCTCTGCCTGGCCGGCTCCTCAGCATCCTTCCAGATTGAACTCAGGAGCCCTTTCTCCGAGAAGGGAAGTCTTCCCTATTGTTCGGCAGCCCCCTCCCCACTTGGGGCCAAGAGCCACTCCTGAGGTTCCTCCAGTGCTTGGGCTTGTACCTGCCTGGTGAGCTCCACTCATCTCTTTCCTTGTCTGTGCCCCTAGCTTGGCCCTAAGCACCTTAAAGATGGAGATGATGTCTGCTTTACTTCTGTGCCTCGTTATGATGAGTAAAAGTTTGAAAATGTTATGTTGAAGCGAAACAGAACATCTCTGTAGGGCTTCAAATGAGATGGCAAATGTAAAGTAAAAAACCTAACACCTGACACACAGTAGGCACTCAGTATTAGTCTTTCTTTTCTCTCTCCCCATCCCTTGCCACTGCTTTCTTCTCAGGGGCTTTGCGTGACCCACTCCCTGGTGTGAGAGGTGACTTCAGTGGAATGCGCTGAGTGACCTCTGCCTAAAGGAATGATGGGATTCCAATGGGAAATGTATATTTTGGGAATGGTTTCAACTTGAACTGGTTTTAGGAGGATATGGGCTCCTCAGTGAGGACATTTTATAGAGTGACAAATGATGACCTCGCTGTCTTAGAAAATTTAGAAGAAATTAGTTTTACATTAATTAGGTGATAACGGTGTTTGGGTGTGGTGTGAAACAAAATAAACACGTTATTGAAAACTGATAGCTACAAATTACAGCTCTAATAGTAGATGTTGAGATTCACCACGAATATTATGGATCGTGTTTAATACAAGCAAAGAAAAATTTGAAAGTGCCAATTCAGTTCTAGAGGAAGTTAAACTTCGCTCAGGAAAATTATTTAAATATAAAAGCGTGGGGCAGATTTGGTCAAGCGTAAAGAGTATTTTGGCCACTAGAGGGAGCTCATACTTTAAAGAATGTTTGGAGCAACCATATTTCCCCAACAACGGCCGCTGTGGGTTTTGAAATCAGTAACGGTATTGCCCTGATTTTCTTTTTTGGAGGGTGAGGGGAGAAGTGTTTTACACTACTAACGTTCCAGAGGGATGGATGAGTGACAAAAACTGTACATCAATGTAAATATATTAGAACTGGGCTGTAAGTGTTCAGACGTGTCATCTGTGATCACACATATTTTAAGTCATGGATTCAATTTACTTTTTTCTCACAGAACATAAAGTATTTTTTAAAGGTACTTTCTTTTAAAGAAAACACATCTCCTCCCAGAGTGAAAGCTGCGGGATCATTTTGTTTTCATTTATTCCAGGAATAGGGGAATTGATGTTAATAATTTTATCATTACATGTACGTGAAAAAAATAATGTTTCACAGTCATATCAACCTTTGGAATGTCTCTTAAATATATTCTCATCCCCCTGTTCTCACTACAACAGCCCTGGCTCGAGGATTCTTTGTTCTACCCTGGATTTTCATGATAGTTTCTTTACTGGTTTCTCTACCTCCATTGACCAACCCTGTCTGGTGTCTCCCAAATGCAACTGACTTCATACATCATTTTCAGACTCATTTTCATGAACCGTATTTTTGATCACATCACCTTCCTGCTCAGAAACCTTTAGTAGCCCCCTGTTTCTATAAAATAAAGCCACAAATGGCCAATTGGCCTTCAAGATCCAATTCAATATTACCTCCTCCTCAGGCCTCCCAGGTTCAGGCCGCAGTAATTCTCTCCCTCTCTTTTCTGAGCTCTCATGGCACCTTTTTTTCTGTTCCAAACTTTATTTTATAGGCACTTGTGAGTGTATCTTACCTCTAAGACCAACTCCCTTAAAATCATGAGTCCTTGCTCAGAAACCAGAAAGCAAGCTTTGCCTTAACAAATAAATGATGTTGAAGGTTCACCGAGAGAACCAGATTTGAGAGACATTCTGGGGTAGAACTGATAGAACCTGGTATTCTGGTTGTCTATTGCTACCTCAAAATTTAGTTGTTTAAAGTAATGATTTATTATTATCGCTCAACATTCTGAAGGTGGACTGGACCCATCTGGGTGGTTCTTCCTTGGCGTCCTAAATGTGAAGGCAATCAGAAGGGAGCTGGGCTGGAGTCACCTGAATGTTCAACCAGGCTGGGCATCCAGGATGGCTTCCACATTTACGTGTCTGGCCACCAGACTAGGACGGCTGAAATCACTGGAAGCTAGCCAAACTTTTGCTCTCTTTTGCTGTTCCTCCATGTGACTACATTCCTTATAGCATGTTGGTCTTGGGTTAGATTCCTTATATGATGGCTGACTTTCCCCAGAATGAGCATTTCCAAAGACCTAGGTGGAAGCAGCCAGGCTTCTTAAGACCTAATCTTGGGGGGCACCTGGGTTGTTCAGTCGGTTAAGTGGCTGACCTGGGCTCAGGTCATGATCGCATGGTTTGTGAGTTCGAGTCCCACATCGGGCTCTGGGCTGACAGCTCAGAGCCTGGAGCCTGCTTGGGATTCTGTGCCTTCTTCTCTCTCTGCCCCTCCCCCATTCATGCTCTGTGTCTCTCTCTCTCAAAAATAAATAAACTTAAGAAAAGAAAAGAAGAAAAGAAAAGAAAAGAAAAGAAAAGAAAAGAAAAGAAAAGAAGACCTAACCTTAGAAGTCATACAGGATCACTTCCTCCACAGTGCCAGCCCAGACTCAGGGTGGGAAGGGACTGCATGAGAGCACAATACTGGGAGATGTGGTTCCTCAGGCAGCCACCTCTGAAGTCTACCTACCTCACTTACTAAAATTTTCAATGAGGAAATAGCCGTTATTTGAGGCATGGAAGTTAGAAGCTGAAGATAGACCAATCAGAAGAATTGGAAAGATCAGGGTGGGGGGAAAAAAAAAACAAAACACAAAAAACAACTTCACTGCAAGACAAAGAGGTTGTCAGTCAATATCGTATAATACGTCCACAAATTTTTTCACACCCTCCTCATCAGGAGGAGCGTTTATGTTCCCTCCCCCTAAAACTGGGCAAGGTTTTCTGATTATTTGGTCTAACTGAGCATAGCAAGAATGATGCTGTGTAACTTCCAAACCAAAGTCAAAAAAAAAAAGATGGCAACGGTATTTCCATTGCGCTTGCTAAAGTACTTGCTCTTAAAACCTTCAGGTTCTGCATTGGCAGTCTGACTTCCTTAGGCCACCATACTGTGAGGAAGCCCATAGTCTGTGAGGGAGACTGAATATACTGTCATTCATTTATGGTCATCATTTAGATGCCGTATGGAGTGAGGGGTGGGAATTACCATTCTACTTGCTCGGGAGAGATATCTGAATTCTCAGATGCCAAGGGCACTTGGGTGGCTCACTTGATTAAGCGGGGGACTCTTGATTTCTGCTCAGGTCATGACTGAACGGTTCGTGAGGTCCGGTTCTGTGCTGAACGGTGTAAAGCAAAGCCTGCTTGGGATTCTCTCACCCTTTCTTTCTGCCCCTCCCCCACTTGCGTGCCTAAGCACACAGGGATCCTCACGCGTGCATGTGTGCTCTCTAAGTAAATAAATAAATAAATAAATAAATAAAGTCTCAGAGGCTTAACACAGGGCCAACAAGAGTTGGTTGGGGGGCCTTGGAGCCCCTTAATGACCCTTTTTTTTGCTTTTTTAATTTTTTAATGTGTATTTATTTCAGAGAGAGAGAGAGAGAGAGAGAGACAGAGATACAACGTAAGCGGGGAAGGAGTAGAGAGAGAGGGAGACACAGAATCCAGAACAGTCTCCAGGCTGTGAGCTGTCAGCACAGAGCCCAATGCGGGGCTCGAACTCAGGGAGATCATGACCTAAGCTGAAGTCGGAGGCTTAATTGACTGAGCCACCCAGGCACCCCCTCCCCCAATGGCCCTTTTAAAATGAGATTGAAGCTTGGCTTAAGACTTGCGGTGTGCAAGTGTAAAGTTGTAAGCACGTGAGATGCAGAACATCCATCAAATAACTACAGACCTTCTCCTTTTTCACTACCGTGGTTGGCTACGTGCTTCGTGCCCTGTTCTTTCTTTTAGTTCAGCCTTTGAGGTTTTTTATTTTTTTTCAAAGCTCACTTAAAAGTCACAGACCTGTGACAGGCCATGTAACTGTGAAAAGCCTGGAAGGAAATCGTATTGGCGGGTTTGGGTGACGCTAAGATTGGAGGGACACAAGTGCCATGGAACGTGCAGATTCCTTTCTTCTTTCTGCCGTGCTCCCTGTGTCTCTAAGCACAGTAGAACATTCTCGGGGAAAACAACGTGTCCTGACCTCATTCCAAAAAAATCAGCAACAACATCCAGTTGTCTTTGAGAAGGAAAGGAGGCGGCATTGAGAGACAGGACAGTTAGAAAGAGGGAGAACCACCGGTCACTCTTTCAGACTTCCCAGTGGGGACTTGGCGCCTGGCATGAACAAAGGCTGTGGCAGGAAGGACGGGCACATCAGTGGAGAGGCTGGCAGGCTGTGGCCAAGACAGGGGCAGAGGGAGGAGAGAGCCGGCCGGGATCCCTACTTGTCTCCTCCAACAACTTTTGGGTCCCCCTTTCTGAAACAAGGCTCAAGGAGGATGCCCTCTGGCCTGGGGAATGGGGGGTGATCCTGAAGCACCTCAGAGAGCAAAGGACGCAGGTTTTGCACTTGCTGTCTGGGCGGGGAAGTGGGAGGCACTGGAAGCGATTGAGGTTGGGGGTACAGAGACCTTCTTGCCAAACCCATTCCCAGGCTTTCTGACTCTCTAGGAACGGAGGGAGAGCGAGCATGCCCTGGCCAGTTTCCTGTAATTCATTCGGTGGAGCCAGGGCCCCGCAAGGGCTCGCTCTGAGAAAACACATGCACAAGAGAAAAGGATGAGAAGGAGGAAACGGCAAGCTAGGCAACTCCAAAGGGAGCAGTGGCTAAGCTCACGGGCAAACTGCTTCCGTGCAGGAAGCAAGTAAAGCGCAAACAGGATCTGAGCGAGGTCGTTTGTTTTGGAGGCGAGAGAGGGAGGCGGGGGGGAGGGGGGAGCAGTGGGAATGCGCAGAATCCCGGGAGACTTCTCCCCTCCCTGGACGTCCTGCCTGCAGCACCCTGCGAGCAAACCCTCCCTGCCTGCAAGGCACCAAGCGCCTGCAGCCCTCCCTGAATTCTGCCTGGGGAATTACAAAATTAATATCCCCCCCCCCCCCCAGTTGCAAGACCAACACCAAGAGTCAGTCCTGGGGAACTGCCTGGGGGAGGAGCGAGTGTGAATTCCTGGGAGACCCTTTGTGATCTGCTGGGTATATTCTTGCCAGTTTTTAAATGTATTAAGTTTCCTTTTTATGAAAATGCCATTCCCTGACCAGATTGTACTGATTTTGAAGTGCCCTTCTACTTTATGAACTTTAATAGCCAAATTTCTGTGTGATGGTATTCTGGCTGAACAATGGATAACAAGAACTTTCTCAGGGACTGTTTTGTTCAACACTCGACTTTTCTGGAGACAATTTTAGGAGCTTTAAGTGTGAAAGAGTATCAGCGTGGACCTATTACATGGCATCCAGTACCAAAGGATTAAAAAGTTTAGGTATTAGAATTAAAAATAGCATGGACGAAGAATCCAAAGTTATGTAGCTCACTCTTTTTCAAGAAATGGGGGCTGTTTTGCTGGTGGGTCCCAGTTTCATGAAAAGCAGTACTTTTCTTTTGACTTAACTCAGTCTGTTCATTCTTTCCAGAACCCCAGTGTAAGAAGAACTCATTAACCAAAAATTGTTGAAGCGGGGCGGGGGGGGGGGGGGGGGGGGGGAGTGGCATATCAATATCAAATGCACTGATTAGAAAAAAAAAAAAAAAAGGCTCTGGGGCTCCTGGCTGGCTCAGTCAGAAGAGCATGTGATTCTTGATCTCAGGGTCATGAGTTCAAGCCCCAGGTTGAGTGTAGAGATTCCTTTAAAATAAAATCTTTATAAAAAAAGCTTCTTCTAAGGACTTTTTAGGCAGATCCAGCTGGTCTGTCTCAGCTGGTAACTACTACCTTCTCTAGCACATTCTACTCCATGGGCTATGACAAGTCACACCGTCCCATTTCTGCACAGATGTCTCCTGTGTGGTCTTAGGAGAGACTTGGGAACACCTTTATGCAATAAAGGACCTGGGATGGGAGAGTAAAGTGACTGGGCAGTTGGGCAAGTTAAACAGGTGATCTTGGATCCCGGGGACTACACATAGAAGCTGCTTCTCGGTCTAAATAAGATGCAACACAATGATTTCCCCATAGGGTCCCTGCTCATCCCACAGAGACGGCCCAGATTGGGGCCAGCCTCTCTTGCCATTTTGCTTGACATGTGTCCCCACCCCCACCACTCGATACTCTAACCTAAGTTTCTTTTCCGGAAACAATCACCTGGCGAGAATTAGTCCCAGATATCCCTAGGGAGGGAGTCACCCTAGACACAGCTGGATTCTTACGATGGTAGAAATGTGTCTTTTTTTTTTTTAATTTTTTTTAACGTTTTATTTATTTTTGAGACAGAGAGAGACAGAGCATGAATGGGGGAGGGGCAGAGAGAGAGGGAGACACAGAATTGGAAACAGGCTCCAGGCTCTGAGCCATCAGCCCAGAGCCCGACGCGGGGCTCGAACTCACGGACCGCGAGATTGTGACCTGAGCTGAAGTCGGACGCTTAACCGACTGAGCTACCCAGGCACCTCAGAAATGTGTCTTTTCAATGGAGTATCCTGAAATGATTCACGGGGAATTCGGTGAACTCTTTGCGGCAGAAGCCTCGGTTGCATGGCTGTTGGGCAAGGCAGTGCTTTTTCAGAGTGGTAAACGTGACAATTGACACTTGAGACAATGTAAGAGCCATCAGTGATAAGAGGGTGTCTCCATACCTGCTTGCGGCAGCTGCACAAGAGAGAAGCTGTTTTAATGCGCCAAATGTGACCGCCTTCCCTTTTTAAAACGCTGATATCCGGCTTCATTGGGATCTCCTAATACAGCTCTTCCTCCACTTACCATGAGGTTCATTCTGATAAAACCACAGTAAGTCGACACTGCTGGTAGGTCGAAAATGCATTGAATACACCTAACACCTTGAACATCAGAGCTTATAGCCCGGCAGAACTTAAACATGCACAAAACACCTAACATTTGCCTACAGTGAGGCAGAATCATCTAACACAAAATCATCTAGAATGATACTTTGGTCATAAGTTTTCTAATCTGCAAAGACGCCCTGGCAATTATGGAAAGATGTGTGCATGAGGCTCTTCATGCAACCCTGTTTGTTTGTTAGAAACAACTCAAGTGTCAGTCAAAAGGGGAGCATCAGGTAGGGTTCCATCCGCACCGTGGAATAGTACACACATGTCAAAATAAATAAAGAATAATGTCTCTAGACACTTCGTTGGGAAGATCGATGGGATACATCGCTCATGAACTAAACGTTAAAACACAATCACTAAAAGAACAAAATGAAAAACTGAACCTAACTATAGATTGAGTTGATGGCACATCCCCTCAGGGAGGAAGTATTTCAAGTGACTTTAGAACATGAGAATTGACTGTAGATCCCAAGTGGGATATAACCTTAGAACGAAAGGAACTGACCAAAAACAAAATCTTCAAACGTTTCCAGTAATTATATTGTTGCTATTGTTATTCTGAGACTGTTGTATGTGTTCTTCGGGGTAAAAACAAACAAGTAATTATGTAGGTGTTGTTGGGAACCAGGATTTAGAGTGTGAAAGGAGATATAGATGTCAGATTGACACGATCTTACATCTTGGGTGAGTGTAATAAAAGCCGTGTAGTCATGTGCTAGAATGTGCATGTAGAAACTAGTGATGCTTGCTAACTAGCTAGGTTTCCATCCATTCATCTATCTATCTATCTACCTACCTACCTACCTATCATCGGTTACCCTCTATCTCTAATCCCCTAGCTTTGCTCCCTGAAGAGGCCTGGAAACAATGAGCAACCCATTAGGAATGAACATCTCTCACATACAGATTCTGATCTCCTAAGAACTGGGGCTCCACTCTTGGTCTGGGTCAAGAAGTTCTCAAGGTGAATCTCTAAGTTCTGGTCACACCTGAAAACACTATTGACGACTACTCTGTGCCAAAAGGAGTCAGGAGCCAACTTGCAGGATCTTCCATTGGAATAGCAATAAAAATAATACTTGCAGTGAGTTGAAGCACATCAACTCTATTTAAATCTATGAGTTTATAATGAGTTCATCAAAAAAGAAGCTCTTGGGAACTGATGTCAGAGTGGCAGTGACAAATCTCGAGGGCAGGTAAAGGATGGCCCAGGCGGGTGAGGGCGATGGGGTGACCATACCAATGACAGTCACAAGGCAGCAGAGCAGGGATCAAGGATCAGCGCCCGCACAGCAGCAGGGGCCCCCAGAGGCAAGAGGCCTTAAGGAGAATGAGTGTGCCAAGCTACGAGATGGCCAGGGGACAGCAGGCTGAGAAGGGTGCCGTGGGATGGTGGTCCGGAGCAGACTGATGAGGACAGGAAGCCACGGGTAACTCTCACCATCACATTCGCCTCCACATTGTCTCATTCCTGACAGCAAGACCCCAGAGATTATATTTGGGAGTTGTTAACGTGTAGGAAATTGAAGTCAGTTACCCCAAGAATCTCACATTGTTGGAGAAAAATCTAAACACAGCGTTTTGTTATTAAAAATCAATCCATTTTATTAGAAACGAAAACGGGTTCTTTTGCTCTTTTATTTCAAGTAGAAAATTTGTCTGAAAACTAAGATCTTCTGCAGCCATCCTGCTGGGACTCCTATCGGAGAAGGGGTTCTTACTCTCAATTGAAACTCTCCACAGTCACCAATAATTCCTCTTTACTTCTGCTCTCCAAGAGCTAAGTGACTCAGCTCAGTTTGGCTTTAAATTGTAGACACTATCAGTCTTTCTGTGGGGGCTATGTTTGAACAGAGACTGGGGCTAAACTTGTTTGGCTCACAAGTCCTGGTGCTTTTCCTGACTGAAGTGCTATGATTGAATTTATCTGTTTTTTGACTGCAGGCTTGTTTCCTGGTTGTTCAGATTTAAAGAAACTATTGGAAATAATAAACTTCCTTCTTCTCGTGATTGAATCTATGGTGGGAATAAACAACAACAACAACAACAACAAAGCAGCAACAAGACTCTCTCCCTCTTCCTCCTCTCTCCAGGTATACCCCCAGACTCCTAATGAAGTAAATCTTCTAATAACTGGCCTCACCTCAGACCAAGAACAGGAGAGAGTTGAACACCAACTTAAAGAAAAAGTATATAGAGTCCTTATCTTATGCAGGGGAATGTAAAGCGCATAAAAACATTCTTATTATTTGATGAAAATACTCAATTTGCCTTGCATCTGGTGGTGTGCTTTATTATTATACTTGTACCTGAGCCTTAAAAAAAAAAACTTCTGGAATGTCATTTTGGCAAACATGTTTGACTCCGTGAACAGTGTCTGGGAACTGAAATTCTGGCTCATTTCCCCTAAACTTGCACTGGTTATACATGGTTTTCTGAAATTGAGCAGGGCCAATTTTTGATGCCTACAAATGGCTCGTATTTACCCAGGGGCTGAGGAGATTGCTGAAATGGTTGTACTCTGGGAAAGCTTTGTAAGAAAGATGATTTACGAGAAGTGTTTGATGAAAGAGGAGGACAGACAGGTGAAGAGAAGAGGCCAGAGGGAAGTTTGGAGGAGAGCACAGGGCCAAGCATTGCAAGAATAGGTGTCCAGGGATGGAGAGGGAGGGACAAGTGGAATCGGCTAGCTCTAACGGAGACATCTAGTCCATGCAGTTAGGCGGAGGGATGTCGTTGGGAAGTGGCATTTGATAACTAGCCTTAAACTCATGATTAAAGGCTCTAATTTAAAGCAGTGGCAAATTCACAACTCGAATCTGTGGGATGATTCAGTGGTAGCTGTTGGGAAGTTTCTGAGTGAGGAATGATGTCATTAAAGAGGACATGAGAATGATGGCTCTTAGCATCTATAACTTGGAAGGAAGGAGCCTAGAGGAGTTTGAAGGGTCTACAGTGGGGGACAATGGGCCATGATTTGAGTCAGGGGGTAACAAGGGAGGGGTTCAAAGCACTGTGTGTGGGGAAAGAACCATTGTGAGAGAGCAGCTCCAGGATTAGAGATGAAGCGGAGATATATTTTGGTTGAAGGGAAGCCCGAGGTAACAAGTCAGGAAAATGGGAGGAAAGTAATGGCCTCAACAACAATGGAGGCCGTGGGAAGGAAGAGGGGTTGCTGTAGTACAACGGATGATCTCTGCATGTAGAACATGGCACATGGCAACATTCCGAGAGGTAAAAGTTGGCAGAAAGTTGAATCATGTTGTTGATGTCTAGAGACCATGGTTGAATTCTATGTGGATTATTTAAAAGACTTCTCTGGACGATGTTTGTTTTGGTGTTTACTTTAGACAGTGGATTGGTCTACAAACATGTCTTTCAGCAGCTGGTGGTTTCTCCCAGAGAATCAATTCCTGGGCCCTGGGAACTCACATTTGGAGAATTGCAAGGACCACAGCATGAGGGCACAAGGGGCAAACCGTAGATGAAAGTGGAAAATCAGGGGGGGTTAAAACAGAGGAAGTGGAGAGAGCATGTCACGAGGTTCAGTTTTACTCAGTGAGTCCTGGGGGATCAGTTATGAAGCCAGGGAATGACACGGTCAAATGTATATGTTAGAGAAACCCAACTGGTGGTGGTGAGGACAGCAGATTGAAGAGGGGGAGAAAATAGAAGCAAGACCACTGCTTAAATAAGAGGATTATTTAAAGAATGGCCAGAAAGCCCATCTGCTAAGAAACATTAGTTGTGAAAATGCCAAGATGGGGACAACCAAACAACATGGGCTAAATGCCCATGAGTTTTAGACTTAGTGCCATGGTATTTATGGTACAGTTCAGACCACTGAGAGTCATAAGACAGCTAGGGGTTAATTTGCTCCAGAAATTGCAAAGAAGAAAGCAAGAAAGCATTTGAGTGACAAGAACCTTAAAGGGAGAAGGGATCGAGAGCATTCTGACTAAGACACATCTTGTGGGAACTGCCTATATTGTTCAGGGTTCAGCCAGAGAGGCAGAACCACTAAGACATGTGAATATGTGCAAAGAGAATTGGTTTCCAAAATGGTAGGAGCTGGCCAAGAAAGCCCGATGTCCACAAGACAGGCGAGGGGAAAGAGAAGGTCATGAGCCAGCTGGAAATCCATGAACTTGAGCCTGCGTGAGGCTGGCAATCTCTCAGCTTTAGGAGGGACCTCGTCACTCTTTAAACGGCTTCCACTTGTCTAAGACTCGGGCAGGAAGATGTCCCTTTTTGATTAACTCAAAAGCCAGTGACTTTGGACTTTAGTTGTATCTGCATAATCCCTCTGTGGCAGAACCTCGATTAGTGCTTGATTGAACAATTGGAGGATAATGTGTGCCCGCCGCAGAACAGCCCCTTTCTCCTTACTTCGTCCATCTCTCATGAGGCAAGTACCCTCATAGCCCGCCGGAGCCAGAAACATGCTAGAGAAGGAATTCTGCGCATAGAGTTCAGACTAGCCACATTGACGGATCACAAAGCCATGAGCTGTCATTCTAAGACAACTTTTCAGGTGAAGAACACTATTCTGGAGACCATGAGAGCTGGAAATGCAAATTACATTCCCTCTGGTTTTAATAGTCATGAGGCTTAACTGTCTCCATGTAGTATTGCTGGGCTTTACGGCTATTAATGAGAATGTCTTAGTTCAGAAAAATGTTAGCGTTTTTGTTGTATTTTCTTCTGTATTAAATAATATGTACATTCAATTTAATAAAGTAGAATAAACATTTGTAATTCAAATAAGGAATAGTCATATCATAAAGCCAAACTTAAAATTGAGACACCTGATTTTCCAAGGAAAAGTCAAAAGACTTCTATTTTCTCCCATTGTTTAGCTTCTAATTAGTTTAGTCACCTTGGCCAAGTCATTTATCCCAAAGCTCACACCTGAGTTTTCTCCTGGGTGTTACGACGTAGCTGGCTCCAGAGATTTTTAAGGTCTACAAGGCTTTTGGCAACATTCATAAAACCATGAATTATTTCTAAACAACTATCTGTTGGATATTATTGACCAAATGACCTATAAAGTAATCAACTCAAAGAATTCAAAAATCTGGTAAATTAGCAACACTTTCTATTGTTTTTATGTCTGTAACTTTTTAGAAATCTGTATTTCACCAGGGACTCATGAATCTCCTACACGTGAATCTCTTTAGGGCAGTTTCCGAATGCTTCAGACCTTAGAGGATGGGAGATGTGAACTGTAGTGGGTTCTGTACGTCAAGATGGGGCTGACAGACATTATGCCTCATGGAGCACTGATAGAATAAGAAAAACACACCGTGGTGGTTCCTAAGTTCTAAACTACTATACATCACAGACCGGATCATTACTTGCCAGCCAGACTTGAAGAATATTTACACTGGTTATTGTGGTGAAGTTCTGGGATGACCTTTTTCTGATTTGCTTCAGGATCGCAGCACTACAAATTAGTCAGTGTTATCTCCCTACAGAGAATGAAGGCGCCTGAAAGGAAGTTTACAGCTGTTATTTTGGTTCACGCGAATTAATTTTTTTTTTTTTCTAGGAAGCTATCTATCCATCAGGGGGCGTGACCATCACTGTGTTCATGGGATCAGGCCCCAGGATAGGATTTCGTGAGAACAAAGATCTGAATGATCTGAGGCAAATTAAATCAAACTGTTACCCCCACTTTTGATGGGAACAAACATGAACGAGCCCCAACTAGTGTAATTTCTCATTCTTTTCAAAAGCCAGCCTTTTTTTTTTTACCAAAGTACAAAATCAGGCACCCCATTAGAGACCTCAAAAGACTAAGACAATGCAAATGAGGAGACAGAAAGCATGAGAACGCTGTAGGAGGGGAGAAAAAAAGAGAAAGGAGGAAGGGAAGGAGGGGGCCTACGAAGGCGTCTGATAGGGTAGATGGCCCCTGAAACTTAGCTGTATTGCTACCCTCAAGTATAAAGGACTTCTTATTGGAGAGTTGGAAATATGATGAGCAGTACCTTGTCCCCTTACACTTCTAGAGCAATTCATTAATTCAACAAATATTCACTGGGCCTCTACTCTATGCCGGGCATGTTGGGAAACAGCCATGAACACATGAAGACATTTTGTGGTTGATTCTCCTACTGTGTCTTTTCTCAAGCCTTGCATAATCTAAGTCGGAATAGATCCTGGAAATATGAGATATTTTTGCCTCCTAGGGTAAAATCAGAATATGAACTAAAAGAAACACAAAATATTACTTCTCAGAGGCTTTTGTATTTTGATTTTCATCGAAGGAAGTGATGGCTAATTACTTCTTCCTAGACATCTCCAGTCTGACATTATACAGTTTGTCCAAAATTATGCTTGTCAAAAAAAAAAAAAAAAAAAAGGAATCTTCATATAGGTAACAAACAAATAAAAATCCAGCAATGGTGTGATTTTCCTGATGTCAGAATTTCACCAGCAGTAATTTCCCTTTCGTCTTCAAGAACTGAATTTGTTTAAAAGTTTATATTTACCTCAGGAGAGGCCTTGCCTTTTATGCTTTAGTTTTTTTTAAGTTTCTTTCTTTCTTTTTATTTGTGAGTGAGTCAGAGACGGCGTGAACAGGGGTGGGGCAGAGAGAGAGGGAGAGAGAGAATCGCAAGCAGACTCCTTGTACTGCCAGCACGGAGCCCAAAGCTCGAACCCACAAAACCGTGAGATCATGACCTGAGCCAAAACCAAAAGTCAGACGCTTAACTGACTAAGCCCCCCAGGTGTCCCAGAAGAGGCCTTGTCTTTTAAATATGTAGACTTAAATATTTACAGATGAAATAATGTGATGACTGGAATCTTCCTCAAAATAACCTGGGAGCAGACAAGGTATGTGAAGATATAGATGAAATAGGATTATCCAGGGGTTGATCATTTAAAAAAAATTTTTTTTAATGTTTTTATTTATTTTGAGACAGAGAGAGACAGAGCATGAACAGAGGAGGGGTGGAGAGAGAGAGGGAGACACAGAATCCGAAGCAGGCTCCAGGCTCTGAGCTGTCAGCACAGAGCCCGACGCGGGGCTTGAACTCACGGACAGTGAGATCGTGACCTGAGCTGAAGTCGGACGCTTAACCGACTGAGCCATCCAGGTGCCTCAGGAGTTGATCATTTTGAAAACTAGGTGATGGACACATGGCATTCCTTATACTATTCTTTTTAGTTTCATGTGTTTGAAAATGTCCACAGTAAAACACTTTTTAAACTATCATATATTGTAATATGTAAATTATTATAATGCATTATTATGTGTAATAATAAATTATATATGATATATATCTAATATGTAATATATAGAATATCGCATGAACTTCTTGATTGCTTAGAATCAGAATGTGAGTGACAGATTAATTCAATCTATGGAATGAGAATGCTCCCTGCCACAATAATCCTTCCACAGTATTTTCGACCCTCTGAATGAATATGCCAATGCAATTTTAAGAGTTAAATCGATGGTCTTTATCACAATATGTCCTGTGTGGTAGCTTTGAGGGCGATGTTCTTGAAAAAAATTAGATAGCCGAAAAAAGAGAGGAAAAGGGAAAGGAAAGAAAAACCTGTAACATTTCAGCTGTTTAACTAATTTGGGAAGAAAATAAACAAAAGTGTTTCAAGAGCCAAGTTGAACATTTGGTGTCCATGAAGAAACGAAAACACCCGGGGAATTGAGATCGTAGAGACAAGACAAACGATGTTAGTTACCAAATGGAAAATCGGGACTGCATGTTTTCTGAGTGCTCTCACTTGATGAACTCACAGACCATGTGTTTAATAAAAGTATTTATGGCAAGTGATTCCATAAACACAGAGTATATGAAGAAACTGTGGCTTATGAGACAGTGTCTGCACAATAACAAATATCTGATCGGAAAGTTTAAATAATAATCAATTTTGAGGTTTCAGAACATCTGGACTTCGGGTTCTTTGCATTCACTCAACAAATATTTATTGGCTCCATATAGGCTTCAGGCACTGTTTTGGGAGCTAGGCAAACAGAAACAAAATAAGCAAAGTTTTTGCCCTCCTGAAGCTTATATTCTAATGGAAAAGATCAGACAGTAAACATAATAAAAGTCAGAGACGTAAGGGTTGTGGAAGGAGGAACGGGCAATAGGGAGTACAGGAGTCGGAGGGAAGGAGGTGGCCATTTTTTTTTTTTTTAATTTTTTTTTTCAACATTTATTTATTTTTGGGACAGAGAGAGACAGAGCATGAACGGGGGAGGGGCAGAGAGAGAGGGAGACACAGAATCGGAAACAGGCTCCAGGCTCTGAGCCATCAGCCCAGAGCCTGACGCGGGGCTCGAACTCACAGACCGCGAGATCGTGACCTGGCTGAAGTCGGACGCTTAACCGACTGCGCCACCCAGGCGCCCCGGAGGTGGCCATTTTTAAAAAGGGTACTCCGAAAAGGGCTCAGGGAAGAAGAGACGTATGAAGAAGCCACACAGAGACGCGTTAGGGAAAAGGATTCCAGGTGGAGAACAGCAAGTACAAAGGCCCTGAGGCGGGAGCACATCTGGAGTGTTGGAGAAGCACCAAGGAGGCTGGCGTGTCTGGGTCAGCCTGAGCATGGGGAAGGCGTGGGAGGTGAGGGGGAGGGCCGACCTTGACACAGCTCTGACAAGGTCTCTCCACCCCTACCCTATGGGGATCTCTGCAGTAAAGACTGTCCATTTATTTTTTTTATTTTTATTTATTTATTTTTTTTAACGTTTATTTATTTTTGGGACAGAGAGAGACAGAGCATGAACAGGGGAGGGGCAGAGAGAGAGGGAGACACAGAATCCGAAGCAGGCTCCAGGCTCTGAGCCATCAGCCCAGAGCCCGACGCGAGGCTCGAACCCACGGGCCGCGAGATCGTGACCTGAGCTGAAGTCGGACGCTCAACCGACTGAGCCACCCAGGCGCCCCAAGACTGTCCATTTAAGTGGTCATGGGCTGGTCGAAAATAATGAAACTTCCGTGCTACCGCCTTGGTCACTGGTGGGGGCCACTGAGCATGCTGGAAAGCTGGCGTAGACCCCACTGAACTCCACCAAAGGAGGCTGTCAGTGCAGCCCGCTCCCCTCAGCTGAGCAGCAATGACTTTCTTGAGAGATCTGAGCAGCTCACATCCTCTCAGAGGCAAGCAGAGCCTTATTTCAGCATCTCCAAATGCAAGTTACACTGAAAGCTCTACCTTTCCCTTGGCTAAGGCCTGCTTTAGGCTTAGAGGTCTTCAGGGAAGGAGATGAGCAAGCAGAGCTGGGCTCTCTCTCCCTTGCTCACCTCCTCTCCCACTTAATGAGTCCAGCCTAAGAGGAGAAGGGGTTAGAAGAAAGAAGGGGCTGTTCAAGCAGAGCGGGGGTGATCTGGGCCTAGTGAACATTTAGCACTGATGGTCTCGGAGGTAGGGCCAGGGCTAGGTGGAGGAGAGTCAGGCATTTGCCCCCAAAAGCAATACTTGGGGCACCTGGCTCGCTGAGTCACAAGAGCAGGCGACTCTTCATCTCAGGGTCGTGAGTTCTAGCCCCACGTTGGGGGTAGAGATGACTTACGCAAGTAAATAAATCAACTTAAAAAATAAAACCTTAATAACCAAGGTAATGGTACTTTAACAAAATGTTTGTTTTTTTTTTTTTTTAAAATAAAAGGTAGCACAGGGGCACCTGGGCGGCTCAGTCGGTTAAGCGTCCAATTCTTGATTTCAGCTCAGGTCATGATCTCATGGTTCATGAGGTTGAGCTGCACGTCGGGCTCTGTGCCGACAGGGCAGAGCCTGCTTGGGATTCTCTCTGTCTCTCTCTCTCTCTCTCTCTCTCTCTGTCTCTCTGCCCCTCCCCCACTCACGTGCATGCTTTCTTGCTCTCTCTCAAAATAAATAAATAAACATTTAAATAAATTAAATAAATTACTTAAAAATAATACAAAAATCCTACAGTGAACCGACAACACATTTTTTTTTAAAATTTTTTTTTAACGTTTATTTATTTTTGAGACAGAGAGAGAGAGCATGAATGGGGGAGGAGCAGAGAGAGAGGGAGACACAGAATCGAAAGCAGTTTCCAGGCTCTGAACCATCAGCCCAGAGCCTGATGTGGGGCTCGAACTCACGGACCGTGAGATCATGACCTGAGCCAAAGTCGGACGCCCAACCGACCAAGCCACCCAGGCGCCCCAACAACACATTTTTCATAGGCGGTCAAGGAGCTGTTGAGGCAATGTGAAGAGTGGCATTTAACATGGCGTTCTCTAGTCGAGGGCAATTATGTGCAGGTCGGCCAATCTTGCCTTGCCTGCCATCCCACACCTCTGTGAGGAAGGCCTTCCTCACCTTGCCAACCCTGCAGTGCCTCTCTTCCTCAGGATCTGACTCAAGGGTCTCCTACTCCTGGAAGTCTTCCTTGACTACTTCTATAGAACATATACTTATACCCCCTAAACTCCACATGTTGAAGTTCTAACTCCCAAAGTGACAGAGTTGGGGGGAGAGGGGCTCTTGGAAGGTGACTAGGCCGCCAGAGTGGAGCCCTCATGTGTGGATTGCTGCTTGTAGCAGAAGAGAGAGTAGAGAGCTTGCTTCTTTCTCCCCACCACGTAAGGAAACTGAGAAGAAGGCCCTCACCGGACACCAAATCTGCTGACATGGGAACTTCCCAGCCTCCAGAACTGTTGTGGCAGTCTTCAGTCTGTGGTATTTTGTTACTATAGCCAGAGCTGACTAGGACAGCCCCCCTCCCGCCCAACTTCCATTGCTCAGAAGGATCTTCAAACCTTCCACCGCACTGCCCCTGTACCCTCTTCACAACCATTTTGTATAGCCTCAGTAAATGGTGATACCCTCTAAATCACAAGCACCTTCCTTCCCTTTCTTAATACTCTGCAGAGCATCTGGCATTTCAGATACCTTAGATTTTTTTCTCAGCAATATACTTTGGGCATTGCATGTTCCTAATTCATAGAACTAATTGTTTAAACCCTGAAAGAGCTTTGATAAACACAAACGCATTGAACGTCCCCGGCATCTTCTCTTTATCCCATTTTTTGATGGGGACTCCCTGCGAGGCTCAGCCTAACAGCAGCGAAAGAAAGAAAAGAAGAGAAAACCCAAATCCCATGACTCCACGACGCCGCGGCGCCCGCTGCTGAGCCTCTCTTCCGGGAGCTTTCTCAGTGTTACTTTTCAGATTGAAGAAACCAGAAACCCATGAAAACAATAACCTAGAAACAAAAAATCAAGAAAAGTCAAAAGAATTTTGGGGATTCCAAAATGTAGCAAAGACACAAGTTTAGAAACATCTTTGAAATTCAAACTAGATTTCTTGTTATTTTGGAGTGGTTGAAAGCAAGTTGGAAGATCCACACGTGTAAGACGCCAATAAATACCCACCCGCACCCCCCCCATTCCAGTGCTGTTTTGTAAGGGAGTGTGTGTGTGTGTGTGTGTGTGTGTGTGTGTGTTTAAGAACACGGTGTTCAAGAAAAAACAAACCAACGACAAACAAAAACCAGGCCAACCATTTATGAACAACTCTTCCCAAGTTTCAAGAATTTTCTGACAAAATATCTTCTGTCATCTCAGAAATCTCAAAGTCCCCAAAAGCAAACCGATTATCTGAAGGCTGACCTCAGGGGTTACTCATTCATGAGGCCAAGTGTTTTGAATGCCATTGCCAACTGATGACAGTGGATGTTGGAACACTCATTCTGGCCTCCTCTGGGTAGTCACCTCTCAGTTGACTTGACAAATGCAGCCTTGAGGAAGCCTCACATTTGGGGATCACTTACTGATCTTTCTCCAGTCCCGGAGCATGCAAAACAAAGGGGTCAGGTGGACTGCTGGGTTTTACCTGGAAGAAAAATTTCTCTTGACAACACCACCTTCCCCTCCCCACCCCCCGCCAACCCCTCAGAAGAACATGGTCTGATGGGCTCATTCTACCCTGCTCACCTTGGACCTTTGTATGAGCCATAGCGACGTTGGGAGAGCCCCTGTGCAAGGCAGCCCAAGGCACATAGCTCCTCAGCTCGGGGTGAGGCCGGGAGCCTGTTTGCCGATGAGCACACATCATTTGCACTCCTGGACTGGGCTCCTTTCTCTGGGAAGAGGCAAAATAGGTTCCTGCCTTCTTCCTGCTTCGGCTCTCATTTCCCTGCTACTCTCCCTTTGGTTTTCTGTGACCTCTAACCCAGCCTCTCCAGTCTGATCCAGTGGACCAAATATTAGCTTTGCAGTCACACAGATTAAGTCTTAATCTGGCTCTGTCACTGAAACAGTGTGCGATCTTGGGCACGCTATGTCATCGTCTAGAAGAGCTAGTTCCTATTTCTTCTCCTCTTGCCCTAAACCAAAAGAGGCCCCTCTTACCGCAAAACAAGACCCAAAGCTTGCATATTCATAAAGGTAGTTCAAAATGATATATAAGACACTCATACAGAGGGGACAGACACCAGGCAATTTGGGAACAAAAACAGGAAGGACACATACGTTTTTAAACTTCTAGCTTTTGAACCATATAAATATATTATCCATTCCACAAAGGTATGATTAAAAAATAAATCAGAGATAGATCTGTAGAAAAAAATTACTCCACGTAAATCATCTCTGACTTTCCCGCAGATAAATATTATAATAGGTTTACTTTGTTTAATTTAGATTCATTTTGACAAGTGAGCTTTTTATTAAAATGGCCATAAATATTAAATATTTTAAGTAATTATATCTGCATGATAGAATAAGGCAATAAATAAACTGTATCGTTTCTGTTCTCCATTTTTATCCCATCCACTGACTCATAAAAAAAAATCTCTTGGGGCGCCTGGGTGGCGCAGTCGGTTGAGCGTCCGACTTCAGCCAGGTCACGATCTCACGGTCCGGGAGTTCGAGCCCCGCGTCGGGCTCTGGGCTGATGGCTCAGAGCCTGGAGCCTGCTTCGGATTCTGTGTCTCCCTCTCTCTCTGCCACTCCCCCGTTCATGCTCTGTCTCTCTCTGTCCCAAAAATAAATAAACGTTGAAAAAAAAATTTAAAAAAAAAATCTCTTGAGTAAAATGTTAACATTTGTAAAGCACTTTAAAGTTTACAAAGGCCTTCATGCGCTCTGATGAAGATCTTCCAGCTCCAGAAGCAGCCAGAGCAGGCGAGACTCTTCATCTCTCAGCTGAGGAAATGCGTTCCGATTTGCCCAAGGTCACAGAACAAGCAAGTGGTAGAAGGGCGATTTGAACCCAGTTCTCCCGGCTTTGAAAAATGCCACGGTGTTTCCTCTGATTTCAGGGCAGGATTCACACGAGAAATGTCTAAATTGATCTTGAGAGACTGGAAGAAGAAAAGCAAGACTTAAATAAACATTCTGTTGACAACATCATCATCATTCAAGCATGCCGTATTTTACGCTCCCCTGGTTCCATTTCTCTATTCTTAGATCTCCAGTGTGTTGCCCAGGAGCCCTTGACACCTGTCTCCAAAGTGTGTGTTTGTCGTGTGTCCCTACTTCGAAAGGAGTTAGGAGCAGAGAGCTCGAGATAGTTTGTCTGGATGGGAAAAGAAAACCAAACTTTCTCTTACTCTGAAAAGCACGATGAGCTTGGATTAATACCAAAATGGCAAGACATGCTACATAGCACCCTGAGGAGCGATTATGCCTACATATTTCGTTTAATTTAAGGGAAAGTGGTAAATTGGGTTTTTATGTGTGTAACATATTATGAAAAAGTGTACTGAAAAGGAATATTTCACCGGGTTTTTTTTTTCACTCCTACAAGCAATTCTCTTTTTAGCCCTAACTGGAGAAAGCTAAACATTTATTTATATCTTTTAACTGTCCTATTCTGTCTTGCCATCATCTTTCGGTTGAATACAACTGAGTTTTTCCGTGAGAGGGTCCTGTTAAGTACAAATCAACTTCAGAGATTAAACACATGTACACACACACGCACACCCACACACAGGGACACACAGGCATGCACACGTACACACACAGGCTATTATTCCACACTGTAGTTATATGAGGATTTCGAAATCAAAAAGCCTGGCTCAAGCCCTAACCTGGAACTTCCTACCTGTGAAACTCTGGGCGACTAACGCAAACTTCCTGAAGACTCACTTCCTGTCTTAGAATCATGGGACAGTCAAGAAAGACTTTGAAACATAGCCGTCATTTCTTCGTGCATCAATTCATTTCCTGCTTAGCACCTCTTCTGTGCAGGTCCTGAACCCGGGCCCTGGAGATAGAACAAAACAGCAATCCCAGCCCAAGGAAGCTTGCATTCTCTGCGGGGAGACAGATAATAACAGAGAAGATACATTTTTAGAGTAGCTATAAAAATAATGGGGGAAAAAAAGAAACTTAGAGGTGCAGATTGATTAGGGAAGACTGCGGTAAGAAAGAAAAAGTTTAAGAAATGTTAGTTGTTGGGGCGCCTGGGTGGCGCAGTCGGTTAAGCGTCCGACTTCAGTCAGGTCACGATCTCCCGGTCCGGGAGTTCGAGCCCCGTGTCAGGCTCTGGGCTGACGGCTCAGAGCCTGGAGCCAGTTTCCGATTCTGTGTCTCCCTCTCTCTCTGCCCCTCCCCCGTTCATGCTCTGTCTCTCTCTGTCCCAAAAATAAATAAATGTTGAAAAAAAAATTAAAAAAAAAAAGAAATGTTAGTTGTAATTATAAAAGTTGTAACATATTATTCTACCTTCACATATCGTATTTGCAATTCTCTGTGAGTAGACTAATGAATCTAACACTATTAATAGCATAGAAGATAATCAGACGCAAACATTCATGATGGTCACACTCCTCCTGCTTCTCTGCAAATAACTTAACATCCTGGAATTGTTCTATGCCCACCCCCACCCCCCACCGTCATTATTCAACACTTGCTTAACATGTAATTTTATAATACATCTGGTGTAAAAGTTGTAATAATGAGATGAGCAAAACTAGTCTGAGCCTGTCAAAATAAATATATAAAGTAGATCTACTCCTTTTGAAAAAAACATGCTTTCTGGGGCGCCTGGATGGCTCAGTCCGTTAAGCGTCCGACTTCGGCTCAGGTCATGATCTCGCGGTTTTGAGTTTGAGCCCGGCGTCAGGCTCTGTGCTGCCAGCTCAGAGCCTGGAGCCTGCTTCGGATTCTGTGTCTGCCCCTCCCCCGCTCACGCTCTGTCTCCCTCTGTCTCAAAAATAAGTAAAACATTAAACAAAAACATTTTTTAAAATGTTCTTTCTGTAGGGTGGAGTGTCCATTTTGCATTTCCTTGATGGGACGCAGTCACTTGCCCCCAGCGTGAAGTTCCCTTTGAAGCAATTGTCAAACCCAGTGAAAACAGGCCTCTGTGGCTTTCATTACTTTTCAGAAAATGGGGTCTTTATCCAGATCCCTTCTGTTACGATGACCCCACTTAGCTCTTCGTTTTATTTCTTACCTTCTGGTGTTTCTCTTTCTACCTTTCTCCCCTCTCAGATTCCTCCTTCTCGTCCCCTCCTCCTTCTTTTTCCAGCCTTCTTCTCCCTGCAAGTTACTTGGGAGAGGAGGCATTTTATCTTCAAGCGAGAACGTCTCAGACTATGCAAAATAGGAATCTCTCCAATTCCTTATCCCGGGCAGCTTGAATCATCTGAAAGCTTTGCCCAAATCTCTAACGGCACAGAGAGACAAACCCTCCTAATGGCAATGGAGGAAAAAACAACTCTCCTTCTAATGGCAAAGAAGGAAAAAAAACCCCGAAAACGAAAAAACTCCACCAGCTCTGTGGCCCCAGGTTCCTCAACCTCTCTGAATCTGTTTCCTCCGTGGAGCGCAACTATATTTTTTCTGCTTAAAGCTTGTTTTATAAATTAGAAGTGATATATGAAAAGGGCTTGGCTCTTGGGCATGGCGAGGCAGCAACTGTTGAGCGATGTAAATTAATGGAGTCTTGAAGGGTTATGGTCATCGCATTTCATGTCCCGACAAATACATTAGTAACTTCTCTTTTTAAGTGTTTTGGTGTCCTGGAGGCCCTAACCATGAGTTGTCATGACCTCATTTGCCACTATTCTCAGCCATATTCTCTCTGAGCCTGACTCTTCCCTTCTGTCCTTCCTGGTGTCTGTGTCTAGAATGAGCTTTGCTTTTTCTGATTTCTTTGGGTTGTTGAAACAGCAGGGCCTTTCTTTCTGACCTAAAAACCCTCGCTTAGGTCTGGGCTTGCGTCAGCCGAACGCTGTCTTTCACAGCCAGGTGTCTTTCACGGCCAGGGAGAGAGTGTGGGCTCAAACATGGGTGCACTGCCCCCCCCACCCCCCACCCCACTACACCATATGGCCTCTGAGGACCAGCATTTGATTTTCATTTAATTGAAATTCTTGTAGAAGATCATGGACAATAGCATTAGCAGTAACCGGCTCTTTTCATTGTCCGAATAATCCTGGTCTGTTTTTGTGCAGATGTTGCCTTGCTCCCGGGGCAGCTGTGAGTGTGTGAAGTCCTCATCAGCGACGTGGACACTGCCCAAATGGTAATCATCACAGAAAGTTTAGAAAATTACCAACAGATTACAGCTTCTGTCTGCCAGCACTTTCAATGCCAGCTAGCTGGGGGCTTTTTTGTTTTGGTTGGTTTTTTGTGTGTTTTTGTGAGTTTTTTTCTTCGGTACTGGAACAGGTTGTGATTTAAAGTAAGCCTTTGTAAATGCGAATGAACATACAGGGCTCACACCCAATTAACAAGCTTGGACAAACGAGGGCACATACATGGTGTATTTGCAAGGATAAACAACAACTGAGCAAACTGAGGATGCTTTTCTCCCTGTCTCTTACCTTAATAATGCTCAATGCAACTCCGTATTACCCCGTCATAGCGCTGTATGTGGTGAGGGACACTTCCTGCCTGTCAAGGGCAAATACGACGATGTTGGATCACAATGACCATGGTATGAGCCATTTACCAGGACAGAAAAAAATAAAGCTGCAAGCTTCTACTCACATATGCTTCTATCTATTTTGAAGTCCAAAGGCTATGAGTGACATACCATCTAAGTGAGTTGCAAAAGCGAACATCTTAGTCTTACCCCTGCTTCTGCTATACATTCTCTCAGTTACCCCCAAGGGCTCCTTCAGCTGGCAATACAATAACAATAACAATGCTATTTTTTGTTTCTTTTTTCAAGTATATTTATTTATTTTGAGAGAGAGAGAGAAAGAGAGAGAACGTGAGCAGGGATGAGGCAGAGAGAGAGGGAGAATCTCAAGCAGGCTCCACGCTGTCAGAGCAGAGCCCCATGAGGGGCTCGAACCCATGAAACTGTGAGACCATGACCTGAACTGAAATCGGGAGTCAGACACTCAACTGACTGAGCCACCCAGCAGCCCCTCCCTATGCTATTTAATCAGCTATACAATCTTTTTCTCTACTTTGTCCTGTGTCCTTCCTTTGGATGCATTTTTAAACAGTTTCCAAAAAATTCAGTCTCCTATGAAGCGTGAATTTCTGTTTTTTGTATTTAATTTTTTTTTCACTGTTTATTTGTTTTTGAGAGAGAGAGACAGAGTGCAAGTGGGGGAGGGGCAGAGAGAGAGGGTGACACAGATTCCGAAGCAGGCTCCAGGCTCTGTGCGAGGTGGGGCTCAAACTCACAGACGTGAGATCATGACCTGAGCTGAAGTCAGAGGCTTAACCGACCGAGCCACCCAGACGCTCCTAGATTGCATTATTTTTTTATTATTCAGATCAGTTTTGCTATCTCTACTGATTTTAACTGAACAATGTGTCTGGGGAATAATGTGAATTTAGATCTGACAGGTCAACTTTTATTTCGACCCTATGGGGTTGGGACAGACCCTTAGAAACCAATAAGAAACCGACCTCTCAAGAAGTCTGGCAAGTTCCTCAACTTCCATTTTCTCATCTGTCAACTTATGGCCACACAGCTTCTGTATTGCACAACATGTTCCTGTCATGGTTGAGCAAAGGCAGCCTGTCAGTAATAGAACAGAGGTGGGCAAATTAAACGATCTTCAAAAATCCCTTTGAGCTAAAATTGAATCGTTATGTCAGTGAGGTACTCCAGTTTTTTTCAAAATTTCCTCACATTTGCTTTTAAAATATCATTTTACCAATTATTTTTAATATATGTTCTGGACTAAATTTGGCTTAAAAATATTCTGAGTTTCAGTTTGTATGCTAACTTAAAAAAATGAAATAGTAGGGGTGCCCGGGTGGCTCAGTCGGTTGAGCATCCGACTTCGGCTCCGGTCATGACCTCGCAGTTCGTGAGTTCGAGCCCCGCGTCGGGCTCTGTGCTGACAGCTCAGAGCGTGGAGCCTGCTTCCGATTCTGTGTCTCCCTCTCTCACTGCCCCTCCCCCACTCTCTTGCTCTCTTTCAAAAATAAATAAACATTTAAAAAAATGAAATAGTAAATATATATTTAAAAAAAAAAAAACAATGAGTTTCCAAACTTTATGAACACCACAAAACTCAAAGTCCTGTAACTCATGTAGCATGCCATAGAGATAATCTACACACTGATTTAAACTGAGATTGCTAACAAATTTAAACGGATTGCTAAACATCAAATACTGATGCTAATTCATAGGGAAGACTCTTAGGGCTTAACCATCACCATAAATACCGTGTGCTCTGGAGTGAACTTCCCCATAAGGATCATTGGTCTTGGAACCCAACCAAGGGCGTTTAGTTACTGACTCATTAATAAGAAACCCTTGACGGAATGATTCTCCCTGTCAAGTGGCCCTGATAATGTTAGAATCTAGCTCTTCTCCTGAAGGTAGTAGCATATTTATGTCAAACAGCTATACCTCACATCCAACCAAAAGGGCACAGGGAAGCTTCAAAGTTTATTCACACCATGTTGGTTGGCTTCAAGTAACTTTTCCTTTCTTTGTAATTTCCAGATCAACACTGTTTTGCACTCCACATCCCCACTTTGAGCTTACTTGTTTGGTAGCCAACTTTCTAAGGACTGATGGTCACATACATCGAATTGCCTTCAGAACATTTTTCAGGTAAGTAGAATTATTCCAAGTCTAGGGGCACCTGGGTGACTCAGTTGGTTGAGCGTCTGTCCAATTCTTGATTTTGGTTCATGTCATGACCTCATGGTTTATGAGGTCGAGCCCCACGTGGGGCTCTGTGCTCACCGTTCAGAGCCTGGTTGGGATTCTCTCTCTCTCTGCTCCTCTCCCATTCATGTGCTCTCTCTCTCTCTCAAAATAAATAAAATAAAAACATGGAAAAAATTTTAAAAAAAGAATTATTGCAAGTCTGAAAGCTTGCTTGCCAACGGAACACATTCAAGTCATCAGAGAAAGAAATTATACTCTAAACATGAAGTCCAGGACTAGTCCATTGCTTCTAAACTAGAAGCCCAGGACCCTCCCCTCCCAGATTACTCTCACCCTGCTTTTTCCTTTGATAGTCCTTTGATAGTCAACTCCTTCTTCATGTTGAAGTCCTTTGAAAGTCAACTCCTTTCCTTTGATACCTTTGATAGTCAACTCCTTCTTCATGTTGAATACATTGAATTTCATTTTAATTACTGGACACTGTCTGTGCAGCATTTAAGCATGAATTAAAAATGTAGAGACCACATAGAAAACTACAGAAAATTTTAGACTAGTATTGGTAGTTAAAAGTTAAAAAAAAAAGATAAAATGAAAAACATAAAAATGATATATTGTTCTGAATTTCGCATAAGACAGGCTAAAAATCTTCCTTAGGAACAATTTTCTACCTGCCATATTCACATTAACTGCCACATGGTATAAATTTAGTCCTTGATCTACCAAGGAGTGCCCTTGACCTTCCAACAGATTCCGTACACACCAACGACCTCTTCGTGTCACTGCTGTGTTTTCTTCAGCTCCCTTCTACTCTGTCTCTTGACTGGGTTTCCACTCAAGTGCCATAGATGTTCTTGCAAAGGCCACTAAAGATAATGGCTTCTATCACAGCTAATCTTTTCCCAAGGCAAATAGTATTCAGGGTGAAAAGAAAGCTCCTGGCTAATTTATGTTGCTTAGAAAACCAAAATAGATAAAGGAATCGCCTTTAAAAATCACCACCACGCTATAATATAATCAGGAACTGGGTAAATTCAACAATAGAAGGAAGTCAAATAGGCTGACCTTTCCCAAGTTGTTTTAAAACTGACATGTGAGTGGAAGTTACTGGTGTGGTTTTGTTGCAGCTTCTGTTTTCCTAAGGAATTTGGAATCTAAGCAGGGAAGTAGCCTGTTCTTTAAACTAGGAGTAGAACCAGAAAGAACACACCCATCCTTGGGGGGATGGGGGGGGGGAGGGGGATTATTCTAGCTGGGATCCAACTCCCCAAAAGATACAACTAAAATCACCAACCAGCAACTTGAACAAGAAGTATTATTCATCTCTTACTATTGACCTGCACTGTTCCAAACATTGGTAGAACTTGAAAAGAGCAAGGATACAAAAGAAGTATTGGAATGTCCTGAGTTAAAAACTGGTCTCTTCTCTCAAGAAGTTTACAGCCTAGGGGCCCCTGAGTGGCTCAGTCAGTTAAACATATGACTTGAGCTCAGGTCATGATCTCACGGTTCGTGGGTTCGAGCCTCAAGGGAGCTCTGTGCTGACATCTCAGAGCCTGGAGCCTGCTTCAGATACTGTGTCTCCCTCTCTTTCTGCCCTTCACCCACTTTCTCTCTCTCTCTCTCAAAGTAAATAAACATTAAAAAAAATTTAAAAAAAAAAGTTTACAGCCTAACTCAACATTGTATTTTAAACATGTTTGAAAGTATTTAATTTTTTGCATCATCACCTATCACTTTTGAAGTTATTTCTATAGTGTCTACATAAATTATTATTCCTGAATTTTTCTAACATGGACCAAATACTCTGTGTGTTATATATTGTGTTGTCTTTTCGTATAAATATATTAACGAATCACCAAGAAGTAGGAGCCATCGTTAAGCCATGCGGTTTTAGCTGGGTTTATAAAATATGGTTATTAGAACAATGTCCCAGTGTGGTAAGTGGATTTATCCAATTTATACTTACCAGTCAAAAAGTAATGCCCCCAAGTGAAACCTGGAGAATACATTTCTAACAGCCAATGCCAGAAGCAGAACCCCATGGTCAGTCATTCCTTGGATTATATCTTCATCCAGAATTGTGCTGTGTTTGAAATCTTCAGCTTCAAACCTGTCATCAAATTATCTTCTATTTGTCGAGCTTTACTTTCCTTGCTTCCAGTAACTACCCTTGGCGTCCTCCTGGGTTCTGCTGATTTCCCATCATCTTCCATTTCTTCTGGATTCCTCTCCCGTATTGCATGGCCCATAGCCTTAAATCTCTCACACCGCGTTCCACATTCTTTTGTCCTTCTCCTGCTCCTGTCCTGTCCATCCTTGATCTTGGGTCAGTTTATTATCTGTTTTAGCTATATCTGAACTGGCAGAGAAAAATCTTATCATTGTGTTGAGGGCGGCATTGCAAAATCATATTATTTTTTGACCGACTATTCTACTCGTTCTTAACTTCTCTTCCTCATTTCCCACAGAGATGCTGCCAAACTTTTCATTCTCCTTCAGCTTTCTTCTTATCCCCAAGAACTCACATCAAGGTATGACTTTGCCTCTTCTTTCACCTAAAAAAATAGAAGCCATCAGGCTTGACCCCTCTCGATATCTCCTTCCAGAAGCTTACCAATATTTGCAGGCTAGCTTTTCATTAAATCTTTAAACCCCAGTGTAAAAACCACTTCTTTGCATGGCCTACCCTGAATCATTCTCTCCCAATGCAATATATATATATATATATATATATACACACACACACACATATATATATTTAATTTCTATGTTTATTTATTTCTTTAAGAGAAAGAGAGAAAGCAAGTGGGGGAGGGGCAGAGAGAGAAAGAGAGAGAGAGGGAGAGAGAGAGAGAGAGAGAGAGAGAAAGAGAGTACCAAGCGGGCTCCATGCTATCAGCTCAGACCCCCAACTCCGGGACTGAACTCACTAACTGTGAGATCATGACTTGAACAGAAATCAAGAGTCTGACACTCAATTGACTGAACCACCCAGGTGCCTCTACTAGATATATTTTAATTTTTAGCTCAGAAAATGTAGCCTGTAATACTTATAATATTTATGGGTTAACTTTTTTAAATCGGTAATACATTCGTACTGTATAAAATTCCAAAGGTACAAAGAGAAATCAGTACACATTCTTCTACTCCTGGAACTAGATACCCGGTTCCTTGTGTATTCTCTAAAGATATTCTTGGGCACATGTAAGCAATTAAGTATATTCTTCCCCACCCACACTTTTTGTATACACAGATACTATCATATTATACACACTGTTATACACCCATCACTTAACAATGGATGCCAGAAATTATTCCAAGTCAGTATATAAAGTATTACCTCTTTCAATTTTACAGATGCATAGCTTGGTAGAATACAGACGGCCACAAATTCTTTGCCACTCATCTACTTAAAGAGATGGAGTCTATTTTCCTCCCCTTGTATCTGGGCTGCCCTCATAACTTATTTTGTCAACGGAATGAGGTAGAAATGATGCCGTATAACTTCTGAGGCTGGGCCTTAAGCAATCTGCAGCCTTATGTGCTGGGAACACTCCCTCTTGGAAGCTAGCCATCATGCTGGAAGAAGACCAAGCTATGAGGAGAGGCCACATGGATGAGAGTTTATGCTAATGCACTATGTCAACAATCCCAGCTGATTTTCCTTCCAACAGCCCGTACCAACTGCCAGCCATGTAAGTGAGCCATCTTGGGCATTCCAGCCTAGCTGAATCTCCAAATAACTGCAACCCCAAGTGACATCACCTACAACAGAACTTCCTAGCTAAGCCCCGTCACCCACAGAATTTTGAGAACAGGTCAATAATGGTTATTGTTGTAAGCTACTATGTTCAGGGTAGTTTGTGAATAGCAATTAATAACCGACAGCACATAGTAGGTCCATCATATGGATGTACTCTAATTTATAGAATCCAACCTCTGTTGATGGACATTCTGGTTGTTTTTTCTTCTGCTCGTCTTTTGTTATTACAGATAATCCTGCAATTAATTATAACGTATG
Source organism: Prionailurus bengalensis (assembly GCF_016509475.1). NCBI lineage: Eukaryota > Metazoa > Chordata > Mammalia > Carnivora > Felidae > Prionailurus > Prionailurus bengalensis. Next base: position 102,568,326 of record NC_057349.1, on the reverse strand, counting down.
ATGTCATTTTGCTTGCGTGAGCGTATCTGTGGGATGAGTTCTTAAAAGTAGAATTGCTCGATACAAGAGGATATGCATTTATCGTTTTGATAGCTATTGCAAAATTGTCATCCTCGAAGATTTTACTAATTTACACTTCTATCAATGATATATGAAAGTCCCTGCTCTCCCACACCCTCAGTAATACTGTGTGTTATCAGACTTTTTGATTTTTGTTAACTCTAATAGGCAGAAAGATAGAATTTCAGTCTGTAGCTCCATTTTTATAAATGAAGATACTGTAATACAGTTTAGAGCCACTTGTAATTTCTCTTAAGTGACCAGTCCCTGTCCCTTGCTCAGATTCTATAGGGGTATTGGTTTTTCAAATAGTTTATAAAAACTCTTAAGGGAATTTAACCATGTATTTTTTATTTTAAATTTTATTATTATTATTATTATTATTATTATTTTAGAATATTTATTTATTTATTGGGGTGGGGGGCAGAGAGAAGAGAAAGAATCCCAAGCAGGCTTTGTGCTGTCAGTGCAGAACCCGAATCAGGGCTTGAACCCATGGACCATGAGCTCATGACCTGAGTTAAAATGGAAAGTCAAATGCTTAACCCACTGAGCCACCTAGACGCCCCATTAAATTTCTTTTTAAATGTTTATTTATTTATTTTGAGAGAGAGAGAGAGAGAGAGAGTGGGGGGGGGGAGGGGCAGAGAGAGAGGAAGAGAGAGAATCTCAAACAGGCCCCACACTGTCAGTGCAGGGCCCCACGTGGGGCTTGATCTCACGAACCATGAGACCCTGATGCGAGCCAAAATCAAGAGTCAGATGCTTAACAGACTGAGCCACCCAGGAGCCCCTAATATAAGCAGTGAAGGGGCCCTGGCTGGCCCAGTTAGTAGTACATGTGACTTCTGATCTTGGGGTCATGAGTTCAAGCCTTGTGTTAGATGTAGAGCTTACTTAAAAAAAATAAACAAAATAAATATAATATAGAGATTACTTTAAAAATAAATAAAATATGTATAATATAAGGAGTAAATATTTTTTCCAGTGTGTCATTTTTCTTTTGATTTCGATTAGGATTATGTGGTCAAATTTATATTACAGTGAGGTAGGGTCTTTGCCATTCTGATACTTAGACTTTTTTTCCACATTTTTATTTTAATTGTTTTTAGCATTTAAGTCTTCTCTAAGATATGGATCTTTTTTTTTTTTCTTTCCAGATGGCTTTCTGTTGTATTTCACGATCCATTTACAAACCTTTCTTGTAGTCCTGTACTCCTCAAGGACAGGAAACCTGTCTCTTTAATGGCTGAACCCTGAAAACCCAGAACAGTTCATACATAAAAGACTTTCAGGGCAACTGGGTGGCTCAGTTGGTTGAGCATCTGACTCTTGATTTCGGCTCAGGTCATAATCTCACAGTTTGTGGGTTCGAGCCTGCACTGGGCTCTGCGTTGTCAGCAGGGAGCCTGTTTGGCGATTCACTCTCTTCCTCTTTCTCTGACCCTTCTCCAGGCGCATGCAGTCTCTCTCTCTCAAAAATAAATAAACAGGGGCGCCTGAGTGGCGCAGTCGGTTAAGCGTCCGACTTCAGCCAGGTCACGATCTCGCGGTCCGGGAGTTCGAGCCCCGCGTCAGGCTCTGGGCTGATGGCTCGGAGCCTGGAGCCTGTTTCCGATTCTGTGTCTCCCTCTCTCTCTGCCCCTCCCCCGTTCATGCTCTGTCTCTCTCTGTCCCAAAAATAAACTTTGAAAAAAAAAATTTAAAAAAATAAATAAATAAACATTTTTTAAAAGACTCTCAATAAGTATTGATAGCCGTTTGAAAAACTCTGGTTCTGCACTGAATTCTACAGATAAAATCACTCTTTCTCTCCCTTTTTAAAATTCATTTTTGAGAGAGAGAGGGAGCAAGAGAGAGCGCGTGCAAGTGAGCCAGGGACAGAGAGAGAGGGAGAGAGAGTATGGAGCCCAAAGTGGGGCTCGAGCTTACATGATACAGGGCTCGAACTCACAAACCGTGAGATCATGACTTGAGCCAAAGTCGGATGCTTAACCGACTGAGCCACCCAGGCGTCCCTAAAAGTACTCTTTCTGACATCATCAGGGAAGATTTTGTATGAGAAAGATTTTGTAAGATTTTCTTGAGAAAGAGCAAAAAGGCTTCACTTTGAACGCCCATGTTGGAAGCACTGTGACTTAAGTTTGGGTGATATAGGAATACTTTTGAGTCTCTCTTTTCTCTGGCTTTATTTACTATCCACCAGGCGTGACTGCTATTTCTTCCAATGCTAATCAATTAATACGACAGATGTCAAACACTTGATCACCCTGCACACAGAGATAGAGGTCTGGAACGTTAGTGGGTACTTTAACCGTATCTAACCTCTACACAATAATTAATTTTAATTGCTTTTCACCCTGGTTACATGACCTCCTAACTTCCTGGTACTGGTTTAACTTTGTGAAGAAACTAAGAAAAGAAAACAAAAAACAAAAATAAAAAAAACCCACAAGAAAACCCTGATGTGAAACTCTTAAAAAACAGATGTGAAATATGTTTTAAATGTTCTATACACAAATATAAAACATACTGATAACAAAGGAAACATGTTGCTTTCATTGTTTGCTTTGGGTGCTGCATCTCTTCTCCCAAAGAATATCACTGCCTTAAACTCTATTCCTCAACAGACACCGCCTGCTTCTGTAAATCACCTTCAGATTTATCTAATGATCAAAAGTCTTTACCACCTGCTCACGCTCTAACTCTAGTATTCCAAGTGGCTAACATTTTTTTTTAAGTTTATTTATTTCTGAGAGAGAGACAGATTGTGAGCAGGGAAGGGGCAGAGAGAGAGGGAGACACAGAATCCGAAGCAGGCTCCAGGCTCTGAGCTGTCAGCGTAGAGCCCGAGGCAGGGATGGAAATCAGAAACCTCCAGATCATGACCTGAGCCGAAGTGGTCGCTTAACTGACTGAGCCACTCGGGCGCCCCCCAAGTAACTAACATTTATAATGGTTCTTGGTAATCTCCCCGATAGGGGGATACATGTAGGCAAGCACATGTGCACGCAAACATTCTGTCTCGCTTCTTTTCATTCCTGTGTGCTTCAGTCAAAAGAGGAAATGTGTTAGGAATAAAGGTATCATTAGAAACTTAAGAAACCACCAAAGTATTGCTTGAGAGAGCTGTGGTTGAGAGGGACCAAAAAAGGATGATAGGAGGTCATTCTTTCTTTCCAAGAATGGCCTCTTCCCTGTAAAGATAAGTATTGCAAATAATGATTAATACACACTTATTTAACCCCCTTCAAGTGAATCAGGAACCCCTCTTCCATGGGTACACTCTACTTATATACTGCCTTTCCCTTGTGTTTCTCAAAAGACTACAGGGAAAACATTCTCCTGAGAGGTTGAGCTTTAGTTGGTATATTTCACCAACTAAAAATATTTTTTGTGGGGCGCCTGGGTGGCGCAGTCGGTTAAGCGTCCGACTTCAGCCAGGTCACAATCTCGCCGTCCGTGAGTTCGAGCCCCGCGTGGGGCTCTGGGCTGATGGCTCGGAGCCTGGAGCCTGTTTCCGATTCTGTGTCTCCCTCTCTCTCTGCCCCTCCCCCGTTCATGCTCTGTCTCTCTCTGTCCCAAAAATAAATAAAAAAACGTTGAAAAAAAAAATAAAAAAAAAAATTTTTTTGTTCGGTTTTATGCTAGACGTACACATTTCACCTAGTGGTTGAACATGTAAGAAATATATATATCTTTATACTTAAATATATATGGCTAATGACTCTTCTTCAATATGCGATCTTCATAGTAGATTATATTTATTCAGAACATGTGAAACCATCTGTTTGAAATTATCTCTAGTAGGGGCGCCTGGGTGGCGCAGTCGGTTAAGCGTCCGACTTCAGCCAGGTCACGATCTCGTGGTCCGGGAGTTCCAGCCCCGCGTCAGGCTCTGGGCTGATGGCTCAGAGCCTGGAGCCTGTTTCCGATTCTGTGTCTCCCTCTCTCTCTGCCCCTACCCCGTTCATGCTCTGTCTCTCTCTGTCCCAAAAATAAATAAAAACGTTGAAAAAAAAATTAAAAAAAAAAAAAGAAATTATCTCTAGTAAAGCTTGTTAAAATATAACACATCTACTTGTAGGGCTATAATCCTCCCCACCCCTTACATCCCATCCCTGCCCCAGCCAGCTTTAAGGGGAAAAAAATGGGGGCACCTGGGTTGAGCAGCTGACTTTTGATTTCAGCTCAGGTCATGATCCCAGGGTGGTGGAATCAAGCCTCACGTCAGGCTCTGCGTGGAGAGATTCTATCTCTCCCTCTGTCCCCTTCTCCACGTATAGGCTATCTACTCTTAAAAAAAAAACAAAAAAAAAAGGATTTTTACAAAAGTAAATAAAGTACAAAATTTACAAAAGTAAATAAAGAAGATAACATAAATGGAATCTGATATGTACATCTCAAATGGTTTTACTGCATAAATTATGTCTCAGTGGTTTTTGAATATTGATAATAATTTGTATGGCTAAAATATACCATTAAAGGATACAATATCCTGTAATAAAAAACAAAAGTATTTACCATATGGCTTGATCATATGTATTTGTATCCAAATGCACCCATTTATAATATATCAGGGCATAACAGCTCCAGGTTATTTGAAGAACATTACTTGATAAAGAGCAATAAAGGCAGAGGAGTTGATGGAAATTCTTCCGCCTCCTTCCCCTACTACTGGCCTTGTAATCCACCAAAAAATAGTTTATTCAAGTTTTCCATTTGAAGTCTTCCTTTACTCAGGAATATAGCATATCCAATAGGTATTGTCGTGATTTCAAGATGGCCAAAATTTCTTTGACACTTCTCCCACCGAGAGGTGGTGTCCATGTACTTCTGTCCTAGAGTCTGAATGGGTTCTGTGGCTATGTTGACAAATAAAGTATAGCGGAAGTGAGCTGTGCCAGTTTCTGAGACAAGGCTATGAGAGATTGGCAGCCTCTATTTCCTGTCCCTTGGAACACTGTCTTGAAACTCCACCTCTGGGAGAAGCCAGCTGCCTTGCAGCATGTCTAAGTATCCTGAAACAGCCATGAGTGTAGAGGGTGCAGAGACCTGCTAGATCTCTCTCTGCTGTTCCAGCCATCCCAGCTCAGGAACCAAGACCAGTGTCAAGGAACCATCTGAGGCCTTCTAATCCTAGCAAACACCCATGAAGAAGAATGAAGATCCCAGACATATGGCCCCAATCTCGCTATCCCAGCAGTCTCCAGTTATTCAAGCAACACTAACTGGTGACCACAAACCTCATGTATCAGAGACAAGCTGTCCCTGCTGTGCCTGCTCTAATCCCTGACCCACAGAATCGTCATGGATATGATTGTTATCTTGATTCTGGTGATGGTTTCACAGATGTGTACACATCAAATTGTGCCCTTTAACTCTGTGAAGTTTACTGTATAGCAATTGCACATCAATAATGCTTTAACAAAAGAAAAAATAAATTGTTGTTGTTTTATACTACTGAGTTTTCAGATGGTTTATAATCTGACAGTAGATAAACTGAATATGTATCTTCCATATTTTGTGTTTTTCTGCTGTTTACTAAAACTTTATCAAATATAAACTTGACATATAAATTTAAAAGATATACCAAGTATTGTTTTGTAGAATATTTGAATTGATTTTCATCTAATGTCTGTAATCAAGGCCATACGATAGTTAACTGTGTTTGACATTTAAAAAAATCACATTATAGGGGCGCCTGGGTGGCGCAGTCGGTTAAGCGTCCGACTTCAGCCAGGTCACGATCTCGCGGTCCGTGAGTTCGAGCCCCGCGTTGGGCTCTGGGCTGATGGCTCAAAGCCTGGAGCCTGTTTCCGATTCTGTGTCTCCCTCTCTCTCTGCCCCTCCCCCGTTCATGCTCTGTCTCTCTCTGTCCCAAAAATAAATAAACATTGAAAAAAAAAATTGAAAAAAAAAATCACATTATAAATTATTAGTAGTAGTATTGGTGTTATTTTTCAACGTTTATTTATAAATAATATAATATAAATAGTTTCGGGCGCCTGGGTGGCGCAGTCGGTTAAGCATCCGACTTCAGCCAGGTCGCGATCTCGCGGTCCGTGAGTTCGAGCCCCGCGTCAGGCTCTGGGCTGATGGCTCGGAGCCTGGAGCCTATTTCCGATTCTGTGTCTCCCTCTCTCTCTGCCCCTCCCCCGTTCATGCTCTGTCTCTCTCTGTCCCAAAAATAAATAAAAAACGTTGGGAAAAAAAAAAAAAAGTTTGCATGTGGCAGAACCAGATCTTGACTCCAGCACCTAAGTGCCTAATCATCACTTCATTCTTGTACATTCATTAGTAAATAATATTATAATCACAAGTCTAACCAATAAGAAGGAGATGTATAGAAGAACAAAAAAGAAAGACAAGTCAGTAGCCTTTATTGTGCCTGGTTCTTCTTTACCATAGGTCAGAGACCCATGATGGTTATTATTATAACCAGATGCTATGTTTTAAAAAATTAATGAGTGCTGAAACGAAATTATAGATTTTCAACTAAAGAATCTTTAGCGAATTCAACTTCTGGTCAAAATACCCTCCTTTAACCAAATCTAAAACCTCATTCAACCATTGTTACCTATAATCTTAGGGAGCATTTGGTAGATATGGCACGTTCCAAAAACTTCAAGGAACAAATAAAGGAGGTGACAAAATTTAAAAATACAGAAATTTTGTTTAAAAAAATTTTTTAAAGATTTCTTTAAAAAAAAATTTTTTTTTTAATTTGAGAGAAATAAAGGGAGTGTGCATGAGCTGGGAAGAGGGACAGAGTGAGAGAAAGAGAGAGACAGAGAGAGAGAGAATCTTAAGCAGGCTCTATGCTCAGCACCAAATCCAATGCCGGGCTCAATCCCACGACCCTGGGATCATGACCTGAGCTGAAATCAAGGGTCTGATTGATGCTTGACCAACTGAGCCACGCAGGTGCCCCTAAAATTTTTATTATTAAAAATAGAGAGCACACATTCAGATTTATGCTTGATTTTATAATATATTGTAGAGGTATATTTGTATTAAATATATGTAACTATAAAATCATATTTATGTCTTTAGAAAAATATATATCACATTATGCATAAGTATGAATGTGTTTCTATTATTAATTTATTTTGTATATAAGTTTACATATCTAAAATATGTATATATTACTTGTAAATATACTTTTGATAACAAAATTGGAATTCAGAACAGTAAGAAAGTAGGGAGGAAGCATGTTTTATGAACAACTAGTTTTAATGAGTCTTCCTGATCTAAACAAACAAAAAACCCCTGCACTTTCTCAATAAATATGCTTATTCTGTGTTTCAAGTCTCCAGAAGTTATGGCAGAAATACTTCACAAGAAATAATCTTCATTTGATATTACTGTATTTTTTACTGATTGTATATTAAGTTCTTCTTTGTTCACTAAGCATTAATAAGCATGCAAAATCTTTGTGCTCTGTATAAGAATGCTAAAAAATGTAGATTTCCTCAAGGGATTTGAATAACTTTCATTCTTGTTTGGAGGAAACTTTGGTATTTGCATATTTTGGGTTTGTTTTAAATAAATTCATCATTGGAGTTCTGATAAATTTCACTTCTAGACCAGATAAAATTTTAAGTGTAGAAGCTATATACCAATAAATTTAAAAAATTTAAATTCTCATTTAAAAAATTTTTAAATTCTTAGCAATAACTTAGGCTTTTAAAATATCGGGAAGCATATGAAAAAAGGAAAGTAAGACATTCTTTGTCCTACTATAATCCAATTCATGAACTAGATAGCATTCTAAAGAAGAGAAAAATGACCCTTGCTGAGATAATTCACTTTTCTTCTTAATAATTAATATTTTATAAATTGACCTGACCAAGTCCGTAGGCCCCTTTTTCTTTACAATTCACCAAGCGTCTTCAAATCTATTAACATATTACTTATTTTAGATGACCTGTTGCCTCAGCCAATGCTTACCAGTTTTTCCAAAACATTAAAATAAGTAGCTCTAGTTGGTAGTTTGCTTAGAAAAGATTGTTACTGTATGGTCACTTAAATTCAACTTCTTCAAAACTTCTTTATGAGAGCCATTAATTAATCCTGCCACAGGAGTCTCTGGGCTATATAATAAGCATATTTTTTCTTTCAAAATTACCAATTTCACTGACCCATACCCCAGGAGAGCAGTTTTAGTATCTTGCTGGCGGAATTAGTAATGTACGTTCACAACGTGTTCTATTTGGTGCGCTGCGTTATCAAGTACCAACATGTAAGTCTCTGTGACTGGAGACTGCTGAGTCTCCTCAAACTCATACATTTCCAGACATTTTTGTTACTACATGGAATAAGGTGTTATATTGGTAGATTTTGATGACATTTAAATATGATTATACAGCAGTAATTAGAGGGTAAGAAAAAAATTGCGATGCCTCCCATTTCTTTGAAATTGTATAAACAGACGGCTTCTCAGCATGAAACCCCAACTAAAATTAGGGATGTGCCAACACTTAAATACGTAAACCCATTTCATGTGAATAAAATAAATATTGAGTTTCATTTACCTTTTAGCACATACTTGAGTAGCATCTTAATAAAATTTAAACTGATTGCATTTATTGAATTCTATAACTTCAAAGCATAATCAGCCATGAGCCAGTTTGGGCATCATTTATATTACTTACATTAGTAAGTTTAAATCTATAAATGTATAATGATACTAAACAAACAAATACCATCATTGGTCACCCTTGAAGGGTGTTAGGGAACCAACTCATTACTCTGAAAATCAGTAAATAAAGTGAGAGAATTAAACATTTATTCTGCATTTCCATTAACAAAGGACAACCGATGGGCAACCAAATGGTTGATGAGGGATAGTTTCTCTTTATAGAAATAACTGAACAAATAAATGAAAAAGGACAGACAATCGGAATAACACCATTTGGCAACTCTGTATTAATGGATTTAAGCAAAATATCAGTGGCTTTAGACATCACAAAAAGAGAAATGACCAAACACTGTGTGCCTCCTGATAGAAATACATCACCTGTGTGATACAGCCCTTTGAATCTGATCAAGCCTCTCCAGGTCTGTTGGGAATTTACAGAAAAGACAAGAAATACAGGAAAGACAAAATAATGTAGTAAATGACAGCATGAGGGCAATCAGCAAAATACTTGGATACTGGAGAACAAATAATTCAGTTTCTTGCACAAGTAATTGCAAGGGAAAATAGAGATGGTTAATTCAGACATAACATTAGTTACGTATTCAGACAAAACATAACATAGTGTTTTTAGACAATATTTTTTACTATTTGTGTTCCAGAGATCTTTCCTATCAACTCATTGATAATTAAGATAGCAATATAATTTATCTTTCTAATTTTTAAATTATCATTTCTCTTTTAAGGTAACAAAAACAAGAATAAAATTCTCAAGCTAGAAAGCAGTTTCTTTTCCATTGAGGGAAGAGAAAAAGCAAGCCTGTAAAATTCTTTACATCCCTGGGAAGGGGCAATCTTTCCAATCTTACCTAGAAGTTCTGTATGAGTTTCTTATGGCTGCCATAACAAAGTACCACAGACTGGGAGGCTTAAACAACAGGTATTTATTTTCTCTCGATTCTGGAGGCTGCAAGTCCAAAATCAAAGTGCTGACAAGTTTGGTATCTTCTGAGGCCTCTCTCCTTGGCTTGTAGATGACCACTTTTTCATTGTGTCTTCACATGATTCTTTTCTCTCCATGCACATGCGCCCCTGGTGTCTCTCAATGTGGACAATCTATTTCTTCTTATAATAACACGAGTCATGTTGGCTTAGGGCCCGCCATAACACCTTTATTTGAACTTAATCACCTCTTTACAGACACTGTGTCCAAATACAGTCACATTCTAAAGTACTGGGGGTTAGTGCTTCAATATGAATGGGATGGGAGGAGGGCCAAAAGTTCAGTCTATAACAAGACGATTCAGAATCTCAACATATTTATTGATAACACTAATGCCGTATTAACGGCTTAAAGTGGTTTGTACTTTAGAAATAAAAGTTCAGCGTTAGCTCCAAAGCTAAACGAAGCTCATGAAATTAATCACATAAATTACACTTCGCAAAGTCTGTACTCAACATTCCTACTTAGTCCTCGACTCTCAGATCCTGGTTCTTCAGACCTGTCCTCTCCAATGTGGTAGCCACATGTGACTAGAGTGCACCTGAAATGTGGTTGCTCCTAACTGAGGTATGTTGTTAGTATATAAATACACTGGGATTCCAAATACTTAGGAAGAAAAAAAAAGTAATATGTCTCAATACTTTTCATGTTGATTACATGTTGAAGATTTTTTGGATTATTAATTTAATGTTTTTTTTAATGTGATTATTTAAAAAGTTTAAGATTACATGTGGCTCTCGTATTTCTGTTGGATGGTGCTTTCCAAAATATGGATGTATCAAAGCCAAAGTCTTGCTTTGAAGTCTTTCTTACACTTCCGATTTATCAAGAATCCCTTCCCTTTTCTCCACCCCTCCCCCCACCCCACTACACAAGTATTGAATTGTAGCACTATTTCCAGCCAGTCCTTAACTCACATTTCAAACCTAAGGAACAGTGTCCCACTTGCTAGGAAGACAGCTTGTAATGCTAACTTAACGAATTCAGTTGAAATGTGTTGTATTGAAATCCTAAGCAAAAAGTCACCTTTCCCAGACAGAAGTTGTAACAGTAATTGACAAAGATACTCTCATTTTTCATTTACTAGTAGTACTTAAAAAGTCTTGTGCTCTCATTTTATCAAAACACTAAAAGCGGGGTTATCAGGATTTCTAGAAATCTTGTAGTAATTATTTTATATATTCGCAGCTGCTAAATCTTATGGGGTATTTTGTTTTGTTTCAAAGTTGCTGCTGAGGGGTGCCTGGCTGGCTCAGTTGGTTGAGCATGACTCTAGATCTCGGGGTTGTACGTTGCTGATGAGCAGTTGACAGGAACTGTAGACAGAAGTATTTCAGGGATCAGTAATTTATTACTTTTTCAGGTACATAAAATATAGGTAACATTCACATCTTTTGTAAGTATTTATTTCCCATTTTAAAAATAGCACTTGTTGGGTGTAATTTAAAGGAGTGCTGGAACTTGAATCCCCAGCAGGGACTGGAACATTTACAGACTGAAAGCATTTTAAAATTCAAGTTTGCCACACCCTGCTTGAAGCACTTTCACATAGCTGGGAAGTGGGAAGCGGAAAAAAAATGCTTGATATTGCACAGTGAATGATTAAAGGAAAACTAAAGCTCATAGCTCTGTTACTTAACCAATTTTTTTAATTTTCAAAGCTAACTTGAATTACATTAGACTATACCCCCCCTTCCAAAATATATGAATGTAAAAAGCACCCTTTCCCTAAATTTTTAATTGCAAAATATTGTTTAGATACATGAGGGGAAAATGTAGACACACTACATTGTTTCTCAAACGTATATCAAGACCTATCATTAAAGTTTTCAGTCGACTTGTTAACAGACGAGCTAACTCACCTTCAGTGGATCTAATTTTGTATCCTAAGTCCGTCAAGCATACCTTCCAAATCCCTTAAACTGAGTAATAGTTATACTTACCGTCAACACTTAAGATTTATTTTTCTCTAAAACTTCCATTTTAAAATTAAGTTTGTAAAAAATCCTATTTTAGCAAGCTTGATTATATCAACTGGTAAAACTTTATTTTACAATAGGAATTGAATCAAATGATTATTATAATCCAGAGGAAGTATTTCATAACCATAGCAAATGCTGTTATACATACTGCCAATACAGATTTAATAGACAATACTGAACTGTACAAGAGTTATTTATTTTTCCTTAATCTCAAAGCTATTGTTAGTAATACAAAAAGCCATATTAACATTTTTCCATTAGAAAACAATGTGATGTACAAAACTTTGGATGAAAAGATATATGTCAAATTTCATTTAATCACTTGGTGGAAAATCCACCACTCCATCAATACCACCCAAAGTGTTTTAGGCAAAGATTAAAATCAAAATAATGCACCTTAATTCAAGCTGTTAAAAAAACAAGCCTAGCAATATAGTTGGCTACATAGTATTTTTGACTACTGGCGAGTTAATTTTTCACCTCCCCCCCTTTTTTGAGTCCTACCACATACCAGGCCCTGTACTTGGCAGAGTAGGTATTTGAGAAAAAGTTGCTAAGGTTGGAAAGACCCCATATAGCAGTCCTTTGGTTACCAGATTTGACTTTTACCTTTCAAACATCCTTCAAGATCGAGAAACCCCAACTAAAAGTACATACTTTTCCGAGTGCTATTTTATTAGTGGGGAGGGTATTAGGTAAGAGAGGTCATGAACTATTATTTATGATCCATTATTCCAGTTAATAGCACATGTCAAGAGCTAATTTATTTTTCTAATGGGTTTAAGATTCCTTGTTCGGCTGTTACAAATGTGGTTCACCGACTCACTGTGAACCCTACAAGGCACACTGCTCAAAAACAGCGAAGCAGGTGTGCGTAAACTATTTTCCTTCGCATTTAATGAAGTAATGGTATTTGATACATCTTTATCTTCAAATTCAATTCAGTTTAGGGTCCAGCAAAGAAAAAAAAAATCCAGTTATGGGGTGGTAAGAGCAAAGGTGAAACTAGTAAGGATTATTAGTACATAAGGAAGTATTATTCTCTACCTTTTCTCCTTTGAGTAACAAGATACTAACACACTACTTTCATTAAAAAAAAAGAAAGTTTGCAACTATTGAATTGAGGCAAGTACTAAAAGGCCCATAAACTGACAATGTTGCCCATTCATCACCATCACTTCTTTACATAAGCCTGTTTTCCTAAGGTATAACACATAATCTAAGCAATATTTGGAAATTAGCCAAGCACTAAGCAATTACAACGGCAGGTAAAACACCATCAATTTCTGAAACACATTTGGCCACTTTTGTGGCCCATCTGCAGTTTGGATTAAATAGACTCTCACTCAGTATAAATTTAAGTTTCTGGACCTGCATGACAAAAAATGTATTTTAGGAAACTTCCATATGACATTTAAAGAGTCTTCGGGTCACATCACTTTCGTATTAAATGATTACTTTCTGACATGCTATATAACTACAATAAAAATAATTGTTGAGTTTTTTAAATGAAAATTCAATGCAGGTAAATGGTTACAGACATGGAATGTTCTAAGAGCTTCCTGTATGTAATCTGACACCTCTGATTATGAATTTGTTTGAAAACTTCAGATTAAAAACCACAATAAAATTTACTCTTGATGGCATGCAAGATGTTCCTCAAAATTAACCTTAAGACCTAGAAGTCTTGGTAGAACATAAATAAACACAACAAATTTGTACATTTTATTCACATTTATTTTCGCTTTTAGTGTGCTCACAGAAAATTAGAACACCTTAAGCAGGAGTTTAATAGCAATTTTTGTAAGCAAAGTTACATTCCATCTCTAAGTCAAATTGGTCAAAGCTTCTCCAGTATTTACAAAACATGATAGACAAGATGCTACACAAAACCATTGCATCTGAAGATTTTTTTCCTTTATTCTCAAAGACGACTGGAAAAGAAAGCATTGTCTGCTGTAATCAAAAACATACCACAGTATAAACAGTAACCATTCCACTTATCACAGCTTGGTTGAGTTTAAAATTTGTGTTTAAAAGGTCCAAGATGACTGCAGTTTTACAAAAATGGGCAGGGTGGAAAGTTGCAAACTTCATGTGCTTCTGGATATCAAGATTTGTTTTTATACAATAGTCACAGTTAAAAACACCCTGCTGGTAATACATAATTACACTTTATTAAGGTCATAAACCAGCAATAAACAATAAAGCCTATACAACTTGTAGTTCTACTTAATCACTGACTGGTACAGCTAACATGAGATAAGTGAAAAGTTCCTATGGTTTAAATGAACTCCTAAGACTATGATCTTTTTTAAAATCTGGGTATTGGTGTTTTTTTTTTTTTCTTCTCTTTCCTTCTTAGTCAAGACTTGTAGTGTTGTAAACCTGCCTCACAAAATACATCGTAATAACTTTTCTTTAAAAAAAAAAGAAAAAGACTAAGCCTTTACACCATCATTTATTTCTAGCGGTACGTTACTCTTGGCAATGTCACGCACCACTTAAACTTCCCCATCGTGGCCCCTATCACTTCATCTGATATCCCTTTTGACCCACCCATCTCCTTCATATATGGGCATGTCCATAGATTGACAAAGAAAGTTTACATTTTTGAATAAAGATGCAAAGTATGCAAAAAACATTAATACTGATGCAAAAAATAAAAACAAAAGAGAAACAAGGCAGAGGAAGGTGTTTAAGCTCTCCTCGACCTGTTGGAATGGTGGTAACAGAATGATCTGAGATGGGATCTGTGGGGGGAGGAGGGGGTGGGGGAACAAAATTTGTTGCTTAAAAAGAAAAGGAAAATAAAAAAAAGACATCTTTAAAATCAATCCCTGGTTGTAGACAAGTTCTCCAAAACCAGTACCTGGCACCACTCCAACAAACAAACGGGGGGGGGGGAGGGGGAGAAAAGTTCTTCGATTATCTCAAAACTCGGGCCCTTTTACTCTGCCGCCTCCGCTGGGGGGGCTTCTGGACTGCACTCGGGCTGGGCCTCCTGTGACGGGGCTGCGCAGGCTGACGAGGCTGTCGCGGCCGCCGCCTCCTCCGCGGGCGCCGCCTCCTGCTCCGGGGGCGCACCGGGCCCGGCGGCTGAGGGCGCCTCGCAGGCAGCGGCGCTGGCCCCGGCCTCCTCGGCCTTCTCCTCGGCCTTGCTGGGCTCCTCGGGGGGCTTGGCCTCCTCGCTGGCGGCTGGCTTCTCGGGCGCGACGGCGGCCTCTTCGGGCTTGGCCTCCTGCGGGTCGCCGCCCGCCGCCCCCTCCTCACCCGCCGCGGCCTCCTCGCCCGGCGCCGCGGCCGCCTGCTCCCCGGAGGCCGCGCCCGCCTCTGCGGCGGCCGCAGCGGCGCTCCCGGAGGCCTCGTCCTTGCCGCCTTCGGCGGAGGCGCCGGCTGCGCCCTCGGCCTCCCCGCCCTCTCCCGCTTCCTTCTTGTTCTTCTTGAAGGAGAAGCCGCTCAGCTTGAAAGACTTCTTGAAGGAAAAGCGCTTCTTTTTTTTTTTCGGGGTCTCGTTGCTGGGCGAGGGCGTGGCCCCGTCCTCCGCCTTAGGCGAAGACGTCGAGGAGGCGGCCGACGCGGCCTCCCCCTCCGCGGCCGAGGGCGAGCCGGGCTCGGCGGCCTCGCCCTCGGCGGGAGCCTCCTTCTCCGCGGGGCTGGCCCCGGCCTCGGGGGCGGTGGCGGCGGCCGGCTCCTCCTTCTCGGCCGCGGCGGGCGACGCCGCCCCGCTCCCGGAGCCCGCGGGCTCCTCCTTGTCGGCGGCCGGGGCGCTGCCGTTGGCCTGCAGCTCCTCCTTGGCGCCCGGCTCGGCGGCCGCGGGAGAAGCGTCGCCGTTTACCTTCACGTGGCCATTTTCCTGCGGGGCAGAGAAGGCGGGATTGTCACTGAAGCGGCCCGGGCGCCGCCATCGCCGCCCCCACCCTGGGGCCGGGAGGGACAGGCTTCCCCCCTGGGCCCCTCTCGCTTTGGAGACCCCCCCACCCCCTCATGGGGAGGCAGGGTTGCCTGCCTAGACGAGCGCTCTCCGAAGAAGCGGGGCAGTGCCTTTGGGGGCGCCCTAAAGACACAGCAGGAGCCTCGACCCGTCAACAAATGCCCTGCGGATTGAAGAGGGCCGAACCCCAGACGTAGAATGCAAAGGGTAACCCATTCCAGCCTTCGCCTCACGGGCTATGCAAAAAAAGCCACGTAACACACGATACACCAAGCGCCCTTTGGGAGAAGGCACAGAGCCAGAGTCGGTACACAGTCCCCCTTTCCCCTAAACCCTAAAGGGCTCTTCAAAACACCGAGAACTCCCAGGGGCATCAGCGCTCCAGCCAGAAGCGCCTGAGCTGCGCGCGCAAAGGTCCTACGCCCCCTAGGGCTTGGGGTCGCCAGGGGGCGCTGCGCCTCCACCGCGCAGAGCTGGGCGCGGGCGGGCGCGGAGGGGCGGGGCCGCGGGGCCACCCCGCCCTGCCCAGCCCGGCCCTGCCCGCCGGCCGAGGCGCCCCCGAGCCCGGATCGCGCAGCCGAGAGTCCACAAACAAAGCTCAGGTGGCTTCCCGGCATCCTGGTCCGAATAAAACCAACAAGGCAGGGGGAAACCCATTATTTCTAAGATCTTGCCTCCGCTTCCACGCCCACCTTCGCCTACGATTCTGTGTAGCCGGGGCGCGCCACGGCGGCTCATCTTACATTTTTAACGGGTTCAGAGCCTCTTGGCAGAGCTCGCCTTCCCCATTAGGTTAGAGCAGGCGAAGCTACACGGCCTCTACTCTAGGAAAAGAGGCGTGGTGGGTGCCCAGTGTTTTCAAAGCAGCCACCCATGGCCGACCTCTCGCGCCCACCCAACCGTGGCCATCTGCCTGGGTCCGGGCAGCTCCGGGGTGGCCCCCCGCAGTGGTCTAGGCGCCAAGCACACGCACAATCCCATCCGAAACACCCGAACTGTCTCTTCTTGACCATCTGGAGAGGGTCTTCAAGGACTCACCGAGTCTTCCCACCCCAGGGATACCATTTAAAAGTCAGATGGGTGTGTAATTCCACAGACAGCTAACGAATAAAGGCTTAGAACAGTGGGAAAGCCCCACCAAAAGACACTGTAACCCTTCTGCCCAGCTCCAGCCAGCAACCTTTCCAAGAACCCAGGGCTTGCCGCCTCAGCATACAATAAGACAGCTTTTCCCTCCTAGCCTTTCTCCACCACCTTCCCCATTCCCCCCACCCCCTCCCCCTCCAAAAATCACACCAGTTCAGAAATCTTGAAAGCGACCCAATCTCGACAGCAAACACGGAGAGCCACCCAAACACCTTTGTGCCCACCAAACACATTTGCAACCTGACTGGGGGAGGGGGGTTAGCACCTAGCTAGTCACGTTCTGCCAAGCTCCAAACACGCCATTTTAGACGATTTACCACTTCTTTCCTCGCGTCTACACAAGAATTTGCCAGGATTCTCCGGGAACACTCCTTTGGGGGTGGAGGAGAGGACCCCCCCCCCCTCCTATGAGAAATTGACAATTTAGGCTATCGCTTTCCATTCAACTTTCAGACTGGAATCTGGCCACGCTCCTCTCTCCGCCGAATGCGCCTCGGGCGCGACCAGGAGGGAAAAAGAAGCGTCGGGACTAGAGAAAGACACCAAAGAAATGACCAGAAACACAGGTAGAATTTACCTGCCCGTTCGCTTTGGAAGGCGACGAGGCCACAGCCGCCTCCCCGGGCCTCTCCGCGGTGGCTTCTCCCTTCGCAGCGGTCTTGGAGAACTGGGCACCCATGCTGGCTTCTTCAACAAAGAAACTCAACAGATCCAAGGGGGGAACAAAGAGCCTCCGGTTGGTGTAACGACGGGGCGAGCGGCAGTAGCAGCGGCGGCGGCAGCAGCGGCGGCGGCAGCAGCACACACACCGGAGGGAGGGGGGAGTGGGGGTGGTGAAGAGGACAGAACAGAACCGATTAAATACACTCCGGATAAAAAAATTTAAGTCGAAGAGATAAAAAAGCAGCAGCGCAGGAGGGAGGGAAAAAGGGAGGAAAAGTCGAGCACAAAAAAAGGAGCCCAAGTGTAGTTTTTTAAAAAAAAGAAGTAATAAAAAAATCCCAGATTTGTAGCCGCAATGTAGACAAGAGGAAAATGGAGAAATCTCCCTGGTTGCTAATAAGATGCGGGGTCCAACGCCCAAGTGCACAGATGAATGGGCTCGCGGGCGCTGACGCGGCCCCCGCGCGCGCCGGCCAATCCGCGCACCGCACACAAAGCAGGGGGCGGAGCCTGCGCGCCCGGCGAACAATGGAGCCGCGCTTTGCAAATGGTTTGAAAATCAGCCTCAGACCGAGAATTAATGTCCTCCAAATAAATAAATCAATTAAAAAATACATGCCTCTCGCCTCCCTCTGCTTGAAAATAATAATGCATCACTTGATTGGCTTGCTTTGTTTGGAATTAATTAACGCGGGAGGGGGGGTACTTGTGGCTGGGGGCGGAGAAAGCGTTAACTTGACTCGCTTTGACTCTTGTCGGTCTGTATCCGTGTCTGTCTCTCTCCACTCGCTCCCCTCCCCCATCTTCCCTGTGTGTTTATGTGTATGTGTGTGTGTGTATGCGAGTGTTAAAGACAATGGTTAGGATTTGTGTGCAGCATGTTTTCTTTCTCCGTGTTCCATATTGGTTTCACAGATATTGCACAGGGTTTGTTTCTTTAACGGTTGCAAATGTTATATCGCCCCCGAATTGAAAGGTATTTAAACCACGAAGATCGAATTTCATCAAACGACATCTCGAGTTAGAATTAGGTCTGTAGGCCAGATGTGGAAAATGCAAAAGCGGCAAGGAGCCTAAGCCACACTCCCTTCCCTGTCCCGCAATGGCATGAAATAAAATATTTCGATATTGGCCTGCGACGCTCATCGAATCCCCCCACTCCCGACTATTGCCAAATAGTGATTTTTTCCCCCACAATATAAAGTGAGGGCCATTTACAAAAGATCATAACGGTTCGCATTTTATCACTGTATGAAATGACAATTTTTCTCTATGGTGAAACGAGACACAGCCTCGAGTGTATGAATCCAAATACGCGGTTGGGAAGCAATTCACGTAGATATGAATCATTTTCAGCCGATTGCCAGGATCGGATGGACTCTTTCTGAACATGTGTAAGTGTGCATGCAAGCGAGTGTGTTCTTTCTTGGAAGGGAGGGAGGCAGCAGCGATGAAATGCTAAACAACCGGATTGACGATTACAGTTCTAACGAGAAACTGCATGTTGAAAAATAGCAAGAAGATCCCTGAACGCTCCGGTCTAGCTTGGGTTCGAGAAAAAGCTTCTGTAAGAGGACACAGAGCACCTCCAATCTGCACCCCTCGCCACCAAAGAACCAGACTCTATTTGTGTGTGAAAGACAAGGCACTGATTTAAAGAAGGGGAGGAGGCGGTCAAAAATCAAGGATACAGCCTAATAAACATTCTCCTACCGCCTACATTTTTGCTCCCAGAGTTTTCACTCGTTTCCACATCAGACCCTTTTCTTGTTTACGGTTAGTAATCCTGAAATGAATAATCTTTTGCTTATGGAGAGGAGAAGCAGTCGAGAGAATGGTTCATTTCTCCTGGTGTTGGCTCGGAATTCTCACAGTTTTATTTTCTGCTTATTGTAGGGAAATGGGTCACACTTTGAGTGAAAAAGATGGTTGGTTCAAGCCAATAACTCTTTGTTCAAGTATTGCTTTGAAAATCACCAAGCTGTACATCGTTACACGAAGCTTCGTCTTCTCACTGCCCACTGCCTTCAGATGCATCATTCACTCACGAAGTCATATTCCCCAGAGCTGGTGGAAAGACGTTTCCGTAGAAGTGTATCCTGCCAAACATGTTATCACCCTTAAGGGAGCCCGCTGGCCTGGCCCAAGCCCCCAGCCGCCGAGGTGGACGCGAATTTCTTGTATTAGCGGAGTTCCAACTTGAAAACCCAGCTGGGCTGATCCAAAACCACCATCCAGGCGATTCCCAAAAGCTCATTTAAGGTTGTTGCTAGCCCCCACCCCCAACGTGAATCGTGCCCCTTCCTCTGCATCCCCCTCCTAGTTTTAACTTGGGGGGATTGCTAGCTCGCTTTCGGATTTTCTCGCAGACGCGTCCTCAGCCCTCCATTTGGGGGCTGCTTTTATTGCTCCTTTGTTACCAGACTGCCGTGTAGCTTTCCCCCCTTTTCTTTCTCGAATGCCTATTTGCCTGGTATCGGCTTGTCTCCCTGGCAACGGCCACGAAAGATTCGGAGCCCCGGACGGGGGGAGGGGAAAGGGGCGGAGCCGGGGGGGTGGTCAGGGAGTGGTGGAGGGGAAAGAGAGGCCGAGCGAGAGACAGTCAGACAGACAGCGTAGCAGATGGCCGCGCGAGGGGGCGGGGTCCAGGCGGAGCGCGGGGGGACCCCAAGCGTCGGGGCGCGAGGGAACCAATCAATTCCCGCAGCCGCTCCGGGGCTAGAAAACAAGTGTAGACGCAGAGATTCGCGCCCCACCAGCGGTCCCTAGTTTACGGTAGAAAACACGATTTCCTTTCGATACGAAAGCGTATGTAGAGCGTAGTTCGGAGAGCCGGCGGTCCGCAGTAACTGGCTGGGGGAGGCGGTTTTGCGGCTGCCCGGGGCGCTGAGCGCTGGGGCAGTTTCTCCTGACCTCTCCCTGCGTCGGGCCAGCCAAGGGGAAAGCCTCGAATGGGAGAGAGGGGTGAAGGCAGAGGATGGGTGAGGAAGGAAAGGGCTGAGAAATGGCAAGAGCCCATCCTGCCTCGGAAACTACATAATGGCAGGCAAGGACCGCCAGCAAGACTGGAACCAGTACAAGTTGCACAGTTGTGAGTATACAGTCCCTCAGGAGTTGGGTGTTCTCGCGCCCAGAGCTAAAGGTTCCAGATCAAACGCTAAGTGTACAAATATGATTATTTATCTAAATATAATTAAAGAACCCCAGAATGCACGGTGAAAATGTAAAACAGGTAAATCCCCATAACCAACTCACCGAGAGGAAACAGGTATTCTTTTTTTTGTGTGTGTATTTTTTTCACCAGGGACTAGGCTCTTTATTTCTAAGATGATGGTAATCTGTATATGATCCTAGCAAAAGAAATATTTATTTAGAATACCTCAAAGTTATTTTTCCCTTAAATTGTTAGCACTGGAAGGAAATGTTTAGAGATATTTACACAAATTCTTGGGGGTCTTACTCTGTGCCACACGTACCGATCTAGGCCTTGTTTTCACATCAGTGAACAAGACAGATGCGGTCCCTAGCCTCAGGGAGCTTACATTTTAGTAGATCGTCTAGTTTCATCTCCCCCACCAGGTGAAAAACCAGGCCTATGGAAGTTGCCAGATTTTGTCAGAAGGTAGAAGCAGGAATGGAGCTCACCCCCTTGATTCCAAGTCCCCAGCTTCTTCCACTGCTGCCTGGTGCTGTCTGGCCTTCACCTGATGGCACATACTCACTGGGTAGTTCCCCTCATTGGTTCCTAGTTTTATTTATTTATTCAGCTGCTGCTAAGTACCAGGAAGAGGGCTAGACATCAGCTGACACCAGAAGTACAAGGGCATGGGCTTTCCTCTCATGGAGCTCTGGCCTCATATTATTATCTCTTAAAACTTCTTAGAATGTGGAGAAAGAGAACAAAAGACAAGATTGTGTGCTAAAACAAACAAAAAATAGTAAAGAGGACCGTTGTCTAGATTCCAAATTAAATATGCCTTTTTCATTCGAAAGCTTTCATTCATTCACAGGGCATGAGATCCTACTGTGTTTATGGTGTTGTGCTCCATATTTCATCCTAGATTTTATAGTACCTGAACCTCAATTCCACTGCAATTAATTAGTTTGGAATATAGTGAGTAGCAAAACAGACATGGTCTCTCATTCACTCAACAGATATTTATTGAGTTTCTAGCATGTGCCGGACATTTGGAACGTATCAGGGAACAAAAGAGACAAGAAATCTTTACGGACCTTACGTGCCAGAGTGGAGAGAAAAACAAAACTTCATAACTATAAATAAGCAAATTATATGGAATGTTAGAAGCATGGAAGTGTTGTGAGGAGGGGGGAGCTAGAGAAAAGTAAGGGAAATGGCAGAATCGAACACTGAGATTGCAAATCAGTTTATAACTGTGAGTGGTCATATGTACTCTGAAGGGAGATGCAGGGTGCTATAGGATAGTCTAATTTAGTTAGGAGAGTTAAAGAAGGCCCTTTTAAAACAGTGACGTTTAGGGACACTTGAGTGGCTCAGTCAGTTGAACGGCTTCGTGTTCCATGGTTTTTGCTCAGGTCATGATTCCAGGGTCCTGGAATTGAGCCTCGCATCCGGTTTGGCACTGAGCGTGGAGTCCCTTTAAGACTCACTCTCTCTCTCTCTCTCTCTCTCTCTCTCTCTCTCCCCCCTCTGTCCCTCTCCCGCATGTGTGTGCTCTCTCTCTCTCTAAAATAAAACATATTAAAAAAAATTATGAAGGGGCATTTGGGTGGCTCAGTCGGTTTAGCGTCTAACTCCGGCTCAGTTCACAATCTCATGGTTTGTGAGTTTGAGCCCCATATCCAGCTTTCTGCTGTCAGTATAGAGCCTGCTTAGGATCCTCTGTCATGTCTCTCTCTGCCCCTCCCCTGCTCTCTCTCAAAAATAAATAAACATTTTTTTTAATGTAAAAAAAAAAAAAAAGCAGTGACATGCAAGTGGAAACCTGAGGGAAAGTAGGCATTACTTAGGTAAAGAGTTGGAGAGTTTTGTTCAGATGGACAAAATAGCAAAGCTCCTGAGGAGGGAAGGGTTCAAATGGTTTGGGAGGAAACTCAAGTGATTAGTTTGGACATATTTTGACATGCTCGTAAAACATCTTAGTGGAAAAATTAAATGTGCAGATATAAGAATCTGGAGCTCAAAGACTGGTTTGGAATATAAATATATATAGATTTGTGGCCATTCCATATATAAATATTTTCTGAAGTCAAGTCTGAGAACATGTGAAAGGCAAGAGATTCCAGAATCACACCCTGAGTAACTTCTTTAAGAGGCTGGGTAGAGATTAGCCAGTTATATCTCAAAAGAGCTAAAAAAAAAAAAAAAAAAAAAAAAAGAATTTGATAGTATAACATAAAATAAAATAATAAAACAATGAATAGAAAAAAAGAGAGAGAGAGAGATTGGGTAGAAAAAGAGCCTAGCTGGCAAAGAAGACTGCGAAGGAACCCCCAAGGAGTAGACAGAAAACCAGGAAAATGTGGCGTCAGGAAAAATCAACGGAGATTGTGTTTCAAAGAGTAGTGGTTAGTTTTGTAAAATACTGGTGAGAAGTCAAATAAAATAAAGACTGAAAAGTTTCCATTGGATGTTGCTGGCTTTAGAACAGGATTCTGTATACAGAATACAGAAGTTATGAGTAACAGGCCCCAGAGAAGCTTTTACAGTATGTTGAGAATGGAATCCGCTTCAGTGTTGAAGAGTAAATGGTAGGTGAAGAAGATGACAGCATAAATGGCCCTTTCTTTATGAAATTCAACGGGGTAGAGTGTGGAGAGACAGGGTAGTAGCTAGAAAGTGATGGTATACTGCTTTTTTGTTTTGGGTTGTGTTGTCTTGAATGGAAGATATTAGAGCAAAGTTGACTGCTCTGGAAATTAATGCAGTAGACCTTTCTACTATAGGTAGATATATGCAAGATATAAGCGAGAAAAGGAGTAATGAATGGGATGAGGTTCCCTAAGAATACAGGAGGGGATGGAGATATAGGGCACATGCTGAGAAACTGGCTTTTGAGAGACCTTGTTCCTTTCCTTAAAAAGGGAAAGAAGAGGATGGCTACAGATTTACTAGAAGGAAAAACGGGAGAATTCCCTTCTGATGGTTTCTGTTTGTCCTTGGAGTCATTAGCTAAGAGTGGGGGAGAGTTGGAGTTTAATTGTGTTACAGAAGGTATGGAATGATGATTGGGAAACATAGGATTGAGATTTGGGGGCACAGTAAGATTTCAGAGCAATCATGAGTGCCCATTTGAGGTTGATAAATCCTACTGATGTCTCATCAGCATATCAGGCTTTCTCATATGATGATTTAACTGAACGATAGTGTCCATTATAATCCTCTTTAAAATCACCAGCCATTCACTTTCTCAACCTATGCCCAAATTGTGTTGCACCCATACAGTCAATAGCTGCACAGAAGTAAAATATGGATTAAAATGACTCATGGGGCGCCTGGGTGGCTCAGTCGGTTAAGCGTCCGACTTCAGCTCAGGTCACGATCTCGCGGTCCGTGAGTTCGAGCCCCGCGTCGGGCTCTGGGCTGATGGCCCAGAGCCTGGAGCCTGCTTCCGATTCTGTGTCTCCCTCTCTCTCTGCTCCTCCCCCGTTCACGCTCTGTCTCTCTCTGTCTCAAAAATAAATAAACTTAAAAAAAAATTTTTAAAAAAAATAAATAAAATAAAAAAAAATAAAATGACTCAGAGCTCATAATGCTCCATTACGGTTAATCCTATATGATTTCATGCAGATGTGTGTAAACTTAAAGAGAAAGGGAAGAGAATTTACTGTGTGCCAGGCACTGCACTGTGTGAGCCTATGCTAGGCTTGTGTTTCACTGTAACTACAAACCCCATGGACTCATATTGTTGTTTCCATTTTACAGATTTGGAAATTGATGCTCAGCAAGTTTGAAAAGTGAAATACCGCTAGTGTGTTAGCCATTGTCTATTGACGGGTGTCTGATTTTAGGACTCTCATAAGGTCTCAATTGGTTGTAACATTGCAGTGGGACCAAATATTTTTGTATGTAGTAGGAGTTTTATTAATTTTTTTCATTCTTACCGAATACTGAAACTTTCTTTAACTTTAGGCTTTGTTTTAGTGCTCCTTATTAACTGTCCAATACCACTCAAATAGAAAGATTCTTGCATAGTCAGGAAACATCAGTGTCACTGGTTATCTGATACGGAGACTCAAGGACTAACACCTGTACAATAGGAATGAAGTTTCTGGAATGTTGAATGCCTTCCAGATACATTATTACAAAACCACTATAAGTGTGAGTATATTTTTAGTCACTGCTCTTCAGGCCTCTCAGTTCAATTAGCATAAGATTTTATATTTGAAAAGGTTACCAAAGGGTGGGATACATTCTAGATTATAGAAGTGTAAACAAAAAGCAGGAAAAGTAAAAATCTTAAAGGAAAAGTTTTCTCCAGAAATTCTCAGTCAAAGCTTTTCTACAGTAGCATTTCCTAGAATTTGTAATATTTACTCTCCAGGGGTAGGCCGAAAACTTTCCATATCATCTCATGAAAGAACAGAGTTGGGAGAGGGAGATAATTACCATCTCCTCTTTGTTTCCAAAGGTAACAGACAACTAACCGAGTGCAATCAAAGTTTACATTAAAAGGATCAGGTTTCTAGTCTTACAGAATTACCTAATTAATTGTCCGACCAGAAGTGACAGTATAAAATTCATATGGAAAAAAGTTGACTTTTCAGGCGTGATAGCGTAGGAACCATGCAGAGCATAATTTTTCATTGTTATTTGAAAGCCATAAATACTTTCTGATATTAAAAAGTAGATTAACTTCCTGCCTAGAATGAGGTACTTGAACTGTGTGTTTCTTGAAATTAAAGTATAGAGTTATATCAAACATTTATTTTTATTCCAAACGATAATGTCGTGTTTTTTTTAAGAAAAGGGTACGTTTAACCTTTATAAATCACTTGTTGCAATCTGTAAATGGACAAGTTTTTATTAAGCTGCTGCTAAACCAGACCTGTTAGGTCTGCTCCAGTTGGATGGATCTTTCAAGTATGTTCAGCACACCGTTAGGCTTTCGGATGGGCTGACTGAGAAGGTCACTGACACTCGTTTGTTCAACAGATAGTTATTAAGTATCTACTTTATACCAGGCTCTGCCTAGTGCTTTGCCTACTCTGCCTTATTGAATCCCCAAGGTAATCTTACAAGGTAGAAACCATTATTTCCATTGTATTCCAAACCAAGTCCTCCAGGCGTTACATAACAGGCTGGAGTTTTGCTGCTCATAAGTGGTCTGGGCTGGGTTCTGTATCCAGCTCTTGGTAGTTCCAAAGCCTGTGACACTGTTTCCCTGGATACCATGCTGCCTTAGAGAGAATAAGAATTTTATGGGACGTTTCCAGTTCTCTTGGAGGCTACAAAAATGCCCGAGACACTAAAAATTAACCAAAGAATATGAAACTTTATTTATGCATCCCTAGAGAAGTATCTAGGGCCACATCCATAAAATGAGAATTTGCATTTAAAGAAACACACACACACACACACACACACACACACACACACAGAATCTCAGGTCAGATTCTTGACCCTGGAAACATACTTGGTAACTTTATCCAGAATACAGTCACCACAAATTAGACTGTGTGTAATTGCATAAAAACATGGTTAGGTTGCACCCAGAATTTACCTCTACCTTCCCTAGGGACAAAAGTGTGTGTGCTGCTTAAGGGAGTGAAGTCACTTGGAATGTAGGTAAAAGAGTGTGTCGAACTAGAGAGGAAGTTACAGTTGGGAAGGAAATCCACATGAGATGTGTGGCTGGGACATGAGATTAGAGGTGAGAGGGTACAGACAGACCTTCACAGTGCCGCTCTGGGAAGATGGTAAGGGTGCCTGGGAAGGAAGAGAATCTCAGCAGGAAAAGCAGGGGTGATGACAATGAGGCATTCTTCCATTAAGGACACAGTTGGAATTTGATTTACATTTTGGTTGTAGGTGTAAATGTTTCAAGTTAAAGCAGTTTTGCATATATTATTTCATTTAATACCTACAGTAAATTCAAATACCAATTAAGTTAATCTCCTCTTATAAGAGAGTTACATAATTTGCTTGAAGTCCTATCTATAACTGCCCAGATCAGCCAGTGCCTGTGGTCTGCAGGGACGGGTCGACTTTCTCACTGCCCCATCCTGCTGTCTCTGCCCTCGAGGGCCATATGCCTTCCACTCCTATCCCACTTTGATATTTAATAAAAAAGATAGTCACGGCATGTTTGTAATCGATTTTGAGTTTTATTCTCATTGCTTCAAATACTGCTTCTATGCCGATGAGACTACAGTCAGCATTTCCTGTCCTAACAGCTAACGCAAATCCCAGATCTTCATTTTCTGCTGCCTCCTTACTGAGCTGGGCATTGCCTTGTGTATATTTCTTACCCCCGCCTCAAATTGAGGTTATCATTTTCCCATCCAAATTAGCATCATGTTCTGAAAGAATTTCGTTAGGTTTCTTGGAGGCATTTTTGAATCATTCCTCTCCCACATTTTCCAGGCAAAGAACAGAACCAGATATAAGACCTCAGAAGGGTTCAGTATGGCTAAACACTCTACCACCAATTAGAAATAAAAACTAAAACAGGGGCGCCTGGGTGGCTTAGTTGGGTTAGTGTCCGACTTCGGCTCAGGTCATGATCTCGCGGTCCGTGAGTTCGAGCCCTGCGTCGGGCTCTGGGCTGACAGCTCAGAGCCTGGATCCTGCTTCAGATTCTGTGTCTCCCTCTCTCTCTGCCCCTCCCCCACTCATGCTCTGTCTTTCTCACTCTCAAAAATGAATAAATGTTAAAAAAAAAAATTAAAAAAAAGAAGTAAAAACTAAAACAAAAGATTACCTAACAAACTAAAAGCTGACATTTTTGCTTGTTTGGGCAACCTGTAAACCTGTCTTTCCCCAGCCACCATCTTTCTTTCCCATCTTTTTAAACACGTGATCCCTTGTGTTGCCTTTTCTCCCACTCAAATTACCATTGATTTGACTTTGCAAAATATAAAAATAGTTAAATAGCAAAGGGAGGATTGGAATTCTCACCCTATGATTTACTGTAGCCCAGAACACCTCATGGATCATTCTTGTCAAGTTATGTTGCTTTTTTTTCTTTCAAACATCTCTGGTATTTTCTCCCTTCTCAGTTTCAAACTAAAATCAAAGCTCAAGGTTCTTGATTCTTTTGTCTGAATTACCTCGTAGATAGTCTCTGCCTGCTCCAGGGCCTTCTATGCCACAGTCATCTCCCCTGTAACTCCCTTGATCAAAAATCAGCAAGATTCTGTCCATATAATCTCTCTTTTTAAAAATTTTTTAATGTTTATTTATTTTTGAGAGAGACAGAAAGATAGAGTGTGAGTGGGGGAGAGGCAGGGAGAGAGGGAGACACAGAATCCGAAGCAGGCTCCAGGCTCCGAGCTGTCAGCACAGAGCCCGACTTGGGGCTGGAACTCACAGACCGCAAGATCATGACCTGAGCCTAAGTGGGATGCTTAGCCAACTGAGACACCCAGGCGCCCCCTGTCCCTATAATCTCTAGGCAGAGGCTAGTTTGGGTCACTGAGTAGCAATATATTAAACTGTCCCTTACAACTGTTTTATCTGCCTCCTGGCAAAGAACTAGTAATTACAAGATCTTAGTATAGCCCCATTTAATGTACTTTATAGAGAGAAGATTGACGAACTTAAGGATACTTCATAATTTCAAACAATTTAAGAAACCAGTTCTCTACCAGCTTCTTTCCTTAGGCGTTAAAAAGGAGCAGGTCTCAAGGGGAGTGTGAACTGATCTCCCTTTCTGCTGAGGAGAGAATCGTAATTTTGAACTTTCTATGTCCTTTTCCAGGTTTGTGCATTTGACTCAGCTACAGCAGTAGTTGTACCGGGAGGGGCAAAATGTCACCCAAGAGGTAGAGAAGAAAAATAGCAATTGGTAAGTAATAGACATTTCCTCCCGATTGTGTGGCTAAGACAGGTTTTTTCTTCTTGATCGAAATATTTTTTTTTTTAATTTTTTTAACGTTTATTTATTTTTGAGACAGGGAGAGACAGCATGAATGGGGGAGGGGCAGAGAGAGAGGGAGACACAGAATCTGAAACAGGCTCCAGGCTCTGAGCTGTCAGCACAGAGCCCGACGCGGGGCTCGAACCCACATACCGTGAGATCGTGACCTGAGCCAAAGTCAGATGCCCAACTGACTGAGCCACCCAGGCGCCCCTCAAAGTATTTTTTCATGTTCTCAGCATTTCATTTTCTCATACTAACACTTTTTTTTTGGCTGGGCCTCTTGTTTTTTTCCCACTGTACTTTAAATGTCCTAAGTATTTCTAGTGAGTTTATACTATACACTGTCCATTAATTGACTAAAACAGATAGTGATTTTCTCTACATTTGTTTTATATTCTTTTCACCAGATACAAAAAATATCTGTGACTTTTGAAGTTACAAAATCTGTATTATTATCATTGTGATGTTTTGAGAGTACCCCATAATAAGCAAACAAAGAACTGTTATATTGTAGATATTGTCATTACTTTATTTTTTGATGTTTATTTATTTTTGAGGGAGAGAGAGACAGAGTGTGAGTAGGGGAGGGGCAGAGAGACAGGGAGACACAGAATTCAAAGCAGGCTCCAGGCTCTGAGCTGTCAGCCCAGAGCCTGACACAGGGCTTAAACTCAGGAGCTGGGAAATCCGACCTGAGCTGAAGTTGGATGCTCAACTGACTGAGCCACCCAGGCACCCCTTTTTAAAAAATTTTTTTTAATGTAGACATTGTCACTACTCTTTAAAAAATAATTTGATTTTCAATTTGTCTTTTTATTGACACAATCAAAATACTCATTCAATTTAGTAAGGGAAAACAGTAAAAACTTGACACAATATAAGCAAATATCTGCCTATATTGTTTTTTCCATATTTTTTCATTTAATTCTTATGTAAGAATTTATTAAGCCCTTAATTAGTCGTCAGGACTATTTCATGAAACATATTAAAATGTAGTTAATGTCATTGTATGGTTATGTATTATATTGCATATTATATATACACATATATGTTATATAAGATACTGTTTATATGGTACATTATATATTATAATATATAATATAATTATGAGGGTATGGTTATGCATAAACAGGATAAAATATGAAGTTAAGAATATTGATTTCTAGGGGTACCTGGGTGGCTCAGTGGGTTGAGCGTCCAACTTCGACTCAGGTCATGATCTTGCAGTCCATGCATTCGAGCCTTGCGTCAGGCTCTGTGCTGACAGCTCAGAACCTGGAGCCTGCTTCGGGTTCTGTCTCCCTCTTTCTCTCCCCTCCCCCACTCCCACTCTGTCTCTGTCTCTCTCTCTCTCTCTCTCAAAAATAAACACTGAAAAAAAAATTTAAAAATATTGATTTCTGTTATCATTATATTAGCACTTATAGGAACAAGCAGTTCACTTTATCACTTTATCAGAAGCCATCAGACCAATGCCAATCTTCAAATCAGTCTGGGGAAAATTTCTCTTTGGGATGGACCTTATAAGCCACATGAGAAACTAACTCTGTCTTAATACTTCATAATTATACTATATGATGATGATTTTTATTACTATACTCTATCACCCACTTTGATCACTGACTTTAATAACACTAACACCTTCTAGGTACATTAAACATTTCAGTATTCAATTAAATTTCAAAATATAGGTTTATTCACCGTGCCTTTGGCTGTTTCTAAAATTACTACTGGTCTTTAGGGAATTTACCACTCCCAGCATGAAACAGCTGTGGTGTAGTAGGACTACAGGATTTGAGGACAAGAGTTCAATTTCAGGTTCTGTTGGTAGCTATGTTGTGACCTTCCACAGTTGACTCAGTTTCCTGAACCCAGGTTTCCTCCTTTGTAAGATGTGGATCAAAATTCCTCTCTTAAAGAGTTGTTAAGATAATGTATTATTATCATCGTTGTTTTAAGGTGTGCTTTGTAAGAAGTTTTCTGTTGAGGGGCGCCTGGGTGGCGCAGTCGGTTAAGCGTCCGACTTCAGCCAGGTCACGATCTCGCGGTCCGTGAGTTCGAGCCCCGCGTCGGGCTCTGGGCTGATGGCTCGGAGCCTGGAGCCTGTTTCCGATTCTGTGTCTCCCTCTCTCTCTGCCCCTCCCCCGTTCATGCTCTGTCTCTCTCTGTCCCAAAAATAAATAAACGTTGAAAAAAAAAATTTTTTTTAAAAAAAGAAGTTTTCTGTTGAGATTTGAACAAATATAGGAGAGACAATGAATATTCTGAGGTAACAGAGGTGGCACCTAGTAAGTAAGCTCTCAATAAATACTGGGTTTTCTTTTCATCTTGGAAAAAGGGGATTTGGTAAAAAAAAAAAACCCTGAATAGATTTGGAAGTAAAATAAATAATCAAAGCATCTATCAGCAGAACAGTTATTAAGTACTTATTTGTAAAGTAAGGATTTGCAGTGAACCCGCCATTTCTCAACCTCTCCCTTGGGCAGAATTCCCAAGGGAGAATTCCCAGAATTCCCAAAGGGAGAAGCGGACAGGAGACTGCAGAAGGCCCTAGAAGGCCTGTAGTAGAAAAGGCGATTCCATGTGAGTAGTTGTCTTTTTCTTCCAGCCAGCCAACGGCTCTTATGAAGCAAGTGGGATTATATTTCTTAATTAATGTCAATTTTAATTAATGTTTAGACTTCTACATGATTAAGCAAATGCCATATCCCCACATTTTGCTTTCCTTCTATCTTTTCTTAATCTATGCTTCTCCTTAAATATCCTACAAACCAGAGTTGTTTAATATAAGTGGTTGTTTTGTCCTCTCTCCTTGGACATCTCATCCGGTCTTCGTTGGGAAAGCCAGCAGAGAGAGTCAGGGTAAAGGACAATTAGAAAAATATGCACCATTAGACTTTTTTAAATCCCACCCTCCTCATAGAAGTCCAGAAAGAATAATGAGCTTTCTTCAGGTTCTCTGTCTCGTTCCTTTTTTTTTTTTTTTTTTTCCCTGAGAGCCAATTAAAAATCTTGTTAGCAGCAATCTGTTAACTTTATTTGTACCCTGGATTTCTTTGGGCAATATTTTGTTATCCTTATGCAAATTTTATTTTTGCATGTTTTTTCTTCCAATCTTGAGAAAAAAAAATATTAAATAAAGAGATAATTTTCAACAATTGTAATCCTCACAGTGATTATGACTGTCATCATGATTACAAAATGTGAAATGTGTGAATATGGCCGGAGGCAGGGCTCTGTCTAGTGGAGCAGTTAAGAGTTCTGGAATCAAATACACTTAGCTTTGGGTCCAAGCTCTGTGAGGTCAGCGTTGATATCATTTCCATGATGGGAGAGATACCGAGGCCAGGGAAGGTGAAGCAATTTTCCCTAGAGTGCCCTGCAAATATGTAGCAGAAAGTGATCTCAGAGGCCTGGTAACTGGGTTTAAACATTCCCTTTCCCTTACAGAGCAACAACCTTAGAATTTCGTAGAAGATTGGATGTCAGTTTCAAATCTTGTTCTGTGTATTGCAGAGGCACCAGTGTCACGTGATTCAGGGTTGATGTCCAGCCCAGAGCATGGCTGTCCCGAAGGTGTCATAGCAGTAGTGGCCCTCTAGAGCTGTTGTTTCCTCTAGGAAGAAATACAGCCTTTTAGGTGAGACCTGTACTCAGTATTATACGTTTCAGTATTAGAAGTTAAGCTTCTGTATTAGTTTAACCTTATAAAAACTAGAGCTATTCACATAAATATGAAAAATAAGGAAAAGAAATGAATGTGTCACAAAAGAGAACTCTAGACTTTGTAACTGCAGGTTTAATATATGACCAAGTAGCTCTGCATAAGGTGGGAGCTATGTTAATAAAAATACTACACTTGGTAATTCCTATTTTTCCATAAAAATTTTTTTAAATATGAAATTTATTGTCAAATTGGTTTCCATACAACACCCAGCGCTCATCCCAACAGGTGCCCTCCTCAATGCCCATCACCCACCCTCCCCTCCCTCCCACCCCCCATCAACCCTCAGTTTATTCTCAGTTTTTAAGAGTCTCTTATGGTTTGGCTCCCTCCCTCTCTAACTTTTTTTTCCCTTCCCCTCCCCCATGGTCTTCTGTTAAGTTTCTCAGGATCCACATAAGAGTGAAAACATATGGTATCTGTCTTTCTCTGTATGACTTATGTCACTTAGCATAACATCCATAAAAATTTTTAATGAGAAAAGGTATACCTGCTTGCTATAATTTTTAACAAGCAAAAGAATATAAATATTCCCTTTCATTATTCCTTCTTTTAGAAATTCCTCTACCTTCTGTTAGCTGGTCGTGCTGTATCTTTCTGAGCTTTTTTTTCCTGTTCATTTTCATGCTCACACACAGATACATACATGAGTTTTACAAGTACCGTGAATGAAATTATTCTGTATAGTCTTTGTATTCTATTTTGTGGCTTCTTTTTAAAACTTCGTATCTTGAAGAATTCCCCTAAGAGTACAAATAGAAAAAGCTCATTTTTTTTTTTTTTTAAAGAGAGAGAGAGAGAGCAAGGGAGTGGGTGGAGGGGGAGAGAGAGAGAGAGAGAGAGAGAGAGAGACTCTTACGCAGGCTCTGTGCTCAGTGCAGAGCCCCACATAGGGGTAGATCCCATGACCCCGGGATCATGACCTGAGCCAAAATCAAGAGTAGATGCTCAACCAACTGAGCCACCCAGGCGGCCCAAGAAAAAACCTCATTCTTCTTAGCCACCACATCATATTTCAGAGTTCATATAGAACTTTTAAAATGTATTTAGTAATTCTTCCTACGGATGAATATGTAAGCTGTTTTAAATTTTTCTCTATTATATTATTAATACTCATATATACATTTGTCCAGATGTGTAGGTATTTTTGCAGGATGGATTGTCAAAGTAATATTGTTTCATCAAAGGTTATGATTTGTTATCAGAATCTATAGCATATTGATGATGTTGCTGAATTGACCTACAAAAATGTGATTGTTTATAGTCAGGTGAGCAGTGATGAAAATGCCTGGTTCCCCATTTCCTTGTGAAAACTGCATAATATCGGTTGTTTGGTGTTTTGTAATTTGATGGGAAATAACTAGTAAGATCAGTGTTGTTTCACATTTTTTATCATTTTTTTTTCTTTTCCTCATTCTTACTCTTTTACCTAATTATATCAGACTGTCTTTTTATTTTTGAAGGAACTTTATACTCTTTACATATTATAGCAATTTACCCCCTTTCTGTTTATTTATTTTTAGCTATATAGAGAGAGAGCGCATGTATGCAGTTGGGAGAAGGGCAGAGAGAGAGTCCCAAGCAGACTCCGTACTGTGAGCGCAGAGCCTGATAACAGGGCTCGAACTCATGAACCCTGGAGATCATGGCCTGAGCTGAAATCAAGCATGGGATGGTTAACTCACTGAGCCACCCAAGTGCCCCACCTCCTTACTGTTATATGTTGCAGATTATTTTCTTCCAGTCTGTCATCTCTTTTAACTTAGTGTGTGGCCTTTTGTTGTGCATAAAAGTTTAGTTTCTGTCTGTTGTTTTCCTTATGGCTTCTGGGTCTTCTGTCTTATTTAGGAATGACTTTGCTCCCTTAAAATTGCTCCCTTAAAATTACGTATATATTTTTCTCGTGTTTGTTATATTTTTAAAAATGTTGTGATTATTAATTCAATTGGAACTTATTTTGAAAGGTAGTGTGAGGCAGGGGAGGGACACAGAGAGAGAGGGAGACAGAGAATCCCAAGCAGGCTCCACAGTGTCACTGCAAAGCCTGATGTGGGGCTCGATCTCATGAACCTTTGAGATCATGACCTGAGCTGACATCAAGAGTCAGATGCTCAACTGACTGCACCACCCAGGCACCCCTATTTTTTTAATTTGTATAACTTTGTAATGTATTTTGATATCTGGTAGGGATATTTGTTCTTTTGTTTTAAAAAGTCAACTTTCTTAGTCATTTATTCTTCCAAATGAAATTTGGGAACAACCTTTTAATTCCAGAAACATTTTCTCTCTAAATATTTGATGGGATTATGTAAAGTTATACAAATTGAAAATCGATTTGTGTAAAATTGACATTTTTTATAATATTGACTTTACCCTTCAGGAACATCACATGTCTCTGTTTTCAGGTCTCCTTTACATCCTTAGGTATAGAGTTAGAGATGTCTTCACTATATGTTGTACAAATTATTCTGAGACAATCTATTGTTTTATCTTTCTCTGATTGTTTTATTTTCTATTTCTTTTTTTACTGAGGTATAACATATTAGTTTCATGTGTACAACATGATGATTCAATATTTGTATACACTACAAAATGATCACCATAATAAGTCTAGTTACCATCTGTCACCATACATGGTAATGAAATTTTTTGTGTGTGTGATGAGGCCGTTTAAGATTTAGTCTCTAAACGCGTTATTAACTATAGCTAGCATGCTGTACATTATAGTCCCTGTTGTTTGTAAATGGGTTACTATAGGATCGAAGGCCAGAAATAGTAGGTGATTTGCCTAAATTTAACTGGTTAGTAACAGAATAAAGATCAGAAACCAAGACTTCTGATTGGTCCCACTCCCCAAAAATTCAGCTTCTTCCTACAGTCTCACTCTTGTCGCTGCCTCTGTCTCTTAAAGGTGACTTCAAGTTGAATAATGAGTCTGAGTGAAAGAAATATAACATAATTCCATAAGTCTGAATCACAAGAAATTGGAAGAATAGACTCTTATAAGGTTAAAATTTCTCAAATTTAATTCATGTTCAAAGTGAGTAATATGTATGTTGATAGAATTTCAGGAGATTTATTTTGTAATGTTTATTTATTATTCATTTTTGAGAGAGAGAAAGAGCTAGTGGGAGGGGCAGAGAGAGAGAGAGAATCCCAAGCAGGCTCTGCACTGTCCCCGCACAGCCTGACGTGGGGCTTGAACCCACAAACTGTCAGATTGTGACCTGAGCTGAAATCAAGAGTCAACTGAAAGGTCAACTGCCCCTGAGAAGATTTATTTTTAACCTAATGTTTCTTTAAAGGCTTCCCATAAGTGGGGCACCTGGGTGGCTCCGTTGGTTAAGCATCCGACTTCAGCTCAGGTAGTGATCTTGTGGTTTGTGGGTTTGAGCCCCGCATTGGGCTCTCTGCTGAAGGCACAGAGCCTGGAGCCTGCTTCGGATTCTGTGCCTCCCTCTCTCTCTACCCCTCCCTCACTCACAGTCTGTCTCTCTCAAAAATGAATAAATATTAAAATTTTTTTTTCAGTTTTGTATATCCTGTTTATTTTTAAATTAGATACACGATATTCATACTTACGTATTAGCTTATTATCCACACTGATGTCTTTTTTTTTAAATTTACATCCAAATTAGTTAGCATATAATGAAACAATGATTTCAGGAGTAGATTTCTTAATGCCCCTTACCCATTTAGCCCATCCCTCCTCCCACAACCCCTCCAGTAACCCTCAGTTTGTTCTCCATATTTATGAGTCTCTTCTGTTTTGTCCCCCTCCCCATTTTTGTATTATTTTTGTTTCCCTTCCCTTATGTTCATCTGTGTTGTCTCTTAAAGTCCTCATATGAGTGACGTCATATGATTTTTGTCTTTCTCTGACTGACTAATTTCACTTAGCATAATACCCTCCAGTTCCATCCATGTAGTTGTAAATGGCAAGATTTCATTCTTTTTGATTGCTGAGTAATACTCCATTGTGTGTGTGTGTGTGTATGTATACACATATATGTATACACGTATATGTATATATATATATATATATATATATATATATACACATCTTCTTTATCCATTTATCCATCGATGGACATTTGGGCTCTTTCCATACTTTGGCTATTGTTGATAGTGCTGCTATAAACATGGGGTGCATGTGTCCCTTCCAAACAGCATACCTGTATCTCGTGGGTAAATGGCTAGTAGTGCGTTTGCTGGGTCGTAGGGTAATTCTATTTTTAGTTTTTTGAGGAACCTCCATACTGTTTTCCAGAGTGTCTGCACCAGCTTGCATTCCCACTAAAAAAAAACTTTTTTAAGGCTTCCCATAAGTGAAACCTCAACAAATCTTTTTAAACACTAATTTCAAACTTCACCTACAAAATAAAGCTATACGACATCATTCCGTTCATAAAATTGAAAAGCATTATAATTATAATTAAGCTTAGCATTTGTCTTTTATTTAGTATGGTTGCAAAGCAGAGTTGTTTGATCACTGTCAACACTTGACAAACTGATGGTAGTTTTAGCAATTGTCAGGGCATTGTAAATCCATCATCAAGTACTTTAATGTCAGGGGGAATCTGCAAATTTCAGTAAATATGATATCAGCATTATTTATCAAAACTTAAAGTAAGGGCAGTAAGGGGCGCCTGGGTGGCTAAGTCGGTTGGGCATCTGACTTCGGCTCAGGTCATGATCTCGTCATCCACGAGCTTGAGCCACGCGTCAAGCTCTGTGCTGACAGCTCAGAGCCTGGAGCCTGCTTCAGATTCTGTGTCCCCCTCTCTCTCTGCCCCTCCCCACTCACGCTGTGTCTCTCTCTGTCTCTCAAAAAATGAATCAATGTTAAACAAAGTTAAAAAAAAAAAAGTAAGATCAGTAACATGGATAGATTCTGGCTTAGTGGTGTATCCTAACAATTTCAACAGGTGGCTAGTCAGGAGGGATGCCTGATGCATTGTGTCCCTCAATTATGCAAAGGTCTTTAGACACTTTCTTTAAAGTAAGCAGATATTTATGCTAATTCCATATTGGAAAGAGAAGAACTCTGAAAGATTTAACTGCCTCTCTATCATTTTTCTCTATTTTTAAGTACAGTGCCTCAGGTAAGATGCCACTGATGCCTGTTAGATCACATCAAACGTAAAAATTTAAAAAAATGAAATGCGTAGAATAGCCCATTTAAACGTTGATCCAGTCAAAAGTAGATTTAGTAGATGATAAAAACGTGGCTCGTTCTGAACCCCAAAAAGTTAGGAAAGGCACAGACTGAAAGGACCAAAGATGAGGGGAGCCGGGTTGCACAGAATGGAGGCCAGTTGAAGAAGTAAAGGTCACAACATAAAATAGAGAGAACGTGGTTTGTCTTGCTTCAGGAGGTATCTGAATTTCCAGCACTTGTGGAGATAGTCATCAAAATGTTTGAGAAAGTCTAGGTGCCATATGGAAGCAGTACGTGAGGATGAGGAATCTGACATCCTTGTTTTCAGGGGTGGCTCCTACCTCAGTAATGAGCGAGTTATGAACCTTCCATGACACCTCTTGGGTGTTCAGAAGCCAGGTGGAGCCTCCCACAAGTGAATGGCAGAACGTGGATAAGCCTTGTATTTTAATAAAATCCTTATGTCATTGTTCACAGGAGTCTCATAGAACTTCTTAGATCCTACTGTTGAAGTCTGTGGCTCCTCTCTGGTGCAATGGATCCTGGGAAGATGTGGCACAGAAGGTAATCCAGTACATTAAGTATGGTTCTTGTACTTTGTTTTGCTGTCCTTCATCCAGTTCCTCTTGACAGAAAACATATTTAAAACAATTTTTTAAAACTTATGTACTTCTTTTGAGAGAGAGCATGAGTGTGGTGGGGGCAAAGAGAGAGGGAGACAATTCCAAGCAGGCTCCTTGCTGACATAGCACAGAACCCAACCTGGGGCTTGAACTCTTGGACTGTGAGACCATGACCCAAGCCCAAGTCAAGAGTAAGATGCTTAACTGACTGAACCACCCAGGTGCCCCCAATGTGTATTGTTTTAAAAAATGAAATGTTCTTATTTTAAAGATGAAAACGTTTAAAATAATTACACGTAAACTTCAGTATCTCTGTTTGTCCCTTGTTCTCGTGCTGCGCACACGAACCCGTAAGCTCAGTCAGGTAAGCCTCCACTCTTTCAGGTAGCAACTACACCTTCAGTGAGAGTACTGGGGATCTGGTGCGCAGATGGGCTGGAAATGGCTGTCTCAGGATATCCATGTACCAGCTTTTTACTGGGGAATTGATGCTTTTTTGGCTGACCCATATCTTCCTTACTAAAGAAGATTTGGAAGGGAGCTTTGCATCATGTAGCTTGCCTGGTTGGCAATTTTGGTGTTTTCTTAGCCAAGAAGCAAGGGGTTCATTAAACCAAGTTTGAACCTTCAGCTCCACTTGGAGAATCGTGGTGGTTGGTGTAAGAATCAGCAAAGTCTTAGAAGTTCCCTGTCGTGCGAGGCAAATTATAATTTGGTGCATAACTGAAATGTGAGTATTTTTTGAGTTGTTTGGTATCCTGGGCACAGAGTTCCCGATAGTCCGTGGCCGGCATCATGTGTGTTTTTTGTGTTTGTGTTATAATCACACGTGACATTTCATCTTCTTCTCACTAGGTGTGTTTCATCCTTTATTTGAATAGGTAAGCCAAGATACAAATCTAGTCTTGAGCCAGATAAATTCGGGTAACACAAAAATTAAGTGATTATTGAGAAGGAAGCATTTCATTACCCTCTTACCGTGTTTTTATATCCAGTAGAACACCAGTATTGGAGATTACAAGGATCTTAAATATGATGGAAGGTACTAACTCCCTCAGCAACATTTTTATGGAAGGGGCCAGTTTCCTAGGCTGCCATAATAAAATACCACAAAAAACTGAAATTTGTTTCTTTTGGTGGTTCATATCAACAGATATTTACTCTCTTAGAGTTTTGGAGGCTCTGAACAAGAAACCATTCCATGTCTCCTTTCAGGCCTCTGATGGTTGCTGGCAATCCTTGGTGTTCCTGAACTAGTAGATGCCTCATTTCAATCTCAGCCTCTATCTCCACATAAATTCCTTCCTTCTGTGTATCTGTGTACCTTCCTGTTTTTATAAGCACTAGCCATTGAATCTAGGGCCTACCCTAACCCAACATGACCTCATCTTAATTTCATCTATAAAGACCCTATTTCCAAATAAGTTCACATTCTGAGGTTCTGGGTGGATGTGAATTTTTGGGAGATATTATTCCACCATTCCAGAGGGCCATATGGTTACTGTTGGAATGACTCAACCCTGTTGTAGCATATAAGCAGCAATAAACAATACATCAATGAATCAGTGGGCTATGTTCCAATAAAATTTTATTTATGGACACGGAAATGTGAATTATATGTGATTTTCACATGTCATGAAACATTGTTCTTCTTCTGGTTTTTATCCAGCAATGTAAAAAAATGATTCTTAGTTTGTGGATCATAGAAACAGTTAAGAGATGGGACAGGGAACAGCCAGATTTGACCCACGGGTCATAGTTGGCCAACATCTGATAGATAGTGTCGGTGGGCAGACAGAGGTAACTATCGGGTAATTTTCCTTCCTTCTGCTCATAAACCAAAGAGCCAAATTTGTGGAAAACCTGTTTGTGATTTGCATCAAGCAATTTTTGTTAGATAGCTTCATGTTTCAGCAGAGGGAAAACCAGACTGATCGGTAATGATGCTTGTTTGGCAGCATCATTCCTGATACGCTTGCCAAAATTTTGGAGAGGATTTTGTTGTCAAGATTAAGAGGTGATGCAGGCTTAAATGAAGAACATGACCTGGAGTCCTTATGCTGAAGGATTAGAACATTTCCCTCATGGGCTCGTAGTATTCCCTGTGCCAAATGTTGGAGTATACTTTGGAGGTGATTTTAAATTAAAGGCATTTTATGACTCAATACTACATGGCATCCTTTGAGATGTTGTCAATCCCTAGATACCCATTCAAGGCCAGATATTAGATAATACTCTGCACATCTGCATTATCTTCTAATGCTAAGAGTTCCCAAGTCATCTAGAGGCAAAGTAAACCTGAACTTTCTGATTTATCGTGTGTATTCTTTTTCATCAGATGTATATGATACACTTTTTTAAACTCATTGTTAAAGACTGTGATTATATATATGCCTTTTCAAATTGCAAAACAGATGCATGATCTTTATAGGAAATTTGAATAATGCCAAAATGAGTAATATAAAGAGTGAAAGTTTCCTATAATCCCAATTCCCAGAGATAATTTCTGAGATCTTGGTATTTATTTTTCCAAAAATTTCCACCCCATGTAATTGCGAAAGCAAATGAAAAAGTACACTGAACAGATAGTTTCCATGTTTTAAGGAGATGGAGGGAAAAAGCTCATGAACGTAAAGAGCAAAACGTATGACTAGGTATACAGATAGTCCCCAACTAACAACGATTCGACTTCTGACTTTTTGTCTTTATGATGGCACAAAAGTAGTATGCATTCAGTAGAAACTGTACTTTGGCAGGGCTCTTGGGTGGCTCAGTCGGGGAAGCATCTGACTTCGGCTCAGGTCATGATATCGCGGTTCGTGACTTCGAGCCCTGTGTTGAGTATATGGAACCTTACATAGAGGTTGCTGACAGCTCAGAGCCTGGAGCCTGCTTCTGATTCTGTTTCTCCCGTTCTCTCTACCCTCCCCCACTCACGCTCTCTGTCTCTCCCTCTCTCTCTTTCAAAAATAAATAAACGTTAAAAAAAAAAAAGTAGAAACTGTACTTTGACGTTTGAATTTTTATCTTTTCTGAGGCTAACATTATTCATATACATATGAATATATATATATATATATGTATATATATATATATATATATAAAACAATGATATTATATTATACCAGGCAGTGGCAACCAGCCACAGCTCCCAGGCAGCCCTGCGATCATGAGGATAAACAACTGACACACTTATAACCACTCTGTACCAGTACAGACCTTCTGTTTTTTGCTCTCAGTACAGTATTCAATAGAATATATGCGATATTCAACAGTTGTTATAAAGCAGGCTTTGTGTTAGATGATTTTGCCCAACTGTAGGCTAATACAAGTGTTCTGAGCATGTTTAAGATATTCTAGACTAAAATATGATGTTCAGTAGGTTAGGTGTATTAAATGCATTTTCTTTCTTTCTTTCTTCTTCTTTTTTTTTTTTTTTTTTTTTAACAAAAGCAGGCTTCATGCCCAATGCAGAGCCCAATACGGGGCTTGAATGCATGACCCTGAAATCGAGACCTGAGATGAGGTCAAGAGTCTGACATTTAACTGACTGAGACATCCGGGTGCCCCTGAATTTTCAACTAAAGATATTTTCAATTTACGATGGGCTTATCAGTGAGTAGAGGAAGATATGTAAATTGTGAGTAGAGGAAGATATGTAAATATCTAATTATGCATTGAACTCATAGTATGCTGATAACAGGATATGAAAAAGTCATATTTCCTGATCTTAAGGTATATATCTTTTGTTTTTGTTTTCATTCCAATAAGCAGAGAACGACCCACCGTAAGTAATGACATATATATATATATATGTATATCAAAATCTTATTATTCAGAAACTCGCTAGGCCTTGGGTTTGGCAATGAATCTTTTCTCTCTGCTACAAAGAAATTCTAAACAGCTATCCCTCCACCTTCTTCGAGGACATCAATATTTTAGTGAGGTTTTACATCAACACATTTTAGTAGAGGTTTTATCTACTGGGAATTGAGATATCTTGTGACCTTCAGTTTGATCTAGGTAGGAGTTGATTGCCAGGATCTGAAGTGGATTTCAGTAATAACTGGTGTGGTATATGTGCTTAGTAGCCCAGAACAGAATGGCCGAATTATCACCATTCTTCGATGACATGGAATCTTGTATACAAAAGTGGATAGATAATCCTCCATTCGCACACAAAAGTGGATAATCTTAACACTTACAATATGCCTGCAAGTTGCCAACATCCTCTATTACTAGTGTCTTAGGGAACAGTATGGGCTTTGGAACCAGACAGACCTGGGCACGAGTCCTAAATTTACCCTCACAATGTGTGGAGCCATAAGTTACTTTAACTCTGAATTTTCTTATCTGCAAAACAGGAATAAATAGTACCCACTTTGTACAAGTGTCATAAAGATTAGTGTTAATGTGCGTGTGAAGCACTGAGCCGGTGTCTCACATTTAGAAGGAGCTCAAAAAATGTTACTTCTTTTTTATTGTTACTATTGGAGAGATCTTTAGATGATCCAATCCAACTCTCTTATTTAACAGGAAGAAATTGGATTCAGAAGGTTTATTGCTCTTAGGTTCCTCGGGTAGTTAGCGGCAGGCCAGGAAGGGTAATTTTGACACTCTGATTCTTCCCCCATCTTTTCATTCACTGAATTCATTCATTCATTTATTCATTCTTTATTCATCATTTATTATGCAGCCATTAAATTCCAGTTATTGTGCTGAAACCTGAGAATATAAAGGAGAATAAAATGCAGACTGTCTTGAGAAACTTACAGTCTAATGGAAGACAAATGCATAAATAGATAAATTATTGTTCAGTTTGTTAGATGCTATAAGGAAGTTATTTTATACATATTTGTTAAAAATGGTCTGAATAGTGGCCTGACTTAACTGTGGGGAAACATTAAGGCTTCATAGGGCAGCATGATATTTGAATCTAGCCCTGAAGCACGTATTGAAGATTTGAAAAGCAGCTAAGTGTGTGTATGTGTTTCAGTATGTGCTTGGGAGGGCAATGGTGGTTGCAGGTGGTGGAAAAAACAGCCTGTGCAGAAGTTATGATGGTGTTAAAGAGTGTGGCATATTCAGGGCAGCTTGGATAGTTCAATGTGGTTTGGGTAGTGGGAAGAGGTGAGACCAGAGGATGCCACACAAAAGTGTCTGTAATGTAGCACCTCTTTTTCTACTGAAATGCAGTCAAGCATTTTGTGGTAGCCAGAGTCCTAATGAAAGTTAAGTGTACATAAGGGGATAAATGAGTTTTTGTGATAAAACTCATTGGGATGTTTTGGGATAAAACGTGGTCCACCTTCAAATTAACAGGGCCACGATCGAACAAAGAAATTCTGTGTAAGGGTTGACTTACAGATAGTAGGCACTGAATAAGTATTCGTTAAACATTTTTATACAGTGGTCCAGTTACTTTAAATTTACTTTTGATACAAAAATCTAGGACAATATAATAATTTACCCAATTCTGTTAAGTACAATAAAACTTTATTGACTTGTATTACAGTTCATATAATTATGTGCTTTATTGTATTATGGTTATTAATTGACCTTTACAATCTGATTAATATAGGTTGCTCATTTTTGTGGGATTTAATCCAGATAAAATTTCTTTTGATGGTTGCTAATTTGGCAAGGAGAATAGTCTGAACTGTCATAACTATATGTCCTATTTAATTACATCACATTTCCATGTTTAGTTGAAGTTCTGTCTCTTGTGCTCAGCATTTTACAGCATTTATGTATACCTTATGTGAATGAATATTTCCTGTTTTGATTTTGTTAAGGTGATTTATAGAAGTTTTTGTATGTGTATAATTAAAAAATTCCACCATGTATGTTTTTTTAGTGCAATTTAAATTATATCATCTTTGGAAAAGCGCTTTTTTCAGTATATTATTCTATGCCTCCTATCCTAACATAACCATATTTCTACATTTCTTCGTATTTTGTTGATTCAGTGATTTGCTACTTTTCTTCTCAGTTTTTCAGGAAGTTATCACTGTGACATTTATTGCACTAAATTTATTCAGCCAATCTTATAACTTTGTGATATAATTCTGAAGATGATCTGATTATAGAAACTTTAGCCTTGGTTTTGTAAAAAGGATTTCTTTTAATGGGGCACCTGGGTGGCTCAGTCAGTTAAGTGTCTAATTTCGGCTGAGGTCATGATCTCATGGTTTGTGAGATTGAGTCCCGCCTCAGGCTCTGCACTGACAGTGTGGAGCCTGCTTGGGACTCTCTCTCTCTCTCTCTCTCTCTCTCTCTCTCTGCCCCTCCCCACCCCTCTCTCTATGTCTCAAAATAAATAAACTTAAAAAAAATTAAGTTCTTAATTAGTAGGTTTATAAAAATTCAAGAGTTTTTGGAACCACCCTTGGTACATTTCCTATGTCTTTAAGCTCAACCATACTCGAGAAATACCCCAAGTCTGAGAATAATCACAACTGCTCTTGACTGCATGAAGCCAAGAACTTAGTCTGGCTGTGAAATTTTATCGTTAACTTCTTATCCCCATCACTGGGCCTTACCCCAAAAGAGGATGAAGGGGGCCGAATCTCCTCAGGGGGTCTATTCAAGAGGCAATTAACATTCCTACCTAACCATTCTCTTCTTGCTCCCTTCCTAGGCTCAGTACTTAGACTCCCCCTCACCCTTGGTCTGGATTCTTTCAGTGAGTCCTAATTACATTCATGGCCTTGGCTTTTAGGCTGAGGTAGCCTTTATGATCCATTTACGGGCTATTTTCAAAGAAACTTCCCAGTGTTTTACAGGGACTTTATTTACTTTCACAAGACCTCATCAATGTATTCATTATACAGAACCACATCGGTTGGC
Source organism: Prionailurus bengalensis (assembly GCF_016509475.1). Taxonomy (NCBI): domain Eukaryota; kingdom Metazoa; phylum Chordata; class Mammalia; order Carnivora; family Felidae; genus Prionailurus; species Prionailurus bengalensis. The sequence goes on along the minus strand of NC_057349.1, from coordinate 102,523,477 downwards.
TTTCCTACTCTTTCCTTCACGCCGCCACCGCCATCGGAAATTACATTGCAGGCAGAGGCTTCACGCAGAGAAAAGATGTCTCCTTATTCCGTGGAAGCAATGTCTGTCCTATGTGTTACTTCGGCTGTCATAACGTTCTCAGGCATGAACTTCACTCTCTTGATTAATATTTATAGCCTGCTCTTTAGGTACCTGTAATGTCGGTGTCTGTGGGAGTGGGGAGCTCAGTACGTGGCAGGCGGGAGAGTTGATACGGTCTGTTAATACATAAAGAGACCAGGGTTGTCCGAAGGTTCCACTGTCAAAGAAAGCCCTGGGACTCATTCTGGCCACTCCAAGTAGCAGGTGGCATGACCCATTGGACTTGGGGCAGAAGACCCCAGCCCCTTGATGTTGTTATAGCCGCTCGCTACCGGTTTGCTCTGTGACTTCAAGCAGTTCCTTGATGTTCGATACCTTTATTTCCCCACTCGTGATGTGGACTGAAAGACTGGCTCCGTGGAGCTTGTTACAAACAGGACAAATGGCAGGTCTGGGAGGCTGCCTTCAAGACATTCTCCTGTTCTCAGGAAGGATAAAAGTGGAGTCTTTTCCTCCCCCTGGAAAGAAGCTCCTTCCAGGAGTAGCTCACAGTTACAGGCACTGGAAAGGCCGGTCTGCGCCCTGCACTCTGCTGGCGCTCAGATCCTGCCCAGCTCTGGCTTAACACAACCATATTGCAGGTCTCCAAGTAGATCATGATACAGGATCTGCGCAGGCTTGAAGAGCAAAGAAAAAAAAAAAAATGCTGGAATGTCTATCTGGATTGAGAACTGCTCAGGAGCCATTTACGTAAACGTTTCTAATCTCTGTCATTAAGTTAGCAGGTGATTTTTGACAAACTACCTTGTGCTTTGTATCAATTTTTGTGCTTTATTAACTCATTATTGTTTATTCAATTAACACATGTTCTTGGAGAATCCACTATGTCTACGATATCATAAAATGCTATCCAAATTTTAGGGTTTAGGTCGAATGCTGCCTTCTCCGTGAATGTTTTTTGAGACCTTTAGTTGCAGGTTCTCTTTCTTTGCTCTGGTTTCCTACTTTTTAAAGTTCTTATGTGATGGTAAATATTAATGCTCTTTGTGTACATGTTCTCTTCCTATACTATAATTCTTATTTATCATCGAATCCCTAACCTGTACGTCCCTTTGTACTTTACAGATAACTCAATAAATATGTAATAGAAGATATAGAAAAATAGCAGTAGTATAAGACAGTATATGATACAATGTGGGCAGATGGGTGGTACAGATAATGTATGTTCAAAGAATTAGGAGAACGTGACTTGATGAGGAGGGACAGCCCCTTGGAAGTCGTCAGGGTGGTAATGAGTGGAGGGGGAGCGAAGGCATTTCAAGTAGAGAAAAAGCATTAGCAAATGGCACACGTGGAAGAGAATATATCTTTGGGGAGCCGGGAGGAGATGATAGACAGTAAGTAACCGCTAGAGGAGGGGACATTGCAAATGTCAAGCTAAGGCAATTAAATTCTTCTGAAAGCCAAGGCTAGCTGCTCAAAAATGCTTGAGCAAGTGAGTGACAAGATCAAAGAGATATCTCAGGGAGATTTCTCGGGAATGGTATGCAAGGTAGTGAGAGAGCCAGGCAGCGGGGCGAGAGAGAAGAATTAGTTACTAGTGCAAGCGCGTGTGAGCACCTTGCCCCAGGTATGGAGGTGTGAGGCAGTGCGACCAGAGCAGAGGAAGGGACTCTAAAGATTACAAAATGCAAGGATCAATAGGAGGGTGTGGCTGAGTTGAGGAGTAGGAAAAGGGTGGAATGAAAACCGACTCCCAAGTTCCTGTGTTTGAACGACTCGGAAAATAGTGATATCATTTGTAATAATCAGAAAATCCATCTTGGAAGGAAAATAATGCATCCAGCTTTGGACATTTCTGCTTGAGGAATGCACTGGAATGGGTGGGTACAGAGGAGACAGCTGTTCAAGTTCAGGACTGGAGGTTAGGAAGAGGGTCCTAGGTAAGGAAGTTAATGCAGATAGAGTCCAGCGACTTGCTCTTGTTATAAGCTGGCAGGACAAAATCCTATTTGGTTTTGCCATCTGCCTTTGCCTTTTGTAAAGCGCCTGGCGCATAGTAGGCATTTTGTGAATCTTTTTTTTTTTTTTTTTTGCAAGCTACCTGGAATCATAAGCAGCCCTGTGCCACCTGTGTCTAAGCTCAAGGTACAACGAAAGCACTTGAATGTGGAATTCACAAGCCCATAAAATACTTAGGTAACAGTCTTAGTCTTCTCCCTCTCCTGGGAAATATTTTATTAGTACAAGTTACCAAACTCAGTTTTATAACTTGTTTTAAATATAAAATATGTTGAAAGGCTCTAAGCCCGTTACAGGCAGGATGCCTCAGTTAATTGGTATTTTGTACTCGCTGAGTTCTCAGGACCCTTAAAATTCTAAGAAATCTATGTTTCTTGAAGTCAAGTAAAAAAAACAAAACAAAACCAAATAGAACTTAGCTAAACCTACCAATCATTGAAATATCGAGCGTGTGTTTTACACCACACACCCCTCCCGTTGGCCCCATGCTGCTCTGTAAAGTAATCCAGTACTGAAAATGATCACTGAGACTTGCGAACAGGACGTTTTGGTTCCACTTCTGCAGCTTTGTGGTCTGCTTCTCTCCTCCCAGCCTGGGAGTGCTGGAGCAATGCATCTTTCCACGGGTGCAGGGAAGAAGTCAGTTCTCAGAGGTGCTGGACCGTTGCCTGGTTGCTCCTGGAGAATTGTGCGGCCGCCAGCGCAGCTGCGATCCTGGTTACACGCTGACCAAGAAAAGTCCCTTTCTATGCCCTGATTTCTCGGCCCGTAGACACCGAGGCACCAGGATGTTGCAAGGAATGGGGAGGCGCTCTGCCCTATAAGTATGACCTCCCTGAGTTGCCCCCCTTCCTCCTCGCTCTAGCCTAAACTACGGTTTACACTAATGCAGCACGGAGACGACACAGGGAAGTCTCTCCTCCCTTCTGAGAAAGACACGCACCCCTGCCAAGCTGCAGAGAAAGAAAGGACGGCAGGATGGTAGGAAAGGGCCTTTTTTTGGTTTCTGCTGCAGTGACTGGAGGAGGTGTGGCATCATAGCAAAGCCCTGAATTGGGACACAGCAGGAGGGGTGCTACTCCTTAGCTGTGTGACTCTTTTCAAGTTACTCTCCCACTCTGAGCCTGCATTTCCTCTTTGCAAAGTGTGGGTCTCCAACTAGACGATCTCTAAAGCCTCTTTCCTTTCCTAATATTCTATTCTTTTTTAATTTTATGGGGTGAAAGAAATAAACACTTTAAGTTAGTCTTGTCATAATACCACTGGATTACTAGGCCATGTCTAGGTCACAGGTAAACACTTCTCTATGCTTTTTAAATACCCTGGGAAGAATAAAGAAAAAGTAAGTTCGGAGGATAAAATTGCCCTTCACCTTTCTGTTAAATTCGGGAAACCACAACCTTGATCTAGGGTTCATAAATTGGCCAGAACCTGAGTTTTGAGGTGGTAACCACTTGTAGGCTGAACTTGTAGGCTGGCCTTGAATGTGTACGCGGGGCTCCCGGTCTGAAGGGACTAAGTTACAGCATGGAGGCAAACCAGCTTCTGATTAAACCCTTCCACCTAGCTCTGCTTCTGGTTATTAGGGGGCGAGCTTTCGGTTGCCATTGTGAGTGGGAAACGGGGTTGGTGCAGACCCTTGGCGGGGGTTGGCATCTCTCTGCTCATGCGTGTTGCTCACGCTGGAATCCCATAATGTCCCCCAGGCAGCTTAATTCTGTGGTAGAACCAACTTGAATAATTAAACAAAGCAAAGATTTGACAACACTGTACTTGTGGTACAACACAGCTGTGATTCCGTGAGCTCAGCGGGGAGAAGGAGTTGGGGGCATCTGTCACAGCAAAAGCATACTTTGGAACAAATAACAATTTAGCAGACATCCCATGTGCTCTAGAATAGAGGCTATGAAGAATATGGTCTGTCAGGAGTGAATGGGTCATGGCGTCTGGCTGGGAGATGTTCAAGGGGCAGTTCATGTCCGCTTGGCCACGGGCGTCTTATGAAACGAATCTCCGTGACAGGGGTGGGTCACCACATGTTACTCTTCTAGAAACACTTACTAATTGGTTCGTGGATGAGTGGTAAGTAAACAGCTGGAGAAAAAGATCAGTCTTTGGCACAACTAAAAATTTGATACCTTTTGTGTGTGTTGGCGGGAACCCTAAAGGTTGAAAAAGACTACAAATTCTTTGTCTATGAGATATAACAGAAGTTGGTGTGTTTGAAAGAATTTCTTCCCTGTTGCCTTCTCCTAGTGGGTAAGGCTTTAAAGAAGTAAAAATGGTTCATAAGAAGTAACCAGTTTTCTGATGCGGGACTCTGATTCTCTGCATTGCAAAAGGATTCTCCTTTATTTTATCTTGAACATGATGGCTCTTTGTGTTCCCAAGCAGGACAGGGGATGCTTTTCAATAGTTGTTTCCTCCCCAGTTCTGCAGAAGCCATTTGTGCAGGGAGCATGATCTGCTCAGCAAATGAGAACCTGAGCCTGTTAAGCATTGGGACAATTCTGCGACGCTGTATCTCTACAGAGCAGCAATGAGCTCAGATCTTAACGTTAAATACCTTTGAACTGCAGGGCTCAGCTACAGGAATAGATCAGCATTGATTCTAAAAAGCAGCAATATTAATATGTGATTTATATATCTGACTTCAGAAATCTCCAAGAAAGTTAAGTTACTGTCATGCTTCTTTGTGTGTGATTAATATAACTGCAATCATAGTTGTTTACTAAAAAAAAAAAAAAAAAAAAAAAAAAAAAAGTCAGTGCCCTTCAGAATTCAACTTTTTTTCATTTTTAACATGGGCAACTTATGTAGTTTTAAGATCACAGTAAAGTTCTGAAAGCACGTATTTCAAATATTATGGAAGATGTGTGAAAATATTAAACATTGGTTTTTTTTTTTTAACTCTTTAAAATCTTTTTTCTGATCTGGGCTGTCTTGCATTGACTTTTTTTTTTTTTCCTCGTTTTCATTTATTTTTCCCTTCTTCACTTCTGTCTCTGCTTTTGGAGATGTCTCCCTTCCTTGTCCACTGTGGAATCCACACGGCATTTTGTTCTTTCTCCATCAGATAATGTCTTCATCTTGGTTTGATGACCACAGCACCAACCAGTATCTGTCCATCACTCTGGTCCCACCTCTGTCAGACTTGTGGTGGGTCTGCTGCAACAATAACTGCCTGATAGATTGGTCACAAAACTCAAGTCATTTTCTATAGAAAATTCTCTTCCCTTAGGTCCTACTGTTGGCCGCCCTACTCAAAACGCTGCCCCATGTTCTCGCCTGGCCAGTCCCAGAACCTGGCATTCTTGTGCCCGTGACGGACCCTCCCATTCTTAGTTATCCCATGCCTATAACTTCACTGGGTCTCCCTACGTCAAGTTTCTCAACTTTGATCGCTACAAAATATTTCAGAACAAAAATTTCTTTACTTTCTGGTAAACCCACTTACTTTTTGGTAAACCCAAACTTTCTGTTTGCAACCCACTTGGCTTCAAATTCTTTTATCAGATTTTTCTCATGTTTAGCTTTACCTTTAATGTATCCACATGTAGCTTTTAGGGCAAAGCTCCCAGACTCCCATTACTTAAGTTTCCTCATTGCAGGCTACATATACTTTTTCTATAAAGCCTTGGCCATTGTCAGTCATATCCCTCCCACGGGTCTACTCCCAAAGGTGCTCAACGTCTTTTCCCCTGTTCTGGAATGCACTCCCTCCTTTTATTTGCCAAATCCACGTCTATATGGAGCAGTGGCTTAGAGCTTGGGTGCTAGGGGCCAGATGTCCTGGGTTCAAATTCTAGCTCTGGCATTTGCCATCTGGTTCCTGTTGTACAAGACACTTAAACTACCTGAGCCTCAATATCTTCATCTTTAATATGGAGATGATAATATGACCTTACTTGATAAGGCTGTTGTAAAGACTGAATGAGTCAGTTCACATAGAGCTTAGAATGGGTCTTCACAGGGTGAACACTACTTACTCACACACATTCAACGTTTCACTGGTCTTCACTGTCTGAAGCTATGTCTCACCCCAGTCTCTTTTCTTTTCATCCTCTGAAGACTGAACACAAGATTCTGCACGTAGAAGTTGCTCAATAAATATTTGTTGAAATCATCTAGACGGTGTTGGGAGACAGCTGACTTCTGTGGGTTTGGGACTTGACTCTTGGTTGCCTGAGAAAAGAACAGGGCACTGCCATATATCCTATGTCTTATGCTGTGTCCTTGGTCCCTATAAGAGGGCCTGACATATGGTGAATGCTCAAAATTTGCTATAAATGTTTGAATAAATGAATGAATGAATGAAATTGTCAAATTTTTCAAAGTTTAATTTAGCAACCACTTGAGTCACGATGAAATAGTGTAATTTATTTTTAAATTAGAAATCATTTTTAGCGTTAGGAATAATAGTATATATAAAAAGAAAAGTTATATATAAAATACATAATATATGTGCACATGTAAAATATGCATACATAGAATATATAGTATATCTGTTAAGTATACATATTATAAAACTATATACATCTTATGTATATATATATTTTTTTGAAAAGTAAAAAAAGACAAAACATACACAACCTCATAACTGAAAATATCTATATTTTCCTCAAATGTATGTATAGATTTGTTTTAAATGTGTAGATTTAAAAATAATGAAATCGAATCATAGAGTTCTTACTATTTTATAAACTCCATCATTTTGTTTACATACACTTGTAGTGTGACCTAGATGTCTACTCTATAACAAACACTAAAAGTGGGTTAGAGAGTCCATCGATTTTTTGGTTTTTTTCTTCTTTCGACACATCTACTCGTGCAGTCCCACTTTCTTACCCCTATGGTGTCTATTTGGAAATGTTACAATTTAAAATTTCCAAGAGGGGGGACGTCTAAATTATACTAGGACGTATTAGCATTCCAGAAAATACGCTTAATAACTTTGCTTTTACTTTGATTTTCCTTTTAGTTTGATTTTATTATATTTTATTTGACATGGATTTATAGCTGAAATTCCCCATTTATTTCAGAACAAACACTGAAATTAAGGCTTTAGCAATAGAGCATACAGGTGGTGCACACTTCGGTAGATGTTTTCAAGGAGATTAAAGCCTTTTGCTCTCTATTTAGCAAATGTACCATTCAACTGTATGTGGTGGGAGGGTCTCGCAAGTAGCTCTCTCTTTCTCTTACAGCTGTAAGAGAAAGTAAGGACACTGCTGCTTCTCCCCAATTCCATTTTTGTTTACGAAGGACTTTCAGTTTTAAAGGTCACTATAATGTCAAAATGGCTGAACAAAAGGGCACAACAATTGACCGGAGAAATGACAATGATTTAACCAAGAAGCCTTCCATTGTAAACGGGGCAAGAGTAATCGAGAAGGTGTTGGATCGAGGGAGCGGTTTGGGCCCTGCTGTTGAGAGCTTCAGGTAACTGCTGCAGGGGTTGTGCAACTCTACCTGGCCTTGTGGGTGGCTGGGACAGCCCCGTGGCTGGACTGGCCTTGAACCAGGAAGTCAGGTTGTCAGTAAGCTCACTTTGCTTTCACAAATATTTACTAACCACCACTTTCTTCTCCTCATTGCCACAGAAATGAAAAAGAAAGGGAAAAGCAATTTTAAAAAGCAACATGAGTTTCAGTTTCAGGTTTGTGAGGTATTACAGATAAAGAGTTATGCTGAAGTAGCTTTTTTTGTTTTGTTTTGCTTTAACACAAGATTTTTGTTTCTCCTGATTCACTGCAACGGCATAGCAAGCAAATGTTTAAGAGATGAATTTCAGATAGAACCTATAAGTGAAATTAATACACATATCCAGTTTACAAGTTGGGCTGAGCTTTGAGTCTAGAGGATAAGGGAATAGAATGAGGAGAAAAGGTAGTAATACTCACATACCTAATTAAGGGTTATTGGGGTAATTTAATTATGCCAAGGATAAATAATAATATTTCATGAAATGACAAAGATAACCCTGAAGAAATGGACAATTTCTATAAGGTCCCTACATACCATATCATACCTTTAACCAAAAGAAAATTACAATATATGCACCAAAGTGTCCTTGTAATAGTTTTGAATAACTGTGGCATGTTTTCTTAGTCCAATGGTTAATATCATGGTCAAGTCAGAGATATTTCATTATTCCAAAGGTTCTGTGGAAGGAGTTTTTGGTAATGTCTCTATAACTCCTAATAGAAAAGTACATTTTTGTGACACTGAGTTTTATTTACTTGGAGTTTGTCTCCTAAACGTGCAATGTCCAGGGACGCCTGAGTGGCTCAGTCGGTTAAGCGTCTGACTTCAGTTCAGATCATGTTCTCATGGATTGTGAGTTCAAGCCCCACGTCGGGCTCTGTGCCGACAGCTCAGAGGCTGGAGCCTGCTTCAGGTTCTGTGTCTCCCTCTCTCTGTGCCCCTCCCCCTGCTCACGCTCTGTTTCTCTGTCTCAAAAATAAATAAACATAAAATAAATAAATAAATGTGCAATGTCTCAAGAGAATGACACTCTGAAAGCACAGTACAGCTTCAGCTGGTCAGTTCCATTTCTTCCTCACTTTAAATCTTTTTGGCTTATGCAACACCAACAGAATGGAATGATTACTAAAGTATTTACTTTGTAAAGATACTAATTTTCCAACAGACCTTTCATACATTAGAAGGTCCTTGGGAATCAAATCTTATCTTTTTCTTTCTCCCTGCCTTCTAGCTCCCTGTCTGGTAGAACTTGTAGAGTAAATTGTTTCAATGTCCTTGAACATTTTGTTCACATACTTTGAAAAAAGGCAGGGGTGCAAAATGATGTTTTTCCAGGTACCATATTACAAAAAGAAAAAGACTGCCTATTAGTCCAGCTTCTATATAAAACTTTTCAGTCTTCCAATTTATGAAAGCACAGCTAACTAGAATATTAGAGCTAGGTAGAAAGACTTTTTTTTTTTTCCAACGTTTATTTATTTTTGGGACAGAGAGAGACAGAGCATGAACCGGGGAGGGGCAGAGAGAGAGGGAGACACAGAATCGGAAACAGGCTCCAGGCTCTGAGCCATCAGCCCAGAGCCCGACGCGGGGCTCGAACTCACGGGCCGCGAGATCGTGACCTGGCTGAAGTCGGACACTTAACCGACTGCGCCACCCAGGCGCCCCAGGTAGAAAGACTTTTAATGAACCCTTTGATTTACTAGAATTAGAAGATATTTAAGGGGCACCTGATCTGGCTGGCTCAGTTGGTAAAGCGTATAACTCTTGATCTCAGGGCTGTGGGCTTGTGCCCCTATTGAGTGTAGAAATTACTTAAAAGACTAAAGTGTTTTTTTTTTTCAAGATATTTAAAGGATCACTTAGGCTCTGAAGCTAAACCAAATATTATCAATTTTTTCTTCATATAAATATGATATAGAAGCTCAATGAAAACGTTTGTGAAAAATAACACATACATCTGTGTATTTATTCCAGTCACTATATAGCTTAGTTTTGTCTGTTTTTGCAACTTGATGTAGATGGGGATCATCAGTGCCGCCAACAATCAGAATTTATGTTCTGATCATTCTACCGTCCTCGCCAACACTTGATACTGATGAACTTCATTTTTCTTTTTTTATTGGAGTATAGTTGACACACAATGTTGCATTCGTTTCAGGTGTGCAACTCAGTGAGCTAACACGTTTGTACGTTCTGGTATGTCCTCCACAAGTGTAGTTACCCTCTTTGCTGTTACATTGTTACATCGCTACTACACCATCGTTGACTGTATTCTTCGCGCTGTGCCTTTGATTCCCTGTTGCTTACTCATTCCATAACTGACAGCCTATACCTTTCACTCCCCTTCATTCATTTTGCCCGGCCTCCCACCCCCCGATATCAGCAAACTTGAAAATTTTGCTTTTCCGGTGTTTGGCAACGGTATCTTGCAATTTTGGTTTGCATTGCCATGATAACTGACAGGATTGGACATCTTTGGACATCTTCTAATATTGTTTTCATACATTTCTGTTTTATTTTCACTTATGCCTCTTTTTTTCTATTGGATTGTTAATATTCTTCTTCAAATATACAGAAAATTTTCATATATTTGGATGCTACTCCTTTGCAAATTATGCTTTGCAAATATATTTTCTCAGGTAAACTTACAACGTATGCGTATTTATCGTGGAGGTTTCACTTGTATTCTGCAAAGTGAATGGACTTACGTGTACAGAGCTACTGTCTCTGTGTATACCCAGGTAGCCATGACCTACATCAGGATATAAGCTATGTCCAGGACTGCAACAGAATCCCTTATGCCTCCCTTCTGTTTGAAGCTCCTGAACTGCACAAACTCAAAGTACTCTACTTTTACCACGCTGGTTTAATTTTATTTGGTGTTAACTCTTAAAGAATGGAATAACATCTACTATTTTTACCTGGGTTCTTTGACCCAACATTGTATTTGAGAGATGTGTGTAAAAATGCTCTTCTTTTTTATTGCTGTGTAGTATTCCACGATGCAGCCATTTTGCAACTTTTCATTCTACAGTTGATGTGCACGTGGGTTCAGGTGTCAAGCGATTAAATATTCTTGCTGTAAACATTCCTGTACTTGTCTTTTGATGAACAACAGTCCTCAGTTTTCTTGGGTTTATACCCAGGAGTGGAATTGCTGGGCATCGATGTATTGCATGTTTGCCAAACTGTCTCGTTTTCTCTTTAATGTGCATTCGCCTGACGACTAACGATGTTGAACAACTTTTCATGGGCTAAATCGTCATTTGTAAATTTCTTTTATTTTCTTTTGCTCTTTTCTTTTTTTTTTTGGATTGTCAGTTTTTCTGATTTTGATCTGTATTTCTTTGTAAACTATGGATTCTAGTCCGTGGTTAGACACATGTAACACAACTATCTTCTTTCAGTTTATGACTTGCCTTTTCAGTCTCTTTGTATTGTGTCTGGATAAACAGATGTGCTTAATTTTAATGATATCTAATTTATGACTTTTATAATAATGCTTAACATTAGGTTAAACATTCATCTTTAAGAAATCTTTGCCTATGCCAAGGTTATATGTTCTCAATCTAGAAGTCTGGCTGTTTCAGCTTTCATGTTTTGGTCTATAGTACGTTTTGAAAAAAAATTTTAAGTAGTAGACACCATATGCCCGTTGTGGGGCTCAAACTCGCAATCCCAAGATCAAGAGTCTCATGTTCTACCGACTGAGCCAGCCCGATGCCCAATTTTGAAACTTTTTTGGTCTTATAGTGTGAGGAACTCAGGCTTCCTATTTTTCTTCCCATATGGATACCCAGTTGGCCCGACAATTTCAACAAATTGTTGAAACATTTTTCATGGCATTGCGGTGACATCTTTGTTATAAATCGGATGATTGTACGCATGTGCCTCCAGTACTATTCTCTTCTATTAACGTATTTGTATCCTCTGTGCACCTTTTGATAGGTAATATTTCTAAAATATAGACAAATATATCAGTCTTTTCCTTTATAGTTTATACACTGTTATGTCCTCCCTAACTCAAAGTAATAAAGATGTATTTCCATGTTGAGTACACCTGAAAGTTTTATAGTTTTATCTTTCAAAATTTTAAAAACCTTTAGGTTATAAGTATTTAATCAACTCGCGACTGATTTTTGAGACTCGTTTGAAGAAGAAATTCAATTCTGTTTTATTCCACATATAGTTGAATCATCCCTGCATTATATTTGGAGTAGCCCCCTTTGTTTCTTCTTTGAGCTACTCCTATCCCAGCTCTGTCACAGATTAACTTTCTATATGCTCATGGGTTTGTTTCTAGACTCTGTGTTTTGTTCCATCAATCTATTTATCTGTTCTTGTATTAGGACCACACCACCCTGATTACCATATTCCCAAAGTTCCCAACACTTTCCTTCTTTCAAGAGAATCTTGACAATTTGTGGCCATTTGCAGCTCCATAGGAATTTAGAATAAATTTGTCAATTCCACAAAAATCCTTGTTAGGGTTTTGTTTGGGTTTGCTTTGTATCTACAAGCTAATTTAATGAGAATCGTCATCTCTAGAATATTAAATTTCCCTATAGATTATGTGGTATATCGTTGAAGGTTTTTTTTTTTTTAGGATTTTCTTTAATGTCTTATATAATTCTCTCCATGAAGGTATTATACTTTATTTGTTAGATAACATATGGATCTTATATTTTTCTTATTATTACAAATAATATATCCTTTACTTTCTTAATCATGAAGTGTAATATATATATAGAAAATACACATGTATTTGGAGTTTAACAAATAATTTTAATAATTTTTTTGTTGATTTATTTATTTTGAGAGAGAGAGAGAATACAACTGGGAGAGTGGGAGAGGGGCCAGAGAGAGAAGGAAAGAGAGAATCCCAAGCAGGCTCTGCACTGTCAGCACAGAGCCCAACTTGGGGCTCGAAGTCACAAACCTTGAGATCATGACCTGAACCAAAACCAAGGGTTGGATGCTTAACCTACTGAGCGACCCAGGTGGCCCAGTTTAACAAATGATTTTAAAGTGAACAACCATGTTAACAGTACTCAGGTCAACCAATAGGGTATTTCTAGCCTTGTAGCAAATATTCCAAGTTGCAACCCCCAGTCCCTTCCAGAAGTAACTACTGTCCTGACTTTTTAAATAATCACAAATTTACTTTTTCTTTTTTTAGTTTTAACACCTAGATATACCATCTTAAATAATGTAGTTTACTTTTGTCTGTTTTTGGACTTGTTATGAACGGAATCTTTATGCATTCTCTGTCGTGTTTCTTTTATTCAACATTATGTTTGTATGATTGATCCATGTTGTAATGGTATGTTTTTTTAAAAACTAGATTTTTAACATTTTGCTTCTGGAGCTTAGAAATTCAGTTGATTTTGCCTACTGATTTTGTATATAAGACAGTGATTTTCAGACTTTAGACAACAGGCAGTGCAGAACTGTGGCCCTAGAGGAAGGAAAATAAATGAGGAGAGCCCTATAAATGCCTGTTTGCTACCTGGGGAGAATTCCAGGCTGAAGTACAGTGGGGGAGAACCTGAACAGCCTGGCGGCTCCTTGTATCCAGGATACCGAGCTCAAGATTCAAAGGTACCAGGGCTGCTGAATTCTCAAGGCAGAGCAACGCAGATGAAAGAGCTGAGGGGCGCCTGGGGGGCTCAGTCAGTTAAGGGTTGGACTCTTGATTTCCGCTCAGGTCATGATCCCAGGGTTGGGGGACTGAGCCCTGCATGCTCAGCATAGAGCCCTCTGAAGAGTCTCTCTCCCCCTACCCTATGACCCAGAATAGCACTGCTAGGAATTTATCCAAGGGATACAGGAGCACTGATGCATAGGGCCACTTGTACCCCAATGTTCATAGCAGCACTCTCAACAATAGCCAAATTATGGAAAGAGCCTAAATGTCCATCAACTGATGAATGGATAAAGAAATTGTGGTTTATATACACAATGGAATATTACGTGGCAATGAGAAAAAATGAAATATGGCCTTTTGTAGCAACGTGGATGGAACTGGAGAGTGTGATGCTAAGTGAAATAAGCCATACAGAGAAAGACAGATACCATATGGTCTCACTCTTATGTGGATCCTGAGAAACTTATCAGGAACCCATGGGGGAGGGGAAGGGAAAAAAAAAAAAAAAGAGGTTAGAATGGGAGCGAGCCAAAGCATAAGAGACTGTTAAAAACTGAGAACAAACTGAGGGTTGATGGGGGGTGGGAGGGAGGAGAGGGTGGGTGATGGGTATTGAGGAGGGCACCTTTTGGGATGAGCACTGGGTGTTGTATGGAAACCAATTTGACAATAAACTTCATATATTGAAAAAAAAAAAGAGTCTCTCTCCCCTCTCCCTCTGCCAATCACTGGCTTGTGTGTGCGCTCGTTCTGTCTCTTTCTAAAAAAAAAAAAAAAAAAGAGAGAGAGAGAGAGAGAGCTGCAAAGAACTCTAGAATTCTGCAGAGGATTTGAGAATCTGCTGCTGGCTAAGGATCAGCACAGGTGTGCAAAGAAACTATTTAAAGTCAGGAAAAGGCCTTCACAAAAAGATCAAACAGACAGTCCCCAAACTTCACACAGGATGAAAATGGTTTGTATCCCTACCACCCAGAGTGGAAAGACCTCCTTGATATTGACACAAGGTATCAATATCAAGTAGAATCCTCACAAGGGGTACTTGGTTGGATGATTAGTCTAAATGTTCAGTCCCACCTCTAAAAGAGAACTTAAAAAGAGTCAGACTGTTTCCAAGTACCTTGACCATGTCCCAGAGCAGGATCAAGGATATTCATAAGAATACAAAAACATCCAGGACCCCACAAAATAAAATTCATAACATCTGACATCCAGTAAAAAATTAACAAGCATTCAAATAAGCAAGAAAATGCAGCTCAAGATGGGGGTGGGTGGGAAATACCGATCAAATGAAATTAATCCAGAAATGACACAGATAAAAAATCACTCCACTGTGGTAAATATTTTCCAATTTTTAAGTTATTTCTAATAATATTTACTTTATATTTTTAATATTGTTCTTGCACTTCTATTTTTTATTTTCCCATTTGTTTTATTTCCTATTTATTTTATGTTTTAAAAGATAAGGTTTGAACTCTCTTATATTATCCCAACACAGACTTCTTTAGTCCCACTTACTTCCTATTTGTTATATTACGCGTTTTTTGTTAATATTGACATGGTTAAAAATTTTGTTCACCGCTAAGATACAAACTATACTATACTCCTGGAGGGGGTGGGTGGCGGCGGGTGCCTGGGTGACTCAGTTCATTAAGCATCTGACTTCGGCTCAAGTCATGATCTCTCCCTCTCTCACTGACCCTCCCCTCCTTGCACTGTCTCTCTCTCTCTCTCTCTCTCTCTCTCTCTCTCTCACATGCATGCGCTCTCTCACTCTCCCTCTCTCAAAAACAAATAAACATTAAAAAGGGGCGCCTGGGTGGCGCAGTCGGTTAAGCGTCCGACTTCAGCCAGGTCACGATCTCGCGGTCCGTGAGTTGGAGCCCCGCGTCGGGCTCTGGGCTGATGGCTCAGAGCCTGGAGCCTGTTTCTGATTCTGTGTCTCCCTCTCTCTCTGCCCCTTCCCCGTTCATGCTCTGTCTCTCTCTGTCCCAAAAATAAATAAAAACGTGGAAAAAAAAATTTAATAAAAAAATAAATAAACATTAAAAAAAAAACAAAACAAAAGAAAGAAAGAAAAGAAAAAGAAGAATATTTTTCCCAGTGCACCTGGATGGCTCAGTTGGTTAAGTGTCCAACTTTGTCTCAGGTCATGATCTCAAGGTTTGTGAGTTTGAGCCCCACATCAGGCTTTCTCTGTCAGCACAGAGCCTGCTTCTGATCCTCTGTCCCCCTCTTTCTCTGCCCCGTCTCTGCTGCTGCTTCCTCTCAAAATAAATAAATAAGCTTGAAAACAAAATGTTTTTCCCCTCAAAAATTAGAAGACGTTAATTCTTTAATTTTTCACTAAAAGTGCTATTATTTGAAATTCGATGCTATTTTTTAGTAATTTTTTTTATTTTTAATTTTTTTAATGTTTATTTATTTTTGAGAGAGAGAGACAGAGCTTGAGCAGGGGTGTGTGGGGGAGAACAGAGAGAGAGGGGAGACATAGAACTGAAGCAGGATCCAGGTTCTGAGCTGTCAGCACAGAGCCTGATGCAGGCCTTGAACTCACAAACCGTGAGATGGTGACCTGAGCTGAAGTCAGACGCTTAATCAACTGAACCACGTAGGTGCCCCAAAATTCAATGCTATTTTTATGTAACCTTCTGGAAACTTACAGAATCTTCTCTTTGTTCCAAGTGCTCTGCAGTTTCACAGTGATGTGCCTCAGTGTGCCTTTGGGCCTTGAAATTGAGTCCAGAAATCTATGCTTATTAGTTCTGGAAATTTCTTATATTATTTCTTTAATAATGTCCTGTCTGCCAATTTAGCTGAGCTTTCTTTTCAGAATTTCTGTTATTCAGATATTGATCTCCTGCATTGATCCTCTAATTATCTTATCTTTTCTCCACTATTTTCAGGGCCTTTATCTTTTCATTCTACTTTCCTGGAGATGTTCTCAACTTTATCTTCCAACCTTTTCTCTTGTTTTTGCTTTGTTTTGTTTTTCCATGTTATTTTTAAATTTCCAGAGCTCTTTTCTGAATGTATTTTTCTTTCTTTCTTTCTTCCTTTCTTTTCTATCTCCCTCCCTCTTCCCACCCTTCCTTCCTGTCTATAGTTTTTTTTTTTTTTTAATGTTTATTTTTGAGAGGAGAGAGAGTGAGCAGGGGAGGGGCATACAGAGGGGGACAGAGGATCCAAAGGGGGCTCTGTGCTGACAGAAGACAGCCCGATGTAGGGCTCAAACTCATGAACTGGGAGATCATGACCTGACCCAAAGTCAGACACTTAACCAACTAAGCCACCTAAGAGCCCCTGTAGTTTTTGTTTTTTAAAAAAATCTTTTATTTGCTTTTCTGCTTCCTTCATTTTCCCCCTAGGCTGTGCTGTTTTTTCCACCTATGAGCTTGTTAGAGGTTTTTTTATTTTTTAATGTTTATTTAGTTTAAGAGTGAGAGTGGGGGAGGGGCAGAGAAAGAGGAAGAGAGAATCCTACAGAAACTCTGCACTGTCAGAGCTCAAAGCCTGACCTGGGGCTCAAAATCATGAACTGCAAGATCATGGCCTGAGCCGAAACCAAGAGACCGACCGCTGCTTAACCGCCTGAGCCATGCAGGCGCCTCTCTTGTTAGAGGTTTTAACCAAATGTCTAAGGATCCTTGACTATTTATTCATATTATGAGTGAAGCATTAGAAAGCTAATTAGAATCTGGGAACAGGGGTTTCACCATTATGACTTCTGCACTAGATAGAATTCTAGTGGGTCCTCCGTAACAAATTTATTTCAGAAAATTTCTATTACTAGCTTGTTACGACGAAAAGAAAAAAAAAAAACCTGGGGGATGGATTTTGTATTTCAGCAGTGTTTTCTTGGCATCTCCTGAAGTCATCATACACTCTTTAGCCTTTAATCTGTCGGTGTAATTTCCTAATGGTAGGGTTTCGAACAGCAGTATTTCAGAAGGGCTTTGCTGCCCTTCTCCAAGGAGAGGCTAAAATTTTCTACTTTTTAAGAAGAGGGGGGGAAGGGTGACCATGCCATTCATGCTGCCTGTGTTTAGGGCGGGCACTGCCCTCTCTCTGCTCTCTGCCATGCAGAAGTTACGGTTTTCCTTTTCAAAACAAGCATTTGGCCAAGAAAAAGGATGGCAGACTTTAAGGAGTCGGCTAAGCTTGTGGTGATCCTGACATTTGTTTGTGTTTAATATAGTTTGTGCTTCCTACACGGCCCATATGGAATTCAGTCTTCTCGTGATAAGTAAGGCATCGCATCCGACGCATTTTAAGGGGGAGAAAAGGTATTTACAACACGTTTTTTCCGTGAGCCCCTCATCTGTGGTTTAGCTGCTTTCCTTACCACAGCATAGTTTTCCTCCTGCTCTTTATCGTCACATGGCCATCAAAAGACCATGGCTTTTTTTTTTTTTTTTTTTTTCCTGCAGTACTGTGCTTCTCCGCATACTTCCCTAAAGAAAAAGGAAGAGTCAGAGGGCTATTCTGATCGTTAGTAGTAGCCGGGAAAGAGTGTCTGAGTTGCATGCTATGCCAAAGGACATTCAGCGAAATAGTTACTGGTAGTGTGAAAAAAATGAGAGACAGCCTCAAGATGTGACAGAAGAGGCCTACACCTGAGAACGAGGCCGGGAGACTGGAGGCTCATTTCTGTCATCACTGGCAACTCACTGGCCCCCCTGGGCCTTAGTTTCTGCGTATATTAAATAAGGACGGTTGACTTCTCTGGATGACCCCCCGTAGTCTTTTTGGGCTCTGATAGTCTTTTGTGCTCAAAGCAATATCAACTCCAGAAAATATTCAGTAAGACATTTGCACCTTCCTTTTCTAAATGTGACAACCTCATTAAGATGACAATATTCCAGAATTGAGTATTTTCCTCTTCACTGTGAACACTGTTTTGTTCTTAAATATATGAAATATAAGCCTTCCTGGAGAACCCAAAAATATCCTGTATAGTAGGCACAAAATGACTCCCCCCCTCGCATGCCCATGTCCTGATCCCCAAATCCTGTTAATATGTTGCTTACACAGATGTGAGTAAATTAGGGATCTCCAGAAGGAGAGGGTAGCCTGGATTATCTAGGTGGGGGTCAATCTAATCACAAGGGTCCTTATATGTGGAAGAGGAGAGGAAAGAGGTCAGAGTGATGTGAGGTGAGAAATGAACCTGCTACTGTTGGCTTTGAAAATGAATGAAGGGACCCATCAGCCAAGGAATGTGGGCAGCCTCTAAGAGCTGGAGAAGTCGAAGAAATGGATTCTCCCCTAGAACCTCCAGAAGGAATGCAGCCCTTTGAAACTTTGATGTTAGCCCCATGAAACACATTTTTGTTTTCTAACCTCCAGAGCTGTGAGATAATCAATCTGTTTCGTTTCAAGCCACTGTTTTTGTGATCATTTGTTGCAGCAACAATGGGAAACTAGTATAGTTCGTCAGCTCTGGCCTTTACTATATTGAGCAAATGTACCTTCGTCTTTAATGTATTTCTACGCGTGTTGTTCACGTGTGTGATAGCAAATACTTCCATTCTGCCTTAATAATCAAGAATGATTTCATGTTATTGTTTATATGATAGCTAAAGGAATACCTAGCAAATTGACTAACTATGCTTCTGTGTACCATTATATTCCTACATTTAATTATCCCCTGGGACTACATTTTATTCTTAGAGTTCCTAGAATATTGGATCTGGAGAGAACCGTGAATATGATCTAATGAAATGTAATCCTCTTTTCACAGGAGAGGAAATTGTTACCTGTTGAGCTTAAACCCGTGACTTTCCCATAATCATCCCGCAAGTTGCCTATAACACGAAGATCAAAATTGAGGGTTTCTGGCTCCCAGTCTAGGGTTTGTCTTACTACACCATAGGCTCTCCAACGGAAAGTGTTAGGACATGAAAGTATTTAAGAAATCTGGCCTCTTAATGTGAAATAGGAGGCAGTGTGAAAGCCAAATGTGTCTTGTGTAGTTCAACTCATTTTCACCTGAGAAACAGTATAACACAGTGGTTCTGACCTGGGACCCCAAAGGGTCCATACAGTACCCTCTACGCAAATCCCATCTCTGGTACTCACCAGCAAAGGGAACCTAGTTGAGTTATTTAACGTCTCCATGCCTCCATTTCTTTATCTGTGAAATGGAGATGGTAATTGTACCGAACTCATAAGGTTGTGGGAGATTTCAATACATTAATAACTGTAAAGCTCCTAGGAGAAGGCCTGGACCGTATTTACTTCCAAGTAATTAGGAGCAATTCTATTATTAGCAGTAGGCTGTGTAATAAAGGCAAACTATTTTTAGTTGAACAAAAGAACACTTTTTACGAATATTAATATTATTAATATTTATTCCTGCTGTGCTTATTAGCCACCTCCTGTGGTGAAGGCGTGAATACTTAATCCTGAAACAGGGCCCATTGTTCAGATAAATTGCCTGTAGACTGAAAATCTTGTACTCTTGCGTGCCATCAGACGTTTTGTGGACAATTAGCACATGACTATCATGAGTGCTCTTGCTAATTAAAGTCGCATTAATACCAAAGAACTGTACAATGGCGGGTTCTATACTGTCATTTCTGCAAGCTGCATTGTTTCAAGGACAAAGCGGCTGATGTACTGTTTCTTTTCTTTCATAATGCTGAGCATGGGTATCTGATAGACTTGCTTAGGCTGGCAAACTTTCGAGCAGAAGTGCTAGATTTGTATGCATCTTCGAGAATTGGGCAGTTTGAAGCTAAAGTGAGCTAGGAAAGAAATAGGAAGTGAAAAAGTAGAACGGAAAGACATAGGTAGATAGAGGAAGAAAAAAGAGGAAGGAGGAAAGAAGGAGACTTGAAAAGACATGAAAGATAAATGAAACCACTTAAATGGAGAAGAGTTTAAGAGCCAAACAGGAGACGCTCCAGGCAGAAGGGTTTTCTATTGAAGTGTTTCTGATGCCAGACCAGTGCTTCGCAGGCTGTAACGTACATCAGAATCGACCGGAGGACTTGTTAGAACAATTTCCTGAGTCCCATCTGCAGGGATCCCGATCCAATAGGTTAGAGTGGAGCCTAATGCAAACTCTAACAAGTCCAGAGGGGGACACTGAGACTGCCGGTCTGAGAACCTCTGGGTCATACTATAGTCACACAAAATAAAAATAGTAGTTCTCTGCTTTTTTTAAATTGAGCTATGTTTTTATACATAGTGAATTGCACAGATTATAATGGTCTTGGTTTGCCAGCCTAAGCAATTCCCTCCTAAGTCATGTGAAGATTTACCTGTCTCCATCGAGGATAGCAGGAGACTTTTTTGAACACAGTCCTAGTGTCCCCGAATAATAAAATGAACTTCAGTGAGTTTTTTAGCTCTTTGAAGAAAAACATATATTCTATAACCTGGCATTGAATGCCAAAGAACTAGAAAGCACCTACATTATCTTGTTTATTCCTGGAATATTCCCAGGCTAATGTAAGCTATAGCCCATTTTTTTTAAAATATGAAATTTATTGTCAAATTGGTTTCCATACAACACCCAGTGCTCCTCCCAACAGGTGTCCTCCTCAATGCCTGTCACCAACTTTCCCTTCTCCCCCACCCCCATCAACCCTCAGTTTCTTCTCAGTTTTTAAGAGTCTCTTATGGTTTGGCTCTCTCCCTCTCTAACTTTTTTTTTTCCCTTCCCCTCCCCCCATGGTCTTCTGTTAAGTTTCTCAGGATCCACATAAGAGTGAAAACATACGGTATCTGTCTTTCTCTGTATGACTTATTTCACTTGGCATAACACTCTCCAGTTCCATCCACATTGCTACAAAAGGCCAGATTTCATTCTTTCTCATTGCCAAGTAGTATTCCATTGTGTATATAAACCACAATTTCTTTAACCATTCATCAGTTGATGGACATTTAGGCTCTTTTCTATCTCTTATTTATTAATCTATTTGAGATGAGGAAATTTGGGTGTGTTATATATTGCATTCTCTCCTGTTCTTTGAATTAGCCATTCACTGCATTTATGTAATACATAATCTGAGACATTGGCCAAGGAAGTTGTTGAGATTGAAATCCTTCAGCAGTGCATCTGAACCCCTAGGATCTTGTTAAAGATGCAGATTTTGATTCAGTGGGCCAGGCGTGGGGTTCAAAATTCTGCCCGGGTAAGAAATTCGCCAATAATATTGATGTTGTGAGTCCACAACATTACATTTTCAGTAGTGAGGCCCTGTCTGGTGTGTGTAGGTGTGTAGGTTCTCTAACTTTAGCCAGTGCCAGAAGGGATGGAGGGCTTGTTAGAACATGGAGTTTTGGCCTCCACCCCTAAGTACCTCAATCAATGGGAATGAGGCCCCAGTGTTTGCATTTCTGAATTCTCAGATGATGCTGGGGAAAGAGCAGGGAACACACTCTGACAGCTAACGAGCTATTAACCAGCCCTCTCATTTTGCTGATGCTAATGGACTTGCCAACAATTGCCACTGCTAGTGGACAACATCTACCTTCAAAGAGCTCTGACAGAATCACTAGTGGTCTCTTGATGGACAAACCCAATGGGTTCCTTTTGGTCTTCACATTTCTTGGCTTCTCAGTGGCTTCTGACTGTTGTTGCTCCCCTCTTGAACCCTCATCTGTCTTGGGTACAGTAATAGAATTTTCTCTTTTTGCTTTCTACTTTTCTAACTCTGTTCTAATTTCAGACTCTTACGTAAATTTCTCTTTTTTTCCGTCCCTGTGCTTTGGCCCCACAACTGTGCTTTAGTTCAGCCCCTTATCATCTGCCACCTAGATCATGTCACTACTTTCCTACTGGATCCTTCTGCCTTGGTTGAGTCTCCAAGCCATTCTCCCCACCTCTACCTGAGCGATCTTTATAAAATACAGGAGTGATGGTATTCTCGCCCTGCTTAAAACCCTTGGTGGCTTCCCGTTTGCCACAGGATGCCTTCCAAACTCTTCAGCTTGGCTGACGTGGCTCTCTGTAATCTGACTTGTCTCACCTTTTCTCTCACCACACCTACTTTGGAATTTTCCTTAAAAACAACCAATTCCCTTTGAGGCTACATGATTTCGTGCTCCTTTCTCTTCCCAGAATTCTTCCCTTCCCATTTTTCCCAACCTGCTAAACTACCAAACACCTCAACTTTCATGTGTCTCTCCTCTGGACCCTTACTATGACCATCCCAGGAAGCAGTGAGTTCTTTCTTCTTGTGCCCACACATGATGATGATGATGCCAGTAATACCGGATTATAAAACTCTTGAGAACAAAACAAAATTATTTTTTCAGCCTGGTGTTCCTGGCGCGTTGCTCAGTGCCTGACACGTCGGTCACCTTGTTTTCTGAACAAATGAATGAATCAGTGATCGAGGGAGAAGCAGCTGATAAAGACCTTTGGGAACTGCTTTAGTCTCCCGAGTCTGCTTACAAGAACTGAAATGTATTCCCCCTGAGTCCTGGAGGCCGGAAGCCTCAAGTCAAGGTGTTGGGAGGCTGTGTACTCTCTGAAGGCTCTAAGGAGAGATTCCTTCCTTTTCTTTTCCAGACCAGCTATTCCTCGGCCTGTTGCTGCTACCACTTCAATCCCTGTCCCATTTTCTCCTCTTCTAGTCTGTCTCTTATAAGAACACTTACTGTTTTTAGGGCCCATCTGGATAGTCCAGGATGACCTCATCTTGAGATCCTGAACTTAATTTCATCTGCAAGGACCCTTTTTCCAAATAAGGTCCCATCACAGGTTCTGGTGGCTGGGACCTGGACACATCTTGCTGGGGGCCACCATTCAACCCACCGAAGGGACTGCGAGAAAAACAAAGATGGTACCTATACGTAGAAATTGGAAAGAGACAGGTAATCCTCATCTTCCTTCTAGATCCCATGTAATAACAATGGGTAGAAGGTAGTAGACTTGCCCTCTGTTACTGTAGTTCTCCTCAATCAGTTATCATCCAAAGACAAACTCGTTTTTGTTAAAAAAAAAAAAAATCATTAAGTGCGTGTGTGTGCGTATGTGTGTGTATGTTGGGTGCCTTGGTTCAAGTACGAAGAATAGTCTCCTTTTTGCCTAAAACATATCAACTCCTTCCCCCTAAGCTTGAAAAATAAAACACAAGCATCGCATCTACTGGTCTTTGAAAAGTAATCCTTTCTGAACTCATTTTGGTTTTCTAACAACTTCACATTTGCCCTGGAGGAGAGGAAATGATTTCACTTCCTGGTATGGTACCTTGCCTTTGTCAGCATTAGGCACTTCACAACTACTTTTGATGAAACTGTTAATTGGTATTGGATGAGTGCAAGCAGAGACGTGGGGTTGGGAGAGGCAGTCATGGAAACTGTGAGGACAGGAGACTGGGCAAAGGCAGTGGGAAGGCGTTCCAGGTTCCGGCCCAGCCACTTGCCCTCCAGTTCGCACATGATCGCCCAACACCAAAGCCAGGGTTTCCAGAGTGGACAGATTTCATTTCCATTAGTGCCTGACTGACAATCGCCAAGATCAAGCCTTTCCCTCTGACTCTACAGTTGAAGTGCGAAGACTTTCTCAGCTCCTCTGCGACTGTGTGTGAGCTCAGGAGAACTGGGGAAAATGAAAAAATACAGGACGAAGAATCCATAGTGTTACATTTCCCCTCAGTTTTCCACAAGACAAGAGAACAGCACAGGATACTGTAATTTGTCAAACCCCCAAACAAAACAAAACAGGTCTGTTGTTAATACAGACAAGTGGTCACAGCTGCAGAAAAGTTTCCACATGAAATCTTTCAGTCCTAACCGGTCATTTTGCAGTTTTGTGATCACTTTTCCAGGATCCTTTTTTTTTCCCACCAGCGTTCATCCGTGTTAACTATTTGTTCCACGCTGCGAGGTCCCCTCTGGTAGATGTGTTTCTCATAGTGCTGCTCTCCCACGGTTTTCTGACGTTCTATTTGGTGTCACCGGGACGTGTGTGTTAGTTCACTTGACACTGTGGCTTTAGCAGGAAAAGTAAATGGCTTGATGATGTAATCTGTTAGAAGAGCTGCTGTCAGGCTCCTGTCTGTACCCCCACTTTCAACCTCCGGGTTGAGATACAACCCACCCCTCAAAGTGTGCAGCTAATGCGTGTCCCACGGATGAACGCAGAGACGCTTGAAAGCCAGGCTGGCATACTGCTCAAACGTAGGCCAGGTGTGCTGAGAGTTTTCCAAAGGTTTGCCTGTATTTTGGTGAAGTTGAATTTTCTACGCTCCTTTGAATTGCTGCTAAAGTGAGAAAGCCACACTGAGAGAACGGGTGTTTGATCATTTAAGGCAAAAATGCAAACCTCAGGCGAACCTCAGGGAATCCAAAGGCAATTCAAAACAGAAAGAAGAGAGTTTTGTGTGACATTTCTGTGATCGAAACTGATGAGTTATAAATTTTCACTGTTGATACTTAGCCTCTCTTCCTCTTTTGCCAGTATATATTTATCTCTTCGGGCATAATACCATGTTACAGGAAAACTGCTTTCATTTTGACTGCATTTGTGATACTCAGACACATAGAAATTGATGTTTACTTTTGAACTTACAAGAAAGAGTTTCCAAAGAATGGTGTAGATTGTGACATAACTGTTTAACCTAGGCAAGGAAAAAGGGATTTCGGAGCCTTTGAAAAACACTTTGCCAGAACAGAGACAGTTAGAATATGAATAATTCCAAAACTGAAATGACACAGTGTTCATATTCGAAAGCCCTGTCCACAGCTTTCTACTTGGCAAATTGTATGGACTTTCAGAATTATTCAATGTAAAGCAAGGTCATAAAAATGGAGTTCAAATATAAAATAATTTTTACAGTACTTTTTACAATGTGTCCACTTATTCAGATGGACCGCCATTTAAATTAGTTAAGATGCTACTGTATTTGTACTTATAGAGCCATAACATAAATTTTTTGTTACATTTGTTTATGTGCATTTAAAAGCCACAATTTTACAGATTTTATGTTATAGTTCAAGAAAAGGAGGAAAAATAAGCAAGAAAAATTAAATGTTTTATACCTTTTTATTATAAAGTATTATAGGTTCATTGCTAAAAATCATGGAAATACAGAAAAATCTAAAGGCAAGAAAACCACTTACAATTCTACCACTTAATAGTAATCGTCATTAACATTTTTAGTATCACTTGTAGCCTTTTTGTCTGTATATTATTTGAAACAAACAAACAAAAAAAATCAAGATCAACTAATGTGCCGGTCCATCCAAAGGATTTAACAATGCAGCTGGGGCAACTGAATATCCATATGGAAGAAAACAAATAAACTTTGACCCATATCTCACTCCATACATAAAAAATTAATTTGAGATATGGGGCGCCTGGGTGGCTCAGTCGGTTAAGCGTCCGACTTCAGCCCAGGTCATGATCTCACAGTTCGTGAGTTCGAGCCCTGCATCGGGCTCTGCGCTGACAGCACGAAGCTTGCTTGGGATTCTCTGTCTCCTTTTCTCTTTGCCCCTCCACCATGCTCTCTCTCTCTCTCTCTCTCTAAATAAATAAATAAACTTAAAAAAACACATAAGGCATTAATCATCAGAGAAAGAAAAGGTTAAATTGGATTGTGCAGTTTTTTCTGCTCTATAAAAGACACCATTCAGAAATGACTAGACAAGTCATAAACTGAGAGAAAAATATTCTGAACACATATACGTGATAAAAGACTTGTATCTAGAATATATAAAGAACTCCTAAAAATCAATAATAAAAGGCCAAGTGAATTTAAAAATGAGTGTATTATTTATTGCTACATAATGAGTTAGTCTACAACTTAGTTTAAAGCAACAAATATTTATTATCTCATGCTTTCTGAGGACCAGGAATTTGGGGGCAGATTAGGTGGGTGGCTATGTTTTAGTGTCACTCATGAGGTTGCATTTGAGGTACAAGCTGGGGCTGCAGTCAACTGGAGGCCTGACTGGAGCTGGAGGACTCACTTCCAAGATGACTTACTCACAGGGCCGTTGGCAGGAGGCCTCATTCTCTTGCTACGTGGGCTTCTTTCTAGACGGCTTGAATGTCCTCATGATATAGCAGCTGTCTTCCCCTAGAGCGAGCAATCCAAAAAGCAGAGCAAGGAGGAAGTCATGATATCTTTACGTTCTAATTTAGACATCCACAGCACCACTTTTCCCATAGTCTATTCATAAAAAGCAACGCACGAAGTACAGCCCATATTTAAGGTGAGGGCAACTAGGCTCCGCTTTTGGATGGAGGGATATCCAATGTTTTCTGCACATGTTTTAAAGCAACCACAAAAGATGATATATGTAAATGAACAATACGTATAGAAAGACACGTGGCCACTTCATCAGTCAATTAATACATGCAAATTAAATCCACTGTGAAGTACCATTTCAACCCATTAGGATGGCTAGAAAGAAAAAGATCGACAACACCAAATGTTGATGAGGATGTGAAGCAACTGGACCTCTCATCGCTGCTGGTGAGAATGTAAAATAGGACAAACATTTTGGTGACTTGGTTAGTGGTGTCTTATAAGGTTAACTTTAATGCTTACTCCACATCTGGTATTTTCCCGAGAGAAAGAAAAACATGTCCACAAAACTTTAGATGTGGCAATAATTTATATTAGTTTATGCATAAACATTTAAAACTGGAAACATTCTAATGTTTATTGACAGGGAGAAGGAAAAACAGACTTAGACAATGGAATACTTATAAAATGGTATGTTCACACAATCAAATATTACTGAGCAATACAAAAGAGTGAGCTCCTAAAACAATCAACATCAAGAGTGAGTCTCAAAATGTAAGGATCTAATGATTCAGCAAAAGAAGCCAGACCCAAAAGAGCAAATATTGTATAATTCCATTTCTATGAAGTCCAAGAATAGGCAAAACTAGTCTATAGAGATAAAAATAAGAAAATGGTTGCCTAGTGAGGATGGGAGAAGAGAATCAATTGGAAAGAGGCAAGAGGGGACTATCTGGGGGGATTCTGAAAATATTCTAGTTCTTGTTTTGGATGATAGGTACACTAGTGTGCACAATTTCCAAAACTTATAAAACTGGACACCAAGATCTATACATTCTATTATATGTTAATAATGCTGTAATAGAAAATAAAACTGATCACAGAGTTTTATTTATTGCTTCTTTGACATAATATTATACTGTGAGTGTTTTCTGGTGCCCTTCAGTATTGTTTGAGAAAGTGTTTTGATGGCTACATAATGGTTTCACGATATAAATATATTAAAATTGAAATTATAAATGTTAAGATTAATCCTGAATTTTATAAAAAGCACGGATGAATTGTCTTTTAAGTATCTTGTTTTGTGTGCATTTGTGATTATGGGAATATTATATTTAAGGTTTTATGTCAAGGAAATCTGGTGTTCCTAATTAGGCAATGAGGATTAAAGGTCTTTCTTCATTAGGTATTTCCTGCTGGACCTTCTTCCCTCCCTCCCTTCTATCCTTTCTCCCTTCCTCTGTCCCTTCATTCCTTCCTTCATTCGCTCGTTCCTTCCTCCCTCTCTCCTTCCTTGTATCCTTTATCCCTTCCTCCCTCTTTCATTTCTTTCCTTCCTCCCCCCTTCTTCCTCTCTCTCCCTC
This sequence comes from Prionailurus bengalensis, assembly GCF_016509475.1. Taxonomy (NCBI): domain Eukaryota; kingdom Metazoa; phylum Chordata; class Mammalia; order Carnivora; family Felidae; genus Prionailurus; species Prionailurus bengalensis. The sequence continues at coordinate 102,495,662 of NC_057349.1, read as the reverse complement.
TTCTTTTCCCTCTTTTTCTTTCTCCCTCCTCCCCACCTCCTGCCTATTGTATTTTAGCCAACTTTTTATTTTGAAAAAATTCAATCCTACAGAAAAATAAGAGTATAATTAATATCTTAAATATCCTTCACCTAGGCTCACTAATTCTTAACATTTTGCTGCATTGCATTCTGTGTGTGTGTGTGTGTGTGTGTTTATACACATTTTCGTAAGTTGTACATGTTACTTCAGCATGTGGAAACAAGGGTAATAACCTATGAAATTACAACAAAAATGGTTACTCTCAATAAACTTAACATTGATGCAATAATGTTGTTGTATTTAATAATGTTAAATATAGAGTGTATATTCAGGGCACCTGGGTGGCTCAGTCGGTTAAGCATCTGACTTGATCTCAGGTCATGATCTCACATTTATGGGTTCAAGCCCTGCATCGGGCTCTGTGCTGACAGCTCAGAGCCTGGAGCCTGCTTCAGAGTCTGTGACTCCCTCTCTCTCTGTCCCTCCCCTGCTCACTGTCTGTCTCTCAAAAAATAAATAAATGTTAAAAAAAAAATAGAGAGTGCATATTCAAATTTACTAAATTGTCCCCAAACTGTCCTTTATACTTTTTTTGAGTCAGTATCCAAACAAAGGTAATGCATTGCATTTGGTTATTTCCTTAATCTCCTTTAACATATTCTAGAATAATCCCTCTATATTTTTTCTGTCTGACATATATTGATATTTTGAGCTGTCCAAAACAACTGTCTTGTAGAATGTTCCACAACCTGGATTTGTCTGATTATTTCCTCATGATTAAGTTCAGGTTAAACATTTTTGGCAAGAACGCCGCATGAGTGATGTGTATAATGTGTTACATTATATAATGTCACTGTGTTATTTTACTGTTGAAATTAAGTTTGATCTCTTGGTGAGGATATTTTTACCAGATCACCATTTTTCTCTTTGGAACTAAAATATCATCTGTGGAGTGATCATATGACTCTCCTGTCTTCCAGTACCACTCACCCAATAATTTTAACATTAACAAATGATTCTTACCTGATTCGGTTATTACAGTGACAGTTACACAATGTTTTTCTAATTCTATCCTGTTTTTCACATTTACTAGCTGGCATTCTTCTGTGCAACAGTGTTTTTCCTCTTTCCTCCTTCTCTATTTTAGTGTCATGGATTCTTTTTTAAAAAAAATTTTTTTTTCCTAACACACAACCAGGTGCATCCTCTTACAAATGACTTGAATTATTTACATTATAATGAATGAAATTTTATATTTAGGCCTATGGAAATTCAGTCCTAAATATAAGAAGAATTTAGAGAACTTTATTTCCTGGATCTGTCCATATAGATGATGACATATATACCTACCTGTACCAAGAAACATGTGGGTGTTCATAAATATACGCACATGTATATATACATACAGAGACACATATTTTTCTCTGATATAAAAATAATATACGTCCATTGTAAAGATTTTAGAAAAGACAGAAAAGTACAAAGAGGAAAAGCATATACTTTATCCCAGTATTCAGAGATAACGAATATTAAAATTTTGCTGTGTATTGTGGCTGGCTTCCAAGAGGCTGCCCAATGATCCTCACCTCCTAGTACTCGGGCCCTCGAGGAGCTTCCTTGTATATTGAAACAAGCTGATCTGTGTGAACATTAAAAGACTTTGAAAGGGATGATGTGTGACTTTTTAAGGCTAAGGCACTAAAGGGGTTACAACTTCTGTTTGGTCTTTGGGGTTGTTCCCGCTGAGGGACTCCAACCACCCTGCTCGAAGACAGTCAAGCGTCTCTGGAGAGGCCCACGAAGGGAGGTTCTGAAACCTCCTACCAACAGCCAGCATCAACTGACCATCCATGTGAGTGAGCCACCTTGGAATTGGGTCTCCAGTGCTGGTCACACCTTCAGATGACTACTGCCCCAGCTAACATCTGCTTGCAACCCCATGAGAGAACCGAAGCAAGAACCACCAAACTAAGCTCCCAGATTTCTGACCTATAAAAACCATGAGAGGTATTAAATGATTATTGTTGTTTGTAAACACGAATTTTGGGGTGATTCGTGATACAACAATAGATACGTAATAGAGTATTCTTCCACTTTTTTCTATTATATTTGTTTTTTCATTCAGCAAATGTTCACTGAACATTTCACCCACTGAACATCAGGGAGGGTGAAACCAGAGAAACAGAACCAGAAGGGAATATAAATGGAGTATGTGTATGTGTGTATTTATTACAACGAATTGACCTACATATGCCAGCATGGGGGTGTCTAAGCAAGCCTGAAGCCCATGGGGCAGGCAGTTAGGAAGGGATGATCAGAAGTGGATTGGAACCCCATGAGCTTAGGCTGAAGTTTGTCCACAGGCAACAGTCAGGAAGAAAGATCCAGAGGGAAGGGAGAACAGGTGAACATTCAGCTGCTGGTCTGTAGTCTTGTAGCTCAGAGAAGTCCTAAGCTTTCTTTTAAAGACCTTCCAACTGACTTAGGCCCACCAAAGGTAGTCTCTCCTTGGGTTAATTTGAAGCCAACTTGAGACTTCAATTACATTTGCAAAGTCCCCTCATAACAGCACCTAGCTTAGTGTTTGATTGAGAAACTGGGAGAAGTATGTATGTATATATGTGTGCCCCCAAATGGCTACCGCTTCCCTTCCTTTCTCCAGATCTTATGGGTCCCTTGTAGGCCACCCTATTTGGAAACACAATAGAAAGGGAATTCTGCGGTCTGCCATTTGGCTTAACCAGGTCAACACTTTACAAAGCCAACATGGCTGGTATGCACTAGGCTTAGTTCTAGATCCTCGGGATACATTAATAAGTAAAACACACAAGATGACTGCCTAACGGAACTTGTATCTTAGTGGGAAAAGATAAGAAACCAACGTATAAAAAATAAGCCCTCTAAATAAACCTCCCAACAAATAAAAATACAGTATCAGAAAGTGAGAAGTGTTAAGAAAAGAAAATGAGATAGTGGGATATGAGATGACTAGAGAATGGGATGTGGAGAGATTAGAGGGTGGGATACAGGGAAACTCGATGATGGGATGTGGGGAGACTAGACAGTGAGATGTAGGAAAACTAGAGAGTGAGATACGGGACACTAGATATTTGGATATGGGGTGAGAGTTTACTAAGGTGGTCAGGAAAGGCTTCTTGGAAGAGATGGCATTTGAGCAGAGACCAATGAGAAATTACTATCCAGCCATTTAAAGAAGAGAGGAAGGTTCTCCCATTGGGAACAGCAAGTACAAAAGCTCTGAAGTAAAAATGAGCTAGGCTTTTTCAGAGGACAGCCAGGAGACAGTGGATGGAGCCAGTGGGAGAGAAGGGAAGGGTAAATTCAAAGAGGTAACAGAAAGTCGGGTCAGGACTTTTATTCCGAGCGCTATGGGAAACCACTGAGGGTTTAGAACAGAGGAATGACATGATCTGACCTACATTTTCAAAGGTATCAAGAGCCGAAGCAGGGAAACCAGTTAGCAGGCCATTGCTGAAATGTGGGTAAGAGATGATGGTGACTTGGACCAAGACTTCTGAAGCACAGAAGTTTCCAATGTGTTCTGTAGTCAGACAGGTTTGAAACAGCAGGAAGCTATAAAGTCAGACCTTTTCAGTCCTGACATTTTCTTTCTTCTCATGCTAGTGAAGATTCTTCAGAGAAAATAGAACCATATATATGTGTTTTTCAGCTTCCGTACTGTTTTTCATAATGGCTGATCCAATTTACATCCTCACCAACGATGCATGAGAGTTCCCTTTTCTCCACATTCTTGCCAACACTTAACCTCTTCTCTTCTTGATGATAGCCAACTAACAGGTGTGAGGATAGAGATCTCTATACAGATCTATATACAGATCTCTATAGATACTATATATGGAAGGGAAGGATTTATAATGAGCAGCTGGCTGAGAAATGCCATGATTTGCTGTCTGCAAGCTAGAGACCAAGGAGAGCCAGTGGTATAATTCAGCCTGAGTCTGAAGGCCTGAGAGCCAAGAGAGCTGATGGTATAAATCTCAATCCAGGAGTCAGAAAAGATGAAATGGGATGTTCCATATCAATTGGTGAGGGAAGAGAAAAGGAACCAATTCTTCCTTCCTTTGATTTTTGTTCTTTTTGGGCCCTCAAAGGATTGGAAAAGACCCACCCACATAGGGAGGTTAATTTACTGCATCCACTGGTGAAATGCTATTCTCATCCAGAAACTACCCACACAGATACACCCAGAAATAATGTTTAATCTGTGCATCCCATAGCCAGTCAAGCTGACACATAAAATGAACCATCACAGCTGGCTTCTCCAAATTATCACCTCTTACTGGTTAACATGGTACTTGTGACTAATTTTGCTTACTCAGATTCACTTAACATGAGCCACACACACAATATTATACATCAATACTGCATCTTTCTTCTATACCATATATGATTTTTAGAAGGCTTTTAGAAATGTTCATGCTGTTTTCTATATTGATTAATATACTTAAGACATCAATAGAGAGCTAGAATAATGGACTCAAAAAATCAGCCATAAAAATTAAACACTTCAAAGAAAGCCGTTTTATTGTTTATTATCTATTCATTCATGGCTGCGTCTTGCATTTGGATTGGGGTTTTTGTCTCATTTTCAACAATTTCGTGTCCTGCATCTCCCCTGACCTCCACAACATGCCCGAAGGCAAGCAAGGCGAGATCATGCATAACAAAATGGACCAAGGTTGAAGGAAGCCTTCTGGTTCATTGTGAGTCCACTAGTTGTAAGACAGAACAGAAGGTTCAAGGGTAAGAAAGATTGTTTCCGTGTTGAGAAGTCGTCAACCTCGTAGGGAAGAACAACATGTAAACAGATAGCTGTAAGGGAAGATTATATGTGATAAGTAATATGAATAGCAGACAGGGATGGTTTGGGGAATAGGAAGGCAGAAGAATCAGATTGAGCAGAGGCAAAGAATATGCCTAAAATACCGCAGCTAGTTATTACAGTGTTCTTGGCACATATTAGCAAAGAGAAGTTGGGCCAGTGGAAAGTCAAGGGTGTAAGTAACAAAAGTAAGGTCTGAGTCTGCCTCAAATAATATTTCCCTGAAACTAAGCACAGAAGATATTATTTTACTCACGGAAAAAAAAAGAAAACTTTTTGGAAAATGTTAACCCTTGCAAGGTATTGATTAAACTGTTCATCTTCTGTGGCTGAAAATTTTCCTCAGGATTATAAATGACGTTGAATAATATTTGATTTTGGAAGAGGATATATTTTTAATATCTAAAACATGTTTATGACTGACACTGAGAAACTGAGTCCGTGCATAGTGGAGCAGGACAGGAGATGAAACAATGACAGGAGTGTGGGAACCCTGCTACCCAGTGATGAAGCACAGATGAGACCTGAAGTGACAGGGCACCATGGATGTGGGACCGGTGGAGCCACAGCTCCTGCCCTCCAGGGAGTTATCTTGGGTCTGGCAGGCCCTGTTGGACAAGTGTGTACATTTCTTCGGGCACGGGCCCTGCATAGGCTGATCGTGGTCATTGTGCCCCACCATCAAAGCATAGCTCTGTCCTTTCTATGTTGGGGGCGATGAAACCAGCAGCCATTTACTTTACATATTTATCTTTTTAAAAAAATTTATGTTTATTTATTTTGAGAGAGAAAGAGAGAGCGCGAGCAGGGAGGGGGCAGAAAGAGAGGGAGACACAGAATCTGAAGCAGGCTCCAGGCTCTGAGCTGTCAGCACAGAGCCCGAAGCAGGGCTCAAACCTCTGAACTGCAAGATCATGACCTGAGCTGAAGTGTCAGATGCTCAAACGACTAAGCCACCCAGGTGCCCCTACATATTTATTTTTTAAGAGGCATTTTCTTCCAACTGTAGCTAAGGAATATTGTGAATAAGTCAGGATGCTTGTGTTACAATAGGGTAGAAACCTCTCTCTTTTTTAGCATGGTGGTTCTGTTGCTATTCTAAGGTATTTTGTGGGGCGGTTTGAACAATATCCTTGCTTTCTTAGAATGGTCCCCACGAGAAATCCCATTAAATCGATGTATGTATATGTGTATGTACATATATATGCCCATGTATATATGGATATTTGTGTAGAAATTCCATTGCAGTAAAACCCATTAGATTGCAGATTTCTACACGATGAAACTGTTCTCAGAGCCTGTTTATTTCAAGCACTCTTTCCTTTTAGTACTCTATGACCTCCTCCTACACATTTATACTTTCTTAGATATCAAAGTGTAATACATTATTTCTAACATCTGAAAAAAAAGGCAATTATTCTCTAAGCTATTAACAGCCAAAAAAATTAAGGAAATACGCGGGACTTCAAGGGAGTGCTTTATCCTAATTTTTATACAAAGGGACTGAATAATATGTATAGGTAATTGTACAATAGGATTAATGTATTTCTTTGACCATGACTACATGTGTAATTAATTTGGGAGCAGAAAGGTAGCTTGAATTCCTTATTTCTTTTCTTTTCAAACGTCTATTATTTGTTTTTTTATCTTTTATATTTTGAGAGAGACAGAGAGAATGCCAGTGGGGGCAGGGGCAGGGAGAGAGGGAGAGAGAGGATCCCAAGTAGGCTCCGTGCTATCACTGCAGAGCCCAATGCCAGGCTCCATCCAAGGAACCATGAGATCATGACCTGAGCCGAAATCAAGAGTCAGATTCTCAACCCACTGAGCCACCCAGGCGCCCCTCTTAGGATTTCTCTAAAAGAAGAAGACAACTCCCAGGAATTGGCAGGATGCACGGTGGTCTGTTTGAGGAAAGAACGGAACTGCGCCATACATCTACTAAGTTCTACTAAGTGTCCATGAGAGACACAGACACACGCACAGAAAAGCAACTCACTTCAAAGACTACAGAGCAACAAAATAACTGTGGGCTATTTCCCGGGGTCAACATAGATTCACATCAGCTTATACTTTCCCAGTCAAATTCCCAGTCAAATCTGCATCACCGTGTATTCGTAATTGTCAGCAGGCAGTAACTCTAAGGCACTGTAATGTTTCAATCATAAAAAGAGATTAAAGCCATTTGTATATACTCCGCTTACTAACGTAGGAAACCTACTGAACATTTTTAGGAAAATTACCAAGCCCTAAGTTTGAAACAAAAAGGGATTCCATTTAAATCCGTCTTAACCTTCTATTTTGTTCGGGGCTAGGTCTTGGTATTTCTAAAATGAATTTCAGTCGCTAAAAGAATAGACTATTTAGGAATTACCAGAACCGTTTCCTGAAACTCTGAAAACACTTAAAATTTCATATTAGTGTGTCGTGGAATTCAAACTACCTTTCTGCTCCCAAACGAATTATCCATGTAGTCATGATCAAATGATCGTATGCTTTGAACAATGTGTATTTGTGTGTGTGTGTGTTTAACTTTTATTGGTGCTAATTTACTCAACAAGGAAGGTCCCAAAGACCTGGGAAATTATTATTTGTATGGTTTTGTAATATCCATAACAAAGGAAATTTGGCCAACCATCTCATTCCAGATTTTGAGTGGATGACAATTTTGGCAGGAAGAAGAATATAATTTAGTAAGTCAATGAAAAAAATATTTAAAATAGGCCTCTATCTTTATAGAGAAAGATGATGCAAACATTGTATGAAAAATAGAAGCCAGCTCTTTAAATTGATTTATGTGGTCTGTTTTAACATGTCAATATTTTATGTGCTATATGTCTGTTAGTAATCTGTTTTCATGGGCAAGCTCATTATAAATGTGCACTTATTGGAGGTGAGCTTTATCTTCCTTTCACACCAGGCCTTATTTAAAACTAGACAAATACACTGGGGAGCCTGGGTGGCTCAGTTGGTTAAGTGTCTGACTTCGACTCAGGTCAGGATCTGGTGGTTCAGGAGTTCAAGCCCGCTTCAGGCTTTGTGCTGACAGCTCGGAGCCTGGAGCCTGCTTCAGATTCTGTGTCTCCCTCTCTCTCTGCCCCAGCCCTGCTCATGTTCTGTCTCTTTCAAAAAAAATAAAAACATTACAAAGAAAACTAAACAAATACATTCTTGATTTTAGGTATATATGCAGTGCTTTCTGTTTCTTGTTTTTGTTTTTTGTTTTTTTCCCACAAATTCATTACTTTTGTAAAGACTCTGTGAGTCTTATAAGCTTGATCGTAATTGCTAATATTAAGAAGACAGACATGGAGCCTAGAGGTCACCCACCTAAGGAAGATGATTTTCTTCCGGTGATTCACTCAACATCACCAAGAAATACCCTTTTGGGTCTAGTTTCCTTATCTGTGAAATGAAGGTTTTGCCATGGCTAATTGCTAAGGGTCCTCTTTTTGTGATTCTATAAAAACAATTACTTTTGAGATTTCCTTTTAACATAAGATATATGGGAAGTTTGGGATCTTTTAGCATAAAAATTTAAGAAAATAGGAATCAGGAAGATATAAGCAGGAATTAGCCAGATATATACTTTCATGTAAAAAATCTCATTCAGGATTAGGTAAAATGAAAATCCCAGGATTGGTATGTGCATGTATGGAATATTGTTTCAGTCTTACATTTTAATGTGCAACAGTGCCTGCCCTAACAAAATGAGTTTTCAAGCAGTAACGTTTGCCCTAAAGAAAAAAAATTAATTGTCAGTTGTGGTCTGTGTAGGCAGTGTGTAGGCAGGACTCTCGGCTTCCAGGAAAATTTCTGTCTTTACAAAAAAGAGATTTCCCAGCTACCTTTTGAATTATTTCCCTAAAAACACGACTTGCTTGACGGCAGAAGTGACCTGTGGCTGCCTCCGCCTTTAGCTGAGCTGCGAACAGAAGCTGAGAGGAAAGAGAGAGGAGGTGTGGTCAGAGGTGCTGGGAGGCGGTGGGCCCAAAGCTTTTGCGGAAAATGGTCCGATTGACTGGATCTCCATGAGGGCTATCGATTGCTGACACCTGGTGTGGGTTGAACTGAGTCCCTCTCAAATTCATTTGTGGAAGTCCTATCCCCTAGGACCTCAGGATATGACTTTAAGTGGAGACAGTGGCTTTGCAGAGGTAATCCAGGTAAAAGGAGTCCATTATATAACTGATGTTTGTATTAAAAGGGGAAATATGGAAACACACATATACGGGAAGAAGGCCATGGGAGCATGAAGACAGCCTCCTATAAGGCAAGGAGTGAGGCCCAAAACAGACCCTTCCCACACAGCCCTCAGAAGAAATCAACCCAATTTAACTCTTGATTTTGGATTTCTAGCCTCCGGAACTGTGAGATACTAAGTTTCTCTTATTTAAGGAACCTATGTTGTGGTACTTTGTTCAGCAGCCCTAGAAAACTGACAACAACACTCAGCCTGAATACATTCAAGGAATAAGTAAGCGGCAAAAAATTCTGATTGTATTGGAGTCTTCCCACAGAGAAGTGAACCTTATTTGGTTTGTTTGAAATGAAACTGGGTATCTTTTTTTGTATGGTTTTATTTGTAATCAAGAGACTTCTTTTTTAACTGAAAAACAATTATACATACACACATATACCTACACATATATACACATATATGCATTCATATGCTCCCATAAGTGTTGTTAAAAAAGTTAAACTATATAGAAATATAGAATGTAAAATAAAAGCTATTTTCCAGTCCTCTTTCCTCAGTTTTAAATACCTCCCTAGCACTTTGCTGTTTGAAATCTAGCTTTGTATTTTTACAGTGCTAGATTCTTAATGTTACACTGTACAAACTTTAATACAATTCCAGTCTGATACCGGAGTTCTGCTAAAACAGTACATTTAAGAGTCCATGCTATGGGACCATGTTATGAGTGGGCTTTTATATACTTCTGTTATCTCAGCACCATGGGTAAGCTATAAAATAGGCCTAGTATTTTAAGTTACATCCTATAATAGGTCACATGTTTAGAATTTAGTATAGTACCAACCAAGGAAGAATTTTTTTAAAAATCAACTATCAACTTTGTTTTTTTCCTGGCTTTGTTTCGTTTACTACTTAAAATATTTTTATAGTTAAGAAAAAAACAACGGACTTCATCTTGTTAAAGCCTTTTTCTAGGAACCAATAATAAATGACCTGCCTTCTCTGAAGTTTGAGTCCGTGATAGTACAGTGATACCCCTTTTATAGAGAACTCAATAAACCAGTAGCTCACCTACCTGAAATAATAGACTAGGACTTTAGGTATAAAGGTCTCTGAATAGGCTAAATGAACATTGCAAAATCTGCACAAGAAAGCTCAGACCTTTATCAACAGACGTGTCCCATAAGTTGTTAATTGGTGTGCGTATGTTCGTGTTCAAATATAGCTCCAACAACTTATCATGAGTCCAAAGTAGAGTAGGGGCGCCTGGGTGGCTCAGTGGGTTAAGCGACCGACTTCAGCTCAAGTCATGATCTGGTGGTTCGTGCGTTCGAGCCCCATGTCAAGCTCCGTGCTGAAAGCTCAGAGCCTGGAGCTTGCTTCGGATTCTGTGTCTTCCTCTCTCTTTGCCCCTCTTCACCTCAAAAATAAATAAACATTTAAAAATTTAAAAAAAAAAACAAAGTAGAGTAAAAGTCATTAAAAAAAGAGCAATATTTTACTCCTTGTATGCACAATGACAAGACTAAGAAGGAAAGTTTAAACTCTCAGTAGCTAGGAAGGAACCAAAAACTATAAAATGCTACGGTAAGTTGAAAACAATTGGGTGGAATAATTTAGTAACAGGGAAAACAGTGCTTTAGGTCTTGAGGTCATTCTTATATTAGAGTACTAAATAATAACTGATGCTCTAAAGTGGCCCTGAGTCATTGTGAAAAATTTTTTATTGCAATCAATATTGAAGGTGGTAGAAAATTGGGTAATATATTTAAGAATGATTTCCACCTAAAACTTTGCAAACATTAAAAGGATTTGGGGGCGGGGGGAGATTTGGTTATCTGCAAAATTTTGCTCTATAGGTATTTGAGGTTTTCTTAGTATCCCAATTAAAGTATTGTATTTGCTTGCATAAGTATTGCATTACGTGAGTATTGTACCTTAATTTAACTGGCCCTTGGTTAAGATAGAACATTAATTCCATTGGTTGAAAGTAAATTGTGAACCAATACTTAGATGTTTGTAGTACTCTTCCTTATTTAGGCAAGTTGAGAGCTACATTGTATCAGAATGAAGGAAAGCCCACATTCTCGGCCTACAGGGGCAGTTCATAAAGAGGAATGGACTTCAAATGAAGAGACCTCATTAAAATGCATGCTTCTCATTCTTGGAGCTCTACAAATAAAGGAGAAGCAAGAGACCATCAACAAGATGGTGTTTGTTTCAAGTTTTACAGGTACCTTTTGTTCCACAGCATCATATCAAGGGGTATGTTGTTATTTAAATTATATTCAAATAGTCCAATAATGCCAATTTAGGGCTGAAAGACCAGGAGAAGCTGAGAACACATGAGATGACGCTTTCGGTCTTATAAGTAAATTAAGGCAATATTATTGGTAATATTGAACAAAGAAACGGTATAATAACACTTTCTGAGCAGTGGGCTTACTCTTCAATGCCATTTGGTGATTCCCCTATAACGTGCCCAAGTGCAACGTGAGGTGCTCTCCACTAACAAAGAACAGCTTATTTATAACAGCTTGTAAGCAGAGGTCTTTCAAAGTGCAAAGATACCCTCTTTCCTTCCCAAGGAGCAATTGCTTTGCACATATGTGCTACAAATACCAAGCACGGGGAGCTTGGTTTTTAATTACAAAGTAAAATATCATTCCAAAATTGCATAATTGGTGGTTGCCTTTTGCAATGCAATGAACATAAGGGAACCTGACATTAAATATTTGACGTGCTGCCATGACATTTTCTGAGATTTTATTTTATGCTGCTTTTAAGCTGCAGACTATGTTAAATTTGAATTCCTTGGGGGGTAATAGAGTGATACAGAATTAAAGAACCTAGCTCTCATGTTGGAATGCCTGTGTTCACAGATTGTACAGTTCAGATTTTAGGGAAAAAAAGTAATTATAGAAATGGAGACATATTGGATTCTTTATTCTCTCCTTACAGTAGTTACTTTTTTTTTTTTTTTTTTTTTTTTGGATCTAGAGACCATTTAGTCAGGGAGGGATGTCTCTGGTTTTCCCTTTGAGGGAAAGACAGGGGAGTGGAGGAAAATACAGTGACAGTCAGTGCCCAACATTGTGCAGGCTACTGAAATTAAGAGACCGATGTCACAGACCCCTGTAGTGTGTATATTCCCGCATGTCACAGAGTTGCTGGAAGAACAGTAGTAGAACTGATGCTGCCCTAGTTCTCTCTGTTCCGGAAAGTGCCTTTTGGAGTTTATGCCATTTGCTCAGCAGGGTTCAATGCTTCTGCAGCCGATGGCACCACCCTGATCAATTGGAGGATAATGCGCACTAACTCGCCCCTTTCCTACACCTGCGTTTCCTACACCCAGCACCCCCTTTTGTCCCTTACGCCACAAAGAGAGCACGGAGAGCCCACATCTTAAAGCCGAAAGCGACTTCAAGAGTTCATCTGTTCTGTCACTGAAAGAGCAAAGGGCAAGTAGGCGTGGAATGTTCTTCCATAATGTAATAGAAGAACAGAAATTCTTAATGGTAAAAATAAAAAAAAAAAAATCTTGGGTTAACTCATTTATTCCTTCTTACTGAGGAGTATGCAATTATTCCTTCTTACTGAGGAGTGGGTAAAAGACAACTTGACTGCTTCATTCATTCTGAAGGCCTAACGTGCATATCCAAATCAGTGTTGTCAGGGACGCTGCGAATGAATTGCAGCCTAAGGAGGAGGCTCACCACCCCGCCCAGCCAGCTTTTGCATTTTCCTACACATTAGTGCTTTGTGTCATCACATTTCAGGGTTATTTCCTCTGCCCCAAACCGATGTTTTTCAGGTTCGGTGTTATTATTTTGATGACCCCAGTAACAGAAGTAGGACCACTTAAACGCACACACAGCCTGACCAATTCCAGCATTTTCTTTGATCTCAGAGATACCGGAAGCAGAGCATGGCTGTGACCCTCTCACTTGGTTGGCTGAGCAACGTTCAAGGCCAGCACTCAAATTCTCCCTTTTCTTTAAAGCGATCATTTAGTATTTATTTAAAATATAAAATTATTTTTGTTGCTGATATTACCAATAATATTTATTGCATTTTCAAAAGTTTTTATTTATTTTTTAGAGAGAGAGAGCGCACACACATGTGAGAGGGGGAGGGGGCAGACAGAGAGCGCGACAGAGGATTGAAGGGGGCTGTGATGTGAAGAGAGCCCGATGTGGGGCTCAAACTTACAAACTGTAAGATCATGACCTGAGCCGAAGTTGGACGCTTAATCTGAGTGAGCCACTCAGGCCCCTCTTTATTGCATTTTTAAAGCAATATATCTATGAAATATTTGTGGAGAAGTATTTCTTTTTGCTTTTCATAGGGAGCTAAAAGGCTTTCTTGGAATCAATCAGCTCTAGGACTAGAATACAGAGATACTTTCTTTTCGGTTTTTTTTTTTTTTAATGTTTATTCATTTTTGAGAGATGGAGAGAAACAGAGCATAAGTCAGGGCGGGGGGGGGGGGGGGGGGGGCAGAGAGACAGGGAGACACAGACTGAAGCAGGCTCCAGGCTCTGAGCTGTCAACACAGAGTCCAGTGTGGGGCTTGAACCCATGAACCATGAGATCATGACCTGAATCCAAGTCGGTGGCTTAACTGACTGAGCCACCTAGAGATATTTTCTATTCCAGGGTTATTTTTGCCTGTAGCCCTGGGTACCATGGGAAAAAGAAATTAATCTGCCTCTTAACAAAAATGTACCTTTTACATCTTTTCTTTAAATGTCATGTTTTGGATACAAAAGTGCATCCAAATTAAGGTTATCTATGATGTCATGCATGTAGATTGGTTTAATATGAAGGCTTCTAATTCAACCAAAGTGGTTCCACTTTTAAAAATTATGAGTGTTATTTTTATTGCGTTGAACACCAAAATAATTGATTTGATGACGTATATAAGTAGCTTTAAGTAATTTTGCAGATGGACAGTTTAAAAGCATGTAAAATTCTTTGGCCTACATTTTTCAAGAGTGGTTGCCGATTCAATGAAACATCTATAAAAGATATAACAGAGAGTCAGAACATCAGATTAGTGAGGGGAAGAATCTGAGGTTGAAAATGAGAGTATTGGGAGATGTTATAATCCCAGTTATATTTCTTTTTTTTTAATTTTTAAAAATGTTTATTTATTTTTGATAGAGAGACAAAGCATGAGCAGGAGAGGGACAGACAGAGAGACAGACAGACAGAACTCCAAGTTGTGCTCCATACTCTGAGCTGTCAGCACAGATCCCGATGTGGGGCTTGAACTCATGAACCACGAGATCATGACCGGAGCTGAAGTTGGGTGCTTAACTGACTTGAGCCACCCAGGTGCCTCCTTTTTCTTTTTTCTTTTTTTAAATTTTTTAAATGTTTATTTGTTTTTGAGAGAGAGAGAAACAGCATGAGTGGGAGAGGGTAGAGAGAGAGAGCCAGTTATATTTCTTTCTGATATCCAAATGCTGAAAGGATATCTGCTTTACCAAAGGAGAAAATACAATTATCAGTAGAGAATAAATATATGTATTTGCAATCAGGATTGAAAACATCCCTTTCAATAAAGGATTGGCAGCTTTAATTTGTCTTGAAAAGCTAAATTTACCCATTAGATAGATGTAGCAACTGTATTTTACTCAATGCATTCACACTTATGTGGCTTTTTCAATAGCAATGATTTATAGTGCCTTAGCCCAACTGCAACATGTAAGCAGAGAATCTCATTTTCTGAAATCCAACCACAATCACAACAACAACAAGAAAAATCTATCTAAAAAGACAAACCAATTTAGAAAAGACTACATCAGTTCAAATGGAGTAAAAACAGCAGACCTAATCAATTTTTGGTATGCACAGTATATGGCTATAGGAACTATGAACCAATTTTATTTCCTGTTGTTCAACAGTAGATTAACGGTAGAGAAAGTCCCATAATATTAGTTTTTAATTCCTTATTCACATTCTTGACACATATTCCAAAATATTTGTTAAACTTTTACTAAAGTAATGAATGCCACTGAATGGGCTAACAATTCAAACTAGTTTTATTGGTATATTTTCTCTATACCACTCATTATTAGAAAATTTATCAGTATGATTATACATCATGATTATAATGTGAGTTTATATACATAAAACATACAATATCAAAAGCCAAGTCATCCTACCTGAGATAGTTTTCAAACCTTCAGAATAGGCCAAATATCTTTGGTCCCTGAAGCACGCAAGACAAGTTAAAAATGATACAACTTAGTGAGTGAGTAGTAACATTTTATAGATTATCCAGAGCAGGGTTGATGCAGAGATTTAAAAAAATCTATTACCTTGTTTTTAAGTTCCACACCAATAGCCCATGAATGCACTTTGACTCTGACAGACCGCTAAATATTGGGAATAAATCCTTCTTTTTTTCCTTCAGTTCCTAGAACGTTCTTGCCTTCCCCCCTGCCTGTCCACACCTTCAGAGCAAATCCAAAATGTCAACATCCATGGACCTGTCTTCATGAGATCTCTAAAATTTAGCTTCAAATATCATAATCTTCACGGAGCTTAAATATTTATTATACCTTTCTTATACCACTTTCTGTATTCTGCTTATTTCCTGTATAATTTGTTAGACTGCTATTGGTATAAGCTTCTTGTCAACCTTGACTTATTTTCTTATAGTCCACTGTGCTGAGCACAGTGTTTTGCATATAACAATTACTTAATACATATTTGTCCACCTGAGTGAGCTGCTGTCTTCCCGGCAACCTTAAGACACAATCTAGAATTTTCTTAAGGTCAGGGGCTAAGTCATCTGCCTATTAGCCTCCTACTGCACAGAGATAACATGTCTCCTAAAATAGAAAGATTCAGCTCACCTTGATACTTTGTTAAGAGCTTTAAAAATTATATGCAATAGTTAACATTTATGTCGATTTTACTCTGTGTCAAGCGCGATGAGGTCACTGTGCTAGGACTTTTATAATCATGATCTCATTTATGTCTCATTATAATTTTGTGAAATTGGTAGTAGTCTTCCCCTCATTGAGACCTAGATTCATTAAATAATTTGCTCAGTGCTATTCAGCCCACTAATGGCAAAACAATGACTTTAACCCATACACTTAACTACTGATCCTATTGTACCTACTCAAGTGCCCAAGCAAGTCAAGAAGTGGGAACTGTTAAGTTCTAGAGGTCTCAGTGCATGGTTGAGCAAGCAGGTCATTTTGATTACACGATGCTTTCTTTCTAACCAAATATTATAAATTCAGTAGTAGGTATGTAACACTAGGAACATAGAAGGCTTGTGGCAGCATGGGGCCAGCTTCTAAATATGGATTTATAGAAACATGATCCTTGAAATTTTCCAAGGATTGGAAAAGGATTTCCAAGGATTGGACTTCCAAAAGTCCAAGAATTATGTTTCACTTATATCAAGTGCTATAATTTACAAGTTATTTTCATATATATTTTCGCATTAGATTCCTACAACCATTGAGTTCATAGGCTTTGATATAGAGGATTTGTGTTTGAGAGAGGTTAGGTAACTTCCATCAAATCACACAGCGAGTGTGTAAGAAGTAGTTCTTTTTATTACACTCTTCTGATGATGGAGTATTTCGACATGTATTAGTATTTCAATGTGTACGTGCATTCATAATCAGGACTCCACTAACCTACCGGAAATACATGTGTATAATTTATCATTATTAATAATATAGCAGCTTTGCTACTTGCACATGGGTTGGGCACATGAATGATCCTCCAAACCAGGACACCTTAAGAATGACAAATGCCAAACTAATTGGGAAGCTGAGACAACAAGCATAAATTGGGACCCTCCCAGGCAAACTGGGACATGCGATCCCCCAATTTAAATAGTACCTATCTTGTGCTAGGTCTTACTGTAAACAGTTTTGCACAAATTAGCTCAATTCTCAAACTTTATGAGGTAAGAATCATACTCATTTTCCAGATGAGCATTTTGTGAATGTGTCCAAGGTCACGCAGCATTTGTGGATTATTTTCAGTGCACTGTGCTCTACCGAATCTCTTTGCTCACCTAATATAGGGGATGGGAGAGCAAAGGCCAAGAAGATAAGAACCTGAGAACAAGCAGGCAATGGTTATCAGAATTAAGTGGCGGAAGGAGATAACTAGCTCTTTTTTTTTTTTTTTTTTTTTAAGTAGGCTTCACATCCTGTGCAGAGCACGATGGTCGGGGCTTGAACTCACAAGGGTGCTTGACCATGAGATCTAGAACTGAGCCAAGCACAATGGTTGGGGCTTGAACTCACAAGGGTACTTGACCATGAGATCTAGAACTGAGCCAATATCAAGAGTCAGATGCTTAACCCACTGAGCCACCCAGGTGCCCCAACTATTTTCTAATGCCAATGCCAGAGTTGCACGAATAGAAGTTTATAGGAAGCAATGGCAATTCATTAAGTATAGATAATATACCCAATAAACTGGCTGGTTACCCTTTTTTCACTGTGCACTTACACACATAGGCCAATCAAGTGGTTTTTTTTTTTTTTTTTAATGTTTTTGTTTTTGAGAGAGAGAGAGAGAGGGAGGGAGGGAGAGTGAGCGCAGTGAATGGGGCAGGGCTGGGAGTTGGGGGGAAGGGACAGAAAGATCCAAAGCAGACTCCACACTGACAACAGAGACCCCGATGTGCAGCTCAAACTCATGAACCGTGAGACCATGACCTGAACCAAAGTCAGACGCTCAGCCATGTGAGCCACCCATGCGCCCCAATCCAGTGGTTTTGATGTACTTGGTACTTTTGGAAAATTGTTGGAATACCTATGAACAATCAACTAGGTGGAGCCTTTAGCAGATGATTTTTGTATGTGTCTAGGTGAAATGAGTAAACCAATTGGGATTAATTTGTTAGCATTACTTGGATCCAACATGGGATAAATCCCAGTTTCACATTGTGGAAAAATCTGAAGCTTGGTCTGCCCCAGCTAAAACTAAAGTTTATTTTTTTTATTTTTTCCTAAGCATATGTCGTCTGTGAAGTCCTGGACCATTTCTTTAAGTACATTGCTTTCCTTCTCTGCTCTATCCCCTCCTAAATTTGTTGAGAGAAGGTCATTGGCATTCCACTTCATAGGTCAGGCTGCCTATAAAAGCAAAGATTGGAGATCTACAAGTGAAAAGAAGCATTTTAACAAACAATGCCTGGCACTTTCAATCAGATCACTTTACAAACAAGTGAATGCTTTCTCTATTGTACAAATGACCTCATCAAGGAAAGTAGATTAAGCTCACTACTCAGAGCTATCTCCCAGCACTCCTCCCAGTCACATGCCTATTCTTCAGGTCTCCTCATCCCTTAAAAACAAGGGCAACTGTAAATACAATTCATTTCACCATTAAAAAAAAAAAAGGTAAATATTTACACCTTAAATAGTTAAATGTAAACAATGTTTTGTTAAGTGTGATGAATTACATTCACACTGACTTCAAAGCAACCTTTATTTTGGGCGGGCATTATGCTAGAACCTCTTCTATACTTTATTTTATTCTACAATATCCTAGGCAGTACTTTCCCATTTTATACACAAGATAATCAAGGGTCAGAGAATACATAACTTGCTCAAGGGCAGCAGTAATCTCTTCAAGAGATAAATATGTTACCGTGGTTTCTACCAAAAATTCCAAAAAATGCACAAGAATATTTGCATTTATTTATTTATTTATTTATTTATTTATTTATATTTATTAATATATCATATAATAAGATACCACTTTTGTGGATTTACTAAGTACTCATTATTATTCTAAGCACTTTCCATACCTGCTTGTATTTTAGTTTTATGAGAACGTTGGAAAAATTCATTTTGTACATAATTAAATGGCAGCTAAATAATTTATGCAAGGTAATTAATATAGAGCCGAGCTGAAGTTCAAACCCAAGTTTGCATAACATGAAAGAAATCTTAGTGATACTAAATTGTTTTCAACAGAGAGTGGAGTCGTTTCATACCGCAGTGATTTTGCACTGCATTGGTAGGCTTTTGCAACTTTAAGTAACATACATTTTTTCCCCCACAAAATTAAATATAGGTGATGACGTGAAATTTTCTGAGATTCTTAAATACCTCTGCCATATGACAATTTTTCCACAGTATGTAGACTCAAAAAGATTTTAAGTGTCTGGGGTTCAATCAACTCGTTCAATTAGATAAGGAAATGACATCCGGGTGAGATATGTCGCCATCACGCAGGTTCTAGATAAAATATCTGTGTCGTAGTGCTTTTTCTATCACATCTGGGCTATGAATGGTTTCCATAATTATTTGTTTTACGGATCTAACCATAATAGTAATGGTGGTAACAAATATTATTAGAACCACAGGCGCTTGTGGAGAGCTTAACCATATCACATGGTTCTCTATGTGTTCCTAAATTTACTACCTCATTTAAGTCTCCCAGTAACAATGTGAGGTTGGTAAACAGATCAGTCTAGGTCAGACTGGGGCTCATAACCTCCATGCTATAAATTTTCTACAGGCCACCCTCAGCTCTTAGATTTAGCTCTTCCCCCTTTTTTTGCAAGGGGCCCTTCTGCCCTCATGCTGAGTCCTGGCTCCGCCTCTAGGACTGATTCTGATGTGTAGCTGAAGAGATCTGAAATCACCTCTGCTGCTAGAATGGCTTTCATGGTATCTGCTTATTTCTGACAGCCTTCTCCCCATCTGCACCCCTCGCTTGTTCCTGTATTGCTTCAGCCCTCCTCTCCTGGCAGACTCAGGCCTCTGGGGATGGACTGTGAGCTCCTGCACACTTCTAGTAGAATCTGAGCACTGACTGGTTAACTTCTGTGATAGCCACTCTCACCGTTCACTGCTGGGTGAAGATCCTATTTTTATAATTAACATTATGCATTAAAAAAAAATTTTTTTTTTACATTTATTTATTATTGAAAGAGAGAGTCAGAGCGTGAGCAGGGGAGGGACAGAGAGAGAGGGAGACACAGAATCAGAAGCAGGGTCCAGGCTCTGAGCTGTCAGCACAGAGCCCGATGCGGGGCTCGAACCCACGAACCGTGAGATCGTGACCTGAGCCGAAGTCGGACGCTTCACTGACTGAGCCACCCAGGCGCCCCAAACATTATGCATTTACAAACATGCATATATTATATATTTACATATAGACATATATTTGCATATACACATGTACATATGTATGTAAAATGCAGGGTATTACTCAGCAACAACCAGTTCTATGTAAAGTGCTGATTCTTAGGCTCAATTTATATATTTAATATACATTTAATATGTCTTCCATATATAAAATAGAAATCACTTTGATTTTCTTCTTTTTTGAAAAATGACCTCTTGTATCAGGTGAGTCAGAATATGTTGTAGGAGATTACTAAATTAAAAGAGAATTTCCTCTTCAGAATCGATCTTTCGTAGGGGCATAACTTCTACAGAATGGATCTTCTGTTAACTAGAATTGCACCATTGACCTCTGCTGCCAAACTGTAATGAGGACTCTACTGGTGAAGATCTCGTGAACTTAAAATGTATTAGCAGTTTTTTAAAATTAGTAAAGATGACTATGATTTCCTAAAATTATGTTTCTAGGTGAAATCTTACCATTTGTGGAAACCCGAGAAAACAAATGTTCAGTTTTCTCAGGAAATTCAAACTAAGCTTATCTATGAAAGCATTTTAAAGGTAATTGCTATTTAAAAAAAAAATGTTTATTTTGAGAGAGAGAGAGAGAGCGAGAGCAAGCGACCAGCGGAGGTACAAGAGAGGGAGAGAGAGAGAATCCCAGGCAGACTCCACGTTATCAGAAGAGAGCCCTCTTGGGGGCTTGAACCCACAAAACCATGAGATGATGACCTAAGCTGAAACTAAGAGTCAGTCACTTAACTGACTGAGCCACCCAAGCGCCCTGGTAATTGGTATTTTTAAATTGTTTAATAAAGAAAGATCATTATTTGTCATTTCCAAATCTCTCAAAAAATCAGTTAAGTGGAAAGTAACTGAAGGCACTGACTGCTGAATCAGAATCTAGATTTGGAAATACAAAGTGATCTGAAGCTGCCTGGGGCAAAGGTGAAGAAGGGAAGAGATAGATAATACAAATCCAGCATACAATTTCTACAAGATTTTTGGTCAGTAAATCTCAACTCTTAAATCTCAGTCCTGACCTGGAAGAAGCATCCAATGAAGTGTGCCAATGTTGTGTATTGTTGAGAAGTATGAGGTCACACACGGTTCAGAAGGAAATTGATGGAAATCCACTCAGTTCCTTTTAGTAAGGATTTCAGAGACATTTAATTAAAATGAATTCTCTTCTGTCTGGTCAACACTGATAACTTGTGAAAAGGAAAAGCCATCCATCCTGCTATTATTAAAAGCTGAGAATCTGGGAAGTGTGCCTACAGATGAGGGCACAGATGTTGGGGCATAAGGCAGTTGTACTTCTTGGTAGAATTACACCTGAGCTGACATTTTCAGTTGAGTATTTCATGTTATCAGTGTACTTATTTAATAGGGAACTCCAGCAAGATGGTCCCCAAATATGAGAAAGAGGTCAAGAGAAGTTTGTCTTCTCCATGTAGTAAAAAATCAACACAGAATGACCGAATATTCCTGTGACAAGACACCCACCTTGCTGATACACAGAGGGTGTTTCCCCAATCTTCATTTAGAGAGCGGGTGTGTTCGCAAAGAATTTCTGACTGGAACGTGATGATGTAGAAAGACTGAAGTCATTTCAGTGGGGTGGAATCTGATAGGGATGAATTAAGGGCAGGAATTGTTTGGAACCCAGACCTACCTTCCAGCTTCTCCTGCCAGGAACCAGGAATAACTTCTCCCAAATGAAGTGTTGATTCCCTTGGACTAAATTTATTCTGGAGAAATCGTATGTGACCACCAGGTTAGTGGAAATTTCCTTGGGAAACCTTCCAACTTTATTTTCTCTCATTTGTCTCTCGCCAATATTTTATCTAAACCCCAAACAGGAAGGAAACCTCAGGATATATTACAAGCTCTATTATTTTGCATCGGTTCTAGTCCTTTTAAATAAATTGATCATATAAGTCATTGTCTTAATTAACTTCTTAAGAGTTTGGAAAAGCTAGTCCATGAAGGTAGAAATGAGAAATTTCAAACTATTGCCAATATATCAATACACCTTATAGAAATCATATGCTTATTGTCAATTGGGTTATAATAGCCGATTATTCTAGCTAAAGATTCTTTGCAAGAATTCTGTCGCGTCATAGGACAGCTACATTGGTTACTGTTCAGTGGTTCTAGCAATTATGTTTTTGACTAATAGATGATTAAATGCAGTTTGTTAGACAAAGTATTCTAAAATATAAAGAGTATGGCTGGGTGTAAACAGGAAACAATGACAGCAATCCTTCTTAGAAACAGGATGGGAATCACTGAACAAACACACTGTGGTTGAATTAGTAAAGTCACATTTCTTTTTTTTAATTCTTTTTTTTTTTTTTTTAATTTTTTTTTTCAATGTTTATTTATTTTGGGACAGAGAGAGACAGAGCATGAACGGGGGAGGGGCAGAGAGAGAGGGAGACACAGAATCGGAAGCAGGCTCCAGGCTCTGAGCCATCAGCCCAGAGCCCGACGCGGGGCTCGAACTCACGGACCGCGAGATCGTGACCTGGCTGAAGTCGGACGCTTAACCGACTGCGCCACCCAGGCGCCCCTTTTTAATTCTTTTTTAATGCTTATTTATTTCTGAGACAGAGAGAGACAGAGAGTGAGCAAGAGGGGGCAGAGATAGAGGGAAACCCAGAATCCGAAGCAGGCTCCAGGCTCTGAGCTGTCAGCACAGAGCCTGATGCGGGGCTTGAACTCAGGAACTGTGAGATCATGACCTGAGCCAAAGTTGGTCACTCAACCGACTGAGCCACCCAGGCGCCCCAGTAAAGTCAAATTTCTTGACCTATAAAGCTGAGGATTGCACTGTGTATTACTTTTTTGGTGAAGACTTTCTCATTTACTGTCCTGTCTCTTTAAACACAAGGAAGGGTAAATCGTCTAGAATTTAGAATTTGGGGGGGAGGTGGGGAAAAGTCTAAGTATCATAGAGTAATAAATCCCGTTTCTGAGTTAAACAGAAGTGAAGTTGAAAGATCAATCCATCACTGGGGAGCTAAGAAGAAACAGGGAATGAAGGCGGGGAAAAAGCACTTAGAAGCTCAGGTATGAATCGAGAACAGTCTAAAAATTTTCCTTGGCTCTTCTGTAAGAAAGTAATACTTACTTGAGGATCTTCTGTAAGAGAGTACTACTTACTTCAAGGCAGGATTTCTCAACTGTGGCCCTGTTGACACTTTGAGCTGGACAGTTTGTGGTGGGGGCTGTCCTGTGCTTCATAGGGTGCTTGAGTGGCATTCCTGGATTCTACCTACTAGATGCCAGTAGCATTCCCCCCAGAGGTGGCAGTCAGGTGTCCCCAACATTGCCAAATGTCGAGAGGCGACAAGGTACGAAATTTCTCTTGCTGAAACCCAAGGATCTAAGGCTCTGGGAGGATTAGGGCACAATTCTTTAGTAAAATAGTTTTTCTTGGTGTGTGTTGTTTTCTTTCGATGTTTTCTTCTGCAAGTGTTGGAGAAACCAGTTAATGAAATGCATGGTTCTCAAACGTGAAGAGTCCATTTACTGCTGTCAGTTGGCTTTGACTGATGCAAACAACACAGGTTCTTGTATCACAAAGGAGCTGAAGACATCAAATGATACACAATTGTGTTTCATTATTGGTCGTTAATTCTATCCTCCTCCAGATTATCTGGCAAAATATGCCATTTAAAGGATCAGGGGCACATTTTTCCAGAGTGAGCTGCCTTTATATTTTGTTCTTACTAATTGCCTAACAAAATGAAAGAGGAAATATATCTTCTCCTACAACTTATTTTAAAGCAATATCTTATACAAATGGCTTTCAATTCAGTATATTGTTATAATTTTTAGTATAATTCTTTCCTTAGATATCCGTTAGAAAAAATCAGTATATAAAATAGATAAAACTAGGATCTTACTAATATGCGTGTTTATAAGGTGAAATTGATAGTATTTGCTTATTATAAAGTCAATCATGTTAAGAAACTGTTCCTATGAACACTGGTATTCAAAATCAAGAGTTGGGAAAGATATTGTTGAAGGGTGCCTGGGTGGCTCAGGCAGTTAAGCATCTGAGTTGATTTCAGATTAGGTGATGGTCTCACGGTTTGTGAGTTTGAGCCCCACGTTGGGCTCTGTGATGACAGTGCAGAGCCTGCTTGGGATTCTTCTCACTCCCTCTCTCTCTGCCCCTTTCCTGCTTGTGCTCTCTCTCTCTGTCTCTCAAAATAAATAAACTTAAAAAAAAAGAAAAGATAATGAATTATATTCCATTATATACCTGAAACTACTATATACTAGTATATACTGAAGTTAATATAACATTGTATGTTAACTATACTGGAATTAAAATTAAAAACTTTGGGAAAAAAAGAAAAAGAACTTTACGAGTTAGAAAACAGAGTTGTTGGATTATATCAGTTTTACCATCAAATTAATTTATGTATTTTTATTCAAAAAATAAAATTGATTAAAGAGAAGTTATACTTCATACCAATAGTGATTAGTATCTGATTTTATAAATTTAGCTAGGCTGATAGAAGCTGTCCTGAATAAAAGGCAAAAATCAGAACTCTATCTAATCAATAAATAACACATTTACAGTAAATTCAAATATCTAGATGGAGATGGTAAGCTAATGTATTGGTGGTTTCTTATTCAGTATAGACCATATTTTATCATAGTGTAGATGTTCTTTTAAAATTATTGTTTTTATATAGTGCTGAATGTATTTTTGTTATTTGTAAATATTTTTGTTTGTTTATTTGAAAGCATATTTTTATAATGAAATTCAAACTAAATATCTATGGAACACTTGAGTCACGTCCTTGAAATTCGGGGAAAGACAGTTTGAAAACCATGAACTTTCCTTTCTTTCCCTTCCCTTCCCTTCCCTTCCCTTCCCTTTTTTTTTTTTTTTTACTTATTTAAATGCCAATGATACCAGTGAGTCAAAACTGCAAGTATTTTATCATCTGTACTTGATGGTTTTCAGAGTCTGATACATTTAAAATGGTCTGTAACATTTCTTTTTTTAAGATTGTATTTCTAAGTAATCTCTACAACCAATGTAGAACTCAAATTTACAATCCTGAGATCAAGAATCGCATGAGCCAGCCAGGAGTCCCTCACTTTTTTTTTTTTTTTTAATAATGAATTAAAAACCTCGTGTTCTACCTCCTGTTATGAAGGAAAATTCTAGCATCTGTACTTTATTTCTTTTTTCATATGTGTTGCAAATTTCTTTTTTTTTTAACTTTTCTTTAAGGTTTTTTTTTTTTTTAATTTTTTTCAACATTTATTTATTTTTTGGGACAGAGAGAGACAGAGCATGAACAGGGGAGGGGCAGAGAGAGAGGGAGACACAGAATCGGAAGCAGGCTCCAGGCTCTGAGCCATCAGCCCAGAGCCCGACGCGGGGCTCCAACTCACGGACCGCGAGATCGTGACCTGGCTGAAGTCGGACGCTTAACCGACTGCGCCACCCAGGCGCCCCTCTTTAAGGTTTTTTTAAAAAAATATTTCAAACTTACGGAAAAGTTGAAAGAACTGTTCACAGTGCTTTCATATCTCATGTATTCATGTAGACACGATGCCTGAAACTCCTGTATACATTTCTCAAGAAAAAAAAGACACTCTCTTCTTGATGCCAAGTAATCTTCCAAATTAGGAAATTGATACAATGCTACCTTCCACTCCACAACCCCCATTCAAATTTTGACAGTTATTCCAAGAGTGTCTTTTTCCTTGTTTGTTTGTGTTTTTGTTTATACCACTTTGTAGTCCTCTTTAATCTGGAGTATTTCCTTAGTCTTTCCCTGTGATTCATGACCTTGAGAGATTAAAGAAGATAGATGTTTCATTTGGTAGGATGCCCCTCAACCTGGGTCTTTATGAAGTTTTCTTATGACCAGACTCAGATCACCCATTCCTGGCAGGAAGACCTGGAAATGATGCTGTCTTCTTCCCCAGTTGATTGCATGATGGAAGGCACAAAGCGACCAGCCATCCCACACCTGCAGATGCCAACTTTGATAACCTGGTTAAGTGGCCAGTCTTCTTCACCTTAAAATTCCCATCTTCTCCTTTTGTAATTGATAAAGATTTTGCGTTGAGATATTTCAGAATTATGCCAATAGCCTCAAACTCATTAAGCCTGCACTGACCACCCTTAGCATTCTTCCCCGATTCCTGCCTAAATTAATGACCATTATATGGCTATCAAATGGTGATTTTTCTATTTCCATTGTTTATTAGTTGGTTTTCTACTACTGGATCTTTTTCACCTCCTTAATTTATTAATTCATTCAATCATTTTTATCAGTATAGATTTATGGATTCCTAATTTATTCAATAGATTGTGATCTATTACTATCATTCTTTATTCTGATTCTCAAAGTGTTCCAGATTTGGCCAGTAAGAACCCTTGTAAGTTGACTCTTAGGTCATTTTGACATTGTTTACATCATTCTTTGAGCACTTCCTTACTTGCTGGTACAAGATAATCCAAACTGATTTTGTATCTTCCCTACCCAAAGGCTGAAATCAATTGTTTATCTAAGGAGTTCCTTTTAGTTAGAGACTGTTATTTGGAAACCAAAATGTGTTCTCAAAGTGCTCATTGCCACTGGAGTGTCACTGCTTCTAGACCTTCTTGGGAAACAGAGCTAAAATTTTACATATATATATATATATATACACACACACACACACACGCACACACAGATACATATATGGATGTACATATATTTATACACATAAATCTATATCTATTTTTTCCATATGGCAATGTATTTAACTATCATCCATCTATCTAAAACTGACTTCACGCCAATATTTCCATCTCCAATTCATAATCTGAAAGTTATTTCTAGCTTTCCTCTTTCATGTTCTTTAAGAGTGAGGAACCTGACTCTCATAATTGAACCATATAGTTCTATTTTCTCAAAATGATTGTCTATAATTAACCTTCCTAACATGCTTTGTTCCTCTTTCACCATCTCAAAGGAAAGGGAAGAGAAAGAAAGAGAAAGAAAGGGAAGGACAAAGAGAAGAGGGAAGAGAAGAGGGAAGGAAAAAGAAAGGGAGGGAAGAGAAGGGAATGACAGGTACCACTGCACCTTTCTATTTACTGGGCAGGTATGGTCCTGAGCTCTCACTACAGTGCATTCACTAATCCTTTTACCTGTCTTTGAGTTTCTCTCTGGCTCCAGATTTGGTGGAGTGGTCAGTAACATTCAACAATTTTCTCTGTGTAGCTGCTATTTCCAGATTTTACCCCCCTTTCTCCTCTTCTGTTCTGCCACTGCCATTGTTTTGCTTGAACTGTTTTTTTTTTTTTTTAAGTTTATTGATTTACTTTAAGAGAGAGAGGAAGAATGTGCACAAACCTGCAAGTGGGGGAGGGGCAGAGAGAGAGGGCGAGAAAGAGAGAATCTCAAGCAGGCTCCGCACAGTCAGCACGGGGCCCGATGTGGGGCTTGAAGCCATGAACTGTGGGATCAAGACCTGAGTTGAAACCAAGAATCCAAGGCTTAACTGACTGAGCCACCCAGGCGACCCATGAATTGCTTTAACAGGCTCCTCAATTGTTCTCCATCGTGTTCCCCTCAAGATCTTCTACATAAACCCCAGAGCGATCCCTTTAAACCACAAAGCTGAGTGCAACACTCAACTGCTTTACAATTTTTCAGTGCTGTGCTATTGCTCCAAACACCATGACACGATTTATGAGGACTTCTGTCACTGGATGGATTCTTGTTTTCTTTCTAAAACCATCTCTAATCATTTCATTGAACTTTCTATGTCAGTTACCACAGGTGCTTATAGGTGTACAAAAAAAGTCATGTTGTTTGGGAAGCAACAATTAAAAGGGAATTAATTGTTGAATCGTTGTGTTGTAAAAAAATAATAATAAAAATAAGTGTTTTTTAAAAAAATTCCAGGCTTTTTGGATTTGAATTCTGTTTCTTGTGATCCGGTTACTATAGCTGTACCAAAACTTATTAGTACAAAATGATATCCGTTTTAAGACTACAGATTCTGTGGGTCTGGATTCTGAAAAAGGGCCAGTGTGGACAGCTCTTTCACTTCTTTGGAGGATCCACTTTTTTTTTAATGTTTATTTATTTTTGAGGGGGGGGGGTTGCTGGGCAGGGAGAGAGGGAGACACAAATCTGAAGCAGGCTCCAGGCTCTGAGCTGTCAGCACAGAGCCCGATGCGGGGCTCAAACCCACGAGCCGAGCCATGAGATCGTGACCTGAGCCGAAGTTGGACACTTAACCGACCGAGCCACCCAGGGGCCCCTGGAGGATCCATTTTTAAGATGACTTCTTACATGTCTATCTGGTGTTTGGGCTGGGACTTAAGGATATACTCAGCCGGTCTGGTCTGCCAGAATGACTCTGTGTGGCCACTTCCGCATGGCAATCTCCAGGTTGTGGGATATTTTATTAGCTGCTCAGGGATCCAACACATGTGTGTCAATAAATCAGGTGATAGTCACTCGACTGCTTAACGCCTGGCCTCAAAAGTCACATCGCACTGTACTCTATTGGTCAGAACAAGATTCATGGGAAAGGGAGCTAGGTTCTTTCACTCTTTTAAAACGGTCATACCTTGAAAATTACTATTTCTGTGTTCATTTTTCTCATCTGTAAAACGGAGATGCTAGAAGTGTGGGGGTTCGATGAGATGTGGTATAGAGAGGGGCCAATATATAGTAAATGATCGATAAATATAAAATATTCCTGGTTTTCGATGACACTTCAGCCTGGAATTTGGTTACTGTTACTCATTGTCTGATGAAGGTGAAGGTAGGTCAGCACCTCTTTTAGGAAGTCTTTTCTCACTCTTCAGGCTGAGTTAGGTACTCCCCAGGTTCCTTGACCTCTACGGTGCTTTATAAATGGGTATTTATGTGTTTCTCTCCCCTACCAGCCTGAGACCTCTAGGGCAAAAGCAGTTAATATATTATTTCTAGCATACATCATAGTGACTGCTACATAGTATTTGTTTAATAAATGCTTGACACATGAATATATTCATTCTTAGAAGATAGGGCCCCAAAACCTTGAGACAAGATGATCATATATCCTGATTTGCCTGGGACATTCCTGATTTATGTCTGCTCTTGTGGTATAATTATTAATAGTACCACGTATTATTTTCCAAAGGTTTCCAGTGTGGATAACAAATTATAAAGTGTCTAGTCAGAGAGCATTCTAGAATCTCCACAATGTTGATAAAGAAAACACTGTCCTAGACCCTCTGATATGCTTTCCTATCATAGCAGGGGTGCTTATGGGAAATACTACAGTCTGGGAAACTCATCTCTTACCAAGGAGGTGGGAAGGCTGTTGAAGGATATATCCCTTATGATGTCCTAGTGATCCAGCCTGTAGTGCTGAATCACTGGAAACATTTCCCAAAAGTGAGTTAAGAAACTATTTCCCACTGACTCAAAGGGTGTGGGGCTGTCACTGGTCCATCCTTACTAGAAAGGAATCACCTGGTTAGCTTTGACTTATGTTGAAAATGTTAACTTAGGCCCACTCTGAAATCCCATTCTCTGTTGTTTCCCAAGGGTCTTTGGGTAATACCCCATACATATCCCAGGAGTACTGGCTGATGAGTGCTCTTGGGATGTGCTACAGAGTTTGAAATGGGACCAAAATGGACTAGGACTACATTGTAAATGAACTAATGCTCTGATGTTCGCCCTTACCTGGAAAAACAGGTTTAAAAGATACGGGAAATCAGGCCACAGGATCATTCAAGAAAAAAGTTTGAAAGAATGTGTCATCAACTTGGATAGTCCTGCCAATTGCCATTTTGGGAAGTGAACAGGGACTTTTTTTTTTGTCTTTTGGCTGGTCTTCCTCATTTTTCAAGGCCCAGTGTAAGTCCTGCTTTGTCCAAGAAACTTTCCCGGGTTGCCACAGACTGCCTCACCTCTCCTTGACCTCTGCTTCTCCCCAACTTCCCAGCTCCCCTTTATTTTAAAAATGTACTTATCTGGCAATTTTCTGATAGAGCACTTACGTGTGCCAAGCACTGTAGTGAGTGCCTTGTAATAATCATTCTTTCCAGTTACTACCACCAGGTAAGTTTTATAGGTAAGGAAATGCAGGTAACATTGAATAGGTACTTATGTTATTAGCATTACATCACCCCTTCCCCCCTAACTTGTAAGCTTCTCAAGAAATTCAAACAGGTTTCTTACTTCTTGGTATCTCAATTCCCCCACATGTAGTGGGAACTCGAAGGAGCAAATTGTTGATGTTAGTGACTGATACTGTTTTCTATCTACTCCCTGAAGACAGGACTTTATTTTATTTTATTTATTTATTTATTTTTTTAAGTTTATTTATTTTTGAGACAGAGAGAGAGCATGAACGGGGGAGGGGCAGAGAGAGAGGGAGACACAGAATCAGAAGCAGGCTCCAGGCTCTGAGCCGTCAGCCCAGAGCCCGACGCGGGGCTCGAACTCACGGACCGCGAGATCGTGACCTGGCTGAAGTCGGACGCTTAACCGACTGAGCCACCCGCCCCTGAAGACAGGACTTTAAACAGAAATGCACAGAAGTGCTCTCCAGGCCATCCCTAAAGTCCTGGAAATCTCATACAAAGCCAGGGAAATTAAGTGTGAAGAGAAGGAGTCATAACTCTGTGGGACTTGCCATTTTGAGAGTCCATTGATTTTGCTTTGGAAACACAGGAAGCCTTGCTCAGCATTTGTTTAAAAGAGGAAGAAAATGTTTAAAATGTTAAGCACATTGTGACTATTTGAATATTCCCTGGTTGATTTCCTGCATTACATCTTTGAAAGTGTTCTGATTGTCATATGTATTCCAGTGCTGAGTGGTATTTCCTGTCTCAGTCTCAAAAAACGGGATTTGACTCCTAACGGGAAGCGTCAGTATCAGGATCGGCTGCAGTGACAGAGATGTGGAAACAGTGACTAGCACATGGAAACACGTTTGAATTTTGATCTTAGAATAAGCCACACACACTGAATAAGTATATGAACGTGTATGAACTCAGTATGAGTACCTTATCCTAACTGTAAGTCGGATTTTTATTGTCGACTATTTCTTTTCAAAGTTCTCTAACTCTTGCCTTGAAGAATTAGCCAAAGATCATTTTTGTGTTTTTTAGTCTCCCAGGCCCGCATTGTCAGATATTATGTGTGAAGAGGCCATTCAAGGCAGAATCATGAAAATTACAGATAGAAAATTAGGTCATTTTCTCTTTTTTTCTTTTCCAATACAGGCTGTTTCCTTATAAAATACTCTGAAATATTTTCCATGCTCATTTAGAATTACACTAGTGATGGGGCCATTACCGATTCCCCTGGGAGATTAGTCTACAAAAGAATGGGACGTGCTGTAGGTGTATGTTTTTTTCCTGATTTTCAACCTCAAATTTCTTTTGCTCAGTTCCATTCATTACCCCTTGGACCACCTGTACAGTTTCTCACAGAAGGTTGCAAGGTGCTCTGTGTGATAGGAAATGGAACCCTCTGCCAAAGTCCATTAAGGATAAAAAAGAACATACAGAGTCTCAGGTCGATCATAGTTACGGAAGAGCATTTTAAGGAAAAAATTCGTAGGTCTTAGTTGCTCAGCAATAATCAAGCCTCTTGCATTTTATTTTATTTTTGTGTTAATGTTATTTAATGTTTGTTTATTTTTGAGAGAGCACAAGCGGGGGAGGGGCAGAGACACGGGGGCAGAAGATCCCAAGCAGGCTCTGTGCTGACAGGCTGACAGCAGCATGCCCGATGAGGGGCTCGAACTCACTAACCGCAAGATCATGACTTGCTCTGAAGTCTGGAAGCTCAACCGCCTGAGCCCCCAGAAGCCCCAATCCTCTTGTATTTTAGATTCAGTTGAGCGATTCCTTTTTTCCAGAAAATTGAGGGAACTCTGGTTTCCATAAAGAGTGAGGGTTATATGGGTGTGTGTGTGTGTGTGTGTGTGTGTGTGTGTGTGTGAGTTGCATGGACAAAATGGAAATATATTGAAAACTTCTCTTACCCTTTGGCCCTGTGTTCTCTCTAACTTGTTTGTCTTAAGCTTCTTCCTTCTCTAATCCTTTCTGATCATCGAGATGCCAAGAACAAGAGGAAGTTCTCCATCTATACCTTTCTACTTTTCAACCCCAAACCCTGAAAATAATTATGGAGAACTGGTTTCATTTACATTTGATTTGCATAAGCCTTCTTTATTTATGGCATGTTTATTGACATTGCATAACAGGACATTATTATAGTGGGCATTTCTTTTTTTTTTTAATTTCTTTTAATGTTTATTTATTTTTGAGAGAGAGAGACAGAGTGTGAGAAGGGGAGGGGCAGAGAGAGAGAGGGAGACACAGAATCCGAAGCAGGCTCCAGGCTCCAGGCTCCAGGCTGTCAGCACACAGCCCTATACAGGACTTGAACTCAAGAACTGTGAGATCATGACCTGAGCTGAAGTCGTCTGCTTAACTGACTGAGCCACTCAAGTGTCCCTATAGTGGGCATTTCTTAAACATAATCACAGAACTGGATTATAAATATCTTTTTTAAGTAGGTGGGAAAAATATCAGACCCCTTCTTTTACATTGTTTTTTGTAAACATTTATTTATTTTTGAGAAACAGAGAGAGAGAGAGCACGAGGAGGGAGGGGCAGAGAGAGAGGGAGACGCAGAATCCGAAGCAGGCTCCAGGCTCTGAGCTGCGAGCTGTCAGCACAGAGCCAGATGCAGGGCTTGAATCCACAAACTGTGAGATCATGACCTGAGCCGAAGTTGGGCGCTTAGCCGACTGAGCCACCCAGGCACCCTCAGGCCGCTTCTTTTAGGTATATGCCAGGCCTGTCATGTATGGGTAAAATGAATGAAGTGAGTCATCTGATCAATATGATCTTGGGATGTCCAGAATTTGTTCTCCATTGCCTTAGACTTGTATCAGTATGTTCAGTTTGACCTTCTATTCTAGTTCTAAGTGAGGCTTTTCCAAGTCACCATATCCCAGAGACACTGACCTCAAGGCTTGATCTGTGCTTAGTGTGGTCCTTTTATGTCCATAGCTGAGCCTAGTGCCTGGCGGACATCAGATGCTCTGTCGGATGATTGAATAGTGAATCATTCACCAGTTAGAGAAATAAAGTAGTAAGAGCAGTCATATATCTAGTATTTTTGACACGCAGCACTGATCACTGTTCATTCCTCCAGATAAAAAAATGTGTTTCAGTGATAACTGTGACACAAAATGAATAATAGCAGTCAGAAAAAAGAAAAATAGGTAATACAATTTAATATATATCATCATGGAAATAAATAAAAAATAAAGAGAAAATAAGCATTACACAACAAAAATACTTTAGTTACGTATGGCATGTAAGTTACCGTATAATACATTAATGATTTCTTGAGAAAAGAGAAAATATTTTATTTCGTTCCATTACTTCTAGAGACAGAATTGAAATGACTCAAGTTTTCCTTCTCTTCATCATCATTGTTTGTTTGGGTTTTTTTTTTTAAATATCTATTGTTTTAAACGTATGAAGCTGAAATACCCCAGGGGTTGGTGACGCTCTCCACCCCTCAGGCAAGCTCAAAGGATTCCAAACCATTTTGAACTTACTCTAAAAACAAATGTGGACAGCTGAGTCCCTGGGTGTACAAATGCGAGTTAATGGATTTAACTTCTGCATAGAAAGTAATGCTTTTTAGAGAATAGTATATTCTTTACATATTTGAAGATTACATATGTGTCGTTGAAACTCAAAGTAAACACAGCAATTGTTTAGAACTTGGACCCACAAAAGATATTTTGGGAGGGAGGAGTATTTTATCACTGACATTGTTGAGGGTTGACAGAGCATGGGGAAAATAAAAAGCAACATGCCTTTCAGTTCATTATTTCGCTTATTATTTAAAATTCTTCTTGTTATTTTTGCTTTCTTCAATTCTCTACAGACAACGATGAATTGCTTGGACTTGGGGCAGACCACTCCCATTGCCCTTTGCTTGGTACCCTCCTATGGAAGAGCTTAATTTTGCTTTAAACACAATTTTAGGGAAAAATAAAGTTAGAAGTCTTAGGTTGTCTGCTTTAGATTGGCTTTGACCTTTTGCGGGTATCCAATAAATATGTTTTGGATGCCTAAGCAAAAGAGAGGGTGGGGGATGGGTGAAATCTCACAGGAGGGGTCTGTGGTCCCTCAGAAAGGAGTCCGCCGAACATTGGGCTCCTGGGGACAGAAAAGCGAGGACATCAGCAATTTAGAAAGGGAAGTAAGCAGGAGAACAAAGACCTGATGTTAAGTTCTGTTGGGGATCATCTTGGACTGGTGGTGGAAAGAGCAGGAGGAAGTCAGTTTTTCTAGGCTTAACTTCCCATCTCATACTTTTCATTTCTACCTTTGACCAGGGTTACCCATACATGTTTTCCCCTTGCTGTTGCCCAGTTCCTGAGAAGACCCCTCCCATTCTTCCTCCTGGGCCTTATCTGCTTCTGTCAGGCAATTCCATGGTGAGAACTGTGCAAAACAGTGTAGCACCAAAGTGCATCTCAGGGTCAGCAGAAGCTTTGTATGCCCAGTGCGTGGTGCAAGAAGGGGGGCTTTGAGTTACATTCTCTCTGACTTTCTTCTCTTCTCTGGTTCCCTTTGCTCTCGCTGACTTAGAGTTGGCTAGGAAGCCCCCACAGTCCTTTGCAGGCATTTTATGCACTTCCTCTCCAGCTGGAGCAAGAGTAACCAAGAAGTACAGTTCTTTGAGATGGCTCTCAGCCATTCTGCTTTATTAAGAGAAAGTCTCATGCAAATATAGGCTAATTCCCTGTATCATGTTTAATCTCAGCCCCTCCATCTTCTTTTTTCTTATCAAAAATACACTTTCAACATGCCCATTACGATGGCTACTATGAGAAACAAAACAAAAACACAAACTGAAAATAACAAGTGTTGGCGAGGATGGAGAGAAATTGGAACCCTTGAACACTCCTGGTGAGAATGTTAAATGGTACGGCCACTATGGAAAATAATATGATGGTTCCTCAAAAAACTGAAGATACAATTAACATATGATCAAAGATGTCCACCTCTGGGCATATACCTTGAAGAATTGAAAGCCGGGTCATGAGGAGATATGAACACCCGTGTTTGTAGCAGCTTTATTCAAAATAGCCAAGAGGCGGAAGCTACCAAGTATCTATCAATGGAGGGATGGATAAACAAAATGTCAGAAACATACAATGAAATATGAGACAACCTTAAAAGGAAGGAGATTCTGGCACATTTTACACCACGGATGAACCTTGAGGACGCGACACCAAGTGAAATCAGATAGTCACAAAAGGACAAATATTATATAATTTCCTTTACATAGGATACCTAGAGTAGCCAAATTCATAGAGACAGAAAGCAGAATGTGATTGCCAGGAACTGGGGGGAGAGAAGAAGGGAGAGAAGTTATTTAATGAGTACAGAATTTCATGAGTGAAAGCGTTTCAGAGATGGATGGTGGTGATGATGATATAACCATAGGAATGTACTTAATGCCACTGAATTGTACACTTAAAAATGGTTAGCATAAAATTTAACTCTTGTACAGCAATGTGATTATTTATATGTTAACACTACTGAACTCTGCACTTAAAAATGGTTAAGGTGTGGGGCGCCTGGGTGGCTCAGTCGGTTAAGCATCTGACTCCTGATCTCAGCTCAGGTCACGATCTCACGATTCGAGAGATTGAGCCCCTCGTCAAGGCTTTGCACTGACAGCAGGAGCTTGCTTGAGATTCTTTCTTTCCCCTTCTCTCTCTGCCTTTCCCCTGCTCACGCTGTTTCTCTCTCTCTCAAAAAAAAAAAAAGAAAAGAAACAAAAAACAAACTAACGTTATGTGTGTTTTCCCGTAATCAAAGAGAGACGGAGAGAGAGAATCTGAGAGTAGTTATTCCTTAATCCCAGAAAACAACATGAGGAGCATAATTATGTGTTATTTCCGGGGTAAAAGATAATTTTAAAAGTAGAATTCCAAGTTTGATTGTTACACATCACCCTTCATATTAAATTAAAAGGACTGTTTTGGGGGGCGTTTGAATCTGATGGCATGACTGGCAAAATTTGATGCTTAGCGGTTGGCGTGGTTCAAGTAGGACAGGGAGTCGAGCAGTGTCCCTTTAGTCTTTCCAGATCAAAGGGACCAGCAGAAGAGCAAATCGTGAACAGGCCCCACTGTCTAATTGGACAATGTCCTGAGATTGAGAGTTCACCTCTCAAACTCATCGCTGTTGTATTTACTGATCGGAATGTCCACTTAGCTCTTGTACCTTAGTTGGGGTTGCTCAGGCAAAAGAAGTTTTGGCAAAATGAAGTAAATGACGCCAAGCAAAATGAGAGGTTATGTGAGTTAAGAGCAAAGTTTTGATGAGCAGAGGCCTTCAAGAGCTGTACTGCGATATCTGTCTTTTGACATTGAGGTTACCAGGCCAGTGGCGGCATGGGTTATTAGTTAAAGAAAGCTGTGATTACCATGGAGACTGTTTGCCAAGAAGAAATAGTAATAATGATGCTTTGATTTAAGCCTCTCCTCCCCAGGGCTCACATATGCAATAATTTCCGCTTACCATATACTGAGAAAGTGGGGAGGAATGGGTATTATTATCCTCACTTTATAGAAGGTGAAACTGAGGCACAGAGAAACAATTTGAGTTTGAAGGAGTGACTCATTGGCAGGGGACATGAAGTAGAAAACAGGCTGCTTCTTCCTGATCTCCAGGCTTGCTGGGTATAAATGGCTTGCCCTCTGTTCTGTTGAGCCTGCTCGACAAAGCTGTACCCCAAAGTCCCCAAACACAGCAACAGTTGGCTCCATTCATCAGCTCTCAGAGTGGACAAGCCCCACAAAGAGATCTGGACTTTGCAGGTCCCCTCGAAGATGAGTGGATGACAGTGACATAACTTCAGCGCTGGCTGGAGAACCTCAAGTTCTCTGATTGCCCTATTTCACGGGTTCTAACTGAATTTGAGCAGGAAGGAAAGCAACTTTGGAATTTCAGTGAACTCTGTGTTCTTGGTTTCGAAGCCACAAGCTCCCGTGAAGTGCCACGCCGAATAAGTAGCTCCTCTGTGCCCAGGGAGAGACCACCCCCTGACCCAGAGATGCGGTTTCCTAACATGCAGATGGACGGTTTCAGAAGTCCTCAGCTGGCGCAGCTAAATATGACTGCAACAACACAATCCCATAGACAAAGGTCAGACCTATTTTAATTTTTGAGTGAGGCTGTGACTCTGGAACAAGGCCCTTCTTGTCTGATTTCCTGCTATTTTGAGTGATTCACCGGCCTAAATCTCTTTCATCTGGGAGTACACAGCCACATTCCCCTTTCAGATTTGTTTGTGAGTTAAAATAGTTCCTTCCCATCCTCAGTCTTCTTGGAGCTTCTTCTGACAGTGGTAGCATTCCTCAGGCTGGGAGGGGGTGGGGGTGGGGGGAGCGCCTGGGAGGGAAAATCCGGAGGCCTTGGAATGCAACCCCCTGGGGAGGAATCCCGAGTGCAGCCGGAAGTGGGGTTGCTGCTGGTCAGGGTGGTCCCACCGAGGCTCCCGAGCCAATAGGTCAGCTGGAGCTGCCTTCTCCGAGAGATGACAGCGCTGGGGAAGGCGGCCGCAGGCCGGCGTGGGCTCATCCTGTCCTCTCTGCTGAAGGGACGCCTCGTGCCAGTGCTTCGGTCAAAGTCCCATCGCTCCAGACTCCGACAAGAGTCAGCCCCTACGATGCTCGCTCAGTTTCCTCTTAGGCCTTGGGTTTGGGAATTACTGATGCACTGGATTGATTGCCCTCGTATTTGTGGGTCCTTTCCTCGGAGGGAATGCTGCTTTATGGAAGCCTGCCTCTGCAGATCTCACATACCCTGTGGTTTTTAGTTTGTTAGGTCTCTCCGTTTTCTTATAACTATGTCCCAGCTCACTTTCTGCTAATTGTTTAATACCTCAGTTTGGTGGGAAGAGTTTGAGAAGTGGAGACAAGCCCGCCCTCAGGGCATCTGCCTAGAGTAATAATAAGGATGAGTTACCGTTTATTGACTCGATACACCTTGCCAGGCACTGTGCAAACGCTTTGTATGTATTATCTAATTTAATCTACATAAGAATCCTGTGAGATCATTTTACGGGCGACAAAATAAAGTTTAGGGAAGTTAGGTAATTAGTTTGTGGATAAAGCTTTGATTCCTTCTCAGATTTCTATGCTGCCACACACCATTGAGCAATTTTCCTGAAACTATGACAATGAATGTTGGACCATCCGGACGCCATGGTCTGTGTGGATATGATAAGATGGAATATTTTCTAAATTTTCTTGTCTCTCTCTCTCTCTTTCATTTTAAAGAAAATGTCCCTGAAGTCAGTGAGGAACTCGAGAGAGTTGCCCTTTTCCTTTGCTTGTAAGAGGAAATGTGAACTTTGTGATTGTTCCACACATTTTTGCCACTTCCCTAAATTAAAGAAAAAAAAAATCCCACAAAAACATGGCTTAATGCATGTTTTTATATCAAAAGGTCAAAAATCAAAGATCCTTTAGCTCGCCATGAGGAAATAGTGGGAAGAGAGCATTGTTACAAAAACACCGGGAGTTTTTTACATACGTATATACATACATACATACATACATACATACGTACATACATAGGAGAGTTTTGAGAGGGATGGAGAGAAGGAATTAATATTTTGTTGCTGAATCCTGATCCAGATCTCATGTTTTCAGAAGGAATAATCCAGCCAAAGACTCAGGCATTGGGATTTTGTTGTTTCAACACTCCACCCACAAAGTAAAATTAAGGACCCATGACCACCTCCCTCCCCTTCTCTCTCTTGAGGTCAAGAAAACAACAATGCACTATTTCCCCTATGGGCTATGCCTTCACGCAAGAGCAAGATGGAGACTTAAGCCAATTATCTAAAATTTCAAGCCACGTAGAAAGTAATTTGGCCTTAATTATCTGGCCAAAGTGTTTGGAAACCTGAATTATTTACACAAATTCTTATCGTTGCTTGGTACAAACAGAGTGACAGTGTTTAGGCCATTTCAGCTGATACTTATTCAAGGTTTTTAAATGACTAAACTTATCTATTTTCATGTCCCGAAAGGTAGCTTCAATATCCATAGGGAGAGAAGG
Source organism: Prionailurus bengalensis (assembly GCF_016509475.1). Lineage (NCBI taxonomy): Eukaryota > Metazoa > Chordata > Mammalia > Carnivora > Felidae > Prionailurus > Prionailurus bengalensis. The sequence goes on along the minus strand of NC_057349.1, from coordinate 102,456,279 downwards.
GCTGAGGTCTGAAGTTTGGGTTTTACATTACTGCCAATGCTGGGGGAGGATGTAAGCAGGGCTTCTCAGCCCCAGCTGCACAGAAAAATCATCTGAGGAGGTTTTAAAACCATACCCATGGCCCTGGTCCCAGCTAAGGCCAACCAACACAGGATTCATAGGGAGGAAGCTTAGGTCAGGATATTTTCTTTTCTTCCTTTTTTCTTTTAATGTTTACTTATTTTTGAGAGAGAGAGAGAGAGAGAGAGAGAGAGAATGAGCAGGGGAGGGGCAGAAGGAGATAGACACAGAATCTGAAGCAGGCACCGGGCTCTGAGCCATCAGTACAGAGCTCAACACGGAGCTCGAACTCACGAACCACGAGATCATGTCCTGAGCCGAAGTCAGACACTTAACCAACTGAGCCACCCAGGTGCCAGGTCAGGCTATTTTCTAAAAGCTCCCCAGTGACTTGAAAGCATCTATGGTTGAGACTCATTTGATTCATCCTGGATGTCATCATGCTGATGGTGGGAAGTATAAAAAAGAGAATTCTTTAGCTTAATTGTCCAAATGGTCCCCAGACGTTTGACATTTTAAGAATTCTGACAATAGATGAAGCACAATGACAGGGTGGGTTTACCTTCTTGCCTTTTTCACTGGCCTTGTGGCCTTCTGTATCAGTTGAAAATCAAATGTGCTTTACACTTCCCAAAACTAGTGATGAAAGCAAGTTCTAAAACATAAAAGTTCCTCCAGAAAAACGAAAAAGAAAAATCTCTATGTTCTGAATAGAAAAGAACAATATTGACCAAAATAAGTGTAATTTTTTTTTTTTCTCCCTACCATCAAGGTCTCAAAGATCAAGGTCTCGGGGACACCTGGGTGGCTCAGTCTTTTTTTTTTCTTTTAATAGAATTTATGGACAAATTGGTTTCCGTACAACACCCGGTGCTCATCCCGACAAGTGCCTGCCTCCATGCCCATCACCCCCTTTCCCCTCTCCCCCACCGCCATCAACCCTCAGTTTGTTCCCAGTATCCAAGAGTCTCTTGTGGTTTGCCTCCCTCCCTAACTCCCCTCTCCCATGGTCTTCTGTTAAGTTTCTCCAGATCCACCTATGAGTGAAAACATATGGTATCTGTCTTTCTCTGACTGAAAAATAAGTGTGCTTTAAAATTCTTCAGGAATCACTTTCACAAAGTCCTCTCGCAAAGTGACTATTCGCACTGACTCAAGGATCGACTCTACCTAGTTCATGTTTTAAAGGAGTGGTTCTCACACTTTATGGTGCTTCCAGATCACCCAGGGATCTTGTGGCATCCAAATTGCTGGGTCCCATTCTTGGGGTTCCCGGGGTGAGACCCAATAGTTTCATTTTTAGTGAGTTTCCAGGTGTTCTGGTGTCTCCAGCTGGATTCCCAAGATCTGACCTTTACTGTTTACTGGCTTGTACTCAGTGACCTTTGTCCCACATTTTGCCTGAAGTTCTTCTTTCCAGCTTATCTCTTGACTCAGGCAAAAGACCGGAGAGGCGTAACACTCTGTGATAGAAATGGAAACTACCCTTCAATCAACACCAACTGCCCTGACAAAGTTCTGGCTGGCCCAGACCACCCCAGACCAGGTTGAACTTAAGCCCCAACTCATGCTCCACAGATGGACCATGGAGTGACCCATGGACTCACGAACCGGTTGTTACCTTTACCTCATTATAATACTAAGATCTTTGCCTGAGGAGGAGCACAAGCCTCATTTACGTAACATAAAATGTACGTAACATAAAATGTACGTATAAACGTGTTTCCTTAAGCTCATGTGCCACTTTATGCCCACTTCTTCATACAGTGACAAGACGACCCTTTCTAAATATTCATTTCAACCCTAAATAAAAGGAACTCATGCACCCTTGCCAAGGGAGTCACAGCTTTGGAAATTATTCCCCGTGGTCTCTTTAATTGCTGCAGATAAAGTTTCCTTTGGGTAACAGCTCATCTGGTGTAGTTTCTATCTGTTACTCACCAAGAAGCAGACTCAGTTAGTTTAGTTACGCTGGGACCACAGCAAACTAAGGTAGAGCTTGAGGTCCTCTCCCAAAAAAGCTCATTATAAGGGTGTGAAGACTAATGAGAATATTTAATTTAGTAGTATTTTGTTGCATTCCAAAATGGATTTGAACAATTCTCTGAAAGTATACACAACATGGGGCGCCTGCGTGGCTCAGTCGGTTGAGCATCCAATTCTTGATTTCAGCTCAGGTCGTGATCTCAGTGTTCATGAGATCGAGCCCCATGTCTGGTTCCATGCTGACAGCACAGACTGTTTGGGAGGCTGTCTCTCCCTCTCTCTGCCCTTCCCCTGCTCACTTCCTTGCATGCACATGTGTGTGTGTGTGTCTCTCTCTCTCAAAATAAATAAATAAACATTTAAAAGTACACACAATTGATTAAACAAATGTAAGAAAATTTGGGTGAGAAGATTTAAGTAGTAAAAATCAAACAGCGCATACACATAGAAATGAATTATTTTAAGAAGATAAAATTTATTTCATTATTTATCAAAATATGTATTTGAGAGTATCAATTATTTTTTATAAGTATTTTTTAGTGTTTATTTATTTTTGAGAGAAAGAGAGACAGAGCACAAGTGGAGGAGGGGCAGAGAGAGAGGGAGACACAGAATCTAAAGCAGCCTCCAGTCTTTGAGCCGTCAGCACAGAGCCTGATGCAGGGCTCGAACTCATGAACCATGAGATCATGACGTGAACCAAAGTCAGATATTTAACCAACTGAGCCACCCAGGCACCCCAGAGAATATCAGTTCTGTATAACAAATCATACCATTTCTGAGCTTTTTCTTATTTCTGAATTGCTTTGAATCTTAATTATTATAATATTTAGTGAAGTAAAAATGGAAGTTGCTTGGCCAATGGTATGAGATTTTATTGTGTTCTTCTTTATGTAAATAGATTTCAAACAGAATGTAGTGAAATGGAATAATGGGGACATGCCTGGTTTATTTAATAAAGCTGTATATAGTATGGAACTAAACTGAAAAAATTTCGGAAGTTTAACATTTTTAGAATCGTTATCTGCATAGGAATGAAAAGTCAAGAGCAGTAGTCCATATGAGCAAATGAAGCAGTTCAGGTGGAGACTGAGATACCTTGATATGGCACCCTGTCTAACAGGGGCATCCATGGCCCTGTGCTGGATAGTTGATTTATTGAGAAAAACCACGACTTGGATTTTTCTACGGAATGTCGTGAATTTTTAATGTTGACAATAACGATAATGAGATATCACTTCACACCTGTCAGAATGGCTAAAATTAACAACACAGTAAACAACAGGTAATGGTGAGGATGCAGAAAATACCATTGGTGGGAATGCACACTGGTGCAGCCACTCTGGAAAAGAGTATGGACGTTCCTCAAAAAGTTGAAAACAGAACTGTCCCACAACCCAGCAATGGCACTACTAGCTATTTATCCAAAGGATGCAAAAATAGTGATTCGAAGGGACACATGCATCCCGATGTTCAGAGCAGCATTATTTACAATAGGCAGACTATGGAAAGAGCCCAAATGTCCATCAACTGATGAATGGATAAAGAAGATGTGGTTGGCCAAAGAACAGCTGTCAGTTTAGGAATTGGGGTCAATGATCGTTTACTCATTTGTGCCAACTCCAACTCCTCCAGTTGTGCTTGGTGTCCATCGAAGATATTCTCATTTCCTCTCCCTCCTACATTTATCTGTTTTGCACAGCAGCCCTTGAATATTTTTTGAGGATCAATAGAACATGATATAGATACAGGTGTATACACACACACACACACACATATATATATATATACATATATATGTGTGTGTATATATGTATATGTATGTATATATGGATACATACATATATACATTGTGTATACACAATGGAATATTAGCCATCAAAAAGAATGAAATCTTGCCATTTGCAACAACATGGATGGAGCTGGAATGTATTAGACTAAATGAAATAAGTCAATCAGGGAAAGACAGATACCATGTAATTTCACTCATATGTGGAATTTAAGAAACAAAACAGATGAACATAGGGGAGTGGGAAAAATAAAGAGGGTGGCAAACCATAAGAGACTTTTAGCTATAGAGAACAAACCAAGGGCTGCTGGAGGGGAAGTGGGGGGGATGGTTTAAATAGGTGACAAGTATGAAAGAGGGCATTTGTGATGAGCCCTGGGTGTCATATGTAAGTGATGAGTCAGTAACTTCTACTCCCGAAACCAATATAACACTATATGTCAACAAACTAGTATTTAAATAGAAACTTGAAAAAAAAAAGTTGACAACAAATTCAATTAAAAAAATTATACTATGGGAGTCAAACAAAACACCTGTAGGGCCAGATTTGGCCTTACTAATCTGTAAACTCCAGCCTTCAGGGATTAATTTTACCTGGTTAATTACCAGCTCTTCTTTGCTCTCAGGACAAATTTCTATCCAGGCAGCTAATCAAAGTGGAGGCAAAACTGTGTTGACTACTATTTGCATGGTTTTTCTTTAATCTGCTGTTTCTCAAAGTGTGGTCCTAAATCACATCATCATCATCATCATCATCATCATCTGGAAACTTGTTAGAAATGCACATTAGGTTTGCCCACCCCAACTGGGCATATTTGAGATGAGCTCCCCCCACCCCCCGGCTTTACTGAATCACAAACTCTGGGAATGGAGCCAGAAATCTGTTTTAACAAGCCCCTCCATGTGATTCGGATGCCCACTAACTCTTTGAGGGCCCCAATTTACTTGAAGAGAATTTAAGGCAGCCTCATTAAACCAAAACAGATCTACTGGGTTGGCAATAAGATGAATTCCTTACCAGCATCCAGAGCCAGAACTCACTGGTTATGTGACATTCCACATGATGCTGGGTATTATTATGCTGTTCATAGATACTTTGACATGTCTCTTTTAAAAGGATATAATTCCAAAGGAGCACAGAGAGTCTCATTTAAGAAGTTTGCTAAAGAACAGCTGTCAGTTTAGGGAGTGGGGTCAATGATCATTTACTCATTCATGCCAACTCCTCTGGTTGTGCGTGGTGTCCATTGAAGGTATTCCCAGTTTCCTCTCCCACCCACATTTCTCTATTTTGCGCAGCAGCCCTTGAATATTTTTTGAGGATCAACAGAACATGATATAGATATAGATATAGATATAGATATAGATATAGATATAGATATAGATATAGATCCTTGCAACTACTCTTCTAATGGGAAAATAGTTTTGAATATACAAATAAAAGTCAAGATATGTTTACAGGAGGATACTTACTCTGAATGAAGATTTCAGTCTTAAATCAGTATATTTACCAATATCAGATGTGTGCCAACAAATAATCAACATTTCAATATATTATTGAAGTGTGAGTGTTTGAACATGCCATTCCCCCCCCCCCCGTATATTTGACATCTTGTGGGTAGCATGAGGTGGTATAAAAAACATTGATGGGCACTTAAAAAGACTTGATTTCTTATCCCACATGTGTCCCAATCCATGCCTGTGCCTTGGACTGGTCATTTGTGACTTCCCTTTTCTCCATCTGTAAAATAAAAGGCTTGTACTAAATGATCTCTGAGAGCTTTTCAGCTCTGAAAACATTCTATGATATTAAAGGCTTAGTGTCATGTGGGTTATGAGTCTTAGCTGAAGCTTCTTTAGTTGTTTGGTTATCTGTGGATTGTGTATTCACATGCATTCCATTTAAATCACATGCTATGAGCTCATTCACTTGAACTTTTATAGTAATACTTAAGCATTTATATATTGCTTTTCATCTTCAAAGCACTTAAAATACTTATGAATCCTTCCAGCAACACTTTGAGGTAAAGTATTATTAAAACAGGGAGAAAAGTTAAAGAGGGGAGAAGGGATGGGGGAGAAAGAGAAAGAGGCACACACATACACGCACACACCCACAGGGGTGTGGGCGAATGAAGGGATAGAGTGAGTTTAAGTCATTTAGCGATTTGCTTCCAGCTAAAGGAAAAGAATATACTGGGGGGGGGGGGGGGGGAGCACAATTAAAAATGAAAAAATTTATACCAGGGCCAGAATGAAAATGGATTCCCTGTTTCATATTAGACCTTGGTATCAAAACTTCCTTCCTCTAAACATTCTTAAGGGTTTAGAATCCTCCCAGCTCGACTCCAGGATTTTCTCTAATCTTTGTAGGATGAAGGCATTTTGATGTTGTCTGCCTCCTGGGAGGGCAGAGACCACGTCTTGCATAAATACGGTGCTTAGTTTGTAACTGAAATTTGCTGTTGGTGATAGTGTCATGGGTCCTTTCCCACTTAGGCTGATCTAACCAAAATCAGGAGGAAATACACCTGTTGTAAAAAGTGAAGATTTCTATTGCAAGAAAGCAGCAAATCCACTTTTGGTTGCTAGTTTCCAGGTTTGGAGGCTTACGTTTTCTCTGTAGCTTTCCAGAGAGTTACGCCTTTTAAAATAACGCCAAACACATGGTGAACTTTGGTAACCTTAACTCTTTAATGAAAATGTAACTCTGAGCAGGGTGTATAATCAGAGACCAAATAATAAAACTATTGCTAACAAAATTTTAAGCGTAGTTTGAGGATTCATAACTTTGACACTGCAAGAAAGGCGTGAATGGAGTGAGAGCAGATGGATGGCAGGGAGACAAAAACACAGGGAGGAAAGGAAAGCGAGCTCTCTGGAGAAGATTCAGGTTCCTGAAGAAGAATTTCGCTATTGCCCCAGCGTACTCCAGACATGCGCAAATATAAAAAGGCTAGTATTGGGAGAAAACTATAAGTACCTATATGAATGATACTCTGATAGGAAGTTAGATTACACTTAGCATAATCCTATGCATTTTACTTTAAAAATTAGTTCACATTTGGGGCACCTGGGTGGCTCAGTTGGTTAAGCGTCTGACTTCAGCTCAGGTCATCATCTCACGGTTTGTGGGTTTAAGCCCCGCGTTGGGCTCTGTGCTGACAGCTCAGAGCCCGGAGCCTGCTTCAGATTCTGTGACTCCCTCTCTCTCTCTGTCCCTTCCCTGTTCACAGTCTGTCTTTCTCTCTCTCCCAAAAATGAATGAACATTTAAAAAAAAATTAGTTCAGATTAGACTTTTTTTTGTTGCAATCTGCTTTAAAACAAGAATTAATTTCTTTGCAAATTCCTAATTCACCATATTACAATTTTTAGAAGTGTTTCACAATTTGTGAAATTTCTGTTCAAGTTGTGTTTATATATAAGATTATATATTCTGATTATAACACACAGAAAAAAAACACACACACACCTCAAACGACCTGAAGGTAACTCATCAATATTTAATGATCGGTTGTAAAAATGAAGCTTGCCCAACCATGCTTTTAAGTTGGACAGTCTTCTGGCAAATATTTTAGATCATCTGTCCTGGGACTTGTTATAACAGCCTTGCTCACATTGTTGGAAAAACATGCATTTGCTTTGAAAATAGCCCCCTGTTTTCATATTTATTGGCTCCCCAAGTTTTAGTTTCCAAAAGTATTAAAATTTGCTCTCGGATGAAGTGACGTTGTTGAGCATGGGCTTGAGGGCAGCTGCCTGTTTGTTTCTGGTTGAGCAGCTCTGGGCGCCGCCATTTCCCCGAGGTCCCAGCAGGCCTTGCGCCTGGTGCTCATCTCAGCAGCCCCTGAAATGTGATGGTTTCTGGCCATACAGGGTTGACTGGGTTTGGAGGTGGCTCTCTCATGCTAATCTCCTTATAAGAGACTTGTTCATAGATAATCATTTGTAGCATGAAATACAGATAGACTGTCGTTGAAACTGGACTACAAAGAATTCTTGAGTCTCAAGACATCCTAGGTTAGTAACCACCCAGAAGGTTTCTCAGAGAGAAAAGAATGCCCACACACAATGGGAAGCCCATAAATCTTGGGGACTATTTTGTCTGGATGATGAGAAATTGTCTCATCTTCATTAGTCCTCAGAAGGTCTCTCTTCCTTACACAATGGTGAAGCTGTGCTCAAAAGTTTGAGTTTTCATTTCTTGTTTTTTCTTGACATTGCAACTGTCCAGGTGGAGGTGATTTCTCTGTGCTCCATAAATCTGCTTCTCAACAACTTACTACATTCCAATTTGTATTTTGATGAACTGTATTAAGAAGGAATCATTCTATTAATCTCTCTGCTTCTTTTTGTGCCTGTAATTCTGTCTTTCACACTATGGAGAAGACATATGGCTTATCTATTTGTTCTTTTTATTCATTATTCAAGGAGCATTTATTGCCCACGCCCCTTTTTCCCCTTTTCACTAAACAGTTCAACCTAGGAGGTTCCTGGATAGTGATCTGACTACAAAAACCCCATAGGCCTAGTGTTTAAAATATTTCATATCGTGGATCTTTAATAATTTTCAAGGAAACACAACACGACCATCCTTCTCTATAGCCATTGGGTGTGAAACCATATGGTTGAAAATAGATTAACCGGTATGGCTTTTGCCAAAACAAAGGAATGCAATATGCCATTACCTCTTCAGACTCCATAGGAAATGCATAAGAATACCAAAATACAAATTGCTATATCCCCAAATTATTCTCACACACCTACTCTTAAAAAGGTGCCAGGAAATAGTGTTCAGGGCCTATATATTTTAAATGTGTTAGAACATGCTTCATGCGGATTTTGCTTCATGACACTATGAAGTGCAGTATTGATCTAGTCCACACCATTTCTCCAGAGTGAGTTTTAAAAAGGAAAAAAAGAATAAAAATGTCTAAGACTCTACTTATACTGATCCTAAGTAGATTTTGAAAACTAACCTAACTGATTTGTATTCCTTGAGTTCTGTTGAACTCCACTTACCCTTTAAATGGTCTCTTCTTTATGTGCTAAAACTTTCTGAGTAGGTAAAATTATTTCATGGTTCTAAAACAGAAAGTTATGAAAACTATTCAGATAATTCTTCTGTCTTAATCCCTTACCTGTCTGTACCCCCGTTGCTATCTTTTTTCAGTAAACAATATTCCTTTATATTGTACGTTAAGAGTTTTCTCATTCTCTTTTTTTTTAAGCAGCTATTTTTATTTTTTAATGTTTATTTATTTATTTTGAGAGAGAGAAAGAGTGTGAGCAGGGGAGGGACCAAGAGAGAGGGAGAGAGAGAATCCTAAACAGGCTGCACTGTCAGAGCAGAGTGTGATGCGGGGCTTGATCTCACGAACCGTGAGATCGTGACTTGAGCCAAAGTCAAGAGTTGGACACTTGACCGACTGAGCCACCCAGATGCCCCTTTCTCATTCTCTTTTATAGCTACAGAGTATTTCGTGGTAAGGACATACCAAGATTAATGTAACCCGTCTTCTATTGATACACATTTAGGTTGTTTCCAATGTTTTGCTATTATAAATAATGATTGGATGAATATATTTATACATTTGTCATTTTACAAATAAGCAAGTATATGGTCAAATAAATCCTCAAAAATAGAATTACTGGAACAATTTCTGTGTGCACTTATTAACTTGTTAATGTTAACAAATTATCATCATAGGGACTGTCCAAATTTATACTTGCAACATCAGAGATTGGCTATTTTCCCACAGGCATATTTAAAACTTTTTAATTTTTGCCAATCTCCTAGACAAAAAACAATATCCTAGTGTAGTTTTAATTTATATCATCCTTATCATGAGTGAAGCCAGTGTCTCTCTATATGTATGAGTCATTTATTTTCCCACTTTTTGAATGCTCTCTTCATATAATTTTCCCACTTTTGGGTTGTCGTTCTTTTTATTGTTGATTTTTAGTAGCTCTTTATATATTAGGAAAATTAGCATTTTGCAACTTAAGTTGAAAAATTATTTTTGCTTGTTTATTATGTCCTGCTTGTGTGTGTGTGTGTGTGTGTGTGTGTGTGTGTGTGTATTTCAAAAATTCTTTTAAACGTGTTGAACTTACCAACTTTTTCTTTTATGGCCTTTAAATTTTGACACATCCATAGAAAAGACTTCAGTACTCCAAAGTGAAAGGATTGCCCTTTTCTTCTAAATATTCTATGGTTTAATTTTTCATATTTAAATCTCTGATCCCTATGAAACTTATCTCAGTATATCATATCAGATATAGATCAATGAATCATCTTTTGATATAATCAGGAAAACTAAAATAAAACCTTTCTATAGTTTGGAATAAAAACTGAATCTATCAGTGAAATGAATGGCTCAGATTGGTAGTCTACAGTGATTACTCAACGCAAAATACCCTTCAGTTTATATTATCTGTGTGTTTTCTAACTTTCCCAAACTCAAGATCCCAACTTTGAGTTAACAAAGAGGAGTGACTCCTAATGAGGCAAACCCAACTAATCATCATGTAGCATATACTGAATACCTTTAAAGGTCCATACCACTAGTAATGAATTACTTGGCTTGAGTTCCACATCCAAATTTTAACAGTCTAATATGATGGCAAGACCAAGAGTTACCTAAAAATGAATGTGGAGCAAACATTGAGCCGGATATAGAAAATCTATGTCATGCTGTTTAAATGCGACATAAAGGTCCAAAGGACATCATAATTCATAGACAGGAGGTTCTAGTTTTAACTGAAAGGGCTTATTGAAGACACAAATTTTGACAATACTTCTGGCAGAGAGTGGTTACAGGAGTAAGTGAAACAGTGACATGAAGTAGCCCCACAGTAGAAGGAGCTTCTGGAAACTCCTGGACAGAGGACACAAAACAGGTATGAAGTGTTGACAGAATTTGCCATCGCTTTTAAAGGCAAATAAAACCAAGTGTGGAAACCAAGTGTGAAAGGGCCCATATGTTCCTAAGATAAGACTATACAATGGAAGTGTTGCTAGAATCCTCTATCTCAGTCCAGATAACAGGCACTCGAAGATGACCAGGCCAACAAGAGCAGATGAAAAAGGGCAAATCTCAATCCCCAGCTCCATGCCACCCAGTTTACCTCAAGAAGGATGGCGCCTGGTCAGTATGGTCAGTAATGACCGCAATGAGTGAAAGTTTCCTGGATTATGACTAGCCTGTTTGTTGCCCTCAGCATATAAGGAAAAATTAATTGGACAAAGCTGTAGCCAGGCAATAAGTCACTTTGGGGGATGTTCTAACTATCTCAGTAAAATATGCTGTGCAGATATGTACATTTGTCACTTAAGAAATATCGAGAGACTACTGGACTAGACGTCAAGAGAACTGAGCTTTAAGTCTGGTTCTGCCATTTAGCTCCCTAATTGTACAAACCTGAGCAAATCACGTGTCCCGTTGGTTTCATGTTTTAAGTTACCCAGCCTTGTTCTAGTCGTGAATAAGTATAAAATTTCTGTGGCTGACAACAAAAAAGAGAGAACAACGTTGATTTTTATGTTCTTGACGTGTGAGAAGATGGATAAGAGGTATGTGTCCTTTTTGTTCCGCCCTGCAAGAGCTCCCTCGGGGAGCTGTTCCCTCCAGGAGCTGTTCCCTCCAGGACACTGTGGCTGTGGCAGAGGGAAAAGAATAGGGGGTTGGCAAAACTACATGATGACTGCTAAAGCCTCTGCTTCCCGTGTCACATGCAGTGTCCCCTCACGTGCCAATGGCCAAACGAAGCACACAGCCAAGCCCAATGGCAATAAAGTGGGGATATACACCTCTCCCGTGCAAGGCATGTTATATGGTAGTGGGTGGAATTGACGAATCCTTTCATGGGAAAAGGAAGTGAATATTGGGAGTAGTGATACAATCTATCCTAAGCTTTACCATCGCTTCTTGAATATGCAGCACAATACATTCTCTGATATTCAGCTACTAAGTGGGGAACTTTAAGTCCCCTACTTGAAGGTCTCCATCGTGCTTTCTGTTCTGGAGTTCTGTGGTTCTAGAAAACAGTTCTTACAGTTCATTGTCAGAAGAGAGAAATGCTGCGTCTGGACTGCAGTTACCTAATGGCAGGTCTCTGCATTCTATCCCTGTTCCTGGAAATGTGAATGTCAAGTATAGCTGGCTACAGTTAATTAGATCATCTCGCTTTACCAAGTGCTGAGGGATGGAGTTTGGATTAGAAGCCAAACTTGTCGGATTCTCTAAGCACGAATGTTCTTGCATGTTTAGGTCTAAATTTCCCAAATTCATTTGGCAGTATGGTATTTTTAAACATAGATTATAGTGCTAGGACAGCAACTGGAGCTCATGAGAAATAGACTTGGATTAACAGAAATCATAAAACGGTCTCAAGAAAATGTTAATTGCAACTAGAAACTATCAACATTTGATTGATTGATTTTTTCAAACCATGCTGCTAAATTTTGTCACTCTGATTTTATTTTGTTTTATTTTTTAAAGTTGATTTACAGGGGTGCCTGGGTGGCTCAGTCAGTTAAGCGTCCGATTTCAGTTCAGGTCATGATCTCACGGTTTGTGAGGTTGAGCCCCAGGTCAGGCTCTGTGCTGACAACTCGGAGCCTGGAGCCTGCTTCGATTTCTGTGTCTCCCTCTCTCTCTGTTCTTCCCTGCCTATACTCTGTCTCAAAATAAAGAAATAAACATTAAAAAAAATTTTTTTATGTTTATTTTTGAGAGAGAGGGAGATAGAGTGCAAGAAGGGGAGGGGCAGAGAGAGAGGGAGAGAGAGAATCCTAAGCAGGCTCTGCACTGACAGCGTGGAGCCCGATGCGGGGGCTCCAACCCACAAACTGCGAGCCTGTGACCCGAGCCAAAGCCAACAATCAGACACTTAACTGACTGAGCCACCCAGGCTCCCCTCAACATTTGATCAATATACAAATATCCAATTGCTATGAATACTGTTACAAATACATGCTGAAATCATAAAAAGAGGTACCACCGTAAACTAGTGATAGTGATAGAAGCAAAGTGTGGTACCAGCTGCTGTAACCTGTATAGCAATGACCTCACATCGTATGCTCTGTGTTCTATCATCCTGTAAGTGACTACTTAATATTCTTACCGCACGGCTTTTAAGAAAAACTAACACAAAAAATAAAAGCAGTTATACAGGTGTTTGATATTCCTCTCATACGTGTTCTAGGGTAATTTGAGAGGAACTCAAATTGCTAATGCTGAGAGGATTTGTTTTGTTTGGTCCTGTAGAACACCCATTGATTTCTCACCGACCACTAGGAGGGTTTTGCTTTGGTAAAAGAGAAACGGAGACGTATTAAAAATTTTTAGAGTTTATCTGAGCACATGTTAGTTTAAATCGGGCAGATTTAGGGGCGCCTGGGTGGCCCAGTCGGTTGAGCGTCCGACTTCAGCCAGGTCACGATCTTGAGGTCCGTGAGTTCGAGCCCCGCGTCAGGCTCTGGGCTGATGGCTCAGAGCCTGGAGCCTGCTTCCGATTCTGTGTCTCCCTCTCTCTCTGTCCCTCCCCCGTTCATGCTCTGTCTCTCTGTCCCAAAAATAAATAAACGTTGAAAAAAAAGTTTAAAAAAAAAAATAAATAAATAAATAAATCGGGCAGATTTAAGCCAGAAGTGGTTAGGAGTGTTCTACTAATAGAGCTAGGAGGATGAATTTTATAGAGAAGACCCAAAAGCAAAGCAAAGCAAATATTTGATTAAGTTGTTGTCTTATTTGGAAAAGCCTACTTGGCTGTTTGTGACTGGTTTTCCTTAGGTTTTGATTTCTTAGCCCTGAGATAGTTACAGGCTATGGTTTTGGGTTGCTTACTTAGGCTGCTAAGGCATAAGACCCACCTCAGGCTAATTGCCTCCTTGTTTGATTAGTTTAACAACTTTAAGATTTTGGAAAAAAAGAAAAACACGTGAAAATCCTTGTTTTATTCAATTCATTGTTGATTAAACAACTAGTGATTTTTGAAACCTATGTGCCCAGTCCTGTGTGCAGGCTTGAAAGAATGACAAAACCCACCTGGGACCTAGTGTATTTGTGCTTTCTTATACTTGGCACATTCTGCTAAATATATTTATTTACATCCATATGACTCCCACTTTGGACTCTGAACTTGTTGAGGGGACTGTGATTCCCTGTACATAGTGGTGAATAACAGATGTTGACATGAACTGAACTGAATTCTATCTTGAAAAGAAGTGCAATCTGGTTGGTTAAAAAAGATTTGTGTACATAAGACATTCAGAGAGATTCTTTTAATAAAATAAACGGGTAGGATAACACGCATTTTTTTTGTTTTATTGACTAAATGACCCTTCAGGGAACTTCATCCTGAATGGGGCCTACAGGGACTGAGAGTCATAGAGGAAAAAGACAGCCAATTTCAGGTAGGCAAAACAGTAGTGCTAAAATTTTACAAAATTTATATTCTAGTTTACTTGGTTCTCTATACCTTTAATTCTACAGAACAATACTTTCATGGTCAGAAGGAAGATGCTTATCCTTAACCAACTACTGGACTTTTCTGGCTGGTCTGTTTTTCAAAGTATACAAAGATAACAAGATGGCCCCCAGTAATTCCCATTTGCCAGTATTCTCATCCTTGTGTATTCCAGTCCCTCACGGAATAGAACTATATAAACAGCAACAAACAGTATAAACAATAGAACATTGGAAAAGTGGTGGCTTCTGAGGCTAGGTCACAAAAGATAGTATGCCTTCACCTTGCTCCCTTGGATCACTCACTCTGAGGAAAGCCAGCTGCCATATTGTATGGACACTCAAGCAGTCTTAGGGGGAGGTATGCATGGTGAGTAAATGAGGCTATCTGCCAACAACCAGGCGTGTGAATGGGCCATTCTGGAAATGAACGTTGGGCTCATACAGCCTTCAGGTAACTGCAGCCCTTATCAACATTTTGACTGCAACCTCTGAGAGATCCTGAGCCCAAATCAGATTTCTGACCTTCACAAACTGTGGAAGATAATAGATATTTACTATTAGCTTAAGCTGCTGATTTTAAGGTAATTTATCATTTAGCAACAGATCATTAATATACCTACTGATACAGAACACCAAGATCCCTGAGGATCTTGTCTTAAAATACATATTCTAGAAAATAAGGCAAATCTTTCTTGATCTTAATTAATCTCATGCCATTTCTTGCCAAGCAAGTATTTTCCCCTATCGATCTTCTTCCTTATTCTGTTTATGACTATATACCTGGAATCCCTTTCCACATTTCTTTTCTGGCACACTCTTTATCAGATTTCAAGACCCAGTTTAAAGAAGCCAGTCTATCACTTAGGATTGACTGTATGTGACTAAAGAACCCCAATTAACAATTACTTAAACAAGAGTCATTGTTGTAGTTGTTGTCCTTTATGTAAAAGAATACTGGGAGTAGTCCATTCATTCTGTTATAATAAATATATTATAAAAAATCTTGTAGACACAGTTTCTTCTAGCTTACTGTTCTGAATGTGGGTGCCTTGATTAAAGTCTAAGATGTCAGTCAGAGCACCAGCCTTCACAACTTATTCCTGGTAGCGAAATGGAATTTGGAGGAAAAAAGAGGTGAAATATGTGCATTAGCTGTTTTAAAATAAATTTTCTTATAGTGCCACTCAATATTTCTCTTCTAAATCACTGGCCATGAACTAGTCACATGGTCACACTTCATCTACAAGGAAGGCTGAGAAATGACTCCTTTTCTGACTGGCCCTATGCCCCACTAAAATTTGGGGATTCTATTGTTACTGAAGAGGTGGGTAGGTTCAATGGGGTATGAATGTGACCGTGCAGTAGACAACAGCAGCCTCGGTGATATCTTCCCTATGTCCCTTGTGGTTCTTTGCATCCTCCACTGGGTTCCCACAGCTTTTATTTTTTTATTATTTTTTTAACATTTATTTATTTTTGAGACAGAGAGAGATAGAGCATGAATGGGAGAGGGTCAGAGAGAGAGGGAGACACAGAATCCGAAACAGGCTCCAGGCTCTGAGCTGTCAGCACAGAGCCCGACGCAGGCTCGAACTCACGGACCGCGAGATCATGACCTGAGCCTAAGTCGAGGCTCAACCAAATTAGCCACCCAGGCGCCCCTCCCACAGCTTTTAAATGCCTTATTGTGGAGACTCATTTGCCTTTAACAGCCAAAGGAAATAATAAGGTCTCAGTAAATGTGTGTTGAATGATTGTACAACTGAATAAATGCTGTGTCAACTTGGGGTTCTGAATCTTACCTTCTCATTTCTTTGAACTTCTTAGCAGAAGCAGTCACCATTAGTCTTTCTTTCTTTTTTTTTTTAAGTTTTTTTTGTTGCTTGTTTGTTTGTTTATTTTTAAGTAATCTCTACAGCCAGTATGGTGCTCAAACTCGCAACCCTGAGATCAAGAGCTGCATGTTCTTCTGACTGAGCCAGCAGGCACCCTCATTAGCATTTATTTGTATAAAAATTGCCCAGAACAGTCGGACAAAATGCCTGGTCTCAACTGGTCAATTATTAATCTAAGATCTTGTTTACGGTGAATTTCCCAGGACATTGTTTTTGACAGGAGAGAACTCTTTAATCTTGCTGTAGGACAAAAAATTATAGCAAAGTGTCCATTCTGTTAAATCACATTTCTTTGGTCATAGTTGATCACGAAAATGTAAATCAGAATATGAACTTCATCTCAAAAACTACAAAGACTCTCAGAAGAGTCTTCGCAAAAACTACAAGATTCTCAGAAGCTGTTAGAGGCATGTCAAGCAGGTATAACTCTTTAGGTTAACAATGATGATATATGGGAACCATTATAAAAATGTTTTTTCGCTTTGACCCAGTCATTCTAATCCTGGAAATTCATTCTAAAACAAAGAATTCAATAAAAAACAAAAAACAAAAATCCACGCACTAGGATGTTCCTTGATGTATTATTTCTAGTGCAGTAGCAATCAGTTGGAAGCAAATAACCTAAATATTCAATATTCGGAAACTGGTTTAGTTATGCATGGTGCTTTGATACAATAAAAGATTGAGATAATTATGAAATCATGGCAAAGGGACATGACATTTTGCTAAGCAAGAGGGGAAAAGGGAGTATGAGAGGACATGCTCATGTTCATGCAAAATATGTGCGTTGAGAAAAACCACGATAGAACCAAAAATGAGAATAGTTTGGTGGTGAAATTTTTAGGTGATTTTTCTTTTGAAAACGATTTCCTTTGATATTCTTTTGTTGTTTTGACATAAACATATGACAGAAAATTCTGTGCAAGTGATAGCTGAATCCTGTAACAAGCTAGTGGGTGACATGCTACTTCTTTAAAGGCTGTGATGTGTTTCTGGTGGCCGGAACAAGGTTACACTAAGAAACTTTGACCAGTTCCCTGGACATTCTGCTTTTCAGTTTATCCCGTGATCCCAGCTCTGTACTTCCATTTGATGAGGGACAGATGGGGGGTTATGAAATGAATCATTAGTTAACATTCACCCTCTCTTCCTTGAAGATAAATTGTATGTTGATCTTTAGAGCTCGCAGCTAGTCGCCCTAGATGTGGGTAGAATCACACCTTCTAATGCTAATGAATGTATCTTCATTAGCATTGCTTAGCTTAAATATGCATGTATATATATACATATACATATATGTATTTATTTATATCTAGAGAGAATTTTTTTTGCCAGAATTATTTTCTTTCCTTTACCCAAATTGAGGTTCATACTGGTGACCATTTCGCTAAAGAGTGACTAGGATAAACGATACATCTTGTTTGACATTGTTCTTTTTTTTTTTTAATTTAAAATGATTTATTTATGTAATTGAGAGAGACAGATACAGCGCAAAGTGGGGGGGGGGGGGTGCAGAGACAGAGGGAGAGAGAGTCCCAAGCAGGCTCTGTGTTGTCAGTGACCATGAGATCATGACCTAAGCCAAACCAAGAGTCAGGCGCTTAACGGACTGAGCCACCCAGACGCCTTGCTTGTTTGACATTATTCTAAAAGTTGATAGGATTATAGAATTATGCCAGAAATTGAGCAGTTGATCGCCTCAAGGCAGGTAGCTGACATCTCAAGATGTTCTCTTTTCTCCAGTATGACTCAACCGGTCACGAGAGTAGGGAGTGTTGTTTATAGGAGACATGGTGGCATAGTATGACTTTTTAAAATAATCCTTTTATTCAGATATAATTCAGATACATGAAACTCACACCTTTTGAAGTATACAATTCAGTGGATTTTAGTCTATTTACAGAGTTGCACAACTATCATCACTATCTAATTTAAAATATTTCCATCATCCCCCATAGAAATTCTATACCTGTTAGCAGTCACGCCTCATTCTTCCCTGTCCCCATCCTTGACACCCACTTACTTACTTTCTATCTCTCTAGAGTAGTTATGGGCTATGTGAGCACTGGCATAGACACCGGATTGATTCTATCTATAATATATATCAATCTATATATACATACATACATGCATGTACATCCGTATATGTACCTCTATATGTATGTATACAGAATTGAAAGAGAGATACTCTTTCAGATTACAAAAATATAGACACACGCAGGCATTCATGTACCTTCAGGTATTAAAGATAGCGTCAGATCCCACAGGTTAAGGGCTCAGTCCTACAAGACTAACCCTTCCCCCGCCCCCAGCCTCAAACAACAATCGAACATCCAGATTGTCATCTGGGCTTCTGACCAACTGGCTGTAGATCAGAGGTTCCAATGACCCCTTCCTTACATTCGATTAACTTGGGAGAGCAACTTGAAGAACTCTGAGGAACATTTTATGTACTCAATGACCAGTTTATTCTAAAAGGACATAACTCAGGAAGAGGCAGCTAGAAGAGATACATGGGGCAGGGTATGCGGGGAGGGACTTGGAGTTTCCATGCTTTTTCTGGATACAGCACTCTCCAATCTCCAAGTCCTCATGGACCTATAAATTCCCTGAACCCCATCCTTTTGGGGTTTTATTACATGGGCATGATTGACTAAATCATGGGCATTGGTGAATGAGCTCAGTCTACAAACCCCTCCCCTCCCTGAGGTCAGTGACTGGGGCTGAAAGTTCAAAACCCCTCTAATCCCAAGATTGGTCCTCTAGCAACCAGTCCCCATCCTTAAGTGATTTCCAAAAGTCACTTCGTTACCATAAACCCAGGTGTGGTCGAAGGGGGTTTGTTATGAATCTCAAGACACCTTTATCACTCTTATCACTTAGGAAATTCAAAGGGTTTCTTTTTTAAGAGCCTGTGCCAGAAAACCAAATATATATTTCTTACAAAAACAATATCACAGTCACGGAACCAGCCCACTCGGGTTTGAATTGTCGGCAAGTCACTTAACAGCTTTGCTCCTGTGTTTTCCCACTTTTAAAATGGGGAAGATAATAAAACCCACACCATAGGATTGATAAGGTTAGATGTAAAGAACAAAGAACAATGTCTGAGGCACAGTAGGGCGATTTATTTATTTATTTATTTATTTAACATTTATTTATTTTTGAGACAAAGAGAGACAGAGCATGAATGGGGGGAGGGTCAGAGAGAGAGGGAGACACAGAATCGGAAGCAGGCTCCAGGCTCTGAGCTGTCTGCACAGAGCCCGACGCGGGGCTCCAACTCGTGAACCATGAGATCATGACCTGAGCGGAAGTCGGACGCTTAACCGACTGAGCCACCCAGGTGCCCTGACAGTAGGGTGATTTAAATGTTAACTCTTCTTACTGGGGAAACCACATTTCTCTCCTGACTCAATTATTTGACCAGGTTTGGAAAGTAACTATTGGCCCTGATTAGTGGTTTACACGTTAGAGTAACTCAGCTTGGTCTCAGTGAGCCACGGTTTCTTTCTTCTCCACTCTCTCATGATCGCTATTGCCTCATGATTCCTGCTTTATTACCTTTTCTGTGGTTTACTCTGGGTTCTTCATCACTCCACCAAATCCCAGCTCTTACTTTCTATAACCGGTGACAAAGTCTGACAGATTCGACAAGTCCTAATAGAACAGAGTGTCTTCATAGAGTACAATGTCAACCCTGGTTCTGAATCAGCCTATGGTAACAGGGCTACACGTCACACAGCCTGGCTACACACACACACACACACACACACACACACACAAGAAGAAGTATGAGCTTGGCAGAAACTCTTGTGGCTTCCGAAAAGAGGGAGGTATAATTTTCAGGCAAATTGCATGGAATGTCTGATACAGTCTTATGACACGGGGAGATATTTGCTCTATTGAGAAAAGCAGAATACAAATTTTTATAGTGCAAAACAGTGGGAGAAAATAATAAGAAAATATACAACCTAAAAAAAAACCCTTTTTGATTTAGGCAGTAGAATCAATATTTTTCCTTTCTAACCTTTAGTATAATCAAACTCTCTTTCATGTGCAGATACTACTTTTTACAATGTACTTTACAGTTTCTGAAGTCTAAATAAAAGTATTCTTTAAAATGTAGCCATTTCTGGGGCACCTTGGTGGCTCAGTCCGGTAAAGCGTCTGACTTTGGCTCAGGTCATGATCTCACGGTTTGTGAGTTCGAGCCGCGCATCGGGCTCTGTGCTGGCAGCTCAGAGCCTGGAGCCTGCTTCCGATTCTGTGTCTCCCTCTCTGTCTGCCCCTCCCCTACTTGCAATCTGTCTTTCTCTCTCTCTCAAAAATAAACCTTCTAAAAAATGTAGCCCTTTCTTCATCTATGGAGACATAAACTATGTACAAAGAAAGCAGGGAGTGGTAATAATCACTTAGATAATTCAAGTTGGGGTTTCTACCATTGAGGAAGAAAAAAATATTTGAAATCAGATTTATTGTGTTGTCCAGCCCTCTCCCTCTTTGCTAACACAATTATAGAGTCTTTGCCGTATTTATTTTCATGAGCGTGGAGACCGTATAAAGTCCTTGGTTCACCCTGCTTGCTGTGACTCTTCAAAATAGAGTTTAAAAAAAATCTATCTACTTAGAGAAATCTATGACATATGGCTCTCTGGTTTATTTTCCAGCTGTTTTCTGTTAACCTTGACTCTGAGAATCTTTTCCCCAAATAATTTATCTATCAAGGCAGGATGCAGGTCAGTGGGGAGTTGTACTTTTGGATGTGAGGGTGTTCGGGCACAGAGTATGAAAAGAGAACAGGATTATTTCAGCAAATTATAGATGGGTGACTGTTGGTAATTTTCAATTCTTCCTCACCCATTCTTTTCCTTCTCCCTTTTCTCCTTTGCTTTTATCAAACTTTCACATTCTCTCTGTTCTGCCCCCATCTGAATGATTTGTATTTCTGGAATAATTCTGAACCTCTGTGAGCAGCACCCCTTTGAAAGTCACAGGATCACGGAAGCAATTAATTACAAACAGCAGGCTCTTACCTGATGTCTTCAGGATGACTTTTAATTATGCTAAATGCCCTACTTTTCCTAATGAGGATGTTCTGTAAACCTGAACATGGTTTTCCCACACTGCACTTGCAGACAAACCCTGTGTCCAGCAGGGCTGCTGTTGCCTGCCAGGCCAAATCCTTTCTCTGCGACAAAGCCTGCCATTGTGTCCCCCACGCAGCCCCACTGATCTTTTCCAAAGGGCCTTTTAAAACATGTGCACATTTATTTCCATTCCCTGATGTGCTGGACGTAATAATAGCCAAAGAACCATGGTAACTTGCCTGGACTCAGCGTTGTCTAGTGTTCTCTGAAAGCCATATCTGGCAGCTGGACTCCTGTGTGTGTGTGTGTGTGTGTGTGCGTGCGCGCACATCTAGTTGGGGGAGGGTAATCTCTGGTGCTTTTGTTGGAGGGTGAGGGGGGAATAAAGAGCTTGAAGAAGTGACAAGGTGTCAGTGTCCTCCTGACTCAGCTGTTCAGGGACTTAATCCCAGCCCACAACTGGATGTCCTAGGGATTGAGGGAGACCGTTCCTCCTGGCTAGTTTCCAACTGTTTCCAAATGCACTTGAGAAAGTTCCATGTGATTTTTTTTTTTTTATGTAGCACCTGCTCTAACAATCCCAAAGCAACTTTTTTCTTCTCCATTATACTGTACATCTGTTATTTTGCTGACATGGAAGCCAGCATAACAATGAGATTCATTACTTGCCCGATAAATTGATCCCGGCTAAGCTGAAAGACCCCAGAGTACTCTTCCAGCATTTATCCAGTGGGAGGACAAATTTTGAAATCCCGTCTGTAAAGACTTTCTCCAGCGAGACATGTCATTCAGATAAGCTTGTTTCTCTTCAAGGTTGTGATGAGATGAAATTAGAAAGCTGAAGGATGGGTAAGATGGTGAGAGGTGGCTGGGAATCATGTTTTACTTTCTCGTAAGCAAAAGCAATTCTGGGGAAGTACTTTAAAAAAAAAATCCTTACATTTTCTATCTGCAGAACAATTTTAACAAATGAAGGCCTTGATGGGATGACAGTTGCTTTTTCCCCACGTTGTCCTAATAACAAAAACAAAGAAACACTTTTTTCTCTAGAACTACTTTTTTCCCTCCTTGGAATAAAAAAAAAAAATCTACTTTATTGTATTGGGTAGGGTGGGGATGGGTAAGGAAGGAAGGCAATTTGAAAACATTCTTCCATGTTGAAGCACACATTTCATTTCAGCCCTAGACACTGTGTGAGGCTAAACACATCTCTAAATATCTAAACACATCTCTAAATCACTAAACACATCTCCTGAGAGAAAGGAAACAAATAAACTGGTTAAAGGGGCTCTATGGCTGGAGGAGCTAAGCGCTCAAAAGAGATGCTGATCGTAGAGATGAAGAAAGTTCTTACCCCCGTTGGGAACTTCAAATCGACAGGATCAACGTAAACACCAAAACACAGCCAGTTTATATGGTGTGGACTCTAACTTAGAAAGGATTTTTTGCTTTAAAAGTTTGCTGCAAAGTGGTTTAAAAAAAACTGATGAAGCTTTTCTTTTTCTCTAGAAATATTGTTATGCCTAAACACTGTACAACGAATATAAACCGAGGGCCTATTATGTTCAAAGAATTATGCTAGCCAATGCAGGGAATAAAGAGGAATAAGAGGGACTTTCTGAGGTGTTTATAGACTACCTGCAAAAGATAGAGGTAGAAAAACCTACGTCCGTGTCCTATACCTCTATTACAGGGCAAAAATAAGGTAAATCCCACAGTTAACATGTGTTTTAAATAGTATCTGGGGCTTCGGAATAGAGAAAATGTACTGTTCGATGGAGGGTCAGAGGAGATTTCATGGAGAATCGGGTACTTTACATGTTTCCTTGAAAAATGGATAAAATTTTCCTGGAACCTGGTTAACTGGTTCTCCAAGTCCAGTTAACAAGATGAGTTAAGGCTGGAAAGTTCAAGCTGTGTTATATTTTATAACTAACCCACAGAGATCTAACATCTAAATGTGATTTTAACAGTACAATTAACATTTATATATATATATGTTAATTGTATTAATTAATTGTAATAATTAATTGTATTTATATATATAAATTGTAACCTAAAACATCATCATAAATATTGTTTCTCTGTGAAATAATTTATCAGATCATCAACAGTGGTGGAGGGGAGGACAGGGGGAGAATGTTAATAAGAATGGTTTGTTCTCCAGATTTCTGGGGAAATTTCTCATTTACTTTGCTAATGGTGGTTATGAATGTCTGAAAGTTTGAAATTTGGGACTTATTTACAAAGCTTTGTGATATTTATTTCATGAGTTCTTTCAACAATTATCTGTGGAACACCTAAGATATAAGCCATGCCTAGGCACTGGAGATACAACAATGAACAAAGCAAAATCCTCACTGTCCTGGAGCTAACGTTCTAATGGTAAGAGATGATAAATAAATGAATAAGTAGGTATATGACATGTCATATGCTGATAAAATTGATGGAAAAATTAATTACATGAGGAAAAAAAGGATAGTATTTTATATAGATGGTCAAAGAAGTTATGGCATTCAAACAGACACTAATAAGCCATGCAAAGATTTTCAGAGAGAGCATACCAAGCAACAGGATCAGGAGGTGCAAAGGCCCTGAGGCAGGAGTGTGCTGGAGTGTGAAGAACAACTTGGAGACTTGTAAAGTTTGATCAGAGTGAGCCAGGGGGAGAGGATTAGGGCACTGAGGTTTGAGAATTGGGCGATGGGAGTAGGATTAGTCTTTAAAGTCATTATAAGAACTTTGGCTTTTACTTGTACTGCCATGGAGACATTGGGTGGTCTTAAACAGAGGAGCACCACGATCTGATTTCTGTTTATTTAGATGCCGATGATTTGGGCCAAGGTGGCAATGGCAGAGTGGGAGGAAGTGGGCAGAGTTTGGAATATTCTGAAGGAAGATCCAATAGCATAGAAGTGGAGAGTAGTAAGAGAAAAAGAGTGATGAATAATGGTGGTTTTTGGCTTAAGTACCAGGAAGGAAGGAGGGAAGGAAAGGAATAGTGGAGAAGATATAAATGAGAACCGAATCCCAATCTCCAAAGTGGTCTCCCAAATTTCTGAAAGTGACGGTAGTCAGACCCCCACAAGACACCATTCATGCAACTGTCTCAGGGCACACATCCACATGCTTGAGCCAGAGCAGAAAAGGCCTTCCTACCGAGCTTAAGTCATAATGGAGGATGGAAGATCCATTTTAAATTTTCAGTTATTTCACACACTGCGCGGGTTAACAATCCATAAACTTTGATTTATATGAACTTCATTTTCTGATAGCAGAAGAGAATGACATAATAAACAAGTAAATATATGATATGTCAGGGCTTACATGCCGCTGGAGAGCTCTGCTCATCTAGTCCCCTATACTCTAGAATAAGAAAACATTCCTTTTTCACAACTTAATTAACATCAAGACTAGTGCTGTCTGATAGATACGAAATGCGACCTACGTGTATAAGCCGCATATTCATTAAAGGAAAAATAAATAAGTAAAGTCAACTTACTAGTGTATTTTATTGGGGCGCCTGGGTGTCTCAGTCAGTTAAGCGTCTGGCTCTCGGTTTCAGCTCAGGTCACGATCTCGCGGTTCATGGGATCAAGCCCCGTGTTGGGCTCTGTGCTGACACCGTGGCACCTGTTTGGGATTCTCTCTTTCCCTTTCTCTCTGCCCCTCTCCCACTCTCTCTCAAGACAAAGAAATAAATAAACTTATGTAAAGAGTAATATATTTTATTACAGTGTGTATTTTATACTGCATTTAAGTCAGACAAGGGGTCAGTAGCCACATATGGTTAGTGGCTGCCATCTTGGACAGCATTTAGATTTAGACAGTTCACTAACTTGGAGTCAATTCTTCCACATTTAGAAACCACAAAAAACGATTCAACTCTTCTTGGATCTGGATAGGTTCTCCTTTCCAGGTCTTGTGTCTAAAAAAAATATTTACACGTATAAAATTTAGATAACATATTGTGAGTCAAAGCTACGGTTCAGTTGGTGGTCACTGAAAAACAACCAAATGGAAACACATACTTTCCCTTTTCCAACTTGTCTACCTTCGGGGATATATCTTTCAAAGTTAGTGCATGTGTGTATACGTTTGCATGCACGCGTGTCTGTGTATGGATGCTCACTCACATGTTTGTCTACATATCTCTGCGTTCTTTTTTTTTTTTTAATTTTTTTTTTCAACGTTTATTTATTTTTGGGACAGAGAGAGACAGAGCATGAACGGGGGAGGGGCAGAGAGAGAGGGAGACACAGAATCGGAAACAGGCTCCAGGCTCTGAGCCATCAGCCCAGAGCCCGACGTGGGGCTTGAACTCACGGACCGCGAGATAGTGACCTGGCTGAAGTCGGACGCTTAACCGACTGCGCCACCCAGGCGCCCCTACATATCTCTGCGTTCTTGTGCAAGATGGGTGGCCTCGTGGTTTAAGGGAAGGCGGAACACCATGGAAGAATCAATAAAATTCCTGGCCCCAGGATGTAGCAGAATGGGACTTCCTGATTGCCGTCCCAGTGTAGAGAGACCAGGATAATTATCTATGATAAATAAAAGCTAGGTGTCCATTCTTGAAGTATATGGGGATGCATCCTTCTGAAAGAGAATGAGTCTTGAAGGTCTGTAACTATCATCATTAGCTATAAAAGTATTTGTGGCCAAGAATATATATATGCATATATATATATATATATATACACACACACACACATACATACACATATATGTATACGTATACACATGTATACGTATACATATATATGTATATGTGTGTATATACATATGTATATACATATGTGTGTATATACATATATGTATATGTGTACATATATGTATATGTATACATATATGTATATGTATATGTATATGTATATGTATATGTGTGTATATATATATAGTTTTTGCAACATGGGACATTTAATGTAATGGAAACGTTAGCCTTAAAAACAAAACTATAATCGTTACTTTGAGAGGAGAATGTTAAAATACAGGACCTAGAAAAGTGGACTGGGTGGGTGGTGAGGAAAAACCCGAATGTGGGAAAGTATTCAGAGAGGGAAGTGAAAGAGCAAAGCAAACATACCCTACTTGCTGTTGTGCCTGTTTTGCCCAAGGTCAGTTCTACCCCAGTGCCTCACCACATGCGGGGGAGTGTGTCTGTGGGGACCTAGACACTCACCCCCTCACCCCAGAGAGGGCAGGATAAGAGGGAGTGCTGGTGAGTCTATTTCTTACACCTTCCACCAGCTAGAAAATCACAAAGTTATGGCCATCTTTGTTTTTATTTGTTAAAAACGTTTTTTTTTTTAAATGTTTCTTTATTTTTGAGAGAGAAGAGATGAACCGTGAGTGCAGAAGGAACAGAGAGAAAGAGGGAGACACAGAATCCGAAGCAAGCTCCAGTCTCCGAGCTGTCAGTCCAGAGCCCAACGCGGGGCCCGGACTCACAGACCATGAGATCATGGCCTGAGCCAAAGTCAGACACTTAACTTATTTATTAATTTTGAGAGAGAGAGCGTGCGAGCAGGGGAGAGGCAGAGAGAGAGGAAGAGAGAGAATCCTAAGCAGGCTCACGGTCCGCCCAGAGCCTGACGAGGGGCTCGAACTCACAAACCGTCAGATCGTGACCTGAGCCAAAATCAAGAGTCAGCCGTCTCACCGACTGAACCACCCAGGCTCCCCTTATGGATATCTTTTTACAAAAAATGTAGTGAAACGTATCAGCCTTGCTAATTAGGTGACCACACTGCTCAGAGAAGGAGAGCACACATTAGGGGCCTGATTCTCCACCTTGCCCTCATTTATTTATGTTTGTTTCAAGGGGTTTTTAACTTCACAGATGATAAACAAATACATGTTCACTGTAAAGGGAGATTATGTACGAACCCAGTTTACAGACAAGACCACCGAGGTTCAGGGAGGTTGACCAATTTGGTCTGTGGGTAGAGATTGGATTGGAAACTAAGCTTTACCTCCCTGTAAGAGCCTCCTGACTGTCTTAGATAAGCTCTGGGTATTTCGATGTAAAAAAAGGGTGTGGAATGAAAGCTACTTGTGTAGAGTGGGGACAATGAGATGTATGGCCAAGGGTCTTGGGGGATGGGAATGACACATAATACCTGTCAGTCTTCTTGCTCTCGCCTTCTTTGTGTGTATGTTTTGGTAACAACCATTGTCTTGGGATCTAAAAAGATAACAGACAGGACCTTCTTTTTCTTTTTTCTTTTCCTTTTTCTTTTTTCTTTTAGAGAGAGAGCACGCGCGAGAGGGAGAGGGGCAGAGGGAGAGGAGAGAGAGAATCCCCGGTGCGGGGCCCGATCCCACAAACCTGGGATCGTGACCTGGGTCGAAACCAAGAGGCAGATGCTCAACCCTCTGAGCCACCCAGGCTCCCCCAAGAAAGGACCTTCTAGAACTCTAAAGTAGTGTATGTAAGAATGCTGATAATAATGTGTAGTGTTGGACAACTATATGAGTGAAGAGTAAAAAAGTGGAGGCTGTGAACGGGTACTGGGCAGCATGTAAGTGACATCTCAGGGGAGGGAAAGAACACTCCAAAAGACTGAGCGGGAAGTTGGGAGCCGCTGGGGATAGACATCCCAGATTGTCTGTGCCGCCCTGGTCCTGGCCATTTATGTTTCGGCTTGTTCAGCAGGTTGTCACCGAGTGCTCCTCCAGTCACATACTGGGTTGGTGCAGGCAGTACCACCATGGACCCTGCGATCCCTGTCCTGGAATTAGGCAGCCAGCCATCAGGACAGCAAGGGCTTTTGGGCCACTGAGAGGCTAGTCTGGGAAGCAGGGTCTGGCCCTAGTGAGGCAGGTACGGTGAAGTATATACATCGCTGGCCATGCCACCGAAGTGAGTACGTGCAAATCATTTACACCAGGAAAATCCAGGACGCTTTTAAGAGAAGCAGGTGATCCCTTTTGCAACAAAACAATACAGTCCCAAAAATGTAAACAGAGCTTCTAAGAGAGTACAATGGGGGGAGTATTTATCTTTGCTTCACTAAAAAAATTTCAACACAGATTTTCTTTGAATCTGGAACTGTCACAATGCTCTTGAGCATATGTTCAGAGATGATCAGCCACGTGATTGAGAACCAGATGGAAAGAGCCCATGATACCGTGTTAGGATTCACTGTTAAAGATCCTCAGCCAACGGGCACCTGGGTGGCTCAGTCAGTTGGGCATCAGACTTTGGGTCAGGTCATGATCTCATGGACTGGTTCGTGAGTTCGAGCCCTGCATCAGGCTCTGTGCTGACAGCTCAGAGCCTGGAGCCAGCTTCAGATTCTGTGTCTTCCTCTCTCTCTGCCCCTCCCCCGCTCCCTCCCTCCCTCTCTCTCTCTCAAAAATAAATGAACATAAATTAAAAAAAATTAAAAGATTATCAGCCAAGAAGATAAAGGATTTCTGGGAAGACACTTTAGCCAGTGGGGTCAAAGCAATGCAACGTGCAAAAATAAAACTTCTATCAAGTTTCAGTCATTTGAAAACAAGTTATTTTCAAATTGGGCACCTGCAGATATGAGGATATGTTTATGTCAAGCTAGAAGAATTTTGAAAACAAAATTGTAATGCATATAGTCCAAGTTTTCTCTACTTTCAAATATACAACCCTTCTTTTTTTAATTTTTTTTTTTTTTCAACATTTATTTATTTTTGGGACAGAGAGAGACAGAGCATGAATGGGGGAGGGGCAGAGAGAGAGGGAGACACAGAATCGGAAACAGGCTCCAGGCTCTGAGCCATCAGCCCAGAGCCCGACGCGGGGCTCGAACTCACAGACCGCGAGATCGTGACCTGGCTGAAGTCGGACGCTTAACCGACTGCGCCACCCAGGCGCCCCTAAAATATACAACCCTTCTATAGAATTCGTCTATATGTATTTAATAACCTCTCACATATTGCAACAATATTTTTGACTATTGGAATTTAAATCCGTTTCTCTGATTTGAAGCTACTCTCTCCTGTTTTCTGCCCTGTGTTCTTCCTTCATTTTTGAAGAAATACAGTGTGTCAGATCTCAAAACTCTGCCAACGAATTGGGACGGTCCAAACGGTCAAGTAGAAAAAGACTCAAAAATGAAAGTAAGAAAAACTCTGGTCTCCTCTCAACTTTATCACTACTTAGCTCTTTGAAAAATGACTTATGCTTCTTTTTAATTAAAATAGAGCATGTGATTTTATAATGTCTAATGCTCTGAAACAGTTTCAAGATCCTACCGTGTTAATTGACTGTTTCAGATGCTGTTTTTAGGTGACAGTGGGTGGGTCAATATTTATATCCGAGCATAGAGTTCTCTCCTTCCCAAAAGGTTCCGGAGGAAATCCAAATTGCAATGGACAAATAGTACCAGAGGTGGAGTTTTAGTTTCCTTTTCTTTTCTTTCTTGGCATTCTGCTTGATTTCCGAACTTCATTCTGATTTCTTTGAAGCCATGTTTACTGTTCTTGCTGCCACGGGAACACTTATCAGGAACCCCTTCATTATTCCACTGAAAAAAAGTTTATTGCACACCTGGATGCCTTCTACAACTATTCTGATGAGACTCTGGCACACGTTATTCCCACATTTTCCAAGGCTCTTCAAGGCTCCAAGCCCTGGTATGTGCTGTTCCCTTTCCTGGTTGTTCTCTACAATCCTTTCCATCCTTTAAAACTGCTCTCGAATATCACTTCCTCTGCAAAGCCTGCCAGAGAACTTCCATTTTTGCATTCATCACATTGCACTGTAATTGTTTGTTTACACATCTGTTTCCTCAACCAGACTCAGAGCTCCCTGAGGTCGGAAATCTTCTCTTGTTCAACTTTGCAGCTTCCTGTTGGCTGCAGGGAAGTCCAGGGCCAGAAAGGTGACCCACCCTAAGCAAGTATGTGACCCTTCAGCAAAGAAGCTTTCCTGCCTTCACGTGGGCCCCCTCTTCTCCCTCCCTTGGTCTCACTTATCTTATCTACTTCTAATTCCTGTTATCTGACAGCATTATTTACCTTGTAATTCATCTGAAAAAACATTTTTTCAAACAAGGTAGACAGTTTTATACGAAAAGAACTTATGGATTCCTAGGGCTTGCCTTAGGACTGTCCTTGCAAGACATAAGATACTAAATAAATGTATATTAAAGAAGGGATGTATTCCTAGCAATATTTGATTGTGACTATGGACCAGGCGCTGTCCTAGCAGGTTATATGTCTTTACTCATTTAATTTTCCCACGCCAGGGCCAGAGACTGTTATTATTCCCAGAGTAGATATAAAAAAAATGGAGGCTCAGAAAGTTTAAGCAACTAGCATAAATTCCACAGTTTGCAAGTAGCAAAGTCAGCATTCAGACAATGGTGATATGACAGGAAAAAGCTAGTTTATTTCTCAACTTGAATTATCCTCAGGATTTCACAAATAAAAGCTATGCATGGTAATTTAATACCTAAGGGCCACGGATCAGGTACAGTTTTGGTTTCGTACACAGGCTGATGTGTGGTGTTTTTTTCCTCTATTTTGCAAATCTACATTTTATGGGAGTTTGTTTGGGAAAAAGTCCTCCAGGGCTGCTATGCTTTACGCATCTCTGGAAATATGGACAACGGGAGGCACCGAACTGAGTAGCAAGGGGTCTGTCTCCTATGAAACGTGTGCCGAACGAAAGCAGCATCTCAAACCTCCAGATGATGCAAAAGAGTGTGGAATTAGCAGTAGATTTCCTAATCCTCTTTTTAACATGGGCTCCATGATTTCTTAACTGACCGACTGAAACGTTTAAAGGATCCTGAGTTCTGGCTCTTTGGGTAGAGCGGGGCCTATTGTGGAGAAAAGGCGAGAAGAAAGTTTCCTTCCCCTGGGTCAGCTCCCTTAAGGAGTTGTTGCTTTTCCCAGTCTCATTCGTCTTTCTTCCACTTCTAAATCTCCACTCCTGTTTCAAGTCATTATCACTAGAGTGGCTCTGTGCCTCAGTTTCCTCCTCTGTAAAACGATGATAACTGTGGTAACCACCTCACAAGGGAAAAATAGGAGGCGCAGGGTACAATGGGAGCTGTGCAGGGGCTGGAAGAGAACCTAAGGAAGACAGGATGAGTTGGAGACAGTAGGTGCAAAAGCTCAAAAGCTTTTTGAGTAAAGGAGGTGATGGGTGGGGGAGGGCTGGGTTCTTTCCAGTAGGGTTCCTGACCTAAACAAGAACAAGGCTGGGCTGCTTCCAAAGCCCTATACTTACTGAAGCCGAAAATAAAGAATGTGGATCGTGTTCTGATGCAACCGAAGGATGCCCACGGGGCTGCTGGGGTAGGCTAGGGGAAAGAAATGTTGTCCATAATCCCTGTTCTTGGGTAACTACCAGATTGTCATCCCTACTGCACAGACGTTCTGAAGGTGCCCTAGTACAACGACATTATTATACTCTGCACCTTTGAATCATTCATTGGATGTTTTCCTATGATGATCATCGACTTTCACCTGTGCATTTGTATATCTACTAGTGTATTCAGGAGAGGGATGGTTGGCCACACACCCCCAGATTCAAAAGCAGCATGACCCTGAGTCACTCTTAGGAGAGGCAATGTTGGCTAATTTGTCGCTATCTTGACCAGAGTTTCTCTGCAGTAAAATTGCAGCCTAGACCTAGGAGGGACCTCAAGGGTCATATAATCCCTCTTTGGGCTTCTCAACCATCGCAGACAGATAAGGAAATTAAAGCCCAGGTAGTGATTTGAGGACTTGAGTAATGGAGAAGTTTCCATCTCCAGCTTTGTTTGCCATTAGTTGACCAGTTGACTCTAGATGAATCTTTTTTAAAATACTAGAACGGCTTTTTCTAAGTGCCGTGAATTTTAAAAACTGGTAATCTCCTACCCCTGCTTTGTAAATACTGAAGGGCATGGATACATGCTTTGCAGATGGCTTTGTTGTTTCTTCAGTGAAAGGAATTTTCTAAATGACCTTCTTCAGGCCAAGCAGGCTGAGTTTAAAGACAAAGCCAACTAACATCATTCATCTAATTGGCATCCACTCATCTACTCAGAAGGGAGGATTGTCACTGCAAGTCAAAGATAGATGGTGACGGCCTCAGGCATGACACGGTAGACTGTGGTTGCATTTGAGATGGATGGAAAAGCCCAATGGACCAGAATTACCTTGGATGTGTACAACCCCCAGAGATTCACCCTTCTTAGTTAATGAGCTAAACGTTTCTTTGTTTGTTTCTTTACGTTTATTCATTCATTTTGAGAGAGCGAGAGAGTGCGTGCAAGCAGGGAAGGGGCAGAGAGAAAGAGGGAGAGACAGAGAATCCGAAGCAGTCTGCACACCACCAGCACAGAGCCCAATGAGGGGCTCGAACCCACAAACCGAGAGATCATGACTTGAGTTGAGGTCAGACGCTTACAGGACACAGCCGCCCAGGCGCCCCGTGAGCTAAACTTTCTCTAAGAGAACCATCTCTAGGAATGCTGACCTGCTGTAGCTCTATCAACCCCTCACACTTCAGTGTGACTTTGTTGAAAGTAGACGACGAGAACCAACCTGACTGAGGAAAGGGCAGCAGGAATGGGGAGATGATGCCACTGCTTTGTCCTCCCCAGAGGCATCCAAGGGAAGGATCTTATTATTTCATGGAAGGGAAAGCACGATTTCGGGGAAACAGGATATTGGAGAACAATAACAGCAAAACTGGGTTATTTTGCTATTTCCTCAAGATACAGGTAGGATTACTGAGCTAGACAAAAAGAAACACCATGTAAATACATATTTATTTTTAGTGTCTCCTTTTCCTCTTTCTTATTCTTCTTGGGATACCCAAATCAGTATTTTCTAAGGAAAACCCCTGAATCCCAAGTGACCAAAAACTCTGCTTGGGCTGAAAACACAAAGAAAATTAGTTATGAGCTGTATCTACTAAGAACAAAGATATTTGTTGGGGCTCCTTTCCCACAAAAAAGGTTGGGAAAATTTCCCTACTGTGAATAAAGATGTTTGAAAACAGCTTTATGGAGATATAATTCCATACGATACTTCCATTTAAAGTGTATTTGAGTTTTGGTATGCTCTATCATTAATTTTTAAAAATTATCGTAAGTTATATATGGCATACTGTTTGCCATTTTAACCATTTTTAAATGTCCATTGAGCAGAGCGTTTTAATATTTTTTTTTTAAAGAGGAATTCTGTGACTTCACACTTGCTCAAAATATGAATCTGAAAATACAATTAATCTATGGAATATAAAAAAGTCAGTTGAGGGGCGCCTGGGTGGCGCAGTCGGTTAAGCGTCCGACTTCAGCCAGGTCACGATCTCGCGGTCCGTGAGTTCGAGCCCCGCGTCGGGCTCTGGGCTGGTGGCTCAGAGCCTGGAGCCTGTTTCCGATTCTGTGTCTCCCTCTCTCTCTGCTCCTCCCCCATTCATGCTCTGTCTCTCTCTGTCCCAAAAATAAATAAACGTTGAAAAAAAAAATTAAAAAAAAAAAAAGTCAGTTGAAAAGACTCAATGAAATGGACCCTTCTGTAAGTGAGCAGCAAAGCATTAACTGGTCTTAAGAGACTTCCATCAGCAGCCAGGTGCCTTGCGGTTCCCGGGAGTTCTAGATCCCAGACTCCCTCAGCACCATCTTCCCGGAAACACTGCTTCGGGGTCATTACCACAAAGAGAGAAGTGTTCAAAAGGTGAGAGTTTCTCATAGTTTCACAATAACTCTGTCTTATTAGAGTGTTGAGGAAAGTCTCTGGATGATTCTGAGTGGCTCTGGCTAAAAGCTGCTCTATCATGTGGTTCTATTACTCAAATTGTTGATTGCCATTGACAACCATTATCCGAGGCTTCCTTGTTTCAAGAATTCACAGTCGCATAGTTTTTACGCTTTGCCCAAGTTTTTGGTTGAAAATAATAATAGGTAACAATTCCTGAGCACTTCCCAGATGCTGTCTTAAGTGCTTAACATGCATCATCTCCTCTAATTCCTACAACAAATCCGAGAGGAAAATGCCTTCATTATCTCCTTTACACAGCACAGGAAATTGAAGTTTGGAAATATCCAGTAACTCGCTGGCCCAGTGTTATGTCATATGGTTGGTAAGTGGCACAGCCAGGACTTTGACCCAGGCCCCAGTCTTCCTGGTAGGTCAAGACACTGAGCTGGAAAGACCGATTCCAAGCGAGATCTTTGCATCGCTGCTCCCAAGTACCAGCTGTGGAAAAATCTGTAACTTTTGTTACAGACGGGTGTATTGGGCAAAGTCTGAGCCAAGCTGGCCCTGAGGTGTTATTGTTCCTGCCCTCCAGTGGCTTTCAATCCGGGAAGAAAGAGTGGTTCTTTAACACAAGGGAGGCTCCAACAAGTTCTAGACCACAGCTACCCATCAGGTCAGTTGGGAGAAATTTTTACAGTTTAAATTTCTTACCAACTGGATGAATTTTTGTCCCAGATATAATGATATGCAATTAAAAACAGACCAAGGTAAAAAGACACATGCTATATCTTTTTTTTTTTTTTTGTAAGTTTAGTTTGTAATTTCTGATATTTCACACTGTAGTAGCTGCTGAGGTAGGACGCCTTCAGGGCTCCTTAGTAGCTTGGAGGAAACCACGCTTGCTCCACACCCCAGTGCAAACCCACCTCCTCCCTCCCTCTTCCCCCACTATTGTAATGAGTCTGTTTACTCGGGACACTTGAAGCCCAGTTTACAGGGCTGCTAACTGAAGCCCAGTTCACTTAAGGGCTGTGCGCCTCTCTAGGAGAGATGTCAATTATTGCTTTGCAAATTGTATCAACGTCTTGGCCAAATGGCAGTCAGCTGTCCATGTGGACACAAGATGAATTATGCAACTCAAGAAAGGTAGAGGTATTTGCAAGAGCAAACTTTCAAGGAACGGAGCAAACCTGCAAATGTAGCCTTTGTTGCTTTCATCTTTCACAGCAGCAAACGACCTGATACTCAAGAAAGGTATAAATCCTCTTTCGTTCCCCAAACCTATAGACTATTTTCTAAATTGCTCCCTCACCCTTTTAGGCATTGTTGGCCTCTATCTTTAAAAAGCGCTGAAGCATAAATGTTATTCTATTTTTCCTTAAAAAAATTTTTTTTTAATGTTTTACTTATTATTTTTTTTTTTTTTAAATTTTTTTTTTTTTTTTTTTTTCCCAACGTTTATTTATTTTTGGGACAGAGAGAGAGACAGAGCATGAACGGGGGAGGGGCAGAGAGAGAGGGAGACACAGAATCAGAAACAGGCTCCAGGCTCTGAGCCATCAGCCCAGAGCCCGACGCGGGGCTCGAACTCACGGGCCGCAAGATCGTGACCTGGCTGAAGTCGGACGCTCAACCGACTGCGCCACCCAGGCGCCCCTGTTTTACTTATTTTTAAGACAGAGAGAGACAGAGTGTGAGTGGGGATGGAGCAGAGAAAGAGGGAGACAGAGAATCTGAAGCAGGCTCCAGGCTCTGAGCTGCGAGCACAGAGCCCAACACGGGGCTTGAACTCACGAACTGTGAGATCATGATCTGAGCTGAATGAAGCTGGACACTCAACCAACTGAGCCACCCAGGCGTCCCTTGTAAATGCTATTCTAAACTGTGTTACTTGTAAGAGTACTTTTAAAATTATTTTTGCTGCTGGGGAGCCTGGGTGCCTCAGTTGGTGAAGCATCCGGCTTAGGCTCAGGTCATGACCCCGCCATCTGTGAGTTAGAGCTCCGAATCGGGCTGTGCTGACAGCTCAGAGCCTGGAGCCTGCTTCAGATTCTGTCTCCCTCTCTCTCTGCCCCTCTCCAGCTCACGCTCTGTCTCTCTTTCTCTCTCTCTCTCTCTCAAAAATAAATAAACATTAAAAATAAATTAAAAAATTATTTTTGCTGCCAAAAGTAAAGTAAAAAGTGACTTTGGTGGCGGTGAGGGGGACACATTATTTAATCATGTATTTCGAAACCGGGGATGACAAAGGAATAATCACTACAGGAAAAATATTAAGTATTTACCTACGATGGTTAGGCTAGCAGAACATCAACATCCTTGTTTTTCAAAGTGTGGGCCTTTGACCACCTGCTCAAAATCTCTTTAGAAAATAAGCAAACTCCACCTAAGACCACCTGAAGTCAAATCCCTGGGAATAGATTGCAGTTATCTGAATTTTAAAAATCCGGCTTCCATCATTCTTTAGTAGATTGTAGATCTTTCTGTTCTTTATTGATTGCAAATAACGTGCTGGAACATTCGCAGTCATGGGCAGCCGGGCAGCTGAGATTTTCCCCAGTGACTGTCTTTGCTGGCCCAGTGGGGTTTCCTAACCCTTTGTGTTCTATGCACCCCACTGGGAGTCTGGTAAAGCTATGGATCCTCTTTTAGAATAATGTTTTGAACTAAATAAATAAAACACATAGGATTACTGAGAAAGATTATACTGAAATGCAGTCATCAAGGAAAAAAATGTAATACATGCCTTTCAAAATGAATATACAAAATAATAATGCTTAGTAGTATCTGTAATAACTAACAAAGTTTCAAAGCAGTGATGAGCATAAATGAAATTCTGATGTTTTTAACAACGGATGTATCTATGCTTCTATTAATGATATCTCTTTCTATTACTGGTATTGCTAACGACTGGTTTATTTCCACGTAAAATAGAAGAAAATGACCTGAGCCGAAGTCGGACGCTTACCTGACTGAACCACCCAGGTGCCCCTGTGTACCTCCTGAATTCAAACCCCAGCTAAGGACTTCTTTTCTTTTTTAATTTTTATTTATTTCTGAGAGAGACAGAGGCAGAATGTGAGCAGGGGAGGGGCAGAGAGAGAGAGGCAGTCACAGAATCCGAAGCAGGCTCCAGACTCTGAACTGTCAGCACAGAGCCCGACGTGGGGCTCGAACCCATGAACTGTGAGATCAGGACCTGAGCCGAAGTTGGATGCTCAACCGACTGAGCCACCCAGGGGCCCCTAAAGATTTCTTTTCTAGAAAGAGATAGATGGTAAGCACACGAAAACTTTTCTTGCTTCCCAGTTAAAACCTGCCACTCCTGAGAAATTTCTTCCTAATGAATTAGAGAAAACAAAATCTACTAAATACAGCACATGGCAAGGAAGCAGACACACAAAGCTGCTGTTCTTATTTGCCTTGGAATTGTGTTGGGTGCTTGACTTCTTGGAGACCTCTTACCTGCCCACCTTACAGACAAGTGTCGGATGGGAAATCTGGACACCCAGTGGGCAGTTTTTCCTTTTGGGCCATTCATTCCCAAGATCCCCGGAATAAGCTAATTCCTCTATAGTTTCCCACGCTGAGTTGCTAAGGGTGGAAGAAGATTGCTTACATTATGGGGGTAGAAGCTTAGTCCTCGGCCCTACAGTTGGGGCGTCTGAAACAGGCTTGTGAAAATAAACCATACACGCATTTATTTTTAAAGCCTCCCACATAGCCGCAGCATATCGGGATTCGTACCAAAGGGCCTTAACTACTGGTGCGTCACTCCATGATGGTGAATGAAGTGCTCAGAGCCCAGAGGGTCCATCTTGTAGATGAGACCTGGGGCTGCCACACTTGGCCCCCCTCAGGGTGCAGAGTTGCCGAGGGAATGTGGGTCCTTCCGTACGACCTCCGCTATTCCATTGGAAGTGACCATCAGCGCCTCCTGCTGGTGGGGTTGTTCCCCCGGGCAGGTGAAGGCACAATGAATTGGGCACCAGGAAACAGGTTCCAGGCAGTGATGCTGACAGACTGTGTGACCGCTCTTTTTTCTATCCTGCCTCCAGTTCTTCAGCTAGAATCCAGAGGGTTCTATTAGGCCCTCTCTTATGCAGTGGTCGTATTAGCTGGCTAAGGCTGCTGCCATAACGTGCCACAGACTGAGCACCGGAAGCAATGGAGATTTATTTTCTCACAGTTTTGGGAGCCGGAAGTCTGAAATCAAGGTGACAGCAGGGCTGGCTCCCTCTGAGGGCTGTGAGGGAAGGGTGCATTCCAGGCCTCTGTCTTCTCCCTGTGTGTCTTCATGTCCTCTGCCCTCTACGCACGTCTCTGTGCTCAAACTTTCCCTCTTTATAAGGACAGAAGTCGTACTGGATTAGGCCTCACCCCAGGGACCTCACTTAGCTCCATTACCTCTGCAAAGGCCTTATCTCCATATGAGGTCACATTCCAAAGTTCTGGGGATTAGGACTTCAACATAGGAATTTTGGGGTGGAGTGAGGGCACATCATTCAGCCCCGTAACTGCCATCTTTCAGATCTCCTTTCTATTAGACGATCTTAGATATTAGATAAGTGTTCAGCTCCCCTGTAGGTGTAAGGATCAATTCTGAGACTCTCCCACAGGGAAGAGCCAGGGCACTGGTTCCTGAGGCACCCTGGGGACAGCTGCTCTCTCTGTCCTTGGCAGCTGTCTGCAGTGGCCAGAGGAGACTTGTCGGGAAATTTACTCCTCACTTCATAGGGAAGAGGCTAGGAAAAGGTGACTTTCTCCTTTGGGAATCACAGACAGAGCAGCTGGGAGCACAACAGCCATCATTGCCAAAGGCAAACCGAGAAAATCTTCCCTGTGACAAATCCAAGAACAGCTCGATTTAGACTTTGTGCTGGGGGAGAGGCAGACGACTGATGAGTAAGTTTCCCAGCCCAGGGGAGGGTCAGAATCCCACCTGACCCACACCCCTGCGGCCCCACCTTAAGTACACAGAGCTAAGCAACTCTTTTTTTTTTTTTTTTCAGGAGAGTGCCATCATGGAGCCCACGCCAGCTTTCCACATGCTTACCCTGGATTTTAGCAGTAAATTGTTGGGTGTTCACATAGTGTGTTATTTACTGTATGGCACTTTATCTGTGTTTATAAACCATAGACTTGGTTTTCCTGCCAACTTCAGTGTGGGATAATTGAAATTAAAAAGAAAGAAACCAAGTGCCAAAGTCTGCAAGTCTCATCTGTAAAACAAAAAGGGGAAAAGCAGCTGAACTGAATTTCTAAGTAAAATATGTTGTATCTAATGTAAAACAATTCTAAAATCGTTTTCGAAAAGAATCCTAATGAGGAAGTGTCTTTTCATTACCAAGAAATTGTGCACAATTCGTAGCATATAACCATAAAATTTTATGGTGACTTTGATTTCATTAACGTTTCCTTGTTTATTTACCACATTTGATATATACCACAATCTATGAAATCTGAACAATTAAAAGTTATCTAAAGTTATATTATGCTACAATGAGATATATTATGCTACAATGAGATTATATTATGCTACAATGAGATATGTAGCAATGAGATATGCTACAAAAAATATGCTTTTATCTTTTTGAGCTATGAGTTTTCAACTTCTAAACTGTTGCATTGAAGGCTTAGATAGTCAAGCATACCCTTTCCCCCCCACAGATAAAATCCTGTGACTTCTCCATGATAGGCTTCTGTAACTCACTTCTTTTTCGAAATGAAGTCCGTGATTTTGTTCTCATTCAGCCTCTGCACAGTCTGAAATTCAGCTTGAGCTAGTTCATTTCTTACTTTTTACACTTGTGTTGACTTTGGGGAATGTTTTTCATATACTCTTTATGCTTTGCTTTTATATCACTCACCGAAAAGGTAGCTGCAATTTACATGTTCAGTGATCTCTTTTTCACAGCGTTCTAATATTAATGTCTTAGACATTCTGCAAATCTGCTATGCTTCAAATTAGCCACTCTAGTTCTTGTCTGACCTAGATACCTAGATTGCAAACTCTTCGGGGTAAGGATCTTGTCTCTTGGTGGTTTATAATGTGTTCTAGACACTTCTTACCAGATGCTGAGTAATCATAATATGCAAACTGGTGTAATTAGATCATGAGTCTGTGAATGACAGTGTAACTTGTAGATAACATTCTACAGCTAGGTTAGGGTGTGGTCCAGTAGCACAGATAGCCAGAGGTGGGTAACATGATTAAGCAAAGAGAAAGTTGGAAATAAAGTCATTAAAAGGGTAAGGGAAACCAAACCTCTTGTAGTATGGTTATTGATGCCAAAGAGAAGTCGAGGTGGACTGTCAAACCTTGGAGGAGACTTGTACTTTAAGAGGCGTGCCAAATAGGCTGAATGAGAAAATATGAAAGCCCATGACTGTTCACTTTGAGCCTGTTGGAAACCGGAAACAAACAAACAAACAAACAAACAAAACTGTTCCTCAGGTACAAAAAGCCAATGAATATTTGAAAAATGTGGTGGTAATATCCCGCCTCACTTGGAAACCGATCTGATTAGTCTGTGACCCAAATGTGACTTTTTTCCTGTTTCTATATTGTTATGGCTTTAATCTCCACATCTCCTAGGAGTTTGGAAAGTGACAAGTTAGAAACAGAAATTTGGAGACACTCCTTCTCTAGCGTCAGGTCGCTTCTGGTCACTTCCTCATGGGCATTATTAAATCGACTGAACAGCTATCTTTAAAATCCCCATTAGGTATCTGGGGACCAATATTTATAAATATTGGAAGCCACCTTCTCCATTGTTTTTCAGAAACAAAGGAAGATAAATCAATAGAAAATTCTCAAAAATTGGGAAGAATATAGAGTTAAGAAATTTTTTTAAAAATTGTGTTTATGTGAAAAAAAAAAAAAAAAAGCCCTTCCCATGGAGCCCTGGTTGTTACCACCTCTGGTCTATGGAGGCAGTCACCCCCTGGGCATATAGTGTGATGCAGAGGTCTTCAATGTATACCTATGGCCCTGAGGGAGGCAGTATAAAGGATGCCATGGCAAAGAAAGCTAAGTTAGGCTCATCATTTAGCTGCGTAAGTGTCCTGAATCCCAGCCTCTCCTGAGGCTCTCATGCTCATAAAGAATTAAAGGGGTGTCAGCCCTGGATCCGGTGAGGTCATCACCTGTGTTGACTCAAGCAGCAGAGTTGTTAGCGACCCCTCACAGTACAACGTGACCTCTGGGAGAGGCATGCTGGAGAGGCCAATGCCAAGGTCTCGACAGCATCTCTCTCTGGAGGAACACACAGGCACAAGAGGACATAAAGGTGACAAAATGAAGAGGGCTAACTTTTCAGCTTTCTCGGCAAGCTTTCTGAGGAGACAAGGTTAGATGAGGTTCTCGAAGCAGGTCTGGCAAATCTAGGTGATGCTGGGCCCTTAGGGGTTTTAGGCCACTTTTTAAAGTCGTTTAAATAAAGTAAAAATACTGTAGGGTGTTATGAACTGAATGTTTGTATTCCCCCAAATTAATACGTGGAAATTCTAGTCTCCAAAATGAAGGTGTTAGGAGGTGGGAACCTTTGGAAGGTGATTGGGTCATGAGAAAGGAGCCCTCGTGAATGGAATTAGTGCCTTGTATAAGAGATCTTACTTCCTGTCTCTGTTCTCTGTCATGAGAGGATACATACATGAAGACAGTCACCTACAAGTTGAAGCGGCTTCTGAGCTGAAGTCGGACACTCAACCGACTGAGCCACCCAGGCACCCTTAAAATTAGAGCTATTTTAAAATATATTACCAACAACAGTTTTCAAAGATGCCGCACTTTCTAGAGCTTAATTTCTGAACAAAATGTTTGAAATATTTGAATATTATTGTATCCTTCACAATTTAAGGTCTTAGTAGATAAGCTTGTCATCCTTATTTATAAGCCTATTTGACATTTTTATGGTTAAAAGGTAAGCCTTTTTGTGTTTTGGTATAAAGCAGTCCCTTCATAGATATTTATAAAAGAACCAAAAGCAGTATTATTTGTCACACAACCTTCTTCTTTGTGTGTGCCTGGTAGTTTGGGCAGAGCTTAGAAAACTCAAAGCTTTGGAAATCCAAATAACACAGGAGGTTTGAAGTGTTAAAGTGATACTTATTTGCAGGAAGGTCATGTGTGAACTAAGGGAACAAGCAGATGTGTATATACGTAGATGTATATACACATACGCATGCAATTAAATACACTTTCCTTTCTCTATAATCAGCATTTTATTTTACTTTATTTTATTTTTGATTCTCACCACACAGATTGTGCACTGGAATCACACATTTCTTCCCTGGGATTCCATGAAGTATAAAGCACATAAGAGTTGAGGAGGAAGATTTTGGGGCCAATATTTTGCGATAGCTTCTTGGGATAAGTTCGTCATGTCTGACATAGTTGGAGTTCCTTAGTTGTATGGAACCAGCAACCTTCCAACATTACCTTTAAGATTAATGTCAACACCTTATTGAGGGGTCAAGAAGCCATAAATCTATGCTTCCCAGGGAAGTCCAGCAGGCAGCCTTCCCTGACTGGGCTCACCCCCTGGAAATCATTCATTCTTTTTCACCCCCTCAGCACTTATAGTTTCCACTTGGATTTAGTGCTTTTCTGCGTAGTCATTTCCCAACTATCACATACGGTTTTATCCCTGTTACCTTCCCCAAATTATTATTTTCAAGGTTATAAACCACCAAACTTCCTGTCACCAAATCCAACAAGCACTGCCAATCAGTATCTTGTCTGTTCGTAAGTTTTCAATGCTGTTGATCACGCACTCAGTCCCCAGGCTCCTGTGTTGACATTCGGTGTTTGTTTACCTCTTCACCTCGTGGGTATTCATCTTTCATCAATCCTTCCATATTGGGTTGCCTCTCAAACCTGCTCTTCATCCTGAATTTGCTGTCTTAGTGACAGGACCATCCACCCATGGTGGTGTCGGTGGTACCATATTGTCTGATAGGTAAGGCAATTAGACACACTTAGCTCCAAACTGATGTTTGCTGCTTTGTGTGCTCTTGTGAAAATTACATCTCTGGCTCTGTATTTTTCATCTGAAGTTGAGACAGTAATACCTGTGTCCCGGTGTTATCATGAATATGTACAACTTGCACAATGCCTGGTACGTAGAAAACATTTAACAAGCATTAGGCATTCCTTTATTTTTCCCTGCTTGCCTTACCCAGAAGCTTAGAGTCATCTTAGATCCTTTTCTCTCCACATTTCAACTCCGTGATACAACTCTTCACAAAGTGCTATTGATTCAACTCCCTAAAATGTTCTCAAAGGCATTTCTTCCATCTGTGCTCATGGCTTCATCATATGTCGACTGGGTCACAATTTCTCTGATCCGCTCATAGCCAAATAAAGTTTTCAAAATGCAGATCTAATCTTGGCTGGGCCAAACTTAAATCCTTCAGTGGCTCCCTGCCAAGTTCACAGTCAGGTCTGCCTCCATAGGGTGGTAGGTGGAGTGCTTCCTGGTCAGGCTCTCCACTATCTCTTCACAGTTAACTCCTACTACTCCCCACTACAAATCACACTTGGGTTTTCTTGAAAGTTTCTTACTTTCTATACCTTCCCACATCTGGTTCTCACTCCCTAGCCTCTTCTCATTCTCTGATTCATCTGATTAGCCCCTAGACTTCCTTCAAAGTCAGCTCAGGCTTTACCTCCTCTGGGAAGGCATCGTGATGAGCCAAACTGGGTTAAATGACCTTTTTCCCCCCTCTGTGCTTCCCATCGACATACGGATTGCATGGAATTTTTACAACAAAATTTTTATTTTTTAATTTACATCCAAGTTCGTTAGCATATTGTGCAATAATGATTTCAGGAGTAATTCCAGTGATTCATTCCCTATGTATAACACCCAGTGCTCATCCCAACAAGTGTCTTCCTTAATGCTCCTTACCCATTTAGCCCATTCCCCCTCCCATAACCCCTCCAGCAACCCTCAATTTGTTCTCTATATTTAAGAGTCTCTTATGTTTTGCCCCCTCTCTGTTTTTATGTTATGTTTGCTTCCCTTCCCTTATTTTCATCTGTTTTATATCTTAAATTCCACATATGAATGGAGTCATACGATATTTGTCTTTCTCTGACTAATTTCTCATAGTATAATACACTCTAGCCCCATCCATGTTGTTGCAAGTTTCATTCTTTTTGATCACTGAGTAATACTCCATTGTATCTTCTTTATCCATTCATCTGTCAATGGACATTTGAGCTCTTTCTGTACTTTGGGTATTGTTGATAGCACTGCTATAAACATTGGGGTGCATGTGCCCCTTCAAAACAGCACACCTGTATCCATTGGATAAATATCTAGTAGTGCAATTGCTGGGTTGTGGGGTAATTCTATTTTTAACTTAAAAAAAATTTTTTTAATGTTTATTTATTTTTGAGAGAGAGAGAGAGAGAGGGAGGGAGAATGAGTGGGGGAGGAGCAGAGAGAGAGAGGGAGACACAGAATCCGAAACAGGCTCCAGGCTCTGAGCTGTCAGCACAGAGCTTGACATGGGGCTCAAACTCACAAACTGTGAGATCATGTCCTGAACCAAAGTCGGACACAACCCACTGAG
Organism: Prionailurus bengalensis; assembly: GCF_016509475.1. Lineage (NCBI taxonomy): Eukaryota > Metazoa > Chordata > Mammalia > Carnivora > Felidae > Prionailurus > Prionailurus bengalensis. The sequence continues at coordinate 102,411,714 of NC_057349.1, read as the reverse complement.
CCACCCAGGCGCCCCTATTTTTAACTTTTTGAGGGAACTCCATACTGTTTTCCAGAGTGCTGCACCAGTTTGCATTCCCACCAGCAGTGCAAAAGAGATCCTCTTTCTCCGCATCTTTGCCAACATCTGTTCTTGCCTGAGTTGTTAATTTTAGCCATTCTGACAGGTGTAAGGTGGTATCTCATTGTGGTTTTGATTTATATTTCCTTGATGATGAGTGATGTTGAGTATTTTTTCATGTGTCTGTTAGCCATCGGGATGTCTTCTTTGGAGAAGTGTCTATTCATGTCTTTTGCCCATTTCTTCACTGGATTATTTGTTTTTTGGGTGTTGAGTTTGATAAGTTCTTTATAGATTTTGGATACTAATGCTTTATCTGATATGTCATTTGCAAATATCTTCCTTCATTCTATTGGTTGCCTTTTAATTTTGCTGGTTGTTTCCTTCACTGTGCTTTTTATCTTGATAAGGTCCCAATAGTTCATTTTTGCTTTTATTTCCCTTGCCTCCAGAAACGTGTTGAGTAAGAAGTTGCTGCCACCTAGGTCAAAGAGCAACTTTGCTTTCTCCTCGAGGATTTTGATGGCTTCCTGTCTTACATTGAGGTCTTTCATCCATCTTCAGTTTATTTTTGTGTACGGTGTAAGCAAGTGGTCCAAGTTCATTCTTCTGCATGTCACTGTCCAGTTTTCCCAGCACCACTTGCTGAAGAGATTGTCTTTATTCCATTGGATAGTCTTTCCTCCTTTGTCAAAGATTAGTTGGCATATATTTGTGGGTCCATTTCTGGGTTCTCTATTCTGTTCCATTGATCTAAGTGTCTGTTTTTGTGCCAGTACCATACTGTCTTGATGATTACAGCTTTGTAATACATCTTGAAGTCTGGGATTGTGATGCCTCCAGGTTTGGTTTTCTTTTTCAGGATTGCTTTGGCTATTTGGGGTCTCTTCTGGTTCCGTATAAATTTTAGGATTGTTTGTTCTAGTTCTGTGAAGAATGCTCATGTTATTTTGATGGGGATTACGTTGAATATGTAGATTGCTTTGGGTAGTATCGACATTTTAACAATATTTGTTCTTCCAATCCATGAGCATGGAATCTTTTTCCATTTTTTTGTGTCTTCTTCAATTTATTTATAAGCTTTCTATAGTTTTCAGTGTATAGATTTTTCACCTCTTTGGTTAGGTTTATTCCTAGGTATTTTGTCGTTTTTGGTGCAGCTGTAAATGGGATAGATTCCTTGATTTCTCTTTGTGTTGCTTTATTATTGGTGTATAGAAATGCAACCGATTTCTGTGCATTGATTTTATATCCTGTGACTTTGTTGAATTCATGGATCAGTTCTAGCAGTTTTTTGGTAGAATCACTGGGGTTTTCCATATAAAGTATGTCGTCTGCAGAGTGAAAGTTTGACTTTCTCCTTACCAATTTGTATGTCTTTATTCCTTTGTGTTGTCTGATTATTGAGGCCAGGAGTTCCAGTACTGTGTTGAATAATAGTGACAAGAGTGGTCATCCCTGTCTTGTTCCTGACCTTAGGGGGAAAGCTCTCAGTTTTTCCCCATTGAGGGGGATACGATATTAGGAGGGGGGGTCTTTCATATATAGCTTTTATGATCTTGAGGTATGATCCTTCTATCCCTACTTTCTTTAGGGTTTTTATCAAGAAAGGATGCTGTATGTTGTCAAATACTTTCTCTGCATCTGTTGAGAGGATCATGTGGTTCTTGTCCTTTCTTTTATTGATGTGATGTATTACATTGATGTTTTGCAGATATTGAATCAGCCCTGCATCCCAGGCATAAATCCCACTTGGCTGTGGTGAATAATTCTTTTAATATATTGTTGGATCCAGTTGGCTAGTATCTTGTTGAGGATTTTTGCATCCATGTTCATCAGCGAGGAGTACATGGATTTTTAATTGCCCAGCTTCCCTACTAGACCGCAAGTCTCTTGGGAACATGTTATATCTTCTGGATATATAAATGCCTTCTATACACTATGTCTTAATATGTATATGTTGAATAAACTGGATGTTGAGTAATTCATTATCATGTAATGAATGTTGAGTAAATGGATGAATGAATGGATGGATGGATGGATGGGTGGATGGATCAATGAATGACCTGAAGTTTTCAGAATTGGCCAGACTGGCAGGCACTCAGGTCTTTTCACAGTTGTTTTCATATCTATATCTACCCTTCTCTATCTATCTAACTTTGCCCTCTCTCTCCTAAAGTAAGCATCCAGAATTTACATCCCTTTAGCACCCCATATATGTATTTATATTAACAATTGCTAGCATGCTCCTGACAAAGGATTTAAAGAAATTAATGTCAATGTCACTTCTCATCAGAGTTTAGAGTCTAGACTCATCAGTGAGTTCTGGGGCCATGGCCTTGTATGATTTACCTGTGCATTGAATATGTTATTAAGCCTATTTACAGAAGATGAAATCTACTTACAGAGGTGAAGTGACTTGCTTGAGCTTATAGACTACACAGTGGCAGAACTAAGATTTAATTTCCAAATGCCATGCTATTCTATACCCCTCCTGAGAGTAGAAAATAAAGTAGAAAAAGAAAAACATTATATTCATTTCAATTTTTATTCATGTAACCACTGGATCTAAATTAATTATACTCTAATTTCCTGGTACTTAACTGATATATGTAGTTCTCATGAGATATTTTAGGCTAAAGTTATTATTTCCTTTAACAATGGCAAACCAATATGAACCACTTCCTTCTTGTGTATGATCAGTGAGGAGAAAGAAAAGAAGTAGATTACAAAGGTTTTGTTGGCTTATGGTCTATTTCATATTTTTATCCACAATAATAAATGAAATATATATTATTATTTCTGAGACAGGTGTGTTCAAGAGTTGTGGTTGACAACAGAAAAAAAAATACACATATATTGGGATAAAATTAATTGTTTTACCTGAGTTGATGTTGGGTCCTAGATGACAAATAATTTCCTTTTTTGTTTCTTTTTTTCTTTCTTTTATTAAACCTTTGTTTCAACCCCCTTTTTCTGCAATACTGTAGGGAGGCTTCTAGACAAAGGCCTTGTTTGGGTAGTTAATGGCCTCACCCGGACAAGTTCCCACCTTATCTTTCATGTCCTTTGTGTACTCTAGACAAATAAAACAGATGGGGACTAGCGTTTTGAGCCAAAGAACACAGTGCAGTTGGAAATACTTGCCTCATGTAGCCACAGCCATGTTTATTGTTGTTCTAGATAATAGATGCTAAAACACTACAGAGTGGAAGATAGGGGTCCCTAAACATACCACCCTCTCTCTCACATCCACAGCTTTGGTCATGCTGCTGGGATCTCTGTGTGGTTACCCTTTTCTCTGGCCTTGTGAACTCCTTTCCATCTTTAAAATCTTAGCTCCTCTAGGAAACGTTTTCCAATGTGCCTCTTTAGAGATGGTTGCTCTTTTTGGTCAGTCCACTTTGGGTATAGCTCAGAGGTACCCACCATCTTGAATCATAGCTATGTCCTTGCACATCTGTGTTCTTCACTCGGTTATGAGCTCTTTGGGAGCAATAGACAGTGACTCACAACCAAAACCTCAGAGCCAATTCAAGGTGGACCTGGCACCCAGTAGTCACTCAAATGTTTATTGAGTAAATATTGAATAAATGTGAAGATCTGTCCTTAGTTTGAGATGATGTAATATGTGTAACCATTGACTCAGATGATAATAGCTTATGCTGATCAATTAGGTTATGTTAAGAAAAATGACAAAGGTTCTTTGCATTTTTCCAGAGTATATTGAATGCAATTATTATAAAGCCCAGATGAACATTTGATTGAAATGTGTTAGTTCCACAGAGCAGGTTGGAGGGAGGTATAGAATTGCATAATGGCTAACATAAGCAAACTTTTCATTTCCAGAGTCTCCAGTCATCTCTTCTAATCCAGCCTTGATGTAAAGGTAGAGAATAGAAAATCAGATGAAGCATTGTTGATGTTTAAGAGAAGGGAGCCAATGAGTTTAGAGTTTTTATTTGTTACAGACTACCACCAGGAGGATTGGTTCTGATTGGGTGCTGCTGACATCAGTCTCAGACTCGCTTCTTGGCTCTCATTTGGGGTAGAAGAATGGCAAATAGGGAGATCTAGAGGAAACACTATCCCAGGGTATAAATTTTTGCTTCTTAGAGAGACAGTACCCTCTTTCCTGATGGGATGAGGGACCCTACTTTGTCTAAACTATTTTGGAAAGAACAATCAGTTCGGTATACTCTGATTTCCTCTCTGTTCAGGAATGACCATGATCCTTAAGTCATGAGTATTTAGTCAAAGTGCATTGAGCATTCATTGTTTGAAAATATAGTGAGTACTTTGAACAAATGGCAGTAATTACATAGACTAGCATTATATACATGATAATGTGAAATTCACTGCTACTGATTTTACTTAATAGTATTTAACTCCTTTCTTGGGAATAAATTTAGTTTGCTTCAATCTAATTGAGATGCTTGTCTTAACTTACTTAGTGCTCAGCAAGGTGCCTATTGAAAAAAACAAAAGAAAACTGATAGTAAACCATAAGTTCACTGGACGTGTGCGTGCCTAAAGCAGCATTAGAAAAATGTCTTAATGCTTTTTCATTAGTCGTTCATTTTTTTAAAACTGTTGTAAATATCAGCGGCTGAATATAGAAAGAGGAAACGGATATTGATAAGTAAGAAATGTTCTTGATTCTTGAGAAACAAATGCTTGCTTGTTTCACCTTTGTATTTCCTAGAGCCACCTGCCAGGCTACTTATTGAGGTCTTTATAGAAAGGGTCTCATGTGAGAGAAACAATAAAATGAGAATATTTTATAATCAAAATTCAGCACAGTTCTTTTAATTTACTGTTTGCCATTGAGTCCTGCAGAAGGCGTGGTAGTGAATTAAGGGGAAAGTATTTTAAAAATGTGTTCATTTTACTCACCTTTTAACTAAACAAACACTTTGGCTCTGACTCACTTCCCCAACTTTATGTTACCTGAGCACTGAATGTCTCTCTGATTTTTGTTGTCTTTCTAGCATAAGATAACGCTTCTAAATAATCAAAAATCTGTTTTCATCTTTAAGGATTTATTTACATAAAATGTCATTAAGGTATAATTATTAGAATAAACCTCAACACAATTATGGAGAGAATTATGGAGAGACTCTGAGTCTAAAGATCTGTTTAGTTTAAGTCTTGACGTGGCCATTATTTTATGATCACTTTTGTGATCTTGGGAAAGTGATTTTTCTTCTCTGAATCTCAGGTTTCTCGACCATGAAATGGGATGATGATACTTCACAGTGATTATAAGGGCTGGATGAGATGTCACAAACGCAGAACTGCTTGTAAATTCCAACTGTAAGGCTTTCAGAGTTTTTTCTGCTATGGCATAGGGAAAATGTCTAGATCATTTTTTTATCCTCAGCACTTAGCAATGAGCAAGTATACAGTGGGCCCACAGAAATGTATGGGGAAGGAGTGATCAATGTCACAGGTGCTTGCTTCATGTCAAGGCTTCCTTACCCATCTGAAAACTCTTCTGGGACCAACACTGAACTTATTGGGGGTGTTCCTCACAAATCCTGACCCTGTGTCTGGCATACGGCAGTTGTCTCCCAGGGAAGGAAGGAAGTTGTCCTGAAGGGAGGAGAGGCAGCCATGTTGGCAGCACGCTCTGCTTCTGAAGGAAGCAAAATAATCTATGGTAGCACATATATTTGGCCATTTTTTGTAACTCCATCAGTCAACAGAGAGGTCTTTCAACTTCTCTAGTGATACGGAAATCACACAAGCATTTGTATGAAAGAATCCTGGCTAATGCTGGAAATAATAAATAATCCCAGAGAGATTGTGAGTGTTCTATCCTAAGAACTTCAATAAAATTTATAAAATGGTTTCCAGAATAAAAGGTATCCTCTAAGGGCAGTAATAAGAATCTATAATAAAACCAACAAAGAATTGGAAGAGAGCACTTATTGTGGATAAACAAATTAGCTACGTTTGCCCAGCTGCATTTTTCTCCGGCTTTGTAAAAGACGTATGAACCAGGGTCATGGCATACGAGAATACGGCTGTATTCTTAAACCAGACCCTGTGCAGCTCATCTAATCACTTTTGTTTCTATATTGGCATAAAATCCAGAGTAATGTACTAGAGATGTGGATTCCAATTCTTATTCCGCCACTAACTTATAAAATGACGAAAAGCAAGTCAATTGATTCCTGTGTGCCTTAATTCCCTAAACTCTACAACGGGTATTATGAGTATGTTTGTTCTAAATACCTCCAGGGTGTCTGTGATGATTAAATGAGGGAATGTAAAAAGGTATTGGAAAATAAACATTAACATCTCTTTATCCAGACATTTTGCAATCACTAGGGAAATAGCAATTGCCAATTACAAGCCTATACGATTTCTTTCATCATCTTCAATGAAGATACTCCAACTGCCATGCCTTCAACTTCAGCTGCTATGTTTCCTCTCCTAATAACTATGTTGTCTCAGTGTCTGATATTTATAAGTCTATCCTGAAAATCACCTCCTCGGCTGATGGTTCACCCTTGTGAAAACTGGAGCATTGGCTGTTGAAAACCATAGTAATAACATTTGTTTCTTGTTGTTTTTTTTTTCAGTAACCCTTATTTAAAGTTTTTATCTCCTTGCAAAGGGAGTGTCTGCCTTGTTCATTACTTTATTTTCTAGCATAAAGTTGAGCACATAGTCTGTGTCTAGTCAATATTTATTAAATACATGAACAAACTCTATATTATTGACTGATTTTTCCGAAGAAAAATTTTAAGCACCTTATTAGGTTCCTTGAAAAATTAATGATTAACTTGGGAGGAAGAAATATTTGAATGGATGTGATTGGTCATCAGATAAATGCTCAAATCATTAGATTGAGAATCATATGCATGAACTGCTAATTTGTTGGCTGTTGTCTGAGCTCAGGCTCCATGGTGGACAAGCCAAGAAGAGGTCAAATGGTACAAAACCCAGTGAGGTCAAATGGTAAAAAAGTCCATAGGTGGAATTTTGGGGGACATATGAACTCAGAAAAGTTACTATTTCTTTCTCTGTGTGTGTCTCTCTTTTTTTTTCTTACTAGTGAATCATATTTTCACAAAGATTTAAGAAATGTAGTTGTACATTCGATGGAGATTTTTGATGTATGGGTCTTCATTTATTGAACAAATATTCAAGTTCCTTTTATTTATCAGAAGTCAGACTACATGTTCGAAGTCGAAGATGACTAAGAAAGACCTTGTAGGTCTTACTGTAAACTACTGATGCAGATTAATAAACAGGCAAGTGCAACCTTTGTGATAAGAACCATTGGAACACATAATCGAGTTACCTTATAATGATTGGACTGGGGGAGCCTGGGTGACTCAGTCAGCTAAGCATCTGACTCTTGGTTTCGGCTCAGGTCACGATCTCACAGTTCATGAGATCAAGCCCATGTCAGGGCTTGGGATTCTCTCTCTCTCTGTCTCTCTCTCTGCCCCTTCCCAACTTGCACTCTATCTCAAAATAAATAAATTAAATTAAAAAAAAAGAGATTATGCTGGAAGAAAGAGTCAAAATAGGCTTTCAAAAAAAAAAAAAAAAGCCTTCTAGAGGAAATACTATCTAAGTACAAAATGGAGGGAAAGTTTGCCAGGTGGGACAAAAGGTGAATGAACAGTGGGGCTGGTACATGGAAATGGGAGAGGTGAGTGGGGCAAGAAATATTCCTGTAGAAGTCATGTGAGGTAGGTCACGTGGACCTTGAAAGCAATGTTAGAGAGTTTGGACTTCATCATAAGAGGATGATGAGCTCTTTGAGGAATTTAAGCAGGGGAGTGATGAGATCAAATTAGCTCTTTAAGGATTCTTCTGGCAGGCAGTATAGATAATGGATAAGATGGGGAGACAAAAGAGAAGTTGTTGTAGTATCCAGAAAGAGGGGATGGTGGTTGGAATTGGAATAGCAGTGTTGAGGGAGAGAAGCAGAAGAATCAGAAATTTCAGAGACTAGAACCTCAGGGTTACCCTAAATCCAGGCCAGGGATCACGACTGCGGATCTACGCATGGTGCATGAGGGACCCTGGGACTAGGATTTATGAGACTATGCAAACTGGTGACAAGCAAGCTGTGTGGTCTTTGAGGAGAGAACCTATGGAGGGCCAGCCTCATGGGCATACTGTCTGTGCAGTCACACAGAGCCCTGTACTTGGAAGGTCACTGTGCTTGGTTTAAAGCTCTAGTGTTGTCATCTTGATATTCTTTTTTTTTTTTTTTAATGTTTATTTTTGAGAGGGGGTGGGCAGAGATAGAGGGACACACAGAATCTGAAGCAGGCTTCTGGCTCCAAGCTATCAGCACAGAGCCCGATGCGGGGCTCGAACTCACAAACAGTGAGATCATGACCTGAGCCGAAGTCAGACGCTTAACGCACTGAGTCACCCAGGCCCCCCATCACTTGATATTCTTTTTAAAAAAAAAATTTTTTTTAACGTTTACTTATTTTTTGAGAGACAGAGAGAGACAGAGCATGAGCCCAGGGGAGGGACAGAGAGAGAGGGAGTCACAGAATCCGAAGCAGGCTCCAGTCTTTGAGCTGTCAGCACAGAGCCCTATGCGGGGCTCGAACTCACCAGCCAGGAGATCATGACCTGAGCCGAAGCCGGACGCTTACCCGACTGAGCCACCCAGGCGCCCCTATCATTTTGATATTCGTAATGATTATTGAACAAAAGGTCCTCTTCTCCCCTCGACACTTTCATTTTGCATCGGGCCCCACAATTCCTATAGCAGGTCTGGATACTACCGCCAGTAAAAACACAGTAGATGCTCATAAAAGTCAGCCGGATGAAGGAATTCTTTCTGTAGGAAACAGCCCCAGTCAGCTTTGGAGTCCTAAGGCAAGCGGAAGTAGCAGACTGTGCAAGACCAGGAGCTCCAAGTAGCAGCAAGGTCTCCCTTTTCTCCTGTATGAGGGTGGAGAAGGTGTCTGCTTCCCCCTAAAGCGGCGCTAGCGTGCCCCAGGGGTTTGTCTGTAGGTGGGGTCTGCCTGTCCAGCCGGCTGATTCAACTTTTTAGGTTGTCTTTTCAGTTACTTCTAGACGCCAGTCTTTATTTAACACTTTCGTAGACTCTCTACTGGTGGTATTCCTTCCCTTTTATGTTGACTTCTAGTTCCTCAGACTGTCTCTGAATCGTTGATTTTCTTTTGTCTTCTTTTCCATACCAAGCGTTGTTTTGCTGCAGTCAATTGCCATGCTGTATAATTGTTTTTCGATCAAGTATACTTACTGCTTCGGTTTCTGAGAGCAACTCACATACCGTGCGTTCTGTAAGTCCGTTGTTAGATTTAGGTGTTACAGAATTATTGCAAGGCAAAACTTAATAGCTCTTCCTTCATGGTAACTCTTAGGATTTTCTCTTCTATATGCCTTCTTGCAACCACCTCCGTCGTCATCTTCACTGACATCCGTCCTTCCGCAGAATCTTACTCTCCAGGCACTCTCCGCTTCAAGCTTTGCTGAAAGATCGGTCATTGGTTACACAGGGCATCTTAGTCTGTTTCAGCTGCTGTTACAGAAATACCACAGACTGGGTAGTTTATAAACAATAGAAGTTCATTTCTCACAGTTCTGGAGGCTGGGAAGTCTAAGATCGAGGTGCTGGCGGAGTCCATGACTGGTCAGGACTCACTTCCTGGTTCCAGTTCTCACTGTGTCCTCACATGCTGGAAGGGGACAAGGAAACTCTCTGAAGCCTCTTTTATAAAGGCACCAGTCCCATTCGTGAGGCTGTTCCCTCATCACCAATCACCTCCTAAAGGCCCCTTCTTCTAATGCCATCATGTTAGGAGTGAGGCTTTCGACGTATGAATTTGGAGGGGACACAGACGTTCATCCGTTGCACGTGACAACCTAAAACGCCAAGTAATGCCTTTGCTACCTTTTTAGAACCTGTGGGGCAGCGGCACAAGGTGGAACAAGAAAGGACTTGGGAGTCACTGAAAACTTGGTTTGAATTCTAGTCCCGCCAGAGAAAGCTGTGTGATTTTGAGTAAGTTATTTAACTTCTTTGACTCCCGGTCTCTTTCTCTGCAGAAGAGGAGTAATAATGGCTATCTGGCCTGGCAACTGAGAAGACTAATGAGGCTAATGAATAGAAAATTTCCAGGCGCGCCTGGGTGGCGCAGTCGGTTAAGCCTGCGGCTTCAGCCAGGTCACGATCTCGCGGTTGGCGAGTTCGAGCCCCGCGTCGGGCTCTGGGCTGATGGCTCAGAGCCTGGAGCCTGTTTCCGATTCTGTGTCTCCCTCTCTCTCTGCCCCTCCCCCGTTCATGCTCTGTCTCTCTCTGTCCCAAAAATAAATAAACGTTGAAAAAAAAAATTAAAAAAAAAAAAAGAAAATCCCCAGAATACCGTAGATAGGAACTCAAAAATGGCAGCTACTGTGCAAAATATAGTCTGCATTTTCTTCTTAAAATTTTTATAACTCAAGAAAGTTGTAAAATAGTCTCATTGTATAAGGTGTAAGAGAATTTTATTTACTTTTATCTATCTATCCTTTGCATATAATTGAATTTCCAGAATTGACTTGCCGTGTCTCCTCTCCTTCACAAGGTAGAATGACTACACTTCAACTTGCTGAGGATTTTGAAATCCACGTTAAAGTTGAGATCATAGTACAATAAACATCGATGTACTCTTTGCCTAGGTTCACCAATTGTTAATATTCATCAATTGCTAATAATTATTAATAATATCCATTGCATACGTATAGTTTTCAATGTTTATTTATTTTGACACAGAGAGAGAGCACGAGCATAAGTGGGGGAGGGGCAGAGAGAGAGAGAGAGAGAGAGGGAGAGAATCTGAAACAGGCTCCAGACTCTGAGCTGTCAGCACAGAGCCCGATGTGGGGCTCAAACCCACGAACCATGAGATCATGACCTGAGCCGAAGTTGGACGCTCAGCTGTACTTAGCCATCCAGGCGCCCCTACACATACACTTTTTTGTTGAACCATCTGAAAGTAAACGGAAGACATCATAACCCGTCACCCCCAAATACCTCAGCACGCATCTTTCAGGCATAAGAACATTTTCCTACACAACCACGCTACCACACATCTAAGAAAGTTGGTAATAAAAAACCTTTCTCTTAGGACAAATCTTCCGTTATGCTTGTTCACTTCCATCCCTTCAGCAAAGGCAAGTAATAAGAATTTTTGTTGGTCTCGGGGTCCGTTTCAACTCCAAGACAGAGGTTCTCTGAGAGAGAGGGCACCTTGGTTCTTGGAAGTGTGATTTCACAGTCAGTTGCATCAGAATGAACTAGCAAAGCAGAAAGACAATTCTTTATATATTCAAGCTTATCTCCCTAGCTCTTCTACACGAAGCCTGCACTGTATCTGGGCTGATTTACTCCTTCGGTATTTCTTTACTTACCCAGCACACTCATTTGTAACTTCCCTTCCATTCTTGACTCTAAAGCCTTTCTTATTCCACCTATGGGAATTCTGCCACGTCCTCAGGCTTCACCTTCTCTGAGGACTTCCCTGAAGACATCAGGTCACCCCTATGTCAGCCTTCTCTGAATTGTCGCTGTTCCCCCTGTACGCGTCCATTTCCCGAGCATTATCTTACATTGCTGTTCAGATTGTTTTGGATGATTTTTATGAAACAAGACATAGGCTCTGTATGGGCAAGGGCTTTGAGAGCTTCAGAGGTGCCTGACAAATATTTCTTCATCGATGTGTTTATTTATAGTTGTGGGTCTTTGATTGGCGATGACATTGTGCTGACTCAGTGCCTTCCACTCTGTGACATCCACCACTTGTCAACCACAAAAAGATACGTTTTTACAACTAACACACTTACTGTCAAATGCACTTAGGTGTTTCGTATTATTGGTCTGCCTCTGTCAAAGGGCCAGCATTGAAATCAATCAGTAGAAGCATCTTCATCCAGGCACAGGTTTCAAAGCCAGCTGGATGCCAGGTGCCCTGACATCATTCAGACTGCTATGTGGCCAGAATGAGTCAGACAGTAAAGTAATTGAAATCACTGGATTGTCTCACGGTTTCCTTTGTTATTTCAACTGTACTATTGTGTGACTTACAGAAACAGTGCACTCCTCAACCGCTTGCCTTCTGGAATCCATATTGTTCAAAAAATTTTTTTTCTTACATGTATTCACTTTTGAGAGCTAGAGAGAGACAGAGCACAAGCAGGGGAGGGGAAGAGAGAGGGAGACACAGAATCCGAAGCGGGCTCCAGGCTCCGAGCTGTCAGCACAGAGCCCGACGCGGAGCTCGAACTCACGGAGTGAGAGATCATGACCTGAGCCGAAGTCAGAGGCACAACTGACTGAGCCACCCAGGTTCCCCTGGAATCCATATTGTTTAAAATATGAATTGAACCTATTCCCTGGTGTTGAATGTGCTTTTCTTAGCAGTTTTCAGGGAATCACGTCCCACTCTTCCCATGTGGCAGGTGGATGTTTGAGTCATCAGGTGACCACTTGAGGCAGGCACCTCCTAATCCTTACCCTAGTCTTACCCTAGTCTTACCCTAGTCTTACCCTAGTCTTGCCTTCTGTATTGAGGAAGTCTGCTATGTTTTGAATACATGAACTTGATGTTGAAACATACAAATTACAGTTCAACTTTTTCCACACACCTACCTAAATTTAAATTTCACTGAATTTGGTAGAAACGAAGCAAAACAAATGCTATGGTTTTAAAGCAGTCAGATTAGTTGATTTGACCCATGTGACAGTCACAGTTGTGGTCCAACTAGGTTTGAGAACACATTTTTATAGAACTTCGTTATAGGAAGTTCATAAAGATAAACTAATGTGACTCAATCTATTATAATACAATGCTTTGTCATCATTTGCCATTGTTTACATTAAAATTTTTTTTTAACATTTTTATTTGTTTTTGAGAACAGAGAGAGACAGAGTGTGAGTGGGGGAGGGGCAGAGAGTCAGGGAGACACAGAATCCAAAGAAGTCGCCAGGCTCTGAGCTGTCAGCACAGAGCCCCATGTGGGACTTGAACTCATGAACCCTGAGATGGTGACCTGAGCCTAAGTGGGAGGCTTAACTGACTGAGCGGCCAGGTGCCCTGCCATTGTTTACATTTATCTATTTTAAACTTTGTTTAGATGCTATCTCAACATTTGTTTTATATTTGATAATGTATAGGAGAATGTTTTAGAATTGACTTGATTGTTAGGTAAATGTCAAGTCTGTTCTTGAATCCCTGTCCTGTGCAACTTTGTTTTCATGTTGATGGTAATGCCCAGGAGTGATAAGGATCTATTTACATACCTCTTTAGGGACTTTAGCTTTCAGGAAATAGGAAAGCTGTTCCTGTAACACCTTAAATACATAAATTGTGGTGAGCAGTTTAAATTATGTGAGTGGTTTAGCTTTTAAAAATTCCTCGAAAAGCTTTGGTATTGAACTTAGATTCAAATAAGACGTATTGGTGGAGAGAAAAAGGGAGTAAATGAGGTTGAAAATCATCAAGATCTGCGGGTCAAATACACTTTAATACAAGTTATATTATCAGAAGAAAGGCAAGATTTTATTTTCTTTGAAGATTACTTAAAAGTTGTCTGTTTCTTTTTTCCCCTGCCCTCCTTTACTTTCTCTGATCTTTTCCAAGTCATTTTCATTTGAAAAGTCATTTCTTTCTTGGAATAATCTACTGTGTATAAGTTTTCAGCTATGGATTGAAACATGGGCATTTTTATGATGCCAAAATTATTTCTTTTCTTCTCTCTTTTTTGACTGCCTATCACAAATGCCTGGGAAGATTGTCTCTTCCTTGACTAGATCCCAAAGAAAGTTTTTTGTTTTGAAACCATAAACATTTCCCATAGCATAATCTTTGAATTTGTCTTCTTAACTTTTTCTTTTCTTTCTTTCTTTCTTTTTTTTTTTTTGCTGTCGTTTCAGAGGGATAAACAAAGGGACTAAGATCTTTCACTGTTTCTTATCAAGTGAAAGCATCTTAAATTCTAATTTCAGTTTTCACAATACTTTCCCGTTTTCTGAGTAGCCTGCGGATTGCTCTTCTTTCTATATGTTTTCACTCCTATAATTTTAGGTTTTTCTTTCCCATTGGATAATAGTCTATCTTTATTGTTTGTTTCATCTCCTCCTCCTCATTATCTTAACCACTTCTTATCAAGGCCTCTTTCTAGACAGGGTTTTAGGCCCTATCAGTGTGGCTTGTACTAGACTTACAACGACCTACAAGTTTTACAGATAGGAAACTGAAGCTAAGGTAGAGGGTTAGGCCAGATAATGGCTCCCAAAGATGTCCACACTAATCTCCAGAACCTGGAAATATGTTTTACCTTATATGGCCCAAGGGACTTTGCAGCCGTAAGTACGATTTAGACCTTGAGAGGGGGAGATTGTTTGGGGGTTATCTGGGTGGGTCCAATCTAATCACATGACTCCTTAGATGCAAAACCTTTCCTTCCTGGGTTACAGAGAAATTTGACAAAGAGGAAAGTCACCGGCTTCAGAGTCAAAGAAGAGACTACAAGGAAAAAATGCAGGCGATCCCAGGAGCTGGGAAAGAGAAGGAAACAGAGTCTTCTCTAGAGCTTCCAGTATGAACACAGCCTTGTCAACAATTTAATTTTAGCCTGGGTCTCGCCAGAGACCAGAGCTGCAAGGTAATAGATCTGTACTGTTTCAGTTCCTAAGTCCGTGTTAACTTGTTATATAGCAGCAATGGAAAACTAGTACAGAGAGGTTAAGTGACTTGTTTATGGTCACACAACTTTGTAAGAGCTGGAGCCAAAATGTCATTGCTGATTCATCTACCCAGCCTTCCTCCATGACTTGCTATTTTCTTAGTAGCAGGAAGAGAGAGCTGATATTTCTCACAGCACGTGGAACTAAGTCAATTGTAGTCCTTTTTTTTTTTTCTTTCGAGCCTTCATCTTTTGTCTTAAATACCTCCCACGGTGTACACTTCTTGAGAGAATCCAGTTTATAAATGATAGTAGAAAAATACGCATAGTTGACGTGACTCTGCTGTAGTACTCCATCAACAATGAGTTTGAAAAGCAAGAGATGAAAATTGAAAAACGTAAGTAGAACCTCTACCTGTCATGTGGAATTTGCTAACAATTCAAAAGTCCTCGGGTTCAACATCGTTACAAGAAAAGATACGCTGCATTCTATAAGGCGCCGGAGGTTAAATGACAAGTTAAGTTAGTATCTAGTTTGTGTGACAAAGGCTGTTGCTAAGTCTCCTACCCCACACCCAGTTCACTAATCGCATTATTTCATTGTCTCTTTATTGTTCTGTTTACCTAGGCAAAACAAAGATTTGTAAATATTGACGAAACAATGGACACTTTAGGAAGGATTCCAAGAACTCCCTGTACTTTCAATACCTTCACTTTGGAGTTACCTTCAAAGAGGCTAAGATTGTAGCTGAAAACGGTCCAGCTTCTCCCACACCTTGAGAGACTGCGTTGCTGTAAGGTAACCTTCAGGACGGAAAACAGCAGCGGGGGTGTGGGATGGGGAAAGTGGTTGGATGGCTGAAAGTATTGTAACACAGTACTGAACTTCTTGTTTTGCACAAATGTTTATGGAATAAAGTGTCTTCTTTTCCACCGTGAGAATTTCTGAATATTATGTCTGAAGGCTGGATAAGTAAAGGATTAACAAATAGGTAAACATCAAACAGGTTGCTAAATACTGTCAGAGAACACTAAAGGTAATCACAAATTACCTTTTCATTGAAGAGTACTTTTTTTTTTTTTTTTTTTTTGGGACAGAGAGAGACAGAACATGAACGGGGGAGGGGCAGAGAGAGAGGGAGACACAGAATCGGAAACAGGCTCCAGGCTCTGAGCCATCAGCCCAGAGCCTGACGCGGGGCTCGAACTCCCGGACCGCGAGATCGTGACCTGGCTGAAGTCGGACGCTTAACCGACTGCGCCACCCAGGCGCCCCTGAAGAGTACTTTTAAAACGGTATATGTTCTCTGAACATCTGTGATTATTCAAAGAAGGCCAATTCTGAATTTGGGGGGAGTGGCCTATTGACTCCTCAAGGTTGAATTTTTGTGGAATTATTCCATGATCACTTTTGGTGGGTGCCATCTTCCTCGGCCCTGACCATGAGAACGAAGGTGCTTTCCTTCAGATACAGGGCATCCTCCTAACAAAAATACCAAAACCAACCAACCAACCAACAAAAAGAGCTATTCTCCCATCAACAGAAAGCTAAAAAATAGGAAAGTATTTAAAAAAAAAAAAAGTCAACTCTCTTATTTAAAAAAAAAAAAAATTGTAGTCCCAATCAATTTTCATTATATGAAGACTATCATCTAGGCCCTTGGATGCTAGCTGCTCACTTTTCTAATTTACAGTATTGATGCAGGAAACATGATGCCACATAAGAGATTTGCCATGGTGTTCTACATGGTGCTCCAAGTGAGAATGGAGGCTCCAGTCTCCTCTTGGTTTTGACAACCTCTGTAAACTCAGTGGTAAAAGTTTCTATCTGAGATTGACCGAAGGCCTCCTTAAGATGGGAAGTCTTGAGCCATTTGGAATTTAGCATTTTACAGCTAAAGAGAAAGTCAAGCAACGTAAAAGTAAATGTCGGATCTGGTTGAAAGCCAACTTTACCAGCTAGATCTGAATAAATGCATTTACCTTGAATAAAAGCCTTGAATAAAATACCCTTAGGTATTTTAACTTGACAACAGTTATTTATTTATTTTAACGTCAATTTCTACATGTCGTCTTTTCGATATAAGATTGACATTTGTGTGTCTTTGCTTCCTTCCAATCTATAATAAGCTTTAATAAATACAGAGCAGTGTATACCCAGAGATAGATGTATTCTATTTTGGGGCATTTGAATGGCACCAACTTCCTCTTTCAAAACAAAGAAGTTGACTTTTTTTCCAAACACCCATCATGCCAGTGCTACTGACCTCACATTGCCCTGACTTTTTGCCTCTTAGGCTGAGTAAGCCCATCCAATGAAGCATCTATGCAAACTGGGGCTGATCAACAAGGCATACTTCTTCTTCTTTTTTCTTTTGACCAAAAAGATACTAGAACCAAGGTAGGTTCATTTTGTAGACCGCCCCACCTTCTTGGAGTGCATGATGTGGCTCCTTGCAACACTCACAGCTCACCGTTATCAACTGATTGGCAATGTCTCTTGTGGGCACAAGAAAAATATGATATTGCAGACACCGCACCAGAGTCTGTTTTTTGAAATGAACAACAAAGTCATTTGATTTCTGACTCACTGTGGAGTCAACACCGTCTGATCTTAGGGGCCATAGCAGACCCTCTGCTTCTACTCTGCACTCTCTGACTTCGGGAATTTTCCATCAGAGCTTCAGTCTTTGTCTTCACATCTCAATGGTTGTCGATAATGTATGCATAAAGCATTCATAAGAAACTTACCATGAAGGTATCCTTTAGGGCAAAGGTCTGGAAAAAAATGGAATGAACGGTCGGCCCTTATTTTTCATTTCGTCATTTCTATAGGTTGGACTTGCAACATAAACTGAAACCTGAAGTCTAATAGGTTAAACTGTCTAACTTCATGCATTAGTTATTTTTTAAAGGCAAGTAGATCATCTGTGTTTTGATTTATATATCTTTGTATTAAAAAGCCTACAAAATGTCATAGTGCCTGCATGTGCCTATTTATTTGTGCAACAAGCATTTAAAGCTCACTTTGTGCTGGGCTTCGTGCCAGGTCATAGGCACAGCCATGGCACCAGCAGACCTCGTCTTTCTTTTTTTTTCTCTCTCTCTTTTTTAATTTTTTAAATGTTTATTTTATTTTATTTTTTTCCAATATATGAAATTTATTGTCAGATTGGTTTCCATACAACACCCAGTGCTCATCCCAAAAGGTGCCCTCCTTAATACCCATCACCCACCCTCCCACCCCCCATCAACTCTCGGTTTGTTTTCAGTTTTTAAGAGTCTCTTATGCTTTGGCTCTCTCCCACTCTAACCTCTTCAGACCTCTTCTTTCTTCACAAAACTTCCATGAGCTTCTCTAAGAAACTTGCTTCTCTAAGAAACTGGGAGGATGGTTTTATTTTATAGGTGAGAAGGGTATAAAGGTAGGTGTGCTAATTCCTTTCCTTCGGGTCTCACAGTATTTACTGGAAGAGGCAGACTTGGAGCAGAGGCGGTCTGACTCCTGAGTCTGAAGACGTCAGGACATGTAAATGACCTCCAACGGCTGGGAGGGAATGTCCCAGTTGATAGCGGTTACTGCGTCGATGCCTTTGGGCAAAACATAACTTAAAATTGTTGTTCTGATCCCTTGAGTTTGGCCAGAGGATGTGAGAACGAATTTTTCTGGAGCACGGGAAGTCAAGAGCAAGAAGCTAGAAAGAAGGTAGCGGAGGGAGAAAAAGAGGAGGCAGGTCACCTCTCTGAAGGGAATGGTGACGTAACTAACATTGGCCTAGCACGTTTCGGGGGTCTGGTCCTTGGCGGCTGGCACTTGACACGTTATTCCACGGGAACTTTACCACGGCTCCGTCTGGCTCCAGAGCTCACGTTCTGGCTCCAGAACGTGACTGGAGCTCTGGCTCCAAAGCTCACGTTTGGGCCTGCTAGGTTGGGGCTCCCCGCACAGTTTAGTCTGGGCTCGTGTCTGGGGAGGACCAACCTAGCAGGCCCAAAGCGAGGATGTGAAGGTTCTGAGAGACGGCGTCCAGAGAGTAACACGACAGAGCTGGCCCTCTCTGGGGAGAGCATCAGATGAGAAGAATATTTGCCTTTGAAACCTTAGTATTATTTGGCAATGACATGTCTGGGGGTAAAGTTGTGGTGAGCCCGGGACTGGATTCAGTCTTTTCTCAAGGACTGGAACAAGCAAGGAGTCTAGTCTCCTGCCAGGGAAAGTAGTTTCTAGCCAGAGATTTTGATGGTGAACAGGAGAGGACTGCCATGCACCAGGGTTTCCGGGATGTGCCCGGCTCCTAGAAACCGAGAGCAGTTTTTTGTTGGTTTGTTTGTGGATTCCTGATTTCATGGAGGGGTGAATGTGTATTTATTTGGGACTGAAGGTGTGTGACACAGAATGTGTGTATGTGTGTTTGTGTGTGTGTGTAGGTGTGTGTGTATGTGACACCAGTGTGTAGTTTTAGAAAAATTATTCCCCAGGGAGGTATTAGATTTTTTTTTTTCCCCCCCCTGAGTTGAGAGCTCTGTTACTTAAGCTGTCTTTTAGACAGCAGCATGGGGAGGCCACAACCTTTATTTAAACAGTTGTTGTTTCTCCTGACCCCAAGGTAGCTGTAGAAAAGTGCTTCTCCCACAATTATTTTAGAGTTACCAAGAGAAAATTCCAGGCATATCTGAGACATCCTTAAAAAACCCAACCCTCCTTGATGGTGATTACATTCAGATAGGAGACTAAATGTGATTTCACTTAACTATTCAGTCTACCAGAAAGAAGTCTAGAGCCCTCCACTACTATTTCCTGTGGAAATTAGGCTTTTATGTATTCTAGAAGGCAACATACAATCTTTAGTCTGAAGCACAAATGATAACCCTGTATTAGTGATCTCTTACTATGTAACTAATTACTCTCAAAAGTTTAAGAGGCTTGAAACAATAAACATTTATCATCTCACAATTTCTGCCCAGGAGTGGCTTAGCTGGGGATTCTGGCTTAGTGGTTCTGAGACGCTGCAGTTAAAAGGTCGGCCAGGGCTTCAGTCCTGTCACGCCTCTACTTTCCAGCTCACTTACCTGGGTCTGTCTACAGAGCTGCTTTGCAAAGGGCAGACGTTTCATAACCTGATCTCTGGAATGACACCCGGTACTTCTGTCATATTCTGTTCATCAGAAGTGAGTTACTAGGTCCTATCAAAATGGCTAAACTCAACAACCCAAGAGATAACAAGGGTTGGCAAGGGTGTGGAGAAATAGACACCTCCTTGCAGTGCCGGTGGGAATGCAAACTGGTGCGGCCACTGAAAAACAGTATGGAGTTTGCTCAGAAAGTTAAAGATAGAACTACCCTATGATCCAGTGGTCTCAGTACTGGCGATTTACCTCAAAATTACAAAAACCGTCGTTTTTGTATTATTAGCCATATTAGCCATATTAGCCATAAGAAAGAATGAAATCTTGCCATTTGTAGCAACATGGAGTAGCTAGAGAGAATTACGCTAAGCAAAATAAGTCGGTCAGAGGAAGACAGTTGCCATATGATTTCACTCATGTGTGAAATTTAAGAAACAAAACAAATGAGCAAGGGAAAGAGAGAGACAGAGACAGAGAGACAGAGAAAGGAGACTAACCAAGATACAGACTCTTAACTATGGAGAACAAACTGATGGTTACCAGAAGGGAGGTGGGTTGGGGGACGGGTCAAAGAGGTGAATTTGTTGTGATGAGCACTGGGTAATGTATGGAATTGCTGAATCACTCTATTGTACACTTGAAACTAATATAATATCATATGCTAACTATACTGGAATTGAAAAAAAAAAAAAAGAAGAAGTGAGTCACTAGGTCCAGTCTACATTCAAAGGGAGGGGATTGCACAAGGATTGGATATAGGAGGACTCATTGGGAAGTGGCCTATCACCAGCCCATCACAGACAGCTTCCTGTCTGTGGACATTCTGGACCACTAAGTACAAACAGACATGTAGGTACACTCGGTTAAATAGTTGGTGAAGAATGCCTTTGGTAATTCTAAAGCAGAGCTACCTTGTACGTGTCCCAAGCAGAACAAGGTAAACAACGGGAGGTACATGTGAGAAGCACAATTTCTGAGAAATTTGGTTCTGGGAACACCAAAGACAATTGAGCCAGTTCAAGTAAGTCAACGTGTATCAAGACCCATATGTAGGCGAGGCTCTGCTCTGTTTGGAGCTGTCTTCTGATCTCCGCTCACACGAAAAGTGCATTGTCTATGTAGGAAGGCAAGATAGATAGAAAGTGGGAATAATAGTATAAGAGTTTACATTAATACGAAGCATGTAAGTTGGTATAAAGAGATCACATGAGAACAGGGTCAGTGAACTCTCTGTAAAAGTAAAGGCCACATAGGATACGTGAGCCACATATGGTCTCTGTTTCTCCTTCTCTTCTCCTTTTCCTTCTCTCCCTCCTCCCCTCTGCTCCTCCTCCTCCTCCTCCTTCTTCTTCGTCTTCTTTTTGTACAACCTTTTTAAAATAGAAAAAGCATTCTTAGCTTGCTTGTCAAACAAACACAGGGCATAGCCCAGCTTTGGCTTATGCATTATAGGGTGCCGACCCTGCTGCAGACCTCTGCTTTAACCATTTGTGAATGGTTTTTGCCTCCCGATCCATGTCCAACAGGTATTTTTAGAAAAGCCAATAAAAATCAATTACTTGGAAAAAACCCACAAAAACAAAGGCATTGTGATGGTTAGTTTTCGATAGCAACTTGGAGAGTGTTTTTGGATGAGATTAACATTCAATTTGGTGAACTTTCAGTAAAGCAAATTGCTCTCCATAATGTGGGTGGGCCTCATGCAGTAAGTTGAAGGCCTGGCAAGGGCAAAGATTGGCCTCTCTGAGCAAGAGGGAATTCTCTAGCAGGCTACTCTGGACTAGAACCACACCATTAGCAGCCTGGAAGCTCACATACAGGTTGGAACTTGCCAGCCTCCATAATTGCCTGGCTGCCATTCCAATCCAGGCCATCATCATTTCATTATGTCTGGATTAATGCAACCAAGGGTCTATTCATGTGGTTCAGCTCGAGATTGGCTTAATAAATGACTCGATGGCTCTGAATGGTGACAGACCCAGAAAAGAGTTGAGGATCTGATCTCAGGTCAGATTGCATATGAACAACAAGGCACACGTTATGCATGAACTATATACATAATAGTGTTTGGGGCTGATAATCTTTTCTTCAAGTATTAGAAAAGTCTCCTTGGATAATCCTCTTCTGGGGCTTAGATCTATTATGCAAATTCCATTTGATAACTAGACTGTGTCTCTTTGATTCACAGATTGTCTCCTAAATTAGTTCGAACTTACAGGCCTTAAGATATGAGCAAGGGGATGCAATTCAGTTATAATCTAGAAATTTGAATTTATGTGCGAATGTTTGAAATACAAGATTATGATTGACTCACAATAATGTAATTTAGAAAATTTGTTCCATTAATTGTGCTTGGGAAACCAGCCCCTTAATTTTCATAAAAACCATTGAAAGGAATTTTCTCTTTTCCAGATGGCCGGGAGTACCCAGACATATACTCAGGACTGTGTGGTACATATAACTCTCGAGCCCATGGGCAGAATTGCTCAGACATGGCCAACCTGATTCGTCCATTAGGTACTCCATCTTACTTGCACTGGTGGGAGATGTCATTTTGTAGTCTCTCCTAGAACGGGAATAGCCCATCCTCTTTCTCCTCTTCTGAGTCTAAGGATGGCTGGACTGACGAATGAGAGCTGGCTTTATGTGCATTTGGTGAGTTTACTTCCTGAGCAGAGCAGACAATTTGTTTAGAACAGTCATTCTTAAAACATGGTCTCCAGATCAGCGTCATCAACATCACTTAGGAACTTGTTAGAAATGCACATTCCTGGGGCCCCTGGGCAGTTCAGTTGGTTAAGCGCCTGACTTCAGCTCCAGCTCACGTCATGATCTCTCACCCTTTGATGCGGTTCGTGAGTTTGAGCCCTGCGTCGGGATCTGTGCTGACAGCTCAGAGCCTGGAGCCTGCTTCTGATTCTGTGTCTCCCTCTCTCTCTGCCCCTCCCCCACTCATGCTCTGTCTCTCTCTGTCTTTCAAAAAATGAATAAATGTTAAAAAAAAATTAAAAAAAAAAAGAAATGCACATTCCTGGACCCCAAACCTGACGAACTGTATCAGAAACTCTAAGGGTGTTAGAAAACACCCTTAGAAAACACACAGAAATGTGTTTTCACAAGCTTTCCCCGTGATTTTAATGCATGCTAAAATTTGTGCATCAGTGGGTTAGAAGCAAAACCTCATTCTGAGTTTAATTTTTAACCTAGGGATTTGGTCTTCAACCAGATCAATGGATCTCTGAATTTGTTTTGGCAAGAAATATGACAATACAATCATCATCAAGGAGTCAATTACAATGTCAGAGAGAGACTCTAAATGGATAATTGGATACAATAATGAGGGAATCAACTCCCTTAGAATTCCTGCTCCAAGCTGGGGATATTTCCAACACAGAATTTTGCACGCCATATGAGAATACTCTGCACATTGAAGAAGGATGCGAGTTTGATAAGCAATAATGCGTTTACTTATCAACAAACACAATCTGTGGCTCCCAAAGCTCCCAGCAATCAGCTGTAGCTGGTCAGCTGTGACCGGCTAAGGAAACCGTGAAATGTCGCCTGTGTGGGGGGGAAGCACACAGGAAGCCCCAAGTACCTTGGGGGCTCAAGTTTGTTTCAGTTTGCTGGGGACACTCCTCCTCCTTCCGGTGTCATAGTTCCTTCGGGGGCAAGCTATTAAAAATGAGACACTGGCCCAATTCAAAGGCAGGGATTAAAAAAGTATCTTTTTCTCCTGAAAATGTTACTGAGACAGATTTCCCCAAGATCTCAGCTATTCTTTGGCCGCAAATGTACCTTGGGAAGGGTTTCCCCCGCACAGGAAATAAAGCAGCTGGGTGTACTTCACACAACAGACAGATTTTGACCAAGTTGAAAAATCATACTTTTGTAAATCAGATAACATTTTAAATTTAGCAGAGGAATTGCCATTTAAGAGGAATTTCCTGGCAGATCTTTTGCCAAGAATATCATTATGTCATTATTTATTTCCATACTGCAGTGAAAGCTCAGAGTTTTCAAGGAATCTGAAGATTCTTGCTATCAGTTCTTTTTTTTGATTGACAAGGCCTTAATTAAAAGAAAAACTCCTGTTTCCATTTTTTTGTTGAAAATCTAAAGTGCTTAAAAGCGACTTGTTAGGGGCGCCCAGGTGGCTCGGTCACGGTGAGGCGTCCGACTTCAGCTGAGGTCATGATCTCACGGCTTGTGTGTGCGAGCCCTACATCTGGCTGGCTGCTGTAAACACAGAGCCTGCTTTAGATCCTGTCTCCCCTTCTCTCTGCCCCTCGCCCACTGGTTCTCTCTCCCATTCTCCAAATAAATAAATAAACTTTAAAAAAAAAAGGTGACTTTTTAAAATTAGTGGGCAGTGGCTACAAATCAAAATTTCCTTGGCGATTCAGAATTTTGCAGCCTATCTCTCTCAGCTGGACAGCGATCGATAGAAGTTGCTTTTGTGCTGACCATGAAAAGAGGCCCTGAGAGTTACTTATTGGAATATTGGAATTCGCGGTTTATTTCTTTTCGGTCGGTGTTTTACTTAAAGATTCAGCAGGAAGAATGTTGGTTTACTCAGAAACCCTTGCTGGTGGGGTTCTAGTTGAAGTTTAACTCTACTAGGTATGCCTACCCAGAGTATGTCTATGTTGGGAAAAACTAATACCTAGGAAATGAGCGGACTTCAAATATCTTTGGGTTTAACACGCAATCATATTCTCACTGGGGGAAAAAAATATTTGCTCAAGCCGGTGGTCTTTGTTTTAACATTTTGTTGTTGTTTTAAGATTAAATGAGAAATGGCTCACCCATAGGCCCTGTTTCAACCTATGAGCTGGGGCAGCCTTCTATAGGCTAACAGGACAGGAGGGAAAGCCAGGATTACAGCCTTGCTCACTAACCCATGCTGGGATAAATTTAAATTCAGCCAAGTTTCGGGGTGCCTGGGTGGCTGGGTCGGTTAAGCATCCGACTTCAGCTCAGGTCATGACCTCACCGCTCATGAGTTTGAGCCCCGCATCGGACTCTGTGCTGACGGCTCGGAGCATGGAGCCTGCTGTGGATTCTGTGTCTCCCTCTCTCTCTGTGCCTCCCCTGCTCATGCTCTGTCTCTCTCTCAAAAATAAACTTTAAAAAAATTAAAAGAATATTTCAGCCAAGTTTATACATTTACTATGATTATTGCCGCTGGAGATACAAAGATAAACAAGAGATGGTCCCAGCCCTCAGAGAGCTCACAGTCTAGGGTGGAAATGCTATTGTATTTGGCTGGGGTGTGGTTGGGGTGGGTCCAATCAAGAGAAGAATAGTTCTGGAATTTTTGAACCTGTCGAAGTGGTGGAGACTGTGGATGCCGTTGAGGGACACCATGGAATGCTGATCCAGTTTATTTCACCACAAAACCCGGAGTTGATCTCAAGCAGAAAGCGTGACTACTTAAGGGTATATATGAGCTGTAAAATTACAACTGTGAACTCCCAGGCCCACAAAAATAACACCTAGGTGTTGGGCTGAGCAGGATGCATGGTTCCCCCTTTTTTCTGTTAATATGAATATACTACTCGTTAATTCATTTTGTCATCTGCTGGTGCTTGTCACCAGACAAGCAGTCACAGGTGCCACAAGTGGAAGGAAAATGAAGTCTTGAGAAAAATCTTTCCATTCACTTAGCTGAAAACTGTGATTTGGGAAATGATCTCTCAATTTCTGTAGCAGCTCCAAGAGCCCCCAGGGTTCTGTTGAAAGGACGTGGGAGCATCTGAGGTAGAGAAGGAATGGACCTTATGTCCAGAAGGTTTATTGTTATTCTGATCCCAGCCAGGAAGTCCCTCCAGAAAGTACCCCCCGGGTTCTTGGGGAGGGAAAGAATAGAAGTTCCTACCTGGTAAGGACATGCCTCGCCCAGCTTTGTACATTCCCTTAGCACTAATATTGGTTCAGAACGTAGCTGCTTAGGAAGTAAACTGTTGGATGGCACCACAAGCTGGAATCTGGAACCTATATTCCGATAAGAACAATGTTATAGTGTTAAATTAATAATAAAAAGATAAAATTGGGTTAAAACAATCTCACAGGCTAATCTTGGAAGTTATCCTCCTATTTATTACATTATTTTTACAGAGTGGTACTTTCTTACATTTTTAGATTCCATTAGCAAATGTTTATCTCAAGATGATCATGTACCAAGCACTTGCTGGACATGCTTCCTCTTGAGTTAAATGGAGACAAGAATAATTCTTAACCTCATAGGTTTGTTATGGAGATTAAATGCATTATAATTTGCTTTTTATTTTTTTTTTAACGTTTATTTATTTTTGAGGGGGAGACAGAACGTGAGCAGGGAAGGGGCAGAGAGAGATAGGGAGACGCAGAATCTGAAGCAGGCTCCAGCCTCTGAGCTGTCAGCACGGAGCCTGACGTGGGGCTTGAACCCACGAACCTCGAGATCATGACCTGAACAGAAGTCGGACACTTAACCGACTGAGGCACCCGGGGACCCCTAAATGCATTGTAATTTGTAAGAGTGCTTTGAAGAGTGCCTGACATATAGACAATGCTTAAGAAATATTAGCTAGATATTTTGGGGATTACAGGTTTCCCCCACTATCCGAAAGTGGAATGTTCCTCTGAAAACTTCTGCAAGCGAAATGTTGTAAAGCAAAGAAGCAATTACTATTAATTTACATGAAAAATTATTGAGTGTTCCCAGACTCCAAAAATACCTTCCCCTAAGGCTTTTCTGAAACCTTAGGACATGGTTCGCTAATGGGTGCACGGAATAAACTGAGACAAAGCCCGGATGCTCACAGACACAGTTCAAAACTATAGCAGCTGATGCTGAGATGCTGAATGTGATACTCGGGAAGGAGCTTGGCGGGGCCTGTCTTCCTCTTGGGGTGGGCCTCCTCTATAACGGCTCACTGCAAAACACTGAATGCGGTTTTTGCCTTGCATTTTTCCCCCCCGAAAGCTAAAATCGTCTTTGGATTTCTTTTGCTTAGTGAAAACAGGTACTAGAGTAGGTCTTTCATAAAAGCAAAGTGGCATAGCACAAACTTTTGAAAAGCAAGAGATAACTTGGATTGCACAGCAATAGGACGGGGTCCCTTCCCCATGTGGGCATTTAAACAAATTTCTTTAACAGAACGTCTCAGTGGCTGGGGCCTGTCTGTATTATTAGTTTCTCGGTGTTCTGGTCTTTAAGGGACCAGCTGTTCCCCGCAGTTGGGGCTGGACTGGCCTGTGAGCAGTTGGTATTTGTCTGTGTGGTTTGACTGGTAAGCAGAACCCTTTACATTTTTCCCCTGGGGCTGAAGGATAGCAGAGCAGAGAAGTGGCAGAGACCTGCCGCCTGTTTCTGGAAACTCTAACCAGTGGCTTCGCCTCATGGGAATTTGCAGCTCTACGCTCTGCATGTTTGCTTGATGGCCGGGAAGGGCTGAGGCCCACAGATGTGAGGGCTACAGACTGGCATGCCTATTGTCAGAAACTCTTAGCTTTGTGAACGTGTGGGTCTCCCAAAGCCTGCACAAATCCCGCAAAGGCAACATTTGTTAGTTTGATATAAAGACTCTCCGGCCTGATCCGGAAGAAATAGGCGAAAGGAAATGTTTGACCTCTTCACTTTTCAAAATATGTCAAAGTCTTAAAGTTAGCTTCTTCACTTATGAGGTTCCAGAATTGTTTTTGGATATCCGAAAACAAACATACCAGTTTCTGAAGCTGTCAGAGATTTGGGATGGAATTTTTACATGCTTCCTGCTACTAAGCCTTGCAGAGCTCAAATTAGCCCCAAGTGGATTGAAGGGTGAAGGGACTACACTTTCATGCTGTTGAAAATCTTGATAAAATGCAGCTTATTAATGCCCGAGTAACACCAAGGTATATGGGTCTGACAAGCTGCAGGCAGACCGTGACCAGCGTAAGAGCTGTCTGTTGCAGAACAGAAAAGAGGGCTGTCCTCCAGAACTCATGTTCATTTCACCATTGGGATGCTACTCTTGTCTTTTCTGACTTGTTTCCATGATGAACCCCTCTGGTTTCAGGGGATCTCTGTTAATTTTGGTTGGGGTCTGCCTAAGCCCATATTCTTCTTTTTTTTAATGTTTATTTATTTTTGAGAGAGAGAAAGAGAGAGAGAGCTAGCAGGGGAGGGACAGAGAGAGGGAGACACACAGAATCTGAAGCAGGCTCCAGGCTCCGAGCCGTCAGCACAGAGCCTGATGCGGGACTCGAACTCACGAACTGTGAGATCATGACCTGAGCCGAAGTCGGACGCTTACGGACAGAGCCACCCAGGCGCCCGTCCCTGAGTGCATATTCTCTACCTTCACTCGTGGTAGAATAATTTCCCTAAATTCATCAACTTCTATATATTTTCATTCTTAACATAATTTTAACATGTTCCCTGTGAAGTCTTGGCCTTTATAAAGGAGAAATAAAACAGGTATAAAACCATTTAACCGAGAGTATATAGACTTCAGTTTTCAATCTCGGCAGGATTTGCAGGATTTCATGTTGTTAACTTTTCAGCTTAAAAGTTGGACAGAGATTTACTAAGAGGGAGCATATTTGTTTTGTCTTCTGTTCCCAAAGTTTCTTAAAAAGCACTGCCAAGGGGAAAGCTTATGAAAGTATCTTTATATTAATACTCACGATGGGGAATAAGGGACATCTTGAAGAACTACTGTTTTACCTTGCCATGTTTAGATACCAAGCTGAGGTTTAACTGATCCTGCAGTGAAACATGGGACATGAAACTGATTTTCATCAGTGCAGAGAAGCTGTCTCACACCAACCCCAAAACTGGATACTGCCTGTATCTTTTGAGTGATGGTAGGTGCAGGGGGGAGGGGGGGCGGCCACACAAAACATGCAGGTGGATTTCAGATAAGTTATTTTTATTGTTAGATCTTTACAGACCGATAGTCAATACAGTGATCCTTCAGATTTAATATAGGACTGGTGCTTGGATTTGCAAACGGATAGATAGAAAAGGGAGACTAACTGCCGAGATCATGTTTTCTGCATCAGTTCTGGTATGAATACTTTTCATATCTCCAAATACTCTTACTCTACGGGAGAATCTTGAGGCTGCCGTGGCTGCAGAGAGTAATCTTAGGTTCCGGAGCAAGGTCTCAGTAGAAAGAGAAGTAGAAGCATGGGGTACACGCCAGTGGATTCTCACTTATGGGGCCAGACCCACTGCTTGACAGGGATAGACCAGCTATGATGGTAAAAAGTGACTGTGGGGCATATTTGGGAAGTGTTTGCACTCAGGGACTCACTCACTCAAGCTGATTGAGGAAGAAGTACAACTACTTGTAATCAAGATTGATGACCTTCACTGAATAAAGAAAACCTTACCTGCCTTGGGATGAGAAGACTGGGAAAGAGAATGAGAGGCTGCATTATATCATGGGTTCATGGTTCACTTGGGATCTGTGCCATTCTAGTTCTGGCTGTGTGACACTCGTCAAGTTGCTTAACCTCTCTGGCCTTATTTTTCTCCCAGTACAGTGAGGA
The DNA here is from genome assembly GCF_016509475.1 of Prionailurus bengalensis. Lineage (NCBI taxonomy): Eukaryota > Metazoa > Chordata > Mammalia > Carnivora > Felidae > Prionailurus > Prionailurus bengalensis. The sequence continues at coordinate 102,382,323 of NC_057349.1, read as the reverse complement.
TACATACAGGAGGTAACTGTAAAATGAAATGATGAAAAGGCTCAGCCCAGGGCCTGGCACATAATAAACACCCAATAATTGTTAGTGGTATCCTTTAGAGTTGGGTTGGTATTTCAAGATTAACAAACACGAAAAAGCAATTTTAAGGGCAGAGAAGAAAAAAAATATGCACGTCTATTCTATTCGAGGTAAACCTGAAACGACCAATGTCATACATGGAATTCACTCATGATTTTGATTAGCACCTTAAAGGAAATGCCTCTGTTAGTTTTACTTTCTTAAAAGATACTTTTTTACACACCAAAGTCATTTTATTTTCAAGATCCTAAGGAAACGAGGGACATGGAAAGGAAATAGCATATGAATGTGACTGTATTATAAAACCAGTAGCGATCATGAATATGAGAATGCACTTAACCTTTTTAACTCCTCTGGGCAGATGAAGATTTTATGAGTGCTGAGGGGAGAACTCAAATATCCTTACTACTTAATTCTTTGGCATAAAGAAAGATATTATTATAATTAAGGTGCACTTTTCACTGATACTACTTTTATATATTTTTTTAAAAAATCAAGCTAAATGACTAATTACCATATATTTGATTTTAACTCTAGCATTTGCAAAATGCCTTAAAAATATTTTGAAGCACTTTTATGTTCTTTTAATACAACAACATTGTATGGTGGTCAGAGCAATTGTGGTGCCATTTTTTACATTCTGCAAACAAGAAACAGGCAAAAAAGGTTGAATGATTCAGCTAGCGGGGGCTGGGGTTGGCATTCAATAATCCTTATTTTTAGAACTTAAATTTGTTTTGATATTTATAGTTTGAAACAGATCGTTTAAATTGATCCATTCAACAATCCCAGGTGGAAGGCAGAATACTTTAAAAATCCATTTGACTCCTTAATCTCAACCAATGATCTTTCCACTTAATCATACAAACTCATTATTATAGTTCTGTATAAATATTCCAATTTTTAGAAAAATGATGTCTTAATCTTCAATCTGTTTATGTGGCACCTGTATACTATTTCTAATGAATAGTTTTTACCATTAAATTGAAGACAGACTCCAAAAGTGTCAAATCTCCTGACTAGTTGGGTAGACATTACAAACTCCAGCCTCACATTTGGGTGAAAGCTGAAAGCTTTGGTCATCCAGGAATCTATAAACACAAAATGACTGAAGTATATTTAAAAAATTTTTTCACATAGACCAATGGTTTCATGCAGATAGGACTTGCATGAGGAAAGTTTGGGAAATGTTTCTGTGTCCCACATCAAGTGCCTGTTGGTTTTGGATGTTTTCATATGCTTCCTTTTGAGGAAACTTTCACTGTTCAGAGTGTGGTCAAGCTTGAGGACCTTCTGGAGGACAGACATTCATCTGCTGGCTCCTAGGGGCATCTCAGCTCTGGTGACTTCCACTTGTTCCTAGAGGGGACCCTAGAATGTGCTAAACCTTTAATAAACCCTTAAAACCCTTAAAAAAACTTTAAAAAATCTCATAAGTTTGAGATGACATTCAGAAATAAAGAGTAACTTCTTCCTATCTTTATGCTACTTTGGAATGCACTCTCCACCCTTGACCCCCACCTGGCCTGGGTCAGTTGAATCACTTAAGCGATGGGAATTAAATGTTGTGGAAGCTGGAGCAAATGTTTAAAAGAGTTTTTGGAAACCTTACCTAGGGCTTTCCTGATCAAGGCAAATAAGAAAACAGTCACCTCTTCAGCCCTTGGTAACTTCTAACTTATTGCTTTGTGAACACCTGTAACTTTTATGGTCTGTAGCACTTTCTTTGAGGTCTGTCACCTTGCATTGTGTTATTACTATTCTTATCTTTTTTATGGACATACTTTGCTTTCCTCAATTAATTTCATTGATTGAAGGACAGGATACATTTTACAGTTGTGTATCTCTGTGGGTTCTTATATATTTACCCGGGTAATCTACACTGAGGAGATATTCAACACAGTGGTTATTGCTAATAATAAGTACAGATACCCTATCAGAGATTCTGATGCTTTCTGTCCCCTACGAAAGGAATGGAGAGTGTATCCCTTTCCTAGAGAGGCGCTTATGACTTTATTAAGTTGACACATTGATTTATATAAACATGGCTGAGTTGAAAAAAAAAAAGCCTCAGAAATAATTTAGGGAAATCGACTGAAGTTAAATATCAAAGAGTTACACCATTCACTGTTGAACAGTTCTGGTTAGATTAATCAATAATGTAACAGCCCAAACTGAGTTCAAGTATATGGGGATAGGTGAGTTCTTCCTTCCTTGTAGTTAGTTCACCATATTTTAGGAAGATATTACAGGAATTAGAGTCAGAAACTTTGTTGGGAGACAAGATAAATTGTTTAACTGCAGTATAGTTTTATTTGGAAGAAAACACAGAAAGATCTTTTTACTCAAAGTTACCAAGAGAAACACACAAGCTTCACTCAGTAGCCTATGTAAATAGTATCTTAATTACTTTTCAAAACAAACCACATTTGAGCTGATACACACAGGAAGCTGCTTCAGCTCACAGCACTAATTATAGTAACTTTGACAGCATCATACCTCTACTTCTCTATCTCCTGGCCCTTGTTCCCCCTCCAAATTTTGGATTTACTTTCATCTTAATGGGAGGGGCATCGTGACTCTGTCAACAAATGGTACACTGGAAACCAGGGTCCTAATGTAAATGGAGACACTCCCTTCATCGGTTAACAATAGAATCAGGCATTTCTTCTCTTTTTTCTTGCTCAGGCAAAGACAGATGTAGTTTCTCTAAGTGTGTGTGTGTGTGTGTGTGTGTGTGAAATCATCGAAATAGCAGCATAGATTTTTCCAGGGATTTTAAAAGTATATATAGCAATAAAGTGGAAAATAGAGGATATATTTGGATAGTCTGGGTCAACTTTTTCTTGAACTGTACAGATAACAAATATTTTTCAGATAATTGCCTTATTTTTGCCTAGGCAGTTTGTCTATGTAGTACAAATAACCTTAGCAAACCTAAGGAGTGCCATGGATGAGAAAACTATCCCTCCCCATGGTATGTTCATAATGGCATTTAAAGTTGGCTTTAGGGGCGCCTGGGTGGCTCAGTCGGTTGAGCGTCTGACTTCAGCTCAGGTCACGATCTCGCCGTCCGTGGGTTCGAGCCCTGCGTCGGGCTCTGGGCTGATGGCTCAGAGCCTGGAGCCTGCTTCCGATTCTGTGTCTCCCTCTCTCTCTGCCCCTGCCCCGTTCATGCTCTGTCTCTCTCTGTCTCAAAAATAAATAAAACGTTAAAAAAAAATTAAAAAAAAAGTTGGCTTTAGAATTTCAAGATATATTTGCATACTGTGTGTATCCCTAAAAACAACTACACTGTGTGTATAATCGTAGCTTGTTATGAGCGACGTTGTAATTTCTGCCTGCACAAAATACCTCTGCTAGGCTTCACATCACCTTGGTTGGAAATTCCTTTCATTTGTGACCAGTGTGATCCCCAAATACGAATTTGCTGAGTGAACTTCTATATTGTTAAACTCTCTTAGACCCAATCACCTCATTTGTAAATTGAGGGGTTGGATAAACTCTACTTTCTCTAGTCTGTTTTCCCATGTCCCTTCTCTTTTCTCTCCTAAGGACTCAGTTTTGTCTTTAGTGTTTTCTTGTATTGAACTTATAGAGTGTTACAGATAATTTTAGTTATACTACAATCAATCAAAATGTCAAATTCTAATCCTAGAAAAACAGATCCTAATTGACTAAGATTGCCCTTAAACACTTTCTTATCAAGGAACTGTTCCCTAGGCAAATCTCTGTAACCTTTCTCTGAAAAGACTCAAAGAAGTTCTGAACCTCCACTTGAACTCCCTTTTTTCAGTCTTTACCTTTTCATCACCCTCCACCCTTCTACCAGTGGGCTAATGGCTACAAATAGTTGATACAGAGCTAGCCTCAGTTGGATCAGGTCTTACTTTTTTTTTTTTAAGGCTAGGCAGTGTGAGTACAGTAATTTTTCCAACTTTTTCCGAACATCTTGAACTCAAGAGCACATATCCATATTGTGAGAGATACTTAATCTTAGGGGGGCAAGGCTGGGGCTGACTTCTATGCCCACCACCCTAGGCCTTTTGGCCTTACCCTCACAAATTCTCAGCTGGCTCTGTCTCCCTCAATTTGTGCGGAGCAACAACGGTTGTGCAGTGAAGGAAGCACATACCTAAATACACACACATACACACATACACAGAGTTCATGAAGTTTCTCCTAGCAGAGTAAAATACCACTGAATGGATGCATTTGGAAGAGGAGGGGATGAAGAGGAGACTGTCATTTTTTTTTTTTACCTGGGGTATAATTCACATATGATGTTACATATATGTACATATTATATTACTTTCATGTGTAAAACATAATGATTCAATATTTGTATATGCTATAAATGATAACCATGATAAGTCTAGTTAACATCCATCACCATACATAGTCACAAATTATTTTTCTTGTGATGCTAACTTTTACGATTTACTCTTTCAGCAATTTTCAGATATGCAATACAGTATTATTGACTATAGCTGTGATGCTTTATGTTATATCTTCATGACTATTTAACTTTATTTCTTATAGATAGGGGTTTCTTATTTTTTAATTTTTATTCAATTTATTTAATCTAAAAAAACCCACAACAGTTTACTCATTTCTCCCACCCCTATTCCCTTCTTCTTGCAACCCCATCTATTCTCTGTATCTATGAGCCTGTGTTTTATTTATTTATTTTTGATTCTATATACAAGAGAGATCATAGAGCACTTCTATTTCTCTAACTTATTTCAGTTTTCACTTAGCATAATGCCCATGAGTTTCACCTATGTTGTTGCAAAAAGCAAGATTTTATTCTTTTTTATGAATGAGCAATATTCCCTTGTGTGTGCGTGTGTGTGTGTGTGTGTGTGTGTGTGCATACCACATTTTCTTTAACCAATCATCCATCAGTGGACACTTAGGTTGTTTCAAAATCTGGCTATTGTAAATAATGCTTCAGTGAACATAGGGGTGCATGTATCTTTTCAAATTGTGTTTTTATTTTCGATAAAGATGCAGAAGTGAAATTGTTGTATTCTTGCCAACATTTATCAATTTCTTGTCTTTTGGATAATACGAGTTCTAACAGGTGTGAGGTGACATCTCACTGCGGTTTTGATTTGAAGTTCCCTGACAATTAATGCTATTGAGCATCTTTTCATGTGTCTGTTGACCTTCTGTATATTTTTCTTGGAAAAATGTCTACGCAGATCCTTTGCTCAGTTTTTAATTAGATTGCTTTTTTTGTGACTGATTTGTAAATTCTTTGTATATTTTGGATACCAGCACCTTATTGGATATTTGATTCGCAATTATTTTCTCCAATTCAGTAGGTTGCCTTTTCATTTTGTGATGGCTTTTTTTTTTCCTGTGCTGAAGCATTTTAGTTTGATGTAGTCTCACTTACTGATTTTCGCTTTGTTGCTTTAGCTTTTGGCATCAGATTCAAAAAATCATTGTCAAGACCTATCAAGGAGCTTACTGCCTATGTTTTCTTCTAGAGTTTTATGATTTCAGGTCTTTAATCAACTTTGAGTTAATTTTTATATATGGCATGAGATAGTGGTCCAGTTTCATTTGGACCATTCAGTTTTCCCAGCACCATTTATTGAAGAGACTGTCCTTTCCTCATTGCATATTCTTGGCTTTTTTGTTATAAATTAATTGACAATATATGCATGAATTTATTTCTGGGCTCTTTTTCTGTTCTATTGATGTATGTGTCTGCTGTTTTTATGCCAATGCCATACTGTTTTGATTAGTCTAGCTTTGTAATAGAGTTTGAAATTAGGGAGTGGGATGCCTCCAGCGTCATTCTTCTCTCCCAAGTTGCTTTGAGTATTCAGGTGAGCCCATCGATTTTTAACTCTAGGAGCCTGAAAGTATGTCCCATCTTATGTTCAGTTATATTTCCATAGGACACACAGGCATTTATGGAGTACTCACTGTGTTTTAAGCCAGTGGGGTGGGTTCTGTGTAGGTGGGAGATGTACAAAGCTGGATTGTGTGTTTGTCAAGTTCATTTTCTAGCAGTGGGGCTCCCCCCACCCACTTCTAAATGCCTTATAATTTAAATACCATTAAATGCATAATCCAGACAAAACTTGCCAAGTTTAGTCTTGAATAACACCTGATTCCCACCTGAAACTGCAAATAGTCTCAGGTTTACTCAGAACTTGGCTTTCATACAGCTACCTCAAGTTCCAGGCTCAATGAAAGGTGAGTAAGCCTTGGGGATGCTCTCAGCATTTCAAGCATGAGCTTAGAAAAGTAATGAAATGAACAGCCAGTCAAGGACTGTCAATTGAAAATGCTTCATATCTCTCCAAACTGAAAGTGATCATAAAGAAAACATTTCATCCCTCCCCACCTCTCTCCCTTCTTTCCACCCTCTGTCCTTCCTTCCTTCCTTCCTTCCTTCCTTCCTTCCTTCCTTCCTTATAAAAGCTATATATATTAGTATAATGTGTTGGACTTTCCAGAATAACCCTCTGACCCCAATATTGTGCACTTCCTTTATTAATCAGAGTGAGACTATGAAGTGTGAAATACATCTTAGAAACAGCTCAAGAAATCACTCAAAATTTCTCCACTTCATGATGTACTTTTACAAGTGACGATTTCAAAGCAGATAATTCCAGGCTACTCTAAAGTAAGGTACTGTCCCCAATTCAGCAGTTATTTTCAGCAAGACCTCAATGCTCTCTTTACAGCTATCCGTTGAGCACCCCTGCAAACTCATGCTGTCATTCCAAACTTTTCCAAGTTTCTGCTGCCAGGATCTGTTGAAGGTTTTGCTAAAACTGTCTTTAAGATGTTATGCATTTTCCCTCTGATGAGCGAGTTAATCTGATGTATTAGAGAAAATCATTCTTTGAGAATGATTTAGTGTCTTAACAGTAATCCTTTATTTGTCATTTTAACTTGCCTTTTAAATGAAAGGATTTTACCTCTACTGTAATTTCCCTTTAATTGTTTTGACTTAATATTTGTTCTAATCTTAACCTAGGGACAGAAGTCCAATCTCTTCCATTTATTGAACATTTGGGGATGGGTGGGTATAGTTAAAAGGGAAGAGTTTCATGAAACATGGTCATAGACAGGAAAACAGTCCTATTGAGAGTAAATACGATTGACCCATTTCAAAGTCCTCATTTAAAACTCTTCATATCTTACTTTCTTTACAAAACCTCTCCAATTACATGAAGTAAGGAGTTGGAGGAAAAGGTAAAAATAATCTTTCTAAAATTACCTTTGAGAGTCTGCTTATTTCGCTCATGACTTATAGGTATGTATTTTAAGAGCAATATATTATTCATTTTTTTCATCATAGTGTTTAAGCTTTTGGAGGTTAAATATATAAATTTTAACCTTGAATATGGAGCCCAATTCAATTTAGTTGGTCTTTATAGCCAAAGTACTGACAAGGTCTTGATTGTTCTTCTTCTTACATTATAAGAACTCCATGTCTAGCATTGGTCTTGGTGACTCAGGCTAACAAGCAGGCATTCCCATTAATAAATAACAACCAAGCAGGTAGAACAAATCCATCTTGAGGACTGAAACAGTAGAATGGATAATCATATCAACTCTTAGCCCATGGCAAGTCTATGAATGTTTACGAGGAAAATCCATTTCCTTGTTCATTCATTCATTCATTCGTTCATTTGAGATTTTTTTTTTTTTTTTTTTTTTTTTGGCAAGCTTCCAATGTATAGCGATAGACATTCCAGATCAGGGTTTGTTAAACTATGACCTGCAGGCTGAATCTGGCCAGCTGCCTGTTTTTGCACAGTTCATGAACTAAGAATGGTTTTTACATTTATTTTTTAAAGATTTTTTTAAATGTTTATTTACTGTTTGAGACCGAGAGAGAAAGAGAGAGAGAGAGAGAGAGAGAGAGAGAATATGAGTGGAGGAGGGGCAGAGAGAGGGAGACACAGAATCGGAAGCAGACTTCAGGCTCTGAGCTGTCAGCCCAGAGCCTGATGCGGGGCTCGAACTCACGAACCGTGAGATCATGACCTGAGCTGAAATCGGACGTTGAACCGACTGAGCCACCCAAGCGCCACAGTTTTTACATTTTTAAATGGTTTACACATAATCAAAGAAGGATAATATTTTATAAAACATCAAAATTGTATGAAATTCAAATTTCAGTGTTCAGAGCTAAAGTTTTAAGGGAACACAAACACACACCAATTACCTGTTGTCTATGGCTGCTTTCATGCTATCAAACCAGAGCTGGGAAGTTGTAACAAATACCAAATAGCCTGCAAAGGCTAAAACATTTACTGTCTGGCGTTTTATGGAAAAAGTTTGCTGATCCCCATTCTAGACTCTGAGACTTCAACAATGAGCAAAATGGGGGGAAAAAAAATTCTGTATTTTTGAAATTACATCCTAACAGGAAATCAAGAAAAATAAATGAACAAGATGATTTCAGACCTTTGAATGTATTAGAGAAAATGCAACAGGATATGTGACAGAGGATGTAGATGGTTAATTTAGGAGGTCTCCTCGGCAGCTGGGCTGAATGCTGAATGACAAGAAGTCAACCGGGAAGAATCTGGAAACAGAAAGTTCCAGGGAGAACAGCAAGTGGAGGGGCTGAGCAACAAGGAAGTAAGTCTGTATCACAGAGGGATGGGGAGAATAGCAAGAGGGAACAGACAGGGAGCTAGAATCAGGCTGCGGCCAGTTCACAGAAGGCCACTTTGGATGCAGCAAATGTGTATTTTTCTCTACGGCAAAGAGAATTCTCTGAAATGTTTTGTGCCCAGGAATGACATGATCTGAATTGATTTTTACAAAGATAACTTTGATGATGGTATGGAAAAGAGATTCTAGTGGAAGTCAAAATGGGTGCAAGCCGTTGGAGGCTGTTGCAAGGAACCCAGCGTGAGCTGGTGGAGGTTTGCATTAGGGTCACAGCCAGAGAGAGAGACGGAAGAAATCGGAGAGATTTAGAATTTAGTCTAGAGGTGAGCTGTCAAGGCTGCTTTGGGGGAAGGCGAAGGAAAGAGAAAAATCACTGTGGGCTATGCTTGGCTTTGGGGCTCAACTGGCCATTTCCTAACAAAATTATATTTAAAAACTATTGAAAGATATGAACTTATGTCTCCAACCGGACTTTTCGTCTCATGAGCAAATACTTGTTTTGTACCAGAAGTGTAATCGGGCATATCCTTTAGTGCTTTACTAACATTTTTCTTTCCCATCTTTCCTGAATGTAGAAAATGATGGACATCATCCACAACCCATATTAACTAAAAGGACAGATGAAGAATTTTAAACTGAAGTCCCCACGTGGACCTCTTTCTATGAGGCTGAGGAAGAGGTGTAGGTGGCCACGCCATCAGCGGTGGTCTTCGCCTTGCACAGGCGATCTGTCGTCGGTGTGTGGCTAGGGCAATGAACAAGGAGATTTCCTTGGGACATTCTCACTATGCCTCTTAATTCCCACAGGTGTTTCTCACATTGATTCAGTTGTTTCAGCTCAGCCGGTCACACGTACATAGTCGACGTATCCGGCCAAATAGCAGGAACCTGTTTTTCCCCGGCTGCAGAAACATTCTGTTTGCAGAAAGAAAACACATTCCCTCTAGTTTTGTCAGCATGATCAAACCCTGGCGGTGTGTATCTGCAGAAAATTATTGCGCGAAAATCGGGGATGTCATCTTACCAACACTATCATTAAAAAGATGAGACGAAGGAACAGAAAGACCTTTCCTGGATTTTTTTTTTCTATCTCCTGTAAAAAGGAAACCTGGAAGCTTTAAACCTGTGCCCCAAACCTGCACACAGATGGTCCTTCTAGGGACGCTAATGGCTTAGGAGGATGACATGACTTTGAACAGTTTCAGTCACTGAGATGGTTGAAAACACGAAATAAACTGGTTGATAGGAAGGTTGCAGTAATTAGCATCAGACTCAGTAGGACTTGGTGGCAGACCGTGTGTTAGGCTATGAGTGTGAGAAAGACAGAGACGGGAACACACAAACACACACACATACATGCAGAGGTGATTCTTGGGTCCAGACTTGACAGCCTTTTCTGAGACAGAAAATCCCCAAAGAGAAGCCACTTGGTTGATGAAGGGAATGACCTCAGTTTGGGACCTATGTTGATTCTTGTTTGCTCATTTGTCTCCACTGAAAGACACTCAGGAAAAAATTACAGATATTGGCCAGAAATTCATAGAGAAGACATGGAGATTAAAGATTTGTGGTGATTTTAGAATCTTGGGAATAAATAAGATAGCCAAGAGAAAGTGCACAGAAAGAAAAAGGCTAATATTTACTCTTTAAAGGGTAAGCATAAGTGAGAAGAGAAACTTGTAAAGGAGACTGCAAAGGAGGAGGCAGAAGGTAAGCAGTAAACCACTAGTATGAGGAGCCATGGAAGCCACAGAGAATATTTTCAAGAGTGATCAACAGTGTTAAATGCTGAAGAAAGGCAAGTGATAAAGTAACTGAAAATCCACTGAATTTATCCATACTTACACTTTGGTGATCTCGGTGGAAGCAATTTTGGCAGAATCATAGCAGAGAAAACTTGATTACAATGGATTAAGGAGTATGAGTGGCCAGTGGGAGACCAGGATGGGTATAGCCACGTTTTTCAAGGAGGTTGTTAACGAAGCCTAGCAGAGTAGGATATGTGATTAAAACGATGTTGGAAAAAGGAAGATCCTTCCTCCCCAGTCATACACTTTGAGTTGGTTTTTTTTTTTTTTTCAACATTTATTTATTTTTGGGACAGAGAGAGACAGAGCATGAACGGGGGAGGGGCAGAGAGAGAGGGAGACACAGAATCGGAAACAGGCTCCAGGCTCTGAGCCATCAGCCCAGAGCCCGACGCGGGGCTCGAGCTCACGGACCGCGAGATCGTGACCTGGCTGAAGTCGGACGCTTAACCGACTGCGCCACCCAGGCGCCCCTTGAGTTGGTTTGAATACTGATGATACAGAGTAAAAAAGAGAGAAGGTTAGCATGTAAGAGAGACAGAGGGATTATTACAGATCAGTGTCCCAGAGAACACTGAGATGATATTTACAGTACATATCGAGGAATTGGCTTTACCTAAGACGATGAATTCTGCTATTTTTCCAGTATGAGAAAAGAAACGGGGGGATGAAAACAAATAGATTTCATAGATAGTAGATTTCATAGATTTGATAGTAAGAAGAAATTCTCTTACGATGACTTCTATTTTCTCAGTGGAGTAGGAGGAAAGGTTATCAGATGGAAATGCAAGGTAAAGTATAGCTGTCAGAGATTCGAGGTGGGGGCGCGTGGAAAGAGCTTGAAGCAGTGTGAAAAATGGAAGCATGGCTAAGGAATTTTGGTCAGCTCCTAGACAGCCAGGTTGGAGAGCCCAGCTGAGAGGGGTGATCACAGATTTATGAAGGCAAATTGCCCGATTGTTACTTCTCAACTACACCATGGAACACTGACCCAAACCTGGTATATTGTACAGAAAAAGTAAACAGTTGAGTTCACCTAGTGTTGGGGTCTTGCCAAGCTATGAAAGACAGTGGGGCAGGGGAATCCAGAGTATTGGTGAGAGAGGAGTCAGAATGTTCCGTCACAGAACTTAAGCAGGGTACTTATGGAAGTAAAGATAGGAGAGGGCTGTTGGGCAAGAAAAGAGTAGAAGGAGACTGGAGGTCTTGAAGAATTCTAAGCACTCATTCTAGATCCAATATACATTTGATGAATACTTAGTTGATACTCTGGATTTTTACATTTAAAGTTTAGTATTGGTTAGTAAACATAGTATTTAAAGTTAGCTAAAAATTTAAAAGACTTGACCCACGTAAAAAAAAAAAAAACAGTGGTACGTATAAGTCAGATATGAATGCCAATAGTTCAAATTTTAGCAGCAGCAGAGTAATTTTTTGGAGTTAAGTCCCTGAAATTGGCTCATTAAAGATATTTTGTAGCATCTTGTTCAGAAATGGCTATGAATTTTTCTTTAATGAATCATCAAAACTTTCTTCTCTTCCTCTTCCAAGTTCTCCTCCTACTTCATTTTAAGGAGGTTTATAATATTTTTACACTCGAAAGCTAAACTTCACTTAAAGGCTTTGCCAACATGATGTTCATTTCATAAACAAATTAATTCAAGCACAGACAAGTTATACTTGTCTGAGTTTCTGCAGAAAGTTTTTGCCGGAACCAGCAATAGAACTGGAGTTTCCTATCTGCAAATGAGGTAACTATTTTAGAACATTCTCTGCTGTATATTTAGTGGGTAAAGACTGGCAAACTCGTTATACAAGATGATTGGATCAGGGCTCCCCCGCCCCCCCCCACTCACACCTTTTTACAACATTGCCTTCTGCATGGAGATTCTCAGTTTCTTCATTAACCTCAATTAAGTTTACTAAAGGAATGTTGATTTTAGTGAAAATTTACAAACTATTTCAGTATTTTAAATGCTTAGCCATCTCTCACCATGCTAAAAGAACTTTTTCAATTATAAATTTACAGTGACAGATATATCGTTGAAATGATAAAGCCTAGGCCATTTTATAATTCATATGTATAGATGGAATTTTGATCACTGGATATACTATAACAGTAGAGTCTAGGTTTTCATAGAGTTTATTTAACTTCTAAATGTAAAGCTATTTTCACTTATTATAATAGAAATATACATATATTATAGAAACGTTAGAAAACACAGATACATAAACAGAAGAAAAATAAAATATATTATTCTGAGTTAAACTCTTTGGACACTTCGGTAGGTATAGTCTCATACCCAACCCCTTCCTTTTTTTTTAAAGTCTATGATTACATTTTTCTTTTCTTTTTTTCATGTTTATTTTTGAGAGAGAGAGAGAGAGACAGAGAGAGAGAGAGAGACAGAGCATGAGAGGGGGAAAGGCAGAGAGAGAGAGAGAGGGAGACACAGGCTCCAGGTTCTGAGCTGTCAACACAGACCCTGATGCAGGTTTCGAACTCATGAGCTTGGAGATCATGACCTGAGCTGAACTTGTACCACCAACTGAGACACCAAGGTGCCCCCCCCCACTCCCTTTCTCTATATAGATGTTTATGAATATATATATTCATATATTCATATGCTTATGAATATATATACATATATATCACATCACATATACACATTATTTTACTTGATTGTATACCTAATAATTACATTTATACACCATTATGTACCAATAGCTATATTTTGTATTTTCACAACATTATTTTTAGCAGTTGTATAATACACTATTATGGAGGCACATTCTAACTTATTTCACCAGTTTCTACTACTGGACATTTGAGTGTTTCTAAAATTTTGTGATTTCAATCGGCGCAGTGTTATACACCTTTTTACATATATCTTTCTGTGCTTTCTTAATTATTTCCCAAGGCTAAATTTCCAGAGGAATAACTAGGCCCAAGTTGTGGGCATTTTAAAGTCTTGTAATTATTACTAACTTGTTCTCCAGAAAGTCTTGTAATTTAGACCTGACCAAATAAATATGGGAATGTCTCTTTTCTCTTCACTAATGGAGATTAAGCTATTAATTTTCATGGTCTCATTTGGATTTTTACAATGACTGTGAGATAGCAGAACAGATTAGGAAAAAAATGCTAATGGTCACACATCTAGAAAGTAACAGGACTGGGAGTCAAGTTTTCTGACTAGCCATACCACATACTTCTTTTATATGACACATTTCTTACCATCATGCTGTTGATGATGGCAATTCCAAGAAAGTCATCAGGAAAGAACCTGAGTGAGAATTCTTGAATGCCACAGCTTGACTCATGTCTGTGTGGCTGGCCGTGCCCTGGCCCCCAGCCATTGGACTGTGGGTGGCACAATTCTAGTGTTCTGAGAAAAAGGCAATGTTGTCACACTGCTTGCCCAAGCCAGCACTGAAGCCAATGGAAAAGGGAGGAGGAAAAAAGCAGTTGAAGGTCACCAAATTATAGTAACGTGTCCCTAAAGCCTTTCGGTTCTTGCCCTAGGTTACGATTGAAATAATCCAGATCATCCATCTGATCTGAAGATTTTTAACTGATGAGTTTATTTTTAATAGTTTTCAGTTGTAAGTTTCATACAAATAGAATTCTGTTTTTGTTTTCATGTATACAAACATACAAGTATCCAAGTTCTTATAAGGGAAACAAAAAAACAGGTGGTAAAGAAAGAGTTCCCTTTTGGATAGAAAGGTGTAAAAGTGGGTTTTATTTTTTTCTTGGTATTATATGGTTTAGTAAATTTAATTCAGGTTTAAGTTGCGTTTGCAGTGTTGTAAAAACTATTTGGCCGTAGAATCATGTAGAAAACTGTTATGCAAAGGTGCAAGTGATATTTGTTAAGGGCCAATAATACTCCAGTAATCGGCCTTCTAAGGCATTCTGGTGTTAGTAAGATGATCAGTTACAGGTCTCTCATCAAGAGTGTCTCATCACATAGGTACAAGAAGACTGCTCCAGAAAGCTTTCTTGACCACGAGTCTTGGCTTGGTGCAAGCCAGGAGTTGCTCTCTTCTGCACTTCAGCCTTGCTTTACTCTCCATACAATAAATTCAAGCCGTCTATTCACCTGCGTGTTGTGCCCATTGGACAACGAGCCCCCCGAGGGCAGGAATTGTGCTCTGATGTGTACTGTGTTCACCACGAGAGACTGCGTAGAAAAGAAACCGTGGGACCCTAACAGACAGAACCAAATTATAGCATGGGAAACATAACATCATATTTTATCATTTTGGGGTAGTAATTATATTTTGGTTATTATATTCACTGCCTCTCAACAACATTGGGCTACACTTGTCAAACTGATTAAATACATTTAAATTACATTAATAACAAATTTCAGCTTTTACTAATTTTGCAAACTTGGGCAAATTTTTTAATTTACGACCTTAATTTTTCTCCTCTGCCAAGTCAGGGTGTTAGAATTCTCAACTCATGTTGGTGAGACCTAGCCTGGTATTCAGAGATGGGGTAGAATACATCAGGATCTTCATTATTTGTACTTTGTACTTTGAAAATGTCTGTACTTTGATACTTGTACTTTGTACTTTGAAAAAACATACTCAGTATCATTATATAATTTTGTATTTGGAAAATAAAATGAAAGGTACTATTTCTGTAACATTAAACAATAGAAAAAGAAGTTCTGGAATATGCTGACTGCCAGGTTTCACAGAGGTTGGGGGTCAAACTCTTTTCAGGAGGTTGTATAAGAATCTCCAGTGTAGGTGTGGGAGGGACCATAATTTACATTATTTTATGTTTTCCACTGAGTTCAATCAAAGTGAGAGATACTGCATTCATCTGAAGAAGTTCCAGTCACCTAGAATTCCATCATGGCTGACATAAACCTTGTTTTTCTTTGGATTCATTGAGAAGTTCAATCACTTTTTTTTTTTTTAAGCTTGTTTTGAAAAAAGGCAAAACTATAGATCACATTAAGACTAGGCTCAGAAAAAATAAACAGGATAAGGAAAACAGCCAGACTGAGTTACCAAAGTGCCAATGTGTAGAACTGTTGTAACTTCATGGACTTGCCCACATGATTAAGGGATGGGCTGATAGTTTGGTTCAATTGTAGCTTGGACGATCCTGTGAGAGAGTTGAAACACGGCATGGCATGTTTAGGTGATTGGTTGCTGACTTTTTGAGGGACTGGAGGCTGTGTTCTCACAGCTCTTGGGGTCTCTACTTGAAGGAGTGTTTTAAAGGTTAACTCCACGGTTTGGCGTCTGACTGGCTTTTTCATACAATAAAATGTTTCCGGGTCACAACCTGCATGGCTTTCACATACCGTTCCCGTCATGAGTGTCCGTAACCACAACAAAAGGATACAGTGATTTGAAATGCCTTAAAAAAAATAGAGACTGAAATGTCACCCCATTAGAAGAGTTGATCCACAATTCACTTCTCGTAATCTCCTCTGTGGCTCTCAGCTGGCTTGCGTTAGAGACAGCTGTGCTATTTATACTCTATAACTGTTGGACACCTGGTCCATGCTCTTCAACCCTCCGGTACCTCGATGGCTTGGCCACACTCCCGTTGTTCCATGAGTCAACTGTAGCCTGACATTTTTCATACCAGTTATAGGCCAACCTGAGCTACCTTTACCTTCTATCTTGCCTGTGTATATACCAGGTATACAGAAGCAGAACCCATTTGTCTGTTTTGTGTTCTTTTTAAGCACTGATTCTAAACTACTACATAGCTTTAGACTAAGTTAGGGCATTGTTAAATTTTAAGCATAGTTTACAGATTTAGCGTAGCATTTCTAAAATTTGATTTTTAGACCTAAATCTTGAGTACTTTAGGTACTAACTCTGTTAGTTCAGGTCTTCTGAAAAGAAGCTGAAAAGAAGCTGTGGGATTAGATGGGTGAGAGACTAATTGGGGGAAACATTAGTGAAGGGAAAAAAGAGTGGGGGGCATGAGTAGACAAGAAGAAGCTTCAGCAGAGACGAGAGGATTGGGTTGGAGGTAGCCTCAGACCATAGTACAGTTCTGAGAAAGTCTTAGCTAGGCCAGTGGGGATCCCTGAGTTCGTTTCCTATCAGAGGAGTCCCGTGTCAGGCAGAAGTGGCCCGGGCTTACTACGCCCACTGCATTCTCATTGTCTGGGAACAGCCAGTGGGAAGGAAACCTAACCTGAATGCTGCAGTGGATCCAAAGTTATGGCAGTTTGAGGCTAGGTTCCCTGCAGCAGTTATTCTGGAAGACAGAGTTGAAAAGGGTAGATACAATGGCCCCTGAAGTGCCCAAGCATGTGACCTTAAATCCTCAGGATCCTCAGCAGGACTTTCCAGAAGTTATGGGCATTATTCCCTCTTTTCTCCACTCCCACCCCCAGCCCAACTCATGCCGATTCATTCTATTCCTAGACTCTCAGTCCCCTCAGAACAAGTTTAGGTAGAGAAGCTACACTTCTGGAGGCTCACTTTTTTTTTTTTCATGGTTTGTTTTTATTTCCTAGCAAATAAAACCACCCCTTAAAAAAAAAAAAATCCCAATTCCACAAGCATTTCAGGAATGAAATTCCCAGCACTGTGTTAAACACAGACACAAGATACCTTAGACACATCAATGGACCCATACCCTAGAAAGGTATGTACATATCAGCAGAAACTGTAATAATGTGATAGAAGTAGATGAACAGACTGGACACTGAAGGGGACTGTCTTGACCAGCCTGGGCAAAGTCTGAGCAGAGTCTTCAAGGACAAATACAACTCACTCAGACAGAAAAAATGCAGTCAGAGGCATGTCTAGGCAGAAGCCAGAGAGTATGAGGAATGGACTATAAGAAACGGATTATTCCTGGAAGATAAAGGGAAAGACTTAGATATAAGCAGCGTCCAGATTTATGTTAGGGAACTTGTACTTGATGGCGTTAGCCATGGTCATAGGTGCATTTTACAAGTGTGGCAGATAAGAGGATAGGAATCCTGGGGAAAGATTCACTTACATTCAGAAGACTTGAGTTCTAATCTCAGCATCACAGCTCGCCACAGTTTAGGCCAGTCACGTGACTCCAGAAACAGAAGTTTCTGTTATTTATAAACTGAAATAATGACACTTGGCCTGACCCCTATGGAGCTGTGGTGAGGATCAAACAAGTTGAGACAAGATTTTCTGAAAGTACTGTGCAAACTTTCAGCCCGTAAATATTAAGGGACTGTTATCACGTACTGCTCAGGAAATAACAGCACCTGGGAAAACCCACAGAGTGTGGTTTTGTAAGAAGTTGCTCAGCCCTCAAGGGAGAAAATGCCAGGCTCAACATTGGCCAAGAGGAACAGATCTGGGAAATTACGACACGAGGTAAAGCAAATGGGGTTTCTGTTTTGTTTCTGTAGATCAAGGTTTCTTAATTGTCATTTCTCATTGTTTACCGTTCCTCATCACGGGTGGTTCTGAAATGAGAGGAAGTTTGGTCAGGGACTACTAATGAGGCAGAGGAGGTGGTTCCAACTCACTTGTAATAAATTGAAACTGAACTACTTTAACGTGGAGAAGGTCGTAGGCTAGACATTGAGTATGTGAATGGACATTCTCATAAGGATGAAAAACAAGTTCAGCTTTACCAGAAAACTTTCCAACGTTCCAGGGGTACGATGAAATCCATGTCTTCTCATATTCCCAGGGACAAATAGTGTATATTATCAGATAAATCAGATTTGCCCTATCACTTCTCTTCTGGGGAAAAAAAAAAAGTCCTTCTCTTATTAGTCCAGTTTTGTTGATGATTTAATTCTCAAGGAAAAAACTACTAAGAATATAATCAATATACTCAATGTTGGTGAGACCCAGAGGCCAGGCCTTATACACAGATTATCAATACACATATAAAGATATGGAAAATCTCCATGTAAAGACTCCCATTATAGAGACTATTCCTAGAATTGGATTGTTTTCTTAAAAGAGTTGTCTATTCCATGAAGGAAAAAAAAAACTTTAGAGGAATCGACAAGAATATTAGTGTGTGAGTTTAGACAATTGGTTGATTCATATAAGGGATGTGCTGGCAAAAATGTTAATTACTTTCTCGTGAGTATTTCTATGTTAGATTGAAGGTTGCCATCCTAAACACAAACCAAATCAAACCAAACAAAAGACTGAGAGACTTTTTAAAATTATCCTATGTCGTCTGAGAGACATATGGACTTTTGGAAAAGAATTCCCCGAAGAAGAGGGTTGCCGATATTAGATTTACTCAATATCAACACCAGCCACTTCTGGCTTTTTCTAAACTAAATTTTAGAGGGTGGGAAGCTAAAAACGACATTCCCCAAAAGCCATTGGAGTTTCACTTTGAGTAGCAACCTGCTCTCTGTCATGCACAGGCAAGTATTCATTTTCTATTGCCGTGCAAGAAATTACACAGATTTAGTGGCTTAAAATAACATCATTTATGGACTCACAGTTTTTGGAGATCAGAAGTGTGGGCACGGGGTAGCTGGATCCTCAGCTCAGGGCTTCACAAGGCTGAAATCAAGATGTTGGCCAGGGGTAGACTTTCATCACAGTTCTCTTCCAAGCCCACTCCCTGGCCGTTGGCAGCATTCTAGTTGCCTGCAGTCTTAGGAGTGAGTGCTCTCCTGCTTGGGTCATTCACTGCCCAAAGAGGCTTCGTGTCTTCCTCTGCCCAGTGGCATTGTCTACAACATGGTGGTTTGGTCCGCCAACACCAACAGGATAGCGTCTCTGGCTTCAAATTCTTGACTTCTTTTAAGGGCTCATTTAATTAGGTCAGAACCACTCAGGATAACTCCCCTTTGACTAATTCACAGTCAGTTGACCAGACTTTCATTAGGTTTGCAAGATCCTTTTTTGTCATAGAACAGAACGTAATCACGCAAGTGATATCCCATTATCTTCACAAGTTCTTCTCACACTCAAGGAAAGGGTATTGGCCCAATCAAGGAAAGGCAGATCAGGGAGCAGCAATCTTGAGGATTTTGCTCAGGTGTTTTGCTCGAAAAACCAATGTGGTTGAGCATTTTTTTTCGGGCCAACTTTTTCCTGAATTTTCCTTGGTAGTATCCAAGACTGGTTCTTCGGTACTCCCATACAAGGCTTAAGCTAATCATTATAATAAGTCCTTTTCTGCTGGAACTAGCTATAGTGAGTACTTTTTTTTACCTGCAGCATAAAGCCTTAATTAATACAATAGGATCGTAAAGGACCTCTTTATATCTCTATGAAATGTGTATAATTCTGCACTGCAGGAAGAACATTTCTACTTCTATAACTCGTTCAAACTATATCCTATAGAACACTTGCAATAGAGTCCAGGTTATGAACACTTTTGGGGGAAAGAAATTGTTCAATAGTTCTGCCAGCTTGGGATTCACTGCACTTTCTTAGCGCTCAGAATACTCATTAGCACATCAAAGACTCAGAGAGATCCTACAGAAAAAACAAACAAACAAAACAACAACTACAAAAACAAACCCAAACCCTAACACTTTTCTGAATCCACACAAGGATTCCCCGAACCAAGGCTCGGAAAACCTAAATTACCAAAGTTTACTAGTGGGTTAGTAGTAGAGTGAGGCTTAAAACTAAGTTATCTAGGTTTTCTAACTTCCAAGAAATTTAAGCTTATTCCTTACTCCCTACATCCCTGAGAGGTAAGCTTCAATGAACACAAACAGCCACATGAGAAAGTTAAAAAATATAGTTCCAACAGACATGTTAATGATGTGTCCTTGGGACCTGTAGTGCCTCTTTGAGAAGCCTAGAATCCCCTTCATGTCTACTCATACACCACTCAGCACAGCTGACCTTCCAGAGAGTGGACCCAAGGAGGATGTTTCCCTCTTATCCACACCATAGCATTTCCTGGGGGGTAAGGCCAAAGGCTCTTAGAACTCAGGAAAAAGGAGCTTGTGAAACTAAGTCTCCAGGACATTTTGATCACCGTAGCATAGTTATCTTGCATGCAGACATTTTGGGCTTAGGGCTGAATAGAAAATGAATCATTTAAAAATAAGTCCAAAATTAAAATGCAAAAAAAAAAAAAAGTATTAAGGTCATTATACAAGGCAATACAGATTGCGTATACAATAGAAACCGGATTCTTGGATCAGAGCACTTGCAAACACATGCCTCTCCTGCATTCCATAATGTAAATCACATCACGCACATCTGACCAAGAGAGAAGAGGTTCCAAGAGGTGCATATTTTCAGCATGAAAACAAGGAGCCATTAGTGTTACAAGCACAGCGTATGGTCCGCCTGCTGGCCTGACGCACCTTGGCATTTATTGTTCCCCAAGGCCACACAGTTACGCCTTGCAGAGGCCAGAGGTAGATGTGGAATTGCTGAAGCAGCTTCAGACGCTGAATCCCCATTTCGCTGTTCTTGGAAGGAACTAAGATGAAATAAAGAATCTTGTCTTCACGGCACTTTTCTTATTGGGAAATGATTTGCCCCACAGGGCAGAGGGGTGGAATCGCAAGTTGTTAGACTCCGTGCATTCTCTCCTGGGTGCTTCCCCCCGACCTCCCCGACCTCACCTCATAAGCTGTTCCTCCTTTTTGTGGCAGCTGCCTTCCAGAAAGGACTGGTGTCCTGGTGAAAAGCACAAACCCAAGCCCAGCAAGCTATCCTCACAGCACTGCTTCATAGCCACTCAGACCCTTAAAAATGAGAGAAAGAAAGAAAGAAAGAAAGAAAAGAAAGAAAAAGAAAGAAAGAAAGAAAAAGAAAGAAAGAAACCATTTGGTCATAAAGGGACTCAAACCACAGGATATACCCACCACAATCCTATGGGAAAATTTCCACATCTGTGCATATTTTCTGGGGGTTGTGGGGTCTCCCGGAGCTCCAACTAAGGCATGACTGGGGCAGCACCCAGTGAAAGGCTCTGGGCTTTGTGGGCTTGCATTTATGGTGCTGGAGGCATGAGGAAAAGGTAACTCAGGATTTTTTTTTTAATGGTCTAAAGCAGTTTCATTCACTCTTACGTGCCTGGTGTTCAATTGACATCCTTTGGTCTACTTGGTTCCACAGGTGAGCCCCTACCCAGATGCTTACAAGCCAAAACTCTAACAGTTCCAATGGAAATTGGCTGTGTGGGTACCTTTGAGGTCTACAGGAGGTTTGTTGCTTTCAAAAACCTTGCAACGCAAGCATCTAAGGCATGGGATGCATTTCAGCTTCTAACTATATTTCCGGGATGTGCTTATGGAAGGGCAAAACACTTGGCAAAAACTACTTTCAAGCCCCAAACGTTGGTATGTCTGTTAATCGAGAAGTAAAATCAGGTTGTAAATAATAGGTTCCTCTGTCATTCGCCCTCAGACTATATTTAGTCTACAATTAATAAGATGCTATGAATATTTTAAGCAGAAATATTTAAAATATGATCACTCTCCATGCTTTGTTAGATCATATACAATGAGGACAGAGTTGTCCTGTAACAGAGAACACACACACTAGGTGTGGTTGGGTGCACAGACACATGTTTTTCTAATTTAGCAATGGGATAAAATATTTACGTCAAGAATATCCAGAAAATTCTGGCTGTACAAGTTGGTTGTTGTCTGTATAATGCTTCTGTCTATCAGTATTGCACAAAATGTCTCCAG
Organism: Prionailurus bengalensis; assembly: GCF_016509475.1. Classification (NCBI taxonomy): domain Eukaryota; kingdom Metazoa; phylum Chordata; class Mammalia; order Carnivora; family Felidae; genus Prionailurus; species Prionailurus bengalensis. The sequence continues at coordinate 102,360,152 of NC_057349.1, read as the reverse complement.
TAAGTGTCTGATATGATACCTGCTTCCCATGCTAGTATGATGTGAGACTTCACCGTATTTGAAGCTCATTAGCTAGAATGATCTTTATTGTAAGAAAAATGGCTTCACATCTTCCTGGGAATTATTGATGCTGAAGTTATATTTTATTTTATTATTTTTTAACTGTTTATTTTTGAGAGAGAGAGAGAGAGAGCAGGGGAGGGGCAGAGAGAGAGGGAGACACAGAAACTGAAGCAGGCTCCAGGCTCTGACCTGTCAGCACAGAGCCCGAGGCGGGGCTCGAACTCACCAACTGTGAGATCATGACCTGAGCCGAAATCAGACGCTTACCTGACTGAGCCACCCAGGTGCCCCATTAAATTTATGTTTCAAAATTCTGCTTTGAGACAGTAAGGTTTCCAGGCTTGAGGTAGTGCAGGATATTTCCATTCCTCCTCTTTCTCTGATCTAATGGCCTGAATTTGTTTCAATCTACCAAAACCAAAATAAAATTGCCTCCTTTACAATTCTTGATTTCTCTTGATCTGCGGAACCAAAGGAAGATTGGTTGGGGGTTCCCAGTGGAATGAATAGGTGTTTTCCCCATCACTGCTGCACATCAGGGATTTCAGTTCAAACTCCAGGAAAGAGACAAGAGGTGTTGAGAGTATGGAGAAATTTCCCCAATTATTTTTCTTCTTTGATCAGGCTGTAACTTTAAAGGACCGCCTCCTGGTCCAAAGCAGGGATGACTGCTAAGCATTTCAAGTGAGTATACAAACAATTTTATGTGATCCAGTAATGGACATATTTTTGATAAGCGAATGGGGAGAGTTGATATCCCCATTTCAGAGGAGCCGGCAGTGGGCTGGAGAGAGCTGGTTAGGAGGAACTTTCAGGGAAATACTCATAAAGTGTGCTGATAACTGCCAGTAGGTGCCTTGGGCCTGTACTTTGGACTCTTCACTGCCGGTCTAACAGGTGAGGCCCCAGATGCAAATATTTGGTTTGACCCTTTCTTACTGTCAACACTGCGGCCCTTAGCGTGATGTAAAGTGTAGAATTTATGGCTGTTTGCACAGACACTACCAAAATAATTGTAAATTCTACTTTCTTGTTATTTTTGAAAGATTACTAGCCTCGCTGCTATTTTGGGGAGGGGGTTTGGTGAAGGTAGGTGAGTAGAGGGTTAAACAATGAGAAATGTCAACAGTACAAATGGATTCCGGGGCTCAGCATTAAATTCAGACACCAAGTTAGAGCACGGAACAGTCACTCAATGAATCCAAAGTTCATATCAGCACAGGAAAGGCGATAAATAATCAACCTAATCGGATGAACATTAAAGCTAACCTCCATGCCACGCAAATTGTTCCTCTCCTTTAATTTTTGTCCGTGCGCACACGTCATGGCTTTTGACACCCTTCCTTGTTGAATTTTAATGAATCCCGTCTTATATTAGCTCTTTTTAAAAAGCCAAAACATTTATCCCCCCCGTCTGTGTAGATCTTGCCTCTCCCTATGGATGTGAAACATCATCAAGGTAGGCACGCTTGGTGTGATGGCCCAGGGCAGCAAGCAGAAAGATGTGTGGGAAAAAGCAGAAAGAGTGTGGGGCCAGGCCAGCTGTTTCCAGATGCTGGTTCTTTCACTTACTACCAGTGAAGATATGGGCAAGTTAATTAACCTCTCTGAGTCTCTGTTTCTCCTTCTCTCAGACATAGTATCTCTTGCTTTAGGTATTAAATAAGATAGCAAATATAAAGGCCACAGCCCACACCTAGCTCCTTAAGATACTCTTTCCTTCTCTCACACTTCTTTGATGCCCCCTCCCTTTCGAACTCTCTGCTTGTACTTAGTTCATAATAGATTTGAGGCACATTAGTTAAATATAGTAAAAACACGTATGTTTTTTGAGAGTGGATTGCAAGACATAGGAATTATCTGGTATCAGTTTGGAGAGACTCAGTCCTTACAGAGCCCGCCTGCCTTCCCCTGGATCAGGAGGTTGCTATTTTGTGCTGAACGCTCCTCCAGAGAGTTCCCTTAGCTCCCCGCTTTGCCTATGCAGACACAGCCTTAAGGTTCTAGCTACATGAGTATATTTAAAAAAATTTTTTTAATGTTGATTTATTTTTGAGGTACAGAGAGACAAAGCATGAGCAGGGGAGAGTCAGAGAGAGAGGGAGACACAGAATCTGAAGCAGGCTCCGGGCTCTGAGCTGTCAGCACAGAGCTTGACGCGGGGCTCAAACTCACAAACCTTGAGATCATGACCTGAGCCGAAGCTGAACATCCAACAGGCTGAGCCACCCAGGCACCCCAAACCTAGTTCTAGATTTAAACATATCCATGTGGGGACGCCTGGGTGGCTCAGTCGGTTGAGCGTCCGACTTCGGCTCAGGTCACGATCTCACGGTCTGTGGGTTCGAGCCCCGTGTCGGGCTCTGTGCCGACAGCTCGGAGCCTGGAGCCTGCTTCCGATCCTGTGTCTCCCTCTCTCTGCCCCTCCCCCACTCTCACTTTGTCTCACTCTCTCAAAAATAAATCAATGTAGAAAAAATTAAAAAAAAATCTGGAAATAGGTTTGTTGTGACGCAGTGGCAAGGTGGGCAGTGGAGAAAGAAGATAAAGTAGGGAAAATCTGACAAAACCTCCATATGAGGGAAAATAGAGAGAAAAGCCCCCAAACAAACACGTAAACAAAATAAAACAAACACGGAATTAAAAACCTTTGAAACCACAAAATTCGAATGAAGCAGTGCGATTCTTGTAGCACAGAAGCAGTGAGGTGGAAGACTTGTGTGGACACGATCAAGTCTAGTGTATACCGAGGTGTTGAAGAATTATCTGCAAGTGTAGATTCCTCAGGGAGTTAGAGAGCTGGCAGATAGGATAGAAAGTTTACTAGAAATTCATCAATTCTGCAGGCTACTTGGGAGCTTGCCTAGACTATAAGGTAAGAAAAAAAAAAAAACGGGCAAGGATTTTGTGTATCATTTGGATTCCATGTGTGTAACATTAGGACCTGATGTATTCTGGAAATCATGGACTGAGCTGTGCCCCTTAGAAGAGAATATACCAGAAGTAATATTTGGTTAATGGTTTGGGGAGGTGTAAGTTTTATTATACTCCCATCTCTATTCCTGTACACCTGAAATTGATTTAAAAAACCTATTCAAGTTTCCAAGTTCAAAAAAAGTTATTCAAAGTGTGGGAAGGATGGGGCGTCTGGGTGGCTCAGTCGGTTAACCATCTGACTTCAGCTCAGGTCACGATGTCATGTTTTGTGAGTTCGAGCCCCACATTGGGCTCTCTGCTATTAGCACAGAGCCTGCTTCAGATCCCGCCTCCCTCGCTCTCTGCCCCTCACCTACTTTCTCTCTCTCTCTCTCTCAAAAACAAATAAACGTTAAAAATATAATAAAGTACAAAAAGGCAAACAGAAAAGGTAGACTTAGAGATCCACATTGAAGGATAGCCATGGGCTTCATTCCTGGGCTTGCTCGATATTCGGGAATTGGGAGCATTTAAAGATAGCACTTATACCTGGATTGGCCTGAAATGCACCCCAGCCTGATTCTGCAGGGAGGCGAGTCGCTGTGCATAGAAGTGTCAAACCAGAAAAGCATTTTTCCTGCCTAGAAAGTGGATTCTGATTGTGTGATGAAAATGACTACCATAGGCACAGACTCCAAACAACAAGTGAAAATTTAATTATGGACTTAACAAACTGTTTTGAATATTTAAAGGCCAGACGTTAAAAATCGTGTAGAATCATTAAGAAACCATAGCTGCCTATCCAGGGTGTACAATGTGCTAACAAGAAAAAGAAAAAAAAATAGCTCTCAGTTGTTTTCACAGTAATTTGGGAAATAAAATTAAAGTAAAAAGTCGATGCCCATGGTTTACGTTAGTTTTTTTCTTCCTGTGTCTCTAACTTTTATCTTAGATCTAACAAATGACTAAATGGGTTTGTCCAGAGGCAATGACAAAGTGGGGAGTGAGAAGGAAGTGTAGAAAAGCTGGCAAAGAATCAGCAAAAGGGAAAACAAAGAGGAAAGTCGTGATGAACAACCTGAACCACACACATTTAAAGCAATAAAAGTGCATCCACGTTGCTGTGAGTATTGAAATACCGATGAAATCAAAGTTGTGGGCTTAACTTGTTTGCTTAAGCATGGACATTAGTTAAGGTGCAAATGAGTTGACAAGCTCTCTGAACTCTAGCTGAATCCTTAATTTTATTTCACTTCTGGCTCTTCTTTAGTTTAATAAATATTAATTGAACACCTGCTGGGTCCCCGGCGTAGCCCCAAACTGCCCTCATGTAAGCAACGGGAGAATTACAGTGTGGGTGGGAAGATGACAAGGAACCAGACACTGTGGCTTCAATAAAATAGGATTCTGTAAGATAAAAACACAGAACCGAATAATTGCTAATTAAAATAAAAAATTCTTGTTTAAATCCAATTTAAGAGACGTAAATGACCACATACAGGATGAATGCGGATTCTGGAAAGAGCTAAAGATGGTTGTGAGTCTTGAAGGACTCTACCCTTGGCAACCGAGCAAATTATTTGGAAAAGACTCATTATGTATAAAATACGGGCACTAAAAACACATGCATCGTATAGTAATTTTGAAGCTCAACCCCTGCTACATATTAATTACCATTATTATATTCAGTTATTAGTTACTGAATGAATACTATTTTGCCATATTTACACAAAACCATAGCAAATAATTAGATCCAAGGAGATCGTAGAATGCTTTAACTTTAAATACTGTGGTTTTATGAAATGGATGCTTAGTCTTCCAAAATATCCAGATGTTTGGCTGTTGCAGGAAAGATTATTGCTTGTGTTTTTCTCTTTTCATTCAGATGCTTTGACATTATATGGACTCTAGTGTTTTTGTTGTCAAGATGTGATTAGAACCTTCTAAATTACCGTCTGTGGTGCTCAGTGTTATTTATGCCCACATTAGATCTGACATCACACATTTAATGGCCACTTCATAGTGTTTACAATTTTTGTATTGTATAAAATTTGATGCTGGAGCCTTTATCACAGATGTGTTCAATAAGAAAAAGCTTACGAGAAATTCTCATCCATATTATTAGTCATGCCCCATCAATGTGCTTCTTCCTGATACAGTTCATCTCTGTCTCCTTCAGGCTGTACAGTTAAAACGCCTTTGGCAAGGTCATTGCCATGCTGATTTCATTAAGAATTAGGCATTATGGAGTCTGGCCCTGTACTCAGCGTCACTCATCACCTCCTGTCACAGCTCATGGACATGCCTTTGCCTCCCCCAAGTACCTCCAGGTATGGTTGGGTCTTTCCTGGGTCAACTGACCCCATCTAAAGGGCCTCCCCCAACACTCTCACAAGCCCCAGTGAGGCCCAACATTTTTGCTTTCTACTTTTCTATCTGAGCGTCCTCAGATCAGTCTTTATTTCCAAGACTTTATCATTTAGTGTTGTTTCTCAGGTTCTGTAGGAAATACATCCATTATCTCCCAAATTTGTTAACTTGATTTCATTCTCCCCAATGTCTTAACAACTCATTTTGTCTGAGAAAAAGCATTTGTAGTCTTCTTTGTCCCTTTGGTCTGACTCATCAGTGGAATCTCCCTGTCTTTCCTTGCCTCAGTGTTAGCCCTAGTGTAAGCCCACCAGGAATTTTCATAACTTCTTGTGGACTCCGAGGTTTACAAAAAGTATTAGGCTTTACTTCCTCACTTCAGTGATCACTGAACTAACCCAACAAAGAACTCAAATTTTGAATGAATGGTTTCTTAACCAAAGAATGAATGATGCTATTTGCCCTTCAGAGAACTTATTCACCAGTTTCCCCCAGTGTCTCCTCCGTTCAGATCAATAGCTCTCCAAACAGTTTCCTCTTTTCATCTTCCTCCTCTGCTACATCCCCACCACCAAATTTTCAGTCCTCTTAGCACTTTCCTTAGTCATGGGACCCTTCCCGAAGGTCACGCTAAGAGGTTAATAGTGTTTCGGTGGGTTTCTCGGCCAAAGAGTCTTTAAAAAAACACTTTTTTAAATGGGAGGAGAAGTGAAGACCTTTCTTTAAAAATTTTTTTAAATGTTTATTCATTTTTGAGAGAGAGAGAGACAGAGAGAGAGAGAGAGAGAGAGAGAGGGAGAGGGGCAAAGAGAGAGGGAGACACAGAATCCGAAGCAGGTTCCAGGCTCCGAGCTGTCAGCACAGAGCCTAATGTGGGGCTCAAACCCACAAACCGTGAGATCATGACCTGAACTGAAGTTGGACGCTTAACTGCCTGAGCCATCCAGGCTCCCCCAGAGAAGCAAAGACCTTTAAATGAGAACTGAAGTGAATGACCAATACTCTCCTTTTTTTTTTTTTTGAGTGTTTTTTTAAAATGTTTATTTATTTATTTATTTATTTATTTATTTATTTTTTGAGAGAGAGAGAGAGAGCACGAGTGGGGGAGGTACAGAGAGAGAGAGGGAGACACAGAATCAGAAACAGGCTCCAGTCTCTGAGCTGTCAGCACAGAACCCGACGCGGGGCTTGAACTCCACAACGGCCAGATCATGGCCTGAGCTGAAGTCTGACACTTGACTGACTGAGCCACCCAGGTTCCCCAATGCTCTCCTTTTAAGTAGGAGAATTTTGTGCATGGAGGCATCTAGACGGGGAATGCGTGTAAGGGTATTAGTGCTTTCCTATATGCATCCAATCTCCTGCACCCAGTGCCATATTGTTTTTATTGGTTGGGCCAGGTATTTCTTCTGTGCTTCTGACAGCACTCTTCATCTGAAAACTCAAGTAATCACCATGCCCCAGGCAGGGGGAATCATCGTCTCTGTTCAGCCCTATCTCTCCTCCTAGCACTCCCTAAAGATCTGTTTTTGGGTTTTGTAGACAGAGCCCTTGACCCTGCATTGCATAATTGGCCTGGAGGGAGAGATGTTCTCTCCCCTTCACATAACCTTGTTCTCTTCTAGGGAAACAGCTTTGTGAGATTACACACACTTGAGGGAGAACAACATTACTGAGGAGACAATATTTAGTTGTTCCCTCAAAATCCAATGGGCAGTGATCCAAACACATTTGGGGAAATAGAAGTAACTTGTTACAAGCCAGCCAACCAGTGGTCTAAATTCTTTCACTTGATGATTTGGTTATGAGTACTTAGTTCAATTGCCTTGAGACCAATCATGTTATTAATGGGCTGTTTAGGATTTTAACAAGATTATTTAGAGACTCAAAACCTTTCTGAGCTCATTTACCAGATGAGTTCTATCATGATGGGCAAACTGTAAGGTCAGTGATCCCAAAGTAAGGTGCACATATCCCTTGATTTATTGAGGTATGGGGGGTGGGGGGGAGAAATAATTAAAATAAATAAATAAACGTGTCTTCAAATATCATCTTAAATATCATTTGTAAATATTCTTTTTTGTGAATGCTTTAATTATTCATAATATATCAGTTGGCAACACAGTTTTGTAATTCATAGGTAAAACATATATTGGGGTACATGCTTAATTTATTTTAACTGATAAGGAGGGGGGATCAAATAAGGTGAAAGCCTACTGATTAGGTAGCATCTTGTCTATAATACCCAGTCCCTCCAATGCCCGCCTTGTACAATGATGGGTTCTGTAAGACACTATCTCTCATGTAAGCAACATACCACAGAAAATCTGAAGTTTTCCTCTGAATTCCAACCACCTGGAGAGTGTAGTATTAGTTTAGATAAAGTTAATGGCAGCTCTTGAAAAAAAAAAAAAAACCAACACATTTATTTTTAGGCCAGAGCACTTGCCTTTTTGCATAATCCTTCAGCATCGTAGCAGTCAGACATCCCTCCTGGATACAGCTGCAAGTGCTCACAAGTAGGGGTTAGAGAAAGCCAGAAGAAGGGAAGTCAGGGACAGGAGCTTGTTCGGATTACCTGTGGTCCAACCTCTCTGGGAGAGAAAAATTGGAGCCTGTTTTCCTCTGGACATCAGAAGAGAGAGGACCCCTGTGACGGAGAAGGTTGCCTGCTTTGAATTGGCCAGAGAGGGTGTTAAAGGCACAATCCCTGCTTGTCTGTTTCTCCAGAAGTTTGGTAACTAAGGGACTCCAGGTGGAGGGAAGGAAAGAAATAGAAGTTGTGTTTTCCCCCCTCCCGCTGCATCAGCCTGCTTCAGCCTGCAGAGGAAAGCACACCCCAGCTTTGAAAACCTGTGTGTCTGTTTTCAAATGCAAGGAGGGCTGTGTCACTGCTCTGTCACAGCTCCACACGCAGCATTCTCACCCAGGCCTAGGTGGCCTGGGCAGCCCCTGCAGACGTGCTCCCCGTGGCTGCCTGATGCTAAGTGCCTGCCTGAGCCTCAGTGCTTTAAATCACGTGGTACACAGTCTTGGATGAGTTGCTCATTCTTCCTAACGGTAAGTGGGGCAATGATACCTCCCCACAGTGTTGGGTATTTTGTGTGCCATATAATTTAAGCATTATAGGTGCTAATTCTCTTTCCTAATTTTTATCCCCTCTCCTGGTCACTTTAACCTACCACCTGCACAGCGTCCCTTGACTACCTCTCTTCCCATTAGGATCTTACCATTTTGGACATCACTGATCCGGACACTTTCTGTGCGTCTCTTTCCATGTAAATCCCCCCCCACGCCCCGCCCCCCGCCCTTAGATTTTTTTTTTTCCTCACCAGTATTTTACCAAGAATTGCTCATGAAGCACTAGTTGTACAGGATTAACAGGCGTCACATGAAAAATAAAAAGGGGAGGGGGCGTGGCTCTGAGGCCTTCAGGCACTTTGGGATATGTTAGATCTGACCAAGGTGCTGTGTTTCTCCAACAAGGTGGGTGGGGTACGAAAGACATCGCTCTGCAGAGTTGTCCGAACTCTTTACTTTGGAGCATAAAACCTTCCCTCTCCAGGGTAGCTCATGGGTCTGGAGTTCTGTGGTGCACACTTGAAGAAATATTATTCTATGCTTATGCTACTGGCATTGGAAAGAGGCTTCCAGTCTCTCAGTTTTTCCCACCCGAAGACCTACTGTTTCCTGACATCAGTTGAAGACTAGTTAACTCTAGTTTCATTTCATTATTCCAACATAAGTTCCTTAATCACAAACCACCAACGTAAGACCATATCCAACACCCCCTCCTCGGACTAGGAGAATTTGAAACAAATCTTCCCCTCTGCGTCATCCCCGCATCGCGCTCCTACTTTTGCTACCTGTAAGATATTAACGAAAGTAGAGAACAATACTCAGGGTAGATAAGAGATCAATTTTCCTATCGCCTTTCATTAAGTTCCTAGGATTTTATATCTGCAGTAGGTAATTTTAACTTTCTATGCTTTTGATCACAAAATAGCTCTTTGTTCAAGCCAAACATTTTTAAAAACATCAAAGACCGTGCAGAAAAATATAACAGTAAGTGTATTTACAGTAGATACGCCGTAGCTTATAGCAACAAAGGAGAAAGTATAGCACAATATTTGCTGAAACCACAGGGAGTGTGTTTGTGGTGTCTGTCTCTCACGTACTTCTAGAATACGAACGCTGGTGTGGAGCAACTTAACCCCTTCTTTGCAAAGTTTGCTGGTGTTTCCGGATGAGGAGGATGTCTGTTACTCAAGCATTAATTAGCAAGCTGGTTGCTTGTCAGGACAAGCCCAGGGGTGGCGTTATTTGCATTTTGCTGATCAATGCCTCTTTGGGGCTGTAAAGATTCAGACCCAAGGAATGACTCAGAAAGCCAAGGGCCCATGTCGTGTTAGTCTGGTCTTGGCCACACAGCCAACCCACTTTGCCCTGAAACTCACCTAGCTTTCAGTTTTCCTCTCTTACCGTGTCATAGGTGAAACTGTTGGCAATTCAGAGTCCTCACCCCAGCTTCTCAGTCTTTCTACCTTTAGTTCTCTTGCTTGATCAGGGGCCGAGGACAACTCCATAATGAGTCATAGGTCCCACATCCTGGCAAATAATCATTTTCCCACAGTAAGTGATGATTTATGCTGGGAAGGGGCAAAAAATGTTGAGTGTTTTTTTTTTTTTTTCCCATCCAGGCTTTCTGCTAACAGAGGGTTGGCTAGGAATGTTCTGGCTCCATTTGCAAGGCCATCTAAAACACGTTTAAAAGCGTTTTTGCTTTTTAAGCATGGGCTCCCCACATGTATGTTATCCACAGAGAACTGGAATAGGATAATCCCATCACATACTCTGTTAAAAAAGAAACGCAACTTTGAAATTTCCTTCTTTTGGCATGTGAGGACGAGGAACGCCCCACAGCAGTTGAGAACTGGAGAGGCCCCCCCCCATGGCCCCATTTCATAGATGACATCACTGAGAGACTCAGAGAAGTTACATGAGTTGTCCATTTCGACAAAAAAGCCGGTTAGTGACAGACACACCAATGAGCGGATTTTAAACTACTATCTTACCTAAGATTAAGCTTACTTGTACCATGTCATAAGGGAAAATGTAGGTAGAAAGAAGATTGTGATTTGTACAGTGAGTCCCCTGAATTAGTGGCAGAAGGGTCCAGGGGAAAAGCACGATCTCTGGTATCAGATGAGCCTCGGTTTGAATCCTGGCCCTGGAAATGCGTGATGTTGGCTAATTTCCTACTTACTTTCTCCGAGTGTGTTTTTTCATCTTTATAGATGAGAATGGAGATAGATAATCACGTCGGTTTCCCGATATCTACTGAATGGACAAGAGAGAATGCATGCAGAGCTCGAGGAGCATAGTAGGCTGTCCATAAATGGAAGCTCTGGTGATTATTTAAGCCTGAGCTATGTTTGCCCTTCCCCTCTGCTGTTCCCTTGCCAGGCGGCACTTGCTATAGAGTTCACCCTGTCTTAAAGCTCTACCTTGTCAGACTCAGCGTGGCTCAGTTCGTTTTCTCAAGCCACTGCTGAATTTCTTTTCCTTTGTGATTTGCATCTGAGTTGTCTCATTTCCCTGAAACGCTGTCACAAGCCAGGAGGCTGTTGCAGAACATGATCTGAAACCTCACTGCTAAGGGAAAGTCCCTTCTGAAAGAAGCTTTCCTCCCCACACCCCCTTCTTGAATTTTTACACTTCTCTTTCACATCGCAGATGGACCTTCCCCTAATGTCCTGAGCACAGTTTGAGTGCAGTGGGGAGGGGAGGGTCCGGACATCTTTTCTTCTGGCTTCTCCCTCGCCCCTGATTTTGTCACTGTGCCCCCAATTCCTTCAGGTTCCCCCAAAGGCCTTCGTTGTTGTTTTTCTTCTTTTTGGTCTCTCTGTGTCACCTGTCGCCTCTCACTGGAGCCAACTCTCAAAACCTCCAATGGAAATTTAGAGGCTTCTGTGGTTCATAGGGGGTTATTGAGGCTCTGCATTTTCTGTGTCCTCACTTCCTTTATAGCTCACAGGGATTTCCTAAGAAGCCTCTTTCTTCTCTGCCCAGTAACTTGGGCTGGCTCCCCTGCCCCACACGCCGGGAGGGAATTGCCACATAGGCACTCTTTTTTTTTTAAACATAGCTTCAGAAATACACAACTTGGAGCACCTGGGTGGCTCGTTTGGTTAAGTGTCCAACTCTTGATTTTGGAGCTGATAGCATGGAGCCTGCTTGGCTTTCTTTCTCTCCTCTCTCTTTCTCTCCCTCCCCCTGCTTGTGCCCCACCCCCCTCTCTCTCAAAAAAAGAAAAGAAAAGAAAAAAAAAGAAAAGAAAAGAAAAAAAGAAAAAGAAAGAAAGAAAAAAAAAGAAATGCATACCTTATGTTCATTCAGCTCTTCAAAGAAAAAAAAATCTCTCCAGTTATTCCTGCAACATTTTTCTTTATTTTAAATACTACGTACATATGATGATGAAATGTAGTCCATTTAATCAAATGGACTCACCCTTTTAACCCAAATGTGTGTGTGTGTGTGTGTGTGTGTGTGTATTTTCTCCCCAGTGGCCTCCTTTCTAGATATTTTGTCACCAAGGAATTTTTGCACTTGAGGATATGTTGCAACGCCAGTGAACTATCTGCAAAATTTTTTTAAAAATAGCAATTTGTGCTAACATTAAAAAAATGCTTTAAATAACGTTAAACATCATCCATGAATTTTTCAAAAAGAGAAAATATAGCTCCAGACTGATTTCATTTTCAAATATTAAATTTCTTTCTTTCTTTTTTTTTTATTCATTTACTATACATGTGTTATGATTGCTTAGGGCAGCCTTTAAAAATTTGTGCCATAAAAGTGAAACTCGATGTTGCCTCGAATTTTTTGCAGTGGGCCTGCCCACTTCTTTGACTTTATGTGCACGCTCCTCTCAGACCTACAATGCACTGAGTTAGGATGAAGTTAACATTCTCTTGCCCTGGGGATTGGTGCCCAGTGAGACCCTGGGATCAAACTCCCTTTTGGTCGTTTCTCTTCCTTTCGAGAGTGACAGAGAAAGATTCCAGAGAAACGGAGAAATCTGTATTTCATTCATTTCACAAGTGTGGATAGAATGCCCAGTGAGTATTGAGTATAAAACTATGTTGATAGGGACAAAATTTGTACAATAATTCTGGCATGTTGAAAATGTGAGTGAAAACCATGAATGAAACTTACATTTGGTTTTGTGATTCTGCAAGTGGCTCAGGGCCAATCAGAATAGAAAAATAATCTCTGCTGTTATGTTTTGGAAAAAGGGAGGAAGAGAATGTGGAGGTCATACAATAAAATGAGAAGGCATTGTAGGCCATAGGCTGATGGTGGGATCGAATTTGGATTTGGAGGTGAGTGAAATAATGGACCCCCAAAATAAGACAGCTAACTCAATAACCAAAGAATCGAGAGCTTAGTATCTGGGAGCAGTAAACCAGTGGCTTTGTTCGTATGTAAGGAGTGTTTATTTATTTATAATATAATTTATTGTCAAATTGGCTAACACATACAGCGTGTAAAGAATGCTCTTGGTTTTTGGGGGTAGATTCCCATGGTTCATCGCTTACATGCAACACCCAGTGCTCATCCCAACAAATGCCCTTGTAAGGAGTGTTTAAACTGAATTAGCCAGAAAGATTCTCATGAAGAAGAGAGAGAGAAAGACAATTCTAACCGGTTTTCCCAAAAACTAAAATTTATTCTTTATGTAACTAAAAAGTCCCAGGCTGGATTTGGCTTTAGCTTTAAATGAAGGAAGGTGTTCCAACAAAAGCCTTGTTGGCTTCCATCTCACGGAGGCTTCTCCACGTGGAGGCAGAGATGGTCAGTAGCAGCTGTGGCTTATGTTCTGTAAGTTTTGTAGCCCTGATGGAAAGTGGGTGCCTTTTAAACTTTCGGATTGGAACAGCTTGGGTCACAGGCCCACTGCTGGAGCCGGGTGGTGAGATTAGCCCCATCCAAATCGTATGGACTAAAAATGGTAAAGTTGTACTTTTTCCAAGGGAAAGAATGGGGCCTGTTATCAAGAGAGTGATGCCAGGCAAAAAACACCAAGAATGACCACTACTCGGATTCCGAGTCTTTGATGCAAACTTCTATTTCTAGAAAATTTTTCTTAAGCACTTATGAACACAATACAATTCTGCTTAGGATTTCAGAAGGTCACAGAACTCCTGAAGTTAAATATCTGTGCCTTAGATTTCCACAGGCCCCAGTTTAAAAAACTGTCATCCACACTGTGAAATAACTGAGGGCAAACACCATCACTTTTTGGACAGGGTTATCTCTCGCACTTAGTAGAGAGCCTTGTATGTATTGAATACTTTGAATGAAGGACTCAGTCAGTGAATCAATCAGCGAAGCAATCAATCAAATAGCACTTTTTCGTGATCTGCTGTGCTGTGGTATGCTGTGTGTTTTTTGTTTTTGTTTTTTTATTTAAATTTTTTTTCAACGTTTTTATTTATTTTTGGGACAGAGAGAGACAGAGCATGAACGGGGGAGGGGCAGGGAGAGAGGGAGACACAGAATTGGAAACAGGCTCCAGGCTCCGAGCCATCAGCCCAGAGCCCGACGCGGGGCTCGAACTCATGGACCGCGAGATCGTGACCTGGCTGAAGTCGGATGCTTAACCGACTGCGCCACCCAGGCGCCCCTATGCTGTGTGTTTTATATAAGTTATCCTCATTCGTTTTTCTAACATTATTTTATGGACGAGGAAACTGAAGCTAAGCCAGGAATAAAGCAAGCTGGAATTGACAAGCATGAAAGGAGATCTGAAATTCAAGGGAAAAAAGCCTACCTCAGCAGGGTATTGGTCTGAGATGTCAAGAAATGTTGTGGGATTCACTGTTATGGCTCAGCTGGTCCTAGTTTCCAGCCACGGCCCTGGGGGCCACCACCTCTGAAGCCTTCCCAGGCCACTATGTGTTGGATGACCCCCGGGTATGACTTGTCTGTGGCCAAAAAGTTCTTGCTATTTTTTCTTTCTGGTAGCTTCCTAAAATAACACTTGGGTTTTTCATATTTTTAGCTTTCACTTCAGAACCTGCAGTCAAACTCAAAGTTTTTTGTTTTTGTTGCAGTTGAGATTTGTTTGCAATCCAATTATTAGATGCATTCAGTGCATATTTAGGAAACCCATCGATAATTGTTCCTATGAGGTCATACTCACTCATCATTGGAAGATCCTGGAGTCATCAATGTTGTTTTTCGAGAAGAATGCTATAAACCACAGGTCAGCCGTTAGAGTGCCAGCACATTGGACTGCCCATAACAGTGAATTTCCTCAACCTGTGAGTGCTGGATCAGCAGAGGAAAATGCTGGAAAAAATTACCATGAGGTCCCAAAGTTTGGTGGATTTGGGAGGTCACGCATTTGGGGAGGGATTTTTGCTCTTTATTATTATTATTATTATTATTATTTTTAACCTCAGGGCCCATGTGAACTGGGGACTCTGAAGGCACCAACAGAACAGAAATAGAGGGAGTTGTCCCACTCAGACACCAAGCTGAGAAGAATGACATGATGGGCTCCATCTTTCAGCAACTTGTGTCATATGAGAAGGAGTGAATGACAACCGATAAGCAAGGTTCAGCAAGGAGACTTATAGCTTATATTCTACTTAGTTACTAGTGAGTTGAGTCCATGTATATGTATCAAATGCTGATATATGTATGTATAATATATGTTTATATAAATAGTCACAGACTTAAAGCATTTTTCATATTGCTAAAGACTTACTCCTTAGTGCCAGTATGAGGAGATATTTTACCTCCTTTCCCATTAATTTTGATCAGCTTGAATGAAGCTTCTTTCATTCAAAAAGGCATTGCCTTTTTCTCTCTCTCTGTGTAGCTTTATTAATCATATTGTTTGGGCTCTTGATAAAGGCAATAGGATACAGTGTACGTTTGCACTAACCATTCATTTCTTCAGCAAGGATTTCTATTTAAGACATTGTGCTAAGCAAGGGTGAGAAGGGACACAGAATGGTGATGAAGCAAAATGGGACAGGTGATTGAAGAACGCTCACTGTGAATGTTACCCGATGTGGCAAAAGGGTCTTCCCAGATATGTTTAAATTAAGGATCCTGAGATGGGGGGATTATTCTGGATTATCCTTGTAAGCCCAATGTAATCACAGGGTTCTTCTCAGAGGGAGACAGGAGATCAGAGTGAATGGTAGGAAATGTGAGGATGAGAAACAAGGTTGAAGTGATGCTCTTTGAAAATGGGGCCCCAAGCCAAGGGATACAGGCAACATTAGAAGTTAAAAAAGCCAAGGATACAGACCTCCCTCTGGAGCCTCCAGAAGGAACACAGCCCCGCTCACACTTTGATTTAGACTTGTGCTCTCGAGGAATGCAAACTGGTGCAGCCGCTCTGGAAAACAGTGTGGAGGTTCCTCAAAAAATTAAAAATAGATCTACCCTATGACCCAGCAATAGCACTGCTAGGAATTTACCCAAGGGTTACAGGAGTGCTGATGCATAGAGGCACTTGTACCCCAATGTTTATAGCAGCACTCTCAACAATAGCCAAATTATGGAAACAGCCTAAATGCCCATCAACTGACAAATGGATAAAGAAGATGTGGTTTATATATACCATGGATTACTACTTGGCAATGAGAAAGAATGAAATCTGGCCATTTGTAGCAACATGGATGGAACTGGAGAGTGTTATGCTAAGTGAAATAAGTCAGGCAGAGAAAGACAGATATGATATGTTTTCACTCATATGTGGATCCTGAGAAACTTAACAGAAGACTAGGGGGGAGGGGAAGGGGGGAAAAAGTTACAGAGAGGGAAGGAGGCAAACCATAAGAGACTCTTAAATACTGAGAACAAACTGAGGGTTGATGGGGGTCGGGGGGAGGGGAAAGTGGGTGATGGGCATTGAGGAGCGCACCTGTTGGGATGAGCACTGGGTGTTGTATGGAAACCAATTTGACAATAGAGAGTTGTGCTCTCTAGAATGGTAAAAGAATACGTTGCATTGTTTTAAGTCACTATATTTGCTATTGCAGCAATAGGAAACCAATACACCACTTAGATTCACTGAGAGAAAATTCCAGTAGACATTTAATCCAGTATATATTTTTTAGATGTTTATTTATTTATTTTGAAAAAGAGGGGTGCCTGGGTGGCTCAGTCAGTTAGCATCCGACCTTGGCTCAGGTTATGATCTTGCAGTTTGTTGAGTTCGAGTCCCCCGTTGGGCTCTGTGCTGACAGCTTGGAGCCTGGAGCCTGCTTTGATTCTGTGTCTCCCTCTCTCTGTGTTCCTCCCCTGCTCGCGCTCTGTCTCTCCCTCTCTCTCTCAAAAATAAAGATTAAAAAAAGAAAAAAAAGAAAAGAAAGAGAGAGAACATGAACACGTGAAGGGCTAAGGGAGAAGGAGAAAGAGAATCCCAAGCAGGCTCCACACTGTCAGCACAGATCCCGATGTGGGGCTTGATCTCACGAACTGTGAGATCACAACCTGAGCCGAAACCAAGAAGACACTTAACTGATTGAGCCATTAAATGTAAATATACATTTAATCCAGTATATTAATGTGTGAAATTTTGTGTCTATACTATATGTATATATATATATATATATATATATATATACATATATGGTAAATTCAATCAACTGCTTCTCTAGGTGCCAGCAGACAATATATTCTTATTAGTTTTCTTAAAAAAAAAAGAAAAAGAAAAAAGAAAAATTCTGTAGCATTCTAAGTTTAGTAACAAATTAGAAGAGAGAATGGACAGGTTGGTGAAGACATGCTTAGGGAATCAGGGGAGTCTGGTTGGTATGGAAGGGCCTGGTGGTCTCTGTATTGGTTAGAAAGTCTAGGCCATGTTGTGGTAACAAACATCCCTAAATCTTAAAGCAACAGAAGTTTCTTTCTTATTCACACTAAGTCTACTGCATGACTGGGTGACTCCCTAGGGTAACCTCCTTCCACATGATGAGTCAATGTCACGTCTTCACGTCAATATGGGCTTCCATGATAGCCAAGTGAGGGCAGGAGAACACTGTAGGGTCTCACACCAGCCATCACATGGTTCTGCTTGGAACGACACTCCTATCTCATTGGCCAAAGCAAGTCACATGACTACATCCAATTTCAAGGACACAAAAAGTATAATACTCACCCATCTGAAGAGAGGAAAGCTAGCAGTGCTGGTAAGCAGCACTTACATCTATCTACTCCATGACCCCAGGTTTGTAGGGTAGAGAAGAATTTTAAATAATTTTTGAATTTACATATATCTTTCCAGTTATAGTGATAACTTCCATGCTTAAGTCCAAGGTAGTATCTTCTTTCGTAAAAATGTTTGTAAGTCCTGAATTGTGTCATTACTGTTGCAGACCCAGGTTTCGGTTTAACAGTTAATGCTGAGAAAGTACTATGAATAATGAAGCAAACTGATTTTGAATACTACATTCTTTTATTCCAAGGGGCTCAACAAAACCACCTACAGAGAGCGAGACAAAATGAATACAAGTAAGCTAATAATAAAGACAGCCTGCTGAATTAAGTATTTAGCAACATTTGTAAAGAAATGGAGTCATATCTAATTATTTCGTTGTTGCCTACCTTTCCTCAGTCAGAGAGTCTTTGGCATGCAGTGCATTTCTACAGGCGTTCCATGGTGATTTAATATCAATTAATATCTACTTGCAGCAAAGTGTTGACAGTAAGTTTTTAAATTCAGAAGCTTGACACTTTGCAGTGTAATTGGGCATAAGTGAAAGTGCTTTCCAGGTTACCGCTAAATGCACCGCAGAAAGATGTGAAGTGAATTTTAACCCTTTGCCAAGAAGGCCAGCTAAACCTTGCTATTTTTACAGAAGATTGTTTCTAGAAGAGAAGACAGGAGAGCAACCAACCCGGTCTTTTTTAATCTACACGTTTACCTTGAGGTTTCCAAAACTCTGGAAAGGAATTTACTTTTTGAGTTTACACTGCTGGTGTATGTAAAAGCTTGGATTTAAATTCAGGTCTCCTGACTTGAGCTCTGGGTTTGTTTGACTCTGCCACATGCACAGCGAAATGTTGGGGGGAACCAGAACGCTAGAGCCCTGGATAGTTCTAATAAGGCAGCACCTGGGTTCAGAAGCTAATGATTCAGAGTTAGGTTTGCTAACTCAGTGCTTACAAGGCTTACTTTCCCTGTGTTCTTCCAGCGTCCATTAGCTATAATTTAAGGTATGTTGGACCCAGGAACATATTTCTTTTGTTTTTCTTTGTTACAAGCTGACTAGTGTCCCCAGCACCCAGTAAGAAATGAGGCCCCTTGTTCCTGACAAGAGCGTTCTGCTTAAAGTGGCTTTCAAACGCCTCTTGGTGGAGTTACTATTTAATTTAGGCAGTTCATTTTCTTGGAAAAAATCAACAGATTCTGTGGGCTTTGCCAGCTAAGACCTTCACTTTAAATCAAGTCCTTAAGCACAGTCTCCCTAATCCACTCAGGGCAAGAT
The DNA here is from genome assembly GCF_016509475.1 of Prionailurus bengalensis. Taxonomy (NCBI): domain Eukaryota; kingdom Metazoa; phylum Chordata; class Mammalia; order Carnivora; family Felidae; genus Prionailurus; species Prionailurus bengalensis. The sequence goes on along the minus strand of NC_057349.1, from coordinate 102,341,286 downwards.
AGTGGATTTCTTTGCACCTTGCTCTTTAACTTAGACATGATTAATCACTGAATCATTGAATATGCTACTTCGTTTCTTGTCTTGCTCAGGGTCTAATTGCAAAGGAATCGAACCCAGAGTCCCTTTGAATTTACTGGGAGTGCCAGGTGGTCTGAGTAGACAAATAAGAAGTAAGCCGTCCTTAATGTAAATAATTCTGCCAAATATGAGGTCTGAATGACCATTGTTAGCCTATATTTAATGTGCATAGAAAAACTGATATGCAACCTCCCAGAACACACCAGGAGTTCAGAATGTATTTATTATTGGTTCCATCTCAGTCCAGCCAATGAGTTAAAAAAAAAAAAAAAAAAAAGCAATCCCCAGGGAATTAACTTAGCAGTTTCTAGACGCTTCCCCCCCCAACCCCACCCCATTCTATATGGCTCTCATGATGAAAGAGAATCTGCTCTCACTGGACACTAGAGCCATTTATATCAAGCTTCTATCTACAGTTTCTGCCTTACCCCAATTCATAAGGAAGTTGCCTTTTTCTGATGATTAAAACTGTCAGTAAGGTCAAGAAAGGGGAAAGCCTGTTTCTAGCTTTAAGTATAAGGTAAGATACATTTTTCTCTCCAGTATATCTCATTCACATAGGGGAAGTGATTCCATGTAATATATTATCCAAGACTGTCATCAGCAAGTATTTTCTGAGTGCTAACTATGTGCCAAGCGTTGGGTCAGATGCTGGAGATTAAGCTTCAAACAAAATAGAATCTTTGTCCTTGTGGGGGAGGTTAATAAGAGATTCGGGAAAAAAAGCCAAGGATAACACAGGTTGATAAATGCAATCCAAGGGAGAGTACATATGCTCTGGGAATGTACTTCATCTGTACCTGAGGGGTAGAGAAAGCCTTCTTGGAAGAGGTGAAGTTAAAATGAAGGATAAGCAGGAATTGGAACAAAGCTGGGGACTAAGGCTGTGGGGGCAGTGTTATTTGCTGAGGAAACACTCAAAAATGAGTGACAGTATGGCACATCTCAGGTAGTAAAGAGAGTTAGGTGGGCTAGAAAGAAAGTTAGTGTTGGGGCCGGGGTGGCAGGGCTGAGGTCCTGCAGGAGCTTGTGAGCCAAGCTAAGGAATCTTGCTTTATTGGGAAGAACGATGGGATTTATTGAAAGATTTTTAGGCATAGAGTGACATGATCAAATTTGTATTTTAGAAAGGTCACTCCTGTGACAGCATTAAGTCGCCTGGAGAGCTTAAGACCATGCATCTGTAGAAAGATCAGTTAGAACAGGACTTGAGTAATATGGTGAGAGATGCTGGCCCCTGAATAGCCTAGCGACCAGTGAAGGAAAGAGGTATGTGATGGGTGGAGAGCTAACAGCCATTGATGATTGATGGTTAGACAGGCCAAGAAGAAAGTGTCTGGTTTAGGTCATTGGGTTGATGGTGATGTCATTTACAGGTGCCCAGAAACAGGAGTAAGAGCAGGTTTGGAGAGGGAAGGTGGTAATTCTGATTTGGGTCATTTAGGGGGACATCCACACGGAGAGGTCCAGTAGGCAATTAGTTACATGGTTCTAACACTCAGAGGAGGGAGCTGATCTGCAGATAGAAATTGGCGGTCACAGCATGTAGATGACAATGAAAGATATCACCTGGGGTGATTGCTGAGAGAGGAGCACCGGGTACAATGCCGAGGAGCACCAACAACCAAGGGGTGGGCGATTGGCAGGAACCCACCAAAGAGACTCGGAATGAAGAAAAATAGGGAGAAAGTCAGGAATGCCCATTCTGCAGAACCACAGAATCTAAGAAAATTGAGTCAAAACTAAGCACAGGCCCGATTATTAACATATTTTACTGTAAGAAATCAAGATAAGCCAAGGGACTTTAGGAGTGAGAGTAATGGGAATAAAGAATAGACTTTGCTGGGGCGCCTGGGTGGCGCAGTCGGTTAAGCGTCCGACTTCAGCCAGGTCACGATCTCGCGGTCCGTGAGTTCGAGCCCCGCGTCGGGCTCTGGGCTGATGGCTCAGAGCCTGGAGCCTGTTTCCGATTCTGTGTCTCCCTCTCTCTCTGCCCCTCCCCCGTTCATGCTCTGTCTCTCTCTGTCCCAAAAATAAATAAATGTTGACAAAAAAAAAATTAAAAAAAAAAAAAGAATAGACTTTGCTTTTAGTGTCTATAGGGGTGCGTGTGTGCATGTGTGCGTGTGCATGCGTGTGCGTGTGTGTGTGTGTGTGTGCGTGTGTGTGTGTGTGTGTTCGGAATTTACAGAAGGAAACAGAGAATATGGGGAATATTGTCAGCAGATATTACTGATATTCTCTTAGATCAGTCAGATATGAATGTATAGTCACTTAACCTATATTTGGTTAGAACTTATGTATAGAGCATTTTTGCTATGGTGGTGGAAGATGGACAAGAAGTATAAGCTGTATTTTCTCCCTGGAAACCTGTGATCTAGTTAGGGATGTATCGCGTGCACAGTAGCACCAGCACCAGGGGCAGCTTACGATGAGTACCAAGAGCTTATGTAGAAAATAAGATCTACAAGAATTTACAGGAAGGAGTTATTGATCTTCACCAGGAATGTGGAACAGAAACAGAAGACACAGGGCCGGCCATCTAGCTCTGTGTACTGACCAGAATTTTGCAGGTTTAGGATTGTTAGAAAACTACCTGCAAGGAAGATAGAATCCTAGTCTTGTTCTCCAACATGCCCTTTTCTGAACTCACCAGGGTTAACGCTCCATCTTTTCAGAAGTGCCTCTGGCTTCTCAAAGCAACATTCATCATGAGGAGAACAATTAGTCTTTGTCTCTCAATAGTAACAGAACCAACAGCTCAGAAAGGAAAAGCCGGCAGTGACTTTTCAATCACCCCTTCCACCCCCCAGGTTGTTCTGAGAAATCCCCAAATTTCTTATAGGCAGAACATGCAGTGTATTTAGCAACAAGTTCCTCCTTGCCCCGAAGTACACCGAAGACATCAACTTTGAAAGATCATGGAAAACACAGGGAACTTGTGGTTTTGTTACTTGGCAACTGAAATCTGAAATGTTAAATGGGAAATTTGCATTATTTTATAATTGTAAAAATGCAATACATGTTATTTTCTTTTCTAGGAGGGGAAAACACTGAGTTTTAGTATCCCATTGTTTCAAAAACCCACACTTGTTAGACTAGTTTTGCTGCTGCTATACTGTTGTCATCCAAAGTGGATAGCTCATGGGCTGGTAGTGTCCAGGTAAAGCAGGAAGCTTTAGCTAGAATTCCCAGGAAATTCTAGCTAGAATTCTCAGGAAAGCCAATATTCAGAGAAAGAGAAGAAGAATTTTGCCAGAGAACTAGAAAAGCTCCCTTGCTTGTGGTAGTGGTGGCAGAAGAGAACATTGGAGAGACAGAGATCAGAGTAGTGACATCATCCCGAGATTAGACTGGGGGCACGATGTTGCACCTGCTCCATTTGGGGGAAATGTGGCTTCTCCCTCGCTGCTGCCTTTCCACCTCTGGGATTGTCCCTGACTGCATGCCCAATGCAGGAGAAACTGTCACTGTGGCAAACCGCATTCCCTAAACCATGTCTTGGGACTAGTGCCCTGGCAAGAGTGAATGAATGATGAGGAAACTGGACAGATTATTTGGCATAGCTTCTCGAAGAAAATGGGATGGGGGCACGTGGGTGGCTCAGATGGTTAAGCATCTGACTCCGGCTCAGGTCATGATCTCATGGTTTGTGGGTTCAAACCCCATGTCGGACCTTCCGCTGTCAACACAAAGCCCGCTTCAGATCCTTGGTCCACCTCCCTCTGTCCTTCCCCCACGCGCACACACAAAAATAAATAAACATTAACCAAAAAAAAAAAAAAAGCAATAAAGAAGAAGAAAAAGAAAATGGGATGGAAGACATTCTTCTGTATGAATCAGACTTGGTTGAATGACTAATTTGAATGGTGACCTGAAACTCAAAGCTGTATTAGGCATGCTGGGTACTTCTGGATTCAGGGGTGTATCTTACTACATCTCTGCTCCCCTTGCCAGTGCAATTATATCACTAATTAATATACCCCCAAACACCTGTAAGAGTTTTTGCTACATGATAGATGTAAAATAAATATTTATTGAATAAATAGTTTAACTGGGTATACTATGTGTAGATAACATAAAACTGAGTGTTTTTCTAACGTTTCATGAAATCAATTTCGCACTCAAGTGACTATTTCTAGACAAAGATCTCAGATTATGGCCACTTGTAAATTACAAATTTTGCAACATTACATGTGGGGCATGATGTTTCCTTATCTATTAACAGAAAATGTTTGAATCGTCTTCAACAAAATGTTATCTAAGGATTCTTGTCATTCTAAAACCCCCAAAAATCTATGAATGTAGATTATTTCTCAAGATGCTTCCATTTGTAACACTCCATGTTTCTTACAAAAACACACAAAAGAAGAAACACACCTGTTGGCTCTATTTGACACTTCATTGTACCTTAGGCTTTGGAAATGATGAAAAAGCAATGTCAATTCACCTTTGGTGGTGATCCAAGCATCACCGCATACGGATGAAATGTTAATTACTGACTTTTGAAAGATTATTCGGTCAGGACAATTCGTTCACAAGGAGGACCTATTATTTATTAATCACCTTTCAGGCACTGTGCTAGCACCCTCCTAGTGACACTCTGAGCATAGTTGAGAAGACAGAAAAAAACCAGTCAAATAATTACAAACTGTCAAAAATTACTAGGACAAAATATAGTGGGGCCACGGTAGAGGTGAGCTATTTTGATAGGGAAGTCAAGGAAGGTCTTTCTGAATAGGTCTCATCTGACAGATGAGAAAGATTCAGCTGAAACTCAGAGCAAAGGGGTAAACGTTTCAGACAGAGAGCACAGCATGGACAGACAAATCACAACTTTGGACCTTGTGTTTACAGATGAAATGGTACGACACTTAGGATTTGCTTTCAAATGTTCCCTGAGAAACTGGGGATGGGGAGCGTTAGCGTCACAGATAAACAATATTGGCCATATAATGGTAATGGTTGAAACTAGGCAGTGGGCACACAGAAATTTCTTATTCTGTACCCCTTTTATGTATGTTTCTAAATTTCCACAATAAAATGTTTTTAAAAAGCCCGGGGAACTTCTTTCGTTTTTAGGTCTAGTTATTGTCGAATTTTGTTGGTAGTTTTAGATGTATGACCCTCTTTTAGCCCTCACCATTTAAAGAATATTGGAACCGTTGGTCTGAGGAGAAGAGTGTTTGAAATATCTGAGAGGAGGGCTCAGTAAAGTCCCCTCAGTATAGACTAATCTCGAACCTCAGTGTAGACTCAGTGTAGAGGAGGCAGCCCTCAGTATAGACTAATCTCCAACCTAGAAGAGAAGAATTTTCACAAATTCTTATGAAGTGAGAGAAGAATATTTAAAGAAACTTGACCAAGTTCAGCTTTTAAAGTATCAACTTTTTTGAAGTTTAATTTACATGCAATGAAGTTCACATATTTCAAGTATGCACTGTGGATATATAGGTTGATAGCACTGTGGAAATATACCCCTATCAAAATGTAGAGTTCCTCCACCTCTCCAGAAAGTTCCTTTGTGCCACTTATGGTCAGTTTCCCCTCCTTCACTTTAGGAAACCACTAATCTGATTTCTATCATTCTAGATTAATGTTGTCTGTTCTGAAATCTAATATAATGGAATCACATCAATTCTTAGTAGTATCTCCCTTCATTCAACATGTCTGCATGATTTATCCCTGTTGTGGTGTATATTCATAATTCATTCTTTTTTTTATTATTGAGTAGACTATTAAGTTGCCTGGTTATACCACAATTTATTTATCTATTTATTTATTGATGGGTACTGGGTTAACTCCAGGTTTGGACTATCGTGAATAAAAAAACTGCTATGAACAGTGAACATTTGTATAAAAGTCTTTTGTGTGCCATATGTTTTCATTTCTCTTTAGTAAACACTTCAGTGGAATTGCTGGGTCATATGGCAAGTGTATTCCAAACTGTTTTTCAAAGCAGTTGCACTGTTTTACACTCTCACCTAGCAATGTTTGAGGATTACACTTGCTCCCCATCTTTGACAATGTTGGATATTGCCAGTCATTCTAAGTTTAGCCATTCCGGTGGGCATGAAGTCATATCACACTGTGGTTTTAATTTAATTTACATTTCCCAAGTGACTGATGTTGAGTATTTTTTCATATGCCTATTGGATATTCATATACCTTTGTGAAGAGTCTACTGAAATCTTTTACCCTTTTAAATAAATTGTATTATTTGTCTTCTTACTGAGTGAGAAAAGTACTTTACATATACTGGATGTACTCCTTGATCAGTTATACGTGTTGCAAATTTTTTCTCCCCGTCTTCCTTTTTATTTTCTTGATTTTTCTTTCAAAGAAAACAGAAGGATTTAATTTTATTACAATGTAATACATTTTATTTTATTTTTAAGTGCTATCTCTGTCCTAGTGAAGAAATCTTTGCCTGACACAAAATCATCATACCTATTTGGGTCTATTTTTGATCTCCTTATTCTATTCCACCCCCCTGATTGTTTCATAGTAAGTCTTAGTGTCAAATAGTGTAAGTTCTTCAATTTTTTTCGTCTTTTTCAAAATTATCTTTCCCTTAGATCCTTTGCATTTTCATATACATTGTTGGATCAATTTTCAATTTCTTTATTAAAAAAAGATCTGCTGAGATGTTGATTGGGATTACATAAAATCTATAGATTAATTCAGTAAGAATAGAGAGCACTAAGCTTCCAATTCATGAACATAGTATATATTTCCATTATTCAAATCTTTAAGCATTTCTCTGATAATGTCTATTTTTTTTCTGAATAATGATCTTGCATAGATTTTGTCAAATTTATTCCTAAGTATTTTATGTCTTTTGGTCCCATTGTACATAGTATACTTTTGAAATTTTATTTTCCATTTTTTTTGCTCATCTATTTTGAGATCAATACATTTGTAAACTTAACAAACCATAACACTAACATTTTCCTGAATTGTTTTTTCATAAAAATGCAATTAAATGGACTGTATTTTACTGCTAAAAACTGAGATATCCCATGAAGAAATAATCTGAATCAAGCTATGCAGTGCACATAGTCCTTCCAACCTTTTTCACTATGCTCTCTTGGAAGAAAATTGGATAGATGTCACCAAGTTCTTATATTACTGGAAATGGGAAAAAGATAAGTTTTTCCTTTATACTGAAAATAGCCCAAGAAGATAGTACAACTTAAGGAAAACTGGAGAAAAAAGCAGCAGCATCCTTTGCCATGACTGCTCACACAACATATGCTAAATGTCTGCACTGTGTTTTTCAGAACAGTCATCTTACCCAGAGTCCAGTTCGGGGAGTCATTGTGCTTTCCCAGAAAGATCCTGATTCTCTCGGTTTAAACCTGAGCTTTGTGACTTTCCAGTTGAGTAAGTTTGATTGAGTAACTTGTTCTATAGAAGCCTTACAGTAGTTTTAATTTTTTCCTCTAAAATCGAAGTGGTAATAATTCTTGCTTTGATTCCTTCATGGAACTTTTTCTAAGGATCAAATGTTAAGGCTCCTAAAAAGCCCTTTATAAACAGCAAATCTTTAATCGAATGTTAAATTAAAAAAGTTTTTTTAACATTTCTTTATTTTTGAGAGACAGAGAGAGACAGCACAAGTTGGGAAGAGGCAGATGGAGAGGGAGACACAGAATCCGAAGCAGGTTCTAGGCTCCCAGCTGTCAACACAGAGCCCCACGCGGTGCTTGAATTTGTGGACTGCGAGATCATGACCTGAGCCAAAGTCGATCGCTTAACTGACTGAGCCACCCAGGGGCGGCATCAAATGTTAAATATTAGTACGATTGGAAAGCTTTTTGAATGGCTATGCAAAGCAATTTAATTACTAGCGACAGTTTGTTGATTTTTTTTTTTTTTAATATTTGGCATGGGAAGAAGTGAGAAAAGGGAGCCTTAACATACACTGAATATCTGCTCTGTGCCCGGCATCTTATACATATTGCTTCTTTTTTTATTTATTTTATTTTATTTTATTTTATTTTTTAATTTTTTTTTCAACGTTTTATTTATTTTTGGGACAGAGAGAGACAGAGCATGAACAGGGGAGGGGCAGAGAGAGAGGGAGACACAGAATCTGAAACAGGCTCCAGGCTCTGAGCCATCAGCCCAGAGCCTGACGTGGGGCTCGAACTCACGGACCGCGAGATAGTGACCTGGCTGAAGTCGGACGCTTAACCGACTGCGCCACCCAGGCGCCCCCATATTGCTTCTTTTAAACTTTAATACAACCCCATGAGGCAATGGTAGGGATGCTGAAGTAAGAATTATTATCATTCTTTTGCAAAGAAAAGACTGAAATTCAGAGACATTAACTTGCTTAAAGTTTCTTAGGTATTAAGTATCTGACTTTAAAACTTTGCATCGTCTACAAAACAAACTATTTGAAATTTGGTGAATGTTGGAAATGAGCATGTAAGGGGAATGTAGGGATGCTTGAGTAGGAAATGCAAAACAGTTCCAAACTCAGCTGTGGGTCACTGGATTTGCTCCCCACTTGTCCTTGCATAACCACCGTTGGCCATGACACCCATCTAGAGTCTCAAAGGGGCAAGGCAGGCCAGGCTCAATATAGCTGAAATCATACACCTCAGATTATTATTGAGGTGTTTTCATAGATTTTAGGTTTATTTACAGTGTCTGCACTAAAATTTATTTTTGGAAGCTTCAGTCAGATAGTGTTTCTTCGGTATTAGATGCTGAGAGGAAGCATAGATAGATGCTGAGAGGAAGTCTAGCCTCTGCCCTCAAGAAGCTTTTTCTCCAGACACAGACACAGGACGTATCCCCAGGCAAACACTTGATAATTCCCAGCAATATGCAGGCATGCTGTTGGAATGCATAGATTGTTATGCTTCAGGATACAGAGGAAGCTGACAGCATAAGTGGGCATCTATGGGTTGCTAGAATCTCACCTGGGCTTTGAATTGGCAGATATGAGTCAGGGAGGAAGCAGGGAGGGTGTACCTCCTGACAGGAAGTGACGGGAATTCTGGGAAGACACGGTTTCTACAGGAAGGGCCTCAGGCAGTCCGTGTGGTTGGAGACGTGCCTGTTGTGTGGTGGTCAAGCGCTGGGTCTGGAGGGAGACTATCTACATGTGAATGACCACCATTGTCTATCTTTGAGGTTCTGGTCAACTGATTCACTCCATGAGCTCATGGATGCGTGTGTGCATGTATATGCGCATGCGTGCACTCACACACAATTCCCTCTCGTGAAATAGGGGCAATGGCAGTGCTTATCTTCTAGGGTTCTGGTGAGGATTCGGCGAGATAATGCGTCAACGGATGCAGCGTGCTTCCTGACATGTAATGCACAAGGATAGCTGTCTTCATTACTAACGGTCTTAGATGCCTAGCAAAGGCAAAAAATGCGTTCAAATTCCTGTACACTATTTTCCAAATTTATTTGTGTTTGTAACTGTATTAGTTGACTAGTTTCTCCTGAGGCCTCTCACCTCGGTGATGGGGTCTTCTCACTATGTCCTCACATGGCCTGTCCTCTCCGCACCTGGTGTCTCTCCCTCTTTTTACAAAGACACTAGTCCTGTTGGACAAGGGCCCCACCCATATGACCTCATTTAACCTCAATTACCTCTTTAGAGGTCCTGTGTTCAAACGCAGCCGCATCCTGAGGTCGTGGCATTTAGGGCTTCAACATATGAATTTGGGGAGGGACACGATTCAATGCATAATGGTAACCATTCTTGTTTTATTCCCTCTGCTTTCAGAGTGCAGAAGGGTTCATCCTTCCACATGGCCCGCATCCCATCAAGTGTTGCCTTCCTCCTCTCTTTTTCAGTGGCTTGATATTTGAGGACCTATGTCATATTGCTTCTTTCTTTCTTTCTTTCTTTCTTTCTTTCTTTCTTTCTTTCTTCTTTCCTTCTTTCTTCTTTCTAAACATTTTTCTTAGAAGAAAAAGTGGATAAATGTAAATTTTCCTACCTCACACATTTACTATTGTAGAGATTGAAAGGCTTTTTCTTCTCTATAGTTAAATTGAGAAAAGGTCCTTTATTTTAAGGTTTTTATATAGTGCAGATTAGGAGGCAGCAAGTGACATACTAGCAGTGTGTGTGTGTGTGTGTGTGTGTGTGTGTGTAGGTGTGTGCATTTGGCATTGAGTCAGAAACTTTGGAAATCCTAACTGATGTTTGGATGAACAATTGAAAAAAAAACATGCTTGCTGTTCAATTGAAAAATGTGTCAGAAATGGGAAAACCAACCACAGGGGAAAAAAGAATCATGAAAATATAAAGAAGATTGCTGGTCTACATTAAAAATGTAGATCACGGCTTTTAAATAGAATGGAAAGGGTAATATATACTTAAAAAGTAATGTCGGGGCGCCTGGGTGGCTCAGTCGGTTGAGCGTCCGACTTGGGCTCAGGTCATGATCTCGCCGGTCCGTGAGTTCGAGCCCCTCGTCGGGCTCTGTGCTAACAGCTCAGAGCCTGGAGCCTGTTTCCGATTCTGTGTCTTCCTCTCTCTGACCCTCCCGTGTTCATGCTCTGTGCCTCTCTGTCTCAAAAAATAAATAAACGTTAAAAAAAATCTTAAAAAGCAATGTCAAATAAGTGGGTGCAAATGTATAGCGTCCAGCTCCAACAAGTTAGGACGATGGAGAGCTTTGCCAGCAACAGGAGCCCTGTTGTCAAGAGTGCCCAGATGCTCAAGCTCTCTCTCTCTCTCTCTCTCTCTCTCTCTCTCATCTCCCTGCCAATCTCACTGCATCCCTGCCATTTTAGACACACTGTAGATACGGTGTTAACTTAAATCGTACCCAGGAAAAAAAATGCACATGGTGCGCATGGAGAAAAGCCTAAGTTCTTCCTCGTTTTATGAGCTGCCAAATCTTGCTGCTGGTGTTGACATTAACAGAGGAATGTGATATTAATATTTAGTTCACTCTGTAGAAATGTGCATTTAAAAGGCAATTGCAGCCTGCAGGCTTCAGAGCAAGATCTCTGCCTCTCAGTGTCTTTCTTACACACACACCACATGTGCACGCGTGAGTGCGCGCACGCGCACACACACACACACGCACACACACAGAATGTTCTCCAGCTCACATGACTGGGAATCCTCGATTAATCCCAAGAATAACACATGGCCAACAGAAGGAGGGGATCTAGCAAAATGGCAATGTTTACAGCTACAGGGGATGCCCGGGGTGCATGAGAGCTTTGTGAGCCCTGTTGGAGATGGAAGTCCCACACGGACAGCTGCAGCATCAAAGAATCCCGGTGACCTAGATTCAGCTATAGATTGGGGACTGTTTTGGCCCCGCGTTGCCACCACTACGCCAGCAGCCTGCTCGCAGTTTCATGGGCTGCCCGGCAAACAGCGCTGACCCATTTCACCATGACAACCTGGGCTGCTCTACTAAGGGCTGTGCGCAAGGAAGCACGGCTGGCATTTTAAAGATTTCAGAATTAAGTTTACTCAGAGTTTTTGAGACACACATTTAGAAGTCTTGACTAAAGCTGACATCCTTTGACAGCAGTGGAACAGTTAGGAAAGTGAAATGTGGAGAAAGTTGCTGTTTGCTTTTTCTGCATTCTAAACTATCAGCAAAGCTCTCCGTTTTATGTTTTACTCAGCCCCTAGCATGGTAATAAGTATGTTTCTAATCAAAGTGAAGTGATAAACAGAGAATAACTAGGTGAAAAGGCTAAGGGATTAAGTTCCCTGGCTATACACTTCGGTCTATTAAAACAGAATATATAGAATCAAATAATTTAAAACCTCCTGATAAATAAATGGAAGTGTTTAAAGGTGGATTTATTACAGCTTTGGCTCAACCTTGAACTATACAGAATCAAGTTTCACTGGAGAATTTAAATAGCATGTCCCTTAGGGGGGAAATGGGGCTGTGCTTTGGGAGAGAAATTCCATTTAGTAAGTGCAATTTAGGAAAATCAGGGCCTGGTATGTGCATGTGATCGCATTAAAATGCTCCCTCTGCTTTTTTGACAAAAAGCATAGCATAGAATGAGTGTTTACAGGTCATTATATTGAAATCCATGCACCATTCTCAACACTGCTGTTGTTCTTGTTCTTCTTCTTATATTAGCTCAGGACGGTAAACCTTAGAACTTCCTGAGTGATACTCTATTTCCTAAGCAGAGCAAACAAAATCAAAACAGGTCAAGCAACTGCTTCATGTGATTCAGAATCTAATCCCAGTGATGGATCCTGTCCTTGGGACATGAAGGTCTCTACCTGGGGACGACAACGTCACACCGTCTTTACTTTTTAAGTAGAGGAAGAGGAGTAGTCAGAGCTTGGCATCATGGGAATTGGTCCAATGCAACTTGGGGAAACGTGGAAATAAAACTATAGCATATCTTTGTAAAACAAATAAGCCAATCACTCTTTTGGTCACAGAGGTTTTACGAAGCCTCTTTCCATTCTCTCTTACTCAGCATTTTCCTTCACTGCTTGAAAAGGTTTTCTTGCCTCCTGCAAGGACTCAGCCTCCTTTCCAGATCTTTCTTGTGGCAAAGTCTTCCAGGAGCAATCCTTATCGTGTATATAAGAACTGCCTTCCTGTTGGAGAAGCACCTAACTTTTGCAGGTGCATGGGCCTGCCACTGGTCACCCCAAGCAAGGTCCGCTATCAGTGAAGAGTTTATTGAGTTAACTAAGTAGCTAATACATTATGGCAGACTAGATCAGGAACTAGGAAACAAATACCATTTGTAAACAGTAGTAGCTAGGAATCAATCACTCAACTCTCAAGGACAACTAAAGAAGAAAATTAATTATCCAATATAGCAGAAAGATAATAATGGTTCTTCATGGCTAAAAATGGATGCTTACATAGGATAACGCAGTTCATCCGTATGTCTAGCCATCTTGATATAAATGGTAGCCTTTTTTGGGTCTTCATCTGAATGACAAATTACATGGTCTTCCTAATAGTAATATTTTCATCGCTGAAAACATCTTTTCCAATGCCTTGCTACGACTTAATTTGTTGCATATGACTGTGGTTTTATCACAAGGGGGTTTTCATTAAAAGCCTGTGGTCACCGTGTCTACAGAAGCTCTACCCCTTTCACATGATAGACTTGGTTAATCACAGGACCGTATGTAGGAGGGAGCACAGCCCAAACCGGAGGTAAGCTAGGTTCAGAGATGCTTGGTTTCTCCAGGATAATCTTCTGTCTGCCCCATGCTCCTCGGGTACATGCTTTCCTCTGAATCTGTCTTCTCCCTATTCCTCTTGCCAGTCCCCGTCCAAGGCCTGAAGCTCCCAGGTCTTCCACTATCACCAATAGACCAATGATTGATGTGTCCACCAAGTGTCTGTGCTGTGAAGGGTTATTTGCAAGTTTAAAAGGAGCAAAGATGTGAAAGACAAAAAGAAAGCTTTCCTGGTGGAATTTCTGGCATCCACCCTTAAAACCACACCACATAGACAGCCTCTTCATTTACTCTTATACCTATGCCATCAAAATCAGTGAGGCCAACAGACACCACGTGATCAACAGGACTCCTCAACGTAAATGATCTGAAACACAAGGTCAAAAACAGCCTCTTGGTTTTAAATGCTTTTCATTCCTTGGGCTGTGAAGCTATGTTATAAGTTTCTGAAAATGACACTTACGGGAAAGCAAACAGACATCCAGAGTGTGTCTCATACTTGGAAGGCAGGGAATATCTGAGATCAGTGTAATACTGATAATACCGATATAAAAAATAATGTATGCATCGAATATTCAAATCAATTTCTTAATTCAAGTGGCATACAATTGGCAAACTAATTATATGGTATTTACTTTTTATTGTGTGAAAAATAACATTTTATAATATCAATAAATTCTAGTGGATTGTTTCTAATAGAAAAATTAAAAAATATAGAGTAAGGAATTTCATTAAATCATCCAAAATCCTTCTAAAGGCTGTGATATTGTCTCTCTTCTACCCTTCAATCATTGATTTATTATCTTCTATGGTTTGCCTTGCCAGGGCATTTAAGGACTAGTATAAACATCATCTTTGCAAATGCTTTCAGACTTTCAGCTCTGAATTTCTGCACAGCTTTAATGGAATTCATTATCCAGGCACGCACTATCTTGTGAACTGAATCATCTTTTTGAATTGACCATGGCTTCACTGATGCCTTAACTGAAAGACATTTTTTTGGGAAGGGTATAGTTTTCATGTTTTATTATACGCATTTGAATTTCATTATTACATACTGAGTGAGCCCAAGTATACGCTTGCCTTGGCTTATGTCCAGATGTTTGAACTGTAAAGATAAAATGGATGGCTTCGTATTAAATAATTAGAGACTCTAGGGGTGGAAAATTCTGTCTACACATTCATACATTTAGTGGCACAAGTAAATTCTAGGGACTATGCGATCTATAAGACTGTATTCAGGACTGAAGGGAGAAGTCCTCGGTTGCTGACAAGAATCTCCCCTTGAGTTCAACGTCAGACAAACTAAAAGAGTCTGTCAGTGTACAAAAGCCCCTGAATTGCACTAAATCTCCAGTCAGGAGACAGGTAGCAACAGGATAAGTAAAGGAATTGGCTCCTGCCTTTTCTGGCTATGGGGACGGGCCAGTCTGCAGTGAGCAGAGCTGACTGGGCTAGGAGGCAGAAAGCCGACAGGAGGCAGTAGCTCAAGTCCAAAATGTGCAGATTAGAGGAGCAGGCTGGAAATTCTAGAGGCAGAGTGGTTATTGCATTCCTCAACAGTCCTTGCTTTCTAATCAAGTTCCTAGGATGCTTACCTCAGAGTTAACTAAAGATACTTAATGATGCAACTGACCAGCCCATTTACTTAACCTGGAAAAGCATGGTGTTTGAGCATATTTAGTCCTGATGCAGGCTAGATACACATGCATTTAGTTCTGGTACAAAGTTATCACCTTCCACTTGGAATTTGCATAAGAAATGGCTCCTAGCATGTTTTGGTCATGTCTATGATGGTCATCGTACTGACAGATGAAACGACTTGCCATTCTTTAAAAAAAAATCATGGTCCTTTCTTTGTTTCTTTTTTTCCTTATAGCTCTGCTTTTATTTTTTTATCAGTTTTGTTTGTTCATTCACTAAGTGAATATTTAGGCAACACCATCTTCCTTCTCCAACAAGGCATTGTGCCAAGTAATATGCCATGCGAGATGTGACCCCTGCCTTCCATGGGTTGCATTCTGGTGGGAAGCCTAGCACTTGTACCCATACGCATAATATTCCGGGCACTAATGACATACTATATCTGTGATGCAGACCATGTGCTCCAGAAATCTGAAATAGAAGGGATCTGGCTGTAGCGGGAATAATATTATGAGAGCTGAAGGGTCTAGTTCCTTTTGATAAAGACTGGAGGGCAGTGTTGGGCAGAGGAGCTGCAGCAGAGGCAACAACGTGGAGGTTAGAAGGGCATTCTATGATCAAGAAGTAATCCAAAATAAGTTACATTTAGATCTCCACCTTGAGGAGATCTCAAGGGCTTGAGACTGGAAAAACAGTTGGGAGCCAGAATTTCAGGCTAAGTGATTTGGTCTTAATTCCGTCGGCCATGAAGAGATAGTCAAAGATTTTAAGTAGGATCTTGGTGACTTTGCTGTGCTTTAAGAAAATGACTAAGGATGGAGGGCACCTGGGTACCTCAGGGGGTTAAGCATCCAACTCTGGATTTCAGCGCAGGTCACGATCTCACTGTTGTGGGATCGAGCCCCTCATCGGGCTTTGCACTGATGGCATGGAGTCTGCTTGGGATTCTCTGTCTCCCTCTCTCCGCCCCTCCCCTGCTCATGTGCTCTCTCTCTCTCTCTCTCTCTCTCTGTCTCTCAAAAATAAATAAATAAACATTAAAAGAAAAGAAGGAAAATGATTGAGGGCACTCTGCAGGATGGACCACAGGAGAGAGGAAGGTCAGCTGGGAAACTATGGCAGCACTCAAAGGGTGGTGTGATAAGATGGGAACTCTGGAGGTAGCAGTACAAATAAAAGGAAGAGGAGAGATGATATGTAACATGGGCGTGTTTTTTATGTCCCCAGAGAATTGAGTTTGTGTTGATTAGTGAAACAATACAACCAGTTACGCTTCTGTTAAGCCTTCAAAAATTGTAACAAGTTATTTCGCAGACATTGTGCCCATGATTTACTTATGAAAGGGACTCAATCAGTGATTTAAAAGGCATATATCTAATGGTACATAATTAATGACTATCATCATTTTAAGCCCAATATGCTTCGTTGTCCAACCCTTTGCTCCCCACACTTCTCAAGTGCAAGGGCGTCTTCGGGGCACCACCTGTTCAACCCTCATCCATCCCTCTGAGACCCATGAAGCATTGCTGTTTTGAAGATGGGGAAACTATAGCACAGGAAGTATAAGTATACAAGGTGACACAAAAGCAGCATTCTCATTACACCAATTTCCTTTAGCAAGAGACAGGTCAGAATAGCTTTAGGTGGCAATTACTTAACAGTCAAATAATCTGACCAGGCCAAACTTTTGATGAAGCAGCCTAATTGGCAATAATTAAGGTTGAGCATATGTGGGGGACGAGGGTTTCTCATCTAACAAGGAACTGCCCTTAATTGCTGGCACTGGCATGGATAATTTAGAAAATTTAGGACGTTGACATTAGATTGTTGTCATGGATTATTTGGAATAATTTTTCTCTTATTCAAATTTAAAAAAGAAAAAGACTTGCGAATTCTTCACTTTGGGTTGAGTATGCCCCAATCTACAGGCTCCCTGCATGAGACTGTCTATTTAAGGATAATCCCCGACTCGTCGATGGGAAGAGAAAATCAAAGCATCGGAAAGAACATAAAGATCAGTTGAACACAAGTTTTGACAATATCACCGGCTATACGTCCCAGCAGATGACACTAGTAAGCCATGGTTTAATTGAAACAATTACTGTGAATATACAGTGGTTGTGTGTTTGTGTATCTACTTGGAAATATAGAACTTCTGGTTTTGCATGTGCATATGACAAGGCAGGACCAGGGAGAAGAAAGAAAGATAAGAAATTTTACCTAAAAGCAGCATTTTCTGAGTATTTACGTGTAAACCATGTTTGTCCTTAAATTACTGAAAGGCTTACCTCTCAGGTGTTTGAAATGGAAATCAAACTTCCGGGATTCTTTTTTATAACTCATTTTTGTTTGTGCAGAATTGACGGAGAAGGGCCACACTCTGATGCGCTACATTTTGGTCTTCTATCACAAGCAACAGAATACAGGGCTTTGAAAGCCGACGGTGTGGGGGTGGGGGGAAAAAGGGGGAAAAAAAGAAATGTTTATACCTCCTCATTTTGACATGGCTCCTTCAGAAATCTGATACTAAATATCTTCCTGCATCTGGGGGAGGGAAGAAAGAGACCATACAGGAGTTCTGTGCATAATGTTGAAATAAAACCCTCTATTGTCCACCAAGACAATAGAACTAGTCTATAATAATGTAGTACAAGTAGAGCATAAACTCCACAAACCGGCAATGCAATCTTTGTTCCAGTGTAATCTTCCATATCAACTATCGACAGTCCCCAGAGGTAAGAGAAAGGCCTTTTCCCTATTTCCCATAACTTGCCATCACCTCTCTCTCTCTCTCTCTCTCTCTCTCTCTCTCTCCCATCCATGTAGGAAGCAGTAGAATAAAGTTCCCCTCTGGGATGGCTAAACGTGTTTGACAACATAGGAACTGTCCTAAATCTTGGCCAAAGTCTCAAGCTTAGCCCAAACTGTTTGTGTGGAGAGTCAGAAAGAATTGGCTTCATTATCCATTTCAAAGTCTGTAGGGGGTATTTATTTTTGGATGGGAAGAGAAGTAGAAATACTGAGAATTAAGGTGTGGGGTTGCTCATAATCAAAGCGCAACTTGAGAAGACGCCGTTTCAACGTCCGTCTAGAGAGACAGCATCTTTTCAAGAGAGTAGGAAGGGAAGACACAATATATTACTAAAACAAAGTAAAATATCCCACAACATCAGGATGGAGGGGAAAGCATTGATTGAGCACACTGAAGCAGACACAGAAGCAATTGTTCACTAACATATTCACCACTACCTGGCACTCTGTGAGGAAGCAGGTGGCTACCACAGTGATGAGTAAGTAAGTCTGGCCTGCTGCCATCGGGGTGGGGCTCACATTCATGGTGGGCATTCTGTTTAAATGCTGCAGAAACGTTAGATGAATATCTTCACTTCTGGTAGTTTTCCTTAGCCCTGACCAATTTGAGCCTCTAAAATTGTTTGAGTTCGTCTGTAATTAATCTTGCTGAAAACTATGACTTCAGGTTATCCACAAGAGTCAAAAAACAATTAATTCACAAAACACGCCGTGCCCTTTCGCAACCATAAAATTTACCTTTTGTTTAAGAGAAAATTCAGTCTGCTAAAAATATTTTATGAAGGAAAGAAATTCGTCTGAAGATAAAGAGAAGACCGTTGAGAATTGCAAAAGCAATCCAAATAGGATACGTACATATTTAAAAAATTGAGAAGCCTATGGAAGAAGATTTTATACCTCTTGTCTTTGCTTTGCTAGACAGCAGGAAAGAAAGAAAGGCTCACAACGTTTATGACCCCGTAACATCCTACCCTTCGCACTGGAAACATCTGGTTCCACATCTTTCTGGTGCATCTGGATTTTAGTACATGTCTCATTGTCTATCACATAGACATGTTCAATAATACCTAAAAAAAGCTATACTTGGTTTAGGGGATATACCAGTGAACAAAAGTAAAGTCCCCGATCTCACAAATCTTATAACTGGAAACATACAATAGATACAAACATATTTATGGGAAAGAATTTCAAGAAGGGAAGAAAAAGGTAAATGGAGAATCTTACGGAATTGCACAATTGTAGAGTAGCTTTTTTTAGTATGGAGATGTCAGGGAAAGACTCTGGTCAGGCAACATTTAGCAAAAACGTGAGTAATATGAGAAAACATGCAAGTAGACATCTACCAACAACGGCTCTAGGTGGCATAAACAGCAAGTGCAAAGGTCCTGGGGCAGGAATGTGGCTAGTATTTTTTATTGCTATCAGGTGTCAGTGTGCCTAAAACAGAGTAAGCAAGGGCAGAGTTGGAGGACATGAGATCAGAGACATAAAGAGGTGAGTAGAGAGATTATGGATGGGTCTTTTAGGCAACATTAAGCAGTTGGTATTTTATTATGAATCAGATGGGTACTTTTTTTCAGGGTGGCAGATGAAACTGTGAGGATACTTATGTTTTAAAAGCGATTTTGAGCAAAGAGAAAATAGGTTTATACCAAGAAAGTTTAGATGCACAATAGGTTTATACCAAGAAAGTTTAGATGTGCAAAATGGCGTTTGGGTTTTAAAGCATTTAATCATTGGAAAAATTTATCAAAGAACGATAATAAATCTCATTCCCTAGAGATACTTTGGAAAGACCATGTTTATTTGACATAAACTACCACCCAGGAAAAAGGATCAATGTGCTCCCCCCCCCCCCCTCAGCCATTTAAACTAATCCAGTCAATTTGATTAACCATGTAATCAAACTAATTTAGTAATTAAGACCACCGGGGAAACTGGACTATATTCAGCTCTTTGGTCTATTATTTTTTATCAGTAGGTACTTTCCAGGGGAAATATCTATTTTACTGTCTTTAGGGCAGTGGTTCTGCTATATTTGGCACATGAACAATTTGAGTAGATATTCAATTATTTACTCTAGAAAAAAAAATTTTTTTTTTTTTTGGAAAGAATACCACCAGGGCTGACTAGGACCTGAGGCAACTTGGGCTGTTACATGATTTAACAGTCTTTCAAAATAATATTTTAAAAAATAGCCCAATACTCATCTTATTAGGAATACAGAGAAATGAATCATCTTTTATTAAATATTATATATAAACCAGGTTCTTTCCAGTTAGTTTCCTTTCATTTCCAGTAGGAACATTCTGCAGGAAAAATATTGATAACACTTTTTCCATTCTTCAGTGCTTTTTCTAAGCTCAATTTGTTTATGACATAATAAAGTGTTTAACATTTAGATAACAAAATAAAACATTCTTATAAAGACCACTGTGCTGAACACTTTCCATGGTCAGAATTCAGCTGTGATCACGATTTTTGATTGATGACCCTCCTGCCATTTCTCAAAGATACTCAGCTGTAATACGTTTGTCCTACTAAGGGATGTTTTCTTTCTCCCTCAAACACACTGGGACGGAATCAGTGGACATGGATTGCTGCGACGTTTGGGGGGAGTTTATGGATTAGTGATAATGAGTTGCCAAGCTGACTGTCCCACCCTGTCTGTGGCTCTGTGGCTACATGAACGTGTTGTCCATGATAATGCTACATAGGACTTGCCCCAGGACATGAAAGGGACTTCCCAGACCAACTGAGACTGGGGGGCAGGTGAAGCAGCTGGAGATCTCTGTCTCAGATTCCTACCTCAGCTCGTGTCCCAGGCATCCTCGAGACCACGTGTGGCTCTCTTCCAGTTCCTGTGAGCTGTTGCTTCAGAGGCTTATTTTATCCCTTGCAGAGCACAATGCCTGCAAGAAGTAAGGGGTTAAGGCTTGTTTGTTGGTTTGGGTTTCTGTGCATTTTAAATAATGGTGACAGATGATCTCGTTGTTTCTAGAGACTGGATTAAGGGGTTAGGTGGTGTTTGCCCTTGTCAACCGAGGCTTTAGAGAAGCAGCACGTCTCTGGGGTCCAGAATGCTCACCCTTTTCCCCGGACCCGGGGCAGAAGAGCCACGCATCGGTCCACTCTGCTCTTCCAGTCCCATCCGAGGCTCATCTCACACATGCTCTATGAACCTCAGTCTACTGAGGATTGGGCCATTTACCCACATGTCTGCCAATAACAAGCCAAAGGTCCATGTTAGCAAAGTATGAAGTCAGTTCTGGAAAGGGAAAGTGAAGACATCTCTAGTTGACCCCCAGGAATTTCTGGTAGATCGTTAAACTAGATGAGGCAGAGAACCGATAAAAATTCCCTCTTGCCGGTGAGAGCGATCTGGGCTGCCTGTGCAGGTCTAAGCCATCTCTTCCCACTTGTGAGCAGTTTATGCATCTGACTGAGCTCAGCCAGTCCTTCCCACCCTCAGTGCTGCAGTGGCATTGGGAGGAAGCTGGTGTCGGTGACCTTTCGGGAGGCTCCCATACAGAGAACCCGAAGCGAGACTAGCTGACTCCTCTGCCCTTTACGTATTGCATCAATGCAGAAATACAGACGGGTCCCCAGCCCCCACCTATCACGGCGCCGGAGGAGATGACCCAACCCAAGTCTGGATTCCCACCTTGCTGAGAGAGGCATCAGGGAAGCCGGTCAGCACTGTTCATTCTCAGTGCCACAGCACAGACCGCACCGTGGGGGAAAATAACCCTTCTTCCCGAAGCAGATGAAACCTGAACCTTTTATTTCACAATACGAATCACCAAGTAAACAGGCTCTTTTATGCTAACATCTGTGAGAGTGCGACTTCCCATACCAGCCTCCTTCCTGCCTGCCTGTTCTCATAGAATTACCAGCGACCGCCACATTTCAGGGCCCCTGTAGACCTGGAGGGACCCCCCCCCACCACCAACTCCCTGCCTGTCCTGGGGCCTATGCCTTCTTCCCCAGAAGCCTGGGCTCAGGGACTTTCATTTCCTCTCAGGGCCTAGCCACCCCCATGGTGCGCAGTATGCATGAGCTGCTTGGGCAGCTGTGGAGACATGGTCTCCATAGAATTTGCCTGGGTTCTGGAATTTCCTACCCCTGTGGGTTTCCTGGCTCATTTCACTGGCAGAAGTGACTGCCTGAGAATAACTCTTGTTTTGCTTTAAGTTTCTTCCTTGCCTGATATAGTCCAGTTGACGAAGTGGTTCACATACACTGGGGCTAGATTTATAAAGTGTGAACTGAATTCTGTCTTTGGCCTGCTCTGCCCAACTCCCACCACTTCCTTATTGTAGCTTCTCTTAAGACACAGCCATGCTTCCCTTCTAACACCCTCGTAAGTGCTGCCAGATTAACAAATGGGGGAAAGGGGATGATGATGGTCTCTTACACATTTTCATATGTAGGCTATGACCCGTCCCTGTTCTCTGAGAGCCTCCGACAGTGTTCGTATAGACCCAGAGCGGTTATCATGCTCCAGGTTTCATAGGAGGAAAAGACCATTCCTTTTCTTTCCTGCTGCCAAAAAAGCAAAACAAAAGAAAGGAAAACAAAACAAAACAAATCCCCAAATTGAAAATGAAGTCAGAGGAGCAGAAGCTGTCTATCATTCGGCTCAACACTTGATGATTCACCTGATTGCACGTTCCACAGCCCCTCCCGACGACCTCATAGGCACAGACTCATTTCCCCATTAGGATTTGGCTTGGGGAGACTGAAGAGACAATGAGAACATACCCGAATCTGGTGAGACTGCCAGAGTTAACAACCTCTTGTGTGCAATAAAACCAGACAGCATTTTTGATGGACCACATTCTCGTTGCATTTAAACAGCCTTGGAAAGGTTCCATGGCTGCTGATTTCAAATAAGAAAACATCGCGGAGGGAAGTAGGGCAAAGATGTGTCCTTTGGGTTTGCCTCTGACATTTGCGTGGCCCGGCATAAGCGTACAAATGGAGGCCCACGTGCCACATGCTTAAATCCTCAAAAGTTATTATTCAAGCGTGAAAACGCTTAAGTAAAACACTACATATGGTCTACTATCACTCTAGGATGTTTTCATTGATAGACTTTGCGTTCAGATTTAGAGTTCTCTGACTCCTTGGAGATCCGTTCGGGAACACAATGGCCAGTGGGAGCTGGCCTCTCACTGTTCAGCCCACTGCCCTTGATCCTGGGTCCGCGGTCTTCTCTTCATACCTGGCTCAATCCTGCAACGTGTGTGGCCTCCCAACCTCATGTGGGACACTACCCTGTGTGTCAAAGTTCCATTGACACTCCCACCAACAGTCCCCCTGGGCCAGTTCTTTTTGCTTAGAGGTGTGCCAGTTAGCACTCGGGTGGACAGACCCAGGAAAGAAGCCTGACCCACGTCCTGGAAATGGACTCTGCTGGATTGGAAAGGGAACTCCAGGGTCTCGAGAACACAAAGCATAGTTGAGGGTGTATGTGTGTGAGACTACCCCTTGATCCCGTGGACAGTTCTTCCCATGAACAGAAGCACGGTTGAAAGACCAGACTGGGCCTTATAAAATGTAGGGCATGAAGCAGTGAGCCCTCTTGCTTGGAGTCACGGATAGTAGGTATAAAGTAGGTCCTTTATAAGAGGATGTTCCACTTAGAAAGTAGACATTTGCTGCAGTGCCTGCAGATGCAGGGGCAACAGGGTAAGGTACTCTTGGCATCATATGCTAAATGAGAACAGAGTGTAGGGGCACCTGGGTGGCTCAGTCGGTTAACCGCCCAACTTCGGCTCAGGTCATGATCTCACGGTTCATGAGCTCGAGCCCCGCATCGGGGCTCGGTGCTGACAGCTCAGAGCCTGGAGCCTGCTTCCGGTTCTGTGTCTCCCTCTCTCTGTCCCTCCCCCACTCACGCTCTGACTCTCTCTCTCAAAATTGAATACACGTTAAAAAAAAAAAAAAAAACAGAAAAGAAATCTAATGAAATGATTCTGAATTCTGGATACATAGAGACATTACTTGGGAAGGGTTCACCATGATCCCACACATAGAAATTCTGATTTAATTCATTTAGGGTGGGGCCCAGGCGCAAACGTTTTTTTTAAAACTCCCCGGATAATTCAGTGTGCAGCCGGGATTGAGAGCCTTTGGGTCTAGCCTGACAGCTTTGCTTCTCATTAGGGCATTAGCCCTTGTGCCCACCGCAAGGAGCTCAAAACCATCATGCCCCCCGGAGATGTTTATATCCTGAACTGCGGCCAACAGCCAGCTGTGTTGGAGCTGTGATTGCCCCGCATAGGCTCCGCCAGTGGTAGGCAAACTCTTCACCAGCATCTGTGCTCCATGCAGGATGGAATTCAAAATATTTCACATATAACAACTGCCAGAGCAATCAATCCCCAAAGACTCCAACCACGGAATACCGTTGGCCTTGAGCATCCGACAGATTAATCCAGTTACTCCTTCCAGAAATCGCTCAGGATGGAAATTACAGTGACCATTTATCAGGTGACTTTCAAGGTGCTGGATCTGGGGGTTAAGCGCCTAGGTGGCTCAGTCGGTGAAGCGTCCGGCTCAGGCCATGATCTCACGGTTTGTGAGTTCGAGCCCCACATGGGGCTCTGCCTTCAGCACAGAGCCCGCCGGCTTCAGATCCTCTGTCCTCCTCTCTCTGCCTCTCCTCCATGTGCGCTCTCTCGATCTCAAAAAAGAAACATAAAAAAAAAAAAAAAGGTGGTGGATCTGAGACTCAGACTCAGGTCTTTCAACCACAGGTTCTGAGACCTGTCAGTTATACCAGGCAGCTTTCCATAGCACTTGTGGTGGGCCCAAACTGAGTTCTGTAATTTATAACGGTCCTGAGCCAGAACACTTGAAGGAAGATATGTTACTGGCTTCATAGAAAATGCTACCTGAGAAATGGATCACCTAGCTTAAATCTATCTGCACAAACGCGAGGAGGGAAATGACAATTCAGAGCCTCTGTTTGAATGACATTTATTTCTGAGACTAGTAACCAGCTTTTCAATTCTGACGTTTACGTGTAAATTCCGACATACACCCGGGGCTGTGCTTAACAACGGGTCACACTCCCGTCCTGCAAATGTCCTGCGAGTCTGTGATTCGAAGGCAATGTGATCTGTGTTAAGTGTAGGTACGTGATACTTAATACAATGTAAGGATCTGATACTGTAAGGTTATGAAATCACCAGACAGAAAGGGATCTTTCATGGCCATCTAGTCTACCTCTGTTTCTGAGAAAGTCTGCATTTAAGTCATCCCAGAGACAAAACCTTCCCACTTGGAATACAATTTCTTTGTCTGCTCAACAGGGGGCCTTTCTATTCAAAGCCCAGGTCAAGGCCTATCTCTGTGGAGAAATAATCCATCACAAGTCTCTTCACAGCAGGGTAGATTCAGGTGCTGGGAAATGGAGTTTTATGCAATTTAGGGAAGCTTTTTTATGATAAAGAATACTAAACTAGGGAAGCAAGTGAATGTTTATTTAGAATGAGAAAATAAATCACAATAAGCTACTGGAGCCTTGGAGATTCAGGTACCTTTCCTGTTAGGCAGTTTCCCAGACCTGCTTGCCTAGAATGCTTCCTGGTTGCACCATAACTTCCCCACTTCACCTTGGAAACTCCACAAAGCCCAACAGATTCCAGCACCCTGTGTGTCTGGTAAATCTGCCCCTGCACTCCTACAAATAGGTATGACTATTATTTATTTGCCAATTTATCTGCTTATGGGTCTCGTCATTCCAAAAGGATTTGAAAGCAGAGACTTTTGCTCTTTATACTCTGGCAACGTAGCACAAGATGCTTTCGCACACACTGTTCCTTTTCTTCACCTCCGCTTTTTCTCACCTCCCCTGCCCCGGTGGCCACCTGCCCCAATTGTGATTTGGCGAAATCTTCTACTTATACCTGAATCATACCAATTATTGGGTTTACCACACATTATCTTGTTTTAAAATATTTCTTATGTGTAAATCTTATTTATCTCTTTAGCAAGACTGTAAGCTTCTTGGGGGAAGAGACGAGGTCTTATGCTTTTTCTCTGTTTTCTTACATACTTTCACAGTACTAAGCATCTATAAACGTCCAATAATTATTTGTGAATTGATTGACTATCCACCAAATCTCACAGATTTTTATATAGGTTAAAGTGAAACATTAATTGAAGTAGGGTGGGTTTAATAAGGGAAGGTTTCTGGTGGAGGTGTGCCAAAACTGAGTTTTGGAGAAGGAAAGAAGGACTATTTGATTGGAAATGAGCGACTCCATATAGGGGATAGGAAATTAGAGATAGTTCTTAATGATGCTTTTTAATTTATTAAGAGAAATATGAATGTCTAATGAGTGTTTTTAGTGAAATATAATTCACTGCGTATAGGGACATTTTTAGGTCGGTTGAATGAGCTATTCTGGGTAAGAATACAGAGTGTAGTGGCATTTGATTATCAGTGGGTAACTCTCCCAAATGGTTCAACACACACACACACACACACACTCACACACACTCACACACACTCACACCCCACCGCCCCAGAAAAAAACAGATCAGTGACTGCAGTGAATCAGAATTGCAGAAACTCCTTAAGGCCCTGACAAGTCTTCAAATAATGATGCTCCAAAGAATGGTGGCTCTTCCTGCCTACACAGGACTTTGTGCGTGTGACAGAATGGTTTACGGGTTCACACAGGAGGAGATGTTTTAGATTTGCACATCCGGGATTCCCATTCATTTCTGTTTTGTGCCGTGACTGGGGGGTGGTGAGATGTCGTAAAGTGGGCTTGGGCTTCTCTTGCACAGCATCTTTCCCCCAGATGTGTAATAGGTGAAAACCATAAGCACATGGAGGCGGCAATGCAGTCCTGATAGCTTTAAAAATCACATAAGCACATGAACATCCGTCCCAAGTCTGGGAGAAGGGGAGCAAGCACGCAGGAGATGAGCATGTTGTCTTACAGATTCCTCATGCCGATCCCAGGTAAGCCAAATCCTGCATCCCGCCTCTGTTGCCATGGGGGCTTTGCAGGACATCACAGAGTCCAGGAAGCTCAGAGGGCAGTTAGGGAGCCTAAGCTCAAGGCTTCCTTTAGACACAAGCTAAATTATTACCTTATCACTTTCTTATAGATTGTCCTGGTCGACAAGAACCGAATTCATTTCTCAGTTTACCCTCCAGGCTGTGTAGAGAACTCATTACATATTACTTCTATCGTCTGATAGCCTGGATGTCTGTCATTTTTTTTTTCTCTTCCAGTGTGCAAAGCACAGCGTGGGTCTCACGGTAGGAACTAGGTACCTATATCTTGATTGATTGATTTTTATTTTTTAAAGAGCTTTATCGCATTCGAATTGGGCCTCCACTGTGTCTCCCCAGCACTGATCCATCCATTCCAGCTTGTCAAAGACTTCGCATTGCATGGGTACCAGATAAATTTTTACTGAAGGACATTTTAATACTTTCCATTTTCAGGATAGTAAACACACCTCTACTACCTTCACTAGTTTGGATAATTAAGGAAGCTGGTTACTAGAGAAAGCCTGAGTGAACTTGAGTTATATTTCATTTCAAACACAGAGGAGTAAAGGCCTGTGTGGATTATCAGTAGCTACAGATTTATTACCCATTCTCAGGAAGCTTTCTCATCTCTCCTACTGCATAACAGACATTTCACCTCCAGCCATAGCAGTAGGCTGCAGCAAATATTCCCCTAGCTTTAAGGACACAGTTTAAAATTGGGCATATGGGGGCGCCTGGGTGGCTCAGTCGGTTGAGCGTCTGACTTCAGCTCAGGTCACGATCTCACGGTTCGTGAGTTTGAGCCCCGCGTCAAGCTCTGGGCTGATGGCTCAGAGCCTGGAGCCTGCTTCTGATTCTGTGTCTCCCTCTCTCTCTGCCCCTCCCCCATTCATGCTCTGTCTCTCTCTGTCCCAAAAATAAATAAACATTAAAAAAAATTTTTAAAAAAAATAAAATTGGGCATATGAGTCAAGCAGGGCCAGTCAGAATCTTTCCCTGGTTTTGTTACATGGGAACCAGGCGAGAGGAGTGACCTCTTTCAGAATGGATGTGAATCTGGAACTTCCTTCAGCCATTTTCTTGGGGTGCTCAGAGGGAGTCTTCATTGTAAGGGTGCGTATGGCAGCCCTTTCAAAAAACAGCAAGGTGCGGGCACATGGGTAGTCCAGTTGGTTAGGTGTCTGACTCTTGATTTAGGCTCAGGTCATGATCTCAGGGTAGTGGGATCAAGTCTCACATCAGGATCTGTGCTGACAGTGGAGGCTGCCTAAGATTCGCTCTCTGCCCCTACCAGGAACACTCTCTCTCTCTCAAAACCAAACCAAACCAAACCAAACCAAAACAAAACACCAATAGGGCGAAGAGATGAAGGGAGTGAGGGAGGGAGGAGAGACAGGATCAGACAAATATTGGATGTTCGTTGACATCCAGATCTAGTCATGCTTAAAGTCAGGGCCTCTCTGGGATTTTCTACTTACAAGAGTTCATGACTATCCTCGCCTTTGGCTTTCTTGTTTGAATTTGCTGTTTGCTGATGACAACCAAAGGAATCCTATTTTACATAATCTGTGGAATATCCAGGTGGATTATCCAAATCACCTTGGTCCAAGTTGGCCTGTTTTACCAGAATTTCTTTCCTTCAAAGAATGTTCCCAGTTGAGCATAATAAGTCCCCAAAGTGAAGAAGTGGTCCATTTTTGTTCCTATGTTTGTAATGAGTATTCAATCAGCCATATAAAGCTCTTAGCACTTAGTGACTCTCATCACTCAGCCTACTGTAAGTTTACTAAAGATTACTGAAATAGGGATGGGGTTGCGCAATTGCCTAGAAGTTGGAAAATGGTTAAGTCTATATGCTGTGCAAGAATGTTTTGCAGGTGGTATTTGGAGTTTCGTCTACATAACTGTAGTATGTCGACTATAATGTGCTTCATGAGATGGTTGTTTTTGTTTGAAGAAGTCTCCTCTCTATCTGTTAGTATTCTCGGAGCCTTTCCAAGTCAGTTACATAAGCGTATTTGGGGGGGAGTTGGCAAGATTTACTTTTACACGCAAAAAACAATGTATCATTTTGACTACATACACAAGAAGAGACAAGAGGTGGCTTCTTGCTAAGGACTCAGGCAATTCTGAGACAAACACAACTCTAGCCTTTTTCACGAGCTGCCGTGCAGCAAACCCATAAGCTCACTTGAACAAAATCAAATACAAATTTCTGTCACTTCCAGAAAATTTTAGAGAAATTTAAAAATTATTTCAAAGAAAATTGTGAAGTGAAAATTTTAAGGGAATTTAGAAATTATTTTTAAGAGCATGTGAGAATTAACCACGGAAATTAACCCTAAATGAAGCAAAAGCCGTTGACATAGTACATTGAGAAGCATGCAAGTCTTTCCTTTGACTCATGAAGCAATTAAAATCAATTCTGGTGAATAAATCATTGTGATAGGGTAGGAGACTACAGTTATCATAATCTGGGGGAGAGTCAGTGAAAAGATAGAAATTGAGAACGTTCTCACTTAAAAAAAAAAAAAATCAACCATTTTTGCCCCAGAGGATGCAAATTGAAAACGTCTTTGTTTTTTTTTTGTTTTGTTTTGTTTTGTTTTGTTTTTTCTTTTTACTGACAATTTTATTTCTGTTCTCACACCCCACCCTCCTTTACATGAATATTAAGGACTAAGGCTTTAGCAACAGGCTTTGGTGGTCGGGGAGGTAGGGGTAAAGGGAAAAGAGTTGTGTATGGCTTTTCATATGTTAATAAGTTGATTCCATGACAACCATTGAAAAAGAAGGGCTGGAAACAAAAGCTCCAGCCAGAGAGGATCAGTGCTCTTTCACGGGCGCTGTGAGAATAACAGCCGAGACTCCCCCCTCTGAAAGGTATCTGATGGCCGCTTGTCAAAGGGCTTTGTTTTAAGAGTGCCGAGTCAGTATATAATTAATGCAGAGTTTTAGGAGTCCAAATTTCACCCTCCATGATGCTTCCCTTTTAAAAGTTTCTAAATAAGAATCTGAAACCCAGAGAATGTGTCACTGCTTCCAGGAGAGACCTGGAAAATGTATGTAGACTATCATCAGTTCCTATGATCTTGCACTTCAGTTTTAAGTAAAAAGGTCAAGGGCTTTTATCTTCCAGTATAAGAGGGCGCTCAGAGCTGGGCACTGGAGGAACAACAGCAAAGGCGAAGGCTTGTTCTCCTCTCCAGGCAGCCTTTGAACGTGGCGCAGGACGTCACCCTCAGCGACGTGTTGAAACTGTACAGGACGCACCCACCAGCCGACCCTAGGACGCTATGGCATTCCTGGCCTCTCGTAAGCAATGAAAAGAAATCCCGGCTGGCTGTTTATCCCTCCAGAAACATGACATGACATCCTCATGCCAGATTTCCTACTGTCTCGCACGGCGAGGTTTTTACTTTAACTTAAAGTAGTTACACATATCAATTAGCTGTTGTATCCTGCTACACACAGCATTCCTTCTGGGCAGTTCTAAAACCCTGTAAAGTGTTGCATACTGCTGACTTTACTAGTTTTCTGTTCGGCCTTGTTTTTCTCTCATGTGTATCTCCAGTCTTTGATTGAATTCTGTTAAATTCCTCTTCTTTGTCCCCTTTAAGTAGTTGCCAAAAACTTGCCATGAGTAACTTGTGATACAGTGTTTTCTCTGTTTGGATGGACACAGGAGCTTTTACCACAATGGAATGCTTATGGAATTACATATTTCAAAGGACACTAACATGAAAATACAACTTCATTCAGAGTCAGGTCACAATGATGAATAGTAATGCCAAAACAATTTCTAAAGGAACTTTCAATTTGCTTTTAAAGTATTGGCTTTGGTCTTCACTGTAATTCATGTTTTTTTTCTCATAAACTTCATGAACTTAAAAGAATCTCACTTTCATGCTGTTAGTGACTATAGCTGTGTTGTTTGATGAAAATAAAAGAGATATTGTAGCTATAATAAATCAGAATTTGAGATCTGACAATAATGTTACCATGATTGTATCAAAAATATGCCAATTTCCATAAAATGATATTATTTCCAAACGCGTATTTTACTCAATACTTGCAGCATGAAATTTATCTTTATCCAATATTTTGGTAAAAATCACTGAACCGTTCATTCATTCAACAAACGTTTGATAAATCCTTACTGCGGATCAGAACTGGATGAAGTTCTATAGGTACAAAGATGACAATATGATTGCTTTCCTTAATAAAATTTATAGTTTAGTGAAATGGAAAATTATATGAATAGATAATTATAGCTTTTGTCATTTTTTATATCTCATCTCTTCTGAAATTAAGATTTGATGTGGCTTAAATAGACGTATATGACAAAAGGTTTAAAAAATGAGAATGAATAAGTGAAGTTAAATGAAGACAGAAAAGAAAATGAAAGTATGGGTAGGGTGAGCTCCAGACACAGACCATAAAATCCTAGGAGGTTGCCAGAAATGATTGACAGATTTAACCTTGAATTTTTGAGTAGCCAGTCTAAAGAGTATTGTTTACAAAATTTGTGATATTCAAAAGAGCAGAGGCAACAGAAACTAATGATAAGCCAAGCTTTTACTTGTATTGAGATGTGAGAGAAATTTCTCTTATGGATCTGTGTAAAACGTACGTAGTTGGTTTGACCACAAATAGCCATGCTCTGCACAGTACAGCCTTCCTTACAACACACACACACACACACACACACACACACACACACAGTAACTCAACCTCCCAATTACAAACATTATGGCCACAGCTAATTGGCCTGCAGATGGGAGGGCACTTGACTCAAGAGCAACTGATGTTTACAGACTGGCTAGTGGCCTACAAGGACATCTGACAAAAAAGCTTTGCTCAGAAAGGATGATGGAAGTTGAGAGGAAACAATTGGATGTTTTCTTTTGGAGCATTTGAAGATAAGAGATACACAGAGGGAGGCAATTATTTGGAAGTGTGAGCAGGAACCAAAGGGCACAGAGAGAAAAGTGAGGTTGCAAAGGCCAAGAGGCAGCTGAAACAATAAATAGGCACACAGTGAAAAGGACACACAGAGCGAGGGATGAAGTGATGATTTCGTAGGGGCAGAAATGGTGGAATCAGTAAGTTCCTGCTGCGGACCTGGGGTTTGAGATGATCGCTGGAACTGTAGAGCTTTCTGGATGACAGAGCAAAGTTTCCCGGGAGCCTAATTCTATTGTGGTTCTGTTCTTTCTTCAAGACATGGGTTTGCAGTTAGTACTGGAGCTAACCCGAGAGAATTGCTGATTTTTGTTATTGTCAGAGAAGCCGAGGAAGTGACTGGTGGCCCAGCCTGAAGTACCACCTGAAGTACACTGTAAGATATTTATGAGGGAGCGAGCAGTGTAGTCAGATAGATAGCCGTTGAAGGTCCGGCTTGCTGCAGGAAAAAATATATTTTGTGTATTTATGATGGGATTACATGTCCTTCAGGAAGCCTTCCGTAATTATTATTGCTGCGATTTGTAAATAAGTTCTTCATAAGAATCGAATGGCAGAATGTCTGGGGTCGTGCTCTGGAAAGAATACGAAGTGCAGGTGTCTCCTGTGTCCATGATCGAAGGTTAATCTGTATGTGTTACCTATCAACAAACTGGAGGATATGGTGATGTCCTTTTTTAGAAATTTTTAAAATATGGGTGCTTTCTGTTTATAGGTGGGTTGATCCACAGTTGGTGGGCTAGGGCGGCATTTCCTAGCAAAATAAAACAACCTTCCAGTTCTAATCTCAAACACAAATAAATACAAGTCCAGAAACACAAAGCTCTGTGCCATAAAACAGAGGTACAATATGTTTATCTATAAACATTTTAAAGTGTGATGGGCAATCATGGCCGTGTAACAAAATTTCCATAATATCCTCATAGAAATACTTGCGTGGTATGGCCTTATTAGAAAGAACCAATTGAGTTTTAGAGTTCAGCTGCCTACAATGATGGTTTTAGTTTTAGTGATGATATAAATATCAAAGTCTATTATGTATTGGAGTCCCTGCTAGTTGTCACAATGAACAATATGGGAGAGATAAGGGAGGCCTGGGAAGGCATGTGAAGGGAAACAACAGTTCATCAGAACTGCGATAGATTGGGGCATAACCCTGGCACGGAACTATGACAAATATGGGCGATGTGGAGAATCTACAAGGCTCTGGGACCCTGATGGTGGAGGCCATTTTCCCAGGAGCCTAATTCTCAGCTTAAAGAGTTTACACCTCCCAGTTTAAAGCCTGGTCTATAGCAGCCATTCTATTCTTCCTTTCCACCATGCATGCGAGAATAATTGTAATGCTCGACGTAATCACGTGTAGAAGTAGGCAAGGCAGATGAGGGGATGATGTAGAACCAGTGTAAAAAAAAAAAAAAAAAGCAACACATGGGTGATGAAAATGGAGGAGTATCAGGACCAGAACCATGGAAGATACTGATTGCTCTAGCAAATTCAAGTTGACACATCAGCCAGTAGTTCTTAGCCAAGATAGGCATCAAATCACATATGGAAAAATTTCAAAATACATATGTCCAAGACTTCTCCTTTAGAAATCGGATCCTATAGGACTCCGGGATCTATCCCCCATAGGGATCTGACCTGTGTAATTAGATAATGTTTTCCAAGTTTCTGATCTGCTTCTCTGATTAATAGGATCACAAGAGCAACACCTGGTGAGAGACCAACTCCTAGATCTAAATTTCAGAACCACTTTGGGATCTTATCTCCATGTTAGTTGGCATTTACTTTGTACTCATGCTTAATTTAGCTTAGATAACTGCTTAGATAACTATATTTAAGTAAAATTCAACATGAAGATTAGGCTTTTATTAAGTTTCTAATTCAAAGAACCCATTCAAACACTAGACTCGTTCTATTACATGATGAGGTTATTCATTTGTGCTTAGCACAAAATGGGAACATCAAAAACAACCCATTGGATTCAACTGATTTTGTGAAGAATAAGCGTTCTCAAATATAGTCTTATTACCCTTTCTTATTTTTTCCTCTTAATTTTGCTTTGGTTGGCTGAGTCAAGCTACGTGACTTTCAAAATTAAGACCTTTAGCTTACTAGCAAGATATTAAGGGGGCAGAACTTAAGAAAGTTTCCAAATGTTTTTGATATTACTAATCTAGAGAAAACTTCCTATATTTTAGAGGCTGTTACAATGAAAGGAGAAAACCACCAAAAAGTGTGACTTTTCAATTCCTTGATTAGAAAATTTTGTTATTTTGGGGTTTCTATGGTGGTTAGACTATTGGGTTTGATGTGAAGAGAATGATCTAGTTTTTCACGAATTAAAAAAAGTTTATTATTGGACAAATGTCTTATTTTTGTTTTCATCTTTGCTGTACCTGTCTGCAAAATAGACGCTTGATAATTTTTCTTTGCCTAACTTTGGAAAGTTGGATATGGAGAGAGCATTGTGAATGCTAACTAGGATTTAACTTAGTTATTCTTTCAGCAGGGTACTGCGAATAGATTGTTTTGGTCACAGTAGAACTACCTTCGTCTTGAGATGACTTCTCTAGCCTAACAAGTCTCATGTTTTAAATGAAATGTGAAACTGTTTAAAATTCCAATGATGGTTTTCCTTTTATTTTGTATTATCTCTATAGATGGAAAGTGAAGGGAAAAATTGAGGCAGCTGCCTGAATAATTCAAGCCAAACCAAAAAGAGACACTATAATTGTGTGGATTATTATCAGCGAAAGTGGTCCTTAGCCTAAATTATCCAGATAATTGCCACAATTCTTGTTCTGCAGTGTGTACAAATACATAATCTCGGTATTGGAAAAATGTGAAGAATGGCATTCTAGTCAAATTTTAATTTCAGATTATTCTTTCATGAGTTACCTTGCTCCACTGGTTTAATAACCCCATGGAGTTACCTTATTAGGTTTTTGCCAATTGTTGTACCCTGTTGGAGAAGGAGGTGATGTATATACTATTTTATGCTGAATTTCAAAACAAAAGATGACTAGCACTTTAAAAATATTTCCTGAGGGACCAAGATGTTTAGATTTCCCTAGGGAGCTAAGAATACTCCAGGTGATGGGAGGATTTTGAGATCTCAATCTCTGTGTCTCATGAACCTCAACATAGTACTCAAAATAAATAAAACAGCTATAATGTATATATTAAACATTTGGATACATAGAAGTCAATGTAGTTTCCCCCTCCCCCCAAATTAAAATATTTACGATTATCTACCTAACAAAGCTTCTGGATGGAAATGAAAGATATTATCAAATATATAGATATTGTGTCCATAGACAATTAAGCAAGAGGTATTTTTAATATTCAAGAATTTGAAACTATTACAACTGGTGCACCCAAGTGTGGACTAGGCCATCAACGTATTTGTTTTGTAGATGTCTGTCAAAAATGAAGGTATTGCGAGATACGAGGTTCTGTGGAAGATTCTAATTAGATACAGTATGTTGTTAAGCTTTGTAAGATGTGGGTGCCCAACACAGAAAGGCAGTTGGAAGTACAGAGAAAATGTCTGATTGATTGGAACAAGTCTTATACCATGACTTACAAAACCTGGGGTTCTCTGGTAGGACTTTGGAAAAGATCCTTCTGTTGTGCCCTAGGATCGTCGCTTGTGGTGCTGTGGTTCCGAGAAGGCTCTAGAGTCAGAATAGAGCCAATCTCTCGGGGCTCCGATACCAATTCTTCATCTGACTAGTTGTCTCACCTAGTTTCTGTCTTCAGAAACTTACACGGACACTTTGTGACTTAGTTTTTTCATCTATAAAGTGGGGCAATACTACTTCTACCAATCTCATAGTTTTTGTTGTGAGTCTCGTTGAATTGCAGGAAGTCATTTAGAATGGTGCCCGATCTATAGCAAGTGCTACTGGTAGTGTTGTGACAACTGGGCCCCATTCTGGCAGACTAGCACTTTTCACAAAGAACCACATGGAAAAATCTATTTAAAACATTACCATTTAGTTTGGACCATTTGTTAGAAAAGAAGTTGCTAGCAAGAAAAATTAATATGCGATGAAAGCCAGCAAAAGTGGAGTGAGGGAACAGGAAAAGGGGTGAGGCCTTGGGTCACTGTTGGCACACGAGCATTGTTACCTGGTGTCCCTCTCCACATCGCTCCGCTCCAATCGCCATTTTTCAGATCCATTTATTTTTAAAAATATTTATTAGTGCTGAGGATTGTAAGGCCAGGGTGTGGGTATAATTTATGAAAACCTCACTGAAAAAAATGAAAATGGACAAGGAAATCAGAATTGTCAGAATGTGCGTGTTGGGAGTTTGGACACACGCAATGTTTTTACATTTGTGCAGATAGCTTCAAAAGGAGGGAATCTAAAGGAAAAGCTAAAATGAAAAGCTAACGATACAGGCAGAATAAAGAAAGAGAAAGGGATGGAATGGAGAAGGGTAAAATGAAAACAAGAAAAGAAAGAAGTAACTAAGTTCATCGTCTTTTTCAAAAAGGGCTGTGAAAGGAGAGAGACTCAGAAGGAAGAAAAATAATAAAGTGGCCTCTGCATTTTCTGGAAGGGGAGGTGTATGTAAGAAGATGCTTAAATGCAGGTTCTAAAATGGGGCTCAGAGGACTGAATCTTGCCCTGCATAATATTTTACATTGAAGTTGGTAACAGTCACATTGGTTAGTGTTGATTAAATGGTATAACCAATAAACTCAAAATGTAATTGCTCTACTGCAATTGACATTTATTCTCCACTCAATCCAGACTGGATTTTCCTGTGTTCCAGGTTGGGAGGTGGAGAAAGGACTCTATTCATGTAGTCATTCATGGACCTAGGATGAAGACAACTCTATCTTCTTCATTACATGCCTTACATGGACGCTCCAGTTATCAGCATTGCAAGCAGCGGAAGGAGAAAGGATCTCATAACATGTTATACATCAGACCCAGAAAGAAAACAGCAATCATTTCTGCATACTTGATATTGGCTAAAACCTAGTCATGTGGCCCCAGATAAATGAAGAGAAGCTTGATAAATGTGGTCTAGTGAAAGAGGAGAATGTATTTTGATAGGTAGTTACCAGTCTCCGCCACAGTTATTGACATTTAAAACCTACAGATTACACACACACACACACACACACACACCCCAATGTCTAAGTTCTACCAAATGGAAATATCTGGAAATTTTGGTTGAACGCCACATGGCAACAATTTCCTAGAGTCAGGTTGTAGTTTCCCTTTGCAAAGTGCATGCTCACTCTGTTGCTGTCATTCTCACCACTTGTGTTTTTGCCCCAAATCCAATCCTACTTTACTTCAACTAGACATGATCAACACATGCTTGAAGAGATTATAGTTGGGGGTTCTCTTAGCTAATGTCATTAGGACCAATATTTGTTTAGTTCATCAGAAAAAAAAAATAAATAAAAATAGGCAAATCAGGGAATAATAGTTAAAACAAAAAAGTTTTTTTTGGATGTTCTATACTATCCTAAAGCGTATTAATTTACTTTTATTTGTTACATTTATAATCTTGGGTCAAAGTCTTTTCTTTATTTAAAAAAAAATTTTTTTTTTCAACGTTTATTTATTTTTGGGACAGAGAGAGACAGAGCATGAACGGGGGAGGGGCAGAAAGAGAGGGAGACACAGAATCGGAAACAGGCTCCAGGCTCTGAGCCATCAGCCCAGAGCCCGACGCGGGGCTCGAACTCACGGACCGCGAGATCGTGACCTGGCTGAAGTCGGACGCTTAACCGACTGCGCCACCCAGGCGCCCCAAAGTTTTTTCTTTAAATATGTCTACCAATTGGATCTTAGAGTTATCTTTTTTTGTACAAATCCCACACATAATAATATCCTTACAACATTCTTCTGTCCTTAAGGGAGAATTTAAAGACATTTTGATCGTGATTTTCTGAGGGAAAAATCCTTCAGGTTTTGATGATTTTCTCCCTGTCATTGCCAATTGTCTCATTCATACCTAACTCTTAGTGACTTGCCTTTACTGAATTGCTCCAAAATATTCAAATTAGTTATCATAGAAACAATAACTTCTTTTTATTTTACACTCATATTTCATTGGGTAAAATATTTTGAAAAATCATGTAATTATAATAACAAGTACATCTGTCATAAATAAGTTTGAAGACGAACACAACTGACTCTTGGTAAATATATTATTTAAAATACAGGTTAAGTTGCTATAATAAATAAATCCAACAGAGTGGCTTTAATATGGCAGAAATAAATTTTCAGAGAACAGTTCAAAATCAGATGACTCTAAACAATAACCCCTGAGGTGTTTTTTTCTTTCTCTTTTTTTTAACTTTTTAAAAAAATGTTTATTTATTTTTGAGGGAGAGAGAGACAGAGTGTGAGTGGGGAAGGGGCAGAGAGAAACACACACACAGAATCTGAAGCAGGCTCCAGGCTCTGAGCTGTCAGCATGGAGCCTGATGCAGGGCTCAAACTCACCAGCTGTGAGATTATGACCTGAGCCGTAGCCGGACCCTTAACCGGCTGAGCCACCCAAGCGCCCCTGGGTGTTTTCTTTTCTTGCTTAGTTAAAGGTGAACTATGCTATGCCTACATTCCAGTGCACACAAGGGGAGTGGAGGAAGGGGCAAGGAGAGAGTCCAATGCAAACAGTATTATGTTTAAGAAGACACCCTGAAGTTAAACTTGCCATTGTTACTCACATTCTACTGGCCCAAAACTAGTCACATAGCCTTACATAGCTGCAAGATGGCTGGAAAATGTAGTCCAGAGCTGCCCATGTATCTAGATCAAGGGGGGAACATCTGCTACATAAAGGAAGAAGGAGATAATGAATTCTTGACACTAGCAGCCTCTGATCCCATAAACAAATAAAGTAATTAGCAGAAATAGAAGTCAGTCTTGTGTAATGCATCAGCTTTTGCTGCATAGCACATCTTCCCAAACTTCGTTACTTGAAACAGCAAACATCTATTGTCCGCCTGATTCTGGGTTAGTTGAGTACTTCGGACCTGGCTAGCTTAACTGGGGCTCCTAAGATGGTCTCACTAGGATAACTTGTTTCGAATAAAACATGGTTTCTCTCCTCTAACAGACCAGCCCGGGCTTCTTTTCATAGATATCTCAGAATTCCATAAAGCTGCAAGAATGCAAGCTCCAAAAGCATAAGCAATTTTCAAGCCTCTGCTTGCACCCATTTGCTAAAGTTCCACTGACCAAGGCAGTCACATGGATATCCTCCAGATGCAAGGAGTGGAAAGAGAGACCGGCTCACCATGGAAGAGGGCAGCTGGATCACTTTGCAATGAAGAGTACATGTAGGGAAATGTTGTGATGGTGTTTGCAATGGACCATAACAAAGAAGCAATTTATTAACTTGGAAAATTCAATTTTTTTTTTTTAGAGAGAACATAGGGAGTGTTGGTTATTCAGGCTAGTCTGTTAAATGAGTGTCAGCCAGTAGCCCTTCTCAATTTGCTATGATATTCAGTCCTCAAAGGAGAAACAATTTCTTACCTTTACTCCTACTTAGGAATAGGAAGAAGTTTTCCTACTGGAGGACAAACTTCAATGAAAAAGTTGATTACCTACATACATTGAGGTTAAGAACTATTTTCATTAGAAGACGTAAAAAACATGCCAAGCACATAAATAAACATGTCAAGCACAGATCGTCCATGCAGCACCTTTAACTAAACTCGGTTATACAAAATCAATAAAATGAAACCAGTAAAATGAATAACTTAATAGAAATACAGGGGTGAGGGGAGGAGGACTACCTGAGTATCATTTCACAGAAGAAGAAACTCAGAGGCCAATAGACATGAATAAAAGGTCAGTTTTGTAAGACACGGAGGAAGGGCAAGCTGAACTCTCAGATACCATTTCAACTCTACAAATTGGCAAATATCAAAAAGCCAGGCAATAATGAATGTTGTAAAGGATATAAAGCAATAACAACTCATGTATTTTGGAAAGGAAATAGTATAAATAGTTTGGAAAGCGATTTGGCACTATTTTGTAGAGGTAAAAATGTGCATATCCTATGACCCAGAAAATCCCTCGTAGATAAACAGTAATCTTTGCTCATGTACACCAGGAAACACGTACAATAATGTTCACAGCAGCCATGTATATAAAAGTGAATGTCTGGAAACAAACTTAATGTTTATTGACGTGAGAATATGTAAAACTTTTTTTTGTCTTCTTTATACCATGTCAATTATACAGCTGTGAAAATCAGTAAACAATAGCTACAAACACCAGTGTGAGTGAAAAATTTATTTTCAGCCGGATAATACGGTGGGAGTACCTTTATAAAAATTTTTCAAATATGCAACTCATACAAAAGCAATATACTGCTTAGGGTATGTGTATGTCATAAAAAATATTGAACAAAAAACGGAATGTAAAAATTCCAGGGTAGTGGTGTGGGGGACCGGATGAGATACATGGTAAGGGTAATGCAGTATTTCATTATATTATTCTTGATAACTTACATATACATTAAATGTAGTCTTTGTATATGTGTATATCTTTTGCTTTAAAAAGGAGAATCATGGCATGTGGGCTGGTATCACAGTTTTTGTTTATTTGTTTGTTTATTTATTTTTAAGTTTATTCATTTTGAGAGAGACAGAGACAGCATGAATGGGGGGGGGTGCAGAATGATAGGGAGAGAAAGAGAGAGAGAGAGAGAGAGAGAGAGAGAGAGAGAACCCCAAGCAGACTTTTCACTGTCAGCACAGAGTTGGACGTGGGGCTCGAACCCACAAAACTGTGAGATCATGACCTGAGCCTAAACTGAGAGTCAGATGCTGATCTGACTGGGCCACCCAGGTACCCCTCACTACAATTTTTAATTAAGACTTCTTAAAATATTCCACTAAGCACCCATTACTCCTGAGGGTCTGGGAATAGAACCTTTGCTGTAAGTAAGCACAGAATATCTTTGAATTCTCTAGCGACGTTAAAAAATTTGATCATTAATTTTGCACTCTACTCTATAATATTTCAGTGATTATTTTAATATTAAAATAAAGCCAGTACTCTAAAAATCTAGTATAATGGAAGTTCTTAGGAAATGAATCATTTAATTCTATGGCTTTAAGGACTCCCAGCAAACTATAGGGTATTTCACATGGTAAACACAGGGTTTGTTATATTGTAATAGGAGGCAGTGTTTAAAGTTTTAAAATTCTGTGGTTGTTGTAGTACAACAAAGAAAGCCTTAAAAAGGAGAGACAAACAGAATTACTATGTTATTGAAGGTATCCAAGAAAGATAGACCCTCACATTGTACGTATTATTTTCATGTCACATACTACACTATAATTGCTTGTTTCATTGGCTACTTGTTCTCCTAGAATGTAAGCTCCTTCTGGTCAGAGTTGTTCATTTTTCTATCCTTCTATCCAAAATAAGTAACACACAGAATGCTCTGTAGGAACCTTTCCCCCCCATTCCCCACCCCCAGATCTCTTAATAATAGCAAGTTCTTTGATTTTTTTTTTTTTTTTTTTTGAGAGAGAGAGGGCAGAGGAGGGGCAGAGAGAGATGGAAACACAGAATCCAAAGCAGGCTCCAGGCTCAGAGCTGTCAGCACAGAGCCCGACGTGGTGATTGAACCCATGAACTGTGAGATCATGATCTGAGCAGAAGTCAGACACTTAACTGACTGGTTCACCCAGGCGCCCCCAATAATAGCAAGTTATTTGATTGCAAGTTTAGCAGTAGAGGACAAATCCCAGTGTAGGGAGGGTTGCTGGTGCTCAAAACACCAACATACCCCAGGAGCTGGTCCTTTGCATTGGGATCTCACTAACCACAATTGCCATTTCCTTTTGGCTTCAAGGAACACTGCACTCTCCTTGACTCTTTCTGAAATGGGTGGACACGGGCCTGTCCCTTACTACCACACAGCATGGCCAGTAGCCCTTAACACAACTTCCTTAAATATACTAGATAGCAACTGAGTATAATTATTACTCAGAAATTAAGTTACTGACTGGTTATTGGTGCTCCTCAGTATTGTTGTTCCTCAGTCATTGGTCCAAACTTATGCTGGCCACCTTGCCTAACTCTCATTTTGACTTCCATATGGTAGTAGTCGTCTTTCTCCTCAATAATATCTAGATTGTAGGCTCCGGAGAATGTAGCTGCAGAGGAGAAAGGAACTCAGTTGATTCACTCTCTAAAATCTGTCTTTGAGGTCATAGTTTTCAGTTTTATAGTTTACATCATTTCAGTATCATTACCACAGAGATCACCTTCTACCTTCAGTGGATACCATTTCCAACAGGACAATCACATGGCTACAAAAACGTTTAGCATTAGTATCAGGGGTAGACCAATTTAGGAGAGATTAGACTCTGGGATGGATGGAGCATGAGCAGTGGGGTTGGGGGTGCATTTTTCCAAAGAGGTGTTTAATAAATGTTGGGAGACATGAAATCAAGGGCCAACGAAAATTCTTGGGGTATTCTGTGATGAGAAGAAGATGCACATGAAAACCTAGGCAGTAGAGAAGTCGGCAAAGCAACGTATAAAAACCAGTAGTATGGATCAAGTGTTTTTTTGTTGCCAACACTTTTTGAACCTTAGTTGAGTGTAATTCCACTAATGGGGCATGCCAGCCTTCTGATGGAGCCCTTTTCATGACCTAATGAAACAACACTGCAAACAGGAAGGCAGCTCACAGTGTTTGCCCAAAGAGAATAAGATTCCAGGCACATCAATCTGGATGTTCTTCAAGTTTGATGTGTGTATGTTTACTTTAGAAGCTGAACACAGGAACAATGAAGAGGGTGCTCCTTGGATTCAGCCTGCTCATGTCAAATGACTAGTGAAATGAGCACATCACTTAAACAGATTGTTAATTGTAAAGGGGAACAATAAAAAATGTGGTAGGAGAGCCATTCATTCATCCAACAATTTATTGTGTATTTCTAGACCCTGCTGGGTTGTAGAAGTACAGAGATTATTTAGACATAATTCCCCGATTCCTAGTAGCTTAGCATATAATGGAGATAAAAAGTAATATAGATTATGTAGGCTTTTATAAACAGAAAGAATCTCAAAAGTCTTGCAAAACAGTAAAAAAAAAAAACAACCAATAAAACAAAAACAAAAACCAAACCCCCCAAAACCCTCCACAGGAATGTGCTATACAGTAAGATCTAACAAAGTCTAATAATGATTGTGAAATTGAAAATCAATGAACTTGAAGGTTCGAGTATTGTAATGATTGGCAATTGTCTGTAAGAGACCTAAAAATTAGTACAAACCAGATGTCAGTGGAATAGCATAAGTGATGACTCCGGATTAAAAACTTGTAGAATTA
This sequence comes from Prionailurus bengalensis, assembly GCF_016509475.1. Lineage (NCBI taxonomy): Eukaryota > Metazoa > Chordata > Mammalia > Carnivora > Felidae > Prionailurus > Prionailurus bengalensis. The sequence continues at coordinate 102,298,237 of NC_057349.1, read as the reverse complement.
CACGGTTGTCGAGGCAGTATCTTCCTAAGAGAAGGGTCCGAGTAAGAAGGATCACAGCAAAGTGTATTTTCTGCACGTGCCTAGTGGAAGCAGGATCCAGAAAACTGAGACAACTGGAGATGGAGAGAGAAGGAAGGGCAGCCTAGTTACAAAGGGAGAGTTTACAATGGTTTATCCTTACTGGTATAGGGAATAACAAAGAATCATGGTATAAGTGTAAGGATTTCCTGAAAAATAGCGAAGTTCAAGTCTATATATGGGTGAAAGAGTTAAAGTAACTGTTAAGAGGAACAAAAGGCTGAGAAAAGGTGAGGGTGAGACAGGTGAAGAAGCAACGGTAAACACTTCAGAAGTGAAACTTTCATGCAAGTGTGACTGTATATCAAAGGACATATTGCTTTGTTTGCTAGTGGAAAGATTATAGCAATTTATGATTAATATGTAAATATCTTTTATAATTTAACTTTTTGGAAGGTGAAATTTGAATGTGGCAGAAAGTACCTGGGGTTAAATGTTATACACATGTAAGGGATTATTATTACATCACTTTCATAGGGATCTGTCCTCCCAGTGTGATGTAGGAAAAAAATAAAATCTGAGTCTTTTGAAAAGTGATACAAATACTTACAGATTCATACTATATACATTCATTAAATGCTTGTTATGTGTAAAGCAATGTTCTGGATTAGAAAACTATGACAATATTATGTGCCTTTAATTCTTCTTAAGTGTTTTGATGTCTTTTATTTGTTTTTACTTTACAGCTAATGCTTTTTATGGAGACAAGGATGTACAATATATTAATTAGTTACATTATCAAAGAGATTTCTTTAACTCCCAGTAAAGTCCTACCCAATTGCATTAGCAAAACCAAAACCTTCCGTGTGCATATGGCAAGCATACGACTTCATACTTTTGAACTTTGGGGGCCATAGAGTGATAGTAAGTAGGTAGATCTACTTTCCTACAAATAATCATCTTCCACTTTTTTTTTTTTTTACCAAGAGAGCCCCCATATAATTGGAGAAGCAATATTCCCAGTTAAAAAAAAAATATTTCTCCCCTCAGACTCTTTTGAAATTAGGTTTGTTGTATAACCCAGTGCCAGCCAGTAGGATGTACGAAGAAACCCGGTGAAGAAGGACTGGTGTTTCCATGATGACGTTCACCCTTTGTTCTTCCCCAGTTCCTCTTGGGGATGTGGCCATAAGGCACTGACCATCTTGCAACCATGACCATACGACAACATTTGAGCCTCGGCAGATAAAAAATAGCAGCGTAGATCTTTGGTTCGCATTGTGGTGCCTCCCACTTGCCCTAGAGTTTCTACCTCGAGTCTTGCTGGTGATGTGAGAAAAATAAATCCCTAGTTGCCTTGGTCACTGTGGTCAGTTTCTGTTTCATGGAATTTAGGAGAATCAGAGACAAATAGTAATTCCAGAAGAATAAAGGAGAAAAAAAAATGGGACAAAATACAGATCAACAGAACACTATCTTTTTATATTCAAAAACTGATATCAACTTCTATAAACCAGTAAAATAGTTCTACTTAACCAGTTATAGCTCTTTCGGCAAGCACTGCACTTTACTGATTCCAAGATGTACATTTTTCATATTTTCACCTCTGAAATTAGTTGTTTTACAATTGCTGGTGGCTAGGTGGTACTCCCATTGTGGATGCTATTGTTTGCACATGTGCATAAAAACTGGCAGGATTAGTGCCAGGGGCTTGGAAGAAAATTCCGGACACGATGATAGAGCTCTTTTGTAAGAAATGCTGCATCACCAATGCTCTTAATGGCACAGATGATGCTTTTGTGTGGAAAATCACAGACGTTAACAATTCTTGTACAAAACATGATTTAGTAGAGTTGAACTTGAAATATGAAAAAGCCTTTCAGATGCCTTCACCTATCAATTTTGCTTATGTTTTCCTTTCTATACACGCATGCATAAGACTAATATGTAATTCTGGATGAGTCTAAATGGGCTCTTTTAGTACGGATGAAATTAAAATTTTAAGAGAAAAAAGGATGAGCTATAATTTCACGGTCAGCTCTTTAATCTTTCTTAGCTATCTGTAAAATAATGGCATGTTAGGAGATGTGATATATTAGCTAGGATGAGATATCACAAAGCGCTGCTCTGCCAGGAGTAAGACCCAGCCTTCTATTTCACAGTATGATGTTGCAATAGAACATAGGCTTTGGGGAAAAAGAGACCAAAACCTGGTCCAAAGTAGTATTTTGTGGATTACGTACAAAGTTCCTAGTAGACTGCTTGGCTGTTACATTGCTTTAGGGACTCACCCTATAAGTTGCTCCCATGGGTAGCTCTAAACTCTGATGTAAACTTCATGGGCAAGCCAAATCCCAAACTTGGCAGATGTGCAAGATATATACTTGTGGGATGAATTAATTTCTTAAAATTCAAATCAGCTTCAGATATGATGGAGGTTAATCCGATATTTTTAACTTTTCAAATATGGTATTTTCAGGTAATGTATTAATACTAGTGCCTTCCAAAACTTTTGTGTTTCACCAAAATTTCAGGACCTGTGCTGATTTTTCTCATAGGGAGGCAAGTTTTTATATACTTATTTTAAAAGGGAAAAATTTAAGATTTCAAGAAAGTAAGTTACTTGCTTAAGGTCACAGAGATAATTAGTGGCATAATTAGGATTAAAATGCATGTTTCTCTGTTTTAAAAGTCCATGTTCTTATGTAAGTTAAAACAAACTTCCCACTTCCCAAGTCATACCCAGTAAGATATTGGAATCACAGAGTAGTTGCTGACAGAAGCAGCCAATATCACGACTATACGATGCAAAGTTCGGATGTAGAAATTTAAACAAAAACTAACCGCTTTGTACCAGGTTGTGTTATTCAGGGAAAAGAAAAAAAAAAGGAGAAAAAAGATGGAATGGGATAAAATTACCTACATAATGAGAAAAGAATAACACAGTTGTGGTTATGAATGACAAAATATTCTGTCATTTTTTAAAAATGTCATGACAAGGGTAAAAATGATCGTTTGTTTGCCAAAATGCTTTTTTTTTTTGTAAAAAATAGCATTTATGAAGAAATTCAACAGGGCAAAACATATTTTGGACAATTAAAAAATTTCTTCACTGACAGTCGAATTTCCCAGGTACTATCAATTTAAATGTGAAGATTAGAATCACTGGCTCTCCACTTGCAGCAGAATTGGGTACAACAAAGACTCGGTTAGTTTGATTGGCTGGAAGTTATTACGATGACAGGTGCAGTTCGTATGTATGACTGTCATAGCTAAATTCCCAAGCCTGTCATTGGAAATTGGTTTCATTTTAGACTCACAAATTGATTTTCTACATAGGAAACCCAATCATGAACAAGAACTTCGTTCCTAAGACTTAAACATAAGAATTTTCTTAATAGATTGGGACATCATTGAACATCCTGCTGTGTTTCTGGGCATAGTACAAACCATAAATTAAAAAAATTTTTTTGTTACTTTTCTTTATTTTTGAGAGGCAGAGAGAGACAGAGCTCGAGTGGGGGAGGGGCTGAGAGAGAGAGGGAGACACAGAATCAGAAGCGGGCTCCAGGCCCTAAGCTGTCAGCACGGAGCCCAATGAGGGGCTTGAACTCACGGGCTGTGAGATCATGACCCGAGCTGGAGTCAGACACTCAACTGACTGAGCCACCTAGGCGCCCCCAAGCCATAAACTTAATTAAAAAAAAAGAAATGTGAGGGGGGGGCCTGGGTAGCTCCGTAGGTTGAACATCTGACTCTAGATTTAGGTTCAGGTCATGATTCCAGGATCATGGGATTGAGCCCTGTGCTGGGCTCCACACTGAGGGTGGATCCTGCTCGAGATTCTCTCTCTCTCTCCCTCTCTCTCTCTGCCTCTCTCCCTCTGCCCCTCTCCCCCACTCATGCTCTCTAAAAGAAAATAAAAAAGAATGTGAAAACTGGGGAAAAATTTAGAAAAATATTCAAATTTGCACAATTATATTTTTTTAATTAAATTTCTTTTTTTTTTTTTTAGCATTTTGAGTTAAATCCAACAATACTGAATATGCCTTGTTAGCTATGATTTTTAAACCGCTAGTATACCTTAAGGAAAAAATGGTCTCTTCATCAACGTCTGTTTCCTTGATATTTAACCCATAAAACTATTGCTTGATGCAAATTGTCTGGCATATCAGAAGATATTTTGGAGTGCCCGGATGGCTCAGCCAATTAAGCGACCTACTTTTGATCAGCTCAGGTCATGATCTCATGGTTTGTGAAATCGAGCCCTGCATCAGGCTCTACACTGACAGCGTGGGGCCGGCTTGGGATTCACTCTCTCCCTCTCTCTCTGTCCCTCTCCCATTTGCGTTCTCTCTCTCTCTCAAAGTAAATAAAAAACTTTCAGTTTTAGTACTTTGACATGAAAAGAAGCCTAACAAAGAAAATTAATCCCAAAAGCTATGACCTACTCCTTTGAAGATACACTATTTGGTTTTCAAGAATTTTCTAACTGTATGCTGTATCTCAGGCAAAGAACATTTTCTTCCTATTATCCTCCTCTGCGGAACTAAGCAAGATGTAACTTGAGCCTGAGGAAGTAACCAGACTCTTCAGGCTGAGAACTTGACTGTGTGCGAGCTGTAATCAGGAGGCTTTTTTGTCTGAATAAAAATAAATATTGAAAAAATTTTCCCTTGGTTAAGTTTAAAATTAGGTTAAATCATATGCAATTTCAATTTTAATGCTTAAAACTGGATGGATAGCAACAATTTCATATATTTCAGTGAAATACACTGGGATAAGTTAAAGATGTAATGATTGTTGGCTCAAAACACAAAATGCAGCTTGAATCTAGAATAAAAAATTATTTGTCTATGAGAAGATCAATATTAAATGAAAGTAATCATACCAAGGGATGCTCAAGTGGTTCTTTGGGCCACAGCATCAGCACACTTGAGAACTTACTAGAAATGCATATGCAGCCCCAGCCTAGACCTTCTAAATCTGACATTCTGGGATGGAGCTTAGAAATCTATGCTTTCATAAGCCCTCAGATGATTCTGCTTTATGCTAACATTTAAGAACCACTGGACTAGGGGCGCCTGGGTGGCTCAGTCGGTGAAGTGTCTGACTCTTGATTTCAGCTCAGGTCATGATCTCACGGTTTCTTGAGTTTGTGCCCCACATGGCCTCTGAGCTGACAGTGCAGAGTCTGCTTGAGATTTTCTCTTTTTCTCTGCTCCTCCCCAGCTCGCACTGTCTCTCTCTCTCAAAATAAATAAACATAAAAAAAATAAAAGAACCTCTGTACTATGTCTTTTCCAGTATGTTTGTCTTCACTATCAATGAGAATTAAATTGAATTGAATTGAACTTGTATTTATTAAGACTCATGCCAATTGATATAGAAAACACAACAGCAGTGTTATTAAAAACAATTTTTTAATACTTATTTACTTAACTTTTGAGAGAGAGAGAGAGAGCACAAGTTGGGGAGGGACACAGAGAGAGCGGGAGACACAGAATCCAAAGCAGGCTCCAGGCTCTGAACTGTCAGTGCAGAGCCCGATAAGGGGCTCAAACTCACAAACCATGAGATCGTGACCTGAGCTGAAGTCGGATGCTTAGCCAACTGAGCCACCCAGGTGCCCCAACTACTCTACACATTTAAATATAAGAGTTATTATGTGCTTAAAGTACTGTCTTTTATGCTGTTATCCTTTCATTCTCCCATTTATAAAAGATTTGATGGCAGTAGGAAATCATATGCCCTTATTATCAAGGAAGGGAGTGAGGTTTTGAAGATGGGAATAAACCTACTTGGCACATGCATAATCCCAAATACAAGGAAACAAATGAAGACCTAACTTTATGAGACCTTAACAGCTACATGGAAAAAATAAAGAGAAAGGAACCAAGGGATGGAGATTTGAATATGGTGCAGTGTTTTGGGAAGTTTCAGGTAATAAAACAAATACGGGAATACTGATCTTGTAAGTAGGTCAAGGCTGGTGCTCCACTGTTAGAGCATGTCAAAGTTAAGGTATGTTACTCCATTACTGTAGGATTAGTGGGAAGCAAATGCTTTTTGTGTTTTGAAACTCATGTTTTGTCAAATGAGAAAGCAAATGAAAGTAACGGATACAAAACACCATCAAAAAGATGGCTGGATTCATATCTGAAAAAGTAGGTGTCCACAAGATGACAGAAACTTTAAGCGTTTTTGACTGCCAGTGAGATTCGCTCACTCACTTTTTTGTAGTGGTCTACTTGAAAGTGTAAGCTTTTATGCTTTTCAAGTGTCACCAAATAATGTGAGTCATTTCAACTCATAAGAAATGCTGGGCATGACAAAGCTATGTGACAAAAACCTACAGCAAATATCAGCCCTCATGGAGGAGTTTCAGGTCCAACCCGTTAACAGTTGGGAAGAAGACAAGATGTCCGTTTTCTTTCTTTCTTTCTTTCTTTCTTTCTTTCTTTCTTTCTTTCTTTCTTTCTTTCTTTCTTAAAATGTTTATTCATTTTGAGAGAGAGAGAGAGAGAGAGAGAGTGAGAGCGTACATGCGTGCAAGATGGGGAGGGACGAAGAGAGAGGGAGACAGAGAATCTGAAGCAGGCTCCAGTCTCTGAGCTGTCAGTACAGAGCCCATTGTGGGGCTCGAACCCACAAACTCTGAGATCATGACCTGAGCTGAAGTCGGACACTTAACCAACCGAGTCACCCAGGCACCCCACAAGATGTCCATTTTCAATTGTGTTGAGAAAACATTATGGGAGCTTTTGTCAATGAGATAAGATATAATGAGTACAAGAAGGGTAGACACAAACATGTCCTTATTTACATATAACAGGAAATTTAAAAGAATCAGTACACTATTAACATAATAAATGGACAAAAAATGAGTAAAATTAAAGATATATTTAATATTATATATGTATTTCAAATTTTCACAATTTTATTTATTAATTATATCTTAATTCAGTTAAAAACCCAGGAGGATTTTTGAGTAAACTTTAAAAATTGATTCTAAAATGTATGTAGGAAGATAAAGGTCCATGAACAGTCAAAAAAATGTTTTAACTTTATTTACTTTGAGAGAGAGAGAGCACAAGTGGTGGAGGGGTAGAGAGAGAGGGAGAAAGAGAGCATCCCCAACAGTCTCTGCACTGTCAGTGTGGAGCCCAACATGGGGCCTTATCCCATGAACTGTGAAATCATGACCTGAGCAGAAACCGAGAATTGGACACTTAACCTGTTGAGCTACCCAGGCATTCCATTTAAAGTAAGTTTTTAAAAGGAGCCAAGTGGGGCGCCTGGGTGGCACAGTCGGTTAAGCATCCGACTTCAGCCAGGTCATGATCTCGCGGTCCGTGAGTTCAAGCCCCGCGTCAGGCTCTGGGCTGATCGCTCGGAGCCTGGAGCCTGTTTCCGATTCTGTGTCTCCCTCTCTCTGACCCTCCCCCGTTCATGCTCTGTCTCTCTCTGTCCCAAAAATAAATAAACGTTGAAAAAAAAAATTAAAAAAATAAAATAAAATAAAATAAAAGGAGCCAAGAAAGGATTTGTCCAAACAGAAGTTAAGGCATATCACAAAACTATTGTTAAAAATGAAGTACTAGCTTAGGCACATACGGGTAGATTATGAAATGGAGTAGAGTCCCGAAAGGCAAGAAAGAATATGATTGAGGTCACCTCAGATTAGAAAAGAAAAGACAGATTCTTTAATACAAGGAATAGAAGAATTAGGTCACCACATGAAGGAAAATAAATTTGAAATTTATGCTTCATGCCATATAAAAAGAAAAGAAGAAAAATCCACTCCGACTAGATTAAACTCAAATCTGAAAGACAAAAATCTAAAGCTTTTGTGGAAAAAAAATATAGGAATTTAACTTTGTGATCTCATTTGGGGAAACCCCCAAAATATCCCAAATCACAAATGAGAAGAGGAAAAGATATAGTTGGCAAAATCCAAATATAAACATTCTGTTTAACAAAGGACTCCATCGGCAAAGTTAACAGGCAGTTATAGATTAAAGAAGATACTTATAATGTGCAAACCAACAAATGATAATTGTATTACACGGATGCACACACAGTGTGCACGTTGGTTTTCTGCAAATAAGCAAAAGAGTCTACAAATTCAGGCAATCACGAATAAAATAAATGAACAGGAATTCAAAAGAGCATGGGGATAGGGATCAAATAGTAAGTAGCAGATATTGACTAATTTAAAGACTCATGAGACATCATTATCAGACTGACAAAAAATTAGAAACCCTCCTAATATCAAGTGCTTGTAATATCAACTGTTGGTGGAGAGAAGATAATGCAGTCACTTCGGTCAGTAATCACCAGTACTTGGTAAAATTAACCATCGAGGTAACTGTGACCCAACAATCCTGCTCTCAATGTACACACCAGAGGAACTCTTTCCCTGTCAGTAGGAAGATCTGTTTATCATAGTGTTAGTTATGTTACCAAAAGGGTAGGGGGCAATTGCATGTGTTTATCACTAGATGAATATCTAAGTGTATATGCGACTATAAACCATGAAACCTAGACTTAGCAAAGCGATTGGAGTCTCTCAGGAGAACCCCCAGGAAAGAATGATCCCCTTCCTTCCTTGGATTCTGAACAAACTGAGAAACAAAAGCAAGAATAGATGGAGATCTAAATACTGCTTTTATTACCGACACGGCGCAGTATTAGAAGACATGGCTTAATGGGAGACAAAAGGGGCACGGTAATTGAAAACCAAAGTAGGCAGAATCTTCAACTGTGAGCAAAAGATAAAGTGAAAACTCCCTGTAGGCAGCTAGGACCCAGAGCAGAACAGCTTGTCAATCATTCTCAAATTTACCGATTAGAAAGTCACTCCAGGGGCGCCTGAGTGGCTCAGTCCATTGAGCATCTGACTTCGGCTCAGGTCATGATCTCACGGCTAGTGAGTTCGAGGCTGGCTTCGGGCTCTGTGCGGACAGCTCAGAGCCTGGAGCCTACTTTGGATTCTGTGTCTCCCTCTCTCTCTGCCCCTCCCCCACTCATGCGCGCACATCTCTCAAAAATAAACAAACATTAAAAAAAAAAAAGAAAAAAGAAAGTCATTCCACCTCCCAAAAGCAGAGTGAAAAGTAGGGTAGAATGAGGAAGCTCTTTAGTGGAAAGTGACGTCCTGTGCGAGGAAGATTAGCAAAAGAGATAGATCAAAAAGCATAACACTGGTGAAAGTTTGGGAATGACACAATGCATTGTTACGTATAACTGTATATGCATATATATGTATGACTTCAAAATGAAAAGAACACAACTGCAAAGTACATATAGCGTATTTTTCAGAGATCCTTACCTAAGGAACTATATGGAAGGTAGATTAGAAAGGTGGAGATTATACATACTTTGTGCATGTTGATGTCTATGTCTATGGGGATTAATACTAAAAATTTTAAAAAATAATAAAAGAGATTTGCACAAATAGAGGAAGGTAGGGTAACCTGGATTTAGGCACATGGACAACCCACTCTTGTATCTCCGGGACTAAGAGGAAAACATTAGGGATGAGGAAATGATATGGCATATTATGATTATGCTTTCATTTGCATTGGTGTATATGACCCAAAACGCACACCAATAAAAATAAAAATGAACAGTTATTGAATGACTGCAGCAGTCCCAGGATTCTGTGATGGACAAGGTATTGAGCCTTCCGTAGAGCTGGAATCTTTTGAGCGACAGCTTTCATTTGTACGTAAGAAAATTTTTAGATTTGAGAAGAGCTCATTATTACTCAGGAGTTAGGATGTTTGTGAGAGAGAAAGGAAAGCAAAAGGAAATCATCTCCATGATCCAGGCAACCTTCTCTCTTCAAGTCTGTGCCTTTCACTTCCGGAGTGGGCTCTCGAACCAGTTCTCTTCTCGGTTACACCGGTCACTAGGGAGGGAGACATGCTGCTAATTCAGTTCCTCTTGTTCCTTTCTCAGTATCCGCAGGGATAAACAAAACCAGTCTTGCTGTGTTTGTTCCATAAATATCTTGGGAGAAGTCGGCTCGCAAACTGCCCCTGCGTGGAGCCAGGTGGGGACCAGGCCAGGGAAGAAGGGGATTGCCTGCTGGGGTGGCCCTCCCTGGCTCAGCGCTTCCCCAGACTGGGTGCCATCTTGAGGCAACTCCTGTTTGGGCTGCACGTACGGCACAGGGCTGCTAAGCGGCACCGACTGCAGGACTTGGAAAGTACCACTCAGCCCCGCAGTAGACAGATGGTATTTCTTCGGCGTTTGCGTGGAGGGGGTGGGGGAGTGGTGGTAACAATAAGCAGCAGTAGCCACTTGACAGGCTCCCTGCTGCCAAGAATTTGCATGACGAGCAAGCGCTTGCTGCCATCTGGAGAACTTGAGCTCATTAAGGGAGAATCAGCATCTCAGCTTCGTTCTCTTTGCCCTAGTCAGTGCCCAGGATCTCCCTTCCCAGAGGAAGAAGAGAGCAAAAGGCAAATCGATCAGAGAAACCTGGCCTGGGCGGGGGGGAGACAAGCTGTGCCATCCCGTAGGGGGAGTCCCGGGGGAGTTAGACACGCTGGCCTATTCCAGAGGACGTGTGGACAGGTCTGGCACTTAGAGCAGATTAGGTCAGGGGGGTCCGTCACCTTTGGAACATGAGTTTGTTTGTACGCCGGTTGCCGGCGGAGGAAATGTGGAACTAGGAAGGAGAAAACTCAAACAAGTACCCCCTTTCCCATGACCTCCAGAGTGGAGTTCAATGAGGCCAAAGTCTGACCCAACACCCCGGGGATCCGTTCACAGGCCACAGTTCTGTGTATTGTAAACACATGTGTGGGCCTTTTAATTAAACACACAACAGGTTTCCAGCTGCTAAGATGTTGCGTGTTTGAAGCAAAATGTATTTTACAAAGTATGAAAAAAAATTCACGAAATATGCGTTTTGCATTTAAAAGACTTTCTTTCCTTTCTCCCTTGTTAACTGTCTGGGAACCTTATGGTTATGGTATTTCTTTTTTTTTTCTCTAAAATAACTTTTTCTTTAAAAAATGCTTTTTCCTCCAAAATGGCTCTGATTAATATTTAAATTTTACCGGGATCAAACGCTACCTTAAACGAAGCAACATTTTATTAAGAGATTGTATCCTGTAGCTGAACAAATGAAGTTTTCAGCCTTAGTTAAAACCTATATATAACACACAAGCTTTATACATGCTCTGTCTTCCTAGAATTTCCAGCGTCAAACAACACCAGGGCAATTCTTCATAGGAAGAAAAGATAAGGGCCTATATAAATAAATTATGCAATAATCAAGTAAGTGAGAGTAATACCACATTTAGCATTGATGGATGCTCTGTGAAATGTGCAAAGGTGGAAACCGTATTATGTCGGTCTTCATTACCCTCGCCCCTAGCACAATTCCTGCCACGGAGGAGAGTCTGTTTCTGTTTCGGCTTTGGGAGTTACAAGGAACAGAAGCTAATGGCTAACTTCAGCCCAAAGGGTGACTTATTGAAAAGATGGTAAGCCATCATATGGACTCCAAGTGGTGAACCGCCAAGACTAGGCAGCAAGGGCCAGCGCTTTGATGCAGGAACGTGTGGCCCCAGCCTCTATGACTTGGCAATAAATAAGCTCTCGTTCTGCTGGCCTCCAGTCTCTGTATCTAAATTTCAAATTCTCTGAAGGTATTGTTTAATGGGCCCAGCGTGGGTCAGCTGACTGTTCTGGACCAATCAGAAAAGGGGAAAGCCCATCTACATTGGAGTGCCAACGATAAGGGGCAGTCATTGCGGGAGTCGTGTCGTGATATCGGGGATGACGCATTCTGGTCGACTGCACATTCAGAGAATTTAAGCTTAATGCTTGTTTGCTGAAACTTAAAATTTTAAATTATTTAAAACCTTTAAGTGTATTTCCCTGCCTTACTAGAATTACTGAAGTGATTTCGTGTTTTGTTTCGGAGATTCAGAATAATCATTATGCACTTTAATTAATTGATGTATATAGTATTGCAGCAATGATTGTCTCAAGACCTCCTGGGGACGAGGATGGGGTAAGAGGTAAAAGGCACCTAACATGTAACATTTAAGGAGGTACTCTGTGGACAGAGTGAATTCACACTCTGAATTCACAAGAGTGAATTAAATACAAACATTTCCTTAAATGTTACATCCTAGCCTCATTTGCCCTACTCCCAGTGCTGATGATGGCAGTATTTATTCCTATACAAAAATGACTCCATATTATTCACCTTGGTAGTTTTGTTAGTTGTCACTTACTGAAAAAAAAAAAGCAAGAGTTTTTTGTGGAGCCCTTCTTACAATCATTCTCACTTCCCTGCCCATTCAAGCTTTTGACATAACCATGGTGTCCCAATAGCTCTTTCACCCCACCAGCAATCCAGGGTGGTCCTGACTTTAAATATTCCTTCCAATTGTTCCATTGCCATGTACCACCATGAATGTCCATGTAACACTCCTATATGTAAGTGTCCAAACCAATTTGAGACTTTCAGAGAAGGGCAATTTTCAAACAAATACCGAGCCAAGTGAAACGTATTGGGATAAACACATTGCCTATTATTAGACTACATGTCCTGATTTTTAGATTTGAAACCATGGCAGTTATACTGTAATCTAGGGAGAACTCAAGGTTTAAAGGAGAAAGCAGATAATTACAATGATACAATTATATACTACATTTTAAGTAAAGCTCTAAGACAACACAGCCTTTGTGTGCATCCGTAAGGGTGACTGTCAGTCTAGCCTGTGCAAAAATAGCGCATGATCTTTGTGACAGATTCTAAACTTATTTCTCAGCTCCACGTAGCCACGGAGGGCCTAATTCTGAGGGTGAGAGGTAATTCCCAGATAACGGGGATATAGTAGCAGAACATTATTAACCTGGAGGGAAAACCAAATTTCACGTTATTTTCCTGGTCTCCCCTAACTTGCTAGATTACCTTGAACAAGTCATTTGCTCAGACGCATAGTTTTCAGATCTATAGCTGGACTAGAAAACTTGGAAATCCCTTTTCGTTTGTAATATTTTCTATTCTCTATTCTGTCAAAATAAGTTAGCTACTTTAATACACATCTTGGGAAGAATTCTGTTTCAGGAAGTGCCTGAAGTAATCTGCCTATATCACACAGAGAAACCACTAATTTTAAGGGTTTTCTTTGTGAGGCCCACTTGATATTCATCATTAGAACAAAATGTTGTGCCTGTGTGACCTGTGATTATAGCTCTGAGTCATTCCAGTGGTATGGCAGTTTTAGTTTTTGCTGTGTCTACACATTGTCTGTTCAATTTTGCGAAAACTGAATTTTAAAAAAGTAACCAATGGGTGATTTATCTCTAAAACACGAATCCATGAGCTAGCTCAATATGAGGACAGAATTAAAATGCCCATGTGTCCTGGTATTATAGAGGACTAATCTTTGTATAATAAATAAAGTACTATACACATCTGGGTTGGTTACATCTGCTTGATTGTTTTCATATCTTCCAGTCTATCAATGTAATCAGTCTCTTAGGGGATATGTTATCGGTTCAATTGTGTCTCCCCCAACCCGTTCCCCCCCCCCACCCCCCGCAAAAAAAAAGAAGCTATGATGGTATCCTAACCCCTAGTATCTCAGAATGTGACATTATTTGGAGATAGGGTCTTTACAAAGTAATTAAATTCAAATGAGTTTTTTAGGGTGGGCCCTAATCCGATATGATTAATGTCCTTATTTAAAAAAAAAAAAGGAAATTTGAACACGCACAGAGAGAGAATGCCATGTGAGGATGAAGGTATAGATCTAGATTGGTCTAGATCTAGATTTAGATGCTCCTCTGAGCCAAAGAATGACGAAAATTGCCAGCAAACTACCAAAAGTTAGGCGAGAAACATGGAATAGATTTCTTCTGATAGCAGCTCTCAGAAGGAACCAACATTGCCCACACCTTGATCTTGGACTTCGAGCCTCCAAAACTGTGAGACAATAAATTTCACTTGTTTAAGCCACCTAGTTTGTGATAGTTTATTACAACAGCCCTCGTAAACTAATGCAGGCATTGTATTAGTATTATGTATTGGAACAGGGTTTAGATCAAAATCTCTTTCTAATTTCAATGCTAGTTTTGAACACACACATTCACACATATTCAAAAATTATACTTTTTTTTTTTTTTTAGATATCACAGTGAAACAAAAACTGTGCTTTAAAGGGGACCCCACAGAATCTGTACTTTATATACATGCTCACCAGTGACTAGGAAACCTAATTGCTTTCTGAACTTCATTTTATTAGATGAATGGTTACTATTGAAATAATTTCTGGAATCATCTTGCTACTCAAAAGAACAAAACGAATTCATAATTTTGGCTAGAGTACTTATGAACCATTACTAGGCAAGCATTTTCTTTAATAAAGAGTGTCCTCACCCTTCATTAAAAAACAAAAACAAAACGGGGCTCCTGGGTGGCTCAGTCGGTTGAGCGTCCGACTTTGGCTCAGGTCATGATCTCAAGATTTGTGAGTTCGAGCCCCGCGTCAAGCTCTGTGCTGACAGCTCAGAGCCTGGAGCCTGCTTCCGATTCTGTGTCTCCCTCTCTCTCTGCCCCTCCCCCATTCACGCTCTGTCTCTCTCTGTCTCAAAAATAAATAAACATTAAAAAAAATTAACGAAAACAAAAAAAACCAACAGTGTCACCCCATCAATCAGTTTATGGGATATACGAGAAGGTATATGTTTTCTTTCTCTATGAAATACTGTTGATACACTGTCCTTAAAAATTGTTACTTTCTTCTGTATAATCTCATAAAAAAGAAAATTCCAAAACCTTCCTTGTTTCCTCTTCCAGCCTTTCAGAATCCCCTAAAGGAAGATAACTCTTCCTAATATCTAAGTAAAATCCCCTTTTGTAGGATTTATGCTTGAACTTTTTTACATTCAGTAAGAAACAAAGAGCCGATAACTGCAACTACCACATATTATATGCTTTCGCATGGAGGTAATGTATGTAAAAAGATATAATATTTTTAGTCACTTCTATTTGCTTTGCCAGTTTTAAAGTAAGATTATATACTTATAGAAATGTTGTTTTCCTTTCTGGCTCACTAGGCTACATTTTTTTTTTTCCTTTTTGATATAGAGGGAACAGAAGTAGGGCAATTTAAATATATCTTTTGAGCCAAAGAAGCTAGCAAGAAATAATCATCATTTTAAGGAAAAATAAGAAATGGTAATAGTGTTTAAGTAGATTACATTGTGTTTGGATTCTGTTAATTACTGCTACCAGTCCGCAAGCTGTTGCAAAGGTCCCCTGGAGATTATTTCCAATCTATTTATGGAATCTGCAGAGAAGCTATGAGAATGTCTTTTTATGACATTCTCTTTAGACTTTCATTTTCAATAGCTCACAATTAGTTGCCTGGAATGAGGATGTAGATTAGGCTAAATATACAGGGGTCATAATTTTCTGACCCACTTCCTTCTTCATGTCCAAATACATTTGGAAAGAATTCTTTCCAGATTCTGTTTGTCTGTTGTATTAACTCACAATGACATCTTTTCAATGTCTTGGCTTTAAGTGTCCTGTATCTTTAAAGTAGCAATTTCCTATTTGAAGGGATCCATTACCATGCCTACAAGAATGTGGGTGGATTGGAAAAGCTTCTCCAGGATAGTGAGTAACTTGTGGGGAAAGCTTAGAACTGAAATGAGCAGCTAGAATAAAGATGGGAGAAAATTAATGCCAGGGAAGGAGGTGGATTATAAATGGAAGCTGGGTGTACCCATCTTGGAGAATGAGCTCATTTAGGCAGTTTTCTTTCTTCAAGTTCCAGTAGGATTTTTGTCTCCTTTATTAGAAAATCATAACTGATAATTCCATTTCTTTACAGTTCTTCTCTACGTTAAAAAAAAAAATAAATGTTTTGGTTTTGTTCATCACTTTCCACGGAGTAAAATTTTATACCTGCCTCTTTGGCACCATATGTTCATTTGAGAAGTACGGGGCTTCCTTAATTCTCTAAAATGGGCTTTGTGTGTGCCAGAGGGCAGCTTGTGACACTCTCCCATCTGGCATTCAAGTTGCCACTTGGCTGCCACCTGTGCTGCTACCCAGGACCCTTGCCATTCCTCCCCTATCCAATGCTGTTGGTTCTAAGTCCCCACAGCCCCTTACTGGCTACTGTCTCTTCTCCTGTGGCAGATGTTGGGGTGGGAAACACTTTGAAGGCCAAGCATTTGCTATAATCAGCCTGGCATAGACTCAAATTCTCCTCTACTAGAACAATATAAGAACATGGACTATGTTTGTTTTGAAGTATATGATGACTTTCCTCCTTTCATCTTAACCCCAACTTGAACCATACCAATAAACCCTACTTTAATCTGACTCCTTGCTCTGATTGGACTCACACTGAACACTGTGCCTACCCATCTCCAGTCTTCACCGAAGAGACCTTTTGTGAGTCCTCCCTGTGGTGAAGAGAGGAGGATTGATTCATGTTGTCTCTAATCAGCTGAGCTTTGGTCCCTTTTTGAAGCGTTCCTGGTTTTTGGACACGCATATCCCAGATCATTAAGTTTTGTGTCTGAATACCGAGCTGGTAAAAGTGTCACAGAAGCCGTGAGAAGAACAGTTGGAGATGTGAATGAGTTTGATCACTTTGATGGTAAAGGAACAACTTCGAGATCATAAACTCATATTACTTTTGGAGCTGGAAGTCATATTAGAATCATTCATTTAATTTATCTTACAAATGATGGAACCGAAATTGTTGATGGCTTGGTTAAACATTGCTTACACATTGCAGCTATTCTTATTGATATTCTAGAAAGATATAGGTCATGACATTGTTATAAGTACTTGGGGTTTATACTCATGATTTATGCATATACCCTTTTGAACCTGGAAAATCTTAGGAAAAAGTATTTCATTAGAATGAGACCATGTGAGTGCTAAGATTCCCTCCTTGGCATGGGGTTGGGACATTTTACATACTGAGAAAATGTTATCCTCCCACTACTTGAAACTCTATGGGAATATCTTCAGAAAAAAACAACACCACAATATTCAAATCCATAACTATTCACTAATTCAACATGTACTTGTTAAATATTTATTGGAAAATGCATGTCAGGCGGTGTACTAGGTCCTACAGATCCAAAAAGGAAGAAAACAAGATTCCAGATGCTAAAAACAAATGGCTTCCATTTTTATTTAATGGGTCAGTGGATATGGTCTTATGAACATAAACTTTGTTTTTGTTTGTTTGTTTGTTTCAATTTCTTTAATGTCACCATCATTACAAAGTGTTTGTTAGGTACTCGAGTATATTAGAATGTATTTGGCTGTGAGTGAAAGAAAAGTCAATCATATTCAAAATGACTTAAATAATAAAGGGACTTTGTTGGCTCAATAACTGAAGAGTCCAGCTGGAAGGTGGGGTCCCAGTATGGTTTAATGAGGGTTCTGGGTCAATTGATCTGTGATTATTCCGGCTCTGTCCAATTCCACACATGTATCATGTTAGTCCCTGGCAGTCTTCTCTCATGGTTGCAAGACAAATACCAGAGAAAGCAGTATTTGATATTTTCTCACTCATATACAGGGGAGAAAAAGTATTTCTGTCTCAGGGTTCCAAACAAGATCTTACAATTACTCTTACTGAATTTGATTAAATCAACGCATATACCTAAATCAATTTTTGTGCCCTGGAGAATGAAATGTGTCATTTGATTTAAGCCATTCCAGGGCCTAAGACTGGAAATGGGGTGAAATCAGTTTCTCTCAAACTGGAGGGAGAATAGCAGATACTTGAAACAAATCTGAGTGCTATTAAAAAGTGGGGGATAGATAATGGATACCAGGCAGAAAATCATCAAGTATTTATGAGATTAATTTTGGGGCAACACATCAGTTTCTATGATCTTGCTGGTCACTGTTCATGGACATTTATTTAACAAGGTCAAAATGAATTTACATTAAAGGCAATGATAAAAGCAATAAAGAAAAGATAGATTAAATATTCAACTCAGTAAGAAAAACCACAATAAAACAAACCAAAGAAAAATACACTAAAGAAATGAATGAAGACAAAAGCACAAATTAACTATGGAGAAAACAATGAAATTTTCCTTTTGTGGCCGTGGGAGACTATTTACTTTTATTTTTTTATTTTATTGTTTTTAACGATTACTTATTTTTGAGAGAGACAGAGCGTGAATGGGGGAGGGGCAGAAAGAGAGGGAGACACAGAATCCAAAGCAAGTTCCAGGCTCTGAGCTGTAAGCACAGAGCCCAACACAGGGCTTGAACCCACGAACTACAAGATCATGACCCAAGGGGAGGTTGGACGCTTAAGGACTGAGCCACCCAAGTGCCCCAAGAGACTATTCACTTTTAAACCAACTCTACCCACTGGAAAAACCTAAATAAGCCCAATATCAACAATGAAATCTGCTTGAAGACACTGAAAATCTACCAGGTAGCAAGGACTCAAGGGCCAAGATCCTGGAAGAAAAGAAGAGCACAGAGAGATAAACCCTATTTTTGGCACCACTTTTCACATAAGGCATTGGCTGATTAGAAGCATGGTCAATTCTGAGAGGCTAGAAGTTTTTCAGAAAGTGGTATATGAGAGGCTGAGAAGCTGAGCAGAGTTTGGAGTGGTCTAATGGAGCTGATGGGAGCCCCACGAAGGAAGAGTTGTCATGGTAAATACTTAAGGACTCCCAAAAACTTCTATATCCTAGGGGTATGGGCTAACTGGCCAGCTGTCACAAGGAAATCAGTTTTCCCTGTCACAAGATCCCAGTTTTGTGTCAGCTCAATCAACTTTAATCAACTAGATTAAAGTGAGATACCTTTGCCTTATTTCACTGCCAAAGCTAAAGTAAATTCTCTCTGGAGAAAGACAACATTGTCCAGAGTTTCAAATTATTTTTCAAATACAATGTCCAGCATTACGTTAAAAAAATAGCTGCTCATATTGGCCAAAACCCCAGAGAAAAAAATTAAACAGACAATAAATTCAGACCCGCGGTTGATCCAGATTTTGAAATTATCAGGCATAGATATTAAAATATCCTGATTCATTTAATCAAAGAAAAAAATGGAGAATTTAAGCAGGAAACTGGAAAATTATAGCTAAGTTAAAAGGGAATTTGAGAACTGAAAAAAATGTAATCATTGCAAGTTAAAATTGAATACATAGGTCTCATTAAAAGAGAATTAGAGGGGCGCCTGGGTGGCGCAGTCGGTTAAGCGTCCGACTTCAGCCAGGTCACAATCTCGCGGTCCATGAGTTCGAGCCCCGCGTCAGGCTCTGGGCTGATGGCTCAGAGCCTGGAGCCTGTTTCCGATTCTGTGTCTCCCTCTCTCTCTGCCCCTCCCCCGTTCATGCTCTGTCTCTCTCTGTTCCAAAAATAAATAAACATTGAAAAAAAAAAGAGAGAATTAGAAAACTGGAAAATAGAAAAGAAGAAATCATCCACATATCTAGACCAAACTAGCAAGAGACATAAGATGGAATGTCTTATGGAAAATACATGAACAAATAGATGGTAGTAGTAAAAAATCCAAAATCTGGTTGTTTTCTTTTAAAACAAACAAAATAAAATAAATAGCAACACCAAAGTGGCAGACCTTTAGCTAATCTAATCAACAGGGGAACAAAACCAAAATAAGAAAATAAGCTAAGTATAGAAATAAAGGCGATTAAAATTAAAAAAATAAATCTATACTTATAAACTCAGTTTTTATTGAAATGGACAATTTCTACAAAAACTTAAAGTAATGACATTGACTTCAAAGAAACAGAAACCTAAATAGTCCAATAATTATGGGGAAAAAAACCCAAAAAAAACCCACCAGAAGTTGTTGATGTTACCTCCGGAAAAGCATGACTTGGATGTTTTATGGATGAGATCCTATAAACTTTCAAGGAACAGATTTTCAAGTATAACGGTGCCTTGCTTTATTGTTCAATGTTTGTACATTTGAAATTTCCTATCGGTTGGTAGAAATGCATCACGTGGGAAGGTAATGCAGACGTTACTTTTCAACTCATCACATGGGTAGATTCGAAGTAATTTACTCTATTTTAATAAAGTCACAGGCAAAACAGCCATTTAACTGGTTGTTGGTGGCAGTATAAAATTGATAAAGTCTTCTTGGAGGGCAACGAGGCTGGATGCATCAGTTTTAAGAATGTTAATTCCCTATGCCTTACCAATTCCATTTCTAGGTATTAATGTTAGGGAAATTACTGCGGTGTATAAAATGTTTTATGTATCGGGATATCCTTTTTATGGCAGCATTGTTATGATAGTGAAAAACTGGAAACCACCTAAATGTCAACAACAGGTAGATTAAGTAGAGTATGATGTAGCCAAAATTGGATACTATGCCTTGAAATAATATTTTAATGGCATTAAAAATATTGGTTATATACTGATTAAAAGATCAAGTCATAACTTTGTAACCCCCCCCAATTTATATTGCACATGATGTAAAGACAGAAAAAGATATAAAACAAAATCATAACAGGGATTTTTTTTTCTTTCAATAGCGTAGCTGAAGGTGATTTTCGTTCTTTCCTTTGGATTTTTCTGTAATTCCACACTTTCAAAATTTCCACAGTGAACATGCCCTGTGTCCATACATGTCTTTTAACATCAAAATCTTTGTGGTTACTGCCTTGAACTTGGGCTGTGGCCTTCAAATTCTGTAAACTTTTCACTCTACCATGTCATCTCAAAATCATCTAGTAGATTAGTTGATGTGAAAGCAACTTATTCCATTGAAAGAATTTTCCTTTTTCTGCTCTTGTTGGCAATGACGATTTAACTACTGGGCTTGTTAAGGAACCAGGCTGGAATGCTGGCAGAAAAACCAAGCGGCACTCGGAGATCTTGTTGGGTTGGAGATTTATTTCACACCTGCAGGCTCAGAAGGGACCGTTTCTCCAAAGATCTGAGCTCGGAATGAAGGGGGGAAGGGTAATTTATAGCTGTCAGTTTCCATATCTGTGGCTGGTTTTTGCACCCACGGCAAACAGGGCAAGAAGAACCCAGGAGAGGGGTCTCTAAGCTACAGACCAGAGCTTGTTTTAGTCCCATAGGCCATCTTATGGTGTAAAACTTTATTCGTTTTCCCAACATTCCCCCTTTTGATGCCTTTTAAAAATTCTTTTATTAGGCGTCACTTTTTAGCTCTTAGGGGTTGGTACCCTCGGAGGGCTAAGTTATGTGCTGCAGTTTGGCGAGCAACAGCGTTTTCAATAAAACGTACCAGGGTATTTAGTATACAGGCCGATGGTCATAAGTAAAATTATGGAAAGGAGAGGCCCTGCCAGGGCAGGGAGCCAGGATGCCCGGTCCGTGAGATCTCATCCTCTCCATTGACTGATATTTTCCTGTTGTCTACGTTGAATTCTTTCCGTTGAATTCTTAACCTTAGTCCTGACTGTTCCTGATTGGTTTATAAAATAGCAACATTCCTCCCCCAGAAAGATGTAAGTCCCTCCTTTTTCTGAAGTGAGGAGGTCGAGGGCTGGCCTATTTTGGAGGGACACTGCTACCAGGGAGTTTATTTGGCTTTGTCAGGTTACCAGGGAGTTTGCCATCCGTTCCATGTCCTAGTTGGTTGGTGCAGTCTCTATTAGCCCAACAGCAAGAAGCAAGATCAGGGCTATGACACCAGTGAGGGGCAAGGGCCGGCAGAGCTGCATCCGAAGCCCTGGGCTCGGTCCACATGTTGATTCCTCAAGCTTCTGCCGTGCGCAGATCAGTCAGTCTCTGGGGAGTGGCTGGGACAGGGCTGGAGATCTCAGGGGCCAGTGTCTTTTTGAGGGTCAGTTTAAGCGGGTTGACTGGATCTGGATCACCTCGCCAGGTTGAGGCTTCCTCTGAGTTGGCCTTCTTAACTCTGGAGTGATGGACCCACAGGGCCAGTGTCTTTTTGAGGGTCAGTTTAAGCGGGTTGACTGGATCTGGATCACCTCGCCAGGTTGAGGCTTCCTCTGAGTTGGCCTTCTTAACTCTGGAGTGATGGAACCATGGGGTGATACCTGAAACTGAATCCTCTATTTGGTTGTATGTCTGTAAAGTTCACCTCCAAGTCTTTGAAAGGGGAGGGTTTCTGGTAACTGTCAGATCAGGTTTAGGGAAGATATGGTTTGCGTATTTAGAGATCCGTCCTGTTTTCCAGTTGTTTAATTAATTAATTAATTAATTAATTTATTTATTTATTTTTGAGAGACAGAGACAGAGTGTGAGTGGGGGAGGGGCAGAGAGAGAGAGAGAGAGAGAGAGAAGGACACAGAATCTGAAGAGGCTCCAGGCTCTGAGCTGTCAGCACAGAGCCCGACGCGGGGCTCGAACTCACAAGCCGTGGGATCATGACCTGAGCCGAAGTCGGACGCTTAACCGACTGAGCCACCCAGGCGCCCCTCCAGTTGTTTAAATAATCATATGCCCATGGGTCTTATCCCCACAGAATAACAAGCACAGAAGATTGCCTATATATGAAATACTGTGACAATTTTTCTGAAGTTCACCTCAAGTTGTCTAGTTTAGGCAAACAACAAACATTTAAAGACAATCATAACTAGAATTTAACATCCGTAACAGTGCATTGTTGAAACACAGTTTTTCTCTCTAAAAACTCCCCTTTCCAGAGATAGCCAAACTGAGACCAATGCATGTGTGGAACAAGTTCAGTCTTAACAAACTTGGCCTGATTATTTACATAAGCTCAGCAAGAATAGCGTTTGATCATGAGGATCTTTTAAGATTTGCTTTGCTGGAACCTTTTATAAGGAATCTCCGGGTTGAACTTTTAGTAGCCTCTCCCGGCCAGAAGCCAAGCCAAATACTTGCCATCAGACAGGCCTGCAGTACCTGTAGAAGTGGGCGAATTCCTCTTCATGAGGTCCCCAAGATATCCTGAGGTTCCTGCACCTGCCAGGAAGAGACCTTCTTTACCCACCCGGTGAGGCTGCTGGGAACTCTGTAAGCAAGGTATCAGGCCAACATTTCCAAGGGGCTTTATGGCCCCATGTTTCATACAGTCAACCTTAGTTCCTTAAAGCTGTCTGGTCCTATCTGAGTCTATAAATGTCACTCTCAAATATGATATTCCAGTCAAAGCCTGGGTAAAAAAACCAGTATTTCCAATGGTGACCTGTTACAAGATGAACAAATTTTTATTGAACTTATGCAAACAATTGTAATTGCCATGAAAGAAAGAATACTCACTGAGAGTTTTTGAATTTCAGGGGAATTATGTAGAGAGAAAAGATAAATGCTTCCGTTTACAAATGAATACTTTATGACATTTCTGTATATCATAGATATCTTAAGAGCAACTTTCCTTAATCTGGAAGGGCAAACATTAGAGAACCAGCAATATTTTCAACAAGAATCGCAAAACTATAATCTTCCTCAGCTCATTTAATCCCATGTTCCTAATTCTTGTTCAATTTGAATGAAGCCTTTTAGTTCTGGAAATTCTTACCCATTTTAATATTAATCTTAAGGATGTCATATACCTGCATTTGTCCCCAAAGTCCTTTTTATGAATCTCCTCGAAGAAGAAACACATTTTGTGAGAGAATAAGAACAATTATAAATGACAAAATCTCAGAAATAGACACTGTTAAAGATCTGATGAGAGTTCATGATGATGTAATTGACAAAGAAATTCGGTTATTTCTGTGACACATAACACTTCAAGTAATCACAATATTAAGTGATGACCGTATACCAAAACATTAAAACTTTAGGAACTGCATATATATTTGGGCAGTTACAGCATTTAGCTGTGCAATACAACCTAAGGTTTACCATTGTATGACAGTGCTTTTCCAAGTAACTTAGCATCCCAAATATAAGGGCCTAATTGGTGAAAAAGACATCATTTACCATTTAAATCCTGGGAAGTTTGTAAAACCTTAGGAAGTTATAAGTACAACCTAAATAGGATTACAGGTCATTACAAATCTTAAAACTTTATTTATTCAACCAAGGTGGCAATAAAAGATCCTAAAGGTGAATGTTATAGTTGTTACCAAAACCTAGCTCCTTTAACATTGAGAAGTTTTAACTAAGTAATCAAAGACCTGATAAAGATGAAACCTAAAACTTTGGTTTTCCCAGAAGACAAACCTTTGTTTGCATTGTCTTGTCAAGAGCAGATCAACAGTCCAAGAAAACTTTGTCATTTGAGCAGAAAGAAAAGCAGAATTTCAACCTTATACCAGAGTACTTTTAAAATTCCATTCATCTCAACCTTAGTTCACCCTGAGCACACACACAATTCCTTTTTAAAGATTTCCTTTTATTAACCTTTTACAACTTTTTTTTTTTTTTTTTTTTTGTCTTCAAACTTTGTTCCAAAGCCATTTCTCTCCAAATAACCAGTCTCATTTAGGACAACATTACTTTCTTCTACCCTCAACAAAAATGTATTTCCATTCCTTATATGTTTCTTACATACCCCTACTTTCCTTCATACAGGGTTGCTTTCCTTATTTCCATCAGTCAAGTACACTTAGCACAATTTCACTCTTAGGAAAACTTAGTCTCCAACTGAGGACTCAGTAACCAACTGAGAGGTGTTAACACCAGAATTTTTTAGATGGTAAATTCATGAGCCAATTAAGTACAAAGCATGTTTTCCAATAGGCCCAAATAGCCTTAATTTCTCTTCAATGAGAAGCTAAAAACACAAACCTATGTTCAGTAATCAAAGCTTCAGCAATTCATTCTATTTGGAAAAGACCTAGATATCCAAGGGGGTGTACTTTGCTCCTGGACCGTGAGGATGGAAGGAGGAGCCAATGGTGCCTGAGGCACTGAGGAGGGTGTAGGAATCAGTTCTGCAGACCACACCCAAGTTGGTGCAGAAACAGGGGTGGGGAGGGGAAGGCAGAAGAGGCAAGATGCCAGTAGAAGGCAGAGAAGGAAAACCTAATTCAAAACCTTAACTCAGAGGCGCAGACGCCATGTTTTTTCCACCAAAGTGGAAATATGGAGTCCATCTCAGGCCAGAGAAGTCCGGAAGTTTCCCCAAAACAAATGGAGTTTCAGCAACTGCTTGGGAACATTCCTTAAAGTCCCCATCCCAAGGTAGACTAACCACAGTTGGCTCCAATTATAGCTGTTAACCTGGGAAGTGAGGGAAAATCCCTCACATATACTAGGCAGAGGAACAGGGAGAGAGTCAGTGTCTCTTTCAGTCTGATTCTATTTTGGCAAGACCAATAAGGTCCCCTTCTTGAGGGTCCTCCTGATATCGGCTGGGTTTCTGGGACTTTCCCTGGTTGGGACATTTATTCTTTTAATGTCCTTTCTCCTTGCAGTAGGCTCACTGACCCCTTGCTAAGGAGGTTCAGGGCATCCCCCCTTTTGGCGGCTAGACCTTCCCCATCCTTTTGTCATGGCTCTCTTGTGCCTCTGGAGCAAACAGGGTGTAAGCCTCACATAGTCTCTTATGATAATCCCCAGGGGAATCCCTTTGCTGCTGGGCATATTCATGGGCTTTTCAGCCCCTTCTCTGATCCCCCGGAGGAGAGCCTGTTGGTACTGGAGGATGTGGACCGGCATCTGGAGAGCGTCTGTGCCTGGCCGAGGGTGCAGTCTGGCCGCTGGTCCTTGTGGGGGAGGGTTCTCTGAGTTTGGGGGGGGGGGCGGGGAGGAGAGATGTGCGGCATCCAGGGATGGAGGAGAGAGAGACACGGGGGAGGAGTTTCAAGCTCAGGGGCAGGGGGGAGGGAGTCCAGTGAGTCATAAGGTGGCGGAAAGATGGGATCTTCCTCTGGGTCTCCTACAAACACTAGGGGTGCGGTGGGTTGCTTCTTTGGTTTCCTGGGTGAGTCTTGGGATAAGGTGGCTAACACCTTTGCCTGACTCTGATTGCCATAGATGAATCGCGCCCAAGGCTGAGGATTGCGGGCAATTTCAAGCCAGAAGTCTATGTGTGGAAATTGATCAGGGTGACCTGGATCTCTGGAGACAACATGCCAGATGCAACAGACCATTGGGACATCCAAGGTTCCCTTAGAGGGCCCTCCTATACCAAAAGTGGGCCATTCTAACTCACATAGGGTTAATTCCATAGTCTCCCCAAACCCCCTTCTTTGCTCTGTCCCAACCCCATAATATTCCCTTGAGGTGGAGTCGCAAAGACAGACAGAGGGATTGGGGTGCCCCCTCTAATGAGGAGACCAGTCAGATTCCCCTCTGGCCATGTCCTGAAGGAACTTAGGTGACGCTTACATGACAAAGCTCAGCTTTGTGACTTATGATCAGAAACTATTCTGATGCCACCACAGACCGTGTGCCATTCATCACGGAATCACAGATGGGCCCACTCAGACTCCGTGGGCTTTTGGGGACCTTAAGGGGGCCCGCCCGTGGAGCCACAGAATCGAACTCGGCAGGCAAGCTAGACTGAGTCGCACATTCACACTCATATACACACCAGAGGTTATTACATTCCCTCCCACAGAATTCCTACCTGTGAGACTTCTGAGGTCTCTAGGGAGTGATCAGGTCCCCCTTCCACTCTTGCCAGTGGGCCTGACTAGATTGGGCCCCAGCCCTACCGGTTCCGACGTCGGTCCAGGTCCTCACCTGCCAAGTCCCCTTGAGTCTGGCAGGAACGGCCGAGAGGGGGCCAGCGGGAGGTGACCAGGCAGGAGACTGCCAAAACTCAGGCAGGGCGCGCCTTCTTCCTTGCGATTCCTCCTTCTGTCACCGCCTCGCAGTTCTCCCAAACCGGTGGCAACAATGGGCCAGCACGGTTGTGTTTCCGGGTCAGGGAACCAAATGTGTTAGAGAACCAGGATGGAACGCTGGCGGAAAAACCAAGTGACACTCGGAGGTCTTGGTAGGTTGGAGATTTATTTAACATGGGCGGGCTCAGAGGAGACCATTTCTCCAAAGATCTGAGCTCCGAATGAAGGGGGAAGGGTAATTTATAGTTGCCAGCTTCCCTATCTGTGGCGGGTCTTCACACCTGTGGCAAACAGGGCAAGAAGAACTGGGGAGAAAGGTCTCTAACGTAGAGACCAGAGCTTGTTTTAGTCCCATAGGCCATCTTATGGTGTAAGACTTTATTCATTTTCCCGACAGGCTCTCCGATTACCGGCCAGGTGCTAAACAGTCCACCCAATTAGTAAAATTAAGAATTAAATGTCTTTCTGTCTCTCATGTTCCAAGACCTAGTCTTTGCTCTGGCTGGTACAGCATTAGTGGACCGTTAACCCTTAAGTGTATGGCTTTGATTCTGGCAAAATGCAAAGAACTATGGGAAGAATAATTCAACATGATTATTAGCCATTGACATTGAAAATCTTCATAGAGATTCAAAGGACAGATTTGGAGTATGTTTATGTGTGGGTTTGGTTTTGAGGATGGAGTAGGAGGAGAAGAATTTGAGGGGAGAGACTGGAGAGAGAGTTTGGAGCACAAACATATGAAACTTTGCAGCCTTGTGTTTTGACCGATAGCCCTAAACAGCTCTTTGGAATTTCTTTATATTTGTGATAATAGGAAAGTAAAAAGAAAAACATACCATTGTTTTTGACTTAGATTCTTATCCACAATGGAGAATGTGATAGCTCGTTTGCAAATCATTTGTTCTGGACTGAAGGGGCCCCCATTGTTGATGGCTTTGGGAGCTGAAACTGAATACTCTGGGATTTTACCTAAGGCCATTTGCCCCTCCGAGAGAGAGAGAGAGAGAGAGAGAGAGAGAGAGAGAGAGAAGCAGAAGTTTAGGTTGGCCCCCCAAGGCAAATGTTGTAAGAAAGACCGATTTGGTGCATTTAAAAATGCTCTTACCACTTCTTTTTATCCTTGGTTCTTCATGGTGGAATTCCGAATAGGTTGGAGCTTTGCTCCATTTCATGTCAGATAAATTACTGAAAGTTAAAGTGCTGCTGAGGGCAATATGGCTAGGGTACTTACCACAACCAAATTCTCCCAAGTTGGTCAGCAAAGAAAAAATATAGCAAGGCGTTTTACCAGCTGAACAGTCGAGATTTATTCTGGTCGGCTTCAGTTGGGAACGAGAGATCTCAGTTAGGACTTCTCATGGCCCTTAAGAATTAAGGAAACTAGAAGCGCCTGGGTGGCTTGGTCAGTTAAGCGTCCGACTTGGGCTCAGGTCATGATCTCACGGTCCGTGAGTTTGAGCCCTGCGTCGGGCTCTGTGCTGACAGCTCGGAGCCTGGAGCCTGTTTCGGATTCTGTGTCTCCCTCTCTCTCTGCTCCTCCCCTGTTCATGTTCTGTCTCTCTCTGTCTCAAAAATAAATAAACGTTAAAAAAAAATTAAAAAAAAAAGAATTAAGGAAACCAAACAATCATGTGACATTATTTAATTCATGACTATCTTGAATTTTTTCGTTGGAAGCTAGGTTGCACCCAATCATGTGACAATTTAATTTTAAAGAGTTAACATTCTACCAAACTTGATTTTCTTTAAACACTTTTATTTTTTTTGAGAGAGAAGGTGTAATTGAGAGAGGGACACAGAGAGAGAGAGAGAGGGAGAGGAAGAGAGAGAGAGAGAGAGAGAGAAGCAGAACTCACCTGATGTGGGACCCGAACTCATGAACCATGAAATCATGACCTGAGCCAAAGTCAGCTGCTTAATGACTGAGCCACTCAGGCGCCCCTAAACACTTTTTTTATACTCATGACAAACCATTAAGTGGATACACTTAGCTGGTAAAAATTAAAATATTTGTGTGATTATGTATTTTGGTTTTCTCTTGGGTTTGTGATACAACATTTCTAGAGTCTTCTAAGATTACATCATCTAAGAAAAACCAATAATATGTTCCAGTCTCCATTTTCTTAATACCCACAGGCTACCCTACATCACCAGTCAGATTTCTTCTCCTAGTACTATGGGCATTTGCCTCCTAGTGATGTGTGTCACTAGAGCTAAGTAATAACAATGAGATGAAGGGCATTTGTCATATTTACTATAGAGGTATGTGTCCTTTGGTTTAAATTCATTTTTCCTTAATCTTTAGACTTTCCATGTCTGTTTCAAGTTCAATGACATTGTATATTCTTATACCAATATATAAGCCTTAAAGTTACAAATAACTTTTTTTTTCCCAGTTACTTTAAACATATTATTAATAATATGGCCAAGCTTTTTAACACACTCCTATGCCTTCTATAACATAAATGAATGTATATATACTTAAATGGTGGGGGTAGGGTGTTGGGGAGTGAGTGGATTTCAGCCCTAAAGGAACTGGTAGAAAGATATTTTAAATTGGTGGAAAATTATTATTTTCCCCTCTTCTTCTCTCACTTTCTTCTACCTTCTATATATACATCTATACACAAACATATGTGTATGTGTCCATTCCCTCTATGTGTCTTACATTATGTATGTTTGATAAAATGCAAAAAGAGGAACAATGCTGGGAACCTACAAGGTCAAGGAGTAGAAATGCAAACTATCCCTTCTTTTCTCATCAGAAATTGTCAACCTCTTTTCTTCTAAGGCAAATCCATTTTAGTTTTCCTTAAACAAAGTAAAAATGAATGCTTATCTATAATTCTTTTCATATTAGACTCATAGTTCCTTCCTCCTTGGCCTTATCTGGTTTCAACGGCTCTTTTAGAATGAACATTGCATATTTTCTTAGTCCACAAATACAGACAAAGCTCCTACTCTTCTGATTTGCCCAAGAGCAATTTGGTCTGCGTCTCAGAGCAGTGCTGTAATATATTTGTATGAATAAGAGCATCCTTGGGTGAGTCACCCCACCTCCCACAGACCCCTGTGCAAACACATGTAGTTTCGGAGCCCTGGTCAAGGAGAGAGGCCAAATCTTGCCTTGCCTGAGCTCACTGTGAACTCTGCAAACAACATTAGCGCCGGGGGTAATTTTAAACTTCAGCATTTTAGTGTCTGACTATTCTTTTTCACTACTATGAGCAATTTAATGAGGGTTAGTTTTAACAGACTACGATATTAAAGAGCCTTTTGTATTTATGAATGAATTATTTAAAATGTACTCTGTCTTTAAAGCAAGCAATTATCTTTTTTTCTAAAGATAATTTCCAAAGACAGACATTTTAATGTACATTTTAACTTTTTGAATTCTATAATAAGTAGCATTTTGGAAGAAATACTTATTTCCAAAAGGAAAAAAATAATAAGCAAAATAAGAAGTGTTATTTCTAAAGCTATTTTGTATTCACCTGTTTGTCAAGAATTCCTTCCAGAGTATTTGTACCTTTTACGAATGGAGTATTAAACCGAATTTTAAGTTTAGGGTGTCCCTAAAATAAGTATTTGGTTGAAGGGGCTATTAACACTTATTTCTAACAGTAATTAAATTTTTCATTAAAAAATATGTATCATTGCACTTTTTCATCAACACAAATATTTTCCTCTATTATAACTTAAAGATAACCATTTCTGAGTTTCTGGTACATGCAAGGCATTATGTTATTCATTTGGGTTTCAAAAAGCAAATACCACTATCCATGTAGTGGCATTTTTAAATAAATAAGGTTCCAGCTCTTAAAGAACTGATGTTCTAGTCTGATATCATAAAAGTCCAGAGAAGTAAGAGCCAATTGTGTTTGGCCTTGAAAAATGGAAAGAATTGAAGTAAAAAGAGGAAACATATTTCAGGAAATGGTAATAAAGTGGGCAAAAGTATGGAGACAAGAAATATGAAGAGAGGTGTTATGGACTGAATGTTTATACCCCACCCCCCACACTTGCATGTTGAATCCCTAACTCCTAATTCTATTGTATTAGGAGGTGAGACTTTGGGAGGTAATTAGGTTTAGATTAGGTCATGAAAAATGGAGCCTCATGATGGGATTACTGCCCTTAGAAGAAGAGAATGAGACTCCAGAACTTCCTCTCTCCACCATGGAGGACACAACAAGAATGCAGCTGTTTGCAAGTCAGAAAGAAGGCCTTCACCAAGAATTAAATGTGTCTACACCTTGATCTCGGACTTCCCAGGCTCCAGAACTGTGAGAAATATATGTCTATTGTTTACGAAACCCAGTCTGTGGTATTTTATCATAGCAACTCAAGGTGACTGAAACAAGAAGGAAGAAACAAATTTGACTCAAGTAGAAAGTTTGAGGATTGTATTGCTTGTCTATTGCTGTATAACAAAATTAGCACAGAGTAGTTGAAGAAAGCATTTATTGTCTTCAGTTTCTGACATCCCAATTTGGGGCACGGGTTAGCTAATATCTCTTCTTGAGTGTATCACAAGGCTGCGATCACTGTTGGCGGAGTCTGAGGACTCGTCTGATGCTTGACAGGGAGAGGACCCAATTCTAAGCTCCAGTGGTTGCTGGCAGTGGTGATTTCATTCCTTGTGGGCTGTCAGATTCCATTGCTTTGTGGGCTGTTGGTCATTCCTCAACTCCTTGCCATGGGGACCTTCTAAACATGGCTGCCAGCTTCCTCAAACCAAGACTAAAGGGATAGTCTCCTAGTAAGAAGGGCATTACAGTTTTATGTAACGTAACCACAAACAGGTAATCATGTGTATCCCATCACCTTTGCTCTGTTCTATTGGTAAGAAACAGTTACAGATCTCACCCACACTCAAGGGCAGGGGACTGCAGAAGGGTATGTAAACACCTTGGGGCACTGATCAAGAGGGTCACGTTAGGGTCTGTCCACCACAACGATCAAACAGAAAAATGCCAAGAAATAAATAAGGGTCATTTGCAAAGGATAAATGGGTAAACGTAAATGATTATCTTCATTTGGAGCGTAAAAGCGTCCAATATCTTACCTCATACTAATTCCAACTTGAACTTATCACTGAGATTTACAGGTTAGCAAGAGTACCTTGAGTTTATGAACAGATCCTGTCCAACCCTACTTAGGCAATTTGACAGGTAGTGCTGCAGTATTTTGGGCCCTCCCCATTAGGTTGTATGTCATGCAGCCATGGGATGTTGGGCCATATGGAGAGGAAGGATTGTGATGTATCTGGAGAGAATCTGGTGATGAAGGGAGCAAGACCATCTGGGAAAGGATTCACTCCATATGCATCTGAGCAGAGTCTGATGGACACAGGGGCCATATTTGGGGAGAGAATAAAGAACATATTACAGAAATTACAGTAGGGCAGTGTTGGATCCAAGAGTCAAAGCCAAGCAGTTTGACCCCAGAACTTGCACTCTTAATCACATAGGTCCTCCAAGGTATCCAGGTTCTCAGTGAGAGGGGGATCTTGAAGGTCATTCAGTCCTACCTTCTCGATGTTCGGGTTATAATGCTGAGAGGGTCACAGGAGTCACGTGTCAGCCCCAAACCATGAAAAGAGTGAGCTGTCTGGCATAGCCAGTACCCAAGTTAAAATAAAACAAAACACAAAGTACCACTCTGAAACTTCTTTGGAGTCTTATTCTATGGAAGGAGGGTCCTCAGAAGAGCATTGATTATCTCTTGAGGTTTCTAAAGAAGAGGCATCCCACGTAGTTGAAAGGAACGGAGTAGCTGAAGAACTTCTTCAGACCTCTTCTGCTTGGGAGATTAGGATATAAAGTAATATAAGATATAAAGTAATGCTGTCAAAGCCATGTTTTAATAGCAGCAGCTCCATATCTCTGGAAAGAAAGGATATATAAAAAGCATATCCTCTCTTAGCCCTTTTTCTATTCCATCCCTCCACCTCTTCATTACAAATCCAATGGCAGGCTTTTGAAAGCAACATGGAATGAGGGTCAGGGGAGAAGCTTAAAAAATCTAATCAAGCATTCTTGTCTGCTAACTTCAAAGGAATCCAAGCATGAAGGACATTTGTGAGGACTCAGCAGGCAGGAAGGAGGCTTTGAGCTATCTTATGACAGTTTGCTTGGGTATGTAGCATTTTTAAGTGTCAGGAGCATCTAACGAAGCAAGAAGAAACCTTGGGGGGAAATAGGTACTACCAGAATTGACTCACAAAAGAGGTTCAGGTTATCTTAGTAATAACCAAATCAGGTTGATAGATTTTCTGAAAGCTCTGCTGTCAAGTGTTTGTTATTCAAAACAATGACGTGATTGTATCTTCACTGGTTTGAACCAATTAATCACTGTCTCATTACTGTTCATTTGCACTAGATCAATAGGTTGAGAGGTTTGGTGGCAAAGACCAGATACAGAACAGAAGATGAAAGGCTGAGAGAGAGAACTCATATCTGAATCACAGGGCAGGTGTCTGCTATTCAATCTTCTTTTCAGTGTCGGTTCGTATTTATCCTCCTGTCGATGCTCTACCCAATGAGTCCAGTGACCTCAGGCCCTTCACATGTGCACAACCTGAGGCCCAGGAAAGTAAAGTGGCTTGGCCATAGGTCCAGGTGGCTGCAAAGCCACAACTGGTGCCCGGGTCTTTAACAGTTTGCCCACCGTGTCGAGACTCTTAGTTCCCAATTCAGTTTGTGCACATTGACTTCACAATGAAGAGAAGTAAAAATGAGATGAGCTCATGTACCTGGGAAGAGGAATGAACTTCAGTGAATGATATGTCACTCCCATCCAGGCATTGATCTTTAGTCTTAAAGTTCTGCAACTCCTCTAAAATTTAGGAGGCTGACGATGCTATGAGACTTAATTACTGACTAGAATATATTTAGAAATCCTTAGATGAAAGGTGCTGCATAAAATTAAAGCAGTCTCATTCCAGAGTAGCGCATGGAGCCGGGTATGTGTTTGGATTGGATGTGTGTCACCTGGTTAAACTGGCAGCCAGGTTATTTTTGGAGATTGTGTCTACCCATTGCAAAAGCACGAACAGAGAGAGGGCGGCACTGGCACTCAGTCTTCTTAGAACAAAGCCCGGGGGTAAGCCCGACCCAAAGTTCTCCTCCCACTAATTATAAGTAAGTTTTTCTTTTCTCCTCCTCCTCCTCCTCCTCCTCCCCTTCCTCCTCCTCCTTCTTCTTTTTCTTCTTCTTCTTCTTCTTCTTCTTCTTCTTCTTCGCCTTTTATTAAATATCTTTATGCTTCAAGATTATAACAGTGTATCTGGTCTCAGCATCTTATAGTTAATAAAATGTTCATATAGATTATCTCTTTTGAGAACCTCAAAGTCTGTAAGGTATGCAGGTGAGTATCACCACCCTCTTTATATGTATAAGCACAGACAATTATTAGCTATACAATGTCAGAAAATGAAATTCCTTTCCAGAACAAGGCTGCTTCCCTAAGGTTCAGCCCTGAGCAGAGGTAACATTGATGTCATCCTTCCTAGGGCATGCTGGGGCATCATCACTGAGTGGGAGGTTGGCAGCTCCGGGCGGATTACTGAGAATTCAGGTTATCCTGGTCATAAGTGCCAAGAAGTTCTATTTCTCTCTCTCTTTCTTTCTTTTTTTTTTTTTTTTATCATGGTGTGTTATGAGGTTTTATGGAAGAGCTGCCTCATTCCTCTGGGCCTCAGGTCTATGTCTTACCTCATCTAGGTGAGTCTGCACTGGAGCAGAGAGAGAAAGGCACAAAGAACAACTTCCCATGGCTGCTGTGTGTGGTTGTGTAGGTTGTATACTGCACAACGCTAGGGGCACCATTTACATCAAAGATGTTATAGATGTTCACATTTATTATGATGTTTTCCAACAGATCGAAGCCAAGTGTTGAAGAGTTGCTTTTTCTAATATATACAAAAGCTCAAAGCAAGTAGGGCCTGAATCAGAACAAAGTTACCAAGAAAAGGTGAGAATTCAGCCAAAAAGAAAAGGTATTAGGACTCTTATGTAACGGTCAATTCATTTAGAAGGCAATAAATGGGAGTACAATCCAATGTTTATTCGAGGACAAAAAGACAATCAGCAAATTCGGCCATCTTATGTGTCCCATCGGACAAGACTGTAAATACCAAAATTTCATGTGTCACATTTAATTTTCAAAAAAATTTAGAATTAATTAGAAAATGAGTCAACCTGGCTTAAGGTGTCAAGAAATTTAGGAAAAGAGGGATTCTTTCCTACTTCAATTTCACAGGTGACTGACAGGCCTAGTTCTATATTTCCTAGGTCATTGGAGGAACCTGTCTGAAGGCTATTTCCATTTTTTCCCCCGTCTCTGTAATCCCATTAAGAGAGACTTCTCTCATACCCAACACTTCCTCAAATTATGCCACAGTAAAAAATGAATCTATTCATTAAAGAGTAACAGTTTAAAATAGTTTGTTTGGTTAGCTTGGATGGGATTTGACGGAACTGAGCTTGACAAATAGGAGTTTGGAGTCAAAACTGAGCGTAACGTTATGAACGGTAAACCAAGGAGAGCCCAGAGTTACCAAGAATAAGAGTATTAGGAGAGGTGAAACAATGAGTTTTGCATGGTGAATTCAATAATAAATAAATGCAGCAAAAAAGCAGCCATCAAGCACATGTGTCCAAAATTCTATAAAATTTCTGTTTTCTTTCTTTTTTAAATTGGTATATAGTTGGCATTCAATGTCACATTAGTCTCAAGTGTACAGTGTAGTGACTCAACAATTCTTCATATTACGCTATCTCACCACCATATATAGTTATCGTCTGTCACCATATAACACTATCACAATGTTATTGACTATATTCCCTATGCTGTACTTTTCATCCCCATGACTTATCTATTTTGTAACCGGTATTTTGCACCTCTCAAACCCCTTCACCTGTAAGTGGAAGTTTGTACCTCTTAAGCCCTTTAACCTATTTCCCGCACCCCCAGGAACTTCTGCCCATCTGGTAACCATGTTTGCTCTCTGTATGTTTCTGTTTGTTAGTTTCTTTGTTTAGATTCCACATATAAGCGAAATCATATGGTAATTGTCTATCTCTGTCTTATTTCACTTAGCATAATACCTTCTAGGTCCATCCATGTTCCAAATGGCAAGATCTACTTTTTTTTTTATGGCTGAATAATATTCCGTTGCGTATATATACCACATCTTTTTTATCCGTTCATCTATCAGTGGACACTTGGTTGCTTCCATATCTTGGCTACTATAAATAATGTTGCAATAAACATAGGGGTGCATATATTTTTTTGAATGAGTGTTTTTGTTTTCTTTGGGTAAATACCCAGTACTGGAATTACTGGATTATTATGCTATTTCTAGTTAAAAATTTTTGGAGAGCTTCCATACTGTTTTCCACAGTAGTTGCACCAAATTATAGTCCCACCAACAGTGCAGGAAGGCTCCTTTTTCTCCACGTGCTTTGCCAACTTGTTATTTGTTGTCTTTTTGATACTAGCCATTCTGACAGGTGTGAGGTCATATCTCATTGTGGTTTTGATTTGCTTCCCTGATGATGAGTGATGTTGAGCATCTGTTCCTGTGTCTGTTGGCCATCTGCATCTTCTTTGGAAAAATGTCTATTCAAGTCCTCTGCCTATTTTTAAATGGAGTTTTCAAAGGGGTTCTTTTTTTGGTGTTGAATTGTAGAAGTTCTTCACATATTTCGGATATTAACCCCTTATCAAATATATCGTTTGCAAATATTTTCTCCCATTCAGCGGTCGCTTTTTTGTTTTGTTGATGGTTTCCTTTGCAGTGCAAATAAAATTCCCATTTTCTGATTATATTTCCAATTGATTCCTTGTATCATGTGCAAAGGATTACAGCTATTTCTCTAAAGACTGCAATATCTCTCCTTTTTCATAACCACATTTACAAAAAATTGAACTCTGGTTGCAATTGCACAGTTGCTCAAAATGAAAACTTTTCATGCTATCCCTCAAGTCAACTATACTAACTTTTCTTTCCTTCTCAGTCTTGACACTGTACTAACATCACTGAACCCCTTCTCATCTTGGATGCTCTTCCTTTCAAACTTACTCGTTTCTTTTCGTCATCCTCACACTATTATTTTTCTTTCCTTTACCCTTTTCCTGGGCTCTCCTAATTTCTCATCTTGCATTCTATCTACACACCACATTTTTCGCATGTCCTTCCTGAGCATTTGTGCCCGTGCTGACGTTTCTCCAGGTTTCTTTTTGATCTTTTTCCCCATCCCTACATTGCTGGTCTTATCACTGTACTGTTTTGCCTGACTGGCCTGCAATCAACGTGCTGTCCATCCTGGATGTCTTCCCCTCAGGTGCTTCCTAAATTCACTCTCGGCATGTTTTCATTCTACAGCCACCCAGCCTCGAGCTTGCCGCCTCCAGCAACTTCCTTGCCAATCTGCTTGCCTTTAGTCTGTCGTCGTCATCTGATTAGCTGCATGAACGCCAAAAATATCATTTTCTTTATCGTACGCGATCTCTTTTGTAGTAGTTTCTAGTGACCTGTCACTTCATATTTAAGCAGCTTGTCAAGAGATTCTGGTCTTCCTCTTGCCCTCTTCCTTCAAATCTCATTACCCTCTGCTCTCTGTAAGGAGTTACATATCTTTCTTGGTTCACCCAAGATAGTCCTGGTTTATGCCTGTTGCCCCAGAGCAGCTGTTAATTGTGCCCTTTTACTCTCAAAAGTATCCTATTTGGGTATTAAATTATAGGCTCATTCTATCTATATGGGACTTGGGTCATGACTGTGCATGCCATACAAATTTACGTTGCAATTCTCTGTGTTTGAGTTGCCCTCATGCTTGTCAGTAATAATATATGCCATTTGTTTTGATTTTTTTTCTCATGCTCTCCTTATCATGACTTTCATGTCTATTAAACTGTGTTCAAGATCACATGTGGTCATTCTCTCCTTTAGTCAAAGATTCTTTCCAGAAACCCCAGTATATTTCATCTTCTATGGCTTAATTCATTAAGACTGTGCCCCAAACAACAGTGAGAACCTGGAAGTTGTAATTTCTCTTAATGTGGCCATGTGGAACCAGTGTCCATTTTTTTAAATTGGGGCTATAGTCACTTCCTGTGTATGACTCATTATTAAATCACTACTTGTAAAATTCTTACAAAATTAAAAATTATGAACAGAAATAAGTTGAAAACAAACCAAAAAAAAAAAAAAGATTTCCATCTTATTTAATCCACTTGTGTCTTAATGCTACTAATATTCAGAAGCCATTTTTGATCCATGTTGTAAGCAACATGTAATGTTACCTGGTATATTTCTGTGTGAAATGATGTAGATCTGAGCTCTTTTATTTCATTTTTTTTTTCTGTAAAAGAGTCCTGTACCTTTCCTTGTTAAATAGTATCCCAGCTCTAAAGAATTATAAAACAAACATTAATTTTTGCCATTTCTAATAAATACCGGGAACTAGAGTTTTTCCTTATACAAAACTCAGGGATTTTAGTGTCTTTAGTTTTGCACACCGGTTGAAGGTCAAACATGATCTGGAAGTGCTCTTGCTTCCCTCTTGGGTTCTTGCCTTTATAAAATAGTGAGGTTGCCAAGTTTTCAGTTAGGATCATACAGATTTGCCATTATCTACAAAGTGTTTCAGTGGAATTCAGGACAAATGTTAGTCAGCGTTAGGGAGGGACAGATGACTGAAATCTACAATTTCTGTCTCTTTCCTTGTTCCTAAAGGAATTCTACGGGGCCTTATCAGCATTGCTGGAAGAAAACAGCTGAGGATTGAGCACAGTGAACTCATTTCCTCACACCCTGTAATAAGCTGTAGTTGGTGAAAAGGAATGTAAACATTCTTATGGTAAAAGAAGTTCAAAAAGAGGCCCTAAATCCTTCAAATTAATAAACCAATAAACCAAAACATTAAACTGCACAACTATTTACATGGCTGATAAGAAGAAGGAAAAGAATTTCAGATATCTTTTTGAAGAAAGGAACAATAAAACAAGTATATTAAAAACGAAAACAACACTGAATGCTATACAATAGAAAAAATATAGAGGATGCCAAATGAAAGCGAACATAAGCTTCTATTGACAGATGATGCCTTTCAGAGTGATGAGTCAAGTTGTTGACTTCCTTGACTTCCTGACCCATTGCCCAGAACATCTGAATTTTTTCTTTTTTTAAAAAACAAGAAACAACAACAAAAAACTTCTCTTGTACCTTCTATCTGTTCCTGTTCATCAGGGCATTTCAGAAAAGTTTATTTTCTGAGATACTTATTCCCTACACATTGCAGGTATGGTTGCGTGTTTTTCGGTTATTAGCACTCGCGCTGAACCCTCAACAGCTCACTCCTTTTCCATAAACAAGTTATCCTTTATTTTACTGAGATGGCACTACTGATTAGCCATCAATATTCAGGGCTTCAGGTTGTTTTCTGGAAGTGATGATGGATTTACATGACCCACTCATATTTTTCCAACACTGAGCCCCGGTGATTAAGGTCATTAATTTAAGTGAGGATTTTTCAGGGCTAGCAGTATAGTCTAGGGTCATGGAACAGACCCTAAATTTCTTAAATTTTGCTGTATATCAGAATCATGCGAGGAACCTTGATATAAATTTTGAAATCTATGTCATATTGATTATCAATTAAATCCAAATTTCTAGGTAAGGGATCCAGGATCAGATTCCCCATTGCTGTCGTTTAATCTGTGTTCATGAGGGAACACGGATTAAAGTGTGAGGCCAGTACTTTTGTTTTCTTGTAATGTCTTTCTTTAAAAACAGCTTTCTTGAAGTGTGATTAATAGACAATAAGCTCACGATCAAGCGTATCCATGTTTTTTCATGTCCCTTTGTAAACTCTTCCTTCTGTCCCTCCCTGCCATCCCCAGGCAACCTCCAACCTGATTTCTGTCACTACTGTTTTGGCTGTATTTTCCATAATTGCATATAAACAGAATTGTATATGTACTCTTTTGTTCCCATGTGCTTTACCAGAAAGAGGTTGCATGTATTAATGGCTCATTTAATTAAAAAAAATTTTTTTTCTAAGTAACATTCCATTGTATGGAAAAACCATAATTTTCTTAACAGCTCATTTATTGATAGGTATTTGAATTGTGG
Organism: Prionailurus bengalensis; assembly: GCF_016509475.1. Classification (NCBI taxonomy): domain Eukaryota; kingdom Metazoa; phylum Chordata; class Mammalia; order Carnivora; family Felidae; genus Prionailurus; species Prionailurus bengalensis. Next base: position 102,258,346 of record NC_057349.1, on the reverse strand, counting down.
CTATTATAAATAAAGCCACTATGAACATTCATGGACAAGTCTTTGTATAGGTGTATATTTCCATTTGTCTTGCATAAATATCTAAGAGTCGAATGGCTTGGTCATGTGGTAAATGCATGTGTAAATTTTAAAAATCTGTCACACTGTTTTCCAAAGTGACTGTACCATTTTTATCAACAGTGTTTTAGAGTTCTAGTTCCTTCACGTCTTTGCCAGCGTTTGATACGATCACTTTTTAAATTTTTACTTATTTTTAATAGGCCCATAGTGATGTCTCCTTATGGCTTCAACTTGTACTTACCTAGTGACTAATGATGTTGAGCACACTGCTTATTTACTAACCATATGTATTTTTTCGTGGAGCGTCTGTTCAACTTTTTAAAAATTGGGTCATTTGTCCTTGTATTATTCAGTTGTAAGGGTTTTTCATATATTATAGCTAAAACTCTACTCTGTGAATTTGCCTCCTCATTTTCTTAACACTATCTTTTGAAGAGCAAAATTTGTGATTTTGATTAAGTCTATTTATTGACTTTTCCTTTTGTGGCTTGTGCTTTTGCCAAACTCCAGGTCACTAAGATTTTCCTTGAAATTTTCTCATAGAAGTTGTCTACTTTTTGCCCTAATATCTAGGTCTATGATCCTTTTGAATTAGTTATAAGGAAAAGGTCAAGATTTATTTATATTTTTCCGTATGAATGTCTAATTGTTCCAGAGCCACTTGCCAGAAGGATTATCCTTCACCCCACTGAATTGTCTTAGTAATTTTGTTGAAAATACATTGATTACGGGCATGCTTTATTTTATTGCAGGTTAGCCTTATTGTGCTTTGCAGTTATTATGTTTTTTTACAGACTGAAGTTTTGTGACAACCCTGTGGCAAACAAGTCTATTTGCACCACTTTTCTAGCAGCATTTTTGCTCACTTCGTGTCTCTGTGTCACATTTTGGTAATTCTCATAACATTTCAAGTATTTTCACTATTAGTATATTTGTTATGGTGATTTGTGTTCAGTGATTATGACTTGCCGAAAGCTCAGACGATGGTTAGCATCTTTTAGCCATAAAGTACTTTTTAATCAAGGTATGTACATTGTTTTTTTAGACATAATGCTATTACACACATAAAAGACTATAGTATAGTGTAAACATATCTTTATATGCATGGGGAAACCGAAGAATTAATTTAACTCTCTTTATTGTGATATTTGCTTTATTGCAGTGGTCTGGAAGTGAACCCACAACATCTCAGAGATATGCCTGTACACACGTGTGGGTCTATTTCTGGATTATATTCCATTGCATTGATCTTTTGCCTATTTTTATACCAATGCTGCATTGTCTTGACTCTTGTAGCTTCACAATAAGTCTAAATCTGGTAGTGCTAGTTCTTACGTTTCTTCTTTTTCAAAAATTTTTGGCTATTTTGGGTCCTTTGAATTTCTCTATAAATTTTAGAGAATCAACAAGCCTGTTGAACAGATCATATCAACAATACACATATTGAAAGGACAAAGACCATTATATTAGCAGGCAAACTAGGGGAAGCACATTATGAGCCAGGTTCAAAGATCACCTAGTGGTGGTTTTCAAGCCTGAGAACAAATTAGAATCACCTGGGAGCTTACAAAAATTTGATCCATATGTTCATACTAACATAATTAAATAAATGAATGGTTAAACAAATGGGAGAAGAAGGGATAGTGTTTCCTTACAGATGAATTCAATAACTGTGGAAGAAATGAGGGAAATAGAAAATTGCCATTAGAACCCCATGGTAAGAATTTTTGCAGGCAAGATCCATGGACACATGCTAAAGTTAGTTTCAATATTTGGGGAAGAAGTCTGAGAAGAAAGAGGCTATTTGCATAGTCTCAAAGTATTTTCCCCAGGAAATTCATTAATTACATCAGTGAAACTAGTAACATTGCAGTGGAGAAGCCCAGCAGATACAATCTCAACCAAGTGATCAAGATTAACATCACCAGAAATAAGACACATTGACATAATGCACCTGCTGACATTATGTACTAGAAGGGCAAACCACTTTTATGGTATTCTGGCAAAAATGAAAAGCCTCAGTGTAATAATCAGCAAATGAAATGCTTCCAAGTTGGGGCACCTTCTACAAGTCAACTGATCAATACCCTTCTAAAGTGTTAAGGTCATGGAAGACCAGGAAGGAATGGGAAATGTCACAGATTGAAGCAGACTAAGGAGATATGACAACTAAATGCCGTGTAGGATCTTGGATTGGATCCTGGACCAGAAAAAGCACATCCCTGCAAAACTAAGCTGTAGTTTGAGCTGGAACGTTGCAAGACCTTCAGTGTGACTCAGGATTGAGAACCACTGATTTAGATAACCAAAACTGTTGTTCCTGAAAGGTTTGAAACCCCACGGTATTCAACATGCTTTTAAATAAGCAAGATGTACTCATACATTTTTTTTAAAGCTTCAGTAACAATGCCTTTACAAGAAAAACAAGAAAATAGAATGATCTAATGTTTGTTAACCATCTTCTATGTTCCAGCCATTGGGGATGAAAAGGTGACTGAAACCTCCATTCCTGCCATTGACTGAGTGTATAGTTTATCAGAAGAGATAGACAAGTGAGCAATGAAGTGTACAACCTGTTATTTTTGAACCTCGTACAGGACATGTGGGACAGGGAAGATAGGGTAGGTGATTCCTTCCAGGTAGAAATGAGTTTCTGAAATGCCCCAACTCTCAGGGGCAGCTGGGTGGCTCAGTTGGTTAAGTATCTGACTTCAGCTCAGGAGCTCAGGTCCTGATCTCAAGGTTTTTGGGTTTGAGCCCTGCATCAGGTTCTGTGCTGACAGTGCAGAGCCTGCTTGGGATTCTCTCTCTGCCTCTCCCCCACCTGTGCTTTCTCTCTCTCTCAAAATAAATAAATAAACTAAAAAAAGAAAGAAAGAAAAAAGAAATGTCCCAACTCTCATAAGTTCTACTGGAAAGATCATGAATTCAATCACCTTACTAAGAGTTACTCACGTGCATCTGGTCTGCCTGGGAAGAAGATAATGCAAAGCAAGATAACTCCAGAGCCATGAAAAAACAATAACATTTAAGTACCTTATGCATTGAAAAAGGAATAGAGATGCTTTTCAATGACCTTGGCATTGTCAGGAGCCTTGAGATGCATTATTTTGTAGTTAATAGAACGGGATCTTTTTGGAAAATTTATTTAAGCATGTGGTGTCAAAGTGCTAATCAAACCGTGGCTTAGAACCAAAATCATTAGTTGAATTGTTCATAGAGACTTCTCAGTCTCAGTGAAGCAATGTCAGACCCATTTAAAAATGTTTAAATTCCATCCTTACCGTCCAGGTGAAAAAAGACAAAATATCTTTCAACTTTTTTCCCCCCCTAACAACCAAAAATGTTCATTTTAAACTAAATAATTAAATCCTATACTTTCAAATGCTTTACATTTCAGCCAGGATTTTTTTTTTTTTTAAGGAGAATGTAATTACAGAAGCTTTCTTTTGTGCGCGAGGGGACTTGTTAGTGTATGAGGTGGGAGAAGGATTGTTGTTACAATAAATGAATTGAAATATGGCAGTTTTAAAACTTGTACTCAAATTCTTTGACGTTCCTCCCATGGAGAGATGGGGTCTGTGTCCTGTCCTATGGAATCTGGGCTAACCATACTAACTAGTTCGTAAGCAACACTGGGTAACTTTGGGAGCTTGTTCCTAAAAAGCCATGCAACTTCCTCTAGTTTTTCTTGAGATGCTCGCTCCAGGGGAAGTAACTGCCCTACAGTCTTAACCCGAGGCTTCCAGAATGGAGTGTGCTGGCACTCTGGTCAGCCCCAGCCAAGTGCCCAGCTATAGCCGATATCAACCGCCAGCACTGTGGAGACAGACACCTGGGATGACCAGCCTAGTAGACCCTTAAGTTGGCTCCAACTCCTAGCCCAACTCTTGCTGAAACCTTCTGAGAGTCCCCAGCCGAAAACTACCCAGCCAAGCCTTTCTTACGTTACCGATCCACAGAGTGCTGTCCCAAATAAAATAGGTGCTTTAAAGCCCCAAGTTTTGTAATGATTTGTGATGCAGCAAGCGTAACCAGAGGCATATCAGAAAATATATAGGAAACTATTCATTCATTTTATATATTTCTGGAACAATTTGTGGATTGAAGGATCACATACAGTCCACCAAAACTGGCTTACTGTACGGACCAATTTTTGTCTCCTTTAATTGTGTATTCTCGATTTTACAGGCATTTCTCTAAAAGCAGTCTCTGATTAATTGTATTGCTAGTGGGAGGACTCACAGTTCAAAAAATGCCCAGAAGGGCAGCTGTTGCTAGGGAGGAAATGCGTTTCAATGGGCTGGAGACTCAGGCCCCCCGTTTTTCTGGCTCTGGCCACCTGTTTCGAGTAAGCTAAAATAGCCTGTATGCAGACATTTTGAAAGTAGTCATTAGGAAAGAAGATGAACCATACTCATTTAGAAAACTCAATTTTATAGAGAGAGAGAAAAAAATTGAAGGCTCAATTTAGGGTACAGTTATGAAAGCAATTTGCAAATGATTTAGGATTACTTAGTGGAGAATTTTATATCCAAACGATAAAACATTTGGCATGGCTGACCACAGGAAGAATGCGGGGCTGTGTTGAGAAGGAAGCCTGGTGAACACCGATTTCATGAAGCTGCATTGTTGAGAGGGATGTAGTCTGAGTAAGTCACTATCAGGCATATAAGTCTTCTGTTGTCAGGGAGTATGTCCTCCGAGCAAGGCACGGGATAGAGTGTTGCGTACAAAATTGAATGAATTCACTGTTGTATGAAAATGTCTCTCTGACCATGTTATTATAAGTTCTGTTCCTGATGAATTTAGAAGTTGTACTGATTTTCTGAAACTTACAAACTCCTGCTTTTCCTTTTTTTTCCCCCTTTTACTCTAATTAAGCTAAATAGAAAAAAGTAAAAAAAAAAAAAAAAGGATAATCTGGGAAAGGAGAAGGAAGATGGGAGGTCAATCATTTATCTGAGAAAGAGAAAAATTAAGGGTGTGGGGTAATACCATCAATATAATTTTTAATTAACACATCTTGTAAGTGCTCTGAGGAGAATACAGGTAGTTTATTTTCTTTTAAAGTTTATTTATTTTGAGAGAGAGAAAGGGAGAGAGAGAGAGAGAGAGCACATAAGCAGGGAGGGGCAGAAAGAGGGAGAGAGAGGATCCCAAGCAGTGCACTGATAGTGTAGAGCCCGATGTGGGGCTCAAACACATGAATCAGGAGATCACGACCTGAGCTGAGATCAGGAGTTGGACACTCAACCAACTGAACTGTCCAGGCACCCGAATACAGGTAGTTTATATTACTAGGTATCCCAGTCTTTTTTTTTTTTGGTAGCATTTCAATTGTTTTGTCTTTTATTTTGAATTGGAATACTTAAAGTTATGTAGCTATGTAAGTGAGTTATTGAATGGGCTAGACCTGAGAGCATATAAATCATGAAAACCTTTTTGCCCATCGTCTTTCAGGTTTTCCATCCCAGGATGAGAGATCCCATTGCTTTTGAAGTTACTTTTAGGAATTACGTCAGTATTTGTTTTTCCTAGCTATTAAAAAATATTTAATTAAAATCAAAACCAAAATTAGGCCAGCACTCAATTCAACTGTGGCCTGACCCAGGAATGGCTTCTACTCCCCCAGCCATGAGAAGGAGTAAAGGCCTGTTGTGCAAAGGCCAGGTGTCAGCCTTCTTTGGGGTAGGTGCCCAATGATTCCTCCTTTGCCAGGTGTGTTGGTGGGTTCTTTGGGAAGGCCCTTCTGGGGATGTCCACACTGCAATTTCTTGATATGGGTGAGAGTTCCTCTGGTTCGCCTCTCAGAACTTTCCTTCTGTCTTACTACAGATGCCCACTCCAGGGGTTTCCTCCAGCTGGCTGGTAATCCTCTCCATTGGGATCCTTTCAAGCTGTCTAGAGTCTGGCTACCTTCTGCAACTTTCATTTGGCCTGAAGGAAAACTCCGGAAGTGCAGATCTCCCCCACTGCTGTGCTCTCTCCTCATCGTCTGTTATAGTTTCCAGCCAGCCTCCCATCCTTAGACTTCTCTAGCCGCCTCACTGTCTATCTCCATGCATGGCTTCCATTTCCTGAAGACACTCAACAGGCAAAGTTCTCCCCAGCCTTCTCTAAAGGGGCAGGTACCCACGAGTCTGCAGCTCAGCAAATATCCACCTGGAGGCTGAGGTGCCCATCGGATCTTAGAGAAGATGATTTCAGTCTCTATCAGAGCTTCCCTCAAGTCCCTCACTTTTAGTTTCAGAGGTGTGTGTGTTTGTGTGTGTGTGTGTGTGTGTGTGTGTGTGTGTGTGTAGGAGAGGATGCACCCCAGGAGGAGTCAAGGGAAAACATCAATTGCTTTCCATTCCTACTAATGTCTTTCAGGAAAAATCTCCTCTATTGCATCTTCAACTCCTCCAGGCTGGCGTTGGCTGATTGACTTGGTAGTTGAAGAAATCAGTTTAGCTACCTCGTAGTAAGTTCTATAGGAATGTGTCTAGGACATCTTTTTTGAATGTGGGAGATGATGGTCACCTTTGGTTCTTAGATTTGAAGCCAAACTTCTGAAACAATAGGAAAGGCTTCATTCCATCTCTTGCTACATATTTCGAGTCTTGGACAGAATTAAATAGCAACAAATAATGAACAATGCATTTAGAGAGTTCCCGATTTTTAGTTTTGAAAGGATTTTTATGTAATTCATGACTATAATAATCGGTACTTCCTTTTCTATGACCCTTTCACTATTTGAATCCTGCAAGACTCTCATTTCAGTTTATTACCACAAAAAAATATGGCCTATCCCTTCCTTGCCTTACAGCTTCCCTTTTTTTCTTAATTTTTTTTCCTTCCTCCCTCGTTCCCTCCATCCTTCCCATCCTTCTTTTCCCCCCATCTGTTTCCCATCTCTTCCTCCTCCATTCTCTCTTTACCTGATATCTCCTTTTGGTAACAACTGAGGTATTTTACAATGAGATATAACATAAATTATAAGTAGTCGAGAAAAGAAAAAGCAATCTAGGAAGGTGGATAGCATGGAACTAAGAACAAACCAAGTTGAAAAAAAAACACATCCCATAAAAGCCTCCACAGTTTGCACAAAAGGACTGTGAATCTGGTACTAATTGGCATCCTAGCAGCCAGGAAGAAAGAGAAAGCTGCTTGATCACTTACACAACTTATAGCAGCCATGGCATAAAGAGAGACTAATTGGACAGGAAAAACCAAAGTATTGTAATAAGGACAGGCAGGAATTTCTCCCGAGGGAATAATGTGACGAACAACAAACCCAACAAACTACCTCTTAGTGGGCATAAGAGTGGGTTTTGTGGGGCTGTTTTCAGAGGGCAACCCTCCATGTGAGTGGATGGCATCTTGCCAAAACTCAGTTTAGTAACGAGTTGGTGAGCCATAGTCACTGCTCTGCCTTTTCTTATCCGCTGGGTAGACAAGGGTGTGACTCAAAAAGCGCAGGAGAGGAAATGAAAGCGGACGGTTTAGGCATCCTAGTTGGACCAGAGGCAAACACCTATAGGTCCTCACCTACATGAAATGTGAGCTAACAGTCATACTCGACCCAGAGAGGAAGAAAGCAGGTCTGGAAAATTGAGCTCCAGAGAAGATAAATCAGCATGTGATGTATTTTTGTGCCATCTTTCCTCAAGACCAGCACCCCAGGTGATAAATAATGGCCAGAGTGTAGCTGGACCCTTCTGAGATGTGGAAAGGCCAGGTCCAGCCTGGAGTAGTCCTACGTTTAAGTTCAAAGAATATACTTAAAAAAAATTTTTTTTTACATTTTTTTTTTGAGAGACAGAGCACAAGTGGGGGAGGGGCAGAGAGAGCAAGAGACACAGAATCCGGAGCAGGTTCCAGGCTCTGAGCTGTCAGCACAGAGCCCGACGAGGGGCTCGAACTCACACACTGTGAGATCATGACCTGAGCCAAAGTCAGATGCTTAGCCGACTGAGGCCACCCAGGCACCCCAAAGAATATACTTTTAATTCAATAACATCAAGAAAACTTTCCAAGAAATAAAGTTATGTTTTTGATGGCAGCTGTTAGGCAGGAAAGAGTTTCTAAAACATTTTAGGTGTGTTGTTTATTTTTTAAATCTCTTTAGGATGTCTCATTACCAGAGCCTCAAATTCCTAAGTTCAACGTCTCAATATGACATTTTATTTGTGGTGTCTTTCTCCTTGGTATTCTTGATCTGTTTCTTAGTCTTGATTGGAAAAGAGATTCTGATTTGGGCAGTGTTTTTCAAAACATCTGTGGCCGGGATCAGAGTATTTCCCCCTTCCCCCTGTCTGTCATGAACTCATATTTTTATAAAATCCAATGAAAATGAATGACTAGAAAAATGATCATGTAGTTGGATATCATGGCAACAGCAAATTGTAAAAAAAAAAAAAATCTAAATGCTTACTCTCAGTTTCTGTATTTGCTTCTTGGAGGATTAACAGTTTGCAGATGGGCTTGACATGTCTGGGCTCTATATTTGGAGGACCATGGATCCAAGGTACCTGATACTGTTCAAAGTCAAATTCTAGTTGGCGTGTGATCAAGCTGAGATGCTGTTTGGCTTAATATCTTATGACAGTTTTAACTCACCTTCCTGTCCATTTAGAAGGTATTATGCTGACTAGCACATAAGACGATGGATATAAGGCAGCTACTGGGGCCAGCAATGGCTACATAATGTGTGGGGCTCAGTGCGAAATGAAAATACTCCTTATTTTGACTCCTTATTCAAAATTATTAAGAATTTCAAGATAGTGACAACAGAGCATTAAACTAAGTGCGGAGCTGTTCTGAAGGCAGGGACTTCAGGTCACATACCTATGATGCTGTCCCTGAAGAGGGTCCTTAAACTGCTGTCACTGAACTTGACACCTTAGTAAGACGTCAGGTGCCTGCCCTACGGATGCTCTAAGAGGCATCCTAGTGCAGCTGATCCTGGTGTCTACTGGGCCCCACGTGGTATATAAACTCAAAGGTGCTGTTGCTGACAGAGTGGTCCCTTAATACATGTGCACGACGTAAAAAATAAACAAACACAAAAACCAAAAAAAAAAAAAACATGATCAGCAGTCATTTACACATTGAGTTCCCATGAAGTCAGGTCCACTTTAGAGCCTATTGTTAATATCATTCCAGCTTCTTAGCCCTTTAGAGAGCTTTTGGCTTTTATCTTTCTCTGCTATCTGAATGCCGGGGCAACAAGGATAAATAAAAATGATTATCTTGGTGGCAAGATAAAAATGAGTTTTAGGGAACAGACTGTTTTCTTTCTTTCTTTCTTTCTTTCTTTCTTTCTTTCTTTCTTTCTGACCAAAGTTAAATGGGTCACTAGGATGTGAAAAAACAGAGACCTGCTTTCAGTCTGGAAGGTCAGGACAGAAAAAAAAAAAGGTCTTTAATGTACACGGGCATTTACAATTCAATTTTGAGTTGTTTTAATGGCTATAAGGCAGACTTGCTCCATTCATCTTTTTGAACCTCTAATAAAGTCAGTTAGACACATACATATCTCGTGTCATAATCTTTTCTTTTTTTGGTCTATCAAATAAAGGGGTTGTTCCATTTCCAAGTCCGTGAAGTAGACAATAGACGCAATGCATGCAAGACAGGGCAACATTACGTCAGCAAAACTCCGTGGATGAGAACGCGGGCTCTAGAACCAAGCTGTCTGGGCTTGAACCTCACACCAGCACTCACCAGCACTGCTTTCTCAGGAGGCTATTACCTTCTCTGTGTTTCCGTTTCCTCTGGTAATAGTAATACCACCCACACCCCCCACCAAGGTTGTTATGAACAGTAAATGAGTTAGTTTGTAAAGCTCAGAGAAGAGTACCTAGCTCAAAGTAAGTAGTATGTGTGTTAGCTATTATCATGAATCCATAAACTCCATTAATTTGATGAGGACCATAGCGACATAAATCTACTGGAAAGACATGGAAATCTTAACAGGGCATTGAGCCATGAGAATTTAGTTTATATCACTCTCATCTAGATCTTTTACTTTAATAATTTTTTTAAAAGTTTATTTTACCTTTTTGGAGGGAAAGAGAGAGAGAGAGAGAGAGCACAGGAGGGACAGAGAGAGGAAGAGAGAGAGAGAGAATCCCCAGCAGGCTCTGCACTGTCAGCACAGAGTCCGATGTGGGACTCGAACTCAGACACCATGAGATCATGACCTGGGCCAAAACCGAGTCAGTCATTTAACCAACTGAGCTAACCAATCTCATCTGAATCTTAAGAGACCAGGTAATGGCAGTGGCCCTTGTGATTGTTCTAGCTCAGATTCTTCCTTACTTTGTCCTCGTTGAGTCTATAATATCTTAGCACGGCAAGAGTATTTGATGAGGCCCTTTTGACAAGGCAGTTTGGTCACAGACTAAAACAAATCATTGAACTTCCCTACTTTTTAAATGTACTGAAGTGATGGTGCCATCTTTGATTCCTGACATTCATCTGGTCATCCCTGATCCTCCCTCCTTCTTTATTACTCTTTCATTTGTAGAAAATATCCTGTTTGGGTCTCCAAAGCTAGACTGAGCGGCTTACTTTTGTTTTCCTATACAGCTTATTTCTTCAATGTGTCTTTACAACTTTTCCCTTAGCTGTTTGTCATCCATCATTCATCTCCCACTTCCCCAATAACTGAACGTCTGTTTGAATAAGTCTCCTGTTCTCAGCATCGTGTCCAGCAAGGCTGGTTCACAACATCCTTTTCACACTGCACCTGTGAGGAGAGGCTGTTATCACTGGCTCTATTAGGCTAGACAGTGAAGAACCATGTGTAGAGCCTACCTTGGGGTTGAGAGTTTACTATCATTGCGACAAGTACAAAAACTTCCCCACAAAAAGAATTTAAGAGCAGTTAATGGCATCAAAGTTCAGTGGTCCCAACATAGTTTTTAAATGATGCTCATGAACCATTTCAAAAAGCTGAATATCTATAATGCTAGCAATGGGAATGATAATAAACTAATATTTAGTAGCCACATATGTGCCAGGCTTTGTTTTCAGCATTTTATATTAGTTGTCATAGCACTCTTGTAAAGTAGGTATTGCTATCCCATTTTTAGATGACTGAACTCTTGATTCCTGAAGTTGGGCTCCGTGTTTGTGAAATGAGAGGGCCTCTCAACTCAGAATGATCTGGCCGGAGAATACAGTGGCACTGTACTCTAAATCAGTGGTCCTTAAACTTTGGTTTGCATCAGAATCACTTAGAGGGCTTGTTAAAAGATTGCCTGGCCCCACTGCCAGAGTTGCTGTTTCTGTGGGTCTGGGTGGTGCCTTAAGAATTTGCATTTCTTTTAAGTTCCCAGGAGATGCTTTTACTGCATTGGGCTCGGCCCAGTAATGGGGGATTGTGATGTCATTCAAAACCAGGGAGAACTAAGGCAGAAATCCATGGCTATGGGATCACTTCTCATGTAAATGAGTATGTTGCAAGACTAGTGATATATATACATAGTTCTGTTTATTCCACTGGAATGAGGAAAACATTATTTACTTCTTTGTCAACCTAGGAGCACATTTAGTTTCATCATGCCAGTATGTTAAAAAAAAAAAAAAGAAAGACTTTTTTAAAAGCAATTTTAACTTCATGGCAAAATTGAGTAGAATGTACAGAGTTCCCATTACCCCTTGCCCCCAAATGCACACAGCATCCGCCTCTATCCACATCCCCCAGCAGAATAGCACATTTGTTATGTCTGATGAACTATATTGATGTATCATTATCAGCCACAGTCCATAGTTTATATTAGGACTTGCTCTTGGTGTTGTGCATTCTTTAGATTTTGACAACTATATAACGCTTGTATCCAAAATCCTGTCTTAAAAAAAAAAAATTATTTTTAGCTACTGTTAAGTAGTCAAAATGTCTTTGCTTTTATGGGATGTACTGTAGTTCTTCTCAGAGGTAAAATAATATTCATTTTGCTGGAAGAATCCATCTGCTTCACCCCTCCATCCTCACTCTCCCAAACACACAGACACACACACACACACACACACACACACACACACACACTTTTTTTTTGAACGTTAAGGAAGGAGCAAAAAGAAAATCTTATTGGCTAATTTAAATTTTTTTTTCAAAGTTAGGAAATTCCTGGTAAACGACGCTCGGCTTCTGATTTCAATGGCGAATCAGTCATGGGCTTAAGTGGATTATTGTAAAAAGCCTTCTCAAAAAGAGAAAGAAAATCCAGTCATTTTATTCCGAGTGAATGTGTCTGTGATTTCAATGACCCTGACGGTACCAGTATGAAAGAGCCACCGCACAAATGGATGGTAACAGCTGTACTATACCACCGGGGAAGACGGCGATTGTCCACGCAGTGCACAGCTCTGAAAGGCTTCTTGTCACTATGTAATTCCCTGTATTGTAGGTGGTAGGGATGTCCTTTCAACAAAACTTCACTCGAGTCTATTAGCCATATTTGAAAGGCAACGTGGGATGGTGGAGAGAGCTGCAAGGTTTTCAATTCATCAGGTCTGGGTGTGACTCAACTTCAAAACTGGGGAAGTTTTTTCCTTCTCTCAGAGACCATTGGAATGGTGGTCATAAATGACAAAACTTACCTTCTCAGGTTGCTGTGAAGGTTAGCAGGGTGCGAAAAAAATGCCAATAAATGGGCACTATTATCTATTCTCATTTTGCCAAAGGCGCTTTGTTAAAGCAATCATTCAGCTTTCTACAAAGATGATTATTCATAAGGTCTTTTATGGATTCATTGGTTCGCTCCTTCGCTCTTTCATTCATTTTTTATGGAACACTTGTGTAAATGCTCTGCACGAGGCATTGGAGCGTGTCGACTGCTTCCTTCTTCATAATGGCATGGAGGTATTCTTGACGATATTGACGTGAAATATTTTCGATGCTTATGAAAATATAGATGGAGCATGATATTTTACTTTTAAGTTTCACGAGTTAGGGAGATAGAGATAAGGACCATCTCTAAATGTTACGGTGGTTTTCTAGGGAAGTGAGAGCATGCATATTTTACATTTTCTTCTTTGTGTTTACTGACATTTTCTAACAGTTTTCACATGAAGTTTAGATCATTCGGGAGTGAGGAAAAGGACATCAGTTTTTTAAAAAAATTTTGAAAAGTGGTTAATTCTGATCATCATCATTAACAATAATCATTCCTTGGTTCCCCTTGTTCGTAGAACTTTGAGTTATGCATCAGGGGATAGAGGGTAAGAGACCAGACCAGTGCTTAACAGTCTTTCAAAAAAGTTATAAAGGGAGATGTTTCTCATATATTTGTAATATGGTTACAGAACCTGAATGATATGTCATGAATCAGTTATATTACTATTTTTGTTGCTTGCCACAGCTAGCTTGATCAATGATATCCCACTATCTTAATCAATTTTTAAAAGGACAAAGGATAAAGTTTAAATTTAGAAATAAAGGACAACCACAATAATGAGAGAAGATAACAAACATCTTTCCTAGAGAAAAAAAATCCTCTTAAAAAATTCTTAGGAACCGTCCTGATGTTCCAAAGTTAAATATTACACATGTTTACCATCTTAGGATAAGGAGTTTTACAAATTTAGTTTCATTTTATCCAGGTTAACGTGCACGTCAATAGGCTTGTCCATTCTAAGAGTATTTATCCTGTCATCGATGATGTCATTTACCATGTCCGAGTGATTACGGGAAGAAATCCAAACTAGACAGGAGATGAAATCATATTGGAGTTTTCCACTGTTACTAAGCCTGTGATAAATGGAGGGTTGCTCTGTATAAAACATCTTGCTGTTTCGTACCACATGTCAAATGTCAGTTGCTCTGAAATCACAAATATAAAAATAACCTGAGTTTAACAAGAACATTTTCTTAGGGACAAACCAGTTAGTTCAGCAGCCAGAGTCACAGATTACTTCAGAATGTTGAGGGGACTTCCTGGGGATGGGGAAGCCTTGGCAGAGTTGTAGATTCTGGAGACACAATATTATAGTTGTGGTTTTTGCCAGTAACTGGAATATTTCTACCTATTCTTGCTACTGGACACCTGAATCACTCAGAACTTATATTTGTAGTTTGAGACCTGAGAAGGCCTGATAAGAGCTCATGCTTTTTTCCAATATGAAACCCAGTTATATTTCAAGGGCTTATATCAGCAAAAATTATTATATATTTTTCAAACTTGATTCAAATCACTATCACCACTGTCAGGCCTACAGTGGGAAAAAAAAGTTACATAGGAGATTACTATTATTTTTTAAAGGAAAATAAAATGAGATGAATACCATTTACTTCCCAATTCCCTATCTTTGAAGAAAAATTTCGTATAAACAGTATGACTCTTACCAGCTTAAAGTGATTTTATGATGGATTTGATTAGTCAATTAAAATAAGAAGAAGAGGAAAATTCATTCCATTGAGTGCAAATATGCTTGTGGTTGGAAAGAATGCTCGTGGCAGTTTCAGGTAAAATGGCCAGCAGGTGATCAGTTAGTGGTTCATGGTGGTCAAAGGTGGGTAATGTGGTGAACATGCATGCACTTGGGCTCAGGGATGCAGTGGGTAAGAGAACAGTGATGGTTCTAACCCTGGGTACTGGAAAAGCTTGAGGCCCATCGATCACAATGCAATTCATTCCACAAACATCTTTTGGGCTCTCTGAGCCAGGCACCACACTTTATTGGGTCTACAAAATCATCGAGGCACATCTGTATTTTTGAGGAGCTCCTAGAACAGGGTGGAGGTCGGATAGATATCAAAATCCTGGTAGACGGTACTGGGGGAGCCTTGAGTAGGGAGCTCCAAGGTTCCTAGGGTGGTGGGGAGAAGGTTTTTGTTTTTCTTCATATCGCTGCTGTTGTTGTTTTCTTTTAGAAAGAAAGAATATTGAGGCTTAGCGAGGCCATGTAATCAAAAAGTGACAGAGCTTGGACTCGAAGCCCATGTCCTTTCTGCATACTATGCCAACTTCTCTGAGGGTAGCAAGGTCTTGCTGAGGATTAGATGGAAGCAGTGGGACAGAGACAAATTGAAAAATTTTAAGGGATAAGATGGGGGACTGATTGAATATTGAATGTGACTTAGGGGAACATGCCTAGATGACCCTTGGGTGGAACCCTGGCTTGGACAACTAGAGAGATAGTGACACCATTTACCAGGGAAGGGGAAACAGCAAATAGGAAACAGAGCAGGCATGGTAGTAATCACAACTTTAGATCTCCACGCTGCTATTGCTTATGCGTCTAGTTGATATTTGGAGCCCACAGGAGAGGAGTGTGAACAGGCAAATATGTTGTGGAAATCCTTGGCATACAGGTGGTGGTTGAAGTTGTGTGGAGAATGGCATTTCCCAGGAAGAATGTGTCGGGAAAAAAACTGATTTGAAGCTAGGATCCTATGAAACATGGGCGGGAAGAGGAAAGGCAGCCAATGACGAGTTAATGAAGAGATGACCTGCAAAGTGGACAGGGGACTAAAAGTATCCAGTGGTAAAGAAGTAAGGGACATTGGGTTCAAGAATGGTGATGGTCGTTAACAAAGGCTTATGGTTGCACATTGTATGCTAAGCCTTGTTCTAGACACTTTATACAATTCTTCTTTTTAAGAAATGTTTATTTATTTATTTTGAGAGAGAGAGAGTGCATGCATGCACATGCATGAGTGGGGTAGGGAGAGAGAGAGAGAGAGAGAGAGAGAGAGAGAGAGAATCCCAAGAAGGCTCCATGTTGTCAGAGAAGAGCCTGATGGCAGGCTCAGTCTCCCAAGCCCATGAGATCATGACCTGAACTGAAATCAAGAGTCAGACACTTAAACAGCTGAGCCACCCAGGTGCCTCTACACTTTAGACAATTCTTATTTGGGTCTCACAACAACTCCATGAGGTAGGTGCCATTTTATAGACATTTTATCTCCATTTTATAGCTGTAGCTTCACAAGAGTCATGCAGTTAGAAGATAGTAAAAGTGGGATTTGGACCCAGGCAGTCTGCTCCAGAGCTCATGCATTACATTACATTATACCAAGAATTTGGCCTAAAAAGTTTCCAAAGAAGCTACAAAATGGGATGGTTTCTTTTTTTTTTTTTTAATTTTTTTTTCAACGTTTTTTATTTATTTTTGGGACAGAGAGAGACAGAGCATGAACGGGGGAGGGGCAGAGAGAGAGGGAGACACAGAATCGGAAACAGGCTCCAGGCTCTGAGCCATCAGCCCAGAGCCTGACGCGGGGCTCGAACTCATGGACCGCGAGATCGTGACCTGGCTGAAGTCGGACGCTTAACCGACTGTGCCACCCAGGCGCCCCCAAAATGGGATGGTTTCTTTATCCGACTTTTTGCTTTTTAAATTGATTGTCCCTTTCAAGGTTAGCCTTGAAATTCTTTTAAGCCCATTTTTTTTCTACGAAAATTCCCATAGGAGTGATTTTTTTAGAGAGCCTACTGCTTTGGGGACCTCGGCTTTCATCATTCTCCTGGCATAAGCTCAAACAGGAGTATTTAACATGATATCTGGTCCATAACAAATGCTTGTTGAATGAAAAACTGATGTCTCATCTGGGAACGACTTGTGGTGTTTCCAACATATTCCTTGAGTATCCATACGATACCATACCATACCATAGCCAGTTTCCAAGATAGCTAAAATGACCCTTGTCTCCTGGTACGCATGCCCTTCCATAATCCCTTACTTTATAGTGTAAGCTAAGCTTACGGTCTTGCTTCCAACAAATAGACTAAAGCAGGAGTTAGGTTGTATGTGTTGGAGACTAGGCCATAAAATGCAGTGTGGCATCATTTTCTCTGAGGGAAGCTGAGTTATAAGCTTGCTCTATGGAGAGGAATACATAGAAAAGAACTAAAGCTTCCTGCCAACAACCGTGTGAGTAAAATTGGAAGCGGATCCTCTAACCCCAGTCATTTTTAGAGATTACAGGCCCAAATGACACTTGATTTATGGGAACCAACTGTCTAGGTTTTTCAGGGACTTTTTCAGTGCTAGCACTGACATTCTGTTTCCTGGGAAACTCCTCTGCCGTGGGCAAACTGGGACTATTGGTCACTCTAACTTGACTGGAACCTCATGAGACCCTCTGAGCTAGAACTATTCAGCAAAACCCCTGTCAGGTTCCCGACTTTCCAGAAACTGTATGTGGGGGTAATTTGTAACCAGCAATGAGTAAGTAATGCATATAACATATCATATTGTACCAAGAAGCCAGGTTCTGTCCCTACCAAAAAGGATGTTGAACAAGGAAAATACAAGGGAATAGGCTGTAATTTTCTATACTTCAGCTTAGAATTTTCCAGGTCCTACTTTCCTGTATGGCAGAGAATGTTTTGGTTTTTTTCCTGGTACCTTAATTTTTATTTCAACTGCTATGGAGAAATATTATTAGAAGATTTTCTCACTGGATTAGTAAGAATGCCCTACATGAAAATTAATGAAATTACTGCCTGGAAATATCCTAAGACAAAAAGAACTGCTTAAACCAAATAAAATATAAAGTACTGATGCCTTTTCTTCTATCTTTTGCTTTTTGTCTCTATAGCTCACGGAGAACAGTCTGGAGTAAGGGTTCCATGATAGAGTCAGCTGATTTAGGTATCAAGAGGATGTTATATTTATAACATTTACAGGTGTGTTTATAGTTTAGAAATAAAAAAAAAACCACTGTTTTGCATAATAAGCAGATGAATTTAGGATTCTACAACGTGGCAATACATTTGGTTCTCCAATACCATGCTCTCCCCCCCCCCCCCCCCATTCTAAGCCTAAAACATTTGTGGATTATAGGTTATTATGTGTAAGGCTTTGGCTTCCAGTATATAAAATGACTTGGCGATACTAAATTTTAAAGATGTTGTCTAAATGTTCTAAAGATATAGCTTTTATTAATGGTACACATATATTGTGTTATTCCAAATTATTAATCCAACCCCATAGAACAGGCTTTACAAGATCAGACCAAACACATCTGCATTTAATCTAAAATAATATGTGCATGTATTTTTCTATTATCTCATTTACCAGAGGGACAAAACTAAACTCTTTAAATAAACTTTATTCTGTTATGAAAACTTGAATCTTTAAAAACTATCACTTAGGAAACTTAGGGCATCCTTAATGGCTGAGCTGGGAGTCAAACGCCTTTGGGGAAAGGGCACGGAAAATTAGCTCTTTCTGTCAGTTGAAGGGATACATGAGCCCGGAGAGTTTTTGGATCCTTTGAATGGAGGATACCCAATGGATGACAGTGGAATATAAATCTCCAAATGGCTGATACTGCAATATCAGAAAATAAACCAGTGTCGGTGGAATAATCTAATGAGTTGTATCTTATCTAGAATCAGATACTTAAGACAATTTTTAAAATCTTTATTTTAAGGTTTTAATGAAAATTAGTGAAATGTAACGTAAGATTTAACTAAAGAAACACTTTGAGGGAAAGAACTAAATACTTTCTGGTCGATACAACTGGAAAACTTTTTGACCAAAAGGACTATTATTCTCCCTCCCAGTATTTCCTTGTTCCCCATCATCCCCCAAAGGATGTTCAATGCATCATCCACAGTCACTGCTGCGTATCTTCGGACATTTTTTTTTAAGTTTAAAAACTCTGTCTCTTAATTTTTCCCTTTCTGTCATTGTTAACACTGACTTATTTTGTTATGTCTTGAAGCCTCTTGGTTTCTTTTTCAGGTATCTTCTGATAGTTCTGTTATCTTCGTTTCTTTGCTCTTGTCTTAAAAAGTATTCACGTCCTATTCCCTGAAACTTCCAGTTTCCACATGCTTAATCACTCCCTGTGAAACCTGCCGGTTGTAACCTTCCTCGCCTCTGACCTGCAGCACCCAGATGCTTCCTGTGAGACAAAGCCCAGGCGCTGACTTATGAGTTACAGGAAGCATTGTTCTTTTTTGCTGGAGTCAAAAATGCTAAAATAGTGTAAAAATGCACTATGTTATCTCTTGGTTATTGGAAGGGTGGTTCCCATGCCTTTAGATTTTCCTTCTCTTCTTTTTGGTGACCAACTTTAACCAAGTTAAATTACCACCCCTGCATTGGTGGCTGGATAGAAAGTAGACACACAGGTGAAACTTAGTCCTACTTGTTGGTGTCTCCTATGAAAAATTTGTAATAGGACATGAAACCTATAGGCAATCTTTGACCATGTCCTCTCTTGGAGGAAACTTGTCACACTTTCCACAATGGAAGCTATTTTAAAATTATTACTTTTGAAACGTAAGTTGATGGCCACATTTAGATCTGGATGTGTTTGATCTTCCACTAGCCTATAATATTTCAAACAAAATCATAAAGCTGAACTGTTAAAAGGAAATGTGATAAAATCATTTGTCATATTCTTCTCTGTCTCCTCTACAATGGAAAGAAATGACGTCATATATTAGACTGATACAATGCTAAAAGCCCAGTCAGCAGGACGCCAGCCTGTTATTCCACATTCATTCATTCAAAAAACATTCATGAGAGCCAGTTCTTGTCAGGCATTATACTGAATACTGAGGATGAGTATGCAGAGGGAGATATACAAGACATCTGAGGTCTTGGAGGAGAGAAGTTCAACTACCCTGGGGTGGAAAAGAGGGTGTTGCTGTCAGAAAAGCTTTAGGAGATTATATTTAGCTCATTCTCAAAGGATGAGTAGAAGCTAGACAGGTGGGGGGTGTTGGCCATGGTGAGTGGAAGATAAGAAGAGATAGGAAGGCAGATGAGCAAAGTATGAAAGCAAGACATTGAATGCTGTGTGGGAAACTACAGGCATTTGAATTTTCTGAAGTATGAAGTGTGGGACTGCGTGCTAAAAAATTAAAAGAGTGAGATTGAGTGGCAAGAAATGAGGGCATGGAGGTGGGCAAGGGGCTGTGTTCCCTGTAAAGGAGCTTGGTTTTCATTCTGGGGAGATAGGGAGCCATTAAAGAGATAGACACTTTAGATCGAACTTTAGCGGGTAGTGGAAGATGAAAAGAATGTAAATTAGATAATTGAGGATGTTACACTGTGTAAGCAGAGACAAGAGCCTTAGTTATAACACTAGTAGTTGGGGTAATAAACGAAACATTTTAGAAGAAAAATAACCTAGAGTTTGTGATTTCATTGATTATATCTAAGGATTGAGGGAGGTAGCAATGGAGAATGACACCCAGGTTTCTAGATTAAACATTTGTTTGAATGACAGTACCATAAACTAAATAGAAAATACAGGAATAGGGGCAAATTTCTGGGAGAATTTGATAATTTCAGCTTTGGAAATATTGAATTTGAAGTTTTATTGGTTATTCTCGTGGAGTTATTCTGCCTATTGTTCAGCATGAGAATCTCAGTCTCCGGCAGGAGATCTGGACCAAGGATTTGAACTTGGAAGCTCTTAGCAAACATACAGCTCTTGAACTACAAGGGTAGATAGAACCACAGCGGGATGGAACATAGATGGGAAATGGTGAGATAAAGTTCTATATGCCTGGGCAATATTGACTGGCTGTGCAGAGAAAACCGGCAAAAGGAAGACTTACGTAAATATAAGGAAAACCCTGGTAGCGTGGAGGCCAAGGGAGTGGAGCTTTAAGAAGCAGGAGGTAATCGAGAGTATTAAAACCAAGCTGGCTTCCCCAGGTAAAGACTGAAAAATATCCTTTGGAGGTGGTAACTTAGGAGTTCTTATGACTTTAGAAGGAACAATAAGAGCAATTTCAATCGAGTACTGAAGCAGATGCCAGATTTCACTTGTTTGTCAAGCAAATGGGAATGTAGGTTGCACTTCCGACGAATTTGAAGAAGGGAATAAAAAAATTTAAATGGTAGTCCAAGAGATAGAATGGGATCAAAGAAGAAGGTTTTGTTTTGTTTTGTTTTGTTTTGTTTTTAATGATTATGGGAGAATCTTGTACATGTTTGAAGACTATTGGAAGAGAGCAGGGACAGCAGAAGAAGCCAGAAATGAACCCAAGCTTCCAGTGTCTCCAATATATTTCCCTAACCTACAGAGCTTCGCTGAGGACAGAAATTCAGAAACCCGGACGTTGGCAGAGCAGAGTCTGGTTGATCCAGTTCTGCAAACTGCAGTTACTCACTACTGAAATAGGTTGTCTTTCTGGTTAGCACATTGCTTGCGGGGGGGGGGGGGGGGGGGGGGGGAGTTGGGTAATTCGATGGGTTAGTTAAAGAGGTGTGATCTAACTCCTTCATGTCTGCAGAATACCACGGAGGTCTTAGAAGACAAAAATTGGATGAAAATTTAGGAAGAAGAATTGGTGAAGTTATTAACAAGGAATGAAAACCGATATTTACCATGAACAAATGAATTAAAAAGTAGAATGTGGTATCTAAAATAAAAGTGTCTTGGGGCGCCTGGGTGGTGCAGTCGGTTAAGCATCCGACTTCAGCCAGGTCACGATCTCGCGGTCCGTGAGTTCGAGCCCCGAGTCAGGCTCTGGGCTGATGGCTCGGAGCCTGGAGCCTGTTTCCGATTCTGTGTCTCCCTCTCTCTCTGCCCCTCCCCCGTTCATGCTCTGTCTCTCTCTGTCCCAAAAATAAATAAAAAACGTTGAAAAAAAAATTAAAAAAAAAAAGTATCTGGATTAAGTAAACTAATCTTGCCCCTTATTAACATGGATTACTGAGGGCTGCTTCTACTCTCCTTTCACCCTATTTTCCAAATAAATATTTGACCTTACGACTCCCTCTCGGCACTGCTTTCTTTCTTTTACGTGTAAGAAAGAGAGTTTATCTTAAAAACAAAAACAAACAAACAAGAAATGATTCTGTATACCTCTAGTTGTCAAGTTCCAGCAACTAGAATGCAAAAGACACTGGATATTGGGTGTCACATGTTTGGATAGAACTTTAACAGAACTTGGGAAAAAATGAGGCCATTTTCTTCTTTGTGAGCAAGATTAATATTTGGCATTTTTTCTTTCTTTTTTTTTTTAATTTTTTTTTCAATGTTTATTTATTTTTGGGACAGAGAG
The DNA here is from genome assembly GCF_016509475.1 of Prionailurus bengalensis. Classification (NCBI taxonomy): domain Eukaryota; kingdom Metazoa; phylum Chordata; class Mammalia; order Carnivora; family Felidae; genus Prionailurus; species Prionailurus bengalensis. The sequence continues at coordinate 102,236,309 of NC_057349.1, read as the reverse complement.
AGACAGAGCATGAACGGGGGAGGGGCAGAGAGAGAGGGAGACACAGAATCGGAAACAGGCTCCAGGCTCTGAGCCATCAGCCCAGAGCCCGACGCGGGGCTCGAACTCACGGACCGCGAGATCGTGACCTGGCTGAAGTCGGACGCTTAACCGACTGCGCCACCCAGGCGCCCCTGGCATTTTTTCTTATGCTTTCCAAGCAGGCCTTTAGACTTTTAAGGATATTCTTCCTGTGCTATTCTTCTGCAGAGATACCATATTTTACCGGTGATAGATGTGTTCCTGAAAATTGGTAAATAAAATCTCATTCAAATGCGGTAAAAGAGCTATTTAAAGAAATCCTATAGCAAATATTTTCATGTCTCCAAAGAGCATTTTTAAATGGATCCATTTAAAAGGTTGGTATGTGTGTGAATCAGGCTTTGTCAGGTGGGAGTGTAACAGTATCTACAGTAGACGAAATCCTACCAGAGACAAAGCCAGAGAACTTTAATCAGAGTCACCTCCAAATTCACTTCAGCAAATGAAGCCCTGATCAGCAGTAATAGATCCTGAAAGTCAGGACTCAGGTCTTTTTTATCCAAGTGTAATTCTCCTGAGCTATCGGAGGATATAGAAAGCAAGATGCTTGTGGAATGTTAGTAAGGTGAACTGAACTAGGACAAATATAGTCCAGAGCACAGAAGAGCCTCTCCTGGATGTAGACAATAAACTAGCACACCGAGCATTTAAAATATAATCACTAGAATGGATCTTGGGCCAAAGGTTCAAAGTGATCCCACAACCCCAAGGCATGTGTAGTAAGTGGGGACAGGTTCTGCAAACATCAGGTAGACCTGAAAAGTTCTTTGATTTATACAACTCCTGAATGTCACTCTTACTATGTTATCTTGGAGAAGTCAGATATCATATACCCTAACAGCTTTATGGCTAGATTTTATGAGCACAGTTATATTTCGTTCATTATCATCTCTGTACCAACTCCTTTGTTTTCTCAGGTTTTCTAGTCTCCCTTTCTTTTATCCTTGGCTTTAATAACATCTTCTGTCAGATATCATCTTGACATATGTTTTGTCAACTCACTCTCTTTTGGACAAGGTTTTTCTTATTTTTCCCCCTCGACATGAGGTATAGAGCGCTTTGAGAGAAATGCTACACATCTTATTCATACATTCAGATGCAGACATTTGGTGATATCCTGTTCTATGCACTCATTTTGATTTTTCTGTTTTTAAGAATAACAAAAAATATTTTGCCATGCTTAAAATTAATAAAGGACTTTCACATTCACTAGTCTATTTACCTTTCACAACTATCCCACGAGGAAATATTATGAATTTTGTTCTTCAGAGGAGAAAACTGATGCTTTGAAAGGTCAAGCCACTTAGAGTGGGTGGACCAAGAACCATATGTGCCTTGGATATTCTCTTAGGGAATCACTTAGGCCATTCCCTCAAGTGGCTTTAAGAAATTCCCATAATTAGTTTGAGATAACTGGAAAGCAAGTGACTTCAGGAAGAATAAAAAGCAGCAGCAGCACTAGTCACAGCTGCATCTTGGGCTGCCAACAAGCTCCCAAGGCAGATGCTTGTTGACTGCAAGGTATGGAACCCAGAGAAAATAGAAGACTAATCCAGGGAATATGATGGTCAAATCATGCATTTATTAGCTTTGAATGCGACATATATATATATATATATATATGTATATATACACACACATACACACATATATAAATACATATGCATACATATATACATATACATATATATACACATACATATATATACACACACATATATAAATATGTGTATATATAAATAAATTTATATATAAATATATATACATACATATATACATATGTACACATACATATATATATACATATGGCATACATACATATGGCAGAGTATACATATACATATATACACATACATATATACATATACATACATACGGCAGAGTATACACATACATATATACGCATACATATATATATATACACACATACACACACATATATATAAATATGTGTATATATAAATAAATTTATATATAAATATATATACATACATATATACATATGTACACATACATATATATATGCATACATATATACACATGGCATACATACATATGGCAGAGTATACATATACATATATACATATACATATATACGCATACATATATACATATACATACATACATACATATGGCAGAGTAAAGGGAAACCTAAGATGTATTTTGTTGGTATGGGAAGATTCCAATGAAGGGGTGGTGTCTGTTTAATCAATGAGGAAACAAATTCTCAAGAAATAATCACCTCCTTGAATCTCACCACCTTCCAACTGGTGATTCGGGCCGGGGTCAAGCTGGTTACCAAATATTCAGTTGAGGTAAAGAGCATCGTGGCTGTGTCATCTGCACTGTTGCATGTTTGAGGTGTGTTGAGGGGCAGAGGGGGCTCAAGTGACTCTATCTCCTGATGTGGCATTTCTCTGGCTCTAGCTATGGGGCTGCTCCAGAACCTATTTGAGCTCCGGGCCAGCAGGGAGCTTCTCCGCGCAGGCTCCGCCTCTGGGAAACCTCGGTATCTCGGCCACTGGTTTGGCTCTGCCCGGCCCCCCTTGCCAACCATGAAGTTCCAGGCAGGGTGGTAACACTTTTATCTCCCTAACTTTAAAAGGCTGCAACGAGAGAGTCAGTGAATGTGTGAAATCACAAACTATCCTTCAACGTGAGGGATTCTGAAAATGAGCAATCAAGCAATAAAAACGTCAAGACAAAAGGAAAAAACTTGTCCTTCAGGCGTGCACAGCAGCAACAGCCCACGTAGAGAAACGCCATTAGGATGAAAGTTCCAGGCTTTTATTGTACTTTCTTTTTCTGATATTTGAAAAGGAAAACCTATGTAGAGCTTCTAGTGTTTAGAAGCCTATAAGCCTGTAAGAATCATAGTTGTACTGACATAATGTTATGTCAGTTATGTCTCAATTAAAAAAATTATTGTTTAACCTAAACACAAAAATTATGTTATGATTGCCATATGACTGGATTCGGTTGGCTCATGGATTTTCGGGAACTCAATGGAAAGACAAGGAAATACCACCACATACCTTTCTGTATGTGAAACAATTGGAACTCTCGTCTTTTTTTTTTTTAATTTTTTTTAATGTTTATTTATTTTTGACAGAGAGACACAGAGCATGAGCGGGGTAGGGACAGAGAGAGAGGGAGACACCGAATCCGAAGCAGTCTCCAGGCTCTGAGCTGTCAGTACAGAGCCTGACGCAGGGCTTGAACCCATGAGCTGTGAGATCATGACCTGAGCCGGAGTCGGATACTCAACCGACTGAGCCACCCAGGCGCCCCGGAATGCTTGTTTTTTGTTGGTGAGAATATAAAATGGCATTTTACTTTATAGAACTGTTTGGAAGGTTCTAATAAGAAGACATTTACCGTACAGCCAGCCCATTTCATTTTTAGGCATACATCCAAAAAAGACAAGAATATTCATGGTGGCATTGTTCATAATAGGCCTCGAATGAAAACAACCCAAAAATCCATTGACAGAAGAAGAATGGAAAAACCAACTGTGGCACACATATATTTAATTATTACTCAGCAATAAAAAGGAATAAACTACTAAAGCAGTCAAAAATTTTTTTGAGCAAAGGAATCCTGAAACAAAAAGTAAACGTGTGATCCTAGCTACATAAAATTCAAGAAGAGGTCAAAGTCATCTACGGTTATAGAATTTTGAATAGTGGTTACCTTAGAGGTAGGAGGAATGTGAGGGTTATTGACTGTGAAAAGAAGGAAGAAACTTTCTGGAGTTGTGGAAATATTTTCTATTCTGAATAGGCCACCCTATTTATATATAGGGTGTACAAAATTTCATCAAGCTGCACACCTTAGGTTTTGATTAGACTGCAAGGAAAATATACTTCAGGAGAACACCATGAGCATAAATTAAAGAAAAGTCATAAGATGCGGTAGAGACATACATAAAGTTGTAAGGTAAATTCGTGTTGGTCCTCAGTGAGGACAACCTGAAGACGTGGTTTGGGCGGTGTTGAGATATCAGTTTAACCTACTTTATGGTTTTTGTGGGGAGACAGCTTGTTCATCGTTCCTAGGAGGGGATGGAGGATAGAAATAAAGACAAGTGATGGTGGCACAGTGATTCAGATCTCTAGCTTACAGAGGGTGTGAACGCAGCTGTATTTCAGTGTGTTGAGGGCCATGTAACGTCAATGTATCAGGAGACAGCACCTTTAGCAAGACTGGGTCATCTAGAAATAGTGGAAATAGTGGTAGAGACGGATGCTCCCGATCATGCTGGTTTTCCATCAGAGAACCTGGGAAAAGTTATACTATGTCCAGTAGATTAGACCTGTTCCAGAATGCACAGGAGGTCCTTGCTGGGGATACTTCCCAAATACATCTTGGGAGAAGAGATGTCAGGTTAAAGAAGGCTGAAATTTTACACGAAGAAGTGAGAGATGAGCCAGAGACACTGGGTGTAAAAATTACTGCGACTTCAGGTATACTCGGGACCGGTGAGCAGCCAAGGGCTAATTCAGGGGCTCTATGCTGCCTTAAAAAGGAAATAGTATATGTTATATTCATGTGTGTGCTCTAGGGCCCCAAGGTCAAAACTTAATGAGCTTGACTAGGTTTGATCATCAATCTTACTGCTATAACCGTGAGCCATTAGGAACTAACTTTCAGTTTCCAGACTTTCAAAATAGTACAGGTGAGCTTGCCAGGAATTTTCTATGATCCTATAGAAAGTCCAGTAGCAGCTGCCAAGAGTTTGAGTCTCCATGGCAGCAAATAGCTACGCCCAGTAGGAGAGGATCCCCATTTCTTTAGGAAAGGCTTCCTGATAGGTCTGAGCCATCTCAATACTAGGACTGAGAGGTCCCCACCCATGGAGTGGCTTAATAATACCTTGCCAAGACAAATACAGAGACTTTAAAAGAGCCTTTCTCCTCACCCACAGAAATGGTTCACAAATAAGAGGTAACACACACCCGTGAACTCCATGAATCTTCCCAAAGCAAAAAGGCAAGGGATCCACTTGGTGATAAAGTGAACCCAACACATGAAATCTTAGCGAGACGTCAGTCAGGAGGCATGAGTGACAATTGCCAGGGTATTAGATTAGATCTTCAAAATTACTTGTGGTAGGGGCGCCTGGGTGGCGCAGTCGGTTAAGCGTCCGACTTCAGCCAGGTCACGATCTCGCGGTCCGTGAGTTCGAGCCCCGCGTCAGGCTCTGGGCTGATGGCTCGGAGCCTGGAGCCTGTTTCCGATTCTGTGTCTCCCTCTCTCTCTGCCCCTCCCCCGTTCATGCTCTGTCTCTCTCTGTCCCAAAAATAAATAAACGTTGAAAAAAAAAATTCAAAATTACTTGTGGTATAATAGAAGATATAGACATCACGGGGAAACAAAACACTGGTTATTTCAGTTTTGCATTTACAAAACATCCTTGGCCCACAGAAGCTATTGTTTTATTATGCATTCTTTCTCAGCATACAAATAAATTTCATCCAAAAACTGAAAACATAAAGTAGAGTGATGCAGTGGAAAGAACATGGACACTGGAGCCAGACAAACTTGGGTTTGAATTTTGTCCTCAGCAGTTGCTAGAGAGTCTTAGCAGAGGTTAGGTTAGGATATACAGCTGCCAGGTCTCGGTAGTTTACAATAAAGATTTATTGTTCACTCACATTACATGTTTTATTGGGTTGGCTGTGTTTTTCTCCCTGGTGTCTTTATTCCAGAAACTAAAATAAAGACACAGCCTGTATCTTGTTATTGAGGACCTCGTTGGCCTCATGGGAGAGGGAGAAGAGAAGGCTCATGGTGAACAATGTGATATTTCTGCTCATTGACCTAAACAAGGCCCAAGGCCAAGCTGGATTGTAGAACTCTGTGTAGGGAAGGGCCCACTGGAAGTAAAACATTTGGAGAGTACTTGGAATATAATTTACTTCAGTGATTTTAGTGAAGTTACTTCTCCAAATCTCAACCCCCTCAAACTGGAAAGCAAGGTTAACAATCCCTGTCTTATACAATAGCTCCTAGTAAACAAATGTGAATTATCTGACATGCAGTATGGTCTGAACGAACAGCTCTTTTCTTTCTTCTTTTCTAATGTCTATGAATGAGCACTGATTTGCATTACTGTGAATTTCAGAGCTCAAAAATTAATCAATGCTTCTAAATCATAATTTCTTAACAACTATGTGTTGGCCATGTTTCACTGTGTGCACTGGAATTCACTAAATGGGCAGAAATAGAAGACATCATCATTTTTTCTTTAAAATTTCACTAGCCTACGGAAGGAAACTAATACTAACAATCGGAGTGCAAAGTAGAAGAGTGTTTTCATTAAGCTTCACACATGAGGATCTGAGAGGGGAAATAGTATTGTTAGTGGCATTTTATAGTTAAACGAGTTCAATAACAATTTTTAAAAAATTCATCAGTCCACTAATTAGCCAAGATTTGAGACTTTTTTTCTTCTGGCTATTAAGCAGAAATGAATGTACGTTATAGAAACTTAAAATACAGAAAAGGACTTGCAAGAAAAATAATCATGCATAATCTCACTCCAAGAATATTCATGGTTAACATTTTATTATATTTTCAGTCTTTTTGTGTGTATGTTTATAATATTGTACAACTGGAATGATAATGCATAGAGCTTTTTAAAACTTGATTTATTCACTTAATAGTATGTTTTCCTTTCCTGTCCACAAAACACCATTTTGCAAGAATGCTTAATATCCATCTATCATATATCATATGATATATTCATATACATTTAGCTTCTATCATTGGATACTTCATGAATTACTCAGCCCTCTGCTCTTGATGGCTATTTGGATTGTGTCTTTTTTTTGTTTTGTTTTGCTTTGTTTGTTTTGTTTTGCAGTTAAGAAAACTCTGGATTAAACATCTTTGCACATATATTCTTGTGTGCATTTGAAATTATTTATTAAGATTAGGGTTCTAAAAGAATAATTCTGTCAAAGAATATTTTCTTTTTAAAGCACTTGATACGTATTGTTACTTTGTTTTCCAGAAATTTTTGGCGAACATTTTAACAAACATTCTTTATTTTATTTTTAAGTTTGTTTACTTATTTTCAGAGACAGAGAGAGTGTGCGAGCGAGTGAGCGGGGTGGGGGAGCAGTGACAGAGGGAAAGAGGATCCCGAGTAGGTCCTGCGCCCTTAGCACAAAGCCCCACGCCGGGCTTGAACTCATGAGCCATGAGCTCAAAGTCACAAACCGTGAGATCACGACCTGAGCCAAAATCCAGAGTCGGATGTTTAACCGACTGAGCCAACCAGACGCCCTAAACTTTTTTTATTTTTTAACTGCATGCATAATTGTGGAGGGGTGGGATTGGGAATAGGTGGGGATAAGGAGTTGGGTTGGAAGGTGGGATGTGAACCTGAATAAGACCATATTTATATATATATACATACACACACATATATATGTATATATGTATACACACATATATATGTATGTGTATGTGTATATATATATATATATATGTATGTATGTATTTGGAATGTGCAAAGAATTAATTGAGTGTGGGCTAAATCTAAGAGCAGCAGGTGAAAGTACTAAATGGGAAAAGCAGTAGCATTTGAAAATCCTACCCCAAAAGAAGGGTTTTGTGTCCTAGATGGTTTGGAGGGCAGGAGACAGACTAGTCAGCAGAGTTAGACAGGTTTAGCTCTTCCCCAAGGTCACAGAGCTAGTTAATGACGTAGGATATGGGTCTTTGATCTCACGGTGAGTACATTTTGCAATGCACCACCCTGCCTCGCAAGAAAAGGCATACGTTAAAGAGTCACATTACTACACCGGGTATGGTGCAATTAAATGACAAAATGGACACCATAAACACGTGCTTCCTGAGGCAGTCGTTCTCTATCCAGGGACTCAGGGTTGGGTCAGGTGGATTTCAAAACAATTGCTGAAAATGTGTTCTGTCTTAGTTTCCATGACTTCCTACAAATTGTTGTTGTTGTTGTTTTATTTCTGTTCATTTTAATTCTGATCCAAAGTGTCCATGTGGGGATTTTAACAGACTGTTATATGTTCCAAATTAGTATTTCTCTTGATGTTCCCTTTCCCCTGACCTCTGGCAAATGTTTTGGATATACCCTGTGTAGTGGACAGCTTAGTATTTATTATTATTAGTTTAAAAATGATTGAGCATTACTCTGCACTCATACTGTTCTAGCTCCTGGAGGTAAAGATATGAACAACAAAGATATGGCTCTTCAGAGGTTATTTACATTTTAATGAGGAGAGACAGACAACACTAAAAAAGTTAACTGGCCCAGGAATTTCAGAGGGTAATATATGTTATAAAGAAAGTAAAATGTGATGTTTTGATAGTTATGGGGCCTTGGCTTTACTTAGGGTAATGGACAGGGAGATACTCATTAAGGCAAGGTCTTTGAGTTAAGACCAGAAGGGCAAGAAGGCACCAGCCTTATGAAGACTGGGGTAGAGTATTCTGTACAGAAGGAATATCAGTGGCAAAGGCTCCCAATCAGGAACAAGTGTGCCATGTTCAAGAAATGGTAAGAAGCCTGTGTAGCTGTGAGTGTGAGAGAGAAAGGGAAAAGAGGATCTTAAAAACAGAAAAGGATTAGCTCCTGGGGGTCAGGTAGGCTATGGTACGTTTCGATTTTGTATCAGTTTTAGTAGGGAGATATCAGAATGCTAAAGAGACCACAATGAATGTGTCTGTCTAAACCTAATAATAATTGGCGACAACAGCAGACGTGAAAAAATGATGAAAAATGATTTCTATCTTTTCTCCACATCCCTCACCCTCTTTCATATGAGATAAAGAGATTAGAGGGCCAGGGACGGAAGATAACAGCAAAGAGGCAGAGACTGGTGTAGGGCCCCGAGCACCGGCCGGGTTTGGCCAGGTGGCTAACAAGGGGTTGGTTGTGCCAATCACCAAAAGAGGCAGTCTGGAGAAGGAACAGGCTCCTGAGAAAGGGTGATGGAGATTACAGATTCATTTTGGACATTTTAGGCGTGAGATGTCTGTGGAGTAAATACCCAGGTGGATTCTTCAGCACGTCTGGCAAGACAGTCTGAAACTGTTATGGAGAATTTGAGCTGGAATTGTAGAGCTGTAGATGTGGGAGCCCCAACCATATGTAGTGATCGGCATAGACTTTTTGCAGGTTGTGGATTACATGTGGTTTAAAAAATATTAAACAGTTTATTAACTGAAAAAATAAAATGTCCATGAGGCAGCATTTAGAAGATATATATCATCTGGATGCTACAATAGCTTACATAGTGGTTATAACAGTTTGGGAACCCCGCTTTCTTACCAAACGGACGTGAGGCTATGAGGCAGGCCTGGGAGAACTGTCATTCTGTGGGTGTGAACACAAATTGCAAATCATGTTTTTTGAGGCCAGAAAGTTGTGTTTTTATTAAATTAATTTTTTTAAGTTTATTTATTCATCGAGAAAGAAAGAGACTGGGGGAGGGGCAGAGAGAGAGAGGGAGAGAGAGAATCCCAGGCAGGCTCTGTGCTGTCAATGCAGAGCTTGATGCGGGGCTCCATCCCATGAACCTCGAGATCGCGACCTGAGCCTAAACCAACAGTCTGACTCTTAACTGACTGAGCCACCCAGACATCCTGTTTTTGTTTTTGTTTTTAATGAGTATTTTGACTATACTATATGTGAACTCGGGTATGGGGCTCTGAAAGAAGAAAACATGATTTGGAGAGAAGGAAAATGGCAGTGACAGTGAAGGGTAGGGGTCAACCAGCAACAATGAGTTTACCCGTGGAGGTGGGCTTTACGAGACCAGCGTACAGCTGGACCATTTAAAAGGTGAAGAGGAGAAGTTTCTCAGAGTGAAACGGATGGTGTGCAGTCTTTGTTTTCATATCTGAACAAAGGAAGAGCTGAGCTCTGACAGACAGCAACATGAGAAAGATGGCTTTGACCAATTTTCTTTAAATAATGTAATTTTAAACCACTGGACTTTTGAATGATGTCTCTAGAAGAGTAATATGTCCCTGAATATGTAAAATAAGTCTTTATAAATAAGTTGGCTTTCAAAGTATTTTGCAGTATATTTCACCTATTTATATTCTCTCCATGACACGATTGTCCCAGGTTTCTTCTCCTGTTGTGTTGGCTAACCTCAAGTTGATAATGGATAGTAAGCAGTTATGGAAATGGATAGAATTACACAAGGCAACTCTATAGAGCAGTGGTTCTTAGATCTAGTTGTGCACCAGAATCACCAGTGAGATTTATTTTATTTTATTTTACTTTATCTTATTTTAATATTGATGTACAAACTTACCCCAGATCAAATAAATCAAAATCTCTGGGAATGGGAACGAGGCATCAATAATTACAAGTAAGTCTTGGAGGTAATTCCAATGTGCAATTAAGGTTGGAAACTATATAATATAAAAGGAAGAGAATTGAGGACATGGTCCTGGGAAATACCTAGGAAGAGGGAACAAGACAGGGCCAAAAAAAAACCAGGATGGCTGGAGAGACAGACAAAAAACCAGAAGGGGTGGGTTTTCAGAAACTGGGAGAGATACAGAAAATAGCCAACAGTGTTAGGTACTGAAATCAGCAAAGACAAGGACTAAATATTCTTCTGGATGTCATTTGTGTCTTTTGCATGAGCCACTCCAATGAAGCCAAGCGTTCTGAAGTCGGTTTGCAGTGAGAGACAATAAGTATGGGAATAAAGAAATTGAACAGAGTATTAGTATGGCTGTAAGTGGATACAAATATGTGGCCATAGATGAATGAGACATAGAATCGGGGAGAGCTTCATCAAAAAAATATGGGTATCTTACAGCATGTTCATAAGCTTAGAGAAAAGAGTGGTAGAGAGTGAGAAACTGAAAGTATAGGAAGGAAAGGGAAAAAGAACAAGGTTTTTGAGGAATCAGAGGAGGGTAATATATAATATGATGTATATAACATGATTAGATTTCATTAGAAAAAGAAATTCATTCATTGGGATTGAAGAAAAGCAATAATATAGGAATGAATAAATGTATTGGGAGAAGGGAGGCCTGATGTTATGAGAGATGAGGCAAAATAGCTTCTATTTCCTCTGTGAATTAGAAGGTAAATCTCCGTTGTGAGTGAGAGGAGTATTGGTGGAGTTCCTAGAAGAGAGTGGAAACATTTTGGAAAGATTGCAGGGCAAAGTGGGAGAAGCAGGTGACTGGGGTTAAATGGAAAGATGGCAGAGCCTTGTTGTGACAGGAGACTGTGGTGCTGGTGTTCAAGGGGCGTCAGCAATCTGGACACAGTAGTCGGGGTTGGATGGTTGGATGAATTGAGGCTGGACGTTTCACTGGGTCGTCATTTTGAACTAGAAAGAAGCTGATGGTGTTAACAGCAGTAGGGTCTAAGAGGTGGACCTCCATAAGATCCAGACTGGCTAGACAAGGAAACAAAAAGAAGTGACTGATAAATTGAGAGAAAATGGAGGGAAGGATGAGGCAACAAAGGTGAAGCAGGAGAACATTTATGGTGGGAAGAAGGGGAAGAGAAATGAGGGGCATAGAGAGGATTGTTGTCAGAGAGGAAGGTTTTGGAGATCGTGTTACAGAGTAGTGATGGAGAGGGAGGAGGTACACAAAAGCGGAGGAAAGGATTTTAGCTACATTGAGTTCACAATTCGAATTGGAGGCTAAATACAAAGACAAATAAGAAATAGAATAAAGGTGACGTTTGCCAGCACTGAAAGAGTGATATGCACAATGCCTGCTCTGGAGGTTCAAATACGACATCATCATAAGGAAGAATTACCAATGGACTTCATGGTGGAGAAGAAATGCCACCTGTGTCTTGAGGGTGAACACAATCCAGAAAAATAGGAGTCAAGAAGGGATTTTAGGCAAACGGTAGGGTAGCCTTGAATATAGAAGGAAATAAAATTATATTTGAATAGAGCAGTTTGACTAGACAAGGACTTGTGCAGAGAAGGTTGCATAAAAGGGAAGTAACACTGGAAGGCTTAGGATGGCCTTCGATGTACGGCTAACGAGTTTTGATAATGTGATAGCATTCCTTAACAGTATCTCAGGTAAATAGAATTTCTGCCAAAATGAAAGCAGAAAATCATACCTAAAGGTTAGCTTTTCAGCAGCCTTCTTCTTCACCTGATTCGTTAAATCAGGATCCATCTTTTCTGGAGATTGCTCGGAACCCTGACATTCTTCAGGGCCCAATGTTTCTGGGACATGACCTTCTTTTGTCTCCTCCACCCTGCCCTCTGACTGCCAGATTTGCCACCTTCCAGCCAAATCATCTGATATTTCCCAGTGGAATCTCATCCCCACCCAGTGAAGCTCACCCCGGAAGTTAACAAGAGGGATCCTTTCCCAGCTCCGGCCCCGCGAGGTTGTGCATTTTAACTGTCAGCCTCGGGTGACAAGATGGTCACATTCCTCGTGTCACCCAAGGCAGAGATTGCAACAGCGGAGCCTTCAAGATGCTCCCCCTCCTAAGATGAGTCAGACCGTATACAGAGAAAAATGGTGATGCAGGATGAAGGCCCTCAACTTCTGGTCCCTCACCCCAATTACATTTACCTTTGCAGCCACTCAGTGCTTCCCCCTCCCCTCTCAGGACAAGTGGTGGCCTTCTCTCTATTTAACTCCAAATCTGTTCCCTACACCCTCTTCACCCATTCTGTACAGTTTTCTCAGAGACCTCACCCATTTATGATTTCCTCTAACGTATACTGTCCAGTCGTTATTTTAGTGCCTCTTTCCTCTTGGAAGATAAACATCTTCTATCATAAAACAGTACAATAAAATCACTGTGGCATAGCCTCATTTCTCTTCCGGTGGCATTCATTCTTTCTCCGTTCCCTCTTGGTCTTGCTTCGTTGTCCACATTCTCTGCCTCTGCCTTTGATTCACTGTTCTAGACTCTAATCTTATTTATTTATTTGTTTAATGTTTATTTATTCTTGAGAGAGAGAGAGAGAGAGAGAAAGCAAGAGAGAGAGAGAGCACATGTGAGTGGGGCAGGGGTACAGAGAGAGGGGAAAACACAGAATACAAAGCAGGCTCCAGGCTCTGAGCTGTCAGCACAGAGCCTGACACAGGGCTCGAACCCAAGATCATGACCTGAGCCGAAGCTGGACGCTTAACTGATTGAGCCGCCCGGGCACCTCTAGACTCTTAATCTAGCTGCTGTCCATATGCAGCACTGAAATTCTCTTCTGAAGTCACTAATGAACTCCTTGTTGCTATTTTAAAGGATCACTGTTCAGTCCTTGCTTCTCCCCCAGACTAACCCAATTTATTCTCCTCTGTAGGTGGATTTCCTCTACTCTTCCCCTGAATGTTGGCCTTCCTCAGAGTTCTGTTCTCAGGCTACCTCTGCGCTCCCTGGGCAACTTTCCAGATTGATCTCTTTCTCCCTCACATCTTCACCTGCCAACTGTATGCGGAGGTTTCCCGAATCTACATCTCCAGCCCTCAGCTGTCTTTCCAGTCCAGACTCACATCCCCTCACCCAGGGGAAACCTCTGTTGGAGGATCCACAAGCACCTCCAACTTAAGATGAAAAAATATGAGCTCAGCATCTAACCCTTCTCCCTACCTTCCCCACGTCTCTACGTCTTCCTGTTACATTTAGCAAAGCCGCCATCATTCATGTTGTTTCTCTAACGGAAAATTGCCAGTCATCCCTGATTCCTTCCTTGCATCCTCCACCCCTCCTTTTTTCCTCCTGGAAGCCCCCCCGCTTTGTGGAGCCTTATCAGGGCTGTCTATATGATACAGATAGTCTTCTAACCTTTTCCTTGACTTCACATTTCCTCTCTCTGTAATCCCTCCTATTTGCTTTCTCTCAAACCATTCAGAGCTACCTGCCCCCGCACCAAACTTGCCATGCTTGTTTTTGCATTTGCACCCATGTTTCTCTCTGCCACGTACACCTGGTCTTTCTTGCCTGCTTTTTTACATCTCTGTCAACGCCTCTTCTGTCGTGAGAGATGGAGCTGGCTGCCCGCCCTGTGCTCTAGCCCTCTGCCCCTGCAAGGATCAGAGCTTCTGTCACGCATAGTATATCTTACACGTTCAGTTCCCTCATTGGTATGGGAGCTCCAGCAGGTAGGGTCTGAGTCTGACTTGCCTATCTATTCTCAGAATTAGGATGAGGCCAGCGCTGGGCATGTGCTCTATGAACATGGGAAAGAGGTGCATCTCTATCGTGGGTCCTGATAGGTGATTCATCTGGGCTGGAGGGACCCTGAGGTGCTTCTGAGCCCTCCTCTGATTTGGAGGGCCGTGACAACTCCGTGGTCTCAGGAAATGTACTCAAACAACTATTGTAGTATCAGCCATGGTTTACATGAGAAGATACTAAAAATCTCCCTGGTATCAAGTGATTCCTCTAGACATAGAAGAGGTTAAGTAAATATTTGATACATTAATGATTGAACAAATTGGTGACTCAAATATTAATTCTTTCTGTTCCAAAATAGCCCTGGCAAGGAGATTGCCTTATTAAAGAATGAAATGTCACCTTTATTGTCTAGGGTAAAGGCGGAGTTGATTGTTTTCAAGTTCTTATAGCAAAGTCAGAATTTATTTGATATTTGGAGATTATTCCCGTTGAACCTGAAACAACTGTTTGTTTAAACTTTTCTCAGGACACTTTACATACAGATCCTAAATGTAGCGTGTGTTGGGGGGGGTGGGGGGGGGGATGGGGAAGGTGCGTGTGTGCGCGCTTGCGCGCCCATGCACGTCTGCTGCTTGTTTGTTTTCTTAGGTTTGTGGAAAGGAAATACTGTATTTACATCGTGCTTCGGCTTTCTCAGCACTCCCTTCCTTTAGTCCCAGGAACATGCATCACGCCGAACTTAACTATTTCTTGACAAACCCAGAGCATATGTTCGCACAGACAAGGAAGTCAGAATGACAACACTATCGGAGGTAAACACGTCTGCACTGAGCTATTATTTCCTCAGAATTCGGGCGTCTTTTGTGGCTAATTTTGTCACATCTCCATGGTGGACTTGAAAACATTCAAATATTGGCTAAACTGATCTCAGAAAAATGCTCTGAGAAAAATTAGGGCAAAATCAGCTTATTGATCCATAAACTTAAGAATTTGATGAAATGTAGTGTAATGATCTATTCAAAAATTCATCACAAAAAGGGGAAGATGTGCTGGATATAATTGAGTTTGCCATCACTTCTGGAGATTTATTGAAAACAATCAATGACTGAAGCTTTGTGAAGGATGCCTTCATTCGTATTATGACTTGGATGTTATGTGAAAATTGAAAAGTTATGACTAGTTCTCTGAAACTGGAAGAATAAAGAGACATTCATCTTGTATATATTATGAAAACCATAATTCTTGTCAAACGAAATGCATCTCTTCTGCATAAAACACTCAAGTGTGTTAGTGAATGCGGTGTTTCCTTTTTCCTCCCATAGTTTACTGTCAAGCAAAACTGACGATGTTTTGCGGATACATATTCCAAATCAAGATCTCTCTTCGCATGTAGATATATAAGATTTGTGATTAGTATTTGGTAATCTTGACCGAAAGAAAACTGCCATATCCAAGACTGAAGAGTAGGAGGAAGCAAAAACAAGGGGAATTCTGAAAATACAAATTCATGAGCCTTGGTCAGTACCATAGGCATGGACCTGGGTCTATATTGTTTTTTTGAGTTCTCTAGGTAGTGCTGAAGCATGGCCAGGTTTGGGAAGCACTAGCAAGAACCCAGTTCTCTCCGCCTGGATTAATTTTCACATCTGTCAGAATGCTCTCCTGAACTAGATGTGGGTATGAAATAGTGTCTCTAGCTGGTGGCAAGGGAAAGGGAACAGGTGCTTGCCTCTTCTTTCCCTTCTGTGATAGCAAGTACGTCTATGGTACGTACGCTAGCTGGCCGCAACACCTCCCTTGCCCTGCTGGAATCATCAGTTGACAGAGCTGGTGGGAAACGCAGAGATTACTTTAGAGGAATTACATTTTGTAGTTGAGGACACATTTATATAGATATTAAGTTACTTGGGAGATCACATAGATAGTTCCAGAAAGATTTGAGACGAGAACTCAGATCTTCTGAGACCACATGCTTTTCTAATTTTAAAAAAAGGAGGGGGGAAAAAAGCTATTTACAATCAGACTTCAATCTAATTTCTCATCCTCATTTCCTATCACTTCACTCTCAACACTCTGTTCACTTTTTCTCAGAACTCTGGGTATTTCATAATACAGTAGACATCAGTTGTAATGCCAGCTCAGTGTCCCTTCTTCCTTATTTTGGTAAAAGTTCTTGACTTGTCATTGTGAAACCACTTATCCATCATTCTCATCTGATTTGAGTGGGTTCACCCCAGCCCCTGGCTTGGGGAACAGGATATGACTTAAACCAGGGCAACTGCAGGCCGAGCGATTGGTTCAAGAAGGACAGGGATTCATCCAGGCCAACGAGAGTCAGTCAGATAAATTTTTTGGAAGCATTAGGAAAGAGCCGCTTTCTCCACTGTGGTCCTCATGAGCAGGAAGGAAACTATTGCAGCTGATGGCCTGGTTTGACAGCAGTTAGGGAGTCCCTGCCTGAGAATAAGGTCAACACAAAAGTCATGTGGAAAAAGAGAGACTGATTCTTGGTGTTCCACCTAGAGTATATGGATCCAGTCATGCCATTTCCATGTCGGTTCCTGGGTTTTCCACTTATGCAGCCAATAAATCACCTTTCGGCTTCGGCCGGTTTGACTGGGTTTTTGTTACTGTGCAGCTATCCTACCATTTCCTTGTAATATCCATTTTCTATTTTTCCTCCTACAAAGCTATTTATTAGAGAAGGCATGAAAGTCAAGTTTAACTGTTAAAAATAAACAAGAAAGGGCACGGAAGAGTGTCCTGCAGGTGTTCTATTCTCGGCACAAACCAACTGCCTGGTTAATGGCCTTGACTTGATGACCGTCGGGGCAAGCATGTGGGAAACTGATTTCATTACTTTTAGAACACTGGCCTAGGCCTATGAAATGTCATTGGACAAAGATTCATGCTTTTGTGGGGTTTATCTTTTTATGCAGGGAGAGATAATTTTTTTAAAAAACATGAAAAACTAAACATGTAAATTATTCTGTGGCTAGTAAGTGACAAGTGTTGTGTTAAAAACACGACCAACAGCAAAGAAATCAGAGAAGGGGGTTCTTTTAGGGTTTTAGGACTTCCTTCCAGTGTAGGGGGAGATTCCCCCCAACAAAACACTAAGCAATTCTTGGACACCCCGCTGGTGTCAACTCAATTCTGATACTATTTACTAGGAGATAGCATCAGATTCCACAGGTTAAGGGTTCAGTATTGTAGGACTGCCTCATTCCCCAATCCCACCTCCCCACTTCAGAGACCAGGCACAAGCCCCAGGCTGTTACCTGCCAGTCTAGGCAACCAGCTATAGATTGGAGCTTCCAATGATCTCCTCCTTAGGTTCCTTTAATTTGCTAAAGCAACTCACTGGACTCAGGGAAACACCTCTGTTTACCAGTTCATTAAAGGATATGATAAAGGATATGAATCAACAACCAGATGAAGAGATGTAGAGGGTGAAGGATGTGGAAAGGGCACAGAACTTTCCTGACCTCTCTAGGCACACCACTCTCCCTGGATCTACAAGTGTTCACCAACCTGGAAGCTCTCCAAACTCTGCCCTTTTGGACTTTTATGGAAGCTTTGCTATATCGGCACAATTGATTAACTCGTCAACTATTGGCTAATTCATCCTGTAGCCCCTCTCCGGTTCTAGAGTGGGGGTGAGGTTAGCGGAACTGAAAGTTCCAAACCTTTAAATCACACAGCCGGTTCTTCTGGCAGCCAGCCCCTACCATTAGGTGGGGTCCAAAAGTCACCCCATTAACATAATAAAGGACACCTTATTTGCTGTCATCACAGGAAATTCCAAGAGTTTTAGGAGCAGTTGAGTGAAGAACTATGGACAAAGACCAAACACATCTAGTCAACCGAGTGACCAAAATATATATTTCTTCTGAATCACAATATTGCATGGGTACTAGAAATGCTGGGGATGGGATTTAACATTAAAATTTAAATTTAAAATAAAATTTCATTAGAAAAGTAATAACTAAGAAAAGACAGTGGTGAGGGTGACCACGTGGGGAAAGAGTGTTTTAGGCTTTTAGAACAACCAGGGCCAAGGGCAAAAGGAGACGGACAGGTGTCCCAGGAGCAGGAGGCCAGGTTAGCTGCCACAGAGCTAAGTCAGAAAGACCACAGAGGTTAGATCACATTCTATTTGTAGCCATCTGTGAGCATTTTGGCTTTTATTCAGTGAAATAGAGAGCAAATAGGGTTTGTTTTATTTTTCTCTATTCTAGCAGAGGAGTGACATCTAATTTTCAGTTTTAAAAAGTGCCTCTGGGTGCAATGGTGAGAATAATCAAGGGGATAAGGGGGAAGCAGGGAGATGAGTTAGTAGGCTGTGGCAGATAGCGTCCACAGATGCTCAGCTCCACTCTCAGGCTTCTAAACTCTCCTCTGTGTACCATGAGTCTGGAAGCTTGCAGACCATTATTCCTAGGCTCTCTTGCCAGCTGGCTTTCACGTAAAATCTGCCAATGGAAAGCATGGTGGGAGGAGGAGTGTAGGAGGAAGAGACAAGCCAGTTTTTCTGCTTCTGATGGCACTTCTAGTCGCATGGTGGTAGGGGCAGTGGGTGACTGGGCACCTGGAGAACAGAAAAGCCATGAACCGATGGGAAGATGGGTGCAAATGGGACACGTTTGGGGCAGAAGTAAGTGGATGAATAGGGAAGAGAGGAGGAGTTCAATTTTGGATATAGGAAGTTTGAGATGCCTAGTAGCTATCCAAATGGGGAGATCAATAAGTGACTAGATAGTTTGGAGCTGGCTGTAGATATAAATCTGAAAGTTAGTGATGTCGTTTGAAAGCCATGAGATTAGGTGAGCTCACTGAGGAATAGAGAAAAAGAGGACCACCCCCGAATCCAGGCTGTCTGACATGAAAACTCAGGGAGGAGAAGAGAAACTGACAAAAACAGATTGAAAAAGAGGGATCAGTGTCGTAGGAGGAAGATCTCAGAGAAGAGACAGGGACCGACTTTGTCAGATGGGCTGCTGTGTCAAAACCGCATGGACGCTGAATGGACGGCTGGCTTCAGCAACATAAAGGTAATTGGTGACCCTGACAAAAGTAGTTTTTATAGGGTGTGGGAGTGAAACTCCTGGCACTAGTTTATTCATTCACTTACTCATTTTAAAATACTCGTTGAGCACCTGCTTTGTGCCAATCACTGGGGATTTGAGGTCAATAAGGAAGACATCGCCCTTATCCTGTAGAAGTTTAGAGTATTCTACTGTAATGACAAGCTATAATTTCATGCAGAGATAAACTTCGAAACAGACTCTTATTATACGTGTGTGTGCGCATACACACACACACACTTAAAAGACTAAAGACAACAAGAAAGATACAGGCTAAGGGAAGTTTACTGTGAGGGCCATTGCACCACTGGAACAGGTACTGCCTCTGAGCTGGGACTTGCTAAATGCTGTTTATCTTGTGAGTTGAAGCATCTGGCCTCTTTAAAAAGGGATTATCGACTCTCTTTTTGTTTTTATTTGGGAAAGTATTTGAGCAGGTGCCATAATTTGATTTTAATCTGATTTTGTCTCTGTAAGACTCAGATAGTTTAATTACTGGTTTGATCCGGCACCTAGAATATGAATTGCTGGAAAAATAACACGTTGCATTCGTATCGTCAGGTTTGTTTTCACGGATTCTCTCTCCTGAATACAAGTGGTTATTCATAACTCTTCAAGGACTAGGATTTGCAAAACAGTATTTTGATCATCTAAATATCATCTGATAGAACATGCAAAGCGATCTCTGAAACCCTAAAATTTTCTGGAATGAGTTTGCCATCAGGTCCTGTGCAAATGAAAAGAATTGAAACTGAAACAAAACTTAAATTATAGATGCTCTAATGTGTGTTTCATTATGAATCCTAAATATTATTCTTCTGTAATTCTTTTGAGCAAAGTAATCACTAGTAAGACAATAAAAATGTCAGTATATCTTGGAAGTTATTTCTTTATAAAACAAGAGACCTCTTGTTTTACGGAGAAGCTTTACTCTTCCAAATATAAAGTGCATCAGTATTTTGAGTTTTCTGTTTGAATTCTATACAGTATTAATAACCTAAATACGAGTGCTTTTAGGCCATGACAAAGTCACTCTGTGATAAAGCATGTGCATTTTGTTAATTCAGACCATGAGATTGTCCTGCAAAGAATTTCCTTTCACAAGTATTGATGTGACCCATTTTGAACTAATCCTAGGAATATTATTAATAAGTAGCTGGATATAACTTACCCCCACATTCAGAAATTTGAAATGTAAATGATTTGCATGCCAAACATGGGCATTTCAAGAAAGAGATTCTTTCACTGGGAACTTTCATCAGAAAATGGGTGAATAAATGAGAAACTATAGTACAATGCTAACAAAAACAAGAAAGAAAGAAAGAAAGAAAGAAAGAAAGAAAGAAAGAAAGAAAGAAAGAAAGAAAGCTGTTAAATATTTTGATTTTGACAGAAAGCCCTGATGATCTTCATGGCCTGGTTTTGGCTCAGAGGACTTGAAATAATCAACCAACCCTCCCCGCCCCCCACCAGTCAAGGTGTTTGCCATGTTTTCTTAGATTTCAGTAATGGAAGGCTATGGGATTAGTGGTTAAAATGAAAACTTCTTCGTGTTTTGTTTTCAGTTCTGTTGACTTTTCCTCAGGGATTTTTTTTTTAATCTCCTCTATTCTTGAAATGAAGATGAAAAGTTGTTTCCAGGAGTGTTAGGCATAATTTGAGTTCATTTCTCGCCCTACATGCAATTTCAATCTAGATAGTTTATTAGCTAATGAGACATAATGCGATTCCATTTGTCAAGATTAGATTTGTGGGGAAGAATCACAGAAATATCCTCCCCTTTTACCCTTTGCATCAAAGTGATTATTAATTCACACTTGGCAGGGTGTTCTGCAAGGTCAGAAGCTTAGCAGAGCAGACTGGGAAAATGGCTCTGAGCTCGCTTGTTCACTTAGCTGACAAGATGGATGTAAATCAGGACTTGAAGAGGACTTTCCATTATTTAAATGGGAGAGAGTAATTTTCGCTGGTTGGGTCTGACTGCTTAGGAAGCATAACACATTCCTTTTTGATAAAAAAAAAAAAAACACTCTGTGAGGGCAGTTTCCAAATTTTATTTCTCAGAATCAAGGGTCTCCTGTGCAGTGAGATGCGGAGGAAAAAGAGGAGACTCGGATGCCAATTCTGGCCCCTCACTTCCAACTGCTAATTGAAGCAGTTCTCCCTTCACTTTTTTTTTTAAATGTTTATATTTGAGAGAGAGAGAGACAGACAGAATGTGATCAGGGGAGGGGCAGAGAGAGAGAGAGGGAGACACAGAATCCGAAGCAGGCTCCAGGCTCCGAGCTGTCAGCACAGAGCCTGACGCGGGGCTGGAAGTCAAGAGCTGTGAGATCATGACCTGAGCCGAAGCCGGACGCTCTACCGACTGAGCCACTCCCCTCAGCTCTTCTAAATAGTAATATGTTCCATTATGAAAACAGTACTGCGGAATAGATTAGCTGTTTTAAAAATTATTTGGACACCTGGAGAGGGAGGTCTCGTTAAATGAAGAGAACAGCATAATGAGGAGTGGGGCTCTGAACCCAGATGTAGTAGGGCCTGCTAATTGTGCCCTCAAATTCATCCTCCCTTTTTTCTTTTTAATAACAAAGCCCTGAACTGCCTGCTCTCCTCTACAATCGTGTAGCTGGTACAAGACCACCCAGCTAGAAGCTATATTTCCCAGCTTTATTTGAGCTAGCCCTGAGTCACATGACTAAGTCCAGCGCAACAAAGTATGAGCAGAAGTGATGTATGCACATCTTGTGTCAATTCTTTGGAAAAAAGAAGCTTATTGCCCTCTACTTTCTTTTGCCCCCTTTCCAGTGACTGGAACAGCCTCCTTAATCTCTAACATAGAAGCTATGCAGTGACGATATCAGACCGATCCCACCAGACCTTAACTGCTATTGAGCTATGACGTGGGTGAAAAAAACATTCCATGTAGTTGAGCCCCTATATTTTGAGTTTGTGCTTGTTTGTTTGTTTGTTTGTTTTAATAGTAGCTCAGCCTTGACCCAAAGTGATTCAACAAAGGTCATGCAAAGAGTTGTGAGGTCAGTCTCATTAGAAAGGCTGACTTTCAAGAACTTAATCTTCGATGTAATTGAGTTTAATGTCATGTTTACTATGAAATAACATGGTATAGAAGGATATCACTCCAATCACTGCTGGATAGGCCGAAAGAGGTAGATTCCAGTCATTGTTGTACTTATTATTTGAGACAGCACAGAAGAAAAGCAGGATTAAAGGCATAGGCACATCTAAACAAACAAACACGGGCAGAAATTAAGAAGTGGGAGGTGATATTGCGACACGAATGGCTGGCAGTTAGTGCCTACTCAGAGGAAAGCATGAAGTGAAGAGAAATTCAGGCAAAGTGGCAGCTAGGGGAAGTGTTCTCATTATTTATTAAGTACTTCTGTTGTATTTTTCCCTGTAAGAAGCTTCTGAGACTTAACAAAATAAGTTGTCTTACTGACACTCTGGTGTTTTACATTCCTGTTCCTTCACAGGCATCTTACTATGGTCTCTTATCCAAGGGTTTCTCAATGCTCATGATACACCATTCCTCCTACGTCCTGCCATTGCCCCAAGCTGAACACATTGGAACTTGAACTCCCTTTCTTCTCATAGAGATCGCTTCCCTTTCTACTGTTAGCTTGTCAATTTTTTTTTTTTTTTTTTTTGCCATTTCTCTCTAAGATTTTCTTTGGCTTTTCTTCCTTCTTCATTTGTTTAGCCAATGTCAACATGTCTTTCTTTTCTTCCTTTAGACTAGTTTTTAGACTCATCAATTGCTCTCTGTTCTCACACCCACCACTGGGTTTCAGACCAGAACACGTCAAACCTTGGATATAGCCCACAATCTTCTACTGGGTCTAATTGATTTAGTCATAACTAATTTCTGTTGATTCTTCCGTGTCAAGATCCGAGGAATTGCTCTAAAAGGTGCTTTTAGCATTTCACTTCCTTCCTCAAGAACCCAGAAGGGTCGACTGCATTTGCCTATTGCCAATGACCCCTGTTTACCTTCTTGCTAGGCCTTCCATAAAATGACCCTGGTAAAATCATTCTGGGGTAGTAGCTAAGAGCACAGGTTTTGGTGTCCTTATGAACCGGCTTCAAATTCTAGCTTCACTACTTATAGACTCTGTGGTATGGCCTCAATGGATTAAGCCTCAATTGACTATCTGTAACTGATGGTAATACCTCCTGGTAAGGCTTTTTGAGGTGTCTAAGATAGCTGTAAGATGTGTGGAATAGCATACAACACACAGTGGGCTTTTGATTCATTTATTTATTTTTATTGTCTGGTCATGCTCCCTCTGCCCCTGTCCTCTGTGTTATAGTCCTTGCTTTCACGCATAGTATCTGCTCTCTCTTTTTATTTTTCATTCTTTTCTATTTTTTAAAATGCTTTATTTATTTTTGAGAGACAGAGAGTGATCCGGGGAACGGCAGAGAGAGAGGGAGACACAGAACCCAAAGTAGGCTCCAGGCTCTGAGCTGTCAGCACAGATCTTGATACGGGGCTCGAACCCATGGACAGTGAGATCATGACCTGAGCCGAAGCCAGACACTTAACTGACTGAGCCACCCAGGTAGCCCAGCATCTGCTCTCTTACTTCCTTGGCACTTCAGTGCCTCCCCTTATATTCCCAGTGGTAGTCATACAGTGTTTCCTCATACAGTCTTCTCTGAATTCCCGTTGTTTCTCTCATTGCCCAATATGTTTTCATTTATTTTCTTCAGCTGCAGACAAAGTGCTTCCTGAGGGACAGGAATCATTAATGGGCTTTTTTTTTCTACTCTCTTCAGCATCTGGCTACTGTTGGTCACATATCATCTGCTCAACATCTAGTAACGAAGGTATTGAGATAGATGAATTCACAAATATCGTAATACAACAAACTCTTCAAAATTACTATACTAGGAAAAATTGTGGAGGGAACACATGTCCTAAAGTCGCCTTGTTGTTGTTGTGATCCCACTGTGCCCTTTCTTTATACTATTTCCCGTGTGACATGACTGAACTTGAGAATAATTCAGAATATGGTGAAGAAGCTATGGGAAGGCTCTTAGGTGAAGGTGACTGAGGGAGGATGTTGAACCTGGGAGTTGAAGGGAGAAAGGGGCAAAGGGCAAAAGAAAAGATACTAAATTGAGAGAAAGAAATGAAGGTAACATAAGTAAGAATAACATAGGAGACTAATTCACCATTATGCCTAACCATTGATATCAGCGGTATCATCAGACTCCAATCATAAACTTGACAAATAGGCATTAACAAGCCCTGCATAAGTAAAATCTAAGGCACTTACGAAAATCTATGTTAAATCTAAAAGCTTGCATTATGAAAGAAAGTTTATGGGCCACCATTGTCCCAGACACATCATGCTCCCGGGAGTCTTAGAAAATCTCCTGATCCCAGTCCAAAGCTGAGGTTCTCTAGGATACCCAGAGCCCTGCAGGTCTGTGAGGGCTGGATAACTCTTGAGCCCCCTCATCCTAGGACTCCAGGTTAGACTGGCATCAGTTTATCAGAGTTCCCAGCTTTGGTAGACTCTGGGCTTTGCCTCCTCCCTCTCAGTCTCTAAGGCTACCAAAAGCTCAGCTCGTTTTGCTACTGTTTTATTTTTTTCTAGATCGGCAGATGACTTTGGCGCAAAAGTGGCTTTACATCTTGGCTTTCCTTCTCAGGGATCTTGTCTTTTAGATTTTGGTCCAGTAATTCCTCAGCATCTTATTATCTCTTTGATGTTTTTAAGAAGCAATTATTGTTTTTATTATTATCATAAATACTTTGTTCAGCAAGTTTCATTTGTTCTCCATAAAAGTGTAGGTCTGAATTATTTCAATTGTAATTATTAGAAGGAAGCTTGTCATTGCATTTTATAGTTGCAGAAATTGATGTGTAAAGAGAGTTACCCATCCAGTAGAACCAGAATTTCAATCCAGTTTGTTCTCATCTTAAACCTCTTGCTCGTTTTGCTCTGTCATGTAGACTGACAAGTGAATTTGGTAAAACTTGGCTATAAGTCTAATGTATTGGGTAGAAGTTACAGGAATCAGCTATCTGCCTTTATCTCACTTTTAGCCTTGGTCTGCAACATTCCCTCCTCCAACAATATTAGTTATTAAAAAGATAAAAGAAAAAAAGATCGATAAAGCCTGCTGGCTGTTGCTAACTCTATACATTGTGCCTCAAAGAAAACTGGGGTATTTTCTTTTTTATCATGCACCCAGGTGGCAAAATGGTGGAATCTATCTCCAAAGGGCTTAAAGTGTTTAACCAACGTGATCTCATTAATCCTCACAACACGATCTTAATGTTTCTGTTTTATAATGGGTGCAATTTACCAGTTGGAAGTAATTAACTTGACTCAAATCTTGATTTTAAAAACTCTTCTTTTTGGATCTCTTGATTGTTATACACATGTCCGGGGCTGCCTCTCCATATTAACTACAGTGTGGTTTATTTAGAGTGACATTCACAAGTAAGACTTTAGGGGAACACTTCATAAAACCCAAGGTAAATGATGTTAAAGGGATGGAGTTAAAAGGATGTGTTAAAAGGATGGTGTTCGGGTGGTACTTCTAGGTTTGGGATGGACATTTCTTCTAGTCTGATACAAAAGGAAACAAAGAATTGGAGGCAACTCACCCATATATCAGGCCAACACCACAACATTACCTTTCGATAAATGTAGAAAATCGTCATTAAAGGGCTTCTGCTTCAACTATATGGACAATTAGGACTATACGGTCCTAATTCTGTGCTAGAACAAATGGTCAACTATTATACACTTGTGTGCATGATGCTTGCAAACAGAAGAATTAGACACTTCAATATTGTTTCTTATAACCATACCGAGGAGACTAGAAGCGCAATCAAAGATTGACAGAGTTCACTCGAGGGCAGAAAGTTTTTCACACTCCTGAAAAAGGTCAATGAAAATATTTTCAGCCAAGTTTAAAAATCACACACCCTCTTGTTTAAAGCTTGCTTACGTGCCTCGTATCTACACACCAGAAATGATGCATACCGGAATCAGAACTTTATCCTCGACCCCCCCTGAACTTTGGACAGGAAAGGTCACGTATCCAAAGCACGCAGAAGCAGGAAGCTCAGATTGCCTTTTTGCCACATCCTGGTAGTTGCAGAGAGAAGTTTTTGTTAGGAGAGCTGTAAGGTCACAATGGGGCAGCACTTGAACTTTGTCATGCTTATGCAGCAAGAAAAAATGACTGCTGGTCTGATTGGGGGCACCTCTAACAAAGGTGACCCGAGTGAAATATAAGGAACACAATTAGAGTAGCATGAAAACACAACAGCCAGACATTTTCTATAGCCAGAGTCCACGACGATCATGTGCTCGTCAGTATTTGTGGGCATGATAGCTTATGCTAGAGCAAAACCTCACGGTGAGATGGGGATTTAAATAGCTGCTTATGGGGCTTCATGGTTAGACTGCCATTTTATCAGGCACTGATGCCTTTTGTTTCTGTCGTCAGGGTTATGAGATGTTTCTATTCCTCAGAAAAAGCTATTTTGCTACAGGACATTTCTGAGTTCAGATAATGGCCTCTCCAAGAAGCACACGGAGAGAAAAGATGACTTCATGTCAAGACGAGGCTTTGGGAATAAGCTGAAGTCACTGCACGTTTGCATATTAATGAGGGGGAGCAGGTGAACATTAACAAATGGAAGCACAGAGGGTGGCTGGTGAAATCGCTAGGGGCTGTGCAGGCCCCAAACGATTTGCCATTAAGTACAAGCTAATGGAGTGATGCTTTAGATTCTACCAGCATAAATGATCCATAGGAAGCGAAGAGCTAGGAGTTCTCATTTTCTTTCCTCTTTATAGTATAATATTTCAGCTGGCATTACGATAGTAATCAGTGATGGGGTTATTAAAAAGAAGTAGGGCTAATTGCAGCATAAAGCAGAACAGTAAGAAGTTGCTAAAATGCTAAGAACTGTTTTGATTTTAATGCCGTTCTGTGTCAGAATCGCGTCACGAAGAGCACAGAGCTAAAACGGGCTATGGGGTCAAACAGCCTGGGTTCAAGTCGGTCTCTACTACATCCCAGCCCCGGGACTACCCGGAAGTTACTCACCTGCCCTCTCTGCAGCTCAGTTTTCTGTAAAGTGGGGGGTAATACAGTATTCTTGTCATTGTTATAGTATAATCTTAAGTAGGTAATTTTGTACTGTAAGCAATATAAAAATCTGTGTTAAAAAGACGAACTTCTGGCAGGGTGCCTGGATGGCTCAGTCGGTTAAGCCTTGGACTCTTGACCTGGGCTCAGGTCACGATCTCATGGTTTGTGAGTTCGAGCCCCAAGTCGGGCTCTGTGCTGGCCGCGTGGAGCTTACTTGGGATTCTCTCTCTCCCTCTCTCTGCCCTTCCCCCGTCTCTCTTTCTCAAAATCCATAAAATCAACAAGTCAATACATAAACATTTTTTTTAAAAGTAATTTTTACCAAGAGACTTCTAGTTTCTGTCTTTTAAGTAGCAGTTTTCTGGCACATTTAAAATATTCTCTGATACATGCAAATCTTGACTTAGGCACCTTCCAGAAAGCCTGGGGTCTGGCTTTTGTCCTCTCTCTTGTCCTATCCAAAAGCCTTAGCTCAGAGCTGGGAGTCCCTAACAGGAGACCCAGTCACTGCGGCAGAAAGGTGAGCTTTGGAAAGGGACGTTCTTCGGTTGGTTTCTGTTGGCTCCTGGGAAGCCCACATGGGAACAGAGTTACTCCACAGGAGGTGCAGATGAACCTATAAGGTAGACGTGGGTAGGCATTTGGGAACTTGAGGAGCGCCTGGAGAAATTTAACCAATCTCCTATTCTCTGATATAAAAATGATGTGGCTATATTATACGGTAGAATTCAAAATTCACCTAAAGACTTTAAAGTAATCAGGTGTTTGAGGTGGGCATAATATGAAATGTAAAATGTAGGAGTATTCCTCCCTGACATTAAGGTACTGCAAAGAAATTACAGAGAAAGACAGTTGGCTCCGTATTCCCAAGATCAGCTGCACCCCCACTCCACAATATAAGACTAATCTTAGCTTGATCAGCCTCTTGGGAGAGTCACCTTAAGTAACTAGTCTTTGACTACTTTTGCATAGGAAAAGTAAGCTTTTGCTTTTTACCAATTGTGTTTTTAAAGCTAACCTGGTCAACTGAATTGTTATTAATTACTGGTGTTATGTTTGTTAACTTAGTGGTTATAACATTACATATATAGTTTTCTCATTCTCTTCCCCCCCCTCCTCCTTTTTCATAACTACCCAAGATTTAACATTATCTTGGTATTTATGGGAAACTTAATTTGCCAGCTAAGGCTATATTAGGCAGCTTTTGCCTTTGAACCTACAATTCATGAATTTTAGACATATATTAAAGAAGAAAATTTCCTATTTGAAAAGCTACACAATTTTAATTAGACTCTACAATAGTTTTCTTAAGTTTATTTTTTTTTTTGAGGTAGAAAAAGAAAATAAAAACTGGCAAGTAAGTCAAACCCTTTGACTTGACACCTTGGATTATATTTGTACAACGTGAAATTTTTATCACATTGGACCCATTACTTTATTGAGCTATTTTTAAACAACTAGGAGCCTTGAGTTTTAAATCTATATAAAAAAATTTTATTTTAATGAATATAAATGGACTAAAGCAGGGATTAGCAAACTATAGCCTTTAGGCCAAATGTGGCTTGTTTGAGTACAGTATAAGAGTTAAAAATGGCTTTTAAATTTTAAAGTGTTGTAAGAAAAACAAAGGACAGTATGCTACAGACACTGGATGTGGTCTACAAAGCCCAGAGTATTTATTATCTGGCTTTTTACAAAAGTTTGCTGACCCCCAGTCTAAAGGATTACATGATGTATTGTTTCTAACTCCTATTAATGCTGTCCTAGTCCTTTCCAGGACTCACTGTTGTTTGATTGTCCAGCCTCTTCAAGGAGTATGGCTAGAGTTAACACACATGGAATCTGAGTTCCATAAAAAAAGCTGTGGCTTTTCCTGATTATTTCGTAGCTGAACACAGTAACACCATAAATTCAATTCCTGACCTTTACGCTAACTGGAATTAACCTTCCCTGGTCTTAAGTAGAATCTTGTTTTCTGGCCGCAATTATTCAAGAATAATTCTCATTAGTAGGTGGTAAAGGACAGCAACAAGACTGAAGTTCGGAATACTAACTAGTCTTCAAATTATATAAACACAGGGTGTAAAAAAAATCCTCTTTTTAGGGAGAAGGAAGACAGAAACTCAGGGGTTAACCAGGTGAAGAAAAAGTGTTTTTGCTTTTAAAATGGAGGTAAAGGGGCGCCTGGGTGGCGCAGTCAGTTAAGCGTCCGACTTCAGCCAGGTCACGATCTCGCGGTCCGTGAGTTCGAGCCCCGCGTCGGGCTCTGGGCTGATGGCTCAGAGCCTGGAGCCTGTTTCCGATTCTGTGTCTCCCTCTCTCTCTGCCCCTCGCCTGTTCATGCTCTGTCTCTCTCTGTCCCAAAAATAAATACACGTTGAAAAAAATAAAATAAAATAAAATGGAGGTAAAGAAAGTCAATCCAACGTTTGGGGAAGTTGTAAACTGCTACTTGTATTGCTTTTTTCTTAAGTGGAAATATACATGTGAAAAACACCATTCTCTTCCTTCAGGAAAACAGAAAACCAATTCTCAATTACGCTCTCTCTCTCTCTCTTTTTTGTGACCAGTGGTGATTTACCCCTCACAGTCCAGTACATGGGTTCCTGCTGACATTCTGGCCCCAGATATCTGACCTTAGTTTGTACCATTTCATGCATAGAATTCCTTCCATTAACTGAAAAAAGGCAAACAATCCAGTGCTGATCAAAAGCAGTAACTAAAGAGAATACGATCTAGAGCAAGGAGATTTTGGCACAAATAATAATAATAATAATAATAATAAAAGGGTCAGATTAATATTGTAAACTGTTATCGACCCCCATCACTTCTGTGAAAGATTATTTCTGGAAGTTTTCCAAAAATTTCCTTGTTTGTTTAAAAAAAAAAACAACCTAAAAATCATTTTATGTATGTGTACTATTAAGTTTTATTCAGTTATTGGTTAAAACTCAGTTCATTCCTTTTGCAGTTCTCACTGCCCAATTATGTTCTCCTTTTGACGCTGGTCTTAATGCAGAAATGAAGAAACAAAGGATTAGATTAACAGTTTTTACATGGACAGACAGAATTTGGGCAGGTTCCTTGAAATTCCCTTCAGACTTTGTGGGAATGGTACAATCAACCACAAAGCCATTCCTGGAATATTTCCTCTTGTTCAGCTTTGAGAGATTTTTGGTTGTCCCATGGCCTTGGAGAAATGCACGGTCTCGTTTCCTTGCTAAAGGGCCCCTTCCCGTGGTGCTGGCTATAGTTCCGTGCCGACCTTCGATGGAGGGTGACATCTACTTCCTGGCCGTCAGCTAGCAACATCCTCCTCCCTTCAAGAAAGCAAATCTCAGGGAATGGATAGCCAGGTGAAGGAAGTCAGGAAGAAAGGAAGAGACTGTAGCAAAATGGAAAAAAAAAAAATAAATAAATAAATAAAATAAAACGATTTTGTTACTTCAGGAAGAATACCATCAAAGCTGCAGGTTCTGATCTCTCCCATTTATTACCAGATACATTTTCAGATACGAATATTGCTACAGAATGACTGATGAGCAAACCAGCCACTCCTTTTCTTTAACACATGATGCCACGTGACGTCTAGCACGTGGAATCAAGAGATTTGGATCTGAACCGTTCAGTAGTTGTTTCAATAATAGTACCTCTGCCTGAAGATGTGTGGGATAGTCTGTTCTCTTTCAAGGTTAAGCTCACCCTTCTTTATCCTCTTCAGACATTGATGGGAAATCGGAAGTTTGGAAGTGGGGGATTTACAACAAAAGTGCTAGACGAAACCCTGCTTTTTGGGGCTCCTGGGTGGCTCAGTCGGTTGAGCATCCGGCTTCGGCTCAGGTCGTGATCTCGCGGTCGGTGAGTTCGAGCCCTGCGTCGGACTCTGTGCTGACATCTCAGAGCCTGGAGCCTGCTTCAGATTCTGTGTCTCCCTCTCTCTCTGCCCCTCTCCCACTCATGCTCTGTCTCTCTCTGTCTCAGAAATAAATAAACATTAAAAAAATTTTTTTTAAATAAAAATGAAAAAAATAATAAAAACCCTGCTTAACTTCAGTTATCCCAGCGTTCTCTAAATCTATTTAAATACCAAAGTCCCTTATAAAACAAAATAAATAAATAAGTTTAAAAAAATAAATAAATAAATACCGAAGTTCCCCTCTGCAAGTACCTCAGATATCATCTTGCAGAAGTGGAGTTCTACAGAAGACATTTTAGAAAACGCTGGCCTAATGCGATATCTGTGGAGTCCTCAGACAGAACTGAGCTTCATCCTAGAACTGCCTCCTTGTCATATGACCTGAGGGTGCTTTCAAGCTTCACTGAAGCTCTTTTTGATTTCTCTGTAACACGGTTGATTACTATACAGAGATGCCTTAGGGTGACCCTTGGTGATCTACGCCCTCGTATGATCTCCTCCTCTCGAATGTGACCGGCGTCTAACCAATAGAAAATGGCAAAGGTGATGGGTTGTTGCTCTCCTGATTCTGTTTCCTCATGCGCAGACACATCCTTTGTCTTCGCAGACTGGAGAGAGACTCTTCCGCTGACCTTGAAGGAGTAAGCTGCTACCACGTGAACAGTTGAGAGACGACCGTGTGGTTTGGCACAGTGGGCAGCTTAAAGGATCTGAGGCCTCAGTGATAAAGCAGCAAGAACATGAATCCTGCCAGTACTTTGGCGTTCCTGGCCACTCTGGCCAACTGCAGGCCCTCGTTCATGGGGGCACACCTGGTTCACACCGACCTCACAGACAAGCAGGGCAGACTGGCAGATTTTGAAGGAAGGGCATGCTCTGTTTTTTCTCTTAAGCTCACCGACAGAACGCTCCCTCTTCCTCCCAAGCAGGGGCTTGAACAGGGCCAGAATTGGGGGGAAGCCAGCGCAGGGTCAGAGTCTGTCTTGATGTAAGTAAGATTTTGATATTTTGTTCATTATAGGGTTATTTTTTTTTACATTCATTTCAATTTTGTTTTAAAAGATGTCGCATTAAAACTTTTTTGTTTTACTTGAGTGTTTTTGGCACCTTCCTAGATTTTGTACCTGAGGTGAGTGAGTCACTAGCATCACCCTAGTCCCAGCCCTGCAAGAAGCTTGCAGGATAACATTAACAAAGGCCTTTCCAGATAGAAATATAAGGAACATGGGATACATTTCTGCGTGACTGGATATTTAGTAGCTGAATCAGCCATACCCTACCGTGACTGTGCGAAGTTACTCAAATAGTCTCAGAAACATTTATTTCTTCAGTCAGTGTGTTGGATTTCTGTTATCATAAAAGGAAAAACAAAACTAGCATCAGAGGTGCTAGAAAGTGATTGTAATATTCAGTGAAGCAACGAAATAAGGTTGGTTCTAATGGTCTTCAGAACCCAGTTGTTCTCGAAGCAAATACTTGCTGTGCCTTGTTTTTTCTTCCATTAAGATGCAGAAAATATCTGGTTACATAAGAAATATGAAAAATGTAAGCACAGATTTGGATTTGCGAAGCTTAATGCATGAATGTATCCAACTAAGTCTTGAGGTTATTATGTCCATCAGAAGGATTGCCTGTTCTTTGACAAGTGTGAGCCTGCCTCTGGAATTCGCAACACATTCCAAGAAAATCATATCCTAACCGGTTTGTTGTTTACCCTGAAGAGGGCATTTTTGCACCTCATTTTTCAACTCTTTAGTTTGTTTACATTGAGGCAAAACATTCTCACACAGGAAGAGACTAGATAACTCTTTCTCACTGGAAGAAGGCTTCTCTTTTCAGGGTCAGGAACTTTATGTCTTCAAATTTAATTATCGGGAGATTGTAGACCGGTCCTCCAGGCTACATGTCTGTGTCTCTGACCTTTCCAAGGGCACAGTGCCTCTAGGCATACCACTAGATAGGCAAGGATGGAGTCTAACTTGAATAGCCTTGTTAACTTGTCTTCTGAGGCTGATACAGAGATTCTCATCAGAACGCATTTGGGTGCCTTTGAGAGAGCTCAGTTCAAAAGGTGGAATAGTCTAGCGTCAAAATCCTTACCCAATTAACTATGACATCTTAAATTCTCCCAGCCAGACCTGTAAGAGAAAGCCTTTTGCATTTACAGAAGATGTGAGCAAGTCCTTGGACCAAGTTCATCAATTTCGTAATTTTGTAAGCTCTGACAAATCGAAAACATCACTTCTGATTTACAGCTTACCTGTAAGGAAGATCTACTGTCATGGCCGTTGGGCACATTTCAGTCAATTACAAAAACTTAACAGTTTAAAAGAATTTTCCTAAGTCTCTAGCTTTGTTCTGGATGGCTTTCACTAACTGAGCATCTAGACCTGTGCTCTTTAATGTGGTAGCCATTAGCCACAGGTGACTACTGAGCACTTTCAATGACTATTCCTCTGAACTGAGATGTATTGCAAGTCTAAAATACGCATGAGATTTTAAAGACAGGAGAGGGGCACCTGGGTGGCTCAGTCGGTTAAGCATCCGACTTCGGCTCAGGTCATGATCTCGCGGTTCGTGAGTTCGAGCCCCGCGTCGGGCTCTGTGCTGACAGCTCAGAGCCTGGAGCCTGTTTCAGATTCTGTGTCTCCCTCTCTCTCTCTGACCCTCCCCCGTTCATGCTGTCTCTCCCTGTCTCAAAAATAAAAATAAACGTTAAAAAAAAAAATTTTAAAGACAGGAGAAATGATACTATTTTGAATACAAAGGACTAGATAAATATATATTATCAACATGTACTTCACCTGTTTCTTATTACTTTCTTAAATGGTGCCACTAGAAAATTAAAAATTACATACGGAGCTCACATTCCATTTCTATTAGACGGTGCTTATCTAGATGCCTTGGGAGCGAACATCATGGAAGGAGACTCAGGAATACTTTGTGCATTTATACTTCCTTTGAAGTACTCCAGAAACAGCATTCATTTACACAAAACCCCTGTGAGATGGATGGAAAAATGCCTCTTACTAGCATTTCAAGGAAAATAACTTCAAAGGATATTGTCATCATGACTATGATTCATAAGTAAGCAAAAACTTTGAGTTCATGCTTCAGAGAATAAAGCATTCGGGGTCAGCTGTTTCCCTCACTCCTAACTCTTTCTCAGGTCCAGCTGAAACCAGAAAAATCTTGGGGTGGGAGTGGGGAGTGGTGTGGATTTGGGCAGTGACGTGTAGGTAGTAATTTTCACAGGGATACCTGGCAGAGAGTAGGTTTTTAAGAAGCGTTCGTTACGTTGACAACAGGGGACTCATGAATTTGGATTAAAAGCCTCATGTTGCCAAATTGCAGCTGGCTGGCTGGAACGCCGTGGTGCGACATGGCAGTTCAACACCTTGTTGCAAGGCCAGTCATTCCTGTCCCTCTGTGGCATGGTGAGGCTGGGTCTAGTGCCAGCACAGAGTATGGGGTCCCTGGGCGAACGGCAGGCGTGCAGAGTCTGAAAACAGTACAGAGACGTAAAGTTCTGAGAGGCTAGAAAGGGTGAGGGGTCAGAGGTCGCCATACATCAGGAAAACATTAAAAATGCATCTTGTGACAAGAATTCAAAGTGTTTCCAGCAGATGAGCTTCAGATTAGTGAGAGAACTGCACCCAGAGGTCAGTGTAGAGACAACATTGAACCTGACAGAAGAGTGGGTAATGGAGCTATGGGTTAAGCCCTGCAAAGAAAAACTTGGTTCAGCCAAGTGCCTCTGATCTACTTCCTGCCGGAGCAGTGACTGGTTCCAGGTCATATGTAGGTCCGAATGTTTCAGTGCCAATCAGGGCTAATGTCACCTGATTGCAGACGGGATGATTGAGTAGCTGAATGTAGGTTCCGGGAAACTTTTTAAGGGTTTGGAATTTTGCCCTTTAAAATGTGAGCCAAGCTCCTTTAGTTGCTCTGATGGGAGGAAAAGGGCCAGAAATGAGGGGCTTTGATACTCTCCTGGCTCTTTTCACCACTGATTAAGAAAGAAAAACTCAGGTGCCTGGGTGGCTGAGTCAGTTAAGCATTTGACTTCGACTCAGGTCATGATCTCACGGCTTGTGAGTTCGAGTCCCGCATCGGGCTCTTTGCTGACAGCTCAGAGCCTGGAGCCTGCTTCAGATTCTGTGTCTTCCTTTCTCTCTGTCCCTCCCCCTCTCGCACACACTCTCTCTCCCTCTCTCTCTCTCAAAAATAAATAAACATTAAAAAAAAGAAAGCAAAACTCTCCTTTTCCAACATTACTAGGCATAAGCTACTAAATGATCTAGATGTACAGTTAAACACCCCCCCCCATTTCTTTCTAAGTTTTTTTCAATGTTTATTTATTTTTGTGAGAGACAGAGCATGAGCAGGGGAGGGGCAGAGAGAGAGGGAGACACAGAATCCAAAGCAGGCACCAGGCTCCGAGCTGTCAGCATAGAGCCTGCTGTAGGGCTTGAACACGTGAACCACGAGATCATGACCTGATCTTGAAGTAGGACACTTAACTGAGCCACCCAGTTGCCCCAACACCCTCCTTTTCTTTGTTTTCTTTGCCTACTTGGAGAAACAGAAACAAAATTAAATGTTTGGCATATAGGAAGTTATCGTATGTAAGGGCAATCTGCTTTCACTGTCATAGTCTACCAAATGAGCTTAGTTGAAATGATCTTGTCTCAGAATGGTTGTAGGATATCAAATTTGAAAGCTGGTCTTTATAACTTTGATATTATGATGTATAAATGAGGCCCAGAAGAGTAAATGCCTTTATGACCTTGTGATCCCAATCTGGGTTGAAATAATGGCTTTGGTGATGTATTGATTGATTGATTGATTGATTTTTTTAAGATTTCTTTATTTTTGAGAGAGAGTGCACAAGAGAAGGGGCCGAGAGAGAGGGGAAGAGAGAAGATACGAAGCAAAGTGGGCTCTGCACTGACAACAACAAGCCCGATGTGGGTCTCGAACCCACAAACCGTGAGATCATGACCTGAGCTGAAGTCGGTCGCTCAACCAACTGAGCCACGCAAGTGCCCCGGTGACATGTTGATTTTGAACAAATGGCACAATTGATAGTTGAAGTAGCAATTGCCTAAGAGATGTGATCACTCTGTTGCTCTGGAGAAACCCAAGGGATCTTTGTGCTATTATTATTGGTTTGAAATCAAATTGGTGACCCTAAGTAAGCCAACAGCAGCCCTGAAACCATCATTAATAATTAAGTGATGGGGTCCAAAGTATAAGTGGAATCAATGTCTTCTTTTCTCCAAGAATCGGAATCATACGGTTTTTCCTAAATAACTGCCGGACACAATTGGTTTCTCTTAAAAGATGAGCTTGTCTTTACCTCCTTACCAGTGAAGTGGTGAATCATAAAAATAGATACAGCTTTCAGATCTGACAATTTAAAATTTTTTTTTCAACATTTATTTATTTTTGGGACAGAGAGAGACAGAGCATGAACGGGGGAGGGGCAGAGAGAGGGAGACACAGAATCGGAAACAGGCTCCAGGCTCTGAGCCATCAGCCCAGAGCCTGATGCAGGGCTCGAACTCACGGACCGCGAGATTGTGACCTGGCTGAAGTCGGACGCTTAATCGACTGGGCCACCCAGGCGCCCCCAGATCTGACAATTTAATACTTTTCTTCAGTACTGGATTTACTTAGAAAATGGACATCTTCAAATTCTTGGCTACGGAACATCTGAACAAGCACAAATACTTCTACAACCCATAATTGCCAGTTTGGACCAAAAAAAAAAAAAGTATGGCTTTTTGTGGATTAAAGACTTAGATTTCAAGCAGTGACTGCCCTCCCCCCCACCCCAATCTCCCACTACCAAATCCAGCAGTCTTATAAATACAACGTAAATTTGCATGAACTATAATTACTGTGGTCAATTATGCTACAGCAAGCACATAGTTTTTCCTCAAACATTTTCATAAGCAAGGAAGAAACTGCCTTTATGACTCATTTTTAGAGATGGGCCAACAAATTTGGGTCATGTGAGAGCTGACTTGTTGTTTTTTTTGTTTTTTTTTTTTCCCTGCACACTTAAGATGTGTTCATGTTTAGGGGAATCTAACTAAATCAACTTTCTATTACTTTGATTGGGTCCAGATGAAAAGTAATTCGAAAATAGGTCAGAGTTTTTAAATCCTGAGGATATCTTTGTGATAAGCAGACCTCTTGCTTACTAAGTAGTTTATGACCATATACCTTCGGATGTAGTGTAATTATTTAAAAAAGCAGCTTTATGGGAGTATAATTTATGTCCCATAGCATTCACCCATTGTAAGTAGATAATTCAAAGATTTTTGTGAATGTATATAGCAATGTAACCTTTACCGTATTTCAGTTTTAGAACATTTCCATCACCCCTGAAATTTCTCTTGTGCACTTTATATAGGCCTTCTTGCTTCTACTTCCAGCTCCCAGCAACCATCGATTTG
Source organism: Prionailurus bengalensis (assembly GCF_016509475.1). Classification (NCBI taxonomy): domain Eukaryota; kingdom Metazoa; phylum Chordata; class Mammalia; order Carnivora; family Felidae; genus Prionailurus; species Prionailurus bengalensis. Next base: position 102,198,482 of record NC_057349.1, on the reverse strand, counting down.
CATTTTCTCTCTACAAATTTTTTTTTTCTGGACATTTCATGTAAGTGAATTAAATGGTAATTATGCCTCTTGTGTCTTACTGTGTTTTGGGGATCGATCTAGGTTGCAGCATGCATCGGTTGTACTATCCTTTGATTGCTGAATAATATTCCGTTTTATGGATATGTCACATTTAAAAAAAAAATCCATTTACCAGTTGATGGACATTTAAATTGTTTCCAGTTTGGGGCCATTATGTCTAATGCTGCTACGAAGATGCATTGACGTGTCTGTGTGGACATATGCTTTCATTTGTCTTGCATAGATTCCTGAGAATTGAATTGCTTTATTATATAGGAAGTTTCTGTTTAAATTTTTAAGACAGTGTTAAATGTTTTCCAAAGCATCCATGCCATTTTACATTTCCACCAACAATATATGAGATTTCCCATTCCTCCACACCATCATCGATACTTGGTATTGCATTGTCTGTCTTTTTGATTATAGTGATATTAGATGTAAAGTGGCATGCCATTATGGTTTCAATGTGCATTTTCCTAATGACAAATGATGTTTAGCATCTTCTCATGTGCTTAATCAACTATGTGCATATCTTCTTTGGTGACATGACTAAAAATATTTTGCCCATTTTTTTTTTTACATTTATTTTTTTTGTTGAGAGACAGAGAGAGACAGAGCATGAGCAGGGGAGGGGCCGAGAGAGGGAGACACAGAATCTGAAACAGGCTCCAGGCTCTGAGCTCTCAGCACAGAGCCCGACGTGGGGCTTGAACCAATGAACTGTGAGATCATAACCTGAGTGGAAATTGGACACTTAACCGACTGAGCCACCCAGGTGCCCCATTTTGCCCACTTTTAAATTGGGATGTTTGTTTTATCACTGAGTCATAAGCGTGTGTTACGTGATTTGCAAATATTTTCTTCTGGTCTATGACTTGCCTTTTTATTAAAAAAAAACGGGGTGCAAATGTTTTTAATATTCTAAATTTTAATGGAGTCCAATTTGCCAGGTTAGCAGCTTAAAATTATTCATGGACTCTCTATAAACCACAAGGGCATAGTCAAGAATCCATAGCACCACATACAAAATCACAGAAAGACATACAAAGTCAGATCTGACTTCCATGCATCTCTGCACGACTTTAGCCCTTGACCAGATTTTGTCTCTCATTCCATGTTTTAATCAGAATGTTATCTCCTGCACCCTCTTAATTGACCATGTCACTTCTGCTCCCTATGCTTTTGCTCTGATTCGTCTTTCTACTCGGACCAATGTCGCACATCCCTTTCCCTCTCTGGCTAAATTCTTCTCTTTCTAACTCCTTTATAACTAAGATCCTCTGGAAAACCTCTGCTATTCCTCCCTCCCAGGCTGGGTTGGGTGCTCTTCCTAAATGTCTATCTCAGTCTTCACCTATTTCTTTCTTTTTTTTTTTTAATTTTTTTTAACGTTTATTTATTTTTGAGACAGAGAGAGACAGAGCATGAACGGGGGAGGGTCAGAGAGAGGGAGACACAGAATCTGAAACAGGCTCTGGGCTCTGAGCTGTCAGCACAGAGCCCGACGCGGGGCTTGAACTCACTGACCGCGAGATTGTGACCTGAGCTGAAGTCGGCCGCTGAACCGACTGAGCCACCCAGGCGCCCCTCACCTATTTCAGTCTTAGCATATCTCACAGTATTCTGTAATTTTTGTTATATTGTCTTCCTTATCCAAGAATAAAGTTGTTTAGATAAAGTGCTAGTTTTTAGGTAACGGGTTAGTTTTTCTTTGTATTTCTAGTGCCTAGCATAACTGCAGTTTTATTATAAGTACTTAATAAATATCGACTGAATATATGCTGTGTTTCAAAAAGTCATGAAGAGCCTGACTTTTAGGAAAGCAAATCTATTCAGTGGATTATAACCAATCAGAGATAAGCATTCACCAAACCTACATGTTCAGAGAAATAAGATTATCAGAAGGATTCTGGATTCAGCATCAAACCATTTGTTCAGTTTTATTCTATAAAGACACTGTTGTATTCTATAAAGAACTATCTGCTTTACAAGAGTTTTCTCTAATACTCACAACACCCTCATGTAAGAGAGGTAACTGTTGATGTCCCTGTTTTATAGGAAAGAAAACTCAGTAAGTGCCTTGACTGAGGCCATCTAGCCATTTGTAATGGGAAAGAGAACAGGTCATTTATAAACTTAGCATGATAAGAAATCATGGCTTTGAGGAATGCACTTAATAAATGTTCAGTGAACACACACTATGTGTCAGACAATATTCTAGGAGCTACGAATTTAAAAGGAAAAGGGGAAACAACATTTTTTTTTGCAGTCATGGAGTTTATGATCTAGGTGGTCATGCCATTTCCACTAAAACAATGGATGCTACTCTAACCAACATGTTAAGAGAGAAAAACTGAGCTTTCAATTCACTTGAGATAGTAAAGACAGAAAACGATAAAAAATTTGAGTCATACAGACATGAGAATGCTTGTTTCTCCCTCATTTTTCTTTTCTAAGTGGGAGTTGAGAAATGAATGGATTTTCATATACACAGGGGTTTGCCAGCAACATAAACATCATAACCTGGCCCTGGCCCCGCCCCTGGCCCTGGAATGGCCGACTATTTGGCCATGATATCTGTCAGAGAGACCAGGCAATGCCTATGTATGCAGTGCTGTGTTTAGGAAAGAGTCAGAAGAGAAAGGATAATTGGAAAAGGTGGGAAGGAGGTAGGAAAATTGAAAATGCAGTGGGGAAGAGAGAGAACAAGGACATAATCATTGTCAAGACCAACGTCTGTGGGTCTTCTCTCTGTATCCTGAGGGTAGGGCCCTGCCCGTACTGGTAATTATTATATGACTTGGGACTTAGCACAAGGCCTCTCCCTTGGTTAGTGTTCACTAAGTGTATTAGAAATATGATTTATTGAAATAAGTTTATTCATCAAATTAAAAAAAAATTTGTTGATCGCTCTGGGATCCTAACCATAGTGTGAGGTGTTGGTCCCTGCCCTCAAGGGATACACACGGTATTTAGGGAAAGAAACAAAATCGAATTATTGAAAGGAAAGTATGATAAATACTGTAACAGAGAGGTGAATAAAGTGCTATGAAAATGCTAGAAAGAGATACTTGCGCCGTCTCAGGATTAGGGGAAAGCTTCGTGGAGCGTCTGACATTGGAGCTGGGAAGGTTACTTAGGGCACGGTCTGGAGTGACTGGCCGGTTCAGGATCCAATGGGAATGTCACAGTGGCTAGAGAGAAAACACGTAGACAGAAGAGACCGAGGACATGTGAAATTTACAAGGCCAGGCTAGCCAACTGGATGACCGTCTGGGGCATCCGGCGGGCAGTAGGGGCACACGTTAGTTCACCCGCTGTGCCGTCAGGGCTATCTTTTTAAAAATATGTTTTGTGATGTTAATACCGTTCTCAAAGCCACAAAGCCACTCATCCATCACGAAGAATTGTGTAACATGGGTTTCCACAGGCTGATGAGGCCTCTAGATAGACATGCACACGAAAGTCTAATTGTGGAAGCACTAGTCCACATAAGTCACTGAACCTTCGTGGCCTTAGCCCTACTTCCTGGTATCCATGCCCTGGTATAACCCTCACTAACACTGAGTTAGTGCAGGTCTATGTATCAAACAGAACACAGAGGAAAGGATGGTTTGCCACTTCTAAGGCTAGGTCCTAACATATACTGGGGCATCGCCTGTTTCGTTCTCTCTTCATTTACGTGCTCTGGGGAAAGCCAGTCGCTATGTCATAAGGACATTCCAGAAGCCTGTGGATTGCCCCGTGTGGGAAGGAACTGAGGCCTCCTGGTGACTGCCATGTGAGTGAGCCGTCTTGGAGGCAGACTCTTCAGCTTCTGTCAAGCCTTCTGATGGCTGCAGCCCCAAGCAGGAATCCCGAGGGACTTCTGAGTCAGAGCCACTAGCTAAGCCGCTCCCAAATACCAGACCCATAAAAAGTTTTAGATAATAAGTGTTTGTGGTTGTAAGCCACTGAATTTTAAGATGATTCTTTAGGCAGCAATTGATAATTCATACATCACTGATCATGTAAAGTCAGAGTTAAAAGGGACTCCAGTGATTAAGCAAGGCAGGCACTGATAGCTGGGTTCACCCTTTCCCATGAAGCCTGAAGAGATTTGATCAGAACTGGCACATGTTGAGACCCCTTTACAATCCCTGACTCTAAGAGATGCGGGGCTTCGTCCAAGTTTGCGTGTGTAATTAATGAGAAGAACTCCATTTCCTGATTGCAAGTCCAGATCTTTGTCACTATATTGTGCTACCGTCCATAAAAATGACTTAATTTAACCTTTTTAGTTTTTAGGAGATACCCATTCACTTGCTGAACATCAGTCACTCAGCTTGTTAAGAATTACTCATCTGGGAAGAAGGTACCATAGGGTTTAAGGAAGTGGAAGATAGTTTGATTCGTGGCAGGCTAGATAACGGCCCCCAGAGATATCCAGGTCCTAATTCCTGGAATCTACACATGCCACCTTATATGGTAAAAGTGATTTTTCAGATGTAATTAAGTTGAGGATCTTGGGATGGGGAGATTATCCTGGATTTTCTGGGTAGAATAGAATCTAAATGTAATCACAACTGTCCTCTTAGGTGGGAAGCAGAGAGCAATTTGATAAAGAAAAGGAGAAGGCATTGTGATGCAGGATAAGAAGAGAAAAGATTATGTGATGCAGGGCCATGAGCCAAGGAATGAGGACAACATCCTTCCTGGAAAAGACAAAGAAACAGATTCTTCCCTGGAGCCTCCAGAAGGAGCCAGCCCAGATGACCCTTTGATTTTAGCTCACTGAGACTGATTTCACATTTCTGACCTCCAGAACTATAAAAGAATCAATTTGTGTACCAATCCATCTCCCCATCTTGTTAGTTTGTGCGAGACCATCTTTCCAAGACTTTGTTGTGTCCTCTGTAAAATGGGAAAAATAAAATACCTATTTCACAGAGTTGCTGTTAGATTATGATCATTCATGTAAAATGCTCAGGATAGGACTTGGCTCGTGGAAGGTTCTTTATAAAGTTGGCTACTGATTTGGTCTAGACAGGAAGATTGCAACATTTTTTGCCTCCTTTCGACTAACTCAAGTAGAGTACTAAGTAGCTCTTGGAATACAGAAAGGGTTGCATATTTATTAACTGTTCGAATGTCACTATCCTATCAGGCACTCCGACCCTATTGGCTTCATCTGCTCTGATCGTCTTTTCTCAAGAGTTGACTGCAAGATACAGAAAAGGCAAATGGATGGAATGACTGGAAAATAACCCCTGAATGAGAGAACTAAAGAGGGTCTTGAAGGGATTTCTTTGCCTATTATCTGCGTTCAGGGAAAGTCACACAAAACAGGTGAAAGGTTATCCTGTTTGTAAAGATCTCTAGCGAGGGAGTGCCCACAACCTTTCCTAGTAAGGTCCCTTGGTGCAGATGAAGACAGTTCTTGATTTTCAAAGAAGACTGCACTGATGTCTGTAAGTCTCCTCTGTGGAAAGAAATAGAACGGTTTTGTTTTTGAGAACGGCTTAATACACAGTGCCGCTCAAAAGAGTCTGTTGTGAAAGTGGCCACGTGTTAGTTACTTGGCCGTGTCTCTGTTTCGGTTTCAGGACCACTGAAGGTAAGAGGCAGCAGAGTTGTACAGAGATTTTCTTTTCCTTATCCTGGATTACACTTCAAAATGTCACGAATGAAAAAGAAAACGTATAATAAATCTATTTACTTACGTTATTCATCCCTACAACTCTGTTTTCTGTAGACTCTTGTATTTTCTATTTTTCGCTTCGTGGATTCGGCATTTGTATTCTGTTGTTTATAGGGACTGGTTACATCTGCATAGATGAAGTGCTCTGTGGTTTCCACCGTGAGCCCTTGGGGGGCAGGAACAGCTTCTACACCTTTCTCTTGTATAGTGTTTGGCGGAACTTCTTGTGCCCCAGGGCTGTTTTATGATGACAGAGATGTCACTATAAAACGAAGCTAAAGGAACATTGTTTACTTTTATTTTAATATTTATTTATTTATTTACTTATTTTTAAAGAACATTAACATTTTTTTTAGCTTATTTATTTTGAGAGACAGAGAGAGAGAGAGAGAGAGAGAGAGAATATGAGAATGAGTGGGGTAGGGGCAGAGAGAGAAGAAGGTAGAATTTCAAGCAGGCTCCACGTTGTCCGTGCAGTGCACGACGCAGGGCTCGATCCCATGAACCGTGATGGAGTCAGACGTTTAACTGACTGAGCCACCCAGACACTCCTCAAAGGACTATTTTTTTTTTTAAATAGGGTCTTTTGCTGTTGGGTCTTTAGGGGGTGTCTCTCTATTTACAGAGTAAAGAACTGAGGAAGAAGTGCTGTACCATCATGACAAGCAACTGTGGCCAAATGGCCCAGGCCAGTGATTTTCTAAAGGCCTGCAAAATCCTGGTCCTGTTGGAGATGGCCGTGGAAACAAATGAATCTGGTTCACTGACCTGGCCTCTGATGCCAGACGAAGGTTTAGCCTAAGGATGAAAGACCAAGTTCCCTTCTATCTCTGAACATGTCTCAACCCTGGACGTTGTCCTTCTCCATCACTGAATCCCATGTTTGCCCACCCCCGTGGTTAGCAGCTCATTAGAGGGGGGTGCATTTTTCCTAATTTAGCCTGGAATGGCTGATGCTTGTTGGGCTAACAGGGTGTGATGCCTGGTGCAGGAACAAAGTCAGTCTGAAGTCAGTTGACCAGGATGTCGTTCTCTCCGATGCAGACTCAACTACCCAAACTGGTAATGGAGGCAGACATCTTTTAATTGAAGCGGCCTTATTTAGCCAACAGAGATTGACGGCCGAGGTGGCATTAGGTTTGCTGCCTCACAGGTGCCATCTGATGGTGGCAGTTGAGCAAAACCTTAGTAGGTCTTTCGTGACAGCTTTGTAAGACGCTGACTCTAAGCCACGCACAAATTACTTTTTCATATTTAAACATTTTTTAATCTTCAGTTTTCAGAGAGCGAGAGACAGAGACAGAGCATGAGCGGGGGAGGAACAGAGAGACAGGGAGACACAGAATCCCAATCTGGCTCCAGGCTCTGAGCTGTCAGCACAGAGCCCAATGTGCTTCTCCTACCCACAAACTGTGAGATCGTGACCTGAGCCGAAGCCGGACGCGTAACCTACTGAGCCACCCAGGTGCCCCTCTTTTTCATATTTAGATGCTCTGATTGTACAAGGTAGGCGAGGAATGAACAAAGGCACATCCAGAGGGTGACGCTCAACCTCTCTCCAGATAAGAAGCTCAAATCAGCTTTTGCTTTTGTGGGGAATCAAAATTTAATATATAATCTAAAATCCCCCCAGCTTATGGAACTCAGTTCACAGGTGCTAGGAGAGAAGATGAAACTTTCATTTACCTTTACCCTATACGTGGAGAGATTCTGTGCATAACCGCTTAAACCAACAGCTGGTAGATTTTGATGCATTTTTATCTGCTTACACAAGATCAACTCCCACCATAAACACTGAATTCTGTTTATAACAGAAGGGCAGGATCCGCGGGTAGCATAACCAGAGTGCTCCAGGCTCTTTTTCCCCCCCTTTTCTCAGAGACTCCAGAGGAATGTGCCTTTGTACCGCCTCACTAGCATCCCTAAATCATGATTAATTTAAAGCCTTTTCTCTCCTTAGTTAGGCCTGACACAAGCAACCGCTTTTCTGTCACATCGATTTTTCTGTCCTTGCAGATTCGAAGCCAGGGTTGAGTCCTCCTAACAGGGCGAGTTCTCTGACAAGGAAGTTTTGCAAGCAAATTTACAGCTGGAGTCAAGCTCGTCAGTGAGGGCCAGAGGGGAACTGTCGCAATCCACTGGGTAAGTATGCATTTAATAGTGTTTATCCAAGCAAGTTTGTGATTTCTTCACTCTATGCAACAAATATGTTATTTGTAATACCTATCTTCTCTAATCTAGGTGTTTGAAAAATGCCTCTAACGTGTGTGGGCTAGAATACATTTTGTTTTTCTGTGGGCATATTCATTTAACAAGGGCAGCCTTTGAGGAACGATCAAAAACTGTTTGTCATTTTTCCAAATCATCTCCCTCTGCGGTGACCATGACTTAATCCTGAAGGAAAACAAGGTAATCTTTTCAAATAAACATTCTCAAGGATGTTTAGAGGGAACCCAGTCGCTAGTATGCAGAACCCTCCCCGTGACTGAAAATAGTTATATTGAAGGAATCCAATGACAGTGAGTTGGAGGGTTTGGAAGCATTTGGTATTTTCAGATGATTGACAATAATAAGCTAAATTGCGAGCAAAGGTGTGTGTGTGTGTGTGTGTGTGTGTGTGTCTGTGTGTTGGAAGAGTCACTTAGGATCTTGTTTCTCAGTGCTGTTGGTGGAAAATGAGGCACAGGGTGGTTAACCACTTTCCTTAGGTAAGGGAGCTGGTGAGGAACATTGGTGATATTTAGAACCTAAGCCCATCAGCTTTCCTGGGGCTCACCTGCTTCTGGTCAGAGTGACTAAGGGATGAAGAAACATTTGATCATGATGTAAAACCACAGCTCTGAAACCACAGCAATTGGTTAGTAAGCAATGCAGCTTAGTAGTACACGATTCCTAGTGTCAAGGAACTTGGCATGAAATAAAAAGAGGAAAGGCTCAGTATGTATTGAATAAACAAAACTTACTTGGATGATAGAATTAATTAAATCAATACAGACCAGGGGCATGAGAGTTTATCATATTACTGACAACATTATTTTCATTACTTTTTTTTTTTTTTTGCCAGTCTTTTCCCTTCTGGTCTCTGTGCTCTTGAAGGACATTTGGGCCTGAATTCCCAGGACTTAAGGCTGATCCCGGCACAGATGAGGACAGGAAGAGGTGAGTGAATAAATTTGGTCTTGAATTTGATATTTTTATCTCCCATTGTTTGTGGGCCTGATGTTCTCTAATTTACCGTTTGCTATTTAAGATGCCCATACATTCAAGGCATCTTTTTAAATATGTCCCCACCTATACATGACATAATTACATTATTACCTTGTTAAAAATCTTATAGCTGTGCTGTGCAGCAGAAACACAATGTGAGTTTTAAATTTGCTAATGGGCACATTAAAAAAGTAAAAAGAATAGTATAGTTCATTTAACTCAACATATCTAAAGCCTTGCCATTTCAGCAAGTCAATTAATATTATTAATTAACAGAATTACTAATGAGATAACTTACGTTATTTTTTCATAGTAGGTTTCTAAAATCCAGTGTGCATTTTAACTTAATGGGCATCTCAGTTCAGACCTACTTTTTTTTTTTTTTTTTAACTTTTTTTAATGTTTATTTATTTTTGAGAGAGAAAGACAGAGCACAAGCTGGGAAGGGGCAGGGAGAGAGGGAGACACAGAATCTGAAGCAGGCTCCAGGCTCCGAGCTGTCAGCATAGAGCCCGACACAGGGCTAGAACCCGCAAGCAGTGAGATCATGACCTGAGCCGAAGTCGGACACTTAACCGAATGAGCCCCCCCAGGTGCCCCATTTCAGACCTACTTTTGACTATGATGTAGATTACTGCATTTCAAGTCAACAATGTGCACTTGCAACCGCTGTATTTAGCACAGAGCTAGAGTTCACATGTAGGTGTAGGCAGCGTTTTCCCTGCCATTATGCACGTTCTCAACCCCTGTAGTTCAGAAATAATCCCATCCTCAGTCCCCTGTATGAAAGCTGGGTGACCAACCATCCTGATTTACCCAAGCGTTTTCTGGGACACAGGACTTGCAACTGTAAAGCCAACACAATCTCAAGCAAAACCGAACGGCTCGTCATCCCACATGTAAACCATGCCTGTCCATCCACACATTTTATCCTCTTGGCCGCAGTGAATGGATCAGATTTAGAACATATACACCTGCTGCCACTCATGAGATTTTGTGGGAACCACTGGGGAAAAGACCCTCACTTTCTGCAGTAGTTATTATATTGAGCTTCAGCTAACCTTCTTTACATCATGAGGAGAGAGCCTGGTTGACAGTAGTTCTTCAGAGAAAACCAGAGGTAGGGAAAAACTGAGTCTTGGTGACTTTTTATTTTGTATTTTTTTAGTTCCTGGATCCAGCCTTGCGTGAAGCTACTCTGCCCTTAAACTTTTCAGTAAGACAAAAAAGGGTTATTTTTTTTAAGTAGGAAGCAATGGAGATCTGCTGTTTGTTCCTCTCCTGTCTCTTTCTCTCTAGCTCTCAGACCTTTGCCTTTGCTCATGTTTGCGAGTGCTTTGCTCCATTGTAGTGACTCTCACGACTGATCGTAAGTCTCATTCTAGATATTGGAACAATCTAAAGTTCGTGAGATCTCCAACCCATGGGCTAGGGACCCTTGGGAGATTGTGGAGTTGTAAGGTCAGCATCTGAAAACCCGTCCATCCATTTATGTCTTCTTAATCAATGAATACTAAAAGTGAAATCATTAGCATGTGGAAAGATAACACTTTTCGACAGCTCCAGGAGAAGACTGAGTAGGCATTCAATAGATATCATCGAGCGACTACTATATAACTTGACAAGGTTAAGTGCCCTATATGAAGCATTTAACACATATTATAGCATAGTATTTAGACTGGACTATTATCCTTGTTGTTTTGACATAGAAAAATAAATTTATATATATATATATATTCTTTATTCACTATTCATTTAACAAATTTATTTTTTAAACTATTATGTTCTCAATGACTTTAACATGTGGTAAAGAAAATAAGCTTACAAATATAGCCTACGAAACCACGCATGAGTAAATAAAGAACTAGGAGACGCCACTGCAGAGGAGAGGACGAGAAGCACCTGAGGGCAGAGGTGGGAATGGGTGCAGAAGGGACTCTGACACAATCGGAGAAGCTCCCACAAGCATGGTGCCTGATGCCTGACACAGCAAAGTGTATCTGCTCTATTGCAAACGTCTTTACCTTTTTCAGATGAGAGTTCCATTATTTCACAATGACAAATTTTACTTTGTTTTTCTGCATCATGGTGACATAAGGTCATGTTCCCAGGGTTGTGGGATCGAGCCCCGCATCAGGCTCCTCGCTGAGTGTCGAGTCTGCTTAAGATTCTGTCTCTCTCTCCCTCTGCCTTTCCCCAACTCGAGTGTATGCTCTCTCTTTCTCTCTGTCTCAAAAAAACAATAGTATTTGAGGCTGGAGTTTCCTTACCTGTGAAGTAAGGCAGATCAACCAATTCATCCAGAAGAGCATCCCTTTCAAAGTTTAGACACTACAAAGACTTCAAATAGCATCCTCTGTTTCTACATTTACTGGCCTTCTGTTAAGACAACATGTCCTACAAACCACAGTCCAGAAGCCAGGCATTGCAGCTTGGCATCAGCTCAGCCTACGAGAGAAAAATTCCATCTCGTTTTATTTATTTTTAAATGTTTGTTTAATGTGAGAGAGAGAGAGAGAGCAGGGGAGGGGCAGAGAGAGGGGGAGAGAGAGAATCCCAAGCAGGCTCCGCACTGTCAGCACAGGGCCTGAGGCAGGGCTCAATCCCACGAACTGGAAGTTCACGACCTGAGCCGAGGTCAAGAGTCGGATGCTTCACCCACTGAGCCACCCAGGGGTCCGTCACCTCATTTTATTTTTACAGAAGTCACAAGATCATCCCTTTGTAGCTGTAACATTTCTTCACTTAAATATAGCCTAGGACAGACTGGTGAGGATTTTGTTACTGGTGGCAGGTTACTGATGGCAGAAAGAGTGTCAGCAAATGCTTCAATCTAGCGTTACTAGATTTGCAAGTCAGTAACAGTGAGTTTCATCCAACGTATAATAAATATCCTGAACTTTCCCTGTCCAGAAGCAAAACAAAATTGAAAGAACTCAAACCTTTTCCTATGGACCTAAGTTGGAAGCATATCAAATTCTTCATCTTAAAATTTAGACTTTTCGAGAAATCTGCTTTCTTGTTATGTTTAATTTGACTACGCCTGGGAATGCATTTGTGTGCGTAGTTATGATGTCAGGTAGAGGGAGAAAGAGACAGACAAAGGGCGGGGGCGGGGAGGGTGGGGAGGGGGGAGACTGTTGTGCTGTGTTCCCCAGAGGTTTAGTGTAGGTCTACAGCTTAAAGATCAGCATCATCTTGAAGATGACATGAGAAAAGGAGAAGATAGAAAGGGCATAAGTGTTTATGGACCACATTGGTGCACTTAGCCTCTGACACTGGATTCTTTTGATTTCAAAACAGTTTTTAATGTTAGTTTCATTGTTTTGATGTAAATGAAAATATCTCCTGCTTTATGAACAAATGTGTCAATTAATACGCGCTGTATCTTAATGAAGTAATATACATTCACCTTAACAACCTTGGAAGACCCTATTCTGACTTTTACGAACTGAACGTTTTTCCCTCACTGCAGGTTGAAATTGACATTTTACTTCTCTGCAGGTGAGCATGTGACAGTTTTGGCTACATGGTAACTCAACACAAGGGTTGTATACTGGCTATTACCATGCTCTTCCAGATTTTCTGTGCCTTTTCTTTTTTGAGAGAGAGAGAGAGGGCACAAGTGAGCAAAAGGCAGAGAGAGAGAGAGAGAGAGAGCGAGAGAAGCCGGGATCACCCCAAGCTGGGCTCAGTTCACCCGAGGCAGGGCACCAGCTCACAAATCACAAGATCATGACTTGGGCTGAAGTCAGATGCTTAACTGACTGAGCCACCCAGGTGCCCCCAGATTGTAATACTTCTTAAAAGGACATCGTTGCAGGATTAAACCCAGAATACTTACTGTGGTGCACCTGGAGTCATCCTATTCATGAGATCCGAGTCACAAACCTTGTGACACTCATCCAAGGCCACGGCATCCGATATCTGTGTTTCTAATTATTGGGTAACACTAGCGTGAAAATCTCTGAGATTTTCCCCCTAACCTCTGCTACCTTAAATGTAGCCAGCATGCCTTCATCCTGCATCGTGATTGGCAGATAAAGGCCAATGGAAGGTGTCACTGAGCATTATTAACAGAAACTGGCACCAGCAACTTCCTGTTTAATGTGACTGTAACTCCTGCTATTGCCATTACCATGACCATTTATTAAGCATTCAGGGCCTTCACCGTATCAGAAGCAGGTGTATCTCTAAGTTTGACGTTCCCTCCATCTCTTGTGTCCCCTTTGTGTCCCTTTTCGCCTCACTGTCCTCACAGTTTGGGCTTCGCTTGCTCAGGTTGTGGCTGTGGCTTCAAGGGGGCCCATTTTTATCTGGCTGTAAAGCCGAGCCAACTAAACTTGCAAAACTGTTCTGCCACACATTGGAGCCTCTTCCTGCTTGGAATTTATATATTAACAACTTGCAAAGTCTTCGAAACCGAGCTTTGGCACAAAGCTGCTTCCCGACTGTGGTGCACCATGCTGCTAAATTTCCACACCAGTGTCACCTCCTTGTCACCTAACCCACAAGGCAGAAAGTAACCCACAGCCAGAATTTTAGGTTTCTTTCTTCCTTCATCCAAGGGAAAATACCAGGCTGTTGTGTAAAAAAATGTGGCTCGGAGGTATGGTAGCATGAGCCAGGGGGTTATTGGCTATGGAGATCCTACTGCCAATCCTGTAGGACGTTTGCCTCTTCTACCTTCTGTCTGTTCTCTCTTGAATACTTTCTGCCCTCCAGCACGTCACTTCTGCCAAACCAGAGAAGCAGTGAAAGGCCATATTGTTTAGCTCACTCATCTGGAGGCTGGTATAGAGGGACGAGTCAAGCTTGCCCTGAGTTCTGCTCTGTCGGTCCCTGTCCCTGTCCCCATTGTCCAACAGCACACCCTGACCCATTTATTCTTTTTCTTTTTTTTTTTTTAAATGTTTCTTTATTTTTGAGAGACAGAGTGTGAGCGGGGGAGAGGCAGAGAGAGATGGAGACACAGAATCTGAGGCAGGGTCCAGGCTCTGAGCTGTCAGCACAGAGCCCAACGTGGGGCTCGAACTCACAAACCATGAGATCATGACCTGAGCTGAAGTCCAATGCTTAGCCGATTGAGCCACCCAGGCACCCCACCCTGACCCACCTCTTAAGCAACATGGCAAGAGAGAGCAGGATAACCTCCTTTGTTTGTCTGTCATTCATTCATTTGAGGTAAAGTGCAGTTTACCTCCTAGCTGCAAAGCACCGAGCTCTGGTTCTGAGCATTGTGAAGGAATACAACATCTGGTTCCCGTTCTGTATGGCCCTTCCAGTATGCCCCCCCAGCCCCCTGACTTACAATATAAATAGTTAAGCTGCAGAAGGCCCTTCCTCCTTTGGCAATATCTACTGGATTATCAAAACTGGAGGAATTGAATTTAGCAACTTTTCTAGATTTGCTTTCTTTTGTTCCCCAAAGCAAACCTCACATAGCAACCAACCTGCACTGTTTAGCATCCCCTGAACCCAACCTGCCCTTGCCAGCCTGCAAAACTCGTTGAAGCCTTGCCTTCTGTACCCAGCACCCCGCACTGCCCCCTATCACTGGGAAACACATCTTTCTTTTTCAAAGCACATTTCAAATATGCCTTCCTTTCCTCCGGCTAAAATTCTCTTTCGCCTGTGGACTCAGAGAAAATGCCAGAGAAAACACTAAACTTTGGAATCTAAAGGATCTCTGCCCTTGGGCTTCACTGCTTACTAATCATGTCCCACTGGAAAAGTCACTAGGATTCTCTGAGCCTCAGTTTCCTCATCTGCAAAACAGAGATGATAATACTGCAAAAGAGGTATAGCTTTTTGATGAGGGTAGTTTAAATAAATGGCCTAACTCCGTATCTGGCTCTTGGCACTCCCCAAATGTTAGCGAACATCCCTTCTTGGAAACCTCCACTATTAAATTTCTGCTTAGATAGCTGTTTGCAGGATTAGGCCCTGTGTTCGATTCCAAGTCACTTAAGAATAGGCATCATAGCTTATCCATGTGGGGTTCCCTGTAGCCTTGCACCATGCTTTATTCCTAACAGATGCTCAGGAACCTTGGACACACCAAGGTGTTACTGTAAAAATACAAATGATCATGGATGTGTGAAGAGCCAGGAACAGTGGGTGAAAAGCAGATCTGGGTACGAAGCCCAGTTCCTTTAAAGCCTTTGCTGAGCTTGGCAGGGTTCTTAAGGGTAAGGTAGTTGCAGGGAGAAAGTGGCAGTCTCTGTGTGCAGGCTCATATTATTTAGGGCCCCAGGGTGACCTCTCCCTGGGATCACGGGCAAGATGAATCAGGAGAAGAGAGAACAGAGATGGGGCCAGCTGTTCTCAGATCTTAAGACATCCCAAACAAGAGGGAGAGACTCGGTTTTTCCAGATTAATCTTTGGTGATTTATTCCTTGGACATCATTTAAAAGGAACATTTTAAAGTAAATTAATTGAACTCCCATGACCTTTTAGCCTACTTGTATCATCAAAAGAAACTAGATCTTGAAATTAAAAAAAAAATGCTTGATTTATTTTCTGTGACTTACAAACTACCGCGGGATGTCAGTTTTTCAAAATTCTAAATAAAAACCCCAGCCTTTTCAGCAGTGCGTTGAAGCAGCCCAAGTTTGAAACATCCCAATGTTAGCAAATGAATGTTGAGTGAGGGGTGTTGTATGTGTGGGCAAATGATAAATATATAATCTAAGACACACAAAAATGAGAAAGTATTGGCTGTCTTTAAAAGAGTCATTTCCCCTTTCACCATACTGACTCGATGATATTCTTGAGTTCACCTCTCTCTGACAATACTTGAGTAAATTCTAATTAGTAGAAGCCAGTGTTTTTTGAAGTGCAGGTAACAGTCAGTCTACTAGGGAGCTGCAAAACCAATTTAGTGGGTTTTTTGTTTGTTTTTGATTAAAGGAGTAGAGTAGTATAGAGAATAAAATAAAATAGAAAATATCTGAACGCATCACATAGTAAGGATGTATTTTATTTTGTAAAACTTTCGTTCGCATTTTATATATGAATTATGAAATGTGTTTATGCATGTAGTGAGTTGGGATGTACAATGTAATTTTCACTGTGGACATATCTCACAAGTGTTGGAAGCCTCTAAATGTATCTGGCTTCATGGTGGTTTGTTTACAAATTATTCGGTGATGGTGATAAAGCTCTGGCCAATGAAATGTCAAGGGAAGTCTGGTGGGAAAGTCTGGGGTACAGGTGTGGGGTATGGGAAAAGATTCTTCACTCAAATCATGGTGCACCGTATAGCTGCTGTCTTTACTTTTATTGGATATGGTTGTACCTGTACATGCTTTCTGGAACTGAGGTACTGTCTTGGAACCACAGAGGGAGTTCACATGAGATCATGTTGAATAGAGCAAAGTGGAGGGAAGATGGAGGAAATCTGGGTCTTAGGATTATTGTTCAAATGTGATATTAAATGCTTCTGGAACTATTTTAGCTCTGGACTTGTTACATGAGATAATAAATCCCCTTACTGTTTAAGCCACTTGAGTTAGTATTTTGTTATTCATAGCTGAAAGAATCCTGAAGGATAAAGAAAGCTTATGTTAGGAAGTGCAAGTAAATCAAATACTGATATATAGGTCTGGCAGAAGGAAAGCTTGAATAGGTAGAGGGGGTCAGATCATGAAGGATTTTGAATTTCAAGTCCAAGCATTGATATGGAGATAGCACAGGCTTGTGGTTATGAATACAGACTCAGGAGTAGATTGGGCTCAAATCTGTGTCCTACTCATTAGGTGGGTTGCCTTGGGAAAGTAATAATTTTTTTAATATTTATTTGTTTTTGAGAGACAGAGACAGAGTGAGCACAAGCAGCAGAGGAACACAGAGAGAGGGGGAGAGAGAGAATCCCAATCAGGCTCCTTGCTGTCAGCGTGGAGCCCGATGTGGGGCTCAAACTCACAAACCGTGAGATCATGACCTGAGCCAAAATCAAGAGTCAGTCGCTTAACTGACTGAGCCACCCAGGCACCCTAGGAAAGTAATTGTTTTGAGCAGTGTGTTGGAATATTTATTAATCTGATGCCATTGTCCAGGGTGGATTGAAAGTTGGGAGAAACTGGAGGTGGTGGAACTAGAGAGAAGACTGTGTTGACAAGCCAGCAGTGAACCATGAGGCTGTGTTCTGGAGGTGGAAAGAAAACTCACAGGAAGGAGGGTTAAGCAGGTGGACTTGACAAACTGGGTCTGGGAGATGGGGCTTGGGAAGGACTCAAGTCTGGTGCTGATTTCAGTGCTGGAATCCTCAAGCGGGGAAGGGATGTGTGTGGTGGGGTGGGACTCCGGAGTGGGCAGCGGGTAACTTCCCATGATCCCCTTTACAGGATGGCACTGTATGCACTTATAATTTCCTCATCTCAAGCCCATGTTATGGAGGATGTGCTGAAGTTCCGAGAAGTTAAGAAGCTTCTCCCCGAATGATACAGTAAATGGCAAAGCTCAGATCGAATCCCAGGCCATTTTTACTTCCAATCTCTTGAGAGTCACCCATGACCAATACATGAAATAGGGACATCATTAGAAGGTGAAGAGCTTTTAGTGAGAAGATGGAATTTAATAGATCCATAATACAGGTAAGTAAATAAAGGAGGGACGGTGACTAGGGCTTGAAGACAGACATTTTTTAATTGAAAAAAATTAAAAGTCAGGTAAGAAAACAAAGACAACAGAGAAGCCTGAGGGAAGGTTGTGAGGACAATGAGAATGGCATTGAGGCAATGAGTTCCAAGGGAGAGTGTGCAGAGAGAGATACCCCCACCCTACCTGGGTGTCACTTCTTGAGTGAGGAAGGGAGTGAGGGCTGAGAAAAGGGCGCTAGATACAATAGTAAGTGGCTTCCCGGTCACTTTCGAGCAAGAAATCCCAATAAGCTTGACAAACAGATGCGCTAGATTATAGGATATGGGAGTGAGCAGAGAGAGACTACGGACCCTTAATGAAAAGTCACAATGGAAAGTAAAGATTTGACATGAGAGGGAAGATCTTTTCTTCTTTAAAGTAAAAAAGATGGAGGAGGGAGCAGAAATAATCTGAGGGTACTTTAGAAAAGGAGAATAACTGATGAAACAGAATCTATAGAAATTTAGAGGGAGGGAGGGAAGGAGGAAGAGACAGAAGAAGAGGGGAAGGAGTCATCCCCAGCAAATAGGAAGAAATTTACTTTTTGAGAGAGGGAATGGAAGCAATCTGTGTATCAACTGCTTTGTAATTTAAAAGAGGTGAATATGAGTATAAGACCTAGGGATACATATCCAGGGATCAGGAGAAATTACTGGCTGTGACTTTATCCTACAACACCTAATGCCTTCAAGAGACGGTGAGAAGAAAATAGACACCTTGCACGGGGTGTGGAATTTGCAACCAATGATTCAAGAAAATGGTACAGGGCTATAGTAAATGCACACTGAGGTGGTTGGTGTCCACTCTCTGGAGCAGGTTCTGAGTGGTGCTGTCATTGGAAAGGGCTGAGAATTCTAGTCATGGCTCTGCTGTTATTAGTTGGAAAGTATTTAATTTAATTTTATTTAATTTAATTTTATTTTTATTTTTTACTTTTTAAAGTTTATTTATTTTGAGAGAGTGAGAAAGAGAGAGAGAGAGAGAGAGAGAGAGAGAGAACCAGAGGGGCAGAGACAGAGAGCAAGAGAGAGTGAATCTCAAGCAGGCTCCGACTGCCAGCTTGGAGCCCGATGCAGGGCTCCAACTCATGAACCATGAGATCAGGACCTGAGCCAAAATCAAGAGTCAGACACTTAACCGACTCAACCACTCAGGCACCCCTGGAAAGTCTGATTTTTTTTAATGTTTATTTTTGAGAGAGAGAGAGAGACAGAGACAGAGACAGAGACAGAGCATGAGTGGGGGGAGGGGCAGAGAGAGAGGGAGACACAGAATCTGAAGCAGGTTCCAGGCTCTGAGCTGTCAGCACGGAGTCCAACGCAGGGCTCAAACTCATGGACCACGGGATCATGACCTGAGCTGAAGTTGGATGCTCAACCGACTGAACCACCCAGGCACCTCTGGAAAGTCTTATTTAAAAAAAAATATTTATCTTCTCAGAGCTAGAACAAACAACCCTAAAATTTGTATGGAACCACAAAAGACCCCAAATAGACAAAGAAATGTTGAAAAAGAAAACCAAGGCAGGAGGCATCATGATCCCGGACTTTAGCCTCTACTACAAAGCTGTAATCATCAAGACAGTATGGTATTGACACAAAAAGGCACACAGACCAATGGAATAGAATAGAGAACCCAGAAATAGACCCACAAATGTATGGCCAACTAATCTTTGACAAAGCAGGAAAGAGTATCCAATGGAAAAAAAAGACAGTCTCTTTAGCAAATAGTGCTGGGAGAACTGGACAGCAACATGCAGAAGAATGAACCTGGACCACTTTCTTACACCATGCACAAACATAAACTCAAAATGGATGAAAGGCCTAAATGTGAGACAGGAAACCATCAAAACTCTAGAGGAGAAAACAGGCAACAACCTCTTTGATCTCAGCTGCAGCAGCTTCTGACTTGACACATCTCCGAAGGCAAGGGAAATAGAAGGAAAAATGAACTATTGGGACCCCATCAAGATAAAAAACTTCTGCACTGCAAAGGAAACAATCAACAAAACTAAAAGGCAACTGATGGAATGGGAGAAGATATTTGCAAGTGACATATCAGATAAAGGATTAGTATATACAAAATCTATAAAGAACTTAATCAAACTCAACACCCCCAAAACAAGTAATCCAGTGGAGAAATGAGCAGAAGACATGAACAGACACTTTTCCAAAGAAGACATACAGATGGTTAACAGACACATGCTCAACATCGCATCATCATCAAAACCACGTTGAGATACCACCTCACACTGGTCAGAGTTGCTAAAAGTCACAACTCAGGAAGCAATCAATGTTGGCGAGGATGTGGAGAAATGGGAACCCTCTTGCACTGTTGGTAGGAATGCAAACTAGTGCAGCTGCTCTGGAAAACAGTATGGAGGTTCCTCAAAAAAATTAAAAATAGAACTACCCTATGACCCAGCAATAGCACTACTAGAAATTTATCCAAAGGACACAGGAGTGCTGATTCACAGAGCACAGGTACCCCAATGTTTCAACAATAGCCAGATTTTGGAAAGAGCCCAAATGTCCACCAACTGAAGAATGGATAAAGAAGACATGGTTTATACACAGAACAGAATACTACTTGGCAATGAAAAAGAATGAAATCTTGCCATTTGCAACAGCATGGATGGAACTGGAAGGTATTAGGCTGAGTGAACTAAGTCATTCAGAGAAAGACAGATATCATATGTTTTCACTCATGTGGAATTTGAGAAACTTAACGGAAGACCATGCGGGAAGGGAAGGGGAAAAAGTAGTTTCAAACAGAGAGGGAGGCAAACCTCTCTTAAATACAGAGAGCAAACTGAGGGTTGGTGGGAGGGGCGGGGGAGAGGGGGAAATGGATGACGGGCATGGAGGAGGGCAGTTGTTGGGATGAGCACTGGATATTGTATGTAAGCGACGAATCCTGGGAATCTACTCCAGAAACCAAGAGCACACTGTATACACTGCATGTCAGCTAACTTGACAATAAATTATACTTAAAAAATAAGTCAATAAAAAAGCACTTTTTAAAAATAAAAAAAATTAAATATTTAAATATTTATTCATACAGTTATTCATTCATTCCCTCAAGGGCCTTAGTTTCTTTTATTTTTATATTAGAACAGGTTGCCCATAGCTCCTTACTGTTTTGTTGTGGGAATTCACCAAGAAGACAGAGATGATGATGGTGATGATGATGATGAAGATGAAGAAGAAGAAAAAGAAGAAGAAGAAGAAGAAGAAGAAGAAGAAGAAGAAGAAGAAGGCAATGGATAGCAGCAAGAGGAACTTTAAAATTATTCGGCTCTTCCTATGGTGGGCCACATAGCATTCTAGCTTTCTACGTACATTAACTTATTTAACCTTCCCATCAGTTCTATGAGATTCTTAAAATTGCCCCCAAGCTCATAGAAGAAACTCAGATATAGTGAACTTTGGGACTTAAATTTAACAACTAAAAAGTGACAGAGCCAGGATTCCGCCTAAGCAGCCAGGCTCCAGAGAAAGAATGTTGGAAATATAAAGCCTTATATTCTGCCAAGTATCCGTACGAAAGAACCGAAGTATTACATTCTTAAAACACAGGCTCACCAATGTTCAACAAAGGACATTTTTGAAATTAATGAATTCATCTTGATTACTTAAGGTATCTGTTTTCCTAATCCCATTAGCTCTCGATAACGTTGCGTTTCCATGGTTCTGTTTGTTTTTTCCACTTAGAAAACAGCACAGCCCATCTTTGTGTGGTTTCCTAAGGAAGATAAGCCTCTGATGTTGCTTTGTGGTTTTTATACGTAGGAGCAGCAACATCACTGCTCTGGGAAGTGTGGTCTCCTCGGATGGACTGCTCCTAAGCAGCGCGTATAGCAGGTGCCGCCTCGAGCTCCCTGACCGACTGTGAGCCGCTTGGTATATCAGGCAGAATGACAGCACTGAAAGGAGTCCAGCTCTTTCAAAGCTAGAGAAAATTCTTTACCATGTCCTAAAAAGGTGGCATCAGTTTTTAAATGTATTTCCTCAGAGTCACTTTTTTTTTTTTTTTTTACCGTTTATTTACTTTTGAGACAGAGAGAGACAGAGCATGAACGGGGGAGGGTCAGAGAGAGAGAGGGAGACACAGAATCGGAAACAGGCTCCAGGCTCTGAGCTGTCAGCACGGAGCCCGACGCGGGGCTCGAACTCACGGACTGCGAGATCATGACCTGAGCTGAGGTTGGACGCTAAACCGACTGAGCCACCCAGGCGCCCCGTCCTCAGAGTCACTTTAATGACTTCTGCCTCAAGTAGTCATTGAGCAAGATTCTAAGCAAATTGTGTTGGGTGGGTGTTATTTTATACCGAGAGCTGTATTGCACCAACACAGCCTCCAGACTGTTAGTCAAGCCTTATGAGGCTGTTCCAAGCAGCCCATCGTGCCTGGTAAGAAATAATTTCTTTCAATACTGCCACAGCTTCGGAGGCTTATTCGTACTATCTTCAAACTCAACGGGCTGCAGTTTGGAATTGCTATAGCTACCTGGGAATCTGATCAAAAGAAAAGGTTAGGAAGTTAAGTGGGGGTCACATCCTCTGTCAGCATCATGAAGAAAGCCCCAGAAACACCGCTTAATCACTATATCGCAGGTGACTCCCTTGGGGACGGTGCTGGGGGGCCTGCTGCTGGGACCCCCCCTCAGGCAGATTTGGAACTGGCCACGAGAGAGACCACAAATGATAAGCCGGGGCTCTGGATTCGTGCATTTTGTAATTCACGTTAAGCTGTTGTGGGCAAGGTTTGCTTTTTCCGTTTCCACACACGCCAACATTCACAGCCACGTCCCGGATCCATGGTCTACCGGGGGAACAAGGACATTCTGAGACACAGAAAAAGCACACTCTCTCGTTCTAACCTCGCTCATGTGTTTTTAAGGGAAGCTTCAGTAACAAAAAGTTATTGATTCAGAGCCCCAGGAACTGGAGGGTCAATAGTGAAAATCATGTAGAATCCAGCAGCAAGGCCAGCGGTGTTGACATCGGCCCGCACAGCAGTCCCAGAGAAGGGTTAGACACCTCGTGCTGTGTCTTCAGCGGTGTGACAATTCAGGCCCAACTGCGAGCAAGCCGATGTGCAACCTCAAAGGGCCTCAATGGTCTGCAAACAAGGCCAGATTCTTCAGGGGGCAATGCTACCGCCTGCTTAGGTGTTAACATGCTTCTATAGCACGTTTTTCCTGGGGTTTACTCCACGGTTTTGTCAAAAAAAAAAAAAAAGAATGAAAGGAAAGAAAGAAAGAAAGAAAGAAAGAAAGAAAGAAAGAAAGAAAGAAAGATTACATCAGACTTGAAAAAGAGAAAAAAGCATCTCTAATGTGAGACAGGCTGTAAACATATAAAGGATTTGATCCTAGCTCGGGCAGATTTTACTCAAAATTGGTGAGAATGCTGTGGGCTTCCTCTTTTTGATATTTAAGGGGGTTCTGCTGACTTTTCTTAGACGGTAGATGTCCTTAGGTGTTAGCTAATTTTATATATGGAATTTACTTAGGAATACCATGAGTTTGCATGCTCTGAAATTCAGGCTGAGCTTGGTTTGTAATGTATTCTGTATAATGTATTTACAGTCTATTCCTGCCCCTACCCCCAGACCCCTACAATAGATTTGGGCCCAAAGAGTTGAAGTTGTGCCTAAAAGCTCTGACTTTCACCTTGTCTCCATACAGAATATGCAAGATCATACTTCCAGGCTGGATAGGCTTTGGATTGTTTCAAGCCTAAAATGGATCTTCGAAAATTTTCTAGTCTCGTTTTTTGTTAGCAGAAAACCTGAAGTAAACACATACTCGTACAACAGCCTGTATCATTTTTCTCCCTGTACTTCAGTACTTCTGCTTTTCAGCATGATTACTATTCTATTTTCAGTTCCCTTTGAAGACAGAGGCTTATCTTGGTTATCAATGTCTCTTTGATTTTTTAAAAAAATATTAATCCGATGGTGACACTTCTCTGCTTAAAACTATTACACTGGGTAAAAAAACGAATTCTCTCCATAGGTCTAAGGACCTCCATGATGTAGACTTTGCCTCATTGGAGGTAGTCCCGGTCCCTTGCCCTCCATTCAGACAGGCCTCTTGCCCGTTCTGCAAGCTCTTTCCCATCTTAGGCTCTTCATATATGCTGGTCCCTCAATCTGGAAGGCTCGTTTGCAGGGATGACTTCCTCTTATTTGGGTGTTGTACCTTCAGCTATTGTAGTCCCTAGCTATCTTATTTGACTGGATCCTTTTCTCTCTTCCACATCTCCCATCCCCATTTCTGTATTCAGGAATCATGTTTTTTCCTTAGAAATCCTTCCCACAGTTCATTTATTTTCTTGTTTATTGCCTGTCTTCTCCACTTAGCCATGAGCTCTATGAGGTCAGGAACCACACGCCTGTGATATTCCTGGAGCTTAACAGAGTCCATGTACACGGTAGGTATTCAACAACTAGTCGTTGAATGAACACATGCGCCTGGGGGGTACATGATGATGAATTGCCATCTTCAGTGTGGCAGGACAGAAAGACAAAATTGAAAAGGTGGCTTGAGTCCAGATTGTAGAAGCCCTCGATAGTATTCTGTAGTAGGGTCACCATCAATAAAGCGTTTTTGAGCAGGGGGCTAATGTCACCTGGCCTGCATTTTAGACAGACGGATTTGGCAAAAAATATAGTAGGTTTGGTTGTAGTAGAAAAATAGCCTTGGGGAGATCAGCATCAAGGAGAGGACTGACGCTAAGGAGGGGGTTTAGGTCCAGAGCGATGTGGTCTAAACATTTTGATAAGCTAAAGCAGGTAGATGAGAGAAAACTCCTCCATGTGGCGGCTAATTCACTCAGAATACACGTTTTGGGCTGGTGGTTAGGGAAAATGGGGTAAAAAGTTATTGCCTGCCCCAACTCTCCATTGTGAGGGGTTACTTTCAAAGACACAGACTGGTGTGGTTCGGCGTCATTTGGTACTTTTGTTTTACGTGGGGTCTTCCGGTCACGTGCGGGGTAAGAAAGTTGAACGGTTGTTTTGTTGTTGTTGTTGTTGTTGTTGTCTTTCAGACCTTCTATATCTTCCAATTCAGAGCCATGTTAATTAGGATGCATTTGATTTTGAAACGCTTTTTTATGGAGTATTGTGGGGGAAGACAACCAGGCTGTGTCCCTTTGGGAAAAGTGGTCTCAGTTGGAGGAATAAGATTTTGAATTGGGACTTCGCAGGGTTGGGCCCTAACTCTGTCTTGTACTAGCTGACTACAATTGGACAACTCATTTAACCACTCAGAGCTCCATTTTCTGATCTGCAAAATGCAAATGAATCATACTCTACCTCACAGTGAATGCTTTAAAACTAAAAGCTACTCCACAAACCCCAGGCACTGGGATTCACATACACTGTGCGTCACCATCTAGCTGCATGTCCACATTTTGACTTCTGTGTATCCAGAAATTAGTGGAAGGGGATATACAGATGAGAAGAGTAGAAGAGGAAGAAAAGGAGAAAGAGAACACATCAACCAAGCTAGTGTGTCCAGATAATGGGAGACCAGTAGTGCAGGGTTCATGGACTTCACACTTTCATTTACAAATAAAAAACACCAGGAAAGTATCAGCATCAGTCACGAAATTATCAAGTATTCCAATTTATAAAACTTTTTTTCTCCCCTGTAGTGAATGTGTGAGGGTGTGGTGGGTAGGGAAGGAGGGAGAAGGTTTTCCTGTCATGTTGTCACTGCTATTGACAACACTATTATCACTGTAAGGCAGTGGTATCTGAACTCTGTTGGGTCAGGGGACTCTTTGGAATGTCTGATGAGAGGGATAGACTCTGGAAGAATTCCCATGTACAGATTTATCTCCAATTTTGCTTATAAGCTGTCTAGAGAGGTGGCTATTCATGGACTCCAGGTTAAGAGACCTGGTCGTAAGATAGCAATTGAATTTTCTGTTATTATTTCAGTCTGTTTTCTGTTCTGTTTTGTTTTGTTATAATTTAATTTTCAGTGGGATCATGCCCCTGCTTCATAAGCAGTCATAGATGCCTGGCATCATGTTAGGAACTTCCTCAGTCTTTCAGTAATCCTACTGGATACTGGGATTTGTTGTTGTTTATGTAACATTGGCTAAATGACCAAGCCAAATGTTTGGGATTGCTCATGAGTGAACCTGGGGAAGTTGAGTATAGATTCTATCAGGAGACCATTAGCTACTTTATGCTTTTACCACAGAGCAAAATGTACCCTTTGGTCAAAGCTGCCCTTTTCTATCAGGAAAGATCCACATAGAGCAAAGGAAGAAGTATTATTCATAGAGTACTCTCACTTCTGGAGTATCTTACAATATGGCAGACCACCATTAAACCCAAGGAATTTGTGTGTGTGTGTGTGTGTGTGTGTGTGTGTGTATTTTTTAATAATACAAAGAATTCTCCTACTCAGATATTCAAGTTGGAAAAACAGCAACAATGAAATGCCTACATTTTACTGAGATCAGACAAATGTATCCAAGATTTGCTTTTCTAAGTCATTAGAATTTCTATTCCTGACCTAGAAGAGATGCAAATATCTATATTTATTCTGGTACCTCTTACAATAATAGATGTTTAACTCTTATAACACCTATAATCAATTCCCAGGAAGCAAGCTGTTTCTAGAACATCAAAAAGTGCACAGGTATTCTTTAAATAAGCTAAGTGTTGAAATGTTAAAATTGAGAGATTCCATGTTTTTGATTAATGTTGAGATTTGAAGCAACTTTACAGAAGTGCATATAAATGAAAAGTCAGATTTATTTGGGTAAGATCAAAGCATTTATCCATAAAGTCCTCTGAGATGCTCAGAGTAAAGGCACTACAGAGGCATAAAATATCATTATTATGATTATCATCATTAATAGCTAGCCTAGTATTTAATGATTTTCTTCAAGTTGCTTTATTGGTATTATTGGCATTAAGTTTTCGGTCTTGGTTGCAATTAGGGCATTACAAACTGCTGATTTGTGTTAACTCTGGGAATAAGAAGAAAACAAACCAACCCAGTACCACCAAGCCAGAAAACCCTCAAGAGGAGCAAGTTTGTCATGCCTCAAGGATACTTTCATACTTATTTCTAAATATACCATTTCCTATAAATTAACATCCCAGAAAGGAAAGTTGGTCATATCACAGAAAAACAGAAATTATGCTGGATCTCATAAGGCAAGATAACTATAGGTAGTTATGGGTAATGACCATAGTCCAGGCTGCATTAAATTTGAATTTCAGTGAATCGTTTCAATAGAAATGACATTATCTTGTTCAAAGTCAGAAAACCCAGTAACTCTGAAATTGGTTTTTTGGAATGGGTCCACATGGTTAGTTAATGTGATTTGATGCTATCTGGGTGGTGTTCTGGATAGCAGACTTGCTTTTTCTGCAAAGAAAAACCGGATTCCAAATACTCACATAGTTCTTTCACTGCATATTGATATTTTGTTCTACTCTCGGTCCTTTGTGGATTGAAACGACAGGGACATTTTGAATGATGACATGTTTAGATAAAGCGATAGTTTCCTTAAAGAATGATTACACCACCAACTGAAACATCCAAGTTGGAAACAAAAAGGAAATGTTCAGCAATATAAAACCCTTAAGGAATATGACTTTTAAAGGAAAATTTTTAGTCACCAAAAAAAAAAAGAGGGAGAGAAAGAAATTCTATTAGTTACAAACTGATTTTAAAAAAAACTATTACAAGAAGAACAAAATAATTACAGAAAATGTTACACATGTTACAATGAGCTCTCTTGTTATCAGGTCTTGGATGGATGCTTTTACTACTTAGAAACTGAATTACAAGTCTTGGCAACTGGAAACCACTAGGGGAAAAAAGAAAACAAAACTCTTGACAAGTGGAGAGTGTTGATAAACTAAAATTTCAGATGAAACAATATTTTGAAGAGTCTGGGTGGCTCAGTGGGTTAAGCCTCCAATTCTTGGTTTTGGCTCAGGTCATGATCTCATGGTTCAATGGTTCAAGCCTTGCATCAGGATCTACACTGACACTGCAGGGTCTGCTTAGGACTCTCTCTCTATTCCTCTCTCTGCTCCTCCCACTCTCTCTCTCTCTCTCTCTCTCTCTCTCTCAAAATAAATAAATAAACTTAAAGAATCAAAAAAAAATTAAGCAACATTTTAAGGGGGAAAACATCTTTAATTAAATTATTTGATAAAAACTTAAAAATAAACCAACCTCCTACCCCCAAACTCTATCTTGGAAAATAAAGCCAGTTTAATCAAGAGTTACTCTGATAATTGAAATGTCCAAAAATGTAAGGATCATTATTTAAAGATAAATTTAATGTTCAAGACAGTAAATCTATAAAAGTATTTTTTCCCAAATTGGAATATTCTGTTTTATTCAGTGTGTACAGATTCTATGAGAACTTTTTTTTTTTTTATTTTGTATTTTCACTTCACTGAATTAAACAATGTATATATATTGTGGGCCAGATAACCTAAACACTGCTGTATAGATTCAGGGTCTCCATTTGGGTTCCTAGTATCAATGCTGAAGGATCATCTAAGGACTTAATATTTAATTCTTTTTAAAAAAATTTTTTTAATGTTTATTTATTTTTGAGACAGAGACAGAGCATGAGCGGAGGAGGGTAGAGAGAGAGAGGGAGACACAGAATCCAAAGCAGGCTCCAGGCTCTGAGCTGTCAGCACAGAGCCCGATGTGGGGCTTGAACTCACAAGCTGTGAGATCATGACCTGAGCTGAAGTTGGACGCCCAACCGACTGAGCCACCCAGGTGCCCCAATATTTAATTCTTAATGCTCTTTGTCCAGTCTAATGTCAAAACAGCATTTGTGTCAAAGTAGTCATTAAGATGAATTTCATTTGCTAGTTTTTTTAAGTAATCTTTTAAAACTATTTTTTATTTATTTTGAGAGAGAGAGAGTATGGGGGGCGGGCAGAGAGAGAGGGAGAGAGAGAGAATCCCAAGCAGGCTCTGCATCGTTAGCACAGAGCCTGACGTGGGGCTGGAACCCACAAACCCTGAGATCATGACCTGAGCCAAAAGCAAGAGTTGGGTACTTAAACCGACTGACCCACCAAGACATCCCTCTTTATTATTATTATTATTATTATTATTTAAGTGTTTATTTATTTTTGAGAGAGACAGAGACAGAATGCGAGTGGGGGAGGGGCAGAGAGAGAGGGAGACACAGAATCTGAAGAAGCTCCAGGCTCCGAGCTGTCAGCACAGAGCCTGATGGGGGGCTCGAACTCACAAGCTGTGAGATCGTGACCTGAGCCAAAGTCCGACACTCAACCGACTGAGCCACCCAGGCGCCCCAAGACATCCCTCTTTTGCCAGCTATGGCATTCTGCCGTAATGACAGAAATGTTCTTAAATTAGTCAAGAAATTGAGATTTTGATTGGACACCATAAAAGTGAAATTGAGCACTCATTGTTACAGAGTAATGAAGAAAATAATAGGAGGTGACTTACTACGTAAATAAACTCTTTTTGCTATGTGGAGGCAAAATGGTATCATGGAATGCCAGGCAAAAGATGGTTTTACCATAACTGATTAGAGAGAAGGAATGGGAATTTCGGGCCTTCCCTTGGCAAATAGGACAGACGTTCAAGTGAAAAGAGCAGCAGAGGCAGTCAGCGCCGTATTCACGAGGTTCAGACTGTGAGGAGATGTCCCCTGCGGATCTTTCTTGCTTGTGATTGACGAGGAAACTTGTAAAAGTTCAGTAGCCATAAATGCAGAAGCAAATGTAAGTGCAAGATTGAAAACTTCATTGATATTATTTCCTCTACTTATTTTATTTTGGCATTCCCTGTTGAATTTTGTTGATAATGGATTAAGGGTAAAGGTAAGTCCACCATCAAAATTTTCCCTTTTGAGGGTGACTATGCAATACTGAAGCTTGAGGAAGACCGATGGGAGTTCAACCTAATTTAGACTCGCTCGGGAACACACTGTCAAAGTTGTTTGAAGTAAATAAGCAACCTGGATCCCAGCGCCTTCCTTTCCTTCCTTCATTCCTTTGTTCTTGGCTTCCTCATTCCCCCTCCCTACTTCCCTCCCTTCTTCCCTCTCTCTCCATCTTCCTCTCTCCTCCTGTGTTTTCTTTCTCGCTTTCCCACCCTTTTGTCCTGAAGCGGAGAAGAGCAAGCTAACACCCAGTTGTAAGTTCTGGATAATCAAGATGTTATTCCTCAAACGGAGAGAATTTCTAACACAAAGGTAAACGTTCTTTGTCTTTTTCTTTGGGTGTTTAAGTATTGAAAATGATTTGAGTTTCAGGGCATATGGGCCACTTTGGGTTTTTTTTTTTTTTTTTTCTACTGATTTACTCAGATTCTGCTCATGTAAAGACTCAGAGAGTTGATATAAAATTAGAATTCATTGCTCTTCAGGGGCGCCTGGGTGGCTCAGTCGGTTGGGCACCCGACTTCGGGTCAGGTCATGATCTCATGGAGCGTGAGTTCGGGCCTCCCGTCGGGTTCTGTGCCGATAGTTCCGAGCCTGGAACCTGCTTCAGATTGTGTGTCTCCCTCTCTCTCTTCCCCTCCCCTACTCTCTCTCTCTCTCTTTCAAAAATAAATAAACATTAACGAAAAATAATAAAAAATTAAGTTCAGTTCAGTCAATAATATTTGGGAACAAATACCCCGTGCACAAGGCACTGCCCTAAGTCCTGGGGGTAAAAAGATAAGTTGGATGTTACCTCAGTGCTGGGGGACTTAGAATCCTGTGTGGAACACTAGCAGGGAAACGAGAAGGCGAAAGTATTTTCCAAACTTTCAAACATACATTTGTACATTTTGGGCTAATTTACTATTGTTTTTTTGCTACTTTTCATAAAAGCTTTCTGGCATTTTTTTTTTTACCTAGAGTTTTGAGCTTATGAAAGAGATATTTCTAATTTTCTGATTTCACAATGCAAGAGGAGAGGCATCATTATCATGCATATATATATTTTTTTTTTTTGCAAGATGAAAATACCCTCGGGCTGGGACTAGTGGATAATAGCGAAAGTAAAATCAGTAAAAAGGGAAACACTGGTGAAAGAGGGCTGAACCTCACATAGACACATTAGCGAGTGCTGAATGACAAATGATAACAGTGTTGGGTCGGTTTCAGTGACAGTGGCAGGGGGTCGAAATGAGAAGCCCAGATAGCCATGGGTGGTGTGGGTCATTAAGGAGATTTTCCTGGAGCTTTTTTAAATCTTTGCATTAAAAATAAATACATAAACCCAAATAGTGCAGATTTAAGAGAGAGAGAGAGAGAAACTATAAACCTTAAAATTACATGGTCTTTAATTACTTTGCTTTGGTTTAGAAAAACGCTCAATATTAGTGGAAGGAGGACTATTTAAGTCATGCTTAAGAAAACAGGACACATGACTTAGGAAAACAGCTAGCTATTCGGAGCCAAAAAACAAACAAAACAAACGAACGATCAAAAAAATTACCTTCCTGAGATGTCTCCTTATGCAATAACATGTGAATAAGGGCAAGAATATTTGGGACGTGGGCGGTAGAAGACGGAGGTGAGCCAAGAATGTCCTCTTTAGACCTGAGTTCATAAAGTACGTCTTGATGAATGCTGTCATGTATCAAGTATCATGGGGAAGAAGTCTGTGAACAAATAAGTTTGAAGGACATTGGAATAAATAAAGCTAAACAGACTTGTTTACTGTAGGATTTACTTGAGCCTTTAATATGCTCATGTGCCCTGTAACCGGTCAGGAGGGGGCTATGGTACCAACGTCCCCAAATGCATTCAACTATGGAATGCTTTTAAAAGGGCTCACAGGGGAAAGAGGTCCCTGGGACAGTTTTAGAAAATTCTATGTTACTATTGAGCATGTGGAAAACCGATTTACTGCCCTTCATTTTAAGAGAAAAGAAATGAAGGCAAATTAATTAGCTACTGCGTCTAACGTGGAGTTAGGTATGTTATCATGATAGGTACTGTCTCATATATCGTGATCTTTGTAATGTGTTATTACTCTTCCTCTGCAGTGTACCCTGCCCCCCTTCCCAATTGGTAGATTAGGAAACTGAGGAACCGAGAGGATAAATATAGGGTCCCTGTAAACTGATGAGATTTAAGCAGGGATTAGAATTTACAGTGTTTGTTTTTTTTTAAGTTTGAATTTTGGAAAACGTGAATTACAACTGAAATGAGTTAAATAAGAAACAGATTGAATCACAGGGTCGATTCGGGATTGCTGAATTCAAGGGGCACCTACATGGGAAGGTCTAGCCTCACAGGTGATAGAGAAGATGTGGCCCCTTCTTAGGGACTGAAAATTTGGTGGCAGAGGCAGACCCATGAACAAGTAATTTCCAATGCAATACGGTAGGTGATTAAAAGGGGAATACACATCTCTTTGCCTTTGTTCATGGTATTACCTCTCCTCGAAGTACAGTAAACCAGAGCTCTCATCACACCCTTTCACACACATATCAGAGGTTGTAAGCATGAATTCCAATGCGTGTTCCCCGGGGAACATTTTCTAAGCACCTTCCTCCTTCCTACTTTGAATTCATTGTTCTTGTCACTGCGTTCCCATAGCACTTTTCCTTTCCTCCATCAAAGTGTGATTTGGGGTGTATCTGTCTGTTTATCTTCCTTGTAGATTGGGAGCTCGTTGAGGGATGATGTTGTGTTAGACACTCTTATAACCACCACTATCCCAAACAGTGCTTTGCTTGAATATAGCAGGCCCTCAACAAATGTGTTTGTTCATTACTTGGTTGTTTTTGAAGTAGCTTTTTCAAGTTAAGTTTTACCATTGTATAAAAATCATTAATCACCTAAACTATAGCATCAAGAAAATGTTTACAGGCAAAAAAAGATAGAATGTTCTTCCTATATAATTTAATTTATTATTTTATTTTGTATTATTATTATTATTATTTTTTTACCTCCTTCTGTTTTCTCGTTAAGTCATAGAATATGAGGACAAGTAAGAAGAAATGGGGCATGGACTATCGAGCTTGTTACAAAACCCACAAGAATTCTCATGAACTAATAGTCCAGTTTGATTGCCGGGCAATTTTAGCAATTACAGAGAGAAAACGTAGACTAAAAGGAAGTCCCTTGCAGCATCTTTAGGACCAGTCCCTTTTGAAATCTTGAGTTGTAGACAAGTCCCAGGGAAAAATAAGATCTATTTTAATCAGTAAAAATTAAATCAGCAAGAATAAAAACATTTGTTTCAGTCAAATCTTGTCCAGACTTTATGGATTTTGCAAGAGATTTAAATGTATGAAAGGACCTTTTTTTAATCTGTTTATCATTTGAGATTAGTTGATTATTTAAAGGGAAAAAACGAGTTGAAGTGGGGAATTCTAACAATAATACGCATGACTCTTACCTACTTAGGGTGATGGGAAGCCTATTTATTTGGGGTTCATACATGATCAAACCTACCAAATACAAAACAAGTTTAAAAATGTAAACGTGTAGCCTCATGGTTTTAGCCGTTCAAAATAGGGGGTATAAACAAGTAGATGTCTCAGGGAAAGTACAGGAATAAATACACAACCAATTTTCTTTCAAAGAAAACATTTAGGGACTGGAAAGGTTTGTCAAACCTGTAACCATTTTGGATTTACTCAAGCCAGATTTTAAATTGAGATAATCTCTGAGAGAATTAGAGCAGGAGTGAGCACATTTTTTCTGGGAAGAGTCAGCCAGTAGACCCAGGCTTTGTCGACACCATGATCTTTATAGCAAACTATTTAAGTCTGCCATTGAAGGGCAAAAACAGCCATAGATC
This sequence comes from Prionailurus bengalensis, assembly GCF_016509475.1. NCBI lineage: Eukaryota > Metazoa > Chordata > Mammalia > Carnivora > Felidae > Prionailurus > Prionailurus bengalensis. The sequence goes on along the minus strand of NC_057349.1, from coordinate 102,165,093 downwards.
ATGCGTAAATGAATGCACTTGGCTGTATGCAATAAAACTTTATTTACCAGAGCAGGCAGTGGGCCTGATCCAAAGCACCAATACTGCTATGCATCAAGATTCCTTGTGGGAAGTTACTGAATGTAGGGGTAGACATCTATGGTTCTGGATGCCCAGAACAGCAGTCTCCTTCTTCAGAGAAATGCTCACTGCGCACTCACACCGTGAGGGAGGAGCTTGGGCTTGTATTCTCTCGTTTGATTGAGAGTCTTCTTTTCCCGAGTCAACTCTTTTCTTTCATTGAGACAATAAATTTGTATTTGGCCTATGCTGATGGGAGCTGTATTTCTGTTTCTTGCTGCTATAAGGGTCTTGTCCACCCAGATGAGTAGGCACCAACTTCTGGAGCCGGAGATGAGGCTGGAAAGAGCGGGGTGGATAGCAGTTACTTCTTGGGTTAGCTGCACTCCAAAGTGAAGCCCTCAGACATCTTTTTGGGGGAGGGTTCCTGAGGTTGCACAGCTGGTTAAAGCAGGGATTCTCCCCTAGAGAGGTGACTGTAGATGAGGAATCATCTGTCCCTTGTAGACTCCTCCGAAGAGCTTTCCAGGTAATGCCACTCTCGGGGAGCTATCTGGCATGCTTGCCCAATGTATAGACCACAGGTTGTAAACTTGATCACTTCTCCATGCTGTGCTGGAATTTACACTGGCTTGGCTAGTCTCCAAGTGTCATAAACATTCTAATCCCTCTGGAAAGCTTTTGTAAAGAAGAATATTTTGCTTCTCATAGTAATCATTGGTCCTCTTGCACAATCCTGAGCAGCACGGTCTTTGGGAACATTTCAGCAAAAATGAGCAGGGACCAACCACCTCAGAAGGGCCTGTTTCTTCCTGTCACTCGAATCATGGTCTGCTCCTACCTACTGTGAGTCCTTCCCATCCTCTCTCCTCTGGCAGGTGTATTTCTATTTAAGGTGAGGCTTTGAGTAATTGCAACTGCTCCGTGGTTTCAGGGGAAGACTGTGCCTGCCTTATGATGAGGTGGACCCCCAAATAGGATCTTCTTGGTCAACATTCACCCATTCCTAAGTGCACACAGCTCAGCACACTGTGTGTTTATTGAAACGACTCTGTGGTTTGTCAAACTGCAGTTAAGTTGATGTTAACTATTTTACTGGGCACTCCCACTGAAAACAAAAACTGTGGGCTGATGGCACAGCAGCAAGTGACTAATACCCATCCATCATGAGGGTAACTAAAGGCAAGTCAAAATACAAGCTGGAAAGAGCTCTAATTATTTGTAGGTCTTCCTGTATGATTATTCAAACATGTTCCAGTTAATGAGGTCTGTCAATGCTGATCGGGTTAGTGGTTAAAATAATAAAAAGTCGACCGATCTGCTTCATTGAACCTGAATATGAATTGTGCCAGGCAATAATAGATGGTGATTGGCTAGGTGACGTCCAGTGTGAGTGTTAAGATAAGCTTTTTATTTGATCCTTCCAACAATCCTTTGAGGCAGATACGGACCCCATTTTGCACTGAGGAAAACGAAGCCTTATTGAAAGGTCAGATAACAAGTTCTTGGTCGTACCGGTGACAAAGGATACAGCTGGAACCAAACTCTGTGGAAGGACCAGAGGCAATCCTTATTACCTGACAAGAATAGAGGGATCCTCAACTTACTGACCTTTTTGGTGGGGACCAGGGTTATTCTGTCCTCATGAATTTTACATCTTTGCTGAATGCACTTGCAAATACACAATACAGACTGAGAATCCTAATCAATGTTTTATCCTCTAGATATTAATCAGGGGCAATTTCCTACACCTCGTCCCTCTCAGGGACATTTGGAAATGCCTGGAGACATTTCTGGTTGTCACTGCAGGGTGGGAGCTGCTACTGGCATCTTGTGGATAGAGGCCAGGGTGGCTGGTTGCTGCTAAACATCCTACAATGCACAGGACGGTCTTCTCTCAATGAAGAATTAGCTTCCTCAAGTGTCAATAGTACTAGTTTGAGAAACTCTAGTCTAGATGCTCTGGAAACTAATAATAAACCCCTGCAGATATTGAGAATTTAGACAAGCAGTGCTATACATCTCATCTTCGCAGAGAATTTTGTCGTATCTCCAGCAGCTCTCACTTATCAGCCTCTTTAGTATATGTCTTCAGCAGGGCTGGTCTGGGATGTCACTGAATATTATAGAAAAGGTAGACTGATATTCAAGTGGTGACCCAATGTTTCAGAGAAGAGAACTTTGGCACCTATGTTCTTTGTTTCTTATTCCACGTCCCTTGGCAGCCATGTTCTTTTTTTTTTTTTTTCATCCCTAAACTGAACACTTTTTCCAAAAGATTGCAACTTCTAACACTATGCCTCTTCTTTTGAAACACAGCATTTGATTTTTTAAGTGTTCCGTGTAGCCTGCATTCCAAACACAGGACTTTTCACATTTGTTTCCCATCATTTTTGACAATTAGGCTCCCTTATTTCGATAAACATCTCACTCTTAAAGAGTAGTTCTTAAGTACCATTTCCCATGAACATGCATTTCACATTTTTCTTTGCAAAATGTTTTTCCAAATGTTTAACTCTGTGGGCAAACCTACAGGGTAGACAAAAAACAAAAAAAAATTAAAAAGATGTTTTGAGAATTGAAAGGCTTCTCTAAGGTCTTACTGCTAATTCTTTAGTTTCCACATTAAGGAAAGCTCTGAAAATAGTCCTGACTTAACACTGGGGCAACAGCTTCCCTTCACTGCAGGCTAATAACATTCTTGTTAGTAATTATCCAGGCAATAGAATATTCTAAACTATTCCTACACAAACTTGAGTTTGATAGCCTTCCACTATATTAACAGTTTCAGAAATTAAAGAAAAAATAAGAAAAAAGTTAAAATAATTAACTATAAATTTTATTAGAAACAAGTAAACAATGGCTGGGGTACCGTTCCCTTTAGCTACTGATAAATTTAATTAAACAACATAATTTCTGAGTCCTGGAAAAATGTGGAAATGGCTGGCTATTTTAATTGTGTTTTAAAGGTCATGTCTGGGATGGCCCCTAGAGAGTATGAAATTACCATTTTAGGGGCACTCCAACATTGGTGTTTGAGAGACTGCTTCTAAAGCAGAAGGGAATTGGTTTACCAAGAGACAAATACCATTGATCCACATGCAGACAATGCAGTCTAACCACCTCATCCTAACATCACCAAGATCAGACGAAATCAGACCTTGAGTCTTTCCCCTTCCTAGGTCTTCACTGTCCCCATCTTAGAGGTGACATTTTATTTATATTCCTTTCCAAAAGAAAGGAATTCCAGCATTCGAAATACTATGTTAACTTGATCTCATTATGAATGTGCACACAGAACAATACTTGCCTAGGGCCTTGCCCCGCCCCGAGTTGGCCCTGACAATAACAAACGAAGGAAATGCCTTTAAGCTTTTAAGTTTAGGAGATTGGTTTAGACTGAGCGATAATCTTTGGCCCCATTGCCCTGACAGCTGAGAAACAAGGGTCCTATATTTACGTTGGTTTCCTCGCTAAATCAAGGTTGTAGGTACATGTGTAAGGGTGTGTGTGTCTATGCAATGTACAATAACTATGTGGCTTACCCCCTCCTCCCCTGTCCCTTCTCCTCCCCCTCCTCCCTTGTCCCTTCTCCTCCCGTCCTCCCCTGTCCCTTCTCCTCCCCTGACCCTTCTCCTCCCCCTCCTCCCCTGTCCCTTCTCCTCCCCCTCCCTTCCTCCTTCTCTCCCTTCTCCTCCTCCCCTTCCTCCTTCTTCTTCCCTTCCTCCTCCCCCTCCTCATTCCACTTCTCCTCTTCTTCTTTCCCCTTGTTTTTGCTCTTGGTCACGTTCCTCATCCTCTTCCTCTTCTTCTTCTTCCGTTCATCGGCAACCAAAATGAGGAGATTTCAAGATAGATCTAATCCTTACCTCCAACACAGTGTGAATTTTATGAAGAGGTATTTTATAGTCTGGATTTCTTGGTTTGTGATTTTATTGGCTTGAACAGCAGGCTGCTCCTCCCTGGAGAAATTAAGTCTTCAGACTTCTGGTTGGCAAAGTCTTTGAGTCCCTCTGCTGTGCTCCCCTTGGGGGATGGAAACGTCTCAGGTTGGTCTACAATGACTTCTCTCACTGAGCAATGTACTACTGTTCCAGGGGAAACTGCCAATTGGCAACCAGACATGAGTGGCCTGGACAATTAGCAGGCTTCTGTTCAGTCCTTGGTCTTATTGACTGCAAAGCAAGCATGTCACTTGGATGAGATAGGAATTCAGGCATGTGAAGTAACTGGCCAGGATCCAGTGACAACACCAAAGGTGGCTGGGGGCAGTGTTTTAGTTCCCTACCCCAATCTCCATAACATACCCTCCAAACATACCAAATGCTTAACAATCTAAATCAAAACATTTGCATGCAAAAACAGTGAACTTGTTCTGCATGCAAATTCACGACAAACATGTAGTCCTCCTCTTCCAAAATGGATTTTTGCCCGTAAGCCCTTTTTATATAGTAATTCTGAAGCCACTCAGGACAATAGCTGAGAAGGGAATATTTTCCAGATTAAAAAAGGAAAAAGAATTGTGGTCGTTAAGCTTGTTCACTGGTATCTCCTTAGTCATATTCAGCCTCCTTGGATCATGTAGCTCCTGAACAAAAGTGTTTCCAAGCACAGAAAATCTACAGAAGTCTTACAGTTTTGAGGGTTATAAGAAGCTGAGCAAACACTCTGACTAGAGGCGTCTTGGATAACTAGAAGAGACATTCAGGATTAAACTAGATTATTAACAGATGGTTGGTGAGCATGTAGAAAAAGAAGCCGTGATTGTTCAGAAATTCCATGGGTTCATTGAAAACAAATCATACCAAAGAAATACCATTTCCTATTTAAATGAGCTTCGTGGAGTGGTAGATAGAAAAAAATGCTACAGGTACAGTGTTTTGTTTCAGTAGGACATTTGATAGAGTTTGCATTGAGGTGGTTATTGTATAATTAAACAATCATTGGATTGTCAGAAAACTGATGCAACTCTCCTATTTATCAGTTCTATAAACTTTCATGAGTCACATAGCTTTTCTGAAGCTACATTTCTTCATCTCTAAAATAAGTACATTTATGTACGTATTTTCAGTCTCATTCCAGAATTACTGGTTTCTTGAGAACAAAGTTAAGAACCATGGCTTGGGAAAAAAAAAAAAAAGAACTATGACTTGGATGAAACTCGGTTTAGATAGATTCATGGTAAGATTAAAAAAAAAATTGGGCTTATGTCAATTATGCCTCAATTAAAAAATTATAATAATTAGGCTCAAAGACTGTTGGTCAATAGATCAATGTCAACTTTGTATAAAGGTCCTACAAGATGCCCCACACAACTCTAAATTCTACCCTTCTCCACATATTATCAATACATGTTGTGGAAATATAGAAGTGATAATTCTAAATGCTTTACATAAGTATGGGAAGATAATTTCCAATTATAGAATCAAATCATCAAAATATTTTACATCTGTAAAACTAAGCTAAAACACAATACCAGGTTTATTGTGTGTAAACATATTATTATGCACAGACATGATCATAAAAATATAAATTATCAGTAACATTATTACAAGATGGGAGGTGACTATAATAACAGTTCAAGAAAAAAACACGGAGGAATTGAATTGACTATAAGCCAAATGAGAGAAAAACTCAGACGATTTTTGGCGTTCCTTTCTTCCTCCACTTGTGCAAATATTTCACTCATTTTAATTAAACAAACACTCACTGAATTTTCTCAGTCCCTGACCTTGCAGGACTCACACTTAGTTGGGAGGAATTATGCTACAATGCTATCCATGTTGTAATAAAGATATGCAAAATGGACTGTTAGAGCTGAGAAAAGGACATGAGTGAGACTTTTTGCAGATGGATATATGTATGTGTGGGTGTAAATGTACCTATGTAGGTCAATAGAAGCTATAGAGGCAGGTTATGCTGAGTTGGGTCGTGAGGAATTAATTGGAGTTATCTAGTTGGACAACATGGGGAAAGACATCTCAGATAAAGGAGATAATGGCATGAAAGGGAAGGCACATTTTAGAGTATTTAAAGTTTTATATGGTCAAAGCACAGATTTGTGTGTTATCTCTAAGGCAGGTTACAAAAAGCTTTTAATATAACAAAATGTTTGAACTTCATCTTGTAGGTGATGAGGAAATCATCACAGATTTTTAACTGGTGGCATCACTGGATTTATGTTTGATAAAAACAACTGTACAGGCTCAGTGCTGCACTGACTGAAGCAGGGAAACACGTTAAGAAGTAGGTTAGTCGAGAGTCTTTCTTTGGTTGCAAGGCATAGAAATCGAACTTGATCTGGTTTGAACATAATGGAGAACTGATTGGATTCTATACCCAAGGGTAGATGTAAACTGGCCTTAACAATGACTCAAAAGAATCAGTGCCCTGAGTGTCGGTTGAATGTTCTATCTCTTGGTTTTATTTCTATTTATGTTAGCTTCCTTTTCTCAGAACATTCTTTATTCAGCTTAATCTGTGACTATAGATAGCTGTCTTGCCAGAGAGTTTCAAAAATCTTGTGTAAGGTCTCTGTGGGTTGGGTTTGGGTCATGTGCTTACCAGTGGAAAAATCAGTGAGGCCACAGGTTGGGATGCTGACAGTTTTGGGGCTCACCTGCCTATGCAATACCTAGTTTCAACTTCTTTTTTGATGACAGAACCCTGAGTCTGTTAGGGGCATAGTGAGCCCAAAATCACGCAACCGATCATTAGTTTAAGCCAAGCATTACAATCTCATTCTGTGTTTTTTTTTTCTTTTTTCTGTTTGCCACTGGAGATATTCTTAAAGCCTACTCCATGCCAATGAGATTCCTGTACTGTAAGAGTTTCTAAAAACCTATTGGCTTTCTTGATGAAAGGGATTGGACAGGTTAGGGATCCATTTTCCTTCTGCTTTTCTTCTTGCCCTTAGAATAGATATAATGCTTTGAGCCGTAGTAGCCAACTAGCGACCACGAATTGCAATGCATGTGGAAATGTCAGGGGAATTGCAAAGACTATAGTCCTTAATTTTTTGAGGCACCGTTACTAATGTGAGCAACCGCCTACCTCCAGCATTCTTATGTGAGAAAAACAAACTCTATTTGCTTAAGCTACTATTAAACAGTTTTGGTTCCTTGCAGCCAGATACCTTTCTACGTGTTACGCAGTCCTTCTAGTCAAATACTGGGGCCATGGAGGTAAGGTCAAGCAAGAAATTGGCAGCAACTATTCAGAACACGTATACAACAGCATGGGACCCATTTACTCCAATGGAGAAAGGGAGTGTATCATGGAAAAGTCGCCGTGGGAATCACCGCAAGTGGGGCAGAAGCCCCAATCTGAATTTGCTACAAGGATATTTGGAAGAATGGCTGCCTTAACTCAGCCATAGGATCTGGACAAGGACAGAAGAAATGGGGTTGGAGAGAAAAGGGAGTTTCTGAGAGACGTGCACAAGGGAAAATCAAAGGGACTTATTGCAGTGTAGGTGTCTAGTGGGTTAGCATTAAAGGACACACGTAAGTAGAGGACAGCGGTGACTAAAAGCCATAAACAGGTGACATTTTCATCAGCCGTGATAGATGCAAAGTATCAGATTCAAAGACTGTTAAACGACCTGCCATCTCTCTCTTTCTTTCATTGTTATCTGTCATCTAGCTAGCTAGATATCAAGTTACTTATCTCTCCACCAAATCTCACTTTTAACAAGAGAGAAGTCATTCACAAAGAAGTGTACATTATTGCAAGAAAAGATAAGTGCAAGATAAATAAAAATTGAAGCAAAGGGAAAGTGAACACAGGACAAATACAAGGAACCGTGCACAAAATGTGCCTGACATGAGGTCCTCTACACATGCTTGGGTAGACCAGTAGGAGTAGTTGAATAAGGTATGGTGAGGAGGGATTCGTAAATAATGACTTATGTATTCTATCAGCTAGCTATGATAAGAATCACTTATGATGGACATAATATCCATGTAGTCAAAGTAGACTAGATATCTAGAAGAAGCACCACTATTCCTTATGTGCAACCAGGGGGTTTCTCCCAGGCCTCCCCAGAAAGGCTTTCATGCAAATATACTTACTGTAAATCTGGGGACAGATTTTATAGAAGTGTTTATCAGAATATTCCTCAGTATGGGATGATGGCCCAGTATCAAGTACAGTTCAATATAAGCTGACCTTTGGGTTTGGAGCCAGGTAGGCCAACAGTTCTATGCTACTCTATGATGGTCAAGTATGTCTGAGAAGCTATGTTCAGTTGTGGGACATACTTTATCGAAGAAAATTATCATTTACAAAGCACCCTGTGCATACTATATTTTTTATAGATGCTTGCGGAATTAATAAATGTTTGAATGAACGTTTGTAGGGACAGGGTTATATTTCACTCGTGTAAGAGAGGCTGTTATTTATTTTTTTCCCTCTCCATGCAATTGTATGTCAGTTGTCTACCTTTAGGGTTAAACTGTGAGTTCCACGTGAACAGGAATTTTGTCTTGTTTGTCTTTGTAGCCCCAATCACGTCCGGTATAGGAAGGCAGTCAGATAATAGTTTGTTGAAGAAATAAATGACTGAGTAAGCACACCGCAGATTCACACATAGAACTGTGTATGTGAGAGACTGATCTATAATTTTATCTCAGTATAGTTTCATCTCAGGGTAAGGCAGAGATGTAAAATAATCCTAAAGTTTTGAGGCAAGGTATTTGTCATGGAAAAACCACCGGGAAGAAATGTTTAAAGGGCACTTGTGTTTATTCTTGTGGCATATAGAACTCCCTTCTCTCTGGTGCAGTAAACAGGGCTCAGCAGCCTATATTCTTTCACTGCCTTTCATACTGTTATTAGGGCAGCTGCACTGTTGAACTCCAACAAGCTGTCTGCTTGTGTACTGGGGTAGAGGATGTTTATTTGGCGCCGGTGTTAGAGGGGAAGGCGCACATCCAATTTCCTCATCACCTTTGATTACTGATCCTCCAGGGGGACGATTTTATGAAAAGTGAGAAAAAATTGCATTTTCCAAATCCTTCAATTTCCACATCCTCCAACTTGTTCTCCATCTTTAGAGACAGCACACACTTGTGGTTGAAAGCCTAGGCTCCGGAGCCCCAGGATCAGAGTTCAACTTTTGGCTGCACCACTTATGTATCGTGTGGCACTGGGCCCACCACTTAACCATTTGTGCCTCAGTGTTCTCATCAGTAAAGGAGAAATAATAATAATACTGCCTACATCAAAGAGGTGTTGGAAGGATTAAATAATTCATGCAAAGCAGTTAAAAGTGACTGCCACATAGTACTCAAGAGATGTTAACTGATATTATTATTGTTTGCTGATGCTTCCTTGCTGTTGGTTTTTGCCATGTTTCATATAAAAATATTTATAGTTAAGAATCAAATGAGAATATCGTCACATATCTAGTATGCTCAAAATATTACTAGCCTATACAGGGAATATTAGCATTGCCCTCTAAGACCTTATGATCTGCTTACTGAGGCAAAGTACAGAACTCACGAGAAATAGGAACACGTACAAATAGGAGTAGGAACATGTACAACAATGCAAACACCACCACATGGTGGTAACTTACCATTTGGCAAATCATGTACATACATATATGGACAATAGGTTTTATTTTTTCTTCCTCTTTTTTTAAATATGAAATTTATCGTCAGATTGGTTTCCATGCAACACCCCGTGCTCATCCCAACAGGTGCCCTCCTCAGTTGGACAATAGGTTTAAAAAATACATGTTTACCGAATGAATTTGTGAAAAAAGTTGGTAACATTTTTTATTTTGATATTTCTTTATACTATACGCTGGGAAAGGGGGTATCTTAAAAGAAAATGCAAATGTAGGGTGCCTGGGTAGCTTAGTCATTTAAGTGCCTCACTTCGGGCTCAGGTCATGAGCTCACGGTTCATGAGTTCGAGTCCCACGTTGGGCTCTCTGCTGTCGGTACAGAGCCTGCTTCAGATCCTCCCCCCGCCCCTCCCCCACTTTCTCTCTCTCTCTCTCTCTCTCTCTCTCTCTTTCTCTGTCTCTCTCAAAATAAGTAAACTTAAAAGAGAAAAGAAAATGCAAATATGAAAAGCAGAATAGGCAGAGATCATGGTAGTCCTGAAGTCTCCAAAGGTATGAAAAATTACAGATTATGCGGGCCATTAATAAATGAGTAAAACACAAAGCAGGCTTCTAGCATTTGTGAAGAATTACTCTTGGAAACAGATAGGATGAAAATGTGGTATGAGTTTATGAGGAGTTTATGTATGTATCTGATCCTGGGCCAGGAACAGATTCCAAGCATATCCACAGAGTTGGTCGCACATGTGAATGTCCTGGAAAACCTAGCCATAATTCTATTTCCCCAAGTTGCTCAGCCCCTGACTGAAATGTTCTTGGAAACATAAATATGCAGAAGAAATCAGGACGGCTTATATGATTGTTTTTTTTTTTTACAGAGAAATGTTTTAATCTTTGTAGCAAATAAGGTTAGGATTCCCCAAGATTTGTTCACCATATTCTGATTAAAATTCTAATAATATTAAGAATCATTTACCTCTCCACTAAAGTAATTTAATAGCTCCCAACTTGCACAAAATTACAGTTTGTTTTACACACAAAGGAAGCAGAAAGAAAATGGAAAGTACGAGGCATTAAGAGAGTTAAACTGGAAAAGCCTAACCACAAAATTCCAAGTATTTTAATAGATATTCTTGGTTTTCCCTGGGCTGTAAGGAAAATTTGCTACTTTTGCAATTGAAATCACATTGGTTTGTAAAGGCTAGTCTAGTGAGAAACAGAGGTTCATAAAATCTTTAGGTGAGAGGAGGCTTTTGAAATTCCACCTGCACGGAAATCTTTCCCGCTGAAGGTTGTTTACCCAATTTCCTAGCTGAGTCCTTCCAGTGATAAGTACCTTGTTAGTGCACAAGTCAGTCCATTCTATTGTTGAAGACATCTGATGGCAAAAAAATGTTCTCCCTTATATAATTCAAATGCCATTCACCTTTTCAGCCTCTGAAAATTTGTAAAATCATGTTTCCATTAAAACCCAAATTGTGCTGACTTTGAGTCCCTATGGGCCCTTGTAAGAAATTGAGTTTATGTTTTAGAACACTTCCCAGGGTTTTCTTTTGTTTTGTTTTGTTGTTTGTTTTTTATTTGTTTGTTTGTTTGTTTGATTGATTCCTCCAGGATGCTGTTTCACATGTGACCTCAGTTCCAGCCCAGTTCTTACACTCTGGTCCTGTTATCAATCTGCCATGCTACTGGCTTGAACCCAGATGGTCCTTATAAGGTGGCCATCTCTCGGCTGGACACAGCTGGCTGTCACTGATGGTTACTAATTTGGGACTACAATTCTTCCTTTGGTTATCCATCCCAGGCATAGAGCAAAATCTTTATGTAATTCTCTATAGCACCAGCTGTAACTTTCATTAAGATGTATCAAAGACTTGGGATTATTTGCTATTTGTTTGGCCTTGAAGACTGCAAACCATGGAGCTCTCAAAACACACACCCTATATAGTCCCTGGTTTTCTTACGGCAGGCACGATTCACGGTCCAAGCGTCCTGGGGTCCAAGATTCACTAGGCCAAGGAAGAGAAAGACATGTACCCTCACACCAATCTCAGGTCTACATAAGCACCTTGGTCTATCCCCAAACCTACTTTTTTTCTGGGTAATTAACCTTGAGATTCAAGAGCAATTATGTTAATATGTAAGGACCCAATGTGGGTAATTTCCTGAAGTGTGGGTTTTCCAGTTTCAGGAAATATTAAGTAAAGGCCCTTCTATCAGGAAAGGTTCTTGCAGGAACTAACAGAAAACAACTGTGGTTAACTTAAACAGAAGAGAAATGTGTTGGAAGGAGTGTAGACGGCTCCCGAATTCAGGCTCGGAAGACAGATAGCGACCTGTAGTGGTTAGGCTGAAGAACAGCTCACGTCCAGTCACAGCTGGGATCCGGCCAAGAAGGTGGCCCTGGCAGAGGCACCTCTGGACACTTGTGTCAGCTGTCACTGCCGGAATCTCTATTCCTTTTACCTTTGGACCCGAAACTAGTGTTGTGTAATAGAAATTTCCACGACAATGACAGTGTATCTTTACTGTCAACAAGTAGCCACTAGCCACATGTGGCTACTGAGCATTTGAAATGTATCTGAAGAACTGAATTTTTACCCTTATTTAATTTTTATTAAAATGAATTTAAGGAGCACCTGAGTAGCTCAGTCAGTGAAGCGTCTGACTCTTGATTTCACCTCGGGTCATGATCCCACGATTTGTGAGTTTCAGCCCCACATTGGGCTCTAGGCTGGCAGTGTGGAGCTTGCTTGGGATTCTCTCTCTCTCTCTCTCTCTCTCTCTCTCTCTCTTTCTCTCTCTCTGCCCCTCCCCCCTCAAAATAAATAAATAAACATTTAAAAGTATAGAATAAAATGAATTTAAATAGGCACATGTGACTATTAGTTACCATATTGGATTGCAGAGCTCTAATCTATTGTCTTGGGATTGTCAGTCAAATTTCCCCAGGAGCCACTTTTCCAGGTGCAAAAAGTGCCACTCGTATTTCTACTCCCTGGTTTCTAGATCTCTGTATTTAGCCCATGTGAGAAATGACACAATATAGGTCAGTATAGAGTACCTTCCCCAAAAGCATTGTTCACCAACCACCGTACTAGAATGGCTTCAATGGGTCCTTCCATCATTTGTCAAGGCCAAGAGCACCTAGTGATGGGGTAATAATAAGAGTAGAGGATGGATTCCAGCTCAATGGGTGTCAGTTAAGTGTTCTGACTCTAAAACCAGACTTTCTAGATTAGAATGCTGGCTCCACCATTTACCAGCTCAATGACCTTAAGTAAGTTATTTAACCAAGGTATTTGTGCCTCAGTTTCCTTGTGGATCTGATGAGAGCACCTAACTGTACCAGTAGGTAGGTAAATTTATATAAAGCACTGGAGAGCACCTGGTACATAGTAAGCTGTCAGTGACTATTGGCTATTATTGTCGTCAATGCTACAGACACACAAATGATTTGCAATAAAAGATCCAGTGGATGCTACTAGAAAGTTTTCCCATGAAAGCATGAATGAGTATGTCTACCAAAGTACCATGAGTCAGAATATAAACTCAAAAAGGTAAAGATGCCAAAAGACGTTGTGAATTCTGGTAGCCTTCCTCCTAGGGAGCTATATTTACCTCCTTAGACAGTTGAGGATCGAGACTGCATTGTAAAATATTCCCTTCTAAAAACAAGCAGCAAAATATTTAATGATGCAACTTCTACTCTGTATGGTGAAAGATTAAAAAAAAAAATTTAAAGTCTGCAGATTTAGGGTAGAGAGTGTGGAAACACACAATGAAGGAAACAATGCCAATGAGACTAATCTGTGCTGACTCCGAGAAAGACATTAGTGGCTTCAGGAATTATTCCTCTCATTATATTGAGGGTTTTTATTTTTATAAAAACAGAAACCAAAAATGCAGAAAAGAACTCCAGCACTCAGATTAATACATGGAGCATTGCAGCGGTGAAAGAAACTATGCTTGCCTTGTGTTTAGACATTGATTTCAGTCTTGAACTCTGCTTAGACCTCACTGTGGGCCTTCAGCAACTAGCATTTGGCAGAATTTTGTCTCAGGCAAGCTTTTTCTTTTTCCTTTGCAAAAAGGAAGAAAGAGAAAAAAAAAAAAGATTCAATAGTCCTAATCTCTCAAATTTCCTTTCTTTCTAAAAAAGATTTCAAAAAAATAGAAAGGATCTTGCTATACTTTTGTGTGTCTCTAGAAGACATCGTACTATCTAGCCAGCATGATTTTCCATCTGGTTTTTTAAAGCGAGGGTTTTATTTTAGCTTTTCACCATGTATGTTAGAGGCAGCAAATGAAAGAGTTATACAATATGACTTATTCTACAGAAAAAAAAACTAACCTGGAGATTCCACTTCTTCATATGACATCAATAAAAGTGCCCCCACATGCATGTGTATATAAATTTTGCAAGGCTTTTACACATGTGTTTCTCAAATGCCACTAGCTCATAGAGAATAACAAATCCCCTACTTTTCTAGAAACCAAATCAATAAGACATGGAATCTTCATCAGTCAAGAGCCAAGTACTTTGAAGTATTCATACATAGCAGCTGGAAGAAACATAACATTGCTACACTTAAACCTAAACACGTGTCCCGCATGATATTACTGCTAAATTGGATATATTAAGGTTCACAATTTCCTGGATGCAACTATACGTACTTCTTCGATTTCTAGGGTGATAGAAAGTAAAAAAAAGAAGGATGTAGGGGCGCCTGGGTGGCGCAGTCGGTTAAGCGTCCGACTTCAGCCAGGTCACGATCTCGCGGTTCGTGAGTTCGAGCCCCGCGTCGGGCTCTGGGCTGATGGCTCAGAGCCTGGAGCCTGTTTCTGATTCTTGTCTCCCTCTCTCTCTGCCCCTCCCCTGTTCATGCTCTGTCTCTCTCTGTCCCAAAAATAAATAAACGTTGAAAAAAAAATTAAAAAAAAAAAAAGAAGGATGTATAACTGATGCTTTCGTGGGTTTGTGTGTGTGTGTGTGTGTGTGTGTGTGTGTAATTGATTTTCTAAAAGAACGTGACTTACTATGTATATTTTAAAAATAAGATGTATATTTTGAGTTGGTTTTCTGATAATGGAGATGAATTTTCCTCAGTACATGTGTCTCGTGATGCTATGACTAATGGCACATGTTGGTGAGACAGCTGGTCAAGGTGAGGACTTGTATTCACGTAAAGGGAACATGGTCATATGACAATGAGCCTATGAAAAGTTCACACCATCCCCATGTTATGCCCAACCATATGAATAAATGTGAATGTAGAATAATTACACTTACTTGTGTCTTTCACGATCCTCTTTTGAGACGAGAAAAATCCAGAAAAGCCTAATTTTATATGCAGAAATTTTGCTTTGAAATAGTAACTACTAGAGCCAATAGGGAATGCTTAATGGGGTCAATTCATCCTTCTCTAGGAGGGCAGAGAGTCAAGAGAGTTAGTGGAGAAGACACCAAGGCGACTTCAGTTATCTATCTTCTTCCACTGAGCAGCTTTGAGGTCCCTTCCCATCCTGCTTTGTGTTAGAGACATACGGTTTCTTATGTCATTAGGATACCTTTAAAAGACATTGGGCAATGCAGTGAGACCATAGCAACTGATGGTTCTTCTTCCCTAGATTTCTCTAGACATAAATCCTGAACATAAAACTTCCAAAAAAAAGTAATCCCCTGTGAAACTGCTTCTTCAATTTACCTACAGATCTCTTCTTCCCGCCCCTGTCCCATTTCTCACAAATAGTACATTGCTAGAACAGTCTCTTGTTATTAAAGGAAGGGATTGGGATATTATTCAAATGAATTAATATTCTTTGATAAATGAGAAAGAAAATCTCAGAGATTAACGAAGACCTCGGGGTCCACTTTCTCTTGTTTTGGAAATAAATTAATAAGGACAATTATCAAGGAGAATTATATAACCATATATTCTATTAAAACACAAAGGACCTGTTACAAATCCAACCAAAAACGTATCTTCTAAGTGAACAGCAAGCTTGGGGGCTGGAGGACCAAATCTAAGTCACTTTCCAAAGCACACAATCAGAGTCTCTTTATAATATATATATTTGTACAATGCTTTAACAATTATTGGGAGAGTAAAAGTTTTAACTGGTTAGGTGGCTACGTCCTTTATAAAACCACAAACAGATTGTTTTGCTTGAATGTCCAATTGACTGATTTCTCTCCTTTTTTATAACTCATGGTTTCATACACACATGCAAACAAACGAAAATACAGGCCACACAATCTGGTATAGTATTGATGTCCCTCTTGAATGTGAATTATTTGGGCAATTATTTTGTAACCTAATCACAATTGATGTCTTAATCTAGAGGTTTTTGTTTGTTAGTTTGCTTTTAAACGCAGACATTGAATATCAGGTTTAGCCATTACCTATCCTTGAGTGAGACAAAATGCAAGTAGTCCTTCAAAACACAGTTCTGAGTATCTAAGTACAAGGAATATCCTTGTACTCCAAAGAAAAGTACGGTCAAAATATTAAATCTATTCTTTAGAAGGGCACTTGGGGTTTATGTTCTCTCCATCTTTTCCTCCCATGAAAGTCTCTGGTGCCTGATGCCTCATGCTGAGGACCAGTAGACAAAAGCATGGTGGTACATCAAAGTTGCAGTTCAAGCCCTGAAAGAGAATTTTTATTAAAATGGACAACAGATGTGAACAAAGAAAAGAAATAGATCAAAGATGTGAACTCCATTCGTGAGCTTATTTGCAAACACAAAGCATGTAGGTTTTTGTTATTTTTAACTTTCATCAATGCAACCTTTTGAGTAGAGAAGGAAATAGCACCAAAAAATAAATAAATAAATAAATAAAATAAAATAAAGAAGGGAGTAGGCAGTTATAGAATAGAAATAGTTGCATCTTTGGAACGGAATGAGATTTAAAAGAAAGCAACTCCACACGCATTTTTGAGCACCTTATTTATATAGGCCCTGTGGGGACGCTGAAGATACAGGCAAATACGACACCCTATGATCTCCACTCTGGGAAGCACAGAGTAAAGAAAGAATTTGGAAAAATCCAAATGACCAAATTAATATAAGAGAAATACAAGAATTTGACAGGATAGAGCATCAAATTAGCCATTATAAATGTTGATGCAAACCACTGATATCCTTTTCAAAATGTTTCAATCGTTTTTATAGTTAAAGAAGGATCTGAGCCATGGTTAGCTGTTACATAAGAATTTAAATAATCTGGAAACAACACCGGCAATTGTTGACTCTCGCGATTTACTCTACCCGTGTGCTGGAGAGTCTGAAGCGGCTCTGCAGAAGTAGTAGAGGCCACAGGCAGTGAATTTGGAGCATGTGATTTTCAGGACTTTGCTGGATTGCTGCCTATGGTTAGTCATTTCCTACAACTTTCAACTTCACCACACCTTTCATTTCTTACTGAACGATTAACATTCACACGACAACTCACGACGCCTTTCATTTGCTATTTGGCATTCCTCACCCCAAGTAAATACTCACAAATTAGCACTACTTAGGCCAGCTTTTATAGTTCTTTGGGTGCAATTTTAAGGTTTCTTTTGGAAAGACAGACTGGTTATTGCATACTTGCTTATAAAGCTTTCATTTTTCTAATGAAGTGTTAAGGTCAATGACAACTGTCCGCCAAGTCTTAAATGGCCCTAGAGTAACAGAATGAGTAAGGTAACAATCCTTAATTGTTTTCTGACAGTTATGAAGCAGATATCAAGAAACTTCAGGTGAGAAATTTTACCTGAGGTAGTGAGAGAATATGGGAAAAGTATTGGCTTTGCCCTGACATTCAAAACTTGATTTTTATTTTAAGAAACATCAACTAGATCAACTGTAAAAAATACTAACTACTTATTTAAGACCTTTAAAATGTTTTAAGGTCTATGGAACCATTGCGAAAGTCTCTTTTTTTTTATAATTTTTTTTAACGTTTATTTTTGAGACAGAGAGAGACAGAGCATGAACGGGGGAGGGTCAGAGAGAGGGAGACATAGAATCTGAAGCTGGCTCCAGGCTCTGAGCTGTCAGCACAGACCCCCGAACTCACAGACCGCGAGATCATGACCTGAGCCGAAGTCGGCCACTTAACCGACTGAGCCACCCGGGCGCCCCCGAAAGTCCCTTTTTTGATAAGGACCTTTGCATAACCAAAAAGACTGCACTCAAACTTTCTTGGACAATGATCTGAAATGGTGGGGACACCCAAATCCAGTCCAAAAGCTGTTCCAGGTTCTAAATCAGAAAACAAATGAATGATTTTTAAATATTAAAGTAACATATAAATTATAGCTAGCCTATTGTATAAGTCAATAAAGTTGTATTTTTGTGTGTGAATTTCTTTTTATGGTGGGCATCAGTTTTATTTTTATTTTATTTTAATTAATTAATTAACTTCTTATCACATCAGTTTTATTCAGTGAAGAGCATTGCCTTAGGTTAAATCATTGTAAAGTTTGCTGCTAAAGATTTACTTGCCCAAACTATAACCATAAAATGAAAGATAAATTTATTTTTGATTTCTCTTATTCTGAGTAGGTAGATGAAGTAAAAGTGGAGATACCTAAACAAATGAAAGAAACTTTTTAAAAGCATGGCGCCTGGTATAAATTTATTTATGTAAAAAATGTAGGTTCAGGGGTGCCTGGGTGGTTCAGTCAGTGGAGCGTCCGGCTTCGGCTCAGGTCATGATCTCACGGTTCGTGAGTTCGAGCCCCGCGTCGGGCTTTGTGCCGACAGCTCAGAGCCTGGAGCCAGCTTCAGATTCTTGTGTCTCCCTCCCTTTCTCCCCTCCCCTGCTCATGCTCTGTCTCTCTCTGTCTCGAAAATAAATAAAACATTAAAAAAAAAAAAAGTAGGTTCCATTTTGAAATAATCAGTTTTTTGGGTTTTTTTGTTTGTTTGTTTTTGTTTTTTTTTGATACAGCTTCCAGAAACACATTGTATTAAAAGGTATGTTTGCACCTTTAAGTGATGTAACTTCATGGGTAAACATATTAATTAACTGGGAAGGGTAACATCCAGTTTCCTATCCTGATAAAATGGAAAAGGACACAAAGTAAAAGCAAATCAATAGCACTTCAGAGTGATCAAATTATTTTTACCGTGAGTGGATGGATTCATGGACAAAGTGAATTTTAAAAGAAGAGTCAGAACACGAGAAGCAGTTATTTAAGGTCCATAGTATTATGGGCAGAAGTTAGAAGGGGAATTCAACCTAACAACGTGATTTTGATTACTGACGATTATGAAGAAGGGAATGAAGGAGAGCATATTTAGATGAAAAATATATTTTAAAAAGGCCAATGTTTCCTTATCTGGTAACTTTCAACTTATACCTCCACACTATATTTTTAATTTTGTTTGTTTGTTTGTTTAATTATTTGAGTACAGTTGACATACAATGTTCCATTAGTTTCAGGTGTGCAAAATAGTGATTTAACACTCTATACCTCATGCGATGCTCACCACAAGTACAGCTACCATTTGTCACTATACAACGCTATTTCAATACCGTGGCTATATTCCCTACCTTTCCATCTCTATGACTTATTCATTCCATAACTGGAAGCCTACATCCCCTTCGCCCATTTTGCCCGTCCCCTCCCCTTCCCCCCTGGTCAGCATCCTTCAGTTTGTTCTCTGTATTTATTTGTTTTTATTTATTTTAAAATTTTTTAATGTTTCTTGATTTTTGAGAGGCACAGAGAGAGAGAGAGAGACAGAGTGTGAGCAGGGGAGGGACAGAGAGAGAGAGAGAGAGGGAGACACAGAATCCGAAGCAGGATCCAGGCTCTGAGCTGTCAGCACAGAGCCCGAAGCGGGGCTTTAACTCACGAACCGTGAGATCATGACCTGAGCCAAAGTTGGACGCTTAACCGATTGAGCCACCCAGGCGCCCCTGTATTTACTTGTTTTTAAATGCTGTCTGCCTACACGAAATAAAATTGTCTAAAGTCACAGATTACACTTCTGTTCGTTCCATCCTCCTGGCCTGATGAATACAGCAATAGATCAGAGAAGGACCTAGTTTGAAGGAGAGATGTAGCATTCTGGAATAACACCTGATGGGATGATCAATTTTTGAGAAATTAAAGACTCATGATCATAGTTACAAAGGAGACTTTCGAGTGACAGGAATAACAGGAACATCTAAAGACCATAAGAAAAAACTGATACAAAGTGGCTGAGTATTCCACAGTTGACTGGATGTTAATAAAATGAGGTGGTTTTGTGCCTGACTCCCATATGTTCATAAATGAAACAACGCACACATAAGGAAACCAATTGCTTTCTCTCTCGGGGGACATCATGGGTCCAATTCCCGGGTTCGTAAAGGGGACTTTCTTCCCCGGCGGTTCCATAGTGTGTCATGACCTGTCTTGTAATTGACCCTTAGGAAGCTCCAAAGTATTCATTGTACCCTCACGCCTCCTACCCCTTTCTCCAGCACGTACTTGTGCCATGCTATTCCTTAAGGTATCCTCTCTCCATGGAAAAAATTCCCGTAGTTTAGTGCTACTCATTCATCTTTTAATATACATAGTTCAGGGATTATCTCCTCTAGGAAGACGTCCCTGATCCTCTATCTGAATGTAGTTGCATCTCTGGATACTCTAAGGAAAATCCTATGCAATTACGTATATAAAAATACTATCTCTTTCCTTGTTTTACTCCTTAAGTAGACTTTTGGCATCTCTAGTCTAGGAACGGGCTTTAACCACCCCCACCCGATAGCAGGGCACAGTGCTCAGTATATCCCTGGTGAAATAAACCCAACAAAACTGCGAGCCAGACTAGATCAGTGCTGGTCAAATGTGGTTCCAGCTTGCAAATGGTATAGCCGATGCTCGGCAATGAGACATGTACAGAAATTGAGAGTAAGCCTTTCGGAACTTTTCCTGCAATATGTATCATTGTGATAGTCAAGCTCCTGACTTGTCTTAATGAACAGGGTGCAGACCAGTTAGACCACTGTCAAACTTACACGGGGAGCCACATGTGGCATGAGGTACGTAATAATCGTGGACAGTAAGAATGCATCACAACATGAGATATTTTCAGATTTGTGAACTGTAACCCAGAAATGTATACGTGAGAAAAAAACATAAGCATTTGTTTATTCTTATAGCTTGTACTTTTCGGGGCGCCTGGGTGGCTCAGTCGGTTGAGTGTCCGACTTTGGCTCAGGTCATGATCTCGCAGTCTGTGAGTTCAAGCCCCGCCTCAGGCTCTGTGCTGACAGCTCAGAGCCTGGAGCTGCTTCGGATTCTGTGTCTCCCTCTCTCTCTGCCCCTCCCCTGCTCATGCTCTGTCTCTCTCTGTCTCAAAAATAAATAAACATTAAAAAAAATTAAAAAAAGTAACTTGTACTTTTCCATCATTATCCTTTAATAAAATCAAATTTATATTTAATATTATTAGTTACACAACAGACATAAAATACATTATTTATTTGTATTTCTAACTAACATGTGGTCAAATAAGGTTCATTGAATTATTTTTGGTTAAGAGCTATGGGTATAAAAGTAAACAAAACGCTGGTGATGGTGACAAAGATTCCAAAAAAAAAAAAAAAGGAAGAAGAAAGGAGTTTGTCCTGCTTGTACTTGGGATTATGATCCTTCTTATACCAAGTTCTACTCTGTAGCAATAATTGATGGTGGTGTGTGACAATCACAGTTGGTTATTAACTAAGAGGTAACGGCTAATGAAGTGAAAGCACCATTAAAAGTTAAGAGTCATTTACACACAAATCACAAAACACAGGTTTTTAAAAAAAGATGCTAACGGTAAGACTATTAACTTCAAAAGCCAACAGAAGCAGATGTTTCATATTTTACAAATAAATATTAGTAATTTCCAGGCTTTTTGTAAAGTAGCACCTTGGGCTGAGAAGAATAAGAAATCATCCAATTGCTGAAGCACTCGTGAAAAACTGGATCAAAGAAACTTTGCTAGGAACACTGGAAAGTCTGCAGAGGAGAAGTAAGATTACGCGTCAGTTTCCAGTGACGTTATAGTTTGATGTTTTCAGGAGCTGGTTGGTTCTGCCGAACACCCATGCAAAGAAGAAACAAAACTAGCAGGATATTTTTTTACGTCAATTGACTTGACAAATGCACATATATTATTGACATAGCAGTTCTGTTCATATATGTGCAAAGTGAACATGATGATGCATTGGAAGAATTATCTTTTTGACCTAGCTGACAGTGAATTCTAGCTCTGAACACCATAAAAGAAAACTATAAGCATTACCCTATCAACAGATTTGGCTTGGGGTTTGACTCCTGTGCAGGAGCATGGTCTGTTGGTATGTGATATGGTCTGATGCCAGCTGCGACACAGGAATGTTCTGGAGTATTTACCTAGGTTGAGGAGTTTGGGTTAGAAACTATTAAAATTAAAAGACAGCAACACTAAGCAGTGCCCCTAGCTATGTGGTAAAAATTATGAATTATGTAGCACCTGCTGCATTAAATTAGAGATTATTCTCTTTATTATGAGATAACATGGAAACTGATTATCAACTACCATTATTACATGCTGAGGCAAGAGGGTGACAATTTCTGTCAAGAAGATTTAAGGTATGAAATACGTTCTTTGCACATCGGCAGAATAAGCAGCTTGGTCTCAACTGTTTAAAGATGGAAATTGGTCATCTGGACTTTGCTGTCTTTCTAATATATTTGTTTTTGTTTTTTGAATGATCTTAATAATTGTATGCATGCGACAATTAAGTATGCAACCTGTTTGCCAAGGGCAGATGAAATTGAGAGGCAAAAATAAAAGTTAGAAGCTTGAAAGACTGTTCTTATGTATTGCATAATGAAACAATTTTCAATAAAGTGGGTGACACTCTTGATATTGTACATCTGTGAAGTTACTACCAAACACCTTATAATTTGATAGAATGTTATTTTGTCTGTGTTTACAATAGAAAAAAAAATCATATTTGTGGGGGTTTGTATGCCTTTGGACCTTTTATTTCATCATTCAAGTAATTTGTTTTTGTTGTGGTTTACAATACTATAGGTTGTAAAGAAACCACTGATAAAAACAGTTCATTCACTACAGAGTTTGAGAAAACTGCTCTAGATCTGTCCTTCTCAAAGTTTAACGTGCATATGAATCATCTCGGAATCTTGTTAAAATCCAGATTCTGATTCATCAGATTTAGGACAGGGCCCGAGATTGTGTATTTCTAACAGCTCCCGAGTGATGCTAACGTTGCTGGCCTGGGGACTCTAGTTTGAATAGCAAGTCTACAGTTACCAGCTCCTGTCTTCCTTTAGATAACGTTTTTAGTAATTAAAGTCACTACACTCTTATTTTATGGGAAAACGGTTTTCAATTGCTGATAAATCATTTAAAGAGCACATAGAAGGGCGTCTGTGTGGCTGAGTTGGTTAAGCGACCAGCTCTTGATTTCAGCTCCGGTCACGATCTCACGGTTCGTGGGATCCAGCCCTGTGTCCAGCTCGGCGCTGATAGCATGGAGTCTGCTTAGGATTCTCTCTCTCCCACTCTGTCTCTGCCCCTCCCCCATTCACACTCTCGCATGCTGTCTCTCTCTCTCTCTCTCTCTCTCTCAAAAATAAATACATAAACTTAGAGTGCATAGAAGCACCCAGGGACCTCACAAGGACAAGGCGATCTCCCTGCAATGACCACTGTGCCTAGTGGACAGGATTTGCTGCAACTACATGCAGCTGTGCTTTCTGATGAGTTCTGATGAGTGGATGTTGGTCAAAGTGGTGAGTAATCTCAGCGATTGCTTTGCGAAAAAGGAGGCCAGTGTCACTTTGCAATTTGTCAGCAATAGTTCTCTGGGCACTTAAGTCATGATGTTTTTAAGCGAAGATACATGGCTTTTTAATAGACCATTATCCCTGATTTTTGGATGTGGTTCAAGTCCATGGGATAAGAGTCCCTCCACACTGCCTTTCCACTGAAGGTAAACTGGGTCATATTTTTCTGTAGATTCATTGGTTTTAAAATTATAAATATCAGTATAAAATGTAGGAATTTAAGACCCTATTTTTCGATGTGTTGCTTCTGTTTTGGGGGGCTAATGTGTGACAAAAGCCAGAAACATAATTTGTTCTTTATGACAGTAATTCCATCTTGTAAGTATGGATGAGACTCTGATGTTGAACTAACATAAATATGTCTCTTCAGTTCTAGATAGTTGCAGGCCATTCGATGTCTATATTAAGTATTTTCAGTTAAATATAAAAATATAGCCAAGAACCTTTGAGGTGAAACGAAATGAAAGCAGAAGTCTACAAAATCGGCAAATTGCTCATTTAAAGACTAGTGTTTACTGATTGCAAACACAGTATAAGCAGAGCTATGTGAGTAGATTATGGCTTTGTTTATAACCAAAAAAATGAATGCAAATATTAAAGTTATCCCAACAAAGCATCATTCTGATTCTGCCAAAGAAATACACTTCCTCAGTGTCACGCCAATTTTTGTGTGTTACCTTGTTCTTTGAAACATGTCATTACCATGCCACCTTCATACTGATTTCCAGTAGTGTTTCTTTGAGAAAGAAAATTGAGATGGCAAACTCAAGATAATATTATACACATACAGGAAAACACTCATCATTAAAAAAAAATTTAATCTCGTTTAGACTATTTGAAGAAAAAATATTGACACCGTGAGGTAAAAGGTTTTCTTTTGACTCATCTTTCCCAAAGAGCTTTCTTCACATTTGTGTATATGGTGAAGCTAAACTTAAATGCACCTATGAATGAATTATGGTACATTACAGTAATTACCAACTCTCAAAGCAAATTTAAGAATAAATGATGGCATGAAAATTCATTTAAGTATGCAGAAGTATTGAAAAAAGCTTACTTGATTTATAGAAATTATATTCTGTCATTTGAAGAGGACTTTTAAAATAGTAATGATAATGATAAAGACATTCTAGTAGCTTTATTTGTCCGTTAACTATAAAGGGCATCAAGAGTCCCCATTCAACAATGTAACACTTATCAAAATTTCCAAGGTAAACACATGACATTATTTTTCCAGCTCTGTGAAGATGTCATTTGAAGTTTTCTTTTATTTTCCAAAATATTTAAGATAAAATGTTAAGATAAAAAGTTCACATCATTTCCTATTCTTTCCAATGATAGTAAAATCTGAGTATTAGCAAAAGGAGAGTATTTTCTGACAACCCACTGTTAGGGGGTTTAGAGAAAAGAGTTTGCAAATAAAGAAAATAAAACAACCAATCTCTTGCCTATGTCAGATATATTCATAGGTGTTTTGAAATAGAGGCCAGAACAAAATTGCATTTGTGAACAGGTGAAGAGAATATCTTTTAAAATTTTACTTTCTGATCGCCTGAAATGATATACAAAGCAAAATAAAGTCCAGGAATATTACGCTACCTTTGGTTTAGGATTTTAAAATCTCTGAAGAAAAGAATAATTTGTTGGATTCAGTGAATAATAATAATAGATTATTGTCAAATAACCAACCTTTGCACATGTGTGTTCTTTCTCATAGCTGAGCTATCAATTCCCTTGTTTTTAGGTAGCCTACAGATATTTTCAGGGTTTAATTTTAAAATATGCCTTTATGAGATCTCTATTTTTATCAGGATTTATTGTTTTTACACACATATTTTATTCTTTTTTAAAAATTTTAAATTCTAGTATAGTTAACATACGGTGTTATAATAGTTTCAGGTGTACAATATAGTGAGTCAACAATTCTATACATTACTCAGTGGTCAACATGATAAGTGTACCCTTAATCCCCATCACCTATTTCACCCATTCCCCCTCCTCTCCTCCCTTCACCATCAGTTTGCTCTCTACATTTAAGCATCTGTTTTTTGGTTGGTGTCTTTTTTTGTTTGTTTTGTTTCTTAAATTCCACACATGAGTGAAATCATGTGATATTTGTCTTTCTAATTGGCTGATTTATTTCACTTAGCATCATGCCCTCTGGATCCATCCATCAATGACAAGAATTCATTCTCTTTTGTGGGTAATATTCCATTGCATATATAAACCACTTCTTTACACATTCATCTATCAGTGGACACTTGGGCTACTTCTATAACTTGGCTATTGTCAATAACACTGAGTAAACATAGGGGTCCATATATCTTTTTGAATTAGCATTTTTGTATTCTTCGGGTAAATAACCAGTAGCGGAATTATTGGATAACATGATAATTCTGTTTTTAATTTTTGAGGATTTGCCATGCTGTTTTCCACAGTGGCTGCACTCGTTTGCATTCCCACCAGTAGTGCACAGGGGTTTTTTTTTCTCTACATCCATGCCCACACTTGTTGTTTCTTGGGTTCTTGATTTTAGTCATTCTGACAGGTGTGAGGTGGTATCTCATTATGGTTTTGATTTGCATTTCCCTGACGATGAGGGATGTTGAACATCTTTTCATATGTCTGTTGGCCATCTGGATGTCTTCTTTGGAGAAATGACTGCTCATGTCTTCCACACATTTTTTAATCAGATTATTTGGGGGGTTTTGGTGTTGAGTTGTAGAAGTCCTTTATAGATTTTGGATACTAACCTTTTATTAGATATGTCATTTGCAAATATCTTCTCCCATTCAGGAGGTTGCCTTTTAGTTTTGTTGATTGTTTCCTTCACTGTGCAGAAGCTTTTTATTTTGTTGAAGTCCCAATAGTTTAATTTTGCTTTTATTTCCCTAGCCTCAGGAGACATATCTAGAAAAAATGTTGTTACTGCTGATGTCAGAGAAATTACTGCCTGTGTTCTTGTCTAGGATTTTTACGGGTTCAGATCTCACATTTAAGTCCTTAATCCATCGTGAGTTTATTTTTGTGCATGGTGAAAGACAGAGGTTCAGTTTCATTCTTTTGCATGTGGCTGTCCAGCTTTCCCAACACTATTTGTTGAAAAGACTGTCTTTTTCCCCATTGCATATTCTTGCCTCCTTTGTTGAAGATAAATTCCGACCAAAAAAGTGTGGGCTTATTTCTGGGTTTTCTATTCTGTTCCATTGATCTATGTGTCCATATTCATGCCCATACCATACTGTCTTGATTACTACAGCTTTGTAGTATATCTTAAAATCCAGAATTGTGATACCTCCAGTTTTCTTCTTTTTTAAGACTGCTTTAGCTACTTAAGTTCTTTTGTGTTTTTTCAGGATTTATTCTCAATTTCTGAAAAGAATTGCTTTTGTTTATAGTTATCAAACTCAGGTTGTATGCCTGTATCAATTTATGTCTTTTGGGATCCACTGTTGGATTCTTAAGTCATTGACAATGCAATCATTTTTAAGGAAATGATGAGATATCTTTGTAAGAATGCTATTCTTTGGTGACAAAGCTTGGTGATGTTTTCCTTTGATTCTTTTTCCAATCTGACCTTAAAGTCTCCATTCTTGATAACTTAATGCCTTGGGGGTTATAATTGCCATGACAAATACAACAGAAGAAAAGATGACTATGCATAATTAAGATAGATAATAGCATGGAGAAATAAATGTCTCCTATGAAGTTTGAACATGCCAAGAGATGTTTTATTCACCAGTTAACTGACTTTTCCTTTATCAAGATTCCTAAAAGTGGAACTGAAGTTAAGTGAGATTGGGATTTTAGATACAAATAATGTGAAAACAATTTTTATGCCCTGACTTTCTGCTAACTTCATGATTTTGAATAGCATCTGTGTCTATTGGGAATAATTTGAGTCTACTGTTTGAGGGTTTGCCATAAAACATGTACTGAAGAAATAAAGTGGACTATTACTATATACTGTGATTTTTCTCCACGGTTTAATTTTTAAGCTACTGTGGGATGTGTACTTATTTTGAACGACACGTGGATAGGCATTGTCTTAATCTGAGACTCCATATCCATTGTTGGTAAACATTTACATTGTTAAACAGACCTCCCCCAATACTGGAGAGACAAGATAAGAATAGAATCATATATTATATATACACCATACGTCTAAATATTTAAAAGATATAAACTCAGGTATCAAACTTTTAATTAAATTTATTCAGCCCTCCTACTTTTTCAAATAAACTTTCATACCAAAAGAGAATTTGTGCAAAGATATGATTTTTATATATTGAAAGTTGAGTAGATATGAAAGACAACTGAATTTAATCATTTTTGCCCATGTTTACATATTTTATTTCTGAATCAGATTTTTTGAAAAATAATTATATACATACATATGTTATTTATTTCATAACATTTCTACTCTAATTATATTGCTGTAATCAAAATTTTTAAGTTATTTTTGTGTGTTGACAGTAATGATATAAAGGATTAGAAGTATACTCATTGAATACGTCTCAGTCAAGATGTAAATTAAAGTGAATATAAAGTATTAAAAGTAGTTTTTATATATGATTTTAAGAAAGTATATATTTTTTCTAAAATATTAAATGTATCTCATTAAAATTAAATGCAAATGCACATTTTAATTTACATGTATCAAATGTACTAATAAAATTATTTAAATATTTTAAATTCTGTTTTAAACATTTATTTAAAAAAGTTAATTGAAACTTGTTAAATATTTATTTTTTAAAATATTCTAGCACTCAGTACCCATCTGGTTTTCGATGTAAGGGGGCAATATTATGCCTTAGGCATGTTACCTGACTGAGCACATGTATACAAACTTATGGGTAATAGGAACTGTTTAATATTGCTAAATAATTGCAAAAGTTACCACAGGCCACTTCTGTGGATAGTAATCTAATCTGCAAGTACCTTAGAACCACAAATTGGGACACAAAGAGAAATACAAAAGGATGCTGTCAGCCCTACTGGGAACTAATATTTCAGGCTGCAAAAAATTCATTGCATATATGCTGAGAAGAAGGATTTGGTAAGTTCATTCCTTTGTCCTTTTTTCTTAACGTGCTCGCCTCCAAATCTTCTCTGCACTTAGAAGCAGTATCTCCAACGGCACACTTCACAGACTTTTGAAGATACAGGGCAAGCGATGTGATGATGGGTTTCCCTGGGGCTTAAGTGGAAAGCACGTATTTAGGGCTTCAGGTGTAGCTCTGGTTTTGGAGCTGAGCTCTGCGTCCTGAGTGATGTAGGTGCTTATGTTTTCCCTGATACATTTTTATTTTCTGCTTGTGATATTCAGAGTCCTTTAAAATCGGGCCCAAGGCAGGGGTCATGGTTGCTCAGGTTTCAGGCCAGAGTTTTGTTGTGTTTGTTTCATTTGTTATTAAATATACAAAGAAATCAGTTTGGTAATCCAACATAGGGCATATTCAGCCAAGACATATATTAATGACGGAACAGGTCAAACTCACTGAAACTGGGTTTTCTCGTAAGGAAAAAGGAATTTTGGTTCCTTTCATAGACACTATTATATGACTTGCATTTATGTAAAGTAAAATTGACATGTTTTGAAGGCAAATGGCTTTTGTGCCTACAACACGGACATTTGTAATTAATATCTGTAGATCAATATGGGGCATCGTCGAAGATTACCCTGTGTGGTGTTGAGAAAATTCTCCTCCAAGAATTCTATGTGTTTTGCAAAAATGTTGTAAAGTCATGTTTCGATTTAATTATTGATAATTAACATGATGCTAAGTACATCCTCTGCTGAGGAAAAGCCATGCTTTCATACGAAGGACAAAAAAAGGAAAGGATAAAAACAAACAAACAAACAAAAAGAACTAGAAAACATACCAGCAAGCCAAATGGCAAAAGTCTGGCGACTTATAAATCTGCCAAATACGTCCTGCTGCTTTACAGTGTGGCCACCTGCCAAATAGCTCTGCATTGCATCCTCAATAGGTTTGACAAAAGGAAGTGCAGAGCGACTTCACTGTAATGCTATGGCTCAATTAATAAACACTCGTTTGGAACACCTTTAATTGTTGAAATTGAGGATCCTGTCTGGTAGGAATGTGCAGTCTTGTAGCCTAACAAGAACAGAGCTAATTCTGATTAGACATTTTAAGATACCTGTTTTCAAACATCTCTTTGTTTATGACTTATGTGCTCAAGACCCGTATTTTAGTTAAAGGGCAAATAAAGTACAAGCCCTAGAGGGGTGGGTTAGTAATAAATAGAGCATAAGCACAAATTCCTTCTGTTCCACATTTGAAAAATTTATGATTTTGAATGTAAACCAAATGAATTTTTCAGGAGTAAGGCTTCCATCAGAATCTAGCGTGCTCCCATTATATTCCTGAAATCGGTTACACATAAGGCGGTCCAAATGTCCAAAGCAAACCACATCATTCTGTTGTTTTCATAATCGTAAGTTAAGAGAAATCCTAAGTGAGGGGGAATAAAAGTTTTGAAGAATGGAACACTGGAGGGAAAAATAAACAAGAAAAATAATAGCAAAATATTCAAAAGAACTACACAGGACAGAAATGTTTAAGCTAGAATCATGAAATATTTGTGATGGGTGTTACAAATGGACGTGTTGGAGGTGATGTAACCCAACTCTTAATTTTAGATATGAGCTAAATGAGGGCTTAATGATTCTAGTTTGGTGCTCTTAGCACTGTTTGTAAACGATGTTCATTAGAAACATCTAGAGAGCATGTTAAAATGCTCATTTAGAGTCACAGTGATTCATGTGTTTGGAGTTGAATAGCAGAAAGACACATTTCCAATGGATGTCCTAGGTGACTCTCGGGCATGTGGTCCATAAGCTTCACTTTTAGAAACTTTTCAGGACCCTACATAACTCCTCCGCGCAGTTGATAACACTGAAGGTCATGAAGGTTAGGAGGAAGATGGCTGAGTAGTAAAATGTAGACATGCAAGAAAATGAGCATATTAATGTTTCTCAACTGCCACGACCCCAGGAAAAATGAGTGAAGAGGTGAGTGCAGAGGAGTAATTCCAAATATGATACCAGTATTTCCATTCTGACCCTTGAGGTGAGACCCTTCCATTTCCAGTTCATACCCAGCATCATTCCCCATTGCCTCCTTTATTTCTCACGTTCTATGTGTATTTGTGAGTGTGTGTTAATATCTGTCTCTCCCTCAACACCCATGGACTCCTTTCAAGGAAACAACTGTTTTACTTTTTCACTTGTTCTTCACCGTTCTCCCCTCACTCCCAGAACTGTTCACGTACACGTATTTCATAAACAACGTACTATGAAGAAGACCTCTTCCCAGAACTTGTCTCTCAGAATGTCTTTGTATCAAGAAATCAGATACCCTTCACGTTGAAATTGAGTGAAGCTAAATACACCCACATGCTGGTGGTCTGGGAAGATAGTTCTAAAACAGGGATTCATACCTGAGCAGATATCTATGAATGCTGAGATAGATGATCAAGGCTGGAATAACTTGTAGATCAATGCTTCTAGGTATCACTTGAAGGCAACTGGTGAGGCCTTCTATCCACATGTGTAGCCTCTAAGATATTCGTTAATGCCTAATATTCATTACTGTGAGTTAAGGCAGTTCCCTTGTTAAAATCCAAATAGTCTTGGGAAAGAGAACATATTACGTCATACTAGTATCACCAGTAATAACAAAATATCTGTTAGTTCACCGATAGTAATAGTAATGGTAGGTAATAAATATATATCAGTAAATGATGAATAAGTAAATTAACGTTTGCTGAGGGCAACTGAAATTATGCAGTTTATACAAGACTAAAGATTAAATCCAACAGCCTGTTCAGTTCTTTTGATTCCACGCTGCAGCCTAAAAGAGTAGATGTTTCAGGATGGGGGAGTGGAGGAGAGGCTCAGTAAGGTGGCATAGAGGAGGTGTGTGCTATTCTCAGAACTTTTTCTGTTGGCATAGAATTAGCAGTATTTACCCAGTTAAGGATATAGATAAGTGAATAAGGTCGATGTGGGCTTTCCATTAGCTATAGAAAAAATGTCACATGCACAACAGACACTTTCATAGTCCTTCCATGGCTTCTAGGAGCATCCCTAGGTGAGCGGAATTAACTGGGATGGGTGGGTATCCATGAAAAAAAAAACTCTACACTCATTTGAATATTTCCTGCTTCATTTATTTACTTATTTATAGCACCACATCTCTCTGATAGCAGAGGGAAAAGAGCTAACTTAATACATTTGTGTTTAGGGTAACAGAGAGGGGAAATAACATAACAACAGTTATGTTTACATTTCCTTTTGGAAGAAGTACCCCAATAATGGAATTACCAGGGCAATTGATCTTTCTGTATTCAGTTACTTCCCAAACTCAATTTTTTTTTGTATAAAATGTAGGTAATGATATTCCTTAATAAAATTCTTGAGGTAATTCAGTGAGGTAATATCTGTAATAGTAACATAGTTCTTGGCTCAAGGTTAGGGTTTAATTAATGGTCACTGTGATTATGATATAGGTGGGCTGTAAATAATAAACCATAGCAAAAGCAATAGTGATTGTCCATATTCCATACTTTATTGAGTTGTTTAGGCAATAAATGAAGGAAACATCTTTCAGATTCTCTCTGTGAACAAGAGTCTTAGGATTTTCGAGTATGTGGATAATTAAATTGTTTGCATTTTAAGCAAAGGATAGAACACGTGGGTATTTGTGTTATTTTAAGAAAGTACTGTCTAATTACTACTCATCAGCCATACTGGGAAAGTTGAAGGCTAGGTACAGAATTCAAACATCCTTCGGGTGGAATCACATCTTAAAATCCACTGGTCAGAAGCTGAAACTGAACTCTACTTTTGGTAGGCAATTAAAATATTTCTGTTCATCTTTAGGACTTGTAATGTATGAATGGTCATAAATAAGCTAGCCAAACCATAAGAGACTCTTAAAAACTGAGAATAAACTGAGGGTTGATGGGGGGTGGGAGGGAGGGAAAAGTGGGTGATGGGCATTGAGGAGGGCACCTGTTGGGATGAGCACTGCTTGTTGTATGCAAACAAATTTGACAATAAATTTCATATTAAAAAATAAAATATTCTCTAAAAACATAAGCTAGACATTTGAAATAAAAAACTTAGTTTCAAAACTATTCTTAGAAAAATATATAAATAGTTTTAAAATGATTATGCAAACTAAAACAATTATGTAGATCTTACTTTTAGCTGAGTTTGGGCTTTATCCCCCTGTAATCAGTAGCTAGAAATTTTATAGATAGATCTTATAAATATACTTATTCTTTTCCATAAGCCTTACTTCTGTGCAACATATCTATGGAAAGCCATTACTATATAATTCTTTTTTTTTAATGTTTATTTATTTTTGAGAGAGAGACAATGTGTGAGCAGGGGAGGGGCAGGGAGGGGCAGAGAGAGAAGGAGACACAGAATCCAAGGCAGGCTCCAGGCTCTGAACTGTCAGCACAGAGCCTGATGGGGGGCTCGAACTCACGATCTATGAGATCATGACCTAAGTCAAAGTTGGACACTTAACTGACAGAGCCACCCAGGCACCCCAGATTTCTTTTTTGTTTGTTTTCATTTATTTGTTCACTTTGAGAGAGAGAGAAAGAGCACAAGTCGGGGAGGGGCAGAGAGAGGAAGCAGAAGTTGGATGCTTAACCAACCAAGCCACCAGGGGCCCCCTATAATTCTTGCAATTGGGAATTTTTTATTGTATTTGCTATAGTGGGAAATTCTCTGAACCCTGGATCACAGGGCCTGTGATTTTATTACCATTCTACATCTAATACCAGAAGGCACCAGGGTGCCTTCCTTACACTGAGACTCAAATTTTTAAAATGAGCGATATGGTTCCTATCTACTTTACAGAGTCAAATGAGATCATAAGTGTGGAATGCTTTGAAAAATCTGTAGCGTGTGGTAAAATGGAAAGTTTACATGAGTTTGCACACCACTGAACAGAAACAGTTTGGTCCACAAGCTGATTACCATCTTCTTCTTTGCATATCAAAATCTGGCCCAGCCCACGAAGTCTTTCTTCCTTGTGTGTTTCAGCCTCAGTTATCTCATTTCTCTCTGGATTCATTTTACATTACTTTGTGCAACTTGAGGTCCAAATTGTTTTTCCAATGCGTTGTGTCTAAGGTAAAGGCTGTACCTGATGTATGATTTTATACCTAACAGAGTCTAGCAGAGCACTTGGCACCCAGTACGTAGTCTGTAGTGGTAAGCATGCATTTACTGGCTGATGACGAGATGTTGCCGGATTTGAAATCTCACAGCACACAACTTTCGCCGGCAGCAAGAGAAGCTAGGGAATGTTGGGGCAATGGGAAGACAAGAGAAGAGCAAAAGTAAATGAAGAAAACTAGTAAATGGAGAAATGATGAATGAGAGAACAATGGAAAATTAATTCAAAGCCACAGGTCAAATTCAAGGCAATGTATTGAATAGGAGATTTTTAACCAAGAAATGATAATGTGTAATTTTATTAAATTTCAGTTTTAAGCAGATGTCTAACAACAAAGTACCAAAGATGCAGTAAGATATGTAAAAAGGATGAGAGATGAACTACTATTTCACATGCCTGTTATGTGTCAGGGTCTGGAAAAATGCTTTATATGACCTCCAATTGAAGAGAAAGGATGTCATTTTCTGTTAAGCTAGAGAGATAGGACCAGGGTGCAAACAACTCTACTGATGATTCTTGGATTAAGACAGATGGGGCAATTCTGGGATTTAAATTTTGTGCTTTTTTTTTTCCTCCTTCAATATTAGGAATTATAAATGGAGGACAAGCATATTTGCCAACGCTCACTGAAAGAGCCCAAGAAAGCTGAAAAACTAGGTAGTGAGAGATACCAGGAAATATTTCTACAATTGCTGTAAAATTTGCAAGGGTCATGCACGATCTCTGCAAGTCATAAGTAAACAGAGACATCACGCTGGGTTCTTTTACTTTCTATCAAGCTCATCGAAGTAAGTAGAATAAAACAAATTACAAAGACATATTTTTGAGAAGAGATGTTTGAACAATATAATGAGAAAGCAGAACGAAAGTGAAAAGCCGTGATTTTTTTTTATGGGAAGAGTGAGTCAAATAAATAGTCTTCTGTTTTTCTTCTAAGAAAAAGTTGAATTCTAATGGATCTTCAACTACATATCATCTTTTGGGAGCTATTATTTTTTATGTGGAGTAGTTGATAGAATGACATTTTCCTATTGAATCCAGATAAGAATAGGCCAAAACTGTAATTGTTTTCAGAAGTGGGAAGTCACCAAAAACGTATTGCAGTGGAGAATGTAAAAAAAAAAAAAAAGTATGTTTAAGCCAGGGGCGGGGGGAGATAGAGCAGTGACATTTTGAAAGGGAATGGGGTGTCATGAAAAGTTATTTCATGATAGAGGAAAAAACTCCATTGGCTTTGATTCTCACAGCAGATTCTCTTTCCTACCAAAGTCAGTGCTATCATTGAGCCAGATACTATGCAGGTAAATTCTTGCTTTTTTCATACTTGAGTTCCAACCAATCTCAAGATTTGTTTTCACATGGACTATAAATCAGTGGAGTAAAAGATACACACTAATAAATAACTTGAACCATCTAAGCTGGGAGATTTGAGATTCGAGCCAGTTGAAAAAAAAATGCATAAGCTAGTCCAAACTTGGTGGATATCTCTTTTATTTCCTTAAGTAAATTTTGCCAACTGCCAAATAGAAAAATTCTAATTTATTAAAGCTTGAATAAATAATTCACTCTCAGACACTGAATGATCCAAAACAAACAAGCCAGTTTGTATATTGAGTTATATGAACTTCTAAATGTCTTTCTTCATAAATCTAATGCTTTGCTGAAGTTAAAAAAAGCAGTGTTGACCCCTAAGGGCCCCACCATTAATTATCTCCCACTGCAGACATCATGTCTTCCCATTATTCTCCAGAATTTGTTTCCTCGTTATGGCGCTGTTAAGTGTTTGATCAGTTTGTTCTCTATTATGTCTGTAGGACTCTTCAGTAGGCATTGACCGGTCTTTGGTACAGTCTCAGTAGGTTTTTCTAGGATATTGTGATGCTTCTGTAAAGATGTTCTGTAAATATGTTATTTATTTTCTAATATAAATCTGTGGTAGATATTAACGTCTTCAGCTTTACTGATGAGGAGATTGAACTTCAGGCAGGTTGATTCATGGACAAGATCATTTTGGTCCCAAGTGCTGCACTCATTATGCTCCGTGAGGGTAGGGATGGTATCTCTTTCTCTTTCACTGCTTCACCGCCAGTTCCTACCACAGACATGGCTGCCGAGTGAGCACTCAGTGAACACTGGTGAAAGAATGAATTGGAGTAAGATTTCACCTCAAGTCTGTACAAGTCTAGAGCCATGGATTCACCCACTGCAGAAGTGGTTTCTGGGTTCCCAAGATCAATCCTTGCACATGAATTTTTAAGTCTTGGTGGTTACATGTGCACTATCCTCTATCCCATACCCTATACTGGCCTACTGAAGCCAGATTAGAAGCTAACTGAGAGTAGGTCCCATTCGTTTGCATTTCTAGTAAATGAAGCATTCCTTGGTTGGCCCACAATAAATACTTACTATTTGATTGAGAACTGATGCTAAAGTTTAATCTATTACAGAGCATTGTCTGTTTCACTAAAGCAATATTTCTATCACTATTCCCTGGCATGCTTCGTTCTTCTGTTATAATGACTGGCAATCATAATCATGATCATACTACCAGGATATGCTTGGTGTTAATGTTTCATTTTTTCTTCTTTATTCCCAGACATTTGTAGTGGTCAAACTTTTAAATCCTTGGAAAGGTGAACTGCCTATTTGTGGCAGGCTCCGTATTTTTGTTACGTACCCCACAACTCTTAAACAAATACAGAAATCCAAGGCACTCAGATTGAAAAATGAACATTTCCCACATTTAAAAGAGAAAGAGTTACATGTTTTTGAAGTTACGTACATTCTTTATCCCATTCGTAAGATCCAGAACCTATGGCTGGGCACAAAACAAGAGATTTTATACTATTCTGCTTATGGGTCTTCATTGTTTTTGCTTTTTTTTTTCCCACCCTCCCATCCCCACCCCATCCCCTCTGCTCTTTTTTTCTTCATAGTTTTGTGCTAACTTCAGAGCCGCAGGCATGTCATAGATCATAGATTTATATATATGAGCTAAGAGCAGGAATGCTAAAATGATTTCTTTCTCAGGCCTTTAAGATAGATGGTAGGTCAAGACACTTGAGTTCATAGCCAAACATACTAAGGCACAGAGCAACATGGCAGCAATTTGAGTTGTGAGTGCCAAAAGTGCTTGCTCAGCACTAACGAGAAATTGGAGAGCAGGATCAGTATAATCTCATATTCTTATTAAATTAAAAAAAACCACAGAGTAGTGCCAAGTTTATGACATGAACTGACAAGACCAAAAAACCAAAACAAAACCAAACCCAAAACAAGACACACACAACTCAGTTTTTCTAATCCTTCACCCTCAGTTTGCAGGCGTATGAAAGAATAAAAATAAGCCCCATGCCATGAGTTATAGATGAAGTATCCACCTTTAGCTTGGAATTTCCTGGCATTTTTTCAGCTTGTGACATAGACCTGATGTGATTAAACAAAGGTTTTTCTCCAAATTGAAAGTTTTCTTTTCAGAGCTGAACCTAATACGCTTTTTTCTTTTTTCTTTTTTTTTTTTTTAATGGGAGCAGATGCCTCTGTTTTCTGAGCTGGCCACCAGACTCTGAGGGATAAATGAAAAGTGGAGCCCTGTTCTGCTGGAGGCTAAGAAAATAGTCCACCATATTTGCCTTTCAAAATTGCATATTATCCCCAAGCTCCCCAGAGGCAGAGCCCATGTTCCTCTACAGGATGAGGCTGGGACAGAGGGTGGCTTCCCTTGGACAGGATTTCCCTTGGACTCACTTAGAGGAGTCCCCTGAGGAAGCCAGCCTTGGGTCCATGCTCATCCAGTGAACCATAGCAACACTCTTTCCAAGAGAGAAAGAAAGGGGGTTGGAGGGTACCTCTTATAGGAAAGTACAGAGTTGTCAAAATTACTATTGTTATTTTCTTTTTCCTAATGAGAGAATTGAACTAGAGAAATAGGGAGGCAGTGCTGAACTGAGTGAAACTGTAAACTCTCCTGGGAATCTCCTGGGCATACCTGGATCTGTGTCCTAGGGCACAGGCATCCGAGATTCTTTGCATCCTTGGCAATTTTGTGGGATAGGTCAGGTAGGGATGGGTTACAGGGCAAGCCCCTGGTATGCAAAGCCCTTTATTTATCCTAAGGTGGTTATTGTCACCATCACTGAAGAGCAAGAATTAGGCTGAGGCATCTGGGCCCGAGCAACCAACAACAAATAATGGGGGAGGGAGAAGAGGACCAGTGACAAACTTTACCCCAGTCCCTCCTTCTGTACGGAGAATGAAGGGAGCAGGGAAATTCTCCTTTCCTTTCAGCTGCTATGGTGTCAAACATACAGCGTAAGTATGTGATCTAAATTGTTCTGGAAAAGACTCCTTGCCTCTAAACTCTCTCATTGTTGAAATACCACCCCTTACAAATGTATTTATAGTAATAATTCTTTTTAAAATTTTTATTTTATTTTATTTTATTTTATTTTATTTTATTTTATTTTAGAGAGAGAGCACAAGCAGGGAAAGGGGGCAGAGAGAGAGAGAGAGAATCTTAAATAGTCTTGAAGCTCAGTGAGGAACCCAACTCTGGGCTCAATCCCATGACCCTGGGATCATGACCTGAGCTGAAATCAAGAGTTGGACACCCAACCCACTGAGCCACCCAGGCACCCCAGTAGTAAATAATTCCTTAATAATAATTTAAATAATTAATGATAATGAATTTAATAATTAGATAATAATTCAATAAATAATTCTGGTGAGGGTTGGAAGAAGGGGACTCATATCTTAGGGTAGATTCATTTAATAAAATTATTTTCTCTACCTGTATACCAACTGCACAAAGGAAAGTAAGGTATTGATTGATCGGGTGATTGAGAATTTGTTTCAGCAGCCTATAGCTGGGAACTTGAAGAATTCTTGCCCCAGTGATATGACCATACATACATCACCAAGCTTCCTGGGCTCACAATATGTGTTTGTGTCAACATGAAGGTGTTGGCCAACTTGGATGATCCCTAAAGTTCTTTCTAGGTCTGATAGTCTACGCTCTGATGGGGTACTGCTTTTTGAGAATGGGGATGGGCATAGGAGGTCATGTGGGCAGAGAGCTATGGAGTAGTGCTGAGCGTTTAAAATATGTGGTTTTCTATTGATAAGGACCACATTTCTCTAAAAATGTGTATCTGTACTTATTTATCTGTGAGACGTGTTTCTTTTTTTTTTTAACGTTTATTTATTTTTTTGAGAGACAGAAAGCATGCGAACAACTGAGGAGGGACAGAGAGGCAGAGGGAGAGAGAAATCACAAGCTGACTCCACGCTGTCAGTGCAGAGCTCGGTGTGGGGCTCAAACTCACGAACCCCGAGATCACGAC
Organism: Prionailurus bengalensis; assembly: GCF_016509475.1. NCBI lineage: Eukaryota > Metazoa > Chordata > Mammalia > Carnivora > Felidae > Prionailurus > Prionailurus bengalensis. Next base: position 102,126,056 of record NC_057349.1, on the reverse strand, counting down.
CTGAGCCGAAACCAAGAGTCGGATGTCTAACTGACTGAGCCATCCAGGTGCCCTAAGGGTTTATTATTTACAGAGAAACACCATTCACAGCACAGTTTGGTACGAGTGTGTGTCCTTGTGTTATTTGGTCACTATCTTGTTGTGGCTCTTCTAAAGCCTATCCCACTTACAATGTAAATTTTTACTAGTTAGTTCACAGATTCTTGACTTTGTGGGCTATAATGACTATAGTTAAATACGTATTAAGACACATTAAAACCTCCCATTAAGAAAAGCACGATGAATGGAAAATTGTTTTGCACCAAAATAAACTTTTATTAAAGTTAAATAAACTTACTTGGTTTCATCACCCACTTACTTTTCTGAATACTAATAAGCCACCCATTCAATAAAGAAATTATGTATGAAGATGTTCCATCAGGAACTGCAGGGTGCTTTGAGAATTTAACCACCACAGATCATATGGTTCTTGACCCAGTTCAAACGAAATAGCATAGATGTTGTGCTAAAAAGTGCTAGAATTGATTTGAGCCTGTTCTCTCATAGTTAACCTGTAAAAGCTTTTTGAAGCCTCTAGAATATGAAAGTTGGAGGTCCACAGAAGCAGCCCAATGTACCAACACCATCACAGACAGTCTGTAACTCTGGAAAATGTTGACAGCACTAAGGAATTAACCATGGAAAAAAAATTGCAAGTTCCCCCACTAGCTTTAGAAAATGATCCAGGGCCAGGAAGAGTAATGGAGTCTCTCCCGAAGGAAGTGAAGTGTGAGGGAGAGAAGTTTGACAGAAGAGCAGAATAACAGCAGTGGGGGATCATTGGTGACACGAGTCGGAATTAGCCATTCCCTTTCCATGTTCTTCAAGTTCTTCTTGGGGGCCTGTTACAGCAGTTACCAATTACCTATAATACATTCAGCTACGGACACGAGCATCTCCCCAATGCCCTGATGCCTCCTCAAACAAGGGAATGGGGTCATATGTTTCCGTACCCTCCATACCTACTGTTCCAAACATCGACATGCTGATCATTGAAGCCACTTGTGTCTTTATGCCTCTGAACCATCTCGCCCGTCACTCACCATGCTTCAGTCACACAGGGTTGCTGTCTATTTTTGAACACGAGATTCAGTCATGCACTTGCTCTTTCTGGAGCAGCCAGTGCTCTGCCCCAGGGGGCCTGGCTCCTTCGGGTCAATCTGGTATCAGTCTAAATGTCTGTTTCTCAATGAGGTCTTACGTGACCTCCTACCTAAATTTGCACCCACCCTAACACCCCTGATCTCTACTATATCATCATGTTTTGATGTGATTTGGAGCATTTTTTCCCTTGTAAATATTATGGCTTGTTCATTTTCCTTACACGCTTGTTTGTCGTTTGCTTTCTGTCATGTCATTCCCTCCTTGCTAGAATGGAAGGTCCGCGTAAGCAAAAATCTTGCCCATTTTGTTCTTCATCGCAGTCCTAGTCCAGAATAAGGGCCAGGGCACAGCAGCTCTCCACGAATAATTGATGATGGAATAAATGAGCCCATATCTACATTTCCAGGTGCATTCCTGAACTCCACCTTTAGTGAGAGGCATATAATACCCCTGTTGTTATGGAAATGGATGAAGGTGGTGAAGGAAGACAAGTAGAAAATGTGGTTGGTCTCAGTTCCCTTACCTGTCTTGCCCACCCACCACCAGACACAGAGCATGTGGGAAGTGGTCTATATGGGAATGCTGGGAGGTTGGAGCACCCCTTCCTCATTCCACTATTCTTGGTATCATGGCCTGACAAATGATATTAGAAGTTGAATATGAAAAAGGTCCCTGTCCAGAGCTGTTCACGAGTTGTTTAACTGGGCTTACCATTAGCATTGGTTTAGATCAAACTGAGGGTGCCTTAGTAGGCTGACCTTTTTCCTGGAGCTCTGGGGAATTGGGAAATGGCCTGGGTGCATTTAAATGTTTCCCTGATATGTGCTCACACACACACACACACACACACATATACACACCACCCTGGCATATGCTTTGGGACATACCAAGACTCTCCGATATCGAAAAGCTTGAAATATATTTGGGAAGGGACAACGTATCTACAAGGAGAATGAGATTATTTATTTATTGTAATGTTTTATTTATTTTTGAAAGAGGGAGAGAGAGAGAGCATGAGCAGGGGAAGGACAGAGAGAGAGGGAGACACAGAATCCAAAGCAGGCTCCACGCTCCCAGCTGTCAGCACACAGCCTGACGTGGGGTTCGAACCCACAAATTGTGAGATCATGACCTGAGGTGAAGTCGGATGCTTAGCCAACTGAGCCACTCAGGCACCCCTGAGATTATTTAAAGAAAAGACTTAAGAAATATTAAGCAATGTAACAATATATGCAAACATGACAAGTGAGGGTTAAAGACACTAATGACTTCAGAAGCAAGGAGAGATGACTGTGAGTATAAATGATGAGAGAGGTTTTCATCCACAGTTTACCAAGCATAGGGGATGCAGTGAGGCTGGGAGAAAATAGCTTTTCCAATTAGACTGGAACTCAATATTCATCAAATTTTTCCTTTTTTGCAAGGTACTGTGAGATCCAAAGTTGAATCGCATTCAATTAGCAGCAATTAACCAACATATCATTTAAATTTTAAAATAATAGGCTAAAGGATAAAATGTTTTTATATTCTTTACTACGGTTTTTATAAGAGAAAAGAATGACTCCCAGCTCTATTTGCCCATTTGCAGATTTATATCTGTCTCTTGATGTTTCTGAGCCTGATTTTTAGACACAGATTAAATAGTTCCTTCTTTCTTCTTTTCACATATGTTGCATTTCTTTTTCCCTTTAGCAACCAGTAGGAAAAAGAAGCCTACCCCAGTCACATTTCTTTTCTTTTAAGTTTACCAGCTGTAATGAAAATCTTGGAAAGAGAAACTTGAAACAAATTTTTTAAACGAGATGGCAGGGTTATCTGGTGATTTTTATTCTCTGTGCTCTCAGTGTCACCCAAGATCATAATGTGCATAAGTGCACACAATTATAGGTGCATAATTGGGAATGAGGTCCTGACTTGCCGCAGTGTCTCGGGCAAGTTTGGGGAATGTGCTTTGGGCGGCTCTCCACAGCTTTTCTGTAAGATGCTGGCCCTCTTCTAAGAGTTCCCCTTCACGGCTGCATGGGCTTTTTCAAATCATTAGAGAATACTGCTAGATTCGTCTAGCGTCTTCACACAGCGCTCTTTAGGACTCTATCGCTCTAAATTAATATAACTTCCAAAAGGGAAATCCTTGTGACTTGAGAAAATGCAAAGTACAGGCAGAACAAAGTGATTTGGTTAATAGAAGCTCTCCTCTGAAAAAGACAATGCAAATCTGCTCTTTGATTATCTAGACAAATTTGATACGTTTCAGTTTTCATTCAATTGCAGTTCTCCCGTAGGGAAATTTTTTATCGCAGATTAGTGGGATGAGAGTTTCTAGGGTCATCCCTGAATAAGACATTTGCCGGTTGAATAGCTGTTACAGCTGAATTCTCTATCAGAAAGAGTGCAGTAGGCAGCTGAATATTTTATTGCCCTTTCTCAGTCTAGTTAACAAGGGAGAATAATCCATTGGGAAGTGCATAAATACATATTCAACTTATACTGTAGAAATTTTGAAAGCGTTTCTGGAAATGCCATGGGCACTTTATGGACTGGGGACTCTTTCAATTTGCAAATTTAACATTTATATCATAACCATGAAATTTTTGATGACCTTGGGAAAAAAAATTCACTTGTTTCTCAAAACTTGTGTCTGAAACGAGTTAGCGTCATGAAACTCCCCTTTATGGGGAGACAATTTTATAAAATCTAGGGCTTACAGTTGAATTGAGACCATTTATATCCTAAATCATATTTATTTATACCTGGCATATATTTCCTGGCTTAGACATCTCTTTTATGATCTCTAATCTGTAAGGACTAAGCGTACAGAAAGTGCATAGGATTGCATCCAGAGCTTATGTTACTAATGGTACATTGCACTATTTGATTCTCGCAGGGTAAAATGAGAAGTACCTGGGGCCCCTGCTGCATGTATAACTGATCTATTCTGACAGCCGCCACCTCTTAAGACAACCACTAAGATACGTGCTATTAACTCTTACCATAGCTCAGCACAATTTGCTAGTTTCCAATATTATTCATTCCATGGAATTTCTTTATTTACATATAATATAATGACATTCCTACTTATTACTACCTCCTGGAGATGTGTCAGACAACAGCTTTAATTATATAACAAGAACACTGCTTCATTTTTATGAGAGTTTCTTTTCCCTTGTGTGGTCCTCCAAATGCAAGGTATACCTTGCAAATCAAAAATACCTTTGGTACAACAAACCCATTGAGTTGAAACAGAAGCTCAAGAAAAATATCAATTAACTACAATGGGATTACTGTGATATATTACATATTATGTAGAATACAATATAAATATTATATATGTATGTATATATATATACACATATATATACATATACATATATACATATACATATACATATATATACATATTTTATATACATATACATATATGTACATATACATATACATATATATATATATATACATATTTCTTCTCTCTTCTTCTGTCCTATAGTGGTGAATAGAAGTTAAAATTCAATCCAGGTATAAAAAGGAACACTTGTTTATGTAAAACCTTACTTGCTAATCTTAAATTAAATTTGCTTGTTTATCTTAAATTGACATGTATTAACCTTAAAATGCAGGATCATTAGGTATTCTTAATTCATGAAAATCATGGAATTACATCATCAAAGAACTGGAAGGTGGAGGGAAGGAACTCTTTGATAGAGGACAGCTGATGTGACCAGTCTTAATATTTCTGTATTTCAAGACCCTAAGAGATATTTTGGTTCAAGAGTTCCTATGTAGTGTCAAGCTTATGTTTGAGGAGAGTGGTGTCATTTCTATTGTTTCTATAATTCAACAGTTTTAGTTCCCAAGTCTTCCAAATTTGGGGGGGCCAACATTCCTTTAACTGTGAACAAGAAGAAATAGAACTTCTATTTCACAAAGCTTTTCTTCCCGCCCAGCCTTTCATATTTTTATTAGATATGAGACAATATAGCCAGTCTGTAAGCTACATATCATTTCTATTTCAGAGGCGAGGAAACTGGGACTCGGAAAAGCAAAACAAATGCACACAGTCACGGTTATGAAACAAAGCTGGGATTTAAATGTAGGTCTCTCTGATTATAAAACCCATGCTGTGTCTCCTGTGGGATGCTGCCAGTGACTCCAGAGCCCTTTGCTTTCTTCCATTATTCTCAGTCCTTTAAAAATTTAATCACTCTTTGACATCTCTCTGAATGTGCTCTGAAGTTTCCAAGTCCTGGTTGAGCGTGGGGCCTAGCTCTGGGAGGACCCCTCCACTAAGGGGCAATTCCATCTCTGGAGCAACTTCCTACGTTTTCAGCAAAATGTGGTTGAGATGAATATCCAGGTCAGGCTTAAAGTGGAGCAGGGAGGGAAACAGATGGCCCACTGGGCACATCTGTGGCCCAAGGAGTGTGGGTGTGTTAGCTTGAGCTATTGTGTTTGTAACTATACGTGGAGCCAGAAGGGGCCAGGGTGGGTCTAAGGGAAACTGAGACTTACTTGCATTTGTCTGAGGAGGTGAGGAGTTGGTGGCCACAAGTTGATTTCCCTGTGGGTTTATTTGGCCTAAGGGGAGGGGGGAGGTATTCCGAGAGTCTTTGTGTGGTAGAAAGGTCCCTTAACATCCTCGTCCAGGGTATATGAGTAAAACTGAAGAAGTGGGAAGGTCTCCGTGAGATCATGAGAGGAGTGGATAAAGGGATTTGCAGTGACTAGGGGTGACGTGGTTCGGTGATGGGATGATCTCTCCACTCTGGGGAGGACAGCACGCCCTGGTGACACTACAGCTGGCAGCATTGGGTGCACTGGGCCTGTTTCCAGGAGCACCAAGGGCACCATCAGCAATGGCGGTAAAGTAGCATTTTGGTGAGGGGTATAAGAGCATAAGGAAAGAATGCGCTAGAGCCTACAGACCATTACAGGGGCATACTTAAGGCAGCTTCGCCGATTCCCAGAAACATCCAGAACAGACTTCAAAGAGACTCCACTGGAGTGTATATGCGAGTGAGAGATTTGGGTTTTTTCTTTTAACTCTTAACCTGACCACACCTGCAACTATGATACATTGAACTACCAGAGTATTTGGATCATGAGTTATGAAGACTGTTACACCTCTCAAAGCAAAACTTCGGTGTCGCAGAAATTAGTGACTGGAAGTTTGTTAAGAATTCAAGTAAACCAGAGATGCCTGGGTGGCTCGGTTGGTTGAGAGTCCAACTCTTGATTTTGGCTCAGGTCATCATCCTAGGCTCGCGGGATAGAGCCCCACATTGGGCTCCGTGTTGAACGTGGAGACTGCTTAAGATTTGCTCTCTTTATTTCTCTGTCTTTCTGTCTGTGTTTCCTTTTGCCTTTTCTGCCCCACTGGTGCTCTGTCTCTCTCAAAAAAGTGCTGAACATGAAGACTGCTTAAGATTCACTCTCTTTATTTCTCTCTCTCTCTCTGTCTCCTTTTGCCTTTCTCCCCCACTGGTGCTGTCTCTCTCACTCTCTCAAATAAAAAAGTAAAAATTAAGAAGGAAAAAAATTCAAGTAAAGCCAGAGGATTATGGCTTTCTGCGTTGCAGAGGAGGACCCACGTTTTCTGGCTACAAGTTGGCATTGGTGATATAAAGAAATCACAGGTCATGGGATTTCTAGCACTCTGTTCTAAAAGCATTACTCAGCTGCTGCTTCCCCTGTGTCTTCCACATTCCTTTCAGAGGAGAAGGAGTTTCCACTGTTAAGTTAGTATTTTTAAGACACCCAGACCAACAGTTTTGTCTGCTTTCTGCCCTATGGCTTATGTAACCAGAAATTATGACAGTGGCAGAGCGCGCTAATGAAGAAAACACCTTCAAATCTGCAGCTCTTGCTTTCAAGCGTTTTTTTTTTTCTTTTTATCCTCATTGATTCCAAATTCTTCCCCTGTGGTTTCTGTGTAGGAAAGTTATTTCCTAATCTGTTGTTTTGGACCTTAAATATTTAATAGAGTGTAGCTTCAATCATCTTATTGGAAATTCTGTTGAATGTTTGAGAAGTTTATCTGGCCTATGTCCTGTTGAGTCAGCATCAGGACACCTACTACCTCGGGGAGCCTGGGTGGCTCAGTCGGTTAAGCATCTGACTCTTGATTCCAGCTCAGGTCATGATCTCATGGTTCATGAGATGGAGCCCCGAGTTGAGCTCTGTGCTGACAGTGCAGAGCCTGCTTAGGATTCTCTCTCTCCCTCTCTCTCTGCCCCCCACCCACCCATTTGTGCACATTCTCTCTCTCTCTCTCTCTCAAAATAAATAAATAAACATTAAGAAAAAAAGACACTTAATACCTCTGTGAAGAATTCAGCAATTATAGATTCAATAGAAAACCTCAAGTAAGGAGGAAGAGAAAAAGTTGAAATGGAACAGAGTATGTGTGTGTGTGGAAACCCATGTGGTATGTCTTCCTTTTCGGTTCCAGGAAAGCATGGAACCGTTAGTCACATTTGAACACATATCCCTGAAAACAGGACTAAAAGGAGAGATAGATACTTGGAGTATCCGAGACCAGGCCTTTAGAAATATGAGGGAGAAATCCATAGCTAGCTAGACAATGGTAAATTATTGTAGGATACAAGTGAAATGGCTATTAATTTCCACTGTACTTCATGATAGAAAAAAATTCAAGTCTCTCTCTCTCTTTTAAGGAAAGAAGGAAAGACACCTAACCCACTGTTTCTCAAAGTGTGTTCTGGGAAATATCAATTCTGCCAGATGCTGACTAGAAACAAGTTTGTTGGCCAAATAAGTTTGGGAAACACTGTTACATAAGGACAGTCACATTTCTGCACCCCTGGAATTCTCAAGAGTTTAATAAACAAATAGACTCTGTGACTCCCCCACTGGAGAATATAGCTCACATGCACTCGACTTTTTCTGTGAGGTCAGTGTTAGGGCTAGTGAAACCACTTTGAGTTGGCTCACTGGAGAGCCACTTATTAGATGAGACTTATCCCAGGAAATTATAGGATCAAGAAAACTAACAGAAGAACGATGTGTTCCCACTGAAACCGTTGGTACATTAAACACTGACAGTATTCTTCACGGCGAAGTCTCGAAGTTATTTACATCTGAAGAAAATCATTTCCAACAAGTTATCTAGAACGAATGTTCCTGAAACATGAGGTACTGCTTCGGTGCTCATAACCGCGCTCTAGACAGTCAAGCTTGAAACTACAACTGTACAACCGGCTTGAAGAACTTACTGTGCCCTCCTTAGGAGATTTCAGGAACACAGATGATGGGTAAGGATTTTTTTCACACCACGATAGCAGAAGAGAAGAATTAGCATGTGTGATGTAGGTGCCTGGCATTAAGCTTTTGGTTGCGGAGGCATCTGTTTCACAGACTTCCATCTTGAATCAGTGATTACCAGCTGTGTGGCAGGGCCACTGGCAACACAACCAGATAAGGAACCAGACCCCTAGGTTCCCCTTCTAGAAAGCTCTCATGAACCTAGATAACTGACCGCCTGAGTCACCCCGCTTATTCCTTTCCATGCCCTAATTCCAGCTTCTACGTTTAAAAATTTTCCCAGAGTGGGGCGCCTGGGTGACTCAGTCGGTTGAGCATCCGACTTCAGCTCAGGTCCCGATCTCACGGTCTGTGAGTTCGAGCCCCGCGTCAGGCTCTGGGCTGATGGCTCAGAGCCTGGAACCTGCTTCCGATTCTGTGTCTCCCTCTCTCTCTGCCCCTCCCCCATTCATGCTCTGTCTCTCTCTGTCTCAAAAATAAATAAACATTAAAAATTTTCCCAGAGTGAATCTGCGAAGCCCTCAACCCCAGTAGAGGTGGAGACCCTGACTGGCACTCTCTCTATCTTTCTCTGCTGTGACCTCACTGTGTGGCCCGTATACTGTATACTGTAGGTGTGCTGTATGTTCTCTAGGAACCATGGGTAATAAATCTTGTCCTTCAAAATTCCCTGATAGGTTTCCGCTTTGGTGCATCCTGTGATCACCGTAACCTCAGGGACTGGTCCAGCCACGTTGGCTTCAGTTGGGGGAGGGCCGGTGGGGGATCACCCCGAATAGTCTGGTCCAGGTGAACCCCCTAGGCACTTCTAGCTAACAGCACTGTTATCAATAGGCTGAGATTGACAAAACAGCATGATGATAAATAACATAAATTAGGCATGCTCTCTTTATATTGGAGTCAGTCTCTCTGTTTGAAAGCTAACATTTTCAGCTGCCCATTCTCGGGGCATACCCCTTGGAGCTGACATGGATTTCCAAGTTCCTCTTGGGGCCTGGCCAAAAAGACTTTGTCCCAGGTGCTGTGTGCCATGCGGGACTCAAGACTCACCTACCGGGCAATTTGCAAACAAAGCTTTAAGGAAAAAACTTGATGGTGTCAAAAGGCAGGTGAAGTGGAAATTTATTTTAGAAATCCATTATTTAAAACATTCTAACTCAGGGGCGTCTGGGTGGTTCCATCAGTTAAGCATCCAACTTCAGCTCAGGTCACTATCTCATGGTTTGTGGGTTAGAGCTCCATGTCGGGCTCTGTGCCGACAGCTGGGAGCCTGGAGCCTGCTTTGGATTCTGCGTCTCCCTCTCTCTCTCTGCCCCTCCCCTGCTGGCACACACACACACACACTCTCTCTCTCTCTCTCTCTCTCTCTCTCTCTCAAAAATAAATCAACATTAAAAAAATTTAAAAAAGGGGCTCCTCAGTGGCTCAGTCGGTTAAGCGTCCAACTTCGGCTCAGGTCATGATCTCGCGGTCTGTAAGTTCGAGCCCCACGTCGGGCTCTGGGCTGACGGCTCAGAGCTTGGAGTCTGCTTTGGATTCTGTGTCTCCCTCTCTCTCTGCCTCTCCCCCGTTCATGCTCTGTCTCTCTCTGTCTCAAAAATAAATAAACTTAAAAAAAATTTTTTTAAAGGATCAGACTTTATGACCCTTTTTCAAAAAAAAAAATAAATATTCTAACTCAAGCAGTGATAATTAAGAAACGTTCAGAAAATCAGGCAAATGTGCTCTCTAAAAACAATACAGGAGGGAGACTTCTACAGGCATCTTCTTCTCCCAGCTCTCAGGCTGGGACCTTGAGAGGCATAAACAGTGCTTAGCTTGGAGAAAGTGTGACAATCCCAGGTAGGAGCACCAGCAGGGGCCATGGGTCCTTCTTCCTGGGCACTTCACCAGGAAGCTCCAGAGACAACCTTCCCCATCATTTTAAAGGCCCTGAGTGCACTATCAGAAATTCACTAGAGGAAAAGCCAGGAAAGCCACTTACATCATCAACCTTTCCCTCATTATGGTTTTCTATTTTTTCCCCCCTCCCAGGTTGAAATGTAATATAAAAACAAGATAGAGTATAACAAAGGATGATCCAGGTATGTAACTAATTCCTAAAACTTCAGACCTTTAGACTTCCTAGAAATAGGTCTTTCACTTTATTACAGGGGAAAAAAAAGGAAGACAAAAACTAGGTTTTACAGACAGTTCGTAATTAACTACAATTATGGCCATTTTCCGTACTCACAATGTCACTCTTAGAGCCACTTAGGCTTTGTCTTACATTTTGCCAGAGCTTTGTGCTATAAAAAATTGCAGGTCACGTAAAAGTTTAATTTTGAATCACAAGGAAGAATTTTTGATGATTGTAGAACCATTACTTAAAAATAATTAGTGCTGGCTAAAACTGGAACAAAGGAAGAAACAGATACTCAAATATCTTTGGAGATGTTTTTGGTACTGAAAACCGTTGTGATACATGTTATGACTGAAGATCAGATCTCTGTCTAATATTTTTAATGGAAATTAAGAGAATACTTTAATACCCTTGCTTATCAGTTTTCATTGATCTTTCTAAATGTAAAGACTTGAAAGGCTGTTGACATCTAAGAGTGAATAATACAAGTATATTTGAGTTTCCACACATTTCACGCTTCACCAAGTGAGAATGTTTCAGGTGATGACATCTCTGGTCAAGGAATACAGAATACTCAAGTTGATGGACCATTTGATTTTAAATGTAAGCATAACATAAGGGAGTAGGGACACAGTTCACAATTGCTTTTATATCACTCAAGAAGTCCTGAACTCAGGCTTTGGATAAGTAAGTGAGCAAGAGACAGAGAAAGGCGCGGTGTAGGGTCCATTCTTCAAAGACCTTATGGTCTAGCTGAGGGAAGAAACAGGAGTCCGTGGAAAGTAAAACTATTAACAAAAAGAGTAAATGTAGAAGGCAAGATGACTAATAAAGACCTGGCTTACTGACGGAGCTCAGAGGCGCGACAGAGGACTTCACAGAAGTGGTGGGATTTGAATCTGACATGAGGCTCGAGAAGATTGCAAGGGTTGGAGGGGACCTATCTGACCCCATGCACCATACCCTGTGAGGGAGAATGAGACCTGGGTGAAAAAGATTGCAACATCGTGCCCTAATTCCGGGCTGACAAAGAATATCATTTGTTTGGAGCCAAGACTTTCTGTAGGTCAGGAAATAGAGGGGGCCGTATTTCTGAAAAGGACAAATGAGGCTGGATTAGGGAGAGTCTTAAGTGCCAGACCAAATCGGAGCTTTATCACATCGGACTTGAGAGCTGGGGAAATAATGACGTCAGTTTGTTTTTAGGAAGAATGAGTGCTAGGTGGAGAGGGAGGAGAGCCGGGAGGCAGGAGGGACAGCTATTAGTCCCCCGGTGTGAGCTGACAAGCCTCTGGACTGGCCAGCGAGAGGGGGAGAATGGGAAAGATACCGGGACCAGAGCATGGTTGGAAGTGGGAGAGAGAGAAATCAATGATGACTCCTCCTGAGGGTGCCAAGGGCTGGCTTGTTTTTCCTTTGCGGCTTTGTTTTGTTTTGTTGCCTTTCAGGACCTTCGGAGTTATTTTTCAGTGCCTCGTAGCCATGACTTGACACGTTCACGGGAAATCAAGGAGCTTTTGAACAGGTCTTCTGTTTTTAGTAATTGTTTATCCCTGCTTTGTAGACATGGTGCTTAGAAACCAGGGAGACTATGAAGAAGTCACATTTGCAGCAATATGTCAGGAGCCAGTTCTCTGGGTGCTGAAACTGTGCTGCCACATTGCCTTTCCCCAGTGGAGGAATTATCCGAGCAAAGGTCTTAGGCAGGTTTTTTCATTACATGTGTGAATATCAGTAGCTCATCTCTTACTACAATAACTTACGACATGAAATTAAGACCCCAACCTGCTCAGCTACACAGTGCCGTCCCAACGCAACGCTTCTGCAAACAAACAAACAAACAAACAAAATTGAGGACAATTTTCTGTTTCAAACATACACGTAGTTTCAGAAATTTCATGAAAACTTAGTTTCATCGTATCTACCTACCTGTCTCCCTAGATAAAAAGAATATGTCCCAAATCATTTCTAAGCGACTCCTTTCTTAAAAGGATAAAATAAATAGCTCCATCTTATTTAGGAAAGGAATGTGTGAAATAAGTTCTGAATTCCCCCCCCCCCCTTCTTCGCTGTGCTGCTGTATCATTACAACGTCAATATCCTGTGTTAGCAACACTTATTTAACTTGTAACATTTTACTTTTATGGGAGAGCCATGAATGTGAAAGGCACATAAAAACCACAGCCAAATGGTTGACATCTGACCTTTAATCCTCTCTCAAGACTCTACTCCACACAGCACAGTGGGTGTATCAACTGCTTCTTAAGTTACTAAACATCATGGTGTTGCTTAAGAAAAGAAATTGCACACGTTTTTGACCCTGGGTTTCCTTCCTCGCCCGCCTCTTTTTTTGTTTTTAGCATTTATATTACTTTCTGATGTTTGGTCCTGCAAATTGCCACTTCCTTTGTAATTAAAATTAAGGTTGGAACCTCAGGAAAAGGGTGTCAGAAGGTGACTTAATTAAACTGTAAGAAGACCAAGAAGGAGCTAAGAAGTTTGTTTTGAAATCTGAAACTTCATTATCACAAATAATATGGTTCTTAATTCTTACTAATATATAATTATCTGACCTGAACATATATATATATATATATTTTTTTTTTTCAAATAAATCTAAATATTTTCAATAAATATGTATAGGGGCGCCTGTATGGTTCAGTCGGTTCAGCGTCCAACCTCAGCTCAGGTCATGATCTCTCAGTCTGTGGGTTCAAGGCCTGAATCGGGATTTGTGCTGACCGCTCAGAGCCTGGAGCCTGCTTCAGACTCCGTGTCTCCCTCTCTCTCTGCCCCTCCCCTGCTCACGCTATGTCTCTGTCTCTGTCTCTGTCTCTCTCTCTCAAAAATAAATAAACATTAAAAATTAAAAAAAATAAATATGTATACATGGCAGAAAATAAAATATAGGTGGGATTAGCAGAAAGGGACCTCAGAAGAAGCCTATCTACCCATCATTTGGCAGAAAGAATGACTCAGAATTTTGGAAGATGTCACTTGGCTACTTAGGGTCAAATTGGGACCAGAATAGCCCTGCACCCCAGCACTGCTCCCTTACAGCTGTGCCCCCAAAGTGACATCTCTGGCAGAAAGAGAATGCTGTGCCTTAAATATACAAAGATTGAAAAAAGATTGTTCACGGCAAACTTGGAACTAGATCCCCTCTTTGAAGCAAATCTCTGGATTGCTGCCCCTACTTTGCAAACTTGCAGTGATGTATGGCCCCCCCAACAGTTCTCCTCTTGTTTTGTCTTCAGGGGATGAGAGCGGGCATAAAATCTGGAAACCTGACCCATCTGAGTCAAGAAAAAGGCTTTTGTCTGTGAACCTGACCACCAGCTATTCATTAATAGCTGATTGAAAGATTTTTGTCAAGAATACCCCCTCCCGCCTTTTACAGAAATAAACAATCTGAAACAGAATTGAACTAGTAAGATGGAATCAGTTGCCACTTCAAGATAGTCGTGTCTACTATACGTGAAGGTGTTTATTTCCTCGTGACAAAACAGTTGTTAGCTCTTCCATAACATCCCCTTAAGTCCACTGTTTGTTTTGTCAAAAGTAGAGTAGGAACTTTTTTACAAAATGTCTTAGCATATCCTAAATTAATAGTTCAATTAGTTAAAAATACAAAAAGGAAACCCTTAATTTTGTGTTTCCAGCAGATGAATAATTATACTCTTAATTTCAGACAGTGTTATAGTGTGTGTGCGTGTGCGTGTGTGTGTATCACACGGTGCTAGGGAAGCAGTATTGTATTTTTATTTATTGTATTAAAGTTCAAAAGCAAGGACGAATTCAATTTGCAGTTTTATCATTTATTCTTTAATGCTAACTAAAGGCACGTATAAACTTTTTTTTAAAGTGTTTACTATACGTGCATTGCATTTCATTTCCATCATATTGTTCCCTAAGAATCGTTCATAATGTTTGACCTTTTAATAACTGACTTCCATTCAAATAAGAAAAAGTAGTGGCATTCAACTATATTCAACATTTATTAATATAGCATTTAAACTCAATGGAAATGCCAGACTTTAAAATTCTGACAAAGGAAATTTATCCTAATCAGCCTTTGTCTCTGCCCTTTGTAAGAATCGCAAGAAACTGGGACATCTTCTGTATTAAATAACCTGAACTATAGCAAGTAGCACCCATCTGTGAAGTCATAGTTTCACCATATTTGCTTCTCATAAAAAATAAAAAAAGTATAGATCCCTGCCTCTGCAACTTAAGTATGAGAGGATCAACAATGGAAAACATGTATCACTACCAAGGACTTGGAATTCTAGAGACAATCTCATGCGGAGGGAAATAAAATATAATTGGCTAAAGTCACTCCTGTACACTGGGCCACAAGTGGCCCAGTACCAATCTTCGACTCCCTTTGTAATTGCTTATATTGTTTTAAGATTCTATTTCACTTGGTAAAAACAAGACCTAAGCCCTCACCCTTCTAAAAGCAGCATGGGAAAGCGACTCCGATGAAGGGCTTGATTAATACACTCTCTTTGCAGTTCTCCAACAAGTCAAGCATTTCCTGGAAACCAGCCCACAGAGTGTGGCGCTATTTTTAGCAGCTCACCTCCCTGTAAATGCAGCTATTAGATATCCAGATATCCCTGCTCCTTTCAGGTGCAGTAAAATAGAACATAAAAGGGTGTAATTGAATGATTACAGCTGAAGACTATAAGCAGGAGACCTAAGGTCTCTCTTTCCAGAGAGCCCTGGGACATACCCCTCAAGGGTTTTTTCTCTCCCCAGGGCCTCTGAACCCTGTGCGTGGAGCAGGGGCCCAGGCCCCCCGCAGATGCAACGTGATCTCAAAAAATCGCTGCTGGGATTGTTTTCTGTTCACAACACACACCCAGAGTAGAAAAGAAGGGAAAGAGAACTCACATCTTTGGACAGCTACTGTGTGCCAGGTCCTGTGGATTCATGCAATTGTCACAACAGCCTGGTGAGGTGGATGGGTATCCTTATTTCTACTTTCCCCATGAGCAAAACTTACCATCAGCCAAGTCTGCCTGCCCAAGGAAACGTGGCTAATGAGCAGCAAAGCCAGGTTTGACCCCATTGCATGCTTTGGCCCTTACACTCTGTTCTTTGGAGGAGAGACTGGAAAGCCATCTCTGTCACTGGGGTGGTGGAGTAATTGATTGTCTAAACCAGAACAAGTCTGAGAGAGCCACAGATATGCAATGATAAAAACACCAGGACAACAAGGGTGGCTTGGCAGGTCTCCGGCAACCCAGGGTTTACGTAGCCAGCTTGTGTGAACTCTTCCTTGTTCACACCAGCAGAATCAAGAGTGGAGTTGAGTTCCCCAAAGAAAACTCCCTGCCCATGGCTCAGCATGGGGATGGCTTACACCAGAATCCTGCCCTAGATCCCTCACAGTAAGAAATCGAGTTAAAAAAAAATTCTTTTGGGGATGCCTGGGTGGCTCAGTCGGTTAAGTGTCTGACTTGGGCTCAGGTCATGATCTCGCAGTTTGTGAGCTCGAGCCCTGCTTCAGGCTCTGTGCTGACAGCTCAGATCCTGGAACCTACCTACCTCAGATTCTGTGTCTTCCTCTCTCTCTTTGCCTCTCCCCCACTCTCTCTCTCTCGCTCTCTCTCGCTCTCAAAAATAAATAAACGTTAAAAAAATTCAAAAAAAATCTTTTGAAGACTAGGTTTATTTTTTTTACTTATTATTTTTTTTTTTTTTACTTAAGAAAATCTTTATTTTTGAGAGAGAGACAGAGAGTGAGCAGGGACAGAGAGAAGGAGACACAGAATCCAAAGCAGGCTCCGAGTTGTCAGCACAGAGCTCTGTGTGGGGCTCAAACTCACCACCCTTGAGATCCCGCCCTGAGCCAAGGTCGGACGCTTAACTGACTGAGGCACCCAGGGGCCCCTTGAAGACTAAGTTTTAAGTGTAAGAGTTTTTTGTTTGTTTGCCCTAAGAGTGTTGGTGGTGCTGAAGGTACATAAAATAGGTACTACATACAAATATCTAACATGTATTGACTTTTTACTGCGTCTTGGGCACTACGCAGAGTGCTTTACCTGCATTATCTCATTTAATTTTCTCAAAACTTCTGTGGGGTATGTACATTTATTACCCCCATTTGACAGATGAAGAAGGAACACACAGTGAGTGTGGCTCAGCTGTAATGCAGGCCCAGACCTTCTGCCTCCAGAGTCTGCACTGCCCATCTCGCCCCTATGCTGTATGTGCTGTGTTGGCCTTGGAAATCGTAGAGCCACAAAGCCGTGTATTAGGTTTCCTGGCCTCACAAATCAGATTATTGAGGAGAGGTTCCTGTCTTAACTAACAGCTCAGTATTTGTCGGAAGTCATCATGTGTGTATTTTTGCAAACACCATCAAATGAGTGACATAGATCGCCTGAGCATACCGTGTGGTATGCCAGAAGGTGGCATCTACTGGGGGAATATACTGATATTTATCTTCTTGAATGTGGGTCTCATTGTCTCTAACACCAAGGCAAGCCTCGCAAGGACTATCTTGCGGGTCTTCAAAGCCCTTCACCCTCCCTGCACAGTACCTGCCTCGTGGGAGACAAAAATGACTCCATTCTGCATAATGATTGAAGCTGTCAATTTATAGTTTAATTGAGTGTTCAGTTAATATAGTTAACTGAACTATATTATAGTATACTATACTATACTATAACTATACTATAGTTATACTATACTATACTATACTATACTATACTATAACTATACTATAACTATAACTATACTATAGTATAGTATAGTTAATTGAGTGTTCAGAGCAGGGGAAGTCACAGGGGGTTAAGATAGACCCGGAAGTCTTTACAGAGAATATGATATTTGAACTAGGCCTTGAAGGAGGATAAATTGGTCTTTGAAAAAAGTAAAGGATAGAGATGAAAGGTATTCCAGGTGAGAGAAACAAATCAAGCAAGTGAACTCAGATGGGAATTTTGAGGGGAACGCAAGAGACCAGGATATCTGGATTGAAACAGAGTAGAAGTCTGATATAGAAAGGCAAGATTATGGAATCCTTAATGTCAGGCTGGGGGATGTCAATCAGTTCATGTTTCATAAGAGAAGTGAAGGACCATGACCTGGGGCGACAGGGCAAGGGCCTTATTCTTGGTGCCACATTGAAGGCCCCAGTGGAAACTTGTCTTCTGCTTAGACAGGGAAGCTCTGTGGTCATTGGACAAAGAACCTTGTAATGGCTGCTGGCCAGTTTTTATCTGATGTGAGAGGAAACTGGAAGTCTTTAGGGGGCTCTGAGAAGGAACAACTATGGTAAAGTTAAACTGGATGAAGGTTATCAAGGAAAACAATATAGGAAATATCTCCTCCTAAGTATAAGAGCCTTTTGGTCTAAGAGGAGAAAAGGAAAGTGGGACTTACAGGGAAACAGCTACTTGAGGACAGCAGTGCCCCCTTAACTGCGCGAGATGTGGTCTAAGACCCCCAGCGCATGCCTGAATCTGTGGATAGTACTGACCCCGACATATGCTATGTTTGTTTTCTATGCATACATAGCTGTGATGACGTTTAATTTTATTGGTAAGAACTTAACAAAAATAACTCATAATAAAATAATTATAATAAGGTACTGTAATAAAAGTCACGTGAATATGGTCTCTCTCTCTCTCTTATATCTTATTATACTGTACCCTTCTGTGATGATGTGAGATGATAAAATGCCTACATGATGAGTGGAGACAGTGATGTAGGCATTGTGATGCAGCGTTAGGCTGCTACCGACCTTCTGGAGCTAGAAGGAAAATCATCTGCTTCTGGGCCAAGGTTGCCCACGGTAACGGAAACAGAAGAACCCAAAACCGAAGATGAGGGGGACTACTATGTAAGGAAGAGTGTCCAAAACTGCTTGTGCAGGGATGATTATTGCTGTTTTCATCTCCCTCAATCCTGGGAACTAGTTTCAATAGTAGACATTGGCGCTCAGAACAATGATGGAAATGGATTTTCAACGGCTGTTATTCTCATTAAGCAATGTCTTTTGCCTTTCCTCATACTCTAAACCTCTTAACTTGTTTATTGTAGAAGAGAATTTTAAAAATTCAATTTGGAAAGTTTAAGCTTGGAAAACTTCAGAAGTTTGTGAAGGGCAAAGACTAAACTTTGAATCCTTACAGCATGTAGCATAAGAATAGTTAACTGAGCATAAAATGATCTCCCCATCATTGCGGCAGGGAAAGCATTGTAGACACCAGTTGCTATTCAACATTGGGAGTTCAAGCAATAAGGTGTGATGTGAAGGTGAAAGTCCGGTGTTTGAAACGAGTCTCACTGTGATACTCACAGGCCTTTAGAGCTTCTTGATAAGAGATAGCTACTTTGTAATGACTTTCTGGGGTCCACCATTTTTAAACCAGAGCTTTGTTTAACATTTTGTACATAGGTTTTTTTTTTTATACCAGTTTGTGTGTTGTTATAATTAATGTTTCACCCGTATGAAGGTGAAACCATAAGCTATAACCATGGCTTTGAAAGCAAATAAAAATAATCTAGAAGTGGAAAAGAATTCTCGACAAAACCCACGCATGCTTTTGTTTTGTACAGACCCCCTTTCAGGATCCTAAGCCCGGTGCTGTGTATGAAATAAGGCAGGAGTTACAAGAAGCCCATACTTTCAAAGGATACCTTTAGAGGTGACAGCACAGAAAGAGATGGAGATAATGTAGCCAGTGCAAGAGGTGGAGCTTTCCAGAGGAGAAGCTGGGAACCTTCCTGGGGACCCCGCAGCCAGGGGCTAAGAGGGCTAAAGGGGCTCTGTTAGGAGCTGAAAGTGGCTCCTGGCCAATAACTAGCAGGAAAACGAGGACCTCTGTCCTACAACCACAAGGAAATGGCTCTTGCCAACAGCCAGCAAGGACCCCACGTTCCAGATGAGAATCACAGATGGAGCTGACCCCTTGTTTCCGACTGGTAAGACTGAGCAGAGAAGGCAGTCACTCCATGCCAAGATGCTGACCTACGGTTTCTGAAAACTCATCCATGTGTTTTTCTCAGATAAAACGTATTCCTTGAAGTGCAAGCACTTGATGAATATATGTTATCTATTTATCTGCCTTATTAAACAGTATTTAGTCGACTGCCTAATATTTAAAGAATCGAATAAATATTTGTTGAATGAAGGATATGTGGAAACATTTAACTGTTTCTTCGTTACTCAGATTGCTTAACTTTATAAGCATCGATTGTTTACTGGGCTCTGATAGATTGCATGATCAGTTACCAGCGCCTGCTTTCCTTCACTGGGAGAGGTTATACTTCCCTGCTCCTTTGAAATGAGGCTTGTGAGTTACAAAAGGAAATCGTGAGTAGGAGCTTCTCCTCATGCAGAAACTTTTAAGAGTAATTTTGTGCTTTACTGCCCCCTTTCCCTTCTGTAGTGGTCACGAGCACCTTTCCAGGTAGGGACCGCTCCGCTCTGCCTGGAATGAGGACCCATGGTGCTGCAGAGCAGAGCCCCCCATCCACGACTGGCATGCCATATGCCCAATCAGTAAATCTGTCCCATTCTAAGACACTGAGAAAATAGGTGTTCTGGTACCGTGACATAAACTAGTCTATGTTCACTGATATAATGGTGATTCCTTGAAGGGTAACTAAGAAATCAATAGCCATCTGCCAGGCCCGCTGAAGCATGGAGCTCTGACTTTCTTCTACCAGCTGGAGAAAAGACTCTGCTTTTAAAGAGTTCATGTGGGGGTGCCTGGGTTCCTCAGCTGGTTAACCATCTGATTCTTGATTTCGGATTAGGTCACGATCTCGTGGTTTGTGAGATTGAGCCCCATGTTGGGCTCTGTGTCCACACATGCTGATAGTGTGGAGCCTGCTTGAGATTCTCTCTCTCTCTCTCTCTCTCTCTCTCTCTTTTCCCCTCCCCTACTTACGCGCGCTCTCTCTCTCTCTCTCTCTCTCTCTCAAAATAAAGAGAACAAATAAGCTTTAAAGTGCTCATGTGATTAGGTCAGGCCCACCCAGAAAAATCTCAATTTTAAGGAGAGCTGATTTGGGATCTTAATTACATCTGCAAAAGTCCTTTGCAACAGTCACTAGATTAACATCTGATTGAATTTTGAGGGGAAGATGTGTAAATACCACAGTCTGGGAGCCTAGGAGGCCCCACCGGAAGTGATGGCTGTTGGTATGGCTTGCCTATGACAGAATTGATGACATGGGGCCTGTTCCTGTGTCAGATGGTTCTCCTGAGAGCAAGAACTGGCATTATTTGGACAGGTAGCTAATTTAGGACATGCAGTGACTAGTAAAACCCTGGTTCTATGCTTCTGAGCTGGTTTCTCTAAGAACATAATCCCTTAAATGCTAAGAGGGCCACCACAGTAGTCCGTTCTGGCAAGAAACAGAAAATGTTCTCAAACTAGGTAATTGGGGAGAGTTTAATAAGACAGATTTTTTCTTTTTTTTTTTTTTCTTTTTTTTAAAAAAAAAGGTGTGGGCAGAGTTTACGGATCTATCAAGGGATAGCGTAGTGCCTCTCTTATAGCAGAAGGGAGAAGGGGAGGGTGGATCTGGGAACTGGGAATGGGGAGGGGTGTGGAGAGGAGCACCCGACAGGAACTGTGGCCTCTGGAAGAAAAACGCAACCAATCCACGGAAACTGAGTAGGGAAGTAGTGGAGAATGAATAGCTTGACCTCGTTCTCCTCCCATGTGCCTAACGCTAGCCAAGAAGGTAAAGAAGTCTGTTGGTCCAGTCCTTGGAGGTCAACTTTCTGGGGCAAGAACAGTGTGGAAAAAAGGTAGGGAGCAGATCTAGAGGGAAAAGCAAGAGATATGTAGCACAGTTACCAAAGACATATTTCTTGACTGTGGTCAGGGTCATGGGCCCTGTTCTGACTTGCAGATGAAGAGTTTCTCATCTGTGCTTCATAGAATGTTTTGCTAGCTTGCCTATAACTTACATCCCATTAAACACAATCATTAATACGTATGTCTATCTTTTCTGCTATGGTGAGCTTCCTGAGAGCAAGGGCTGTGTCTTACTCATTTTTATACCTATAGTATCTATGTGCTTGACCCATAGTAGGTGATTAACAAATGCTCGTGGAATTATAAATATAGGAAGTCAATGGGAAACTACTATCGAAGTCCTAGAGATCAATTTGGGGACAGGGGCGTAAACAAATGCACCGATTCTGGTTGCCTCTAAGATGTTTTATTGCATATGGGTTGATAGAAGTTTCACTTACCATTGCTATAAGTCTTATGCTATGAGAACCTGCTGTTTCTTTTTCATTTCCTACCTAAGGGTCATCAATTTCAGGTTATCCTACACATTCTATTCAATAAGCACTAAAGTACGTCAACACAGAAAGAGCAATAAACACAGGATGTACAAGACAGCTTAGAGCTACCAGTAATCAAACTGCAGTTGGCCTTTCACTGAGGTTGATGCCTTGGGATGAGACGATTGGATGCTCTGCCTCCCTGCCGTTGTCACATGGGTCTCTGGCCACCAACAGGGAGTGGAGCATGCTTAGTCCACGGAAACACTGTTTTCTTCTGTCTTACTTTCTGACATTTTCAAAGCACTAAGTAAGGGTACATGTGGTCAGCTTGATTTATGATCATTGTTTTGATGCATATAGAATCACATGGTGAAGAATCACAGGGTCTGACAGTCTGGGAAAAAATAAATGTCATAATTTTGTTAATTGTTTTAGCATGTGTTTCTTCCACATGTCTGAAAGCAACTGTAATTGAGGGTTGCGGTTTCTGGGGCCCAGCCAAAAATACAATGTGACCAACAACGGAGGAAAATATCATGGGCTATCATGTGTCGGAGGATCTTTTATCTTTTTTTTTTTTCTCTCCCTGCTAAAGTGAGTATTTTCCAGTATTTAAGTATGTTACTGGAGTATGAAAAGAAGAATGATCAAAACTGAACCCTTGGATTAGTGTTTTTTACCAGATAAAAAATAACATATAAAACACACTTTTCAATTCTGTGGCTATTTCATTCCATCCTGGAGTTTTCTATTTCAAAAATTGGATTTGGGGGAAAAAAACCAGGTCTTTCAATTCTTTAAGCATTTCAGTGATGATAAGGGTCTTTCACAAGCAAACAAATATCAGGAAATTCAAATACTGGTATGAAACCATAATCTCCTCTTACCTTGTTGCTCCAAAACATAATAACTCTATTGAAAACTCCTGAAACCACTGGGTGATCTGACCCCCAGGCTTCATATACGATTTCTTATTTTTATGACAGGAATTTCACGATTTCAAGGCAAGGTTGAAAAACACCCTATTTCCTCCCTTAAGCAAGTGATCAGGTTGCTGCATGAACAAAGCAAAAGGCTGAGCTCACGTGGCACGGCCAGGAGCTCTCTTGCAAGCTTCCTGGTTTGAGATGGATTGCAAAGGCTATTAGTATAGTTCCCAGGATTTCAGGCTTCTGAGTGCTGCCCGGTAACTAGATCTTTGAACAGCGAGCATCTGGTAGCCAGAACCACACAAAGTTTTTCCCATATTGAGCAGAACTTCTGCTGATTTGGGGGCTGTTCTCTCACTGTTTTATAGTACTCCTTCTCTTTCTTTCCTCACATACCTGGCTGGGATCCACAAATATTTTTGTCACGTTTCAAACTGACTGTACTTAGATGACTAAATTGATCGTCCTTGGGTCCAGCAGGTCATAGGAAGCTGCTGCTGCTAGGTACTCTCCCCATTCCCCCCAGTACATCCACCCCTCCACCCCCACCCCTATGGACAAGTCCCACAGCTGGTAACTGTGAGTTGCAAGAACAAATGGAAAGTCTGTCCTGCCAGTGGCTGGAGGAAAGTTTCCAAAGTGTTATTGGGAGTAATGTCAGACAAGAAAATCAAATTACTGGAGCAGAGGAAGAAAGGAATGCCTGAATAGAGGTTCTAACTTCTTTGGGGAACTGGGTGGACTGGCGAACAGCCTGGAAGGTTATGTAGATACCTGTGTATATGACTCCATATGCAATTATGATTATAACCATTATTTCTGAAAAGAGACTCTAAAACTTACGTTTATAGGCTCAAAGGGTTTGGGCATAAAAAAATTTTTAAGAGTGATTATTGTGAACAAAGTAGGCTTAGTTAAGTAACTTAAAAATGTTTTAAGTTTATTTATTTACTTTGAGAGAGAGCAGGGGAGGGTCAGAGAGAGAAAGAGAGGGAGAGAGAGAATCCCAAGAAGGCTCTGCACCGTCAACACAGAGCCAGAGGTGGGGCTCAATCTCACAAACAGTGAGATCATGATCTGAGCCGAAACCAAGAGTCAGACTCTTAACCGACTGAGCCATCCATGTACCCTTAACCAACTTAAATTTGAAAAATCAAGAGAGAAGGAGGAATGAAGGGCGGTAAGAAATAACGAAGGCAGGACAAATAAGATGAAAACAGGGACAATGGAGAAAAAAGCACTTTACCTTGTTTATCAGCTATACAAGACTTGGCCTTGTGAGAGGGTCTGTGAGGACTCCATTTATAGCTAATATATGATGAGTTTAGTGATGAAAGAATGTAAGCAGAGAAAGTTTAGGCAGTGTGTTCAAGGTCACCTGGCTAGCGAATATCCAGACACAGCTTTGGGAGGTGGTTCTTGATCACTGTTCTAAACCAATACGCTCTTTCTCCTCCTTGATGTGTTTTACACAACGTAGTTTTTGTAATGGAGGGTAAAGTAACCTAAATGTTATCTCTGGATGCTGTGATTATGGGTGATTTAAAATTTTATCTTCATCTACATTTTATGTATATTTACAACAAACACACCTTATTATTATGTAATTACATAATAAATTACGTAATAACAAGAATAATAATTAAAATTGTTTTAAATATTTATTTAGTTTTGAGAGAGACAGACAGACAGACAGAATGTGAGTGGGGGAGGAACAGAGACAGAGGGAGACACAGAATCCGAAGCAGGCTCCAGGCTCTAAGCTGTCAGCCCAGAGCCTGATGTAGGGCGTGAACCCACGAACCAGGAGATCATGACCTGAGCCAAAGTCTGCCACTTAACCAACTGAGACACACAGGTGCCACAAAAGAATAATAATTTTAAATTATTTTCCCATTTCTAAGAAATAAGTGATCAGATTGTTAAATCCTCACATTTCTACTGGACCTTGGGCATCAAATAAAGACTGTGAGCAAGAAACTTGGAAGAAGTTGAAATTAATTTATAATGACCACTGTCACTGTAGTGAAATATGAATTGTTCACTGTAACGGAGTGATATAGCCTGATAAAATCAGTGAATAAAATACAATCCTAACACATGGTGATTTTAATGTAAAATCCTAACATTTATTCAGTTAAATAGCTTTTACTCTTCTAATCTATGCATTGTCCCGCCATTACCATATTTCCTGGCTATGTCTCTACAGACACAATGAAAGAGAGACCCAGGTCATTTACATGGTAACTTCTGCTTTGAAAGTTTTCTGGGTAAAATGCATCTTAGAGGAGATCTTCAGGGTCTCAGTCAGCCATTTGCTTATTTCCTACAACAGACTGAAGACAGTTGCTTGAAAATAGGTACTTACTTTTCCATTAGTTATCTTTTAAGTCACGCTGTATGTAAAAGCTGAACAGTTCTCCTCTGAGGCAGGGGTCTTGGTTAGGCTTCTTTTCTTTCCGTAAAGGATTAGAAACTGAATAATTGCTCCTTTTCCCAAATCCAAAAGTGAAGGATGCTCCCTCAACCAATAAACTAAGGATATAGACTTCCAACTCTCCCTGTGGACTCTAAATTCTGCCTCCAGACTCCAGACTGTATGGAGAATGTAGTCCCGAATTGCCTCCAGTCCCTTTTCCCAAAGCGCTGGTGAAGAAATGACTATCTGGGGGACCATTGAAAGCCACTCAAAGTTCCACCCATTTATCAGGCAGGATAACTGAAAAGTGGTTCTACTCAGTCCACTTTATGTACACCCCATTCAGAATTATTTTTTCCCAAGCTCTAATAGCACATCTTCAGTTTTTAATTGAAAGATACTATGAAACTACCTGCACAGTTCTTGGGTGTCATCTTTGTTTCTGGTGATGTTTGCTAGTTAGGCTAGAATACACAGTGAAGAATCTTAGCCAGAGAAAATTTTCAGAATTAGCACTAAGAATTTTTTTTTTTTTTTTTGGGGGGGGATGAAGTAACTTGTTTCTTTCTCTCTAATGATAATGTTATTTATGGAGAATAAAGATAAGGTTGGGTGTCTCCAAAGCAAGACGGTTTTCTACTAAAATTCTCACAGGACTGTCCGTGTTCTGGAGTGGATCAGACTCAGTGAGGCCAGCGTACTCTGATCAACCTTCTAAAAGCCTGACTCCTAATCTACCCTCCGTCTGGAGTCTGCTCTTTCTGCCATTCTTAAGTTTGCTTAGAAAACATCAGAAGCAGAGCCAAGAGAGATGGACAATATGAAGAAAAATTTCTTAGAGCGCCTGGTGCAGTATTGTGGCCAAAACAACACGGATCTCTTTTTATTTCAAGGCCAAATGTTCTCTCTCTCTTTCCAGGATGGTAGTGGGTAAAACTGTGCCAGCTTTTATGGCATTAGCCTTCTCTTACCTTGGTGTGGGAGGAACACCGCCTTTTTAGTTAGACAGTGCTCCTCCAAGGTCAATACAACATAATCGTTTAGCATTTCCTTTACCATATCCGATAACAGATTTGCCTCATTTTGTGAAATTTCAGTTCACTTTAATTGAAGTTTTAGATATTCCAAAGTCTTCTGTGTGTGTATAAAAACCTTCATAGATATATATGGACATAAATACATATTTCACAGCTGACAAATCACACTGACTGTTACAGATTTTATTAGCAACACTCAGAGGGGAAGCCTCTTTCAAAATTAAAGCATTGGGAAGTTTACATCAATATTTTACTCATTGCAACCAAAAAGATTGTGCAAGTCATTTTATCTCTTTTTGCTTCCACTGCCAAAAAGAAAATAAAAAACTCTAAGGAATTAAGATTAGACCATGGAACTACATAGTTCCTTAGAGCCTCCATATTCATGATATTTATCCCAATTTGGTCTTACATATCTGTTCTTAGTTACATTTCTAGAAATACAATCCCAATTTTTACTTTCATCTTTTTTATTGCTCTTTTTTTTTTTTGTGAGTCCTTTCCAATCCTTTGTGGACAGAGGTTAGGCTAAGAATATAACATCCAGGCAAACATGCCAATAAACCAGCCATTTTTCCAGCCCCTCTGTTTGGTATGTGGGTTTGTCTATGTTTTGTGGAGTAAAACCAGAAATCCCCACTTATACAATTTTTCTGTTGGTAAAATGAGATATATCACAAGTTTTATAGTAAAATATAATTTAAACTTGAATAAAATTATTAGAAGTTAAATTCTGCTTTCTAGAATGGTTAGGAAGTGGAGTAGTGTGGTAACTATTTTGCTTCACTGAGAGTTGTCTTTAACTGTAGGCATAAATCACACACATATGCGTATATAGAGGGTATATTTAATGGATGTATCTCTATGTACATAATAGAAGTAGATCTTTCCTAAAGATCCATACAGGTAATCAAGACATCGGTTATAGGAGGGAGAGAACTAATCTTCTAAACGTTTACATTCTGGTTTCAATTCCAAATAATTTGAGGTTCAATATATTAAGCACAGATGCATATGATATGCTATGTTCTACACAAAGTAAGCAAATAAAACAGCTACTGTGTGTGTCTACATAGATATAAAATTTTACACTCATTGTTTTGTTATCAGTTAGACATGAAATAGGAATGCTTCCTCATGGCCCATGTCAAGTTCCTCTTGCTCTTCCATTTCCCTCAGGTCTCAAGTTTCAGATTATATCTAAGAGCTTCTTGAAGGAGGCATTAATCACATTTTTTCCCAAATACGAATCTGAGAAACAGGGGAGGGGCTGATGACTTATACTGTTAACAAAAACACCATTACACATTTGATTTCATTCCCCCCCCCCCCCAATCACTGGAAACTGGGAAGGGGATCTTGTTCCACCAGTAAAGAATAAAGGCATGCTTTTGGGGGGATTTATATACATCGCCCCCACAGAGGTACTTTGTTGTTGTTGTTGTTGTTGTTGCTGTCATTGTTTCTCCTGGAAGGCTGCGATCAAGACACCAGAAGCACAGTGAATGGAGTGGATGAACACGTTTGTGTCATTAAGTATATATTTTGATACAATTTAATTTTGGAAATAATTTTATGGATGCTATAAATAAATTACAACTGAAATAAATTACATTGAGGATGCAAAGAACTTTAAAAATATAGGTGTGATCACCTATTTAAGAAAGGTATTAATCCAATTAAAAATGAGTGACAAAATATGATGGCAGAAGGTCTCATCTTGATGTTCTATTCTGAAGCCATTCTGACCATTAAGGACCAACGAACACTGGTCCAGCATCCAGGGATGATGCTTGATCCACTTTTCTGAAAAATTCATTCCCTGGTTTGACAACTCGGATTAATGGAACAGTTATACCAATGAAGAACATGAAAAATATATCTTTTCTTATAGCTAGGACTAACGGTTATAGGCATTTAGAGGATTTTCATGGCTGATGACTATACTGAGAAGTTGGGACCCATCCTTATCCTTTGTACTTTTCCCACCAACAAGGTACCTACTTTAATACTTGGCCCAGAAGGGAAGCCTTTTGGAGGAAATGCATGGCGGAATGGTGAAGGCATTGGCAGGAGAGGGCTATGTGTTGAGAGCATGGCCTAAGTTTTCCATCTCTAAAATCAGATCAACGTCGTGCATATTCCAACTCTGCCATTTACAAGATACGTGATTTTGAAAAGACTTTAGTGATATTTTTTCCCTAACTGAGCTTTAGGCTTCTTAAATGGCAGAAAGATCTATTTATCTCCTGAGTCATTGGCCAACTATCCCACGCTGATTCAGAATGCCGGATGCTTGGTGTTTACTGTGTCTGTTGCAGAAAAAGCTTCCCTGGTGTTCTAGCCCCTTACTGAAACTATTCAGGAAAATATCTCTCATTAAAGGAACTCAAGAAATCATCCATACTGTCATCATCCATGCATTAAGGAGCCTATTAGCATTTGCTAAGGCATCTGTCTTTCCAGTTTTAACACAAGCTATGCTGGTCCTGGAAAAAATAGAAAACACCTGAATAACCGAGGGCATGGACACATATTTATACACAATCCTTCCTAACTTCCTGAGATATAACTAACTGCTTGTATATTACTTTACATACTCATAATTATACACCTAATAATTAATATTAATGAAAAAGATAAAAGGGATTGTCCTGGGCCAATGCAGAAGAGGGATCTGTGGATCTTCCCCAAACTGATAGTTTGTGGTCATCACCACTTGTGAAGAAGCAAGAAGCAAGAGATCACCAAGGACTCTAACCAACCCCACATTGATCCATGAATTGAGCTGTGACAAAAAGTACAATATTTTCTCCTAAAAAACAGATACGAACGATAAAAATATTTTTTTCAGTTGATAAAACTGGGCATTTCATATGTTCGTACTATGTTAGGCCATCTGGGTGGTATACAGAATAGGGAAAAGCTCAAACCTTTTTCTAGGAACTTATATTTAATTGGTAGATATGACAGAATCCCAAATAACTTTAATTCCAGATAAAGTGGGCTAAGCATCAGTTATTGGTTAGAAGTTCAGAGGAGGGTGATGACTTCTTAGCTTACTCTTGTGAATATGGAGATCCTTGAGGAAGTAAGTGACATTTGAACCAGGCCTTGAAAGATAATACAATTTGGAGAAAGAGACAAAGGAGAAAATAAAAAAAATAAGCAACTTCTCAGTAGGAGGAAACAGTGAAGACAAAGGTACAGGACAAAGACACTTGGGTGTGATTAAAAAGTGACAAGGTTAGTTTTCTTCTTCTTTTTTTTTTAAGTTTATTTTTGAGAGAGAGAGAGATCGCACATGTGTGCACGCAAGTTGGGGACGGGGAGAGAGAGAATTCTAAGCGGGCTCCTCGCTATCAGTGCAGAGCTCAATGTGAAGCTCAGTCTTGAGAAACATGAGATCGTGACCTGAGTCGAAATCAAGAGTCGAATGCTTAACTGACTGAGCCATCCAGGTGCCCTACAAGGTTAGTTTTCTTAAACAGGAGAGTGATAAAATGGAACTGAAAGAGAAAGCTAAAATGGTAAATTGTTTCAAGAGCATAGGGGGGCTTGGCTGTTAGGCCAATGTGAGTTTGTTCTTTAAATTCATAGGGAATTGTCTTTAATAGGGAAACACTGAGGTTTGTAAACCAGGAAAAGACTTGAGAACAGCCAGTGTTGTAGTAGTCATAATTTGAGTGAGGTGTAATGCAGTGTTCCTCAACTTTTCTAAATTGTTGCCCCTTTAAGAAGCCTTTTTATTCATATCTGCTTGATTATTCCATTTGGTAATGTTCATCAAGAGGTGATCTATTATATCTTATTTCTATCATTGGCCAGGATATTCTTTTCTTATCTTCTTTAATTTCCATTGGTGTGTTTGAGTTTGGAGTGGCTGTTGAGATCAAGCAATCCAGCATCATTGGCGACTTGGTGAGTATTTATCACCGGAGTAAAATTGCAGAAAGCTACCTTTCCTAGCTTTGAATTCAAGAGCTACCTAATGTTTGAATCAGATTAAAAAAAAAAAGAAGTTACCATTATCACACACACACACACACACACACACACACACACAATCATAACAGACAGCAGGTTGCAAGCTTATTTAGATCGTTCTTACTTAAGAGAATAAACATTTATTGCCAACTGTGAAAGGGCAGATTTGATGACTGATGGAAAAATCACACTGCTTTGTCAGTTCACGTAAATAATAATTCATCAAAGGAACATGTGTTGATGAGCGCAGCTTGGTTTGAATTTAAACCACAATGCATTCTCGAGAAATAGCTGAAGTACCTGAGCCTCATTTAAAAATCTCTAGCACTTTAAGCATATAAATAATCCTTCCTAGATCATGTAATGAATCTTATCAAAAACAGCAAGAATATTCATGCTCAGGGATGAATGGAAGCTGTCTGTATTTACTTTGAGAAAACTATCGCTGGGTGCCCATGAAAGTCTTAAGAAATATGATTTAGTTCATGTTTCCAATAGATGCTCAACAAAATGGTTTGGGATGAGATGCATATTTACCAGACACTAAGAAAAATAACAGAGTTGGCTAATTAAATTTCTTTGATGATCATTGCTCAGTTAAAATGGATAAAAGGAGATATTTCCTCTGAGATATTCCACTCTTGGGCCACCCCAATCCAAAGACCCTCTGTACTGTTGGTGAACTGACAGGACTTGACAAGCTGCTGTGTGAATCTGGTGGCCAGGTGCCTCGGTGTGGGTGTGACAGGAGCTAACAGATCTGACATATAGGAATATTACTCCCAGATGCTCCCCAAAGAGAAAGAACAACTCGCTTTCAGTGACCTGTCCTTTCAAGATGAGTCCTGTGGCAAATGTGCTGTGATTCGTGAGCTCTGTGAGAGGAAGCAATGCATCATGGGTGCCTTTCTGCCAGAAAAAAAATAAGCATTTCTAATGGGTTGTGCTCGATCCCTTAGTAAAAACCAGTGGTCTGTATCTGGAGGTCATCCAAGGCAAATCAAAGAAAGAAATCTTCAGATGTGGAGGAGATAAGGAAGAAAGAACACACTAAGGATGTACGGTGCTGATTTTAAACTGAAGAGAAACCAACCAGGCTAAGTCACGTCACAGATTGTTATGGTCTTTGCTGCAAACGTCTGTAGGGAAAAATGTAACCAAAAGTTGATATCCGTCATGCCAATGCTCTAATATTCATGGCTTCATTGTCTGTCAGGTCTCAAATACCACCGTTGTGTCAACTAGAAATAAGTATGTGTCTGACAATATTTTTCCACTTCTATCTAAGAAACTTTGTCCTCAGTACGAGTTGCATTAAGAAAGCTTTTTCAATTTGTCAGTTCAATAGATTTCTAAGTGTTCTTATCTTCTGAACCCTGGAGTACAATGTTTGTTTTCATAATTGATTTCATGTTTTTAGATTACACATCCTGAAAATGAAACACAATATGTAGAACCACATTGGCAATATCTGAATCCATGTCGGTAATGGAATAATTTAGAGAAAAACAGACGTAGTTTATACTTCCCAGGTTTCAGGAGAACCAGCCCAAATTATGACTTGATGGTCCTCTGATATCCTCTGTCCTATATGCAATATCTGATAGGTAAATTTGATTTGTCTTTTTTAATGATATAAATGTATTTTCTTCTTTCATTCTATTAAGTGAAATTATCATTGCTTATCTGCCAAAAATTAAACATATTAATGTTTCTACCTCCCTTTCTTGTTTTTCAGCCTTCTGTCTTTTCTTACTTCTCTAAAGCAGAGGAAAGAAGGAACTCAATTTTGTGAAAAATATTTTCTATTGCAGGTTCTGTTAAAATAGGCTGAGATAATTTTGATGATATTTCAAATACTCCAAACTCATCAAACTCATAATTTCAAGTTACATAAAGCTGCTTTTTTATTTTTGACACTGGGACTTAAAAAAAAAAAAAGGAATATGTCTCACTCTTGGAATTTAATAACCTATAATCAGTTAAACCTAAGGAATTCTTTTAGGAATAAAATATGATGGACTCAACTGCCCGCTGCACTTCCATATTATATTAATATTTATGTTTATATTTATTTTCAATTATTTTATATATTAGTTTCTCTAATTCAGTTTTGGTTTGAAACGTATGTCAGTTATCAAGTTATTGTCCTTCAGCTCCAAATCCACCCTTCCCTGCCATGCTTTGTGAAAACGCAAATGGTCTCTGTAAGCATTTTTGCTTTGCAGCTGGGGGGCACCTGGGTGGCCCAGTCAGTTAAGCATCCGACTTCAGCTCAGGTCATGATCTTGCAGTTCATGGGTTCGAGCCCCGTTGACAGCTCAGAGCCTGGAGCCTGCTTTCAGATTCTGTGTCTCCCTCCCACTCTGCCCTTCCCCCACTCATGCTCTGCCTCTCTCTGTCTCTCAAAAATAAATACAAACATTTTTGGAAAAAGTTTCCGTTGCAGCTGGCATGATGCTAGCTAGGCTTTGCCAATAGAGGGTACTGGAGGGACACAGCAAGGTGATAGCAGCAGGCAGACCCTTTCCTTCTGGTTCCGATCCTCCATTTGTTAATCCAGTGTGAGCATCTAGCAGTTCCAGCCATATTCTCAGGACACACTTTCTTCAACCAGGGGCTCCTCCTGAGCACCTCTTGTGGGCCACCTCTGTGATAACTTTGGTTGAGCCCTCAGACCACATCCTCTTTGAAGAGATCTGAATCTGAGCCTCGGGGAGGCCATCGTCTAAGTCTTAGGTCCCTTTATTACATACTTTTCCTCAGCCGAGAGGTGGTAGCTGCTTTTTTGCACCTGCAGAGTCTGGACTTTTTGGAGCTCTCTTTAAGTAGCTTCCTCTTAGTAACTAACCATCTTTTGCGAATTTCTTTATGTCACTTTTTCCTACTCAAAGTACTGATATGGTTTCTATCTCCTGAGAGGATCCTAACTGATACAAAGTTGTTTAAAAGTATTCCTTTTTTGGTAAGTGTATTTATTGATTTTGAGAGAGACAGAGAGAGCTCAGGAGGGGCAGAGAGAGAGAGGGAGAGAGAGAGAGAATCTCACGGAAGCTCTGCATTGTCACTGGGAGGAGCCCAACGTGTGCCTTGAACTCCCGAACATGAGTTCATGACCTGAGCTGAAATCAAGCAAGAGTTGGTCGCTTAACCGACTAAACCACCCAGGCTCCCCTAAAGGTATTCTTAATGTATGCATACCTAACCCCCCTAAATAATTTTTAAATACCCTTCCTTCTGTATTTGAAATTAAAAAAATTCCCTTCCGGACTTCAAATGGTGTTCCATGTCAATTAAACACTTCTGACCAACAATGACAAATGTGACACGGGCATCAAGAATCTCCTCCTCTAGCAGGAGAGAAAGGCATACAAAGGAGTCCTTTTTATTATTAAACTGTGATAGATGCAGGTGTAGAAGACTGGACAAGGCACAGTGGTGGCACCTCGAGGTTTGATGGGGCAGGAGTAGGGGTCCAATAAACTTCACAGAGCAGTTGTCACTGAGCTGAGTGTTCAAGGATGAACAGACGGACGGTCCACATAGATTAGGGAGAAGAGGGCCATGTGAACAAAAGAATACAGTTATGAAATATAAAGAATATATGAGGGGCGCCTGAGTGGCTCAGTCGGTTAAGGTCACGATCTCATGGTTCATGGGTTGGAGCCCCACGTCGGGCTCTGTGCTGACAGTTCAGAGCCTGAAGCCTGCTTCGGATTCTGTGTCTCCCTCTCTTTCTGCCCCTCCCCTGCTCATGCTCTGTCTCTCTCTGTCTCAAAAATAAATACAACCATTAAAAAAAAAAGAATGTATGATATAAAACAAGGCACGCTTGAGCAATGTCAAGGTAGGTGAGCGCTGTTCTAACCTAAGGCATGTGTGTATGCATGTGTTTGTGGGACAGAACTAGGAGTAGATGAAGGGCCAGCATGGAGAATAGTGCAAAATGAGGCTGGCTGAGCAGGCTAGCTCCAGATCAGGAAGGGCTTTGTGTCATGCTAAAAAGTTTGAATTTTATTTCATGGGCAGCTACAAGCTCAAGGGACTCAAAGGATATGAAGACTTCAAAGAAAAAGTTAATGAATCATCAGTTTTTCACAGCAAGTATATTTTTTTTCAAAAATTTTTTAATGTTTATTCGTTTTCCAGAGAGAGAGAGAGAGAGAGAGGGTGGGTGAGAGAGAGAGAGAGAGAGAGAGAGAGAGAGAGAGAGAGAGACAGGCTCCAGGCTCTGAGCTGTCAGCACAGAGTCTGACGCGGGACTTGAACTCACGAAGCATGAGTTCATGACCTGAGCCAAAGGCAGACAATCGATTGAGCCACCCAGATGCCCCTACACGGCAAGTATATTTAATCCTCCGCTGTATAGAATGCAGTATGGCAGGATTCAAATAAATTCAAATCCTTAGCCTTGCCATGTCGTGTGTGAAATATCTAAGTGTTAAGTTAAAATAGCAGTTAAAAAGTAAAGTTAAAGTATCAGTTAAAAGGTATAGACCAAGATGTGCAGTGAGCTCTGAAGGCAGGAGAGATTATAGTAACTAAGAAGAGAGTAGAACTCCAGCAGGGCTCTAGGGCACGAGGGGGGGGGGGCTGCATTTTAGGAAAAGAGCAGAATGGACAACCTTTTAGGAAGGGGAAGCATGGCCCTGGAATGTTTTTGGCAGCGTGAGGGAGCTTGAGCTGAAGGGCAGCGATGAGAACGTAGGTTGAAAGTGTAGGGCAGAGTTCTGGGATGACCAACCAGTGCCAGTGGCCCCCTGCTTACCCAGTCCACAACCTCTCCACTTCTTCCTGCTGAGCTCAGAGCAGCTCCAGATTCTTGCTCAGTCCAGGGCTTAGCGAACCTTTGCCAACAGAGAGTTGGAGTTTATTCTTCATAAAGAAGAGTTTATGAGAGTTTGCCAGCAAGAGGTTTTGACTGGTAGCTTGTTAATTATAAAGATTTTTCTGATCAGGCTGTTGGAGATCACGAATGGAAGGGAGGACCTCAAAGACGGAAATCTGTTGAAAGGGCTATGGAAATTTTCTTTTATACGTAAATTACGCTTCAGGTGCTAAGATCTTGACTATGTGTTTCAGCTGCGAGTTTGGAAGACATAAGGAGTGTTTGTATTGAGTCTACACCGATACTATCTCCCAAGGAAACAAAGCTGTAACACCAAATGTCGTAAATCAGAATGTCATGCTGAAAAAGGAGTGTTCCACATTGCCATTTCTCCCTTAGGATATGGTTGACCTCAGAATAGGAATTCAGAAACCTCCCTGCCTGCCTCTTTGCCACTAAGAAAACAGACACGAGTTCCCCAACCCCCTGATTAAGAAAGAAGCTGGAAGACCATGCAGAAGAGTTTTCAAGACTGTGAGTACCCTAGCCAAAACCCAGTGGGAGAGTCTCTAGGGAGACAGAGGTCACAGAAGTTGAAAAGTTTGATTATTTTTGAAAAGTTTTTACTACCTTCCCAGTAAATATTGCCTTAATTCTTCATTCTTACTAGCAAATTGTCATTTAGCACCCAATAATTCTCCTGTTAAAGCCTAGAGAGTTATTATTTTCAGGGATGGGTGAATTTAACGGCTTTGCTTTCTCCCACAACTTTGCAAAGTATTTCAAGGGACAAAGTTCTTCTCATTTTTCCCTTCCTGAATACATTCCCCTTTTATTATGAAACATAAAACCTTAACGACCGAGAATCAGATGCACAAGAAGAAAAAAATGCCCGTGGCAAAGTGAGTGTTTGGCGGAGACCAGCTTAGACCTCATTTACCGCTTGGTTCTGTGAAGGACTCACTAATTCTTCAACCCTTGAAAGTTATTTAACCTCTTCTCCTTGTATGTTTCATTGGTAAATGTGGATAATAAAATTTTTGCCCGACTCCTTTAAGGACTGTTGTCGAGGTGAAATGAAATCGTAGATATGGAGACTGGTTTTGAAAAATGTGGTGTTACAGAAACATAAAAAACCCTTCTGTTATCCTGATTTTAGCTATACTCATTAGCAGGAAATTAAGATGGCCGTGTTGGGAAATATTTGCCGGTGTTGTGAGGGTGGGCATCACCGTATGTGCAGCGGATTGTGTATTTTAGTTCTTTCTGTGCACGTACACAGACACATCAGCCCGCAGATACGTTATCTGCACGGCCGTATCTTCATCTTTATTTATTTATTGATCCAACACATATTTATTGAATAGCTGCTATGCAGGTATCCCTGGTATTATTCTAGATACTGAAAATACTGCATTAAGAAAAGTGACAAAGTGCCTGCCCTCTTGGAGCTTGTATGCTAATTAGAGGCAACAAAGTAAACAAGTAAGTAAGTGGCCCGTCAGGTGTGGCAAATGCTATGGAGTCAAACAAGGCAGGAAATGAGACTATGAGGCAGGGGTTGGCAAACTATGGCCAACTAGCCAAATCGGGCCCACTGCCTAGTTTCGTAAATAAAATTTTGTTGGAACACAGCCATGATCATTCATTTATATTTGTCACTGCTGCTTTGACTTAATTAGTTAAGATAGAAACCATCTGGCCCACCAAGTATAAAGTACTCGCTCGCCTTGTATAGAAAACATGTGAGGCTCCTGGTAAAGGCCATTTTAAAGTTTTGTTTTGTTGTGTTTTGTTTTTATCCTGAGTGAAACGGAATGCCAATGGGGGGTTTGTGGGGTAGCAGTATCTGGCTTATGTTTTAAAAGATTATCCCCATGACTCTGATGAGCATAGACCTTGGGGTAAGAGTGGAAGCACAGAGACCAGTTAGATAGTGATTTCATTAGAAGAGAAAAGGTCACTCTAGGGTAGCAAGGATAAGAATGAAGTGACAAGAATAAAATTGATTTCTGTTTATATTTTTAAATGACCACAGCGAGAAATTTGGGGTTGAACGACTGGCAGGATGGATTTGCCATCAACTGAAATACAGAGGCCACCAGAGGAGCAGGTTTGGGGGATGAAAATGAGGAATTTGGTTTTTCCACAGGAGGTGTGCAATATCGCGTAGCCACTGAAGTAGGCACGCCAATGAAACAGGTGACTAGATGAGCCTGGCTTTCAGCTGAGAGATCTGGCCCGGGGTTAGAAATCTCATAGTGATCAGAGTATAGTTGAGGTTTCAATGCCATGAGACAAAACAAAAAACAAAATCACAAGACATCACATCCTCAGATTTATTACTCCATTTCACTTTGTCCAGTAATGCCCAGAAGCCTCTATATTTGCAGGGCAGACAAAGCTTTATGTCGTGCACATAGTATGATCCTTGCATACTTCTTGATAGCTATTTGAATCATGGTCCTGATCCTATTTTAAGCTTAAAGGAAGTGGGAAAGAGAAAATTTGGGGATTTAAAAATGACACATTGGACTCAATTTTGAAAAGCACAAATCCTGCGAGATGTGTGTCTGCTTCAAGAGGGTAGGATGATTTGTCCTAGGCATACTTTTTCACAGAATAGGTAAAGAAGAGAAGAGAGGAAGTTACATTCAGTTAAAACCTACCCAATTCCAGGGGTTTCAGAAACAATAGTTCATTCCACAGCTCCACTCTTGAATTTACAAAATTAGGCTGGAGTTACTCCAATATTTCTATCATTTTATTCTTCCAGATGGATATTCAATGAAGACAGTTTCTGGCTCTTACTATTTCAACATCTCTTATGTCAGAGAGAAATTGAAAATAAAATCCCAAATTAGTACAAACACATTCCTGGCTTCCAAAAGAGTTCACTTTCAGGTCACTTCTAGATTAACATTCTATTTAATCAGAACAGGTTGGTCCATCCCACTAATTGCCGTTCTCTTTCCAAGGCTAAATACAATTCTATAAAGCATCAACTTGAAGGCTATCAGTCATGCAAATTCCCTGGCACTGTAGTGATTATTTTTAGTTAAATAGGCATAACCATGGATGATGCAAAATCAGAGGACAGAGTATAAATTGTTCAGCTCTCTAGATTACAGTGCATCGATATTATGCATAGCTGAGAACAGAAAGAGAGGCAATCCACTAACTGAATCATCAATCTGGAATCGCTCCCTGCTGTCTGGAGTCAGGTTTCCTAACTGTGGCACTACCTACACTGTGGGCCACATAATTCTCTGCTCTGGGAGCTGTGCACGCTAGGACGTTTAGCAGTGTCTCTAGCCTCCACCCACTAGCTGCCAATCGCAACCTTCCCTCTCCTAGTTGTGAAAACTTGTCACAGACTGTCTCCAGAGATTTCCAAATGCTTTTGGGGAGCAGGAGCATTGAGAACCATTGACTTAGAGTGTAAGTTCTCTTTTCTTACGCTGGCTTTGGAAATTCTGTATGGTTTACCTTCAGACTTTTTTGAATGTTTTTACTTCAGGGGTCTACCTTAAGATAACTGGTCTAGGGGCGCCTGGGTGGCGCAGTCGGTTAAGCGTCCGACTTCAGCCAGGTCACGATCTCGCGGTCCATGAGTTCGAGCCCCGCGTCGGGCTCTGGGCTGATGGCTCAGAGCCTGGAGCCTGTTTCTGATTCTGTGTCTCCCTCTCTCTGTGCCCCTCCCCCGTTCATGCTCTGTCTCTCTCTGTCCCAAAAATAAAACGTTGAAAAAAAAAAGATAACTGGTCTACTTATTATTGGCCCTAAAATTTTTCTCTCTGTGGAGCTGGTGCCTTCATAAATACCCACCCACTCCCCACTGACAAAATCCCATCCCTTTCTTCTAGGTAAATGCTATTCATGAAATTATAACCTCGGGTCACAGAAAGTGGATGGGGCTAGTCTAGTTCTTAGTCTGCAGTTGAGGACAATAAGATCAGATGGGTCATTGTTTACCAAGGTCATGGGGGCTACACAGAGAGCAGGCAGTCGAATTGCAGAGCCCAGTCGCTAAATCTACCATGCTTTCCATTCTAGATGTCTTTTGTCCCATTTTATTTTCACTCTTTACAGAAACTCCTAGAGAGTTTGTTCTTATGATTCATGTTAGTAATCAGTGCCCTTCCACACAGTAACATAAACATGTTGTCATTTAATATTTACATGAGGTATGAGGTAACTCACACAGGCACAAGGAAATAATCAGCCTCATAGCCGTATCACAATTCAATGATAGAAATTATATTTTTGGAGGATAATTTTTTTAAATCTTCATTTATTTTTGAGAGAGAGAGAGAGAGAGTAAGCAGGGGAGGTGCAGAGAAAGAGAGAGAGAGAGACAGAGGATCTGAAGCAGGCTCCCCACTGACAGCAGAGAGCCCAACGCAGGGCTCGAGCTCACAAACTGTGAGACCATGACCCAAGCTAAAGTCAATTTCTTAACCAACTGAGCCAC
Organism: Prionailurus bengalensis; assembly: GCF_016509475.1. Taxonomy (NCBI): domain Eukaryota; kingdom Metazoa; phylum Chordata; class Mammalia; order Carnivora; family Felidae; genus Prionailurus; species Prionailurus bengalensis. Next base: position 102,086,567 of record NC_057349.1, on the reverse strand, counting down.
CCAGGTGCCCCTAAGTTTTCTTTGTTTGTTTGTTTATTTATTTTTGATAGAGAGAAAGTATGAGCGGGGGAGGGGCAGAGAGAGAGAGAGAGAGACAGAGGGTCTGAAGTGAGCTCTACGCTTACAGCAATGAGACTGATGCGGGGTTCGAACTCATGAACCAGGAGATCATGACCTGAGCTGAAGTCAGATGCTCACCCACGCCCAGAGGTTTTCTTAAACTAGAAATTCTTAGTAATATCTGATGCGGTAGATGTCAATACATGTCATGATTTCATATTATCTTTTATGGATAACTTTAAAGCAAGCCTCTCCCATCCTTTTTGTAAATGAAAGAGAAAAGATGGCTAATGTTATTGAGTGATTTTTATATACTCAGTGCATCCATTTACATGATTCGTTCTTTATTTAGGAATATTTGTATGTTAACTATCAACCTGTTGTCTTGAAATGAGTAGAAGTCAGGAATGGATTTATGAAAAGTTTTCAGATGGAGTCTTTAATTCTCTTTCAACATGTTAGCGTTTTCAAAATTCTATTTTTCTCATACACAGTTACAACCCAGACACAACACTCCACTTGACCCACATTCAAGACCCAGTCTTTTCAAAAGATTCAGGGAAGGTTGTTTCTTATCTCCACATGGATGTAAGGACTGCTTCACTTAAATAGTAATTGCTCCTGTTCCAGCACCAAGTGTAGGTAATTCTAGTTACCTGATCTTGGCCAGAGAACAAAGACACAAAAAGACACAATCTGGGTAGGGTTACCTGGTTCAAGGACTTTCCTTTATCTGGCCCAAAGGGGTATTGTTGTTTGGTCCCTTGATTAATTTATCTCTCCTCTAGACATTATAAAGACCAAAAAAAGGACTAGGGAGAAAAAGAGAAGGATGGAATTAACATCGTTGAATTCATATGTTGTGTTCAGCATCATGTTAAGTTCTTTACATGAATTATTTTGATTTATAAAACAATTATGAGTTAAGTATTATTTTTAGGTCCTGGTGCCCAATTGTAAAGATGAAGACAATGAAGCTCAGAAAGGTTAAGTCATTTGTCTAAGGTCCCAGAGCTTATACATCTCAGAGCTAGGATTCCGCTCATTTTCCCTGCTGTGGCATATGATTCCTCACCATAGGAAGACTGAGTTTCACACAATGGAATACACCATGTGTCGTTTACTAAGGGTTAATTAAGCGAACTTAAGTAGACACCTACAGCATGTGCTGGCGATGGCTTGTGTCAGTTCGCCAGAGCTGAGTGTTACGTTTGTAAATGACAGTCGCAGGTAGGCAACGATAAAAATTAAATTCTATAAACTTAAAACCTGATGACTTGTATTAAAAGCAAAGGTAATGAAAACTGACACGTTATTGCCTTTTGGTTATTTGTCTGCAGCTTACCGTTGTCCCTGCTCTTGCGATTATCTGTGTCAGTGGATCTGTAAGGTGGAGGTCCTCGATGACAGTGTGCCACTGTGCGTGTCTTCTCTGCTGCACAAAGAGTTCACATTGGGAGCTTGACACTGCCCGAGACAGGAGTGTTTGCACGATGGAAATAAGCAAACACTGTAGATCGGCACCCTGTCCCAGGAAAGCCGTTTGTGAATACTTACCAGCATACCACTGTGCGCAGCTCTTTTCATTTAAGATGAAAGTTATTTTATGCTTTCTATTTGTATACATTCAAAAACGTTCACTTACTAAGTATTGACTTAGCACTCGGTGCCAGATACGGCAGTACTCCCTTCCACCCCTCTTCTCTCATTTACGGATCTAAAAATAGCTGTAAGGTAGATATCAGCATTCCCAGTTTGTAGAGAAAAAACCGAGGTTTAGAGGACAGTACGCTCCTAAAGTGGCACAGCTGGTTAAATGGTGGGGCACAGGCTTGATTCTGCGTTTTCTGGATCGACATTTCACAACGCTACAGCTGCAGTGGTGGATTGGGGGGATAGCCCAGGACAGGGTTATCGTAAAAACAACGACAAAACAAACCAAAACAGAAAGCATTGGATTTGAGCCATGCTTCTTCTTTCTATTTTAGTACTACTATATTCATGTGAATGAATAATCAACATGATCGTTTGAATGTAACATGACAGTCTGTGATGTTGAATAGAAAAGTAAAAGCTTGGGGCGCCTGGATGGCTCAGTTGGTTAAGCGGCTGACTTGGCTCAGGTCATGATCTCACGGTATGTGAGTTCGAGCCCCATGTCCGGATCTGTGCTGACAACTCAGATCATGGAGCCTGCTTTGGATTCTGCGTCTTCCTCTCTCTCTGTTACCTCTCCCCGCCCGCCTCACTCCCTGTCTCTCTCAAAAACTGAATAAACATTAAAAAAAAATTTTTTTAAAGTAAAAGCTAGAAGAGGGGGTTAGAGAAGCGGAGGGGACAAAGGACAAAATAAGTGGTGATCCAGACTAGCTGTCTCTTGCAGGAAAAATATGTGTAATGTCTTTGCACTGCAAATTGAGCCACTCTGAGCACACATATTGTTTCAAATGATACCTTTACTAAGGGCAGAAAGAGATGATGACACCTATTCTTGAGTTGATTATGCTAGGAGATGCCCACCTATACTTTGCAATACAGAGTTTGGACTTCTTTCAAAAGGGAAATTTTAGGGGTGCCTGGGTGGATCAGTTGGTTAAGTGTCCGACTCTTGATTTTGGCTCACTTCATGATCCCACGGCTCATGGGTTCAAGCCCTGTGTTAGGCTCTGCGCTGAGACCATGGAGCCTGCTTGGGATTCTCTCTCACCAGCTCCTTCTCTCTCGCTCAGAATAAAGGAAATTTTAGATGCGGTTATGGAGAAACTTAGTTGTCACCATTTCAACAAGTCTGTAGCACAGACTGCAGAATCTCAGAGGCTCAATATAGCACTATGGAGCGAGCACAGTTTATTTCTGCTCACATCGTAATCTGATGCAAGTCAGGTGTGAGCAGCTCAGTGGCCCTCCATCGATGTCTCAGCGTTCCAGCGCTTCCATTTGCAAATGGCTCCATTTCACAGTTCTTGACTTCCAGCCAAGGAGTCAATGAATAATTCACATCTGTCTTAACCTGCCTGCACTGGGCTTTCATTCACATTCTTATCCGTGAGCTCTCACTCACATGGCTCCAACCTAACTACCAGAGAGACTGCAAAATACACGTGGATGATTGGTAGCAGAGACCATCCCCTCCACGTTCCCTGTAGCCTACAAAAGCTTTCTCTTATTCCACCCACTCTTACTTTGCTCTCTAGTCAAAGTGGATTTGTCTGCCAAACACACCATAAGAAACAAAGCATGACTTATTAAGAACAAGTCAGTTCTTCCTAACGGCAAGATTTAGACACTACAATGTGAAGTCAGGTTGGCGGAGAACAGTTAGTGTACCTGTTGAGCTGCTTGCAGAGCCTTCTCTAACAAAAAGGCTATCAGATTTCTCATTATGTTTGCTCCTTGGCATTTAAAGTCAGGAATTCTAGAAGAGCACTGGAGAAATCTATAACGGCACTTTCGTATTTTGGTCAATAGACCACACGGTTGCTAAAGCTTAATTTCCTTCTTTGTGCACTTCATGGAATTTTTTTTTGTCTCATTAGTTGGCCACGTTAATATTTTATTGACATATTTAACTTTTGGTCATTTTAGCAGGCTTTTTTACATTATCCCTTTGGAGCTCCGAAGGCTGAGTGAAAAATTAGCGCTTACAGATTAACGTGCAATTGTCGACAGTTCCTCCTCCAGAGTAGGTAAATAATTATTAAGTATTAATGTGGAGTTTATGTGACCTATTTCTAATCTCTGCTTTAAATCTCAACCCCAAAATGGCTAAAAAATAGAGAATAATTTCCTGTGACCTAAGGGGCTTCTTAGGACATAGGACCCTCAAAACTGAAACTGGGGGAGGTTCCAGGCAAACAAGTTAGTCACCCTATGAGTGTTCTTCCTTTAAATATAGATTTATCCTTCTAACTGACTTTGTGTTTTTATGTCAGGCCCGCTCCCGGTCCTACAGTGGGATGTAGTATCCTAGGCATCTCCAGGGAAAGAAAACAAAGCAATTTTATCCAAATGGATTCATGCTAAATGTGTTTGGGGCAATGGAGTTTTCATGTTGGGAGAGATGATTCACTGTAAATAGACTCAGTGGAGGAAGTAGCCAGTTTTCACGATCAGGACTTTCTTCTTAAAGGGTTTCTTCCTTGATTGTAAATTGTGATAATATAAGGAATTATTCTCCACCACTTATTCCAATTTGGCTTGGAAACTAGTAATTTTTTTTTTTTTAATTTATTTTTGGGACAGAGAGAGACAGAGCATGAACGGGGGAGGGGCAGAGAGAGAGGGAGACACAGAATCGGAAACAGGCTCCAGGCTCTGAGCCATCAGCCCAGAGCCCGACGTGGGGCTTGAACTCCCGGACCGCGAGATCGTGACCTGGCTGAAGTCGGACGCTTAACCAACTGCACCACCCAGGTGCCCCAATTTTTTTTTTTTAACAACAAAGAAGATAAACAAGTAACACACAGAGAGAACTTTTGACCTGGTCACCAAAGCATATGCCATCCAAACTTCTCCCCTTTCTTTTTGATGGTAGCTGGTATAGTTCAATTCTTCTTCAGTGGCCTCAGTGGGTGAAGTGAAAGGTGAAAAGGCTGGTATGACATTTAGAAGTTATGACTTCAGCAAGTTTTCTTCAGAAAAACAGGCTTTACTTTTAAATTGACCTCTTCTCCCCACCCCTTTATTGTGGTAAAAAATTTGCATTTCCCTAAAATATTCTGTTCCTGATATGGAATGTAAGGTTTTGTTGTTTTTACAGCCCTCCCTGGCACTGTTCTGTAGAAATTCACTGACATATTATTTTCCCTCTGCAAACATGTGGCCCCAAGTTGTAAAGCTAAAATAAAACGTCAAATGAAGTCACAAGAAAGTCTAATTCACCTCCAAACGGTGAACAGAGGAAAGAAAAGTTAGATTTTATAGAGTGATTTATGGTCCCTTAGGTAAAATTAAGTCAGACTGAGAATTAAGTCAACCTAAGAGAAGGCGGACTTGAGACAGATGGAAACAGAGAGAACGTGAAATAGTGGGCAGCACAGGGGGAGCGAGGGAGCCAGCCAGGACGACAGCATTTGTGACCCTCCATCTAGCTGTGTCTGACCTACCCCTTGAATTTTTTTTGTCAGTGTGAACCCATTGTCCCCTTTTGTTTCTCCTGCCAGTTTGCTTTCAAACAAAGGATTTCTGACTGACAAGCTCTCTAAGGAAAGGTTCCATTTTAATTGTTTACGTTTGCATGGCTCCCCAGGACTGGGCTAGGCTGAGTGACACCATCTCCATTTTGTTCCTTTGCAATGCAAATTATTATTTATTTGTTTTCTCATCCAACAAATCACATGTTTATTGAGTGCTTAGAAGAGGTCAAGATAAAGGGTGGTGGGGATGAAGGGCACAGGCTCTGTGAAGCTGTAACTAACCCACCAACCTTCAGGCACCTGACTCATAAGAAGATTGTTTTAAGGATCACATTGAGTTACATTTGTAAAATATAACATATTAGGAATAGCAGTGATTTTACAACTTTTAACCATCATTAACATTGACATCGGTACTATTGATATTGTTATTTTTTTATACGTTCCAGACATTCTGCTAGGTGTTCCAGGATCAAAGTAGAAAAGAGTACGAGATAGGTAACTTTACCACAAGGAGCTGCTGTTTTGGGTTATAAAGTAAACGATATTTTACATAAATATACAAGGCGTAGGTAATATTTATTTTGCATAAACATAAAATAAACATTCACATATACTGAATGGGTCATAGGGTGTTTTAAAATAGGGCATTTTAAAAAATATTTAGGGGCCTGGGTGGCTCAGTCGGTTAAGCGTCCGACTTCGGCTCAGGTCATGATCTCACGGTCCGTGAGTTCGAGCCCCGCGTCGGGCTCTGTGCTGACAGCTCAGAGCCTGGAGCCTGCTTCAGATTCTGTCTCCCTCTCTCTCTGACCCTCCCCTGTTCATGCTCTGTCTCTTTCTGTCTCAAAAATAAATAAACATTAAAAAAAATTTTAATAAAAAATAAATAAATAAAAATATTTAAGGTACTTTGTATTAAAAAACAAAAATTTCCAAAATATATTCATATGTGAAATGTGTAAGCAAAAAAGGAAAAACCCATAACATGTAATGCTTACCATTTTATTTATTTAGTTATTTTATTTTTATTTATTTTGAGAGAGACAGCGACAGCACGGGTGGGGGGAGGGCAGGAAGAGAGGGAAAGAGAGAGAGAATCCCCAGCAGGCTCTGCACTCTTAGTGCAGAGCCTGATGGAGGGCTGGAACCCACAAACCATGAGATCATGACCTGAGCTGAAACCAAGAGTCAGACATTTAACCGAGTGAGCCACCCGGGTGCCCCAATGCTTACCATTAAAAAAATTTTTTTATGTTTTATTTCTTTTTGAAAGAGAGAGAGAAAGAGTGTGAGTGGGGGGAGGAGTGGGGGGAGAGGCAGAGAGAGGGAGACACAGAATCCAAAGCAGGCTCCAGGCTCAGAGCTGTCTGTCAACACAGAGCCTGATGTGGGGCTCGAACCCACGAACTGAGATCATGACCTGAGCTGAAGTAAGACGCTTAACTGACTGAGCCACCCAGGCATCCCTAATGCTTAACATTCTAAAAAACATTCATATGTCCTTATTTTTCCCTTCAAATGTGTACAAATTTAGCACATGATATTCATTGTCTTATAACTCCCGTTTTTTTTAATTTAATTTAATTTTTTAATTTAATATCCACACCATGACAGAAAGGTGCCACATTTATATTTTACAACTGTATTTAGTTGATTAGAAGTAACCTGATTAGTACAACCTGTTTGCTCCAGATGGCCATTGGGGTTGTGGCTAAACTTAGGTTATCACAGACAATGCTGCAATGTCATTTTCTATGCACATCATTTCCATACACACAAATACAGTTCTTGAAAATGATGTTGCTGTGTCTAAGACTGCCCACATTTGTAATGTGGATACTAATGGCCCACTTGTCCTCACATCAATAATGTTTGAGGATGTTTGCTTGCCGATAGCATCTCCAATAGTGCTCTTCAAACTTTTAAATACTTTCTATTTTGATAGGTAAAAAAATGGTAATACGGTATAGATTTAACCTTTATGTCTCTTTTCGCAGGGGAAGTTGAACAACTTCTGATGTTTAAGAGCCATTGTATTTCCTTTGCTGTGAACTGTACTCTGATCATTTTTCTACTGCATTATTGCTCTTGTCCTTTTTTAGAAGGTCTTTATAAATTTGGGAGACAGGCACTTGGTCTATGATAAAGTGGCAGATTTGTGGCTGTTTCTGCTGCTGCTGCTGCTTCTGCTTTTTCTTCTCCTCCTTTTCCTCCTCCTCCTCCTCCTCCTCCTTCACCATGTAATAGTTTTCATTTTGTAACATCAAATGTATAATTGTGTCTTTTTATGCCTTATGGATTATTTCAAGTCAATTAGAAGATCCTTTACCTCTGTAGGATTATCGAGGCATTTCCCCATGTTTTTTTTTTTCTTCTAGTATTCTCAGAATTTAATATTTTTCACATTCAAATTCTGAAGCACTGAGATTTAACCTAATGTGTAGGACAGGTCCGTCCCAGTATTATTAGTAGTAAATTGCCACGTTTATTATATAATTAATTACCATTTGCATTTGGGTCTATTTCAGGATTTTCTATTTTGTTTCATTAGTGTTTCTTTGTCCATGTGTCACTCTGAAATTGTTTTAAGAGCTAAATCTTTATAATCTATTTAAGTATTTATTTAGTCTAGTCCCAGCTATGTGTTCAGAGTTTTTCTCACCACTTTTGTTTGTCTAATTTTCGATGGAAACTTCAAAATCATCTTGTCTATTCATACCCTGCCCCCCATGTTGATTTTTGTTGGAATAATATTAAATTTAGAAATTAAATTTGGGAAAATCAATGTCTTTCTGGTGTAAAAAACTATGCAAAAACACAGCATATCTTTCTTTGCTTAAGTCTGCTGTAGGATTTTTTAGTGTTTTAAAATTTTGCTTCATGTAGGTGTTAAGAATTTCTTGTTAAGTTTATTCTTAGATTTTTTTTTAATTTTTGTGCTGCTTTTATAAACGAGTATAATCTCCTGTGTTTTATTTTTTTAGTGTTTATTTATTTTGAAGATGGGGGAGGGACAGAGAGAGAGAGAGGACAAAGGATCTGAAGCGGGCTCTGTGTGGGGTGCATCGGTGGCTCAGTCAGTTAAGCATTCGACTTTGGCTCAGGCCATGATCCCACGATTTGTGGGTTTGAGATTCGTGGGTTTGAGGCTTTGTGCTGACAGTTCAGAGCCTGAAGCCTGCTTTGGATTCCATGTCTTCCTATCTCTCTGCCCCTCCCCAGCTCACTCTCTCTCTCTCTCTCAAAATAAATAAACATTAATTTTTTTTTTGAAGTGGTCTCTGTGCTGACAGCAGAAAGCTCAATGTGGGGCTCCAGCTCGCAAACAGTGAGATCATGACCCAAGCCAAAGTTGGATGCTTAACCCACTGAGCCACCCAGATAACCCTCTCTTGTGTTTTCTAAGCATATAATCATATATCTACAAATAGAGTTTGATTCCCTATATATTGAAAATATTAATTAAAAAATTATATACATTTAAGTTTTTTCTCTGCTTGTTTTGGTCAGTGCCTCTTGCACAATGCTAAATGTTAGAGGGGTCTGGTTCCCAACCACATATAAGTGAGTTGAACAGTCTCTGTAAGACTGTCTCTTTAAAAAAATTTTTTTTTCTTAATGTTCATTTATTTTTGACAGAGAGAGAGAGAGAGAGAGAGAGAGAGAGACAGAGTGTGAGCTGGAAAGGGGCAGAGACAGAGAGAGGGAGACACAGAATCTGAAGCGGGCACCAGGCTCTGAGATGTCAGCACAGAGCCTGACATGGGGGTTGAACCCACGAACAGTGAGATCATGACCTGAGCCAGAGTCCGGCGCTTAACCAACTGAGCCACCCAAGTGCCCCTGTAAGACTGCCTTTATGTCTACTACTGGAATTTGAAGTCTACAAAACCAGAAACCAGAAAGGGAATACAGATGTAAAGAAGGCAGAGCAAGGGTCATCTGGAAACCCTGAGCATCATCTGGAACCTATGAAGACAGACTGAAACACATGTCAGTTGTTGGAAATATTGGCATCTTTCATTTTAGTGCTAAACCTCAGAACTTAGGAGTCAGAGAAGCTGACTCCAGGAAAAAGTAGAACAGTTACACTTCTAGATACTGTTCCATGCCAATGAGGTGAGCCAGTGTATCAGGATAATGTGTGTAACCTACAGCATGGATGCTGATTCATTCCTCCCCTTCAAATGTTACAGAAAAGTCTTTCTGTGGCCCACCTTAACTAGAAACCTATACAGAATGGAATTGTGGGAAACTAGCTCAGCGTAGACAAGATTACATATTGTAGTTGCTTCCGTATCTTGGTTATTATAAACAATTCTGCAGTGAACATTATATCTTTTCTAATTAGTGCTTTTGTTTTCTTTGGGTAAATAGTAGTGAAATTACTGAGCGGTATGGTATTTCTATTTTTAATTTTCTGAGGAAGCTCCATACTGTTTCTTACAGTGGCTATACCATTTTACATTCTCCCAAACAGTGTTCAAGGGTTCCCTTTTCTCCAACACTTGTTTTTTGTCTTTTTGATATTAGCCATTCTCATGTGAGGTGATACTTCATTGCAATTTTAGTTCGCACTTTTATGATGATAAGCGATGTTGAGCATCTTTTCATGTGTCTGTTGGCCATCTGTATGTCTTCCTTGGGAAAATATCTATTCAGGTCTCCTCCTGCCCATTTTTTATTGGATTTTCTTTTTCTTTTTCTTTTTTTTAAGTGTTGAGTGCTTCCCGTTTCTTTTTTAATTTTTTTTTCAAACATTTATTTATTGTTGAGAGACAGAGAGAGACAGAGTATGAGCAGGGAATGGGGAGAGACAGAGGGAGACCTAGAATCCGAAGCAAGTGCCAGGCTCTGGGCTATCAGCACAGAGCCTGATGTGGGGCTCGAACTCATGAACTGTGAGATAATGACCTTAGCTGAAGTCAGTCACTTAACCCACGGAGCCACCCAGGCGCCCCTAGTGGTCCCCTTTTCCGTGTTCATACTCATGCCACATATACTACCCCTAGCCTTATTATTCTGTGAGCAACTTTAGATCAAGAAGTGTATTCTTTAATTTCATATCCCCAGGAAATATTAACAATATATATTTATTATTTTTTTTTCAACGCTTATTTTTTTTGGGACAGAGAGAGACAGAGCATGAACGGGGGAGGGGCAGAGAGAGAGGGAGACACAGAATCGGAAACAGGCTCCAGGCTCTGAGTGGTCAGCACAGAGCCCGACGCGGGGCTCGAACCCACGGACCGCGAGATCATGACCTGAGCCGAAGTCAGACGCTTAACCGACTGAACCACCCAGGCGCCCCTTCTTCTCTCTTTCTTATGCCATTAGTGATACAAATGCCACTCTGAGTATCTTTGAACAAGGAAAAAGATATGTTTTGTTTTGTTTTACATTTAGGAACTACAGTTTTAATAGACATAACATGACTAAACATTTGACATATCAAATAACTTTTTACAAATACATAGACATTTTTAGTAAATTTAATTTAACTCAACAAATTCACTGAAAAAAAATTTTTAATGTTTATTTTTGAGAGAGAGAGAGAGAGAGAGAGAGAGAGAGAGAGAGAGAGAGACATAGAGTGTGAGCAGGAGAGGGTCAGAGAGGAAGACACAGAATCTGAAGCAGGCTCCGGGCTCCGAGCTATCAGTACAGTACCTGGTGCGGGGCTCGAACTCACAAACCCAACGGTGAGATCAGACCTGAGCCGAAGTCAGACTCTTAACCAACTGAGCCACCCAGGCGCCCCTCAACAAAGTCACTTTTAAGTAAATAATTTATAAGTACTCACAATATACAAGGAATTTGATGTCTTTAATTAACTAATTAATTAATTAAATAGATACTTATTAAGGATTTAGTATGTGCCAAGCATGGCTTAGCCACTGGGAAGAAAGTAGTAAACAAAACAGGCAAAAACCCCTGCCATCGTGGTGCTTCTATTCTAATAGAGGTGATGGACAATATTCAAGATCACTGAATGGACTAACTAGTATTTTAGACCGTGATACAGAACAAAATAAAGCAAAAAATGGCAATATGAATTGTTAGGGCTTTTGAAGTTTCTGATGATGGAAGTCACTGAAAAGGTGACTATAGGAAATGAAGAAGATTTAATCAGTCCGAATGCCACAGTTAGAATCTGAAGCTTCAGTTGATTGGTACATGTTCTTCTGGATACTGGGTCCTTCCTCTTCCTCTGCAGCTCCTGGCCAATTTCAGGGAATGCTGGAAGGGCTGTGGGAGGGGCAAATGTGAACCAGACCCAGTTCTGCCTTCCAGCAGCTTGTGTGGAGGGCTGACAGGGCTCAGATCATGGTGATCGAAGGTACAAAATTATTTCTAAAGCACCGCAAGGGATCAGGGAAACAGAGAACGGTTTCAGTAGATGTTCTGTTTATCACCAAGAATGAAAACGAGCCAGCAAGAATTTGATCTTACAGAATTCGAAAATCACTTCATCAGAGGGATAGGGGGTCACAGTTCCTTTTTGAATTTTTGTTTCTTTTATTATCCATATGAAGTCAGAACCCAAAGGAAACGAGGGAAAAGACAAGCTCCCGCAGAGCAGCTTGTAGGACAACAGTCGCGCGTTATCCTTGGTTTCGCTGTCCGCAGATTCAGTTACTTTTGGTCAACCGCAGTCGCAGGCGGGAACCAGATGATCCTCCGTCTGTGGAATCTGCGGAAGGTCAATATAGCCTAGCGATAGGGATACCCCACACCCTGCGGCGCTCCCGTCGCCTCATCACGTAGGCATTTTCTCATCTCGTGGCATCGTAAGAAGAGTGAGTCCAGTACAGTAAGCTATTTTGAGAGACAGAGAGAGAGAGAGAGAGACCACACTCCCAAATTTCTATTACGGTATATTGTTGTAATTGTTTTATTTTCTTACTCGTTTTTGTTGCTCATCTCTCACTGCGCCTGATTTAGAAATTAAACTTTATCATGGGTGTTATCTGCATAGGAGAAAAGATGGCATAAGGTGCAGAACTATTTGCTGTTTCAGGTGTCCACTGCTTTGGGGTCTTGGAATGTATTTCTCCTGGATAAGGGGGGACTACTGTACCTCCATAATTTGGAGCATGCGAGCAAGGAGGGGCCTGGTGTTTCCTTACTTTGGGGCAGTTTCCCTCCACGGGTAGCAGGCTCCATGTGTACACTGGCAGCTAGGATCTGCCGTTTGGAAACACAGGACCCTTGTCTGGCATCTTATTCCTGACGTCCTTGCCTGTCAGTCAGCCTTCAGCCACCTGGGTTCTTTCCATTGTGTTTTTGTTCCTTGTAATAAAGTGGATTTTCTTTCTTTGTGAATGAGCATAAAGATACCCAGAAAATAAACCAGGTGCCCATTTGCCAGGCTCCAGCAAGCACGCATGCAGATGAGGCGTCTCGGCCTCTCCTGTAGGTTTCCCAAGAGGCAAATGCTGCTGCTGACATGAATAGCAGAGGCCAGACAATGATTTTTAGGGAAGATAAACAGGCTTGCGATTCCCTCCTGAGGGCTCCGCTCCTCTCCTCAATGACCGATCCTGGAGCCAAAGGTCATGGGGATAATTCTGCACCTGCAGCCTGGGAAGGCCAGGCTCAGGCCTTGCAAAGAGCTCTCCCATTATTGATGCTAATTATTATTGAGCCAAATGCACCCTTTTATTAAGGGGCAGGTGGGAGGCTCTGTCACTGTCAGGGCAATTCCACCAAGAGCAAGTATAGAATTCCTTGCACAGATGTACATATACCCAAGAAGCCCCAAGTGTTGCATATAGGCTGTTCCTAGAGAATACATCATTAGAAATTTCTGCAGTTCTATAACGAGATGGTCAGGACTCAGGTGAATGACAAACGCTGCCCAGTACCCCAACGCCAGATTATGGAGAGAAGAAGCATGATTTATTCATTAGGGCTTGAACTCAACTGCTGGGCCTCTGGGCAGCTTGTGAGATTTCGCACCCTGCCATCTGCACTCTGAGACTGCTTAACAACAACTTTGGAGACCTCGGAACCCTCTGGGGATTTGCTTCCATGGACATCCATCTGCTTTCTGGTGACTTTAATGGGAGGACAGGAGAATGAAGAACAGAGGAAATGAAAGGAAACTCACCCAGCTGTAGGTAAAGCAGGACTGGATGTAGCCAATGCCAGAGTGGACGTAGGGACTTTCCCTTGACATTAACTGGCCCCTGTTTCGGAGAAGAATTTAAAAGAATGTTATATTTTCTTGCTTCTTCCATCGTTTCTACTTTTTTCCTCCTTGGATTATAACTTAATAGTTTTTTTTTTTTTAATTTTTTCAACGTTTATTTATTTTTGGGACAGAGAGAGACAGAGCATGAACGGGGGAGGGGCAGAGAGAGAGGGAGACACAGAATCGGAAACAGGCTCCAGGCTCTGAGCCATCAGCCCAGAGCCCGAGGCGGGGCTCAAACTCACGGACCGCGAGATCGTGACCTGGCTGAAGTCGGAGGCTTAGCCGACTGCGCCACCCAGGCGCCCCGTAACTTAATAGTTTTTAAAGGTTGCTCTTACATGCCAAAATGGCATTGGGAAACTGTATAAAGTGATAGTTGTGCCCAGATTTATAATTTTATTCCCAGTTCTGATTGTCTTATTTGTAAACACACAACCATACCCCTTAAGCCAACCATTGATTGGAGGAAAAAGAATCTATATATTCACTCATTCATCAAAGAATTATTGCACCTAGACTGTGTTCTGGGCATTTACTCTGGATTCTGACACAACGATGAGGAAGGCCTTATCCTTCTCATTATTTATCTTTATTCAGATGTTATGCTTTTCATCTCTGGAGGTTCTCTTTTTATATACCTTCCTTTCCTCATTTGGTACGTGCATGCTTTCTTCTACTTTTTTTTGAATATATGGATATGGTTATAATAACTTTTTATGTCCTTGTCTACTAATTTTATCATCTGTGTAATTTCTGAGTCTGTTTCCATTAATAAGTATTTCTCCTCCTTATAGGCTTGTTTCTTTACATGTCTGATAATTTTTTATTTGATGCACATATTATGAGTTTATCTTTTTGAGTAAGGAATTTTGTTAAATATTGTTGAGCCTCTTTGGGGATGCAGTGAAGTTACTTGGAAACATTTTGAACGATTCAAGGCTAGAGTTTTTGTTATTGTTGTTAGATGGGACAATAATGCCATTTGAGCTCAGGCCAGTTTTTCTCCACTATGGAGGCAGTACCCTTCTGAGTACCCTACTTAATGCCCTATGTACTGTGGAAATCCTTCACTCTGGTTGATTCCTGGTCTTGTGTGATCTCCAAAAATTGTTCCAACTGTTTTGGTGGTTCTTTCCCTAGCCTGGAGTGATCTCCTCACAGGCATGTGTTGATCAGTTCTTAGTTGAAGATTTGAAGAGAACTTTCTGTAGGTGTCCAGAGTGGTCTCTCCATTATGGTACTCTGCCCTGGGGATTCTAGCTATCTTGGTCTATCTGTATCCTCAACCCTCTCCTCTCAGTTTTGAACCTGCTTCTCAATTACCCGGGGTGCCTGTTCAAATGGAGATTCTGAAGCCACCCATGTGAACTGGGTTGTGATTTCTGGAGTTGAGGCCCAGAATTCTTCAGCTTCATAAGCTCTCACGGTGCCTATTTAATAATATTGACTTCTGAGGACCATCGTCCTGATAAAACCTTTCTCAAGATTTATCCTGAAGGTCAAATCCAACAGCCTTCTCTGAGTCTTCAGTCTCCTTGACTTTGCCTGAGATTCAGCCATGCTCATGCTCCTCTCTTGGATATCTTCAGCATTATAATGTATTAAAACAGGCATTTCCCAGTTATCCCAGCTTAACAATAACCCACATATTGAGCCAGGGAGAAGAGCTTGGCCTATGATTGAGGGACCCAAGGCCTAGACTGGACAGTGCCACTGACTTGCTCCACTACGCTGTATCTAGATTTTTGTGTCCCATCTGCAAAATTGAAAATAATAATTAAATCTACTTAATCAGGTGGCTGTAATGATCAAATTAAAACGGGCAAAATGCATATACTTAGTCCAAGGATTTGTCAACTTTTCTTACATGTATCATCTCTTTGTTCTTTCCTTCTCCATTCCAGGAGTATCCCTCAGGGACATAGTCCAGCTTATATATTTTATCTTCTGCTGTGTCCGGTACACCGCTCAGCTCATTTATTGAATTTTTATTTTTCTAAGATCTCTAATTGTTTCTTTTTCATAGAATCCTGTTTTTTGTCTTATGGATGTGTTATCAATTAAAACATTCTGAGGATGTTTTATTATCCCTATCCCTATCTCTATCCCTATCCCTATCCCTATCCCTATCCCTACTAATTATACTTACACATACAGAAGACACAGAGCTGTCTTCTGTTTGTTCTTTCAACTTGGTTGTGTTGGGTGTTCTTTTATATGGTGAATATGGTGCCTCCTTTGGTGTGGTGTTGGTTTCCCTCAAATCTTTAATGAATCTTGATTGTTCATGTTTGCACGTGATAATCAATATTTAATTGTTTGTGAATATATGATCTGATTAGCATAGGCTTCTGTAGAAATGTATGGAAGGATGAGTGGTCCTACCAGATCACGAAGATTCTTTCAGAGTGTAGGCGCTCTCTATTCATTCCATGGTCTTTAATTAGTTGGGGAACAGCTCTACTTATCTAGGCCCAATATTTATTCTGGGAACCTTTTATACCAAAAATATACACTCCAGAAAGTCCTGTATTTTAGAGAGCCCTTTAGCATGGGAAGCTGAAGTCTATTGCTCTCCTTGTTTATTTCTTTTTCTGGCTTCCTAGTTGAGGATGACGTTTCCTCAGACTTTGCTCTGTTTTTCTCTATACTCCCATCACAGTGCTAAGAATCTTATCCTGGAAGATAACTCACTTTTTAAGAACCCATATTTTCTTTGGAGGTTTAGTTAAAGATAGGGTTTGTGGAAGAATCATAGTTACCATCTGTAGCTTACTATAAGTGGGCATAAAAGGGGTCAAATTGGGCTAGTTATTCAGATTATGGCACTTTGATTATTCTGATTATTTCCTAAGGCCCTCTTGTTTGTTGACTCTGAGGTTGTTTATATATGCAATTGCTTTTAACAGTAATTTTCTCGTCTGTGTGCTTTGGGCTATTGTTTTCTCTGATTTTGTTTCCCTGACATTCTAACTCCATCTGCTTCCTATCTTTCAGGAATTCCTCAAAATTTCCCAGGAGCTGGTGGCATTCTTTCTGTTTGTCACTGTTGCTGTGGATTTTTACCTTTTAAAAACATTTAAAGATGTATGTGCTCAACCCCCATCTTGAAATAATCTTTACTGTGCTACCTCTACTTTTAATAATCTAAGAAAAGCAGGTGATTAAATATGTTCAAGTATTTAGTATTGATTTTAAATATGTTTCAGAGTGATTTAAGTATATTCTCAGATAATAGTTTTTCTAGATGTGTCCCCATATTTTGAATGTGCAGCTCATTTAGAACTTGTAACCATTTTTAGGTAGTTGCTTTATAGAAGATCTCATATCTGATCCCATAATTGGTTGATAAATTGAAAACTTTGTTGAAACAGGGAATTATTAAAATGATACATGAATATATTTTATTTCAATGTAAATATATACATATACATTATTGTGTCAATCTTTTGATTAAGGGTGATTTTCATTTTGAGTATAGATGCTATGTTTATAATTCCAGTTTACCTGTCTTGTATAGGCCATGTCCATAAGGCATCATCTATGTTTTTTAGTTTTGGTTTCTCTACAATGGAGAGGAGCTTAAAGCCATCTGAGTGGTGGATTCCTCTGTATCTTTAAAATTCCCATCCCCTTGTCCCAGTCATTCATAGTGTCCTAATCCACACCTAGTTTGCAAGAATTATTTTAACAATTCTCCTTATCAAAATCTTTCAAAATAGTTTTTATGGAAATAATTCTCTTTGTTCTCCCATTTCATTTGTTTATGCACCATTTAATTTACACAGTTGCAGCAATAAGTACCATAGACGATAAACAGCTTTGGATCTGTTATGAGTAGCTTATCATCACTTTTTCCACAAATAAAGTCTAAGCATTCCACTAGGCTCCAAAGATATAGAGATCCATATGATGAATAAAAACAGGTTAAAAAAAAGAAACATACACAAAAAACTCAGAAACAGGCTAGTATATGCATATATGATAAAGAGACATCATAAATAATGGGGAAAGAGTTAATTTTCTAGTAGATTATGTTGGGATGATAATTATTCACTGTATGGAGAAAAAATCCTATATATAGTGATAGACTCCAGATGGATTAAATACTTAAATATGAAAGGCAAAATTATAAAGCTAATTAAAGAAAATATAAGAGCTATCTTTGTGATGGGGTGGGGCAGAACTTCTTAAATAAAATGAATTCTAATCTATGGGGAAAATATTGATTATTTTTATTTTAAATGTGTATTTATTTTGAGAGAGAGAGAGAGAGAGAGACAGACAGACAGAGAAAGAGAGAAGCCAGGGATGAACAGAAAGAGAGGTAGAGAGAGAATCCCAAGAAGGCTCCACTCTTGTCAGTGCAGAAGCCTACACAGGGCTTGACCTCACGAATCAAATCATGAACAGAACTGTGAGATCCTGATCTGAGCTGAAATCAAGAGTTGGATGCTCAACCAACTGAGCTACCCAGATGCCCCTCGATTATTTTTACATCAAAAATTAAGCATTTTCTGTTCAGTAAGGGATTTATTTTATTTTTTTTAATGTTTATTTATTTTGAGAGAGTTCAGTGGAGAGGGGCAGAGAGAGAGGAGAAAGAGAATCTCAAGCAGGCTCCATGCTGTCAGCACAGAGCCTGAAGTGAGACTTGATCCCACAAACCACGAGTTCGTGACCTGAGCCGAAATCAAGACTTGGACACTCAACTGATTGAGCCACCCAGGTGCCCGTGTTTAGTGATGGACTTAGTGGGCACTATAATTAGTGGGCAGATATAAAATTGGGAAAATATGTTTCAGATGTCTAAACCTAGGAATGGATGGCGAATACACAGAAACACCTGAAAATAATTACCAACAAAAAGACAGCAATTCCAGTAGAAATATGGACGATGATGTAGAAAAGAGGAACCTCCAAAAGGCTAAATATATAGAGTGATTCTCAAACACATTAGTAATTGGAGAAATGTAAATTAAAAGCAAATATGATTCTACATTGTTAGTGAGACAAAATTTGGGAGGTAAGTAATGTCAAATGTTGGAGAAGCTGTGAGTATATTGATATTCTCATGCTCTATTAGTAAGAGGTTGACAGATTAAGCCATTTTGGAAAGAGTATGTTTGCACTACATTGTCAAATAAGTATGAGAGTTTTCTGTGACCTAGTAATTCAGCTCTTAGGAAATATTTATATTTATGCACGCACACATATATGTATGTATTTAACATATATGTATATAGATGTATGCATTATGCACACAGACATTATTAGCATACACATACTAAAGAAATTCTTACAAGATCTAAAGGGGACTCGTAAATGAATGCTTGCTGCTCCATTATTGTGGTAATCAAGATTTGGAAACAAACAGTAAATGTCTTGGGAGAACAAATAGGTAAACTGTGGCAGCTGTATACCAGAGAACATTATGCACCAGCTGGAAACAATTGATTAAATGTACACATAGCACCATGGATGAATTTTAAAAAATTAGCTAAGTAAACAAATCAAAACACAGAATAAGTTTAATCCCCAAATTAAAACATGTATTATAACAGGACCACTCATAAAAATGTTAAAAACATATGCACATAAACCAGGAAACAATTTACAAGAGTGTCTGTTGTCATATTACACAGATTGCCTATGTGATGGCAAAGAGTAATTGGAATATTATATAGAGATTAAAGAATTAAATAAATGAGTAAATAAATAGGTAAAACTAAGTGGTGGATGGTCTTGCAAGGACCAAGTGTGACAATGTGCAATGAACTCGGAAGCAAGATTAATCCATCTCTTCTCACTTGAAGACCAAATTATTTAGAAGAAAAGAAACCTCCATAAAACATAAACCCAGTTCTCTTAGGGCTCATGGAATGACTACGTACTCATATAGTAGAATACAGCAAGAACCATTACTGAAAGAATAAAGTTTGATGAAGGATAACTTGGGAGACTTTCTAAAAGGGTCGACGGGGGCGCCTGGGTGGCGCAGTCGGTTGAGCGTCCGACTTCAGCCAGGTCACGATCTCGCGGTCTGTGAGTTCGAGCCCCGTGTCGGGCTCTGGGCTGATGGCCCAGAGTCTGGAACCTGCTTCCGATTCTGTGTCTCCCTCTCTCTCTGCCCCTCCCCCGTTCATGCTCTGTCTCTCTCTGTCCCAAAAAATAAATAAATGTTGAAAAAAAATTAAAAATAAATAAATAAATAAATAAAAAATAAAAGGGTTGACATGTAAACTCAATTATGAAAGATGAATCTGAATTAGCCAGGTGAAGTGGATAAAAAATAAAGAAAATGAGACAATGTTTTCAATGAGAAAGAATATTTATACATTTCAGTATGGTCACATTTATAGTTTATCATCCCCTAAATTGGTTTTGGAAAGATTTTATGTCCTGATCTTAGATACCTCTTAGGACATATTTGCTGAGAGTTTATCATGTGATAATAATGTTTGAAAATTTAAAATATTTATGAGAAATCCATATTTAGAAGTGTTTATAATCATATATCAGTTAGATATTGCATTTGGCTGTAAGAGAGACCTGAAAAACAATGGGTTAAGTAAGGTAGAGATTTATTCTTCTTTTACATAAAAGAAGTCTGGAGGCTTGCTGTCCAGGCCATCCAAGATCTGTGATGGCCAAATGTCACTGTGATGATTAATTTTGTGTGTCAGCTTGGGCCACGGAGTGGCCAGATATTTAATCAAAGATTTTTCTGGGTGTGTCTGTGAGGGTGTCTGGATTAGATTAACATATGAATTGGTAGACTGAGTAAAGCAGATTGTCCTCCCTAATGTGGGTAGGCCGAATCCAAGCTATTGAAGTTTCAATAGAACCAAAAGACTGAGTAACAGGGGCTCCTCCTGCCTGACTGCCTTCAAACTAGGACATTGTTTTTTGTTTTTTTTCCAGTCTTCAGACTCTAATTGAAACATCAACTTTCCTGGGTTTTCAGTTTGCTGCAGACTGCAGATCTTGGGACTTTATAATCATGTGAACCAATTCCTTATGATAAATCATATCTATATGCATATACATGGTCATTTGTATAGATATTGTATAGATATGATATATGTATCTATATGCATATCTATATGCGTATATCTATATATGTGTATATATACATATGTGTGTGTGTGTGTGTGTGTATGTGCATATATGTCATTTAAATATTTAACAACAGAATATGGTGGTTCTAGTTCTCTGGAGAACCCTAGCTAATACAGTCCCCACTCTTCCAGTGTCCTTCTCTTGTTCATCTCCGGCCTTTTGAATGCTGGCTCTTATCCTGGAGCTTCAGCCCTTATATTTGTGTTCTAGGCAACAAGACTATGAAAGGTGGAAAGGCTAACACCTAACCAAGTCACCCCACCTATACCTTCTGCTCTGCTCTATTGGCCACTCATGTGTCCATCTTTATCTGAAAAGGAAGCTGGGAAATGTAGTTTCTCAGTTTGGTGCACTGTCACACCCACACGCAACAGAAAGCAGGGTTCTGCTATTCAGTGAGACGCAGAGAAGGAATAGTAGATAGGTACTTACCAGCTTCTGTCACAGCAGCCAATGCCCTTTGTGCATAGTAGACATTCCATAAATGTTAACTGAATAAAAAATTATATTTTCATAAAATCATTCTTTTATCATAGAATCGTAGAGAAACATAATATTCATCTTTGAGTCTTACTCGTCTCTTCCAGTTTGACTAATTCTTGCAAAAATTACTATAAAATATAAATTCTGAAAAAATGCTGTTGAATAACTTTTATGTACCACAAAGTTTTCAGTTAAGTTAATGAATTATTATAGAAGAATCTTCAGCAAAAACAGATAAAATGTTATCAGGCAGATAAAAATGATATGAACATATAAGTTATTTCAGTGTAAATCAATCCTTCTAAGTTGTTCTAGCATATTTGAAAAAATATGTACTTTTGAGAAGTTTAAACATCACCTGTCAGGCTTATAATATTGTTAATTTACTAAAAAAAATTTTCCTTGTTGAAAGTAAAAGCTAAATTTCAGTCTAGACCCTGAACAATCTTACAACAGAAACAGATGAACGCTATGTCATGGAAATTTTAGCTAACAGATGTATTTACTCCTAACCCTAAAACATAAAATATACATATTTCATGCATTTTAAATGTGTGTTTTCAGTATTTATTGGTGATTCATTATGTTGAAATATTTTATGCTTTTTTCTTTTTCGTTTTTTTTGTTTTTAGTGCGGGACAGAATGGCAGAACTCGTGACTGAATCGCGTAAATCTTAACATTCTATGCTCAGAGAAGAGGTAGGTCAATATAGTAATTCATTTGTCCTATTGCTGCATTAGAAGTCCGTTATACTTAAAACACACATACTGGCCTGCGCGCGCACACACACACGCACATGCACATACACACACACTTCCTGGCATTAGCTTAAAAGCAGAAATGACCAGACTAAATAGCTTACTCATGGAAAAAGGAAAACTCACTTAACCACTGCAGAAATGACACTTTCTGATTTTGAAAAGGGATCACTGGTGGGCCACCTCAGCTCCTGCCCTGGGAGAGCTCTCAGTGTGAGTGACGCTGTGGCTGGTGCTGCAGGCTCTGGTAGAAGGGTCTCCAGGGCAATAGGATCCCATGGCAACGGGAGATAAAAATGACTCAGCCTTCTGCTGCCAAAGCCTTTTGCCAGGCTGTGAAGAGTGAGGATGTATGAACTATGATTAGTCCTTGGTATTAATAGCTGGGAAATGTGCTGCTCAACTGTAAATGCAATCTGTTTAACCTGAATATTCACTGGTCTGTATTCTTTGTCCCTATTAGCCAACCATTGCCACCCTTTACCAACCATCTCAGTGATAGTATGTGAATCTGTGATGTAAGATCTAGTCACTGAAATTATAGATTATTGCCAAAATCAAACAAAATGGCATGTCATATTCGGAAAGAAGTGATGTCATTACCTAAAAATTTCTTACTTTCTCAGATTAGGAAGGGACAACTTTCTGATTTAAGTATTGAACAACAGAAAACAGTTATTGGCTTTTCATAATACCAGAAAATTGGTTTTTCTACTTTGTAATGTATTCCACAATGGGAATAATATTTGACTCTAGTGTTTTGAAACTGTATTATTTTAATTCAATTTTTAGAATTTATTAATAACACATCATATATTAATAATATTCCTTTTGTTGCTATTATTTTTTTTGAAAATAATTGGTATTGTAAAAGCTACATTTAAGTGACAATAATTGAAGAAAACTCACAGTTCCTAGTCTATAATTCAGATCAGTATGATTACACTATTTTTGAGATTAGTTCTATACCAAATTTATGATAGAAGCTATGATTTGAGGTTATAAAATATATACAAGGTATTTTACATACTTTCTGATATTCCTTTCACAATTTGGTCTATAATTCTGGAAGTAAAAAAAGTAAAATCGAACTTCGTGACTGAATTTGGCTAAAGTTTGGAACAAAGATTCAAGAAATATTTCCCATTATTTTTCATGAGAAAATGATATATTTTCTCATGCAACTCTCATGGCGTTACCCTACAAAAGGGGGGCGGGAGGGGCATGGGTTATATGTAGTGCTACCTTTCACAGAGTCAAGTTCCACAGAAATGTATACAAATGAATATTGAAGAGACCACATAGAGAAGTTGAAACATGTCTTTGTAGAATAATATTCCTGGCATCTGGGCTTTAAGCTGTGAGGTTTTTAATTCCTCTTTTGGGGTCTTCAATAACTCATATGTGACTTGGCCATCTGAGCATTCCAAACCTAGGACTGACCTTCAAATATTTATCTTGTAGCCAGTTGCTCAAAACAGCTGTGTTAAAGAATCGCTACCCGGGGCGCCTGGGTGGCGCAGTCGGTTAAGCGTCCGACTTCAGCCAGGTCACGATCTCGCAGTCCGTGAGTTCGAGCCCCGCGTCGGGCTCTGGGCTGATGGCTCAGAGCCTGGAGCCTGTTTCCGATTCTGTGTCTCCCTCTCTCTCAGCCCCTCCCCCGTTCATGCTCTGTCTCTCTCTGTCCCAAAAATAAACTTTGAAAAAAAAATTAAAAAAAAAAAAAAGAATCGCTACCCAACCTTACTTGAAAAGTGAATGATTCTGGAAATGTGTCATCCAATTAAGTCAGGTCTAATTAAGATAGTATCTCTATCGAATCTAGGATGCCCAAGACCTATAGCACTGCCCTCTGGTGGCAAGCTTTGCTCATGCAGTCTCACAGGTGTGGTTGATTGCTCCTTCGTCAAGGTCAGTTGAGTTGAGCTGTTAGAATACCTTCTCCAAATTGATGTCCTGGTTCAACAGCTGTTCCTCTTAGGCAGTGCATCTCAAAGTGTGGTCTCTAGACCAGCAGTATCGGAATCACCTGGATGTTGGTAAAAATGTGCATTTTGGGGGACATAACTTTTGAATAGAAAATTCTAGAGATCGGGAGCAGAGATCTGGATTCGGTTTTAATAAGCCCTTCAGGTGATTTGAATGCCCACTGAAGTTTAAGAATCACTGTCGTCATTTTCTGGTTAGTTGTTAAAACTCTCCAGAAACACCCACACCTGTAATGGTGCTTCGTTGGAGCCCCAACTTCTTTCTCTTAGTCACAGCCTCACTTCTTAGCCTCCACAAACACCAGAATCCCATGTTTGTTAATAGAAACTTTGAACAGTTGCAAGCAGTGCTGCACTGAGTATTTGTGGTTTATACATCACTGCTTTTGTGTGCATTTCCACAGTATCAATTCCTGAATGGTAAATTGCTGAAACAGAGAGTATATATATATGTATGTGTAGTGATATATTTTCTTATTTCTTGTATTCATGATGCTCTGGCATCTGGGGCCTTGCTGATCCTGGAGAGACTGTCCCTTCTTGGGTTACTTCATTTTAAGAGATAGCATACAACTTGCCTGAAAACACACCTTTGATATGCAAATCAATCAAATCCAGAGGCCATACATGAACTCTGTCTGGTTCTTATATTCCAGGATTCCAGTATATTCCAGGATTCCAGTATTCCTCTGCCTCAAATATCCTGTAGCCCAGAGCCTACTGAAAGTATTCAAACTCCCTAATCCTAGATCTGCTCAAGTTGTTTACCCTGCCTTGGCCATCCCTTATTA
This sequence comes from Prionailurus bengalensis, assembly GCF_016509475.1. Classification (NCBI taxonomy): domain Eukaryota; kingdom Metazoa; phylum Chordata; class Mammalia; order Carnivora; family Felidae; genus Prionailurus; species Prionailurus bengalensis. Next base: position 102,062,025 of record NC_057349.1, on the reverse strand, counting down.
CAAAAACCACAGTAAAGTCTCTTGCTCACACCTTACCCTCACTCCTGCCTCTTGACTGCCCCTGGGGCTTCCCTGTGAATCTGCTAGTGTCGCCTTCCCGTTCCTCTTGGGAACTGTCATTAACAAATACCTTTTTAAAAAAAAATTAATATTTTTAATTTGAATGCAGTTAACACACAGTGTCATATTAGTTTCAAATGTACAACACAGTGATTCAACAAGTCTGTACACTATGCTATGCTCACCACAAGTATAGTTGCCATCTGTCACCATGCAACACTATTACAGCAACATTGACTGTATTCTCTATTCTGTGCCTTTTATTCTCATGACTTATTCATTCTATAACTGGAAGTCTGTGTCTCCCCCTCCCTTTCACCCATTTTGCCCATCTCCCCACACCCCTCCTCTCCAGCAAACATCAGTTTGTTTTCTACGCTTACAGGCCTGATTCTGCTTTTTGAACAAACCGTCTTTTCAATGATGATTGTTTTTTGATTCGTTAGCCTTACCACCTCTGAATAAAAACAAAGTCCCCAGGTACATTTTCAAACAATATATGAAACGCTGTGCGGTGGTATTACAGAGAGGTTAAGGTCATGAACTCTGGTGCCAGAGTATCTGGATTTAAATTCCAGCGTCTCTACTTCATAGGTATGTGAACATTTTACTAAGTGAGTTATTTGACATCTCCATGACTTGAGTTTCTTATCTGTAAAATGGAAGAATACACCAGTATCTACCTTACAGAGTCACTGTAAAGATTAAATATAAATAAATGTAGAATACGTTTAAAAATACATAGCATATAATAAGTACTGGGTATCATTATTGTTGATAAACCTGCCTACTCAACTTCTAGAAGTTGAAACAATTTATTCTTCATTAAGAATATTCGTGTAAGTCTGTTTATCTACATTCTTTAGAGCACTGGATAGTTGAATAATATTAATTTATTGAAATTAAATTTTATTGAAATTGAATAATTTTTAAATCTTAACTCATCTAATAGATTTTTAAAAAAGAATCCCTGTTGGCATTGTTCCACTACTGGAATGAGTGAACATTTTAGAATGTGTTGAACTTTTGATTTGCTTCTTCTGTGAATGATCTACTTGTTCTCTTCAAATTATTTGTATTATTTGACTAATGAATATTAGCCCAATATTTGAAATTGAAAATGTTTTTTGTGATTATGTCTTAATATTTTTGTGTCCTCATTCATCATAGAAACATTTTAAATTTGATATGGGAAACTGGTCATACTCCCCCTCTGTGGCTCTTGGGCTTTATTTATTTAACGATTCTTTTGTGTTTTCTTCTAGTACTTGTATAGTAACATTCCTTCATTTACAATTCAATTCTTCTAAGCTACGTTTTGAGCATCTTAAGAGAGGGTTTCTTACATTCAGGCAAGCCAATGTCAACACAGTCATAAAAATTCCCTGAAATTTTCCTCATTTACTTCTTTCTGGTCTCACCCGACCTGTTTTTAGCACTCTCTCATATGTGAAATATGGAGCAGAAACTGTTACCACGGCAATATCTCAATAGAAAGTTCCTATGTAAGGAATATACCTATCTTAACCATCAACACAGTAACTTTGTTTGGAAATTAAATTCTCTATGGTGACAGAGTCCAAATCTGTGTATATCCTGGTCCTCACCCACCTGACTAAATAGATAAAGTGCTTCTCAAGTTCTTTTCATGGGTCCCAATTTTGCTAATTTCCACAGACACATAGACAACCCTCTCACCAATGCACTCTAGTTTGTGTGATCCCTCCTTTTTTCTTTCACTGATGTTAACACTGTTGTCCTACTGAGAAGTCATTTCTAGACTCACTGGGGATTCTTTCTTTTTTTTTTAGTTAAAAAAAATTTTAATGTTTATTTTTGAGAGGGAGAGACAGAGAGAGACAGAGACAGAGAGTGAATGGGAGAGGGGCAGAGAGAGAGGGAGACACAGACTCTGAAGCAGGCTCCAGGTTCTGAGCTGTCAGCACAGAGCCCGATGTGGGGCTCAAACTCATGAACTGCGAGATCATGACCTGAGCCGAAGTCGGATGCTTAACTGACTGAGCCAACCAGGCACCCCAGATTCTTTCTGATCATTATCCAAGTTCTATTCTCTATTGCATATTTGTATTAATTTATTCATTAATTAAAAGTTATATTACTAATTAATTATAGAGGCCTATCTGCAGCAGGCACTTGGGATACATCAATGACACAAATCCCAATGGCAGATATTCCTGTCCTCATGAAGTTTTTTGTTTGTTTATTTGTTTGGTTTTTTTTGGGGGGGGTTTGTTTTTTGAGAGAGGGAGTGTAAGCAGGGAGAGGGCAGAGAGAGAGGGAGAGAGGGAAAGAATCTCAAGCAGGCTCCATGCTGAGCTTGGAGCCTAACGTGGGGCTCGATCCCATGACCCTGGGATCGTGACCTAAGCCGAAATTAAGAGTCAGACGCTGAACTGGCTGAGCCACCCAGGAACCCCCTTTATGAAGTTTTAATCTCAGCACTTTTTATAGTGGCCGGAACGCAGTGTGTATATTTGTGTATAGAATAGCAGAATGTGCATGTAGATAATTAGTTAGAAGTGTTAATTGATTTGAATGCAGCTATTTTCTTCTCTCAGCTATATGTGTGTGTGTGTGTGTGTGTGTGTGTGTATACACATACATATATTTTTTCAATTAAATTAATAGGCTTAATTTGTTAGAACAACTTTAGGCTTGCAGATAAATTGTGGAGGTAGTACAGAGTTTATACATCTTCACGTCCTCTCCCCTTGCCCTCTTCCCCTATTAACATCTTGCATTAGTGTGGTTCATTTGTTACCCCTGATTAACCAAAACTGATATATTATCATTAAAGTCCACAGTTTTTATTAGGGTTCACTCCATGTGTTGTACATTCTATGAGTTTTGACAGATGTATGCTATGATGTATCTATGATTGCTATATCATACAGAATGATTTCATTGCTCAAAAAATCTCTTTTGTTTCATCTGTTCATTTCTTGTCTTCCTCCCCATCCCTTAACCCTTAACCTCTGAAGAGCACTGATCTTTTTACCATTTCTGTGGTTTTGCCTTTTCCAGAATATTATAGAGTTGGAATCGGACAGTTTGTGTGTCTTTCACATTGAATTCTTTCACTTAGCAATATGCATTTAAGGTTTCTCCATCTCTTTTTGTGGCTTGATAGCTCATTTCTTCTTATCATTGAATCATATTCCATTTTATGGATATGCCACAATTTCTTTTTTTAAAAATGTTTTTACATTTATTTATTTTTGAGAGACAGAGTGAGACAGAGCACAAGTGGGGGAGGGGTAGAGAGAGAAGGAGACACAGAATCCCAAGCAGGCTCCAGCCTCTGAGCAAGCATTCAGCACAGAGCCTGACGCGAGGCTCGAACCCACAAACTGCAAGATCATAACCTGAGTCGAAGTGGGGCACCCAACTGACTAGGCCACCCAGGCGCCCCAAATATGCCACAATTTCTTTATCCATTAACTTATTATTATTATTATTATTATTTTCATTAACTTATTGAGGGACACCTTGGTTTGTTCCAGTTTTGACAATTACAGTTGACATTAGAACAACGCAAAGGTTAGCAGATTCCCCACCACAGTTGAAAAGCCACATATAATTTTTTACTTCCCAAAAAGTTAACTACTGATAGCTTACTGTGGACTGGAAACCTTACCAATAACATAAACAGTTAATTAACACATATTTTGTATATTATATGTATTATATACCTCATTCTTATGATAGAGTAAGCTATAGAAACAATGTTATTAAGGAAATCATCAGGAAGAGAAAATACATTTATAGTACTGTACTGTAAAAAATCCATGTGTAAATGGACCCATGCAGTTCAGACCCATGTTGTTCATGGGTCAGCTGTATAAGTAAAGATACTATAAACATTCCTATGCAGGTTTTATGTGTATATATATTAATTTTTATCTCATTTGAGAAAATGAGTAGAGTTGTGCCATAAGACTGTATTTAACTTTGTGAGAAACTGCCAGACTGTCTTCTGAAAAGATTGTACCATTTTGTACTTCACCAGCAATGGATGAGGTTTCCTGTGGCTTCACAGCCTCATCAGCATTTGGTAGTGTCAGTTTTTTAGATTTTAGCCATTCTAATAGTTATGTAGTGGTTATCTCTTTGTTTTAAGTTTTCAATCCCCTAGTGATATAACATATTCTTTTAAAATGCAAAAAAATTAATGGGGTGTCTGGGTGGCTCAGTCGGTTGAACATCTGACTTCGCTCAGGGCATGATCTCGCCTTCGTGGGTTCGAGCCCCGCTCTGTGCTGACAGCTCAGAGCCTGGAGCTTGCTTCAGTTTCTCTCACTCTCTCTCCCTCTCTGCCCCTTCCTCCCTCGTGCTCTGTCTTTCTGTCTCTCTCTCACAAAGAAACATTAAAAAAATTAAAATGCAAAAAATTTAAGAAGTATTAAGTTAGTATCAGTCGTTAACATGACATCATCAGTTAAGGAAACAAACATGGCCATTTCCTTTTTTCTCCACTCAAATTTATCTTCAGTGGATCCTAGTACTTATAAGATGATATATGTATATATATTATTTGATATGAATTGAAAGACTCTTTCTTATCTAATCCTAATTCTTTAGCCCAAGTTCCTACCCTTTCCTTTCTGTTTTTGCTAAAAGGCATAGATTATTCTTTCGCATTTTTAAAATATGGGCTATAGTATATCAAGACTCTGTCCCTTTGCACAGATGAATCCTGCTAGAAATGCCCCCTTGCCTTCGGTTTCCTTCACTTGACAGTGTCTACCCTTTCTGCTCTAGTTGTCTTCTCTCTTTCTTTGGTCCTTCCTTGATTCATACAAGCAGGCTAGCACTCTGCAGAATTATGTATGGCCTTCTAGGTTAGTGACTACTGAATGTGTGCTAAATGTCCTCCTGACTGGGAAAAAAATGAGAGATGGAAAATTATTCCTTATTGAAGATTCCTGAAAAAGGCTCTTTGCTGATCAAATGAGGTGTTGGGAGTAAGAAAGCAAAACAGAAAAGGTAGTATTAAATTTTTGTTTTAGAAAAGGCTTTAGGAAAGCAAAGATTAAATGTGTGGCTGGAGGAGGCTAGAGCCAAATGGGCCAAATTACTAGTGTACGTGTACATTTGAGGTTAAAAGGTGGCAGGAAAGTTGGGTGCCAAGAGGTAAATAAATACCCAGCCCCTGGCAATAAATAGAAACTTGGCAGAAAGAACAACCTGTTTAAAGGTGATTTTAGCACATGGGTAATTTATTAAGATTTTAATTTGTGTATTTAGTTCCACTCAGGTAGATGGAACTTTTGATTGTTTTTAAAGGGCTAATTGGTAGTGGAGGAATTGGTGGCAAACTCCCACCCTGCTTGTCCATGTGGAACTGTGGCAGTAGTTTGAGAGAGATCAAGATCTCAGAGAAGATGGTTATATGTGGAGGGCTCCCAGGTTTGGCAAAGATTTCTGTACCTCTAGCATGTGATATCTTCTATCACAGAAGCATCAAAGCCACCAGACCTAAAGCAACTCTGTGTCCTGGGACATGGAGTCTATTGTATCAGCGGTAGCTAGTGTAGACCTTTAGCTATTGACTGACGGAACCTCCCTGATCTTTGGTGATATACAAGATCCTGGGCCATGGCATAATCTGGGATGTGTGAGTGTGAGGGGGCAATGACCTATAACCACTGAGGTAGAATTTTCCATCATTTCAGCAGAATGGAGTGTCAGAGTCAGATTTAGGCTAGCTTGGGGAAAATAAGAGAATGTAAAACAAAATTGCCATTATTTGCTTATAATATATTTGTCTACAAAGAATATATGAAATAGTGGAGAAGAAAATTATGAGAATTGATGAGTATTCATCAAGGTTTCTGATAAATATTTCAATAAATTCTATTCCTATATACTAGCAAGTATTTTTCAATATTGCAAACATATAAAGGTATCTAGAAATGGTGTAACAAAATATATGTAAAACTTCATGAAGAAAGGGATGAAATTTTATGGAAATATATTAAATATGACATAAATGTAGGGAATCACCATGGCATGAATAGGCAGACTAAATATTGCCAATGCGTACATACACTTCCGATAAGTATATATATATGTGTATATATATATGTATACATATATATATATACACACACACACACACACGCACATGCACATACACACAATGCTACTTTGGTTGAAATCTCAAGTGTTTTGTGAAAATTTAAAAGTTTACCTTGAATTAAAATAATTTTGTGGAAGAACAAGATGGTGAGGGCACTCTCCATCAGATACCAAGATATTAGTCATTAGGTCAAACTTTAAAATATAGCTATAGGAATTAATAGACATGCTGTTGAGTATAAGAATAGATATAAAGATGAGTGGATAATAGACAAGCAAGAAATGGAAGAGATCATGAACTTATGGAAACTTGGTCTACATAGGAAACATTTTTAAAAATGGCGGGTAGGGGGGAGGTATACTGCTTATACAAAACTGCTGTGGGGAAAATTGATTATATGGGAAAAAATGTTTCCTCTTTTAGACCATGCACAAAAATATATTAAAGAGAGATAAAATACCTAAATGTGAAAAAGAAAAATTTTAAAGCATTTAGGAGAAAATATAGGAGGTTATCTTTATGACAGTGAGCTAGGGGAAAATCTCAAACAAGATACAGAAAGTAGAAATCATAAAGAAAAAGAATGATAAAATTTACTATGCTGAATCTTTAAAGTTTTATAGTACAAACTTTATAGACAAAGTAAAAAATGATCAGCCACAGTAGCGTATACTTGCCATACTCATAATCATTAAATAATTATTTCCAAATACATCAAGAACTTCTATAAATAATACAGAGAGACACAATGGAAAAGTGCAAAATGTATATACATAGGCCATTGACAGAAAAGAAAACCTCAAATTACACAAAGATGTTCAGCCTCATGAATCACCATGAAAATGCAAATTAAAAATAAGGAAATATAATCTCACAATATTAGAGTTCCAAAAACTAAAAAGTCTAGCAGTGCCAAATGTCAGTGAAAATAAGAGTGATGGGGATTCTTAGGTGGGTGGTGGAAATGTGAAATGCTATACCTACTTCAGAGACCACGTCACAATTTTAGAACCCAGTTCCTATGACAAGGAATTTCACTCACATACGAGCAAATTGTTCATCATAAGCATTGCATGCAATAGCAAAATTCTGGAAACTACATCAATCAATAGGGAAGTGTATGTATTTGGAGGTCCCAGGACCACTCTCAGGTTTAATGCTTTACAAGATGGACTCACAGAACGTGGCAAAATGATTATACTCATGGATCTGGTTTATTACAGTGAAAGAATGCAGATTAAAATCAGCAACTGAAAAAGTCACATAGAGCAGAATCAAGGAGACTCCAGGCATGAGCTTTCAGTTGTCCTTTCCTAGAAGAATACATATACAGCACATTGTCACACAATGTGTGGCAACACAGCACAATACATGAAGTACTGTAAAGTGGGGAAGCTCACCTGAGTCTTGCCGTCCAAGATTTTTTTGGGAGCTGGCTACCCAAATTATGCTGACTGCCTGTATGGCTGATTATAGCTTACCTTATTCTCGAAGACCCTCCAGAGGTCTGTCTCCTCCACCATAAATCACGTTGTTAACATGGACTGTCTGGTAGAACCTTGGGTAAACAAGGACACTATTATCAGGCTGGATGCTCCATGGGCTTAGAGTTTACATCCCGGGAGCTGGGCACAAACAAAATCTTTCTTTGCAATGTACAGGGTGTGGACAACCCAGACTTGGTGAGTTAGTCCTTTACTGTATAGTATATAATTAAATTGTGTTATATTCATACAAAGAATGAACTACAAGTATCAGTATGAATAAATCTTAAAAACCTGTTGTTGAAACAAAAAGCAAGCAGGAGGTGAATAAGTAAGGTTCAAATCCACTTATTAAAATTAAAAACCATGTAAAATATTTCCTGATGCTGTGCAAGGGTACATGAAATGTAGATATAATATTAAAATGCTCATGGGAATAGTAAACATCAAGTACAGGGTAGTTTTTAACCCTGGGGCAGGAGCTGGGGAAATCTTGGAGCAAGTATATGTCAGGGACATCAGTTAAACCTGAACTGTTTTATTTCTCAGGCTGGGTGGTGGGCACATGGGTGTTTGTTTAATTGTTATCTAAGGATTGGATATGTCTAGACAATTTCAAATTTTAGGACAATCAGATTGTAAAATTTTCAGATAACTGACGTGGTTCACTAAATATATACCTAATATAGTTATTTGCGACACAATTCATTTGTTACGGTGTTCTGATGAGTTAGATCTATTTTGAAGTTTCATCATAGCACAGAGTTCAGCTTCCAGAGAGACCGAAGTAGGGCAAGACAGAAGGTGCCCAGTTAATCTAGTCATCTCCTTTCATGCATCTTCATTGTATGAACTTCTCCAAGATAGAAACTAGCTTCATGTCTTTTCTCCTGGCACATTATAAGTACCCAATAGATGGATATTGAGTGGATAAATGCACTAATGAAAAATTAAGAAGTGAGTTTCTCTGAGGATAACCACTCCACATAGAATCCAAAGGGAAGAGCCCTTAGGAAAGAAATTGGTGATATGTTGATTTGGGGTGGTATTCTCCGAGTCTCCATGTTGCATATGGAGGAGACCTGAGGATCCTGGAACAGGGCCTGTTCCAGACTGTAGAAATATGTGCTAGAATGGAGGTGAGGACAGAGGCTCTTAGACAAATTTCATCAACTTCACAAGTATTATAGAGCTAGTCCTGGCTTATGCTGGAAATGAAAGGGCTAATAAATAAGACACATTTTCATCGGTGCTGCCAAATCCAGAAATTAAAGGAGCATTATACGGTGATAATTGTCCTCGGATTAAATTTAAAATCCACTTAGAACCCTCAAGCCTGAAACCCTCAGTGAATTGTAATTGGCTGAGAGCCTAATTGGCAGATGCACATGGAGAGGGAAACTTCCAGTTTGTGGTGGAGCCTTGGGGAATGCCTTTCTAGTTTGAAGTTCTGGAAAAGCGATCATTTCTACTAATACCTGAGTAGGGGACAATGAGGTGCAATTTTGGGGCTACTGAGAAAGTGGAGTTATATACTACCCATCAATCATGGAAAAAATCAGACATTGCCCTGAAAGCCAAAGTCAGAGAGAATGCATTCCTGCCAGTCACACAGGTACAGTGTAAATAAGTCACGGGCTGTTCTACCAGTCAAGAGTGGCACTCTTTTATCTCTTGACGGATGGTATTCTATAGATTTCACTAATTTGGCACTAATAAAATATGATGGATTAAAATCATATACATAGTGGCATCTAGAATACCTAAATTCCATTTCTCGAGCAGCAGTAGTGTGTGTGTGTGTGTGTGTGTGTGTGTACATGATCTCAATTTTAACTTCCCTGTGAATGAGACTATAATTCTATGGCTGCAGAAAAAGTCTGGTAAATTTTCTACGTCATGGTTGTCTTAGCATCATGACTGGAGAGAATTTAAGATGCTGCTTGGTAATGATGATACAGACTAAGACATATTGAACACTATCTATGTGCCAGGTGTCCTGTTAATCACTTTATCTGTACTTTGTGATTTGCTACCCACAACTGCTTTATGAGGAAACAGAAAAGTTAGGTAATGCAGGTTGTAGAGTTTGAACCCATGTATGCCTGACTGTAAAGTTCCAGCTGCTCTTAATCATGATGCCATGATGGCATGTTTCTCTTCTAAGACAACTTTGCCATGAACATTACAGGGCAGTTTAGTGTGTTAAACACACCTATCACAAAAATAAGAGCATTCACATTGGCCTATCTACCTCACAAAAATTCTATGGAAATGAAATACATTGGGGCATGTTTTTGTTTTTTCAGGAAATGCAAAAAAAAATTATGGGAGAAATGTGACTATTCTCATTAGTCTCCCCATTGAGCCTCCACCCCCACGCCCGGCTGGATCCTGAACTGAGCTCACAAGTGCTGGAATAGTAACCATCTTTTGCAGTATTCTTTTCCAAAGTACACAATATAAATAGCTAATGGTAGAAATTTAGTAGAATTTTGCATTATAATGAAAAAGGAGAGTATAATGAAAAGGAGATAGTACTGCCTATAAGAATTACCATTAATTTATTATTTACAAGGGCCTACCTCTTTGCTAAGTATATTTCATAGATCTCACATTTAATCCTTGCACCTACAGGGTGATATTATTGTTTTAATTTTGCCCCTGATTATACTGAGGCTCAGAGAGGAAAAGTGACTTACCCTAGATCATATCCCAGTGGTATGATTCAAGAAGACAGGCTGCTATCCCTGTGCAATCTAGGCTCTGCTTAATCAGGATGATCAAACCAAGAAACACTCCTGATAGGAATGGAATTTGGCTTTTAGGGCTGAAGATGAGGAGGGCTGGAGACTCCTAATGGAAAGATATACATGTCATCCTTCAGAAAGTTCTGTATTGAAAAGAAAAAAAAAACCAAATGCATCATTGGTTATATGTTAAATTATTCTCCTCATAATCTACATTAATAAGCACCACAGTTTCTTTAGAAACTAGGGAGGCCAGCTTTGAAGACTATCCTCATCACAAGAAAGTCCAGTGAAGCTGTTCCTGGTAGCAAAACATGCTGTGGAAACTGAGCTCTTGAGTTACTGGGTAAGTGACTATGGGAGACCCTGGGCTTAATTAACTAAGCAAGAAAGAAAGCACTGCCTTCCCTTACTAATTGATCTGTTCAATAGACCCTCAATGTTTTTTTATTCTCTTTCATTCTTAAGTCTGCCTTGCTGTTATGACCTGTTCATAATGATATGGGTGTGACAGAAATGATGGTGTTAAAGAAAGCAAAACTCCTTTTTGGTCATTATTATAGTTTCTGCATTTTTTTTGACTCACTCAACAACTATTTATTAAGCCCCTACTGTATGCCAGACTGTTCTCTGGGAATTAGGAGTATAGACATGAACAAGACAAAATTCCTGCCTACATGGAGCATGTGTCGAATGGAAAAGATAGAAAAAACAAATCAAAGATACAGCTCCAGGAGGTGGTGAGTGCTATGTAGGAAGTAAAACATATCTCTGTGAAGGAAGAATCAGAGTACGCTGAATGATGTGTGGGATCAGACCATGTAGTAAGCTTGGTAAAGGTGTTCCAGGCAGAAGCACAGTCCCGGTATAATGCAAGGCAGGAATGAACTTGAGTTTGCTGTATAACAGGATCATGGTACTCATCACATTATATTATTATTGTTTACTTACATGGCTGGCTGCCTATTAGAATGTTAGGGCATGCTTCTTGTTCATTTTTTATTCTTACTCGCTAGCACAGAGTTTGGGATATGCTTGGCATCCAATATGTATTAATAAACAAATGAATGCACTGGGACTCTTTTTCTAGAAGCTGTTGATGTGTAGTTTCGTTAACTATATATAAAGGTGAAATGAATAATCTTCTTACACAGCGATCAGTGTGTTTACCAAGATACACTACATCCTCAACATTGTTTGGTCTTTTTTTGTTCAACATGTTAAAGTTATTACGAATGTGCCCATGCTCCCTAAGACAACATTCTGATAATAATTTTGTTATATATTTTAATTTATTAGATAAACTTAAGGTATTAAATACAATTCACTTAGAGGTATTATTAAATACTATACTAGGATCATTTAGGTTTTCTAAAAAAAAAAAAAACTTTTCTGGAAAAAACACAAATATTTTTCTGGAATTTAGATCCTAGGATTAGTTTGAATAAAATACCCCTGTGAAAACGAATCTTTATAACTCATCAAGTTGTTATTGTGATATTTTAAAGTTAAATTTTAAAGTATTTTTGATGTTAAGTATCACTAAAATTAGTGATCAATAACATTAAATATGGATGTACTGAAAATGTGTGTTTTTAAATTTCAGTGCTCAGTTTTGATAGCAGTAATGCATTTGGAACCACCAGTATACCCTAGTATAATAATAAATTAAATTTAGAGGGTCTGAAAACTTACAGTGTTTTTCAGTGTACTGTTTGGGATTTTGAAAGTAGTTGGGTCTGGACTGACTACTTTGTGTGCTGATAGTTTCTACATGGAAACACAAATATCAAGAGCTCCAGAGTATCATGGACAACACTGCTATTACATCAGTAAAAAACAAACATGAAAATTCTAACAGAATTGGGAAGATATCCATGAGATGTAAATTTATTGGTTAGTGACAGACTAAAGTGTTTGTTTCCTTCTGCCACTGCCTTTGTGATACAGGCAACCTTGCCAAATACCCAGCAATATATACAAGTCCTGAGGTTTTGTTTTTAAGTCAATTTAATTATTTCCTTCTGTTTTCTAAATTGGCTTTGGAGATTGCATACTGAAGTCTTTCCTCCTATATTTCACCAAGCCTGACAGCATGGACATCTGCCACCATCCCTCCCATGGGGAACACTTTCTTCTAGAGCAAGGACCCATAAGATGAGTCTGCTTCAGATTCCCCTCCTCTCCTCTTTTCACTCTCTTAGCAGAGACTGACAACAAGGAGAGGACCGACCACAGGGGTGAGATTTACCATCCCTCCCATGGGGAACACTTTCTTCTAGAGCAAAAACCCAAAAGATGAGGCTACTTCAGATTTTCTTCCTTGTCTCCTTGCCAATCACAGGGATAACATTTCTACTCAAAACAGATTCAAATCTTAAAGGAGAGAGCCTCATTCACACCATTAATTCTATTTTTTTCCTGTTTTCTTTCTTAAGCTTTCCATTTCCCTTCTAAAAAATATGAATAGATAGCAGTAAGACTGGATTTCAGTGAAAAGCTGTTACTGTAGAATGCTAGCCAGATGCCCAAGTCTCAAATTGTTTTTAGAAACCCTCTTGAGAGATCTCACAGTAACAATCTCCTTAGGGAGCATCTTCAATTAGAGGTGAGTTCTGTTACTGTGCTTAAGTCCTGCAATGTTTCCACATGCATCTACATGCAGAACTTTATGCTCCTAAATTCCTCTGGGCCTCGGACTCTATTTTTATCTATTCTACAATACAGTATGTGAAAAACTCATTATTTTTTTCAGGCCTCCACTGCTAGTAATTATTTCAGTGGTTTTATGGCTAAAGATGCAAAACACAATTCTCTTTATAGATAAAAATTACGTTTTCATATTCCCAAATATCTGGAGGGATTGATTTGTATTATTTGGGTTTTGGTATGCAGTTGTGTTCTAACTGCTCAGGATTCATGAAAACAAACAAAACGTTGTCTTCACTGACAGTAATTTGAAAGGAAATTTTCCTGTTTGTGTGAAATTTTTGCAGAACCAAAGAAGCTAGTAAGCAGAAAGTCATAAAATAAGTCTAATAAACCCTCATATGGGTGCAAAGTTAACATTGGTCACTTGGCAATTGGATAAAAATTCAACTCGCAAAACGGCCTTTTGGCTGCAATCAATGCTTATGAAAACCACACACAGTTCGAGCAAACCAGGCTGGATTTGGCAGCACTGGGAGTCAGCTGTGATATCTGAGCATAATAAATGCATTGGTTTGAATTCTCCTGTTCTGTTGTATGTGAGGTTTGTCTGGGGCTCATTCAGATTCAAGATGCACTTTAAGATAGAATTAGGAGGGGTAACTGAAGAAAGAAGAAACTCTTCCATTTGCAATCCTCTTATTGGGAGTATGGACCTACTAGGTGATTGCTGCACTGGATGTAGATAATTTTCAGAAATGAAGGTAACATTGCTTGCCTCAGTTCAGATTCCATCCGCAGAAACTACTACATTCTTATCAGACTCAGAGTCAGTACTGGCTGAAATCTTAGTCCTTTATGGAAAGGGAATCATCTGGTCTCCTGTTTCTAAAATAGGCTAGAGATTACTCATTTTCTTCTCTGCAATTATAGCCATCTGAGCCTCTGAAATTGTGGATGGTGAGATGATGACATGTTTGTAACACAGATCCACGTTGAAAGGTCCGTATGTTAGAATTCCCCACGTACACACACCAATGGGTTACTTATGAGCTGATGCACATCACTGATAACCATCAAATCTGGTCATCAACTTGATGTCTGAACAAAGAGTGAAAATAGGAAATGCATTCTATGGTTAACTTCTAGGCTTCTAACATAGGTGACACTATTAAAAAATAACAAGAGTCCTTATTCTTTCAATAGAACATTTGAAACTGCATGGAACATCTCCAAAGGAAGGAGGTCTTTTTTAGTCAGATGAAAAAGTCATTTTTTATAGATGGGATGTGGACAATCCAAGGCAAACTGATCAGATAGATTTTAGCCCGAGGCTCCGAAGACTGGGAAGGGCATTGCTCTTCCAGTTTCCGCCTGCTCCTGGACCCCCTTCTCACTTCTTTTGCCTTTCGGCCTGCAAAGCCTCAGCATGGTGAAGTGGCAGTTGATGAAAATATGTCCAAAGGCCAGAATTGCCATGGTTAAATTTGGATACTTCTCTTCGAACATGGATCTAAAATGTAATTTCAGACACCTTCCCTTTAAAACAAAAGTTTTAATTTGATGTATTGATGAGTAAAAAGCATTCGATTAGGATTTAGGGAACTGAAGTTGTAATATCGTCTCTGCTGGGCACTCACCAGTATACTTTTTAACTAGTCTGAACTTTTAGTTTCTTCTGAAAATTAGAAATACCCACTGACCTCATGTCAAGAAGTCGTTAGGTGAATCAAGAATGAGCTAGCATCCTGTGAATTGTAAAGTACTGTATAAAATGTGGTTTTATTATTGTCTGTATCTAGTCAATAGACCAGCAAACATCTACCATATTATTCAGCAATATTAGACTCTCTTTATGCTTTCATTCTCTACTTCCTGGAATATCCTTATCGATTCTCCCCCTTTCTACTTCAAGTTTATCCATTTATGTGATTTTTTTTTCTCAAATGCTTTAACCCATAACTTTAATAAATTGTTTTATCTCATAGTGACCGCTCCTGCTCCTTTTGTAGTTCATTATTTGGCATTTGATTAAATATTGCCTTATTCAAAAGGTTCTTTGGTCATAAGTATAGTTTCTCCATTAGTTTTGTAAACTCTCAGCTAGTTCATTTCTATTCTGCTGATATGCATATGGACTTGAAATTAGCACTGGGCAAATTTGACTTCTGTATCAGGATGGTTCACTACAAGTTTTGCTACTATGACCTAGAACCCCATATATTGGCTGCTGTGATCTAGAACCCTATGTACTGATCTTTCCATATTGGGCTTTTTTTATTTTTTAAAAATAATTTTTTTAATTATTTTTTTTAAGTTTTATTTATTTTGAGAGAGACAGCGCATGGGAGAGGGGCAGAAAGAAGGACAGAGAGAGAATCCCAAGCGGGCTTCACACTGTCAATATGGACTTGAGACTTCTGATACCGAGCTCCACTCAGGGGCTTGATGTGGGGCTCGATGTGGTAGGGGCTCAAAGGGGGAGCCAACGGGGTGGTGCTTGAGGCTGGGCTGGAACCCATGAACCGTGAGATCATGACCTGAGCCAAAACTAAGAGTTGGGTGCTTAACCAACTGAGCCCCCGAAGAGCCCTTCCATATTGTGCTTCTTATGCTACATTTGGTTCACTGTGACCAAAATATCCTTCTTGCCTAACCATATCCTTAGTCAACTTGCTTCTGTTTCTAGGACCTTGATTTTTTTATATTAGTTAACTGAAATATAATTGAATAACTTTTTCATGGTGCGTAAACAAAGCAAATTGGAATAATGAGAAAGATACAAGTGGATAGTAGGTTATATAAAGAGGAAAACAATGCCTGTCCCTATTACTTTAACTTTTTTTAATTCAAACTTATGCTGTATAATTGGTTTGGAGAGGGGTATTGTCTTAAGTTACAAAAAAACCCGACACATTGTCAAAGCAAAAAGAAACAGAGTCCTGTATTCCATTACCCACTACCGTGCTTCATGTAGAGCAATATTATAAGAAAGAATGCAGTGAGAGGATTTTGTTGCATTTGTCAGTGTTGCAATCATGTCTCTTTCCAATGAGTGTGGTGGTGGTTGCCCAGAGGTCTATATTCAAATGGTTCCCTGGAAATTAAGAAATACTGAACTGAAATTACCAGTTTTTAGCAGGATCCCCAGGCACAAATTCTGTTATTGCCATCTAGCAGCCAGTATTGCTGTTTAAGCTTCTGTGTAAATTTGCAAACATCATACACTTGCCTCCTCTGGTAATTATAGATCCTCAAAGTGCTGGAAAGAGGTGGCACTTATAACATACATTACAAAAGCATGGTAGGTTGGGCAATAAAACACTACTTAACGGACACCATTGTAATGGGAGCTGCACAGTGGGATGCCCATAATAATCAAAATAGATTTAATGTATGTATTTTTGCCAACTGTAAAAAGGTTGCAAACAACAGCAGGAAAAGCAATATGTTACACAGGGTGAAAAACTGAAATAGCGAACAAAACATATTTTCAACATATTCAGCCATAATTTTGTCTCTTAAAGGATGATCTAATACCATGAGTCTGTCAACAGAATCAGCTATTTGTTTTCAATTCTAGTATGTTTTCGTTATGAACCATGAAATAATTATCCTTATTCAAACTAAATCTTAATTGAATTTCAAAACATCAATATGGTTGAACATAAAACTCCATCTAACTGTTTAACTTTTTGACCAAATAGATTTTAATTTATAGGTTTTCTTTAGCAAGTCATTTTTATTCTTCTTATCCAAAGAACTATCCAACACACAATTTCTACCACTTAAGTAAAAACCATTAATCTTTGAACATTATTGCATAGGATGTACAAAGATGTGAATTTTGATGGTACGGAATTTCCTGGTACACTATAGTACCACTAATAATGCAGTTTTGCAATACTGAACAATACGCATATTCACCTGCCTCTCAAAAAGCTCCAAGCTATTTATGAGTGCTGAGAATTTCTCCATATTATATGAAACAAGGGTTGGTAGCAATTTCAGAAATGTATACCAAGAAAAGATTTTTGTTAGTAGAGACTTGATATTGATTTAATAAAATTAGAATCTTTAAAGAAGTCTCCAAAATGACCTAAATTCTGAGTAGTTTCTAAGTGTCTTTTTTTAAATGAAGCAGCCATCTCTTATTATAGCTATGAGAACTATAACTTTGCTATAGTTAGCTCCTGATTTTTCATATATATTTACTTTGTTTTTTTTTTCACATTTATACAGAACTTTATTTTGCTTTTACTCTTGTGTTCAGCAGGTTTTTAAAAAATTTGTATCCAAGTTAATTAGCATATAGTGCAAGAATGATTTCAGGAGTAGATTCTAGTGATTCATCTCCTACATATAACAGCCGGTGCTCATCCCCACCAATGTCTTCCTTAATGCCCCTTACACATATAGCCCATCCCCTCACCTACTTTTATGTTTTGTCCCCATCCCTGTTTTCATATTATTTTTGCTTCCTTTCCCGTATGTTCATCTATTTTGTATCTTACGTTCCACGTATGAGTGAAGTCACACAATATTTGTCTTTCTCTGACTAATTTCACTCAGCATAGTACCCTCTAGTTCCATCCACATTGTTGCAAATGGCAAGATTTCATTTTTTATTATTGCCGAGTAATACTCCATTGTGTATGTCTACCACATCTTTTTCCATTCATCCATCGATGGAAATTGGGCTCTTTCTGTATTTTGGTTATTGTCAATAGCACTGCTATAAACACTGGGGTGCACATGCTTCTTTGAAACAGCACACTTGTATCCCTTAGATAAATGCATAGTAGTATAATTGCTGAGTCATAGGGTACTTCTATTTTTAATTTTTTTGAGGAACCTCCATACTGTTTTCCAGAGTGCTGCACCAGTTTGCATTTCTACCAGCAGTGAAAAGAGATCCTCTGTCTATGCATCCTCACCAACATCTGTTGTTGCCTGAGTTGTTAATTTTAGCCATTCTGACAGTCGTGAGGTGGTATCCCACTGTGGTTTTGATTTGTATTTCCCTGATGATGAGTGGTGTTGAGCTTTTTTTCATATGTCTGTTAGCCATCTGGATGTCTTCTTTGGAAAAGTGTCCATTCATGTCTTTTGCCCATTTCTTCTCTGAATTATTTGTTTTTTGGGTGTTGAGTTTGATAAGTTCTTTATAGATTTTGGATACTAAACCTTTACCTGATACGTCTTTTGCAAATATCTTCTCCCATTCCATTGGTAACCTTTTAGTTTTGCTGATTGTTTCCTTCACTGTGCAGACTTTTTATCTTGATGAGGTCCTAATACTTCGTTTTTGCTTTTGTTTACTTACCTTGCCTCCAGAGACATGTTGAATAAAAAGTTGCTGTGGCCAAGATCAAAGAGGTTGTTGTCTGCTATGTCCTCTAGGATTTGGATGGTTTCATGTCTTACATTTAGGTCTTTCATCCATTTGAGATTATTTTTGTGTAAGGTGTAAGAATGTGGTACAGGTTCACTCTTCTGCATGTTACTGTCCAGTTTTACCGACACCATTTGCTGAAGAGACTGCCTTTTTCCACTGGATATTCTTTCTTGCTTTGTCAAAGATTAGTTGGCCATACATTTGTGGGTCCATTTCTGGGTTCTCTATTCTTTTTTTTTTTTAATATATGAAATTTATTGTCAAATTGGTTTCCATACAACACCCAGTGCTCATCCCAAAAGGTGCCCTCCTCAATACCCATCACCCACCCTCTCCTCCCTCCCACCCCCCATCAACCCTCAGCTTGTTCTCAGTTTTTAACAGTCTCTTATGCTTTGGCTCTCTCCCACTCTAACCTCTTTTTTTTTTCTTCCCCTCCCCCATGGGTTCCTGTTAAGTTTCTCAGGATCCACATAAGAGTGAAACCATATGGTATCTGTCTTTCTCTGTGTGGCTTATTTCACTTAGCATCACACTCTCCAGTTCCATCAAAACCTTAGAGGAGAAAGCAGGAAAAGACCTCTCTGACCTCAGCCATAGCAATCTCTTACTCGACACATCCCCAAAGGCAAGGGAATTAAAAGCAAAAGTGAATTACTGGGACCTTATGAAGATAAACAGCTTCTGCACAGCAAAGGAAACAACCAACAAAACTAAAAGGCAACCAATGGAATGGGAAAAGATATTTGCAAATGACATATCGGACAAAGGGCTAGTATCCAAAATCTATAAAGAGCTCACCAAACTCCACACCTGAAAAACAAATGGGTTCTCTATTCTGTTCCATTGATCTATGTGTGTCTGTCCTTGTGCCAGTACCATACTGTCTTGATGATTATAGCTTTGTAATATATCTTGAAGTCTGGGATTTTGATGCCTCCAGCTTTGGTTTTCTTTTTCAGGATTGCTTTGGCTATTTGCGGTCTTTTCTGGTTCCATACAAATTTTAGAATTGTTCTGTGAAGAATGCAGGTGTTATTTTTGATGAGGATTGATTTAATGTGTAGACTGCTTTGGGTAGTATTGACATTTTAACAACATTTGTTCTTCCAATCCAGGAGCATAGAATATTTTTCCACTTTTTTGTGGCTTCTTCAATTTCTTTCATAAGCTTTCTGTAGTTTTCAGTGTATAGATTCTTCACCTCTTTGGTTAGGTTTATTCCTAGATACTTAATGGTTTTGGTGCAATTGTAAATGGGATCGATTCCTTGATTTCTCTTTCTGTTGCTTCATTAATGGTGTATAGGAATTCAATCAGTTTCTGTGCATTGATTTTATATCCTGGGACTTGGTTGAATTAGTGGATAGTTCTAGGAATTTTTTTGGTGGAGTCTTGTGTTTTTCACATGGAATATTATGTCATCTGTGAAGAGTTAAAGTTTGACTTTCTCCTTGTGACTTTGGATGTCTTTTATTGCTTTGTATTGCCTGATTGCTGAGGCTAGAATTTCTAATATATGTTGAATAACAGTGGTGAGAGTGGATATCTCTGTCATGTTCCTGGCCTTAGTGGGAAATCTCTCAGCTTTTTCCCCATTGAGGATGATATTTGTGGTGGGTTTTGCATATATGGCTTTTATGATCTTGAGGTCTGATCCTTCTATCCCTACTTTCTTGAGGGCGTTTATCAAGAAAGGATGCTGTATTTTGTCAAATGCTTTCTCTGCATCTATTGAGAGGATCATGTGGTTCTTGTTCTTTCTTTCATTGATGTGATGTGTCACACTGATTGTTTTGTGGAGATTGAACCAGCCTTGCATCCCAGGTATAAATCCCACTTGGTCGTGGTGAATAATTCTTTTAATGGATTGCTGGATCTGGTTGGCTAGTATGTTGTTGAGGATTTTTGCATCCATGTTCATCAGGGAAATTGGTTTGTACTTTTTCTTTTTAGTGGGCTCTTTGGTTTTGGAATCAAGTTAATGCTGGCTTCATAGAATGAGTTTGGAAGTTTTACTTCCATTTATATATTTTGGAAGAGCTTCAAAAGAATAGGTGCTCACTGTTCTTAAAATGTTTGGTAGAATTCCCCCGGAAAACCATCTGCTCCTGGATTCTTATTTTTTAGGAGAGTTTTGACTACTATTTCGATTTCTTTACTAGTTATGGGTCTGTTCAAATTTTCTATTTCTTCTTGTTTCAGTTTTGGTAATATATATGTTTCTAGGAATTTGTACATTTCTTCCAGATGCCCAATTTATTGACATATATTTGTTCATAATATTCTCTTATTATTGTTTGTACTTCTTCAGTGTTGGTTGTGATCTCTCCTCTTTCATTCTTAATTTTATTTATTTCGGTCCTTTTTCTTTTTAATCAAACTGACTAGGGGTTTATCAATTTTACTAATTCTTTCAAAGAGCCAGCTCCTGGTTTCAGTGATCTGTTTTATTGTTTTATTGTTTTGTTTTGTTTTTTGTTTGATTTATTTTGATAGCATTGCTTTCTGCTCTGATCTTTATTATTTGCCATCTTTTGCCGGATTTGGGTTTTATTTGCTATTTTTTTTCCAGCTCTCTAAGGTAAGGTGTAGGTGAGGTTGTGTATTTGAGACCTTTCTTCCTTCTTTAGGAAGGAAGTTATATACTGGATTGTTATATACTTCCCTCTTATGACCACCTTTGCTGCATTCCAGAGGTTTTGGGCTGTGGTGTTCTCATTTTCATTGGCTTCCATGAACTTTTTAATTTCCTCTTTAACTTCTTGGTTAGCCCATTCATTCTTTAGTAGGATGTTCTTAGTCTCCCAAGTATTTGTTGTCTTTCCAAAGTTTTTCTTGTGGTTGATTTCAAGTTTCATAGCATTGTGGTCTGAAAATATGCAGGTATGATCACGTGTTTTTTGTACTTGTTGAGGGCTGATTTGTGACCCAGTATGTGATCTATTCTGGAGAATGTTCTATGTGCACTCAAGAAGAATGTGTATTCTGTTGCTTTAGGATGAAATGTTCTGAATATGTATGTTAAGTCCATGTGGTCCAGTGTGTCATTCAAAGCTATTATTTTCTTGTTGATTTTCTGCTTAGATGATCTGTCCATTGTTGTAAGTGGGGTATTGAAGTCCCCTACTATTATAGTACTATTGTCAATGAGATTCTTTATGTTTGTAATTAATTGATTTATATATTTATATGCTTTCATGTTGGGGGGCATAAATGTTTACACTTGTTAGGTATTCTTGGAGAATAGACCCCTTAATTATGATATAATGCCCTTCTTCATCTCTTGTTAGAGTCCTTATTTTAAAATCTAGATAGTCTGATATACATATGGCTACTCTGGCTTTCTTTTGCCGACCATTAGCATGATAGATGGTTCTCTATCCCCTTACTTTAAGTCTGAAGGTGTCTTTATGTCTCAAATGGGCGTCTGGTAAACAGCACATAGATTTTGTTCTCTCATCCATTATGTCACCCTGTGTCTTTTGATTGGAGCGTTTAGTCCATTGACATTTAAGGTAGTACTGAAAGATATGAATTTATTGTCATTGCGTTGCTTGCAGAGTTGGAGTTTCTGGTGGTGTTCTCTGGTCCTTTCTAGTCTTTGTTGCTTTTGGTCTTTTTTGTTTTGTTTTGTCTTTTCTCCTTTCAGAGAGTCCTCCTTAAAATATCTTGCAGGCTGGTTTAGTGGTCACAAATTCCTTTGGTTTTTGTTTGTCTGGGAAACTCTTTATCTCTCCTTCTATTTTGAATGATAGCCTTGCTGGATAAAGAATTCTTGGTGGCATATTTTTCTGATTCAGCACATTGAATATATCCTGTCACTCCTTTCTGGCCTGCCAAGTTTCTGTGGATAAGTCTGCTGTGAACCTGATCTATCTTCCCATGTAGGTTAAGAACTTTTTCCCCCTTGCTGTTTTCATGAATCTTGCCTTGTCTGTGTATTTTGTGAATTTGACTAGGCTATGCCTTGTTGATGGTCGGTTTTTGTTGAATCTAATGGGAGTTGTCTGTGCTTCCTGGATTTTGAAGTCTGGGTCTTTCCCCAGGATAGGGAACTTTTCCACTATGATTTGCTCACATAAACCTTCTATCTCTTTTTCTCTCTCTTCCTCTCCTGGGACCCCTATGATTCAGATGTTATTCCTTTTTAATGAGTCACTTAGTTCTCTAATTCTTATATTGTGCTCTTTTGCCTTAGTTTCCCTCTTTTTTTCCTGCTTCATTATTCTCCATCAGTTTGTCCTCTCTATCACTGATTTGCTGCTCTCCTTCATCCATCTTTGTTGCTGTGGCAACCATTCAAGATTGCAGCTCTGTTATAGCATTTTTTATTTTATCCTGACTAGCTTTTACTTCTTTATCTCCAGAGAAAGGGATTCTATGCTTTTTTCAACCCCAACTAGTACTTTTATTATGATTCTAAATTCTGGTTCGGACATCTTTCTTGATTCTGTGTTGATTAAATCCTTGGCTGTCATTTCTTCCTGTTCTTTCTTTTGGGGTGAATTCCTTAATTTAATCATTTTGGAGGAAGAAAAATAATTAATAAAAGAAAAATTAAAATTAAAATATTAAAAACAACATAAAAAATCAAATAAAGGATGCTAGATCCTAAGTGTGTTTTGGTCTGGTTATTGACAGAAGCTTGGTAGAATAGAGATAAAAGGGAAAGAAAAGAAAAAAAAAAGGTGGACATACAAAAGCGTTTGAAAATTTAAAAAAATGAATAGAATAAAATAGAATAAAATGAAATGATGAAAGTAAAATAGAATAAAAATTTACAAGAAAATGAAAAAGTATAGTAGAAAAAAATTGAAAGGCAAAAAAACCTTTTTTATAGGAACAGAAAATAAAAATAATTTTTTTCTTTTTCTGTCTTCAAAAATAAGAAAGGAAAAAGAAAAAAAATTGAATAGCTGGACCAGTGAGCAGAATGAAATATGATTGAAATTACATCCAGTTTCCCCTAGAAGTCAAAGTATGAAGCATGTTATAGTCCATAAACTAAGCAGGCGGAGAGATTTGTGGTGTTCCTCTAGAGTGTGGTTGGTGCATTTGGACAGGGCTTGGTGTAAAAGCTCCATTCTCCACTAGATGGGGCTGCTTAGCTTACTGGGGTGGGTCGTTGTGGCCTGTGTATGCATCTGTACACATGTGAGGGAGAGGTGAAAATGGTGTCACCTAGCTACCCAGTCTATCATCCGTCCTCTGTGTTCTTGCCAACCAGCAATCAAGGACTCCTCCTTTGTCTCCAACTTCTGTCCACTCCCCACTTCTATGCTGTCCACCACCAAGCCATCAGCTTGTCAGGTGGCACCTCCCTCCCGAATTTCATCTCACATGGGTCTGTGTTTTCAAACCCCTCACTTCTGAAGGCCTGCAGCTTTGATCCACTCTGATGCTCTGGGGAAGGGTCTTGCTGAGCAATGGCCAGACACCGGCCCACCTCCAGGAATATTTGTGTGACTGTGCTGCTGGATGCCCAGAGACTGTGATCAGGTGCCAGCCTGCCCCAGAAAATGTTTACGTGATTGTGTAACAGCAGCATTTCAGGGAATATGGTAAATCACAACACATCTGGCATCAGGCTTTACTAACCCCTAATGTCCTTGTTCCAACCAAACATGGTTCTCTGGGGTCTGCTGTGACCTTGGCCTATGGAGAGACCACACAGTGTCTGCTAAATGTCCTCTCAGCAAGGGAACTACCTCTCCCAGTGTGGCCCATGGACCCCTCAGAACTCGCTCTCTACTCCTGGGGGTCTGCCCTTCTCACCAGAACTTTGTCAGGTATGAAGCTGAGGAGTTTCAGACTCTGCCCTCCCCTGTTTATAGAGTACTAACGGTATTTAAACCCTCTCCTTTCTCCTTTTCTTGTTCAATCCCATATGGATATTTCCACTCTTTCCCTTTCTCTCCAGCTGCTTTCAGGGGGAATGCTTTTCTTGTACTCTCCTCCCGTCTCCATCCTCTCTCCACAAGCAAAAACAACTCCCTACCCTCTGAGGCTTCTCTCTCCCCCTGTGAACCCGCTGAAGTCTGTGGTTCAAGTTATTCAGATTGTTGTGTTAATCCTCAGATCAATTTTCTAGGTGTGCAAGATGGTTCGGTGTTGATCTAGCTGCATTTCAGGGATGAGAGAAGCAGAAAAGTTTCCTGCTGCTCTGCCATGTAGGCCCCTCCCCCCTCATAGATTTTTTAAATCTTTGTAATGCTCATGTGTCTGTGCTCCAGTCATGAAAAGTAGGAATTCCATCTTGGGAATTAAAAATGGAATTCAAACCATAAAAAATTCCAGCCACCTATAATGTAATTTATGGTAATCCCCAGCAATGTTAATATGTTTTACCAATCAATACTAGTGCCATTGTCATCCTACCAGCTAAGTTGGCCATACTAATTCTGCTCTACAGTTTTGAGATCATATTTTATTGTTTCCCAAGAGGCTTTTTTTGGGCAACTACTTGTCTATCCCATACTGCTTTGCCCCAAATCCAGGTATAAGTTCTCCCTCAATTTTCTGAAGCATATAACTATATAACTATAGGATGCAATATTTTTAAGTGCTTTATTGAGATATAATTTGTATACCATAAAACTCATCTATTTAAATTGTAAATTTCAATGAGTTTTAGTATGTTTCTTGAGTTGTACAATCATCATCACAATTTAATCTTAGAATATTTTCATCATCCTAAAAAGAAACCTATTGTCCATTTGCAAATGCTCCCCATTAATTACACCCCGGACCCTACACAACCGCTAATCTGTTTTGTCTCTGTATATATTTCTTTCTGGACATTTTATATAAATGGCATTATTTAATATATGTCATTTTGCATCTGACTTCTTTTACTTAGCATAATATTTTCAACATTGTTCCCTGGTGTAGCATCTGTCAGTATTTCATTCTCTTTCATTGCTGACTATTATTCCAGTATAGTGTATATCACATATTTTGTTTATTTGTTCACAGGTGTAACATTTTAAATCTTCACTGAGGGGGGACTTCTACTTGTGCCATGTCAGAATAATAGTACCAAACTTATCTCCCCAGTAGGAAAACAGGACAAAATATAGAAAGCTATTACTACTGTTTTCAGATATTGGCCAATAGGCTCACAGAATTATGATACATGCCAAAAGGAAAACCAATGAAGTGAGCTCTATGATGGCTTGATTTTTCTATTTGGAAGCACTTGTCAGACTGGCCAAGTAAGATGAACTTACACTCAGGACAGCAGTCTCTCTGTGTTGAACAAATAGCGATTACAGAAAAGGGAGCTGAAGCTGCTGGAATATACAAGAAATGGTACTGGGAAAGAACAAGGCTATGCAGAAAAAGGGCTATGTTTATCTCCTTCAAGGTTCCTTTGAATATTTTGTTAAAGGGTAAACATAGAAACTGTATGAGGCAAGGCAAAAAAAGTACCTGGGAGATGTAAATGGAACATTTGTCAGCTTATACAAGGCTGTAAGATGTTTGTATTTTTATCAGCCAAAGTTGAAAGAACTTACTAAACAATTCATATGCTTAGTAAAGACCCCAGAAGGCCATGCTTGAGGATTAGGGCTACATCAGCCCTCACGTAAAGGGTATTCTGGATCCTCCTTAACAAAGCTTATAAACAAGCTGGGATGAAAGTAAGTCGACTGCTACCCCAAATAACATTCAACAGTCTTTAAGGAAATAAAACTGAATTTCGACACTCAGCAATATAATTACCAATGATAAGCATCCACTTAATAATTACTAGACACATAAAGAAGGAAAAACTGTGACTCATAACATCCCTACCCCCATCAATCACTAAAAACAGATATAGGAATGTAAAAAAAGAAGGAAATTGCTAAACAAGAACTTTAAAACAGTTGTTGGAAATAACTGAGTTATGCTTGGTGATTAAGAGAAAACTTTAAAGTAATAAGAAGTAGAAAATATAAATAAAAAATAAATGGAATCTTCAAGGTTGCGAATACAAAATCAGAAAATAAAATTTGATGGTGGATTAAATAACCAATTAGGTACCAAATAAGAAATTATTGCTGAACTGAAGACATAGTAATAAAAAATATGGAACTGAAGCACAGAAATTAAAAACAGTAATTTAAAAAAAACCACAGTGATCTATGGGACAACATTAAAGTGTCTAATAGTTGTATAATTTCATTCTTTCCATAAGGAGAGGATAAAAACATAAATTTACCAAAAATTTTCTGAATTAAATGAAAATTGTAAGCCACAGATCAAAGAAGCTCAATGAAGCCCAATATGGATAAACACAAAGCAAGCAAACCAAGCAAGCTGTACAACCATGAAAGTATTAGAAACCAGTAATAAAGAGAAAATCTCAAGGTAACTATTGAATAAGGCACACGACATATAAAGAGGAAAAAAGCAATGTCTTGTAAGAAAAAACATTGAGGGGCGCTTGGGTGGCTCAGTCAGTTGAGCGGCCGACTTTGGCTCAGGTCATGATCTCACGGTCCATGAGTTCAAGCCCCGCGTTGGGCTCTGTGCTGACAGCTCAGAGCCTGGAGCCTGTTTCAGATTCTGTGTCTCCCTCTCGCTGACCCTCCCCTGTTCATGCTCTGTCTCTCTCTGTCTCAAAAATAAATAAAACGTTAAAAAAAATTAAAAAAAAAACATTGAAAGAAATAATCTGACATCTGGGAAGAAACATTGCATGACAGAATACTATAGAACAATATTTTTTAAATTATAGAAAGGATGGGGCACCTGAGTGGCTCAGTCAGTTAAGCGTCTGACTTCGGCTCAGGTCATGATCTCACGGCTGGTGGGTTCGAGCCCCGCATCAGGCTCTGTGCTGTCAGCCTGCTTCAGATTTTGTATCTCCCTCTTTCTCTCTCTGCCTCTTCCCTACTCACACTCTGTCTTTCCATCTCTTAAAAGATAAATAAACATTAAAAAATTTTTAAAATAAATGAATAAAAAGTAAATTGTAGAAGAGAAAAACGTCAGTCTAGAATTCTATAGCACAAAACTATCTTTCCAAGTGGAAAAAAATAAAATAAAAAACATATGAAACAAATATAAACAAACATAGAAAATAAAAGTTGTGAGAATTTGTTACTGTGATAGCTGTACTACCAGAAAGGACATTCTTCAGATAAAAGTAACACCAAATGGGAACTTGGACCTACACAGAGAATAAAAAGTACTCCCCAAATGGTAAACATATGAATAAATACAAAATAATTTTCTTCATTTTAAGGTTTCTTTAAAGGATAATTGTTTAAAGAAAAATAGTAAGAGTGGTTCTGGGGTTTCAAAATATAGATAGAATATAATGTATGACAACACTGTCAAAAAAGATGGGGGAGGATATAAGGTTTTGATATATACAGTAGTAAAATAGAATGTGAAGTAGATTGTAAAGAGTTAAAGATATATATCATAAACCCTAAAGCAATCACAAGGCAATCAATCAATCAATAAGCCAAGAATGGAGATAAAATATAATAGTAAAAATTGCTGAATTCTCAAAAGAAGGCAGGGAAATGAGAAAAGGAAGACAAAGAACAGATAAATAACAAACATCTAACAAGGTGATGGATTTAAATCCAAGCATACTGATAATCACATCAAATGTAAATGGTGTTATAACTTAAATTGAAAGGCTAAGTTTATCAAATTGGTTAAAAAACAAGACCCAATTTTATGCTGTCTATAAGAAAGCCACTTTAAATATAAAAATGTAGATCAGTTAAAACACAAATGCTTAATCAAAGGAAAACTGGAATGACTATATTAATACCATACAAAGTAGACTTCAGAACAAGGGATATTTCCAATAATAAAGAAAATAATGATAAAAGTGAATTCTCAAAAAGCATGGATATCCTAAGTATGTATGCATGAAATAATAGAGTTTCAAAATTCATGTAAAAAACCCTGATATAATCGAAAGAAGAAATAGACAAATCCATTATTATAGTTGAAGATTTCCACATGTTCTCTCAGTAATTTATAATTAGTAGGCTGAAACTAAGTAAGCATTTAGTGAGCAATACTATCAACCAACTTGACCCAATTCATCTTTCTAGAATACTAAACAGAATTTAGTTTAGGATACTAAACAGTACACATTCCTTTTCAGTACTCAAAGAGATTTTACTGAGACAGATCATATCCTAGACAAGTCTCACCAAATTCAAAATGTCTGAAATCATAGAAAAATATGTTCTTTAATAATAGTGGAGTTAAACTGGAAATATAACAGAAAGGCATCCAGAAAATTGACAAATAAATAGATATTAATTGATACTCTTCTAAATAATTCATGGGTGTAAAAGAAAATAATAAGGGAAATTTAAAAGATTTTGAAATTAATGGTAATGAGAATATAAGATATTAAAATATGTGGAACAAGGCTAATGCAATGCTGAAAAGTATATTTAAAGATTTACATGTTATCATATTTATGTCAGAAGATAGATCTAAAAATCAGTGACCTGGTTTTCACCTCCAGAAACTAGAAAAAGAGTGAGTTAAATGCAAACAATTTAAATTAAAATTTTAAAAATGAAATAAAAGGTAAGCAGAAATCAATGAAACAGAACATGGAAAATAATAGAAATAAAATCAAGACCTTGGGGGTGCCTGGGTGTCTCAGTCGATTCAATGTCTGACTCTTGATTTCAGCTCAGGTCATGGTCTTACAGTTACATGAGTTCAAGCCCTGCATCAAGCTCTGCACTGACCCTGTGGATCCTGCTTGGGAGTTTCTCTCTCTGCCCCTCCCCTGCTTATACTCTCTCTCTGTCTCAAAATAAATAAATAAACATTAAAAAAAACCCCAAGAGTTTGTTGTTTGTAAGATCAATAGCATTAATAAAAATCTAGCTAGACTCAGGGAAAGAGAGAGAGAGAGAGAGAGAGAGAGAGAGAGAGAGAGAGAAATTACCAATATGAGGCAGATGTACTTATGGATTCTATATATGTTATAAGGGTAACAAAGAAATACTATGAATAATTTTATGACAACACATTTGACAGCTTACATGAAATTAACAAATATTTTCAAAGATACAAGTACAAAAATGAACTCAAGAAGAAATAGAAAATCCAAATAGTGCTAACCAATTTAAATTTTTAAATTTGGTTTTAAAAATATTTTAATAAAAAGAATCCCAGAAGCAGATGAATTTATTGAATTGATTTTATTGAATATTAAAGGAAAAAAATACCAATTATATACAAACTCTTTCAGAAAATGGAAGAGGAATAATACTTCCTAACCCTTTATTTGAGGCTAACATTTCTTTGATACCAAAATCAGACCTACATATTATAAGAAAGCTAACTATAATATTTCTCAGGAACACAGAAAAAAAGTCTTTGAGAGTAATAAATTCAGCAACAAATAATAAAAAAAAAATAATGATAATAAAGTTGTGACAGGCTATAATTTGTTTCTAGATTACAAGGTTGATTTCACATTTGAAAATCACTCTGGGGTGCCTGGGTGGCTCAGTCAGTTAAGGGTTTGACCTTGACTTTGGCTCAGGTCACCATCTTGCGGTTGTTGGGATTTAACCCCACATTGGGCTCTGGGCTGACAGTGCTGAATCTGCTTGGGATTCTCTCTCTCCCTGTCCCTCCCCCGCTCACACTTTTTATCTTTCTCAAAAAAAAAAATAAATAAACTTAAAAAAGAAAACCACTCTGTTTAATGAATCTATTAACAGGAATAAAGATGAAAAACCACATGATCATCTCAATAGATACAAAAAAGAACGTCTGACAAAATCAAGTTTCTATTCATGATCAACATTTCTGATCAAGCTGGGAATAGAATGAAACCTCCCTATTCTGATAAAAGAAACTTAAAAAAATTCCAGCTAACAACATACTTAATGATGAAAGCTTGAATACTTTCCTCTAGAATTGGGACCAAGGCAAGGATGTCCGTTCGCACAATCTCTATTTAACATTATACTTGTATTCCTAACCAGTACAATAAAATAAGAAAAATAAATGACAACAGGTTGGAAAGGCAAAAGTTATGCTGTTTTCTTTACTCCCAGACAACATGGTCATGTAATACAGAACCTCCTAAGAAATCTAAAGAAAAGCTTCTAAAATTAATAAGGCAGTTTGGCAAGGTCTCAGAATACAAGGTCAATACACCAAACACAAAAGCAATTGTATTCCTATATATTAGCACTAAAAAGTTGGAAAATAAAATTTAAAAGATTTTATCTATAATAGCATGAAACCCATGAAATAGTTAAAGATAAGTTTAATAAAGCAAGTAATAAACCTTTACACTGAAAACTACACAATATTGCTGGGAGAAATTAATGAGAACCTAAGCAAATGGAGACACATATATCATGTTCATGGTTTGGCAGGCACAATATTGTTAAGATGTTAATTCTCCTTAAACTCTTCTACAGAGTTAACAAAATTGCAATCAAAACTCCAGCAAACCTGACTTTTTCATTTTTTGGAAATTGACAAACAGATTCTAAAATTTATTTGGAACTGCATTGTAATAATTTTGCTATATGGTGTCTCTGATGTTTCTTAAACTTGCACCATGCCGGAGTTTCTCCTGTCAGAGGAAATCACTCTGCCCTCAACACAGCCACCCTCAATTAGGTAGTAACCAGACAGCAGTCCTCATGAATAGTGAAAGACAGAGAGATTCACAAGATTGCCAGATATATTTACATTTTGTAATGCGATGAATTGGTGGAATTTTAAGAATGTAACAGATTAACTTAAAAATTCTGGCTATGTGCTTATAGCCAGGGAGGTGTCACCATCTATTGAGGACCTTGCAAGCTGAGAATATGCCACAAGGCAACCTCTCTTCCTACATTTCACAGCAACTTTGCTTTCCCTCAAGACCACAGATGTTCCAACAGCTTCAAAAGAAATTTGTTTTTGTTTTTGTTTTTCATAATGCCTCCCTTGGTACTAGTGACTGTTTCTGAGGATTGTAAGAGGGATGTTTATACGAAGAATTGCTTATGTTACAAACATTTCTCTACAGTATTTCCTCATTAATAACTGGTATCTTTTGACAGCAACAACTGCTTACAAAAAGGCAGACCTCATCCACATTCCTTAGTCCTGCTGAGTCTCCCCTACAGCTCTCAGCAATCATGACATTTACAAAAAGCTTGAAGGTCAAAATTCTGCCTCTCCATGTGTCAGAATCACTTCATGACTTCAGCCTGTATTCAGACCCCTGGGTCTCCATTCTTGCTTCTGAAACAGAAATCCAGCTAAGACTCATTCTGGTTAGACTAGCCATGTTGGTAGAACAATGGTAAAGTCTTAAGTCATTCGGTCAAATTAAAAAGGTTTGTGTCATGAAGAAATAACCAGACAATGTACCAGGATGTGACTATGGGCATGGCTTAATTATTTAATTTATAATCTGTGATTTATAGGCAACCTAATTGCAAAAGAGAGTCTAGACAGAAAGTTTTAGGAAACTTCTTGAAGACATGAAAATAAATATGATAATTAGAGGCCCAACCCCCAAATGACCCTATTATTTAAAATAAACTTTCAATTTTAAAATAGTTTTAGATTTACAGAAAGATTGTTAGGATAGTACAGAGTTCTCATGCACCCCGTATCAGTTTTCCTTATCAATAGCATCTAACATTAGTGTGGTATATTTGTTACAAATTATGAACCTTATTATTAACTACTAAAGTCTCTACATTAGTTGGATTTCCTTAGTTTTTACCTAATGTTCTTTTTCTGTCCAGGATTCTATCCAAACTGCAATGTCACATTTAGTTCTCAACGTTTCCTTAGGTTCCTGTAGACTGTGACAGTTTGTCAGACTCTGTTTTTGATGACTTTGACAATTTTGAGGAGTACTGGGTAGATATTTTGTAGAATTCTTTCACTTAAGATTTTTCTGGTGTTTTTTAACCCGATTAGATTCGGATTATGGATTTACAGAGGTAAATGCCATTTTCATCACATCATATCAAGGACACATGCTGTCAAAGTAACTTTTCATTGTTGATGTAAACTTCAATCACTTGGTTTAGTTCACCAGATTTCTCCCCTGCACTTTTCCAAACTGTACTTTTTGTAAAGAAGTGACTCTGCACAGCCCATATTTAAGGGGTGGAGAGTTGTGCTACACCTTGAGGGCTGAGCATGTAGATTTTATTTGGAATCCTTCTGTATAGGAGCCTTGTCTCTTCTCTCTCTTATTTGTTCAATCATTTATTTATCTAGTATGGGCTCATGCATATGTATATTTTATACTTAGGGTTATAATCTAATACTACTTTATTGCAGTGCTCAAATTGTTCCAGCGTTAGCCATTGGAAGCTCTCTCAATTGTCTTCTCTTTCCCTTTGACACGTTCTCATTGTTTTCTGTCTCAGTGTATGTGATCACTTTCTTACTTCTGGCATGATAGGATGCTGCAGGCTCATTTTGTGTGTTGCCTGACCAACTCTAGAATCACTCATCTCTCCAAGGACTTCTGGTTCACTTTATTGGAAAATGTTAATAGAAACCAAGATCTAGTTGCTGGGAAGACAGCCTCAACTTTTGTAATACTAATTTTCTCTCTGTGACTGAAAGGACCTTGTACTCTTCCATTTTACAAGTGGATTTTTAGGTCATTTAAAAGTGTTTTGAACCTGGCACTTAAAGGAGAGTGTCAGATTAATAACTCACTGTTTCTACTTAATAATTAATGCAAACATGGAGTTTAAATGTATACAGGTTACGGAGATTTAGAATTCATCAATACCTTAGAGCAATGCTTCTAAAACTTTTGTGCATCTTTTTTTTTGTAATGTTTATATATTTATTTAGAGAGAGAGTGCAGCAGGGCAGGGGCAGAGAGAGAGGGAGACACAGAATCTGAAGCAGGCTCGAGGCTCCCAGCTGTCAGTCCAATGCCTGATGTGGGATTCCAACTCAAGAACTGTGTGATCATGGCCTGAGCTGAAGTCGGACTCTAACCGACGCAACCACTGAGGCATCCCTCCCTTGTCCATCTTTTAAAATGCAGTTTCTCAGTCAGTGGGTCTGGAATGGGATCTGAGATTCTGCGTTTCTAACAAGTTTTCTGGTGATCAGCACACTTTTGATAGCAAGATCTTAGAACAGGCGTTGGCTGAGTTTTCTGTAAAGTGCCAGATAATAAATATTTTAGGGACTGTGGGCCGTATATAATCTCTGTAACAACCCTTCAACTTCACTGTTGTAGTGTTGTACACAAAACATAAAGAATGAACATGGCTTTGTTCCAATAAAACTTTATTTATGCACTCTGGCATTTTATCTTTTTGTGATTTTCAGGTGGCAAAAATATTAAGGTAATAGCCATTCTTAGCTCAACAGCCATACAAAACAGGTGGCAGACCATAGTTTGTTAACTCAGCCTTAGAGCAATGACTCCCAAACCTGATCACATATCAGAATCCCTGGTAAAGAAGTTTAAAGTACAGCTGTCCAGATTACATGCCACGGGTGGGCCATGACATGTGTACTTCACAAAGCTCCATAGTGATTCTGATACGCAGCCAGGTTGGAGAGCCCCTCCTGCTGCAGAGTGCCTTGCCCACCTGCTCCTTGGTCATAGCCTCCCTGCTTGCACACTTCTAGTGAAAGTAGGTGAACTACCTGGCAAGTAGACTGTTCCATATCTGGACATCTCTAATAATTGTGACGGTTTTTCCATCACTGGGCCTAAACTTGTCTTCTTACAGCTGCTCCTTCTTATAGCTTCTCTTCCTTCAGCCATGGGGAGAACATCTAATTCTACTTCTATGTAATATTGCTTCTAAAATATTTGAAGAACTCTATCACCACACTACCTTCAAGCCTTAAATCCTATCTTTTATAGACTGAACACCCTCGTATCTTTTAAAAGATTTGTACACCATGTATTTCCAGCATTTTGAATTTCACTTTCCCTTGTCATTATTGTACTAGGAACAGACCCCTGCAACTTTGACCCCTGCAAAATCTTGGGAGACTATTGGCTCCACTGGTTTGACATCTCTACTTTCAGTGATGCACTTAAGATTATATTATCTGTTCTCTTTCTTTTGATGGTCAGTTCACATTGCTGACTTATATTGAGCTTGTTACCGGCCAAACTTCTTAAGACTTTTTCACAGGGAAGTGAAACCAGGTCGCCTTCATTCTCTAGTCTGTAAAGGGGTGTCCTGAATGTGAATCCTAGATTATATATTTATCCCTATGAGATTTCTCCTTGTATTTTGGATCTACTACTCTTGCCATTTAAAGAGATTATTATTTATCATTTGGGTTCCATTCTTGCAGTAATGGTTCCCAAAGTGTATGTACTTCCCTTTGTTCTTGGACTTTGCTAATCGCTTCTACCCTGACTCTGGGCTCTGCAGTGTGATTCCTTTTAGCCAATGGAACAATAGAAAATGTGACACTTCAGAGGAAAATTATTCTGAGAAATTATTATAATAGCTTGTTTTTTCTTTTGCTGCTCTTGGAACCATGAGACCACAAAGTGACAAGTCCAAGCTAGCCTGTTGGAGGATCAATGTCCTGTGGAGACCTGAGACAGCGATTGTCTGCCAGTCCAAGCCAACCTGCAGTTGATCGTAGACACATAAATGAACCTCAGCCAGGATGTGTAAAGCTCAGCCTAAGTCATCAGACTGCCAACCTGAACCCAGTCCAGCCCATTGAATCATAGAAGTATGTGCTTATAAATGCTGTTTCAAGCCACAAAATATTGGCTGATTTTTATACAGCAAAAGCTAATTTATACAACATCTAATATAGCACTTATCCTTTCCACTTGTGTATCACTCACAAATTTGGTATGTTCCTATATCCACACTATTGAGTAGATGGAGATTTAAATAAAGGGCTCTGAGATGCAACTCTAATGTTGATACTGGCAAATTCTTTTTGTTTGGCTGGCTAGCTATTAAATACTCCACATTACTTACTGCTCATAATTTGCAAAAAAAATGCCTTGGAAGAAAATACGGAATTAGATTGTAATTTGAACATATTTCTGCCTTCTGATTAGTCTAGAAGATTATATCCTGTTTTCTAATGTCACAGTATCATTTGTGCTCATAATGTTTAAAATATTTGAAAATACATTATCTTCATAATAAAAGTGAAACAAAGCTTTTCTGAGAATGACAAATTGTTTCATATTATGAAAGCGACAAGGAGGAAACTATTGGACATTTGAAAAACTCCTTAAAACCTTCTCATATTGATGGATTTTATAAGCTTTCTAAATGCAATGAGTATTTCTTTTTCTCTCCCTCTTCTTTTCTTTTCTTTTCATTTCTTTCCTTTTCTTTTCTCTTCTTTTCTTTCTTTCTTTCTTTCTTTCTTTCTTTCTTTCTTTCTTTCTTTCTTTCTTTTATATTTTTATTTTCTTCTGTAGGCCTCTAACTATTGCCTTCAGTCTGAAATAGACATTCTGGAATCTTGAGTGTAAAGTTGGGGGAAAAAATGAAAAAGATATATCCTGCATGATTAATAGCAGGAAATGCCAGAAATCTCATCCAAAATGTTCTTTTCCCTACAGATCCCATTTTGTTTTATTTATTATTTTTATTTGTCTTTTTAAAAAGAAGTATATTATCTGCTTCAGTGCATTTATTTCCTTTATACTCAGTAGAATTATTACATTTTAAAATGAAATAAAACCTTAGAACAACTTTGGAATGATCAGAGACAGCAAACCAATGATCTTATGATAAAACAGAA
This sequence comes from Prionailurus bengalensis, assembly GCF_016509475.1. Lineage (NCBI taxonomy): Eukaryota > Metazoa > Chordata > Mammalia > Carnivora > Felidae > Prionailurus > Prionailurus bengalensis. The sequence continues at coordinate 102,025,839 of NC_057349.1, read as the reverse complement.
CAGTGTAGTGAAAGGAACACTCAGTTGGGATTCATAGTTCTGATAAGATTATCTCAATACCAATTACTACCTCTCTGACTTTGGGCAATTTATCTTTCATAATTTTTGTTTATATATATATAATATAAGAATGATAATACCTAACTTACTGGATTTTTGTGAAGACTATATGAGTAAAGTGTCTAGTACATTGTGATTAATCAATAAATAATAGTTATTATAAAACTAATAAGGGTAGAAACTATCTAATGAGTGCTTATTTTGCATCAGGTACCTTGCTAACAGGTAGGTATGGCAGGCATGGTTAAGGCATGGCATCAGGAATCAAGCAAGGCTTTGGGCTCTATTCTTATGAGTGCTAGTTTTTTACTCTGTGCACTCTATAGATTTTGTTGTCTACCATATGCAGCTTTCATCCCTGGTCTAAGTTACCTGATGGAAATTAAATTATAATATCTCTGCTCACATTGGCAATGAAAAAAGTTCCCTTTAAGAACACTTTCATCTTCCTCATGTGGCCACACCTTGCTATAAAGGAGGCTGGAAAATGTAGTCTTTATTCTAAGAAGCCATGTGCCCAGTTCAAAGTTGAGAATACCATGAGTAATGGGAGAAAGGAAATTGGGGGACTAAACTAGAATTCTGTGTTAACAGATAACATTCCTTCACTTCAATAGGTGAGGTAGAAGCAAAAGTAAGGAGGGTTACCACTAAATATTTCACCCAATTTTTAAGTTTTGCCTCAGGCAAGCCCAGAGGAAATATCTGATTAGAATATGATGTTTTTGGCAGCCTGAATATTAACACATTGTAGTTTCTCCTTTCCTTTCTCCCACCTTTTTTCTTTTATTTCTTTTCTCTTCTTTTCTTTCCTTTTTTTCTTTTTTCCCTATCCTTTCTTTCTTTCTTTCTTTCTTTCTTTCTTTCTTTCTTTCTTTCTTTTCCTTCCTTCCTTCCTTCCTTCCTTCCTTCCTTCCTTCCTTCCTTCTTCCCTTCTTTCTTTCTTTCCTTCCTTCCTTCCTTCCTTCCTTCCTTCCTTCCTTCCTTCTTTCCTTCTTCCCTTCCTTCCTTCCTTCCTTCCTTCCTTCCTTCCTTCCTTCCTTCCTTTTAATAAATTAGGACAGGAACTAAAGATACTAACACTTACATGAAGTCTACATATAATTTACCTTTTCATTTTAGGGACCACACAAAATTAGCCTTTTTTTTGTTTGATATAGGTTTCGCACCCAGTGTGGAGCCCAATGTGGGGCTTGAACTCACAACCCTGAGATCAAGACCTGAGCTGAGATCAGGAGTTGGACACTTAACCAACTGAGCCACCCAGGTCAAAATTTGACTTTTTGAATAAAAGCATGTCATCCATCTGTAAGGAACAAAACTAAATTAAACTTCCTTTCATAATGGATCAGATATATAATTTGAAAGGCAGCCTAAGGGAAGACTGGAGGAAATGACCTAACAACAAATTTCTACTTTGATTAAGAACTATTCTAAAAATAATTTATTTTTACAGTTTTTTTCTTCCCATGTCCTCATATTTTGTTCTCTGAAACTTCCCAATTTCCTGATCTCAGTATTTAATTCGCCCACCCTGGTTTATTTCTTTTGTAATATGGGACAGTAAATACTACAGATATACTACTCTAGTTACAAAAGTTTATACATTTCATTTTTAAGAAGAATGACTGTCTTACCAATTCACTATCTGTGCTGTGAATATCTATATTAGTTTTCTAGGGCTGCCATATCAAATTACCACAAACTTGGCTTAAAACAACAGAAATTTCTTCTTTCATACTTTTGAGGCCAGAAGTTCAAAATCAAGGTGTTGACAGGGTTGTTTCCTTCTGGAGATTCTGAGGGAGAATTCCAGGCCTCTCTCCTGGTTTGTAGTGGCTGCTGGCAGTCCTTGGTTTGTGACTGGATCAGTGTGATCTCTGCTTCCATTTCACACGGTCTTCTCTGTGTGTATCTAATCTCTCAATGCCTTTATCTTACAAGGATATTTGTGATGTCATTTAGGGCCTTGGATAATTTAGAGCAATCTCATCTCAAATCCTTACCTTAATTATATTATTGGGGACCCTTTTTCAAAAGAAGTTATTATTTGGGAGCTTGGGTGGCTCAATCCGTTAAGTGTCCAACTTTGGCTCAAGCCATGATCTCATGGTTCGTAAGTTTGAACCCTGTGTCGAGCTATGTGCTGACAGATCAGAGCCTGGAACCTTCTTCGGATTCTGTGTCTCCCTCTCTCTCTGCCCTTCCCCCCTCTCAAAAATAAACATTAAACAAACAAAAACAGAAGTTAACATTTATAATTCCCAAGGATGAGGACTTAATGTCTTTGGGTGGCCATTTTGCAATATACAACAATTTATAAATGTTGTTTAGCCCTTAATATTTTGTGATGTTTACATACTCAATGGTGACAGAGTTCAACTCTTTACACTGAATGTACCAGGGTTTACATTTGGTAGACTTTGAGTAAAATGTCTTTTTTTATAGAATGAATAAAATTTTTTTTGAGGAGACACCTTACGTGTTTATCATCTGACAACTAGTTCTGGAAGTCGCAGACTCCCAAGTAATCAATAAGCAAAGCCGTAAGCTTTCCTCACTGCCTGCCTTTCACCTCCTCTTGCAAGTGCTATAGCAAAGCTTAGGATGTTGTAAATAATAGCAAGTGGCAAAGATTGTATTGTCAAGGACTTCATAGTCTTCACGAGGCATTCACCAGCCCTGGGTAGAATACTCAACCTCTCTGTCTTTATAAAAGGGTGAGTTGAATTCAAAGACACTTTGCTTTTCCAGGAGAGGCTAGCATTTATTATCAACATATGTGTCATTGATGTGTAGTAAAGAAGTCCTTACATAGACTGTCTGCAAACAGGAATAAGTCCCGGAATGGAGGATGGTATGCCTGGTGAATATCCTGAAGTATCCATGTGTTTCAACACAAACAAATAGAAATTAAATCCAATTATAATTGTTTTAAAAATAGGCTATTTGATTAAATTTTCTTTAGTGTTTTCCAATTAGTTTATATGCATAGACTCAGCTGAGGCATAATTCTACACTGGTGAATATTTTGACTACAGACTGGGAGGTGGCAGAGAAGATTCTTCACATATATTATATATTCAGTTGCACTTTTAACTCAAGTATTTATTAATTTTCCTATAGCTCTTTTCCAAAAATATTTCCGTTCCTATTTAAGGATGACGATGAAAATGTAGTTTTTGAACAGAGATTATCGTTCTGTGGCAACAATTTTGATTGCCTAGACAAAAAAGGGGAGAAGCAGAGTTCAATGACAAAGATACACTAAGTCGGACGAGAGATAGCCAGGATGAACCAGTCATTTCACTATAGATTGAGGGGGAGAAGACACAGTTTAGAGATAAAGTAGAAGGAGAAAAAAATGAAACATGCTGGACACTTGTGATAATGGTAAAGGGAAATTATATGGTGGGGGAATAAATTAATTTGTATATGTTTTTAGCTCATTTGTCTGTGTTACAAGCCAGACTTAATATTTGCTTCTCTTCTTCTAACTCTTCAATCAGATCAAGCTGCCAGGCCTAGAATACGAAAATATAATGATTGCTTATGGCAGCTTTTCCTTCCAAACAATGTAGTATAAATAACTCACCTTGATTAGAGTAACAATTAACAATAATATCATTTAAGAATCAATCTACCAGTGTTTACTATTTCAATGATATTCTATGAATAGATTTCCTTAAAGGCCACAAAATGAGAAAAATGATGGGTAAGTTTAAATAAATAAGATGTTGCTGATTGTTACCATTGATGTATAATTTTCTGTGAATCAGATTTAAAATGAAACCAGTGTTATTAGCCAGGAAGAGTTTGGGGTATCTGCCTGGCAATGCCTTAGTTCTTAGGGGAACACAAGATTTAAGGACTGGGTTGGCACATAAATAATTTGTTGCTGCAGTATTTCCTCTTACTGCCCATTATTTTCACACATTCCGTATTTCTCATGATACAGTAGGAGAAACTATTTTCTGGTTTGCCTTCATATTGAAGGAAGGTCTGGTGAATTGATTTTGGTGTTCTGTTAACAACCTCCTTTCAGAAGCTCTATTTGCAAATGGAATTCCCACACAGAGCAATTCACCAGACTGGCATGGTCACTTACCAAACGATGAGATGGAAGTGATCTATGAGGAAAACATCTTGTTTTAAATATTATATATTTTGGCAATCAGCATGTCATTAGATTAAGAGAAATACCGTAACCTCTTTGAGTAGCAAACTTCTAAAGTACAGAGTTCAGAGCATTAAAATAAGAATTAGGAATTCTAGATTTTGATTTTGTCTCTGTTACTGATTAACTATGGTCTTAGGCAAATTATTTTTTTCTTTCACACTTACAAAATGGAGATAATAATGAATATCTTAACTATTTTATAGAATTGCTGGGAAGAACATATATGTTTGTGTGTATATATAAGCACTTTGAAAATCATAAGAATTATACAAATGTAATACTTCACTTGTTTGGAGAAAAAATGTATATATACATTTATGTATATTTATATATACATTTACATATATACACATCTGTTTATATATACATTTACATATGTATATATAAAATAAAACACACATATATGGGAATACTGTTTTGTTTTGTTTTGTTTTTTTAATCCTGGCCTCTGTTCCATGGACATTAGGCTATGACTTCATTTAAGTAGTTCCATCTGGAACAAAAAGTAAAGAAAAGTTGAGGAAGTAATATCATGCCTTCTCAATCTTCCAGACCACATCTCCCTAGAGTTCAGGGTCTGGTATGCCTGGGAATAGTTTACAACATTCTATACTTAAAAAATTCCTTCCTCCAAGAATATGAATTCCTCTGGAAAAGGCATCCAGAGCCAATATTCAGCATGTTTAGAAAAACACCTAATGCGTGTCTGTATTACTGGAGCAGCCAGCAGAAACTGCTCTGTTGGAGCATTTATGGGAAACACGTGCAAAGAAAATGCTAATTCCAGAGCACTCACAGAGTAGTGAAAGGTTGGATTCATTTCCCCCAGATCAGACATTGAGAAGCAGTAGGACAAATTTAACTCATGGGCCCCCTAGGCAGGAATTTTACCTGTATTGGGTACAAAGTAAATTTCCAACAGAAAGGACCTTCCTCCTCTGGCATCTCCTCTCACGAGTGAGCTTTGTTTGCTGCTCTCTGAGCAGTGTTAGAATCCATTCTGAAAGCTCTTCTCTGAGCTTTAGTGTGTCTACAGTACTATAAAGCATTTTCAATGGAGAGTGAGACTCTTGTCAATCATTTGGAGATATGATGTACATGATGTGAGGCACTGTGTTTGTTAATATGTAGATGGTGTAAAAAACATCATGAATGTCGCCAGTAGAGAAAACAACATATACACATACATGGGTTACATGGGTACACCCACTAGCTGACAGAGAGGAAAGGGAGGAAACAAACCAGAAAAGGAAAAGGGGCATGGGAGAAAGGAAAGGAGAAAGTTCTGAGTCACCATCAAGGACCCCAGATGGCTGTCTGGAATCCAGGCCAACGGCAGTCTGTGCCTGGTGTTGACAGGGCCCCACACAGATATGTGGAAATGACCTTTGCTCTAGAATGCTGCTCTAGGACGTTCTACCCACTCAGAAAGGATGAACTATGTTTACAGTTTAGCAAGTGAATGGAGAATAAAATTAACGTTCTTATTATATGCAGTATGTCTTCAGCTGCTAAGTAATGCCAGGACAACACTGTTTCATAACCGAAAATGTGTACCTCAAATAAAAGTTATTGATCCAGGCATCAGGAAATGATACAAGGCACTCAAGAACCTCTAATGTGAATATTGTCAAGCACAATTAACTGAACATTTTAAAAGTAAAAAGGAAATGGTAAATATCCTTTAAAATGTCAGTAACTTGTTCCCCCATATGTAATTGTTGTATCATTTAATATGAAAATTGTCTCAAATCCCTTTGTCTAGCAATAGTCTTGACATATATATTGTGTCAAAATTCCATTCTGATTTAAATTTCAGAACTTAGTTATTATTTCTAATTTGTGTTCTATGCATTTTCTGATAAAGCAAAAATTTTAGAGCATACTTGAACTCTTTTAACCATTCCAGTTTTTGTGAGAAATTGTAGAATCTCATCCTGAAGTTTCTAAAGTGTGATCATTTACAACCTTCTGTGGAATAGCTTTTGGTTAATTATACTACTCCAACAGCCTGGGTGGTTAAAATAATGGAGATAGCAAGTCCAAATAATATTTTAATTTTTATCTTGAAAGCTGTCCATTTCTTTATTTCATCAGCCACAAATAACTACTATACCAAGTACTTATCTTAAGCTACAAACTCTTAGTTTTTCTGTAATTGAACTTAATTTTTTTTGGCCTTCTTTCTGCCTCTTAATGGACATTTTTCCTAAAGTTGCATCTCCATTATAGTAGGCTTACCAGGTGCCAAGTTATTACAAATTGACTGGAACCAATTTCTTCTCTGTAGATAATGACAGCCTCCCAAGAAGTTTAATTCCAGGGTTTGAAAAGAAAGTAAGTCTCAACCAAATTCCACTACACACACACTACACACACACACACACACACACACACACACACACACACACAGCAGGAGCGAGCATGTGTGAACACTAGCTGTTAAACCTTTATTAATTAGCTGGTACATGCAGTTTATAAATCTGTTTTGCAGTCTTCACAGTGTCCCAGTTTTCTGTTCTCTGTTCTTTGGTGTGTTCTTACCACCACCTTGTACGAAAGGTGCCCTAAAGCAAATGTGATAATCTTCCAGAGGCATGATTCCATGACCTTTTCTATTGTTAGCAAGTATCAAGAATTGTGAAGGATCTGAAATTTATCCTACTTGTCATCTCTCATGTGAATCTACCATAGTTTTGTGAATACTGACAGAAGACATGAGATTCTCGGAGCAACGACAAAGGATAGTTTTGACTGACAACAATAGCAATAGCTAGAACATTTACACTGATTCTCTGAGCCCCAGTTCCCACAGGGCTATGTGAAGAGGACCAGATTATACCTGAATACTCATACATTCTAGCAGAGTCAACCTGAGTTGGGAGAAATCTGAATCTCTTATACTGAATAGTAAGCCTGAGTACTTTTGGTTCTGGAGAAAGATATTTTCTTTACCTTTAAAGCTGTCAGTAAAAGTTTGGCAAGTATTTTCTTATAAAGGGCCAGATCGTAAGTATTTTAGGCTTTGTTGGTTAAATAGCTTCTTTGTTTGTTTATGATTTTAACAATTTAAAAAATACTTTTAACTCACAGTACAATGCAAAAATAAGCTGCAGGCTGAATGAGGCCCACTGGAATGAGGCCCATTGTTAGGTGACTCCTGTTTTAAAAAACAAACAAGCAAAACAAACAGAAAACAAAACTACTGCCAAATGTCCAAGGGAGAAACCCTTCTTTACCATCCTAGGCTGTTCCCAATACAGTAAGCCTTGAAAATGTGGTTTAGAACAAGGACAGCCAGTGCCTCTATTCAGAGACATGCAGAAATCTGAAAGACCCATAGAAAATTATCTCCAAATAATATCCATCCCTCATTTCTACACTGTCTTGGTTTCTGGTGAAGTTTCCCAAGAGTTTGCCACTTCATCAGTAACTCTGATTAATCTAACCTACAGAGGCCGAGACAAAATTTGTTCAGATGTCCTGCATAGCATTTAAATCAGTCTGTTACCAAAATGACTCCAGGCAAGCAAGGATAAGAGTACATCTAAAATATTTTATTCAATTCACATTCTGTAATAGATTTACTATCACTAAAGAAAGTATATTTCTAATATTATTCATGTTATTAATAAACCATTAATTTCATTTCACAAATGAAAACCCATTTTTGACAGCCTACTAATTAGCTCAACATCTAGTGTGATCAGAAATAATGATAGCTGGAGTGTTTATAATAATCACCTCTAGAGAGTGGCTTCTTTGATGTAATGTTAGCTGACCACTCCTGGGGTGAAGATTCTTAATTAGAATGCTGGCTGCATATGAAATATCAAAATGTCCATACTTAACTATTGTAATGAAAATTACAGCTATCCTGACACTAGGTTCAGAGGTGACACCTGGCTTTGTCATTATTTTTTGTGTATGCAGGCGTTCACTGAATTATCTGATGCTGAGCAATCATCAGTCATTAGTCTCTACAGGTGCATCCATTCCCCCAACAGCAAAACCTCTTGAGGTCTAAACTCTCTCAATTATTTTGATGTATTTTGGAGCGTTAGGAAACTCTTAACCGTACCTGTTCTACTTTTGGGCCTAGAAGAAAACTTTTGACTATTGCCTGGGCCATACCAATATAGATGGGCAATCTATGACATCATTTCAAGCCCATCTGCTAAGGGAACACCCTCAGTCATTGTTATTCTAGTGCTTCTGTGCTATGCAAAGGCATGGAAAATTCTGGAATTTTGCTGTTTCTTAGACACTAACTGTGAGTGAAGCATAGAACACTTTAGTTTTCAGTTTAATTATCTACTCCCATGGTGTGTGGGTTGACAGGGCTCAAACATTTTTCAGGCCACACACTAAAGCCTCACTCTATTGTTAAATCTATAATCCCCTTTCCTCTTCTTCAACCTCATCTCAACCTCTAGAGAATTGCTTTCCAGTAGAATTATCTGTGATGATGAAAATCTACATCTGTGTTATCCAGTATAGTAGCCAGTGCAACATTTGTCTATTCAGCATTTGTCTAATCTTACTAAGTAACTGGATGTGAATTTTAGTAATTAATTTAAATTTAAATAACTACAAGTGACTAGTGGCTACTGTATTGTGTAGTGCAGCTCTAGAATTTTTACATAATTTAATAGAAATTAATTAATAGGAATTGACTAATTAATAGAAAGGGAGACATATTTTCCAACACACATTTTCTATTTTTCAAAAATCTTTTTTATTCCTAAGTTATTTTGACATTTTATTTTTATTTATTTACTTTTTTTAAAGTTTATTTATTTGAGAGAGACAGAGATAGCGTGATTGGGGGGGGAGAGAGAAAGAGAGAGAAAGAGAGAGAGAGAGAGAGAGAGAATACCAAGCAGGCTCTACAATACCAACACAGAGCCTGATGTGGGGCTTGAACCCACAAACCCATAAGATGATGACCTGAGCTGAAACCAAAAAAGCCTGATGCTTAACTGACTGAGCCACCCAGGCATCCCTGTTTTGACATTTTAAAGTCAAGAATTGGCTTTGTTCCAAAACAGAAAGTACCAGGCCCAGATGGGTACACTAGCAAATTTTCACCAAACCTTAAGGAAGAAATCATATCAATTCTTTACAATCTCCTGCAAAGGATAGAAGCAAACTCATTCAGTGAGGCCAGCACCACCTAATACTAAACCAAACAAAGAAAAGAACGCTACTGACCAATAATCTCTCATAAATACAGATGAAAATAAAATATTAACAAATACAGTTGAAAAAATGTATAAAAAGAATTATACCCCAAAACCTGGGATTTATCTCAGATATGCAAGTCTGGTTCAACATTCATAAATCAATTCATGTAATCCATCACATCTACAGACTGAAAAAGAAAACCACATGATCATTATCAATAGATACAGAAAAAGATTTGACAAAGTTCAACACTCATTCATGATAAAAACTCCCAGTAAACTAGGAATAGAGTGGAATTTTCTCAACTTTACAAAGACCATCTACAAAAATCCTAAAGCCAACATTATACCTAAAAGTGATAAATTCAACCCTTTCCCACTAAGATCGAGCACAAGGCAAGGATGTCTCTCTTACCACTCATTTCAACATCATACTGGAAGTCTTGCTAATGCAATTAGACAAGAAAAAGAAAAAAGAAGGCATATAAAGGAAGATATAAAACTATCTTTGTTTGCAAATGATATGATTGTCTGGGTAGAAAATCTAAAAGAATTGACCAAAAAACACCAACCCTCCTGGAACTAATCAGCAATCACAACAAAGTTGCAGATTACAAGGTTAATATACAAAAGTCAATTGCTTTCCTACACACTAACAATGAACAAATGGAATTTGAAATTAAAAACACAATACCCCCCACCCCCAATTAAATACTTAGGTATAGATCTAATAACACACCCCCAATTAAATACTTAGGTATAAATCTAATAAAGTATATATGAGATCTGTATGAAGAACACTCCAAAATTATAATGAATGAAATCAAAGAACTTAAGTGAAGAGACATTCCATTTTATGCATAGAAAACTACAGTATTGTCAAGATATCAGTTCTTCCCAACTTTATGCATATATGTATTTAATATATTCCAAATCAAAATCCCAACAAAGTATTTTATAGATATCAACAAACTGATTTGTAAAGTTTATATGGAGGAAGCAAAAGATCCAGAATAGCCTACACAATACTGAAGAAGAATAAAATTGGAAGACTGATACCACCCAATTTCATTACTTACTATGAAAAAGCTACAGTGGTCTAAGACAGTGTGTATTGGTGAAATAATAGACCTATCAGTGGAACAGAATAGGGAGCCTAGAAATAGACTCTCATAAATATAGTCAACAAAGGAGCAAAGACAATACAATGGAGCAAAAATAGTGTCTTCAACAAATGGCATTGAAACAACTAATTGTCCACATGCAAGTAAATGAATCTAAACACAGACCTTACATTCTTCACCAAAATGAACTCAAAATGGATTGTAGACTTGGATGTAAAATAGAAAACTATAAAACTCCTAGAAGACAACATAGAAGAAAATCTAGATGGCAGTGATATTTTTTTTAGATATAACCCCAAAGACATGATCCATGAAAGAAATATTTGGTAAGCTGGACTTCATTTCAATTAATAACTTGGGTGTGGCACCTGGGTGGTTCAGTTGGTTGAGTGACTCGCTCTGCACTGAAGGTGACATGGAGCCTGCTTGTGATTCTGTCTCACTCTCTCTCTGACCCTCCCCTGCTTGCTCTTTGTCTCTTTATGTCTCTCAAAATTAATAAATAGAGATTTTAAAAAATTAAAAATAAAATTAAGAATTTCTGCTCTATCACAAAATACAGCATCAAGAGAATTAGAAGAAAAGCCACAGACCAGGAGAAAATATTTTCAAAAGACACATCTGAATAAGGACTTATACAAAATACACAAATAATTCTTAAACGTAAATAATAAAAAAATAAGCAACATGATTGAACACTGGGCCAAAGACCTTAATGGACACCTTGCCAAAGAAGATATGCAGATGGAAAATAACAATATGAAAAGATAGTCCACATCATATGTCATCAGGGAAATACAAATTAAAACAACGAGATGCTATTTCACACCTATTAGAATGACCACAATCTGGATCACTGACTATACTAAATGTTGGTGAGGTTGTGGAACAATAAGAACACTTTTATATTGGTGGTGGTACCGCCACTTTGTAAGACATTTTGATGGTTTCTTGTAAAACTAAACATACTCTCAGCATACGATTCAGCAATCACATTCCTTGTTATTTACCTAGAGGAGCTGAAAACTTAAGTCCACACAAAGCCCTGCACTAGGATATTTATAAAAGCTTAATTCATAATTACCAAAACTTGTAAGCAACCAAGATGTCCTTCAGTAGGGGAGTGAATAGATAAACTCTGGGACGTCCGGACAATGGAGAATTATTTAATGCTAACAAGAAATGAGCTATCAACCCCTGAAATGACATGGAGAAAACTTGAGTGCATATTAGTAAGTGAAAGAAGCCAATCTGAAAAGGCTACTTGCTGTACGATTCCAACTATATGACAAGAAAAGGCAAAACTATGGAGATAATAAGATCAGTGTTTGCCAGGGCTGGCAAGGGGAGATGAATAGGCAGAGCACAGAGAAGTTTTAGAGGAGTAAAAGTACTGTGTTTTTAAATACAGATTTATGTCATACATCTTTTTTTCAGTTCCATAAAATATACAACACCAAGATAAGGTAAACTATAGACTTTGGGTAAATATGATGCGTCACTGTAGTTTCATCCTTGGTAAAAAATGTACCAGTCTTATGAATAATGTTGATAGTAGGGAAGGCTATGCGTGAGTTGGGACAGGGAGTATGTGGGAAATCCACACACCTCTCTCTCAATTTTGTTGTAAATCCAAAACTGCTCTAAGATAAATAAATAAATAAATAAATAAAATATTTGAAAAAAAAACACTCAATAATAATCACTACTAAAAAACTCAGAAAAATTGGCCTTTGTATTCAGCTACATCAGCCTTCCTTTACATAATGAATGCTGCTACCTGAATGTGGGAAGGATATATGTGAATCAGTCAGGGGCAATCTTGATTACAAAATTGAAATGTAGTTCTTTCAAATTGTTATAACAACTGTACATTTATTGGGTCTCAGTTTAGGAAAAATTTGTATGAAACATTGGAAGATTCACTTCTGAGATAGATCATAGAAGAAATGGAATAAGGTGCTTACAGTTTAATCTATCTTTTGCTTCTACTTGCTGTGTTACTTTAGGAAAATCACTTAATTTTTCAGAACCAGTAAGTTACCAACTTACAAAATAAGAGATAATAATATTTTTCTTTTCTTTCTTTATTAAATTTTTTTTCAATATATGAAATTTATTGTCAAATTGGTTTCCATACAACACCCAGTGCTCATCCCAAAAGGTGCCCTCCTTAATACCCATCACCCACCCTCCCCTCCCTCCCACCCCCCATCAACCCTCAGTTTGTTCTCAGTTTTTTTTTCAATATATGAAGTTTATTGTCAAATTGGTTTCCATACAACACCCAGTGCTCATCCCAAAAGGCATGGATGGAACTGGAGAGTGTTATGCTAAGTGAAATAAGCCATACAGAAAAAGACAGATACCATATGGTTTCACTCTTATGTGGATCCTGAGAAACTAACAGAAACCCATGGGGGAGGGGAAGGAAAAAAAAAAGAGGTTAGAGTGGAAGAGATCCAAAGCATAAGAGACTCTTAAATTTTTTTTAATGTTTATTTTTTGTAAGAGAGAGATAGCGTGTGAGTGGGGGAGGGGCAGAGAGAGAGGAAGACACAGAATGTGAATAGGTTCCAGGCTTTGAGATGTCAGCACAGAGCCCAATGCAGGGCCTGAACCCACAAACCCTGAGACCATGACCTGAGCCAAAGTCAGATGCTTAACCGACTGAGCCACCCAGGTGCCCCAGGGGTAATAATATTTTTCTAAGATTGTTGTGGTATTTCAAACTGAATGTCATTCACATAAAGTACTGTGACATGCCAAAAAATACATATAAATTTTAAATATCATTAGCCATTCTTCTGTTTTTGAAACATGATGTGTTCAGTAACTTCCTGGTTTGCATTGGACTATTTGTTCAAATTTAGCTTCTAAGAAACACATAACTATATATATTTATGCACATGTAAAATATACATAAAACATAGATTTATATATAATATGTAATTATATATATTTATGTATATATATATAAAATACAGATATCAATGATTTATAAAATATATATATTATATATAAATACAGATATACACATAAATATATGTCTATGCATACATATGTATATACACAGAAATACATATATTTTATTAAATCATTGAAAATTTTATTTTCCAAATATTATATATCAGAATTATAATATTATCAATGTACCACTTTGTGATTGCTACTTACTTTTAACATTATATATTTCTATAGGTGATATCAGCCCATATCTAACCTAGAGATTATATAAATAAATATTTACAAGAGCCTAGGAATATATTACATATATTCATATACATAGACAAACTGCTCACTTTCTTTTTCAAAAATGTTAATTTATTTGGAAGTTCTAAAAAAGAAAAAAAAGGAAGTGAATTCCATATTTGAATTTTCTATATATATATGTAAAGGTGAAACTGGTTATTTTTGAAGGGTGATTCAAGCTCTAATAAACCTTATTATAACCATAAGCTGATATGGTTGAAAGCCTTTATGCTCTTGATAATAAGGATACTAAATGGAATATATCCATAAAAAATTATATGAACTAACTCAACTCAATGTGACAGATAAAGGTTGTTTTACCTTTGGTTAATACTACTGAAAGAATACACACCAAACTCTTGGGTGTATATAGGAGTAGGAGATGGCTCTAGTGAATGAACTGCTGGCCTTATGAAACACTGACAGGAGACACTAAAAGGGAAAATTACAGGGAGCAAGGGCTAAGGTTATTCATTAATTTATATGCTTAGTTAACTCGTATTTATTGCCTATATTGTACTAGATCAATGTTTGTCAACAGTTTTTCATTACGAACATTTCCTTCCCAATTGTACTCCTATCTTAGGAAATGTTACTAAAGAAATGTTACCATAGAAATGGTACTAAAACTTTTGGAAGGTGCTAAGTCATTATATTGTCTAAGATTTTTTCCTTCCCCTGGAAGTGGTATCACCCCCAGTTAGAATGCATGTGCTATTTGCTATAAATAATGGTGAACAATGCAGGTGAAGTGTCTGTCCTCATGATGTTGACAGTATAGTAAGACAGGCACAGAAATAGACAATTATACATCATGATGAATTCTCCATGAGGAGTGGCAAAGAATCAACTAATTTACTCCAAATGGCAAAGTCGTCTCCCAGACACCACACCTAGGACGGAAACCTTTCTTCAACTGAATGTCCAGTGGGATGTTATGAACTACTGAGGCTTCAGTTTGAGCCGGTTTAGAATTAAATAGTTTCAAAATTAAAATGCCAATATTGTTTTTAACAATAAAACAATGAAATTCAGTTTCAGATTTCCCCATGAGGCATGGGGGATAGAGTAGACTTATGTTTAATGACTGAGAAATGCTAAGAGGCTGCCTGAAAGGGCCAATAAGAAGAGAGGGTTGCTTGGAGGAACCGACTCTACTCCCACTGAGAGCTGATCAAAGGCTCTTGATTCTTTAAAACCAGATGTGGAGATAAAAAAAAATAAATAAATAAAACCAGATGTGGAACTTGCAGTAAAAATGTTGGTCTGGGGCTATTTGATTATTAATTAATTAATTATTAAAAAAATTTAAACCCATTAGTTAACATATAGTGTAGTAATAATTTCAAGGCTAGAATTTAGTGATTCATCACTTATATGTAACATCCAGTGCTCATCCCAACAAGTGTCCTCCTTAATGGCCCTCACCACTTTAGCCCTTCTCCCACACCCAACACCCTGCCAGCAATCCTCAGTTTCTTCTCTGTATATAAGAGTCTCTTATGGTTTGCCCCCCCCCTCTGTTTTTATATTATTTTTGCTTCCCTTCCCTTATGTTCATCTGTTTTGTAACTTAAATTCCACATATGAGTGAAATCATATGATATATGTCTTTCTCTGGCTAATTTCGCTTAGCATAATACATTCTAGTTCCATCCACATTGTTGATAACGGCAAGATGTCATTCTTTCCATTGTGTGTGTGTGTGTGTGTGTGTGTGTGTGTGTACATATATATATATGGCATATTTAAAAAAAATTTTAAATGTTTACTTATTTTTGAGACAGAGAGACAGAGCATGAGTGGGGGAGGGGCAGAGAGAGAGGGAGACAGAATCCGAAGCAGGCTCTAGGTTCTGAGCTGTCAGCAGAGTCTGAGCCATGGTTTGAACCCATCAACTAGGATATCATGACCTGCGCCGAAGTTGGAGACTTAACCAACTGAGCCACCCAGGTGCCCCATATATACCACATTTTCTTTATCTATTCGTCAGTCAAAGGATATTTGGGCTCTTTCCATACTTTGGCTATTGTTGATAGTGCTGCTATAAACATTGGGATGCATATGC
The DNA here is from genome assembly GCF_016509475.1 of Prionailurus bengalensis. Lineage (NCBI taxonomy): Eukaryota > Metazoa > Chordata > Mammalia > Carnivora > Felidae > Prionailurus > Prionailurus bengalensis. Next base: position 102,009,969 of record NC_057349.1, on the reverse strand, counting down.
CCCTTCGAATCAGCGTACCTGTATTCCTTGGATAAATACCTAGTAGTGCAATTGCTGGGTCATAGGGTAGTTCTATTTTTAATTTTTTGAGGAACCTCCATACTGTTTTCCAGAGTGGCTGCAACAGTTTGCGTTCCCACTAGCAGTGCAGAAGAGTTCCTCTTTGCATCCTCACCAACTCCTGTTGTTGCCTGCGGTGTTAATTTAGCCATTCTTACAGGTGTGAGGTAGTATTTCATTGTGGTTTTGATTTTTTTTTCCCTGATGATGAGTGATGTTGAACATTTTTTCATGTGTCTGTTACCCATCTGGATGTATTCTTTGGATAAGTGTCTATTCATGTCTTTTGCCTATTTGTTCACTATATTATTTGTTTTTTGGGTGTTGACTTTGGTAAATTCTTTATAGATTTTGGATACTAACCCTTTATCTGATATTTCATTTGCAAATATCTTCTCCCATTCCATTGGTTGCCTTTTAGTTTTGTTGATTGTTTCCATCACGATGCAGAAGCTTTTATCTAAATGAGGTCCCAATAGTTCATTTTTCCTTTTGTTTCTCTTGCCTCTGGAGACATGTCAAGAAGTTGCTGCATCGGAGGTTAAAGGGTTGTTGCCTGATTTCTCCTCTAGGATTTTGATGGTTTCCTGTCTTACATTTAGGTCTTTCATCCATTTTGAGTTTGTTTTTGTGTATGGTGTAAGAAAGTGGTCCAGGCTCATTCTTCTGCATGTTACTGTCCAGTTTTCCCAACACTATTTGTCGAAGAGACTGTCTTTTTCCATTGGATATTCTTTCCTGCTTTGTCAAAGATTAGTTGGCCATACATTTGTGGGTCCATTTCTGGGTTCTCTATTCTGTTCCATTGATCTATGTGTGTTTGTCCTTGTGGCAGTACCATACTGTCTTGATGGTTACAGCTTTGTAATACATCTTGAAGTCCTGGAATGTGGTGCCTCCAGCTGCTTTTTTTTTCAGGATTGCTTTGGCTATTTGGGGTCTTTTCTGGTTCTATACAAATTTTACAATTGTTTGTTCTAGCTCTGTGAAGAATGCTAGTGCTATTTTGATAGGGATTGTATTGAATAGGTAGTTTGCTTTGGGTAGTAGTGACATTTTAACAATATTTGGTCTTCCAATCCATGAGCATAGAAAGTCTTTCTATTTTTTGTGTCTTCTTCAATTTCTTTCATAAGCTTTATATGGTTTTCAGTGTATAGATTTTTCACCTCTTTGACTAGGTTTATTCCTAGGTATTTTATGGTTTTTGGTGCAGTCGTAAATGGGACTGATTCCTTGATTTCTCTTTCTGCTGCTTCATTATTGGCATATAGAAATGCAACCAATTTCTGTGCATTGATTTTATATCCTGAGACTTTGCTGAATTCATGGATAGTTCTAGCAGTTTTTTTGGTGGAGTCTTTTTGGTTTTCCACATGGACTATTATGTCCTCTGCGAAGAGTGAAAGTTTGACTTCCTCCTTGCCAGTATGGATGTTATTACTTTGTGTTATCTGATTGCTGAGGCTAAGACCAACAAACAGTATGTTGAATAACAGTAGTGAGAGTGGATGTCCTTGCTATGTTCCTGACCTTAGGGAGAAAGCTCTCAGTTTTTCTCCATGGAGGATGATATTAGCAGTGGGTCTTTTGTATATGGCCTTTATGATCTTGAGGTACGATCCTTTTATCCCTACTTTCATGAGGGATTTTTATCAAAAATGGATGCTGTATTTTGTCAAATGCTTCTTCAGCATCTATTGAGAGGATCATGTGGTTCTTATCCTTTCTTTTAATAATGCTATGTATCACATCTATTGATTTATAGATACTGAGCCAGCCCTACATCCCAGGAATAAATCCTACTTGATCATAGTGAATAATTCTTTTAATGTACTGTTGGAATTGGTTAGCTAGTATGTTGTTGAGAATTTTTGCATCCATGTTCATCAGGGAAATTGGTCTGTAGTTCTCCTTTTTAGTAGGGTCTTTGTTTTTTTAATGAAGGTAATGCTGGCCTCATAGAATGAGTTTGGAAGTTTTCCTTCCATTTCTATTTTTTGGAACAGCTTCAAAAGAATAGGTGTTAACTCCTCTTTAAATGTTTGGTAGAATTCCCCTGGAAAGCCATTTGGCCCTGGACTCTTGTTTGTTGGGAAATTTTGATTACTGATTCAATTTCCTTACTGGTTATGGATATGTTCAAATTTTCTGTTTCTTCTTGTTTCAGTTTTGGTAGTTTATTTGTCCGTTTCTTCCAGATTGTCCCATTTGTTGGCAAATAATTGCTCATAATATTCTTGTATTATTGTTTGTATTTCTGTGATGTTTTTTGTGATCTCTACTCTTTCATTCATGATTTTATTTATTTAGGTCCTTTTCCTTTTTGATCAATCTGGCTAAGGGTTTTTCAATTTTGTTAATTCTTTCAAAGAATCATCTCCTGGTTTCATTGATCTGTTCTACGGTTTTGTTTTGTTTTGTTTTGTTTTGATAGCATTGATTTCTGCTCTAATCTTTATTATCTCTTGTCTTCTGCTGGTTTTGGGTTTTATTTGCTGTTCTTTTTTTCCAGATCTTTAAGGTGTAAGGTTAAGTTGTGTATCTGAGACCTTTGTTCCTTCTTTAGGAAGGCCATGATTGCTATACACTTCCCTCTTATGACTGCCTTTGTTGCATCCCAGAAGTTTTAGGTTGTTGTGTTTTCATTCTCATTGGCCTTCATGTACTTTTTATTTCTTTTTTAATTTCTTGGTTAACTCATTCATTCTTTAGTAAGATGTTCTTTAATCTCCAAGTATTCATGGTCTTTCCAAATTTTTTTCTTGTGGTTGATTTCAAGTTTCACAGCATTGTGGTTTGAAAATTTGCAAGGTATGACTTTGATCTTTTTGAACTTGTTGAGGGCTGATTTGTGAGCCAGTATGTGATCAAATCTGGAGAATGTCCCATGTGCACTCAAAAAGAATGTGTATTCTGCTACTTTAGGATGAAATGTTTTGAATATATCTGTTAAATCCTTCTGGTCCACTGTGTCATTCAGGGCCATTGTTTCCTTGTTGATTTTCTGCTTAGATGATCTGTCCATTGTTGTAGGTGGGGTGTTGAAGTCCTCTACTATTATGGTATTAATATCCATGAATTTCTTTATGTTTTTGATTAATTGATTTATATATTTGGGTGCTTTCACGTTGGGGACATAAGTATTTACAATGTTTGGATCTTCTTGGTGGATAGACCCCTTAGTTATGATATAATGCCCTTCCTCATCACTTGTTACAGTTCTTACTTTAAAATCTAGTTTGTCTGATATAAGTATGGCTACACCAGCTTTCTTTTGACAATCATTAGCATGATAGATGGTTCCCCATCCCCTTACTTTCAATATGCAGGTGTCTTTAGGTCTAAAATGAGTCTCTTGTAAATATCGTATAGATGGGTCTTGTTTTCTTATCCATTCTGTTTCCCTATGTCTTTTGATTGGAGCATTTAGTCAGTTGACATTTACAGTGGGTACTGAAATGTATGAACTTAGCCCCATTATGTTGCCTGTTTAGTTGCTGTTTCTGGTGATGTTTTCTGGTCCTTTCTAGTCTTTTTTGCTTTTGGTCTCTTTTGTTTTGTCTTTTCTCCACTCAAAGGGTCCCCTTACTTAAAATTCTCGCAGGGCTGATTTTGTGGTCACAAACTCTTTTAGTTTTCATTTGTTTGGGAAACTCTTTATTTCTTCTACTAAAAATTTTTTTTTAATGTTTATTCATTTTTTTTGAGAGAGAGAGACAGAGAGAGCACAAGTGGGGGGAGGGGTAGAGAGAGAGGGAGACAGAATCTGAAGCAAGATCCAGGCTCCGAGCTGTCAGCACAGAGCCCAATGAGGGGTTCAAATTCATGAACTGCAAGATCATGACCTGAACCAATGTCGGACGCTTCACTGACTTAGCCACCCGGGTGTCCCTCTCTCCTTCTATTTTGAATGACAGCATTGCCGGATACAGAATTCTTGGCTGAATATTTTTCTAATTCACTATGTTGAATTATCCTGCCACTCCTTTCTGGCCTGCCAAGTTTCAGTGGATAGGTCTGCTGTGAACCTGATCTGTCTTCTTTTACAGGTTAAGGACTTTTTTCCCGTGCTGCTTTCATAATTCTTTACTTTTCTGTGTATTTTGTGAATTTGACTATGGTATGTCTTGCTGTAGGTCAGTTTTTGTTGAATCTATTGGGAGTTGTCTATGCTTCTTGGATTTTGATGTCTGTGTCCTGCCCCAGATTAGGAAAGTTTCCTGCTATAATTTGCTCACATAAACCTTCTGCCCCTTTTTCTCTCTCTTCATCTTCTGGAACTTCTTTGGTTTGGATGTTACTCCTTTTTAATAAGTCACTGAGTTCTCTAAGTCTTGTATTGTGATCTTTTGCCTTTGTTTCCCTCTTTTTCCTGCTTCATTATTCTCCATGATTTTATCTTCTAAATCACTGATTCACTGCTCTGCCTCATCCATCCTTGCCATCGTGGCATCCATTGGAGATGGCATTTTGGTTTTTAATTTTTACATTTTTTATTTTGTCCTGACTAGATTTTATTTTTTTTTTATCTCTGCAGAAAAGGAGTCTATTTTTTTTCAACCCCAGATAGTATTCTTATTATTGTGGTTCTAAATTCTAGTTCATACATCATGCTTATATCTGTGTTGATTAAGCCCTGGCAGTCATTTCTTCCTTTTCTTTTTCTTTCTGTTGGGGTGAATTCCTTCATTTTGTCATTTTGGAGGAAGAAAAAAATACTAAAGTAAAAAATAAAAATTAAAAAAATTAATAACAAAAAGACAAAAATCAAATAAAGAAGCTATACCCTAGCTGTGTTTTAGTCTGCTTGTTGAAAAAACCTTGATAGAATAGACGGAAAAAGGGAAAGAAAAGGAAAAAAGGTAAGAACATTTTTAAAATTAAAAAAATATATATATAAGGAATTAGAATAAGATGAAATAAAGAAAATGAAATAGAATAAAATATTTAAAAAATAAAAAATAAAGTAAAAAATAAAATAATATAAAAATAAATTTTTATCTCTCTGTATCCAATAATGAGGAAGAAAAGAAAAAAAAAGAAAACAGTTTAAGCAAAAACAAAAGCAAAGAAAATGAACAAATAAATGAACCAGCAAACAGAATGAAACCCAAATGAAATAACATCTAGTTTCCCCTAAAACTGAAACTATGAAGGCTCTTATAGTCAGTACTCTAAGAAGGTGGAGTGACTTGTGCTGGTCTTCTCGAGAATGTGCCTGGAGGGAGCAGTTGGGCGGGCCTTAGTGTAACGGTTCCATTCTCCACTAGGTGGCACTTCTTAGCTTATGGGGGTGGATCGGTGTGGCATGCAGGAGAGGTGGTAATGGCTTCACCCAGCTCCCTAGTCTCTGGCACGGGAACTTCGTGCACTCACTGACCTGTGATCGAGCGAACCTCCTTTGTCTCAGGACTCCATCCACTACCTGCCTCTACCCTGTCTGTATCCAAGCTGTTCTCCTGCCAGGCGGCACCTCCCTCCAGAGTTTTACCTCAGATGAAGTTTTGTTTCAAAACCCCATGCTTCAGAGACCCCTGCAGCTTGGACCTGTGAGGGCTCTTTGGGGGAGTGTCTCACAGAGCAATGGCAGGTGCTAGCTTTCCCCAGAAAATGTTCATACAGTCGCACAGTGGCAAAGGTTCAGAGATTATGGCAAATTATAACACATAGCTGGTGCCAAGTTTCACTGCACTCTGGAGTCTTTGCCCCAATACCAACAAATGTGGCTGATCTCCAGGGTACGCTGGGACCTTTGCCTGTGGGGAGGCCTTATGGCCTCTACAAAATGCACTCCAAGCAGGGGAACTGCTTCTCCCCATGTGGCACATGGACCCCTCAGACCATGCTCTCTGCTCCTGGGGATTCACCCTATTTCCTCACCAGAGTACTGCCAGGCACTGAGCTCCAAAACTTCAGACACTGCGTGCCACTTTACAGAATCCTGGTGGTATTTGAAACCCTCTCCTTTCTTCTAGTCAGTGGTTTTGGGAAACAGATTTCTTGTTCAGTCTCCTGTGAGTGTTTTTACTCTTTCTTTCTCTTTCTCTCCAGCTACTTTTGGGGGAGTGCTTTATGAGAGACAGGAAAACTAGCTCCATATGGGGAGGTTAGCTATGGATGGTTGTGTGGGGAGAGCATAAGGTTGTCTTCTGGTTCCCTTCAGGAGGCCTGTGTATTCAGTTTACCCATTACTCTCAGGCATTATGTCAAGAGCCAAAAAACCTCCCACTGGCCCTGCTGGGGCAAGAACAAGGTGACTTCCTACTTCAAAAGGTGGAGTGAGACCAACCAGTCCTGATAGGGCATGTGGTGGAGACTCAGCAGGAGCTTAAGGAGACTGAAACCACTGAGTAAGGCCACTGAGCCGAGGAAGAGTAGATTACCGGGGAGAGGAAGCAGCCATCAACAGCAGAGTTGGAATGGCAACTCAGGGATGTGACTAGGCCAGTCACACTTCAGTAATGCAGACCCAACTTCTTTCCCCAAACCATCAAGAACCTAGGTAATGCTGCGTGGATCAACAGACTCTTCCCTCTACCTACAAGGTCACACTAACCCTCTCCCCACATACTCTGCATCCTGAGCAGTGGTCCCCAAACTGATCATTACCTAAAAGGACTGCTTATTTTATCAGACTAATTTATAAGCCAGATCAGACATTGTTATTTTTTTCTGACCACCTAAGCAGTGAGAATGCTTGAGGGAATGTCTGAGGGAATGCCTGAGGAAAATCAGAGCAGTTTTAGACGAAATTAACATTTATCTTGCCCTTGGGGCAAGGTACATTCTACAATGTACATTGTGCAATTAAGTACATTCTACAATGTCTCCCCTACACATTTAGCCTGGGAACTTAAATAACATAATTAAAATGTGGGACATATAGTGTAATTCTTATTTATTTGCTTCCCCTTTTATGAGACCAGTACATTTTTCCATAATCAGTGGTGAGAAGTAGGGACAATCCTAGCCCTAGTTTTCATTTTTTTAAGTTTATCTATTTATTTTGATAGAAATAGAGACAGAGAGAGAGAGAGAGGGAGAGAGGGAGGGAGGGAGAGGGAATCTCAAGCAGGGCTCACGCTGTCAGTGCAGAGCCTGACTCGGGGCTCCATCTCATGACCTTGAGTTCATAAACTTAGCCAAAATCAAGAGGCAGACACTTAACTGGCTGAGCCACCCAGCCGCATCCCCTGGTTTCATTTTTAATGTGGTCTTTTCCATGAGGAACATGCTTTTCTTCACAAAGGTTGGTATGCAGCCTTTGTGCAGGTGGAATGAACAAACAATACATCTTTTATTACAATAATGTGTTTAAAACATGATGGCTGCAGGCCTCTGCAGATACCCTTGCACTTCCTCAAGTCTAGTTTCCAGTGTATTAAGCTGAACATCTTAAGTACAGCATCTGCTTTTACTCTTTCTGAAGTTCATTTTTATTTCATCTGTCTTTGTCTCTGCATATTTGCACTTTTGTGTTTTGCATTTGGCTTCCGAATGGGAGACATTTCTGTCTCTTCACAACAGTCTTTTTTGCATTTACCTAGAGCTCTGCATTAATCTTTGCTAGGATTGGTTTCCTTAAGGATCACTATTTCTGGGCTTTCATTTTTGTGCTGCTGTTTGCATTCTCCTTCTCTTGGAAGTCTTCTATAGACAGCCCGTATGACCACAGGTCCATAATGTCAGAGGTCTTAACCTTCTTTCTGGTTTTGCTGATGTTGACCACATGACCATTTGCTGTACCTGCATGTGGGGGCCCTATGATGGTCACAACTTTGTGGTCTGTTAGTACACTTGGACCTCAGTAATTCCCACTATTTCTCTTTGGTTTCAGCCCTCTGGAAAGTACTGTAATCTTCTTGCCATAATTTTGGGAATGAATAATTTTGGGGCAGTGGGTGACTATAAAAACTGTCTCTCTGGGAATTACTTTTGTTTTCCTTATTCTTAGTATTCATGCCTTCCTTTAGTTCTCTCCTCTACTGAGAAGGGCTGACCTGTGTAACCAGTAAGATATTGGAGAGATGGATATGTATGGCTATCAAGCTGGGTTTAAAGGATCTGTAGCTTTTATGTTGCTCAGTCTTCTGTTGCTTGCTCTAGGTGAAGCCAGCCAGTGTGTCATAAAGACACCCAGGTAACACAGTACAGGGGATTATGTGGTGAGGAATTGAGTCTCCTGCCAAGAGCCAGTACCAACCTGCCAAACATGTGGATTCCAGCCATCTTGGAAGATGGTCCCCGGCAAGTCTACAAACGGCAGAGGCCCAGCTGTGACATCTTGACGACAACATCAGGAGAGACTGAGCCAGAACCACTTAGATAAGTCCTGCTCATATTCCTGACCCGCAGAAATTATGTGAGATAAAAGATGTATATTGTTTTAAGTCTCTATGTTTTAGAATAATTTGCCAGGCAGCAATAGATAATTCTCACCATAGAAAGATCGGTACTGAATATGATGTGAAAAGCATGATAGAACATAGTATTATTGACTTGAGGAAAAATAATTTGGGAAGTAATAGCAAGGTTATGCTTTAAAAAAATCCCCAAAGAGACAGTGATTTATGATCTTGGAATAAACAGGACAATGGTGGTGACACCAAGGCCATACGATGAGTCAAAAGAAGCAGGCACAGATTAATAAGGCTGCAAGGCAGAGAAGAAAATATGATTAAATTAAATAAGCTAGTTCCCTTGGTCTTCAAAGAGAAGGGGTAAAGTCCCATTACTATGCTGATGGAAAGCAAAAGATTTTGAAGGGCATCATTAAATAAAATGGTCTTTACCATTGCAGGATTTATAAATGACTTTTTTATGATTCTATTTATTTTACTTTATTTAAAAAATTATTTATTTAAATTCATATTTGTCAACATACAGTGTAGTATTGGTTTCAAGAGTAGAACCCAGTGACTCGTCACTTACATAGAACACCCAGTGCTCATCCCAACAAGTGCCCTCCTTAATGCCCATCACCCATTTAGCCCATCCCCCAGCCCCCTCCTTGAATGATTTTTTATTTTAATTCCCTTACAATGACTCAGATTGCAGTCATAAACCACAGTAAATATGATATAAATAGACCTGTTACTTTTTGTCCAGAAGAATAAGCAACACATATGTCACATGGAAGATATTTATCAGGTGATAAAACATTTAATTACAAATAATGCATACATTTTGGCAGAGATTGCAATGTGATGATTTGGCTTCCTCAGAGATGATAAAGCCCTGTTTTCTTCACAGGCAGACGGTAAAATAAATGACATTTTATCAAGTTGGCTAAGCAGTGCTGGAGTACATCATACTTGAAAGCAGCTGTTACAACATAGTTTTAATCCCCTAGAAATCTCTTCCCACTCAAAAGGCCACATGTCATCTAGGAACTATTCTGTTTCACTGAAGGTATTCTCACCAAAACACCCAGCAAATGTGTTTCATCAACAGGGTTAACAACTGGTTGAATCAAAACAAGACCTTTATACCAGTCAATGTAGGACAATGTTAAATGTAAAATCAAAAGATACAGTTAAGTATCTCGATGTATCTTTGGTATAGTTAAAAGCAACAACTCCTTTAGAACCATTTAGTATCAACAAGTTCGGTCACATATGAGACCCCTCGGAGTAACAAAAACGGATGGAGTGGAGTTTTTTTCCCTTACCTGCACCAGTGCTGAAGTAGTCTTACCTGTTATTTCTGTAGTCCAGGGAACAATACCAAGACAGTCTCAATAAATGACGTTTCTGTTGGTTTTGGCTAAAGGCTTGAGGGGTGTGGCCAAAGTAATTCAATATTTACGTTGGGTTTTCTGAGTTCTGTTTAGTACTTCGCTCCGTTCTGTGTTCTTGCAGTTGTTTGCTGCTGCATGATTGAGGACATGGTTTACCTGGTGTGCAGTTTGTATCTAACAAACAGCTTTGTTTGGAGACCTGTTCATTTCCAATCAGTTTCTCACTTTTATTCCAAGAAAACATCTGTTGATAGGGATACTGTCTAGGGTGCCCACTCAAGGGGATCTGAGGAAGTGGAGCTAGGTTTACCTTTGGTGTGCATTATCTGTGTGAAGTTACCATCATTATCTGTGAGCCTGTTAAAATACAGGTTCTCAAGATCTCCTCTGGCTTATTCAGTCAGACTTCTTTCTGGAATGTGTCCTGGCACTTAACGTATCTTTTTTTTCCAGTGAACCTCCATACAATGCTGAAATATATTATCATCTAAGCTAGTAGCCAGTGTAGAGAGAAGGGCAAACAGGGATGAGAGTCATTGCTTAGTGTCCCTCACTTCCCACATTCACTTCCTGAGGAAGGTCTCTCTGCTTTGTGGGCACCAGGTATTTGATGTCGCAGGGGGCCTGGATATTTTCCCAGTTCAGTCCCGATTCCCCAAGCTGGTCTTCTCCCAGAAAGGAATGAGAGTGAAGCCCCACAGAGTGGTAACTTAAAAAAAAAATCTGTTGACTTACTTTTAGCATCAACTTTCAGTTAAAAGAGATTTCCACTTTGCATCTTTAAAAGAAGGAATGAACTTTTAATGATGGTCATCAAATTTTATAAAATTTAAAATGCAGCTATCTGGCAGTAAGTCTCCTACCTTCCAAAATTACAGTTAAATCTTTCTGGTAGCAAATTTCTTTTAACAGATTCTATAGTGGAACAGGTGGTAATAGACATTCTTACAACATGAAAGGAACAGATTTCCTCATCCAGCCCTGCAGATTTCTCATCCTTATAAATAATCATTTTTTTGTGATTTCATTCAGATGAGCTACCATCTTTCAGATTACTGTTTGAAGGCAGTTTAAGATATACCATTTTGCAAAACATGAGAAACCTATTAATTCTTCCTTCTCTCTGACTCTTAACTTTGCTTTCTCGTGGTTGATTAATAATGAAAAGAGAATAACTCCAGTCTCTCACATCTGGAAACACATTGAATTTGGTTGAAGGCAACAACTGAAACCCACTCACTAGGGCCTGCACCATCTCCTGACAATGTTGGCAGGGTAAGCATCAGGATGCTTCTGATGACTTACAAGCCACAGTCAGGAGAGTGACTGCAGACCTAAGATCTGACATTAATTTAGCCCTCTGCAAATGTAGCACTGTAAATGGGTTCTGCTCTAGTGTTTCCTTCACCTCATTCCATGAAAAGTACATCTCCAACCCAGCTGCTTCATTAATATCCTGGATTGCAGATGAAATAACAAAGCTCTGCAGGAAATGAGCATAGGGGCTTCTATAGGATTGAGCCTTTGAGTGTGTGCATTTTTGTTTCTGAGCAAATATTGCCACTAGAGATTTACCAGGTATGAAGACCATGTCAAGAAAGGCATCTCTAGATATCTTTGCAAGTGCTTAAGCATACAGATTAGGTTTAGTTCTTTGTCTCAGGAGTTCTGCAGAGGTTGCCTGTCGTCTCAAATAAATGAATGAGAGGCCTATTTGCATTTTCCAAATTAAAACTCAGTCAGTAGCTTTTGCCAGATACTGGCACAACAGGGCTGGTCAGACATCAAATCCAAGGGGTAGGCACGCCAGGTTAGTAATAGGAACATGGATGAGGTTAAGAGTTAAGCCGTTTCCAAGAACTTGGCGGCAACAGGGAAGAGAAGCCTAAAGAATAACCAGGTTCAGTAATAATATTCCACAGAGAGTAGCAAAAGTCATTTCAAAAGGCTACAGGAATACAAAGTCCAGGTTGTACTTCTGGGTCAGATTCCAGAGGAGGTAGCTGGGTATCAAAGATAAGAGAAAGGGTCAGGTGGGGAAGATAAGACAAATTTCTCCAAATGATTTCCTTGTTGCCCCTCCTAGATTTCCTTTGGCCATCTGTGAATGATGAGGCTTTTGCTGTAGATGGCATATTAAAGGCACCATATAATTCTCTGACACTGCTAAATGTGACATGCCGAATGTCACCAAGAGACATAGAGATTAAAACAGAGTGTGGATTCGGTTGTCATTTTTAATATTTTATTTTCTAAACTGGTTATTATTTTGTATATGGCAGGTAGATAATTGAAGTTATGCAAAGCCCTGGGGAGGATAGACTCTACATAGAATTCAACTTTGCCTTAGCCATTATTGAAACTAGTTTTATATAAAAATGCCATCATTTGGATAAAAGGTTTTATTATTACTATTTTATTCAAATGTGTAAAGTCAGGGTAATAAGGTGGGAAGATCACTAGAGGAGGAGTTAGAAGACTGGAATTCTAATCCTGGCTAAACAGAGGTGTAAATTTAGGTAAACATTTAACATCTTAGCTCTAGTTTCTTCATTTACCAGCAGAGGCTAATAAGTCATTGCCTAGTAGACTTTTAGAGGGAAGCAAATGTGATAATACACATAAATAACTTTACATTTTTCCTTTAAAAATTTTTTTAATGTTTATTTTTGAGAGACAGAGACAGAGGGTGAGTGGGGGAGGGGCAATGAGAGAGAGAGGGAGACACAGAATCTGAAGCAGCCTCCAGACTCTGAGCTGATGCCCAGAGCTCAATGTGGGTTTCGAACCCACCAGATGTGAGATCATGACCTGAGCCGAAGTCGGATGCTTAACCAACTGAGCCATCCACTTTTCAAAATTATTATAATAGATCCAAATTTTAAGTTGTTATGACCATAAAGAAATCATTGGCTGATCCTTATATTGATACTTTATACATAAAGAGCCTGGGGTCACCACTTGGATGGCTGAGCAGAAATCCCTGCCTTCTGGTAACTTACTTTCTAGTAGGGAAAATAAACTGGTGTAGTGATATCTTGTGACTGGCTCCCCAGCGTCCATTTTTCCCTTTCGAATATGGTTCTAAATTTCTCAGCTGAATAGGTTTGAGCGAGATTCATGCTTCCAGTAGTTATTATAATTGGCTTAGGGTCTATCACTGACCAAAGGATTGGTTTAAGGGAAAGGAATTTGGTGACCAAATCAAAGCTGGTCTACTCAGAGTTAATGTCAGACATTTTGCTCAGAATGTTGGCATGTAGCCTTTTCTCTGCGAGGTTTGATGCTATAAAAAGTTAGAGGTGTGGGCTGTAGCCACACCCACAAAGAGAGAGCTAGGAGCTACCTACAGCCACCTGAATGGAAACAGATCCTAGACCTGGATCTAAGTGACATAATTTAGGTCCATGATAAGATATTCTCCCCCCATTCTCTCCCATCTTCCTGGAGATTCTGATGCAGTACGTCTGTGATCTGAGACCCCAGGATATTTTTAAAAGGTTCTCAGATGATCCTCACTTGCACCTCACTATCCTGTAGATTATTAAGGGATAGAACCAAGTACGCCAGGGTAGTGTTAACTGTAGAGTAGAGGGTTTCTCCTGAGTTTGTAGTTCTACAAACCACATTTATTCATGTCTTTATTTGCAATTAATTTGTCCTTTTGATAAAGTGTACTTGCACATTATCCACAACCCATTCATTCACTTATTCTATTATTTATCTAGTATTGATTGAGTGTCTATTTAGTACTAAGTGTGGTCATGGGTAGTGGCAAGGTGTGGGAGGACGCATGGGGAAGGGCTGTGTTCCCCCACTGAATTCCGATAGAGTGGGGAACTTACCACGCGGTGCTGTAGGACTGCTGTCAGGAACATGTGGGACTGGTCATGAATCACATTTACATGCAAAAGGTGATTGGTTTGAATCGGTCAACTTCTTTTTATATCTTTATGAGATCAAAGAGGCCTTCTAAATAGATAGAGGAAGTGGTCCCTTCCATTTGGGGGAGAAGAAGAATTTCCGCTGACCTAGAAAAACAGAATTTGGATAGGGAAGGAAGGTCATAAAGAGGCAAAGGGATGGAGAAAAGCATGTTTTGGGGACAGTCAGTAGACTGGCTAGACTGTTTCAGCTGAAGATGTAAATTTAGGAACAGAAATGTTTGTCTTTCCAGCACAGAATGCTGATACACAATTGTACACTTGTTCTTTTATGAAAACGAAGGCTGTAAAAAGATTTTTATATGCTGTCGACACTTCATCTGTTCACGTGGGCATTGGGCTTATATCTGAAAGTAGTGTGCTTATAATGTAGCAGTGTTGGTTCCCTATTAAGTTTGTTGAGAAGGGGTTCTACCTGTCAGGTATAGTCAGCCTGTTTTGGGCAGCTCTTAAATCAACATTTAAATAAGGAAACTAGGAAACCCAAGGGACAGAAAGCCCTTGCCGCGATGTGTATCTAAGGGTTTTCTTAAAAGAAGTGAAAAAATAAATAAATAAATAAGTGTTGAAATGGTAGGAGGCTTTAAGGAGTGCAAAGTGCTTGCTTTTTTGCATGCTGTTCTTGGACTCAGGCCATTTCACAGTACGTAGTGGTGTTTTATGTTTTCCCTAATTTATTGGTGATTTTATTTCATGACCCTTAATCCAGGAAATGCCACATAAGAAACACACTGAGGAAACTTTCCTATCATAAATTTTAAATATACAAAAAATGGTCATCTTTGGGCACTTTAAGTACCTTGAAAACTTGTTCCAGAACTGACCACAAAAATCATTAAACTTTAAGAAGGCATAGAAAAGAACTTATTTCCTTCATCTGATCTGATTACATCTATTATAATGACCCTTAATTAGAACATATTATAATGCACTGGTCATTAACATAGTGTGGCTTTGCAAATCCTTAGCTACACCAGGAGCAAATGCTAGTTCCACAGGATCAGCTGGGATGTCCCAGGTTTCTTTCTCAAATGGAATTTTTTGGTTAGCACATTGAATGCAATGTGCCTCTGGTATCTTTGACACCTGGTGCTGCTTTGACCTGCTCTGTTCCTGTCCCTTGGGTAGACCAACTCAGTACCCCAACAGAAATTTGTTCTCATAGGGAGCTTCCTCTTGATTCTGGCTCCTGGTGTAGTGCCTCTTTGTTTCTCATCTAATCCAGCCCTAGATTCCAAGTTACATGCTTTGGACCCAGTGCAGCTCCTGTTGAGCTGGGGCTCTTGGCTGTCCCTTCACATGGAGCTCTCTGCTTCTGCCACCTTTTCCAGGTGACATAAATGGTCTTCTTCTCCCCCCTGAACTTCAACTCTCATTAAACCCTTTCAGATAGAGGAAGATTTAATGCCTCTTCCCATCTGATAAATATTTCTTTTTCCCCCTTTCATCTAGAATCTATTATCCTTAGAATTCATGAATGGCATTCCTTTTAAAACAAAACAAAATTTCTTGGGGTACCTTGGT
The DNA here is from genome assembly GCF_016509475.1 of Prionailurus bengalensis. Classification (NCBI taxonomy): domain Eukaryota; kingdom Metazoa; phylum Chordata; class Mammalia; order Carnivora; family Felidae; genus Prionailurus; species Prionailurus bengalensis. The sequence continues at coordinate 101,994,699 of NC_057349.1, read as the reverse complement.
GGCTTAGTCAGTTAAGTGACCGACTCTGGCTCTCAGCTCAGGCCATGATCTCATGGTTTGTTAGACTGAGCTGGGAGTCTACCCACGCTGATAGCATGGAGCCTGCTTGGGATTCTTTCTCCCTCTCTCTCTCTCCCCCTTCCCCTCTACATGTGTACACTCTCTCTCCCTCTCTCTCAAAAATAAAAATAAATAAATAAACATTAAAAAATAATTTTGATAAAATCTTCCCAGAATATATCAACAGAGGGGGCCAAAAGCAAGCAACCTCATACAAGGTTAGTATCTTTGTTTCTTTATTATGACAGGTTATGGTGTGGAGTTATAGTCACCTATCATTAAAATATATTCTGCAACAAAGTTAAATGGTACTTCTACAAAAATTCATCTATGTAGTCTAAAAGGATTTTTGAGTTATTCAAGAATTATTTAGTTAGTTAAGATGTTCAGTATCAATGATTTTCCACTTAGATTACAAGTATCTATACTTCTATAAACATCAGTGATTCTTATGTTCGGCCCAGTGCTCCTTTTGAATATGTTTATGAACAAACTAGGGACCTTGTTTAAATGTAGGCTCTGGAGGGCCTAGGTGGCTCAGTCAGTTAAGCAACTGACTTCAGCTCAGGTCATGATCTCATGGTTCATGAGTTCGAGCTCCACATTGGGCTTTCTGCTGTCACTACAGAGCCCACTTCAGATCATCTGTACTCCTCTCTCTCTCTGCCTGCCCCCGTCTTGTGTGCATGCTCTCTCAAAAATAAATAAACATTAAAAATGTAGCTTCTGGGGCACCTGGGCATCCCAGTGAGTTAAGAGTCTGACTTCGGCTCAGGTCATAATCTCGTGGTTCTGTGAGTTTGAGGTTCGCGTCAGGCTCTGTGCTGACAGCTCAGAGACTGGAACCTGATTCAGATTCTGTGTCTCCTTCTCTCTCTGCCCTTCCCCTGCTTGCATTCTGTGTCTCTCTCTCAAAGATAAATAAACATTAATTTTTTTTTTTTAAATATAGGCTCTTATTCAGCAGGCTTGAGTTAGAGCCTGGTTAGGGCCTGAGAGTCTGCACTTTTTACAAGCTTCCAGGTGTTGCTAATGTTGCTTAACTTTTGGGTGGCAAGGCTATAGACAGTGGCTTCATATATATTTTTAGAATCATAAGGAAACAACATCTGCTGTGCTTAATATGTACTACTTGAAGGATAGAGTGTAACAATAAAAACTAATGTTGATAATTTTGGGTAGGTTAACGGTTTATTACATTATATGACTCAGAGCACTAGAAAATTAATATAAATATAGTTCATTGTGCAAAATATGTTCAGTGTTATGACTTTTTAAATGATGCCGTGTCATGATTCTGACATGTTTAGCTACAGTTAGCACTTATGTGTTGAGACCATCTACGTACCAGAGACTAGATAATAGTCTAGATACGCTAGACAAATAAGTTGGACAGCCATGTCTGCAAAAAAATTATTTGGTAATATAGTCTATGGAAACTAACATTTTTGGGAAATAATGCCTAAAGATCACCTCACTGTCACATCTGTTGCTAGGGTTGAGCCACCTGTTGTAACTACTCAGGCATATCCACTTATTTAACATTGCATGCATTCTGTCCTGAAGTTGCGTGCTTTAAGAAGAAAAGGAAAGGTTCTTAGACAGGGTAGGACCATGGAATGACATAAAATAAGTCATTTTATTTTCAAAAATGGTGATGGTGATGATGATAATAGTGAATCTAATAAGGATAATAAAGGCTAACAGCTATTATGTATGTAGAATGCACTAAGTACTTTACAATAATTATTTCTTTAGCCTTCCCAATGTTCCTATGAAGTAGATACTATGGTTATCCCATTTTATGTATGAGAATCCAAGACTCAAAAAGATAAATCAACTTGCTCACTGTCACATAGTTTAGGGACACGAGGTAGGTGGTAGAGCCAGAAAATGAATCCAAAATGAATCCAAACAGTCTGGCCACTCTAGAGTTCATTCTCTTAACTCTCTCTCTTTTTTTAATGTTTATTTATTTTGAGAGAGAAAGAGAGCATGCAAGTGAGCAGGAATGGAGCACAGAGAAAGGGAGAGAGAATCCTAACCAGGCTGTATGAACAGCACAGAGCCTGACTTGGGGTTCCATTTCAAGGACCATGAGATCATGAACCAAAATCAAGAGTCAGACGCTCAACACACTGAGCCACCCATTGTCTTAACCCCTAACGTATGCTGCTGTAAGTGATGGATAAACAAATATGGTAGAGATTCCAAGGAAAAAGAGGGCACATGTGACTGAGGTTCTTAAGCCTGCAAAGATAGTGGGATTTCAGCAGGTGCAATGAGGTGGGATGACAGTCTAGCAGGATGTAATAGCCTGGGCAAATGCTCTGAGACTGAAAAAAAACCACGGCTTTGAATTTTTAATCCTGGGAAACAAGAAAATGATGGTACAGTGTTAACACTAATAAGAAATCAGGGGGGAAATGAAGTTTCTTGAGTTTATTTATCAATAGATCACACCAATCATTAGAACATTGAAAACCATGTTCTTGAATTCCAGGGAAAAACAATCCAGGTTGAAAACACTGAGTTGAGAATTAACCATGTATTTAATAAGAAATTTCTTGAATGTACACTTTGCCTTGAGAGTGAAAGTAGACGGGAGATGACAAAGTTGCAGCTGCTTGCGTGTCTCCTAAGACAAAACGCTTCCTTTTGAAGTGATTTTCACCATTGAATATTCTGTTTTACCCCCAATAAAATGGAGTTCCACATTGAGGAGATTATATATAACTATTAAAGTTGAGCAAAAATCATCTTTGGGGAAAATTAATTTAATCACACCTAATTGGAATCATTTGTTAATAGAAGGACATGTAACTATCAGATAAAATAAACAATCACTTTCTTTTTTTCTGTCTCAAACATTGACCCTTAAGTATGTGATGTATTGATAAACCTAACCAGAATGGTAACCAAAAAGAATGATGTGTCTTGTTGAATATCACTGATTTAAACCTGAAGCCAGAATGGCAGGGTGGTGAAGAGCCTTGGTCCAGATCCAAATCTTGATAACACATGAGGGTATTAGTGTCCTCATTTAATGATAATGATAATAATAATAATAATAATAACACCTATCCCTTAGAGCTTTAGGGGGGAATAGTTGAATCAATACATATACATTTCTTGGAATAGTATCTGATATAATGGTAGCTAATATTTATTGAACACTTGTTACCTACTGAGAACTGTTTTCAATAAGAAGTTAAGAAATGTTAGATATTATTATTGTCAATAGCTTTTGCAGAAGTATTTTTTTTATAACAGGAACAGTCCTTGTTAAAATAATCATAAATTATCTGAAAGAGATGGCTATGTCCACTGAATATGCTTGTTTTGTTTTCTTGTCTCTCTTGAGATGTTAATCTATTTAAATTTGGAATACTGCGACAGAATCACAGTTGGTATTTAAAGATGAATTTATTCCCTCCTAAAGGTCACAGCAGAGCAGACATTTCCCCCATAGAGGCACTGTGCATGTTCAGAGTTTTGAAGTAATAAAACCTTGGTATTTTAGTGACACAAGATGACATGAGAACTTGTGAATCATCAATTCAGTTCTGATGTAAAAATTGTGAATTAAAAAAAATTCTGAACAAATTGAGTTCTGCTCAAAATCTATCATATTCCAATGGTTGGAGAAAAATTTAGAGAAGTTTTGACACTCTTTGCATATTTCCTATTATTATTGTCAGTGACTGGCCTGTGCCTCAGACTCCTGAGGCAAGACACAGAGAAAGCTTTAATCATCCAAATACTATGCTATTGGTGACATTTTTGCTATTTATATTCTTGTATTTTGCATAGACATAAAATTTGTTTCCTGTAATTTGAAGACTTCTTTTTCCCACTCTCTGTTTTTATTTCTGTTTCTGCAGTTATTTCAGAGTGCCTTTAATTCCACAAAGGATTATTATTACTTCATGTAGGGGGAACAGATCAGAGGCCATTTTCCCCCAGAAAAATCCATGGTGCTTAAAGAATTAGAGAGACACTTAAATAAGAAAAAATTATGTCCATGATATTCAGTCTATTCAAAACTTGAAGCTTTTCCTATAGATGTAACCTAAATAGTCATACTTTAACATATGTACAGAAGCGAATGCACTATATTTGTTATAAACACAAGTTCTTATATTCTATTCCATCAATGTGGGCATAGGAATGCAACCTACATTTATAAAAGTGTATTTACATTAGCTGAAACTGAAAGAAATAAATTTGATAAAATACTTGAGGGAAAAAGCAGATTGATCTTGTTTATAATTCCTGAGGAATTAAATGACCTAGAGTAAATCGGTATGGATGGGTACAGCTTGAAGATGAGAGCTTCCATGCCACACCTAAAAGCATTATAGAAACATTATAAGCCAAGCAAATACCAGTGGTTTGGCTATATTTTTATTCGCTGACTTACAATTTGCTGCCACTTATTTTAGGGGATTTGATTTATGCTAGTTTTAAATACCATCTCTTAGCTTCACTGATACACATCTGTTTGCCAATTTCTACTCCAGAACTAGAATAATAATTTATATCATTAAATTTTATTAGATGTTTAGAAGACAATGATAATTTGACTTAATGCAAGGAGCATATGTTGACTATAAACTATATGACATATATAGTCTGCTGAGCTTCACATATAGGTAAACAATTTATGATAATCCAATGTAATGTGTTATATTAGCTGTAGGAATAAGCTTCAGGTAAGCAGGCAGGAGGAGGAGGGGTTAATCCATCATTCCCTCTTCTCACTCACCTAAATTGTTTAACCAGGTTACATATATATCATTGTCATCTGTATGCTTTTCATTTTAATGATTCATGAGCGTGAATTATGTTCTTAGCTTTGAGGGTTGTAGGGAGGGGTCAATGAAGAGAAGCAGTAGCAAAAAGGAAATAAAACACCACTCGTTTGTTTATGAGAAATTCTGGGTATACGAAAGACACAATGAGACAAGGGCTGTGATACAGCCACTGATGCCACGGGGAGAAAGTGAACCTTTATGGAGGAGATAGCTCTGGTTGTGAATTGAATTAGCTCTCTTCATGGAAGAGAAAGAAGTCAGAGGAAATTCTAGGTAGAGGCAACAGAAGTCAACAAAGTCTGAAGATGGCCAAAGCAGAATTTATTTATATGCCTACATCCTCCTTCCAACAATCATGGTCAACCGTAAGATTTTGCTGCAAAAAACCTGGCATTATCCTCAACAGTTCAAAAAACACAGTTGTTGAATGTTAACTTATTAAAGAGACTTAAGTAAATCAGTCCCTGAACAGTGTGTAGTAAAAGAGCAGGTTGATGAACACTTTTCTTTTTCAATCATTTTCACTAAATGCTTGCATTGCCTTCAGCCTTGTGCCCCCAGCTCCTGTTTAGCTTTTATTTCGGAGGACCTTACCCAGTGCTTCTGATGCCTGTGACCAAGAGATATTTTTTGAATATTTTTGATGATGATGATGATAATTTATTGTAAAGCAGCTTGAGCAAAAATAAATTATTAAATAAAAATGATATTTGAGATTCAGCGTTCATTGATACCCAAGTTGCTGTGGTGGATTATATAGGACTGAGCTATAACACAGCATAGAGAGCATATTAAGTCATCAAGTAACCTTCCCTTCAGCCTATTGCTTTACTACCTGTAACATATTGATCCCCTTATTCTCACTGTCCTTTCAAATGCTTCTTCTACCTTTTCCATTCTCACTGCTCCACACCTTATCTGTAATACAAGGAGAGGAATAGTGTGCACTCTACAGAGTCTTGAAAACCTTAGGAGTTACAACTTACATAAAGCACTTAGCACCATGAGCTCTTTGGTAGGATTAATGATGGGTGGTATAATGGGCTCCGTCCCCTAACCTTGGACTTTATCAGTGGCCTCTTGGCTGATCTTCCTATACTCAGAATCTGCCATCACCTCCTACTTCTTGTTTTTTAAATGTCTGCAATCAGAATGTCTTTCAGAACATCTGTTTTATGTGTGATTTTTTTTCCACAACAGGAACAATAAATACATGACCCTTTGAATTAATAATGGGGAATTTGCACCTTTAAAGTCACTCCATGATGTGTTCAGTTAAATCAAATTGTTATATATCTCTTCTGTTTAACAAAGTTCCTCCTTCTCTAATTTCCACTCACTAGTTCTAATCTATCCTCTAGCCACAAAAATAAATCTAATTTCTTTTCCATGTTTGTTATTAAATGTATTCAGGCTACTCTCTTTAAAAAAAATCGTATCTGATCAAAATCTTTAGGTGGTTTGCATTTGCCCAAAAAGTAAATTCCAAATATCGTTACCAACCAGTGAGAGACCTTTATGACAGCTCAACTGACTGACTTTGACTTGTCTCCTATTTAAACATTTGTAATATAGACCCAAGGTTAGTTAACCCTGTATTCTTGCAATTCGACTATTGCACTTCATTATTTACAGCTTTCACATTGCTTCTGCTCTTTCTTCAGCTGGCCAAACTCATCTCTTCCTCTCTATATCCTAAGGGTCTTTGGGCTCCTTAGAGGTTGTTTCTCCATGAAAAGCTTCAGTTACAATTGACCTTTCCCTCTCTAGTATTATGTAGCAAACTTTTTAGGCTGACAAACTATCTAATTCCAGTCTTTTCATGCTCTCTGCTAGCTTTGAGGCTCATGGTTTTCATGGAATGCCTGGGTGGCTCAGTCAGTCAAGTGTCCAACTTCGGCTCAGGTCATGATCTCACAGTTCATGGGTTCGACCCCTGCATCACGCTCTGTGCTGACAGCTCAGACCCTGGAGCCTGCTTCAGATTCTGTGTCTTCCTCTCTCTCTGTCCCTCCCCTGGTCGTGCTCTGTCGCTTAAAAATAAATAAACATTAAAAAAATTTTTTTAAATTTTATTTTAACATTTATTTATTTTTGAGACAGAGAGAGAGCATGACCACGGGAGGGGCAGAGAAAGAGGGAGACACAGAATCTGAAACAGGGTCCAGGCTCTGAGCTGTCAGCACAGAGCCCGACGCGGGGCTCGAACCCACGGACCGCGAGATCATGACCTGAGCCGAAGTCGGACACTTAACCAACTGAGCCACCCAGCAGCCCCTAAAAATTTTTTTTTAAAAAGACTCATGTTTTTCTTCTCCTTCTGTTACAGTTATATGTCTAATTATATACTATCTGATATTTTTATGACTTAATTTTATAATTATTAGACAATAACTTCTATAGCTTATTTTTCGATATTATACTTTGACTTGTCACCATTAACAATTTCATATTTGTGAACATGATTTCCCAAATAAGATAATCAGCTCTATAATGATAACACTTCTGTCTTTTATTCCCTTTGGGGTTTGACAACATCAGTATATATACATTCTTATATATTACAAACTTAACAATGGTTCGATTAAAATCATCAGATTCTCAGTAATTGTCTCCTGTAAACCTTGTTTTATACTGTTTGTTGTGAAGAATACATAGATGAGGCATGAACCTTTCCCTCAAGCAACTTGGTGTTGGGAATAGATTATTCTTCCAAAGATGTTATCTTCTTATTGGAAAACCTGATTATTCTCCAATGTATTTAAAAGGAGAAGAATTTGTTTGGTTCATTTTTACTACTTGTATGTCTCTATCTGATTATGAAGTAAAATCAAAGGTAGTCCTGAAAGAAAATTTTATTTGCAATTTCTATAAGGTCAGATGTCAATGTTCTAGTAGATCTTGGCAGCACCTCATAGAATTCTTTTTGTCGGAAATGTTTTCTTCTTGATTCTAACCTTCTGTACAATTTTAAGAACTGACTTATCTTGCAAAAGCCCAGTGTAAGTTCAGAAATCTTATCTTGAATATTTAGGCCAAAATAATATTTATTTCAAGCTAGCAGCTAACAGTAATTTCTGCAAACCATCTGGAAGGATAACTTATCAGATTACATCCTCTCTCCTCCCAGATAACTTGTCCCAGATAACAGACAGTCTGCTGAATGGAAGATTATCCCTGTACTTCCCTGAGGAGCCATTTTGGACACACACTCCTAAATTAGTTGATAAATCTTGACAGTTTTACCAAAGATTAATAATATTTACATGTGTAACTACTGAAACAGAAGAATATTTAGACCTTTTTTTTTCCATTTCTTATTAGTCTTTCTCTGACTTTGCAGAAAGTTAGAAGTATTAAGTCAGAGATTTTTGTAGTCTGTTTTCCCTCGGTCAGTGTTTTTGAGCTTTGTTACTGAAGAGCAAACAGTGTTTGCAATGTAGAATGCCCATGAAAGTGTAGTATTCAGACAGCAATATTGAGTCATAATATCTGTGTATACAGTTTATTTCTCTCAACATGGTCATAAAGTAGCATGATATAAAGGTTTTTCTCAGCTGCAATGGCATTCATATTTTGGAAAAACTAGAAAATGCACTTATAAAAGATTTTGTTTTGAGGAAGATTTCCTTCCGTTAACACAGGCTCAACTATTTCTGGTACAGAAATTTTAAAAGAATTATACCAGAAATTAAAAAGGGTTCACCGGAAAAAGGGATTTATTCTTCTGTGTGTTGGACTAAATTATGTTGGCATTTAAGCAAATTAAGTCTCAAGGACTGCATTTTAAAAGCACATTTTAAAAAGTGACTAGAGATGGTTTCAATGACTCTTCAAACTGAACCTGTCTCCTGCTGGATAATCATCTGATCCCTGCTTAACAATTTCCACTAAAGCCTCTGATGGTTTGGATCTGCTTTGCATCTTATGGACTGTAACAACTGTGATAGATTACCATCCTGGCCCATGATTAGATTCATGTCTGTCCTAAAATACTTTCTGTGCCACTGTAGATTACTCAAAAATAGAGGTGCTGGAAAGAATAAATACAGTAAGAACACATTTTATTAATTTCCTCAGAAGGTAAAGTAAAATTGACGTGTGTGTGTGTGTGTGTGTGTGTGTGTGTGTGTGTGTATTTCCTATGAAGCCTTCCTTTTAATTCCAATTTTGTTTAGCATAGTGGAGTTTGGTCAGATTTTGTATCCAGATCATAGAAATTCAGTTTACTTGAAATTTCAAGAAATCATTTTTCTTAAAATCAGTGTTTGTTTTGTGTGGCAGGGATAACTTTAGACATAGAGTTTAAATCCTACTTTTATTCTCATTACTTCTATGACTTTTGGATGACTCTAGTTGTAAATATATAAGAGGTTAGGTATAGAATGCTGATACTTAGCTATCTATTGACATCTTCATTCATTATTTATCATTTATTCACATATTCAGCAATGCATTTTGGATACGTACCATATAACAGGTCTATAATAGGTAGCAGTAAATAGAAATAAAAAAATGTGGCTTCTGCATTCAAGGAGCTCTCAACCTAGTGTACAAGACCTATGTCTTTCACAGCAGACTGAGTTGCAAAATAAGAAATAAACAACATGTTCTTAGAGCACAGAGAAGGAAATGAGTACTTTCTCCAGGTTGGGTATATGTGGGAGGAAGGATATTTCAACATAGCAGACATTTGTCCTGGAAGATGTCAGTGGTTCAGAAGAAAGGATAGATTGAAATGCATTTAATCTTATCGTATGGCAGCTGTGTACTCTAATGAAAATAACAAAAGCCCTTTACATTTTGTAACTCTTTACAGGTCCGAAGTATTTCATGAATACCTTCTGTCATATAGTGATTTATAAGAAACACATATTTGGTCATTCAGGTGACCGAATACATATTTCTCAGATATATTTGGTTTTCATCCACAGTTCCTGAAAATGCTTCAAAGCCATAAAGGTGAAATAGATGTCTTGTTATAAATGAAAGTGACTTAGACCCCACCCAAGAGCAAGGTTGGTTGCCAGGAGATGCCAATCATGTGGTTAGAGGATTGGAACTTTCATTCCCACCCCAGACCTCTGGAGAGGGAAGAAGGCCTGGAGGTTGAATCATCCAATTGACTTAGTCAGTTATGACTATGCAATCAAGTTTCCATAAAAACCTAAGAATTTTTGGTTCTTTTTTTGGGAAAGCTTCCATGCTTGGGGAATCAGAACACTCCCACATGCCACCAGGTTAGTTCCCAAGCTTCACAAAGACAAAGCTTTCTTTATTCAGGACCCCACCCTCTGTATCTCTTTATCTGGCTATCGATTCATATCCTTGAATAAACTGGTAAACGTAGGTACATGTTTCCCTGAGATCTGTGAGCCACTCTAGCAAATTAATTGAACCTAAGGAGGAGGCCACGGAAACCTCCAATCTCTGGCTGGTCGAGGAGGGGGCAATCTTGTAGGAGAGGACCACTAACCTGTGGAATCTGATGCTATCCCTGGATGGGTGGTGTCAGAGTTGAGTTAAAATCTTGTCACCCCTCTGGTGTCTGAGAATTTCTTAGTGTTGTGTGGAGGGGAACCTCCCTCAATATTGGAATTGGGTCCGGGAACTTACAATACCTCCTTATTTGATTCTCAACAAACGGATGAGGTGGAAATTATCATCGAATGAATGTAAACTGCTAAATTTTTGTGCAAGAGGAGTGGACATCTTTCCTGGAAAGTGGAACTCCAGGATGGAAGGGTGTTGCAGGTATGACCTTCACTGCTGCCACTTTGTGTCGATGTTCTTCCACATAGGAAGTAGGCAGTCTTTGAGTGAGTCCTCCACAAAGGAACAAAGGTCAGTTGTTAATAGCAAATGATTCTCTCTCTTCACCACACTCAACCATATGATGCGCAATATGATTAAAAACAATAAGGTTTTAATTTTTAAGTCTCAACTTTATGTTAAATCCTGGAATCAAAAGAGAAAAGTGGATACAATTCTGCCGAAACTGTGATACTACATCCTGACAATAATATTCTTTCCAATTTCTACTCTGTGCCACATTCTTGTGAGAAAGAAAACTGAGACTAAGATTGATCTCTTCCACCTTTTTGGAGAGTGTGGGTTTACCTAACCTTGCACTAAATAATCAGTGTGGAACAACTGCTATTTGCTTTCCTTCAAAAATACGTAACTGGGAAGAAGAGAATACTATATAATTTTGCTAATCACATCTTCTACTAAGTAAACAAAAAATACTTTAGTATAGATTTTATTTAAAGTCTTCACCTTTCATAATTATTTCATTCTGAATCATAACTTCCTAATTAGGCAGTGCAATTACAGATTGAAAATCCTATAATCATATGTATTTAGGTTAATTATGTTAACCATTAATTACTGTTGAACTACTGAAATGGTCACCTGTGCAAATGAAATACTTGTAGAGAAGCAACTCAGGTTTTAAAAAATTATACCTTCTAATAAAAACAAAGAAAAGTTTAACATTGTACAGATTAAGATCCTATAAGAAACTCATCAAATCAAAGAAAGTGACAATTAACTTTTTATTTTTATTTATTTTTTTTCAACGTTTATTTATTTTTGGGACAGAGAGAGACAGAGCATGAACGGGGGAGGGGCAGAGAAAGAGGGAGACACAGAATCGGAAACAGGCTCCAGGCTCCGAGCCATCAGCCCAGAGCCCGACGGGGGGCTCGAACTCACGGACTGCGAGATCGTGACCTGGCTGAAGTCGGACGCTTAACCGACTGCGCCACCCAGGCGCCCCAACAGTTAACTTTTTAATAGTTAAACAAATTCAATTAGCATTTCTTTAATGTTTATTTACATATTCTGGTAGAATTATGTGTAGAAGAATTTGTGATTTATAATTTGTCTATCCACAAAACAGCAATAAATGCCTCAGGAAAGAATTAACCAGCATATATGTCATAGCTAAACAGTGAATGTTTCCTACTGGAAAACACAATGAAGAAAAACTAACATTCATAAATTATATTTTCTTTTCATAAATATACCTGGAATCGTTTGCTCAGTTAAAAATATCTTCACCATTAGTAAGTTAAAAGATGTTTGCATTTACATAGGAACATATGAATTTCATGTATACTAGTCCTTTTATTAGAGCCAGCAAATAGAATCATGTCCTTCTGTATTCTGAGAGCATAACTTTTATTATTTATATTCTAGGACTGTCACTGAAAGAAATTTAAGCTGTTAGTCAATTGGTACGGGTGAAATTGGAAGGACTAAATACTAATTAGGACAAAAATAAACTAATTGGGGCCACATTTCTTCCAGCATTCAGATAGGTATTACTAAATCCACTTTACAATTTAACTTATTTCGTTTTGGTGGTGGGGTACATTTTATTTCTAATATCCCATGGTGGGAAAAAAAATAAAAATAATTACAGAAAGATTTTTTTTAAAGTAGGCTCCACACTGAGCCTGAGGTTTGAACTCACGACCCTGAGATCAAGACCTGAGCTGAGATCATGAGTCAGATGCTTAACTGACTGAGCCACCCGGGCAACCCCAGGGAGATTTTATAACACAGATGAATATGTGCTTGATAATTATATGTCTCAAAAATTAGATAAGTTTGGGTACCATTTCTAGCTTCATGCTACAGAATTTCAGGGAATCGGTTGTGTATTTGTTCATGTACATAAATAACTACAAATGTGGTTTTGAGAAATTCATCATGTCATTTGAGACCTTTACTACTCAAAATGTGCTCCAGTGTTGGTGCCACTCAGAATTTGTTAGAAACGCAGAATCTCAAACTATGCGTCAAAACTACTGGATCAGAATTTGAATTTTAAAAAGATTCCCCATTGATTCATGTGCATGTTAAAGTTTATAAAAGGCTGTTCAGGACCACGTTTGTCTTTCAGTTAACAGAAAAGAACACTAAAGTCGTCATCTACCTAGTGATCTTGCTTTTGTGAGCTCCAGAACCACAAATTCAAGCCCAACTAAAGAGCTGATTTTGTTGAGTAGGATAGTTTATAGGATAAGTGAGTCACTTCATTATATATAATCTAGAATATACTTATTCAGGGATAGTAGTGACCAATTGTTCATGAGTAATTAAAATATACAGATGAAATTGGCATTTACTTAAAAAATACATACATAATTTAAAAATGTCACTTATACTTATTTGCCAAACTTTAGATGTAGGGTTAGGTGATGTCTTTGAGTATGAGCCCTTTGAATGGAATTTGAGGTAATCTTTCCTGTTAAAACTGAGCCTATAGTACATTCATTATCTGATATCCAATTTCAGCCTTTTAAGAATGAAAATAAAACAAAGAATCAAAACTAAGGACACTCGCAAAATAATCTAGGTGTGATATCTTAGACTTTGCCAACTTTAAATTATTTTTAGTGTAGCAAGTTGAGTAAATCATACTATTTATTTATAGTCCACGGTTATCATTGTTTTACTTAAGGTCACGTTAATGTTTGCATGATTGGCATAAATATCCATCCCCTAATTTTGTGTTTCCCTCCATTCTAATATGTTTAGTGTAATGGCAGCCATTCTAATATATTTAATTGTTGTATGCATTCTTGTAAAAATGGAAGTTATTTTGTATGCTGTATTATAAATTGCAGTCTATCTCATTTTGTTTCCTCTTTCATTCAGCATTATATTTTTGACATCCGTCCATGTTGGTTTGTATGCTATTTGTCTGCCATTTCTAATGCTACTTGAACTCCTTGGTGTGAGTCCATTGCACTTCGTATGTTCAATACTCCAATAATGGGCACTCACTACTACAAACAACATTGATATATTAAGATGTACATAAATATCACATACGTCTCTTTTTGTTGGTGTGAGTTTTTTTTTGAATAGAAGAGAGAAATTGTTGGCCCGTAGGACATGCCATATTTCTCTCCAGAGTACCTTCTCCAGTCTATAATTCTAAGAGTGGTATACAAGAGCTCATTATCTCCAATACTTTGCATGTCCTGGTGTTTTAATTTTTGTCAGTCGAATAGATATAAAGGGGTATTTCATTTTTCCTTTTTAAAATCTTAAATTTTGGGATATTTTTAGATTTACATAAAATCTTCAAAGATTATACAGATAGTTCTTAGGTACCCTTCATCCACCTTCCCCTAATGTTAGCATAATAATGACACGTTTGTCAAAACTAAGGGGCCAACACGGGCACAAACCTATTAACTTAGCAAGAGACTTTCTTGACATCTCACATTTTCCCACTGAGGTCGATTTCCTGTTTCAGGATTCTAGAATACGTTTAGTAATGATAATGCCCCCTAGTCCTGTCCTCTGCCTTACTGTTTCTCAGTCTTTCCTTGTTTCTCATGGCCTTGAGAATTTTGAAGAGCACTGGCCACATATTTTGTAGAATGCCCCGACATGTGGGCTTATCTGGTGTGTTCACTTATTAGACTTGAGTTTGAGGTTTGGAAAGCATACCACAGAAATGACGTTCCTTTCTCATTATGTCATATCAGGGCATGCATGGTATCAACATGGCTTATTACTGGTCGTGAAGTCTAGTGGATCCTATTGTTTTAAATTGCATTTCTCCTTTTAAGTTTGGGTATGTCTTCATAAACGTGATAGCTGTTCATGTTTCCTCTTCTGTAATTTACCTTTTCACATCTTTTGCTTATTTTCTTTGGAGATCCTGTAGTTTTCTGGCTGATTCACAGACATTTTTGTTTTACTACAGAGATTAGTCCTTTGTCACTTTTAGGGATTGCCAATACCTTTCATCTGTTTGTTTATTCACAGAGTTTTTCATGGGCCAGACATCTTGTATTTTATGTAATCACATTCTTTTATTTTTTCTTTTGGTACGTGATTTTGAAGTTTTAAGAAGTCCATCTTTGTCCTTAAAGCACAGAGCTATTCTCTAACCTTTTAATGTTAAATATATAGTTTTACCTATCACTTTAAGCATCTAATCCCTCTCTAGTCCACATTACTTGTTGTGTTGAGTAGAAATATAGTGGGTTTTTTTTTTTCAGATAATGAATCAGTTTTCCTTTTTTAAACAATATGCCCAATCCAGTTAATTTGTTGTGTCAACCTTATTGTAAATTTAGAGTGTTCCCTGAGTTATCTATTCTGTACCATTGATCTATTGGTCATCTGGCAATATCACAATAGTTTTGCTTTGTTTTGTTTTTACTGTGATCTATGCCTTTGTAGTATGGCTTAATATGTGGGAGGGCAAGTTTCAGTTTGTATTGGAGTTGCTTTGACCTTACAGATTAATTGTAAACATCTCTATTCAGATGATCTTTTTGTCTTTTATTTTTCAGTTTGAAGTTTTTTTTAAAGTTTATTTATATTTATATTGAGAAAGGGAGAGAAAAAGAGGGTAAGGAGTGAGAGAGAGGCAGAGAGAGAGAATCCCAGGCAGGCTTTGCACTGTAGCACGATGATGAAGGGCTCGAACTGTTGAACTGTGAGATCATGACCTGAGCCAAAACCAAGAGTTGGACGTTTAACTGACCGAGCCACCAAGGTGCTCCTTCAGTTTAAAGTTTTATTCATGGAAGTCTTTCAGACTCTTGGCTAAACAGATTCCTCAGAATTGTATGGCCATTGTAAAAAGTACTATTATTTATTTTTTTTTCATTTTTTTAAAATTTTATTTTAGGGAGAGAGAGTGTGTTCATGAGAGGGGGAGGGGGCAAAGGGAAAGAGAAAGAGAATCTTAAGCAGGCCCCAGCTTAGCATGGAGCCTGACATGGGGCTCAATCCCATGACCCTGGGATCATGACTTGAGCCAAAATCAAGAGTAGGACGTTCAACTGACTAAGCTACCCAGACACCCCATATAAAACATTTTTAAAAATTATTTCTCTAGTTTGTTATTGCTGGTAGCGAGAAACACTTGGTTTTCCTAAGTTGATTTATTATTCATCAGCTCATTGACTCTCTACATTTTACAGCTGACTTTTCTATATGTAGTATATTCAGCTAATATTTATTGAGAGTCTGTTTTGTGCCAGGTACTCTTCTAGGCGCTTGGGATAGATAAGATAGCAGAATGCTCCATGGAAACTACATTCTGTCCACCTTATGGCAACAGACAGACAAGCAATAAACATAATAAGTAAATTAAGTACTATAATAGAAGTGGAACATGCCATAGTAGAAAGAAAATCAGGGCAAAGGGGATCAGGCGCATGGAGAGTTGTTTGCAATCTTACTAGTAAGGTCACGGTAGACTTGACAAGATGGTATTGAAAGGAAGTGAGTGAATCAGTTTTGTAACTATGTGGGGAAGATGCTTCCAGCAGGAGGATCAGCCAGTGCAACGGCCGTTGGAGCCATGCTGGTAATAAGTTCAAAGGCAAAAGAGAAGGAACAGGACTACCAGTGAGGAAGCTACAAAAAATACTGGCTTTGACAAGTCTGGTACTAGTGGACGTGGAGAGAAAGAACTCGATTTTAGACATGATTTTGAAAATTTGATAGTTTTTTTAAGCTGCATGTTTCAAGTCTTTCAGAAGCTTTAAACTTATTTACTTTTAGATATAATCTGTTTTCACATTCTCGTTTCATAACCATAAACACAATTTAATTACCTAGATTATGAGAATAAGAAAGTCACAAGACAAAACCAGCTTTAGAACAAACACAAATGATATAAATTCACGTATGACTCAAGACAAATACTTACTAGTGTAATGCAGTTACCAGCATACTGCGGTAGCAGTGTTAGTGTGGTATGGGTAGCAGCCAGATATTTTACCGAAGAAATGGAGAACACCAGTTAATTTAGCAAGTAAGCAATGTGGGGATTAATTCAGAGTGTTTCCCATTTTCTGCTGGTCTGTATATGCATATATGCACTTGTATATGCATACACATTCTGTGTAGTTCCAGGAAGAAAGTATAACAGGGTAGGGGCACCTGGGTAGCCCAGTTGGTTGAGTATCTTACTTGATTTCGGCTCAGGTCATGATCAGCAGTTGTGAGATTGAGCCTGTGTCAGGATCCATACTGGGCATGGAGCCTGCTTGCGATTCTCTCTCTCTCTCTCTCTCTCTCGCTCTCGCTCTCGCTCTCGCTCTCGCTCTCTCTGCCCTTCTCCCAATGGCACTCTCTCCTTCTCTCTCAAAATAAATAAATACACATTAAAAAAAGAAAGTAAACAAAGTAAATGTAATTTGAAGTAAGTAGAGGAAGAAAGCCAACCAAAAGGAGAAATAAAATAAAAAATAACATAAAAATAGGCAAGAAGACTATTTACTAGAGGTGAATAATGAATTTTGTTCTAAAGCTGGTTAAATTGTCACTCTTCAAAACTACTTAGGCTTATATAATATAAATTATATAAATATATAATTATATAAATAATAAACTACACTTTTGAGTGTTTGACTCTGGCATTGTTTTTCCTTTTTTTTCTTTTAGACATGCATTTTAACTATATACTACAGGATTTAGTCAAAGGTCAATGCAAAATATGGAAATATCCATCTGTATGTGCTATGAATAATAGCATACTTTGTATTACATAGTGCTATATGTAAAAATACCCACACAGTTTCCTTCAAAGTATGCATTTTTGTTTTTCCGTGCTGAATTAGTGTTTACTTTCAATGAACAGTGGGTATTCTGCAACTTGTTTTCCTCTTTTCTTTGACTTCCAGGAAGCCTAAGGTGATTGCTAGGGGTTTTCTTAATTTGGCATGATCATTTACTTCATTCTCAGGCCTTCATATTATTTGGTTCTTCTGTTTTTGATGTTTTAAGTAATTTTGTATTTTATTAAATCTTTTTTGGAAACGTGTGTGCGTGTGTGTGTGTGTGTGTGCACGCGTGTGTGTGCGCGCGTAAGCCTGCATGTCGGCGTGAATTGACTAATTTATAATTCCTTGCCTAACAATTAATAGAAATTTATCTTCAGCAAAATATTTTAGATACTCATTTAAGGTTGCATGATATAGGGCTGAAACACAGATCTTGGAAAGAGAGCCTAGAAAATGGATCAGACTTTGTTACCCATGTTCCTCTTAGCGGACCTGTTTCCTTCGTCCTTCTCACTGTGACTGGTTTCCTTTACTTCCTTAGTTCCCACAGTGAGTAGAAGAATCTCACCTCGGTTCCCTAGGCCTATGGCTTATAGGTCAAATCACCTGAAAGAACTGACCTTGGCCTGCCCCCATCTCTCTTTTTCCCTCTTTCTGAAAGATGGCAGATAAGCCCAGCTTTGATCAGGAGCCCACTTGTGGGTACATTTACTGCATTTAGGGAGATGGAATTGTTTGACTTGGTCCTTTCACTGTCCCACAAGACAGGGCTTCACACTTTCAGATTTTCTCTAGAGATGAAAGAAAACACCATGGCTTAAGTCTGAATACAAAACCAAAATGAAACCTAATAACACAAACAAACGTGAAACAACAACAACAAAACCAAACCACTAATGTTTTTGCTTGTAGTATAGCTGCTTGGTTCAAAAAATAGAAAAACTTGCTTATTTAACATGCCCATATAGTCACATGGTTTGAAGAACTTAATATATATATTATACATATTTATTGAACATGAATTTGAACTGTATGCTTCGACTTGTATGTGAATTAATTTTGAAAAATACAGTACAGCAAATGTATTTCCTCGTCCTTATGGCTTTTGTAATGTTTTATTTTCTCTAGATTATTTTATTGTAAGAATACAGTATATAATATGTGTAACATACAAAATATGTTTTAATCGATTGTTTATGGTATTGGTAAAGCTTTCTGTCAACAGCAGGCCCATAGTAATTAAGATTTGGCAGAGGGAGTCAAAAGCTATATAATTTTTGAATGCACAGGGGTCAGCGCCCCCAATCCAGTCATTATTCAAGGTCAACTGTATACATATGTACACACATAGGGGAATTTATGTTGCTTTTAGAAAATTACATAAAATAAGAATTTAATGAATAAAATATTTATTAAGCGCTTACTGTGCTTCAGACTTCTAAGCTTCTAAATTCTGGGGATATGGCAGTGAATAAAACAGACAATGTTGTTTATGACTCTTGAGAAGTAGTTAAGTTTTTATTTATCTATTTATTTAAAAATGTAGAAAGATAGCTTAATATCTCTTTATAGGATGAGTTTAAGGTGTCATATGTGTTTGTGCACGCTATACTTTTATACATCATCTGCATACAAACATCCTGTTTGCTTTGAAGCCCTTCATGAAAGCAGGTCTAGCAACAGTATTGAAATAATGGGACCTCCTTTTAGTTTCCAAATTGCTGAAGCTTATAGAATGCAAGATTATTCCTCAGTTGCATTGTTACAAAGATATATGCATTGATATACATTAATTGACACAGTGGAAAAGATGTTAGAGCTGGATTTATGTTCGTTAGTGGAAAAGTGATGTTGTCCCAGTCCTTAGGCCTGCTGGGCTCCTGAGACAGCCCAGATGCTCAGTCATCCTTCAAAGGCTGCAGTTCCTCTGAGGTCAAGGCTTTGGCCTCCTCAGGCGCCAGAGCCACAACAGAGACAATCCAGATGCAGTCTGCTTTGGGAAGCAAGAGCCTAGAATTCCTCCATAGGAGGAACCAGCAGGGATTTCTTTAAAAGGAGGGGCAAGTAAGTACATAAACTTACAAAGATTCACTCAGGGACAAATCAAGGAGTGACACTATCATCTTTAATTTAGGTGCTGGCCTTCACTGAATAAGAAAGATTCCTGTTTGCTCAGTGATACTTTGATATATTTTTCTAGGAGACATGGTACTGCATTAATAAAATAAGTAACTATATGTATATACACATATTTGATTTCTCATTTTATGTCAAAAATATTACTACAATGTTAACTATACATTTGATTTTTCTTAATACCACCAAAATGTTTGCAAATTAAATTTATATATTTAATATGTACTATAAATGAAGGGAGATTTTCTTGGGGAACTATGGACCTAAGTAGGTGTTCCCCCACAACATTAGACACAATAGCTTCATTTTAATATGATTGATTTATTGAGACACAATCTGAAGTTCTTATTTAAAAGTGATTTTTAGCCTTTTCCACGAAAATTGAAAATTGTGCTGTTTTACAAATGTCATTTTTTTCTTTTGAAAGTTGCTCCCAAGCATTCCAAGCATTCCACATATGAAATAAGGATTAAGGGACTCTCTCTTTCCTCTCTCACAAAGGAACGAAGATAGATATATATATCAGTTTGATTCAGCTGGTGACCAACTGGTGATTAAAGTCAGATTCACTAGACTTGTTATTTACTTTCAGTTTTGACGTCTTGTATGGTTTAATTGAATAAAATTCCCGCTTGGGTGGGTTAATCATGCTAGTTTAGGCAGTCACTTTATTTAGGCCCCTTTACTCACACTCCCTTGCTTGTGAGCATGTGAGGTCTTGACACATGGGTAGGCCTTGAATCCCATCCTTCACAATACCCTCTGTCGCCGGAAAACTCCCTCTGTCTCCCATCTGTTGTTGTTGAATTATTCCTGATCACTGGTCAACATGAATTTTTGGACATTACAGGAGCACTTTTGAAAAGAAGAAAAACATTACAAAACCACCCTGGATATGCTTGGAAAGTAATCTATCTTCTGAGAGTAAAAGTCTTATATCAGATAGGGTCTGTTATTAGTTGGCAATAGAATAAAATTCAGATCATTTGCTTCCCATGTAGTAGTGAACATGAAACTGAGCAATGGAAAATTTTCCTAACAGGATGTGGTGTGGTACCTTGGATAATTGGCACACTTGCAAAGTTAATGAAGTAAGAACTTCCAGGCAAGGAGAGTTTAGAAGGTAAGAGGCCTTCTGAAAGCAATGCTGAGGCTGTAACTCAACACTACCAGCTCTAATGGGTGAACCAAATACCTAAGTCAATCAGATCTAGTCCCAAGAGAAGCAGTGAAAGGAACAGGTAGGAATGCAAGGGTTTCTTTAAGCCAAAAATGGCATTTGCTGTCAAAGTCAGTTTAATTCAAACAGGGAAATAGTCCATCTGGAATTCTGCTTTATTTTGAAATTATGGGAAGAACCCCTTCTCCTGTTACTCCCCATATAGTAAGTTAGTCCTTAATTATTATTTTTAAAATCTTAGTAAATGCACATTATGAGATTGAAGAAATTCATAGTTTGTTTCAATAGCTTTCTATTTTTTTTCCTTGTGAGTGAAACAATATTATTTCTGGAAGCATGGGAAAAATTGCAATGAACTTTATCAGTGATGGTTTCAGAAGGAAATTTCCAACAGCAGAGCTTTTATAATCTCTAGCACAATGGTAAGCTATGAATTGTTTCTCCCAGCCACATATCCCATTTTTGTCCACTTATGAGTAGACTGGAGCTCCTTCCTCCAGGAAGAAGCCACTGAGTATAGACATTTTATTGGGCTCCTAGTGCAGGCAAAATCTCCAGGCCAGGTTATAATATGGGCTACCACACAACTCTTGTAATGTCCGTAGTTTGCTGCTGCATTTCTTCACAATCAATGTCGAATGAGGTGTAGGGATATTTTGATGTGATCTAATTCCATCAAGAAGATGAACTACAACAAAGTTGCTATGTTGCTATGATATAGTGAATAACGAAAGATACAGGTCAAATGAAACTGCTTGTGTAGCATTTCAAATGAAGAAATAAGAAATGAAGATGGATGTCAGATTTGCAAGTACTGCCAGAGTGTCTGTAAGCACAGTGAAATAAATTCAGTCTATTCATAAGTCTTCAGTACATCAGAAGTATCAATTCTCAGGCTTGTTCATTACTTTCTATTTGCCCTTCCCCTTTCTCTCCCCGCCCCCCCCCCCCCCCCCCCCCCGCAAGATCTACATGGAGCTGTGTATTCCTACTTGAGTTCCTTTTCTATATTCCAGTAATACCTGGGAAAGGGAAAAATACACTTGAAAGGTAAGAGCTTCTCTATAAGAATGTAGCAGATTTGCTTTTTTGAGCTTCATTCTCCTGTCAGTCTTCTGCCCTGTTTTTACCTAAAACTAAAGAAGGGACTCTTCAGAACTTCCCATTTTCAGTCTTGAGCACTTACACTGTCACAGACAGTGTTTCAGATTCAAAAACATTTTACATCCACCCTATGTTTGGGATCAGAAGTGAATAATTTAGGGAATGGAAGATTTAAAAAAGAGACTCTTTGTTGCAACATTATCTACAATAGCCAAGATACGGAAGCCACCCAAGGGTCCATTGATAAATGAATGGATAAAGAATATATGGGGTGTGTGTGTGTTTGTGTGTGTGTGTGTGTAAACATATATATATTATACATATATATAAGAATATTACTCAGCCATGAAAAAGGATGAGATCTTGCCATTTGTGACAATATGGATGGACCTAGAGGGTATTATGCTAAGTGAAATAAGTCAGACAGAGAAAGACAAATATGATATAATTTCACTGATAGGTCAAGTCTGAAAAACAAAAAGAACAAAAACAGAATAAACAAACAAAAGTAGAATCAGATCTATAAATATAGAGAACTGATGGTTGTCAGAGAAGAAGGGAGTGGGGGATGGGCAAAGTGGTGAAGGGAAGTGAGGCTTCCAGTTATGGAATGAATAAGTCATAGGAATAAAAGGCACAGTATAGGTAAAATATTCAATGGTATTGTAATAGCGCTGTATTGGGACAGATGGTAGTTACACTTGTGGTGAGCATAGAATAACGTATAGGGTTTTGAGTCACTATGTTGTACACCTGAAACTGATGTAATATTGTGTGTCAACTATACTCACATAAAAAAATAATGACAGTGGTTAT
Organism: Prionailurus bengalensis; assembly: GCF_016509475.1. Taxonomy (NCBI): domain Eukaryota; kingdom Metazoa; phylum Chordata; class Mammalia; order Carnivora; family Felidae; genus Prionailurus; species Prionailurus bengalensis. The sequence continues at coordinate 101,972,032 of NC_057349.1, read as the reverse complement.
CATAATCATACAATTAGCATACAACTGGTAATAAGATGATAGTTAAAATGATAATAAAAAAGAGACTCCCTAGCCCTTACTTCTAAGTTTGGGAGCTGGCCAAGGATCTGAGCTAGAGGAGACCAAGGCATAGATAAGATTTCCCAAGAAGGGCAAGCCTAAGTGGGAAAAGATAACTAGTCAAAGAAGGCAATCAGGTGTTCTGAATCCAAGAGATAAGGTGGGGAAAGAATGAAAGCCACGGATGGATCTATTTGTCTATGTATCATGTTGATGAAGAAATCTGTTTCTCAATGATAGGACATGCCACAATAAGACATGCAAGAAAATGATAACTTACTAACGTTTTCTGAGAAAACACCATGACACTATTCAATTATACATCACCTCTACCTACTCATATGAAGCCCTTCTGACATCTGCTAGTGAACCCCTGCCTTCATTGGGGCCCTTGTCTCCTCTTCCCTTCCTGAGCATCTTGATAGTTATTTCCTGCTAACTATAAGGCAGAGTGTGATGAAGGACTTAGTCGAATATCATTATATAAAAAAAAAAGGAAAGAGGTCCTCTGATTTTTATGTCTTAAAGAAGAACTTGGATGTGGAGATTACCAGTTTCTTGTGGGAGAGCTCTCACTTTCTCCCTTCACTGTAGAGATTCAAATGGGAATCTTAGTTCCAATTTTGATTCGGTTGTCTCTTGCTTTCCTCAATATCACCTATATTCATGCTCACTACACTAAAAAAGATCCTTGAGGAGAATCAACTGTCAAAATGCCTTAGACCTAAAAAGGATGGGAGGCAGGAGGAAAGGAAGAAAGAAAGAAGGAGTGTGGGAGGGAAGGGGGTAGAGAGAACAATGTGGAAGAGCAGGTCCTTTGTCCTGGCTACTGAGTTGACAACCTTTAAGTACATTATCCTCTTTGAACCTTTGTAAGATTTCTACGCTAGATGTGATTATTCTCTTTTATAGACAGGGAAGCAAAGAGCTAGAGGAATTAAGAAGTTTTCTTCAGATTACAGACACTGAGACCAAAGGGGATTGGAGGAGAAAGAGGATCGGGAAGTAAGTAGTTGTACATTTGAACAGACTGTCCAAAATTGATCTTTCCCAACCATTTTCAAAGATTATATGATTATTGAAACACTTATGGATAGATACTAGGTGAAGCAGAATGAACTCAAGGGTCCCCCCAGTAGTCATAAGGCGTAGAGTGAAGGTGTGAGGAAGAGGCTGCAGCATAGCCAGGGTGTAAGGGTAAGACAAGTGACTCTGGAAGCCAACACAACCCACCCCAGTACCCCCTTCTCCCTAGTCTACCAGGCCCTTAGCACACATGTCAGCTTTGAGGTATGTGAGAACACAGCCTTTATACATCTAATGAAAGTGTGAGGAGCAGTGAATGCAACTAGGCCCAGCCACATAATTTGCAGGGCTCCATGTTCAAAAGTTAATGAGAATTTCAAGACAGTGACAGTAGAGCTTTAACCCAAGTGTAGGCTTCATGAACACAGAGTCTATTCAACTTCACATGCATGCCCATGATCCTGGCCTGGATGCACATGTTTTGATGGTTAGCAGATGCTCAAGAACTGAGAATGACTGTCCAGGTTCCTCCACATCCAGATAGAAAATCACTTGACAATTTGTGGTTCTATCATTTGTCAACCATTGTCTGATTCTCCTTTTCTAGTCTAGGGGTTGACATGAGTATCTGGCCTTTGGGCCTTGACCTGCACTCTTTCATCTGCCCTAGTTTGGTCAATTTACTGTTGGTCGCTCATCTCAAATTCTATTCTCTTTATACGTTTTCCTGGTAAAACGAGGCAGTTTGATCAATCTGTCTCCTATCTCATGCTGTTTTCCGTATTATGTATGCTAGTCCCTGATGGTGTTCCCTTTAACAGTTTGTTTAAGATAATTTATGTCTAATTATTTAGTCTGTATATTTTCTTGAGGCTCGTTTCCACCAAATATTCACTAGCAAGGGAATGAAGCTACAAGAGGAAAGAGTCATGGGGGGTTGGGTTTCCCCACATCTTCAACAGGCTTTGGGGAGTTGGAAAATGCCATTGTGTGGAAGTCCTGTGGCAAGGCTCTGACCTGTATAGCACTAACATAATTTCTGAGTGGTGTCATACAGGAGTGAAACGCAGAAGAGGCTAATTGTTTTCTGACAGATTTATAATTCCACTTAATCAAATGTCACCGTTCAGACCAGATGGAAAGCTGTGGGCCAGCCCGGCAAGGAGAAAAGGGGCCTCAGCTCTTCTTTTCTCATCGTGGAGGAGGGGCAAGCTGTAGAGGGAACCACAGGGAGAGGGGGAATTGGGTGAGCTGCTGCTGCCACTTCCTCATCTGTAGGGTGATGGGGGATGGTGGTGATACCACGGGCGTGTGTGAATGTATGTTTAATATGTTAAGGAAAAATACTGTGCTGCATATTGCTCCGTATTCTCTTCCAGACACCACACACTGTGGGCATTACAATAACCGTTCAGCTGTAGAGCTACTTATAATTATACACAGTTGAAACCTTTCTGAGCCGCCCTTTTCCCTGCTGCAGTCTATGGGAGGCAAACATATAATACATTTGGTTCTTCCCATGCATTTTGACAGCTTTTTAAAAGGCACCAGGATGTTTGCATGCATTATGTAGCTAAAAGAATGAAAACTCCATTACAAGATCTGAAATTATGAGGCCTCTTAAATGGACATAAATTGGGCCCCTTTGACATTACCCCTTCAAGCACTCATGTTGCAGGCACTGGGCAGAGTATGCACATGTTAATTGTTGCTTCTTAGTGACTGAGAGGGTGAATCCTCAAACAGAAAGATTTAGAATGCAGCCACATCTAATGCCCAAAGATATTATAATACACTTCCTCTCTTTGTGGACACAAGTGAGGGTTTTGGGCTATTTGAACTGCCAATGATCATAATGGCTTCATGGTGTCTTATTGATCTGAGGGTTTAATATCCTTATCTAATGGAGTGCAGACCATATGAGATACTCATTACCCCTGCACCTCCTCCCAACAGATAGTAATGTACACTTGGCTGTATGTAATAAGGCTAGAATTCCCTCATGGGCTCCCAGCACATCCTAACTTACTAGTGAAGCTCCCATGATTTAGTAACACCATCAGCAATCTGGGATGGAATTAGCTTTATATATGCAGTTGTACACGTGATTATTTATAATCTGCTTTGTTAAAATTTTAATGATCATGCAGCATCACTTTTCTCTTTCAATCGTAGTTTTTTATTTGCTCTTATCTGTTTAATTCTTTAAAACATCTTTTACTGGTAGCTTTACTGCCTTAAATGTTCAAATAGTACAATATTCTAGAAGCTTATAATTTCTTAATGAACATAAAATCCCAAAGCCAAATAGTTTGGATAAAAGTATTGACATAAAGCCGCTAGCTTTTTCAAGATGATGTTGGTCTGAATTTTCTTAATATTTCTGTTCTTTACCAAAAATATACAAGTGAACATTATTCTAAGGGAATGAGTGTGTGTGTGTGTGTGTGTGAGAGAGAGAGAGAGAGAGAGAGAGAGAGGTATCAGTATCAAATACTAAGATCATCTTTATTTTGAAATACATTTTTACAATAAAAATTAGAAAAATAAAGTAACAAAAATAGTCCCTTAGGTATTCCGTTTCTTTTCAAAGTTAAACATACGTATTACTTTCATTGTTTTAAAAGACAAAATCAGGAAGGCTCTTCCCTCAATATTTCATTTGTCTAGTTGTAAACAAACAAAAAAACCCCTAAATTAAGCTTTGTGTGTGCACATTTGCATGTGTGTGTAAACATATTTGTGACCATGCCTGTGTGCATATGTGTGCATATCTGTGCTTATGCAAGTGCAAAAACTGTTGTGAGTGTTTGTGTGTATGCCTGTGTGATTTTGTGTACATAATTGTATGGTTATGTGCATGTGTAGGCACATGTGTTTGTGTTCATGTGAGCCTCCGCATTTGTGCGTATGCATTTGTATGAATGCATATGTGTGTGTGTATTTATAAATAGAAGCAGCTTGTGCAGATCACATATTAAGTCGATTTTCACGTCAACATAAATTCACTGAGCATACACATATGTTCCTAGTGTTGTGTAAAAAACATAAGATACAAAAATGAGTATGACCCTGTTCTGGACCTTGAAAATGTCAGAACAGAACAAGAGAGATAGTTCTGCATACAAATAGCAATAAAATGTTTTCCTGATTTAATGAACAGAGTGCTAGTTAGCTGATAGGATGGGATTACACATTAGAAGAGGGATAGACAATAAAGGAAGATAATGATAAGTGAGATAGCCCTAAAGTGCAAATAGAATTTGCCCTGTGGAGACAAGAGAGGCAAGATGAAGGAGGTTAACAGAGTGAACAGGATAATGGAGTTGTGAAAGCTCATGTGTGTTGGAGGAATGACCAGTTAAAACTTTTTTAATGTTTATTTCTTTTTAAGAGAGAGGGAGGGAGGGAGCATGAGTGGGGGAGGGGCAGAGAGAGAGGGTGACACAGAATCCGAAACAGGCTCCAGTCTCTGAGCTGTCAGCACAGACCCTGCCATAGGACTCAAACCCATGAACCGCGAGATCATGACCTGAGTTGAAGTCAGATCCTTAACTGACTGAGCCACCCAGGTGCCCCAAGAATGACTATTTAAATGACAGGAGCATGGGGTACATGGAAACAAAAGGAAATCAAGATTGCCTGAGTGCCTACTGCCAGGCAGGGAGACACCATGGTGAAAAGGTGGGCTTAGGAATCAAGTTGCCTAGCTGTGTGAATCCTGTCTCTTTCGTTACTAGCTGTGTGGTTTTGTACAAGTGACTTAACCTCTCTAAGCCTCAGTTCCTTTTTCTGATGGTAACTTCAGTGAGGAGTTGTTGAAATAATGCACTTAATATAATGACTGGTATATAGTAAATATTTAATAAGAGTGGTTATTAGTATCTTGTGCTTGGCCTTTAATAGCTAAAGGTTATTGAGCATACTACATGACAGATACTATGCCAAATATACATCATGTAATCTTTGCAGTAGCTCTTTGACATGGTTACTATTACTATCCCTCTAACAAACAGATAAGAAGCATCTTAGGGATGTCACAGAGGAGAGCAGGACCACAACCTGGGTTTGCCTGACTCCAGAAGCTTATCATCATGTCTCCTCAGGAGGAAGACATGGATAGGAAGTAAACTAGAATGAAAGCCTGGGACTCAAATGGTATAACACTCCAATGAGAAGGCAGAGAGTTTGTATTTTCTTCCCTTGACAGCAGAAAATTGTGAAATGATTTTCTTGGAGAAGTGACATTATGATTCATTTATTATTTCATTCATTTTAACAGCTACATATTGAACTGAATTAATAAAATATGCATAGCATTGTTTTATTACTTTCAAATACAAAGTTCTCCTGTTTGCTATAGTCTGACATTCTCCCGTTTGCTATAGATCCTGACTTGTGTTTTATTGATCTTTGCAACCCAAGCCCGACACTGTGCTAAAAATATTGAGGAAAAAATGGTGAGCAAAAGCAGATATGGTATCTGTTCTCATGGAACTGACAGTTTGATTGGGAGGTGGATAGCTAATAAGTACACAATGGTAGAATTGCCCCTGTGACAAATGCTACAAAAGTGAGGTTCATAGTGGTGTGAAAGCAGATAATAGGAGAATTGAACCAAGACAAGGGCATCAGAAACGTTTTCATTGAGGAAATGAGGCTTTAACAGACAGTTCAAAGATGAGTGTGAGTTAAGTGGGAAAAGGTTAGAAAGGAATAGAAGCAGCACATGCAAAGGTCCTGTGGGAGAGGAAGTACCATGAGTACAAGGGCAAAGAGGGAGCTGGGTGCCTAGAGGAAACAGATCTAAAGCACCACTGTCCAATAAAAATATAATGAAAGCCAAACATTTTCTGGTAGTCACATTAAAAAAATAAAATGGAGCAGATGAAATTAATTTTATTAAAAATATTTTATCCAAAATATTATCATTACAACATATAGAAACATAAAAATTATTAATTTAATATATTACTTTCTTTTTCTAGTACTGTTTGAGATCCAATGTGCATTTTAAACTTAATAGCATGTCCCGATTTAGATGCTAAATTTTCATTGGGAATACTTGATCTGTATTTAGATTTCATAAAGTTTATGGTTGAAAAAATAACTGCACATCCCAAGTTGTTCCAAACATACTTAAATGTTTGCAATAACTAGATCAAGTATCTATTTTTAAACTTAAACTGATTGAAATTGAATAAAACTAAAAATTCAGTCACATTAGTTATATTTCAAATGCTTAGTAATCACAAATGAAACTGATGACTACTATGGTGGACAGTGTGGAACAGGGGAGTGAGATCATGCAGATCATATAAACCTTCTAAGTCTCATTAGGAATTTTATCTTTCTTCCGACATCAGTGGAGTACCTCTGAGAAACGCTAAGCATTTCTCTCTCATTAAGAGATTTGAGTTTCGAAAAGATCACTTAGCTAACAATGTGGAGAATGGTTTGGGGTTGAGATGGAGGCAACAAGAAGAGGGTTGACCAATAGGAATGCCATTGGTGTAATTTATACAAGGTATATACCCAAAGAATACAAAAATAGTAATTCATAGGGATACATGGATCTCAATATTTATAGTAGCATTATCTATAATAACCAAATTATTGAAACAGCCCAAGTGTCCGTCAACTGATGAATGGATAAAGAAGAAGTGCTGTGTGTGTGTGTATGTGTGTGCGTGTGCATGTGCATGTGTGTGTGTGTATGTGTTTCTGTATAATGGAATTCTTGCCATTTGCAATGACATGGATGGGGCTAAAGAGTATGCTAAGTGAAATAAGTCAGTCAGAGAAAGACAAATACCAAATGATTTCACTCATATGTGGAATTTAAGAAACAAAACAATGAGCAAAGGGGAAATAGAGAGACAAATCAAGAAATGGACTCTAAACTGTAGAGAACAAACTGAGGATTACCAGAAGGGAGGAGAGTGGGGTGATGGATTAAATAAGTGATAGGGATTAAGGAGTGCATTTGTTGTGAGGAGCACCGGGCATTGTGTACAAGTATTGAATTACTATATAGTACACCTAAGGGGCGCCTGGGTGGCGCAGTCGGTTAAGCGTCCGACTTCAGCCAGGTCACGATCTCGCAGTCCGGGAGTTCGAGCCCCGCGTCAGGCTCTGGGCTGATGGCTCAGAGCCTGGAGCCAGTTTCCGATTCTGTGTCTCCCTCTCTCTCTGCCCCTCCCCCGTTCATGCTCTGTCTCTCTCTGTCCCAAAAATAAATAAACGTTAAAAAAAAATTAAAAAAATAAAAAAATAAATAAAAAATAAGTGATAGGGATTAAGGAGTGCATTTGTTGTGAGGAGCACCGGGCATTGTGTACAAGTATTGAATTACTATATAGTACACCTGAAACTAGTATATTACACTGTATGTTAACTGGAATTTAGATATAAAAAACTGAATTTACAGGTGTTGATGATGGAGTTGAGACAGAGGGAAACATTAAAAGAAGACCAGGGTTGCTATCTACTGTGGTATTAACAATGGATCAAGAATTTTAATAAGTCTCCGTAGGGATGGCTTTTCATTGTTCCATGGTATCTGGAGTTTCAGCTGGGAAAAATCAAATGGCCAGAAGTGGTTTGAACGGTTGATGGATGGAACCATCTTCAGGTTTCCTCTTTTTCTTCTCTGGAGCTGGGCTGGGGACGACTCAGTAATTTAGGCTCAGCCAGGTCTATCTACAAGAATGACTACACATGTTCACTACATACTTTGGGCTTTATCATATGGCAACCTGGGGGTTGTTGAAATTCTTACACAGTAGCTTTCCATAAGCATTTCATCAAATAAGGTGAAGACTTCGAGATCTTTTATATTCTAATCTCAGAGGTCACACTTTCACCCCCACTGAACTGTATTAGTTGGAACAGTCACAAGCATACACAGATTTGGAGAGAGGGGACAGAAGCCACACCTCTCAATGGTAAGAATTTGCAACCTGTTACAAAACTACCTAAGTGCAATTTGGGACATTGTCGTTTTAAGGTACCTTGGAATCAGATAAGAGAGATAGTTGGATATTCTTGTCTGGAGTTCAGAGGACAAGTCTATGGTGGAAATATAAATCATCTGATGTGGTAACTGAAGTATAGATGCAACCCCCCCTAAAAAGAGAATCTAGGTTGAGTAGAGTGACTTGAGGAATTTCAGCCAGTTACTGTTCTGCAAGAGGTGCAAAGATAAGAGGACCCAGAGCAGTAGGAGGAAGACAGGAGTGTGTCCTGCCCGGGGAAGCCAGGAGAAGCATGTGTTTCAAAAACAGAATGAGTAGTAACAGTTTTATATCTTCTGAAATGTCAAGAAAGATAAAGGCAGATTAATGTCTATTGTGTTTATTGACCGAACAGCTATTGCTTACCTTTTAAGAATGATTTTAGTGTTTTAGGAGAAAAAAATCTGGATGCAATACAAAAGATGAGTTGTTATAGAGAGAGCCTGGAAGCTGGAAGAGATTGGGTACTGGTTGATTCTCGCTGAAGAGTGGTAGCTGCATTTCATCAAAATGACAGTGATTAATTGGATCATAGAAAGGTACAAATAGATGGATAAAATGCATATTTCCGCTTGTCTTGTATCTTAAATTAAATACATTTTTATCCATAATACTTAGAGTAAATAAAATTCTATACTGAGTTTCTTTCATGCAATATTATAGACTTGAGACCTATAAATATTGTTACAAATCTGACTAAATTTTGTCATCAGATTTGGATAAAATATCTAGATACTATGGGTTTGATTCTGGATGTCACCAGCATAAAACTGCTAAAACAGACGAGAATTTTTAGATATGAGTGAAATATGCTTTACATATCTAGATTCTGTTCATCTAAAAATTTTGTATGCAGTAAAAGTTTCCCACAGTTTTAAAAGCAGACTCAAATCTTAGTTACTTAAAATATATGTGCACAACATGTACACACACAAATCTAATATTGTGAGATAAGAATATTTTATCTCAACATAAAGGTAAATATACTTTTAATGTATATTTGATTTGACATTTTATATGCATATAATTATTTATCCAATAAATTTTAAGTATCTGCCATTAATTCTTAGAAACCTAAATTGATATAATCTTCTATTGGAATAACAAGAATTTAAAGAAGATTCTAGAAATATAACTGCTTCTAGACTCTTATAAAAACTTGTTATGCCAATATGAAATGATGTTTAATGAACCGAAACTAAAGTGTTTTCTGTTTTATTATTGAGATAAATCCTTCAAATCCCTGTTGCCTTTGTGACTGCTGAGCTAGGTGGCACTGTATCTGATCCAATTACATAATTTGTTTTCATGACCTATTCTTTGAACTGTTGCGGAATCAATAACAGTCCCAAAGAATGATCATGGTGGTCACAATGACTAGGTCATGTATCTTATGCTACATTCACTTTAAATTCACATTCCTGCCAAAACCTGGAAGGGAAGTCATAGAAGTAGAAAATGACACTTTAATTCTTTGGATAGACTGGCTTCTGTCACCACAAAAAGCATAGCTCAGTGAAAAAAAAATTAATTGTATACTGAACAAAGAGTCTTCAAACATGTGGTTTGTGCCATAAAGATCAATCAACCATTTGACTGATTTTCAGCCTGTTTTCCTTGATATGCAATTTCGGTTTTCCTTTATTTTTCAATCGCTCTGAAAAGAGAACATTTTTGTCTGAGGAGACATCCATAATGAAGAGCCAGAAAAACACAGATTAACGAAGCTACATTGGACACCACTTCTATCTCTATTCTCTCTTTCCATTTCCTAAATCACTTTTCTTCTGCTGTTTTCTTTTACAATTTGGCTTCTTACTTTCACCCATTTTTTTTTCTAATAGCCTGTTTCTTTTCTCTCTTCACTCTGTCTCCATATCCATTAAATTTGACAGTTCATTAAATCTCCCCATTGATAATAAATTTGTCTGTAGCTGATGACTTTTCTCTTGGAGGTGTTAACTCCTGAATACTACAAGATCATTGCCTTTTAGCATTACTGGTCAAAGCAAGGGGAGAACAGGTGAAATATGGTATTGATTTGCTTTAAAACAATTATTTGGTATTCTTCATTGTTAGCTTGATATTTGGGGATTTAATGAGCCCTGTATGCAGTTTTTCTAAAATTTGAGTAATATATTGACTTGTGTCAAAAACAAAAACAAAAACATTCTTCCAGACCTGTAATGTTGTCTTTAGTCATTATTACATTATATTTAGTTATTTTTTATTATAATGTAATCTACATATATGCCATGTAGAATTTGACGTAAACTTACAACCAAAAACTAACGTACAAATTAAATACAAAATAAGAAATAGACACAATAAACTTCAGATTTTAATGTAAACATCTGGTTCTTTGGATCCATATTTGTCCCTATTACTATCCACTGACTTTAGTCAAATTCAGAATATGTCTGGTAGCAATACAGTAGTACACAAAAGGTAGTAACAAATTCAAGTTTAGGATAATTGGGCATTCCTCAGCAAACAATATTTTAATGTTGTTTTAATGAAGGTGCTGCCTGTTAAGTCTATAATACAGTCTTCTCATTTGAAGAAAAATTAGCATATGTGTTATTGAACTTTATATTGATTAGGTATTATAATCCAATTATTTCTGGAGTCAGGAAGTAGAAAATATTGTCTGAAGTTGGTTTCAGTTCTTCAGGTGATAAGAAAAAATTATACTTTGACAAAGCACATCATTGGACTGTTGAAGGAAATCACCAACTATTAGAAATAGATCCTCTATTGTTTTGAACTAGGAATATTCAAACCTCATGAAGCTATTATTTGACATTTGGCCTCCACTTGACTTGAACATTTTATTTTAGGATTAAGTCACTGTTCTGTTTAGACTAAAAAGATAAAGGTAGTATAGTGAACTACGACACAGTATCATTTTGCCATGTGTAACCAAAGTTTTCGTTTATTAAAAAAATTAATTCAATTCTTTTACCATGGAAATATCCATAACATGTGAATTACTCATGTAGAAGAGACATTTTATATTTATTTCTAGTAAAGTGATTCAGTATGAGCACAATAACTTAGATCAAATCTGCTATTGGCTCCCAGACACGTTCACCAAAAATTATGTATCCCCATGATTACGTGTCACAAACATGATTGTAAAATAAATACAGAAATGTGTACACCAAAATCTTGTGGGAAAATTTTATGAAAAATGGTGATCCATGTAAATTGGAACAAAAATTTTTTTAATAAATTTTTAATTTATAATAGTCTTAGGTTTATAGAAACATTGAGAAGGCAGGACAGACTGTTCCCAATATACCTCACACTCAGTTCCCCTACTGCTATTTTACATATTGGTATGGTACATTTGTCTAATTAATGAACCAATTCTGATGTTATAATTAACCAAAGCCCTCAGTTTATTCAGATTTTCTTAGTTTTTCCTAATTTTTGCTGCTGCTGCTGTTGTTGTTGTTGTTACAGCATGTTGTATCCAGGATACTACATTACTTTTTGTTGTCACGTCTCCTTAGGCTTCTTGTGGCTGTGCCAGTTTAAAACACTTTTCTTGTTTTTGATGACCTTGACATTTTTGAAGGTATTAGTCATGTATAGGATGTCACTATGCTGAAATTCGTCTGATAATTTTCTCACGAACAGACTGGGGTTAAGAGTTTTTGTGAGGAAGGCCACAAAGGTAATGTGCCATTCCTATCACATCATATCAAGTGTCCTTACTATGAAGAGGACTTATCACTGTTGATGTTAACCTTGATCATCTCGTGAATGTAATATTTGTTAGACATCTCTACTTTAAAATTACTTTTATCTTCATTTTTATATGTCACTTTTTGGAAGGTAGCCACTATGTGCAACTCATACTTAAGGAGTGGAGAAGTATGTTCTACCTCCTTGCACATAAGTTATTTAGAATTCTTCTGTACAAGAGATTTGTTTCTTCTCCTAATGTATTTATTTAATCATATATTTATCTTAGTATGGACTCATGAATATTTATTTTATGCTTTGGGTTATAATCCAATGGTATGTTATTTAGTTTGTTGCTCAAATTATTTCAGCTTTTGCCACTATGAGCTTTTAGTTGTTACTTGTTTGACATGTTACCTTTGACATGTTACCACCATTTTGGTTTTCTTGTTTGTTTTAGCATTTCCTTACTTCCTGGCACTGTAAGATGCTCTAGGCTAGTTTTGTGTATTTCTTTTCCCAGTCCTAGAAACAGCCATTTCTCCAAGGAATCTGGAGTTCCTTCTATTAGATAATGGTATTAAAAATCACTATCTGTGGGGCGCCTAGGTGACTCAGTCAGTTAAGCGTCTGACTTCGGCTCAGGTCGTGATCTCGCGGTTCATGAGTTTGAGCCCCGCGTCAGCCTCTCACGGTTCTGTGCTGACAGCTCAGAGCCTGGAGCCTGCTTCAGATTCTGTGTCTCCCTCTCTCTCTGCCCCTCCCCTGCTCACGTTCTGTCTCTCTCTGTCTCAAAAATAAATAAAACATTAAAAAAATGTTTTTTTAAATAAATGAAAAAATAACCCACTATCTGAGCCCAGTTTTACCAAGTGAATGTCTTTGCTACATGGCTGTCATTGCCTCTGGGCCCTCTAAAATGATAGAACAAGAAAATATATGTATGTATGCTATTCTGTGCACATACATATTTAAAGGCATGGAATGGATTCCTTCCTAGAGCCTGCAGAAGGAATGAAGCTCTGATGACACCTTGATTTTCACCCCAAGAAGATCCATTTTGGACTTCTAACCTCCAGAAGTTTAAAAGAAAAATTCGTGTTGGTTTAAGTCATTATGTTTGTGACAATTTATTATAGCAATAATAGAAAATTAAGGGTAATGTTGAACGTCTTTTCATATGCTTATTCACCTTTGTATCTTCTTTGGTGAGAGTTATGTTCAGATCATTTGCACATTTATTAAATTGTGTTGTTTGTTCTCTTGTTGTTGAGTTTTAAGAGTTCTTTGTATTTTTTACAAATGCTGTTATAAAGTTCTTTTTACAAACCCTTTTTATCCTTTTATACTAATCCTTTATCAGATATGTATTTTGCAAATATTTTCCCCCGTCTGTGGTTTGTCTATTTATCACACAAGTACTGTCTTTTGTAGAGCAGAAAATTTTCATTTTATTAAAGTCTAATCTTTCTTTCATGGATTATGCTTTTGGTATTTTATCTAAAACTTATAAACAGATTTAAGATCATGTAGATTTTCTTCTAGAAATTTTATAGTTTTGCATTTTATGTTTAGATCTATGATCCATTTTGAGTAAATTTTTGTGAAATGTTTCTGCCTAGGTTCATTTTCTTGCATATTGATGGACCCCCTCCTTGACCAAACTTTAGTCAGACACTTCTGAGCTTCCTTCTTGACTAGGCCTTGACTTTTCTCACATCATAGTTTTTAATACCATCCTCCAATAAAGACAATTTTATTTTTTTATTTATAATTTGCATAGTTTTTATTTCTTTTTTTTTTCTTACTGCACCAACGAGAACTTCTAATATAATTTGAATAGGAGTAGTTTCATGTTTTTGATCCTAGGGCGAAAAATGTCTAGTCTATCAGCATTAAGTATGTTGTTACTTTATGATTTTTATGTAGCTGTTCTTTATCAAGTTGGATAAAGTTTCCTCTATTCTTAATTTGTTGAAAGTTCTTATTATGAATTGATATTAGCTTTTGCCATTTTCTTTCTGTACATCGATTTATATGAGCACATAATTTTTCTTCTTTAGCTGTTTGATATGGAGATTATATTGAATGAATTTGGAATGCTGAACCAGCCTTGCATACCTGGAATAAATACTACTTGGTCATGGTGTATAATTCTTCTTATACATTGTTGGGTTTAATTTGTAACATTTTCTGGAGGAAATTTCTCTTTATGTTCATGAGAGATATCCATCTATAGCTTCCCTTTCTTGTAATGACTTTATCAAGCTTTGGTATTAGAATACTGGTCACATAAAATGCATTGTAAGTTAAAAAGTGGTCTCTCTACTTCTGTTATTTGGAAGGGATTATCGAGAATTGAAATTCTCCACAGTGCAGGGGTAGAGGACTGCTCTGATGTAGTCCTTCCCTGTGAGAATAAGTATCTTCCTCATGTTTCATGATACTTATAGCTGAAAATAATCCCTCAATATGTTTTCAGTTGCGTTTGATTGTATGCAATTAACCTATAAGATTATTCATTATTAATTCCATTTTTTCATATAGATACAGCCTGTATTATGTATTTCTCCTTGTGCGAGCTTTGGTAGTTTGTTCTCACAAGGAATTGACCCGTTTCATCTAAGTTATCAGATTTGCGGGCAAAGAATATAGTATTCTTTTCTTATCCTTTTCACATCCATGGGTGATAATACCACTCTGATTTCTAATATTTGTAATTTGTTTCTGCTCTCATTTTCATTAACCAGAGTTTTCTTTAGGGAGTTCTTCTATTATAAATTCAATTTCCTTAAGAGCCGTAGAGCTATTCATGCTGTTTCTCTGTGTGCATTGTAGAAGTTGTTTGAGATTTTTCTGTTTTTGTTATTGCTTTTGCTTTGAGGAATTGCTTCTTTGTCTAAATATCAAATTTATGTACATAGAGCTGTTTGCAGGATTTTCTTATTATTCTTTTGATGTCTACACAGTCTGATTGAATATCTTTCTGTTTTATTCTATATGCTAGTAATCTGTGCCTCCTCCCTTTTCTTTGTTAGTCTTGCTAGTCTTGCTTGCTTTATCATTTTTTTGATCATTTTTTTTTAAAGTGTCCATTTTTGTTTGTATATACTATTTTCCAGTTTTCAATCTTACTAGTTTCTGGTCTATTTTTTTTTCTTTCTTCTTGCTTTCAACTGAAATTACTCTTCTTTCTTTAATTGCCTAAGGTAGAATACAGATTATGGATTTTCTATCTTTCTTGTTTTTTAAAGTATGAATTTAATGCTATAAATTTCCCTCTAAATGCTGCTTTCACTGCACCCACAAATTTTTATAAGCTGTATTTTTATTTTTATTAAATTTAAAATATTTTTA
The DNA here is from genome assembly GCF_016509475.1 of Prionailurus bengalensis. Lineage (NCBI taxonomy): Eukaryota > Metazoa > Chordata > Mammalia > Carnivora > Felidae > Prionailurus > Prionailurus bengalensis. Next base: position 101,956,880 of record NC_057349.1, on the reverse strand, counting down.
AAGTTAAAAAAGGGATTTTTAAAAGTAATAAAATTGCAATAAAGAAAGAAAATTCTTATAGAGATAACTTTTGGATTGTGAGAATCCCCAAGACTTTGCACTCTCATATTTGAGATACTCTAGAGTAATCAGTAATGACATTTTCTTATGATGCATCCTACAATCTGTTTGACTAACAAATTGGAAGCTGGACAGCTATGTTTAAGAAGAACAAAGCATCATGATTTCTGTAGGGAGATCAGAGAATTAAGACTGTGTGCTGATAGCGGCAGAAAAATTTATTCTGCCAAAAGAAATCTTTGGTCAGAATGTTACTAAGATGAAATCAGTCATTTTGTGCCAAAGAACTTCAAGAGGAGTATACTCCATTAGATATCATGATAGACAGACTTGGGACTCTTTCTGAGGTCCCATAATTACTAACTGGTGATTTGGGTACCCTCTAGTACAGCAAGAAAAGGGAGGAACTGAAATGCTTCTTCTCTCTGATAATGAACAATAAAGAATTGATTGTCTCCCATATTGCTGTAGCCATCTTTGAAGTTCTACTCTGATAACCTGTAAGGTTTTCTTTTGAAGCTGATCTGTGTGCACCCTTTACTTGACTTTTTTTCTCTATGTGTTTTATATTTTAGGGGTCATTATTCTCTACTTTTATTCAGTTTAAAAATACTTATTATATATGTGCTGGTAAGCCTCTAAAACTAATTTTTAACAAAGTAAGTAGAGATGAAGGAAAAATTAGATGAAATATAAAATAATTTTGTTTAAATTCCTTGCCAATCTTAGTTCCCTATGTGTAAAATGGGGAAAAGTAACACCCATCTCCCTACTTTGTTGTGAGGTTTAATTGTGTTAACATTTAAAACTTAGCATAGTTTCTGGCACACAGTAACTGTTAAAGGATCCTTACCTTCTCTATCTTCTCTTTGCAGCTAGGTACAGTTTATGCCCAAGAATAACTTGCTTTGCTTAATTCAGATTTTTTAAGTTTTCCAATCATCCCCATAATTTTCCCTATCCATCTGCTATATTCCCTCCATTCTCTAATAAGAATTACAGACTGTGTTATATCATGGATGAACACATGTTTATCTAGCACTTGCTATATGCCTAGCTCTGTGCAAGAGGCTCTGAGAAATACATGAATGAAGTAAATGACTCTCTCCTTCCAGAAACTACCATTTGTTATATGGACAAGACTATCATTAATAAAATAATTGGCAAGCAATATAAATCAATATGTTATTAAGCCTTGAGTGGTTAAATGATAACTGTAAATACCATCAAAACTTCATGTGAAATTGCCCACATGTCCTTTCTACTCTCAGAATTTAGAATTAAAGTCTACTCAGTAGATTAGTCAAGAGCATTTCATCAGTTGCTTTTATTGGAAGGGACAGAAAGTGAGTTAAGACTAAAATACCCACATGATTGATAACTCGACCAGATAACTCAGGTCCCTGATCCTGAAAATTATTTGTATGCACAGACATATCAGTTCCTCTGATTTTGTCTCCTTGGATGGTTTCTGGAATGTGATCTCTATTGGAGTGGAAAAGAATCATATTTGACTAAATTCCAGACGGAAACGTCCCTGCCTTGTTCTGTGTATGTGTGTGCATGAGTGTATGCATGTAGTGTAAGTGTGTACATACACATATGTATGTGCATACACACATACACATACACATGAACAAAAGGGAAGTAAGCTAACTCAATTTTGTGCTCAACTTAAATGCTTGACTGTCTCCATTGAAATGGATAAGGGTAACATTCACCAAAATCTTCATCTCCCTTTCTTTCTTTTTCTTTTTCTTCCTTCCTTCCTTCCTTCCTTCCTTCCTTCCTTCCTTCCTTCCTTCTTTCCCTTCTTCTTCTTCTTCTTCTTCTTCTTCTTCTTCTTCTTTATTTTTTTACATCATGATGTTGATGAGCTAACACCTAGTGTTTGCATGCAGCTGAAAGTAGCCTGAGGAAAGTGGGCTGGGGTTAGGAACTCAGAATGGGGCTGATAGCATATTGGTGGTAAGTATGCAATGACTTGCATGGCATCTTCTGTGGTGGCTTTCCTCCTAGGTGGATTATCACAACAGCCTCCTATTACTTGCTTTAATTGTCCTCCAACTGAGGCTATTGGGCTGAGTATCACTTGCAGCATATTTATTTAACGTATCTTTTTATGTCATAAAATGCTTAATACATTTACTAGCAGCAGTAATATTACTACCGGGCATTTTGTGTTACTTCTGCCAATGTAAAACCAGTATCTCATGGCCTTCAAAGAAGAATTTCATTTTAAGGTTTTTTTCCCAAATAACCAAAACATCAAAATACACCTAAAATTAGCTCATGTTCTACTAACAGCACACATGTCATAGTTTGGGAAGTATGGACATACAGAATAAAGTCCACACTAGCAAAACACACAAAGCCTCAGTGATCTGGCCTTGATTTGTCTCCAGCTTCATTTCTTTTTGAGCCATGCTTCACTTCCCTTTATTTAGCTTGCTTAAATAATTCGTATTTTCCCAGTTAATCCTATTTTAGATATCTGGCTCACAACAATTCCTAGGTACCTTTGGCTCCTTTGTTTACTTAGAAAATATATGTTTGCCTTTTAGACTTAGAGCATCATCTCTTCCCTGGAGCTTTTATTGCCACCCTAAGGTGAACTTACTTATTTTTCTGTGTCTCCCCCTATAATATTTAAATGAGTTCCTTGCTTGGGGTCTCTCCTTCTCTGCTAGATTACAAATGCCTTCCGATATCTTGTAGGCACTCAGTGTGTATAGAATGAGAAAATGAAGGCCGAGTAGGTGATTGACTGCATGGTGTAATCTCTGTGATACCTCCCAAATTAGTGTTTCTGAAACTAAGCCTAAAATTCTGCAACTGGAAATACAATTCTTTACTTTAAGAATTTGTGTTTGCTGTTAAAGTTCAATTATCCCTAGGATCAGAATCACTCAATCACGTCAAAACCTTTGCAGATCCACGTTTGCTCTGCACACCTTCTCCTGAGAGTAAATTTTGAGAGAAGGGAATTGAGAGAAAAGTAGGAATGAAGAAGACACTGTAAAGACATGAAAAATGTGGAAAGAGATCATCCATTCTGACAGTTTACCTATTGACCATCATATTGGTAATTTCAATCAGAACAGACTAGGGCAACACAGAGAAGCTTAGGTCATGGAGAAAGTGTCAGCCCCCGCCCCCACCAACTTCTGCCTGAACCACACGCTCAATCCTGGCTTCAGGGTACAAATGGCTGTGGGATGGAGGAAGTTCCATGCAAGGAACACACTGTCTGGGGCAGTAGGAAGTAGAGTAATACGTACCTTGAGGAGAGTCAGTTCCTGATATTTTGAGAAATAGCAGAAACTGTCTTCACTGAAATTGACCAGAAAGGCAAAGGTGTGGTGTCATGAGAAGGCAAAGATGTTCACTGTTTTTTTAGATTATGCTTAGTTATACCGTCCTATGTAGGAAGAAGGGAATAGGAAGAAAGGAAAATATTGTATTGGAAAATCTAAACATAATTTCATGGTATCATGGGATTGAATACCTTGGAATTGAAATACTACTACAGCAAATAGCCTGTGCACCTCTTCAATATGATTTCCTTAGACCTCAGGCAGAAGGAAATAATTCTGGCCTTTAACTGAGAATTGGAAGGTATAATGCTTCCAATTTAGAACAAACTTCTATGTCTGTTTGCCACATGTTTTTGTTTTTGTTTTTAAATAGCCATTTAATTTTGGTGGAATAGCTTTGTGGAGCTATTTGAGACCATTAATTCTCACAAATAAAATAAGATCCTGATATGTCATAGAACATGTTTAAAACATATAACATCTGAATTGTTTCTATAGTGAAAAGACATAGAGCCATGTATGAGCTGAGGCAAAACTTTTCCTAAGTCTAAGGATATTATGGCTATTTTATCTCTTTAGGTAAATTTACTCCTTTTCTACAAAACATACAGTGTTTCCTTCTGTAGTCCTAAGGGGGATATAAGGTATCTGATGGTGAAGTCTGTAAGGGAGGATGTGTTATTAATTAATTAGAAGACCATGTGAGGCTGTGATAGATATTTTTAGCTTTTATATGGATTATGTTTCTCCCCTTTTTCTCTTTCAAGAATTCTGTGTAGAGTGAAAAGAATTGTAGAATTTATAGCTTTATATATACATATGTATTTCAATGACCTGAAACTATAAATGCACTAGATTATAGAAACAAATATCTAAATTAATGAAAGACACTGGAAATAGCAGTTTGGTTACCATCACTGCAAGGGGGCCAGCTGTCATAATTTTGGCTCAGTTGGGTCTTTAACTTGGGGGGTCCTATTCATTATCTTTGGAATGCCAAATAATAAGTGATTCTCTGAGGATACCATCTAATAAAAATACCAACCAGACATGTTCTGTTATTTTTGCCTCTTCCTTCCTTACCAGTTCAAATCTCTAATTACTAACAGCAACTAAATTCAAGAATGTTTTTACCCTTTCAGCAGCTGGGAGCTTCTAATCTTTCCTGTTTGCAATCACAACCTAAACAATGGAAGAAGAGCTTATATTTTTAAGTAAGGTTATATTTTACAGTTGTTCAGAAAATTTAATGCTTGCCTCAACTGAAAGTTTCAGAAGAGCATATTGTGCTCTGACAGGTCTAGGAATTATCTTAGAGTGATACTTTGCTTGGACAATATTTTATAGTATCCAGCTTCTTTTCACTGGCAAATCCCTTGTCATTATTATTATTTCACACCAAGAGCCCATATCCTGCTACAAAGCACAGTAAGTAGTAGCGTATGTAAAAACAATTTATGTTGTGGAATTTATATCCTAAAATTCCTTCCCTTTGAGATATGTGAAATCTGAGCTCTGGAGCTTGATACTGTGACAGGTATGTGTGTGTGTGTGTGTGTGTGTGTGTGTGTGTGTGTGTGTGTTGGCAGCGGGGTGGCAGAAAGGCAGTGGAATAATTTGGAATGAAAAATATTCATGACAGTTAGGCTGATGGAAGTGAAGCTTTAAATTCTTGGGCATTTTGAGGTACCTTCCCTCTGCATTCAAACTTCTAGAGATTACCAAAAGTTTTTAGAGAAGAGATGATTTTTTATTTTCAGTTGCCAAGACAGTCTGAATGAGGCAGAAGCCCAATGGAACATTAGCAGATAGAATGTGAAGAAGGCATCTAAGCAGAAGCTGTATATCACATCTTGTGTTTTATTAAATGCTACATGGCATGAACATAATACTTGTTTCATTAAATGCTAAGCATGTTTCCCATGCAGAGAAATGTGCAGTCAAGCAGATATTTTAAATAGCTGTAGCATAAAAATATAAAAAGATTCAGTGTATCTATCTAGTCCAGAAACGTGGAGCTGTGGCTTACAGTGTGTGCTTCGAGTTGAACAAGGAGACGGTTCCCCGAGCTACACCACAAAATAAAATGCTTCCAAGGTTTTCATTTCAGAAAGCATGGTAAGCAAACACCTACTATCCCCTCCCCTTTTGCTAAATTATTACTTCATATTCCAAGCACCTGGAAAATTCCCAGGAGTTTAGTTGGAAGGGCTGTTTGCCCTTGTTTCCAACAATCCCTTGGAGCAAACTCTCTGGGCTTGAGAAACACCAATCCTGGAAGAAGCCAACTCTGCACCTCCACATCTGTGCCCACAGTCAAGCACAGATAGAAAAGAAACAACAATAAAACCGGGGGAGATTTGTGCCATTTGAAATCCATGGTCACCCATCTTAATGGGGGCTTTTAACACTTCATAGAAATTCTAATGAGATTTTTTGTTAGCTTGCTTCCCCACTCCCTGGAATGGCAATTTAAAACATTTTCCACTCAACTCACATCTGCAATTTGCTTTCTTCTTGTTCTTAGCAGATGTCTTACTTCACAGAAAATTTAAATAGCAACCATGAAAGCAAACCACCTCAACTTCCTGCCATCTTATCCACTAATCTACCTCAATTGCCCCCTTTGCTCTTCTCCTCCCCTCTAGTCACAAAGTAGGAAGTCTCCCTTCTCCAAGTTACCTCTCCTGGATTTACTCACCACAGCCACAGTCCTCAGAAGGGAAAGCTGGGCCCTAGCTGGCAAACCTCTCCAACAGATTTCAGCAGAAGCCTCCTCCATGGCACCCAGTCTTTTCTTGCCCTTCTAATGCATCCAAAGTGCAACCACAATGAACATGTAAAGCATAACTGGGGCTGTGTCTCTGGCCCTTGTTAAACCTTCTCTTGAGGGCTGAATTGTGTCCCTCTAGCAAAATTCATGTGTTGAAGCCCTCAACCCTAGTACCTCAAAATGTGACTGTATTTGGAGATGAGTTTTAAAAGTGGCACTTAAGTTCCAATGAGGTCATTGGGGTGGCCTCTAAGTCAATATGACTAGTGTCCTTATAAGAAGAGGAGAAGAAGACGAACAACAGGAGGACACAGACTCACATAGAGGAAAGACCATGTGAGGAAAGCCAAGGATAGAGGTCTCAGCAAAAAGACAACCCTGCTAACACCTTATCTTGGGCTTCTAGCCTGCAGAAATGTAAGAAAGTAAATGTCTTGGTTAAGATGCCCAGTCTGTGGCACTTTCTTATGGCAGTTCTGGCAAACTAATACACTTTCTGATGACTCTATCATCTCTGAGGCAAAGTCCATAAAATTTAATGTGGTTTCTAAACCTGAAGGTGATCTGGCTCACACTTGCCTCTCCCACTTCATCCTTGGCCACTCTCTGCCCCTCGCTCCACTCCAGCCACACTGGCTTTTGTGCAGTTCATTGAAGACGCTATTATCTTCCTCATTCTTAAAACTTCCTTATTCTTAAAACATTCCTCCTGGAATGTTCCTACCTGCTCATGATACTTACCTCGTCAGTATGCTCATCTTTCAAGTCTCAACTTAAATTCATGTCTGAGAGTAGCAACCCTAATTCCCAAAGACTAGGTTAGGTCCCCTGTAGTAATCTTCCATAGAATTCTATACTTCTACTCTGTAGCCCTTATCACTCCCCAGTCACATGGTCAAAATACGTCTTCTCACTAGATTGTAACTTCCATGGATTCAAGAACCATTTCTTTCTTGCACACTGCCCATTCTCAATGTGAGTGCGTGTATCTACTGTATATTTGATATTCGGTATATGTCTGAATGAAGCATCAGAATGAACAGGCTAACAACTGACAGGATCATGACTTATAGAAAAAAATAGGCAACGATAGAACTTTGGACCTGGTGTTAGTAAGATTTCCAATGATTAGCAAAATCCAATTAGGTGCATATTTGTTGCTGAAGTTAAAGTAGTGAAATAAGTACCTGTAGAAAAAAGTAGTGTTACTAATTCAACTCAGCTTATCAGAGACAAAAGTTACTTTTTATTCTGTCAGTCAAATATTTTAAATGTCCAGAATTTGTTGAGCTAGATATATATACTATGTCTAATTTATTTGGGGATATAGATGAAACAATTCTGTGAAGAACTGATTTTGCTTTTTCACCTGGAATTTCTTATCTTTACAGAAACAACCAGAATGTGTACAAAATTTGGGCACCATCATTAGAAAATATAGTGATGCATATCTTCCTGTCACTGGAGATTGGGTATGCTGCTGCTCTTTATCTCTGGTTTATACCAGAGAGGGGAAATGCTTCAAAAGAAGCCCTTTGCGGTACAGAATGTTTTCTTGAGGAGTACTATGGGGGGTGCTGATCTTATAGGAATCACTGGTATGCAAGTTGGTGGGGAGCACTGTTAGGGGCCATTTATTTCAGGGTGGTCCACAGTTGCTAGAAGAGGAACTTGTAGTATATGTATCTTGCTCTTGTGGTCAAGAGGAGGGAGGATGTGACAGTAACACCATGCTAATAGAAGCCTTTTATGGCACTTGTGTAGTAATAATGGTGCCATCTATTTGTGACTGGTATTTTTGATGGGGTTGACTGTTCCTGAGTGGGTTGGGGACAAAAAGAGTAATGTAGCTGGCCATCATTCGCACATTTATTTACATGTCAGGGCTTTTGTTCAGATTGTGACTGAAGCCTATTTGTAGAGTCAGGCATAATGAAGTAAACCTCATTGAGATTCACTTCAGGACATATCCAAACAAACAAGATCTTCATTCTGAGCCCATCCAAATGTCCGTAATTTGGTAAATTACTCATTCTATTTGAATGCATTAGTCATCATTTATGAATGTCACTGAAACTGAATGGACTTCCCTCAAAGCACTGTAGAACATTTCCATCATGCTACACATGGCTGTTTTTTCCAAGACACATTTTTCTCCCACGTTTATAATTTCTAACCCGTAAACCAAATAGGCATTTCGAAAAATAAAGAATCACGTCCAAGGGGCTAATGAGTTTTTATAAAATATGTTTTTTTAGATTTAAGCAGACTGAGGTCACATCACATATTAAAATGTATAAACCTTGATAATCTTCAGATTTAGTCAATGTTTATTAAGTACTTTTGGAATCTTAGTAACCTTCAACATAAACAGCTGTCAGTGAGAAGTAAAACAGGAAGCATCTTAAGAAAGACAATGTCTCAGTGGTTCATCTCTTTGAAAAAAAAAATTAAAAAAATATTTGGAGTGATGAAAGCTTTTTATTGAGTATATTGACTAATGGAAAAAGATTAAATTTTTTTTAAATAAAAAAAGGCCTTGTAAAGAAAACGTTTCTGATGCCTTGACATTTCATGTTCTCCTTAAAGTGAAAGAGTTTTTTAGTGAAACAGCAAAGAGAAATCTGACATTTTGCCATTCATCAAGTATTTACAGTGTTTCAAAGTCATACCAATTAAAAGGTACTATGCCAACACATATTACTTGCTGTATGTCAGCTCTAAGTCTTTACAACGTGTTGCAGATGCCTGATGAAGACAGCAGATTGCCAAGCTTACCATTGAATTTCTGGGTGCATTTATGTGATTCCCCCAAATCCTGGATGATACAGACCAAAGGGGTGTCCCGAGTTCTCTTTTCCATTATTTAAGAAGTGATAGAGGCAGTGGTGTGTATAAATTATTATTGCTCAAATGACTGGAATTCTTATGAATTTAGGAAGGGAACATTCTTCTCAGGAACTGATCTTTTTAACTGTTCTCTTGGAAAATTTCATAAACCAAGAGCTGAATTTTTTAAAGTTTATTTATGTATTTTGAGAGTGTGTGTGTGTGTGTGTGTGTGCGCGCGTGCATGCGTGCGCTCACGTGGGGGAGGGGCAGAGAGAGGGAGAGAGAGAATCCCAAGCAGGCTCTATGCTATCATCACAGAGCCTGACGCAGACCCCATCCCACAAGCCCCGAGATCATGACCTGAGTCCAGATCAAGAGTCAGGTGGTTAACTGATTGAGCCATCCAGGTGCCCCAAGAGCTGAATTCTTAAATGAAGTGTCAATAAGTTGTCACGGGTATACTAACCCGAAGATGGGCTTTTGTCCTTATTCTGTATCTCAGAACCTTCCCTATTGCTTTACAAGGGCACTCGTTTTTCTAAGGGGAATGAATGCAGGCTATTCTTTTAGAATCTCTTTGTGAAATGTTTTCTTTGATTCACTTATTATATTCCAGGCGCACATATGCTGTCCCCTCTCCCTGTGCATTCCATATATTTCAAATCTTTGAGGGTTTTCAATATAGGAAATATGTCTCCCTTGTAATAATTCAGACTTGAGGATGATTTGATTCATGATTATATGTATAGTTTGCATTTTTATTTAAGCATGTGTGTGTGTGTGTAGCAAGTATTTATTAATGTGCCATATTTCATCTTGAAATTGAAAGGCTAGATAATTCTTGGAAGGGATATTAAACTTCCTCATGCAAGCATTCTTAAACTCAAATGCTTCAAGGCTCCAGAGAGGAAAGGAAATGAATAAAATGATTGTGGGCAGAGTGGCTGAAGAACACTTGCCTTGTCTTAATGCACCAGGATCTACTCAGCTGCAGTTAAGTGCTGCCATGCGAGAATGGCCCCAAAGTTGTAAGATCATCTAGGTTTACACACATACTCCAAAATCTGGGTTTTCATTTGAAATCTTAAATATGTAAGTTTTGGTAACTAATTCTATTTAAAACACTGGGTGAGCTAAACAAGTAGGTTTCTGGGTGCCCAGTATGCCATTTCTCCTGGCAAACAGAATATCATATCTAGAAAGAAAATACTATACCATAATAGCTATGTAAAATGTCTATAAAGGAAATATCAAGGGGTATGTGGGTGGCTCAGTCCGTTAAGTGTCCGTCTCTTGATTTGGGCTCAGGTCATGATCTCACATTTCATGAGATGGAGTCCCATGTTGGGAGCACACATTCAGGGAAGTGATAGCAGAGAAGAGAGCTCTGCCATATAGCAGCAGGCAGTTGGAGAGAAAGGTCCTCAGCCTTGTTGACCTCGGGGCATATGGGGCAAATGAGGGCTGGGCATATGACCATTCAGCACTCTGTTAGTCCCAAAGCACTGGGGATCAGAGACACTGAATATCTGCTGATGCAGATTCAGCTCCCACAGTGCTGAAAAGCTGAGAATGAGGCCCTCTGCAGCACTATTCCTCATCTCTGTGTCCTTATCTCACTCCAGACCTCTCCCTCCACCCCACCTGTTAATAGCTCTGCTCTCACGAGATGCCCTTCTGGAGAGAAGAGACTTCATTCTTTCACACCAGAGGTTTCTCACTCAAATTTGTCTGTGTCCTAAGTTTTCTCCATCTCCCTGAGGCCTTGGGATTTTGGAAATAAACTCCAGAAGATTCTCCTTTTCTCGCCTGTTCACCCGGTCACATTCATCTCCGAAAAAATGAGCACACTGAATAGGCTGCTAGAATGGAAAGGAGGAAAAACTGAAAACACCAAGCCTTAAGAAAAAAGAAAAAAAAAACACCTGTTAGCATCTCAAAATATTTATCTTGCCACACAAAAATGTTTAAAGTTTTTTTTTTTTTAAATTTTTTTTTCAACGTTTATTTATTTTTGGGACAGAGAGAGACAGAGCATGAACGGGGGAGGGGCAGAGAGAGAGGGAGACACAGAATCGGAAACAGGCTCCAGGCTCTGAGCCATCAGCCCAGAGCCTGACGTGGGGCTCGAACTCACGGACCGCGAGATCGTGACCTGGCTGAAGTCGGATGCTTAACCGACTGCGCCACCCAGGCGCCCCTGTTTAAAGTTATTTTTAATTTTACTTGTGTTAATTTACAAATCGTATGTAGTGATCTTTTTTGCCAATGAAAGAAACTCACATATTCAAAATATAAAATTCTACCTGAATGGATGCACTTTCTCTGCCTTTCTTCCTCTTAACCCCTTTACAAAGGATGTGAATGTTTGCAGAGAGTCTTCAGTTTTGTTGTTCTTTCTTCTGCTTCTAAGGCAGAAGCACAGGAGAAATACATTTGAAAATAACTAACTTTAAGCATCATCTTCTATTTAGTGTATTACAAAGCATCAAGTGCTCTTAAACCAATGATCAATTAAGTCTGGTGATTTTAGTATCATACCAGGACTGATCATCTGATCGAGAAGAAGACACATTTTTTTTTCCAAAAGAGGACACATTTGGACCTATTACTTTTCTGGCAGGTAACTAGAAAGCTCCCTTTATGATGAAGAAGAAAAAGAAACGTAGAACTATTTGACTCCACTGTTTGTAAATTTGTGTCAGTTTTAAAAGAAGAATTCAATAAAATTCTCACCTTGGTTACTGTATCATCAAAGTCATCATACACATTTCTTTTACCTGCCAAAAAAAAAACCCTCTTAGGAGTTGTTGCCTTAATACACAAGGAGTTTTAAAAAACGAATAAATATCACTTGAGGAAAGTGCCTACTGATGCCTTTCAGAACACTATTGCATGACAGTGGGGAAACTAAAAGAACTTCTTTTTTTTTAAGTTGATTTATTTATTTTGAGAGAGATAGAGCAAGAGAAAGAGAGAATCTCAACCGGGCGCTGCACTCTCAGTGTGGAGCCTGATGCAGGGCTTGAACCCATGAACCGGGCGATCATGACCTCAGCTGAATCCAAGATCAGATGCTTAACTGACTGAGCCACCCAGGCGCCCCGAAATAACTTTGTTTTAAATGCTCATATGTTTGGTCGTTCTCACCCCTTTCAGACTCCCTGTTAACATCCAATGCCATCATGATCTGTTTAGCTTCCTCATCTACCATCTTAAAATACTACTTATTTCACATAATAAATTATTTGTATAGCTCATAGATATCAAGAACTTTTACATGCTGTATTGCATTGCATTATTTCAATTAACTATTACTCTATTCATGATAGTCAGCATCTATTATGACAGGTAATTATATACTGTATTTTTTTGACATAAGAAACAGATGACTAAGAGATCACAATAGACTTGAAGAAGCAGGATGTGTAAATATGGTTATAATAGGCTGTTATGTGTATTTTAGAAGATGTAAGCAGGCTTCTCTGACACATCATAAGACAGAGTTCAAGAAGGGTCCCCAGGAGAGATGGCCCTTTTGTTCAGCCTTCAAGATGGTGGTCATTATCCAGAACAAGTGAAGGTGTGGGACCAGCATGTGCTAAATTAGAAGAGTGATGGACCTACATGTATATCAGTATAACTAGAACACAGAGTGCAATGTGGAGAATGCTGCAAGAAAAGGTTTATAGGGAGTCAACTATGAAAAGCCTCATATTCAGGGTAATGGTTTTAGATTTGATTGCACTGTGAAATTAGAGGAGGAGCTTAACCAGTAGAATACTTACTCAGATTATCACAGTGGAAAACACGGTCTGGCTGCAGTGTAGAGATTGCATTGCAAATGGGTAAGAGTGTTGGGAGGCTGGCTGTGAGGGTTTGTTGCAATCCAGAATGAGGCCCGAGTGAGGCAGTGGCAACAGGGATGGAGAAATGGGTCAGAGTCAAGGACTATTGAAGAGGTAGAATGGTTTACATGACTCAGTGGTTTGAGGATGTGAAGAGTGAGAGATGAGATTCTAGGTTTCTGGCTTTGACAACAGGGTGAATAGTGGTGCCAAAAAGCAGCACGTGCTATTCAGAAGAGCATGAGATTTTACACAGAAGACAGTGAGGTTATTTTGACACATCTAATGTAAATACCTGTGGTTAACCCAAGATCAGACATACATACCTTGAGTGGTTGGGGCTTAGTTCAGATGTGAGTGAGAGATGAAGATCTGAGATTTACCAGATGTTAGTTGAATCTGTGGAAGAGGATGAGATAAATCAGGAAAATGTATACAAGATGGGCTAAAAAATATAGAACTGGGAAAACTTAACATTTAAGGAGTAGGCAGAGGAAATGGAGACTGCAGGTAAAGGATAGATAGAAATCCAGAAGATTAGAGCCCTAAAAATCAAGAAGTAAGGAGATTTCAGATAAAAGTGAGAGAAAGTAGTCACTGGCATCGAATTCTGCAGAGAGAGTGGGCAATGAAAGAATAATAAAGACTTATTGAGATTTAGCATACTGATGGTCGTTGGTGACTCTTGGGTGGTACTTTCAATGTGCAGTAGAGACAGTAGCCAGACTTTAGGAATTTGAGATTGATTGGGTTGTGAGGGGTCATTGAATATTGTTATCCAGGGAGTGTCTTGCATAAGAACTCCCAGGCAAGTAGGTAGGTGTGGCTAAGCATACGTACTTGGTTCACCTGGAGTCACGTGCCTTGGCAGAAGGTAGTATACACCCTAAGGAATGGGCAAATTTTCCTAGTTTTTACAAAGGTATTGGTGGGTGAGCTAAAGGCAGAGAGAAGATGTTGTTTTCCAATATTAACTATGAAGAGAAACAGGAAGATAAAATCTAGCAGGATGTAAGATTTGTTTGATTTTTAAAGATCAGCTAGACTTGAACATTGTTAAAGACTAGAAGTTAAGACATAGTAGAAACAGAGTTTATAAACAAGTAAAAAGAAAAAAACAAAACAAAACAGTGATACATAGAAGGCCCTGAGGAGGCAAAAGAGAATGAGATCTAGAGACAATTTTAAAAAATTAGATTTGGACAGAAGGAGAGATTTCTCTTTTACTAACAGGGAGAAAAGAAGATAAGAATGGGAGGAGATGCAGACAAGCTTCAGAGTGAAGAGAAATAGCAAATCAAACAAACAACAACAATACCCCACTAAAAGCAGGCAGAAGTAAAACAACAAACAGTAGCCAAAGGAAAAAAAAATTAGGAGTACTAAAAATGATACATTTGCTAAGTTGAAAAAAGTCAATAAACTACTTCAAACTAGACACAAAGTAATACTTGATAGATAACCCAGTCATTTGTCCAGAATGTAATGAAGCAGACAAAGAAATAACTTTAAAAAGAGAAAAGAGAAGCTAAGACACATGGAAGGTAGGGTGAAAAGGCCCACAGATGTTTACAAGAAATTCCAGAAGTTAACAAAAGGAATGCCGCATAAACAAGATTGAAGGAGGTAATGCATGGCAAGTTTCTAGAATTGAAAAAAGATATGAGCTCTACATTAAAAGGTTCATACCAACTGTCAAACAGTTCATTGAATAAAGAACAAATAATGATTGTAATAGATCAAAAGAAAGTCAAGGCTCCAAGAGGGAAGAGAGTTTACGTCTTGTAGCAGGTGGTATGATTTGCTTACAAATCTTTCCTCCCTATGCTTGCCGGTGTGGGTGGTGTATACTCCCTTGGCCCCCTGTATCTTGGACCTGGACAATGGAATATGGGTAGAATAACATGTATAAACTCTAAGCATAAAGCTCTCTTCAGTTTGAACTCTCTCATGAAGAGCATGTCCAAGATAGGCTATTGCTTCAGCCTAGTTCCTAGGATAAAGACAGGAGAAACACACCTGAACATAACGTAATCTTGGAACCAGTTAGGCCCATACAAGTCTGGCCAGTATCAGGTGAATTGCAATCACTGTACAGACCTGTATGTATGAAGTAAAAGAATGCTGTGTTATGTCACTGAGATTTTAAGGTTGTTTTATTATGTAATATTATTGAAGCAGAAACCTGACTGAGAAACCTACAAAGAAACAATAATTAAACTAACAATTTATTTCTCATTGAGATTAAAACTTAACTGAAGTTGAAGAGGTAGTGTCTTAAAAGTAATACAAAAATAAAACAGTCAACCTGGTATTTCTACCCAGCTAACTGTCTTCAAAATTGTATGTGAAATAGACACTTGCAAACATAAATAGGGTATGATTTATATAACTTATAGTTTTTTTAATGAAAAATTACTGAAGAATGTACTTCAGAATGTACCTAGAAAGAAGGAACAGCATACATTTGAAGTTATTCACCAATCAGTAAATTTAGAAACTAGTGATAAAGGTAATTGACTATAAAAATAAACATTTTTGTTTTTAAAAATGTATAATTCCAAACAATAATAAAAGAAATGTATGTATTTGTATGTAGATACATAATATGTAATGTATTATATATGTATTAGTTATTTTTTAATACGTAATTTGTAGCTTCTAAACTGTCAGAAGATTTTTTAAAAAGATTTAAAAAATAGGGTGCGGGGGTGGCTCAGTCAGTGAAGCGACAGACTTTGGCTCAGGTCATGATCTCACGGTTTGTGAGTTCGAGCCCCGTGTCGGGCTCTGTGCTGGCAGCTCAGAGCCTGGAGCCTGCTTAGGATTCTGTGTCTCCCTCTCTCTTTGCCCCTCCCCCACTTGAGCGCGCTCTCTCTCTCTCTCTCTCTCTCAATCTGTCTTTCAAAAATAAATAAACATTAAGAAATAAATTTTAAAAAGATTTAAAAAAGCATATAAAACAGGAAAAGGATGGTAGAAATAAAATCAAATGTACCAGTAATTTCAATAAATATAAATGGATTATATCTGTGACTAAAGAAAAGTCTATTAGAATTTCAAAATGAATAAAGAGACTGTTACATATTATTGTTGAGATATATTTAAACCATATGACTCAAATTGCTGAAAATAAAGAGATATAAAAAGATAAAGCATAAAATTCTAACCAAAGTTAAGTAGATAGAGCAATGTTAATACCAGACAAAATAAAATTTAAAGAAAAAGGGACTAATAGGCATAGCTAAGGATAGTAGATGCTTATAAATAAACTTCTGGCAAAAAAAAGGTAATTATTTGTGTTTGCATATAGCAATAAGACCTCAAATTAATACAAACTGGATAAAGTTTCAAGGGGAAACTGCCAAACAATAATTATAGCAATAGACTTTAACGTGTTGTAAGAACCAATAGATTGAACTGACAGAAATTTAGTAAGCCTATACAAGATTCAAACAATAAAATTAGGAATGGAATATATATTATTAGATTTCATATATATATATATATATATATATACACACACACACACACACACATATTTACATATATATATTATTTTTTCCAGCTCAAATGGACTCAAAAAACTGAACCTTTATAAGGCTACAAACTAAAAAATTTCTGGAGAATATTATAATATACAGACTAGTTTCTCTGACCACAATTTAATTAAATCAGAAATTAACATATAAAATGGCTAATTCCCTTATTCGATTCTTCTAAAAAAAGAAGAAAATAAAATTAAATAATTTATAGTTTAAAATATATCGCTGAAAATTAAAAAGTACGAACTAAAAGAAATTGAAAATATTATATAAAAATTGTGGGATGCACCTGTGGACCAGATAGTCCAACTGTGCCCTAAGTCCAAGCCTTAGAAATAGATTTATAACTTTAAGCTATGTTATTTAGAATCTAATAAAATTGGAAAATAAATTATTTAAGTATTGAAGTGCTAGGATCAACTCAAGAACTAGAACACAAAAAATAATAAAAATAAGTGTACAAATTATTAAAACAAACAAAAACCAACAATAATAGAACTTCTAGAAATGTTTCAAGAAAAAAAATGTGGTTTTTGAAAAGATGAACAAAACAGACAAAGCTATAGTAACACTGACATGAAAAAAGTATAAGAGCTACAACTATAGAGTGGATATTTTAATGTATTATATGATAAGTTTGTATTATTTTTTATTTTATTTTTTTAAGTAAATTGCTATGCCCAACCTGGAGTTCGAATTTACCACCTGGAGATGAAGAGTTACATGCTCTACCAACTGAGACAGTCAGTCACTCCTAAGATAAATATTTAAAATCAAGATAATTGCCCCAATAAATTAGCAAATGAATACAAAATAATTTTCTAGAAAAATACAAGTAAACAAAATTGAATAAGGAAAAAATAAAATCATTAGTTAAAAATTATTTATTTCAAAATAAACTAGTTTTAAGTTGTTTTAAAGATAAGTTTATCAAACTTAAAAGGAACAGACAACCCCTATACTATAAAACGTGCTTTTAAGAAAAAAATAGAGAAAATGCTGTCAAATTAATTTAATGTAGCCTTAACATGCACCCTAGACTAGGACAATATAAAAAAATTCAGTCTCATTATTGAACATACATGCAGAACTATTTAATAACTCATAATTCACAATTCAAATGTTTACAGGCCAGCAGGTGGATCAGATAAATGATTGAAGCAGCTTGGATGGGAATCAAAAAAGCAGTGTAAAAATAGGGACGTATAGGAAGACAGATAAACGTGAGCTTTTGAGAATCTTAGTTTTGTCAGACCGGCCAATTTTTTTTTAAAGGTGAATCTGGGAATTTATTTTTCTTTGTGTAATTTCCTGATTTTTAAATGTTGACAACGTATTCAGTTTTTGTTTCCTCACTTGTTGTGGGCCAACTACACATGTCCCTGGGCTAGATTTGGTTGGAGGGCCAGGAACAGCTCTGGTTGACTGTTTTCCAACTTTGCCATGAGGATCAGCAGGGAGGCTTGGAGAAGGATAGATACATCCATTTTCCTTGACTTCTCTTTGCTCAGGTGACCACCCAGAGCCTCCAGTTGTGGCTAGAGTCCAGTTTCCGACTGGGAGCCAGAGATGCTACTATTAGGTCAGTGCTGACTCCTGGCCCAATCACCGCTTACCGCTTTCCTCAAAGCTGTTTTGTCATCTTGTGTGGCCCACTTCTCTTTTTTTTTTTCACAACTTGACATTTCTGCCCAAATGTGTCTATCAGTGTTTAAGTCCAGTCCTAACTAAATATTCTTGCCAACATCTTGTAGATGTTCAGCCTTGGTTTTTGTAGAGGTCCGATGGGAAGGAGGTTGTTCTTTTCTTTTGGGGTAGGTATGGTCTGTCACTGACTTTTAACATTATTTTATGAGCTTTAAGGTAAAAACTAAAGTTTGCAAATATCTTTCTTTTTTTTTAAAATTTTTTTAACATTTATTTATTTTTGAGACAGAGACAGACAGAGCATGAACAGGGGAGGGGCAGAGAGAGAGGGAGACACAGAATCCGAAACAGGCTCCAGGCTCTGAGCGGTCAGCACAGAGCCCGACGCGGGGCTCGAACTCACGGACCGTGAGATCATGACCTGAGCCGAAGTCTGACGCTCAACAGACCAAGCCACCCAGGCGCCCCTGCAAAATATCTTTCTTCAAATAAGGATTATCTTTTTAAGAGAATACATGGCTAAAGACTTCCTGTAAATTGTTCTTTATCAAGAAAACCTGGCATTGTTTAATGCTGTGATGTCAACTCTGTAGTGAGAAAAACATATGAAACCAATATTCTGTTTCTTATTCAGTGATCGCTGTTCCATTATTGGTCTATTGCTATATGACCCAATGTTGTAGTTTTATTTAAAACATTTTGGTGAATTATTATTCTTTTTGTTTTTGTTATTCCTAGTAAGTTGCAATATTGACATATAAGCTTTCTCCACATTTGGAGTTGTGCCAGTAACATAATGCCAAGATCACAATCTGAAACAACTCAATATATTCTGTAATAACATAGGGGGCCCATCAGTAACTGTCTTCTGGATTGCCAGGAAATGCCAGCCTTTTTTTTTTTTTTAATACACAGGATATCAGTTACTTTTAAAGCAAACCTCTTGTTGCTAACTTTATTAATCAGATGATGTCAATACACAGAAAAGAAAGGAGAACAGAGGCACTTAGTTTAATCTTTCTGCCTTTAAACTTGTTTTGGCTGACACATTAAAATAATTGACACTAACGTGATAGTCAAAGGCCTCAATTATCTACTTTGTTTTCTCATTTGTGTATTTTACTTTGCCCATTGTGTTACACTCTGTGTCAGGAAATAGGATGGAAAGTACGGTTCTTATTCTAGGTATATTGCGGGAAATCTAGGGGATTCTGGTACATGCCTTCTTTTTTTTTTTACTATGAAAAGGAAAGGCTTCTTAAAAATTGTTTATCTGGCCAGTGCTTCTCCTCAGGTTTGATACTGTCTACACTCTGAAGCCTACCTACAGAATAAGACCTATATGAACTATGAACATTAATGGCTACAAATTAAACTTGAACAAGTGTATTTTCTATTTTATTTAGTATTCACAACCAAAAAAGGGCTATTTTTGATGACTACAATCAACTGCCTTCATGCCCAAGTCTAAGCTTCCTAAATCAGAAAGTGCCAGAAATTACACTTTGAACCTCCAAATAGTGTGAGTTGAACAGAAGTGTATTTTTGGATACCAAATGTGCTCTCATATCCTTCCAACTCTGCAAAATCAAACAAGCAGGAATTTCATTATCTGGGCGTTCAGCCTTTATCCCTCACAACTGGCCCTGTCTTCCTGTGACCCTGTTCCACTGCACCAGACAGAGCCATAACTGTTTCTCAGTGTTCATTTCCATCCCAGCACCACCCCCTTCACCCTCCTCCCTCTCCCTCTCCCTTTCCAGCAGCGAGATGCTTCAACAGAAGGGAGAGAAAACTCAAAGAATCCCCCTTTACTAACTAGAACTAAGATGAATTGTGTCAAGAGTTCAGAGCCCCGTTGTTGCTTTGGCATGAAATCACTGCCCTTGGTTTCTGCCAAGGCGGGTGTCAGCTGGTGAATTATAACACTGGCAGACAGGACTGAGATAAGCAAAAAATACAATGACAGCTGCTACACAGAACTATTCTTTCTGGCCTAGTGAATACAAAAATACATTGTGTAAATAAAGACAGACAGCTTCATTATGCAATTGTCTGCTACTGTGTCACTGCTAAAGAACAAGTATTGATTCTGAAAAATATATCCAGACTCTTCAAGCTAATATGGTCTTGTTCTTGGCATACATGGGGCATTAAGGAAAGTAACTCATATAATCTAACTTCCTAATGTTAGAGCTGAACCAATATGTAAATTTAGTACAAACAACTCTTTGCTTTAGGTATTTGAAATATAGCTTTTTTCAAAAGCCTATTTTGCATTCAAGTACAACCATATATATATATATATATATATATATATATATATATATATATACATATATGTGTGTGTGTGTGTATGTGTGTATATATATATATATATGGTTGTATATATATATGGCTGTACTTGAATATATATACATATATACATATGTGTGTGTGTATATATATATATATATATATATATATATATATTTAACAAGTAAAATCCCAGGGCTTTGACTAGGTTTTCATGAATTACAAAATCAAGTGGGTGTGTTACTCATAACAAAATACCATAAGGTAGATACAAAATTCCATAGAACAAAAGGCCATACTTTAAATACTGGGTGGCTTAAATAATAGAAATTTATTTCCCCATAGTTATGGATATTGGAGTGCTAGATCAAGGTCCGGGATGGTCAATCTTTTTCTGGTGTGAACTCTTCCTGGCTTGCAGATGGTATTCTCACTGTGTCCTCACATTGCAAAGAAAACAAAAATAAGCTCTCTAGTGTTTCTTCATATAAAACACTACTGCTATCTGATCAGGACCCCACCCTTATGACCCCATTTAACCTAATTACTTTTTAAGAAATTATCTCATTTCCAAATATAACCACAGTGAGGATTAGGGCTTCAACATATGAATTTGGGGCAGGGCCCAGGTATTCAATCCATAATAGTGCCTTTGGACCAACTTGAGTTTTGCTACAAATAAACTGCTTAATAAGCCTACTCATTTATCTTCTGGTTGGTAATTTCTAATGTACTAAATAGTATTTCCAGCAAGATACTATGTAGTGACTATCTTTTCTCATGTAAAACACAAGAAATTAAGGAGGAAAAGCAAGACGTGTATACATGCGATAGTTTTAGAGTACGGGTCATAGACATCAGTGGGTTCCCAAGACTGATTTAGCAAGGTCAGACCTATTTTCTGGACAATACTAAGTTTCTGTTTGCCTTTTCACGTGTTGACATTCACACTGAAAGTGCAAAAGTAATGGGAGCAAAACTGCTGGTACCTTAACATGAATCAAGGTGGTGATAGCAAACTCTGCTGGTATTCGTGGTATTACTTGCTATCCAGTGTCTCTGTCTCAATTTATGTCAAGGCACCAGCAATTTTGCGCCATCACTTTTGCACTATCAGTGTAAATACATGAGTGTGTGTTTGTGTGTGTGTGTGTATGTACACATCCATACATATATATTTGTTTATATACATATATATGTCAACTTCAGTGAAGATTGTCCTTGATTAAAAGGTGAAATTTATAACTTTTGTTAGAATTTTACCCTTAGGTACTCCTCTCTTTTATATTTTGTGGGTCAAAATAAAATGTATAAAGCCCATGCTGCATCCTGAAGTCTGATGGTTGATGGTAATCCTGAGGAAAAGCATCTGTGTGATTGAGTTGTAAGCTGAACTGGTCACTGTTTTTCATTAAACACCTTTTTACTTGAAAGAAACATGGACAAACAAATTATAGTTATTCAGACTTGGGTATTTGGCAGACATTTTCTTGAAAACTAATGAAGTCACTAATGAAGCATGTCATTTCAAGGAAAACAACTGACAGAATTTGTTTCCAATGATAAAATTCAAGCTTTCGAGGGAAAATTAAAATTTTGGAAAAGTTCTTATTTACCAGTATAGCTTAAAAGTACTTAAAAGGGTTCAGTGATATTAACAGATGCATTTCTTTTTTTTCCTTTTTTTTATCTCATGTAAAAAAGTGTGTCTGCATTTAGAAGCTGCATAATTCAGTGAGCCAATATTTTCTATATGGTCAATGCTTCATGTTACAGAATCATTTATGAATAAAGGAGTCATTCAGCATGCAGTGTAGACCAATGGATTTCAAACTAAGTATAAAACATTCCCCGATACAGTTTCAAATTCCTCCGGGCTAACCTTCAAGGAACCACCTTTTGATTGAGGTTTTGGTATAATATCAAAGGGGAAAATATATAAAATCTACGAAAACTAATGACGTGCTCTTCACTTATCTATCCACGTGTTGGTATGAAGCTGGATTTTCTTTGTGTACTCTAACCAAAAAAATATTTTTGATGGATTGAGCAGAAGCTGATATGAGAATCCAGGCGTCTTTTCTTAAGCCAGTTTTTTAGGGAGATTTGGCAAACATGGAAAAATGTCACTCTTCTAGTAACATTTTTTGTTGTTTTGAAAATAAAGTTATATTTTGGTAAAAATCTGTTAAATTTTCAGTTTCATAATAAACTTTGAGAAAGCCCACATAAACAAAACTTCTTTGGGGTCCTTGATACATTTTAATGGTGTGAAGGGTCCTGAAACCAAAACAGTGTGAGAACCACTGGTGTAGTAGAAAAAGAAGAACATTTGACAACTGGAAAACTTTTTTTTTTTTTCATGTAACTTCTGCTAGTTATTTTGTGAATGGGGCAAGGTATATAATTTTGAGCTGTAGTTAACATCTTTTCTAAAATAGAGATAATAAGGTGTACTTCACATAGATTTTAAGGGATTTATTGAATGAGATCTTGAATATGAAAACATTTCATACACTGTAACGTGCTAAGCATTTCAGTTGCTGTGTTGATGTTGCCCCTAGCGTAGATTTGTAGAACTGGCAGGATATTAAAAGCATGCAGATTTTTCCATTATCTCTTTATTCTGGATTTGCCCCTCTTTTTTTTTTTTTTTTAATTTTTTTTTCCAACGTTTATTTATTTTTGGGACAGAGAGAGACAGAGCATGAACGGGGGAGGGGCAGAGAGAGAGGGAGACACAGAATCGGAAACAGGCTCCAGGCTCTGAGCCATCAGCCCAGAGCCTGACGCGGGGCTCGAACTCACGGACCGCGAGATCGTGACCTGGCTGAAGTCGGAGGCTTAACCGACTGCGCCACCCAGGCGCCCCTGGATTTGCCCCTCTTAATCCTGCTCATCATCAACAACAAAACAAAGGTGATGCACGTGACTCTTTTATTCAAGGCTGTCTTCAACACAACCCCGAGTTACCTGTCCCCAGTCCCTTCCACAAGGACTGTCGGTGACCAGCACTCAGAGAGGCCAAAGGAGTTCTGCTTGCAGGCCCCACACTGGGCTTTCTGCTCATGCTGTTCTCTCTCTCTGCCTGGGATGGTCCACAGAGCTCCTCCATCTTCACCACTTGCCTCAAAATCCTTCTGAAGCCATTCCTGCCACTCTTGCTTCCTCAATTTGAAAATGATTTTCTCACTTTTTGATTCTGTCTATTCGTTTAGCCTCTTTATAGGTACTTGCCTCTGTGTTATTTCAGCTCAGGCCACATCTCTTGGATCATGATTCTCATCAAAAGGAATTTGTTAAGCTCACCACTGTTCTTCTAGGCAACAGTATTGCTCATAGGAGGTATTTACTAAATTTGCTTTGAGTAGACTTGAACATGCCAAAGGCTTTTTAATATGGTGGAGAATAATTTGTTTATAAGGAACAAGGTGGCGTTTGAGGCTCAAATTCTTTTGAAGTCTGAAAACAATTCTCTGAGCGTGTATTGTAGAGGGAACATCAAAAAATTATTTGTGATTTTCTTAGTGAAGCAGGTAAATATTGCTTCCCTCACAACCTTCTGTCACTGGTGATACGTAGGTCATACAGGGCTTTGTAGCACACCTATAATATTCCATGGGCCAATTTAATGAGTTGATTCAGTAAATTGAACTGAAAAAAAAAATCATTCAAACTGTTCGCACTCCATTTCGGAAACTTTATTTTCCTTTTGTTTTCTGTTTTTTACTTTTCAGGAATCGATTTGCTTCTGTAGAGATTATTCAATTATTTTTCTCGGGTCTTAAAGGATCCCTGACCTTTAACTGATGTTTGAAGATAGCCATTGGGATTCCCTGTCCCTCTTCATAAACTACAGGATTAATGCAGAGTAGTGCTGACGAACAGGGCTTTTTACAGTAATGAAAACGTTCTCCATCTGTGGTGTCGAGCACAATAGCTGCTAGCCACAAGTGGATTTTCAGCACATGAAATGTGGCTAGTGGAAAGGAACTCAGTTTTAATTTATTTTTGGTTTAATAACTCTAAGTGGTTGGTGTCGCTAGATTTGACAGTGACGATGTGGACTACGAGTCACAAACTTTTGCCTTCCTGGGACAGTTGGCCCATTAAATGGTAAATCGAGGGAAATAATCTAAACGTAACAAAATTTACCCTTTTTTTTTCCCCAAGAAGCACAAAACCGGAAATGTCTTTTAGTCTTTAAACTGAAGGAACAGGGAAGAGGAATTTATGGTGAGAGAAACAATAGAGACCATAGAAACACAAAAACAAATATGCAAAATTGCCAGTATACACTTAAACTAAAAACTGAGGGGAAGGAAAGAGTAGACAGGACCCTCTGGGAATTCTGAGACGTTAATTAGATAAACTTACATTATACCCTCGTTTCATTTGGATTTTGTCTTCAGATTATTATCACCTCTGACTTCACCCTTTTATGTTCTTATCATTCTATGCTTGTTGATCACGATTTTAATTGTTTTCTTTCATCAAACTTGAAGGGGACCGATGTTCCCTAAGATAATTCTAGAATTTCACTAAGATGAAATGAATTCACTGTGTTGACACAGTAATGTCTAGAAAAGTATTAACCTGAGGGATTCATAAAAGTGAGTTAAGAGCGGGTGTGGATATGCATTTATTTAGAAGATTGAATACAGGAAGAAGTAGAAAAAATAATATTCTTATTAACTGAGAAAGAGAAAAAAATCCTGTTTTAAGTTTATAAGAAATGTGAACATCTATTAGACAATCTGCTACTTCTCTGATTCCCTAATTTCTTTATTAAATGATCTATGAAGCTGTAAAGTTTAAGGTGTTGACAATTGGCAAACATGTTAGTGAAGGTCATTAGGTTCCATAAAGAAAAGTTAATAGTATTCGCTGCTTTGTAATCTCTAGACTGTGAATACTATTGATTCAGCTACATCTGCTAAGGCAGGTGGTAGGCCTAATGACCACCAGTAAATCAAATCCACAACATTACTATAACAACTGATAATGTTCTTGAAGACCACCACTAAAGTCAAGAAAGCAGTGAATTAGAAGTGTTGAGCACCATCTCAACTAAGCAAACCATGTTTGAGAATAGAATAAACTTAATTTACTCTCTATTTGTAAGAGTACTCCTCATGTTCAACACTCCCCAAACCCTTTGAGCAGTAATAATCTACAATATTGCCATAATTTCCCTAGTATTTAAAAAAAATAAACTCAGTAAAAAGGATCCTTGAAGTAAGTGAGTTTCAACATATAGTAAGTCTAAAAAAGGCAGTGTTTATTAAAACGTACAGCCCAGAAAATTGTGAAATCAGTTTAGGAGATCTCAATAGCAGTATTTATCTGCTGAAACAAAATAGGATGGGTAGACTGGAGTGCATTTCATATAACAAAGGTAAATATTTTATTGTCAAATTCTGTTTCATTTAGATAAATATATATTTATCTGTATTTTGGTTATCTTGTGTAATGTTTTCTGTTGTAGTTTACCTTGCTGTTCTAAATGAATATACTGTTGATTTAGCACTAGTTAAAAATAAGGCTAAACTTTCTATGCACAGAAGCACAAATTTTTTTCTTTAGCAATGGACAAAAATTTTTACCATTTATGGAAATATTCTTGTTGACATTTTGGGGTTAAAAAGATAGCAAATTATGAGAACTTAATTAAAAATATAAATATATGGGAAATCTGAGTATATCATTGGGTTTCTGGAATTAAGTGGTGCTGGGCACTCTGGGTTCTTTTAGTCTTGAAATACATGCCACTAATTTCTGCAGAATTTTCTGGAATTACTTCTTTGGTAATTTCCTTCCCTCTATTTCTTTTATTCTTCTTTTATGGAACTTTTATTTTGATGTACTCCTAATGGACTAATCAGCTAATTTCTCATCTATTATTTTCTATTGATGTTTCATTGTGGTTTGCTCTATCTCCTGGAAAACTTCCTCATCTTTACATTCCAAACCTTCAATTGGGTGTTTTATTTCTTCTACTATCCTTTTAATGTCCAAGAGCACCTCACTCCCACTTTTTTAATATTTCTTTTCAGTGACCCTATACCTCTGAACTGTGAATTTCACAAGAATGTCTTAGTGTCTTCCCCCACCTCCTTAGGTGGGACAGGATGATTACAACTGACTGCAGTCGAGTATTTCCCTTTCCCTAGGCCAATTAGTCTCTGATGTGGGATAGGATCTGGTTAGTTAGTTTCTCCTGAGGGCAGGCCTTAAGAAGAACAGAGTGCTCTGGCAAGGTTCCCAGTCTGTCTGCTGGAAGCTGGAGGTGATTTTTTTTTTTTTCATCACTAATTCCTGTGAGCCCTCCTTGAGCTCCCAGGGGTAAAACTCACAAAACTATGGAGGGAGGGTCCCTCATGACTGAATTCCCCCGGAGTTTTGAGCTCTCATTTAAAATATCACTTTATAGAGCATCCATAGGGATTATGATATGAAATAAGCTTCCTCGTGAATATTGGTGATGAATGAACATTTTCTCCAAAGCAGTAGTAATGTTGGGTGACCATAGTTTGTAATGATTAAGATATAGCTTTTGCATTGTATTGGTAAAGGATCCTTAAGGAAAAAACAATAGTCATCTGGGCTTGTAATCTAGGGCAACATTTATAAAAGCGATCAGGTATGTAATACGTGCTGCACATATACGAACCTACTCACGTGCCAAAGTCTCATTTAATGCTTACAAGTAGCCACATCAAGGAGGGATTGACTCCTTCCACAGATGAGACAGCTAAGGATAACTGAGGTTTTAAGCATTTGCCTAAAGTCAGTTGAGTAGTACTGAGACTGAAATGCAAGCAATCTAATTAGAGTGTTCATTCAATGAATTTTTTTTTAAATACAGAATGAAAATATTACCGTTCTCTATTTAAACAAATGGCATCATGATGCCAACTCAGTGTTAAGATATTTATAGCTCTTTGATTACCATTTAGAGCTTTATGATGTTTGAAGTGATCTCGTATTAGGAATAGATTTTTCTGAAGACATTTGACAGTCAAAGATAATGCTGAGAACAAATAGTAAGAAGCTTTTGTTAGAGTATGAGTATTTAAAAAGTGTTGAACACTTTGAACAGTGTTCTAGTTATTTTTCTTGACCCCCCCAAAAAAGTCAATGATCTTATAACATCAGTAATAATTATTTCTACTCTTTAAAATATATGGTTTACCTCAACACCTGGATTTTTGCTGTTGGGACAAATGTTAAATATATTTGTAGGACAAACTGCAGGTATATAATGAATTAAAATGGCTTCTTAAGACCATGGGGGTGGGGAAGGAAAAAAAAGGAAAAAAAAAAGAAAAAAAAGAAAAAAAAAGAAAAAAAGGAAAAGAAATAAAAAGTTAGAAAGGGAGGGAGCCAAACCATAAGAGACTCTTAAAAACTGAAAACAATCTGAGGGTTGATGGGGGGTGGGAGGGAGGGGAGGGTGGGTGATGGGTATTGAGGAGGGCACCTGTTGGGATGAGCACTGGGCGTTGTATGGAAACCAATTGGACAATAAATTTCATATTAAAAAAAATAAAATAGGGGCGCCTGGGTGCCTCAGTTGGTTAAGCCGCCGACTTGGGCTCAGGTCATGATCTTGTGGTCCATGAGTTCGAGCCCCGCGTCAGGCTCTGTGTTCACAGCTCAGAGCCTGGAGCCTGTTTCAGATTCTGTGTCTCCCTCTCTCTGACCCTCCCCCATTCATGCTCTGTCTCTCTCTGTCTCAAAAATAAATAAACGTTAAAAAAATTAAAAATAAAATAAAATAAAATAAAATAAAATAAAATAAAATAAAATGGCTTCTTAAACCAAGTGCACTCTTAATACAAAGCTTTATATCTAATACAACAAAAACTTAAAATTTAGGCTTCTTTTCTCAATGGTCATTTCATATTCAAATGTTTACTATTTCACAGAATTTCTAGACAAATAGTTTCATTTGTTTTTGTTGTGTTTAGGGAAAGAATTGGCCCCTGGCTAGCTAAGACTGGTGGAATAAAATCATATCCCATTAAAAGAGGGTGTTCCTTTAATACTTTCAGAAATGCATTTTACAATTAAAAATAAATTGGTAAAATGGTGGTGAAACCATTTTGAGAATATGGACAAAAAAGAATACATAATTTGGTAGAGAATTTTTTTAAATGTCAGAATTATATACTTTCAAACTAGTTTTTCAATAAAGAAAAGGAATTCCCTTCTGAAGCATAAAACAAAATGTCTATTAACAGCACCTCATAGGATTGCTTTTTTGCAATGTCTGTTTTATGGCAGTGAGAGATAAAAATGAATGTTCTTGGATTCTTTCATCTTGTTGTTCATAGCAAAATCGGGTGCTGTGTATGCGTGGCGTTTTTACTATGCCAGTATCTCAGACTCTCCATAAAGTGAGTTTATTATAAAGCATATATATCTTCTTCTAACTAAATTGGAGAGAAGAGATGTAATCACCTCGTGTATTTTATTGCTATTGTAGTCTCACGTGATCACTCAATGTGGAATGTAGTTCACATGAGGACTTCATATAATTCCTTCCAAATTTATTCATTTCGTTTTGCTCTGGAATTCACAATGCCAGGGCTATTATTCTAAAATATCTTTACCGCATTTTATTCCCAATCCATCTCCAATTTTATATCCTTCTCAATCTCTTCATAAAATAAAACCAAAACAAAGCAAATAGCTAAAGAAGAGCATAACTTGCAAGTGTTTTTTGTTGTAATAAATGAATTGTTTTACTGTCAATTTTAAGGATATCCAAACAATAGTAACAATAAGCTAAGTGATCAATATGCTGCAATTACATCTGTTCTGTGCTATACTTTATCAACAAGCAAACAGGGTCAGAGTCTACAAGTCTTTGCTTCCAGTATTTACTAGTATCTTAAAACCAGTTCATGTTCAGCTAGATTGTGTCCAAATATATTCAGTTTATACTAAGTCTGTATTTTAGAATGGAAGAGCTGGAAAGGCTGTGCATTTCAAAATTATGCTAGTGGTGGTTGAAGACGTGTGTTGTGACTCACTCAAGGGCTCTCATCTGTGTGGCAGATATAAATGTCAGCCTAGGGTTCCAAATTCCCAGTATTCTTGCTTATATCATAGTGCCTTCACTAGAATGTCGGGTATATATTAACATGTACACATTCATGCCCTACAATGTGTATAAATATACTTTGTGCTTCTCTGTGTCTGTAAACCTATGCATGTTGGTGCAAAATCAAGCAAATGGTTAAATCGGAGAATGGGGAGGCATGGAATTTAACCAGGATTTTTTAAGGTAAAAAAGCAAGGACATACATGACAAGTGAAATGTATTTTAAGCCATGAAGGTCATTATGAGCCCATGTTCTGTCAACAACAATTTTGAACAAGCTTCAAGGAAAGTATATCCCCAGGAAATGCTGGTAAATTGAAAAGCTTAGGCTAGAGATGAACAAAATACGGTGTTTACATTAAAAAGTTGGTTCAATGTCATCTTTGATAAAAAACTTTGGAATTATGTGTTTTTCTTCAAACTAATGGTTGACATAATTTCTATTGCTGTGTTGAACAACGAATGTAAAAAAAAATATTTATGTGAACTATAAGAACCACTACTTAGATGGGTGCCTGGTTGGCTCAGTCAGTTAAATGTCTGACTTCAGCTCAGGTCATGATCTCGCGGTCCGTGAGTTCGAGCCCCGCATCGGGCTCTGTGCTGACCGCTCAGAGCCTGGAGCCTGTTTCAGATTCTGTGTCTCCCTCTCAGTCTGCCACTCTGCCACTCATGCTCTCTCTCTCTCTCTGTCTCCAAAAAAAAAAAAAAAAGGAATCACTGCTAGAAAATATAAAGATGTGTATGTTTTATTGTTTTTCTTTTCTCAAGAGACATCTGCTTAAATAATTCATTAGTACTCCGTTTTTTTTCTAATGTTTGTTTATTTTTTTCAACGTTTATTTATTTTTAAGACAGAGAGAGACAGCATGAATGGGGGAGGGGCAGAGAGAGAGGGAGACACAGAATCAGAAGCAGGCTCCAGGCTCTGAGCCATCAGCCCAGAGCCTGACGTGGGGCTCGAACTCACGGACCGCGAGATCGTGACCTGGCTGAAGTCGGACGCTTAACCGACTGCGCCACCCAGGCGCCCCCTATTTGTTTATTTTTGAGAGAGAGCACATGTTGGGCACGCGGGCACGCGCACAGTGGGGGAGGGGCAGAGAACAAAGGAGACAGAGAATCCCAAACAGGTTCTACACTGTCAGCTCAGAGCCCCACACCTGTTCAAACCCACAAACCGTGAGATCATGACCTGGTTCCAGGTCAGATGCTTCAACTGATTGAGCCACCCAGGTGCCCCACCTGGGCCCTTTTTACTCTTACCTAGGAATATGTCTTATTGTCTGAAACACCATAACATTGCTTTTTTCTAATTTACATGTATGTGTTAAATACACATTTAACCTATATCTTGTATCTTTCTCCCCGTATCTATTATTAGAGCAACAACTTCTTTCCACGGCACTTTTCGTTTGAAAATGTTAAATAGCAAAAGTGCTAAAAGTGCTAGAAAATACTAACAAAGATGTCTCCAGGACCTTCAAATTGATCATTTTTCTGTAAGTGATGTGAAAACTATTTTAAACTGCAAATTAGTAGACCAAGGGCACAATATGATAATCAATGAATTCTATAAATTTCAGGACCCTTGTATCCATCATAGGTACTGAACTTGAAAATAACCAAAATTTTACTTTTCCACGTTTTGTTTTTTAAGATAATCAAAGCTATTAAACCATCCCCATCCAGAGAGAAGGACGATTTTGCAGATTAGGCATTGTTTGTGTTGCTATTATTTAGAGAGGTGGTGGGAAGTTCCTTGCCCAATTCCTGCTTCCTCAGGGTCCCAAGTAGTTATTGTTTCCTCTGGACACAAATATTCTGAAGGTCTGCTCTGTTGCCTTGTGTGTGCCTCAGAGGAAGGGAGGGGACCCTCTTTCACTCCCTGATTGTACAAATGACTGAGATGGCAGAACATGTGGAAGAAAGCCATGTGCCAGACAGCCTGCTTACCTACATGAGGAAGCTCTTTCCAACTGCTGGACTTTGCTGTCTCTCCACACTGTAAATACATCTCAAATTCTTGCAAAACATAACCCCAATTGTTTAAAAACTTGCAACCAATTATTTTTTTCCCAAATCTAAGCTTGTTCTCTAAAGAGTATAGATTTTTTTTTTTAATTCTAAAATAAACTGATCATGTAAAATGCTTGGTAGGAAGCAACAAATGGCAGAGAACATTTCTTTTTTTCTTAGAAACTATATTATAGTTGACATTTATAATTTTTAAATCATCTAAGAATAAATCAAAAGGGATTGTTTTCTGATGGGATCCCACCACGTTTATTATTCTCAGAGCAATTTGTAACCTGGTATATAGGTAAAGTGTTTCTTTTTATAACACTTATCTGAAGGACTAGAAGCAGTGGCTGATTTTTGTCCTTCTTTCGATATAGTAAGCTTTTATTGAACTCTTACTATGTGCTAGGCACTATTCTGAGTGCTAAGAATGAATATTTAGGAAACCCTGGCCTCTCAAAGCTTTCTAATACAAGAGACAAACACTTACACACTAATAATATAGGTATAATTAGGTATAAAATAAGAAATATACCTATAATATAGGTATAATATAGGTATAAAATAAGAAATAATCAATCAGTGGAATAAATGCAAGGACACAGAAGGCACAGAGCAGCCCAGAGGAGAAAGAGGTGAAAATGGATAGTCCAGGAAGGCTTCCTAAGGTTGACGTGTCTGAGTAGGTTTTTGATAGTTCAATATTGACTTATCCAACAGAGAAAGGCTGGTGAGGCAGAGGGACCAAGCAGAGAGATGGTTTTATGGGTTGAATAGTGTCCCTGATATCTCAGAATGTGGCCTTATTTAGATCTTTCCCAAGATCAGGTTTTTACCAAGTTAGAACGAGGTTATTAGGGTATAGCCTACTATAACACAGCTGGTGTCCTTATAAAAAGGGGAAATTTGGAGACAGAATGGCCCACAAAGGAGAATACCATGTGAACATCAAGGAGAGATCAGAGTGATTCATTAAAATTCTCCCTCACAACCCTCAGAAGGAGCCAACCCCAGCAACTCCTTGACCCTGGACTTTCTAATCTCTAGGACAATGAGGATATATGTTTCCATTGTTCAAACCACCCAGTGTGTGTACCTTGCTATGGCGGCTCTAGCTGACTCATACAGACTGGTGAAGTGTTGGTGGTAGGGAGGAAAAACGAGTTAGTTGTTTGAGGCACTACCAGTAGTTCTGAATGGTAGGCTCATAAAAGCTACCTAGCTTTTTTTTTTTTTTTTTTTTTTTTATGAGCCTCTGGCTGAATACCTAGACATGAGGTTCTGTCAGTTAATAGCAGTGGTTTCCAGTGGGCTATATCTAGGAGTTGGACTTCATCAAACAGAAAATGGGGAATCATTCAGGAATCTTAATTAATAGAGTGAGGTCCCCATATGTCACCATATTTTGTTAAAAAAAAAAAAAAAGACCCATCTGGCAGCAGTGTGAATGCTATTTGGGGAAAAAAGAGTAGTGGGAGATATTGTAGGTCTCCTTGGCCACACTGACCGGACTCTAGTGATGCTTGGGTATTTTAAAGGTGTCTTCAGGGCAAATTGCTGATGGTACCAAAAAGACTATCTTGCAGAGACCCAAACATCAAACCAAACCAGTGGGAAGTTCATTCACATTTGTATTCTCCACATTAACTAAAATCAAAAAACAAGGTTGCCTGAGTCTTATACTCTGTGGAAAATACTTACTGGATAGGGATTTTACTTGACTTGTGAGGAATAGACTCCATGTAATAAGGTGCATTTTGCTAATCGCAGGCTCTCACATACTAATGGGACAAGCTCCCAAAGGGCTGGGGCTAACTACTGTCTTTTATTGGCTCCTTATTAAGTAGCCTGCAGTGTAGATAATCATTTTCACTGAGTCTGACATGCAGCTTAGTTGGACCAGCCTGGAGAAAATCTTAGGTTGAAAGCCAAAGTCTTAGAAGTGAAAATTACCAAGCTGAGAGTACATTGAGCCAGTTGGTCTATTCAGTACCATCTTAGTGTTTGACAATATTATAAAGGAGCATGACTGAAAATAAAAACAACTCTAAAAATACATTTATGTGTGCTTGGCAAATTAGTACTTGTAGTATGACTGTTTAAATACCTCTTTGTGTTTCATTATTATTATTACTATTATTTTGGCATAGGCTTAGTGCATATGACAGTATATTGACATTTTCATCAGCAGGGTCACTGAACATCTGTGCAGAGCCTTACGCGTTGGCGATCACAAAATTTCTGGTCCTATAATCACTTATTATTTATATAAATGCATTTATTTCTCTAGTTTTTAAAGTCTATTTATTTATTTTGAGAGAGAGAGAGAGAGAAAGAGAGAGCGAGCACACACGGGGGAGGGTAGAGGGCCAAAATCAAGGGTCAGACCCTTAACCAACTGAGCCACCTAGGGGCCCCTACATAAATATATTTATATATTTATAATTCTTATATGTTTATTTAATCATGTCCTACATATTTCTCAGAAGACAACTCCCCTCTTAGCCTGCCGATGGCTTCTCTGGCAACAGAAATAAGATCAGATTATCACGTAAATTATGGAGATGGGAAGATTTCCGAGGAGTTTACTATGCAAAAAAGTATATAATACAGAAGTTAAATCCGTGTAATAATAACCAAGCTAAATTGTCCCTTGTGTGTAAAATAGTATTTCTCCAAAGTATTTTAAGGAGTGAAATAGCTGTCAGAAAGAACAACCATGGATGTCAGCTAATAATAACAATTTCCAGCATTTACTGAGTCCTTATCATGTACCAGCGATTTTACCACATATTTTATTTGTCTTATTTTAACTCTCACAACACTATATGAGATTGCTATTATCCTTATTTCATGTGGGGAAATAGTCTAGAAAGATTTAGCAAATTACGTAACAACTTCAGTAAATGGTGAAGCTGATTTTTCATGAGGAGAAACAATCATGAGGCAAAAAGCCATGTCAAGTGCTCGTAGGAAATGGCACGTGGGTATTTGTATGTGTATATGGGGGGTTGGGGTTTGCACGTGTATGTGTGTGGTGTGTATGCACGTGTTTATATTTGTGGTATGTGAATGTGTGGGGTGTGTTTGTTGCATGTTGGAGTCCAGGGCTGAGGGAGGACAGAGGAGGGTGTCCTCTTCTTTATGGAGCCTGTGTTGGTGTGACCCATCCTTGTAATGAGGGTAATATGATTTACTTTGTATGTGAGGAAATACGTCAGTATTTACTAGACTGTCTGAAATGAGTTGTAGTTTGAAAAACCAGCTTATTTGTGATCATAAGTGTATGTTCCATAGGCCCTTTCTTTTTTGTTCATACTTGCCATTCCCACAGGGACAAACACATGTCATCTATGACTTTATATAAGGCCATATACCAAATGACTCAATTCCGTGTTGTTTGTTTGCTTATTTATTTATTTTTGAGAGAGAGAGAGAGAGAGAGAGATTTGGGAGAGGGGCAGAGAGGGAAGAAGAGAAAGAATCCCAAGCAGGCTCCTTGCTCTCAACACAGAGCCCTATGAAGGGCTCAGTCCCACAAACCATGAAATTATGACCTGAGCTGAAATCAAGAGTCAGAGGCTCAACTAACTGAGCTACCCCGGTGCCCTCCAAATGATTCAATTCTTAAAAGCCTCATGAGGAACTTCCTCAGAAACTGAACAAGAATGCCCACCTTAAAATGAAACATGTTTGGGGTGCCTATCTGGCTCAGTCGGAAAAGCATGCACCTCTTGATCTTGGAGTGGTGAGTTCCAGCCCCATGTTGGGGATAGAAATTGCTTCACAAATAAAAGTGAAGTAAAATCAATAAGATAAAATAAAGCATATTTGGGAACACTTTATGGAACTGCAGAAGGTACCTAATTATGTGCCTAGAGGCACGGCTTTTAACTGTGACTGCGTAATATGTACGTTTAGTTGTTAGCTTCTACTTGCGGGATTGATTTATTCGAAGAGGGGCGACAAGACTCCAGCTTTGGGGAAGACATTGTTTTCAGCCAGTCTCCAGGTTTTGCAAATGCGTAGGCTCCTGGTTGCAAAATCCCTCCCCCTAAACAAGCCCATGTTGGTAGTTCAACACCTCTCCATTTGTGATGGAGGTTTCTTTTTCCCTCAACTTCAGTCATACTGAAACTTACACTTCTAGTTTTTGGTCTCCCTTTATCCAGATGGCACCTTTGGCAGGATTCAACTTATTATATACGAATATTAAAAATATTGCAAATATTAAATGTCAGATATGGAACACAAATATTAAACTTCACAATAAAAGACTAGAAATCTATTTTCACTCTTTAGACTTTCCATGACCTTGAAAGATGTCTGCCAGTTGGCAGCGGCAGCTTCACAGAATCAAGCTGTTGACCTCAGCTGTGCCTTTCCAAGAACTCAAAGGGTAACAGAGCTCTTAAATGGGAGTGGGACTGCTCCATGTAAACATTTTGTTTTTAATTCCCTCACACCTGCTACTGGACCCAGGGAGGAGGTTTGCAAACACAGAGAGATACAGTGAGATACGCTTAGGTCAGGGCTACAAAAACAGGCACTGTTTGTTTGTTTTGCAATAACAAAAAATGGCCACTTCCTCTCTGAAGAGCAGTGATAAGCACTCCTGAGGTGTGTTTGGCTCTTAGTGAAATTAATCTTTGTGTCTTAAGTCGCAAAAAGAGCCTACAGCCTTCATAGTTAACGTAAGCGTTCACACTCCATTTCCTCAGTATCACCCCTTCTTTTACTCCAACCTTCGTCTTCCAGCCGCAACAAGCCAAGGAGAGTAAAGGCGTAACACCCACACACACCTCCCTCACACCTCCCTGTGACACTAGCATTTTCAGAGATTAGCATTTCAGCTTGCAAACGGATTGTCTGAAATGAGACAGAGACATATAAGATAATGTGCAATTCTTCCTCTCCCTCATGCTGTTAGTGTAAGAATACACTCGAGTCTACTGATAGGAGGAAAAGCCATTTCAATCCTATTGAAATACTCCGTGCAAATACTTGTGAATTGCAGCTAACGTAAGTGCAGCAAATTTGCTCGCTTTGTATTGGAAGAGTGATCGTTCAGCTTTATGACACGTATAAATAAATAAAGTAGCACAAATCTGCTAATTCTCGGAAGGAAAATAGCTCTTCTAAGGTGTAGATTTGAATATGAGGTATAATTATTTATGAGGCAAATCATTTGCTTATTATATCTGCCTTCCTAAAAGACAATTTATGAGGTGGTAAGTTAGGCCTTCAGGGCAATGTTTAACCATCCCAAGAAGGAAGAGGCAAAACCTCTCAGAGCCACCATAATACAATAGGGAAAAGAGACTGACTTCCTAACCGAAATTTTGTGATTTAAACTGTTTTGTGGGCTTATGTTTGACTTATCACTTACCAATGTTATGGGTGGGAGAGTCTGCATTGTATGAATGGAGTTCTCGTGTTCTTGGGTTCCCCAGGAAAGATTTATGTGAGGATCTGCACTCCAATAAAGATAGCCAGAAGGGAAAGTAGCAAACACAAAGCAGTTTGTGAGGGACGGTGCACTCTAAAGGTAGGAGAGTGGGCAGGCCCACAGGTGACAACTGCCCTTGAGGCTACAGGGGTCTTTTGTTTGTACGTGAGCGGGGGTCTTCAGTCACGGAGGTGATGGGCTCTCATGGAGGCTACTTGCAGCCATCTTCAGGACTCCTCCAGCAGGTCAGGAGGGGAAGTTTTTAACCCCTTCCACAAGGGGGTACCTACAAGGTTTGTACTGGAACTGTCATGGCATACTTCACCATGACGCGGGTGGCTAAAACCACAATGCAAATGCATTGTAATGAGTCTTGGGGTTACCCTGTGGCATAGGTAGAAATGGAGAGTGCATGTTCTACACCCGTGGCCCTTGGTCTTTTAGCCCTGGGGTCATGGAAGCCCTAAGGCCAGGATGTTGTACCCTGAGGCTCCTAATGTGTAACCTGTTTATCACCATCCTTGCTTCCAGTTCAGGTCTGACTAACTGCCTACCCCATCACTCAGAGATCACAAATACTGAAAGGGGCAGTTCTGTCATTGACTCTAACATCATTTCAGAGAAGAAAAAGTCCAGTGTAGAACTATTTGAAGTCGTTCTTGTCACCATTTCCCCCAAAAACTTGAGTCATTTTTTTCTTAAGACAATTATCATTCATGGAGTTAACGTCGACAGTATCAGATTTTGTCTAACATGTATAGAGAATGCCTAGTTTTCTATTTAAAAAGTGTACAGTATCGTGTACATAATTTTTAATACAGATTACATGTTGAATGATAGTATTTTGGATATATTGGGTTAAATAAAATTTATTTTTTTATTGTACCATTATGTGTTTGTACATGTTTTTATTATTAGAAGTTCGTTTCTTATTACAAAATGATCATTGGTGTCAAAATTTTACATACTGTAGACTGGAAAAAAGAATATTAAAGTCATCCTCAGTACGAATGTGTCAAGATTATTAATAATGCTATGTAATGTCCTTATGGACATGTATCTAGGCATATAGAGATTACTAAAAACTAGGATGGCATTATATACCTTTTTTTAAATTCAAATCCAAGTTAGTTAACATATAGTGTAATAATTATTTCAGGAATAGAACTTAATGATTCATCACTTACATATAACACCCAGTACTCATCCCAACGAATGTCCTGCTTAATGATCCTGGCTCATTTAGCCCATCCCCCCACCCAGTTTGTTCTCTGTGTTTAAGAGTCCCTTATGGTTTGTCTCCCTCTCTGTTTTTATACTATTTTTGCTTCCCTCCCCTTATGTTCATCTGTTTTGTTTCCTGAATTCCACATGTGAAAGATATCACATATTTGTCTTTCTCTGACTGACTTATTTCACTTAGCATAATACAATCTAGTTCCGTCACATTGTTGCAAATGGCAAGATTTAATTTTTTTTTTTTGATCACCGAGTAATAATATTCCATCGTATATCTACACCACATCTTCTTCATCTATTCATCAGTCAATGGACATTTGGACCCTTTCCATACTTTGGCTATCGTCGATAGTGCTGCTATAAACCTTGGGTTAAATAAATTTTGTTAAAATTACTTTCATCTGTTTAATGCTGCTTAAAAAAATCTTTTTAGCATTTACTTATTTTTGAGACAGAGAGACAGAACATGATTAGGAGAGGCACAGAGAGAGAGGAAGACACAGAATCCGAAGCAGGTTCCAGGCTCTGAACTGTCAGCAGAGAGCCCAACGTGAGGCATGAGCTCAAGAACTGTAAGATCATGACCTGGGCTGAAGTTGAACACAACCAACTAAGCCACCCAGGTGCCCCATTTTTTTTAATTAATTTTTTTTGTAGCAAATGCTACTTTTTAAAGATACGGCTGCTAAAAATTTTGTTACATATGTAACTCACATCCTATTTACGTTAGGACAGTGCTGCTTTAGATACTTCATCTTATTTTTCATATCACTTGACTGGCTGTAAGAATGTATTTTATAAAACGGGGTTTTAAAATTTTCTTTTCCCCAAAATACAACTTTATCTTCTTGTTATGTTTATTTTGAGAGAGAGAGAGAGAGAGAGAGAGAGAAAGCATGAGCAGAGGAGGGGCAGAGAGAGAGGGAAAGAGAGAATCCCAAGCGGGTTCCACAGTGTCAGAGCAGAGCCTGACTCAGGGCTTCATCCCATGAACTGTGGGCTCATGAAATGAGCCAAAATCAAGAGTCATGTGCTTAACCAACTGAGCCACCCGGACGCCCCCACAAATGCAACTTTAAATTCATGGTTAGATTTTTGATGTCACTTTTATTTCTCTATGGAGTGTCCAGCAGTTATTCAAGGTCAAAATGTTAAATAGAATATTGTTATGTGTTTAGTATTTCATTATTACGTGTGTGTGTGTGTGTGTGTGTGTCCAGCAGAACTAATGATTATTCTCTGTATTGTCATATTAAGGTTTTACTCAAAGATACTATCTTACCTTAGGACGCCTGGGTGGCTCGGTTGGTTAAGTGTCTGTCTCTGGATTTTGGCTCAGGTCATAATCTCACAGTTTATGAATTGGAGCCCTGAATCGGGCTCTGCACTAGCAGAGTGGAGCCCGCTTGGGATTCTCTTTCCTTCTGTGTCTGCCCCTCCCCCACTTGCTCTTTTTCTCAAAATAAATGACTAAACATTTTAAAAAACTATTAAATACTGTCTCACCTAATGGCTGCCAACCTAGCTCCTTCCCACCTGGCACCACTTGTGTTTTAAGATTGTTAGATATTCTTTTAGCCCTAGCCATTTGTATTTTTAAAACAGTTTTTTTAATATTAACTCTATAAAGAATATTAAAATAGTTTTTTGAATATCAACTCTACAGTTTGTCTTGGAAAGGACATAAACAGTCGGTCATGTCTGTTAATCAACAATATCCACTACGTGCTTTCTTTAGGCGTGGCTCTCAGTTAATGCTTTTGAGTAAGTAGAATGAAAATCTTGGCTCCTATGCCCAAGAAACGAATAGTTTGCACGAAACTGTGCAATGGCAGCCACTGTCTGAAGTTACATAACTATTGTCCACATTAGGTGGGCATAGAATGTGCAGTGCGCTACTTTAATTACCTGTCTGGCTCATATAGGTACTTGCCTTTTCAATTTCTGATCTAGGTAATTATTTATGTCCTTTCCAACTCCTAGTTTTAATTATGAGAGTCTTGACCTAGTTATTTAGAATCCTTCCTCAAAGGACTGTACTGTCAAAGTAGTGTCAGGACTATTACCCTACATAATCTCGATTGAAAAGGCATAAGCTTACAAACATTGCTTTCTTTCGCTAGTGGTAAGAAAGGTATCAGGTGGCAATGCAAAAAGTAAGCATTATGGAAAATCATTTATTATGTTGATAAACTTTTCATGAGAGTAAAATTAATTGAGTATTTGAGAGATC
The DNA here is from genome assembly GCF_016509475.1 of Prionailurus bengalensis. Taxonomy (NCBI): domain Eukaryota; kingdom Metazoa; phylum Chordata; class Mammalia; order Carnivora; family Felidae; genus Prionailurus; species Prionailurus bengalensis. The sequence goes on along the minus strand of NC_057349.1, from coordinate 101,916,508 downwards.
TAGTTTCTGCTGTTAAGTGTGAAATGCTTTTTTGGGTGAATAAATACTAGTATGGAATTATTAAAACTGCTACTCATGTTATTGATGGCATCTAACAAATGGAGAAGAGATAAATCTGTGTAGTGGAAGATTGTGATGGTATTGTTTACTAGCCCACTCAGAACTGAGAGTTCTAAAATGCCATGATGGAGAACTAAATCGCCATTTTTTCTTATGTTCCTAGATATTAAAAAACGTGTTCCTCACACAAAACATCCTACTAAGAACTAAAATAAGCCAACATTGCTTTTATTGGACATCCCGAGGAAAGCAATATATTAACGATTTGATGGAATTCTATCCTGAAAAATTTTTAAAAAATGATAGTAAGGAAAAGGACCATAGTAATATGTAGCAATGAATGTATTATTATAAGAAATTTGAAAAATCTTAATTATATGAACTGAATAATAATAAAACTTATTGGATCTACATTATATCCCTTCAAAAAATGGTAAATTATGTTTTCCACGTTATAGACAGAATATTCTAAACAACTCAATGTACAATTAAAAAGGACTTTTTAGGGGCGCCTGGGTGGCGCAGTCGGTTAGGCGTCCGACTTCAGCCAGGTCACGATCTCGCGGTCCGTGAGTTCGAGCCCCGCGTGGGGCTCTGGGCTGATGGCTCAGAGCCTGGAGCCTGTTTCCGATTCTGTGTCTCCCTCTCTCTCTGCCCCTCCCCCGTTCATGCTCTGTCTCTCTCTGTCCCAAAAATAAATAAACGTTGAAAAAAAAAAAAGGACTTTTTAGAATTTTCTAGCATTAAACAATAGGCATTGTACCGATAATTCAAAGCCAGGTCCAAAAATATTATTAATATTGAAAATGATATTCTAGGCAGATGAGAACAGTGGTTTGAGGGAGAGAGAATGACCACTCTGGAGATGAATAAACTGAACTCTAGTTTGTATTTTCTATGTATTACTTTGCTAATTCCTCATCAGTAAAGGAGTGACAAATTAAAAACTGATTTTTATGAATTCTCTCTATATACCGAATAGCTTACTAGATTGTGCAAGGGATTCAGTGAAATACAAGTCATAGTCACTGCTTTCAAGAAATATACACTATGTCCTGGGATTCAAATTGTAAGCACATAACAGACACTATTTGATAATGCATTACTTAGTCCTGTAGGGCATTAGAAAAGTGTAGTGAAAATTCGGACAGTAGAATAGCCTGGGAAAATGTCATGGATGAGGTAAGACTTGAGGATGAGGATAAAGCTGAATCATAGTGCTTGCATATATTAGAAGTGATACTAATACCAGGAAATTTTAGGCAAAAATTCCTTTTTACTCACCATTTTAACATTTTATGTTTCTTTCCAAGGGGATGGGAAATCATGCATTCAAATTCTAAATCTACTTTTATATCTCTGCAAATGAAATAAAACCATAGTCTATTTTCCCTACAATTGCTTACAATACAGAATATCATGAAATCAACCTAGTTCCAACTCAGTTCTTTCGTAAGTGAAAAACTGAGGCCCAAGGAGATGAAGTAATTTGACCATGATTTACTCAGTTGCTTCTAGATGTCTAAAGAAAATAAATGGATAGCTAGCTACTATCCTGACTGGATTGTACAGTTGACAGATTAAGTACATTTATAGGACACTGTCAGGTAAGACTCAAATATTTTGGGGGAGCATGACAAAGACTTTTATATTGACAGTGAAAATACTATCAAAAGAAAAATCCAAATTTTGTTGGATGTTCTTATACTTATTTAGTAGCTCAGTATTGTCTTTTATTTTAAATTTATATAGATGAATGTGAATGAGTGGGCATCATGATTTTTTAGAGTGTAGAACTGGGGCGCCTGGGTGGCGCAGTCGGTTAAGCGGCCGACTTCAGCCAGGTCACGATCTCGCGGTCCGGGGGTTCGAGCCCCGCGTCAGGCTCTGGGCTGATGGCTCGGAGCCTGGAGCCTGTTTCCGATGCTGTGTCTCCCTCTCTCTGTGCCCCTCCCCCGTTCATGCTCTGTCTCTCTCTGTCCCAAAAAAATAAATAAAAAGGGTTGAAAAAAAAATTTAGAGTGTAGAACATCTTTTTTTATTTAATTAAAAAAATTTTAATGTTTACTTATTTTTGAGACAGAGAGAGACAGAGCGTTAATGGGGGGTGGGGGGGGGTGGTCAGAGAGAGAGGGAGATACAGAATCCGAAGCAGGCTCCAGGCTCCGAGCTGTCAGCACAGAGCCCGACATGGGGCTCGAACTCACAAACCGTGAGATCATGACCTGAGCCGAAGTCGGCAGCTCAACCAACTGAGCCACCCAGGTGCCCCTAGAGTGTAGAACTTCTTAAAATCGTAATATAATGTTTGTATTTTATACTACTTTGATCTTTACTGTAAAAGCCATCTTTACATTTTTACTAGAGTCTCACATGATCTTTATATAATTTATAATTCATGTAAAAGTCTGCATGCTGCTATTTGACCTAGCTTCTCTGAATCTTTCCCAAGTGTATGTACTCTTTCTGTGATAGACACCTGGACCTTTAGAGCAGCACTTCATTCCTTTGCACAAAGCATGAGTGGGGACAGAATCAGGCATACAGATGGAAGGGTTTCAGGCAAGATGAGTGGAAGCCCCTCTTCTGGATTTTGCCCTTCCTATAACATCCTAAAAGGAGCAGAACTTTTTGGTGACCCATGGAAAAAGGTCACACACAGATAGGAAGGAGGAAACTCTCCCCATCAATAGCACTCACACTTGCCATGTCAGAATGTACTTTTATTGATTGCACTCTCCAAGATCAAAGGGATCATGGATCTAATTTTTGCAAAAGACCATATAGTCAAAAGTTGCATTTAATGGGAACACTGTTATGTAAGAATTGCCATACCTGTGAAAAGAGATGAGATTTCTTTATCCATACCTTTTAATGCTACGTTGCTGTCAGTTAAAGGGATGAGTTTTTATTGTTGTTCTTCAGATTTATTGAATAAATTAATTGAGCCATAAATTGAAAATCACTTATTTTCTGTCTTAGGTTTGATAGCATTTTTTCCTTCGTTTGTTCGTTCGTTTGTTCGTTCCTTCCTTCCTTTATTTATTTTTATTTTTTATTTATGTATTGTTTCAAGTTTTTACTTAAATTAAATATATAGGGGCGCCTGCGTGGCTCAGTCAGTTAAGCATCCGACTTCAGCTCAGGTCGTGATCTCACACTTTGTGAATTCAAGTCCCACATAGGATTCTGTGCTGATAGAGCCTGGAACCTGCTTCGGATTCTGTGTCTCTCTCTCTGTCCCTCCTCTGCTTGTGCTCGCTCTCTCAAAAATAAATAAACATTAAAAAAAATTAAATATATATATACCACACCTTCTTTATCCATTCATCAGTTAGTGGATTTGAGATCTTGCCATAATATGGTTATTGTTGATGATGCTTCTATAAACATCAGGGTGCATGTATCCCTTCAAATAAGTGTTTTGTATCCTTTGTGTAAATTCCTAGTAGTGCAATTGCTGCATCATAGGGTAGTTCTATTTTAAAATTTTTGAGGAACCTCCATACTGTTTCTGCAGAGAGGCTGTACCAGTTTTTATTCCCACCAACACTGTGAGAGTGTTCCCTAAAGGGATAACTTTTATTTGTACCTTTGAGTCATACAAAAGGTTAGTAGCACATTTGGCCAGCAGAATGAGAAATAACATTGGACTTTTGAAATCTGTGCCCTTGGCATTATTTGGAAAGGCTCTTGTAATAGTAAAAACAAAATAAAATCAAGCTTGAATTTTAACCATTAGTATGGCAATTATGCCGATGTGCTTATTTAACTAAAGCAAATCCATTATGCAATGAAAGTTTGCATTTTAATAACATGTGGTAAAGTAAGTTTTCTCTTTAGCGGGTTGAATTGGTTCCATCTGATACTGAGTTAGGTAACCTATTTGGTAATGATTTCTGCTAATCACAGTGTTTAGCCTCTAGTACATACTAAGTGGATGTGAACTAATGAGGATGATATAATTTTGACAGTGTTGAGGAGACTGAGGAGCCAGAACTCTATGACTCTATGATAAAAGCATATCTTTACCAGACTCAGCTAAGAGTTTTAGCTTAGATTTGACATTTTCTTTGGATGATTCTTGCAAAAGATAATGAATACACTTACTTGCATCTTGCCTTTTTATTTATTATTTATTTATTTATTTTATTTTTTATTTTTTTAAATTTTTTTGTCAATATATGAAATTTATTGTCAAATTGGTTTCCATACAACACCCAGTGCTCATCCCAAAAGGTGCCCTCCTCAATACCCATCACCCACCCTCCCCTCCCTCCCACCCCCCATCAACCCTCAGTTTGTTCTCAGTTTTTGAGTCTCTTATGCTTTGGCTCTCTCCCACTCTAACCTCTTTTTTTTTCCTTCCCCTCCCCCATGGGTTTCTGTTAAGTTTCTCAGGATCCACATAAGAGCGAAACCATATGGTATCTGTCTTTCTCTGTATGGCTTATTTCACTTAGCATCACACTCTCCATTTCCATCCACGTTGCTACAAAGGGCCATATTTCGTTCTTTCTCATTGCCCTGTAGTACTCCATTGTGTATATAAACCACAATTTCTTTATCCATTCATCAGTTGATGGACATTTAGGCTCTTTCCACAATTTGGCTATTGTTGAGAGTGCTGCTATGAACATTGGGGTACAAGTGCCCCTATGCATCAGTACTCCTGTAAACCTTGAGTAAATTCCTAGTAGTGCTATTGCTGGGTCATAGGGTAGGTCTATTTTTAATTTTCTGAAGAACCTCCACACTGTTTTCCAGAGTGGCTGCACCAATTTGCATTCCCACCAACAGTGCAACAGGGTTCCTGTTTCTCCACATCCTCTCCAGCATCTTGCCTTTTTAGTACACATAAATATCTTCCACAAAAATCTGGGTGTCCCCATAGCAGAGGCATGTGTCTGGCAACATTGTTGGAGATTCCAACTGCCTTCTCTATTCTACCTGTGATACTACTTAATTGAATCATAGCATTATGGGGACAGCAGCAGAATTCCCCCGGGGCCTGCTACAATTAGGCTTTTCATAATCTGTTTGTGTTGTATGTTTTATCTGAAACACACTGAGGAAATAGGTTTTCTGCCTGCATTCTGAACTTGGTTTCTCTGTTGATAGTTCATGAATATTAGTTGTTGAGTGACAGATTTTGTGTATGTGTTTGTATTCATTGCTCTCCAGAGTGGTTGTTATATCTTGAATATGCCAGCTGTCTCTTGGGACCACTTCACAAAATGAGAGGCTTTTCTCACAGGATAGTATTTTTCTCCATAAAGCAGAAGTCAAGTTCTCTTTTTTCCCTTCATTATTTGATAAAATTAAATATCGTGTAGGAAAAACATTTCCTTTTCAAATTATTTCTTTCACATAAATGACATTTAGTTCAAAAATGTTTGCATTTTTCCCCCAGAGATGAGTAGCACAAAGAAATCTGACTTTAACTTAGTGGATTTATATGGTGAACACTGCATAGCACACAGAATTGTCTTCCACGTATAACAAGACCTTTATATCAATAAAAGATTATATAAGAGAATCTGCAATTCCTCAAAATTCTTTATTTTCAAAATTGATATCGGCAAACAGGAAATGGATGTATTACCGAGGAAATATGAAACATACTGAATCTGGACAAGGATCATTGTGCTAAACAAGATTATCCTCATGTTTTTCCCCTGCAGTGAGAAGCAGCCATGAACCCTAAATCAGGAGTCATTTATATTGAAATCCACTTACATTTCAAGATACGTGAGAATCATAGTTTAAGGAAAGGGTCATTCCTTTTGGTTAAGTCCAGTGGATAAAGGGCTGAGGCAGCAAGTCTCTCATGACACCATTGAAAGCAGTGCATTTGGGGGGACATCAGGACGACCACTGGACTGCTCAAGGAGAGATGAGTGACAATGGTTGACTTCTCAAACTGTCAGGTTTGTGTTGGAGGCTTCGTACTCCTCTGCAGAAATTCATGGCTGACTGAAAAAAGGCTCTGTAACCAGAGGGTGAAAATATTATCTCTAGAGGCCAATTCTTAGGACGCCTGGGGATGAATTCAGTGTATACGGCAAGCCTAAGCCGTAAGAATCCAGCCAACAGAAAATGAAGGAAAGTAAGCTATTTAGGAATATGATTAAATGCAAATTAAGGCTGGCTTCATGGGGAACATTTTGAAAGGCTTTCCATATTAAAAATTATTCTGACTTGCAAATCCTTTCAAAGACCAATTAAAATGTGAACAAGAATGTCCTTGGTTCAGAAAGCCATCTTGCTTGGCCCTCCAGAGAAACGGGAAAAAAAGTCTTGTGCATGGCAATATTTACATCCAGAAAGGTGGCATGTCACTTGATAGGAGCCCATTAGTACACATTCACCACTCCAATATCTAAGCAATTATTTGGATCACCTCCAGTTAGAAGATTTGAATGGGTCTGGGAAGTGTTATTTTCTGAATCAGGGCCACTAATGGTTGGACCATACACTCTAACTAGGAAATGACTACTTCCCTTTATGTGCTTCCTCAGGGTCACACTGTGTGAATGTGCCCCCCTCCCCTTCACCAATATTGGGTTCTGTTTCTTACCAGGAGCCTGGATTGATTCTGTCCACATAGAGTTAACTGTCTTTTTGTTAAGATTCCAAGATCACTTTTGTTAAAATAGGCTTTTTCATCTTGGAGATTACAAAAAAGAGAGTGAAAAGACCATATGTTTCAGTTAGACTAAATGTGCAAGTGTTTGCTAAGATACCAAATACTGAGCAGCATCATTAAAATATATTAATAGATTTCAAAGCATCCTCTCCAATCAATGATACTCCCCAGAAAAACCTTTCTTAGCCAGAGTGAGGGGTTCCACTGGCGCCTCCAGCACAGAAATGCAGCCAAGAAATTGTCTGATAGCCAGCTGCGTTATGTCATATTAGGAAACCCAGAGAATTCCTCTCATGCCGTTTGAACAATTAAGAAAACCCTAAATAATGAAAGAGCGCTTAAAGCATAAAACAATTACCAGGCTCATAGTTATAAAAGCTAAAGTTTATTGGGAATTTTCTGTGTCAGGTACTATGCCGGACTCTTTGTAAGCACTATGTTGCTATTCTATTGTCTCAACACCTTTATAACACAGGTACCAACATCCATCCGTTTTTCATGTGAGAAAACTGAGGCTCAGAAAGGTTAAATAACTTACCTAAAAGCAAACAACTACTAAAAACCAGAGCCACATTTCTAACTCAAGAGTGTTTCCTGAGTCTGAGTTCTTAACAACTTCTATAAGTTAACTCTTTCAGAAACCATAAAAATGGAGATTTGGTTTCATAACACTTGAACGGTACCTGAATGTCTGAAACATTTAAAATCATGAAAATAATAGCTATCATTTTGTACTTGCCTTATTGCTTAATATTTATACCTGTAATAAGTTTAGCATCACCATGTTATATATGATAAAACAAACTCTTAGTGAGCCATAGTGGCTCGTTTGAAATCACATAGGTAGTAATATCACATAGATAGAATTCCGACTGAAAATCCTAGTTTTCCCAATTCCAAAATCTGTCTTGCTAATGAAAGGTTATTTTGCATGCAGACATCTGGAAAAATATTTGCCTCATTTGTAACAAATGGTTAATAACTTTCATATAGAAAAGTAAGATAGCAAAAATAAAAAGTGCTGAAAATGAAAAAAAATGGATAGAATGTATAGAAGACAATAATAGGAAGTAAGCAAAGAGAAATAATTATTGGTCAATAACGAAATCTTAAAAATCAACATAGAGATCAAAAGAAATAAAAACAAAAATCAGTGAAATATCATATCTGAAAAAAACAATTGAGCCAGAGTTCTTATTTTATTTTTGACTATCCAGTTATGGGTAGATGTGAGAAAATAGTTATTCATACACAGTTAGGCCTTGAATAGCCTTAGGCAGTCAAAATAAAAAAATCTGTGTATAATTCTAACTTCCCCAAAACTTAACTATTAAGGCTCTGGTCAATAGTAGGCTATTCTTAATAACATAAATACTCAATTAACACATATTTTGTATGTAATATGTATTATATACTGTGTTCTTAGAATAAAGCAAGCTAGAGAAAAGACAACGTTATTAAGAAAATCATAAGCTGGGGCGCCTGGGTGGCGCAGTCGGTTAAGCGTCCGACTTCAGCCAGGTCACGATCTCGCGGTCCGGGAGTTCAAGCCTCGCGTCAGGCTCTGGGCTGGTGGCTCAGAGCCTGGAGCCTGTTTCCGATTCTGTGTCTCCCTCTCTCTCTGCTCCTCCCCCGTTCTTGTTTGTCTGTCTCTCTCTGTCCCAATAATAAATAAACGTTGAAAAAAAAAATTAAAAAAAAAAAAGAAAAGAAAATCATAAGGAGGGGGCGCCTGGGTGGCTCAGTCTGTTGGGTGTCCGACTTCGGCTCAGGTCATGATCTAGTGGTCTGTGAGTTCGAGCCCCGCGTCGGGCTCTGTGCTGACAGCTCGGAGCCTGGAGCCTGTTTCGGATTCTGTGTCTCCCTCTCTCTGACCCTCCCCTGTTCATGCTCTGTCTCTCTCTGTCTCAAAATTAAACATTAAAAAATTAAAAAAAAAAAGAAAATCATAAGGAAGAGAAGATATATTTACATTACCGTACTGTATTTATTAAAGAAAATCTCTGTATAAGTGGACCTGCATAGTTTAAACTCTTGTTCAAGGGTCAACTGTACAGTTCATGGGAGAGTAAGGTGATATAACCTTTAAAAAGGAACTTTTGGCAAACTTGATCTTAAGTGCTAAAAATGAATACTAACTTTGAGTCAGTAATTCCATTATTAAGAATTTGTCTTAGATTTAACAAAGACTTAATGTAATAGTAATTATAACATCTTTTATAATGGTGCAAAATCAGAAGTAAAGTAAATGTCTAATAAAAGACGTTAGTTAAATAAGTTAGGGCACATTTATATAATATAATGTGCTGCATTTTTTACAAATGATAGTGCAAATGTATATGGATTCATTAAAAATATCGACGCCATATAACAGAAAATAAAGATACTTAAACAGTATTTGTACTAATGTCACTTTTTTGTTATAGGTTTGGTCATAGAAAAGATTGAATACATAGCCTCTAAAATACTAACAGGGTTTTCTTTTTTTTTTTTTACTAGTAGATTTCTGAATGATTATTTTTTTCTGCTCTGAATTTCTAATTTTCCTTTGTTAAGAACATTTACCTAAAAATTAAAGTTAAAAAAAGTGTAGTATGTGTACACACCCAAGAAAATTTCAAATTTAGTAAGGGATATAAAAATTACTACCAGATTTTCCCAGCTAGAAAAAAAACTTCTCTGGATTTCCATACAATTTAGTGTCTGGTAAATTAGTCCCTAGATACAATCTAAGTAAGAGTAGTTAACTTCAATACTGAGGGGAACTAAAATGTTGTATTTCTTTATTAATTTATAAGAAGGCTATGGAGATTAAAAGAATAGATGTTTCTGACTAAACAGTCATTTGTTTAATAAAAGGAGAAACCCTCACTAAGATGAAATATATCCCAGATACAATAGTAGAATGGTTCAATTCTTTCTTATTTGGATGATTAATCCTGCTCATGTCTCTCAATGTATAGACTGTCTCAACATTGTTTATCCACATTTTTGCCAACAGTAGATTATTTTACTTCACCAACTGATAATTATTGCACTGTAAATTAAAAACAATTTGATATATAGTCCCAAATGATTTTTTTAACTTTAGGAAAATGATAATATTACCGGTTATTTAGGTTAATGAAAAAGTTGCTTTGCATCATTATTAATCCTATCCTTATAGGGAGATCTTGATTACGTACTGCAATTGCAAATTGTTTGGTGTGATAGTCTCAGAGCACTGTTTGACAATAACTCACATTTTAATCAATATGCTTGTAGGAATAACAGAATAATGAAATTTTAATGTTCAGGTTGTTAAATTTACATATGTACAAAATGGCAACTAAAATGAAGATAGTTTTGGTCTGTTTCCTCCCTCAGCTGTCAAGACTTAACATCTATTTCTCTATTCTATTACCTGTCTCTGTCATATATATATGGTATATATAACATTTGCTGAGTGTCAAGAATGGAAATAAATGGGCATATACTAATTTGAAATACAATTACATACAAGACATTCATTTTCAAATTTTTATTTTATGACCTAGAACAAACGTGTTAGATTTGAAGAATGTAATCAATTTTCTCCCCCAAAAGTCTATTCTTTTTTCCTCTCTAAAAATACTTAAGGGAAATTTAAAAAATATATTTTGTCATTGTTTTATAATAAGTGTGAGTTCACTTGTGTCAATTTTGGACATATATATTTTTCTATCACCCTTTCTGGCTTTCCTTTCTATTTAAGATGTATTTCCAGGGCCCCTGGGTGGGTTTGAGCATTTGACTCCTAATTTTGGCTCAGGTCAAGATCCCAGAGTTGTGCGATCAAGCCCTGTGTTGGGCTCAATGCTGAACATGGAGCCTCCTTAAGATTCTCTCTCTCTCTCTCTCTCTCTGTCTGTCTCTCTCTCTCTCTCTCCCTCTGTCCCTTTCCCCTGCTAGGCTGCTCTCTCTTTCTTAAGAAAAAAAAACAACTTATTTTGTATCTATATGAGATAATGAATATTAACTAACCTTACTATGTTAATTATTTCACAATATCTGAAAGTCAAGTCATTGTGCTGTATACCTTAAATTTACACAGTGCTACATGTCAGCTATATCTTCATAAAACAGGTAAATAAATATTTCTTAAGTATGAACAGACTTCTGAGGAGGAATGTTCTGAGAATTTCTTAGCTTGACTAAAAATCATTCTTTAAAAAAAAAAGAAAACACAAAAATAGAAGAATGGTATCAGGAGGATGACTTTGTCCTTAATAATAATTCTTATCTTAGGATTCTCAACACAAGGTCAGAGAACCCATATTTAACCCCAGCCTTCGAACCCGGATTTCAAACAATCGGTCTTAAATGGCCTCACATCTATGATATTATGTCCCATTCAGTACAACAATAAAACCGAAGCTGTTTTTCCATAGTCCGTTATCTGCTTGGGTTGAGGCCTCCTGAATCTCAGAAATGATTTGTTCCTCTTCTGACACTTATTGTTAGAGACAATGTCTTTTCACCGTTGTTGAAAAGTGCTGTGTCGACAGGCAGTGTTTGGGTGAGTGCAGACGGTGCTTTCCTCTCTAGCGGAAAACAGACAGAGGAAAGAAAAACGTGTCTTCCTGCGGCCCTGCGCTGCCCCCCTAGTAGGACGCTCTCTGCAGCTGTACAGCCGGCCACCTGGGCCGCGGCCCTGTTCAATAGCTGGATATCCTGTTCTGCTTTTCTGCTGCTGAGCTGTCCAGGAGGATCGCCTGGGAAGTGAATTGTGACTTTCCAGGGTTTTAAGCTTGCCAAGATTACTTAGGAAAACACGGTTTGGGGTTATACAAATTCCAAATCTTCTGCACCCTCGTTGCCTGAAATCTGAGCGAAGGAAAAAGTATTGGTGAGAGTCGTGAGCTTAAGTGCGTTTTAAAGCAAGGACTTTTGTTCGAAATATATAAATTACCGGAGAAAAATATTTTATGTACGAGTTCAGGCACCCCGTTGGTTTTTTTGTTTGTTTGTTTGTTTGTTTGTTTGTTTTTTGGTTTTGTGTGTTTGTTTTTGTAATGATACATTCAGAAGTAAGAGCTTTCTCCGTGCTGTGTGGATTACCATGTGGAAATTGATCTCAAAGGCAGTAAGACAAAGTCAGTGCTAAATCTGAAAGGCAAAAGGGATCTTTGAGACTTGGTTACACTCAGTGCACTCAGATTTTACAGGAATATTCTTACTTTGGAATTGTTCTAATGCTCCAGGAAAAAAAGAAAGGAAGAAGAAAGAAGAAAGAAAGAAAGAAAGAAAGAAAGAAAGAAAGAAAGAAGAAAAGAAAAGAAAAGAAGAAAAGAAGAAAAGAAAGATGTTCTGAGAGGAAAGGTGGTCTGTGTACTTCTTCACTGGCAATACTTCTCACAGAGGATTCTGCTGCTGAATAAATTCATGTGACAACTGGCTTGAGAAGACCTTTCGATCCCACAACACCAAAAAGTCGACTTCAGCCTCATTTGTAATGGATAAACTCATGTATTTGTTATGTCAGGAAACTGAGGTGTTTTTTTTTTATTTTTTAATGTCTATTTATTTTTGAGAGAGAGAGAGAGAGCAGGGGGAGGAGGAGCAGAGAGAGACAGAGACACAGACTATGAAGCAGGCTCCAGGCTCTGAGCTGTCACCACAGAGCCTGATATGGGACTCCAACTCACAAACTGTGAGATAATGACCTGAGCTGAAGTCGGACACTTAACCAAATGACCCACTCAGGCACCACAGGAAACGGAGTTTGACCAAATTTTCTCTACCTTATGTTGACTACTGATAGCCCTATTTTTAACTTCCTTTTAGGGCACGTTAAAAATTACACTTTTTGTTTGCTTTCAGATTAATGCTTTGATGTCCTGAGCTTTCTCACTAAAGTGTCTAAATTTTTTTGTCTGGTTTTAAAAAAAGAATGTTTCTTTTCCTATTTTTGTTGTTTTGGGGAATGTTATTAGTGAATGAAACCATCTCTAACTTGAAGATGTTGGCTTATGCAATTGAGTTGGATCTGTTTGGAAAAACAAGTATATCATTTTATCCTAAAATTAAATTATTAATGTCAGATGTCAGATCTTATAACAATCAGAATACTTAGCATTGCATACAGCCTTATAATTTAAAAATTACTTGAACAACATCTTAAGAATAATAGAAAGAAAGTAAATATATCACTGAGTGAAGAAAACACATTCCTTCTTTTATAGACTCTCTCCACCCCCATCCTCCAGCCACACACTATGGTTCATTGCCAAGCAATTTTCAAGGAGATACTCTAGGAGGATATTTATGGGAATATTTTCTTTCCTTTCTGGATCACCACTTCACTGTTTGCTTTGCCAAATCAGACTTATAATGACTGATATTTTGAGAGGTATATAAAAATTAAATATATCAAGAAATCAAGAATTCAGTAAAGGCTGGTATTAATTTGGAAGTCTGCATTTTTACATGTGAGTCATATAAACCAGATCTTCATCCACACATTATAGTTCACTTTACCAGTCCTAAACCATAGAATATGAAAACTAAATTTTCCTTTTTAATTTATTTAAAGTTTATTTATTTATTTTGAGAGAGACAGACATGGCACAAGTCGGAGAGGGGCAGAGAGAGAGAGAGGGAGAGAGAATCTCAACCAGGCTCCACACTGTCGGCACAGAGCCCGATGTGGGGCTTACACTCACAAAACTGCACAATCATGACCTGAGCTGAAATCAGCAGTCAGATGCTTAACTCACTGAGTCACCCAGGTGCCCCTGAAAACTATAATTTTGTTGGAGAACAAAGCATTTATACTTTCACAGGCTTAAAGAGGAACAGTGATTATTTACTACCACCAGACTCCATACACTTAATTCTGGGACTAGATAATTGGCCCCCAGTGTTCTTTTCACTAAACTTATCATTATAATTTGAAAGTCTAAAATATCTAAGTATTTTTTTTCTTAATTCTACGTTACTTTAAGATCTACACTTTAGCTGAAAATTTACTGGGCTTGTAATATATTGGTATCAAATTTGCTGATTTACTTGTAAGTTTTATCTTTTGAAAAGTTAAGTGTATAAATGTAAATTTCTTAGACACTCTTGCCAAGGAAGAATTTTTCTATCCTATTATTCAAATTATGCATAGGGTTCACTCAGAGCTCCAATTTCAGTTCTGAGAAAATGTTTCCTAAATGTATAAACATTTACACACATACACACATGTGTACAAATGTATAAAAAACCCACAGTGTGGATCCTCAAAGAGGTCAAATTAAAAAAAAAGTATTATTCATATTATTATTTTATGCACAGCTGTGTTTTTTCCTCTTTTGTATTTAGTAGGGCTGTATCTTCTGTTTTTAGTAAAAACAAAATAAAGGGCAAACTGGAGATTACTTTAAGGTGAGACTGAATGTTAACATTCAATGTTTAGTTAGGGTAAGGGTGAATGTGTGTGTGTGTGTTTAATTTCACCCACCATCATGACTAATTATCATATCAAATGGTTTTTTTAATCTAATAGCCTTGATTTAAGTTTTCTAATAAATAAAATTAGTTTTGGGACAGCAACACTAACAAAGGTGATATTTGCTCAGCATTAATGTGTGAGTAATATAAGTCACCATGTCTTAGACGCCTAGTTCCTAACATAACATCTGATAATCCAAACTGAGTGTTCTTTGGTTGCCATGCTTCATTCATTTCATTCATCTATTCAGCAAATATTTATTGTATGACAAAAGATTAATTCAGTTCACTCAATAAATTGACCATAAAAACAAAAAATGTGGTTAGAATATTTCTATATTAGCAACTAATTTATTGCTTAGCCTCAATTGTTGATATCATAAAGTTAAGGAAAGGACCCCTTTAAGGTTGATTTTAGGGTTGATTTTTTTCAGGCACACACATTATATCATTCTGATAGCTTCAGGGCTGTGAAATATTTCACATAAGCCACAATCTCTTAGCATGCCACAAATGTGCAGATTCTAGATAAAACAGGTAAAAATCTGTATAGTTCTCAATGTAAAAATATAAGGTAGAACACCAAATCAAATTCAGCAGCATGTTAAAAAAGGTCATATATGACAAACCCACAGCTAGCATTACACTCAAAAGTGAAAAACTGAAAGCTTTTTTTCTAAGATCAGGAACAAGAGAAGGATGCCCAGTCACCATTTCTATTCAACATAGTTCTGGAAGTTCTAGCCAGAGCAATTAAGCAAGAAAAAACAGTAAAGGGCATCTGAAGGGGCGCCTGGGTGGCCCAGTCCATTGGGTGTCCAACTTCTGGTTTTGGCTCAGGTCATGGTCTTGTGGTTTGTGAGTGTGAGCCCGGCATTGGCCTCATTGCTTACAGCACAGAGCCTGCTTGGGATTCTGTCTCCCTCTCTCTCTACTCCTCTCCCCCACCACTCAAAATAAGTAAATAAACTTAAAAAAAAAGAGAGAAAACACTGAAGACTCTACCAAAAACCTGTCAGAACTGATAAATGAACTCAATAAATTACAAGACAAAAAATCAACATAGAAATGCAATATATTTATAGATATATGCTAACAACAAAACTTCAAAGAAGAAATTAAGAAAACAATACCATTTGAAATAGTATCAAAAATAATAAAATACTTAGGAATAAACTTATCCTAGGAGGCATAAGATATGTACACTGAAAACTATAAATATTCATGAAAGAAATTTAAGAAGGCACAAATGGAAAGATGTCCTGTGTTCACGGATTGGAAGAATTAATATTATTAAAATGTCCATACTACCAAAGCAGTCTACAGATTCAGTTCAATCCCTACTATAATTCCAATGCCATTTTTCACAGAAATAGAACAATTCTGAAATTTGTATGGCATTAGAGAAGATCTCAAATAACCAAAACAGTATTAAGAAAGAAGAGCAAAGATGGACGCATCATACATTTTGATTTCAAACTATATACAAAGCAGTAGCAATCATAACAGTATAGTACTGGAATAAAAACAGATAAACATGAGAGAAACACTATCGAAGAGCTAGAAATAAACTCACGCATATGTGATGAACCAATGATTGATAAAAGCACTGAGAATGCAGAGGGGAAAGGATAGTCTCTTCCATTAATGTTGGGATATTCACATGAAATTAAATCCTTACATCATACACAAAAAAATCACCTCAAAATGAATTAAACAATATTATTCATCCATAAAAAGGAACTCCTGCCATTTTCAACAACCTGGAAGATATTATGCTAAGTGAAATAAGCCAGATGGAGAAAGACAAACACTATGTGATTTCACATATATGCGGAATATAAAAGAGTCAAACTTGACAGTAACAGAGACTAGAATGGTAGTTAGCACAGCCTCAGGGTTAGAGAAATGAGGACAAGTTGGTCTGAGGGTCCAGTCTTTTAATTATAAGATGAATAAGTTCTGGAGGCTTAACATACAGCATGGTGATGATAATGATGTGTAGTTGAAGTTTGGTAAGAATATGTCTCAAATATTGTCTCAATTCACAGAAATTTTTGATTATGTAAGGTGATGGGTATATTCATTAACTTGATTATAGTAATCATTTCACAATGTATGTGTATATCAAAATATAAACCTTAATATGTATAATATTTTTTGTCAATCATATCTCAATAAAATGAGAAAGAATTTTAAAAAATGAAATAAATAGGTTTGAGTCATTTTAATTTTTTTTAGTTTTAAATTTTTATTTTTTAATTATTTTTAATTTTTTTAAACGTTTATTTATTTTTGAGACAGAGACAGAGCGTGAATGGGGGAGGGTCAGAGAGAGAGGGAGACACAGAATCTGAAACAGGCTCCAGGCTCTGAGCTGTTGGCACAGCACAGAGCCTGGCACAGAGCTCGACACGGGACTCAGGCTCACGGACCACAAGATCACGACCTGAGCCAAAGTCAGACGCTTAACCAACTGAGCCACCCAGGTTCAGTTTTAAATCAGGATTTAATATGCAGTTTTAAATCAGGATTTATATTTCAGTTAACTATGTATACATAACTTACATATACATACAATATACATAAATAGGTTAGAAAAATCCTTGACATTTATTAAGTTTTCAATAAATGTTAGCTCATGTTTTAAAATAATGAGAAAAAATATTAGCAAATACATTTTATGAAAGAGCTTCTTTCCATTGGAAATCATACAATTTAAATGAAAAAGAAGCCACTGAAAATTTTGTTCTCATGTACATTTTGTTGTTATATTGAAAACATAAGAATATTTCAGGGCACCTGAAATATTTCAGGGCTCACTCCCAGGGCGTCTGACTTCAGCTCAGGTCATGATCTCACAGTTGGTGAGTTCAAGCTCTGTGCCAGGCTCTGTGCTGACAGCCCAGAGCTTGGAGCCTGCTTTGGATTGTGTGTCTCCCTTTCTCTTGGCTCTTGCCCTGCTCATGCTCTCTCTCTCACTCAAAAATAATTAAAAAAAATTTTTTTAAATAAAAGAATATTTCCATGTATAAAATACAGGAAATAGGTTTAAAAGCTCAGCATGTAATATTGGACATGGTTCAAGGATCCCAGATGTGGAAAAAATTGTCAGATTCTGGCAAAAAATCTAATTGTCTGGATGATCTCTGACTATGTCTTCAAGACAATTGAAAAGAATTTGAGATTGTGTCTACATATTCCTTACAGAGTGTATGCAAATAATTGCCTTTATTATTTACTATTTAAATATTGGTAGTTTCAATGAATTTACAAATGCCAGTTGTTTTAAAACATAATTTGTTTTTATTTTATATACTTTTCTTGTTACATGTCCAGTAGTTTTAATTAATTTGAACATCTTAGCAATGAAAATTGTCAAACTAAACTGTGCATAAAGACATTGTTTGTGTCTCTTAATAAGATTCAATTAAATTCATCAAGCAGTATAGTTATCTCAACCAATATGGAGAAGTCTTTTTAACCTAGAAAATAATCCACATTGTAAGAAATGTCAAGTAACTTGATTAATCGTCTACTAAAAATTTTCTTTTAAGCAAGACATTGTGGCCCCAATCAGAGTTGAGATTATTTACTTCATGTTTGTTCACTGCTTACAAAGGAAGAGGGAGAGGGGGTAAGAGGAACAGTGTCACACATGTGTTCAAGTTCCAATAATTAAATATTCAACAAATTTGGCTATGTTCTTATATACTTCGTACAGGCTTATGTATATATGCATATATATGTGTATATATACATATACATTATACATATACAAACACAAATATGTTTTTACTTTCTGTCTTATTTCATTGGTAATTACATATCTGTCCCCATAGTGTACTATTGGAAGATATCTTTTTCATTAACAGAAGAATTATAGTAAAAGTACATGCTAGGTAAGGAAACTATTGAAGACTCATAGGCATTTTAAGACCATATCTGAAAACAGTGCGTGTCAACAAATGTCTGTCATTGAAGCAACTTAAAAATACACTGATGAATAATTTTAAATGTTTCCATTTAAGGCATTACACAAGCTAGTTTTCTAGAGTTATACGTGGTAAAGTTTCTCCTAGGAAGTTTAACATTTTGAAATCTGTGTAAACAATGAAGCAAAGAAAAAGTTAATAAAGCAGTTGAACATAGCACAACGTATATTGAAAATACACATAGTCTAGGTCCAATAAATTTTGCGAGGGTTAGTTTGCTAGGGTTGCCATAACAAAACAGCACATAGAGAGTGGCTTAAACAGAGAATTATTTTCTCAAGTTCTCAAGGCCAGAAGTCCACAATTAAGGTCTTGACAGGTTTGATTTCTCTTGAGGCCTCCTTCCTTGGATTGCAGATGGCTCCCTCACTCTTGTGACCTGGCAGTCTTATCTCTGTGTCTCTGGATTTCGAAGTTTCCTCTTCTTCTAAGGACACCAGTCAGATTGGGTTACGGCCCACCCTAAAAGCCTCATTTTAACTTAATCATATCTTTAAATGACTCATCTCCAAATACATTCACATTTTGAGATTCTGGAGGTTAGAGCTTCAACATATGTATTTCGGGGTAACACAATTCAGCTCGAAACACTCTAGTCAAAAGTGAGAAAGCATAGGTTCTTTTTTTTTTTTAATGTTTATTTATGAGAGAGAGAGAGAGAGAGAGTGCTAGCAGGGGAGGGGCAGACATAGAATCCGAAGCACTCTCCAGGCTCTGAGCCATCAGCACAGAGCCTGACGTGGGGCTCGGACCCACAAACCATAAGATCGTGACCTGGGCCGAAGTCAGACGCTTAACCGACTGAGCCTTCCAGGTGCCCCAAAACATAGGTACTTTTAAAGTAACTTGAAAAATTTGGTCTCAATATCTTTAATGTTTGAGATGATTTTATTTGAGGTTAGCAACGTCACACTTCAAGTACCTAACTATCCTCAACAAACTGAGGAGGCAGTTTTCCGATAACAGTGTGACAAAAACAGTAATCTCAGAACAAGCAACAGGAATAACAGTACTAGCAGTAATAGTGGTAAAGGCATTTATGTGTCCTGTACCAGGGACTCTGCTTACAGTATTTTTTTCTTTACAACCACACAGAGTCGTAATCTCCATTTTATACGGAAGAATGTATGAGAGAAGTAAAATAACTTACTTGATGTCCTTAACTATTGAGTTTTAGAACAGGAATTACTAAAAGCAGTAAAAGTAATAGATGTTGATTCAATACGAATGACACATGGGATTCTGTGTAGAATGTCATTTATGATCTTGAGAGGAGAAGCATTCAGTCATTGAACGATATTGATTTGTACACCTCCTAAGTGCCAGACCGTAAGCTGGAGACAGTTGCAAATAAGACGGACTTGGTAGTTGCCTTCATGAATTGGGTACCAGAGGGGAAATGCAGGAGAGACGATCTCCTATTTTCAAAAGCTATTTTCCCTTTTTCTTTTTAGCAGTGGCGGACAGGCATGCCAAGAGCATCGTTTTTATAGTTTGTTATTACTGACGTATTTCAGTCTTAGTCATCTCTTTGGCCATCGGTGCTTTTTAACTTTTATTGTTTTGGTTTTTGTTTTTCAGTGGAATTTGAGAATTTCAGTAAGTCAGTCTGGCCACAGTGATTTTATGTTGGTATACAAAAATACTTTTAAAATATTCATGAAGCTGAATATATTTTTTGGGCTGAAGGATTGGGAGTTGAAGGAAAAACTAACACAAAATGGTGTAAAACTCCCATTTCGAGTGTCTTTTTTATGAAGATGTTTTAATTGTGAAAAAAAAACAGGACAACAGATTGCATTAGGTGTATATGATTGAAAGGAAATGTAAAAAGAAAATGCCATCACAAGCGTTTTCATTTGGAATGGAAATTATCACCAAGGATTTGTCCTTGTCTCTTTTCTTATTTTATTCAATTCATGACATTATTGAACATTGTGTTCTATTCCCCTGACATTCTACTGAATGAAAAATGATAGAGCTCGGCTAATGATTTGATTATGGTATAGAATTATACCTGGTATGTCAAGATAAATGTTAACATTGATATGGAATTTATGAATTTGTAGACAGTACTTAATTTTTGGAAAGAAATCTTTTATCAAAATTATTAATCATGTATTATTGTCAACAGAACTGTGTGGCAGGTTTCATTACACTGCAGTAAAAAATGTTGAATGGAAAATCTCTTTCTAGCCTGGCTGTCATGCAACACCCAAAGCATTTTTTTTTTTTCAACGTTTATTTATTTTTGGGACAGAGAGAGACAGAGCATGAACGGGGGAGGGGCAGAGAGAGAGGGAGACACAGAATCGGAAACAGGCTCCAGGCTCTGAGCCATCAGCCCAGAGCCCGACGCGGGGCTCGAACTCCCGGACTGCGAGATCGTGACCTGGCTGAAGTCGGACGCTTAACCGACTGCGCCACCCAGGCGCCCCCACCCAAAGCATTTTAAAGAGGAATAATTTTTATCTGTCTTTCACAAAGATTTATACTATCATCAGTTTTATATAAGGAGAAACCTAGTGCCTACTGAGAAAAGATACCTGCAAGTAAAATGTACATTGTGTGAATGTGCCTCCATGAAACACTGAGGTCAGGGAGCTGATTACTGATCCATTTAGTATTTATGGTAAGACAAAAAAAGCTGCTAATTTTCTAAACATTAAAAAAGTTTTCTATAAAGTTGCTTTAATGCAAAATTAATTTATACAGTATTTTCCATATTTATTGGTTTAAAGATAAGTTCTGCTTTTATTTCAGGTAAGACAACCCACTAGTAAGGATGTGTCTTTTCTTTTAAAAAAAAAATTTTTTTTTAACATTTATTTATTTTTGAGACAGAGAGAGACAGAGCATGAATGGGGGAGGGTCAGAGAGAGAGGGAGACACAGAATCGGAAACAGGCTCCAGGCTCTGAGCTGTCAGCACAGAACCCAATGTGGGGCTCCAACTCACGGACGGGACCGGTGAGATCATGACCTGAGCCGAAGTCGGTCACTCAACCGACTGAGCCACCCAGGTGCCCCAGGATGTGTCTTTTCAACATCAGACATGCCAATTCAAATGTACAAGGAGTTTTTCAAAATTTTTAAACATTTTTCAAACATTTGAATTTTTTTTTTAATTTTTTTTTCAATGTTTATTTTTTTTATTTTTGGGACAGAGAGAGACAGAGCATGAACGGGGGAGGGGCAGAGAGAGAGGGAGACACAGAATCAGAAACAGGCTCCAGGCTCTGAGCCATCAGCCCAGAGCCCGACGCGGGGCTCGAACTCATGGACTGAGAGATCGTGACCTGGCTGAAGTCGGATGCTTAACCGACTGCGCCACCCAGGCGCCCCAACATTTGAATATTTTAAATATAGTCTTGCCCTTTAACAGAGCAAAATGTTGAGCTGAAATGTGGCTCTTCACTCAATCGTTTTAAACAAGGACTTTTTTTTTTAATTTTTTTTTTCAACGTTTATTTATTTTTGGGACAGAGAGAGATAGAGCATGAACGGGGGAGGGTCAGAGAGAGAGGGAGACACAGAATCGGAAACAGGCTCCAGGCTCTGAGCCATCAGCCCAGAGCCCGACGCAGGGCTCGAACTCACGGACCGCGAGCTCGTGACCTGGCTGAAGTCGGACGCTTAACCGACTGCGCCACCCAGGCGCCCCAACAAGGACTTTTTTAAAAAAATTGTATTTATTTTTGAGAGAGAGAGAGAGAGAGAGAATGAGAGTGGGGGAGGAGCAGAGAGAGAGGGGGAGACCCAGAATGCGAAGCAGGTTCCAGGATCCGAGCTGTCAGCACAGAGCCAGATGCAAGGCTCAAACCCATGAACCATGAGATCATGACCCGAGCCGAAGTCAGACTCTTAACCGACTGAGCCATCCAGGCACCCCTCACTCAATTGTTTTAGTAATTGGTACAGTTGCTCTATTAAGTGTGGTGACATTTTTCTTAGTAAATGTCACTTATTAAATAAATAACTCTTATGTATGCATGACAAAACAAGCAAACAACAGAAACAAAAGGATTATTCCTTAGCAATCTATATTGAAAAACCTCTGCTATTATCTTAAAGAAATAACTAGCTATCACAAGCAGAAGCAAATGATTTGATTTCTCAGAATAATTCATCTTGAAACAAAGTGATTATACAAATATGAAACTTAAATCACATATTCTAAAATCGTATGAATTGAATGCTCTGGTGAATCATTTGAAGAATAGTGACTTCGACATACTGAAAACTAAACCCTAGTGCTCTTAAGGAGTTAATGTGTTTTTAAAAAGGAAAAACAAAAAAACAGCTCAATTTACTCTCAGGGAATAATTTATGCCCTGGGAAAATTGAGTTGAAAAATGAAAACTTGTAAATGAAAGCCAGTCTTTAATGAGTATTAGCATAAAAATGTATGGAATACACACAAGATGGCAATTCAGGTTTTAGTTGAACTCTTTTGAAAAGAGAACGTCTTGACTAGATCTAAGAAAATGACTCAACAGGGAAATTACATATATATATTTTGAAATAATTTATTCTAAATTACCTTCTGTATGACAGAAGGAAAAGAGAAACTGCAGGATTTGAGATTTACATTGAATATGGACTTGGCTTACATTTTTTCCCAGTTATGACCTCCTCATGTGTGAGCCTTAAAGCTCTCTTCTGTGAACAAATGTTCCCTGAACTCTCCTTTTGCTGTCAGTACCAAATGAAATGAATAGCAATGGAAGATGATGTGAACAGTTTTCCTGCTATAAAGAAGTTGTTTAGTTAGGAAGTATTAACATTGGTAACCGTAGCTTGCTTTTAATAAAAAATGAAGAATCAGTGTCCATCCTAAGCCCTCGATAAACAGTGGATTTAGAAGAACACAGGAGAAGCACCACTTACTAAAACGATAATTATTTCCACAGAATTGCCCATGTCCAACATGGATGTTTAATCCAGACCAACATATCCATTGTGATGCCTTCTCACAAAGATGAATCACACATCTGACCCCTATTGCAGGTCCTTCTTCGAGTGTCCTCACTTATTTTGAGTTTTTTCCCAAGCTACACTCATTTCTAATCTGTTGTTCATCTCTTACAGGGTTGAACTTCCGCCTGTTGATTTCATCATCCATATTTGTTCTTCCTTCATTAATTCTTAGGCCTCACTTAGGGACTTAGATTACTTTTCATACTGATTCTTCATGTTCCCAACTCCCCATTCAACTGATCACAGACTCATGGCAGTTTTTCTATTAACTACATATAGAATATATCACCTGCTATCCATCATTACTATCAATTTCTTAGTTCAGAATTTTATCTTCTCTCACTTCAAATATTACAATGCTGTGCTTGCCAGTGTTCTTGCCAAATCCGTTGTCAACTTCCAATCAATCCGCTACAGTTTCCCAGAATAATCTTCCTAAAATAAAACTTATTATGTAAGTTCCCTGTTTAAAACCATTCAGATGGGGCGCCTGGGTGGCTCAGTCGGTTGAGCGTCCGACTTCAGCTCAGGTCACGATCTCACGGTTCGTGAGTTCGAGCCCCGCGTCAGGCTCTGGGCTGATGGCTCAGAGCCTGGAGCCTGCTTCTGATTCTGTGTCTCCCCCTCTCTCTGCCCCTCCCCATTCATGCTCTGTCTCTCTCTGTCTCAAAAATAAATAAACATTAAAAAAAATTAAAAAAAAAAATAAAACCATTCAGTATCTCCCTAAGCCTTTTTGGATATAATGCAGACTACATTGCATGATATACAAGGTCCTTCGTGGTCTGGCTCCTGTCTTACCTATTTATACTATCTGCTACCAATCTTCAAAATGAACATGATACTCCAACCATACTGGGCTACTTTTTCTTCTTTGAACACGTCATGTTGTTTCATAACTTGCTTTTTTCAGCTGTATTGAAGTGTAATTGACAAATAAGGTATTTAAAGTATACATCATGATAATATACTGTGAAAAGCTTTCACACAACTTAGTTAATACATCTATCATTTCACATATTTCCCTCATTCTCTCTTTCTCTCTCTTTGGTAAAAACATTCAAGTTATACTCTATTAACAAATTTCACTTATACGGTACAATGTTATGAACTATAGTCATCATATTATACATTAGATCCTTAGATCTTGTGCATTTTATAGGTGAAAATTGGCACTCATATATTTTATAGTTCTGTGCCTTTGTATTAGTTGTCCATTCTACTTATATCCTTCCTTATTTGTCTATGACAAATGTAAATCAAGTTCTGAATACAAAAACCAAATGTGCACTGCCATTACTGGGGAAAATCATGCATGAGTTGACACTTGAATAGCTCCCAAAGTGTGAATATCAGTCAAGACCGTCAGAAAGTAATAGGAACCCAGATATTGCCTGAGAGTTAGGGTGGCGAACGGTCCCAGTTAGCATGGGACTGAGGAGTTTCCCAGGTCACAAGATTTTCAGTTCCTTCTCTCTCTCTCTCTCTCTCTTTAAGATTTTCAGTTCTAAAACCCAATAATCCTGAACAAACCAGAATGACTGATCACCCTAGCTGAGACTCAAGAGCTCAAAACAAATGTCTTCCCCTTATATGTACCCAGTGTTTGTGGAATCTCTATTCTAGCCCGTACTCTCTACTGAACCTGCTTTATAATTTTGTGTGATTACCACACCAGGTTATGCATCTTCAGAGACTGGGTCTTATTCATTTTTGCATCTTTAGCAACTACTTTGTTGCCAGCCACATGTCTTGTTCTCAGAAAATGTTCCTTGACAATGAATAAAAGAATTTATGAGTAAATGATGAATGAGTGAATGATAGAGAAAGATTGAAAAAGCAGGGGCAGGACTCACATATTGTAGAAAAAGTAACAGAATTGATGAAGGCTCTAAGACCTGGGTTGTAGATCTCAGAACCAAACAAGAAAGCCACTTCTCTGATTCTATTGTTGTCATTGTGGTTTTTTTTTTAACATTTTTGTAACACAAGCATTTCTTATATCTGATTCCAAATCTTCAGTAAATTCTACAATTTTGCAAGTGCTTTGAATGAGTGTGTTGATTGTGGAAACCATGGCAAGACTGGATTTTCATCTGTTTTTGGCTGATACAAACACATGGTACTTGAAGGCATATGTGACCATCAGACCACCCCTAGGATTTATGAATTTATTGGAAAGAGATTTAGACTGCCGCAATATGTGGGAGCCAGAGTTCAAACTAATACCCCTCACATCTCTAGAGCCCAAGGGACTTCTGTTGACCCAAATTACTCTATTAATATTTGCTTTATATAATTACCTGCTCCTATGTTGAGTGCATAAATATTTATAAATGTTATATCCTCTTGAAGAAGAGTTGAAGACTGACCCTTTTATTATTATGTAGTGTCCTTCTTTGTCTTTGGTAGTCTTTTCTTATTTTATTTTTAAATTTTATTTAAATTCTAAAGTTAGTTAACCTATAGTGTAATAATGGATCCAAGAGTAGAATTTAGTGATTCATTACTTACATATAATACCCAGTGCTCATCCCCAGAAGTGCCCTCCTTAATGCTCATCACCCATTTAGCTCATCCCCCCACGTACACTCATCCAGCACCCTCATTTGTTCTCTGTATTTAAGAGTCTCTTGGGACACCTGGGTGGCTCAGTCGGTTAAGTGTCCAACTTCGGCTCAGGTCGTGATCTCACAGTTTGTGGGGGTCAAGCCTCGCTTCGGGCTCTGTGCTGACAGCTCAGAGCCTGAAGCCTACTTCAGATTCTGTGTCTCCCGTCTCTCTCCCTGCCCCTTCCCAGCTCTCTTTCTCTCTCTCAAAAATAAATAAAAAAACATTAATTTTTTTTTAAAGAAGATTCTTTTATGGTTTGCCTCCCTCTCTTTTTTATCGTACTTTTCCTTCCCTTCCCCTATGTTCATCTGTTGTGTTTCTTAAATTACACATGTGAGTGAAATTATATGATATTTGTCTTTCTCTGACTGACTTATTTCACTCAGCATAATACAATCTAGTTCCAATCACGTTGTTGCAACTGGTAAGACTTCATTCTTTTTGATTGCTGAATAATATCGCTGAATAATATTCCATTGTGTGTGTGTGTGTGTGTGTGTGTGTGTGTGTGTGCTTGCGCGTGCACATGTATACCACATCTTTATCCATTCAGCAGTCCATGGACATTTGGGCTCTTTCCATAATTTGGGTATTGTTGATAGTGCTGATATACACATTGCTACGCATGTGCCCCTTTGAATCAGCATTTTTGTATCCTTTGGGTAAGTACCTAGTAGTGCAATTTCTGGGTTGCAGGGTAGCTCTATTTTTAATTTTCTGAGGAACCCTCTATACTGTTCTCCAGAGTGGCTGCACCAGTTTGCATTCCCACTAGCAGTACAAAAGGGTTCCCTTTTCTCCATATCCTTGCCAACATCTGCTGTTTCCTGAGTTGTTCATTTTAGCCATTCTGACAAATGTGAGGTGGTATCTCATTATGGTTTTGATTTGTATTTCCCTGATAAGTGATGTTCAGCATCTTTTAATGGGTCTTTTAGCCATCTGGATGTCTTCTTTGGAAAAGTGTCTATTCATGTCTTTTGCCCATTTATTCACTGAATTGTTTTCTGGGTGTTGAGTTTGATAATTTCTTTATAGATGTTGGATACTAACCCTTTATCTGATATGTCACGTGAAAATATATTCTCCATTCCTTTGCCTTTTAGTTTTGTTGATTATTTCCTTCACTGTCAGAAGCTTTTTTATCTTGATGAGGTCCCAATAGTTTATTTTTGCATTTGTTTCTCCTGCCTCTGGAGACAAGTCTAGTAAAAAGTTGCTGTGGCCAAGGTCAAAGAGGTAGTTGCCTGTTTTCTCCTATAAGATTTTGATGGTTTCCTGTCTTACATTTAGGTCTTTTATCCATTTTGAGTTTATTTTTGTGTATGGTGTAAGAAAGTGGTCCAGGTTCATTCTTCTGCATGTCACTGTCCAGTTTTTCTAACACCATTTGCTGACGAGACTGTCTTTTTTACATTGGATATTCTTTCTTGCTTTGAAGATTAGTTGGCCACACATCTGTGGATCCATTTCTGGGTTTTCTATTCTGTTCCATTGATCTGGGTGTCTGTTTTGGGGCCACTACCATATTGTCTTGATGATTACATCTTTGTAATACAGCTTGACATCTGGAATTGTGATGCCTCCAGTTTTGGTTTTCTTTTTCAACATTACTTTTGCTAAAATAGTATTTGTTTTAAAATCTATTTGGTCTTATATGAGTATTGCTACTCCAGTTTTCTTTGCATTTCTATTTGCATGGAATATCTTTTTCCATCCCCTCACTTTCAGTCTATGTGTGTTTTCAAATCTGAAGTGAGTCTCTTATTGGCAGCATACCATGTTTTTTTGTTCTTTTGTTTGTTTGTTTTTGTTTTTGTTTTTTTTTAATTCATTCAGTCACCCTGTGTTTTTTGATTGGGCCTTTTAGTCCATTTACATTTGAAGTAATTATTAATAAGTGTGTACTTATTGCCATGTTAATTGTTTTCTGGCTGTTTTTAGAGTTCTTCTCTGTTCCTTTCTTCTTCTCTTGGTCTCTTCCCTTGTGGTTTGATGGTTTGCTTTAGTGTTGTGTTTAGGTTCCGTTCTCTTTACTTTGTGTGTGTCTGTTGTAAGTTTTTGGTTTGTGGTTACCATGAGGTTAATATACACTGAAATATATATGTATTTTAAGTTGATAGTCACTTAAGTTCAAATGCACCCTAAAAGCACTACATTTTTATCCCCCCCCCCCCCACATGTTTTATGTTTTGGAGGCCATATTTTACATGTTTTTATTTTGTATATCCCTTAACTATTTACTGTAGTTACACTTGATTTTACTTTTAACTTTCATATTAGCTTTAAAGTGGTTGATTTAGGGGCGCCTGGGTGGCTCAGTTGGTTAAGCGTTTGACTTTTGATTTCAGCTCAGGTCATGATCTCATACTTTATGAGATCAAGTCCTGCTTTGAGCTCTGTGCTGACAGCATGGAGCCTTCTCGGGATTCTCTCTCTTCCTCTCTCTGCCTCTCCACCTCCCCCTATTTGTGCTCTCTCTCTCTCAAAATAAACAAAATAAAACTTTAAAAAATAGAATCAAATGGATGACTTACTGTCTTTATTATATATTTGTCTGTACCAGTGGGACTTTTACTTATTTCTGGTTATGACTTTTTGTTTTCTGCTTAAGGAAGACCATTTAGACCAAAGGCCAGAAATAGATTAGTCATAATGGCATAATGATGATGAATTTCAGCATTGGACCAAAGCTAATGATTTCTTGTTATACAATGATAGGCAGGACAGGTCATGAGTGGAACTAGAGTCTAAATCTGCCTGAGGGTAGAGACCATTTGTAACTTATCCACTAATGTATTAATAGCACTTAGCCCAGTGCCTGGCACATAGTAAGTACTCACTAGATATTTCTGAATTTTGAATAAATATAAATAAGTTTGCAAGTTTAGTTACACAAACATTTAATCTAATTAAGTAATTAAAATAAATGGTCAATTTATAGAAAACAGTTAATTCATTTATTTAACAAAAAGGAATGGCCAGTTTATTAAACACAATCAGTTGATAGCAATCCTGAGACTCAGCAATGCAATTTCATAATTGTTTGAACAGTAGAAAAATAAAACTACTGAATAATCCTTTTCATTTAAAAAATTAAATGTGAACTAAATATTTATATGTTCATTCTTACTTTACAAAATTGTATAGACTGCAATAAAACCACAAATAAGCATTTTTGCCTAAATGTACTCCAACAGAGGACATATCATTGGTTTGGGCTCATAATTAATATTAAGAGGTTCAATAAGTATACATATTGGAGAGTTATAATTGAATTATTGACATAAAGCAAACAGGCACATGATGCAATGCTCTAATTGCTAACACTTCTTATTCAGAGTTATGTAGACCTAATTTGTTTGAAAAAACAATTCATAAATGCACAAAGTAATGTCAACATTAGCAAAAACTGAAGGAATGATTTCTTTCCATACCAGGATTAAAGGAATATCTTCGCTGATAACAATAGTAAATATCATAATCAATATTTTGAAATACATTAAAGAAAAACCAGAACAAGAATTTTAACTGCACAGTCACGGTTACCTAAAAACAATACTTTGGCAGGAATGATTTCAGAGGATTTTGTCTTTTGATACTTTTGTATTTTAAACTTACCTGCATGTTAGAAATATTTTACTTTTAGAAGCCCCAGAAACAATGTTTTAGTATTTTACTCTATTTCAGTTATTCTTCTAATGGATTATTTTTATACTTTTTAAACTCAGAGTCAAAGAAATAAATCTATGGACTTTCATTATGTTATTAACAGACATATATTATTACATAATGAATTCTGGTATCTAAAATTCCACAGAACATTTAATGACTATTAGTAAGACTGAGAGTGATAGAGAATCTAGACATTGCGTCAATAAAGTCTGTAAGTTTAACTTTTATAAGCATAAAACACTAAATCTATGAGTTAAATACTGAAAACATTTAAAGTCTATTAATGGGCCCTCTTATCAAATGATGAGAGGTCCTGTCAAGTATTTATCCTCTCCTTCCCTTTTGCAGACTTCAGAAATGGGAAGACACATGACTTTGTTTTGTTCTTGACTTTGTTTTTCAGTAGCCCCAAATGTGTCTCAGACAACACAGTAATTTCAGCAAAAACATGAGCCTATTCTGTGATGTGAATAAACGCAGATTGTTAAGTGGCTCCAATTACAAAAATTCCCACTTTGGTATTTTTCTCAGGGATAGCAAGAGCTGCTAGCATCCCAGTTTGAAAAAAGAAAAAGAAAAAATAACTGTACGGGGAGCAAGAACTAGTCCATTCTGTTTTTTAAAAGTCTGGTGTGGTGAAAAGGAAAAAACCTTTTATTTGATTTGTTGAGTGGATCATTTTTATAAATCTTTTGAATGACTGAAATGCAAATATATATTTATTTTCATGTGCCATTTGTGAGGAATGTACAATTTCAAAAATTGAAATAATTGCAAATGTGATGCAACATGAGTGATCTAAAGTTTTTCTTTTGAATGGCTCCCCCA
This sequence comes from Prionailurus bengalensis, assembly GCF_016509475.1. Taxonomy (NCBI): domain Eukaryota; kingdom Metazoa; phylum Chordata; class Mammalia; order Carnivora; family Felidae; genus Prionailurus; species Prionailurus bengalensis. Next base: position 101,886,254 of record NC_057349.1, on the reverse strand, counting down.
CTCTCTGCTTTGCCTCACATCAATTATAGATCCAAGGAGACTGTTGATTTTACTTGGATTATTTATGGCAACGTAGTCTGTTTCTGACTTCCTTTGGTAGAAAGGTCTCCAGGGAATTTTTTTTTTACCAGTTCCTAAAATTGTTACACCATCCATTTCTTTTTTCTTATTGAACACTTTAGTTGTGTTCATACCATATGTAGCTAAAGTTCAGTATTTCAAGTTAGGCTGACACTATCCTAATATATATACACATGTACATAAAACCATATTTTCTAGAGGAAATAATATGTATGTATTTACTTCTTCACTGGTTTGCTTTATTTTCTTTGATTACTCAAGGTCTGTGTATTGAGCAAGCACAGGCACCTTGGTTATATTACATAGGCACCTTGGGGAGTTGCAGTCAGTGGAAGGGAGATAATGTGAAGTGGCTTCCAGTGAGTGGAAAGAGTTCAAGCAACTTCCAAAGGTACCTCCTAGGGTATAATTTATATGCATTAAAAATCCACTTCATTTTTCTTAAAGACCAAAATGTTCCTCTTTTCCCCTAGCATATTTTTAATTGTTATTTATTATCATAGATGTTGGAAAAGGAAACACTTATTCGTATTACCTTCTTCCCAGAAGTGTATTTTCTCAAGCTATCCTGACAATGTTGCCCAGTCAAACTTTAAATGATTCTGAGGTTTTTTTGTCACCAACTTGAAAAAATTTCAAATGAGCACTCCTAAGTTTTCCCCCTGATATCTCTAATTAATCACCCAACCTTACTAAAACCAATTTACCTAAATTAGTCTTCTGAACTGATAGTCTTCAACATTGGTGGGGTAGAATAACACCAAAAATTTTTTTTTTCTGCCATAGAAATTTCTCAAAGTCATTTATTAGTCTTGAGTGTTTTTCTTTGAACTGTTAGATGCATTTTCCTACATTTTTAAGTTCAGAGTTTCTGTGCTACATTTAATAGTAGAAATGTCATTATTGCTTTACTCTCAAGAGGTATTACTGAATTATGTACAGATAGTAGGTCTGTTACATCCTTATACTGAAAGTGTTGGTTAATGCATCTTTATAATGAGGTAGTTTAATCTTAAATATAATTATAGGTTTTTTTATTTTTTAATTAAAAATTTAAATGTACTCCTTGCCGATACGTATACACAGATTCAATAAATATGCTATCCTTTACTTATTTAATTAATCTCTATTGATGGTTAATTAAATGATGGATGTTACCAATGGAGATTAATTAATCTCTATTGATGATTAATGCCACTGTTCTAGGCATTAAGAGATCTCAGTGATTTGGGAAGTTTGTGTATGATAGCTTTGATTCATTCTTAAAATTTCAGATAATTTGGGGCACCTGAGTGGCTCAGTCAGTTGAGCGTCCAACTTTGGCTCAGGTCATGATCCTACAGTTTGTGGGTTCGAGCCCCACATCGGGCTCTGTGCTGACAGCTCAGAGCCTGGAGCCTCCTTCGGAGTCTGTGTCTCCCTCTTTCTCTGCCCCTCCCCTGCTTGTGCTCTTTCCCTCACAAAAGTAAGTAAACATTAAAAAACATTTAAAAAATTTCAGAGAATTACCCCTATTGTATCATTGCCAATGAGTTATGTATTATTTATCTTATATGTAATAGATGTGTAAAAAGCAAATGCAAATTCCAAATAAATTAAATACTCACTTATAAGCATCCATAACTGTGCCCTATTAGTTGTATGTGCAGTGAACATGCAAGGGAATAACACAACTTTCCACAAGGTCATATGGGGTGAGACAGTATCCAAGCTTATCAAGGAAAATTAAAGACAAATTGCTTTTTCTTTGCAGTGCAAAAATTGTAAAAAACAGATATATGGTTCTTTTCTCCCTATGTACATTTTCTATCAGTAATGAAATACATTGGGTTTGGAAAGAAGAATTTGACTTCTTAAAATTTTTTAAATGTGTCTTAAAACTATGCGATTAAATTCCTTCATCTTGAGTTGTTCATTAGAACTTGGCAAACCTTGGATGCAGATGGTTTATCTTCTTGCCTGAGGAAATAATTTTTTCTAAAGGATGATTGAGAACAATTGTAGATAAAATACTTCTCATGCTAGGAATTCCAACATCATAAGAAAATTATATCATAATGTAAGTTGTTAGTTATTGTACATTGTGCCAGTGACTATACTCCAGATAGCAGGTCTTCTATTGAAAACTATTGAAATGAATAGCTCGCTTCTCTGGCTACCTAATCCATTCTGCAACATCAAACCTATCAAGTGAAAAATAAAATGAGACAGACAAATAGAATTGTGTGGTAGCTACTCAAGTATATATATGTATATATGTATATACATATATATATGTATATATGTTCGTATACATACATACACACATATAATTGTGTGTGTATATATGTATCTGTGTGTCCATTAAATTATATATAGGGAGAATTTCTCTTTTATACTGTGCTGTAACCTCCCAGAGAGTTCTGAATATAGCTCTTAAGAGGGAGAGAAATAGGAGACAAAAGACAGAAATCTAAAACAGTAAACATTCACATAAAGGTCAAGGTTAAGACATTGAGACCTGATACATTTTTTCAAAAGTATATGCCTGCTATCAAATATTAATTTCAGGTTAATTCAAAACGTCTAGTTTCTTTATAGATTTTTAAATTTCTATGGTGTATACGTGTGTGTGTGTAATATATATCTCATGGGACAACTTGTTAAATTCTCCTATGTGTTTCATTCACATTTTTTTGTGTGTTTTCAAGCAACGAAAAGTCAGAGTGGACCTAAACTGATCTAAAACTAATTCACAATTACAGTTTTTACTACTAACATAACAAATAAGGCTAAATAAATATATTCAGTAAATACATATGAAAGACAAATCATAAGTTCTTGATATTTAATATTATATATTTACTTGCTAGATTTCAGTGTTTGCTGGACTTATTTAAAGTTTTTATAATGGGATACCACACACACACACACACACACACACACACACAAGCTCTTGAATATTTAGAATATCCTCCCAAAAGTCTGAATCATTTTTCAGTAAAAAATGTCTCATCCCAAGTATACGTAACTGAAGTATTAACATCTTTTACTCTTATATTACTAAATATTGATTAATGGTATAAAAACAATTTTTATTTACTGTTTTATGAGATTTAACACACTAGAAAAAAAAATTGGATACTTAGATTCTTTCCTGAATTTAAATTTGTGACACCAATTTTATGCCACATAAGATTCAATTTCATCATCTGGAATGTCCCAGAACTGTTTGAGATTCATTCCCTGGACAAGACATATTGTCTCTCCTCACCCAGGTGACAGATTCATGCTTAAATATTAGTCTTAGATGAAATAGTAAGCACAATATTTTTCAGACAGTTATAAAATACTTGATTTTCTCACAAGGAGTCTATTGTGATATTTAAGAATCCTTATAGTCAAGGGTGTGGTTGCACATTTAGTTATAATCCTTAAAGTTGAAACTAAATATCACTTTCTTTCTTGCAGCCTCTGTAGAAAGAAAGTTTCTGACACTTGCTAAACTTGTAGTATATTTATTGAATGAATGAATGCATGAAGAAATAGCTGTTTACAGTATTTTGCTTATGAAACTCTTTTGGCCAATATATGTTAATACATGTATTTATTAACATGGTTTTATTTAAACTTTTTTCAGTTTTACTGAGAAGTAATTAACACACATCACTGCTTAAGGTGTACAACATGACAATTTGATTTATATATATTTTGAGATGATTATCACAATACTTTCAGGTAACATCCATCATTTCATATAGATAAACAATATAAAGAAGAAAAAAAAATTTCCCTTGAGATGAGATCTTTTAAGATTTCTTCTTAACAACTTATATACCATATAGCAGTGTTACCTACAGTCATCGTGTAGTACATTATAGCCCTACTACTTGTTCATCCTATAACTGGAAGCTTTTACTTTGGGACCAACTTCCTCCAATTTCCCCTCCACTTCACCCCAACTTCGGTTAAGCACATGTCTGATCTATCTTTGCATAACATTTTTTTAGATTATACATACAAGTGAGATTATACAGTATTTATCTTTTCTCAATCTGATTTATTTCATATCACATAATACTTTCAAGGTCCATTCATGCCACAAGTGGTAGGATTTCCTCTTTTTATGGCTGAATAATAACCTATTTATGTGTGTATGTATCTATCTATGTATCTAAAATCCCACAACTTCTTTATCCATTCATCCACTGATGGACACTAAGGTTCCTTCATGTCTGGGGTATTGTAAATAATGCTACTATAAGCATGGAGGTGCATTTTTTTTTATTTATATGGACATGCAATGGGCTTAGAAGTACTAGAACATTTTTTTAAGTGTATTTATTTAGTTTGAGAGAGAGGGAGAGTACATGGGGGAGGGGCAGCCCTCAGAGAGGAGAGAGAATCCCGAGCAGGCTCCATACTGTCAGTGCAGAGCCCAACAAGGGGCTCAGTCCCACAAACCATAAGGTCATGACCTGAGCCAAAATCAAGAGATAGATGCTTAACTGAGCCACGCAGGCACTCCCGGGTATCTTTTTTAGTTGGTGTTTTTGTTTCCTTTGGATATATTTTCAGAAGTGAAATGGCTGGATCCTATGGTAGTTCTATTTTTAATTTCTTGAGGATCTTCCATAGTGGCTGTGCCAATTTATAATCCTACTAACAGTGCACAAATATTCCTTTTCTCCACGTCCTTGCCAGCATCTGTTTTTCTGTTATCTTTTCAATAATGCACTGGCCAATATTTAACTATAAAAATGCAAAAGTAAAGTTTTTATTCTATTTTTATTGCATTGAACTCTGTGGTAATATACTGAATATAATATAGCAGTATACTAAAGCTGGGCACTTCATGCATTAGATAATGATGCTCAATTTATTTCCTGTTCCCAAACCTAAAAACTTCCTGTTTACACTATCCTGGGCTCCTTCTATCCTTTCTCTCTTTAGCCCAAGTCAAGTGTTACCCATGTACTGCGTTTCACCCTCTCAGCCTTTTGAGGGGATTTGCTTCAGTAGTGATCCTGCTTCCAATCTGTGACTGTACTTTATCCTTCATGTATCTGGGTATATTTTCACCATCAGTGCCTCTTAGCTTAAAACAGAAAATATGGGATGATTCATACTTGCCGCCTCTACTTCCTTCATTGCTGTATATACCTTTGTACCTCAACTGACTAAGATCTAAACTCCTTTCTCATCATGCCATTCAAGCTGCTCATACAGTTTCATTACTGGTCACTTTACTATATACATTTTCCAGTTTTCATCTAATTTGACTTAGCGGTACCATTGACAGGATGACCCATGACTGTATCTTCCTTGTTGGAAACTTGCTCTCAGAATAACCATTCATTCTAGGTTCTTTTTCTGATTCATTACATATTCCTTCCTAGGTTTGGGTAGTCTTAATTTTTCTAAGCACTTCCTTCCCTTCCAGAGTATAGTGGTGGGTCTTCTCATGAAGATCATTGTGTGCACGTGTTTATTTTTTCTCATCCTGAAAACACTCTCTATGAATTCATCCACCTTGACAGCTTGTATCGTCACTGAAAAAAAAAATGATGACTTTGAAAATTGTATCTAAATTTTGAGGTTAGAATCCTTCCCAGGGCATTTGGGACAAGCTGGAGTCCTGTGGCCCCAGAAGTATCTCTTGGCTGACCCTTTCAGCTTCTAGAAGGTACTATATTTCTCCTAATTCCAACTGTCCTGGTTTAACTCTTCATGATTTTTAGGATTTTGTTTTGTTTTGTTTTCCTGGTCAATTGTATCATTTAAAATAGAAATAAAACTTTTGATTTGAATTGCCTATCAATATTATGATTTTAAAATCTATTTTATAAATAAGTGAATTTTAAGGATTCAATTGAAGAAAAATGGGTATAGATTATCATATATAATGTTACACTTATATAATTTTATTGTGTTCAAAATATATTGTCATATTTACTCAATAAATTCTCATGTCACATAACTTATTATTATTATTATTATTATTATTATTATTATTTATTTTATTGTAAGAAACTTAGGCTTCTAGAGGTTTGGAGGCTCACCAAAGATCACACTAATAAGTGACAGAACAAAGATTTGAAATATTTAGGAAAAATTACATATCTTTTCATAAATATTACATAGTCTTTAATTTTTACCAACCGCAATTTAATCACATTATACTCCATACCTTAGAGTAGTTTGTTTAAGTTTTGTATTCTTTACTAGTCCGTTTTTTTGGATAGACGTAATAGTTTAGTTCTAAGGCATGAGACAAAGTAGAAGATTAAAAGGTAAATCCAAGACCATTTATTAGCTACAATTTGTTTCTGTATTCTAAAAACGAACAGTGACTGTATGTTTTCTTTCTTTTGCATGAGATCCACAATAAATACAGGTGAGAAAATCTGTATCTAAACCTAGCAAATAGATCTTTTTTTTCCTCCTGAAGAGCTAAAATGCTACTTCCCCAAGATTCAGAGAAATCACCTATCCCTAGTGCATTTTGCTCAGTTCTCTTATATAGTGATGGCCTTTTGACATTTGCCTTAAGGGCTCTTTCTGATCTTACCATTCATTCCACATGTTTAAACAAAACATGTGGTTTTCCCAGTGTCCTGCCACCAACTGGGAAATATAATCTCTGAAAGAGGCCGGAGCCAAGACCCCAGAAGTTCTTAAGAATTATGCTAGTACGAGACTCTTGACTAGCAATGAGGGGCACTAACATTCCTCTCTGGCGCCTGCTGAAACAAATTTCAAGAATGGTAACAGGCTTGTTTTAGGGTTTTAAAACTATCAGTCTGGGATCAGCAGCCTTTTCTAAGAGGCTGTGGATGCCAAATTCCAGCTGTCACAACTTGCTTCTGTGAGAACCTTGTGCTCAGTCTGTCAGAGACTTGGAAGATGAACTTCGTTAAGACCGTGCGCCACATCCCTTTTTATAGACAGACCAAACCCAAACCACAAATCTCCCTCTTGAAAACCCCAGCCCTTCCTTCCTGGTTTGGAATACAGGGTCAACACAAGGTTATCTGTAGGTTGGGTGTGAGCACCCAAACAAAATATTTAGCCAACTGTATGACTAGTTTGTGGTTTCAGGTTTTTATTTCAAAATCTTTGCAGCCCATTAATCACTACCATGAAAGAGTCTTCATCAAGAGTTCATGCTTAGTTCACTCATTGGGCTACAGAATAAGTGTTTGTATTTTCTTAGCACAAAGAGAAAAGTAGTAATTGACCAAATTGAATCACAGGCATGCCTAGAATTTGGGAACTTCAAGCAAATATTTTTCTCTATACAAGATTTCAATTATCTGTATATGACTCTACAGTAGCTACTTGGGTGATATTAGTTTTCTTAGGGAGGGAAAGGTAAGCTCTGTGTGTTTTCTCAGGACCAGAACCATGACTAACAAACTGTTTATCAACAGAAGGAATAGCTGATCCTCAAAAAGTTGAGTGTTTAGCTGATAGCCTCAGTGAACCTTATACATAAAGTGTTTGTTGGATCTAAGTGGTCTCTGATTAATCAGAATTTTAAAAATTATTTTCAAAAACAATGAAGTAATATTTAACAATAGTTGAAATCTTAATAGGTTTGGGGCACTATTCTGAGTCTTTTTTTTCCTTTAATGTACTAAATCCTCATAATACGATGAGGTGGCTATTTCCATTATACCTGTTTTATTGATAAGAAAGAACAGCCCTGGAAAAGTTAAGTAACTTGGACAGCATATCATGGTTAGAAGGTGGAAGAAATGGGTTTCAAATTTGGTGCTATGGCTTGAAATGTAGAAAGCAATGGATGGAAGGCTCCATTTATTATTGTGGAACTTAATCTTTTGGCTTCCCTCTCAATATCCGTAAGAACTATTTGTATACTAAGCATGTCTATGAAATGATAGTATGGTGAGATTTTTAGTAACATTGTTCTTTCCATAATTTGGTTTTGTTTGTTATATGAATAGTCATTTTCAGTAAGTCAGCCTCAGTATTGATACCTTTGGATGGTACGCTAGGTTAGCAGTCAGAAGGCCTGAGTTCTGGATATTCTGCTGCCACAGACAAATTTTGTGTCTATAACAAGTCGTTTTGAGTCTGTTTTCTCTCTCCATCTGATGGTAGTAAGGTTTGCCTTGCTCTGGCCAACTAACAGAACTGCCTTATACATCAGAGACAAGAAATATTTTAAAGTATTGTGTCCATAAAAATATTATATGTATGTAAGCTGCTATAATTGGTGTGATAAACACTAATCTTAAAGCCATCTGAGTGACTTAAACAAATACTAATACCTATACTTATAAAGTTGGCAATTTTGTCAGATGTTATAGTTCTTAATTTTGATAATGTACATCTTACGTATTTTTAGTGCCTTGGTGTTGTATCTAAAACCTCATAATCAATCACAAAGTTACCTAGATTGTATCATATGTTTTCTTCTAGAAATTTTAGTTTTGGATTTTACATTTAGGTCTGCAATGCAGTTTGAATTAACTTTTCTTAAAGGTGTAAAATCTGTGTCTAGGTTATTGTTGCTTTTTTGCATGTGGATATCTGTTCGTGCGATTTGTTGAAAAGACTATTCTTTTGTTCCTTCGTCAAAGATCAGTTGACTATATTTGTGTAGGTCTGTTTCTGGTTTTATTAATCTACATGTCTATTCTTTAATCAGCCAGCCAATCAATCAGTACTACAATGTCTTGATTACTGTAACTTTATGGTAAGTCTTAAGATTGGTGGTGTGAGTCCTCCAACTTTGTTCTTCTCCAGTACTGTGTTGGCTTTTCTAGGTCTTTTATCTTTCCGTATAAATTTTAGAATACATTGTGAGTATCTGCAAAATAGTTGAGATTTTTATTGGGATTATATTGAATTTATACATCAAATTGCAAAGAATTAATATTTGTAAATGTTTATTTTTGAGACAGAGAGAGAGAGGGAGAGGGAGAACGAGTGGGAGAGGGGCAGAGAGGGAGGGAAACAGAGGATCTGAAGCAGTCTCCACTCTAACAGCAGAGAGCCCAATACAGGGCTCAAACTCATGAACTGTGAGATCATGACCTGAGCTGAAATCAAGAGTTGATAATTAACTACCTGAGCCGCCCAGGCACCATGCAAAGAACTAATATTTTAATAATGTCAAGTATTTCAACTGAACACAGAATATCTTTTCATTTATTCAAATCTTTCTTTCATCAATTTTATGGTTTTCTGTATATAGATCCTGTATATATTTTGTTAACTATTTTGTTTATTTGTTGACATATTGTAAATGTCATTTTTTAAAATTCCAAATATCAATATTTCATTGCTTATAATAGGAAAACAATCAACTTTTATGTATTTATCTTATATCTTGCAACCTTGCTATACTTGATTATTATTTTTAAGAGACTTGTTTTTGTTTTTTATCAGTTCTTTCACATTTTCTGTGTATAAATTTATGTCATTGTACGTAGTTCTTTGTATACACTGGATTTGATTTGCTAATATTTTATTGAAGAATTTTATATCTATGTTCAGGAGACATATTAGTTTGTAGTATTCCTTTCTTAAAATATTATTAGCATAGTATTTTAATGTGACAAAGAACTAGTTCCAATATAGATCAAGATGCTAACTCCAACGGGCAAAATTAATTTATGAGTGCAGTCAAGAGCATATTACAAACATTTTTTTAACTTCCTGGTCCATATTTTAGTGTTAACATTTACATAACATCCTCAGCTTACTAGCTTAGAACCTAAAGGTAGGTAAAGAAAGTCTTTGATGGCCTACAGTGGATATCCATTGATGAATATACATAGGAAATAACCATCATAGATTATTTACTATTCATGTTTGATATAAAATATTAACAATCTTGGTAATATAGCCTGTAAATACACAGACTAGAGGAAACAAACAATCTGTTTGAGGTTGAAGGAGCACCTACAGAAATGTTATTTACAGAAATGAGAAATTATAGTTGCCAGTTTGGGCATACTGGCCACATGAACACCAGTCACAAGAACACAAGATAATTGTGGGATAGGTATAAATTTAAAGGCTTCTGACATCTCATTAGGCAACAGAAATACTACTGTGTTGTAACTACATATATTCATTGCTTTCACAATGATGTCAGTGAGCCCTCAATAAAAGATTAAATTGCATCTATAATGTTTCCATTCTACATCGCTATCTAATTTAGAAGAGACAATTATTGATGTGGTTCAAAACAAACGAAGAAACTTCTATAAAAATAGTTAAGCCAAGAAATTGTTATGTAATATGATTAAGTTTCAGTTTTCCTTAAAATCTAATATAGAGCACCACATTCCCTAAAAATGACAGAATAAGTAAATTATAGCACATTATAGTACAGGATTTGATTTGCAAACATATATTTGGGTACACCATTTCTTAGCTTTTCCTCCCTAGGGAAGCAAATTTGAAGCAGGGATATAGGAATGGGCACTGAAAGTCCACATAAACAGTACTTCTCAGCCTTCATTTACACGGGATTAAGTCAGATAAATCAAGTTTCTTGAGGTCATATTTGGCACTTGGTGCCTTCGCTTCCTCATTTCTATTCTGATTAATCGGTAGTGATCTGGATTTTACCTCCTACTAAGTAAGTGAAATTACACATCCTGTTGAGTCCAAAGCGCACTTTCCCATCATTCTATTACTTGAAATTTGTGGTATTTTACACTACTGGGCACCTTCTTTCTTTCATCTGTATTTCCTTTGGTTTCTTGGACATTAGGTTGTCCTGATTTTCACCATCTACCCTGATCAAATCATCTTGGTCATCTTCACAATTTCTGCTTTATCCACTAATTAATATATATAGTTGTGTATAATAACATGTATAATACATACATATACATGTATGTGTATATACAGATATAAGTACCTATATAGGACATGTTTAAAGGAGGCCTATACCTATATAGGTGTGTGTGTGTGTGTGTGTGTGTGTGTGTGTATACACACTCTCCTAGAGAAGAATGATTATATACATATGCATACACACATATGTATATATAGATGTGTATATGTATATGTATATGTATAGAATCACTCTTCCCTATAATTTTATTCTTGTTCCTATGATCTTTTCAGTACACTCCCCCAATGAGCTATTTCATCCAAATGCATGGTTTCAGTGATTTCCTCAGATGTGCAATACAGGCCTCACTTTGACTCTCTGATTTTCATATCCCACCATCTTTTGTACAGCTTCACCTAGAAGCTTCATAAATACCTTGAACTCAACTTGGCTAAAATTAATCTCATCATCTTTCCCCTAACTTACCATTTTACATATATCCTCCCACTGTACTAATTTTCTATTGTTGTTGTAACAACTTACCACAAACTTTGTGGTTTAATACAATATACGTTTATTGTCTTACAGTTCTGGAGGTCAGAAGTCTACAATGGGCTAAAATCAAGGTGGTGGCAGGGTTATGTTCCTTCTCAGTGCTCTAGGGGAGAATTTGTTTTCTTTCCTTTTCTGGCTTCTAGAGACTGACTTCCGTGGCACATGGCCACTTATTCCAGCACTAGCATCTTCAAATCCCTCTTTGATTCTTAACCCATTTTCTGCCTATCCCGTTCATGTTAATGTACTCTTGTGATTACATTGGACCTACCAGTATAATCTGGAATAATCTCCTTGTTTTAAGGTCTGTTTATTAGTAACCTTAATTTCATGGACTACTTTAATTCCCCCTTGCCTTGTTACATAACAGGTTCCAGGAATTAGGACAAAGACATGTTTAGAAAAGGCCATTATTTTTCCTACCACACCAGTTTTTGTGAATGGCAAGTCTGCAAGCCAAAAGCTATTCTTCCTAAACTCTGAACACAAGATTTATCAATGTTACACTTTACGTCATCCTCTCCTCCACACAATCTCTGATCCCTTTTCAAACACAGAAGTTCATGTTTTCGTCCTATCTAGCTCAGATAATAGTATTATCCTCCTAACTGTTCTCTCTGTGGCCAGTCTTGCACCATCCTTGCTCTGATAATACTAACACCCTTGCATATTTCAACATCTACCCTCTGCAGACATACAGATAGATATAAATAGGCAAATATTTTAAGATTTTAGCTCTTTACAGCATTACACGGTGGTGATAAAGCATCTGAGACTTCCACTCAAAGCCTTCAGACCTGGTTCCTGAAACCTGTTTACTCTCACCATATGCCCTGTGTTCCAGCCACAGCATGTTCTACTCAGTGTCTTATTCAATGTTGCTGTTTCTTGCTGTATTTGTCTTTTCACTTTCCATATTCTATATCAAATGCTTGTCCTCCTCTATCGTCCTTTATTCTAGCTATCTACACTTATCCTTTAAGACTCCTCACAGATAAATCTTCCTTCAGAAAAACTCGCCCTGTCTGAGTGGAGACTTAACCCTTCTCTATGCTCAAAGAGAGCTGCATTTGTATCAGAATATCCAATCTACTGGGTATAATTCTGGATTACTTGTCTATCTGCTTCATAGCTTCCTTGAGAACAGGAACTTTGGCTTCCATTTGGTACCATCAGAGCTATAGCGTGATACACAGAAACTGCTTCATGCATGAGTACCGGGGATATTAATCTACTTTAGGAACTAAAGGAATATTGTATCTTCATCTTGATGGAATTAATCTAGTCTTCTAGGCTTTCCCCAGGTAGAATCAGAAACTCTAATCTTTAATATCCTAAGAACTGGACCAGAATTTAGATGCTTTCTTCAAGAGGGGTCAGGAAAACATTTCCTCTGGCTCTAGTCTAGAGCCATAGACCATGAGGCAGGGTTTTTAAGGCAGCTAGAATGTCTGTACCAGATAAATTTTACAGGAGCTGAAATGACATTTCCCTCTTGTCTCAATTCATAATTGGCTGCTCATGGTCACTGAGGTGTTTATACAGCCTCAAGGCTGGCTCCATTTTGCTGCCATCTGTCTTAGTTATAAGTACACTACAGGTTCCATATGGCTCCTTAATTCCAATGACCCTAAAGCATTCTAGTGTTCCACAGGGCCAGTTGAGACAACTGACTCACCTTATTTGTTTTGGGTGTGGAATAATTAGGAAATGGAATTAATAGTACCCCAGATCTCTCAAAATGCTATTCCTTTATTTTTTTTTAATTTTTTTTTCAACATTTATTTATTTTTTGGGACAGAGAGAGACAGAACATGAATGGGGGAGGGGCAGACAGAGAGGGAGACACAGAATCAGAAACAGGCTCCAGGCTCCGAGCCATCAGCCCAGAGCCCCACGCAGGGCTCGAACTCACGGACCGCGAGATCGTGACCTGGCTGAAGTCGGACACTTAACCGACTGCGCCACCCAGGCGCCCCTCAAAATGCTTTTCCTTTAATAGAAGAGGCTACTATAGACAACCAACATCTATGTCACAGCTTCTCATGTTCATCTACTCTCTAAATAGAGAAGACATTTTGCTCTTAAAATAGTATAAAGGTTACATTTTTATTTGTAGTCAATAAAAATAATGTAATATCCACCAGATTCATGCTCAGTTTATTATTTCTGTCATAGTATAGATCATTATCCTTTTTGCTTCATGATGATGGTACACTCTTTTGCTGTACGTGGGTCCGCCATGATTATAAATTACATATGCATGCATTCAATCAAAGGTTTTTATTCAATGCAAAACTTCCTCAGTTAATCATCTAAGTTCTTTCATGAAGACCCTTTGAATCTTCATTTCCATTGCTATTTTTTTCTGTTTTATAACTGCCCTTGCAGATTAATTCTGTAACCATCTGCCTTACCAATTATAACTAAACAGTGCTGGAGAATTAATGAAGCCACGCAACTTGGCCTCAGTACCCATTCACTGTTTCCCGGGTCTGGTGGGACCTCACTCTATTATAAGTTTCTTTCTTATTCTTCAGACGCTTCTATCCTATTGCCCTCAACAAAAATCTGAAGACTTACTATTCTCTTCACAATCCAAACACTTCCCTTCCTCTCTCACACCCCACCCAACTTCCTACCTCTTTTAGCCACAGACTGCTCAATGAGGCCACCTTATCTTTATCCTCTTTTCTAATCCAAGAGAGTTAATTATTCCACTGAAGGTTAATCCATTGAAATGCTCTCCAATACACTTCTTATCTTCTCAGAGGGCCTTGCATTATCAGTTGTCTGCTCTGTGCTGAATCATAATCTACTCCTTCTTCACTGAAGTTTCTCAATAAAACATTCAGGTCGACATATCCTCCCTATGTAAAACATAAAAACAAAGACTTTGCTACTAATACTATCTTCAGATTATACCAGTCTCTTCCACTCCTTTGTCATCAAAAGCTCTTGAATCCATCTCTGTACTTACTGTCTTCACTTCCTCCCTATTTCCCTCCCTTTACCTCCACCTCTATTAACTGTCTTAAAGGATGTACTTTTATCTTTCATGGGACTTCATGCTTTCCTTATACCTCTATCATTTGTGTGAGCTTCTTTTTCTCTGTCCCTTAAATTATAAATATTTCTAAGATGTTGCAAACTGACCTAAATTGGTGAGGTGATTCATGATCCTAAGTTTCATTTTTTGGTGGGTAATGACAATCATTCCAAGAATTTGAGGTGAACTGAGAGACGTAACTAACTTCTGCAGACTTGCTATTAGAATATAATAAAAGGAAGATACAGACCAGATTCTGCACACACATGACAGACATTTATTATACAAATGTTCAGTAGAAAAAGCAGGCATTAAATGGTTCTCTATGAGATTGATTTGGTCTTTAATTTTTATACTGAAACCCATCTTCTTCTTTCTTTAGTTGCATTAAATACCCATGATTTGGAATTATTTTATATGTGTATGTATTGGGTGAGTAAATAGGTGTGTGTGGGAATCCTTGTATGTTCATGTTGTCATGTCATGAAACAGGTGGAATAATTCATCCACAAAAATCTCAAACACATTCCCACCTTTTCTGTGCTAACTGGAAAAAGGAAAGGTGAAGGGAAGAGGGAGGGCGTGATGGTGAGACGGAGAGGGAGGTAGAAATAAGAGAGAAATATTTTACTTTTTTTTTCCAGTTCCAATCATTTGAAAGTACACTATCATTCAGACCTATTTTGGAACAAGCTCCAAGAACATCTGACTATATTTATTTGAAAAAAATATTCTTGGGGCGCCTGGGTGGCGCAGTCGGTTAAGCGTCCGACTTCAGCCAGGTCACGATCTCGCGCTCCGTGAGTTCAAGCCCCGCGTCGGGCTCTGGGCTGATGGCTCCGAGCCTGGAGCCTGTTTCCGATTCTGTGTCTCCCTCTCTCTCTGCCCCTCCCCCATTCATGCTCTGTCTCTCTCTGTCCCAAAAAATAAACGTTGAAAAAAAAATTTAAAAAAAAATATTCTTGGGGATCTAGTACTTAATTATGATACCTTTTAATTTCCTTTTTTTAAAAAACTCCCTCTGTTAGAACAGATAATAATTATTATATTTGAGTAAAATTAGATCTTATTTAACTATAGTCTATTTTTATAGTGATTTGAAATTACTTAATGAGGGCATGATAGGTTTTTAAATCAGAAATATTAATACATATAACATTCTGGCATAATTAACTGAAATGATTATAAAATCACCCATAATAAAACTTACCAAGTAAAATGGCTTTAATTTTTATTTCTTTTAATACTTAATCGCAACATATTGTTTTTTACAGTTGTAACCATAACGTAGATAAATTTTCTTTTCTAATATTATTCAAATAGCTGTTTTTCCATGTTGCTTCATAGTCATAATAACTATCTCTAGTTGTAACAAGATATGTAATGTAGTAGATAAACATCCTCTTTCTTACTCATATCCCTATTTCTTGGCATTTGCTTCTTCCATTATTTGGTATTGTAAATATGTTATATTAACATCTCCATAGATTATATTTTCTTTCCTGTTGGATTATTACCTAAAATAAATTCCCAGAAGTGATATTACTGGATCAAAAAATATGAATCATGTTTGTGATTCTTGCTGCATACTATACATGATTTCCCAGAAGTTTCAAAAATAATAGTTAACAATCATTTATTGATTATACATTAAATTCCAGGAAACATATTGCTGCTGGACATACAGAAAAAAAAGAAAAAAGAGTTCTTGTCCTGGAGAAAACTAATTCTGTATTCTCTTCTTGGGTAATCCATCTATTGCCATAGGCAAGGAAACCATTTATTGAACTTTAGTGGCTTAAGAATTGTATGGGGTGCTCAATTAAAATAGAACACTAATTTAGTGCCACTTTCCCAGAGATTCTGAATAAATAGGCCTGCAAGGGCATCTAGGTTTTCAGCATTTTTAACAATAACCCCTATATGGTTTTGATTCAGGTGATTCACAGACCACAATTTGAGAAGTACTGATGTATGTGTCAATATCCAAACCTGAATCTCTGGACCTGCCCTGCCCCAAGTGCTTCAGCTCAACTGATTTTAGAGATAAACTCAGCACATCCCAAACTGAACTCTTCCTTCCCCTCGACTTCAACTAATGCCCCCTTTTCTGCTTCTAGGAGAGTGAATAGCTTATCCCTAGTTACTACATTTAGATTTTATCATTTAATGCCGGCTGCTTTTTTATTGAGGTATAATAGACGTATAAAATTATGATAGGTATACAACATAATGATTTGATATTTGTTTAGATTGAAAATGATCTCCACAATAAGTCTAGTTAATATCAGCTACCGTACTGAGTTATATTTTTTTTTCTTGTGATGACGATTTTTAAGGTCTACCCTCTTAGCAACTTTCAAATATGCAATACAGTATTAACTATAGTCACTATGCTGTACATTATATCCCCATGACTAATTTATTTTATAACTGGAAATGTGTGCCCTTTTTAAAATGTTTATTTATTTATTTAGAATGTGTGTGTACAACCTGGGGAGGGGTAGAGAGAGGGAGAGAATCCCAAGCAGGTTTCATGCTGTCAGCACAGAGCCCTATGCTGGGCTAGATCCCATGAACCATGACATCATGACCTGGACTGAAATCAAGAGTTGGACACTTAACAGAGCCACCCATGTGCCCCATAGAAATTTGTACTTTTTGACCACCTTCACCCGTTTTGCCTACTTCTTGCTCCCACACTCTGGCAACCAAAATACGTTCTTCGTGAGCTTGTTTTTTTGTTTGTTTTTGTTTTTATTTATTAGACTCTACATATAAATGGGATTATACAGTATTTATCTTTTTCTGTAATGATTTATTTCACTCAGAATAATGTCCTCAAGGTCCATCCATGTTGTCACATTTGAAGATTTCATTCTTTGTTTTGACTGACTAATATTTCAGTGTGTGTTTCTGTGTGTATGTGTGTGTTTATCTATGTTCATGTGTGTATGTGTGTATGTGTGTGTATCATTGTTTACCCATTTTCTTTATGCATTCATATATTGATGAATACTTAGGTTGTTTCCATACCTTGGCTATTGTAAATAATATTTCAATATATATGGGAGTGCATACATCTTTTTAAGTTACTGTTTTCATTATCTTTGGATAAATTCTTAGAAGTGGGATTGCTGGATCATATGATAGTTTGTTTTCTTTTTTTAGTTTTTTAAAAAACCTTCATACTGTTTTCCTTAGAGGCTTCACCAATTTACATTCCCACCAACAGTGCACCAGGATTCCCTTTTCTCTATGTTTTCACTGACACTTGTTATTTCTTGTGTTTTTGGTAGTAGTCATTCTAACAGGGGTAGAGTGGTATCTCACTGTGGTTTTGACTTGAATTTCCCTGATGATTAAGGTTGTTAAACATATTTTTGTGTACCTTTTGGCTATCTCTGCATCCTCTTTGGAAAAATGTTTATTCAGACATTCTGCCCATTTTTCAATCAGATTGTTTTATTTGTTTACTCTCAAGTTATGTGAGTTCTTTATATATTTTGGGTATTAATCCCTTATTACATAAATGATTTGCAAATATTTTCTCTTATTCAGTAAACTGCCTTTAATTTTGTCGATGGTTTCCTTTGCTGTGCAGAAGCTTTTTAGTTTGATATAGACACACTTGTTTATCTGTACTTTTGGAGTCAGATCCCAAGTATCAACAGAGACTGATGTCATGGGGCTTATCACCTTTGTTTTTCTTCGTGATGCTTTACAGTTTCAGGTCTTACATTTGAGTCTTTAATCCATTTTGACTTAATTCTATATATGATATAAGAAAGTGATACTTTCATTCTCCTGCATATGACTGTCCAGTTTTCCCAGTCACATGCAGAAAAATGAAAGTATCACTTTCTTATATCACTATTTATTCCAGAGACTGTTCTCTGTTATATATTCTTGGTCCTTTGTCATAAATTAATTGAGCATATAAACATGAGTTTATTTCTGGGCTCTCTATTCTGTGCCATTGACCTACATGTTTGTTTTTATGTCAATACTATACTGTTTTGTAATGTAGTTTGAAATCAGAAAATGTGATGCTTCACATTTTTTTTTCTCATTGTGTTCACATTGTTTTTTCTCAAGATTGCTTTGGCTATTTTGTGTGTGTGTGCTTCCATAAAAGTTTTAGGATTGTTTGTTCTATTTATGTGTAAAATGCCATTGGGATTTTGGATAGGGATTACAATGAACAAATTGCTTTGGGTAGTTTGGAAATTTTAACAATATTAATTCTTCTAATCCATGAACACAGAAAATCTTTGCATTTATTTGTGTTGTGTTCAGTTTCTTTCATCAATGTCTTAGGTCTTTCCCTTTCTTAATTAACTTATTCCTAGGTGTTTTATACTTTTTCATATAATTATAAATGGGACTTTTTTCTTAATTTCTCTTTCTGATAGTTTGTTAATGCCTAATTATTTGTGGGTATGACTTACAAATAACAGTTTCTTTCTTTTTTTTTTTTTACAAATAACAGTTTCTATGTGAACACATTCATTAAGTTCTTAAAGGTTTCCCTAAAAAACATAGGCAACCCACCAAATATTTAGTTTTATATTCATGACCCTTCAAGTAACTTAAGTTTTTACTGTGGAAATTCTCCATGAATAGGTCTCCATGTGACCCTGTGGCACATTATTTTGGAAAGGTGTGTGCATGTACACAGTAAATATATGTATGCATCTTTATGCATATAAGCATTCACACATATGTAACAGAGAAAGTTATTAGAACAAACATGACTAATCTGAAGATATTAGAATAAAAAGCCGTGCTCCTTTACATATTTATTTTATAAATTAGAATTGGAGGGACCAATTGAAATTTATTAGAAAGATCCTATATGCCAATCCTCTGTACATACCTGCATACTACTCTATCTTGTCACATTCACTTTGACCAGTAGCCTTGTAGCTATCAGAAAAGTTCTTACTGCTTACTTTACTTCACTAGTGTGTGTAATGGAAAATTTAATCCACCTAACAGAGATTTACTGGAGTTTATTCATGTTATCAAAAATACATCTAGGGGCGCCTGGGTGGCTCAGTCGGTTGAGCGTCCGACTTTGGCTCAGGTCATAATCTCAGTTTGTGGGTTCGAGCCCCGCATCGGTTCTGTGCTGATAGCTCAGAGCCTGGAGCCTGCTTCGGATTCTGTGTCTTTCTCTCTCTGCCTGTCCCCTGCTCACACTCTGTCAATCTCTCTCTCAAAAAATAAATAAACATTAAAGAAAAATTAAAAAAATACATCTAGTCATCATCTCTTTAATGAATACTTTCATTAAATTCTCTTTTCTCTTGGGTTCTAGAATATTACTCTTTTCTGGTTCTTTATATTCTTCCATTTCTACTTTTTCTCAACTATAAAGGTATCTGTTCCTCCACTCATATCATAACCACTGCTGTTTTTTGGAGTTCCATCCTCAGCCTCCATTTCACTCTGATCTTTCTGCGTTGATTTCCCATGCTTGCATGGTACCAAATACTGGTTATAAACTGATGTTACCATTCACCATCTTCTGTTAACCTATCCTGATTATATATGTTTGTATGTATTTATTAAAAATACGCTATTGTGTATTTGTAAAGTTACATATAAAATAACCCAATCATCCAATCATTGTCAGGCCCAAATAAAGCAAAACAGCAACATTTGCTTTTCCTAACTGTCCACATACGAAACCAGGCCATGAGCGGTGTAAAGGATGTATTTATGAAGAGTATATAGTGAATGGATGTACCTTGAAGCTTGTTGGCTAGTACAAACCACAGAATGAGAAAGCTACCAAGTAGAGAGGAAGAAAGCTGGCTCCTTTTTATTGCAGGCCTATTTCTTTTTATATCGTTAGGTTAGTGGAGGAGTTCTTTCAGCACTCAAGGGTAAACCTATTCCTGCATAAGTGCTTCTCTATACCATTTCTGATGGCTTCATCAGGCCTAGAGCAGCCTGGCTATAGCTTTTCAAACATGTGTTGCTATAAATGTCCTGATTCCAGTTTACTTTTGCAGTAATTAGAGATACCTCACACATCTCCCATTGCTGCCTACCCATCCTAGTTTCCTGAGCAAGCCATGCTCCAGGTCTCATCCTTGCCTTTGCAACAGATGTCGTAAAAAAAAAAAAATCTAGACTATTTTACCTAGACTACATTTCTTTCATCTTCTCTTTTATGGGCTGATTTCTGTATGTTACGTACTTCTCAATCCTCACTTCTCGGCAGCCTTTCTTCTCCTCCTGACTCTTCGTAGGTCCTGACTGAGTATTCCTTCTCTGTGCTCACTTTGCCATACATTTTATTGTATTACAATTTAATTTCTCTCCGGCTGACTACACCATAAACTCTTTGAAGACAAGGATAATGTCTTTTCTTTGTCTGAATCTTCAATGCTGAACATAGTTATCTCTGAGGAAGTTATCTTAATACGGAATATTTTATGCTATATCTTAATACCTCTATGAAATGGAAGCTGAAAGGAGTTTACGACTCTTAGAATTTACTACCCCATTCAGCATATATTCCTTTCAAGCCCTCATTTCTGAGCTAAGGACTGCAGTGATTCTGTTTCAGTGTTTTTCACCAAAATTGACTTTGGTGAGAACCAACTCTAAGACCTCTGTGACAATTACACTTGCTGATCAAATTAGGGTACAGCTAGGGTTTCCATGTTGAAAGTCATCATAATAAAATTGGCCAAGACCCTCACAAAACACTCTTCATTTTAAAGTTTTCAGAAGACTTTTCATTTTGGTTGCACAGATTTACATTTGGAAGTGTGGTATTTTAGGAATATCATGGTCAGAGGGATGGCATCTGGGCTTCCATGAGTTGATTGCAGCTCCCTGTGGGCGTCAAGTGGCAGGTAGCCTGTAATTTCTGCATTTGACACACACAGGGCTTTCATATCCACTTAAATAATCATAAACAGAAACGTGAAAAAAAATCTAAAGAGGGACTCATGACACTGAGGTTTTGGGAAAATGTTATGCTGCTGAAATATTAGCAGCCTGGCCTAATTCTCGATTTTAACTCCTGGCTGCTGTGATTTCCCTGGTTATGCTGGTTTTACTCAGGATTTTTATATTCAGAAGTGTCTGTAACTATCATTGATAGGTTTCCTTTGGTCTCATAATACTCAAAATCCACAGTAAAGACATCATCTTTAGCCTGAGAAACACAACCAATTTAAATGTATTAATAGCCGTGATACTTTTTAGGTTGGCATTTTTTAACTTTATGGCTTTCTGCAATCATTGTCACATTCTTGCCTTCTTTCCAGGTAAAACAGTGAACATACTAAAGGCATTTGATAAATTATTTATAATACCCTCCATAGGCAAGAAAGCAACAAGAATAATGGGCTCCATTTTTCAGAGAAGCAAATAAGTCAGGGTGATGCTTTATGACTTACTCATGGCACATGCTCCACAGATCGGTAACAACCAGGGAAGCAGATTGGCCGCCACAACCTATTTGCAGGTTCCTGAACATGGCAGACCCAAGGGCAGGCATGGCAATACATCATGGAGAGTTCAAAACATTTTGTCTTGAAATATTCTCAAATGGAATTTTTCTAAAATACAGACTAGTTTTGAGAAAAAGAAATAGGTATGAAGAATAAAGGTTTCTCTTAGACACTAGTTTCATTTATTTCTGTATATTTTTCAGTGTATTTATATATTTATTCATTTAAATAGATCACACATGTACATTATCACATAAGTCATAAAGTACAAGATGTATGCGATGAAAAGACATCGTTATCCCATCTCTTGCTTTTCTCCCATTGCTCTCCAGAGTCAACCAGTTACTGATTTCTTGACTGGTAGTTAACATCTGTACTTGTACTTTATACAGGTATATTTCCTTAAGAGACTTAAATACTTTTTAGTTCAATTCAAATTTTTTGGAGCTAAAAGAAGGCTGATATTAGAATAATATCTGTTTTCTTTGCAAAGAGAACCACAAATTCAGAGCCATTATCAGTCCTAACGAGTTATCTTGCTTTAAAGAGAAACACATTTGTTTCCGTCAAAACTGGCTGTCCTTGTGAGGAATACAGAAATATTTAAAGAAACAGCAAAAGCTGAAAAAATAAAAATAATGATAGTGGCTGAACTTTTACAGTACAATAAGAACTTTTTCTTATGTACAATATTAGATACTTTTTTTAGAGTTACTCTGGAAAGGTTCTTAAAAAGGCATATTTATGAAGTAAATTTTAATGCTTTCTACTGAATGTTTTTAACTGCATATTAAACAGGAAGTTGTAAGAGTGATACAACATTATTGTCAAGATATAATATAGTGGAATGTAAAGATCACTTTATTTTTCACTTTAGGAAGTCCTTTGCTTATGATTTTCTTTCGTTTTCATATCTACTGCGAATCCACATATATCTGGAGAAATCAAGAAGAGGGTGTCATGGTTGCTTTTATCTACCTTTTAATTCCTAATGTTTAGGATAAACAAAATTTCTCAGGGGGCGCCTGGGTGGCTCAGTTGGTTAAGCATCCAACACTTGTTTTCTGTTCAGGTCATGATCTCAGAGTTCATGAGATGGAGCCCCATGTTGGGTTCTACGCTGATAGCACAGAACCTGCTTGGGATTCTGTCTCTCTCTCTCTCTCTCTACCCCTCTCTGGCTCTCTCTCTCTTTTTCTCTCAAAATAAATAAATAAACATTAAAAAAATTACTCCGTGAATGACTTGCCTGAAGTATAATTGCATTTTGGAAAATACAGAGTTTAGAAAACTCTTGGAAAGAACATCAAATTTCATTAAAAATCTATGCATGTAATCACAAGAATAATGGATCTTAGTAAAATTTTAGTTCTATGGTCAAGGTATTGGTCATGATGGTTAACACAGTATTCAATCAGATTATTTTGGGTAGGTTTACTTTTTTATTGGTTTTATATAATTATGTAAAATTACTAACATTAATTTTGTTTTTGGTATAACTTATGAGTATATTTTTCTAAAAATGTAATTACTTCCTTATAACTTAAATTGAAATTTAGTAAATAATATTTTTCCATTTTTTATAATGCCCTCTTCCCCATATATTCAATACTTGACATATGATATATCCGCTTCATGAATGTTCTTTGTGATCCACTGATATGTATGTATGATAAATTATGAAATTTTAATTATTTGGCTTTATAATGAGTTGTGGCAAAGAGATATCTTACGTTCTTCCTTGATAATTCCTTTAAAATCCATTAATATGACATGTGTGTTAACATTATAGGATTTAAATATTTTGTGGTGGAGTTATATCTCATTGTTGTTTTGTTTTCAAATATTCTGAAATTTTTATCTGATAGACTTTTATATGCATAGTTCCAGATGAATTCTCATGGGGCACCTGGGTGACCCAGTTGGTTAAGCATCTGGCTCTTTATTTCAGCTCAGGTCATGATCTCATGATTGTGGGACGAATCCCACATTGGTCTCTGTGTTGATGGCACAGAGCCTGCTTGGGATTCTCTCTCTGCCTCCTTTTCTAACCCTCCCCTTCTTGCCCACATTCTATCTCCCTCAAAATAATAATAAAACATTAAAAAAATTAAAAATAACAAATTAATTTTGTTTTTAAGGAGAAGTCAAGTTTTTGTATTATATTAGCTGTATACATTCAATTTAGAGGAATGAGTAATGTATAATTTACTCATCAAGGAAAGTGGTGGAAATCACTCAGATAATTTTTAAAAAGTTATTGTTCTCTTCTAAGAAATTTTAGTAACTGGGAAAATGTTTAATATAATACCAAATGACAAGAAAAGAAGTTACTGTTCTTTATAATCATGTTACCTTCTATGATTACTTAATTTTACTAAATTTTATATTTTAAAATAATTTTAGATTCCCATATAGCTGTAAGAAATAACAGGGATTCTATATACTCTTTAGCCAGTTTCCTCCAGGGATAGTATCTTACAAAATTATAGTGCAATATCATAACCCAGATATTGACACTGATGTAGTCAAGATACAGAATATTTCCATCACCATGAAGATTCCTCATGTTGCCATTTTATAGCCACACCACTTCCCTCCCCAGACCACAACCTCCTTTACCCTTGGTAAACACATCACTGTTCTGTTCTCTATTTCTGGAATTGTTAGACATTGTATAAATTGAGTCATACAGAACAGAACGTTTCAGAATTGGCTTCACCCCCCGCAGTGTAATTCTGTGGAAATTCACCCAGAGTTGCATTTATCAATAGTTTGTTCCTTTTTACCAATGAGTAGTATTCCATGGTATGGATGCACCACCACTGTTTATTTGACCGTTTATCCATGATGGACATCTTAATTATTGCCAATGTGGGGCTATTGTGAATAAAGCTGCTATAAGCTTTCATGTAGAAGTTTCTGTGTGAACCTGTTTTCATTTCTCTGGGATAGGTGCTTAGAAGTGCAATTGATGGGTTGTATGGTAGTCTCATATTTAGTTTAGTTTTGTTTTTGTTTTTGTTTTGTTTTTGTTTGGTTTGTTTTTGTTTTTGTTTTTGTTTTTGTTTTTTTGTAAAGTAGGTTCTATACACAGCATGGGACTCAAACTCACAACCCAAGATCAAGAGTTGCATGCCCTACTGACTGAGCCAGCCAGGCGCCCCACATACATAGTTTTTAAAGAAATCACTAAACTGTTTTCCAGAGTGGCTGTCCATTTTATATTCCCACCAACAATGCATGAGTAATCCAATTTTACCACGTCCTTGCCAACATTTAGTGTTCTCCCTATCTTTGCCTTAGTCTATTTTTTTTTTAATGTAATGATATCCTTCATTGTGGCTTTAATTTGTATTTCTCTAGTGGCTAACAAAATTGAAAATCTTTTCATGTACCTATTTTCTATCTGTATATCTTCATCAATGAATTGTTTTTCATGTATTTTTTCCTCATTTTCCAATTGGATGTTTTTTACTGTTGAGTTTCATATATGCTTTATATATTCTAGATTCTAATTTTCTGTCAGATATGTGCTTTGAAAATGTTCTCTCTCAGTCCGTAGCTTGTCTTTCCATTCTCTGAACAGAATTATTACAGAGCAAAAGTTCTTAATTTTGATGAAGCTTAATTTATCAAATTTTTCTTTAATGGATTTTGATTTTGTTGTCAAGGCTAACTCTGTCTGGTCTTAGGTCTTGAAGACTTTCTCCTATATTTTTTAAATATATATATATATATATATATATATATATAGTTTTATAATTTATGGTTAAATCTGTGAACCACTTTGTGTTAATTTGTGTACTAGATGTGTGACTTAAGTTCACTTTTTGCCAATGGATATTCAATTTCTTCAGCATCATTTACAAGACTGCTGCATTGAATTGCTTTCACCTTTTTTGTCAAAAATCAATTAGGAATATTTGTGTGGGTCAATTTGTGAATCATTATTCTCCATTGACTCATGTATCTGTTCCCCACCTAATACCACACAGTTTTGATTATTATAGCTATATCATAAGTATCATAATCAGGTAAACTGATTTCTCCTACTTTATTCTTCTTTTTCAAAAATTGTGCATCTCTTTTAGTTTCTTTGCATTCCCACATAAATTTTAGCATAATTTTTGTCTGTATCTTAAAAAAATTCTTCTTTTATCCTTCTGATATATCTATATATTAATTTATGGAAAGTTTTTATCTTTGCTATATTGAGACTTTCATTTATTATTATTTTTGTGTTTCTTTCACCAACATTTTGTAGTTTTCACCATGCAAAGTCTGGACTTGTTTTGTTAGATTTAGTCCTAAGTATTACATTTTTGAGCCAATGGAATAGTACTGTATTTTTTTATTTTTGTTTTCATGTGATTGTGGCTAGATTAAAATGTATTTGATTTTTCCATGGTGCTCATATAGTCTCTGACTTTTAGTTCTAGGAGTTTTTATGTCCATCAATCGGGTTGTGCCATGTGGACAATTGTTTTGGACTGGAAGTTTGTGTCCTCGCAGAATGCATGTGCTGAAATCTATCCCCAATGTGATGATTTGGAGGTGGGAATTTCAGGAGGTAATTAGGTTATGAAGATGGAGCCCTCATGAATGATATTAGTGTCCTTAGAAGAAGAAACCAGTTAGCTTACTCTGTTTATGCCATGAGAGAATGCAATGAGAAGTAGCCATTCTGCAACCCAGAAGAGGGCACTCACCAGAACTCAAGCATGCTCTCAGACTGCTAGCTTCCAGAGCTATGAGAAATAAACTTGCACTGTTTGTAAGCCACCAACTCTATGGTACTTTGTTATAGTAGACCAACTGACTCACACAACAGTCATGTGACCTGCAAATATGTACCCTTCTCTTTCTTTCTGATCTGCACACCTTTTGTTTTTCTATTCTTGCCTTGTTGCACTAGCAAAAACTTCCAGCACAGTCATGAATGAAAAGTGGTAAAAATGGACATCTTTCCCTTGTTTTCAATCTTAGGGGAAAACACTTGCTCTTTCAGCAAGAAGCATAATACTAACTGTAGGTATTTTATACACGTTATTTATCCAAGTGAGGAAGTTTCTCTCTGTTCGTAACTTGCTGAGGATTTTTATTCTGAGTTAAGTTTTTAATTAATTTTATTTTGTTATTTAATTAAATGGATATAATTGCATGATTTTTCTGGGTAGCCTGTTAATTCGACAATGTATGTTGGTTGATTTTTGAATATTGATACAGCGTTGCATCCCTGGAATAAGTTAGTCATGGTGTATCTTTATAAATATTGCTAAATTCTATTTGGTAATATTTTATTAAGGATTTTGGTCTATATGAGGAATATTGGTCTGTCGTTTTCTTTGTTTTTACTGGATTTGTCAGTTTTGATATTAAGAAAATACTAACTTCGTAAAATGACTTGGAAGCTGTTCCTTCTCTTTTTATTTTCTGGAAGAGATTGTGTGGAATTGTTGTTAATTCTTCTAATGTTTGGTAATAATTTTCAGTGAAACAGTCTGGGCTTAAAGACATCTTTAGGGGAAGTTTTCATTACAAATTAAATTTGGGGTGAGATATGGTAGTTTGCATTTTGGGGGGCTTTTCCATTTCAACTCAGTTGTCAAAAGTTTGTGTGTAGAATTATAATATTCCCTTACCATTTTGATGTGTACAGGGTCTAGAGTGGTAACCTGCTGTTTTACACCTGATACTGGTAATTTACATTTTCTCCTTTTTCCTTTGTTAGCTTTGTGAAAGATTTCTCAATTCTCTTGGATTATCCAAATAATAAGTTCTTTATTTCATTGTATTTCTCTATTATGTTTCTGTTTCCAACTTCAGTGATTTGTGCTCTTATGTTTACTTTCTTCTGCTTATTTGGGTTTATTTTTTAAATATTTTTAGGTACTTGAGGTAGGCATTTAGATTCTTGAATTGAGATTTTTACTCTTATCTCGTGTATTCATTTAGTGTTATAAATTTGCCTCTCAGCTCTGTTTTAGTTAGATCTTTGACTCAAGGTATATTTAGAAGTAGGTTGTTGAGTTTCCAGGCCTGGAGATATTCTTGTTAACTTCTTTTTACTGATTTCTAATTTGATTCCATTTTGCTCAGAGAACACACTCTGTATGGTTTTTAGTTCTTTTAAATTTGTTGCCTTGTGGCCCAAGACATAAATTATCTTGGTATACATGCCATGGTCACTTAGGGGAAAAAAAGCGCTTTCTGCTGTTATTGGGTTCTTGATGGTGTTGTTGAGTTATTGTATATCCTTGTTGATTCTACATTTGTTGAAAGGAGAATGTTGACGTCATCAAATATAATTCCACATTTGTCTATTTTCCCTCTCATTTCTATCTTTTTTGCTTCATATGTTTCACAGTTTTGGTTTTTTGATGCATACAAATTTAGAATTTCTATGTCTGGCTGCTGGATTTCTCTCTCTTTCTTTCCCTCCCTCCCTCTCTCACTTCTTCCCTCCCTGCCTCTTCCTTCTTTCTTCGTCCTTTCTTTTTCTTCATTTCTTTCTTTCTTTCTTTCTTTCTTTCTTTCTTTCTTTCTTTCTTTCTCTTTCTTTTTCATCCTACTCTATAACATCCTCCTGGCCTCTGTTAATTTTCTGTATGCTTTATGCAATATTAATATAGCTATTCCTGCTTTCTTTTCATTAATTTTTACATTATAGATCTTTCCCCACTATTTTTACTTCAACTTGCCAATATTGTTACATTTTAAGTCAGCTCCTTATAGACAATACATATTTAACTAATGTTTTATTAAACCACTCAACCAATACTCTGTCTTTTAGATAATTTACATTTAATGTAATTATTCACATGTGAGGGCTTAAATATATCTTAAAAAATTAATTCCAGTAGAGTTGACATACCGTGTTATATCAGTTTTAGGTGTAAAACATAGTGATTCAACAGTTCTGTACATTACTCAGTGCCCATCACAAGTGTATTCTCAATCCTCTTCACCTATGTCACCCATCCTTCTGACCAACCTCCCTTCTGGTAGTTTTTCCTCAATAGTTAAAAGTCTGCTTTTTGGTTTGTCTCCTTTTTTCTTTGTTTATTTGTTTTATTTTTTAAATGAGTGAAATCCAGAAATGAGTGAAATCATATGGTATTTGTCTTTCTCTGACTGACTTACTTTACTTAGCATTATGCCTTCTAGATACATTCATGTTGTTGCAAATGGTAAGATTTCATTTTTTTATGGCTCAGTAATTTGTGTATATATATCACATCTTCTTTGTCCATTCATTAACAATGGTTGGGCTGCTACCATAATTTGCCTATTATAAATAATGCTGCAATAAACATAAGCATGCATATATCTTTCATATTAGTTTTTTCATCATCTTTGAATATGGATGTAGTGGAAGTATTGGGTAATGTGGTAATTCTATTTTTAATTTTTTGAGTAACCTCTGTACTGTTTTCCACAGTGGATGAACCAGTTTGCATTCCCACCAAAAGTGCACAAAGGTTCCTTCTTCTCCACATCCTTGCCAATACTTGTTGTTTCTTGTGTTTTTTACTTTAACCATTCAGACAGGTGTGAAGTGATATCTCATTGTGGTCCTAATTTTCATTTGCCTGATCATGAGAGATGTTGAACATATTTTTATGTAATTGGCCATCTGGATATCGTCTTTGAAGAAATGGCTGTTCGTGTCTTCTGCCCTTTTTTAACTGGATTGTTTGGGTTGTGTTGAGATGTATAAGTTCTTTTATATTTCAGATGCTAACTCTTTTGGGGTTTGTCATTTGCAAATATTTCTCCCATTCAATAGGCTGTGTTTTAGTTTTGTTGTTTGTTTCCTTTGCTGTGTAGATTTCTATTTTGATGTAGTGCCAATAGTTTGTGTTTGCTCTTATTTCCCTTGCCTCGGGAGACATATTTAAAACAATGTTGCTTTGACTGATGTTGGAGAAATTACTGCCTCTTCCCTTCTAGGATTTTTATGGTTTCAGGTCTTACATTTAAGTCCTTAATCCATTTTGAGTTTATTTTTGCATATGTGTAAGAAAGTGGTACAGTTTCATTATTTTGCATATAGCTGTCTGGTTTTCCAAATACCATTTGTTCAAGACATTGTCCTTTTCCATTGTGTATTCTTGCCTTCTTTGGTGATGATTAATTGATCATATAATCATGGGTTTATTTGTGGGCTCTCTATGCTGGGTCATTGACTTATGTGTCTATTTTTGTGCCAATGCCATGTTTTGATTACTACAGGTTTGTAGTATGTCTTTATATATGGGATTGTAATTCAGATCCTCCAGTTTTGTTCTTTTGTTTTCCAAGATTGCTTTGGCATTTTGAGGTCTTTTGTGGTTCCATACACACTTTAGGATTATTTGTTCTAGTTCTGTGAAAAATAATTTGATAGAGAATTTGATCGGGAATTTGATAGAGATTCAATTAAATCTGTAAATTGCTTGGAGTATGGACATTTCAAGAATATTTGTACTTCCAATCTATGAGTAGGGAATACCTTTCTATTTTTTGTGTTCTCTTCAATTTCTTTCATTAATGTTTTTTTAGTTTGCAGAGTATAGGACTTTCACCTTCTTAGTTAAGTTTGTTCCTAGGTATTTTATTAGTCTTGGTGCAATTGTAAATGGAATTATTCTCTTAGTTTCTCTTTCTGCTACTTAATTATTAGTGTATATAAATTCAATGGATTTCTGTCATTAATTTTATTTATTTATTTATTTATTTATTTATTTATTTATTATTTATATTTTAGAGAGAGACAGCATGAGTATGGGAGAGGGGCAGAAGGAGAGAGAACCTTAAATAGGCCCCACACTCAGCATGGAGCCTGATGTCAATCTCATGACCTGAAACATCCTGAGCCAAAATCAAGAGTCAGATGCTTAACTGACTCAGCCACCCAGGTGTTCCTATGATATTAATGCTATATTCTGCAACCTTACTGAATTTATTTACCAGTTCTACTAGGGATGTGTGTGTGTGTGTGTGTGTGTGTGTATGTGTGTGAATGCTTTATGGTTTTCTATATAATCATGTTATCTGCAAATAATGAAAGTTTTACTTCTTTCTTACCAATTTAGATGTCTTTTTTTCTTTTTCTTGTCTGATTCCTATGGCTAGCATTTCCAGTGGTATGTTGATAAAAGTGGTGAGAGTGAACATCTTTGTCTTGTTCTTGACCTTAGGGGAAAAGCTCTCAGTATTTTTACTATTGAGTGTGATGTTAGCTGTGGGTTTTTTCATTTATGACCTTTATTAGGTTGAGGTATATTCCCTCTAAACCTACTTTGTTAAGGGTTTTTTTTTTTATCATGAATGTGTATTGTACTTTGTCAAATGCTTTTATGCATCTATTGAAATGATCGTATGGTTTTTACTCTTTCTCTTGTTGATATGATGTATCACATTGATTGATTTGTGAATATTGAACCATCTTTGCACTGCAGGAATAAACACTACTTGATTGTGGTAAATGATTTTTTTAACATATTGTTGGATTCAGTTTGGTAATATTTTGTTGAGGAGTTTTGTATCTGTGTTTATCAGAGATGTTGGCCTGTAGTCTCTTTTTTTGTAGTGTCTTTATCTGGTTTTGGTATCAGGGTAATTCTGGCATCATAGAATGAATTTAAAAGCTTTCCTCCCTCTTCTAATTCTTTTTGAATAGCTTGAGAAGAATAGGTATTAATTTTTCTTTAAATGTTTGGTAGAATTCACCTAGAAGCCATCAGGTCCTTCACTTTTGTTTGTTGGGAATTTTTGATTACTCATTCAATTTCATTGCTGGTAATTGGTCTGTTCAAATTTTCTATATCTTCCTGATTCAGTTTTAAGTGGTTATATGTTTCTAGGAATTTATGCATTTCTTCTAGGTTATCCAATTTGTTGGTATATCATTTTTCATAATATTCCTTTACAATCTTTTGTCTATCTGTGGTGTCAGTTACTATTTCTCCTATTTCATTTTTTATTTTGTTTGAGTTCTATTTCTCTCTCTGTCCCTCCCTCTCTCTTTTTGTTGAGACAGCTAAAGTTTTATAAATTTTGTTGATCTTTTTAAAAAAACAGCTCCTGGATTCATTGATCTGTTTTATGATATTTTAGTTTATATTTCATTTATTTTTGCTCTAATTTTTATTTCCTTTCTTCTACTAGTTTGGGGGTTTTGTTTATTATTTTTCTAACTGTTAGTTTTAAGGCTAGGTTGTTTAGTTGAGAATTTTTCTTGCTTTTTGAGGTAGACTTATATTATTTTAAACTTCCCTCTTACAACAGCTTTTTATGCATCCTAAAGATTTTGGACCATTATGTTTTCATTTTCATTTGTCTCCCTGTATTTTTTGACTTACTCTTTGATTTCTTGGTTGACCCATTCATTGTTTATTAGCATTATTCAGTATCCATATATTTTGTTCTTTCCAGATTTTTTCTTGTGGCTAAGTTTATAGCTTCTTAATGTTATGGTTGGAATAGATCCATTGTGTGAGTGTAATTTTTCTGAACGTTTTAAGACCTGTTTGGTGGCCTAATATATGATCTATTCTGGAGAATGCTTCGTGTGCACTTGAAAAGATAATGTATTTTGGTGTTTTAGGATGGAATGTTCTGAACATATCTGTTAGATCCATTGGATCCAATGTGTCATTCAAAACCACTATTTCCTTGTTGATTTTTTGTGTGGATAATCTATCCATCGATGTGAATGGGGAATTAAATTCCCACACCATTATTGTATTACTATTGATTACTTCCTTTATGTTTGTTATTAGCTGCTGTATGTATTTGGTTGCTTCCATGTTGGACACATAAATATATACAATTGTGGTATCTCCTTGTTGGATTGTTCCCTTTATGATTATATAACTGCCCCTCTCTGTCTCTTGTTAAAGTTTTTGTTTTAAAGTCTATTTTCTCCAAAATAAGTATACTCTGGCTTTATTTCACTTCCATTTGCATGATAAATGTTTTTCTGTTTCTTCACTTTCAATGTATCTTTAGGTGTGAAATGAGTCTCTTGCATATAGATGTGTCTTACTTTTTTGTTCATTCCAGAGGATTTAGTCCATTTACATTCAAAGTAATTATTGATAAGTATGTACTTACTGCCATTTTGTTACTTGTTTTATGATTGTTTTTGTAGTTCTTTTCTATTCCTTTCTTCTCTTGCTCTCTCAGTTTGTTGGCTTTCTTTAGTGATATATTTGGATTCTTTTCTGTTTATTTTTTGCATATCTATTACTAGTTTTTGATTTGTAGTTACCATTACATTTATATTTCATATCTTACACTATATTAAGTGGGTCTATATTAAGTGGGTAGTCACTTAAGTTTGGACCTCCCCCCCTTCTCTTTTTAACCTTCTCCCCAGTGCGTTTCAGGTATATGGTGTTATACTGTACATCCTTTTATTTTGTGAGTCCTTTGGCTAATTTTTATAGATATACTTAATTTTACTGCTTTTATGTGTCCTACTTTCCTTGTTCTTCCTTATGGTCTTTCCTGTCCACTCAAAAAGTCCCTGTAACATTTCGGCTAAGACTGGTTTAGTGGTCATGCATTCGTTCAACTTTTTTGTCTGAGAAACTGTTTATCTCTTTAATTCTGAATGATAGCATTTCTAGATAGAGTATTCTTGGTTGTAGGGTTTTTCTTTCAGCACTTTGATATATCACACCACTCACTTCTGGCCTGCCAAGTTTCTGCTGAAAAATTCACTGATAACTTTATGGAGTTTCCCTTATATTTAACTGTTTTCTTTTTTCTTGTTGCTTTTAAAATTCTCTTTTTGCCATTTCATTTACTATGTGACTTGGTGTGGACCTCCCTGGCTTGATTTTGGTGGGAGCTTTCTGTGCCTTCTGGATCTGGATTTCTGTTTCCTTCCCCAGATTTGGGAAGTTTTCATCTATTATTTCTTGAACCGAATTTTCTTCTCCCTTCTCTCTCTTCTTCTTCTGGGATCCCAGGTGATGATGTTGCTGATTTCCTTTGGTGCATTTTCATTTTTTATTTTTATTTTTCTCTCTTCAGCTTGATTGCCTTCTACTACATGTCCACCAGGTCGCTTATCTGTTCTTCTGCTTCCTCTAGTCTACCATTTATTCCATCAAGTGTATTTTTTTTTTAATTTTAGTTACTGAGTTTTTCATCCCTGATTGGTTCTTTTTTTTATGTTTTCTATCTCTTTGTTGAGGGTGCCACTGATCCCCTCCTCATTCTCAAGTCATTGAGTAACTTTATGACTATTACTTTAAATTCTCTATCAGGCACCTTATTTGTGTCTCATTTAACTCTCTTGCTGTGATTTTGTCCTATTCTTTCATTTGGGACATACTCCTCTGTCTTCTCATTTTGTCTGACCTGTGTCTGTTTCCATGTGAGGAAAGTCAACTACATCTCCTGCTTTTGAAAGTAGTGGCCTTATAAAGAAGAGGTCCTATAGTTGCTTGCTGTGCAATGTCCTCTGTTAACCAGAACTTCATTCTTCAGGGGTGTCTCCTATGTGTGTTGCATGCTGTATTTGTTGTGGCTAAGCTGCATTTCAGTCCAGTCATTTTTAATGGCTCTTTTTGCCTATTGTGGACAGGGTTTATTCCCTGTGTTGTTAGTAGGCCAGTCTGAGACTACCTTGGGCTTGAGTTGAGTCAGACAACACATTGGCCAGAGATACAGTAGCACTGAACTGCAAAAAACTTTCCCTGTGCTGTCCCTGAGAAGCTTTTATTTGTGACTGGGTTTGTAGTTAAACTAGTTGTCTACCTTCAGCCCACTGCCGAGGCTACAGTCAGACTGATGTGTGTGGTGATCTTCGTCTATCCCTGGGACAGGAGTCACTTTGGAGTGGTGCTGGCCTCTGTTGGGGCTGTTTGCCAGGCTTATGGCACCACTTTGGATGGTCTCTGTAAAGGGCCTATTGGAGTGTGTAAATCCACATGAGAATATAGGCACAGGGTGTGTGGTGCCAGCAAAGTCCATGAAGGTCTGCTGTGGGAAGGGGGCTACAGCTCCCCAGGAAATCTCCGAGTGAGACCAGCCAGGTTATGAGGGTAAATCCACAGAAGCTACCATGGAGAGGGGGAGAGGGCAGAGTGCACTTTTAGCAAGGTAGGTGGAGAGTGTTTGTGTTGTGCTGGTTCCTACAGGTATTGGTGTTTCTAAGTGGAGGTGGGGGTGGAGGAGTGAAATAGCACCCACCAGCTCCTTTTTTCTTGAGAAGTCTCCAAAAGATCACTACCCTTCTAGCATATGCTCTGAAATTAGTAAATACATCTCCTTCCTGTATACACCAGATATTTTTCAAACTGTTGCTTCTATGCTGTGTCTCAGGAAGACTCTTTATTATGCTATCTCTTTAAGGCCAAGGACTCAGTTTCTTATTGCCCTCCAGGCTCTTCGTGAGCTAAGCCACTGATTTTTAAAGTGCCGGGTGTTAAGTCTTACTGATTGTAAAAACTCATAAAGTTAGGTCAGTCCCTCTGGTTTTCAAAGCCAAATGTTATGGGGATTTGTACTTCCTAGTGCTGTCCTTCCACGTGTGAGGTGCCTGGTGTGAGGGTCTACTTCTCTCCCCTCTCCAAGACCATGGTGTCCCTCTCTCCTACACATAGTCCCACTGGTCTGTTTGACTCCTGACTGCATCCAGGCCCTTTCCACCCTCTTTGATATAGTCTCTTCTCTAGATTTAGCTGTAGAAAATCTTTTTGGCCAGTCTTCAGGTCATTTTCTTGGTTATTTGCACCGATATGGGTGTTATCTCATTGTATCAGTGAGACAAGGTGAGCCTAGGGTCCTCCTACTCTGTATTTTCCTCAGAAGTCTTCTATGTACTTTTATTTTTGTTTTCTGGTTGCTCCCTTTGTTTTTTGTTTCTCTCTTGTTTGCTTGTTTGTTGGCTTTCCTGAAGGTTATTTAAATACATTTTATAATTATATTGTTTTACCTATATTGTTTTCTTAGTGACTTGCTTCATGTAGTTTTATTTAAGTGGTTGCTCTGTGTATAACATTATATATAGATAACACAGTCTACAGTTGCTATTTTACTAGTTTAAGTCAGGTATATGAACTATTCCTGACTTTGTGTTCCTTTACCCTATTTATAATCATTTTAATTATTTCCTCTATGTTTATTTAGAGCTACATCAGATGGTGCCATAATTTTCACTTCAGTTATTAAACAATTTAGAAAATTCATGAAGAGAAGGAAAGTCTTCTTTATTTACTCATAGTTTTGCTTACTGTGTGCTTTCTTCCTTCCTGATGTTCCAAGGTCTCTTATCATTTCCTTTTTAGTTTGGAGAACTTACCATAGTCATTTTTTTTAGATTTATTGGAAACAAATTTTTAGTTTTTCCTTATCTTAGAATGTCTTGATTTACCTTTAATTTTTGAAGAATATGTTCAGTGGATATAAGAGGCCAAGTTGAAGTTCTTTTCTTTCAGCACTTGGAAAATGGTGTGACACTTCCTTTTAGCCTCTACCGTTTCTGATGAGAAATCTACTGTTAAGGAAATTATTTTTCTCCGATAGGTAAGATACTGTTTTCAGGAATTCAAAATTTTTTCTTTGTCTTTACTTTTCAGAAGTTTGACTATTGTGTGCTGTAGTGTATCTGTCTCTGTGTGTGTGTGTGTGTGTGTGTGTGTTTTCTGTTTCTTGAATTTGTGGGTTTATGTATTTTACCAAATTAAGTTGGTTTCTCTTTCACTTCTGTCCAGTTTCCAGTGGCATGAATGTTAGAACTCTTTTCATAGTCCCACAGTTCTCCAAGGTACTCTTTATCATTTTTTTTAAATCTTTTTTTCTCTGTTTTTCAGACTGACTGATTTCTACTATTTTATCTTCCAATTCACTGATTCTTTCCTCAGTTCCTTTCATTCTTCTATTGAGAGCATAAATTGACTAATTTTTTTATGGTTGTTATATTTTTCCAGCTCAACAATGTCCACTTTGTTTGCCTTTATATATTTTATTTCTTTGCTGAGATTTCTCTCTTTTTTCATTTATTCCAAGTGTATTTGTAACACCTATTGAAAATCTTTATGATGGCTACTTTAAAATCATTTTAGGATAATTCTAACATCAGTGTCATATTGGTCTGGGCATCTATTGATTGATTGTCTTCATTCAGTTTGAGATCCTCTTGGTTCTTGATATGTGGAATTTTTCTACTGAAGCATTATGGTAACAGACTCTAGATCTTATATAAACCTTCTAGTTCAGCTAGTTTTGTCTGACATGATTCTATCAAGGAAAGAAGAGGTGTCTGATTTGTTACTACAGGTGGGTATGGAAGGCAGAAGTTCAGATTCTTCCAATAGGATTCAAAAGTGAGCTTCTTTACCCACACTTCATTGATATTAAACAGAAGGGGCTTATCCTTGTTGTGGGTATGAGTGAAATTTTTGGCTTTCCACCAGGCCTCCATTGATATTGCCCTGGCTGAGAAGGGAGAGAATGCTTCATTGCTGCTTCCTGTGTAGCTGCCAGCTACATCATGGGGGCAGGGGGCACAGGGCACTCCTTACTCCTGGTTGATGGTGAAAGCCCCACTCTCTTCTAGGTTTCCTCCTACATTACCTGAGAAGAAAGAGGTAGAAATGGCTTGTTACTCCTGAGTGGCAGTAAAAGTACAGACTCCTCCATCGTCCCCACTAACACGATTTATTGGGGGATAGATGACCTTGTTAATGCCAAAAGAGATGAAAACAGTGGCACCCTACTTGGCCTTCTCTGACACCACTTCTTTGGTGGATGAAGGTAGATTAGATCACCTCATGACAGCCAGGAAAAGATGGAAATCTAGGTTTATCATTCAGCCTTTGTTGACATGGATACAAATGAGGCCATATTTTTTTTCTATGGTGTTAGGTTGGAACAGAGTGGTTATTGTCTAAAAATTTTCTGTCTTGTTATGTTGCTTCTTACCTTGCCCTTTGGCTGAGAGAGTAGTTTTTGTTGATTTTTGTTTATTTATTTTGCCTTAACTGTTGGTGTTTCAGGGTTTTCAGCTTCTTCAGCTGCAAGGCTGGTGTATATGAGACAAAAAAGAAACACAAGGAACTCAACACACCCCCACTCCTAGATATTCTGCCTTCTCTTCTTCAGCTTTCAGAGTCTTATGTTTTATATATAATGTCCAGTGTTTTTAGTTGTACTTAGCAGAACAAATAGGAAAGTATATATACTTCATCTTCCCAGAAGCAGAAATCTGAAAGTCTTTAAGACTTCAAAAATCTATAAAGTATAACATTTTAATACAAATTTTATTAGATCCTTAGGAGAAAACAAAATGAATATTTCATTAGTGTATCAATCACTAGTACTTCAGATAACAAATCTGTCACAGAATTACCTAATCACCAATAAAACAATCACAGATCTTACTCAGAAAGCCTTGTTTGGAAATGACCTAATGAAAAATTGACACCAGGTCTACCAAAGAAAGTGCGCAAAAGCTGGAAAGTATTCTGATTAAAGAATCTCATGGGGCTGAGATTTATCTTTTTCCTTTTCTCTGTTTTCTTAAAATGACACTAACATTCTTAACTTGATTCAATATGATTTCATTTGGGAGGAGTACGACTGCAAAGATAAAAATCCCAGAGTTTAAAATTTAACATTTTAC
The DNA here is from genome assembly GCF_016509475.1 of Prionailurus bengalensis. NCBI lineage: Eukaryota > Metazoa > Chordata > Mammalia > Carnivora > Felidae > Prionailurus > Prionailurus bengalensis. The sequence continues at coordinate 101,847,663 of NC_057349.1, read as the reverse complement.
ATTACCTTTGCTTTATTTTTTTTCCCTTCCTTAATTGGGCTGGAGTAAGAGCAAAGGCTTGCTCAGTGTGTAAGATTAAGCCTCCAGGTTGATGACAGAGTAAGTGGTAAAAGAGCAGCAGCTCACTTGAGCTCTTTTTTGGCACATAGAGATGAGCTTGTGGCTGTGTGGGGGTTTGCGCATTGGGGCATTAGAAGACACTGCCTTTAAATGTTTGTGTCTGGAAGAAGATCTTCGTCTCTGCTTGAAGGTCAGTATTTAACTATGAACCTGGGGAAATAGCCACTTTCTTTTTTTTTTTTTTATGAAATTTATTGACAAATTGGTTTCCATACAACACCCAGTGCTCATCCCAAAAGGTGCCCTCCTCAATACCCATCACCCACCCTCTCCTCCCTCCTACCCCCCATCAACCCTCAGTTTGTTCTCAGTTTTTAACAGTCTCTTATGCTTTGGTTCTCTCACATTCTAACCTCTTTTTTTTTTCCTTCCCCTCCCCCATGGGTTCCTGTTAAGTTTCTCAGGATCCACATAAGAGTGAAACCATATGGTATCTGTCTCTCTCTGTATGGCTTATTTCACTTAACATCACACTCTCCAGTTCCATCCACGTTGCTACAAAAGGCCATATTTCATTTTTTCTCATTGCCACGTAATATTCCATTGTGTATATAAACCACAATTTCTTTATCCATTCATCAGTTGATGGACATTTAGGCTCTTTCCATAATTTGGCTATTGTTGAGAGTGCTGCTATGAACATTGGGGTACAAGTAGCCCTATGCATCAGTACTCCTGTATCCCTTGGATAAATTCCTAGCAGTGCTATTGCTGGGTCATAGGGTAGGTCTATTTTTAATTTTCTGAGGAACCTCCACACTGCTTTCCAGAGCGGCTGCACCAATTTGCATTCCCACCAACAGTGCAAGAGGGTTCCCGTTTCTCCACATCCTCTCCAGCATCTATAGTCTCCTGATTTGTTCATTTTGGCCACTCTGACTGGCGTGAGGTGATACCTGAGTGTGGTTTTGATTTGTATTTCCCTGATAAGGAGCGACGCTGAACATCTTTTCATGTGCCTGTTGGCCATCCGGATGTCTTCTTTAGAGAAGTGTCTATTCATGTTTTCTGCCCATTTCTTCACTGGGTTATTTGTTTTTCGGGTGTGGAGTTTGGTGAGCTCTTTATAGATTTTGGATACTAGCCCTTTGTCCGATATGTCATTTGCGAGTATCTTTTCCCATTCCGTTGGTTGCCGTTTAGTTTTGTTGGTTGTTTCCTTTGCTGTGCAGAAGCTTTTTATCTTCATAAGGTCCCAGTAATTCACTTTTGCTTTTAATTCCCTTGCCTTTGGGGATGTGTCGAGTAAGAGATTGCTACGGCTGAGGTCAGAGAGGTCTTTTCCTGCTTTCTCCTCTAAGGTTTTGATGGTTTCCTGTCTCACATTTAGGTCCTTTATCCATTTTGAGTTTATTTTTGTGAATGGTGTGAGAAAGTGGTCTAGTTTCAACCTTCTGCATGTTGCTGTCCAGTTCTCCCAGCACCATTTGTTAAAGAGGCTGTCTTTTTTCCATTGGATGTTCTTTCCTGCTTTGTCAAAGATGAGTTGGCCATACGTTTGTGGGTCTAGTTCTGGGGTTTCTATTCTATTCCATTGGTCTATGTGTCTGTTTTTGTGCCAGGAAATAGCCACTTTCAAGGCCACACTTAACCTTGTTCAGATGGTTCTAGTTCATCAACAGTGGAATATTATTGTCTCATTCCCTATTTTCATTCACTTAAGAACCACCTTTTATTTTAGTAATAAACTATTTTATTCGTAACCAAAGGAAGGAAAGCATTTCAATAATTCCTTTAGAAAAAAACAATAGCTTAAGATAAATTCCGTCTTGATACCTTAGTTGGATTGGAAAATGAAATAGTTTGAGATTGAGTCTCATACAAACACACACACACACACACACACACACACACACACACTTCAGTCTGGTACATTAGTTATACTTAATAATATCTTGTAAGCAACTTTCCAAATATTTTTTAGAGGTATCCTCCCAGAAATTGCTAACCATTACCTGTGCTAATTTCCTCCTTGTTCACAGCTTCAAATATTTATTTAAATCAAGCCACTTTAGAATGCATGGCAGATTTTCAAAACAATGAGTTCTTACATATCTTTCCATATGCTCCATATACTTTCGGGAATCATCAATATTTAAGATTTCCCCATTGAGAAGTCAGTTCCTATGGGAAACATGAGGAAATCATTTCTGACCCTTTTCCTTATATCTGTGTTGCTCTGCTGAGAACTACAATAGAAAACAAAATAAAACACAGTATTTAAATATTTCATGCAGTTTGTTACTTGAAGCTATATTGACATCCAACTAGTATGTCCTACTTTCCAGCCACAGAAGATCATTAGATATTGCTTTTGAGTGATGTTTATTTTCAGAAGTATCACAAGAGAGGGAGAATGTATAATTTGGATTCTGTTTTGGATATTTTAAGGTAATTCCACACAAATTTCAGAAAAGCCACATGTGAAAGATATAGCTATTAAGATAGTAATTATAAATAAGGATTAATTAATAGGAGCGCCTGGGTGGCTCAGTCAGTTAAGCAGCCAACTTCAGCTCAGGTCATGATCTCGCACGTGGTCTGTGAGTTTGAGCCCTGCATCAGGCTCTGTGCTGACAGCTCAGAGCCTGGAGCCTGCTCTATCTCTGCCTCTCCCCTGCTTGCTCTCTGTCTCTCTCTCTCTCTCTCAAAAATATTAAACATTAAAAAATTTTTAAAAATAAAAATAAGGATTAATAATTTTTAAAGCTATGCATATAAAGAAAGAGAGAAAGAGGAAAAAGACTAATTATGAACAGCCTTTTTTTCTTTTCCCAAAACAATATTTCTGAGAAAAGAACATTATGCCAGATTAATGGGTCATTGAATGTGATAGTTCAATGGCTCCCTTTTTAAAAGTGATGCTCTGAGCAATAGGAACTCAACATAAACATAGATATCTCCTTCTACTTGTTTTCACTCAGGTTATATTTCATGCACTGTTTCAACCTTGCAGCAATTACCTTAGTCAGGCATTACATTCTCTGTTATGTGAGTACTTATATTGCTGGATTATCACTTGATTAGAGAAATTGTTATCTGTTCTGTTCAATGGGCATTCTGGAAAACAGAGCACATGTTCTATGATGGAGATTATTATTACAGTATGTAACTAACTGAATTGTTGCTGTTCTGTTTTTTTTTTCCTTCATACAATTTGTACAATGTTAACATTCATTTACCAAACATTTCTTCACTCCTGGAAAGGAAAATGGAAATGTGCTCCTTTCATAGATAAAATGGGACTCCATTGCCCACCAGAGGTTCAACTTTATGTCTACTGCCGGTGTGTTGTCAGGGAAATGGCAGGCAGAAATGAAAGCCCTAAATTTGCCAAGAAAATTCAATCTAGTTATGAGGCATATTGCAACAAGTTTCTGTTTATTTGCCTTAAAATAATTTCCCAGTTTATAGAATGCAGCAATGTATTAATAGCTAGATGTTAGACAATTTGCAACTTTTTGAAGATAATAAAAATAACAAAAGAATATAATCATATTGTATAGAACTTTCCATTTCCAAAAGTGCTTTCGTGTGCATAATCTCATTGCTCCTCACAATATCATATTGTATAGACTGGGAAAATATTTTTCTCATTTTTCAAAGGAAACTAATGTTTGCAAAGTTGATTGACACAGATAAGAAAACATAGATAGCTATGATAGCTACCTAATGCTAATCCTCTAATAGGTCTAATGCTCTAATCAACAGATTAATTCCCAACAATTTTAAAATAAAATCATTTAAGGTTGAGTTCCCTAGAAGAATCTAAGGCAAAAATTTTTGGCAAATGATACATTAAGGAGGTATTCTCAGGAGAAACTTTTAGAACTGTGAGGAAAATTGGATAGAACAGAGGAAAAGAAAAACAAACAGACAGAGATGGGCCACAGGAGAAGTCTAGCCTCAGCCTGATCCCATTTGCAGCCCTGGAGTGAGTTGCACGCAAGATTTTCCCGCCCAAAGGTGAGAGAGCTATTGTTACTACTTTCTTCCCATCAGTCATTAGCTATGGACACCCCTGTGGGTGGAGTGGGAAGAGCTTTCTCAGGGATATCTAGGTGAGATGGCTCCCAAAGTAGTAAACTAAAGACAGTACTCTGAAGAAGAGTGCACAGGAGAGCAGCAACCAGGGATGGGGCACCAGACCCACCAAGCTACCGTGACAGAATCTGCTACAGGTAACTAATTAGCATTCTTTATGAGAATTGTTTAATTTTTCACTTTCTTGTGAATAATTTGAAACATATACCAAGATAGAATAGTATAATGAACTCCCAAGTACACGTACCCATCATCAGTTATTATCAACATGTGACCAATCTTGTTTCATTTGTGAGAGTTGAGTTTTGAAATAAAGCGTTTGTTATTCTCTGTATTCAGCAACGCCGTCATACCCAACGTAGTTTAAACAATTATTTTGACTAAGATAATTTTGTTAAGGAACAATTTAGTGTACTGAAAAGAGGTTGGGATTCCTGATATATGTGTCTCAGGCTTGTGTCTGCAAACTCCTGGGTAGATGTTTGCTTTGTAGGAATCATCATCTTTCGTGTGATCCTTTGTAGTTTAAACACTTAGTACTCTTCTTCTTTTTCTTTTTTTTAAATTTTTATTTATTTTTGAAAGAGACAGAGAGACACAGAGTGTGAGTGGGGTAGGGGCAGAGAGAGACAGAGACACAGAATCCAAAGCAGGATCCAGGCTCTGAGCTGACAGTACAGAGCCCAACACGGGTCTCGAACTCACGGTCCATGAGATCATGACCTGAGCTAAAGTTGGATGCTCAACCATGTTGTTGGAGGGTTGGAACCTTTAGTCGCACCCCCTCTACCTCTTAGAAGGGGAGAGGGGCTGGAAATTGAGTTCAAATGGGAAAGTCAATGATTTAATCAACTGTGTTTATGTAATAAAGTTTTCATACGAACTCAGAAGGATAGGGTTCAGAGAACTTCTGGGTTGGTGAGCACATGGAGATTTGGGCAGCATGATGCCCTTAGAAGACATGGAATTTCCCTGTCCTTTTTCCATACATTGCCATATGCATCTTTTCCATCTGGCTGTTCCTGAGTTATATGCTTTCATAATAAAGTGGTAATCTTAGTTAGTAAAATGTTTTTCTGAGTTTTGTGAGCTGCTCTAGCAAACTAATCAAACCCAAAGAGGAGGTCATTGGAACCTCTGATCTATAGTCTATTGGTCAGAAGTACACGTGACAACATGGACTTGCAGCTGACTTCTGAAGTGTGTGTGCGTGTGTGTGCATGTGCGTGTGTGTGCGTGTGTGTGTGTTGGGGGAGTAGTCTTGTAGCACTGAGCCCTTAACCTACAGAGTTTGATAATATCTCCAGGTAGATAGTGTCAGAATTGAGTTGAATAGTAGAACACCCAGCTGGTATCTGAGAGTTACTTGGTAGTGTGGGAAAATTCCATTTCCCCTATGTTCAAATTGGGTGTGAAGATGTTTACAAAAGAGATTAGCATTTGAATCAGTAGATTGAGTAAAGAAGATCACTTTCACCAATGTAGGTGAGTTATCATCCAATCCATTGAAGGCCCAACTCGAACAAAAAGGCAAAGGAAAGGCAAATTATCTCTCTCTTTCTTGAGTTGAGGTATCCATCTTTTGTTCTCAGACACTGGAGCTCCTGATTCTCAGGTGTTCAGATTCAGACTGAAATGATTATACCACCAGCTTTCCTTGTTCTTCAGCTTTTATATGGCATATTGTGGCATATGGATAGTATATGGAGGCATATCTCAGGTTCCAAAATCAGGTGAGCCAATTTCCACAATAAATCCCCTAGTATATTTGTATATGTATTCTATTGGCTTTGCTCCTCTGGAGAACCTTGACTAATATACCTATTGTCTTATTTTGGGCTTTCCAAGAAGCGGACCCTAAGATAAGGATTCTAGGACAAGTCACTTATTTGTAACATAATGCCAGGAAACATGAATAAGAGAGTGGAAGAACAAGATAGGGAAGAAGAAATTAGCACTGTGGGCAACTGGAGCTTGAACCTGATAGGGAACTTTAGAACTGTGAATGCGGATTTCAGTGTTATCTCATCTGCAGGAGATTGGTTTAGGGCTGTTTTTAGGTGGAATTCATTTCCAGCTCTTCAGCCTGTTGCATGTGGGAAGACAAGAATTTGGTGGCCAGAAAGAGATTCAGGTGCTGGCTGTTGGAAATTGGTCTGGCATGTGTGAAAATAGTAGTGCCAAGATAATATGGGTGTGGCACCAAGAGCATCTGTTATAGTTATGAATTGCTGGAGTCATTGGATTTTAATCAAGATCTATTCTTTTGCCTTATCCCTTTAAGCTAATAACACAGAGGACTAATTAATTAGAACACTACTTAAATGCTATAAAATGAGTAAATTGATAAATGAAAGGTGTAATGAATATCTCTACTAAGTTACATACTTTCTAAGTCTACCTAGACTTCTGGGCCCACCAAGGTCCCAAGGTATCCAGCAAGGATTCCTCAGGCCAGTATAACCCTATCCTGAAATGTGATATACTCTTTGAGACTGACAGATTTTAACACTCTCAAGCTGAGTCCTTTTAACACATGCATACTACTGAAATGCCACCCCTGCTATATGTGGTAATTCTACTCTCCAACTGTGGCTTGTTACCTGAAACCATAAAACATAGTCATAAAAGACCTTGATATTGGTACCCAATACATTGCAAAGTGTTTCTAAGCCCATTTTCCATTAAGTTGCCAATATGTGATTATTTCAAGTGGAATGCAATCCATATGGCTCATTTACATTTTCTTCTCTAAATATTGCTTTATAAAAACAGGTTAATGTCCTGAGGAACATTTTTGAAGGCATTTTAATTTGAATATATTGTTCTTTGCCTGAAAGATAGTTTGACCCAGAAAAATGAGCTTGATTTTTGCAGGTCTGAGTATCCAAAGTTTTTAGAACTGAGTTGGGTATGCACTTAACACAACCCAGATTAATACTGTATAAGGCAGTGGGAAGTTTGGGTCACAATTACTGTATTTGGAAATGAATGTTATTATAAGGATTTGGGGTCAAAGATTTTAGCTAGGACAAAAGAGATGTATGTATTATGGAAAATCTTCTATAATAAAAGAATATCTGACTTTGGATTCTCAGAGATAGCTGATATAAACTCATTTATTAGCACATACTGAAGATATTAAGAAAACACAACTAAACTGTCCATGGACCTTGAAATAGTAGTAAAACATTAGTATAAGTTTGTGATAGAACTTATACATTAATTTTGTTTGTATTATGTTGAGTTTTATGACCCCATATGTCTACTTATTAGCATATATAGTGTATATATGCATGTATGTGAACATGTACACACATACATACCCACAGGGGAGGAATTTGTATTTAATTTCACTTGTGAATATAATATTGTTATTGTAGTCTAAGATATATAGTACCATGTATCATACAATCAATATGCTTGTAACATCATAGGTAATTTTTGTTATTTGCTTGAAATCTGTGAGAATTTAAGATCTTTATGTTAAAATTTGTCCCCCAAACTTTCTTATGACAAGTTAAAAAAATACAGAAAATTTAAAATAAGTTTATAGTGAATACCCATATACCCATTACCCAGACCCTACCATTAACATTTTACTGTACTCAATTTATCATATAACTACCCTATAAAGCTATCCTTTATAGCAATCCTGTTAGATTTTTTATTTCAATATAAATTTCAAATCTCAGTACTCCTTAAATTCTTCAATACAATAATTTCCATAATAGATTATCTTTGAACAAAAGCATGCTTTAAAAGATAATGATAATAATTTATATCATTGAATTTTATATTTTTTTCATAGTTTACAAAGTCTTCTCTCAAAACAACTTTAGAAAAAAGGAAAATGGAAGATAATGTAGCATTTGTCTTAGTTTAGAAAACTAACAAGTAATAGAATCTAAAGAACATAGAGATGGGTGTTGTGTCTCTCAAGTCAACACACTGCCAAATAAACTATCAGGTTGAGGTATTTATACTAAAGATATATGGGTGGTTTTGTTTAAATATATATATATATATATATATAAAATTCATATATATATGAATTTATATATACATATAAATCTTAAGATTGTGTGTATATATAGGAAGAGAAAGTCTGTAACATTTACTTATATTTTACATTGTTTCTTCTAGATGTCTCAAAATTCTTTCCTTTATTGTTTCCCTTCTTTCTAAAGAACTTTCGTTAGCCATTCTTTTAGGGGAGGTCTGCTAGTGACATATTCTCTTCATTTTTCTTCATCTGAGAATTTCTTGGTTACCCCTTCATTCCTGAAGGATACTTTTGTTGGATACAAGATTCTAGTGTTTTCAGCACTTGAAAATGTACTGCCACTTCCTGGCCTCTATGGTTTCTGATGGGAAGTCTGTTGTCATTATAATTATTTTTCCACTTCTAGACTGCATTCAAGATTTTTCTTTCATCTTACTTTTCAGAAGTTTGATTATGATATAATTTGGTATGGATTTCCTTTAGTTTATCCCTTTTATGGTTTCCTCAGTTTCTTGAGTTTATAGGTTTAGGTCTTTTGCCAAATTTGGGAAATTTTCAGTCATTATTTTTTCAGGTATTTTTCTGGTCTCTTCCTGGGGCTTTAGTGACATGGATAATAGGTCTTTTGTTGTAGTCCTATGAATCCATGAGGCTCAATTTACTTTTTTCAGTTTATTTTTCCATTTGTTTGCTCGGATTGGATAATTTATATTGTTTATCATTGATTGCTTTCCCTGTTCATTCCGTCTAATGTTGGGTCATTTCATTTCATTTATTTTTTAAATTTCATGGTTTTATTTTTTAATTTCTAGAATTTCCATCTGATCCTTTTTTATATCTACAACATTTTGCTGAGACTTTCATTTTTTCATTTCAAGTGTTTCATAATTGCTCAAGGAAGGATCATGTTATGCCCAGAGATATATGCCTATATCTTTTTTATTCAGTGTTTTAGGAACCAAAACATAAATACACTAATTTCTTTAGTAGCAATATGGATTATATTATAGGGCTACAGTTTTAATTTGTTCAATTCTTTATATTACTAGAGCTTTTTCTTCTGTCATAAATAATGTTAGCTATTCAAATAACTTAGTTTTATTGTTACATCTATAATATAATTTAGTAACACTGGGTTTTTTTTTGTCAAAGGGTACTTACAACTTTAATTTTGATAGATATTTCTTAAAAAGTTGTGCCAGTTTACATTTCCAATGATAAATTAAAAGACCTATCCCACAACAACACCCAATGTTAATATTACTAAGAATAAACCATGCATTTTTAATGCTTATGTATATATCTAATGGCTGAAAATAATATATTAGCATTAATTCAATTTGCACCTAATTATGAGTAAGGTTGCTTTGTTTGTTACCATATGCTCACTTGGAGTTCTTCAACTATGAACTACTTATTTGATCATTTTAAAATTGAGCTCTATCTTTTTAAATTTATTTTCAGAAACTTTTCATTAAAACCATTAATCTTTTCTTTTGATTTGTTTACAATATTTTTACTGAATAGATTTTTTTCTGGTCAATTTGAGAACCTCATACTGTATGACTTCTGTGATTGTCTTCAAATGTCTATTGAGATTTTGACTGAAATTATATTGAATCTTCAGGCCAATTTTGAGACACTTGACATCTGATAAATATTTTCTCAGATAATTTTCCCGATAACATGTTGTAGTTTTTAGTGTAGATATCTTGCACATCTTCCCTTTGTGGTATTATAAACGTTATCATTTTTTAAAAGTAATTTTTGAGAATTGTTTTGCCGACACGCATATATAAAATTGAGTTTTACTTGTTGACCTTGTCCTTAGTATTTTACTGAATTTACTGAATTTGTATATTTTCTTTTTAGATTCTTTTGCATTTCTATGTGCTAAAGGTACAAACTATTAAGAATAACTGCTTATTTATTCTTCAATCTTCACATCCCTTATTTTTTCTTATTGTACTGACAAAACCCTCCAGATAATGTTGAATGGAAGTATTGGTATAAGGTATCCTTTTTTCTTAACCAGTTTCAAAGAGAATGCATTCTATAACTACCTTTAAGTGTAATGTATGCTGTACTGTTTTTTCCTTGCAGATATTCTTTATCAAATGAAGGGCAATCCATTTTAATCTTAATTGGCTATGAGCTTTTGTCATGAATAGTGTTCACTTCTGTCAAATACTACTTCTGCATTTCTGAAAAATACTATATTTTTCTCTTTTTTCTATTAATATGGTCTATTAATTCTTTTTACATATTAAACCATCTTCACAATCATGGAGTAATAATAATATCTTCCTGATAATGTTTTTTTGTGTGTGTGTTTGGATGTCAGGATCATAACAACTTTATAAAATGTGTTGGAAAGTGTTTCTTCATTGTTTTTTTTTTCTTTTTTGTTTAATGTCTATTTTTGCATTCTTTTTTTTATTTAGAGAGAGAGAGTGCATACACATGTGCAGCACACACACAGGGGAGGGGTAGAGGGAAAGAAAGAGAGAGAGAGAATCCCAAGCAGGCTCCATTTTCAGTGTAGAACCCAATGCAGGCCTTGATCCCACAATATGAGATCATGCCCTGAGCCAAAACCAAGAGTCTCATACTCAACCAACTGAGCCACCCAGGTCCCCCTCTTCATTTTTCATAGGAAATTTATAGAACCATTTATCACTGAAGCCAATAAGATCTGAAATTTTCAATTTTAGAACAGATTTTGATAATGAACTTAGTATTTAATATGTATAGGTTTATTCATATTCTTTTATTTTTCTTGTCTCAGCTATGGTAAAATTTATTTTCAAGTTATTTATCCATTTGACTTAAATTTAAATATGGATTGTTATAAAGTTTATAATATTCCTCTGTGTATGCATGTGTGTGTGTGTGTGTATGTGTGTGTGTGTGTGTGTGTGTTTGGCAGTGAGTAGGATCTGTAGAGATGTCTTTTTTCTTTTGGAAAGATATTTTATTTATTAATGCAATGATACATGACACAGATAGGACTATCACTGATTATAAAGTAGGCTTTCTTTTATTATTCTTGTCTTTAGCTGGGTGAACTTGAACAAACTTCCTAAAAATTCTAAATGTTAAAATTGTCAGCCATTTCATAATGGAAGTCTCTTTTACAGACTATCATTGGATTTTGGTAAAATCTGTTACTTGTTGCATAACAGGGTATTATAAAATAAATATGACCATTTGAAATAAACATGCATTTGATCAATTTTTCTTTCTGATTTAACAATTGTTTTCCCTCTATAAAAACACCATAGAAAATTCAATGTTCATATTTTGGGTAACTTCATAGAAAGATAAAACTTTTCTGTGGTGTTTGATGAAGTTTTATTAAAACTTTGATAAAGCTTCCAAGTAGGTTTAGTTGTAGAAAATAACAACCTTGTATCATTCTAACTCTCCACTCTTTTTAAAAGTAGTTTCCTTTATTTTTCTAGCCATTGACCCATAACAAATAGATCTGCCTATGAATTACTTGTTATATTTCTTATATTACTTATTGTAAAGCTATATTATTGTATTACTTATTATATTACTTGTTATATATTACTTATTATAAAGCTATATTATTTATTATAAAGATGCCTTATAATAAACCACTTAGAAAGGCCAAAGGAGGGGCACCTGACTGGCTCAATTGGTAAAGTATGCGAATCATGATCTGAGAACTATAAGTTTGAGCCCCATGATGAGTGTAGAGATTACTTAAAAATAAAATCTTAAAGGAGACTTCTGCAATTTAATTCCTAATCACTCAAAGCTTATTTAAAAATTTGCTATACTTTTGTACTTTGCTGGATTCCAAGTGAGAAAAAAAACCCTGTAATACTTGTCTCCAATAGCCTATTTTGCTGATAAAAATCTGATCTCTAAAATAGTTGGAAGATTAAAGAGAATATAATAAAGTATATTTTCTCTTGGAAGTTATGTTACAATGGGGAGCTGGCTAGAGTATTGGAAAAGACTTCAGACTGCTTCAATAAATCATTTAAGAAATGCCATCACTTTATCTGTGCCTATGTGATGCCAGAATGATCTACTGAAATACAAAGAAACCATTCATACTTGCTAGGTACAAACTAGTGGTCTATTGGCAAAAATGGTGTTTCAATTCAATATTTTCTTTAAAATGTCAGTCAAATAAGATATATTGCTAGCAGTTGGTTAAAAACTGAAAAAAATGTCTAGGTAAATAATAAGTGAATATTTTTGTGTACATTAGTCTAGAAAATAAAATTTGGGGTATTTGGCTTTTTTTTCTTTTTTTTTTTACTAAATTAAGTAATTTTTATGGACCCGAATAAGCATGATATCAGTAGTTCTTTCCTGAACTACTGGATTATTGCAATTAATTTCTCTGGAGAAGACTTCAGGATGATCAGGAGGGTACTCAATGATCAAGGCTAATCCCATATTATCAAAACAAAAAGTTGATGTACAGAGCCCTGTAGTAGCATGATACCTAAAAACTAGATACAGATACTTCCCTCAGATATACAACATCTAACCTTTTACATAAAAATGCAGAGTTTACGGGGTACCTGGGTGGTGCAGTCTGTTAAGTGTCTGACTCTTGAGCATGGCTCAGGTCATGATCTCGCAGTTTGTGAATTCAAGCCCCTCATTGGACTCTGCCCTGATGGAGCGGAGCCTGCTTGGGATTCTGTCTCTCCTTCTCTTTGCCTCTCCCCAGCTTGTGTGCACTCTCTCTGTCTTAAAATAAATAAATAAACTTTAAGAAATGCAGAGTTTATGAGAATTGGATAGTGAACTTGTAAAGTCATTGTTCATTTAACTTTTTTTGGTGTGTAGATAGAAGATAAATATGGGATACTTGGCAGCATTTAGTAGAATTGAAATAAGCATGATTTCTTTGCCATGTAACATGATAAAAAATGATTACTGAATATAATGTGGATACATAGTCTTCAGAGCAATATTACATAACAATTTTAAAAAACATTCTATTCCTAAAATAAAATACTTTGATTGTATGAAATTAAGACCGTAAACATAAAATTTATGAAAAATATTAGTCTTATCGATCATAGATTTAAATTAAATTTTGGGTGTTAAAAATTTGAGGGATATAAACTGTTCTACATTTTGAGGTTAGATTTAAAACAACAACAACAACAACAACAACAGAGGAGCACCTGAGTGGCTCATTTGGTTAAGGGTCTGACTCTTGATCTCGGCTAAGGCTATTGTCTTATGGGTTCCTGAGTTTGAGCCCTGCTTTGGGCTATGCAGTGAGGAACATGCTTAGGATTCTCTCTCTCCCCTCTCTGTCCCTCCCCTGCTCACCCTGACCCCCCCAAAGTGAATAAATAAATTTAAAAAAATAAATAAAAAATATCATGGGACACAGCATCTACTGTTAGCAAGGATACAGACATTTCAAACTCACAGATTATTGGTGCAAATACAATTCAGTTACTTTTAAAGTTTATCTGGCAGTGTCTAAAAATTTGACACACCTATCTTTATCACCCAACAATTTCACTCCTAAATATATTCTCAAGTGGACTGTATATGTAATGAATACGCATAGACACACAATGTGTGTTTTATTCATAAAAACCCCAAATAGGAAACAACTCAAATGTCAGCCAATAGGAGAATGGATAAATGAATTTTGACACATTCATACAATGGAATATTACACACCCATAAAGAACATACTACTGGTACACACGATGACACATGTTAAGATGAAACATACTATGCTAATTTAAGAAGTCTGGAAGAAAAGAGCACATGTTGTATGACTTTATTCATATAAAGTTTAGAATCAGGCAAAATTAATCAATGGTGGTAGAAATCCAAAAAATGCTTAGCAAGGGATTAACTGGAAAGCGGTATGAAATTATATACATGCGGTGTATATCTTGAGCTTGTTGATGGGTTATAAGCAGTCTGTCCTGGCTTTCTGGGAGGCTTAGGTTGGGGAAAGTCTGAGTTTAAAGCACAGGCAAACGTCCATGTTGTAAATACTGTCACCATGGTATATTTCAAATTACCGATGTGACGTTGCTGAAGTGAAACCAGGAAGAGATGTTCACAGAAGCTCTTGTGAGCCAGTGTGAGTGGGCCTTTGTGTACTGCCAGTTGGGAGGGGGTATATGTTTGTCAAAATGCATCAAGTTGTACACTGAACATTTGTGCATTTTATTATATTTAAATTATATTTTTAAACACTAAAAATAACTTATAAAGAATAAAAACATGGAAAGTTTCTCTAACTTCTTTTAGTAACTTGAAATGTAACATTGAGAGGGTCACTCATTAACAGTGACGTATTTCTTAACTAAGACATATTTATGAAGAATTTAAGTTTGCTACATCATGTTAAATGGTTTATACAGATGAATAAGCCTTGGTCCTTATCCCCCGTGCAATTAGAGAAATAAAAGGTGCAATTAGATTTAAAAAAATACATCAATAGTTGGAAACATATGGTAAGAAATATAAATTCAAAGTACACATGCACACACACACACACACACACGCATACACACCAAGTATGAAAGTGAAAGTATGAAGGTGAAAGTGGCTTGACATTTTCCTAGCTCTCCAATGATGCTATATGACCAATACTCTTGTGCCTCCATGCACCTATGATTTTTTTTTATTATTATTCTATACTTCTTAAAGTATCTGTCTTAAGATCGCATACTACATTCACTGAGGACTTTCTCCTTGCTTACAACAGCCTTCTATACCTTAAATCCTATCATCTTTGGGAGTGATTCCAGCATCCATGCGAAAGGAAGTCGAGCCCAAGATTAACCTAATCTCTGTGACTTGCGCTGCTAAGGTAGTGTAGCCATGCTCTAAAGTGTCTCCTGCAGCATTATTAGCTAAAGCTTCTGCAACTTTGAACTCTAGTGGCCAACTTCTTGATCTTAAACTTCTATTTTTCCAACTTTCCACTCACCTCATTCCTTATAACTTTTAAATGCATCTTAGAGTTCAAAAACATTTCTAGTCCTTGCCTTCATCCTTTATACTTTCTCTGGGGCTCATCGTTCTATTTTAGGCTTTCCTCCTCTCCTCCTCTTTCTTGTCTGGCTCCCAGGTTGATTATTTAATTCTCTCATTATCTGGCACTGGAATATACTAAAGTTTTAATAAATATTAGTTGAACGAATAAATGAAGAACCTCGATGCTCATTGCCCAAGGTAAGCACACAGTAACAAAATGGTTTTAGAAAGAAACCATGACAAATTTAATAAATTGTGAGTTAAAGTTATAATCTATTTAACACATTGTGGTAATGCGAGTAAATAAATCTTAACAGAGAAATTACGGCATACTCTGTATATTATTCATCTAAATGATGATGATTTATTCAACCTTGTATTATATTCTTTAAAGCTGGTAGTCCTTTTTATGTTCTAAATATTTGCAGATTATGGTTAGAAATCTCTTTAAAATCTTCAAACTGAACTTCATTGTATTGTTGTTACCATATGCTATCTAGCTTTAAGCTGTCTGTGCCTGCAAGCTCCACAAATCTTCTGGTAACCATTCAGGAAAGGTGGTTATTTAGATATTAATGAAAAACAACAATGCAACTTACTGAAGTGGCACCTTGCCAACAATTTTCCTTTTTCCTTTCTTGTTTTTTTCTTTAATACCTAGTGCTGTAACATAATATATTAGTGATTTTAATTCTAACACATGAATTGCCTATCCTAAAATTTACATATGTTTATAATGCATTTCTGAGGTTACCCTCAGTAATATTGATGTAATTATTAGAGCAACTTCCCATTCTATGTGTTTCAATATCATTTATTTTCCAACTAAGTTACTGTATTGTTTATAAAAGATATGGATAATTCCAAAACCCACACTTACGTGATTAGGCACCTAAAGATATAGGAAATGTATTTATTTATGAAGGAAAATGAGCATTTGTTAATCTAAGAAATATTCAAAAGGAAAACCTATCATTTGTATTTTATACTTTCTCAGACCATCAAGTACAATAATTCAACTGTATAAAAAAAAGTGTTTCTTTTTGTTTTGTTTTGTTTTTGTTTTTGTTTTTGCTAATAAAAGTATATTGGGATAGGGACGCCTGGGTGGCTAAGTCTGGTAAACATTCAGCTCTTAATTTTGGCTCAGATCATGATCTCATGGTTTGTGGGATCCAGCCCCACATCAGGCTCTACACTGACAACATGGAGCCTGCTTGGGATTCCCTCTCTCTCCCTTTCTCTGCCCTCTCCCCTGCTTGTTCTTGCCCTCTTTCTCTCAAAATAAATAAATAAACATTAAAAAATCTTATATTAGGGTATAACAACAGGAAATAAAACTCTTCTACTTCAACAGCTAATGAAACTTTACTTAGTGTATACGAATTGGTCTTTTTTCACTGTGAAGGGATGCATCTGGCATGAGCTAAAAGATTTGGTAAGAAGTAGCCAAGAATAATTCATGTTTTGCTTCCATGGGGGGTGTCCGGGAGAATCCATTCCAGATTTTTTTGACCAATTTGTCTACTTTTGTTTTGTGTAAAACAGGACCTTCGCAGTGACTGACAAAATGTTTGAGGCCATTTTTTTGTGTATGTTACCTAGTCATATTGAAGAGCACATGGTCAGTCATTTCAATTTCTTTGTATTTAGTTTTTGAATAAGAAGAAGGTATATATAAACAAGGAAGATACTAACAACGTTAATGTTCTTAAGAACATTCATGTTTATTAGACTAAAAAAAATTTTTAATGTTTATTTATTTTTGAGAGAGCAAGTGGGGGAGGAGCAGAGAGAGGGGGGCAGAGGATCTGAAGTGGGCTCTGTGCTGACAGCAGAGAGCCTGATGCAGGCCTCGAACTCATGAACATGAGATAATACCCTGAACTGAAGTCAGACGCTTAACCAACTTAGCCACCCAGGTGCCCCTGGAATTTTAGAGTATAAATTTAAACGGAGATTTATTTTTATGTTAGAATTGAGACTACTCAGTGATATTTTGGGTTTAGTAAAGAAATTTCACTTTGTTCAAATTCTTGTTTAAGAGAGTATCCCATATACTTTTCATATTCTACCAAGTTTTGGAACAATTCAGTCTAGTTCATGTGTCATGTGCTTTATATTTGAAAATAAATATAAAAATAACGTTATATATACATGTGATAGAATTGGGTGAGATCAAATGATTGGATTATGAGGTCTAGCTTGATAACTGATCTGTTTGGGCACCAGAAACTGACTCTATTTCTAACAGGCCCAATATAGTGAGCTGTTGGCACAAGTAGACGTGTCCATGCCCAATAATGCCAGGGCATAATGACATGAATATATTTAGCAAAATGTTAAAATGGCACATTTGGTTAATGGCCAAGGAATTTATTTATGAACGTTAACTAGTTGCATCTCTATAAAAATGTGTTTATTTTGTTTGTGGCATGTGGTTAGATATTTATAGAAAGAAATCATGTTTATCAAATGGACTTTCAAATATAACAATTTTCAATTAAAAACACAACTACAAAGTTTATATATATTCAAGGAAATATATATATATATATATATATATATATATATATATATATTCAAGGAAAATTTGGTCATCTTCAAACTATCATAGTACAATTTTATTCTACTTTTAAAAATTTCAATCTGTATCTCATGGGTTAAATGACAAAAAGTTTTTTGTTTTCTTTTGTTTTAAATTTTAGTCCATGTGAATTGCTTAGGTCTGCAAAATTCAGAAGGAAATCTCTGCAATACAGATTTTGTTAAAAGAGTTCCAGTATTTCCTGCATCTGTTGGGTGGAAATGGCACCCAATGTAGTTTTTACAACTATTTCAATAAAAAACAGAAGTGGGCAGAATCTAAGTTTAAAACAATGGGGAAAATTGTTGGTTCTTTTTAAAGTTTAAAAAATGTGTTTTAAGACTAGTTCCTGAAAGGTTAAACTATTATTTCTTATCCTACTTGAATTCCTTTAGTGCTTTAGTCTTGAATTGAAAGTAACTTCAAGGAAGTAAGGTTTAATTTATTATTACATGTGCATTCACATGCAAATCTCTTAATTTCTAGCAGTTTCATTTTTCTGGGTATTATTAGTTTTTCTATTAGTCTATAAACCATAGTTAATTAAAGAGAATTTCTGCTTTATTATGTTAAGTTATGTTATAGCTCCACTTACATTCCAAAACACAATATTTAAAGTGCCTCTTGGTATTAGGAATTAATCTGCATAGGTTCATACATATTTTTAAAATCCTTTAAAAACCATAACAATAATAGAAAGAAAACATCTTTCAAGCCCGTCTACCCCTTCTCCTTTTGTACAATCTGGGCACACTGATCAGAAAGCTCACACACACTCCCTCTTTGGGTACCAGCAAGAAGTTTAAACCTTACAACCCTCCAGCCTGGCTGAAGGAATTTTTCCCCACTTACAACCCCTAGACTCAATAAAGGGTCAAACTATACTCTGTCTCACTCAACCCAGCCCAGTCCTGCTTTATGTTTGCCTTTTTCTGTCCAGGAATCCCTCCTTATATGGACCCATTGAAGGAACACCATACACTCCTACCCGGCTATCCAGAGGAGCACTTGTAGAGCCCTGCCATGGCACAAAATATTTGCAGACAAGATCTTAATCACATCCAACTTTCTCCAGGAACACAGGCATGGTATTCCATTTATGACCTCAGCCCCACAGCTGGATTCATCCCCTCTCCTCCCATGTTGACCTCAGCTCTGAATGCATATTCACTTATCATCATATGATCAGTTCCACAGATGGGTTTACCTCGATGAGGACCTCAACCCAAAAGTTAGAGCAGTTGGACTTATTCTGGGTAGAATTATCCACAACCTTATATCCCTTTATAAAACCTATGAAATGTATTCATGTCTCCCTATATTCTCATCTATTCCTCTATCTCTTCTTTCCTGATGCAGCCCCAACCACTATGAGCTACCCTTCCTCCTTTTTGCCTTCTGTTCCTGACCTTTGGTTTCCTAGCCCCACCTCCTGATATAAAATTATCAACCATGAAGGCATTATGAGATAATTTTTTATGTTAACCTCACTGAACCAACAGACTCATGTCTTAAAACATACCTGTTGTTGGGTATTTTCCCCTCTCAATTACCTGGCCATACTAGAGTCTCTAGATGATCTTAAAGAAATTTTACAATAGCATAATCCACTGTCCTGTCAATCTGTATAGCTGGCCACATCTTTAGACGTAAGCCTTAATTGTTCTCCTGGTCTTCCTTTTAAAATACTAATTGCAAACTGAGGGTTGATGGGGGGTGGGAGGGAAGGGAGGGTCGGTGATGGGTATTGAAGAGGGCATCTTTTGGGATGAGCACTGGGTGTTGTATGGAAACCGATTTGACAATAAATTTCATATATTAAAAATAAAATAAAATAAAATACTAATTGCAACTATTCAGGATAGCCCCATATAATATCCTGATCCAAATACCTACTGGTAATATATTAATTCTTGGTTTCCCATGCAAAATGCTAAGCCTAAGATTTTAGTCCCAAAGGTTAAAGGTTATTGGCATCATTGACCCAAACACCCCTCAGTTTTGTACTTTCTGGTTCCTCTGCCTCAGACATTTCCTCTTTATTGACTGGTATGCTTTGAACTTTGGGCTAAATATAAGCTATTTATTCAGAACATATACATATCAATAGCAAATGTGATCCTGCTAACAACTCACTAGACAGGTCGGCTAGCAGCAGAATCAATTCCTGGTGCCAAAGCAGTTAAATCAGTGGTCAAAACACATAGGTTTAGCCCAGCCTTTTGATTACATCCTCTCCTACAACATGTGTCTAAATAAATTTTGTTTAGTCACAGTTTGTCAGTCCTTTAGTTTTTGAATTCTTTCAACTGCAAAATCTTGTCCTTTTCTGATTCTTACACAATATCTGAAAGCACTAGTTGTCATATCCCCTTCTTCAGTTTGTTGCTTTAGTTTCCTGCTCATCTCCTGTACTGTTTGGCTTTTAGCTTCACCTGCCCACTCATACTTCTATGGATATTTGCTCCCCTATCTGCATGGATTTCCTGTATCATGTTCTCCTTTTTGCTTCTACACCTGTCACTTACATAGGACATTTTTGACATACTGCTTTCTAGTCTCGGTCCTTTTTCTTTTTTGTAAATATTATATTCCCTCAATAGTTGCCAAAATTGGGGTGCCTGGGTTGCTCAGTCAGTTAAACATCTGGCTGTTGATTTGGGCTCAGGTCATGATCTCATGGTTTGTGAAATCAAGCACCACATTGGGGTCTGCACTGACAGGGTGGAGCCTATTTGGAATTTTCTCTCTCCCTCTCTCTGCCCTTCCTCTGTTTCTGTGTGTATTCTCTCTCTCTCCCTCCCTCCCTCCCTCCCTCCCTCAAAATAAATAAATAAACTTAAAAAAACTATTAAAAATAATCACTGAAATTTGCCACCTGTCTCTTTAACTTCTCTCTCTCTCTCTCTCTCTCTCTCTCTCTCTCTCTCTCAAATCTTGGCTGTCAGGAGTTAGAAAGTATGACTATCTGTGGTGGTATCACAGTGTGCAGGGAGCACCTGTTATTTATGCCTGTGCAGCAGTCATTAACTGTTGTTTTCAAAAGTTCCCACTTTCCTGTAAGAAAACACCTCCTCCAATTCTTAGTCCATGCAGATTGGGAGAAGTTGGTCATACCTCCACATCTTGGAGGACGTATGACTCCAGAAGTCCCTTGGGGCTAATAATGGTTAGAGGGGGGGACTCTTGTAGAAGTATAGGAAACTAAATAATTTATTTTCTGTAGGGCTTGCTGTAAGAATAGATATAAGCTTGGAGATTCCTTGAAATTACCCCTTGGATGGGAGTTCTTTTTCTATGTTTTCACCAAGGGAGATCTGGACTGGATACATAGATTTGTAAATCATTATCAGGTGTGCTGTGGTATAAGCCAAGGGTATAAGTGAACTCACTGAAAGACTATTTGTAGAGTAAGAAAATTTGCCAAATGGAACTTTGGGGGAAAGCCCAATATTTCATGGTTAGGTAGAAGAAGAAAAATCCAGAGATGAAAAGAGAATGGCCAAAATAAGTAGGAAGAAAATTGGGAGTCATAGCTGAAATAAGGCAGAAGCATATTTTGAGAAATAAGATATGATCAGTCGAGTTAAAATCTGCTGAGAAGCCAAGTAAACCGGAACTGAAAACTGAGTGGTCTTTGGCAAAAGATACTGAAATAAATCGAAGACGGGATGGGAAGTGAGGAAATGGGGACGGCAAGTACATCTACTCTTTCAGAAGGCCGCAGGGGCTCTGAAGGGAGAAAAAAGGTTAGGGGGCAGCTACAGACCAACAAAGGATCAAAGAGAGGTATTTTGGGGGGTGCCTGAGTAGCTCAGTTGGTTTTGGCTGACTGACTCTTGGTTTTGGCTCAGGTCATGATGTCAGGGTTTCATGAGTTTGAGCCCCGCATTGGGCTCTGTGCTGACAGCGCAAAGCCTGCTTGAGATTCTCTCTCTCCCTCTTTCTTTACTCCTCCCCTACTTGCGCTGTGTCTGTCTTTCTCAAAATAAATAAACTTAAAAAAAGAGAGAGAGAGGTATTGTTGAGGATGAAAGAGATTAACATGTTCATAAGTAATAAAAAAGAGGAGGGGCTTGAGGGGAAGGAGAGCAAGAGAGGGAAGAAAGGAAGAAAAAAATGGGGGAAAAAAGGTTACTTTGTGGAATGAAGTCTCTGAAGATGTTGGCTGTAATAGATGTCAAAACACAGTTGAAAGGAAGATTGTCTATCATCTCAGCCATACATCAGCTGCCCCCACCCTCCTCCCAGATTGAGAGTTATGCCTAGTAAAATGTATTTTGTAATGACTTAAAGTCACTTCAAATCTGCATACACTAGTTTACTTTTTCTCTGAAAACCCATTTTCCCTCTCAATATTGTTTATCTTGATAATGGTACCACCCTATACTTCGCATATACTTTCCCTAGTGAATGATCTCACATTCTTTCTTGAAATTTTGATCTGTCTTACCCACTAGCTCATTAATCAAAATTTTTGGTCCAAGTTCTTATTATTATTTACTAAAGGCAATGCTTTAAGAAGCATCAAGAGCCTCCTAAGGATCTCTACTCTCCTTTATATTCCTTCACAGCAATCCTTTCTATACATTGCTGTCAGAATAAATTGTAAACAAACAAACAAACAAAAAAGTACATTACCTAGCTTACAAATCCTTCAGAATTCACTATTACATTAAGGATAAAATTCAACATACCTAACCTGGATAGTAGATAAGTCTTATTTTGATTGTTTTCCTCTATCCAGTAAGTCCTCCGTATAGAATTTTGTTCTTTTCCTAAATTGTATCTTCCTCTGAGATTTTTCACAGAATTCCTTCTCTGCCTATTTTTTCCTTTTCTATCTTTCTCATATATCTTTTTGAAAAAGCAATTTTATTGAGGTGTGATTGACATATTAAACTGTACATTTTTAATGTTTACAATTAGATGAGTTTGGGGATAAGTACATTCATGAAAACATCACCATCATCAGGGCCATACACATATCAATCACTTTACAAAGTTTCCTCCCACTCCCTTTATTATTGTGTTTATTTTTTTGTGGTGAGAACACATAAGATCTATTGTTTTAGCATATTTTACTACAGAATACAGTATTGTTAGCTAAAGACACTATACAGCATAGTAGATATTCAGAACCTATTTTTCTTGCATAACTGAAACATTGTACCTTTTAACCATCACTTCCCCATTGCTCCCCTTTGATATTCCCTGGTAATCACATTTCTACTTCTGTGAGTTTGACTATTTTATATTCCACATACAAGAGAAGTCCTAAAGCATTTATCTTGCTGTGTCTTATTTCACTAAGCGTAGTGCCTTCCAAGTACATCCATGCTGTCACATATAACAGATTTTCTTCTTTTTAAGGCTGATTAACATTCCATTATATGTATATACTACAGTTTATTTATCCGTTCATCTGTTGATGGACACTTAGGTTGTTTGCATATTTTAGCTATGATAAATAATGTTACAATGAATATTACAATTATATGTAATTGTATGTAAATTACATATAATTTATGCATGTATTATTACAATTATATGTAATTATATGTAAATGAATGTTACAATGAATATCTCTCTTTGAGATCCTGGCTTTATACCCATAGATAGATAGATAGATAGATAGACAGATATAGATAGATAGATATCCATATATAATGTGGGACTATTGGATCATATGGTAGGTAAATCTGTATATTTTTGAAGAACATCCATACTGTTTTCCATAATCGCTGCACCAGTTTACATTCCCAAAAACAAGTGTACAAGGGTTGCAGTATTCTCCAGATCTTCACCAATACTTGTTATCTTTTTTTTTTCTTTTTGATAATAGCCACCCTAACAAATATGAAGTCATACCTAATTGTGTTTTCTTTTGATGTTTATTTATTTTAAGAGAGAGCACATGTACATACCCATGCTAGCAGGGGCGAGGCAGAGAGAGGAAGAGAGAGAATCTGAAGCAAGCTGTATGCTGTCAGCCCAGAGCCTGACGTGGGGCTTGATCTCATGAACTATGAGATAATGACCTGAGCCAAAACCAAGAGTTGGAAGCTTAGGCTACTGAGCCACCCAGGTGCCCCTCATTTTGGTTTTGATTTGCATTTCCTTGAGAATTAATGATGTTGAGCACCTTTTTACATACTTGTTGGGCTTTTGTGTATATTCTTTGGAGAGGTGTCTATTCAGGTCTTTTGCCCATTTTTAATTGGATTTGTTTGGTGTGTGATCTTTTCAATGTATTATTGAATTAGGTTAGCTAATATTTTGTTCAAGATATTTGTATCCATGTTAATCAGGGATATTGGGCTGTAATTTTCTTTTCTTGTAGTGAGTGTCCTTGTTTGACTTTGGTCTCAGGGTAATCTGGCCTTATAAAATGATTTGGAAGTGTTTCTTCAGTATTTTGGAAGAGTTTGAGAAGGATTGGTATTAGATTCTTCTTTAAATATTTGGTAGAATTCATGAGAGGCCATCTGATCTGGACTTTTATTGGTAGGTTTTTGATCAGTTTCCTTATTAATAATTGATTTGTTCAGGGTTTTTTTTATTTCTTCACAATTCACTTTTGGTAGGTTGTGTGTTTCTAGGCATTCATCTATTTCTTCTAGGTTATCTAACTTGTTGGTGTATAATTGTTCATTGTAGTTTCTTATGATCCTTAGTATTTCTCTGTTCTCGGACGTAATGTTTTCCTCTTTTATTTCTTATTTTACTTATTGAATCTATGGCTTTTTTTCCTTCATTAGTCTATCTAAAGGCTTATTAATTTTATCTTCTTAAAAATTTAGCTCTCAGTTTCCTTGGTCTTTTCCACTGTATTTTTAGTCTCTATTTTGTTTATTTTGACTCTTATCTTTATTAATTCTTTCCTCTGCTAACTTTGGCTTAGTTTGCTCTTCCCTTTCCAGTTTCTTGAAATATAATGTTGGGTTGTTTATCTGACAATGTATATTCTGATGCTGTTGGATAGAAAGTTCTGTATATATCTATTAAGTCCATTTGGTCTAACGTGTGGTTTAAATCCAATGCTTCCTTATTGATTTTCTATCTGGATGATCTATCTATCAATGAAAGTTGGGTATTGAAGTCTCTGCTACTGTTGCATTGCTCTCTCTTTCTCTTTTCAGATCTGTGAACATTTGCTTTATATATTTAGGTGCTCTGATGTTGGGTGGATAAATATTTAACAATTGTTATATCCTCTTGATGAATTGACTCCTTTATTATTATATAATGACTTTCTTGTCTCTTTTTACAGTTGTTGGTTTAAAGTCTATTTTGTGTGATATAAGTATAGCATCCCCTACTTTCCTTTGGTTCTCATTTTCATGGAATATATTTTTTATTCCTTAACTTTCAATCTTTGTGTGTTCTTAAAGCTGGTATGAGTCTTTTGAAGACAACCATATAGTTGGATTTTTTTTTTCAACACATGCAGCCACTCTGTGTTTTGATTGGAGAATTTAGTCTGTTTACATTTAAAGTAATTGTTGAGAGGTATGGACTTGTTATTTCTATTTTTTTAAGTTTATTCATTTTTGAGAGTCAGACAGAGAGCATGAGTGGGTGAAGGGCAGAGAGGGAAGAGGAGAGAGAATCCCAGGCAGTCTCCCAGGCTGCCAGCACGGAGCCTGACTCAGGGCTCAAGATCACAAACCATGAGATTATAACCTGAGCCAAAAACAAGAGTCAGATACTCACCCGACTGAGCCACCCAGGTGCCCTGACTGTTGCTATTTTTTAAATTATACTATTTTGTAACGTATTTTTTCCTTTATTCTTCTCTTGCTATTTTCTTTGTGATTTGATTATTTGCCTTAGTGTATGCTTAGATTTTTTTCTTTTTATCTTTTGTATATACTATATGTTTTTTGTTTCATGGTTATATGAAACTAACATGAAACATAACAGGGGCACATGGGTGGCTCATTTGGTTAAGTGTCCAACTGTTGATTTTGGCTCAGGTCATCATCTCATGGTTCATGGGTTCAAGCCCTGCCTTGGGCTCTGTGCTGACAGTGTGGAGGCTGCTTGGGATTCTCTCTCTCCCTCTCTTTGCCTCTGCCTGTCCCCTGCTTATGCACATGTGTGTGCTCTCTCTGTCTCAAAAATAAATAAACATTCAAAAAACTTATAGTAGTTAGTTATTTTAAATACTCTGTCTTTTAACCTTTATATTGGAGTCTTTAAGTGATTTATCTACCATTATTATATTAGAGTATTCTGAATTTAAATATATATTTACTTTTCCCAGTGATTTTAGTACTTTTAGATATTTTCTGTTGCTAATTAACATCCTTTTGTTTTAGCTTGAAGAGCTCCCTTTAACATTTCTTGTAAAGCTGGTCTAATTATGTTGAACTCCTTCAGTTTTTGTTTGTCTGCAAACCTTTATCTCTTTCAATTCTGAAGGACAACTTTGCCAGGTAAAGTAATCTTGGGTGACTGGTTTTTTGTTGTTGTTGTTGTTGTTTGGTTTTTCTTTTTCTTTTTTTTCTTTCAGCACTTTGAATATATCATCCCACTGCCCACTGCCTCTGGCCTGCAGATTTTTGCTGAAAACTCCACCGATAGTCATATGAGGCTCCCTTGTATGTAACAAGCTGCATTTCTCTTGCTGCTTTAAAACTTTTTTCTCTTTGGCTTTAACTCTTTTATTTTTTTTTAAGAGAGAGTGCAAGCATGAGTCGGGGGAGGGGCAGAGAGAAAAGGAGAAAGAGAATCTTAAACAGGCTCCATGCTCAGCACGGAGTCCAACATGGGGCTTGATCCCACGTCCTGAGATGGTGACTGGAGCTGAGATGAAGAATCGGACACTTAACCAGATACTTAACCGACTGAGCCACACAGGCACCCCTCTTTGTATTTAATTTTTGACATTTTAATTATAATGTGTCTTCGTGTGGGTCTCTTTAGATTCCTCTTATTTGGTACTATTTGGGCACCCTGGGTCTGAATGTTTCTTTTCCCAGGTTAGGGAAGTTTTCAGCCATTTCAGTTGTTTTTTTAAATAAGTGTCCTACCTCTTTCTGTCTCTCTTCTCTTTCTACAACCTGTATTTTGTGTATATGTTTGTTCTCTTGATGGTGTCCCAAAGCTATTTCACTTCCTTAGTCTTTTTTTTTCCTCCTTTGATTGGATGAATTCCACTACACTGAGTTTGGGTCAGCTGATCTTTTCTTCAACTTCATGTAATATGCTGTTGAAGCCCTCCGTTAAAATTTTCAGTTATTGTAGTCTTACGCTCTGCGGTTTCTGTTGGTGCTTTTGAATATTTCCTCTTTGCTGTAATTCTCACTTCATTCATACATTCCTCTCCTGACCTTTGTGAGCATCTTTATGACTGTTATTTTGTACTCTTTAGCGAGAAAGTGCTGATCTCTGTTTCATCAAGATCTGTTAATGGAAGTGTATCTTGTTACTTTGTTTGGAACATATTCTCCCGTTTCTTCATTTTCCTTGACTCTTTGTGTTGGTTTATGTGCATTAAAGAAAACAGACACTTCTCCCAGTCGCGACAGACTGGTCTCATGCAGGATATCTAATCAGTTAGCCCAGCCATAGCTCCTGGTTAGCTCTTAAAACTTTGGGGTTGTTCACATTATAGTCTTTACTTTTAGTGATTTGCAATAGTTGAGAGAGTGCCAAGACCCATCACTGCCCCAGAGGAGAGGATCACAGTCACCTAGATGGAGACTGATTAGACACCAGATCCAAAAGCAACTGGGAAAGTTTCCAGTTACATCACTTCCACAGACTATCTGGTAGATAGGCATTTTATCTGCTCTCTCTGCACCGAGCCCAGGTTTAAGCCATAGACTGGCTTTATTTATTCATTTGGTGGTATTCTCTTTCTTTTATTTTTTTGTGTTCATTGCATTAATGTCTTCTAATGTAAACATTGGTCACCTCCCCCAGTCTTTACTGACTGGCTTTAGGAGAGAAAGGTCTATACCGATCAGCTTGGGTAGGAATTCTCAGTGTCTCAGAACTTTTCTGTGCTTGTGCCTACTCCACTTCTCTCATTCTCTCTTAGTGTGGTGGGGGGGGAGGGGGTGATGGACAAGGTGGGGAGGGAGTCTTAGGATTATGTGCATTCTCTCAGTTCCACAAAATCAGGCTGGTCCCTAAGAGCTTCTCATTTACTTTCCCTAAGGCAGTGTCCTGAAGCTGTTAAGGTTGCACTCTTCCTGCCAATCCAGCAGAGATGAACCAACCGCTAAGATTTGCATCTGCTACTGAGATTCATATCTCTCTGCAAGAACTTGCGTGTGCCAACATCAGTGCTGGGCTAGGCATTGGCTGACTGGGGGTTCTGTAGTTGAGTTATCCTGTGGAGTTTGAGGGTGAGCTTCTTGGTGCAGTTCACGAGCCAGTTAGTGGGGTCCATGGCCAGCTGTTGAGATCCACGTGCCAGTTTGCTATGACCCCCTTGCCCTTTTCCATGCTTACTAGATGGTGAGAGTTGCCCCCTGACAACTCATCAGCGCCAATCCCCTCCATATTCTGGATGGACTAGGATAGAAGTGGGCCTCCTGGACAGTGTCCCGCAAAGCCGAGGAAGCCAGGTGCTCGTTTAACTCTCACTTTTCCTTGTTGGAGAATCACAGGCCATGGTGGTCTATTTCAGCACCAGTTTGTGTCACCTTGGAGAACAGATGATGCAGGTAAAGTGAAACTGATTTTCTTATCCTCTTCAATGCATCCGCCAGGGGGCTGGAACCTCTCAGCTATACTCAAGGGCTCATCTCTGGATGGTTGCTCACATTGGTGTTTCTGTGGAGGAATGAGGACAGAGCTTCCTATTCTGCCATCTTGCTGATGTCATTCCTCCTTGTATTTCTAAGTCCTCTTTACCCTTCAGGTTACCACTTCTTCTGGAAAGCTTTTGGGTAACATTTGGGATCTGTGGTTGAGCACTTAGAGCAACCTAAGATTTCTATTATAATTTTTAATATTACATATATTTTTTTCTATTCTGTATACTAGATGAGATTTTAAGCTCCTTGTCCTCTATGTTTATATTCTCAGCATATATCACAATAATTGACACATTCCTTCCATTAATTTATGTTTGAATAAAGGAAATGATATTGCAGGTTGGCTAAAATTTTTACCAAATTTTTAAATTTGTAAACAAATTTAAAACTTTAAATTTAAGCTTCTTGTCATCCTCATCTCTCCTTTATATTTTTTCTTGCTTTCATCTTTTCACATGTGTAGGATCTTCATGATGTAAGTTTGGTTTTTTGTTTTTTTTTTTAGAGTCAACATCTAAGTATCTGTCCAGCATCCCTCTCTTCTGGATCCTTTTCATTCTGCTTCTCTTCAGTGTTCTTGTGTGGTTCATGTTGGAGCTATCATGTTTTTATACAGTGTTGTTGACCAGAAATAGTTGATTGACTCTAGAGTGACCCAAGATGTAGTATGACACAATTAGGATTCTTTCCTGGAACCAATTGAACTAAAACTGGGGAGCTGAAAGATATAGGGTTTTTTCCCCCTTGGGGGCATTTTTAGGAGAGGTGAAATTTCATGTTCTATAGAAAAATTTGGTATATAGTAAGAGACTGTACACACACACACACACACACTCACCCAAAGAAAGAGAGAGAGAAGTTGACCTATACAGAATGATAGACAAGATTTTGAGAATGATTTAAGGTGATGTTCAGGGTCTTGGCATTAGTTGTTTTTAACACTCAGACTTTATTGTATGCCTGCTCGTACTGCAGTCATGCCCTTTTTCTTACCATTATTTCAGGCAGTTTTCCATCACTTCAAACTAACGGATTTTGAATAACAATCTCTGTTTAAAGAATTTAGGTACAGGGGCGCCTGGGTGGCACAGTCGGTTAAGCGTCCGACTTCAGCCAGGTCACGATCTCGCGGTCCATGAGTTTGAGCCCCGTGTCAGGCTCTGGGCTGATGGCTCAGAGCCTGGAGCCTGTTTCCGATTCTGTGTCTCCCTCTCTCTCTGCCCCTCCCCCGTTCATGTTCTGTCTCTCTCTGTCCCAAAAATAAATAAAAAACATTGAAAAAAAATTTTAAAAAAAAGAATTTAGGTACAAAAAAAAGGAATTTAGGTACAGAATATGAAAAGATAAATCTTTTGTATCCTTTAGATTTTGTGAGATTATTTTGTGGTAACAAATAAATCTAAGTTTCACTAACTTATAACAACAAAGCTTTCCTTTACTCTTGTGTTATATGTGAATTGAGCATCACTGAGGGTCTTATTCATTATTTGAACCAAACCAAAGGAACAGTCCTTGTTTAGGATATACCATTCTCATGGTAGATGGAAGGAACAATTCCAGCACTATGAAATAACTTCAATGAGTTTGCCATACGTAACACACAAAACTATTGGTCTATTTGTACAACAGAGTCACATGGCCAAATCTTTGTCAACATGATGCAAAGTATTTTCCTCCCACAGGGAAGTCCTGTAAATCATATAGTAATGGATATGTTGTATGAATTTTATAACAAACATGATGAATAGTTGATAATAATGGTATAACATAACAAACCTACTTCAAACCTACTTTTTTTTTAACTAAAGTATTCCATGTCCTAAAGCTATATTTTTTCCTCATCAAGCCAATTCATCCCATTAAAATTTCACTTCTCTTACCTGGTCTCAGATACATATTAGGAGAAAAAAGAATGGACCTACACTAAAACTTTCCTAGACTTGTTTCCCTTGTTAAAATAGAGGTTGGTTAAAAAAGAAAAGAGAAAATAATTTAGAATTGTTTAAATGCCAGGAGGAGAAATAAGTGAAATATCTCAGACAGTGTGAGGGAAATGCATTTTGAATGATATCTGATTATTTCATATAACTTATAACTAGTTAGTATCTTTCCTATATGAAAGAAGACACAAGAGCAGGAAAGCATGGTATGGTAGTTACACATCCCTTACTTTGGAGCTAGACGACCTGAGTTGACATTCTGACTCTAATTTTTCTTGCTTGTGTGACATTGGGTTAGTTACTCTTCCTCTTTGTGTCTGAATTTCAACTAAATAAAACTTTCTTTTTTTAAGTTTATTTATTTGGAGAGAGAGAGAGAGCGAGAGTGTGTGTGTGTGTGTGTGTGTGTGTGTGAGCAGGGGAAGGTCAGAAAGAGGGCGGAGGAGAGAGAACCCCAAGCAGGCTCCACAC
This sequence comes from Prionailurus bengalensis, assembly GCF_016509475.1. NCBI lineage: Eukaryota > Metazoa > Chordata > Mammalia > Carnivora > Felidae > Prionailurus > Prionailurus bengalensis. Next base: position 101,816,706 of record NC_057349.1, on the reverse strand, counting down.
TCAGTGTAGCCCAAGCAAGGCTTGATCCCATGACCACAAGACCATGACCTGACCTGATATTAAGAGTCACAGGCTTAACTGACTGCACCACCCAGGCTCCCCAGTGATACTTTCTTTTATAGAATTACAATGATTAAGCAACTCTAGAACAGGCAAAGAATTTAGAACAGTGTCAAGCATGGATATAAGTCTGTCATTATTGCAGAGATGTAGATTACATCAAAATCACATTCCCAGTGCTTAGCATGAAGCCTGTATAAAGCCGAAAATATTTATATGTTGAATGGACGAAAGACTATAAAAAATAAATGATTATTTCACTGATACACTTTTATGCCTATGAATATGCATCAATATTGTGTATGTATGTTTATACATATATACATATAATTATTTTATCTTTGTATGATAGCACATTAAAGCAAATACATTTAAAATGTAGAGGTTGTGAAAGTCTTAAATTTTTAAAGCTACACAGTCATTAATTTTGCAAGATGTCAGAATTTGAAAAGAAATTATCAGTGAAAAGGAATGGAGGTGGTTCTGTGTAATGGGGAGCAAAAGTAAAGAGGGATGGCCTTTATTCTTCTGCCCTGTCACTTCGGTTTTATGTCAGCTGCTTAAAAGGTGGCACTGAAGCATGCGATTGGTTTCATAAGAGCCTTAAAAATGAAGGAGAAAAGTGATTCTTGCATAAAACGAAAGTGCAGCAAATTCAACAGGCTGAAAGAAAAAGAGGAACAAGACTAATCATATTTGTTTATAAATACCAGTGATTTATTTATTTTTTTTACCATCCTGAAGTTGACAGCCAAGAGGGCATTAAGTCATTGCTTTGTGTCTTGATGTATTTAATAAGTTTTTCTGTGCAAGGGACCTCGACAGTGATAATCGGCTGGGAACATCTGCCAAACAGAGCCATAAAATGCAGAAGCGAGAAGAGAAGTCAGGTTGTCTGACTTCAGGTCCAGGGTTCTCTCTCCGGTCTATGATTGCTCCATCTGGTCTAGTCTATTTTGTGGAGCTTGTTCAGAAAAGGAATAAAACATTTACCAAATGTGGCATGTCACCTTCAATAATTTGAATATATATAAATTATTCATTTGAATTCAGAGAATTTTTTTTCACATTTAAGACCGGGTAATTATAAAATTGAAATTTAGTGCCTTCCCAAACCATTACTAATTAAAACAGGGAATAGAGGTTTATCCAATAGACAGTCAGTAAACAATTTATGATTGATAATTACCTAAAGAAATTATTTTATTTTGTTGCTTTTAAAAAGATTATTTTAGTCTCACATACAATAAAATATCCAGATTTAAAGTATTCAGTTCAGTGAGCTCAAGCAAACACCCATGTAACCAACTACCATGAACATGATATAGAATATGTCCTTTATCCTAGAGGGTTTTCCCATGCCCCATTCCAGCTAGTTCTTGCCCCCACCCAAAGTCACCTGCTATTCTCATGTTACTTTTGCTTGCTTTTGAACTTCCTGGAATTTAAACCATGAAGTATGAACTCTTTCGTTCTTAGATTTCTTTACTCAACATGTTTTGGAGTTTTTTCTGAGTTATTGTATGTATCAGTGCTTCCTTCCTTTTAATTACGGAGTAGGATTCTATTACACTGTATGAATGTATTATAGTTCTTTTCTTCATTTTCCCATTGCTGAATGTTTGATTGTGTTGCATTTATCAGTTATTATGGCTAAACTTTCTATGTGCTATCAGTTCTTTTTAGTTCTGTTAGTATTTTTGTGTATGTATGTTTTTCATTTATGTAGAAGTGGAATTTATGGGTCAAGGGGTAGGTGTGTTTTTAACTTTATAATAAATTGCCTTTTTTTTCTGTAAAGTGGGACACTCATGCAAACCATATATGCAAATTCTGGTGGCTTCATATCTTCCTTTTATTGATATTACCAATCTGTGAAATTTTAACCATCATAATAGATGTGAAATAGATCTCATTATATGTTTAATTAGCATTTCTCTGGTGATATTGAGCATCATTACAAATGCTTATGTTCAGGTCTTTTCACTTTTATTTACAGGCTTAAAATCCATCTCAAATTAATTTCTACATACAAGATAGAGGTCAGGACATTGGTTTGTTGGTTAGCTGGTTTTGTTTTTAAATGTATGAATATCCGGTTGTTCCAGCACCATTTGTTGAAAATTCTGTCCTTTCCTCATTGACGTATATTAGCATATATGTCAAAAAATGTAATAGAACTTGTATATGTGAGTCCATTTCTAAAAATACTCTTCATTCCATTGATCTGTTTGTCTATTTGCAGGCAAAATCTACATCATTTTAATTACTGTGGTTTTATGGTGAGTTTTAAAGTAGGTAATATAGTTTCTCTAAATTTACACTTTTCAAGATTGTTTTGACTATTTTAGGTCCTTTGTTTTTCTATAATTTTTAGAATACGCTTGTCAATGTCTACACAAAAATCCTGCTAGAGTTTTCAATGGGATGACATTGAATCTATAGACAAATTTCTATGCTATTAGCATCTTAATGATGAATATTCCAATCAATGAACATGGTATATGTCTCCATTTATCTAGATTTTTAATGATTATCTATAGTGTTGGAGATTTTTAGTATAAAAAGAGATTTTGGACATAGATGTTAAGTGTATTGCTGAATATATCATATTTTTTAATGTTACTGTAAATAGTATTGTTTCTTAACATTATTCCCGTTTATTGTTGGTATATAGAAATTGAATTGATTTTGTATATTGACTTTCTATTCTTAAATCTAGCTGAAGTCACATTTCCAACAGGTTCTATGTGGTTTTATCACATGGGAATAGTAGTGTAATCACCACTGCCATCAAGTACCTCTTGCTACTTCTTTATTTTCATAGCTATCACTCCTCTAATCCCTAGCAACCACAAATCTAACTTCTTTGTCTATAATTTAATTTGGAAAATGATATATACAAGAGATCATATAGTATGTGACCTTTGACATTTTTTAATTCAACATAATATATTTGAGGTCTATCATAGTTATTGTATATTTATTTTTTTTAATGTTTATTTATTTTTGAGACAGAGAGAGACAGAGCATGAACGGGGGAGGGGCAGAGACAGAGGGAGACACAGAATCATAAACAGGCTCCAGGCTCTGAGCCATCAGCCCAGAGCCCTACGCGGGTCTCGAACTCACGGACCGCGAGATCATGACCTGAGCTGAAGTCGGACGCTTAACCGACTGAGCCACCCAGGCGCCCCAAGTTATTGTATATTTAAATAGCTCATTGGTTTTATTATTTAGTGGTATCCCATAGTATATATATCTAACATTTTATTTAACCATTTACCTATTGAGGAACATTTTTAGTTGTGTCTAGTTTTTTCTGTTGCAAATTAAGATGTTATGAACATTCATGTACATGTTTTTCTTAGAATAAAAATTATCTGGGGAAAGTGCCCAGTAGTATGATTCTTGAGACATATCTTATGTGTGTAGCTTTTCAAAGAAAATATGAAACTATCTTTCAGAGTGATTCTACCATTTTCACTCCCACTAGAAAAGTATGAGATTGCTTTATTGAATATTTGCCAGCATGTTATATAGTCACTATCTTGCTACTTTAGTTGTCTAAAATGTTTGTGATATCTCATTAAGGTCTTAATTTGCATTTCCCTAGTGGCTAGTGATGCTTGATACTTTCATGTTTTCCCCCCATCCATGTATACTTTTTGATGAAATGTCTCTTCATGTCCTTCACCTATTTCCCAATTGGATTGTTTGCTTTTTACAAAAAAGTCCTTTAAAATTCTGGATACAAATATTTTGTGATATGTATTGTTTTCAGATATTTGCTAATGTCCCATCACCAGTATTTTCATCTTCTTCACTTTTTTTTTTTGCAGACTAAAAGTTTTAATTTTAATGAAGTTTAATTCATCAAACATTTTTCCTTTTATGGATCATTCTTTTGTTTGTGTCTGAAAAGTCATCACCAAACTCTAGTTCTTAAAGATTTTCACTTTTGTTTTCTTGCATAAAAGTCAGTTTTACATTTTACATTTAAATCTATGATTTATTTTTAAACTTGTATATTGTGTGAGGTTTATTTTTTAATAATATTAAATGTTTATTTACTTACTGAGAGAGAGAGAAAGAGAATGTGTGCATGAGTGAGGGAAGTGCAGAGAGAGAGGGAAAGAGAGAGATTCATAAACAGGATCCACACTGTCAGTGCAGAGCCCAATGCAGGACTCAATCTCATGAACTATGAGATCATGACCTGAGCCAAAATCAATAGTCAGACCCTTAACCCACTGAGCCACCAAGGCGCCCTTGTGGTGTGAAGTTCAGATGGATGTGATGATGATGAGGAGGAGGAGGAGGAGGAGGAGGATTGTGAATGGTATATGAGGCAAAGACTATTTTTCTTCATTGAATTGCTTTTGCACTTTTGTCAAAAATCAACTGTATTAATGTATACTTGTGTATTTTTATTTCTAGATTTCTATTCTACTCCATTGTTGTATATGTTTATTTCTCTGCCAACAATAAAGTTTAAGACTATACGAAGTCTTAAAATTGGGTAGAGAGATTCATCCTACTCTATTATTATTTTCCTTTAAAAGACCTATTCTAGTTTATTTGCCTTTCTGTAAAATTTTAGAATCATCCACACTATAAAATATCTTGCTGGGACTTTGATAGATAGTGCCTTTAACTTATAGCGATTTAAGGGCTTGAAATGTTTTTAGGATGTTGTGTTCCAATCCATGAACATGGTATGTATCTTCATACCATTTGATCTTCTGTGATTTTTTAATCAATGTTTCGTAGTTTTCAGCATATAATTCCTATACATATTTAGTTGTTTTTTTGTTTTTTTGTTTTTTTACCTAAGCACTTATTACTTAGTACTATTTATTTAGGAATACCTAAATATTTTATTTTAGAATGACTGCAAATGGTATTACATTTTAAATTTTAATTTCCATGTGTTCACTGCTCATCTACAGAATTTTTAAAATTATTTTTAATGTTGATATTGTATTCTGTGGTTTTAATGAAACCAAGTATTAGATTTAAGAGTGTTTTTGTAGATTCTTTGGGATTTTCTATAGGCAATCATGCCATTTGCAATAGAGATGGTTAATTACTTCTTTAATGAACTTTATGTGTTTTATTCCTTTTTTTGCCTTCTAGCATGATTTACCATTTCTAGTACTAAGTTGAATAATAGAAAACATTCTTGTATTGTTCCTGATATTAAGGGAAAATAATTCAGTCTTTTACTAATGCATATGTTGTTAGATGTGGGGTTTTTTTTATAGTTGAGGAAGTATCCTTCTAATTTCTAATTTGCTGAGAGCATGTATCATAAACAGATGTTGAATTTTATCAAATGCTTTCTTGCATCAATTCATATGATCATGTGATTTTTTTTCTTTAGCCTGTTAATATGGTAGATTACATTGACTGGTTTTCAAATACTCAACCAGCTTTTCTTTTCTAGAATAAATCATAATGTATAATTCTTTTTTATACACTGATCAATTTTATTTTCCATCATTTGGCTAGGGATTTTTCGAACTATACTCATGAGGGATATTGGTCTGTAGTTGTTTTCTCCTCTTCCTCTTCCTCCTCCTCCTCATTCCCTTTCTTCTTTTCCTCCTCCTCCTCCTCCTCCTCCTCTTTCTTCCTTCTCCCCTCCTCCTCCTCCTCCTCCTCCTTCTTCTTCTTTATTCTTCCTGACTTTTTTTTCATATTAGGGTAATAATAGCTTTATAAAATGAATTAGGAAGTATACTCTTTTCCATTTTTGCAAGAGATTGTGTAGATTGGTGTTTTTCTCTTTTTTTTTTACATATTTAAATAGAGTTCTCCAATGAAATAATACAGATCTTGAATTTATTGTTTGAACTATTTTAAAATTTTACGTTCAGTTTTCCTAAATTTTTTAGAGCAACACATGCTAGGACCACCAGACACTGCAGTTTTTAAGAAACTCATAATTCTGGGAGGTATATGCATTACTTTTCTCACTTTGTATCTATTATTTTGTTATTCTTCTATAGCAATAATGTCCAAACTTTTTTTTCATAAGTTGGAAATTTGGAAGATCAGTGTAGAAAACAAATAAAAAGTGTCAGGATTGAGAGATCTCTGTTTTGTGTTTGCTACTGAGGTGTCTTTGAAATGAGCAGTGCTCTATGGGACACACTTGTCTGTAACCCTGGTCTAGGGAAATAGAACACTGGAGTGTGAGTCAGCACGCATGCACTCTAGAATCATCTTTGCCACAGAATTTCTGTGTTGCCTCAGTTAAGTACCTTCATTTTTCTAGGTTTCATTATCCACTCTGTAGAATAAAGCATTTCAGTTGATCAGGAATTCATACATAGGACACATGATACCCATGAAATTACATGCAATATTTTGTATCTAAAAACATTAGGCAACATGGAACTAGAAAATGCTCTCTGTTTAATTGTAGTTCTAAAAATTTGTGACTTTTCATCATTGCATTATAAATATGATAAAACCATTGAATATAATGGTTTGCATTTTCTAAACTTTTATGATTTTTACTTGCTTTTATTCACATTCTTATTTGATTCTGGTAATAGTCTCAAACCATGGTAGAATAATTCTTTTTGTATCTATTCTATTGGGAAGAAAGAATGAGTATAAATGGCTTGTCCATGGTAAAGAGATGCCTGTAGACAAGCTGACAATGAGCACAAGCCTTCTGGTTTCAGATCCAGAATTTTTTTTTTTTTTTACTTCATGCTACTACCCCCATGTACTCCATCTAAGAAAAGTTTGAGAGTCATTCTGAGGTTAATTTTATGCTGAAGTAATCTGCAGAAGTTCAGTTTATTTACTGTCATATAAGGTCAACTTAAATTCTAAGCCTACTATCCCACCTAGGAAAGTAGAAGATATTCCATTAAATTCACCTCCAAGTTAAAGATAAAACCACTCTACCACCTAAAATGTAGGTAAAACGAAACGCAGGGGGGAAAAGATCTAAAAACTATATTAACAGCTTTTGGATTATTATAAAGAATGTGATTTTTTTAGAGTTCATTTGGTATTGGGAATAAGGTTCTGTTACCATTTTTATGCTACAGATACAAATCTTATACTTTATAAATTTCTAGCTAATTGTCTTCTAAAACCTCAAAGAGCATTACCTCTTAAAATAATGACCACTTAAACTATAAGTATTAATAACAATCTTGAAGTAAACTGAAGGTCCAAGGTAATATGATGGGGAAACTATATTTCAGTGCTTTGATCTCACTATTTCTGGAAAGAGTTAAATCTACTCTTAAGAGTTCCCAAGAAGAAAAGTTATATAGTCTGAGAATACTAACATTTTGTACCAGATTCCTGGAAGTTGTTTATGGAAAGGATTTTGCTGACAAGAATATTTTTTCTCTCTCCTTACAATTTTAACTTAGAACTATATCCTGCTGGGTGGACTTTAATAGGAACTCAAAAACACAAATTCAGATTTATAAAAGACACTATTCAGAAGAGATAATCTGTGAAGTGACTCAGAGTAAAGTTACTGAATATACTGAGTGGTTTTAATGGCCTCTTCATCTTCTTCTCCAGAAAACATCTACACTCCTAATTAGAAGTTAACGGAGGAAGTTAAATAACTGCCTTCACAATGACAGCTGAAAAAAAATCACTTGCATATTGAGGGCAACTATTTTGATATTACATGTAAAATTTCTGAAATAATATGCATCTCTTAATATTATGTATATATTTCTGAGAAAGCTGTTTATACTTACTTATCCTACTTTAAAATAGAGTTTGTTTTCATATTTTTCTGGAGTACTGTGAACCAACGTAACTTGCCTTCTAAGGATAAATTTCAAAATAATCAAATTTGAATTATACGATTGTCCTATAAAAAGAAACTTTCAGTTCACAGAGTCAATTTCTTTAAACTTCATTGCTGATAAAGAAAATATATAGAAAGTTGCCTTTAAGCTAAAAAAAAAAGCCACACTTCAACTGACATCTGGTAAGTAGGAAATTCATCTGCCCTTTGTGCAATGACATCTGAACTTCAGAGAGTAGAGGTTACAGTGAGTCCAAATCTTTTAAAATTCTCTAGACCTTATTCAGTATTCAGAAATCCATCACAGTGGAGCTATTGTTGTTGATGTTGCTCAAAAGTTTCACTAAATATGCATGCCAATATTTGTGGGAAAAGTTAGTAATCTTCTATTTCAGAAGAAACAGGAAGACAATTTCTTCAAATTGATATAAAGAAAAACTACCCAAAGCTTGTATTTATTTTTATTGTGGTAAAAGCACATAGCATAGAATTTGCAATCTTAACTGTTTTCAACTGTATGGTTGAGTATCATTAAATATATTCACATTGTTGTGAAATAGATCTCTAGGACATTTTCATCTTACAAATTCGAAATACCATATCGATTAAACAACACCTCCCCTTTTCCCCTTATTTTTTGTTTATAAAAGTTTGATTACTTTAAATACCTGATATAAGTGAAATCATACAATATTTGTCTTTTTGGTGCCTGGCTTATTTCATTTAGCATAAAGTCTTCAAGCTTCATCCATATTGTAGAACACAACAGGATTTCCTTCTTTTTTTAAAAAATTTTTTCTTTTTAATGTTTTTATTTATTTTTGAGAGGCAGAGAGAGACAGAGTGTGAGTTGGGGAGGGGCAGAGAGTGAGGGAGACACAGAATCCAAAGAAGGCTCCAGGGTCTGAGCTGTCAACACAGAGCCTGATGTGGGGCTTGAACCCAGGAACCACGAGATCATGACCTGAATGGAAGTTGGATGCTTAACTGACTGAGCCACCCATATGCCCCAAGATTTCCTTTCTAATGCTGAATATAATATAATATAATATAATATAATATAATATAATTAATATAATATGTTTGTTTATATATATTATATATGTATATAATATGTTTGTTTATATGTATATATATGTATACACATATATATATAATGACATTTTGTTTATTTATTCATTTGTCAATAGACAGTTGGGCTGCTTCCTCCTCTTGGCTGTTGTGAGTACTGGTGCTCCAAAGCTTTTATTTACTTTTCTTTTCTTTTTAAGTTCATTTATTTATTTTGAGAGAGAAAGAGAGTGTGAGTGGAGGAAGGGCAGAGAGAGGGAGAGAGAGAATCCCAAGCAGGCTTCATGCTGTCAACACAGAGCCTAATACAGAGCTTGAACTCACGAACCATGAGATCATGACCTGAGAAGAAATCAAGAGTTGGTTGCTTAACGGACTAAGCCACCCAAGTGCCCCATTACTTTTCTAATTTAATCTGATTGCTTGGCTAACACCAAAGCAAATATGGAGAACATATTTAGTTAATTATGTAGGAGCTTTGATTTGCTCTACAGTAACCAAACTAGTAAACATGTATAAATGGATTTAAAAAAAATATTTATTTATTAAGAGAGACAGAGACAGAGACAGAGAGAGAATCCCAAGTAGGCTCCATGCTGTCAGCATAGAGACTGACAGGGGGCTCAATCCCACAAACCATGAGATAATAACGCGAGCCAAGATCAATAATTGAACTCTTAATTGACGGAGCCACCCAGGTGCCCCTGTATAAATGGGTTCTAATAAATAAGTCAGTTTCAGTTTCCTCAAGAGCAAAATCAAAGAGGGTAACATATCCCAGGAAAGACTGTGGGAATTGGAAGTGGGAATGGAAATTGGGAATCATTTGTGTAGGGTGATAAGAAACGAGATTGATTTGCTTACCTCTATAACCTAGTAACCCATGCAGGCATAAGAGATGGTCCATGAAAGTAAGCGATTTAGAAAAGGGGCCTTTACCTAAAGTGGAGACGTTTGAGTTGCCATACCATTAATTAAATGGTGGACAAAAATAAGTCGACATAACTATATAGGAAGATAGTAAGGAAGGATTTGCTCTGGCTAGGCAAAGAAGAGTATCTGTGGTAATTTCTAACTTTTTACTTCTTACATGAGTTTGGTGTTTGAAATATATAACTAAGCTTAGAAAATAACACAAAAGTAGTTTCAGCTACACCAGATATTGGCAAAGGTATGGAAGAAATGGAGTTCTCAAACACTGCTAATGGGAATATAAAATTGTACAATTGCTATGGAAAATAGTTTGGAAGTTTTGTAAAAAGTTTAGCAAGCACCTACATATGAGCCAAGAATTCCACTCTTAGGTATTTATCCAAACAATTATATGTTCACATAAAAGCTTGTGCATGAGTGTTCACAACAGATTTGTGTATAATAGCATCAACTGAGGACAATCCAAATATCCATCAAAAATGAATGCATAAGTAAGTTGTGGTATGTCAGTGCAATGGAATACTACTCATTTTAAAAAGCAATAAACTATTGATACATGCAATAATTTGGATGAATATCAAATTTTTAAAAAAAAATTTTTTTTCAACGTTTATTTATTTTTGGAACAGAGAGAGACAGAGCATGAACGGGGAAGGGGCAGAGAGAGAGGGAGACACAAAATCGGAAACAGGCTCCAGGCTCTGAGCCATCAGCCCAGAGCCTGACGCGGGGCTCGAACTCACGGACCGCGAGATCGTGACCTGGCTGAAGTCGGATGCTTAACCGATTGCGCCACCCAGGCGCCCCCAAATTTTTAAGGTTTTGATATCAAAGTATCAAAATCATTATACTGAATGAAAGATACTATGCAAAAAATAGTGCACACTATTTGATTCCATGTATATAAAATTCTAGAAAATACAAACTAATATAGTGATAGGAATCAGATCAGTGATTGCCTGGAAAAGAAGTAGAAGGAGGGATGGGATACAAAGTGATACAATGAAACTGGGCTGATAAAAATGTTTACCTGTATTGTGGTAAAGGGTTCACAGATATATATATGTATGTTAAGCTAGACACAATTTATACTTTAACATTTGACATTTGAAATAGGGTCCATTCATTTTGAAAATTGCTAATGGAAGAATTACTGTCAAAGCTGGATAAATACTTGTTGCATAAAACTTAAAAGGTCATTTTAAGAGTTATAGGGAAAAACAAATATGAATAGACACATTTTTGAAAAAAGAAAATAATGTACTGAGAGGTATTACTCCTGCAAATTATCAACATTTATTGTTAACCTTTCTTAGAACACTTATTGAAAATATTACAGAGCTTGACAGATAAGGTTGTAACAGAGTCCTGAAACAGACCTATGTATATATGGAAAAGATGTGTCTCAGAAGTAAAATTATGTATTAACTGAACGGAAGATACTGTTTTGGAAAATCTAGTTAAAAATATATGCAAAAATAATTTTTAGATGGATCAAAGAACAAAATACAAATCTTCAAAACTTTAACAAATATAAAGGTACATAATAATGACCCCAAGTGAGGAAATTTTCTGAAACATATATTAAAGGCATATATCAGAAAACAAATAGAAGTACATTAAATTTTAAATATCCTGTTTAACAAAGGGTACCATAAACACATTGGGAGGAGATATTGAAGATATAGGTATCATATATATGCACATATCCCATAAACACACACACACACATATATAGGACATATATATAATATATATTAATTATATATATCCCACAAAGAATTAGGGCCCACAAAATATAAAGAACATTTGCAAATGAATAAGAAAAAGAGAACTGAATGAAAAGCAAATAAAGATATGATCATTTCACAAAAGGAGCAGCCTAAATGACCAATAAACATGTAGAAAGTTATTTAATTTGATTAGCAATCATAGAAATGCAAGTTTAAACAAAGGTTGTGTACATCAAACTTACTGAAATATTTAAACATAAGAGAAACTGAACGTAGGCAAAGAATTCTCATACTCTCCTGGTGAGAGTATAAATTGGTACAACCTTTTTGGAAAACAACATGACAACATCCAGTAAATTTTAAGATTTGTATACCTTAAAATCCAGAAATTCCATTTCTTGGCTATCTTAACTCTCAAACATGTACCTAGTAAACCACATACATATTTTCTTTTCAACATTGTTTGTAATGGCAAAATCAGAAATATCCCAAATATATAGCTACAGAATAAATAAATGTAGCATTTTCATTGTCATTAAAAAAAAAGAACTAGAAAATTTGCCAGTAAGCTAAAAAAATATAGGCCCATTAAAAATAGCAATTCAAAATACTATTTAAACATTATGATACTAATGTATTTTTGTGTCTAATAGGTTTGTGGTAAAAAATATAAGATAAAAATACTTTGGGGGATGATTAACTCTAAATTCACTATAATAGTTGTATCTAAAGAAGGGACACTGGGTAATTTCGTCAAGTAGGGATACATAAGGGCTTTCAACTGTATATATATTGTTTGACTTCTTTTTAAAAAAAATTTTTTTTTCAACGTTTATTTATTTTTGGGACAGAGAGAGACAGAGCATGAACGGGGGAGGGGCAGAGAGAGAGGGAGACACAGAATCGGAAACAGGCTCCAGGCTCCGAGCCATCAGCCCAGAGCCTGACGTGGGGCTCGAACTCACGGACCGCGAGATCGTGACCTGGCTGAAGTCGGACGCTTAACCGACTGCGCCACCCAGGCGCCCCTATATTGTTTGACTTCTTAAGAATACATTTAAAATATCTCAGTTAAACACAGCATACAATTCAGATTGATCAGAGTTTGGTACAAACTCTTGAAAGTGTTCATCATAAAACAACAAAGGAATGGGTTAGAAAGTATCTTACTGGGACTCCTGGGTGGCTCAGTCAGTTGGCTGTCCACTTTGCCTCAGATCATGATCTCTGGGTACATGGGTTTGAGCCCCGCATTGGGTTCTGTGTTGACAGCTCAGAGGCTGGAGCCTGCTTTGGGTTCTGTGTCTCCCTCTCTCTCTGCCCTCCCCCACTCATGCTGTGTCTCTATCTCTCTCTGTCTCAAAAATAAATAACATTAAAAAAATTGAAAAAAAGAAAGCATCTGACTGTATGTATGATGCTGTGATTTAAAGATATTCCCGTCACTGTCTTCTGTATCCATGTGGCTTATTGCTTAACATTATAAAAAATAAATAAGCAGTACAGGAAGTTTGGATAGTTATGTTTCAAGGATACGTTGGCTTTCTTTTGTACTTGCTGATCAACTACTGGAAAAATCCATGCAGACTTAGGTTACTCTGGTTAATGAATTTTATAGGTTAAGGATCCCATTGAAAGTTTGTTTTCCTAATTCATTGCCTAATCATTTGTGTGATAAAAGTTAAGGAACATTTAACCAAAAGTCACAAAACTATCCTTAGTTAATTTTCTGACCTTATGAAAATTTCTTAAGCTTTCTGTGCTTACCTTTTTTTCCCCCAAAATGCAGAATTTGGACTCGCTCACTAATAACCATCTTTCCAGTTCTAAATGTTTCAAATTTCCATTTTAAAATTAATTCATATTGTTAGTCCAAAGGGAATCATTATAATTCTGTCTACTATGTTGACATAGTCTCATTGTAACAAAACTTTAGGATGCCTAGCTTGAGGTCTCAGATTTTATTTGCTGACATTAATTCTCTAAGGACCTAGTGATATTCAGTTTATCAACTAAAGGCATGATCAGAGATCTTTTATGAGAATACAATTTAAAATGTTCAAATATATTCTTTTAAGCTAAATATTCATGTAAAGATGTAAGCATAAAATCAGTTGCTTTGTGAGCTGTTGGGGAAATTTACATACTTCTAGGATATTCATTAAATTTTGGTCACAGCATGTGTCTTCCTTCTCCAAACTTTGTTTCATTGACACACCATAATTGAGTGCCTTTTAAACAAATGTTCTCTTCATATTTCCCTAGCTGGAAAGAAATTAAACAAAAACAATTATTGAACTTTTTAATATGAAATAACTCTGAGAAAAATTTAAATATGTTTCTTCGTTATATAACTTCCAGTTTCCTCAAAAATACAAATAGTTCAGGAACATTTTGGGTATTACAGTTGACTATTTGTTACCTTTGAATAAATAGGAAAGCTCATATTTTATAATATTTCTTTAATGAGGTATGTATTACATTAACTTGTGACGAGATGATTGCAAAGATACAGTTCCAAATACCAAAACAGTCTGCTACAGATTAAAACTAATACCTTCCAAATGGTCAGTAACTGTTATACACTCCAATCATCACCACCACCCCATAAAAGTAATTCTGGGATTTATACAAAACTGTACTTTTAAAAAATTTAAAATAGTACTGCATTTTTAAACCTTATTAACTATGTAATTAGCTGTATAAAAATGTATCTAAATGGACCCTTCCCACAGGTTCTTTAACATTTCATCTTTATCTTACCAGTGTGCATGAAGTGCTTTCTGGGGAAAATATGTTCATAAGCAAGTCTTTCAGGGTGCTGATTAGGATTTTAAAGGAAGGAATTAATAATATATGAATTTCAAATATGTAAGGAGTTTTACACAGTATATACAACAATGGTCCTGTATTGATCTCTTTCTTATACTTGATCAGAGAAGTCTTTTTTGTTACTATAGACTGACTGGCAGAATTTCTGTATATGTTACAAATGGACAATATTTTAATTTTCACTGATTTATTAGAAAATTAGCCACATCATATGATTAATTAAGTATAAATGGTAAGTTATGGAAAAATCATTATTTAAAATGTTTGGTTGTATCAATATTTCATTCATATACTATAAAATATATAGGTTCCAGAAGACAGCTATGTAGGTCTTCCCCAAAAATTTATGGTTCTTCCAGGTACATTTGTTACTACCTGTTAGTCTTGACTTTCTAACTGAATTTAAAGCTTCATATATCTTCTGAGAAAATAGAAAATCACTAATTAAATATATGATGTTTGCAGTAATTTTAAAACAGATAAATCCATTATTTGGGGAAAATGTACTTATCAAAAAGTCATATAAATGAATCTAAGGGTCTTTTGGTGATGACCAGTTAGAGATCTTCACTGTTTAGCTTATGACTAGAATATAAAAATTAATTCCAAAAATTATAAACGTAATAAGATTTTATTGATTAACCTTATCAACCAAAATGGCCCAGCCTGTTTTCAGGTTATTTAACTATAAGCTAAAGGCTCAAGAAAGTTATAAAAGGGAGCAGCTCTTTCCCCAGTGGGTTAGTTACTAAGTAGCACCCAAATTGTGCCCAAATCTGTTTATGGGAACTGTACTTGTTATTATAATTATATGATTAGTGTCACAATAACCCAATTAATGTCACGTTAAATCAATGACATATGAGCAACAAATGGAATCAACTTGTTACTTCTATGAAAATTAAGCTAAAAGTTTTAGAAATATTAATACTATTAAAATGAGATGCTACTGAAATAAATGTTAAATCAACTTTGATTAGACAGCTGTAAAATATAGAAGAAAATACTATACAAATTTTGAACAAGTCAGCATCCAGAAGGCTTCACAAGTGTCCTTAACTACTTGCTCACTCTTAATTGTCTGGTAACCCCACAGACACTGCTTCATGTGGGAACTCCAGTCACTGGATCCACACCCAAAGACTCACCCATGTGTAAAAAGAACATGAATGCACATTTTTCAAATTTTTTTGGTGTGTGTATTTCATATGTTTTCTGGCTTTATAGACTTTTTAAAAATTAATTTACCAAAGACTGTTCCTAAGTCTTTGAGATTAAGAGGTATCTATTTTAAATGCCACACAAATTATGGACATCGGGCACTGAGTAGTGAACAAAAGCCTTCACAACTTTGAAAATTACTTTCTTTAGGGGACGGGTGAGACAGGTTAGTGAGACAGACAACAAATATAAAACCTAGTAATCGAATAATACAATTTAACTTAAGATAGTAAGGGCTATGAAGAGACTATAAATGCAGAGAGTATTACGAAGTTATAGACAGTTACTTTGACTACAGTGGTAAGAGAAAACATCTTTGAAGGGCAGAAATTTGAGTGGAGACTGGAAAATAGTCATGAAAATGTCTGGAGCAGGAGAACTCCAGGCAGAAAAAGGTTGGGCATACTTACGGAACATCTAGAAGGCCTCTGCGGCTACAGAGTTGAGAAAAATAGGGAAAGTAGAGAAGTTAAATTCAGAGAGATGGGAGGGGTCAGTTCACATAAGGCTTTTTGGATAATAAGTCTTTTGTTGATAGGGGTTTTTATTTAATTTAAATGCAATGGGAAGTCACTGGAGAGTTTTAATCAAGTATATAATATAATCTGATCTATACTCTGATTTATTCTTTAACATGGTCACTTCAAGAGGTAAGCGGAAAAGCAAGAACAGAAGATGTTACAGAATGTCAAGGATTAGTGTGATAGCAATGGAGATTCTAATCTGCGATTTGATTTAGTGTCTCTGGCTTTCTTAGAAAGTAGCCAACAGAGGGGCGCCTGGGTAGCGCAGTCGGTTAAGCGTCCGACTTCAGCCAGGTTACGATCTCGCGGTCCGTGAGTTTGAGCCCCGCGTCAGGCTCTGGGCTGATGGCTCAGAGCCTGGAGCCTGTTTCCGATTCTGTGTCTCCCTCTCTCTCTGCCCCTCCCCCGTTCATGCTCTGTCTCTCTCTGTCCCAAAAATAAATAAATGTTGAAAAAAAAAATTAAAAAAAAAAAAGAAAGTAGCCAATAGATATTATTGAGAGGTGGTATAAGTGTAATGAAAGAGAGAAGAATCAAAAATAACTTGTAAGTTTTTGGCTTAGCATCATTAGCTAAGTTCAGAATGCTTAGGGGAGGGGTAGGTTTGGTGCATGGAGCAGACGGTAATCAAGTGACCAGTTTGAACAATAATTTCAAAGTTGAAATGCTAATCCAATATTTAGGCACAGATATCAAGTTGAACATACAATTCAAGATCTCAGTAAAGTTGTTTTAGCTGGAGATATAAGTTTTAAAATCTTTGAATCCATAGGTCTGGATGAGCCTATCTAGGGAAAGGGCATGTCCAGAAAGGAGCAGAAAGACAAGAACTAAGTGAGACATAACCATGCTTGTCTTAAAACATTGGGGTAGGGAGGAGGGGCTAAAAGGGAGATTGAAAAGCAGTAGTCAAGGGGTTGTGGAGAATTAGATAACTTTGTTCTAATGGAAAGTAAAGGGAAAAGCTGTTTAGAGAAAGAAGGAAGCTAATAGTATAAACGGTTGAGAAAGAGAAAGATTGCTATGACTTTGATAGCATGTGGAGAGCCTGTACTCTCAGACTTTGTCTTGTGAGTACTGAGAAAAAGCCTAGAGTTCCTTAAAAGAAAAGACACTTAGAAGTGGACAAGTATAGGGGTGCCTGGGTAGCTCAGTCAGTTGAGCATCCAACTCTTGCTTTCAGCTCAGGTCATGATCCCAAGGTTATGGGATAGAGCCCCACATCAGTCAAGCTCTGTGCTCATCCTGGAGCCTACTTAAGGTTCTCTCTCCCTCTGCCCCCGTACCCTGCTCACACCTTTCTGTTTCTCTAAAAAATAAAAATAAAAATAAATACATAAAAGAAGTGGACCCCACAAGTATAAATGACTCATGCAAAAAGTTTTGCTATGGATTGAAGAGAGAAATTGGTACTAGTTAGAGGAACAGAAGGTCATCAGACATGTAGAAGAGAGCTAATGTTAAGTGAGGCATGTTGCTATATCAATGATAGTAATGCAGGTGTGGGGAGAAACTGAGGACACACAAGAGAAGTGGGACAATCACAGAAGTAAAATCCTTAAACAAGTAATGGCTACTGGTTCCAAGTAGAAAGTAAAGTAAATCCACGCCCATTTGATCACTTACTGGTTAGGAGCACTGGGGCAGAAGGCTGAGATTCAGTTCCTTAGCCTGGCCTCTGACAGCTTTCTAATCGGGGACAAATTACTTGACCTCTCTAGGGCTTAATGTCTTCATCTGTAAAATGTAGAACTACCTTATAAGGTTGTTGTGAGGATTTAATGTTGTGAGCTAAGAAGAAGAGATAGAAGGGGATTGGGGAAAGTTTTATTTTTCTTCTCTTTTCTTTTTTCTTTTCTTCTTTTCTTTGCTTTTCTCTTTTCTTTTCTTTTTGCTTCTCCTGCTCTTCTCTTTGTCTTCTTCTTTTTTTTTAAGGAAACAGAGTGAATGGAGGAGGGGCACAAGGGGGGGGGGGAATCTCAAGCAGGCTCCACGCTCAGCACGGAGCCCAACTTGGGGCTTGATCCCACCACCTTGGGATCATGACCTGAGCCAAAATCAAGACCCAACTGACTGAGCCACCTAGGTGCCCCAAGTTTTATTTTTCTTAACATATTCTTTGTCATGGTAATTTACTAGGTACTGTTTTAAATGCTTTTAATCTGTGAGTATATTAAATACAACATCTCTATTACACATTGATAAGAAACTTGCCCAACGTTACACAGCTGGTAAGTAGCAGAGTTAGTAGTATTCATACTAACAAAGTCACCTCCAGGGCCTAAAATATTTTCTTCTTTTAAGGGGTATTTTTTTTTACTATTGTGTTGAGGTACAAAATATATAAAGAATATATTTAATATATATAAATTACACAAATAATATATACACAAGAATATATACACAAATACAAAATATATAAAGATATACAAAGAAGACATAACAAATCAATACATAAAATACATTCACCATCATTGACTATTAGGGGAATGCACATTACAATTATAATATCATACCTATCAACATGAGTAAAATAAAAAATAGTGATAACACTAACTGCTGGTGAGGAAGAAGAGAAACTAGATAACTCATACATTGATACTGGGAATTTAAAATAGTATGGATACTCTGGGGAATAGTTTGGCAGTTCATTTCAAAACCAAAAATGGACTTACCATACAACTCAGAAATTGCACCCTTGGGCATTTACTTCAGAGAATGAAGACTTATTTTCATACATGAATGTTTATAACAGCTCTATACGAGTAAAAAACTGGAAACTACCAAAATGTCTTCCAATGAGTGAATGGTTAAATAAAATAGTTAAACACTATGAAATACTACTCTGCAATAAAAGGAACAAACTATTGCAACACACAGTTTGTAAGAATCTCAAGGAATTATGCTGAATGCAAAAAGCCATTCTCAAAAGATACATACTGCATTATACCATTATTCTACATTCACAAAGTATCATAATTAGAAAGACGAAGAACAGATTCGTATTTACCAGGGGTGAGAGACAGGGAAACAAGGAGAGGGGTGTTCGGCTATCAATTGCTGGCCCAGGGTAATCTTGTAGTGATGTAACACTATCTTGATTATGATGGTAGTTATACAGGCTACACATTAATAAAATTGCATTGACCTATGTACATAAAAATAGAGTACATGTATAAACTATGGCATCTGAATAAACTCCAGCAATTATACTAATCTTATTCTCTTGGTTTTGATATTCTGATATAGTTTTATGAGTTGTTAAATTTGAGGGACACTGGAGAATAGATGCGCATGATTTCACTGCGCATATTTTTGCAACCTGCTGCAAATCTATACTTGTTTCTAATTAGTTTATTTATTTATTATTTTTTTAATGTTTATTTTTGAGTGAGAGAGAGATAGAGCATAAGCACGGGAGGGGCAGAGAGGGAGACAGAATCCGAAGCAGGCTCCAGGCTCTGAGCTGTTGTCAGCAGACAGCCCAACATGAGGCTCAAGCTCATGAACCATGAGATCATGACCTGAGCCAAAGTCAGACGCTTAACTGACTAGCCACCCAGGCACCCCTCAAATTAGTTTAAAAAAAAAAGAAAGGAAAGTACAAAAATGTGTTATTCCCAAGCGTGTAGCTCAATGAATTTTCACACATGCACATGCCCATGTAATCACCTTCCAGGTTGAAAAACACAGCAATTCCAGCACCCTACAGTGAGGTTTCCATGTGCCTCTCCCCACTCATTCAGACTTCTCTCAGCACTCTGACTTCTATTTGCCATCAATAAGTTTTTGCTGATTTTGGAACTTTGCACATGGAAATGGAATCCAATTGTATATACTCTTATGAATCTGGCTTCCATCCATGTTGGTGCATGCATCAGCCATTGTTCTTTTCCATTGCTGTGTGCAATTTCATAGTGTAAATATACCACATATTTTTTTACTTTGCTATTGATGGATATTTGGGTTGCTTTTCAGTCTCTGGCCATTTTGAATAAAACTGCTGTGATCTTGCACATGTGTTTTGGTATAGACATTTTTTTCTTGGGAATGTGCCTGGAAGTAGAATTGCTTTAGTAGATACAGCCAAACAATTTTGAATCAATTACACTTCCACCTGCAATATATGAGAGTTCCAATTTTTTTAACATTCTTGCTAGCACATCGAACCTGTGATCATAACCTCTATGCCATATATATATATATATATATATATATATATATATATGTTAAATATGTATAGCAGAGACTAGCAAAATGGCTTTACTTGGATCATGTGGTAGGACTACTGACATGAGTAAATATCCATTTGAAATGTTGTTATCTTAGGGGCACCTGGGTGGCGCAGTCGGTTAAGCGTCCGACTTCAGCCAGGGCACGATCTCGCGGTCCGTGAGTTCGAGCCCCGCGTCGGGCTCTGGGCCGATGGCTCAGAGCCTGGAGCCTGTTTCCGATTCTGTGTCTCCCTCTCTCTCTGCCCCTCCCCCGTTCATGCTCTGTCTCTCTCTGTCCCAAAAATAAATAAAAAAGTTGGAAAAAAAAATTTAAAAAAAAAAAAAAAAAGAAATGTTGTTATCTTAACTTTAAAGGAAAATGAGTGGTCCATATAGTTAATTGTCTACGTTAAAATTTGTCTACTTGGGTGCTGGTATATGTTAGTGGACTTAATCAAAGTGTTTTGGGAAAAGCAGGTAGAACAGATTAGAATCCTTTGAAGTACCTAACACCTTGTAAGTAGGTCATTTTGAGATGATAGCAACAAGAAGAGATGATGCACGATCCAAAGAGCTATGCCTGGTATATTTTCGTGTACCTATGTTTATGTTTTATTAGAATCTCAGTATCACCTTTGAATCTTTTAAAAAAAATTTATATACCTTTTAGAGAGTGTACAAATTTATGGTATCTGTGAGCAACTACTTGCGACAATCACAACAGACGAAATTGCAGTAATATATCATTGCTTATGCATTAGTATCTCCCATTTTGCTTTTATGTTGCTTGCACTTTTTATTAGCAAAGCCTATTATTTGACACTCTTTATAGAACTTCAGACAGTTTAAAGTTTACATAGTCTATAGTACATTTATTATCCTCTTTTTCAAAGCTTTTAGGAGGAGACAATACCATTATCACAAATTTCTGATTCCAGTTCTCCAAATATTTGTTAAATCTATCCTACAATCCTGCCATTTGAAAGATTTCACTGAGATTTCCCTCCTGAGATGCCAGTATCTTTTCATACTCTACCTACAAAGGAGGTTTAACCAAGAAGTATCTTTCAAGGAAACAAGATATCAAAATACTGGATCTTATAGAAAATCAACAATTTTTTATCACCATTTTGGGCTTTCATTAGCTTTTTTTAGAAATAAGCTTACTAAGAAGTTATCTGTGCATGCATGTATGTATATAGCTGTGCACTGTAACAGATTTCATGAATCTGTTGATTTGGCCATCCCTTTTAATAACATCATTTTAATCTCATTATGTAGAATCCTTGATCCAGAACTTTGGCCACAGTGACTTTATTTACATTATTATGTTTCAGTTATATCCATTGAAGTGATTTCAAAGTTCCTACTACATAGCTGAATTTTTCCAAAACACTTTTTAAATAAAAATGCCATTTAAAAAAATTCTAGTAAGTATCTCATGATAGGTTAAAATATCGGATGATTCCTAATGCTAGATCTGTTTATTATATTGGGAGGTATTATGATTTTTAGTATTTTGATGACTACCTCTAATAGAACACTCTATATTTCATCTGTGTATGCCACGTGAATTCGAAGATAGTTGAAATGGCCTTGTAGATGAAAAGTATCAGCTTAGTAGTAAGTTAGCTTTTCTTTGCATAATTTATAAGGATAGGTTTATGTTAGTATGGTGTCATTTAATATTGTAGCAAGTCAATGGTCTGCTTTCTACTACCAATACCAGAAGGGCAAGACCTTCTCTTGCTTTGCCTTGTCAAGAAGGATCTATGCATGTTTACATTTATATAACATTTACAATGGAGATTTATATAGAGAACACATATTATAGTACATTTCAAGTTTCCAGATATAAGGAGAGCCAAGTTTCAACTTCTTCCCAATCTCAAAAAACACAGACCTTAACTTCTTATTTTCTATTTTGTTGAGAGAAATTATCCAGTCGTACAGAAATCATTGTTATCCAATGCTGTCGTTCCTTTTGTATAACTACCAATTTGATAGTTTTAAGGATTTAGGTGTTTGGTTTTTTTTTTTAATTTTTTTTCAACGTTTTTTTATTTATTTTGGGACAGAGAGAGACAGAGCATGAACGGGGGAGGGGCAGAGAGAGAGGGAGACACAGAATCGGAAACAGGCTCCAGGCTCCGAGCCGTCAGCCCAGAGCCTGACGCGGGGCTCGAACTCACGGAGGGCGAGATCGTGACCTGGCTGAAGTCGGACGCCTAACCGACTGCGCCACCCAGGCGCCCCTTAAGGATTTAGTTTGAGGAGAGAAGATCTTCGATGGCAAGACTGAGTCTGAATCTCCCCTCAGCATTGGCATCATCCGCAACGCAATTAACTGTAAAAAGCAGAAACCAATTCTACCTTGCTCAAGCAAAAATGAAGAGTTATTAAAAGGAAATGTAGGGCCGCAGTTGGAATGTTGAGTCTGGGAGCCAGGCTTGATATTCGAAGAGCTTCTGGGAGCCAAGATGCTCAACAGACACAGTGAGGCTATGTTTTCTGAGTTCTAGGACGTGGTCTCCACTACAGTCTCGAAAGAATTCTTATGTTCCTCATTTTTTTGTGACCTTCAGTCAAGAGACAAAGTCCTGGTGTGGGCCATCTGAGTAACTGTTGCAAAGAAACATGCACAATTGCTGCCTTCCAGGGCAGAGCAAGAGAAGGTCTTGCCCTTCTGGTGTTGATGGTGGAAGGCAGGCCATTGCCTTTCAACACGATGACACAGAGTAGGGAACTCCTGCCAAATAGGAAAGAAGGATGGGAGTTCATCAGCTAAAAGAAGACGTCAAAAGACTTTTTTAATAAAAAATATATATACATACACCTATACATTTGTTTATATAGTATTAAATATATTTATATAAATTTATATATACACAAGGGTGTATTTCAGGTGAACATTCATGTATACTGTACACATGCACTTCAGAAGAAATGAACGTTCTTGGAAAAAAAAAGATATTAAAAGTTATTTGTTCTATAATCCTTTCCTTTCTCCCCTCCCCCCACCCCGCCCTTCGAAACCAAAATATTTTAATACAGAGAAATTCTGACTGCTTGTTTCCTTGACCTCTGTGTAATGAATCAGGCTCTTAACTCTGTGAATAAAATCCATATAGGCATTTTTCAATGCCATCATCATCTAACACTCAGAAAAAAAAAATGTACAATTGTTCCATTATTTCTCTTCTCAGAAAGACTGAGGGAAAATTGAAGTTGCTTATTTTAACATGGAGGAGACAAGCAGCGTTGCCACAGGTGCTCTGTGATGTATCCCACATACGTGACCCTGTTGCCCCCAGAAAGCTCCGTGACATGCTTCCTTCAGCCCTCTCCTGTCAGGGGTCTGAGCACTGTGAGGACAGAGCTAACCTTTCCCAGCTGCACCCTGATCTCTCAGTCCTTTGCTCAGCGCCTTGCCAAGAAGGGGCTGCGGGGCTTCCGGCAGCTGTGGCCACAGAGCGCCTGGCTAATTCGGTTTCTACTCTGGGTGGATTTTCCAATGATAGAGTTTACGGTGCCGATAAAAAGTGGCCGTTTCTCATGCTAACGCTGCATCTCAGAAGTGGAGCCAGAATCCCCAGTGTAACAAGTTTTAAGATGGGGATTTGTAAATAGAGATGAGGTGAAGCAGAACACTGTGTAATTGAAGATATTAATAACCTGGAGACCATTAGATACCTAAAGACACAGATAATCACAAAGTTTGAAGATAGTCCCACGCCAGGTTTGTAAAGTCTTTGAGGGGAAGTAATGCTTCCATTTCCTTTTGCTGATATTTAGTTAAAATATATCTTTTAGAGAAAATATATAGTCGTGTTTGTAATTTGGGAACAATTTCTAAAGCTCTACTTATAAAGACAATATAAATGGATTGTATTAGAATACAAAATTGAGCAGTTAAGAAAATCATTCGCCACCGATCTTGTTTCTGTATACGGTGTCTCAAAAGTAGGGTGACTATTAAATTCAATCTCTCCATGACACTGACCCAAGGTTTTTAATATTAAAAACCTAAGTAACCAAAAAACTTGGGATACTTTTTGGTCTTTTTAATATTTTCTATTTGTGTTTTTCTATTAAACTAGAAAGAAAAACAATCAGCTCATTTTTTATGGAGAAAGGGTTATTCTTCTAAAATATTTTGACATATTTAAGTCACAATACAACAATACATTTTTTAGCGTTTAGAGATGGGACATTAAAGGAAACTCATTTGGGAGCCAAGTTGGCACAAATTCCTTACAGCTGTAGTCAGGATGACTTTAAAACAAAAGCAGAAAATGTATGCATCCAACGTGACCTAGGTATATCTCAGTTGTAATTGAAGCCTGTCTTCCCTTTCCCGTTGGAAACCCTGAGTCTTTGCAGAAGTAGGTGAAGAGAGAGGACACCTGCTTTTCATTTGAGAGTTGACAGGTCATCAAACATGAGTGGTTCTTGCACAGTTTTTAGCATTCTTTTCCCTGTTCTGCTTTTATTTTCATTCTATGCTCTTCACTGTAAATTAATTTTTCAGCCCAGATGGTCCCAGGCTAGCTTTTCCTTACAGAACCAGCTTGTCTCTTACCGACAGGCCCTAGTTGTTTTCCTCTGTTGTTTCGTTATTCTGTTGCCATTGCTTCATTCCTGGCTTTAGTGAGTCACTCCCCACCCGCACTTCCCTGCCGAGCCGCTCACCAAACACAAAGTCACTTTATAGCAGCTGCTCTTAACTACCAAGAAGAGAAATAAAATTGAAAACAAACCTCATTATTTCTAAGTGCACTCCTTTGTTTTCGTATTCACCGATTCTCTGGGCTGCTGCTGCTTTTTTTTTGTTGTTGTTGTTAGTTAGTTACAAGTAGAACGGAGAATAACAGCAAGTAGTTCTAACCAGGGATAAGAATAACCAACTTTTGCCCATTGAGATAGTATACACAGAGAGTACTCACACTGCTGAGGAAAGACCCTTTTCCCAGAAGTTTTACAAGCCAAATGTGTTTCATTCTTACTACTATTTACCCCGTCCCCCTATGAAATTCATAAAGCTTCATGAAAATTATTAGGCAAGGGTTGGATAGAGAGGCTACTTTTTCTGGATACATCAAAGAACAACCATTTTGTTCTATCTACATTTTTTTTTTTAATTTCAAAACTTTTTATTTTCTTTTCCCCCTCTGCCTTCACATCATTGAGGCCCAAAGATTGTTACCTCAAATTCTTTTTGAAAATTGACAAATACGTGGAAGTGAAGTCAGCCACAAGAGTGGATGTTTGTTCAGATCTGATTAAAGACACCAAAATTTGATCAAGTTTCTACCATTCCAATTTAAGCTTGCCTCCAGCAATACTGAAATGACTTCCTTCTTTATAACTGTTTTTAGCTCGTTGACACAGCTTGGGTGATTTCACATTTTAAGTGCACCATATATATCCTTCTTATAATTTATTAGAAGTTAAATTTAGGTCTTTAAATATATTTGTTTACTGATTTAGCCGTCATGTTAAAATTGCACAGCTGGATAAATGGTGGTCAGTTCTACCTGCCCTATGATGCTGTTACTTCCGTAAAAAGTCTACAAGGCATTTCTATTTCCTCCAAGTAAAAGTATTATTCAACAGGAAATATAAACAGGAACATGGATTAACAGTGACATTTGTGAATATTTTAGCGATTGAAGGATAAATTTTGAGCAATTTTTTGTTTTGAGAACTTTATGAGAACTTTAATGCTTTCATATTGTTTCAACATGGATGTACATGAGCCAAGCAGCAATTCTCCTGAACAATTTCTGGGCCATTCTAAATTTCATCTCCGCACCACATCAGTTTTAGTGTCTAGGGAAAGTCTATGAACTAGCCATCACCTGGAAATGATCTACCTTGAAAACCATAAATGTAACCTACTCTCTGACCACATTCTTCCATTCTTCAGACTCACTCAGACTTTTCCAATATACCTGCTGTTCAAACTAAAATACCCACACTCCCCGATACTCCTTCTTTTCCTAACCTATCAGCCCTCCTTACTGCTGGGTCCTGTCTTTTTATTTCCCTCTCACTCTCTCTCCCCCCTTTCTGCTTCATCTCCCCTCTTCTGATTCCACTCCTCCCATCATGTGACACCAGTAGCCCCAACCTTGCTTTCTTTGATTCCTGTGGACAGAGAGCTAACTATTACTTAACCACACATCAGAGTTGTGCAAATCCTGATGTGTAATCCTGGTAGCAACCGCAAGTTTCCCAAGTACGGAAAATGTAAGCTTTCTTTTATTTATTTATTTATTTGTTTGTTTGTTTGTTTATTTATTTATTTTAATTTTTTTAACATTTATTTATTTTTCAGAGAGAGACACAGCATGAACGGGGGAGGGGCAGAGAGAGAGGGAGGCACAGAATCGGAAGTGGGCTCCAGGCTTCGAGCCATCCGCCCAGAGCCCGACGCGGGGCTCGAACTCTCGGACCACGAGATCGTGACCTGAGCTGAAGTCGGACGCTTAACCGGCTGAGCCACCCAGGCGCCCCTGTAAGCTTTCTTTTAAAAGTCTTCCAGTTTATTAAAACCTGTCCATCCAGGATAACATCTTTTGGTGAACGTAGCCCATTTGGAAATTTAAATGTATCTGTAGGGGTGCCTGGGTGACTCAGTTAAGTGTCAGATTTATTATTTTGGCTGAGGTCATAATCTTATGGTTTGTGAGATAGAGCCCTGCGTTGGACTCTGTGCTGACAGTGAGGTACCTACCTGGGATCCTCTCTCCCTCTCTTTCTGTCTCCAAGTAAACATTAAATAAATAACTGTAAAATCCCTTTATAATAACACCTGGATTGGTATTTGATTAAATAACTGGAGAATGTATGTTTATGCCACAGAATGGTGGCTGTCTCCTTTCCATCATCCTACTCTAATCTGAGACTATCCCTTGTAGCTCATCTATATGGAAACATACTCAAGAGGGAATTCTAGGGAATACAGTTCAGCCTAGCTAACACATCAAAAAATTGTCACAGCTTTGATGAAGTATATATAGTATTTGTCTTTTTCTGAATGATTTATTTCATTTAGCATGATGCCCTCTAGGTCCATCCATGTTGTCACAAATGGCAAGATTTCATTCTTTTTTTATGGCTGCATATATTCGATTGTACATATACACCGCATCTTCTTTATTCATTCATCTATCAGTGGACTTTTGAGTTGCTCTCCTACCTTGGCTATTGTAAATAATGCTGCAGTAAACATCAGAGGACATATATCTTTTTGAATTAGTATTTTCATTTTCTTTGAGTAAATACCCAGTAGGGGGATTATTGGATCATCTGGGGTTTCCATTTTTAATTTTTTGAGGTACCTCCATACTGTTTTGAATTTTGGGTGCACCAATTTACATTCCCACCAAGAGTATATGAGGGTTCTCTTTCCACATCTTTGCAAACACTTGTTACCTTTTGTCTTTGATACTAGTCATTCTGACAGGTGTGGAGTGGTATCTCGTTGTGGTTTTAATTTGCATTTCCCTGATGACTAGTGACGTTGTGCATGTTTTATATGTCTGTTGGACATCTGTATGTCTTCTCTGGAAAAAGAAGTCACCTGTCCATTTTTTAACAAGATTTTTTTTGGCATTGAGTTATATGTCAATAACATTTAAATTAAAAAGTAGTACAGTAGATAAACGGACATATATTTGAAATCTGTAATTAAGTAACCTCTTTTCTTTCTCATTTTTGGAGCAAACAGTGCCAGCTCGTTCAAGAGAGAGTTGCTTTTCTTTTTTCCTCTGTGTTAGCCTAGGTCATCCAGAAGGCAATGCCTGGAATAAAGGTTTATAATCCCAGCCTGAGGAGCAGAAGTAGGGGGTAAAGACTGGAGAAGCAGGAAAGGGAGCCATCATCAAAGGCTTTGTTATCAAGCTGATCACTAACTGACATCAAGTGCAATGAATTGCTTAATCTCTTGGGAATGCCAAGAGAGGACATGTAAATAATTGATTCTCAAAGCAATCTTGCCAAGTTGAGGAAGGAAAATAATGTCTCTGACAGCACCCACCTCATATTGGTTCACCACAAGGACCTGATTTTTCTCCACTTAGACGTGGCTAATGTGCAGCGGGCTGCCTGGTTCCGCTGTTTCTTGCTTTAAGTATCGACAGAAGAGCTTTCAGGTAGGAGGCAAAAGTTTGGGCAGTAGCTGGGAGACCATCTGAGCCCATGGAGGCAGGTTATCAAGGCAGGGGCTGGAGTGGAAAATTGCCCCAAGACCCCAGAGACAGAAAGCACTGAGAGTCTCTGAAGTCTGAGGAAGAACTCAGTATTATTTGCTGTCTACGTGCTCCCCGAGAGCTATCCTGCGGCTATAACTCTCCAAGCACAAGGATTTAATAACCTGACTTGTATTCATAGTGGAAATAATATGCAAGGCTTGGAAGTGACTGTGAGGAAAGCAACCCAGCTGTGGGGAGAAGCCCACAAATATGTGAAGCTGGTCCCCTGAGACTATGTTCCTGTCTGAGATTCATTATCTTTCTTCCACTTCCCTAGCTCTGAACCTGGGTAGAAGCTGGGCTCCACTTCTGATTTTGAAGAAGCACCCCAGCTAAACATGACAAGAACATTTTTATATCCTAGAAGAATGAAAAGCACAGAAGAGCACAGAGCTTATATATAAGTTAGTTTAAGTTGACTAAAATAACAGCTAAATAATCAACTGTTACTTTACTCTTTACCCCTCCAGTTGTCTTCCTTCAACACTTTGGAGACTCTAACAATGATGTAGTTTTCCTACATTGAAGATGGTATATTTACACTTGGGAAGTATCGTGGTCCCACATAGGCATCATTTCATCCCTAACCCTTAGGGAAAATGATTAGAATAGTCTGATTTTAGCCCGAGAAAAAAGAAGGGCCGATGTAGAAGTCACGTTTGTTTTACTCTGAGGTGATGCATTTCTTTTCATCTTGTCCCGGAGTAAGTATAATATAGAAGGAAATTGGGACTAAGAAGAAAAATTAAGAAAATTCTCTAAATCAGAATCTGAATAAATTATCCTTATGTTAGTTTCTCAGGGCTGCCAGAACTAAGTATTGTCAACGAGGTGGTTTAAACAATAGATATTTATTTTCTCACAGTTTCTGGGTGCTAGAAGTCAAAGATTAAGGTGTTGACATGTTGACAGGCTCGGTTTTTTCTGAGGCTACTTCCTTTCTGTGTCTTCACATTGTCTTTCCTCTGTGCATGTCTGTATCCTAATCACCTCTTCTTATAGGAAAGACATCATGTTTGAGTCAGGGTCCATCTTAATGAACTTATTTTAACTTAACCACCTCTTTAAAGGCTTTATTCCGGGGCGCCTGGGTGGCGCAGTCGGCTGAGCGTCCGACTTCAGCCAGGTCACGATCTCGCGGTCAGTGAGTTCGAGCCCCGCGTCGGGCTCTGGGCTGATGGTTCGGAGCCTGGAGCCTGTTTCCGATTCTGTGTCTCCCTCTCTCTCTGCCCCTCCCCCGTTCATGCTCTGTCTCTCTCTGTCCCAAAAAAAATAAATAAACGTTAAAAATAAATAAATAAATAAATAAAATAAAGGCTTTATTCCCAAATACAGTCACATTCCGAGGTACTAAGGCCTTGTTAGGGCTTCAACATATGAATTTGAGAGAACACCATTCAGCCCATAACAATGCCTAATTAATAAGATAACTGCATTTTTCCTTAATTATATACCTTTGATTTACCTTTCTGATTCAAATCCTATTCCCTCCTCATCCTCAATTAAACTACTAATTTATTCTAGGTCTAATTCTTAATTGTTTCAGATTATCAAGGAAACACTTTATTTGCCTTCCTGTGCCCTTGCTCTATACCCACATGGCTAATTGCTAAATGTAGCCAAAATTGTTCTTTATTATACAGGAAGTCTCTCTATATCTATGTGTATATAATCACTGATCAAAATAATTATAGGCACATGATGTATACAGAATTCAGTGTAAACCTTTATCATGTAACTCATTGTACTCACTGGTTTATTTTATTTTATTTTTTATTTTTATGTGCTTATCTCTTACACTAGTTCAAGAGTTCCTGGAGGGTAGGGTCATGTCTAATTCAACCCTGACTTAGAACCAAATACAATGCTTGAAATATGCATAGTTGTCTCTCAGTAAAAGTTAAATAAAGAATGCTCACTTAAGAATTTTATCTTAGTTTTTACTGCATTTCAACTGATTATGTGTTGATTTTCCTTTAGTTGGTGTAAATCTCCTCCAGACTTTTTGGTGAGCATAAAGGAATTAAATCGTAATTCAGTTTTATTTATGTCTTTAGAAAAGAATGTTCTCAACATCCAGATGGGAGAAAAGAATGGGATAAAAGCACGAAGTTTGAACCTTTTGAGTTTTCTGCCCTTTAATGTTCAAAGCAACTGATACTTTAAATCTATTTCCTTACTTTGAGGGCTTGAAAGTAAACGTCAGTGTTTTAGGGGAGGAAGCATCTTGTTCTATTTAGAACTTCTTTTCCTGTGCAGGAAGCTCCTTTTTTGCTTTTTTCCCCTCTCCCAGAGAACTGGGTTGTATACCAACAGACCTGTCTCATGTCTTTTACGATTTCCTAACTCTCCTCACCAACTCTCTGCATTTTTACTTCAGGATCAGCTGGTAAATCACACTCTTTAGCTGTGATGTTGAAAATGCTCACTGCTTCAAGGTTCTAATGCAGATGGTCAGTTCCCATAAACCGTCTTCCTCATCTGATCAAACATACCCACCTGAGGTGACAGAGGGGCATTGTGATCTGTATGATTCTCTTTGTGACACTTAGCTTTATGTTCGTCATCCTTTACATGTGAGTTATATGAATTCGTGGACAAAAAGGTAAGAAATTATGCTTTCCTTAGCTATGACACGCCATATTAATGTTAAAAATGTTTTAGAGCACAGTGTTAGCTAAATAGACTTCATCCTGTGAGGTTGTCTGTAAATAGTCCCCGGTGTGAAAAGGACTGATAAGTGAAAATATTAGTCTTAATTTACTAGAGATTACTATAGAAAAATATAGCAATGTGAGAACAAATGTTATTAAATAAATGTCTAAATGCACCAGATATTTTCAAAGACATTTTATCTAGAAGGAATGAAAAGCAATTATTATTTAAAGTCAGCAGGCCATACAAACACAAAATATATACCATGGGTTAAAATAATTCCACTCAGATAATTTTCTGACTGTAACCTACAAATGTTAAAAGTTCAAACTTTATCTTTCATGTCCGAGAATATATAGATGTATTGATGAATTTTAAATGATAACCAACAACATCCTGTTCTCAATGAAGTAAGGAGAAATAAATGCAAGGTACATTTATCTTTTTATTGATAATGTTGGCTCAAGAAATTCATATTTCTAAGCCTTTATAAAAGTCATCCGAAATAAAATTAATCTACACACGCTTGGGGACAAAAGAAATAAGGCTGCTTAGGCTGCTTGGGTGGCTCAGTTGGATAAGCATAGACTCTTGATTTCAGCTTAGGTCATGATCTCATGGTTTGTGAGCTTGAGCCCCATGTCAGGCTCTGTGCTGACAGTGTGGAGCCTGCTTGGGATTTTGTCTGTCTCCCTCTCTCTCTGCCCCTCCTCCACTCTTGCTCACTTTCTCTCTCTGTCAAAATAAAAAAAAAATAAAAACTTTTTTGAAAAAAGAAATGTCTGCTTAAATAACAAAAAGTTTTGATTAAAAAAATGAAAAATTGTGTACGTATGTCACTTACGTAGAAAATACTCGGGGCGCCTGGGTGGCGCAGTCGGTTAAGCGTCCGACTTCAGCCAGGTCACGATCTCACGGTCCCTGAGTTCGAGCCCCGCGTCGGGCTCTGGGCTGACAGCTCAGAGCCTGGAGGCTGTTTCAGATTCTGTCTCTCCCTCTCTCTCTGCCCCTCCCCCGTTCATGCTCTGCCTCTCTCTGTCCCAAAAATAAGTAAAAATGTTGAAAAAAATTTTTAAAAAAAAGAAAATACTGATGTCACTGCTTGACAGCTACCTCGTATTTACTACTTATTTCTTAAATACTCTTAATAATAATGATAAGCTTATTAGAGAGGTATTACTGTTCCTCACTTACTTGTGAAAAGATTGAGGCTCAAAGAGGGTTAAGTCAATGGCCCGAGATCACACAGCTAGAAATAGAAGAACTAAGTTGAGCTCCGTCTTCTGATTTCACTATATCTAGTTCCTCTCTTGTGAGCAGCAACTAAAATATTTGTTTTTCATACATAAAATTATAAATCATCTTCAGAACATAACAGCAAATGCCCATAGATATTTCAAGCCTCTTTGCCTCCTGGCAATCTTTAACTTTAGTCATCCCCCATACCCTTGCCCCATTCATTGCTTAGTCAAATCATAGGGCTGAAAGAGACCCAAATCTCTCCTTTTGTTTATGAGAAATCAGAGATCTCAAGAAACAAGCCTATTTATTCTAGGTAATCCAGGTAATCATTGGAAAATTGCAAGTAGAATTTAGTTTTTCAGTCCCGCTTTTATGATCTTCCCATTGCGTTCCTAGCTAATCACATACTCATTCAAAAGTACTTATTGAAAGTATGTTCACTGAGGTGATAGAACAATTTTATCATTTCCTCTGACTTTTAGGCATCTTATAATTCTGCTGGAAAGGCATAAAGATATAATTAATAAAGTGATTACTATTGGCTGTAAGTTCACCGACCTACTTCGGAGCAAGGAAAGGTCAGTGCAGGGTGTGCTGGTAAAGGAGCTCTAAATGAGGGAGGCTGGGCCTTAACTATAACTAAATCCTTCTTGCTGAGTGGAATTCTGATGGAAGATGGAGAAAAAGAATATTTTGGCGGAAGACAACAGTCTGACCTTCACCTGAATGCCATGAGCTTTTTAAAGATGCTCCATCAAACTGTGAGCAACTTCTTAAATTCATTATGGCTGCAAAATACAGGCTCTGGTGGTGACTATTGGATGGGATGTTGAGCTAAGCAGGACTAAATAGACAAGATGCTGAACAGTGTATGAAGGATGTCAGAGGTGTAGCTCAATATTTAGCCTGCGTCAAGCAAAGACTACTTTTGTCTCACACTTATAAGAGCTTTGCTTTGTGAAAATAGAAGAGAAAATAATCAGGGAAGTAAACAGAAGCAGTGTGCAAGACAACTGAGTAAAAGAAACAATAGCTGTATCTCTTTAAAGATGCAGTGAACCAAGGGTGATTATCTAGTCTTTAGTTTGCACTTGTTTTGTAGTTCCTATATATAAGGGCTCCACCATACTAATTTCTAAAACGTGGCTTCAAAAACAAATAGATGACGGTCTAATAGGAATGTCCACAATGACTATCGGTCGTCAGTAAAAAGATTTGCCTGGGTGAAGTGGATGACCTCAATTGACGTGGAGAAGAAAATCAACTACCACTCAGATGGAGGAGAGATTGACAAGCATATTTACCAGACTTCATTGGGATTTTTGTTGTTACTTTTGGTAGACTTTTAGTTAAAATGGAATTCAGTCTCGTTTCTTTTCCTAAGTGTCTTTTAGAGAGAGAGAAAAAAAAAGAGGATCAAGAAAACCAAGACTAAATGGCTGAATGTCTAACAAGGAAAGAGATGAGATAGAGGTCCTTCCTGACCTGCCCTAGAATCTAAAACACACTACCTTGTCAATCAGAATTATCTCCCTTGACAGGAATCAATGTACCTTAATAAATATGTAATTGACAGCCTTTTCTTTATTCTTGACATGGTCTAAAGATCAAAAGAAACTGTGAAAGTCCAAAGAGCAAAATTAAAATAATGAAATGGAAACAATAATAATAATATGAAGAACGTAAAAGGATTTTCGTTTTAGTAGAATCATCGAAACCTAGTAAACCAATGGGTAAAGAGAAGCCAGATGAAAATAGAAAGCAGAGAATAGGTGAAGACAAATTTGATGCAAGACAAAGAAAATGTATGTATTTAAAATACTCAGGGATGCCTGGGTGGCTCAGTAGGTTAAGTGTCTGACTTCAGCTCAGGGCATGATCTCACGGTTCATAAGTTCGAGCCCCGCATCAGGCTCTGTGCTGACAGCTCGGAGCCTGGAGCCCATTTCAGATTCTGTGTCTCCCTCTCTCTGCCCCTCCCTTGCTTGTGCTCTGTCTCTCTCTCTCTCTCAAAAATAAATAAACATTAAAAAAATGTTTTTTTAAATAAATAAAATGATCAAAGAATATTATAAATTATTATACAGACTATGTTCCAAAATAGATTAGGAAATAAAAAAGATACTAATAGGATGGAATTGGAAAGGTAACATGATTGTGGACAATTTGATGTCTATCTAAATAAAACAGCAATTACAAATAACACTACAGATTTTCAATACTGAGAATTTTTAGTCTTTTTTAAAAGTATAAACAGCAGATAAATATATCTTGAAAGAATTAAGTAACAAAATTTCTAGAGTTTAGAATATGCTGTATAATTTATAGTTCTTTCAGCGAAATTGCATTTTACTGAAAATGTTCTTAGAAAAATACTTGGCTGGTAATAGGTTCAAAGTCGAATTCTTTTTAACAAATTAAAGGAAAGACTTGCATTTTAAAATAAAACGAAGAACTCGTATGACAAGAATTTTATTTAAAAGAGTTTGTCATTATTTTAAAAAATATCAATGAACATTTTAGTCTGGTTACAACCTAGGGAAAAGAAATAACAGAGGAACACCTGGGCCACTCAGTTGGTTAAGCGCCTGACTCTTGATTTCAGCTCACTGATCTATGGTTGTTGAGACTGAGCCCCTCATTGGGTTCTGCAGTGACAGCTCGGAGCCTGCTTAGGATTCTCTCTCTCTCTGCCCCTCCCTTTCCCCCCCGCTCTTGTGTGTGCTCGTGCTCTCTCTCTCTCTCTCTCTCTCAAAATGAATAAACTAAGAAAAAAAGAAATAACAGATATTTATGAAGACATAACCTAAAAATATAAAACTAAAGTAATAGAAAATGTGTGATAGGTAAAAATGTAAAGACAGGAAAAAAAGAATGCTACACTTCTATTCCTAAAATGTGAGGAACTCATGAGAAAATAAATATACAGAAGTACTGAAGATTTTAAAGAAAATAATAAAAAATTAAAGTAAAGGAAATTAGTGGTGGTGGTGGTGGTGTGTGTGAGAGAGAGAGAGAGAGAGGGAGAGAATATCAAAAGGAAAAAAAAAACTAACCAATTAGGTTTGGTGGCTACATGTAAATTTTTTTCTTTTAAATGTTTATTTATTTTTGAGAGACAGAGCAGGAGCTGGGGAGGGGCAGAGAGAGAGGGAGAACAGAATCCGAAGCAGGCTCCACACTCCGAACTGTCAGCACAGAGCCTGACACGGGGCTCGAACTCACAGACCACGAGATCACGACCTGAGCCGAAGCCGGATGCTTAACCAACTGAGCCACCCAGTCGCCCCAGGTGGCTACATTTAAAACTATGGCAAGTTGATCCTTCAAGCTCAATGGTAGTATCATGGGGTTTAAAAAAAATTTTTTAATGTTTATTTTTGAGAGAGAGAGAGAGAGAGCTCAAGTGTGGGAGAGGCAGAAAGAGAGGGAGACACAGAATCTGAAGCAGGCTCCATGTTCTGAGCTGTCCGCACAGAGCCCAGTGTGGGGCCTGGACCCACGAACCCTGAGATCACGACCTAAGCTGAAGTCAGACACTTAACTAACTGAGCCACTCAGGAGCCCATATGATCATGGGGTTTTAAATGAAAAACCATACTCCGTAGGGTCACATACTTTCTTTCACCAAAACATTGCACAGTTGTGGATTACTAGTGCTGTGAAGATTTGGCATTGCACAGCTCGTTATGACAGATTCATCAAACCATGGATAGAATCACGCCTCTAGCTTGTAAGTCCAACTTTTATACTGCATATTATATAAAAAGGAGATGTACTTTTGAGAAACTAGGGGGTCCAGAGATACTACTTAAAGTACACTCAATAAACAAACACAGTGCGCAGTAATTTTACGAATCGTACGTACTCACTTATAATAGAGTGAGGTTAAAAAGGAATTTGAAGAGTGAAAAAAAAGAAAGAAAAGAAAGAAAAGTTAACAAAATGAAGTCAATAAAATGAAAATGATGTAAGAGAATAATAGGAAAGGTAGGAATGAAAGGGAGTGTAGATACATGGGAGACAGACTTCCAAGAGTGCTGAAAAGACCGCTTTTTGAGTGCAAAGCAATGGGATACTCGTGATTGGTGTATAAAATACCACAATGGAAAGAGAGCAGGCTGGTAGATTCAAGTAGATCTTCCCTGATCCTACTTTATTGAAATTAGAGCCCAGGGTAAGCTTTTGTCAAAGACAATGTGCTGTCTATCCTAAACTGGCATCATGAATACATTTCTTAAAATCCATTGACCTCTGCCTCTTATCTTGCTAGTTGTGAAAAAGGAAGAGGCAGAAGACGAAAAAGAAAAAGAGCTCAGAGTCGGTAGTTACTCATTTCACTCCCTTTTGGCATCTCACATTATGCATGCCTTAAATTGACCAACTCACTGAGACACTGGAGAAACAGCAGGGTGCAAAACCATGGGTGTTAACAACGGGGGAAAAAAGAACAGGAAAGGGGTTTCAATGTGTCAGTTTTAGGTGACAAGATTACTTCAAAATAGAATTAAATTTTATGAAAGAAGAGAAAACGTGAAACCCTTTTCAAATGATTATTCTTGACTCTTTCTTTGCTGAAACCTTCATAGGCTAAAGTACTTCCAGCAATTGCCTCAGGCTGCCTGAGATCATTTCTGGCTCAAAATAGATAAGATTGGTGCAGCAGTTTACTGATCTCCTACTTTTACGTCAATGGGGTTGTAAACAAGAAAAGATACTCCCAAGGCCAGTGTGTTCACAAGTTATCAAAAACCAGGCAAATCTCAGTCTAGACAAATAACTACTATACTGTTCATTTCAACTTCTGACTCTCCCAATTCGGTTGACTACCAGGTTGTCTTTGATAGAGTGGTGTTGCTAGGCAACAAGGGTAGTCAGTGCTACTCCTGGGCATGAGGACCTGAGGCTGTGCAAAAGCATTTGCAAAACCTGTATTTGTCTATAAATGTCTAGTACTTACCATTGTCTTCTTGCTGAGAATCACAAATGATAGCAAAGCCTACCAAGAATATTTAAAAATAAATATTGGATTTTGATGAAAATGATTCTGAGGAGTTCAAGGGTTTTACAGACAACAAAGGAGTCCATTGCACACACAAAAAAGAAAAGGTGAATAATCCCTGCCCAAAGACAATAAAGAGTTATATGAAATCGGAATTTAATTTGGAAGGTCAGAAAATTTAGCTGTCTATATTAGATGTCATCTACAGAATAGAATTTGGAAGTTTGACCCATTTAAAAATATCAGTGTAATGGGAATTCTCCATTTGTCTACCTTGGGGAATGTATGCAAGGCCAACAGGGAGTTAGAATTCCAGATGATATCTGCTTGTGTTTTTAATATTTTCTGCTAGTGTTTTCCTACCACTGGACATTGCATTCCTTTCTGTTGTTTCAAACAGGACTATTATATCATGTGCTACCTTTAAATATTTATGTTATTATATTATCAGATCAAATACTAATAATATCTCATTACTCTTCATTTTGCTATCCCTGCCACTTTTTACACTTGCCAATATTAACAAGTATGTTTTTTAGATATATTTGTGTTAATGTTAAAGGAGTTTTTAGAAAAAAACATGGACAAAAATTAAATTCGTTATCTTCAGTTTATTGAGATACATTTTAATTGACTTTTTGCTCTTGGTTTTATGAGTCTCATTTGTATATTGTTTAACTAATTATAGTCCTTGCTTTTTTTAAAAATTTTTTGTAATATTTATTTATTTTTGAAGGAAAGAGAGACAGAGTGTCAGTGGAGGAGGGGCAGAGAGAGGGAGACACAGAATTTGAAGCAGGCTCCAGGCTCTGAGCTATCAGCACAGAGCCCAAAGCTGGGCTCGAACTCACGAATCATGAGATCATGACCTGAGCTGAAGTCAGATGCTTAACTGACTGAGCCACCCAGGTGCCCCTATAGTCCTCACTTTCAGGGCACACTGTCATTGGTCTGTTTTATCTGAGGCTCTTAGTTTTCCCACTTTGGCCTCTCCTTCTAGCCCCCTACCACCTTTAGGGACCCAATCTAATGTGTTTCATATATGACTTCAGTATTGATGTAATCTTAAAAATTACCTATGTTTATATCTATATATCTGTATGAATGATAGTTTCCAGTATGCTACTTAAAAAAAAATGATATTGTGTTATATTTTTGTTTTCTTTCTCACTTTTTGCTGCCCAACATCATGTATTTAGGACCCACTCATAGTGAGATATAACACACACATACGTACACACATACACATGCTTATCAACTTCAGTGCTTTTGATTGCAATATAATATAGTGTTATGTGTTTCTACTGTATGAGCTTCCTAATGCCCCAGAAACTGCTCTGATGACCATCCATGTCCGTGTTCACCCATGGACCTGTGGGTGAGAGTCCCTGCAGGCACACTAAGAAGTAGGACATTTGTTGTTTTCCAAAACATTTTCCGTTTTCCGAAAAGGTTGCATTTGTTGGCGCTGCCATTAATAATTTATACAGGTTTCTATTTCCCCATAATTTTTTTTAAAAACAGTATCATTGAGCATTTAGAATTTTTGTTAGTTTAATGGAGAAAAGTAGGACCCCACATGAATTCTCCGATGGCATATGGCACTTGTGATGAGCACTGGGTGTTACATGTAAGTGATGAATCACTAAATTGTAATATTACGCTGTATGTTAACTACA
Source organism: Prionailurus bengalensis (assembly GCF_016509475.1). Lineage (NCBI taxonomy): Eukaryota > Metazoa > Chordata > Mammalia > Carnivora > Felidae > Prionailurus > Prionailurus bengalensis. The sequence continues at coordinate 101,777,481 of NC_057349.1, read as the reverse complement.
TAAAAACTTGAAACAACAACAAAAAAAATCAATTTATCATGCCATTCCTACATGAAAGCCATTTAGGATCTCCATTTGTGAGTTACCTATACATTTCCTTGGGCCATTTTTCCGTTGTGTTTCTCATCATATTCTTGTTAACTAATGAGACTTCTTTGTTAATTTTAGATACTTCTCCGATTTAGGCATCACTAATAACTGCTTGAACAACTTTGTCTGAATAGAAAAATTAAACTGAATAGAAAACATTAATAGCAAACATTTTGATACTGTTGAATCATTTTTTTTTTCCTTTTGGCTTGTGATTTTGCATTTTATTGAAGAAATTTCTATTTCAAAACCAAAAGACCATCTTCTACATTTTTTTCACCACTTATCTTACAATTTTACCTTCCCATTTGGATTTTTAATTAATCTGGGTTTGACTCGTCTATGTTGTTTGAAAGATGGGTTGAATTTTATTTTCTCCTATATAGAAAACCAATATCACAAATTCAATCAATTAAGAAAAGATCTGCAACTCCCCCTCGGATCTGTGTTGTGACCACTACTACATAACATTACATAAATAGATCTGTTTCGGGACATTCTCGTTTTCTTTGGTTCTGCATGTCTGTTCCTGTACCAGGAATACACTTTCTAGCATTATGGTATAGTATGCATTAAAAAGTGATAAATCCGCCTCTTTTCTTTCTCCAGAATTTCTAGGAGGAAAAACTATTGATTGGCCACATTTTCCCCTTCAGCATAAAGTTTGTTATATTTGAACTGTACTGAAAAACATTGCATACAAAACTTTATGACCTGCTTTTATTGAAGGCCAGTGCAGAGTTGGGCTGTGTTAGAACCACCAACACTTGGTGTTTGGTCTGTTTGAGAAATAGAAACTGGCAGCAGCACTTAAGCGTCTCATTCACAAACTGTCACGGATCTCCAAACTCAGCCAGCAACGTATGCTGCAACAGGCTTTGCGTTGTCCGTCACTGCTTGAGAACGTCATGTGAGATGGAGAGTTCATTAACATGTAGCCGAAATCCTTCTTAATACCCTATTTCCACTCTTTGTTGACTCTACTTCTCATTTTACCTCCGCTAGCAAAAAGTACAGACAGTTCTGACTTAATGATGGTTCAACTTATGAGTTTTTGACTTCGTGATGGGGCGAAAGGCCATACACACGCAGTAAAAATTGTACGTTGCATTTTGATCTTTTCCTGGGCTAGCGATATGTGTGTGTGATCCCCTCCCATGATGCTGGGCAGGGGCAGCAAGCCACAGCCCCTAGTCGGCCACGCAATCACAAGGATGAACAACTGGTATACTTACAACCATTCTGTACCTATACAGCCATTGTGTTTTTCACAGGATTCACAGGATTCAATAAATTATAGGAGGTATTCAATACATTATTATAAAATAAGCTTCGTGTCAAATGATTTTCCTTAACTGTAAGCTAATGTAAGTGTTCTGAACACAGTTAAGGTAGGCTAGGCTAAGTTATGATGTTTGGTAAGTCAAGTACATTGAATGGCTTTTCAATTTATGATATTTTTAATTTACGAGTTTATCAGGATGGAACCCCATTGTTAAGCCAAGGAAGTTCTATATATGAAGGAGTTTAATACATGTGTTAATAAATAATAATAAATCTGTCATACATCATATATTTCCCAATGTAAAAAATTGTTTTATAGGTCATCATCATCATAGATCCTTATATTTGTATAATGTTCTATAAGTTTATATAGTAGGACTTTATTCCTTACTTTTAATGACAAAACTCTAACTTGAGTAGAATTGTTACTATCTCAAATTAGAAATGAAGGATCTGAGAGGTTTACTGTGATTCCCTTTTCCTAGATCATACCGCTGAGTGAAAGGCAAAAGCAGAATTAGACCTCAAGTCTCCCTTCCTTTAGCATACTATACCATGTGCCTGAAACATGTTCTGATACCATTTCATTACTTATCTTGGCAGAAAAACCTTGTCTACTCGGGTCCTGTGAGAAACATCCACAAGCCAGAGTTGAATATATCTGAATCTACATTGGATTGCATTGCACCAGAACCTCTGGGTAAAAAGGTAATCATGCATAATGATTTTGAGCTTGATTTATAAAAGAATATACAGTAGTGCTCAGGCAAACTGGATTGTGGTAACAAGAGTATTAATAATCCTCAACTGGCAATATCGTTCTAATACGACCGAATATTCCTATTCCTTAAATCCTTTCTCCCCCCATGGCTCAGTTTATATCATTGTAAGTTCTCTGTATCTGAACAATTACGCCAGACCCCCTTGGCATTTATCAAAAGCTTTTCCTTGCGGACAAAAGTTGGCAAACACATGTCGTGAGACAAATGTAAGAGGTACTATGGCATTTGTGAGACTCATAATATTAGAAACATGTGATCACTGATGGCAAACAGACTAAGAAAAACTAAAAATGTGCACAACACATCTCTGGTTTTCTAAAATTGTGATGTGGGTGATTGGAAAGCCTTGATTTGTTGCCTCTATTACTATATCTATATATTTAGAATTATCTCCACATTTTTGAGAAAGGGAAGAACTTATATTGTCTGAAACATGTTGGAATGCTAGATGAAAGAAAGTTTAAAGGAGTAGATCTTGCCACCTGCTCTTTATTTATTTTTTTCATGATAGTCTATAAATTAAGGGACCCAGCAATATAGGTGAATGACCATGCAAGGAAACACGTGGAACCTACTGAGAGGTTCCTAGCAAATGTTTTTATTTCTTTCAAAGGAGCTGCATTAAACAGTACTGATACCTTGTGAGAATCAGATCTGTCAGTTTTCTGCAAACCACTTAAGCTTGAAACTATAGTTGTCTCCAAAAGGCTCCTTTCTCCGTATTTATCTCCCAGGGGCAAGTCCTTGTTTCTCCGCCTCTGCCGTGGTCTCTCACTCTCTCCATTATTACTATCATTGCCTTAATAACTCTTACCCATAGTAGTTCTGTGTCCCTGCTAATATAACGAGTAATGTAGCCTCTTGACACATCTTCCCACAAAACCTGCAATCTATTTTACATATATTACTCTCATATTAGTTCTCATGTAGAACAAGTCCACTGAAGAGTTTCCTTTCCCAGCTAAGATGTGGAAGCCTGTAAAAAGCCCAAGGACGGGTTTTACATGGCCTGATTTTTATGCTGTGCTTCAGGTATGTATGGGTGGATTTGAACCGATCACTAGCCTCCACTCAATGTGAGGGCAGGGTGCATTTTTCATTGCCCTTCCCAGCAACTGCAGCTCATCGACACTGAATGCTTTCTTTTTTTTTTAATTTTTTTTTCAACGTTTTTTTTTTATTTTGGGGACAGAGAGAGACAGAGCATGAACGGGGGAGGGGCAGAGAGAGAGGGAGACACAGAATCGGAAACAGGCTCCAGGCTCTGAGCCATCAGCCCAGAGCCTGACGCGGGGCTTGAACTCACGGACCGCAAGATCGTGACCTGGCTGAAGTCGGACGCTTAACCGCCTGCGCCACCCAGGCGCCCCCTGAATGCTTTCTTTGTGTCCTAAGCAAGATTAATCTATCTACATCTCGGTCAAGATTCATTTGCTTCAACTTTGATTACATTTAAGTATTTGACAACAAGACATAACCCAAGATATAACAATGGGAACATGAAGAATTTACAGACATTCCTTTCTTTGCACAGTCCTGGTATGCACAAATTTCAGGAAGTAACACCAGTCTCTCTACAACGCTGCTCGAATTTCAGTGATCACTGTATTAACTGTCAGTAATTGTATTAGATACAAACTTAGCTAGTTCTCACTCCATAAATCACTGTGTAAAAAACATGCCGTCATAATCAGGGACCAATCATATCATTCTTTCAGAGTCTGTCAATGATTGGTCACTGCACATTTGAGATTTGGTTCACCTACAGACAGCAAAGGGTGTCATTACATTGCTTCCTTGTCTCCCACTTATACACCTACATGACATTTACAAAAACGAATGATCAAAACAGGAAAATTGGCCAAAAAGCATCAAGGCACTGCAAACGAACAAAGAACAATGGTGCTGGAAGTAAAAATAAAAACTGGGCATAAATGGAGTTTTATAAGAAATGGCTGACCGTGGGAATGTTGACATGACCTCTGCCCAGGAGTGTACATGTGCAGCCAGGAGAAATTAGTAAAAGGGAACTTCTTGACATAAATGGAGGAGGTGATTGTGACCAAAAGGATGGAGGAAACCTAGAGGAAGCAATGTTAGCCAAACACTTCATATTATAGGAAGTCTTGGAAATATTTCCCAATATTGGAAGCACAAAGGATAAAATGTCAAAAACACGTTTGAACTTGGAAAAGAAGTATGACAATTCTCCAAGGCCTAGAAAAGATGGTAGCTCTGTATCCTGTTACACAAGAAGAAAGCAAGCGCTTTTCAGAGAACCACTCTTGATAATTTTTTACAAATCAGCAATGCCCCCTAATTCTAAATATTTCTAATGGTTTAAATTACAGTGTGCTATTATCGATGCTTTTTGGCAAAAGATTTTGCTTCCATACATTTTTATACAGACTTAATAGACTTTATACAGCCAAGTATGGAGCTCATATTTTTCTGGCACGTTCACCTCAACCTCTCTGGGAGGAAACACAACATGACAATATAGCAGTGAACACTCTCTGGTCCCTCCTGTCAAAAAGAATATTAAGTGCTTTTAGTGGACAGTGTCATTCAGCTACTCATATGAAAATATTCTAAGTGCAATCATTGGCCTCCTAGAAATAGGCTCCTTAGCAGATTTCTCCTCCTGTAATTTTGTGTCCTGTTGTGTGTGTGTGTGTGTGTGTGTGTAGATATGAACAAATCATATTCAATAATGGAGTGCATATTGCAATCCATTGTGCAAATAGAACATAAGTTTTTCCTTGATATTGAGACTTTGCAGAGCAACACATTGCCAAACTTTATTTTCAAGGGTAAGGCTTCCAAATGTTACTCATCTGTGTATGCATATGCCACTTTAAAAAACAAAACAAAACAACAAAGACAAACAAACAAACAAAATCTCTTATGGCACTCGAAATCTTGTCCACGTGTATGGTGAATACTTTTTAAGCAAAAAGAACGGAGTGTTTAAATTATTCAAATATTCTTAGTAACGCAGAGTTATTCTACATGTGTCTTCAAAGATTAGCAAGTTTCACAGAAATAGGAACCAACAGCATTGCTTTAGGTATAATTCTTAATGAATTATAAGACATTTTAAGTTACTCATGATGAATGGCAATTTCAGACCTCAGGAAACATAATGCTGGATACTGGGGATTTCTGACTGAAGGGAAAAAAAACATCAGATTTCAGAATGTACTGTAAATACAAAAATGTTCTTTAATTTGCAGCAACTGCTATTTCAAAGATTTGTGTGGTTTAGGAGATTTTGCCCAACTGTCATGAGAAAAGGCAAAAATTACCCAACTGGGTTAGACTCATGCTGAGGCCATGGGGTTCTAGTATGCTCTAAGGAGGTTTCCTCTCTTTTTATCCTTAAAAAGTGGCATGTTCCCCCCACCCTAGCATTTACTTTACTCCGATAACTCACTCTGAACCTATCATTCTTAAAATTACCATCTGAACATGGTTGCAAGAAGATCCGTAAATAGATCTTCACTCTCTAAATTAGATTTTCATAATTTCTACTTAATTTATCTCTTAAGGTTTCAAGGGATAGGCTCTGGTTTTCATATTCCAGACTCGCTAAAGGGACTTTCTGCTTTTGAACAAAGCATGGCGGCACTCTGATCCTATTTGACACTTAGTTTAAAAATAGGCGATTTAATAAATTTATGGTTCAGCTATTGAAACTTATTTCCATGTACACGTTTGTTTGTTTGTTTATCTGTTTATTTAAATGTTTATTTATCTTTGAGAGAGAGAGAGACAGTGTGAGTGGGAGAGGGGCAGAGAAAGAGGGAGACACAGAATTTGAAGCAGGTTCCAGGCTCTGAGCAGCCAGCAAAGAGTCCGATGCAGGGCTCGAATTCAGTGAGGCTCAAACTCACAGACCATGAGATCATGACCTGAGTTGAAGTCAGACACCCAACTGACTGAGCCACCCAGGTGCCCCATCCCATTCACACTCTTAATATTTACTTTGACAAGGTCCAGGAAATGTGAATGTATTGTGAGGCAGTCAAGAGATTACCAAAGAATTGGAGCCAGCAATCCCGGCTCCATTGATTAAAGTCAGGTGATATTTGTTAAATTACATGAACTCTGTGCTTCACTGTTTCTTCATCTGTAAAATGAATATTATAATAAAATTTATATTGTATAGTGTTGTTGAAAAGATGTTATGAGGTGACATATCTATTTATACTTGGTGCATATGATAAACCCTAAAATATTATCAACTATTATTTGAACAACCATGTAATTTCCCAAACCTGGAAGTTCTGTCTGGTACAAATGTTAAACCAGACAGTATGTGGGACTTATGATAAAATTGCCTGAGGAAAACTATGGTGTATGGTGTTCCAATATTATTATATTGTTACTTTAATTATTTTTACTTAAGGCAACTGTGATTAACCTTTCTACCTAGCTGTTCTTTTTGTTGGTGTATCCAAGATGGCAACCTAGCCAAGATGGCAGCTATGAAAATTGTTAGATAAAATTAGCAGGTGATATGCCTATAAAATCCCCCTGGACACCTGGGAAGGCATTGGATCACTGGACTGGGCCATAACAGCAGTACTGTGGACGTGATAATGGTACCAGCTTAAATACAGGCAGGCTATTTCTAGGGCAGCTGGGGACCAGTGTACAATGTAGTAGGGCTGCCTGAAATTTCCTCCAATATACCAGGTTTTGGAGTTGAAGAAGCATGACAATTGTATTTTTCTGACTCATGGTAGGAATTGTTTTCATTACTATAGTAGGCTCAGTGCCAGACTGAGACAAGGGGAACTTGGGCATCAGTGAGAGTTTTCACTTAATCTCTCCAGAGTTCATAGTTCTCTCCTAAATATAGGAGAAATGGAGTAGATAATCTTCAAGATGTGCAATTTATTGGTAATTATGTGTTTCTACACCCTTCTTGCTAATTTAGGAGAAACTAGTCATACTTGTGGAATAGTAAGTCTTTTGGTTGCATGATGCAAAAGAGAAAATTGAAGGAAGGCAGAGAAACTCTTGTAAGAGTCGAAACCAAGGCCCTTTGTATTCATACAGCATCCCCTCAAAATTGTACCTTGCTCAGAAATGTTTGCAATAGGAATTTTAGGCATATATATTTAAAATCAAGATCAACGGTGGCCACAATTTAATTGTTGTTCTGAATTACCTTTAGCACTAAGCACTCCACTACTTAGGTGTTTTTGGTGTGTTAATGAGAATCTTTCACACCTCAGAATCTTGCTGTTCCTTATAGCCACTCAATACACCTGTCTCTGTTTCTCAGGTTAAGTCATTACACTGTTGATTATACAGGAGGATACACTTGCCATGTAGACTGTCTGTCATTCACTACAATATGACAAATTTAGATTTAATGGAAGAGTTGACGAAGTCAGTTTCACCTAGGATGTAATAAGGTTGGTCCTGCTTGGTTTTGAAAGACTAAGCAAAAAGGGGACTTCTCTATCCTTTGTAGATTTTAATGTATACTTTTCTTTAAATCTCTAGACTAAGCCTTTGTTTTATGTTGAATAATGTCAGTTTCACCTAGGATGTAATAAGGTTGGTCCTGCTTGGTTTTGAAAGACTAAGCAAAAAGGGGACTTCTCTATCCTTTGTAGATTTTAATGTATACTTTTCTTTAAATCTCTAGACTAAGCCTTTGTTTTATGTTGAATAATGTCTTGGTTTCTTTAGCTTTTTCATGAAATCCCATCATCCTGAACTGTCTTTCAGAATTACTAGTTGTGTGGCACTTATCCTGAACATATGTTTGAATTCTATTTAAATTGCATGATAATAGACTTTCTTATCACTCTATCTCAAAGCTTTTGCCAACATCTTCCATATATCCTTATGTTAATCAGGAACTTAAACAAGCAATCAGAGATCTATTCTTTAAAAACGAATAGATATATAAGTAATGAGAGGAGAAAGTTGAGTCATGACATCATCCCCAGATACCTATCAAGGTGAAGAAAAACAGGACCAAGTTGTACTAATATCCAGGCCAAAGAGATTCCAAAGGAAGTTACTCAGTATCTGCCAAGACCATAGAACTTCATCACATGTTCCACTAGGAACACTTAAAATTCAAACTGAAGGAACTTTTAATATGATTTTAGCTACAGAAAAAATATTTTATACCTCCAAGAATAATATGCTTTTTTGGTGAGCTGACATATCCTGGCCTGATTTCCTGCATGAAAAAGCTCAAATTTCAGTACATTAAATTTACGATGCCATTTGGGCCTGCCAAAGGAACTTAGAAAACAGACACATGATGTCCTAAGCTGAAATCTTGTTTTTAAAACCAACCCTATTTTGTGTAAAACTCAGCTATGTCCTTTGGTTTAAAAAAAAAGACTACTCAGCATTTACCCCCCCTTTCCAAATCAGGGAGCTGAGGTCCATTCTATAATAGGCTGAGAATATGTAATTTTATCCACTGCAAGTTGGGCTTCAAGTTTTATGCCCAATTAGATGTTTCATTAAGCTGCATGTCCCATGAATTTGATTCCCTGTCTATGTCTTACCATCTTGCCAAGTATAGCAACCTTGAAATACTTGCTTACTATAAAATTGTGCTTCGAATAATAATTCCCAGAGAAAACCAAATTTAAACTTGGTCAGTCTTTTTTTTTCTAATCTTTTTACCAAGAATGTCATCACTTTAGTAAAAATAATAAATTTCATTTGGGTGACACTACCAACATGAGGACCCAAGACTGGGAAACTTTCCCTGGCGTATCTAAGGTAAAAGCTGTCAGACTTCCTGGGATCCTGGTCATATGCTGTGGAATGTTTTTGTTTCTCCTTGTGCAGTCTCAGGAGTCTGGGGGTATAAAATTTTTATGTACTGAAAAGCCTTAAGAGCTAAAAAGTACTGCTAATGTGGAAATCACTAGGCCTGGAGGAAAGAATGGTAATTTAGAAAAAAGTCTGAGTAAAATATTTTCCTTTTGTTGGATATTTGGAGGGATTAGGATAGACATACCAACGTCATAAGAAAAGATATATGTATCAATGCACAACACATCAGATTAAGGAGAGCTCCTGGGTTATTTGAGCTCTCAAGTAGTTTGGGGGAGGTTTGACAAAAATTGGAGGTCTCCCCTGGGGAAAAAAGCCAAAATACCTTTAAACAAATAATTTACTGTTGTTTGTTGCTAGGTGAGGGCCTAACACAGTGTCTGACACAATTGTAAGTGTCCTTTCTAACTGGTTATTGTATCTGTTTCATATATTGTCCTTTTATTAGTTTATAATATTCTTATTATTCCTTGTGATGCTTTTTACTTTTTTTTTAATTGAAGTATAATTAGCATACAATGTTACATTAGTTTCATTAGTTTCAGGTGTACAAGACAGTGAATTGCAAGTCTATACATTATACTATGCTCACCACAACTGTCACTATACAACGCTATTACAATATCATGGACTATATTCCCTATGCTCTACCTTTTATCCCCATGACTTATTCATCCCATAGCTGGAAGTCTGTATCTCCCATTCCCCTTCACCTGTTCTTCCCATCCCCCTACCCACCTCCCCTATGGCAACTATCATTTTGTTCTCTCAATTTAATCTGTTTCTGTTTTTTGTTTCTGTTTTTTTATGCTCCACATATAAGTGAAATTATATGATATTTGTCTTTCTCTGTCTGACTTATTTCATTGAACATAATACCCTCTAGATCCATCCATGCTGTCAGAAATGGCAAGATCTCATCCTTTTTTATGGCTGAATAATATTCCAGTGTGTGTGTGTGTGTGTGTGTGTGTGTGTGTGTGTAGCACATCTTCTTTATCCATTCATCAATTAATGGACATTTGGGTTTCTTCCATATCTTGGCTGCTGTAAATAACAATGTGATACACTTAGGGGTGCATATATCTTTCAAATTAGTGTTTTCATTATCTTTGGGCAAATACCCAGTAGTGGATTTTGGGGGATTTCTGAATTATACGGGGTTTATTTTTTTTTAATTTTTTTAATGTTTTATTTTATTTTTGAGACAGAGAGAGACAGAGCATGAACCGGGGAGGGGCAGAGAGAGAGCGAAATACAGAATCCGAAGCAGGCTCCAGGCTCTGAGCTGTCAGCACAGAGCCCGATGTGGGGCTCGAACTCACAGACCGTGAGATCATGACCTGAGCCGAAGTCAGATGCTTAACCGACTGAGCCACCCAGGCACCCCGGGGTTTCTATTTTTTTAACTTTTTGAAGGACTTCATTCTGTTTTCCAGTTTGACTGCACCAATTTGTATTCCCAGCAACAGTGTGTGAGTGTTTCTTTTTGTTCACATTCTCACCAACACTTGTTATTTCTTACCTGTGTGGTATTAGTCATTCTGACTGGTGTAAAATGATAACTCATTGTGGTTCTGATTTGCATTTCCCTGGTGATGAGTGACATTGAGCATCTTTTCATGTGTCCGTTGGGCATCTGTGTGCCTTCTTTGGAAAAATGGCTATTCAAACCCTCTGATGTGAGGACTTTAAATTCTATTGTGTCTTAGGTGGAAGTTGTTTGTTTGCTTTTTAAATTCCTGTATTTTTGATGTATATTTTCATTCTTTGATTTTCATACTTTCTGTTTCCTGCTTTATTTTTCTTGCAAACAGTATACTGTGGGATCTTCTCTTTAAATAGATATGAGAGACTTCACTTTCTGATTGTTTTACCTGTGAATATTTAACTCTTACCTATATAGTATTCCTATTACTCTTATATCTGCCATCTTATTTTGTATTTTCATATGTGTTCCTGTGTTTATGCATGTGTGTGTGTGTGTGGGGGGGGGGGGGAGAGAGACAGAGAGAGACAGAGACAGAGAGAGAGACAGAGAGAGAGACTTTAAGCTCCCTGAGTTCCATGGCCACCCAGAAAATACCAGCTGAAGTTTATGACTACAGTAGGGGAGGGGACACCTTTCTCAGGCTGTCTTGCTGACAGTTCTTGGACTGGCCCAACTCAGGGCAACCAGGGAATGAAAACAGAACACAAGGAGAATGCACTCCAGCCTAGTGCACTTTAGTTGACTGTTTCATTTGTATCTGGGGACTTGTTCCATTTTCTTATCTTTCTCACGTAGCTTTAAAGTTTCGCCTGTGAATATGCCTCAGGACCAATGACTTTTTATCCTCGCTACGTTATAGCCATTGTGGAAATAGTTAACAAATACCAATGCCAACCTGATTTAATTGGATGAAATCTGCAAATTGGTATGTCTTTATAATGTCCTACCACCCCTGAGGATTCTAATGTATAGCCAGGATAGAGAACCACTGCACGACAAACATTGCTTTCCATGATATTGTCATGTTTGCCTAACACAAGGAACAAAAGCCTAGTCCTGAGTGTGTGCTCGCTGGGAAGGTTTGGAAACTTCCCACATGTAGAGAGCTATTTATGGGGCTGTGAGTACCATGAGTTCCAGACTGAGGTAACAGCCCAGACATATTTGTGAGGAAAATGGAGAGAGTGTTGCCCTACTCAGACCTTTTGCTAAGAACTTCTGGATTGTCTTCAACTAAGGCAATATGAGGGGAAGGGGTTTAGAACAAGGAGAACTCTCTACCCAAGCTCATGTTCCATATGTCTACCCTGTCCCCCTCCCAGTCTAGGCTCCTCTTTTCTTAATCTCCTTCTTCTGAGCGTCTCTCACAAGATTTTCTTTTTGATGTCCGGTGAGGCTCAAAGTTCTGTAAACCTCTCATATGTTCTTTCTAGTGTTGAATACTCAGTTTGAGATCTGCATTTTCCCTTAGTTAATTTCCCATTAGTTCACCTGCTGTTATAGTTTTACATGTTTAAATGTCTCCTAGACTAAACTGCAATCTTCTTGAAGGTCAGAGCCTTTGTGTCTGGTAATTACTGTTTACTCCACAATCAGAATGAGGCTTGGTGCATTAAATTATCTTTATTCATTTCTATTATCTTCAAATGTTGAGGCTTTTGCATTTTAAACAGCCTTGCCTTTACAAGTTTCAACAAACACATTTAAAGAAATATTGAGAAATAACATACATTAATTCAAAGGATGTACAGAAAATGTGGGTGTTTTTTTGTCATTTAGTAGGAAGTGTGGCCATAATTTCAATTTTGCTATAGATTTTAAGCAGTTAAAATGAGCTTGTTAATATCAACCTATTCTTGGCACGCTGTGTTCACTGTTGACACAAATCAGTTTGATGTGTTCTAGAAAATCACATTTTCTAAAAGACATAGACTTCTGAGATATTTTAGCCTTTTGGCTTATTGCTGCATACTACTTTTATAATACCTAAAGTTCTGGCAGCAAATAGAGCCTTACAGAGAAAGCAAAATAGTTCAGGATGTTTTACTCCACCTTGGGATACAGAAAGGGAAAAACAAGGCCATGCTTTGGAAGGAATAAAGCAAGTACAGGGTACCAGAAGCCTCAGGAAACAGGATCTGATGCCTTCAGTCAGTCACAGAGGATGAAGAGGGAAGGTCATAGCGCACAGTAAACAAACCATCTTGCAATCGGCTATAGAGCAAGCCTGGAGTCAATTTCATGCCTGAAGATGTGGAAATTGTCCTTGTGGAAAAATCTGCCTGAGAAGAGTCTATGTCTGACAGGCGAAAGTGGAAGAAGAAAAACCTAATTGGGTTTATGAGCAGTTTAGTAAACAAAGCAAAGGAGGGGGAGAGAGAGAGGCAGAAGTACTTTTCATAACTAAATGATCTTTTGGGAGAGTTTTATGATTTTCCTTTTGAGAAAATGTCACAATTTCAGTGGAATGCAATCAATTTCTAAAGCTTATTCAGTCTCCTTTGATTCTGGCTGCCATACTTATCAAAGGTAGTTGGCTAAAGATGATTTTTCACCTATGCTTGTCAGTTTATTTGCTAAAAGATCCAGAAATAGTTATAAATGTAAAATCATTTTAATGTATAACATCAGTATGAGATACTAATAATCTCAATTTTCTTTTAGAAGGCATATAAAAGGCAAACTTCAAGTATCTGTAATAGCATATTCATCATTTTGTTCTATTAGTTTGAAACATTAAATATTTTTTTTAATTCAAGGAGACATGTTTAAATGAATAAATTCATTCTCTGTGAATTACTTATTCATTAGATTTCTGGTAGCCAATGGAACATTGGGGTTTAATGTTTGTTCATATTCTAAAAGTGAAATAATGTAAGCCTTACACATAATTTCAATGCATTCACAAATAAAACAATAGTGTGTATCAAACTGGCTGGTAAACTGAGCTAAAGAGTTTTAAAGACTGTACAAGCCAATTTAAAAAGGAATTCAGAGATATAAATCACTACAGCTAATGTCCTGGTTCCAATTAGTGAATGAAAAACATTGTAGAGAATCTACAGACTCCTATTATAGAGAATGCCCTGAAACAGCAATTGTTCCACACTTTATTATCAAACAATAAAACGTTGTCTTTTCAGCCATATAAAATTTAAATATTTTAAACAAAGTAGAATACCACCCATCTCTTGAACAGCTATTACAGCTGTTTTCCCCCGAATAAGGAATCTATTGTTTTATAAACCAGATATGTCTGGAGCTATCAACATGGCTGAGAAGAACCAGAGAGTGAACAGCTCATCTATAATCCTAGCAAGTCAGTTTATTGATGATTCAGTAGTCCCTCAATTCCTTGATTTGAAAAACGGGGTATTTTTTTTTCTTTCAGTTGATAGATATGTCTGCCTCCAGACTCAGAATCTGCCTAAGGCTCCTGAGTTAAAACATAAGTGCACATACTTTATCAGTTAGGGAAAGCATGTTTAAAGTTTCAGACCATTGGCTCTCTGATGGTAGCAACTTCCTTAATTTCTGTTTTAGATTAGTCTTTTCAAAACCGAGGAGATAGAGTTTGTATAAATTATACAATAGCTTTCTTCTTTCTCTGAAATTCTGTGGCACTGCCAGAAAACCTCATTCCACAAAAACAGTCGCTAAAATTATTTTGATCAAAAATCAGACAGAGATCTATTGCTCTCGAATTGAGATGCTTCATGAATCAACTGAGCACTAACGTTGGGACTCAAGTGGAGTGTGTATACTTTTGAATTGTTAACATCGAGAGTAAAATCAAAAGCTGTCTGAAAAGATGAAGGGAAAAGGTGTTTGTATTCACTTCTTGTTATACTTAATGATTAAAAGAATTAAGCTTTATTATAGATATTAAGCTAAATCCACAATTTGATCAACACAACCGATGGTATTGAGGTTATGACCATATACGAATTATTGACAAGTCATTCCATGGATTGTAATCACTCTCCATTATTGGAATGTCACTGCTTCAGCTGTTTGCAGGATTCAGCAGTAGTGACCCAGACTGCAAAGCATTGGGTCAGCAAGCATGATATGTGCTCTGTGAATCAGCTCTTTACAGTTGGGTTATCATTACAATTATTCCTAATAACTCAAACACGTGAAATATAAGACAAGAAAATTTTTCATCTAGATTTGAACAAAAGTTAAACTAACCTTTTTTGTGTGTAAAGATCGCAAATATAGTTTATCTGCTTACCATGTTTTCCTGTTTAGAAAAAATCTGCATAAATAGCGTACTGACCCCAAAGAAAATAATTATCTAGAGCCATAAATCTCACAACAAGATTTTTACCAACCAAATTTTGCAAACCTCATTAACATATGAGGACCTTGGGCTGTTTATCTACGTAGGGCTGCCATTCACCAATCACTGAAAAAAATAAAGGGAAAATTCAAACACTAGGCACACTCATTGCAAAAATGGTAGAAACTGTGAGGTTGTTTCTGATCTTTAAAATAATTTCTTGGGGCACCTGGGTAGTTCGGTGGGTAAAGCATCCGACTCTTGGTTTTGAGTCAGGTCACGATCTCATGGTTTGTGGGTTTGAGCCCCCATCAGGCTCTGTGCTGACAGCTCTGCTTAGAATTCTTTCTCCCTCTCTCTCTGCCCTTCCCAGCTTGCTCTCTCTCTCTCTCTCTCTCTCTCTCCCTATTTCTCAAAAAATGAATTAATAAACAAAAAATTTTTAAAAATTAAAATTGAATAATTTCTCTTTTGGAGTTTATGGAATCAGTTTTTAAATTTATTTATTTTTTAACATTCATTTTTGAGAGTGAGAGAGACAGAGCATGAGCAGGGGAGGGGGAGAGAGAGGGAGACACATAATCAGAAGCAGGCTCCAGGCTCTAAGCTGTCTGCACAGAGCTGATGCAGGGTTCGAACTCACGGGCTGCGAGATCATGACCTGAGCCAAAGTCGGACGCTCAAACCGACTGAGCCACCCAGGCGCCCCATGAAATCAGTTTTTATAACTTACATTTATATACATTTTTAAATATTTTATAAAAATATGTTATTTTGTATTATATATTATATACAACACTATATAAAATAATTTTTATATGTATATATGATATATTATATGTACTGTACATTATATTTATAAACTTTATTTATATTCTATAAAATCAGCTCTTACACCTTGCTTTTCTCATCGCATCCACTCATGCAAAATTCCATTCTTTTTCTAGAATATTTAGTTCATTATGCATGGCTTGCTTTTATGTACCTGTAAGTGCTTTTTTGACGTAAATTCTGAAGTATTGTCTAAGCTATACCTTAACTTTTTAACTCTTCTCACAGAAGAAAACAATATTTGAGGTGAATAATTTTTTGCTTCATTAAATATCAATAATGAAGACAGAGGCATCAAAAATAACTTCAAACTTTTAAAAGGATAGCATGGTGGTGTATGCATGTAAAAACAAAAGCAAACATCATAAAAATTAAACTTGGAAGAATCTGGGGAAATCTACAAATATATGTCAACAAAAGAAATTAATATCATAATTGAATTATGGACTATATTTAAGTAGCATATATCCATATATTATATATCCCATGTAACCACGTCTAGGGATCTAACTTTATGTCTAGTACTTTATAGTTTTTCATATTTTTATGAAGTAATTTATACAAATTAATTATAAGCAGTGATTCCCCCGACACTTCATACTACAGACTTATTCTCTAGAGGTGAACACCGTTAGCTCTTTCTTCTGGAAAATAATATTCTTCTAGCACTGGTTCTCCATCCATCATTGAAGTCACTGACTATCTTTTGCCATGAGAGAAAATTTATCTTGTTTTTGCCAGACCTCTAGCTCCCCTCCTCCCATATTGGGGATATATATGTTTTGTTCTCATGATTTAGTTCCTTTTTTTTTTAAGTCCCTTTATATCTGTAAGTGATACATTACCTTCTTATTTCATGGTCTCTCAAGTACAGATGGTCTCTTTGATGATCCACTTTGTAAAATATGGATACAATCTCCCCCATCCTATTCCCTGAAAGCTCTTTTCATAATTGTCTATAAATACTATTTCTTAAAAATCCAGGAGTGACTAATCCCGTTTCACTTCTGCTGCTGCTTTTCTTTCCTTGAAATTTTTAATTATTTCTGTGTATGTACTGTTTATAATAAATCTATCCTTTCCTTCTTTTATTAACCTCTCAGTCTAATCATGTATTTTATTTTTTCAGCGATCTTACCAGAGCTCTGTGTTCGGCTTTGATCTAGATTAGTACTCTGTACTAAGTACTCTGCCCTTCTTTCCTGTTTCCTGGATTCCATGTCTTTTCTTTTCCTTTGCTTTTATTTACGTATTCACTCATTCATTCATTCATTTTGAATTTTGTATTTTTGAAAGGTAGTTGGAGTTGGGGCCAGAGATTTTGAACTTCCCGGTGATGCTGATATGTTTAGTTGGGGAAACACATTTTGAGTAGCATCATCCTAGACTAGTGCTGTCCAAATGCAAGCCAAAGTGAGCATTTAAAATTTTCTGGTAGCCATATTTAAAAAGTAAAAAAGGGGCACCTGGTTGCCTCAGTCAGTTGAGCGTCCGACTTGGTCTCAGGTCATGATCTCAGAATGAGTGGGTTCTAGCCTGCTTCTGATTCTCTGTCTCCCCACTCTCTCTGTCCCTCCCCTGCTTATACTCTCTCTCTCTTAAAAATAAATAAACATTAAAAACATTTTTTAATAGTAAAAGATGGGGCGCCTGTGTAGCTCAGTCAGTTAAGTGTCTGACTCTCGCCTCTCGGTTTGGGCTCAGGTCATGATCTCACGGTACCCTGAGTTCAAGCCCCGCCTTGGACTCTGCATTCACAGTGTGGAGCCTGTTTGGGATTCTCTCTCTCTCTCCCTCTTTCTCTGTCCCTCCCCTGCTCATACTGTCTCTCTCGAAAATAAATAAATAGACTTAAGAAAATTAAAAAGTAAAAGAAACAGGTGAATTAATTTCAACAATGCATTTCACATAACCCACACAAGTAGCAGCATTTAAGCATGCAATCAGTATTCTAAAAGTATTTGAAAGTTATTTTCATTCTTTCTTATGCTTATTCTTTGGAATCTGGTACATATTTTATATGTTACAGCGTGTCTCAGTTTAGACTAGCCACATTTCCAAAGCTCGGTAGCCACACGTGGCAAGGTGCCACAGCATTGGATACATAGCCTAAGGGACCCTCTTGCATATGTGCACCAGGACATGTGCACAAAAGTGCTGAAAATAACAAAACAATGTTATTGACTGCCAAATGCCTATTGACAGGAAAAAATGAATAAATTGTGGCAAGTAAATTATATTATTTATACAGGATTGAAACTACAACGTCATAAAACAAGGATGAATGTTAGAAACATACTTTGGGTAAAAAAGGTAAAAAAAAAAAAAAGGTTGCGGAAAACTGCACATTTTATGGTACTGAAAGCTCAAAGACAGAAAAAAGAAAAACAATATGTTCTTTTGCGATATATAAATGTACGATAAAACTAAACACACACACAGACACACATACACACACACACACGCACACACACACACACAAAACTGTGGTAAAAGAGTGATGAAACCAAAGCTTGTGACTGTGGTTCCTTGGCCAGCTTCTGGGGAGGGGGCTGGGGTAGTGGTGGCTGAGGAACAAGACAGAGAAGAGACATTGTTGGCCACAAGTTACGAGAGTACGCCAATTATTGAACAGGGTGATGTACCCAAGGGTATTGTATTTTATATATTTATATTTCAAATCTTTTTTTTTTTAATTTTTTTTTCAACGTTTATTTATTTTTGGGACAGAGAGAGACAGAGCATGAACGGGGGAGGGGCAGAGAGAGAGGGAGACACAGAATCAGAAACAGGCTCCAGGCTCTGAGCCATCAGCCCAGAGCCCGACGCGGGGCTCGAACTCACGGACCGCGAGATCGTGACCTGGCTGAAGTCGGACGCTTAACCGACTGCGCCATCCAGGCGCCCCCCTATATTTCAAATCTTTTAACTTGCCGTCTTCCTCTAGCAAAATAGAGCCTGAGACAAGGGCTGGCATGCAGCTAGTTTATTTGGGGGAAGGGCTTCCAGGAAGCAGAACTGGGACTTTGGGAGGAAGTGAACAGAGAAGAAGGGAAAGCCAGTTGAGTTATTGAGGACAACTGAGACTCAAAGCTTCTAGTACCTTTGGTGGAACCAAAAGAATATAACTCAGAACTGCAGAGAGCCATTCATCACTGGCTTGTGATGTTTTTGGTCAAGGGTAGTAGCCCCATGGAGCATTAACTGTCTGCTTCCAGGCTGGGCAGGAATGCCAGGTCAGTTCCCCCAGGCCTCCCCTGCAGTGGCTTTGGGGAAGCCTCAGCTTCCAGGTGAGAGACGGCCACTCAGTCGAGGCAAGATGGTTGTAGCAGGTATGGCGGGAGAAACGAAAAGGCCCAGAGGATGTGAGTCAGGAGACCAGAGTTGTCCAGTATACTTACCTGCACATATATTCTTGTGTGTGCATCACACACACTTTAAAAGATAATAAAAAGATTACACAAATTTTTCTTTTCCCCAGATGAAATCATTTCTTGGAAACTTAATACTTCATGGGGGACCAGCTTGTCCCTAACACAGCATAAAGGCCTTCTGTGACATAGCCTTGGCTACTTCTCTTAACCCCACTTTCTAACATTCTCTCTGTTCTTTATAGCAACCTATAAGGCAGTCAGTGTCGCCTATTATGGCTCCTGGAACTCACCCACTCCTGGAACTCACGTCACCATCCCTCTGCCTAGGGCGCTGTCCCCATGGCCCACCTCTCACTCCATAGAGGTTTCTGCTTATCCGTCAGGTTATATAAGAGAAATTATATACATGAGAAGCCTTTCTTTATCACCTTTACCTTCACGTGAACAGCCCTCACTCAGCCTGCCCGTGTGTCACTCTCTATACTCTTGGGCTGCTTTCTTTCCGTGACATTTATCACTGCTTGGCATTCCAATGTATAATTACCTTTGTTGTCCGTGTCTCCTCGGAGAGTGACAGCTTCATGAGGGGCAGGGATACTGCCTATTCAGCTCACACCTGTACCTCAAGGATATAGAGTAGTGCCTAACATCTACTAGTTGTTCAGTGAAGATTTACTGAATGCTCTCTTATTTGTTAAAATTGAAACAATCATACCTCTGGCTAGTTCATTTAATTTCAAATTCATGTAGACTGAGGGACTTCACTCATTTAGTTTTACAAAATTTTCAACTTTCTTTTTTTTTTTAATTTTTTTTTTAACGTTTATTTATTTTTGAGACAGAGAGAGACAGAGCGTGAACGGGGAAGGGGCAGAGAGAGAGGGAGACACAGAATCCGAAGCAGGCTCCAGGCTCTGAGCCATCAGCCCAGAGCCCGATGCGGGGCTCGAACTCACGGACCGTGAGATCGTGACCTGAGTTGAAGTCAGACGCTTAACCGACTACGCCACCCAGACGCCCCCAAAATTTCCAACTTTCTATCTGAATTGCATTTGACTAAATCAGTCTAAATCTAACACAAGCTTAAACTCTTTTTAAGAACTCAAACTGAGGGGTGCTTGGCTGGCTCAGTCGACTGAGCATCAGACTCTTGATTTTGGCTCAGGTCATGATCCCGGAGTCATGAGATCCAGCCCCCACATCGGGCTCTGTTCTCAGTGTGGAGCCTGCTTAGGATTCCCTCTCTCCTTCTGTCCCTCCCCCACTCGTGTGTTCTCTCCCTCTCCCTCTAAAATAAATTTTAAAAACCTTTAAGAACTCACGTTGAGAACCACTGTTTGGAATAGATGACCTCTTTGTAAATGGATGCGCCTTTTATAGACACTGAGCTGGTATTTAAGTTTTGATGAAACCTGAAATTGGACAAATCCACATGGCTTCAGGCCTAGCTGAGCATTTTGCATGGTAATTGCAAGCATTGTGTGAAGTGGTCATTCATTAGCGCTCCCTGATAACACTTGGCCTCCCTGGACGGATACTGAGTATGCAGAACTACAGCTGAGTGGCTGCGGGATTACTGAGGGGGCATAGTCTGTGTCTCTGTGAATCACAACTGTGGGCTGGAGAAATGTGCTTCTCGGTTTAAATAAATGGAGAATAATGACTAATGTTAGTACATCTTAGTTAATCTAGTCCTAGGTCATTGTGAAAATATTTTAGGTTTCACTAAGCGGTTTGGGTGCTGTTTGGAACTGTTTTTCCCCTAAAAATAGTACCTTTAAAACCTACTCCGGTGCTTTCCACATAGAAAATACCGTGTATTTGTGTATATTTGGTATGTAATCCACATGATCTTATCACAGGGCTTCCAGTAGGAATCACAGCGGTGGTCAGTGGGGAGGAGCAACATAAATAACAATGATGATTTTTCCACCAGAAAGTTGTAACTCTGAAAATAGAGGACTAGAGACACTTTAGTGTTGGCCCCTCAGGTACGTTTTCATGTCCCCTTTGGGCTGAGTTAATGTCCAAGAGTCTCCTCTTTGACCTGGGCTGCAAATCATGAGTCTCTAAGGAGAAAGGACGGTGACATTCAGGGGTGGCGAAACTCTACCTGAATGACATCTCATTCATGAGTATAGTGCCTGATAAGTGTCTGTTGACTGAGTTAATTAAATGTCCAGAAGCAGTGATCAGTTTGGTACTAAAAGCAAGAAAAGATAGAAATTTAGCTTTTGTAATTCAAAAAAAAACTTGCTTGAAAATACCCTTTTAAACAAATGTACGGATGAGGAGCTCCTGGGTAGCTTAATCGGTTAAGCCTCTGACTCCTGCTCAGGTCTTGATCTCGCAGTTCAAGGGTTCGAGCCCTATACTGGGCTCTGTGCTGACAGCTCCGAGCCTGGAGCCTGCTTCGGACTCTGTGTCTCCCCCTCTCCATGCCCCTCCCCTGTTCACACTCTGTGAATCTCTCTCTCAGAAATAAACATTACAAAATGTATATATACTGAAGGTTGTGGAATCTTTTATTTTTTAGTTCTCCTTTTATTTCAAAGTTGTTATTTCAATTGTAATTAGTTAACATATTGTGTAATAGTAGTATCAGGAGTAGAACTTAATGATCCATCACTTACATATAGCACCCAGTGCTCATCACAAGTGCCCTCCTTAATGCCCATCACCCATTTGGCCCATTCCCCTCTAGGAACCCTTAGCCTGTTTTTGGTCTGTTTTTTCTAGTTAAGGGTCTGTTTTATGGTTTGCCTCTCTCTTTTACCCGTAGTCTTAGAGCAACATCATCAATATTTAGATTCAAAGTAAACAATGAAAAGACAATACAAAAAAATGAAACACCAAAATTTTTGTACTACAGAATATTTTTTTTATTCGAAGCACTATGTATGAGTGTGTGTGGTGTACCTTTGTGTGTATGTGCAGTGCAAAGACTTTAGTAAATTGAGCAATATGACACAAAAACATAAAGAGCTGGAATCCTGAAAAGTACATTGAAGTCAATAGTTTCCTTACCACTGTAATACATAGGATGGGCTTTTTTGTTTTTGTGTTCTTTCTTTTTCATAGCTGAAGGTTTAATTAATCAATACATAAGCGACACTCGAAAGGGGGCCTATTTAAAAGGGCACTTACTTTTTCATGGGGACTTGCCGATAACTGGAACATCTGTATCTAGCTGGATAAGAGAAAAAAATACTGCGGTCTTTCTACGGTTTAGTGCAATGTTTCATCAAAGACTACGATATAGAACTTAAGAGAAATAGTAATATCTCAGGCTTTAAGCGTTTTTAGCTTGTGCTGCAATACAGAGTTGTGTTCTGTAGATACACACGCCTCATTTTCTCCGCTGCTTCGTGCCAAGTATTTTGGCTGCACCATCTTCAAATATCAATTTGGAAAAACATGTCTGTCAGCAGCTCATTTTCCCATCAATTTAAGCTACTAAACTATAAAATTGTTGCAAACTGCAGATGGCTTCAAAGATTGTGTTGACTGTATAGAAAATATGCTGGATGCTTTCTAAATGTATAGCAAAATAAGAAGCTTTTTTCTAAGCCAAGACATTATATCTTTTTCAGCGAAAGCCAGGAAAATATTTAGATTATCATTCAAATGCTCTCCATCAGTCTTTTAGAAAAAAATATGCTTTCCAATAAAAAAGAAGTTCAAGAAAAGATCTCCATGGAAGAACAAAATGTTAGGGTACTTTCAAGTCTGAGAGCTACCTTCCCACTATATGATCCAAGATAGAGTCCACAAACAGACAACAATAGCTTTGGAAACCACATTTCCAACAGTGGTGGCAGTGATTTAAAAATTACTCTATTGGGGGCACTGGGTGGCTCTGTTGGTTGAGCATCTGACTCATGATTTTAGTTCAAGTCATGATCTCAGGGTCATGGGGTGGAGCCCCACATTAGTCTGCATGCTGAGCTTGGAGACTGCTTAAGATTCTCTCTTTCTCCTTTTCTTTCTCTTTCTTTCTTTCTTTCTTTCTCACCCTCTCTCTCTCTCTCTCTGTCTCTCCCCCCCATTGCCCCTCTCCCCTGTTTGTGTCCTCTCTCTAAAATAATAATAAAAAATGTAAAAAAAAAATTACTTTATAGGCTCATTTACCAAATACATAAAAGAAGTTTCAAAGCAATAAGAGGGCAAATCCTTATTTGTATAGGTATCAAAAAAGAAGCCAGTGTAATTATATAGTAAACCAAGTTACAACCAGTGCAACATCTATTAAATGCACTTTACAGGCTTTCAGAATATTTACTACTATGCCTTAAAAGACTGCAAAAGTGAACTTTTAAAAATTCTATTTTATTGCCTTCAGAGACTTGTTCTGTAGACTGGGGCTGATCTTCAATGTTGTGCATTATAATAAATAGCATGTATAGTGGGAAATACTGTGTTTAAATAATGGATTCCTTAAGAAGGTAAATTTTAAAAATGTGTTAAAGACAGCCTACATCAAGTTCTGTATGTTCCATGTGACTGATAAGAGGGGGAAAGGACCTTGTGTGCCTTTAAAGACGCTGAAGATTACCAAAAATGAACTCTACAAAAACTTATTCAGAAGTTAACTTATGGGTCAGAGGAGAGACTTCAGGACAGAGACTTCTATTCATAGTTGTTGCAAACCTTTAAACATCTCCAAACTTCAGATTCCTCATCTATGAACTGAAGATTTTGAACAAAATTATATCTAAAACCCTATTAGCAAAAACATTCTGATTCTGGCCTGAAAAGGGACAGAGTCTTGCTTAGTTATTTTTTTTTTCATGAAACCCAAATCCTTGGTGCTTAATCATATCCCAGATTCTTTAAGTGATTTTTACATACTCTTAACTACTGTATTCTAATTATTTTTAATGATTTTAGATAGTTGTACATGTAAAAATCTTTGCAAACATTCACTCGTTTTGAAGTGTGTTAGTATATGTGTGTACCTGTCTCTGAAATATAGCTTTCATAATTGTAATCTCATACATTTGATGTTCTGTTT
This sequence comes from Prionailurus bengalensis, assembly GCF_016509475.1. NCBI lineage: Eukaryota > Metazoa > Chordata > Mammalia > Carnivora > Felidae > Prionailurus > Prionailurus bengalensis. Next base: position 101,753,504 of record NC_057349.1, on the reverse strand, counting down.
TTTACTTTTAACATTATTTCGTAAACCTATTTCCAGGTATGAGGATGAAACTAAATTGCATACATAAGGGTCAAAACTCAATGTGTGTTTCAGAGTTTAGGAATTTTTCTCCACTTGTATGTGAACTGCTCAAATTCAGAGATCCTTTTTTTTAAGTTTATTTATTAATTTTTGAGACAAAGAACACAAGCTGGGGAGGGGCAGAGAGAAGAAGAGACAGAATCCCAAGCAGGCTCCACACCATCAGCTCAGAGCCCGGTGTGGAGCTCAAACTCACGAACTGTGACATCATGACCTGAGCCGAGATCAAGAGTCAGATGCCTAACCCACTGAGCCACCAGGTGCCCCACAAATTCATAGATTCTTTGTTATTCATTTATCATCTGTAGAATATAGCAGGGAGCCAACATGCTGACACTCAGTAAAAATTAATAATCATAACTAACATTTTTTCAGCTGTTATATCAGATGTTTAACTAATTGCTTTGTGTGTGTCATTTATTTAGTAATCACAAGTAACTTTTCATAAAAAAAAAATACTATCACTGGGGCACCTGATTGGTTCAGTTGGTTAAGCGTCTGGCTTCAGCTCAGGTCATGATCTCGCGGTCCACGAGTTCGAGCCTGGCATCAGGCTCTGTGCTGACAGCTCAGCTTGGACCCTGGATCCTGCTTTGGATTCTGTGTCTCCCTCTTTCTGCTCTTCCCGTGCTTGCACTCCGTCTCTGTCTCTCTCTCTCAAAAAATAAACATTGAAAAAAATTTTTTAAATACTCTTGTCATCTAACTTTTTAAATGAGAAAAATGGGGCTCAGTGAACTCCAGCAACTTTCTGAGTTAACCCAGTTTGTAAGAGGCGGCACTGGCTCTATAACCCAAGCAACAAGCTCTTAACAATCTCATTATACTTCGATTCATTTTTTATATCTCTATATTAAATGACATTTTATCCTATTGACAGTCCATAATTTGTGTAGCTCTTTTCCTCATGGATGGACATCTAGACTCTCTTTGTGCTGTCAACATTATCCATAATGCTGCTACTAAACACTCCTTTGTGTGTGTATGTGAAGATTATTTCTACACTTGAAGAAGTCAAAATAAGTAAAATTATATATTTTATATATGTATAAATATATATAAATATATGTAAATATATTTATTTATCATAAAAATATTTATATATTATTATATAATATATTATATTTATATATTATATATTTATATATTATATATATACACACACATATATAAATATATATATTTATTTATTTATTATAAAATATTTATATATTATTATATAATATATTATATTTATATATTATATATTTATTATATATATTTATATATTATACACACACACATATATAAATATATATAATTATATTTATTTGTTATAAAATATTTATATTTTATATATATATATATGATGTGATATGCATGGAATATTATTCAGCTGTAAAAAAGAAGAAAACTGCCACATGCCACAACATGGATGAACCTTGAGGACAATGAAAACGAGGACAAATACTGTATAATTCCTCCTGTTTGAGGCACACGAAGTAGTCAAATTTATAGAGACAAAAAAGCATGGTAGTGTCCAGGGAGCTGGCGTTTAATGGGCACAGGATTTCAGTTTGGAAAGATGATGTAGATGGCCCCACAGCAGGGTGAGTGTAAGTGAGGATAATGAGCTGTACACTTGAAAATGGATCAGATGGTAAAATTTATGTTAAATTTTGTCATATTAAAGGAGAACTGAAGTTAAGACTAGGAATCAAATACATGTCAAAGTTATTGACTACTGTTTAATATTTCTGTATCTTCTGCAGTTATTGGGTTTTTTTAAATTGTTTTATTTAAGGTACCACCACAGCAACAGGTTTTCAGGAATTATCCCAGTGTTTCAAGACAAAAAATTTTGATATTTTTAGTTACAGACCTGAGTAAGTGCAGCTCATGTTGTTATAACCTGGCCAGCTTAGCCTTCAAACATGATAAATCTCAGTGATACGAGCAATGGTGTTGTGGGGAAATATACCAGGGCAGAGCTGAGTTTTGGGTTATTGATCTGTCCGTAGCGCTGGTGTCACATTTGGTAACCGCTATACCATAGTGCAGTTTCTAAAGAGATAGAATAAATTTTGCTTTAGACCAAGATCAATATGAAAGAGAGCCAAACTAGTGTGTAGGGCATGACCATGGTTGGAAACTATAGTCAGACAGAACAGCTCATCATGTTCTATTCGAAGAAATATCCCGCAATCGACAGCAAGACAAGGAGGCATCGTCAGAGGGAGAAGCAGAAACTTGCAAGCTCTCAAGTCCTCCAGTTTGGGAGGAAATTAAAATACACTTCGACTCCTTCTTCATACGGGATTGCCTAGAACAATATGGTATACCTCATGCATAGCTGTGTGATGTCAGGGGCAGATCTTTAATAAGTTGGATCTCAAGACAGGAAAACTAATTCCAAATTTGCTAAAAAAATACATACGTACTTATTAATTACTGAGCCAGGCCCAGGGCTTTCTCAATAACTTGCTCTATAATTTGAAGAAAGTATAGTAAGCTATCGGGATGAGAAAACGATCTCCCGATTGAGTGAACTATCTTGCTTTTAGGCTTTTGATACTTACTGGCATAGTTAACTTTTAGCAAATATGCAGCAGAAAAGACATCACTGTATAGTTGAAAGAGTTTGGCTGTAGTGCAACATACACAGCTCTTCTGATAATAACTAGGATGAATTATTCATCATGAGTTATTAACTATTGGATGAGTTCAGCCCTATAATACTCTTCAATTCTAAGATTCTATGACTTAGAAATTGGTGATTTAGAGTTGCAAATATAAAATTGTCAGCTTGATTTTTTTTTCTACACTGTTAAAAGCAGTTATTTTTTCCCAAATATATTCAATTGAAATGAAAATATTAAAAATAAACCAGGGGAGACAAAAATTAGATTCAGTAACATTGAAGTTAGCTTTAAGCAGAAATCAAATATGTAAATTTTAAGGAATAATTTAAATATAATATGTAAAAATAAATTTTAAATTACTGTCCAAATAATAAGCATAGAAGTGAATCATATCATTTCTCAGGTAAAATAAAGCTTCGGGTAAATAAGTTAATGACTTCAGGGTGTTAATTTTCTTTAATCAAAAGCAATGGGAAGGACATAATATGCACCTGGCACTATGATACATATTGAACATATAATGACAAAGCAAGATACCTTGATTTCTCTCAAAGACATTATATATTTAGGAGGAAACCGGGACTTCTGTGGAAGCATCTAAAGAAGACATTGAACCCTGCCTAGGTTGGGGGATCATTTCCTGTAGGAGTGGAGAATTCAGCATTTGTCTGATAGAGAAGGCCCAGGAAAGTCATTCTAGACACAAGAACAGCATGAGAAAAGCATAAGGGTTTAAAAACACACCTCTCTTTTAGTGAAATACAAGTATTCGTGAAATACAAGATTTTAAGGAGGGAGTAGTAGAAAGTGGGCCAGAAGGTAATGCATAGCCAATAAGGTAAGGAAGGCCTTATATACTGTGAAGAACATGGATCTTAGGTTTTTTGGAACTAAAAAAAGTAATAGAAAATTATAATAATAGTATGAAATATTTCTGTATTTCCTTTGTTGTTGTCATGACAAGAGCATAGATGTTAAGACAAATTCCTTGTTTTTTGTTTTGTTTTGTTTTTAGCTTTAAGTTTTTATTTAAATTTCAGTTAGTTAACATACAGTGTAATATTAGTTTCAGATGTAGAATTTAGTGAATAAATTACTAAATTCTGTGTTTTCTAACTAGCCCGGTACTTACTAGAAAATTCCTTCACCTCCATGAACATTAACATCATTTTTGTCTCTCTTTCCCCTTCTTCACCCTGCTATTTTTAATCTTTTTGACTAGATGATCTGTAGCAATGTTTCTCATCCAAAAAAAATATGCATTCAGCCCTATCAGGGCTTTATATAATATAAAAATAAAAATCTCATATATTTAGGACTTCAAAACCTTGCCTGAAGAAGACATGGAAAAAAATTTATTTCTGATGTCATTGGCTATGGAAAACAATTATAATAGAAACAAATGGCAGGAAAGATACAAATTTTATCTCTTTTGCATAAGAAAAATTTTTATGCTTTCATAAAACTTATTGAAATTGAAAACTGCCACAGAGAGAGGCAGTGTCTAACAGGAAATCAGCCTTTGGAGCATTCATGACAGACTACCATCTGGTGCCTAAATTTGTAGGTACTGTCATTCCATTTATTAATTAATACCATATCAATGACTTTTCAGAAAATGTGCTCCTACTAAGCTCTTATAAGACCTATTTTTAAATCAGAAATCCAAATATATTTATTGCTTCAGTCATCTGTAGTGAGAGATACATATTTCTCATGGCTAATAATTAAATAAGGCATTTCTATCCCTTGGGTATAATTATATTCTCATTATTTACATAACGCAAAAAAGTGGTCACCAAGAAATAGTATTACAGATTCCCACTCATCCTTCAGAACCTTATGTGGCTCTTAAATTCCACTTCTTTAGATTATATTCCCTGATATCTAGATAGTTACATCCCCTGGTTACATGCTTCAAAGCACAATGCATTTTTTCTCCCATAAATCTTACCACAAGAGCAAATATTATGTGATAATATTTAAATTATATTTAGATTATGTGATTATATTTAAATGACTCTCCTTTCTCCAGTGAACAAGGCCTGTGACTGCCTTGTCCACTTCCATAGCCCTAATATTGTATCAAACAACTGAGCAGACAGTTGGTTATATGGGAAAAAAATATGCCTACTTCATTCAACTCGTATTCCAACTCCATATCATATCTAAAGCATCCAACGACCACCTGATAAAAATATTTTATTGTTATTTCAATCAATACATGTTAAATATGTGCTATATCAGGTATAATTCTGGGATCAAGTAAAGACTTTGTTTTCAGATAGCTTACATTTTTAGAGAAAAGACAGAGGAAATATCAGATAGTAGGATGCCATATAGATATTTAAAATAGGGTAATGCACTAGGTGATGTCTGACTGCTCAGTGAAGGCCTCTCTCAGAAGTTGACATATATGGTAACATTTGAATGACAAGAAATAATTACCCATGCAAAGATCAGGGGAAAGTCTTCCAAGTAAAAGAAAAGCAAGATCAAATGCCTTGAAATGGAAGTGGGTTTGTCATATTTAAAGCCCAACAGTGACATAAAACCTCTGTGACGTTGGAAGAAAATTAACAAGGAGAAAGTAGTGCACAGTGAAATTGAAGTATTAGGTAAGGGCTAAATCCTATAGCACTGTGCTGACCAGAGCATAATCATGGCTTGAATTTAATTGAGATAGAGATGCATGGGTTTTAAATAGGGAGGAAATAAGATCTGAATCATGTTTTAAATCAATTTCCTCTTCTTTCTGAAGAATAGATGATGGATGATCAAGAATGGAAAGAGAAAACAGTAGGGAGATAATTACAGGAGTCAAGAAAGGAGAAGATGCTGTTAGGATTAAACTAGTGATGGTAGAGAAAAAGAGGAGTGGATTACACACTCCGGATGTGACTTTTAATTAGAGTAAACAGAGCTAGGTTGGATATAGTATGTTGAAGAGGCCAAGAATAACTATGGGAAACTTAGAATTTTAATGTAAGCAACAGACGATATCTAGTATCATTCCCTGAGATGGAGGAGGCTTGAAAAGAAGCAGTTTTGGGGGTGAGAATCTGGAACTGACATGTTGAGTTTGAAAAGTATACGTAAATGGCAAGGGAAACTTTGTATACACAAGTCAGGACTTCTCAGGAGAAGCAGATCTTAGAGACACAGAATTGGGGTCATCAGCATGTGGAGGATATTTAAGGTGGTGGGACTGAATCGGGTCATTTAGGGACTATAGGTAGAAAAAAGAAGGGGAGCCCAAGACTTAGATCTGATGCATTTAAAAATTAGAGGCTCACCAGGGATGGAGCAACCAGCAAAGTAGGATGAAGCATAGCTAGGAAGGCATAAGGAAGGAAGTAAACAAATAAACAGGAGAATGTGATATCACAGAAGCAAAGAAGAGTTTCAAGAAGAAAGCAGGACCTTGAATCCTTTCGTAATGTTGTATATTTCCTTTCAAAATTTCCTTCTTCCTTAACATTCATGGTTCTGTTGTCTCTTGGCTTTCCTGTGGGCACCCTGGCCCTTTCTTAATCATCCCTTTTGTTAGCACCCCTACTTCTGCCTGTGTTTTGAATACTGGCACAGCCTAGGATTCTACCTTAAACGTTTTTCTTCTAACTTCTTACATTTTCTCTGAGAGACTGCATCATATTCCTGGACTTAGTATGCTTCCTGATGTACGTGATCCTTACATGTAATTCCAGCCAGAGTGAGAAGAGAATAAATAATAGATGATAGTGGTAATCAGAGGCTTGAATTCTAGTCCTGCCTCTACCAGTTATAAACTGTGTGTCCTAGGAAAAGTCACATCAGCTTTATAGGCCTCAGTGCATCTTACATATTTCCTGTGGGTACACAGAGATGAGTAGATAAATGAACACCTTGGTCCTGCCTTGTCCATGCCTTTGGAAGGAAAAAATAGCAGGCGGTGAGGTGTGGGGGAGGTGGATTTTGTGCCAGTGTGATAATGTAATTTTATTTTATCTCTCCGTGTATTCTCCCACTGGTGACCTATTTCAATATGTGCTTATTTTTTCCTACATAGCGGGCATATTTTCTCATAAACACACTTTGTTGGAAAAAATAGTCTCTATTTTAGTAAGCCTTAATTCAATGTACAGCCACGGTCTACCTGATGAGGATAATTATATAAGAAGATTTGGTAATGAAAGTCTACTAAGCCATTTTATACTTGGACAGGGACTATTGAGAGAATAAATTTCATTGGAAGTGAGAAAGACTTATGATCAGCTGAATTTAAATTATATCTAACAAAAATAATTTGCAGTTAAAAAAACTTTCCATCATCTAAAACAAAAGGACCACAATAAATGAGAAGGGAAAAATACATTTTGGATGAAGACAGAGACATCTGTATAAAGAGGGAAAAACCCAACCTGATAGGTACTTTTCATTGTTGTTGTTTGCAGTGATATGAAGTAGATATTCTAGTTGGGAAGTTTGCATTTGTTTATTTTTTTTCCAATATGTTATTCCAGAAGAGAGTCCCTCTTTCAAAAATATACAGTATAAGCCCTATACATTAAAGATTCTGTTACAAACCCTGAACGGACTTTCAGATTTCAAAAAGAAAACTACATACATGCCTCCTATCACTGTAAGTCAAAGTACAGATAAGGCTAACCATCTGGAGTGGACATAGGATGACAATGTCTAACTGTTTCTACTTGTGACCCAGGCTTCTCAAACTGACTTGTTCCTAATGTCCACCAAGGAATCTTAAACCCATCACTTGTTTCTTACACAAATCCCTTTTATTGTTTCCATAAATTATCCTGGTGCTGCTATAATTTTAAACAATGGTTTCAGGGAAACTTATTTTTCACACTAGCCATAGGAGTTCTTTGGGACACCTGGACCATGTTCTGCTTTGATTTTCCTATAAAGCCCAGGGCCAAATGGTGAAAGCAAGAGAATAATTATTCCATGTATGGCAAACTAAAGAAACTTATAACCCCTTTGCCACAACATCCCCTGAGGGTTGATATAAATACTTTAATCATTCTGCCAGGAACTGAATTTATATTCTCGTTTGCATAAGCATATCATGACAAGCAAGGTATTTATGTTTTAAGACATCATACTTAATTAAGATTTTTAACCATCTTCTTCCCTTCTTTGGAAGAAGAATCCAAAACATTTAAATCTAGCTTCCTAAAGTTTACAATAATTTGGTCAAATTAAACAAAAGTATTATAACTACGTTATAGATTTTAGTTTATTTTTCTAAAATATAAACCAGAAAGATGAATTAGTTACTCCTTACATGAAAATTCTAATACATTTCCATTACTAACCCCATTTATTATAATAAAGTTAAATAATACAATTGTATTATTGCAACATTATATTATTTTTACAGCTACTAACACAATCATAATGGCTACTAATTATTGTTTTATATATGTTAATATGTACAATTAACAATTTGTCAGATACAAAATTCACAAGTGCAATGATATAACTCTTGGGAGAGGAACATATAGTTTGTGACTAAACACCGAGTTGAAAAATCTCCATAAGTTTTATTAGAACTTTGTCTCTATAGCAAATTCAGAACACATACAATCCTCATACATCTTTCTGTACACTGAATTATACATTTTAAATGCCATGTGGTTACTGTTACTCCTTATACATATTATAAGAATAATTTTTAAAAGGTTAAATAAATGCTCAGAAGCAAATATAATTCATATACACAATTACTGCTTCCCTTTCACATGTGTGTCAGCATTTATGACTTAAGAAGCATGGTTCACAACTGATCACATTTGTTTCTTCTTTGGGATAAATTATCAATAACATATAAAACCTCTGAGCTGATCCTTGGGGACATACGCACTGGTGTTTATACATATGAAAATGGATGGTTGGATGATGGGGGGGAGGTGGCTCACTCTTTATGAGTGATAGTGGCCTGGACCTCTCTTTTGGCAGCAAAGGTAAGGGGGTGGGGGGAGGCAGAAAATTCCTGGGGTGCCTGTCATGACCATCACTATGACATCTCTAGGCCATCATATTATGTATGAAAAGGTCAGTCCTCCTGGGATGATGAACCTGATAGGATCCACGTCTCTGGTTTGGGTCTCAGTTCTCAGTGTATTCAAAGTAAAGAGAAAAGGCCAGTCTGTGGTAATGGAGTTATCTGTGTAACTGGACCTTTAGTATAGGGTGAATGGTTAAGGTATCTAGGTCATCATTGAGCCCGGTCAAGTGTGTCTTCTCCAGCCAGTCAGGATGTCAGGCACCTGCATGCAGTGTGGGCTCCAGAAAGGTCTACATCTACCTAAATCCTAAGCCCCCCTGTGGTCCTCCCATACCATGGCCTGAGCCAAGGTTGATGTGGACCCCAGCAAAAGTCTGTACCACTTTCTTTCCTATTCCTCTCCTGTCCCTCTAACATAGCTCTGCATAGAATTTTGCCCATAACCATAATGCCTTTAACTGCTACAGTCCTGGGCTTTGTGTTCAAAAGGCCATCAAGAGGTGGCCTAGATCGCTAATTACTTTTCATTGTACGTTCCTAATTTAGACAGTCTGTGATCAAGTCCTGGTTATGCCACTAATTAGGGAATTTTGAAGGAAGTCACACAACATAATTAAGACAGAGTCAACTTATCTTTAAAATGAAGAAATGGGGGCGCCTGGGTGGCGCAGTCAGTTAAGCGTCCGACTTCAGCTATGTCACGATCTCGCGGTCCTCGCGGTCCGCGAGTTCGAGCCCCGCGTCAGGCTCTGGGCTGATGGCTCGGAGCCTGGAGCCTGTTTCCGATTCTGTGTCTCCCTCTCTCTCTCTGCCCCTCCCCTGTTCATGCTCTGTCTCTCTCTGTCCCAAAAATAAATAAATGTTGAAAAAAAAATTAAAAAAAAAAAATAAAATGAAGAAATGATATCTATTTCATAGATATTTTGTGTGAGATGTAAACAATGCCTAGTTCCATGCCTGGCACTGAACAATCAATGAAAATATGATAGTTGTCTTCTTTCCCTTTTATTCCTCAACGTAAAACATTGCTTTCCCAACAATCAGCTGAGTATGGTTTTTACATAGTCATCACATGGTCACACATGCATACCTAGACGGAAAACATAAAAACCGCTCTAAGGCAAACCTGGGGAAACAGTGAAAACTACTTTCTTTGAAAGTCATCTTTCCATCTCCAGCTCCTCTCCCGTCTTTGTTTTACCATCCTCTGCACTGCCCTTCATACTCTGATTTCTCACATGGCTCTTCTCTACCTCCATTCTTGCTTTCACCTCTCACCTACCTTGAAACTTGTTCTCTTAGCCTCAGCTCAAATGTCTGCTCTGTAAAGTCATCACTGACACTTCAGGGAGAGTTGAGGTCTCATTTTTGCTCCCAGCATTCTCAGAACTCTTCATAGGAACATTATTTCATTCTTCACCTGTAAATTTAAGGAGACATCAGTCTAATGGCTGCTTTTTATATTTTTACTTCTCAGAAATGTAAACATCTTCCTTTGCAAGTAATGAAAATTCAACATTAATTCACAGATTTTTAAGTCACAGACTTAAAGTACATACTTTAAATTTTTTTTTTTCAACGTTTATTTATTTTTGGGACAGAGAGAGACAGAGCATGAACGGGGGAGGGGCAGAGAGAGAGGGAGACACAGAATCGGAAGCAGGCTCCAGGCTCCGAGCCATCAGCCCAGAGCCTGATGCGGGGCTCGAACTCACGGACCGCGAGATCGTGACCTGGCTGAAGTCGGACGCTTAACCGACTGCGCCACCCAGGCGCCCCTAAAGTACATACTTTAAAGGTTGAATATATTCTCATCTCACGATGGAACAAGAAAAAATATTTTCTGGATTGATGCCAGTTTTCCTGATTGCCGATAACTACTTTACATTCAGTGTTATAGATATTTTTGTTCAACTAGATTTTTTCATTGTCTGCATTTGGGCAGTCTGACCTGCAAGTCTTGGGGGAACCATGACAGGGTATATGATGACAATAAACAATGATAAATAAAATCTTTTGACCATTTGAGAATGTAATTAAGTTAATGAAAAACAGGCCCCCTAGTATCTAAATAGCTGATTCATTCCTTAATTGCCACCTATAAATTTTGTAAGGATCAGGTGTTGGACTTGGTTAAAAGGGAAAAGTTGAATATCTGTAAGGCAATATACTAGGCTTGTTTGGCATTGTTTGAAACTAGCTGAACAAAATGATAATTACTTGTGAGGGAAGTACCCTTCTATATCTTTACACTTTTTAAAAAATTTGTTGGGCGCCTGGGTGGTGCAGTCGGTTGAGCGTCCGACTTCAGCCAGGTCACGATCTCGCGGTTCATGAGTTCGAGCCCCGCGTCGGGCTCTGGGCTGATGGCTCGGAGCCTGGAGCCTGTTTCCAATTCTGTGTCTCCCTCTCTCTCTGCCCCTCCCCTGTTCATGCTCTGTCTCTCTCTGTCCCAAAAATAAATAAACGTTGAAAAAAAATTTTAAAAAAAATTTGTTATGATTTTCCCACAAAAATCTAATCCAGTAACATTTTTTATTGTTTATTTTTTTTGAGAGAGAGAGAGAGAGAGACAGAGGACGGGCATGGGAAAGGGCAGAGAGAGAGAGAGGGAGACACAGAATCTGAAGCAAGCAGGCTCCAGGCTCTGAGCTGTCAGCACAGAGCCTGATGCAGGGCTTGAACTCACAAACTGTGAGCTCATGACCTGAGCCAAAGTCTGCGCTTAACCAACTGATCCAACCAGGTACCCCCCCACCATAGCATTTTTAATGACTCATCTCCCTGTAATGTTTCCAAGCACTCAACATTTCACACACACACACACACACACACACACTCTTTCAAAGTCATGTTTCATAGGTTCTTATAACACATAATTAATTGTATGATTATAATAGTAAGAAAAACTGACATGATCAATGTTGGGGAAAAACACAATGGACTCTTGGTAAACACGACTTGTGGGAGAAAATAGGTGAATGATTAACTTGCAGGTTTACTACAAGCATCCAGTATCTTGTGAAGATCATTCAGCTATGTTTTGTAGAGGCAGTAGAGAGCTTTATTTGGGACTGAAAAATCCACAAATTGTACTTACACTGAGTGAAAACATCGGTGTGGGGATAAACTTATTTATTTGTGTAATTCCTATAAAACTACATGAATAGTTTATGAACCTTTAGTCAAGATGTCCTACAAGAACATTAGCCCAGGCCATTCTGTTAGGTGACAAGTCCAGGTTAGGCTAGAGAATGGCATATGAGATATGCCACAAGAGGAGGAGAAATGGTGGAGTAGAGCAGATTCTAGGAGAGGAGTCTGGAGTCCAGTCCCTATATCATCAGCACAGGCCAGGCCATGCTTCTGAGCCTCTGGTTCCTCAGCTGCAAAGTGGTGATCCCATCTGCTCTCCTAAGACAAGACTAAATGCGATAGTGGGTTGGGGAAGACTTATAAATGGGAAAAGTACGATGAAAACGACATATGGCTTATTATATTTTTCATGTTATATTTAATCCATCAAAAATCAGTTTTTAAAATGGAAAAAAAAGACATTGGGTGGTTTTCAAATTATGTTTAGTTGTCAAAACATTGTTTTAAACAGTATCTTATATGGAGCCCTGCTATCCATAGGAGATAATACCAAACAGAGAACATCCAGTGGATTATAGGATCCTAAAGTCCAGGGTCCTACTTCCTGAGTCTTTCTCTCATCCTGTCAGGCAGCCGGTCAGGCATCTTACCTCACTCATGAGACTCCACAAAATTCAGTTGAACACCAGAGATCCAGGCCAGAACTCACATTCTGCAGATAAGAAGTCTGAGGACCAGTAAGGCCAAATAACAAATCTACAGAGACTTGGGGAAATAGCAAGTCTGTGGTTTCACCGTTAGCAGTTCCTACTTTCTGACAATTTGCTCGTGCAGTGCCTTCTGAGAGCCCTACTTAGCACATTGCTGTATTTGCTGGTTCACTGAAAGGTTACTGCCAGCATGTGAACAGATGAGAGAGAAGCACTCACTGTCAGCGCCGCACCTAAGGCCAGCTATGTTGGAAAGGTTATTCATTCACTATGAAACTTTCTGGCATCTGCCATGTGCCAATGCTAAACATATTTTGCTCAGTTTTTTTTTTTAATAAGCCAAGTTTGTTGACATAAAATGTCAAGATAATGACATTTCTAATAGTTTCTTCTGGAATTTTTTTGGGTAACAGAGACAAAGAACACAATTTCTGTTTTCACTGACAGTATTGTGTAATTCTAGACAGTCAGGCGGTCTCAGTTTTCCTCTGTCTCTCTCTCTCTCTCTCTCTCTCTCTCTCATACACACACACACACACACACGCACACAAACATCCAGTGCAAAAAAATTGATCAAATGGCTAAACTATGTTTTTCAAAATATTATACCATGCTCCAATACATCTGTCCAAGACAGTCAACGAGAAGAAGGTATTGAATCACACACCTCCCAGACTAGAAAAGGTTATCACATATCCAACACAAGACATCCCTGGGTTTTTATTTTCCGTGTGAGTAGATTTCATTGTGAAGACTGTCACTTCTGTCCTAATGAATTTGATAAAAGTATGCACATATTTTGAATAATAAGAGCCAAATTGGGAACAAGTATTTTTAAGTGATTGGTACAGTTGTTAAACCTTGCTGAAACATTACAGTTGGTTCATTTATGAATGTGGGAAAAGTTTGAGTAAAACAAGAGGCACCCTAAGGGAATGGAACTTAAGAATGGCCGGAAATAATACTTCAGGAAAAAAGGGGAACATTTTTGACCCTGTGGGAGAAACTAGAATTAAATTCGTGTTGTAAAATTATAAACAAAGGATAGAAACCAATGTGGTTAACTAGGATGTAATTGTAGAAAAAGAAACTAGCAGAGGAACTTTAAAGCACAAACAATGTGGTAAAGGGAACAATTTTGAATATGTATTATAAAAATAAGCAAAACTAAATAGAAAAGGATAATTAAGAAACAAATGAAAACAAATAATATGAAAGTCAACTAAAATTTGGCCAGTGATTGAAAATGAGTTTGACAATATGTGGAAGTCAGCAGTTATAACTTTGGTGAATTTTAATTGAAAAAAAATATTTTTCATTGTAATTGGAGTATTTTACTGATGAAAAACTTCATTTTGAATATTTCTTTTTATTCATAATTGAATTAATGATAGCTTCCCATCAAAATATTTGATTTAATTAAAGATATCCTGTTCAGAAACCTGCTTCCAACAACTAGTTCCTTCAAGTAGATGTAATTAAGTAATAATTTTCACAGTTTCAAGTAGCTTTTTCCTGGAATTTGTCAAGGTGATTTACTTCTTTTCCCTCTCTTTCTCTCTGCTTTTTCTAGTATTCACTTTCTCTTTGTTTAGGATGATGAGCCTCTACTGGTATATATGTCCCAAACTGTTTTTCTTTCTTTGGTCTTCCAAATCAAAATAGAGGAGCAGACCTAACTTGGTACACTTGCACATGTAACTGAATGACTTTTTTTATGCAGTAGAATGTTCCAGATATCAGTTCTAATTCAGATCTATTTAAGATTCTTCTTGAGATAATAACTAAGTTAATTGTGCATTAACTTAGGACCAGTTAGAATGTATGGTATCATACTTTCCTTTGAAAATGTTTTTCTAAAATATGTGTTTAGAGTTTAGTCTGGATGAGGAGAATTCCTTTGTTAAATCATTCTCAATTACCCAATATTCATTCAAAAGTTACCACTCAATTACAGTGCTGCAGATGATATAAAGAAGTATCAGACACTGTATCAAGGGAGACAAATATATATTCTCACAACTGTATTTTAAAATAGATGATAATACATTTTATAAAAGAGATCCAGTTAAAGGGCTGTGAAAGGATCTTTGCTGTCTGCACATGAATATTTCTCACACTGTGCTATCCTTACTTGGTTGAGGCCTGTTTCTCCTGTATTGCTGATGGATTCTCTCCACGATGACCCTTGGACAATGAAAAATTGACTGGATTGGCAGTCTTCCAGCATTTTTCTCCCAGGGGCATTAGTAGCAGGGGCAGGGGTTGAGGGAGAATTAAAAATTATCTTTTGCCTCATTTTCGGCCAATGACCTCTATTCTCTAGAAACAGGGAAATGCATAACCCTAAGCTGCTAATTGCCCTTATTCCCTTATGTTATTCGTGGGAAGAAACGTTCTGCTCTTTCGTAATAAAACAAAAGTTTATATCTCAAATGCTTTATAGCCACTGTAGTTTCAGTATGCAAAGATTTCTATAATTAACTGAATATAAAATAAATATGGTTTGGCATCTTGTTCATCACATATTGACTTTTTGTTTTGTTTTGTTTTGTTTTGTTTTGTTTTACAATGAAAGCGTCACACAGGCAAAGATTTTAGTAGTGAGACTATTTCGGACCATCCCTCATGGCCAGGGCTAGGGTGAAATGGAGGAACTTGTCTCGGAACATAAAATGTAGGGAGTTGCCGAAAAACTCAGTATGAAGGCACATAATTTATGCTGTAATATTTATAAAAGTAAAAACCAACTTAGACAATTCATAATGAACAAAATATCACAATTTCAAATAAAGACCAATCAGTGCTGTTGATTTTTCCTATTTCCTCCTGCTCTGTCTCAGTAAGGCACTGGCATCCTCCCTGAACCTTCCATGTCAATGGCCAATGTTGAATTGTCATTCATTTAGATTCGTTTGTTCAATTAAAGACATACTAAGTGGACAGATCTGTAGTGTATAGTTATGAAGCAAGTTTGCCACTGTGGCCCCAAATTTATTTTTCCTTGAACTGATAAAACTGACAAATAATTTTAATGACATGTAGAATTCACTATACTTACTTTCTTATATCTTTTTCAACTTTGCAGTTCTTTCAAATTTTTCCTCTTGTGGTCTTATTTATCAAACAAATTATGGTTGACTTATTGGGGAGCTATTTTTTTTTCAGCAATATGGACTGTAAAAACCATTGTTTTGATTGAGGAGTCAACAGACCTGGGTTCTAGTGATCCTTCTCACACCATCTGGATAACCTCAGTTTCTCCATCTATGACTAAAGTGATCATATTTATAATTTTAAATATTCTTTAAGATTTCTGGAGATTCAGGGGCGCCTGGGTGACTCAGTCAGTTAAGCGTCCGACTTCAGCTCAGGTCATGATCTCGCAGTTCGTGGGTTCGAGTCCTGCGTCGGGCTCTGTGCTGACAGCTCAGAGCCTGGAGCCTGTTTCAGATTCTGTGTCTCCCTCTCTCTCTCTCTGCCCCTCTCCCACTCATACTCTGTCTCTGTCTCTCTCAAAAATAAAAAACAAACATTAAAAAAATTTTTATTTATTTATTTATTTTTTCCAACGTTTATTTATTTTTGGGACAGAGAGAGACAAAGCATGAACGGGGGAGGGGCAGAGAGAGAGGGAGACACAGAATCGGAAACAAGCTCCAGGCTCTGAGCCATCAGCCCAGAGCCTGACGCGGGGCTCGAACTCACGGACCGCGAGATCGTGACCTGGCTGAAGTCGGACGCTTAACCGACTGCGCCACCCAGGCGCCCCTAAAAAAATTTTTTTTAAAAGATTTCTGGATATTCATAGTTTTAGAAAATTTTGATCTTAAAGATTTTTAAACTTCATATGTTAAAGGTTTTTCTAGTCTCTATTTTATCTCCTTTTTCTTGTTAGCCATGTTGATAATAATATATGGACTAGAAAAAGACAAACAGTAATATATAAGTTCCCTTTCCAAGAAAATTATACTCTACTTATGAATTATAGTTCATATATAACGTATTATATTATATAACTATATATAACTATATACAACTATATATATATATATATATAACTGTATTACAACATTTACAAATCAATACAAAATTACATATCAGATTCTACACAAATACGTTCATGCAAAGAAACCCAAACAAATATGTGTATTTGTCTGAGAGAAATACAATAAAGGGAAGATGGTGTTAAGACTAGTTTCTTGAGGGGGCACCTGGGTGGCTCAGTTAATTAAGCAGCCAACTTTGGCTCAGGTCATGATCTAGTGGTACATGAGTTCAAGCCCCACATCAGGCTCTGTGCTGACAGTTCAGGGCCTGGAGCCTGCTTCAGATTCTGTGTCTCCCTCTCGCTCTACCTCTACCTCATTCGCGTTCTGTCTCTCTCTCTCTCTCTCTCAAAAAAAAAAAAAATATATATATATATAAATTTTCAAAAAAGAGTAGTTTCTTAGTTTTAGTAGATATGTGAAAGGTAAAGTCTTTTTGAAGGGAGTGAACATTAATGCTTGAAATATTTATCAAAGCTTAATGACTGCAATAAGTGAACATTTCTTTTTATTGCTAAGTAGTATTTCATGTATCCCATTATATGGGTGTACTACATACAGTTTGTTCATTCACTGATTAAAAGACATTAGTTTTATGTCTAATATTTGTCTATTAAGGATAAAGTTGCTACACATTCTCATCAATGTATTATTTATGTATCTCTTAAAAAGTTGTTGTACTAAGGTATATATACTTTATTTAACTTTTTTGACAAACTTGTTGATAGTTTCCTTTGCTGTGCAAAGCTTTTTATTTTTATGTAGGGGGACTATTTTCATTATATGCTACAGCAGATTTTTTATTGCTTTCCTAGTGAAACTTTGCTGACTCACCTCCTCTCCAAAACTTTGTAAATGTGCTTAGAAGACATGGGAAGTGATGGGTTAAGATTTTCAAGTGTGATTACAAACCTAGATTTAAATTTCTTCTAAAGATGATTTATATTATTTCTTTTTTTAATAAATTTATTCTCAAGTTAGTTAACATACAGTGTAGTCTTGGCTTCAGGAGTAGAATACAGTGATGCTCACTTATAAATAACACCCAGTGCTCATCCCAACAAGGACCCTCCTTAATGCCCATCATCCATTTTCCCCACCTCCATCAACCCTCAGTTTCTTCTCTGCATTTAAGAGTCTCTTATGGTTTGCCTCCCTCTCTGTTTTTATCTTAGTTTCCTTTGTTGCCTCTATGATCATCTGTTAAGTTTCTCAAATTCCACATATGAGTGAAATCATGCGATCTCTGTCTTTCGCTGACCTATTTTGCTTAGCATAATAACCTCCAGTTTCATCCACATTGTGGCAAATGGTAAGATTTCATTCTTTTTCATCTCCAAACACTATTCCATTGTACATATATACAACTTCTATTATTTCTGAAATTCAGTATTCTTTAGCACCACAAACAATGAGTAACAGAAATATTGTTTTCGAAATGAATGTAGAGTATAATTCCTAGCATTTATAATACTAAATGACCCAGTTCCATCTAATTCCCTTAAATTTATGAATGAACTCAAATGATCCAGCTCTGAAGCCAGTTTCAAATATCATACCACTTCAGATGGAGAGTAAGGGCCTTGCAACAGTATAATCTCCATTCCTCCCTCCTTTCTTGTGTGTTACTGTCACCATACAGTTTACTTTTACATATGGTGTAAATCCAAAGTATATTGCTACTATTTTTTTGCTTTCAATATACAATTTTTAGATTAATTAAATAATAATAAATGTCTGTTATAATTACCTTTATTTTAGCCATTTCCAGAGATCTTCATTTCTTTGTTTATACTTGTTTCTGTCTGATATGTTGCCCTTGCCTAAGGAATTTAGTTTAAAATTTCTTGTAGCTATGCTGCTAATAATTTTGGCTTTGTCTAAATCCTATGTGTTTGCCTGTAAAATGCTTTGTTATCGCTCCACTTTGATAGATATTTTATTCCGTTATAGAATTCTCGGTCCACAGTTTTTGTTTTCTCTTTTCTCACTTTCAAGATGTCATTCCATTTGCTTCTGGCTTGCATAGTTTTTGATAAAAAGAGTCTTCTGTAATTCCTTTGTTCTTCTGTAAGTATTGTAGCAGTGCAGATAAAGATTTATGAGTCATTCAGGAAGACTCCTCTAGTACTAACTTGTGACACTTAACATGCCTGGGTCAATTTGAATCCATTCAAAGATAAATAAATAGAAAAGTTATGGCATTAAATGAAAGATTTGTGTAAATTTTGGGCAAGAAAGAGAGAAAGAAAGAAAGAAAGAAAGAAAGAAAGAAAGAAAGAAAGAAAAAGAAAGAAAGAAAATACATAAAGCACGCAAAAGAGAGATGAGGAAATGATATTTTCATTGCATACCCCAAGACAGAAAAGAAAATTGTGGGGGGATAACAACTTCTTTGAACTTTTCAGGAAATTAAAGGAAAGAGAGGGAGGGAGACAGAGAGATGGAAATGAAGTACACCATTGCTCTAAATACTATAGGTCTTTTGAAGCCAAGAAAAGAAATGTGAGTAAAGTAGCACCAGTATGTCACATGGCTTCTAAATGCTTTCACCTTGTGCCCCTCAAATTAGGGAACTATGGAGTAATTTGTCAACACTTCTCTATACAAACTCATTTAACATGCCAGAACTCTCTCAAAAAATAGAAGTATAGGCTGATTCCTATCATCTTTCCCACAAAGTCCTCCATATGTGACAGAATTTCCTTTATCTATATATTTGACATTATCAACTAGTTTTGAAACCAGTGAAGTGTCTACCCCATTTTTCGTTTCTCCTTGATCATTTCAATCAGATTCTGCAAGAGAAATTTGTAAGCCCTTGGCTGCTATATTTACTAGGAATGTGTGTAACTGATGAAAAGAGAAAGGAAGAAAGAAAGAAAGAAAGAAAGAAAGAAAGAAAGAAAGAAAGAAAGAAAGAAAGAAAGAAATGCTCGTGAGGATGCAGAGAAACTTGCTGGTGGGAAGGTAAAATGGTACAGCCACTCTGTAAAACACACAGGTTACCGTATAACAGTAATTTCACTTTTGGGCATTTATCCCAGATAAATGAAAACTTCTATTCACACAAAAACGTACCCATACATGTTCATACCAGCTTTATTCCTAAAACTACGCAGTAATAAGTAGGAATTATTGATACATACAGCAACCTGGATGAATCTTCAGGGAAATATACCGAGTTAAAAAAGTTAACCCCAAAAGATTACATACTACACATTTTCATTTATGTAACATTTTGAAATTAAAAAAAAAATTAGAGATAATGCAGTTTAATATAGTGCATGACCTTTATCATATTTTATCTAGAACTTTACTGTCTAATCTCACAATTTTTTATTCCTGATTAAATTATAAAATCTCTTTATATATTTCTCAATTATGGAATTGTGATAGAGTTGAATTACTCCATTAAAATCAGGGATTTGTCCCTACGATACTGAAGACTGTGATTTAAGACCTAATGAGTATCTCCAATTCAAGTGTGCTTTTATGTTGCTCAGTAGAATTCATGGATGCATCCGTGGTGGTCTTTCATGATCTTAAATAGATTTCACATCACTTCATGCAAATTTCCTTTTATTAGTTTCTCATTGATTTGTGTACATTTATTTGATAAAAACACACTATTTATTATGCATAAAATATGCTAGTTTTTTTTCCTCTCAATTCTCAGGATTACCGAGCCACCAAGGTTAACATGTGGGTTGCAGACACATTTATGGAAGATTAGATTTTTCTTGTTACGCTGTTAAATCATATTTGAAACATTATTTGCATGGTGGATTATTTTCTTTTATATTTGAAATTATGAAATCCCTTGATTATTTAATCGTTTGTTAATTCACATCCAGAGACGCCAAATTGACAAAAAAAAAAAAGACTTTGATTGTTATTTGGGTTGAATTTTTCTTTGGTCTCTTGGAAAAGACATTGAAGATCACTTCAAAGCTCTTTGGGAGTGTGAAGCACAGATTTAGATTCAGACACATCTGACTGGGTATCTCATTTCTGTCACTCATCAATTCTGAGACCTGGGTCAAGTGACAACTTTCACCAAGTCTCAGCTTCCTCATCTGTGAAGAGAAAAGCATCCATTTTATAATGTTGTCATACAGATTAAATAAACATGAAATAATTGGCACACTGCAGAATACAGAGTTAGAGATCAATAAATAAGACTGTGTAGGTGCATGTTTGTATATTGGTATAAATATATTAGTGACAGATATTTCATATGAGAAGATTTATAGTGATGATCTGGACTCTTGTTTTAGTTAAAGTCATACAAAAGATATAATAAATACACACACACACACACACACACACACACAAAGGATAAAATATATTAATGCTGATTTTGCTTCGGGAAGTTTTTACTGTGCACACAAGACCACCATGAAGTGCCATACAGATTGTGTACAACCCAGCTCTTGGAGTATCACTCACGCACACACAATAGTGCCCTTCATATTTGTGCAATGTATAATCAGCAGGGCCAAGATTAAGGTGATGTGAATGGTGCGATTAAACAGTAAATACTGTTCAATGTTGAATAAATTAAAAAAGTAATATTTTGGCATAATATTTTTCAAGATTCAAGTACACATGTTTTCCTTTTGCTTCAGACTGGCATGACTGCATTAGACCTGTTACTGATCCTGCCTTTATTTAATTTTTAAAGTTTTGTTCATGATTAATTTTTGCATTAATTTTATTTTTGAAATGATTTTTTTAAATATTACAGTAAAATATTATTAATCTTGATGACTGAGAGTTTGGGCAACCCCTTAACTTTTGCACCTAAGTCAAGTGCCACACTCACTTCATCCTGGTTCCAGCCATGACAGTTACCACAACTTTACCTGGTAGACCTACATACACATAATCCCAAACTTGCTTTTCCTCTAGTCGTTCCCATCTCAATAGATGGCACCACCATGAGGCCAGAATCCTCAGAGGTATCTTCAACTGATCCTTCTTCCTTTATACCTCATATGTATGGAATCCACATATAATGCACACGTGTGCAAGTCACATGTAAAAAAATCTAATTGGTTTCCCTTAAAAATATATTCTACATTCGCTCTTTATCACTTCTTCATTACCACCTTAAATCCAAACCTAAATTAACTGCTCTCCTTTCTTTCTCTCTTAAACCTTCACTCTCCTAATCAAGATGAACCAGAAGAATATTTATAAAATGTAACTCAGATCATGTCATTTTTTTTCATGATCTGGAGAGACATGATTTGTGGCTTACTATGTAATTAGGGTTCATTTTTCTCAAATTGGCTCTCAGAGTCTAGATTCTAAACAAACACGAAAATGTTTATATCTCAATCATCATGGCCCTCTGGTGATTTCCCATTCCAACAGAACAAAATTCAAATTCATTTCCATGCCCTAGATCATTACAGATCCTGACTCTAGTTTATCCTCTCTGATCACTGTTGGCCACCCTCACTCCAATTTAGCCACATTGGCTTACTTCTGCTCCACTACCCTGAATTATTCTCCATCAGATCAATGATCACTTTCTGGTGTTTTAATGTTAGTTGTCTCTTTATGTATTTATCGTTTGACTTCCACAATTGAAAAAAAAGAAAACATTATTTAAACTCATAAACTATGAGGATTGCAAGAATGTAATTGTCTCCAGACAGAACTTTGTCTTAGGCTCACTATGTTCTTGCTGCCTAAAACCCCACCAGACACATAGAAGGAGCTCAATAAATATTTTCTAAATATATGAATAAATATTAATGACAATAATAATTAAATAGAAATTAAGCAGATTATAATCAGTCTACTATTTTCCCCAAGACAATAGATAAAGGTGAAACCTTAAAACCCTAATCCAGAGGCACCTAATATCTATTGGTATAGACTTTAACTTGTTTCTGTCAGCTATAGCTAATCATTAATGAAATCTTCCAGCAAATTATGTAAACACTGCAATGTTTTTCTATTGGCTCTCCTATACAGAAGTTTCTTCTCTTCAATGAGCAATGGAGAAAAATAGATACTTATAAATTTTCACTGCTATTATCATTTAAATCAATTAAAAATGCTTAGAAAAGACGCTATCACAATTGCAAAATGTCATAATTGTAAAGCGCCAAGAAGCTTTTATAAATTTAACAAGCAGCTTTTTATAATTAGCTTGCAAATTCATCTACCATTTCTATGTCTTATTTTACAAATGAGGAGTTAGAAATATAAAATACATTTTCTCATGTACATTGTTCTTAGTCAAACTTATAACTCATCCACCAGAATGCATTAGTATAATACTAAGAAAAAATAATGGTTGCAGACAAATCTCTTAAGTAGAGCAAACAGAAGTATTGTTACGACAAAGAAAAACCATGTGCGGCAACTTATTCCCAAAGGTTTCAATATTACTTCACATGTGTTTACATTAAATTTTAGCAGAGGCAGAAGCACCACATATCCCATTTCACCTATATAGAGGATGGTTCTTCAAGTATTATTATAGATTCTTGAGGTTTTATTATGTATTCTGTCAAGAATCTCTAAGTCGAGAAACTAGTTTTATTTACTCATAGTTAAGTGTTCCATCATCTGGATGAGGCCTAAATACAAGAATTTATTTAGCTTAATTATAATCTTTATGAAATACCTGGTGTCATTTCAGTTTAGATATGCAATAAGACAGCCATGTCTTTAGACTCTGTACCCATTGGGATTAGAGATGAGATTGATTCACAATGTAATTACATTAAATAATTAAGCTAAAAGATAATTTTATAAGTTTTAAAAATCTTAGAACACTAAAAAAGATAAAAAAAATAATTTTCGGTTAACAACTTAAAGGACACTCAAAGTCAGTTACCGCATTTGGTCTAGGTTAGACTGGGAGGAAACTAGTAAAGGCAGACGACGTTTAAAGAGATAAAGCAAAATCAACAACAATAAACCCCTATAGTTCACAGCTGAACAGAATACTAGATTTCAATGACATAAGTTCATATAAATTAAGGGTCCTTCTGAAGGTATGTTTTTAGTATCTCATATGTAATTAGTTTCAGTTCCATAATAGTTTTACATTTATTTTGTTTTGTTTTATAGCTAGTCACCACTTTAGTTCAGAAATAATGCTACCAGTACTATGGTGTGCTCTCTTGATCAGTCTTGAAAAAGACTTTCATTTAAAATCATTTATACGTATATATGTACGTAACTGGACAAATTCTGAACGATCTAATATTATAGCATTTTTTTTTTAATTTTTTTTTCAATGTTTATTTATTTTGGGGACAGAGAGAGACAGAGCATGAACGGGGGAGGGGCAGAGAGAGAGGGAGACACAGAATCAGAAGCTGGCTCCAGGCTCTGAGCCATCAGCCCAGAGCCCGACGCGGGGCTCGAACTCACGGACCGCAAGATCGTGACCTGGCTGAAGTCGGACGCTCAACCGACTGCGCCACCCAGGCGCCCCTATTATAGCATTTTTAAGAGTTATTTCTGAATAGTTAGGCTACGGTTTATTTACTTTTTTACTTTTTACTTTATGCATATTGTTTGAAATTTTAACAGGACACACACGCATTGTATTTGTAAAATATAATGATTTCATATCCAAAGCAAATTGTTTTTGTATTATTATTTTATTTACATTTTGTTTATTTTTGAGAGAGAGAGAGAGAGAGAGAGAGACAAAGCACAAGTGGGGGAGGGGCGGAGAGAGAGGGAAACACAGAATCTGAAGCAGGCTCCAGGCTCTGAGCTGTCAGCACAGAGCCCGATGCGGGGCTTGAACTCCCAAACCATGAGATCATGACTTGAGCCACAGTCGGACAATGAACTGACTGAGCCACCCAGGCGCCCCTTACCCAAAGCAAATTCTAAAATGAGTCATAAAATCTACCCATAGTATTCATTTAACATTTAAGGCTTCTTACAAAGTTATCCTTTGAAATCTCATAAAATCATAATCATTTATATTTAAAGATAATGTTTTAAAAATATAACTTATTTGGGGGCACCTGGGTGGCGCAGTCGGTTAAGCGTCCGACTTCAGCCAGGTCACGATCTCGCAGTCCGTGAGTTCTAGCCCCGCGTCAGGCTCTGGGCTGATGGCTCAGAGCCTGGAGTCTGTTTCCGATTCTGTGTCTCCCTCTCTCTCTGCCCCTCCCCCGTTCATGCTCTGTCTCTCTCTGTCCCAAAAATAAATAAACGTTGAAAAAAAAATTTTTTTTAATTAAAAAATAAATAAATAAATAAATAAATAAAAATATAACTTATTTGTAGGAAATTTGAAAATGATAGGGCTACTTTGCTTTCTAGTAAAAATATTATGTGGGTCACAAACATCATTTTAATTTGCTAATAGTCATTTTAAAAGAACAAATAAACAAGTACACTTATTTTTTAATGCATTCTATTTAACTCAATATATCCCAAATATTATCATTTTAATATGTATCAATATAAAACTCTTTACAAGAGATTTTATACTCTATACAAAGTCTTCAAAATCTAGTGCATATTTCATACTTGAGTGACATCTTAGTTCAGACCATCCACATATCAACTGGTTAATAACCACATATGGCCAATGGCTACCCTGTTGAACAATAGAGAACTAAGAAGTAGAGAATTAAGCTTTTATGACAATTACTTGTACACTCCCTGCAGCGCAGGTTAAGTGTTATTTACATAAAAATTTAAGAGTATTTTTTTTAGTTTCAAAATTATCAGGTAGAAGTTTTCAAAATTACAATCTACTTTTAAAATAAAAAATAATCAGGCCATGGATGCAGTGTTTTAATTGGCATTTAACTTTAATATAAAGTAAAATTATTATTTAAAAGAATTATTATTAAGGAAGAGTTTCCGCCAAAGAATACTGGACTGGATAATTTGAAGGAATTTCCTATGGCAATAGGACCAGATACTAGATAAATTACAAGAAATATATTTGGTAGTTAAATGCTGAAAGTTATGAAGGACAATCTTCAAGGAAAGCAGAGAATAAATATGAAATCACAGCCATACTTAGGACAAAGTCCATACCAGTCATTGCTAAGAGACCCAACTAACCTTGGCACTACCTCAGTTTACAAAATGTAATCCTGGGACTTATTGTTAAGCCAAGACCCTGAAAGTACATCATTATGGTCCTGATTCAGTAATACCCCTTAGCTCCCAGCAAAAGCAAACATTATGTCTCTTTAGAAAAAAAAGAATCCTCCATTTAGGTTCTCAGGTTACCCATAGATAAAGCCTAACCAAACATGAACTCACAATGAAAAAATAAAGGGCCAAATAACAGACACCATGATTTCATGACAGCTACAAAGATAAATAATTAATTTGAGCCCCAGGGACTTCAGATGACGGAATTATTAAACATACAACATAAGAAAGATTAAGAAAAAAAGCAGATAGCTTTTAAATAAGAATAAGAAAACACCCCCCCCCCCATAAAAAAGGCATAAGTATTCAATGTAAATTTCAAACAGCAGAGAGAATTAATGGACTGAAAGACATACCTGAAGAAATGATCTTCTGTGTCGCACAGAGATAAGGAGAAACATTGTGGCTCAGGTCACTAGTTCTTTAGTGCTATGCCAGGATCTGATACATGGTAGAAACTTATTAAATATTTATTTAATCATTTACACAATAAAACTAATAGTGTTACATTCAATATATTTAGGTGATACATATTTAATATTTGAAAAATTCTCTTTCTCATAATAAACACTACATGTCATCATGAAAACATGTTCTCAGCCATCTGGATTTATCCCCATGATATCTAGTGACCGCATTCCTCGAAACATTTGATTAATGAAATATTTCCTTTACAATAGAATACTTTCTATGACGTAAACACCACTTCAAGATTTCTATAACTAAATAAAAGTGAATATAGTAATTTTGTATGAACAAAATCTCTGGAATGAAGCAACAAATACGTTCATGTACAAAAAAATTTAAAAAATACACATAGACTTTCACAGTAATAAGGGTAACATCCAGCTCTATCTTGCAAATACAACCAGATGGTAGAAAAGAAACATGTCACCATTTGAGATTTAGACCTCTGCCTTTAAAGCAAATGCCAGAGTCTGAATTCTACTTTGCTGGTAGATTTTGTTGCAGTTCATATTTAAGTAAAATTGGACACTTTCTCAACATTGACACATTAAGTACTGGAGAAAAGAAAATAGGAAATTTCCAAGTTCTAAGCACAATCTTTTGGGTAACAGTTTTACTTTTAAAAATATTGATAACAGAATCAGTCTCTTGCCTCCCTGTGTTTTTATGTGGTTTTTTTTATTTTTACTATTCAAATAGTGCATATTTGTAAGATGATAGTATCATTCCTCAGTACAGTGCTTATAGTAATATATAATTAACTACATATTTTTTAGATTCCTTAATGTTCAGATGGTTTACCAAAAGCCTTGATAGAGCTAGAATTAAACCCATTTGGGAGAACCTAGAAGGGGAGGGGATAAATACAAACAAAGAGCTCTGAAAAAAATCCAGCTCTGGAGTTCTGCCTCTGCTTTGAAGCAGGGTCAGTGAAATTGAAATCCTATGGTATGACCCGAAGCCCTATGCTCTGGTCTTGTGGTGAGTGTGACTGAGTGCATTCTGACACTGCACCTCCAGAAGTGTGAAAAGCCCGAGAAATGGAAGCCAGGGAATTTGCATACAGAGTGCAGATTCTATTGTTTGAGTGAAAGCTGCCCTTGCTTCACTTCCATCCTTTTAAGGATCAGTCCAGCCAACTGTTTGCATGCTCTCTATTATGTTGGTGTTGGCTAGGAAAGGGCTGTCACAGAGAGATTTTCTTTCAGCGTACCATCTGGGGAACCGTGGGTGTTCATTGGCTTGACAGACAAGCCTGCCTTCTCTTTCCAAGAAATAAGATATATACGACAGTAAACAAGGATACGTAGCCTGAACACCATCTCATGAAGTTGAGCTCTCAAGCGAGGGAGAAGGCAAAGCAAAATAGGACAGGAGAAGAGAACAAAGTCAGGGCCATGGCGTGTAAGGGTACAGTGCTACCTTTATTCTTTGTAGACCCATGAGGCCTCACTGGTTACTGCAAAAAACCTATGTAGACTCATTATTTTGTCACTGAAATCCACTTCTCCGACCTGTTGGGAGTGGGAAGATCTGTAGTTTTAAAAGACAGAAGTCAGCAATTTTGCAATATAGCGTGCTATGATTGCCTAAAATATTAGCTTGGGTCCATAGCACTGCTGGCACAGAATCAGAAAATAGGACCTCCAGTTAACTCAACTAGTTATAACACAGATTCCTATATATCAGGATAAATCTCATTCCTCAAAATGTAAACCACTCAACACAAGAAGGATGCTCATGTAGCAACCGTGAGGATCTTCCTCTATGCCATGTATGTGGAATTTATGTGATTCTTTTTCAGGCTGGAGTTCGATATGGTCTGACAAGAGGAAGGGCCAATTGTACAGCATAAATCAATCTGAGTAGGTCTAGGTATAATTAGTACTAATAATGAGTTTGATAGTACCACATTAGCTGTGAAGTCTTAAGCTGTTTTGTGTGTTCGCATTTGAGACCTTGTCTCCTATTCCTGCCATCCAACCAAACATGGTAGTTAACACAGAGTTTCACAGTTTATCAACAGATGACTATTCTTAGTGGAAAGGATTTTGTTAAAAAGAAAAAAGCAAAAACAAGAATTTGCATAACTTATTTTCATGTTTTCTACTTATAACATTGGAAGTCAAAAGAGAACTTAGAAATGTAGAATAATTAAATTCATCAACTATAAAATAATTAAAACATTAAAATCAAGGATTGGGGATGGGCACATTGACTCACAGAATGTGCAAGAGGTTTCTAGCGTTCTGCTAATGATCTCGTTATATGTGTGCTGGTTATCTGGTTTTCTCACTTTGTATTTAATGAATCTAGTTGTACACATTTTTGCACTATTCTGTTACATATACCTCAATTAAATTATTTGAAAAAATCAAACTCCACTCCATAAATATCCCTTTCTCTCCCCTAAAATCACTCTTGAGGATTTCCATTATGAACATTATCAAATAGGCTCAATATGTTCCCCTTTCTCTTTCGGGAAATCATACCAAAGAGCCAAGAAACAAAAACAGGCAACCAAAAATTCTAGCACAAACTCCCTTTTTAGCAACACTGTGAGATTGGCAGCTTGAATATTGTCAAAACTTAGATCTAAGGAAACACAAGCAAAAAGACATTAGAAGTTGAGGTGTTTGCCCTAAAGTGCAAAAGTAACATCCTTTTTTAAAAAAAGAACGTTAGTGAGATCTTGGCATAGAAGACTGATTTCTGGCTGAGAATGCACAGAATGACATGGAAAGAGGAGCAGTGGGAAGTCTTAACAGGACCCAAGAGGGACAAAATTCAAAAAGTGCCAGGAAATATAGACGCCCTAAATAGAAGGGGCTCAGTCTGTGATGCAGAACCAATGTCTCTCGTTCACACCAGCTAGCTTGAAATCTGGAGGGCCATGGTTTATCACTAGAATAAATTATCCTGGGCTGGTGTGTTTAAGAAGCAACTGAGGCAAGACTATACACAGATTCACTGGAACTGAAAATCCCTGGTTCAGGAAAGTCCATCTCACGTGATTATGATTAATAAAAATATCACCAGCAGAGCATTGATACAATGGTATATTAAAAAACCATAGTGGAAAATAAAAGCAATAAACAGATAAAGAATGCTTTCCAGAAAATAACATTGCCACAAATCAGAGAAAAACAGTTAACAAATATTCTATCATAAATTAAAAAATAATATAATGCAGCAATCACCTCTCTGATGGAAGAGCAGAGAGTATAAATGTGAGAAATCAGAGAAAAGATGATAAGACACAGTAGACTATAAAACATAAGCTGGCAGAATTCAGGAAAATAGAAGAAAACTATCACAGAAATAAAGATAAAATTGGAAAAAAGAAAAGGAGTATGGGCAACACAGAAAAGAGAGAAAGAATCACATCTCTATTCTATATTCTATATTCTATTCACACAGAATATAGAAATGAGAAAATAAAGCAAAACAAAATGGAAACAAGGAAATAATGAAAAAGAATTAGTATAAAATGGTATATAGAAGAGAAGCTATAGAAGAATAAGATAATAGAGAAGATAAGCTAAAGAGATACAACATACTTTTCCTTAAAGTTTCAGAAGAAGAAAGAGAAGGAGGAAGAAGAAAGAGAGAGAAGGAAAGACAGAAAATGAAAGAAAAAGAACAAAAGAAAGAGTGGAAGAAATAGTTTAAAGTACAATTCAAGAAGACTTGAATCTAAATGTGAGAATGCATCGTGTGCCATATCCTGTAAATTTTACACCTCCAAATCAGTACTGAGGCACAAACTTGTAAACATATAGGCCATTAAAAGTAGAGAACAAATCCTTTGGACAGGCAGGCACAGAGATCAAATATTTATGTGTGAGAATGAGGCTGCCCATAGTCTTAGCCATAGTGACATTCATTAAAGAAGACAGAGGAACAACACATCTACAAGATGCTCATGGGAAGGAGATATGAGATTTTTATCCAATCAAACCCTCATCCCAGTACAAAGACTGTTTTAAACATGCCATATCTGAGGAAATATTCCCACGAATCCTATGGAAGACCCTTCCAAAGAATGAACTTCAGCCAAATGAAGCATTACTGTAAACACTGTGGCAGAAGAATTGGTCTCATTTAATCTCAAAGAAAAATCTAACATTTTTTTTCTGTGATACTCACTTAAAAAATATTCAGGAATGTTAAAATAATTGTTTTTTAAGCAATAGGTAAATGTGTATCGACAAATGCAAATATACAAACAGAAAAATGTAGAACTTGCAATCTTAATATCAGGCAAAAAGGTATTTCATAAGGATAAAGGGAACAATTCTTATTGAAGATTTACAGTTCTGTATATTTATGTATCAAATATCAGTAGCAGAATTCATGAAACAGAAATTACAGGAGATGCCAGGAGACATAGAAACAAACTATCAGGAGAAAATGTTAATTCACTACTCTCAACCCATCACAGCTTGAGTAAACAAATAAATACTGAAGACACTTAACATATTTCATGAAGTGACTTTCTGTCATCTCTGTATCTATCCATTTATCTAAATATCCATCTATACATCTCACAAACTACTAAGAAAATAGATAACTCTCTCTACAGCAAAAATGGAACACGTAGATGACCTTTAGAGCATTTATAAAATTCCCTACATATTAGTCCATTAAGGTAATCGACTGGAACTTTAAAAAATATGCAAACATATGAAAATTCAATTCAAAACATATAGAGTTTGTGTAAGGCCATAGGTGATCTCCTGTCTTCTGGACACCCTTCTGCCTTCCTCTTCAACCTACCCAGGCCATTACCATTCTCTCTATTCCTGATGACATTAGGCATGTTCTGCCTTGGAGTTTGTGTCTTATTCTTTTCTTGGAATGTCCTACCCCAGGTAACCATGTGACTTGCTTCAACATTTCATTCTGATTTTTATCAAATACCATTTCAATGAAGTCTTTCTTGGCCCTTCTATCTAAAATTAGAAAATTTCAAATCATGCCTTGACATTTGTTACCCTCCTTTGTTATTTTTTCTTTAGAACTTCTTTTTATCTAGCATACTTAGATACCGACATACTTGTGTTATAAATATTGATTATTTTCTATATCCCCCACATGAACTTCCTAGAAGTCAGGGGATTGCTATTGAATCCATTCACTTTTGCATCCCTACTTACTAGAATAGGGATTAGATGCTTAATGAGTATTTCTGAAATAGATTTCTAAAAGAACAACCACTTGGAAGAAATCATCAACTAAAGATCACATTTAATATATCAAGAAAAAAGATAAAAATCTAGTAATAAACAAAATAAGCAATGGCAAGATCTAAATTACATAAAAACACAGATAATAAAACTTGCAATGCTTACTGAAGAACACAAAGGAAGATTTGAACTATGTTAGTTCTCTGAAGTCAAAATGATACACTTCATCCATTTCACAATAAAAAATACTAATAGTTTCTTTTTTAAGACAATATCATTCTAAAGTTTATATAGAAAAAAGTAACAAGAGACCATATCCAGGTATAATATGAAAAAGAAGAGTAATAAATACTGATATCATTACTAGATTACTATAGCATTACAAAGCATCAGTTATTTAAAGGGAAAGTCTGTACAAACTTTGTTTGCCATTTAATACTGCTTATGAATTAGCAAATACTTTGAATTTTTCTTTGTGACTTTTTGTACTTGATTTGAGAAGATTTTATTCCAAATTTATTAGTTTTCTTCTAACATTTTGAGATTTCCTTTTTTACATTGGGTGATTTATTTCCCCTGGAATTTATTTTAGCGTGAAGTACAAAAATAAGATATACGATTTTTTTTCTCCAAAGTCTTCCCAATTTCCCTGATACCATTTATCAGTTTACATATTGACTTATGTACTTTCTTTGCACATAATACGTATTATGTATAATTACAAACAAAGCTATATGTATAATACCTATCATCTATCTATCTATCTATCTACCTATCTATCTATATCGTCTTTCATTTTAGGGCCTACACATATTTCATTAAATTTATCCTTAGGTGTTTTATGTACTGTAAGCTTGCAGAGTCTTTGTTTCAAATAGATCTTATTTATTTTGGCAACAGGATTTTAAGATATTTTGGCTTGCATCAAAAGTATCAATGCTGATCTAATTCATTTTTTTATCATAACAGATCACAACTGTTACTCTTCAAATTTCTGTTTTATACTTTATTTTAATGACCGAGACATTTCAAAAAACAATTAAATAATGATGATGTGAATTTTCCTCTGCTGTCCCTAAATTCAAAGGAAATTTTGATGTTTTTGTGGAGTTTGAAAGATATTTTATATCAAATGAAAGTATTATAATCCTGTTTACAATTTGATCACTATTTTTAAGATTATGATTGGGGTTTAAAATTTCTCGTTAGCTTTTCTATGATCTATTCATATGGCATGTGGTTTGTTTAATAGGCTAACTGGTATTGACTGGTAATAGTATTACAGTTTATGATTCCTAAATCATCTTTGCATTCTTATGTAAACCTAGCTGAATATGATCATTTTTAAATAAGACATTAATTTTAATTAAATATCCAAATAAATATGTGTATACTTTAATATTTATTTAATCATTCAATAATAATTTATTAACACTTATTTGGGATTTCACATATATATCCATTAGTAAAATGGCTCTATAAAATGTTATTGAGTGATCTTGGTATAAAGATGTTTCTAGTTTCATATTATAATTAGAGAATCTTTAAATTCTGTTGTATTTTGTTTTGTATATGAGGGGGGGAGGGAAAGAGAATGCATGCAGAGAAAGGGCAGAGGAAGAAAGAATTTCAGGCAGGCTCCATGCTCAGCACAGAGGCTGATGCAGGGCTTGATCGCACAACTCTAGTATCATGACCTGAGCTGAAATCAAGAATCAGATGCTCAACCAACTGAGCCACCTAGGTGCCCCAAGAATCTTTAAATTCTAAGTGTAATACACAGTGGTCCATACATTTAGAACTTGAGAACAAACTTTCACATAAAATTACCACATCTCCTAGTGAAGACTATTCAATATCAAATACCCATGTCTTAAACATTTTATTTTAGTATAATATTGCTAATTTAATATGTTATGAAAAAAGTAAAATAAATAAAAAATAAAGTGTTATGGCTACTATTTTTGTGATATTTTATCCCATGTTTATCTAACGAAGCCTGCAACAATCTTTTAGAGTTCTACCCAAATCCTTAAATATACATAAGACTTCTGGGAAGTCACTTTATCTTTTAATAAATACAGTTAACACATGACTTTCCCTGATAAAGAATACCTAAAACTATGAAAAGAATACAGAAAAACAAATAATATTTCAAAATTAGATTTTGGACCTCAGGCCAAATGATGATAAATTGAAATAAAGTTGAGGGTATATTACACATTTTTCTTAATTAAAAATATGTATATATAAAGATGCAATGAAAATTTTAACTCTTCACCTTACCTTTTATACTGTTAAAGATCTCTATTTAGCTGTTTATTTACACACATCTGATTTATGTTGGGTGATAAATGGCTATGGTGAATGAAGGTGTGATAGATTATCTAGAATAGAAGAAACCTCAGTTGGTAGCCTAAACATGCATTTATAGTTATTGTTCTGGGAAAGTTGCCAAAGGGGGCATTTTGTGTAGTAAGTCTGGGGAAAGTGATTTTTTGTGTGTATAAGTGGGCAAAATATGGGACTTTCTAAAATAATAAAGGGCATAAAGGTAGAATTTTTATTTCACTGTTTCAGGAAACATATAAAGGGAGATATTCTCCCTTTAGTAGAATATCTTTATGCTCTAAATAAAACTTAAGTTTCTCATACCAACGGGACCACTGAATAAATATAATTATTTGCCTTTTATTTTGTTTGGTTTTCACCTATAAGGTGTGAACAGTTTCAGGATAAAATAAAAGAATTTATTTCACCTCTGAAATCACTTGACTTTTTATTTGAAATAATTTATAAAATGTTAGTGCGTGCATTTTCTATTTCTGGAAACCATCAGTTTGTTCTTTGTGTTTATGGGTCTGTTTCTGTTTTCTGTTAGTTTTGTTTTTTTAGGTTCTACATATAAGAGAAATCATATGGTATTTTTCTTTCTCTGTCTGACTTATTTCACTTATCATAATACCCTCTAGGTCCATCCATGTTGTCACAAATGGAAAGATCTCATTCTTTTTTTATGGCTGAGTAATGTTCCACTGTATGTGTGTGCATGTGTGTGTGTGTTTATATGTCTATGTGTATATATACAAAAAAATGAAATATAAATATAATATACATGAAATATGTAGAATAGTATATTACTTTATCGTATTTTTCTATTCACCTATCTACAGATACTTGGGTTGCTCCCATGTCTTGGCTATTATAAATAATGCTGCAATAAATATAGAGGTGCATGTATCTTTTTTGAATTAATGTTTTCATTTTCTTTGGGTAAATACCTGATTGTGGAATTGCTGTATAATATGGTAATTCTATTTGTAATTTTTTGAGGAACCTCCATATTGTTTGCCACAGTGATTTCACCAATTTGCATTCCCATCAATAGGACATGAGGGTTCCTTTTTTCCATATCCTTGAAACACTTGTTTTTTCTTGTCTTTTTGATACTAGCTATTCTGACAGATAATAAGGTAATTTCTTATTGTGGTTTTGGTTTGCGTTTCCCTATGATAAATGACGTTGAGCATCTTTTCATATGTCTTCTTTGGAAAAATATGTACTCATGTCCTCTACCCATTTTTTAATAGAATAATTGGGTTTTTATTTGTTTTTCTTATTGAGTTTTATGAGTTACTTGTATATAGTAGATACTAACCCTTTATCAGATATATCGTTTGTAAATATCCTCTCCGAATCAGTAGGTTGCCTTTTTATTTTGCTTATTATGATCTCCTTCACTATGTAAAAGCTTTTTATTTTCATGTAGTTTTAATAGTTTATTGGTGTTTTTGTTTCCTTTACCTGAGGAAACATATCAAGAGAAATGTTGCTGAGGCTGATATCTCAATGTCCAAGAGATTACTGCCTGTGTTTTCTTTTAGGAGTTTTATGGTTTCAGTTCTCATGTTTAGATATTTAATCCATTTTCAGTTTATTATTGTGTATAGTGTGATAAGGTGGTCCAATTTCACTATTTTACATGTAGTTATAGACTCTACCTCTTGATAGAAAGAAAGCCAAGTTACATGGCAGAGAGTATGAATACAGAGGTAGGAAGAATTATTATGGATCTTTGCAAAAACCCTACCACTATAGTTAGTATTATGGAACCACTAATGATAAAGTTCTAAAAACTAGGTGAAGTTTTAATTATAAAATAAAATATGTAATAAAGAGATAATGAGTATATTTATCATGCCACTTAATCAATTAAATAAGCTTCAAAATAAATAAATTTGATGAATCATTTTCCCTTGAATTTAGAATGTCAACTGGATCCTTTTCAAACACTTTCCATTTGTGTGTGTGTATGTAGGTGTGGAGGTGGGGGGCGGTTTGTGATTTGGTTTAAAACCTGCCACAAAGTGAAACAACATGAGTGAGAGGGAAAGCAATTTGTCTTCATGAGGTTAATTTCAGCAAGTGTTTTTATTAATTTACCTTATAGTAATAAGTAAGTAGATTGGCCAAATAGTTTTATAGGCAATTGTTTTCCTTACTGACACCATTTCACTTCAATGTAGAATTGTGCAAAAGTTAGGCATGCTTTGGGGCACCTGGATGGCTCAGTGGGTTGAGCATCTGATTCTTGGTTTTGGCTTCGGTCATGGGTTCCAGTCCCACGTCAGGCTCTGCACTGGTAACATGAAGCCTGCTTGGGATTCTCTCTCTCCCTCTGTCTCTAACCCTCCCTGACTCATGCTGTCTTTGTCTCTCTCAAAATAAGTAAGTAAACCTAAAAACAGTCGGGTGTACTTCTCTTTAACAATTATGTCATGCATTGGATCCAATGCCACCTGAGTGAAAAACACCATCTTACGATAAGTTAAAATGTATTGTGTGTCAACTGTACTTCAATTTTTAAAAAGTTTAAATGTTAGATGAAGATACCTAAGTGGTTAGTCCATCCTGACCAATTGAAATTATTTAAATATATGCAAATAGTAGCAGAATTGTCTTTTACAAAAAGAACTGGGAATAAGCATGGCTCCTGGAAGTGAGTCACCTCTTGCACAGCACCTGAGACTCTGGATTTAATAGTATTGTGACTATTTGGTGACAATAATCATAAATGTTAAGCTAGTCTTTATACAGCTTTTCCCCCCTCATATGGAATGTATAATCTACTTTTTTATCCTCTGATCCCATCACTTTATGGATGAAGAAACTGATACTCATTAAAGTTAAAAGTGAACTATCAAAGGCATTTAAGAGTTGGTGATAGAAGGGGCCTGAAAACCCAGATCCTCTAACTACCAAAGCAATGTTGTGTTTGTTCAGTTATTCAAAATGTTCTTTGGATGCGTTAGTACTTACCTGACTGTCCAAGTCTTCCCTCTTCTTCTAGGCACTTAGCCAATTCCACTCTTTTTTCTTCCATTTTTGTTTGGTAGGTATAGACTAAACATTGAGGGTATCAATAAAAAATGTAAAGAACTCTCTTCCTTGGTTACATTTTAATGATATTATACAAATTAGTATAAGCATAATTAGCCCCTGTATTAAACATTGTTTTATTAAAATTAAATGCTTAATTCAAGTATATTAACTTCTGCAACATCATTAAAATCAAAATATCAGGAAAGAGAATCCTCAAACTGTCATTGATACAATGTATGGTATATTAAACATTGGTTTATTAAAATAAAATGATTTTTTTTCAATCCAAATAGCCAATTTCATTATCTTCCTTATTAATAATTTATATTCAATTGTATTTATTTATTATTGAAGCATAGTTTACATACAATGTTATATTAGTTTCAGGTATATAACATAGTGATTTGACATTTCTATGCATTACTCAGTGCTCAGTATGATAAGTATAGTCACCATCTGCCACCATACATCATTATTACAATTGTTGACTATATCCTCTATGCTGTACATTTCATCTCCAGGGCTTATTTTATAACTGGAAGTTTCTTCCTCTTAGTTCCCTTCACCAGTTTTGCCCATCCTCAACCTCTCTCCCTCTGGCAACCATCAGTTTATTCTGTTGTTTTGTTTGTTTGGGGGGTTTGTTTTTATTTTAGATTACACTTAAGTGAAATCATATGGTATTTGTCTTTCTCTGCCTGACTTATTTCACTAAGCACAATACCATCTAAGTCCATTAAAGTTGTCACAAATGGTAAGACTTACTCTTTTTTCATGGCTTAGTAGTATTCCAATGGATGTATATACCACATATTTATCCAGTTACTTATTAATGAACACCTGGGTTGTTTCCATAGCTTGGTAATTGTAAACAATACTTCAATAAACATAGGGTGCATATATCTTTCTGAATAAATGTTTTCAGCATTTGGGAAGCTGAGGTATGAAAATAGTATTTAAGACATCAAGGAAAATAATTTTCACATAAAGCGCATTAAGCAAACAACTCATTTGTAAGTTTTCCCATTTATATTTTGCACAAATATTTAGTAGTTATTATAAGAAGAGTCTTTTTTTCATAAGGTTTATACATATTATTTTATAGCAATGCTGGCAATTTGACATGATTTCACCTAATATACTTGTTGATTGTATATTATTCTTTTTTTAATTTTTTTTCTTTAACATTTATTTATTATTGAGAGACAGAGAGACACAGAGCATGAGCAGGGTGAGTAGAGAAAGGAGGAGACACAGAATCTGAAGTAGGCTCTAGGCTCTGAGCTGTCAGCACAGAGCCTGATGCAGGGCTCCAACTCACAAACTGTGAGATCATGACCTGAGCCAAAGTCGGTCATTTAACCAACTGAGCCACCCAGGCGCCCCAGTATATTATTCTTTATTATTTAAATAAGCTATTTTCTATATGTGTGTATTTCTAATTAACAAATTTTCTTCAATATGTATAAACCATTAATTCAACAAATATAAAATGAAATAAAGCTTTTAAAATGGCAGGATGCCTGGGTGGCTCAGTCAGTTAAGCATTTGACTCTTGATTTTGGCTCAGGTCATGAACTCACAATTCATGAGATGGAGCCTCGTGTTGGGCTCTTTGATGACAACACAGAGTCTGCTTTGGATTCTCTCTCCCTCTCTCTCTGTTCTCCCCCCATTTGCGTGCTCTCTCTCTCAAAATAAATAAATAAACTTAAAAAAATATTTTAAAATGGCAGAACACTACACAATTGTGCTTTTAACAAAATCATGTAATTTTCAAGTGATAAGAAAATTTATTCTTAAAAATAATAGATAATACCTGTTCTGGATCATACAACTTTGCCTTTTTTTCTAAGTAAAATAAGAGAAAAAGAACCATAAAAAGAATTTGAGTAAAAAAAAAAAAGACTGAAACACAAAGGAGAAGTTGTGAGTAGAAAAGAAAAGGAAAAATGTACTTTTGCCAAAAGGTTCATAAGTACTATTGGACATATTTATGCCAGAATATTACATAGATTATCTGAGATTAAATTAGAATCAGGAAACAATGTAATATTACATTTCCTGTGTTCACAAATATATGCCAATTAAAAGACTGACTATGAAGACATTCTTTTTTCAACAATAGTTAAACCAAAACTACCTCTGAAATTGCCAAAGAATATTTGAAAGCACAAGAAAAACAATAAATTTCTATTTAAATTTAATATTTTATCTTAACATTGGGAGGCTATTTTCCACTCAAAAAACCCCATTTGTTCAATGCAGCAATGAAATATGAGGATCAAAGTTATTACAATGTTTTGAGGAGATTTTAAAGCCCCTAAATTCAGTCTGAGAGTCTATATATATATCCAGGGGTGTTGTGGTTCCATCTTCTATTATATTTTTGTTTCCTTGGAGTTTCCATACTTACATTTGGTAGTGACTTGGGGCAGTTAACCCCAGTTGTTTGCTTATTTTTAGCAATGATAAAGATATGATTTGTAGATATACCATTGTTCCTTGTCTGGTCATTATTACCAAATACACTATTCTTTCCTTTTCGAAGGAATTGTGACTCTTTCTAGTTTTTCCAGTCATTAATTTAGAGAGCCCTCAAAATTGAGAGAGCACTCAATAAGTGTTCACAACCCTGTGGGTTAGATGGTGATCTTCTTAGATGGAAATTCAGAGAAATGTAGAGGACAAGGCAGCATGACCAGGTAGAGAGACCTTCTCTGAGCTACCACGTTAAATGGGCTCCCAGCTGTTACTTTGTAACTTGATGAACAAGAGGTCAAAGGTCTTAACTTCCTTGACCTACTATTGCTTATGTTGCAGTGACTCTTCACTCAACCTTCAGGAGCTTCTTAACTTCCTATTCAATAAATCTTAGGTACTCTTAATACCTTATTATTAGTGTTATTATTATTTTTAACCAAGCAGTGTGTTGGGTCCTGGGGATACAATGGTAAATAAAAAGACATAGTTGCTGCCATCATGGAAGAGAAAAATAAATTATTTATCCATAATTTGTCATAAATTAGTTCAAATTTATACATCTTCTGTCCATTTTTAGCTACCACATCCTGGTTAGTGTGCTTAATTTCATCATAAAGGGATAGTTTTGCTCAGATTGTCAATTGGTCTTTTCATGTTGAGACCATAGTCATGTAAATTAGACTTCCCCATTCTCCCTTCTAGGTAACATTAGTTTAGTAGCATATGTTAAGCAACACTATATATTAATTTATGTTAGGTTTTTAAAATCTTCACGATAGTCCTATGAAGCAAGTGTTCTTATGCCTGCTTACAGATGAGGAAACTGAGGCATTAAGTGGTACACCCACTGGCCCAAGACCAAAGAACAGGCATTCTGAACACAGGCCACGTACATATAGGAGAAAAGAAAGTAATCCAATAGCTTTTCACCATCATACACAGGTAGTACAGTCAGTTGAATTGATTCAGAAAATATGAGATGGACTTATAATTATTTTATTGTTTATATGAGTTAAAATTTGGGAATAACCCAATTCCTCAAAAAAAGGATAGAGAAAATATAGTCTAAATATAAAATGAAATAAAATATAGCTATTAAAAATAATTAAGTAGACATATGCTTAATAATACAGAAAGAACCCACATGACGTACAGTGGAGAGAAGAAAAAACAGATTACACAACAGCAAGTAAAGTGTTATCACATTTGTGTAAAATTGCATATACATGTTTAGATGCAGAGAGAAATCTCGGAAAATGTGTTTACTAAGAATGCTTACTTGGAGATCTTGAGATTTCATCTAAGCTTCACATTTTTATTTGTACCTTCGTATAATATGTGAGCTTCTTTTTACTGTAATAATACATCAGTTCTATAAAATCAAAGCTATATAATAAATAACACAGAAAATTAAAACTCTTTAATAAGTAACACAGAAAAGTATAATAGAAAGTAGACTCAGCAGGTGAGTATCTGGGTCTTGGCCTGGCTTTGCATCTAGGTATTGGTGTGACCTTGGGTAAGTCTCTTGAATTATTTTTTTTAGTTTATTTATGTATTTATTCATTTATTTATTTAGAGAGGAAGGGGCAGATAGAGCAGGAGAAAGAGAATCCCAAGCAGAATCCATGCTGTCAGAGCGGAGCCTGATGTGGGAATCAATCCCACAAACCATGAGATCATGACCTGAGCTGAAATCAAGAATTAGACACTTAACCAACTGACCCACCCAGGTGCCCCTTGAATTATTTCTATGTCAGTTTTATCAAGGAAGCTTTAAAAATAAGCTTAATAGTCTTATTTTCTAGTGACTGTGATTCATTCATTCAGAAGGGGCTCGGTTACCTGTGTTCAGCATGGGGCTGGATTAACCTAGAAAACTGGGTGAAGAACCAAAGATGTGTTTCCTAAACAACTTCCACTCTCTTCTCTTTTCTTTTTTCTTCTGTCTAAATGGCTATGTTGACAGTGAACTTTGGGTATATAGACAAATAGAATTCAACCACTGTGGCCATTGTGGTCACATCTGGTGCCCTTGTGAAGGATGGGACCAGGAAGATCTGCATAGTCAGACCTGGCCTATCCACACACACACGAGCAACTTTGGCCAGAAATTTTTATGGTTGTTTGGATAGTAAAAT
Source organism: Prionailurus bengalensis (assembly GCF_016509475.1). Taxonomy (NCBI): domain Eukaryota; kingdom Metazoa; phylum Chordata; class Mammalia; order Carnivora; family Felidae; genus Prionailurus; species Prionailurus bengalensis. The sequence continues at coordinate 101,712,102 of NC_057349.1, read as the reverse complement.
GGCTACATGAGAAGAGGTTTCAGTGAGTTGGATAAAGGAAGTTCTTAGCGCCCAGAGATATGTCAGAAGAAGCTATTAGAGAATTATAACCAAATGTAATTTCTTTGAATGTTCTATGGGATGCAGAATAATTGTTAGACTGTGCCATCAAATCTTAAAAAAACAAAAGCTCCAATCTTAGTATCATCCATTCATCAATTTATTTCGTCATCAAACATTTATGAAACACTTACTTGTTGTCAGACATTGTGCTAATTGCAAAAATTAATAGGTTCTAGACCTCAGAGTTGGTGGTAAAATAAGGAATATACAGATACTGCAATTCAACGTAATACGTACAAAGATGATAGACCAAGAATACTATAGTAACCCACAACTGGGAGGACCTCCACACTTTAAAATCCTCATAAGAGCAGAAAATAAGGTCCTTTGTCTTACCAAAGATTAAACAATCTTCCAAAGTGTGAGGAAGGTTTACAGGATAGAAGCTTTTCCTGTGCATTTCTGTTTATGAGAGAAGTTTTATAATCTATAATTAGATTCCATTCGGTTGCAAAAGGTCTAACTCATTACTCACTTTCTCAAAATCCCAGGCAATTCCCTAAATCCTGGGATTCCCTGAATCCCAGGTAAAGACGCACAGTTGAAATCCTCAGTTCTCTACAAATATAAACACTCAGTGGGCCCCGTAAGAAAAATTCCCTCTGGCCACTGTGGTTTAGCAGTGTATGTTCCCACCTGTATTAGTTTCCTAGGCCTGCCATAGCAAATTACCACAAACTAGGTGGCTTGAAACAACAGAAATTTATTCTTCACAGTTCTGGAGACCAGATGTCTGAAATCAAGGAGTTGGCAAGACCACACTCCCTCCAAGGTCTATAGGGGAAGTTCCATTCCCCTATTCCAAACATTTTTGTAGAAGCCAGAGTTTAGTTAATACTTTTAAGCACATCCTTGTAGGGCTCTAAAATAATCTTAACACACAACCATTCTTCACTATTTATAATTAACACCTTTCTAATCCACTGACAAACACCAGTAAGTACAATCCGAACTTGATAGTAATTAGAATGTTAAAAATGTATGTATTGACTGAGAAATGTTATACATTATTTCTCATTGCACTCTCTGAAAAGTAATTAAGATTTAGCAGCATCTCATAATATTAGGCTATGTGCTGTCACATATAGACTTCAAATTTTCTCAAGCATTTCTAGGAGCAAGAAGATAAAATCACATCAAGGAGTTATTCTGTTATGGCATTAGCAATTAAAATCATAGCTGAATCTAGTTTGACTAGTGTTTAAGTCACCCAGTGGGTAATGGCAATGGACTGTAGAGTCCCTAATATTTTTAGGACATATTCTTGGCGTGTATAACCATCCTAATTTGCTAATATAAGCCTGTTATGCTTCCTTTAACGTTTCTAAAATAGATAATGCTTTGATCTACTGGAAACCCAATTAAATTAGATTTATTATTATTATTATTGTTGTTATTATTATTATTTGTAATTGAGAGGCTACCTATCTCCAAGGAGATTCCAAAAAGATTTATTGTACTGAAACATACTTACAATAGGACCTTAGAGATATAAGAGACCTGGGATATACTATTATTATAGAGGAGCTATATCCTTAGTTTTAAGCTTCTTGGGAAAAGGACACCTGTCAGTTTATAATAATGATGTGTGGTAACTGCTACTTTTTGTCAGCCTTTCTTCTCTTTGAAGACCCTGTCCTTTGGCCACATATGACCTAGCTTCGGCTCATCAAACCTATCTCACATACACATTGGCAGCTGACACATTAGTATCAAAATTGTAACTAAATTGATTACTCATATTTCTGCTCCCCTGGATCATGGACTCCTCATTGGATGTTAAAAGAATATAAAATAGTATTCTGGTCATTTCTTAGAATGCTTGGTTATGAGAAAAATGCATCTTATCCACCATGAATTCTTTTTGCACAAAAATAAAATTATTTCCTGAGTGATTAAAGAACATGTGTTTGCATGGTTAGTTGCATGGTTAGTGCATAAGTTAGTTCCTATTTTTAAAATATTCTGTGTCAAGGCCATCAGATACCAATTATTCATTAGTAAAATTAAGTCATTTTACTTTAAAAAAATGAGGATATCATGTTACTTAGATTTTCATATATACTATATATATATATCACTATATCTCACCAGGACATGGAAGAGACATTTTTGCAGTTTATATTTGATCAGAAAAATCAAGATTTCTGCCCCCTCTGTTAGAAAATAATCACATTAATAAGAGGTTACAATTATGTCTCAAATGGGCACTATATGGACATTTAAATTATTACGTCTATTTAGTTTGGGTGCTTAACAAAGTGCTCTATCTTAAGTAAGCTCTTTTACTAAACTATGTAGTCAATAAGCAATGTTATTTGTATGGTGAATTTTCCATTTAGGTAAAGTATTTTGGTTATTTGTATTTCAGTTTGGACTTGGTATAGATTTGATTGCATGCTATTTTTTATGGCCATGTTATCATACCTTGATACAATAATCTTGTTTGGAATCAGTTAGAACTGATTTTTATCTAACACAGGTTCTATCTAAGACATAAATTAGTTATTAGTTTCAAGTTGTCTAATCAAAATGACAACAGCCCCTAAAGCTCCCCTTGAAAGTTTCTGACAAATACAGTGGAATTTATGTTGTAATACAAAAGACTTGGAAAAAATATATTCATGACAGTTTCTTACTCAATGTATGATCATTATAATGTTGGTCTCCGTTCTTTTGGCTAAAAATGTTTTCAAGGTAACTAAAGTTCAATATGTTTTCAGCAAATCTTTTTTTACCTAGTGATTGCTGAATCCCTTCTGACAAAAATTAAATCTTTGACTAAAAGACCTAAGTTTTTACTTCTTTCCCTCTCCTTTTCCTTTTCCTTTTCCTTTCCCTTTCTCTCTCTCTCTCTCTCTCTCTCTCTCTCTCTCTCTGTCTCTCTTTGTATAACTACTGATATCTCTAGACTATAATAATAAATAAGAAGCTGGGAATGATTTAAGCATAAAATTTCACCTTAAGGATCTGAAAACAAGGCAAGGAAATTAAGAGTTTGCATAAATTACAGGCAATAACAAGTGGGAATAATGGGGTGTGAGTAGAGGAATAATGGGAGATACCCATTAAGCAACCCCAAAACAAGAAAATTAAGAAAAACTATAATGTCAGCCTCTTTCAGATCAATTTAAGAATGGGAATTGGGCCCATATTTGAGAGGGAAGAATAGTACTATAATTTCTTTTGAAAGCAATGGCAATGGGCCATTTATCTTGTTGGTTTTACCATCCCAGTGCCAGCATGGACAATTAATAAAACACTCTTGTTATGGAACTGGCAACTTCATCTTGCTAACTATTAACAAAGTGTCACTAACAACTATGTGCACACACTTGATACATACTCTAAGCTTAAATGAAGTGAAAACACAATCAATAAAGAAATTCAATATAAATAAACCAGTCAGCAAAGGAGACCAATATCTGCTTTTTCTTGGGGTTAACATGTAGAGTAGAAGCACAAATCAACCTGAATAATTTCATGATAAGCTCATGTTTACAATGAAATATCCAGGTGATATCTGAGTATTTAAGTGAGTCAGCAGGATAGATTATTTATAGGATTCCAAACAACTGGATATTTGGAAGTCCATATACATTAGTCCTCATAAACACCCAGGTAAAATAATCATAGATAAATGTGTTTCCTTTTTCAATAACAACAAAATATATAGTGCATAATGCCTTGCCCCAATGACATTTCTAAGTTAGAACCAGGATTCAATGTTCTATTTCTGTAAGTATTTTGTAGAGCAAATGACTGTGAATACATTAAAGTCTTTAAATTACAAAGGAATTTTTCAGTATTTTAGCCTCTCTGTGGTTTTATCTCAATTTATTTTTATTCCCTAAAATAGTTTTTACCAGTAGTAGCATTATTATTATAAACAATGTATTTTGTAATAAAATTCAGATAATTAAATGATTTAATGTATTATTTGATGCAAATTTTCTTTTTCTTTTTTTTAAGAGTATTGTAATTTCTGAAAATTCTTATTTCTCAAAATACAATGTTAGTCACAACTGGGTCAACTTAATGTCTTTCAAAATCAGGATCCTATCCAAGAACAATAAATCACTCTCATTATTTTAATCACACTACATAAACATTAGAGAAATGTTGAAAATTCAACTGCTGTCTTTCAGAGTTCTTTCAGTTACCAAAAATAAATAAATACACAGAAGGGAGTCTAAACAATATGACTGGAAAATCCTGATAAAGACACATTTATTTTCATTATCTTAGAGTTTTAATATAGCATGATGTTTCACTGAAAACTAAATTTGGTGAGTGTGTTGAATTATAGTAAAAATCTATTTTCTATATTGTTTTGTTTTAGAAAGTAAAAACTTCAAATGTGAACTTTACAAATAATATCTTTTGTTGCTTTTTCTTCTAATGGAAAATTGAGATACACTACCCTGTAATCTATGTAATTTTTATAATGCTGGAAAAGATGTGAATCCCTAGTATGAAAATGAGAATACAAAATTTTGAAGATTTTAGTTTATTACCATAACAGATTAGACTACTCTTGGGAGATTTTGTTATGTCAGGAGGGTGATAAACATGCACATACCCGATATACAGAAAATAATAGAGAGATAACAATTAACCACTGAGGCATAGCCCCATAATTTAATGATTTGGTGAACTATGTATGCATTAAGATAGCTTAGATAGTACAGATAGTATGGTCCATCCAAGTGGTGTGCCTTACTTATGTACCCACATGGCCTTATCATTTCAAAGGAAATCTTTAAAACAAAAGTTATTCAAAAATCTGTTGTTCATGTCAAGGGCTTGAAGATAAACTGCCCTATTTTCCAAAACTAGCCGCTCTCCCTACTTTAGTCATTTTAATATCACGCATATGAAACAGCCTAAGTACAATAAGTCCGAGAAAGACAAATATCATATGATTTCACTTATATGTGTATTGTAAACAACAACACAAATAAACAAATAAAACCACAGAAATAGACTCATAAATAGCGAGCAAGATGGTGATCGCCAGAGGGGAAGGGGATGGAGTTGGAAGTGAGTGAAATATATGAAGGGGATTAAAAGGAACAAACTTCCAGTTATAAAATAAATAAGTCACGGAGATGAAAAATACAGCATAAGGAATATAGTTAATGATATTGTAATAACACTGTATGGTGACAGATGGTGAGCACTGAGTAATGTATAAAATTGTCGAAGCGCTACGGTATACACCTGAAACTAATATAACATCATATGTCAAGCACACTTCAATTGAAAAAAAAAAAAAAAAACCTAATGAGACTTTTCACAAAAGTAACACTCTTGATAATGCACAATGATAGTAAATCTTCAGAATGGCGAAGGGTGTTTTTCTTGGCTTCACTACATTATTTTGATGACTATTTTATGCACTGTTTATTTTAACCAGAGGTTTTTAATTGTTATTGGAGTTGTTGGAGTCATGAAAACATCTCTGATGATTTAAGAAGGTAAATTCCTATATACCATTTGACTAACAGTAGTTCTTTTAGCAATTGTGTGATGAAACAAAGGACATTTCCTCTACATACAAAAGCTGTGTTTTAATCCACACATTGTTGCTGACTTCCAAGAAATTAGGTACAAATATTCAGCTTATCCTCATAAAATATTCCCACTGAAATTAGGTGGAGTTCTGATTGGTTTAAATCTGAAGAGCGTGGCTTACTGTCATACAGACTGTTGAAAAATTATGTGAAATAATTGAAATTGGAATGGTACACACCCATAATGCTCACTAGAAAACAATATAATTAAAACCACACTGATATATGACCTTGACCTAAACGGAATCAGTCTTGGACGATTCAGCAAGGCCTGTTTATCTTTGCTTTTTAATATATTTGCTCATCTTTTTTTTCAGTACTGAGAAGAAAAGAAAATAGCTTATTTTTGTTGGAAAATATCCAAACATCTGTATGTGGGTTTCTACTCTCCTTAATCATCTAGCTAAAACATAGGTCACTTCCTTATTATGTATGTGGAGCTCTGCACAAAGTGGGACGGAACCTCGCTGAATTTAGAGTATGGGTATATGACTTAAAAAAGCTTACTTCCAAATTTTATATATTTGAGTTTAAACTATTTTCCCATAGTTTCTAACGTTTAATGGTTGTATCTTTTTAATCTAAAATATGTATTTTATACCTGATATTATAAAGATAATTCAACTACTCTTATTAAATATTTCCCTACCTTCTCATTCCATCCCAGTTTGTCCTAGAGATTCTTATACACATACATGTGGACATCCCAGCCTGCATATCCACATCCCTGTAAACAGCTGCCTTGTGGTTACCCTCAGCATCAAGTTTCTTCCACTCTAGAGTATGATCTGCCCTCAGAAGGTGGACCTGGTGAGGAGGCTACAAGACTTCTAGAAGCGGGTCCAGTGACCTGTTCCTAGAGTATGGTTCAAAAACACTCACAAGAGGCTATAGCCTCTGGATGAGCAGGCTTTCTTGGTCTATCAGTTTTCTCACCCCATATAAAGAGGTACCTGCAGGAAGGTCAGAAGAGGCACCTCTAAAATATGGAAGCCCAGCATAGGGGCATTCATACCTGAGAATATGGACATCCAGGAAATGCGAGTTTCAGACAAAGATGGCCAGCCATGTTGGCCCTTTAGAGCTGGAGTAGAGGCAGCTCTAGCAAGAGGTAGGGCGAGCCAGAGGTTGTGCCCTCAGCAGGAGACTAAAGTGAGCAAGATTGTATAATTGTATTGTACAAGTTGGACTCCTTACACTTTATATATCCTTTGTGTTTATTCTTTGGGGCATCTGTTCTCCCTTGTGTTTAGCAATATATTGTGTATTTTCAGCTTATCGCAGCTTTGCTAAAGAGAGCTACTATCTGTATTTGGTTCATTTAGAGCCTTTAGAGGAGATAGCCACTACAAACGTAAGCAAGGAATGAGAGGAGTAATCATAAGGGAGGAAGAGGTTTAGGAGAGAAAATGTAACTGAAGAGAGCAAGGCTCAGATCACTCAAACTCTGTATAAAGGTAACCTTGAAAATCCTGGGTTTATTTAACTAAAAGAGATCATTTCACTTCTCTCACTTATTTTTTCTTGTCACTAAAGTAGTCTGTCTAAATTTGTGATACAGCATATGACTTCCTAGTTCAGAAGTTACACATGACTCCCTATTGCCCACAATCTCATATCTAAAATTTTATTCACTCATTATTTATTGATCATCTACTATGTATCAAGAACTATGTACTAGGCATGGGGCATACGAAGACAGAACAAACTTGGTCTGGACCTTACACAGAATGTAGGAGAGGTGATAAACCATAAAGGAAGAGAATAGAGCATGGGGGAGAAAGAAGTGAAGGTGATGAACTACTTTAGGTTAAGCGGTTGCAGAAGATTACATTGAAATCAGTACCTAAGAAAGAGTAGGACTCAGACATTCACAAAGGAAGAAGAACAGGGTTCCATGAGAGGCACCTGGGTGGTTCAGTCAATTGAGTATCTGACTTCGGATCAGGTAATGAATCTCATGGTTTGTGAGTTTGAGCCCTGCGTCGTCCTCTGTGCTGACAGCTCAGATCCTGGAGCCTGCTTTGGATTCTGTGTCTCCCTCTCTCTCCACCCCTCTCCCGCCACCAAAATAAATAAACATTAAAAAAATTTTAAGAAAAGAGTGTTCCAGGAAGGGGGTACACATGTGCAAAGGCCCTGAAGTAGAAATATTTGCCTTTTACCAAATTGAAAGAAGGGTACTGTACCCACTGTGTAGCAAGGAAGAGAGAAAGGGTGTTGGAATATTAAACAGCAACCATGTCAGGCAGCACTCTTCAGGAGTTTGATATTTTTTTCCTTATAAAAGATTGCCATTGAAGAATCCTGCAGAAGGCATCAGCATAATTGATGTTACGTTCTACAAAACTTTGACTGTTTTGTGAAGAGGGAATTGGAATGGATCAAAAGCCGGACCTAAGACACTATGAGAGGTGGCAGCAGTCTGGTGAGAAGCTATAGGGTTTAGTTTTTGTTCACGGTAGAAACCGTGTTTGAGGCACATTCTAGTGGCAGAACCTGACCAGTGAGGTGAAATTTCTCCAACAAGTCACAGCGTCATGGATATAAACCTGGAAAAAGTAAACGGGATTTTGCTGGAGAGCTGGCAAAGGCAATGAAGATGTTTACCGTTATTATGTAACATATAACAGTGGTTATAAAACGGACTGTGGAACGTAGGTTGGAAAAGAAGAGCTGGTGAGAGAGGAGATTAATGGATGAAAGGAGTATGGTAGTGAATAGACTTGAGATTTGAAATTTGTGGAGTAAGAATTTCAGGGTTGATAGAAATCTATTGTGGGTTTTTTTTTTCTTTTTGTTTTGTTTTTGTTTGTTTGTTTATTGGGGGGTGGATTTTTTTGGTGGCAAACCAAGAGCTAACCCTGACTCCCGTAAACATTAAAAACAAAACCAAACCAAAAAATCTTATGATCAAGCCCTGGCAAATGCGGGACTGAAATTCAGGGAAGTTCCTAGGTCGATAAGATGACTCCGTGAAAGCACGATTCATTCCTATTTATCTTTGATCATTTGTATTCTCTAAATCTCCAAAAGAAATACTTTTTGAGTGACTTTTAAATGTGTTTTGTATATTTATATTCATTGATTATCCATCTGCATTCAGAAGACAGGGCTGACACACTAATTCTATAATCAGGGGAGTAGCCATTACCTACTAAAGCCCTATCAGCTTAAGCAAGAAAGCTGGAAAGCACAAGAGGTTATGTCCAAAGGGTGGAAAGTTAGAAAGTGTGATTTCAGAAATGGTGCCACTGCTGATGATAATAAGGGGTGATAAGGGGTGGTGGCTGAGCACTGCAGGAAAAGTCCTAGTCAAGAAATCAAGGTCACTCGTTACATATTCAATGAAGAGAGAAGGTGTCTGACATATGGGAAGAATTGAAGAAGCCATAATCAAAATAAAGATTATGTATTATAAGAGCTAACTGAAAGGCATGGAAAGAATGGATAGGGAATTATGTGGGTTAAAAGTGTTAAACAGGGAACAATGCATTATATGGAGTAATGGGAATAAGTAAGGGAAAATGGAATACAGAGGTCTCAACCCTGCACTGGCTCCAGGAACCTGTTGTTCCCTATAAGACTCCAGGTCTCTGCACAATCTCTTGTAGTTCTCCTATACTCCCCTATACCTTAGTTATAAGCCCTCAGGTAAATGAATCCTTCTCAAAGGATTCCAATTTGAGTGTATAATTGATTTCCTGTTAGAAGCCTAAATGATATATCAGCTAATCCAAAACATCTTGTCTCACTTTTTCTCTTTTATATCTTATGGTTAGCATGGTGGCCAAGTTTTGAATAATTGCTAATAATCAAGCATTATGTCTATATAACATAATAATAGATATTATATTATTTAATATTTTAACAACTCTGTGAAGTAGGTTGTGCTATCTCCATATTATAAGTGAGAAAACTAAGACTCAGAGATGTTACATAGTTAGTAAGTTGCAGAGCCACTCTGTTCCAGTGTTTATAATTTTAAATACAAGTATTGTACTGACTCCCACAAGGGGGATAGGAAGATGGGTAAGCCTTTTCTCTGCACTTAAGGCAGCATCTACACACACTCACACACACACAGTCACACACACACATTAAGGCAATGAGTCGTAGGTTTCTTGGACAGATATAAATGGTATAATTTTAAAACATTTATGTTCACTATAGTTCGAGGAAGACAAAAAAAGAAATGGTATACACTCTAAAGAAAGGGTGTTATTGTCCTTATCTGCATACAGTATGATATTCATTCTTTGTACATGTAAATTACTAAAATTTTTGAAACAGATATAAAGAAAGTGTGTATATGAGTGTTCTTCAAACTATAAACTGATAGCGGGTACGGAAGAAATACACTCGAAAAGTTCCCTGAAGTCTATCAAAATGAGTCCTAACTAACTTGAGAAGTTAGCTGGATGAAAACAACATTTATTCCAGTAGGGGTATATGGTGGAGAGTTTAAGCCATTCTGGGCACACAGACAGCCACAGCGAAAAACAGCTCAGTAGATTCAAAGCATGAAGATCAAAGGTGTTATAATTACATTCCTCCCTACTTTCTGTGCATGCTTATTATTTTATGCTGTTTATTCAGCCCCATTACCTATTCCCTCTAGTTTTGAGGTCAACGGAATGGCATTTCCCCTCTAGAGCACTACTAGCTCACATCCTGTAATTGGCTGGTGGAATTAGAGAGGTTGAGGTTATGGGAACAGAAGATTCCCCCTTTAATAAAAATGCAGAATTGTCCCTGTGTGATTTACTTTCACCCATTCAAACATTATTCAGACGCACAGAGGGTTTTTTTTTTCTTTCATTTAAAAAAAATTGAGATGTTTGGTATTAATTTGGGCTGGCTAAAAACCATTAGACAGAGATATTTACAACTTGGAGGAATTCCAGACACTATCAATCCAGACACTTTTGTTAAAAAAAAATCTTTAGACATCATTTGCAATTCACAGGAGAGTCATTTTCATATAGGGAAAGGTGTTATCTGACAAAATTATATCAAAGACAACACACAAGATCTCACAGAACAGAAAATTAGATAAGAAATGTTCTTTGAGTTTTAAAACTTCATTTTATTCTTAAAAACACAAATATGCTTTTGTAAAATACTTCATTTATGATCTGGCATTTCTGTTGTCAATACTTTATAGAAAGGGAGAATAGCAATTGACTTATTTATTTCAGGGAAAATTTTGAATCTTTTCTGAAGACAACAGAACTTGAAAACTAAATCGAAAACTTTACCATCCCCAAAGTGCATCTCTTAGAAGCAGAAGCCCAGCCAATCTTGGTAATCTTAATAGTGACTCTTAACCACTGGCAACAAGGGGACTTTTCCATTCAGTACCATCAAAGACAGTTGAAATTAAAGAAACTGAAAATGAAGGAGGTGGTTTGGGTGGAGAGGAACCACTGATGTAATCTAAGCCACATTCAACCAGACCCTGATAAAAAAAAAAATGTTTCGGTGTTCATATTAATTGGATAGATCGTATAGGCTTTTTTTTCTGTTGTGTTTTGCTTTTCCTGGTTATTGTGACTCTGAACAATGGAAATAGAAATTCTAAGGGTTTGTGATGTGTCTTTGCAAGCCTGTGTGTGCTGCGCAGATGGGAGAAGGAGGGAGACAGAAGGGAGGGAGAAAGAGAGAGAGAGGGACAGAGAAAGAGGAGAGAGAGGGAGAGAGGGAGCAATTGCACAATGGTAGATGGAGCTAGTATTCTTGTAGGCTATTTGGCACCCTTCACAACACATTCCAAACCCCAAATTGACTATGTGAAAATTAACTCTTATGTGGCAGCCTTCATGGATTTAGATTTTCCCAAGTACATCCTTCATTTCACTCTGAGCCATTTTGAATTTGGCCTTTTTCTAGGGCGATAGCATCCATGAAAGCTATAAACACAAAGGAGTGGGACTGTTCATCAATCAAGCCCACTGAGTTTTGTTGGTATATATTCTCTTCACCGTGGATAATGTGGAGGAAACAAGATTTGTGTGAAGCCAAAAGAACTAAGACTTGAGACACCAAGAATGGTAGGGCACATAGGGCTACGTGGGATGGGCTAGAGCACAAGGGAGTTAATAATCAAGACAGGTGAACTCCAAAAATTCACTCTTCGGGAGGTTGGAGAACTGGATTAAAAAATTTCCCCATTTTCTTTTTTTACCAACACGAAGCAATTCCTTCGGGCAAGCTTGATCCCTATAGACCTCAGTTTATTCAATGAGTAATGTGGAATATCTTCTACATCAGGATAAAAAAATAATACTTAGCATGCATGGTGAGTCTTCCATATTCCTCCACCATGTGGCCAGGAGGCTTGGATGGTTGTACCTTTTCTTGCCATAGCCAGGTCCTCAATCATCAAAGTGATATGCTAGAAATAACTATTAATTGACTGGAGCTGGTGGGCGAGGTGACACCAATCCACCACTCAGAGCCAGAAGGACCATTGACATTTGAATTTATGAACCCAAAATGTGTGGTAAATGCTCTGTGTTTTTCTGTATGGCAGAAAAATAATCAAAAGAGATGGGAAAAGGTCTTAAATAATAGCTCTCTATGAGTAACTTTGGGTTAAACCTGTCCTAAACCAAGTGGTTTCTCAATTTTCACTATGCATCACAATCACCTGGGAAGATTTTTAAACTACCAATGCTCAGGCTTAATCCTCAGAGGTTCTGATTCAGTTATTCTGGGGTGAGACCAAAGCATCACTTTTTTAAGCACTTCTAATGATTCGAATGTACAGACAGGGTTGATAACCATTGAACGGATGGAAACAAAACAGCAGCACTGAATACCACTCCTCTCAGATAAGCATAACAAGCAACAGAGAGGGAGAGAGATTGAGAGAGAGAGAGAGAGAGAGAGAGAGAGAAATACTAGAGAAATTTGCTCTAGGAGGCAAGGATTTTGTTGAGCTTTGAAGATTAAGAAGGATCTGAATAAAGGGGAGAAAATTTCAGGTTGAGGAAGCAGAACAGAGAAAAAGAACAGTGGTATAAAACATTCCCGTAAGTGGAGTAGACGTAGAAGACTGTCATGTTGAAGCTATGAGAAATTAGATTGGCTAAGTGTATGGAGCTATTGAAATTGGCCAGCTTTTATCTTTCCAGTGCTTGCTAGACTGTCATATATACTTGCAATACCGAGTGTTACAAAAGCATTCAATCTAGGTGTTAGTAACTGAATGAATAACCACTTTACTACTTTCAAAAACAAAGTAATTCAAGTTTTTGACCTGACGACCAAAGTAGAGAAACCCTTAACCAGGTAGGGAGAGCTGGTAACTGGAAAGTCTCTGCCTGTTCTTCTTGTTTAGATACCAGGAAGAGATGTAAATTGTTTCTGAAAATGGTTTCTTATGAAAACAGTGTAAGAACTCCACAGCCCATGGAAAATAATGTAACCTGGCATCCATGTTGGAGGAAATGCATATCCTAAGGATCACGTTTCCTCTCTATAACAATATTGAACTCACTGGGGCATAAAATAAAATGGTTTTATACATCATGTCATCATTAAGTGCCTAAAATAGAGCTTTGTAACAGGTGGGTACGGTAGTCCCCACTTTGTCTTCCATTTCGATTTTCAGGGTTTCAGTTACCACCAGTCAACTGTGGTCTGGAAGCAGACGCTCCTCTTCCTGATAAATGGTCAGAAGCAGCTTAACGCTAAGTCACAATACCTAAACCATTCACCTCCATCTCACCACATAGGCACTTTATGGCTCACATCATCGCAAGAAGAAGGAGGGTGACTACAGTACAAGACAATATTTTGAGAGAGAGACCACACAGAGTTTTTATTAAGTATATCGTTATAGTTGTTCTATTTTATACATTGTTATTAATATCTTAATGTGATTATTTATAAATTAAACTTTATCATAGGCATGCATGTGTAGGAAAGTAACATAGTATGTATATGGTTTCGTACTATAGTTTTGGCATCTTCTGGGGGTCTTGGAACATATCCCCCACAGATAAGGGAGACTACTGTATTCGGTGCACGTCTGAAATTAACAAACAAGTTTATGGTCCTTGTTTTTTGTTTTTCTATTATTGCCCTTTTGTTTTCTTGCATTTAGGTTCTTATAGTCTTTCTCCTAATTAAAGTCTTTTTGTTTTCTTCACGTTTCTTGCAGCACAATGCACCTGTGCAGCTAGCCTCTTGGTTCGGGATGCATTTCTAAAGTCAAAGTAATGGAAGCTTTTAAGTAGCTTCAGACTAAATTCACTTAACGTGAGGGAAAGGTTAATGGATATAACCAGACCATGAAAACAGAGCTTTACATGCAATTTCTTTGCTATTTAACTTTGTGTTTTGGAGGCAGCTAAAAATAACCCAGGCACACCTGTGCCATTAAGTAATACTTTATAACGTAGACTTTAAGTTGTGCTATGTTTCCAATTAAGGGTTGATGGCTAAGTAGTTGCTTTAATTTATCTGGTCCATTTGAATGATTTCAAGTTGGCATCATTTTTTCCATGATTTTCAAAAACAGTAACAATAATATAAAGCTCTTCCTGTGACTCATCAATGATAGTATTTTTAGTCTTGGCTTTTCTGGTTATATTAACTGATAAACAAAAATAAAGTGCCTTAGGTAATAAAATTTTAATAATAATAATAATAACAATAATGATACTCAACAAAAAATCAGCACTATGCATAATCATAGAGGAATTCTCAAGCATTTTTCTCCATTTTATAGATAAGCTGACAATCAGATATTTTCCTACAGCCTATAAAAATTCATAAAAATCTCTATGTCATTGTTCGGTGTCTTCAATTATATATTTTTGAAAATCGCATGCCCAGAAACCATAAACAAAGAGGACTTTGACACTTTTGGATTAGAGAATGGTCAGAACCAGGATAGGCTCTGAGAGCCGGTGTTGGCTCTGAGTCCCTCTTAAAGGAGGCACATTCCAAAGAAGGGGTTTTGTTGGAGTTTCATAGTGAGTGGCTCACTCACATCAGAGACTCCCCAGTATTGTAATCTGAAAATTTTCCACTTCTCATCTAGATTTCCCTTAGATCTTGTTTTTAATTCATCCATAATCTTACTGCTTTATATAACACATCTTTATTTTATTATATATTCCCTTCTAGTCTTTCAATTAGTAAAATATTTTTAGTCATAAGCCATATATATATATATATGCTTTGTATATATATAAAGCTTGTATATATGTAAAGAGAGATAATATCTTGTATGCACAAAATAACAGACACATCTGCATTTCCTTGTGTACTTAGGAAAAATTTTAGCATCATACCAATATTGCAAAGAGTCTTAGAATGTCCAGTCCAATGATCCATCTGATTTTATTTATTTTTTTTTATTACATGTTTTTATTTATTTTTGAGACAGAGAGAGACAGAGCATGAGCAGGGGAGGGGCAGAGAGAGAGGGAGACACAGAATCCGAAGCAGGCTCCAGGCTCTGAGCTGTCAGCACAGAGCCCGACGCGGGGCTTGAACTCACAAACTGTGAGATCATGACCTGAGCTGAAGTCGGACGCTCAACCGACTGAACCACCCAGGCGCCCCATCCATCTGATTTTAGAATCCTCTTCTACTACATTCCCATAAGCATTGTCTAGGTCAGCTTTGAATATTCTCAGGGGCGATCCACCATCAAGTCTTTGGATAACTCTAATCATATTTGAAATTTCTCCCCCATATCGCACTGTGCTTTCTGCTTATGGTTCTTTCTTTAGTCTTTGACAACATACAAATTTGATCTAATGGGTCTTCCACATGCGAATGCACATACCACTTCTATTTCTTGCAGTAATTCCTTAAATGATGTGGTTTCCAAATCTATCTCTCATCAAGCAACATTCTCAAGAGTATTACCTTGAGGGGTATTCCATTTCCAATTATAGAAAAACGTATGAAAGTAAGTATGAAAGGAAGGCCAAGCATTAGCTTGACTGCTTTGTATTTTGTTTTATTTCATTCCTGTTGGCCCGTATCAAAGTTTATCATTAAATAAAATCACAAGGTTTCTAACCATCACATGGTTGCTAGCCAACACTCTTTGATGTTCATCACTACTAGGTATGTTCACCACAACTATAGTTTATCCTTACGATGTGAATTTCTAATGTGCTCAGGTGTGTAGCCTTAGAAAAGGTGTCTTTATCTCAAACTTCAGGTTAAATTCTAAATCCATGTTCATTGGGATTAATTAGCTTTCCTTGCCAGAATTGATTAAGAAATGGAAGGACATGTGACTCAGTTGTAGTCCATGAGATGTGTAGGAGAGTCTATTGTGAGGGGGTAAGGAGACCGGTCTCTGAAAAATAATTTCCTACAAGGAAAAAGAGAACACCTAAAGGGACAGCTTCCCTTCTGCCGGACATTATCTGATCTTCCTGTAATGCCTGGGAATACAGCAACTTCCTTGCAAGCATGAGGTGAATTAGCCATGCACAGAAAGGTCAGGCAGAGGCACAGAAGATGAGAAAGTAGGTCTCTTTTGTTTATTTTAAAAATTTCAAGGTAAATTTAAATCCAGTGAAATAGAGGTTAAAAAAAAAACCTATGAATTTTGACAAATCAATATGGTCATGTAACGATCCCATAGTCAAGGTACAGAATAGTTTCATGACCCTAGAGAGTTCTCCTGCATCTTTGCAGTCAGTCACCTTCTTCCACTTCTGGCCCTTGGTAACCACTGGTGTCTTCTCTGTCATAGTTTTGCCTTTCCCAGAATGCCATATAAATAGAACCATGTAGTATATAGCCTTTGACTCTGGCTTTTATCACTGAGCATAATGGGTTTGAGGTTCATCTATGTTATTACATAAGACAGTGGCTTATTTCTTTTTATTGCTGAGTAGTACTCCATTTTGTGCATGTGACATGGGAACATTGGTTCTTGATGATTTTCAACCACAGAATTAATCAGATTGAAAGTCAACCTACTCTGGGACTTATTGATAGGTGGGATAATTTTTCCCTTTTAAGCTATTTTGGTATGTGTTATCCAACTCATTCTAGCTGTTGTCCAACTCATTCCAGATTGACGCATCCTAATATTAATGGCAGCAAACATCAAGTTCAAATGTAAGATGGTATATTTATTCCTGCTAGCCATTTCACCTAAAGTGAGTTCATTCAAAATAAGTTTCCCTAAAACTCCATTCGATAGCCCATTCATTTAAATTCTGTCTTGTTAGATTGAGTACACAAAGCAGCTGTCAAGCTATATTTTTGCCCTAATTTTGTCATTTAATATGTGTGATATTGTTTTATTTATGCTGTTACAATTGGGTACACTTACCTTCTATAAGCTACTCAAACATAACAATATAAGAAAAGTTATATATATTGAAATCTAGTCACCTTGCCTTTTATTATACTTTTCGTTTCTTCTTTATGCAGTTTATCTAACCTTCCCAATGGGGATGAACATGTTATTCCAATTGTTTCTAGATTTTCTCTAAATCTTCTTTTCTGTTTGAAATGTTTGTCTTTAGTAATGTGGATTGGTGATCTAATTAATTCTTGTACATACTGATACTCAATTATTTCAGCAAAGTTTATTAATGATGGCACCTTTCTATAAGAGTCATATTAATCTAGAAACATAATGGGTAACACTTATTCAGCATGTATAAAGTTGTTTGCATCTCCTAAAGATTTTACTTATATTCTCTCATTTATTCTTCACCACCGTTATCTCAACTTTACAGAATTAAGCTTAAATCTTGTATCACCATAGTAACATGTCCCAAATTAAATTTTCTACACTTAATTTTGTGTAATGTCATAAAAAGTATGTTCAGCAATGTGTTCCCTTTTTGAAGTGTATTTCTTTTGGCTATAAGGCTAAAGTTTCATTTTATTTCATTAATTTCTCAATGCTGATGAAAATAAATATGCCAGTCTGCTACACTAAAATCCAATGGTTGCATTCAGATAAATGTATCCATATGGTTCCTATCTCTGTTTTATAGTTTGAGAATTGTTCCAGCTAAAAAACTTAATAGCAACAACATAACCTAGTGTCAATACATATGGGGGCCCCTTAGAAAGTAGCAACTAAGCCTGTGTCCCTTATCACTCACCTGATATGCAGTTAATATATTTCACTAGGTATGATAGTTATATTCATGTGCTCTGTCATGTGTTTGTCTTCATCTCAAAAAGGATTAATCGAGTCATCAGATCACATACTAAAAGTACACAGACAAAACTAAGAATCTTCTGTGAGTACTTTATAAAACTTCATTTCCAACATGATAAAGCTACCATGAGGTGATTCTCTAAATCATCTGTGAGTATTTGAGGGAAGACATCAATGCCTTTCCTAGCCAGTCATAAAGCAGGTTGCCCTGGAGGGTTTGCTGGTATTCCTGCCCAGTGGATTTTCTTTTTTCATAATTTGTTTTTATAGTCAGTGAGTATATTTAGTCATGTCTCCATTAATCATCTCCAGGGGAATCAGCCAACAAAGGTTATGATGTTCTGTTTTAGGATGTCAGTCCTGGTGTTTGCTTGAACACAGAAATCTCCTAGATAATTAGCCATGGCAATTCCAAAGCTAATGCTTGGAGGCCTTCCTTCAATTGAGGAAAGAACCCTGGGAAGCTACAAGAAAGGCCAGAAAGTAGGAGAATGTCTCTGTTTGAAATAGTCTGAGACTAATGTATAAATATGTGTAATGAATAAGCAAGGAGGATTCTTACTTCATGAAGCAATTGTTTCTGCCCCAGGCATCAGTGTCTTTGCAGTAATAATGATAGATGCCCCTGCTGCAGCTTTCTAGGCTAGAGCTGCAATGAACAAAGAGAACGCATGAGTAGTAAAGGCTACCAGCTTATCACGTCTTATTGTAGATTGTTTGATTTCTTTCCATCAACTTAAACAGGCAGGGCATCCGAGGAAGACGTATGTGTAGTTTATAGAACACTATTTGGGGAGGATTGGGAAAAGCCTGCTTGGGTAATTTCACTCTATTTCACATCCTACCTCTGTCACATCCATGTTACCTTGGCCAATTCCCTAGTTTCTGTGTGCCAAAGCTTCCTTACCTTATAGAATAAAAATAGTATCCATCTCATAGGGTTGTTAAAAAGACTAAATAAACGATTTCATGTTAAGTGCCAAGGACAGTGTCATGCATATTATAGGCCCTCAATGAATTTGTAGCTGTCATTACCATTGTTGTTGCATATATGAATTACAGTTCTACTATAGGACATCATTTAAAACATTTCATCCCTTTTACGTACCAGAATTCATCAAATATTTGGGTTCCATTAAGTACCAAAACACTTGAATGTCGAGAAACTCTCAGTATCTTAATGAACTAACTAGAATTCACCAAGAAGGCTTAATCATAAAATGTGTTTAGATACTTAAAGATACATAAGTGCCATTATTCTTCTCTGCATGTTATTCAGCATGAATATACATTTTCTATATTTTTGTCTTAGTTGTTTTCAAAACAATATTTGTTCTCATTTATAAGGTGCTAATTAAGAAAGAAAAAAATTTTTGAGACCCAGAACTAAGACTGATTCTTACTGTTGGTATAGTTTACTTGAACTTGCTAAAGAAAGATCATCTCAGCTGCATTATTTTTCAACTCTTTTCTATTTCTACTAACTCTTACATCTCTTTGCCCTTGAGCTATGAAAAAATAACCAACTATTTGGGTATAATAGCAATTGTACAGTAAGTAATATGTGTAGAGCACCTATGAATACTCCAGACTGTTGTGAGTGCTTCTCATGTATTATCTCATGAGGTCTTTACAACTCTAGTGGGTCTTATTATTATTACCCCCACTTTACAGATGGGGAAACTAAGGCATAGAGAATATGAGGGACTTGTTTCAGATCACATAGCTAGGAAACCAAAGGGCTGGGACTGAAACCCTACAGAACATCAGAACATGCCTTTCACTACCTAAAAGCCAGCCAGCCATTCAGAGTAATCATAATCATCCATGTGGCTTGACTGGTCATCCAACAATAATCTTCCTGGGTGATTATTTTATACAGAATTCTGTTTTTATTTGTCTGAATATCTTTCTTTTTTTTCAATATATGAAATTTATTGTCAAATTGGTTTCCATACAACACCCAGTGCTCATCCCAAAAGGTGCCCTCCTCACCCACCCTTCCCTCCCTCCCACCCCCTATCAACCCTCAGTTTGTTCTCAGTTTTTTTAAAAAAAAATTTTTTTTTCAACGTTTTTTATTTATTTTTGGGACAGAGAGAGACAGAGCATGAACAGGGGAGGGGCAGAGAGAGAGGGAGACACAGAATCGGAAACAGGCTCCAGGCTCCGAGCCATCAGCCCAGAGCCTGACGCGGAGCTCGAACTCACGGACGGCGAGATCGTGACCTGGCTGAAGTTGGACGCTTAACCGACTGCGCCACCCAGGCGCCCCTGTTCTCAGTTTTTAAGAGTCTCTTATGCTTTGGCTCTCTCCCACTCTAACCTCTTTTTTTTTTTTCTTCCCCTCCCCCATGGGTTTCTGTTAAGTTTCTCAGGATCCACATAAGAGTGAAACCATATGGTATCTGTCTTTCTCTGTATGGCTTATTTCACTTAGCATCACACTCTCCAGTTCCATCCACGTTGCTACAAAGGGCCATATTTCATTCTTTCTCATTGCCACGTAGTACTCCATTGTGTATATAAACCACAATTTCTTTATCCATTCATCAGTTGATGGACATTTAGGCTCTTTCCATAATTTGGCTATTGTTGAGAGTGCTGCTATAAACATTGGGGTACAAGTGCCCCTATGCATCAGTACTCCTGTATCCCTTGGGTAAATTCCTAGCAGTGCTATTGCTGGATCATAAGGTAGGTCTATTTTTAATTTTCTGAGGGACCTCCACACTGTTTTCCAGAGTGGCTGCACCAGTTTGCATTCCCACCAACAGTGCAAGAGGGTTCCCGTTTCTCCACATCCTCTCCAGCATCTATAGTCTCCTGATTTGTTCATTTTGGCCACTCTGACTGCTCAACGTCGCTCCTTATCAGGGAAATACAAATGAGTATCTTTCTAAATATGCTATTGTCTTATCATTAAAAATGACAACTATCATAAACACAAAACAAGAGGGTTACTTGTGTGTCTGATTTCCTTCTTGCCCACACATGTAGTGAGCAAAACTTCTATGATCAGGTGATCAAACAAAGGAAAGATTGGGTCCTTAATCTCTAGATTTATGAGACTGGACTATAAAGTAATAGAAGCAAGTTTTTAAAACAGCTCCAAATGAGTTCTGTTTCAGTTCGGTTTTGTAACAGCTCAATGGGGATGTGGTTATCATTATAAGTTCCCACTACTCTTACTGGATGTCCTTTTATGTCTGAAAAACATTTCTTTTTCTTTTTCTTTTTTTTTCTTAATTTTACTTAGTGGTGAATGGTCATGTGTTGAAGAAAGAGGATTCATTTTTGGAAGGAGCCAAAATTCATTTAAACAAAAGTATAAGGGACAAACTATTTCAGTGTTATAGCAAAGAAAGAAAGTGAGGGGGTGGGGAAAGAAAGAGTTTCTCTAATGTTGTTATAATGAATGAAATTCTGTAAAGTAGTCTCCAGGAATATTTTGAGTGGTATTGAGTTGTATGCATTGGAACATATGGGTAAGCTCCACATTTGACAGCTATAAAGGCAACATTCCTTCTGTTAAAACTTTGAGGAAAACGTTTTTAACTTGTATTTTATTATTATTTTTTTAACGGGCACTGAGTCAAAAATCCTAAAATTTTTTGAGCTCCACAGAAGATAGCAGGACGGTAAAGAAAAGAAGTTGGTTAGAATGTGAATTTCATATAAACTTAAACTTCTGTCCTTCTTATCATCTTCTTAAGCAGCCAATGCTCCATTTCTACATACTATTTCTCCGAGGTCACACCGCTCTGGAATTTTGGGCTCTAATCCAATTGTAACTGTGGAAAGAGAATAGTTTTAATAATAATGGAATCTGGCTGTTATTATTTAAACTTCATATCATCCTGGAGCCAAAACATCTTGTTTGCAAGCTAAGACCTTCCATAAGCCTGTATTATCTCTCACGGTATTCCTAGGTTCAAATCGCAAAAGTACCCAGTTTTCTTTCAAGTGTATTTCTCACCTGTTTCAGCTAGATCACCTTCTGAATTATATTCCACCATCCCCCCCCCCCTTCTCCTTGCCAAACAATTTTTAAAGTTTCAGGAAAGCACTCTTTGGATTGTGTTGTTCATGGCAAAGTCAGCATGGCTAATTCTTCCTGAGTGTTCTCAAATTGTGGCTTGTGGCCAAATCCAGAAATGCAAAACAATGTGATTTCTGTAGTTTCCTACATGATCCAATTTAAGGCATTTGGGGTACTCACATTTTAGATCATTAAGAGGGCTTTTTAATATTTTTTTTATTGAAATAGTCCCTAAAAATTATTTGCATGGTCAGTAATAGATAAATTATGTGGTCAATTAATGCTATTATAAACATATGGTTATGTAACCTCTAAACCCAAAGATCTATCATAAATAAATAAGACAGAATTCAAATCCTGTGAGAACAAATTACATGCCTCCAGTTTCCCTTAGGAAACAGCTGTACTGAATCAGGTGGATTGATGAAGGCCAACTACATTTGGCCTTAAGAGTTGGCCTTAATTAGCAGCCATGACTCTCACTAAAATTTATGTGGATAAACTTGCCTTGGACATAAAGGTACCTGCTTTTTTGTTATCTCGCGTCATGCTCATTGGCATCCACAGAGCACTTTAATATGTTCAGACCTGCATGTAGAATTTGATAGCATCTTATTCCTAAGGCTTCTTAGGGTTGAATGATATTTTCTCTAGATACATTGAACAACAAGTTTCCATGAAGCTTACAGATTACTAAATGAGTTTTCCTGCTAGCTAGCTAGACGTAATGTGAGTAAAACCCAACATTAGAAAAGTCTTATGTATGTTTTTACAGACATTTATAGCTGTTGCCAGTTGCTAAAGGCTAAGTCGTTTTATTTAGCAAAAATACTAAACAAGGTAAGGTTTTTCAGATAGTCACCACTATCTGAAATTTGATAAGCTCTGAAGCTTTATGAGGTTTAGAATAGAAACAATATCTTTGCAGACAGCTTCAGGAGATGCACGCGGGATCCATGAAGCACAATACGTTTTTACTTTTCACCAATTATCCCTGCCTAGAAATTGCCAGATGGTGCTTAAGAGATTGACTAGATCACTTAATAATCTATAGATGGAAGTGAGATCAACTTTTATAGGAACAAGTGGACATTACTCAGTTATTCAAAAAATACTAGGACTAACATTGACTAGGTAGATAATCTAATATTTAGTCATTATTAAATTAATTTTTGTAAGGATGTTTAGAGGTTTTCTGATTTGAGAGAACATAAGAAACAGAATAACTCAAACCCTACAAAATAGGTCAAGATTTAATTAGTCAATTACATCTTATTTAATACTCTGATCCATCTCCTTATGCATTTAAGACCACTTTTGACTCTTATTTAATGTAAGTGAATGAATGGGTATTTAATAAAGCCAGTACTTAATGAGTAGCTTTTACAGTATTTTTTCACAAAGAACCTTGCAGGACTATTACCCCATCTCAGAGAAAAGACCTAAATTGTCTTCCTCTGAGAAATAAAACTTCATCTGTGCACTTTTGATTGGGAGTTCAATATTTTGCCAATTTGTTAATAAGATCGGGCATAAGCATACATCTTATTCTGACTAGGTGTGAACATAGCTGTTAATTTTGGTAAAATTATATTACCAAAAAAACTATAGAAAATTTGTGAAACTATACTTTAATGAAAAATTATCCATAACCACCAAGGTGTAACCAGTCTTAGCGTTCTGTTGCATAGTCACTTAGGAATTTTACTGTGCCCATAGGATTACATATATGCATTACAATATATAAATTATAAACTTATAAAACAGTAGGTAATTAAATATACAATACAAAATATGGCATAATAAAGCTCTTGAGATGAAAAAATCTTTAATTCCACAACAATAACTACTTTAATTCCACAACAATAACTACTGTTCCTTGTTTCTTTGATAAGAAAATTATAACCGCACTTCTGTTGTTTTAAGGCAATACTTTTAACACACATTCATTTCAAATTCTTCCAAGAAGTGAAAAACCATGACATTTACATCTGAGGTGTTTTAGCCTTTTTGGGTGACAAGTCAGCAGACATAAAAAAAAAAAAAGCAATAACATAAAAAATTCCAAACATCTTATTACCATATGGGAAGCAGCTGTTCTTTTTCACGCTGGTGAAGGGAGATTTGTATGCTCTTTGCTCTATCTAGCCTACCGGGGCCCGATCACTGAAATCTCGCTCCTGCTCAGATACATCTCTGAAGGCTGGTGGTGATACAGATAATATTCCCTGGAATTTATTCTAAGACAAGCACTGTGCTATGAATTTTATAGTCATTACCTCATTTAATTCTCCAACCACTATTTTAAAAGATGAAGGAACGCAGGCTTAGGAAGGTCACATATCTTGCCCAAGTTCATACAAATTATAAGTGGCAGAGGCAGGATTTTCATCTGAATGTTGCCAGAGCCCTTGATCACAGCACAGTGTTATCCTGTATGCTTCTGAGCAGCTACATTCCACTGTTGACTAGATTAGTGATTGGATGTCTTTTGCTGGAACCCTCCATACCGTATCAGTTGTCTCCACATCTTTAAGTAAATACTCTGGCTTTCAGAAGATAGCCTGGCCTTGGAAAATCTATCATTCTACTCCTGGGAAATCTCCTGATACACTGTTCCTCTTCTAGCAAATTTTTTGTCCATTTCTTGGCTCAGTACCTTGAATTAATTCCCTATGCAGAATCAATCATTAGCTATTTCTACTTTATTCCTCTCACCCAGACCTGAAAGCTTTATGCCTCCCCCTAATATCAACTTGCATATACTTGTCTCGTCTGCAGTCTTTTAGGCATTTGAGACATTTGAGGGATCTCCTGACATTTCCAAAGTAATTTAGTCCCTCAAAAGTCTTCCATCTAGTTTTCCAGTTGCTCAGATCAAAATTTTTGTGGAGTCAACCCTGAATCCTCTTTAAATCATGAACACATCCTATGGGTTCTACTTTCAAAATAATTTCAAGATACAACCACGTCTTACTTTTTAACATTGCCACAATTCTGCTCCAAGCCTCTCCTCCCTTCTACCTGTGATTCTTCTCTTCTACCTTTGCCTCCTATTCTATTACACACACAGAGGCCAGAGGGATCCTGTTGAAACTCCTGTTAAATCGGGCCACTCTTCTGCTCAAAGCTCTCCAGATGCTTGCATCTCGGACCAAAAGCCAGGTGCCCGCAAGGCCCTTTTTGCTCTGATCCCCACAACCCGCTGTCCTACCAGTCTCCCTCCATTCTGTTTGTCTAGCCAAACTGGTCAGCTGCACTTTCCCAAGTAAGTCCAGCACCTTTACACTTTGCCCTTGTTTTGCTCTTTGTCTGAGACATTTTTCTGACCAATAGACACATGACACGATTCCCCATCTTATTTCCTGTCTTTGCTTCTACGTAACTTTTTTTTTAGAGAAGCTGTTCCTGAGCACCTTATATAAAATAGCAAGTGCCAGCCTCAGTGTGACTTAATCAGCCATTCCTTTATTTCTCACAATAACAGTTATCAAAACCTGACCTATAATATATGTATTTCTCTAATTACAAAGTGCATCTCTACTAGAATATAATTTCCATGAGGGAAAGGAGTCTGCTGTGTTTGCTGCTATATTGTCAGCCTAGAATAGTGCCTATGCACAACAAATATTTGGTGAACACATGAATAGAATTCACCTTACTTTTGAGATATCATCATTTTAGAATGATACTAGTTACTTTATAAGTAGGGTACTCCCTAATGCAAGTCACTTTAAAAATCAAACTTAAAGTTTATCATTTATTTTAATAATTTATATGTTGAGACTTGAGTCCAGAATTAAATTTATCACATTATGAAATGTAAATAATTAAATAGGTATCTAAACAGGTAGACAAAGTAATTTTGTGATGATGTATATTTATAAATCGCACTCGATTTTGTCCAGTCAGATGCCTTACTGTCAACATTGCATACTTTGGCTATGTGCCATTTTATAACATTGAGAATGTTCCAAAGTGCAATAATGCTATCTTGGCTTCTCTTTTCCCCTTCGTTGTTCCTATTTCTGACGTTTCTTACCTCCTTTACCCATAGCTCTTCATTAGAAGACCATGGTAGTTTTTAAGGCGGTCATTGCAAGGGAAGAAATTCACTTTCCCAAGATTGGATAAAAATCTATTCGTTGTTTCATGTAATATTTTCTATTTCTTCCTAGAAACCATTTAACAAAAGCCACCAGGACGAACAATAAGAGGAAAATAAAATCTCGACTGAAAGAATTATAGCTATGCTTACAAATTGAAAACTTATTAAAATTAAACATTCATAAGGCAAGTTGGCCTTTAATGCTATTCTGAATACTATCCAATTTCATTTAGAAGATGAACCTAAGATCAAATGGGTTTTTACCCAAAAAAATCCACATAAAAAATAACTTAAGCCAAATACTGATTAATATGCAAATAAAGGAGGAGACATGAGCTAATTTAAGGAAAAGACCTAGGTTTTTTTGTTTGTTTTGTTTGTTTGTGTCTTTCTTTCTTTCTTTCTTTCTTTCTTTCCTTCTTTCTTTTTTTCCCCCCTTTTTGGTGGTTTATTATGACCAGGACTGAAACCATCTATTTACAGTTTTCAGGGAAAGAAAGTATTTTTTTCTGACCACAGCTGAAAAGAGACCCTGACAGAGCTTTCCTGCTCCCCATCTCCCATGTCATCAGTGTTTTCTGGGAGAGGAATCTGAGGTGGTTTTCCAGCTAAGTGGTTACAGCTGTTTCCACAGCATCAGTCAGATGGAGTTTCTGCTCATGTTGACTTTGGCTTCAGTCTTCCCCTGGAGCCCAGCAGCGTAAGAGCATTTGCTCTGAGGCCTGGGGCTCTGGACAAACATTCCAGTTTCTGAGTCCTTAACATTAGCATTTGATGAATTCTTCTCTTAATTTCTCCTGGAGAAAAGTCAAAGATACTGGAGAGTCCCCTTTGCCCTGTGACAACTATGGTATTTCCCCCACACAGAACCTTTCCTATTTTCTATGGAGCTGAAAACCTGGAAAATAGCATGTACAAACTATGCCAATCTATAAAAATATGCATTCTTTTAAATATGTTTCAACACATTTTGACAGTTTTCTGAAATTCCAGACTCCTTTGAAGACTTTAAAAGTAAAAGAGAAAAATAGACTTTAAAGCAGACCCTGAAATATTTGTGTCAAAGGCTTTATGAGAAAATATGAAATGTAGTTACAGAGTTAATTAAGGGGGTCAGCTGTCATAATTGCACTGAGGTAGAATAGCACTTCTTAATGTTATTTTGATAACCTTTCAAAAATAGTAAGTCTAATGCTTACTTTTGGTGAAAATAATTTCTATGTGGATCCTCACACTAATCATAAGAGGCAAAATTAACGATTGATTCTTCAACATCTGAAGGATTACTCACAAAGTATTATAACAAAATGGCAGTAGGAAATGGTCCACTTTTGTGAACCAGCATCTAATCGGTCCAATCATATAATGGTTGAAACCTGCCTGCATTCGGGATAGCAGTAGAGGAATATGGCTGTGGTTTCCATAGAACAATTCCAATTATAAATAAGGGAGAACATTCTGACAAAGGTTATAAAAACAATCATTTGGATAACAAAAAGGACTTTAGAATCTTTTGCCTGGCAAGTTCTGAAAGCATGTTTTTTTTTAACTTATTGTAATAAATCTGCCAGTGTAGTCAAAGTAGGCATGAAAGTGGTATTTAATGACATTTCAAAGTTCTATCAAGTCCACTACTATTTATATAATGCTACATAAAGACATAAGGCCGCTACATGCTTGATCAATTTATTTTACACACACACACATACACACACAGGTAAATTTTATTTATCATTGTAGTACTGTATACCTCCTTATATGTTTGTATTATTTAGAAAATCAACTCTATCAGCATACCCTTGATTCTTATAGTGTTTCATTAGATAAAGCACATAACAAATAACCTGGAACCCATGACTGTATTAATTTATGTTATCTGCAGTATTATCCTAATGGTAAATAAATAAAATATGCATTGTTCATATGGTTGTGCATTGTTTATACCCCGTCTATTTCTGGGCAATTTAAAGGCTTGAAAAAAAAAATCTTCACTTTGACAATATAGTGTGACACATCAGAGTGTGGTCTCTGGAGATGGGTTGCCTGGGATTAAGTTCTTTTTCAGTTTCTGGCTACCTGTGTGACCCTAATTATTTATGCTCCGTGCCTGTTTTCTCATTTGTAAAGTGAAAATAATAAAGGCATTTGCACTTATAAGGATTAAATGCATTTAAGAAAGGTCTGTATAGAGCACCAGACATGTAATTCACTCTCAATAAAGAAATGATTATTTTTGTTGTTGATTTTCTATTTTAATGCAACTCACCACTTAATGGGAAAAAAAATGTTGTCTATAACATTGTGCCTGTGGTCATCTAACATAACCTTGAATATTAAGGGACTTGCTTTCTGGAAGAGTTCAGGGCTTTTTGGATAGCCCTATGGGCCGGAAGTTTCAATGTTCAATTTAAGCAAAATCTGTGTTCCTGAATTTTCTGGATGTACAGATCAAGTCAGATCATTTTCTACATCTTCCCCATTACAGCCTTCAAATAAAGCTTTCTTTAATTCCACTCCTAACTTTTACCTATATTTACTCCTACAGGCAGGCCAAACACCCTCCATGCGTTCAGATACTTCTTCTATTATATAATTTCATTAGTCTCTTACCATCTTAGTGAGGTGTAAAAACTTTGAATTTTTTAGTCTCTGAGCCTCATCGGTATCTTTTTTTTTTCCCTGACTTGGACACATACTTATATTAAAACCAAGAAAATATTTGTTCATGTTTTTTGTGGTCTAATAAAACCCCTTGATATATTTCATATAGATTTCGTAAATCAGCCTCCTGTAATTCTTTCCTGTTATTATTAGCATAAATATTGGCACTGGGATTTCTGATTTCAGCAGTGACAGAGTAGCTTGTATCGAACCAACCCACTGGCCAAGAAAACCTTTAAATGTTGCGTAGAACAAGAAAGATGGCAACACAAACATACCAGGTAGGTGCGGTCATTAGCAATCAAATAAGACAGCCATAACTTGAGGGGCCCACGTCACTATGAGAAGGAAAATAGATTGAGATGCTTGGGGACCTGCTCTATCACTTCTTTCTCTCCAAGAAAGTCATAGGCTGGAGTTTTTAGCACTCCCACAAAGTTGTGGAAACAAAACTACCATTCAGAGCTACCAAAGCAGGCCGATCCCACAGACAAGGGAACCACAGAGAAGAAAGCCCCATAATGGGTATGTTTTTCTCTCTTCAAGATATTTGCCTAAACCAAAGCTTCAAAGAGAAGAGAAGGGAAGACACCAAGTAGAAAATGACTACCAAGGCCAGAAAGCCAGACAGAGTTCTTGTGTGGGGAAAAAAAAATGTCGTTTGGAGGTGCCAAGGAGAAGCTTTGGTAAACACTCCGGGCTTCCAGTTTAGACCCATGAAAGATTACGATGTGGGGAAAAAAAAGCACAAGCTAGAAATAAATCAATCTGCACAGAGCCTGCAACCCAGCAACAGTCATCTCAGTCTGTGATTAATTCATCTATACCCTAACTGTTACTGTCAGGGAAAAACTGATCTCTGAAGGAATATAATTCAAAGCCAACAGTTGTACATTTTTTTAAACAAAATATCTGAAATTCAGTATAGGTATGTGTGTATATATATATATAGGTATGTGTATGTGTATATATATATATACACATGTGTGTATATATATGTGTGTATGTGTGTATATATATATATATGTGTGTATGTGTGTGTGTGTATATATATATATATACTTGCCTTTTAAAGAAATTAACAAGAAGGCATAGTCTTTAATATTTATAGAGTTAACGGAGTCTCTTTCCTGTGTTACTAACATTCTGCTGTTGGGCCTACCTATGGGACGTTTTGTTTGGTTTTATGATATTGTATTTTTCTGTTCTAAAATTTCCATTTTGGGGGCGCCTGGGCGGCTCAGTTGGTTAAGTGTCTGACTTTGACTCCGGTCATGATCTCACGGTTCATGGGATTGAGCCCCCCGTTGGGCTCTGTGCTGACAGCTCGGAGCCTGGAGCCTGCTTCCGATTCTGTGTCTCCCTCTCTCTTTGCCCCTCCTCCGCTTGTGCTCTATCTCTCTCAAAAACAAAGATTTAAAAAAAGTTTACATTTCCATTTTTAAAAATGTTTTATTTCTTTAAGGAGACTTTCTATTTTTTCATTTATTTCAAGCATGATCATAATCAGTCATTGAAGCATTTTGATAATGGCTGCTTTAAAATCTTATTAGTTAATTCTAGGGGCGCCTGGGTGGCGCAGTCGGTTAAGCGTCTGACTTCAGCCAGGTCACGATCTCGCGGTCCGTGAGTTCGAGCCCCGCGTCAGGCTCTGGGCTGATGGCTCGGAGCCTGGAGCCTGTTTCCGATTCTGAGTCTCCCTCTCACTCTGCCCCTCCCCCGTTCATGCTCTGTCTCTCTCTGTCCCAAAAATAAATAAACGTTGAAAAAAAAATAAAATCTTATTAGTTAATTCTGACATCTCTGTCATCTTGGTGTTGGCATCTGTTGATTATCTTTTGTAATTCATTCATTCGTGGTATGGCAAGTGATTTTCACCTGAGGTCTGCACATTTTGTGACTCTGCAAGTTCTGGGAATCTTGTTTCAGGTGGTATGCTGACACCATGTTTGTTTCAGGTGGTGACCTCTGACACCATGCTGCAGGGAATGGGGAATGGCACCACCTTCTTCCTGCCAGTGGGGCTAGAAGTCCAGGTTTCCCACTTGACGTCCTCATGTTTGCTGGGCAAGAATGAGAGTTCCAGCTCCCCATGTGGCCTCCACTGACCCTGTTGAGGTGGGTTGCCTCTCTGTCACTGGGTGGTAAAAGTCCAGACTCTCACTAACCCTCTTGTATACCACCTCAGATAGAAATGGGAGACCTCATTATTTCCAGCTGCCCCATGTGGTCTCTACTGATACATGGGGGTGGGTGGATTGTGTATTACTGTTCAGCAGATAAAAACTCTGGTTCCCTACCTGGTCTTTTCTGATATTCTACAAGGAGATAGGGAAGGGATAAAGCAATTCTTTATAGCCTGAAAAGAATGGAAGTCCACCTTCTGCTTTTTGGCATTTCTGATGTGGTTAAGAGCGGGGCCACAGTCTTTTTCTGTGGGGTTTGGCTGGCTAGGAAGTTATCATCTCAAAGTTCTCTGTCTTGTTAGGTTGTCCTTTTTTCTGGTCTTTTAGATAGAGGAAGCAGGCTTTTATTAGGATTTTTTTTTGTCCACTCCCCTTGATGCTTCTGAGTTTCCACATTCTTCAGCTCCATATCTGGGATATATGAAGCAAAAAGAAAACCCAGGGAACCCACTGCAGTGCCATTCCTTGGGCTCTGAGGTTCCAAGCGAGTCTGATTTTCTTCTCTCCATCTTTCAGGGATGAAATCACTGATTGATTATGTCCAGAATTTTCAGTTGCACTAAGTGGAAGGAATAGGGGAAAATGTGTCCCCTTCATTCTCCTGGAAGCAGAAGTTCCCTCTTTGTTTTCTTTTACATGAAAATGCTATTATGTAGTTTTCATTCTTGAAGGATATTTTTGTAACCTTTAAAAAAAATGTTTATTTATTTAGAGAAAGAGAGAGAGCACTAGTGGGGAAGGGGCACAGAGAGAGGATGAGAGAGAGAATCCCGAGCAGGCTCCACGCTGTCAGCTCAGAGCCCAATGTAGGGTTCAGACTCATGGACTGTGAGATCATGACCTGAGCTGAGATCAAAATATGGTCGCTTAACCAACTGAGTCACCCAGGTGCCCCCTGAAGGATATTTTTGATGGAATAATACAATATTCTGGGTTGTCAGGATTTTTTTCTCTTCTGTACCTTAAAAATGTTCCACAGTCTTGGATTCATAGTTGTTGTTTTTTTAAATTTTTTTAATGAGATTTTAGACATCTGAACTTTTCCACTATATATTAACATGTATAACATATATATAACATATATATAACATATATATTAACATATATATTAACATATATATTAACATTTTTGTCTATGGCTGCTATTAAAATGTAATGTCTATCACTGGTTTTCACACTTTAACTGTGACATGCTGAGTTGTGGTTTTATTTTTATTTATCTTCTTTGGGATTTTCTGACCTCCTGAATCTCTATGAGTTTGCAATTTTGGAAATTGTTGACCATTTTTCTCTGAATTATCTTTACTGATTTCTCCTTCATCTGTCTTTCTGAGATTTCAGTTAGACATATGCTAGACCATTTACAATTGTCCCACATATCCCTGAAGCTTTGCATTTTTTCAATTATCTTTTCTCATTCAGATAATGTCTACTCTCTATCTTCAAGGGAATTAATTTTCTTCTGTAATCTCTCTTCTACTATGAAACCCACCCAGTTAATTTGTTATTTTACATATTATACTTACAGTCCTAATTTTGATTGTTTAAAATTTATGTATTGAGGTTTCCTATATTTTCATTCATTATATACATATTTGCGTTTAGGTCCTTGAGTAGAGTCATAGTAGCTGCTTTTTTAAATGTTTACTTATTTATGTTGGTGGGGGTGGGGGAGGGAAGAGAAGCAGCAGGAGAGGGAGAGATAGAATCCCAAGCAGGCTTTGCAGTGCAGAGCCTGATGTGGGGATTGATCTCATGAACTTTGAGATCATGACAGCCAAAATCAAGAGTTGGACACTTAACCAACTGAACCGTCCAGGCACCCCATATAATAACTGTTTTCAAACCTTTTTTGCTAATTTCAGTTTGTCATCTCAAGAGTAGTCTTTGGTACTTGTCTTTTTTTCGTGAGAATTTGTCACATTTTCCTGTTTCTTCATTTGTAGACAAATTATAAATGCTATGTTGCAGAGCCTCTGGATTTTGTTTTATTCCTTTGAAGAATGCTACTTTTTTTTAAGCAGGCTATTAACTTGATTAAAATTCAAACTTCAACCTCTATCTTCTGGGAACACTTGAAATATCAATTCAGTTCTTTATTTTTATTATATGGGCTCTTTATGAATTCCTGGCATGTGTGCCTCAAAGGTAAGCCAAATATTTGACAGATTTTTACACAGAATTTGGATTGCTCTCTCTATGTCGCTCTTTTCTAAAATTCCTTTCTCCTTTTCCATTGGCTGTAGTTACCCTAAATTCTGTCCTCTGATTTTTCAGGCCAGAGAAACTGCAAGTGTATCTTTGTAGTTGTAATTGCCCTTTATAGAGCTAACTTTGCCTTGCCCTGAAGCTAAAAGTCATAAAAATGGGTAGTTCATTAATATATAGGTACTTTCAAGTGTTTACTCTGCTCCAGTATCTCAGTTTCACTTATTGTCTACTGCTTCCATAGCTGTTATTTTTACTTACTATTGCATTTATACTTGCCATCTATAGGATGGTCGGGTTTGATAGACTCTCACTTCATCAGTCCAGAAATAGAACTTTCTTAGTTACCTTAGAGTTTTTGTCTATCAGTGGTGATTGTAGAATTAAGAACACCTTACTGTGCTGTGTAATAAATAAAATAAATCCTTTTTTAGTTATTCTCTCCTAATTTCAGTCTACTGACTCTATCTTCTTCCTAAGGTTACATCTGAAGGGGTCCTGAAGATAATATTTGGAAAAATACTACATAAAATCGTCTTTGGGGCGCCTGGGTGGCGCAGTCGGTTGAGCGTCCGACTTCAGCCAGGTCACGATCTCGCGGTCCGTGAGTTCAAGCCCCGCGTCAGGCTCTGGACTGATGGCTCGGAGCCTGGAGCCTGTTTCCGATTCTGTGTCTCCCTCTCACTCTGCCCCTCCCCCGTTCATGCTCTGTCTCTCTCTGTCCCAAAAAAAATAAATAAACATTAAAAAAAAATCGTCTTTGAGTTATCTCTACATTATCTCTAAATAAAATTTCTATATATAGAAAGATATAATTAAGATAAAAATGTAAGCCACAAATTGGAAGAAAATATTTGCGAACAAAAATGACAGTGTATAAAATAGTTCATGAAGTCTTCCAAGTCACTAAGAAAACAACATAACTGAAAAAATGGAATATTAAGATGCAATTCAGAGATGTGGAAACCAAACAGACAATAAATATATGGATAAAAAAATTCTTAAATTATCCGATAAGAAATGAAAGCCAGAATAAGTTGTCACTTCCCACGTATCACACCGAGCAAAACATAAAAAGCTTGGCCACACTAGACACTGGTGAGAACGTGGAGCCTGAGGAGCTTTGATGAAACCTTCACAAGGATTTTCTTGCAATATGATTTTTCAAAGCAAAACTTGGGAAAGAATATGACTACTTTTTAATAGGATGTTAGAGACCGAATTGCATCTCCCCAAAATTGTATTTTGAAGCCCTAACTCCCATAACCTCAGAATGGGACTGTATTTGGAGACACATCTCGAAAGAGGTAATTAAGATAAAATGATGTCAGTGGGAGTGGCCCCTAATTCACTATGACTGGTCCTTCTAAACAACAGATAGGAGCAGTTACAGACAGAAGACCATGTGATACAGAGAGACGACAGCCATCTGTAAGCCGTCAGGGGTTGGGTCTTCTTCAGAAGAACCCAAATCTGCTGACACCTTGATCTCTGACTTCAAGTCTCCAGAAGTGTAGAAAATAAATGTCTGTTGTTGAAGCCACCCCATTGTGGTACTTTGTCACAGCTGCCCTAGTAAATTAATACATGCAATGAATGAAATAATGTGGTATATTTATTTAAGTTACTACTACGTAATGACAATCATAATTAATGAATTAAAGCTAAATGCATCTGCATGCATGAATAATCTTGAAGGAAGTAAACAAGTTACAAAACAATACATATATGGAATTATTAAACTCTTAAACACAACTCGATTTATGGTTTATGTATACATATGCATGTAGTTAAAGAAAAAAGACACTAATGGAAAAATTAAACAGCAGCTTCAGAATTCTTATTTCTGAGGAGGGAAGAAATGAAATTGAGGTAGTGAATACAGGGATCTTCTGGTGTACTTGTGAGATAGGAGGAAGTGAGCTGTAGTAACTATACAAAATATTAACATGTCTTTTAGGTGATAAACACATTGATTTTTTAAACAAAATTCTCTAAAGTTATATTTAAATATGTAACAGAATAAAAAAGGAGAGGTGGAGCGTCATTATCATATGTTGACTGATTTTATAGAATTCAATTGTTAATTATTCCCATCTTTCCTTGGCAATTTTCATTCTAAAATTATTTCTTGAGGTTTCTTTTACAATACATCTAAAAGAATGAAAGGGGTGCTTACCATTGTTTGTCATGTCAAAGTCAAAGGTAACTACAGCACCCATCAAATACCTGCAACTATTTCTAAAATGTTGGAATTAGAGATGCCTGGAAATTCCAAGTAATAGAAAATAAATTTAAGTGACAGAAAATTTAAATAAAAAATCCTTTCCTCATCTCGATTTTCTGAACAATGTTGGTTTGCATATGATTGGGATTGTATCAATCTTATTTTCCCCTGTTGTTTCAGTAATATCTATTTCCCCTTAGAGGCTTTAAATATTCATTTTTGAAAAAGCAGAAAAATAATTCTTAATTTAATTTCATCATTGTCAGCCTATCAAACATCCAGGTCAGAAAACTCCATATGGAAGGAAAAATAGAAATTGAGACAAATATAAAAAAAAAATACTATCTTTTAGATTAGTAATTATAATATAATCAACTTGATAAACTGAGTGTTAGAGAAAAGTGTATTAAAATTAAAAAAGGAAAACATAAATATCTTCAAGTCTTTCTTGACATTAGAGAGGTCTATTTTAAAAGGTATTTTCTGATGAGGTCAGACTAGATCATCTAACATAAGAAGACTCAGGGTAATTTTTACACTGCACAGCTGTGGAGCCATAAGAGAGTATTTTTATTCTCTAGACAAAACCAGTCTATTAGACACTTTTAAACCTGATTTCTAAAATGAATCACACAATGGAAATGGAAGGAACACTGAAAGGTAATTTAACTTAATCACCTGGCTATAGTGATGAGGAAACTGAGGCACCCACGAATTAAGGGTCTTGATTAAAGTAATGAAGGGATCAAGGACAAGGCCAGGAGAAAAATTCATTTGTGATCTATAATTCAATCTTTTTTAAAGCCTATCCATTTAATAGATGTATCCACTAAAATACTCAGCTCTTCTTTGCCTAAAACATGCTTCTGGGAATTCTCAGTTGGGATTTCTATGCAACTTCTCTCTGCGTTCTGAACGCAACCTAAGTCTAAGGCTAACCACTGACTGTGTATGAGATCACTGACAGTTTTCAGTGCAGGTGCCTTTGCAGGTTCTCGGATTTCAGCCCACCACCACGTGGCCTGGGCAAGCAGAGGCACTGAAAACCACCCTGTTGATTCTGGAAACCTGTCCAAATTTGTGTCCTTTTATTCCTAAAGCAGTCACTAGACCATCTCACGTGTGAAGAATTTAGTTAAGTATGGTGACAAGCCAACATCTTTCCTCGGCTGATCACTATTTCTCTCTTCTGTTCTCATTCCTTTTCCTCCATTCTTAAAAAAATACCAAGAACTGCCAATTTGTTGCTTTGATAAAGCAGTCACACAAATAGGTTTCTAAATCAGTCTAGAGACATTTTTGGAATGCCTACCATATTCTAGGCAATGTGCTAAATATATCTGAAAGTTTCATGAATACAGGAGGATCTGGACAGCCCAGGTCTTCCCCCAGGCTATTTGGACACAGAATCCACTGTTTGTGATTCTTGTCAAACGTACATAATCATCATCTTCTTTCATTCACCCATAATTTGTCATAGTTGAAGACAGTGATCCAGTGCACTTAGA
Organism: Prionailurus bengalensis; assembly: GCF_016509475.1. Lineage (NCBI taxonomy): Eukaryota > Metazoa > Chordata > Mammalia > Carnivora > Felidae > Prionailurus > Prionailurus bengalensis. Next base: position 101,675,315 of record NC_057349.1, on the reverse strand, counting down.
GTTATTGCAAATTTTTGGAAATAAGCCCGGCTCATATTGACAAAGGGAGATCCTGTCTAATCTTTATCCAGAGTCTTTCTTGGGATCTAATCCAGAGCTCTGACACATTTCAGGCCACTCCTGCCACCGTCAACATCACTGGAACAACCCCTGCTGGTCTTTGATGATATCTCCTCAGCTCCACGCTGAGATCAAAGTAAAATAAGTTGGGCCACAGAAGAGAGAAACCAAAGTGGGGTTGAGGGTAAGAAGGGAAAACAATTACCATTTATGTATGAATAGCACAGGGGGTAAAGGGAAAAAAAATTTTTTGGTCAAATTTATTGTTTAAAGAAAACAATAAAGATTTTTTTCACTTTTGTTAAAAGAATCATTTAAGCAACTGTTATAAAATTTAACCTGTATATATTTAAAATGTATCATTTTAACACAAGCAATATACCCGTTATGCCTGTTTAAACAAGATGGCGTATGAAACTTCCTGGTTTGGATAAGGAGAGGATTTCTGTCTATACTGAATTAAATCAGGGAAATCAAGAGCTCAGAGATAACTATTATCATTTGTGTCTTCCTTCAGCAAATATTTAGGACCTTGGTGAAACGGTTTAAAAATAAATGAAACATGAACTATATCTTATTTAAATTTTTGTATCTAAAATATTACTAATAAGAACTATTAAGCTGCTTAATGCATATTCTGTTTAATAAATATTAAATGGAAGGGATAAATATTTTAGCAAACCATTTTGTTTCCATGTGGACCTGAGACTTAATTAATAGAACATCAAAATAGTTCTGAAAAATCCTCTACAAAGTGTTCTGATCTCAAGTGGGTATAGTAATTAATTTCAAAACATTAAATACAGAATATGATAGGATTCTGAAAAAGGTAAAAAAAAAAATCTCGGAAACTACGGATTTAGAATTTGAATTAGGAATGATTCCTCAAAAACTAGGAATAGAGTTAAATTATGGTGGTTCTATGCAAAATTAAGCAATGTTTATTATTCATATTTATTTTTTTTTAATTTTCTCCAAAGCTTGTAGGATGGGACTAGCTTTATAATGGATTTACAGGAGGAACAGATAACATACAGTTCAAGACCCTGAGCCTTTCAGAATTGGGTGTCAATTTTCTTGCTCGAATTCTTTTTGCGCTGGGAGTAGGTCCGAATGGAAGGATGCTGTGTGAGGCTCTGGGGAGTCAGAACGGACTAGACAAAGAACGATCTCCTTGTTCAAGGGTATACTGCTGAAAATGAAAGTATTATTTTGAAGGACTAAGCCTAAGTACTCACTTTGGGCAATGATCTCTTTTAATCCGATGACAAGATACCTTCCTTCCAGATAAGCCAGAGACTTAAAGAAATTAACCAGATTGAGGAACAGGTAGGGTGATGAGGAAGGAGTGCAGACAGTACAATATGTGCTGGAGCAGGAGGAGGTGAATATTTGCTCTGCCACCTGTTCGTTTGGTGACCACAGAGAAGTTACTGTACCAGTCCAAGCTTCGGTTTCCCATCTGTAATACAGTGACTATATAATGTTGGAATAGTTGTGAAAATCAAAGGGAAAACAAGTAAAATACTTAGCACAGTGCTGGAAAAAAGGACAGGCTCTGGGGGCACCAGCGGGGCTCAGTAGGTTAAGCATCCACGTCTTGATTTTTGGCTCAGGTAGTGATCTCACATTTCCTGAGATCAAACCCCACATCTGGCTCTGTGCTGAGAGCACAGATCCTGCTTGGGACCTTCTGTCTCCCTCTCTCTCTGCACCTCCCCTGCTCGCTCTCTTTCTCTCTCTCTCTCTCCCTCTCTCAAAAAAAATAAACATTAAAAAATAAAAGGACAGGCCCCGTATAAGGAGTAATTATAAGATTTTGAGTCTTAAGTCAGAGGAGAGGCTACAGAGGACAGAATTATTCTACTTTAGCAAATAGGAGAAATTTAGCTTTCTGCTTCTGAAAAGAAGAGGCAGAGAAAGGCCCAAGAAGAAAAAAAAAAAAAGCAAAAGGGAGAGTGAGAAAACTGCCCAATGCAAAAATAAACGCATGGACAAATAAAGGCAAAAGAGAGAGAACAGAGAAAAATGTTCTGAGAAAAATACAGTGTGCTAGAAAGAAATGAAGGCGGACACTTTATCCTGGATGCCCAGGAAAGATGTTCAAGACTCTAACTGCAAGATGAACTTAATAATTCAAATACATAAGGGAATAATGTCGCGAGCAAAGGGAGCACAGTGTGTATAAAATGAGCTCAAAAGTTGAAGCAGAAATAAGTCGGTAATCCTAGAATCTAGAGAATGAACGCAATAATAGATGAAGTTGGAGAAGAAGAGACTGCAGTCAGATATGTAAAGTGTTTAAGGTCTACTTAGACACAGTAAAACTTTCAATTTTATTTTATTTTTTTTTCAACGTTTATTTATTTTTGGGACAGAGAGAGACAGAGCATGAATGGGGGAGGGGCAGAGAGAGAGGGAGACACAGAATCAGAAACAGGCTCCAGGCTCTGAGCCATCAGCCCACAGCCCGACGCGGGGCTCGAACTCACGGACCGCGAGATCGTGACCTGGCTGAAGTCGGACGCTCAACCGACTGCGCCACCCAGGCGCCCCTCAGTTTTATTTTTTAAGAGCAAATCACTGAAATCTGCAATACAAGTTGATACAATCTATTTTTTAATATTTAAGATAAATATTAAGATGTATCTTGCTATATCTTATATATATTTAAATAAGTATATATTTATTAATGTATTTAAATATTAAGATATATTTTAAGGTAAATACGGCAGCTCTGTGGCATGTTATTTTAAAAGCAAGAATAGAACAATATCATTTATGGGGCTTCAGGAGTCCTTGCAAGAGTTCAGGATTGGTCTAGGATGGAGATATAGAAATGACTAGAGATTGTCAATCAGATTCAGAATAGATGTTGAAGGTGGACCTGACACTGTAGGAAGATGAGGAAAAATGAGAAATCAACCATAACTCCTAAGTTTGGGGCTTGCGAAACAGAATGAGTAAGGTTGGCATTAACTGATGGAGTATTTGGAAATAAGCACTGTGAGGAAGCATGGATTGATGTATGCAAAATGGTAAAAACTTAGGGTTTTAATCATAATTCTAATTTAGTAGACATTGAATCTGAAATGTCAATTTGTCAGTCAAGAGGAGATATTATTGAGAAATTGGACTAGTAAGATTGGAGTGCAGGGGAGGGATTCAATCTGGAAGTATAAATCTGGGAGTTATTAACGTATCAAATTAGATGCCATGAGAATTTATCAGATTCTCCAGAAAAAGTGTAGATAGAGAACAGGCCCTAATAGTGAGCTTGGAGTGCTAGCATGGTTTGAATGCAGGAAGAAGAAAAGAAGACAAAGGATTAGACTGACAAGTCAATGTGTGGTATCCCAGAAAGCAAATGAAGAAGCCAAGTTTCAAGTCAGGCTTTAAGGAGAGTGTTTGTCTGTCAAATTACCTAAAAGGGGCAGTTATAATGAAGGCAGAAAATTGAGTATTGGATTTACAATGTTGGAGTTGTTGATGGGCTCAACTTGGATAAGTTCAGTGATGCAATGATTATGAGGCCTTGAGTGTGGTGGATTAAGGGAAAAGTGGGTAATAAAATTTGTAGACGTGGATTTTAATAACTTTGTCTATTTAAACAAAAATATAAGCAGTTCTTGCAAACATAAAATGAATTGCATCTGCATGCAATACTCTGTCTCCAAGAAACATGGTTTGAAAACCACTTTCTTTTTTTTTTTTTAATTTTTTTCAACGTTTATTTATTTTTGGGACAGAGAGAGACAGAGCATGAACGGGGAAGGGGCAGAGAGAGAGGGAGACACAGAATCGGAAACAGGCTCCAGGCTCTGAGCCATCAGCCCAGAGCCTGACGCAGGGCTTGAACTCCCGGACCACGAGATCGTGACCTGGCTGAAGTGGGACGCTTAACCGACTGCACCACCCAGGCGCCCCGAAAACCACTTTCTTAAAAAGACACCTGCCAAGCTTTACGATTAATTTTCAAAATTGATTCCATGGCTTCCTCAATAGTGCACATTCTCTTAATGGTGCTGAAGCTTAATGGTGGCAGAGCAGATAATGTTCCTGTCGTCAGATTTTTCAGAACGTAAACTGGATCAGAGTGAGAAATAATGATGTGGCTCTTTTTGCAAGGTGAATAGAGCTTGAAATGGCAATAAACTTATTCAAATCATTCTAGAAGACTAAGTCAAGAAAAACTTCTCAAAAAATGTCTATAAACATTCAATATGAGTTTTTGACCAGAGGTTCTCAAGCTCACACATGGTCAAGTCAGATGCTTTTGGCCAACTGTGCAAAGTAAAAGGACTCAAAATACTCTACCTTTAATTCTTTTCACGATCAGAATCCCTTCTAGACACAGCTGCTGGGTAATAATTCCATGTGAACGGTTCCCAGAGGTGCTGCTTGTACCAAGGCCAAGACGATGGGATATCTATCTTCTTAAATAGCAAAAATCTTCGTCTATACATGGGATTGACTCATGTGGATGAATTGTGAATCCTCCATCACTTTCTCCTGGATGTTTCGTCCACATCTAGTTTTAAATAACTAGGATCCATTGCAATTGGTCTCATCATCCGGCCTCAAGATACATTGATATAAAAATGTATTTACTCAAAATCGTATGCAGCAGCACCCAACATAATTCAGAATCTACAACGACAGTCACCCTGAGCCTTCAGAATCCAACAGTGTTCTTCCATAGTTTAGGCAGTAGTTGTTGGCACTGTGCAAGAGTGTCCCAAACAAGGCTAATAAACACAAGTAATAAAAACCTAATACACAGGTATTTGTGGAACTTCTTTAATTTTTTTCTTTTCCTCATTTTTTATAAGCAGTTTTGTTTGATGTAAGAAACATCCTTTGTAAAGTACAGAAGAGAAGAGAATAAAATTATATCTTTTATTATCATCCTAACTGTTGCAAATATATCTACCTCTGTTGAAGAGAAGGAGAAAGAGGACAGAGGACTATATATATATATATATATATATATATATATATACATATATATAAATTTATCAATTTGTTCTGGGTTTCAGTGTGCAGATGACAGTTGAGTACATTGCTTAATTAGGACATAATATCATATATATATACGTATATACATATGTATGTATGTACACATATGTATATATATATACGTATATGTATGTATATACATACATATACGTATATATATATATTTATATGTGTGTGTGTGTGTGTGTATATATATATATATATGTGTGTGTGTGTGTGTGTGTGTGTGTAGTTTGGCCTTGGAAAGCATTCTTCTTAGGTAAAGAATTGAACACCTTTCTTTTGGGAAAACTCTTTAGCTTGTTATTTGTCTGTGAAAGATGAGAGGCTTCTAACCTCAGTCTAGATGGACAGCATTTGATAAACATAACTGGCTAATGGCTATACATAAAGAAGAAACAGAAATTTTGACATTGTTTCTGTCAACTAGAAAAGCTGAATGGACTGGGAAGAGGAAATAGAAGGATCTAATTGACTTTACAATCAAGAGGTCCCTTGTTGAAACTATTTCAATATAACTGGTTTTCTTTGCAATCCTATGTGTTCTTACCATGCATTAAAAAGTCTTATTCTGAGAAAGGGTTCACACACTTCACCAGATTGTGAAAATATATTTTAAAAACAGTTTTAGACACACTGCTTTAAGGAGAAATGATTCTAAATAACAGCACTATAGAAAAATACCCACAGAAGAACATAATAGGAAAGCAGTTTTATATGGAAGAGATTGGGACAGTATATTCTAGGTATCATGGAGTTGTCATATTTAAAATAGATTATTTCCTCTGGGGCACCTGGGTGGCTCAGTCGGTTAAGCGGCCGACTTCAGCTCAGGTCATGATCTCGGGGTCCGTGAGTTCGAGCTCCGTGTCGGGCTCTGTGCTGACAGCTCAGAGCCTGGAGCCTGTTTCAGATTCTGTGTCTCCCTCTCTCTCTGACCCTTCCCCATTCATGCTCTGTCTCTCTCTGTCTCAAAAATAAATAAATGTTTAAAAAAATAAAATAAAATAAATAGATTATTTCCTCAACTGTAATTACCCTCCATACTTTCAAATCTTTTTTTTTTTAAGTTTTATTTATTTAAGTAACTTGTTACCCAATGTGGGGCTCAAACCACGACTCTGAGGTAAAGAGTTGGCACTGTCTCCTGACTAAGCCTGCCAGGCGCCTCTCAAATCTTTGATGTAAAAACTTAATGTTAATGCTCTTTAGAGAAGGAAGGGATTGTAATACTAAAATGGCAGCAAATGAGGAGAAGCCTGAGTGATCTAGCAGAGGCATGGAGGGAGGGAGCAGTAAAGAGTGATATGGGCATAATTATGTGGTAACTGTCTTTATCCAAGATGTGCTAGAGGAAAGGCACCCTCAAGAGGGGTTAGAGGACAAGAAATTAGATCCTGATGCCCTGGAAGAGATGGTCTCAAGCGAAGGACAAATCCAGAAGGATAGAAAAACTGTGGCTAACCCGGAAGGAGATACTTTGTTTATCAACCAATCTTTCTGTTACCTATCTATATAAAAGAGATCATATAACATCTTGTAACTTGCTTTTCTCCATTAAATGTGTATTAGGAGACGTCTCATTTTTAACAAATATATTTCTATGCCATCATCAACCTTAATGACAAAATGTATGAATATAATTTTCTTTATACCATAACTTACTTTTATGTATTTAGACTGTTCTCTTTCTTTCTTTTACTTTTTCTAAATGATAAATGCCTCAAGTATTTCTTGAATGAATACACTGAATACTACAATAAAAATTCATTAGATTAATTTTGGCACATTTTTTTACTTACTTCCTCATGAAGGTGGAATGCTTAGTCAACCAGTATTCATACTTCTTTTTTTTTCTTTGAAATGTATATTTATTTTGAGAGAGAGAGAGACAGTCAGAGTGTGAGAGGGGGAGGGGCAGAGAGAGAGGGAGACACAGAATCTGAAGCAGGATCCAGGCTCTGATCTGTCAGCACAGAACCCGACACGGGGCTTGAACTGATGCACTGTGAGATCATGACCTGAGCTGAAGTTGGATGCTTAACTGACTGAGCCACCCAGGTGCCCCCATTATTCATACTTCTTAATTGCAGCACTTACAATAACTAAAAACCCATTTATCAATTTGTTCTGGGTTTCAGTGTGCAGATGACAGTTGAGTTGAGTACATTGTTTAATTGGGACATAATATCACATTCAGAACATCTGAGGTACCTCTGTATACATACCAGCAGAATTTAATGCCTAAAAATTTCATCTGGGCTATGTATTTAAAGTAAAGTAAAATTGCCATTCATTAAACAGTTATGAATAGAGGCCTAAAGTAGATTTATTTTTATTTATACTTTTAGATATGAAATATAGACCTGATGCTTAAATTGAACAGAGGTTAAAAGCTAAATTGATCTGCATTAAAAGGTTAGAAAATCATGTTTAAATATATACCAGCTGTTCTAACCTACTGACCAACTATCATCCTAAGAATTCCTTTCAGTGAACTTTTGAGTTTACTCTTCTCTTTCTTAGAGCCTATATTTTTGTCTGGATATGACAGTAACAATTTCAGAAACAGTGCATATCAAGTAAACTCGCTGAGTGCTTGTGTGTTTGAAAATGTTTTTATCTGGCCGTTGCTCTGGATTATAGTTTAGCTGGGTATATAATTAAAGATTCAAAATAATTTCTCTTTGATCTTTAAAACATGGTTTTATTGTATTCTACCATTAAAGCATTGTTAATGAGAAGTTCAATGGTCTTCTGGTTCTTTCTTTCTTTCTTTCTTTCTTCTTTCTTTTTTTTTTTGTTATAATTTATTGTCAAGTTAGCTAACATACATTATATACAATGTGCTCTTGGCTTTGGGGATAGATTCCCATGATTCATCACTCACATACAACACCTAGTGCTCACCCCAAAAAGTGCCCTCCTCAATGCCCATCACCCGGTATCCGCTCTTCCTTGCCCCTCTCTCCAGTGCTTATCAGCCCTCAGTTTGTTCTCTGTATTTAAGAGTCTCATATGGTTTACCTCCCTCTCTGTTTGAAACTATTTTTCCCCTTCCCTTACATCATGGTCTTCTGTTAAGTTTCTCAAGTTCCACATATGAGTGAAAATATGATATCTGTCTTTCTCTAACAGACTTATTTCACTCAGCATAATACCCTCCAGTTCCATCCACATTGTTGCAAATGTCAGGATTTCATTCTTTCTCATTGCCAACTAGTATTCCATTGTATATATAAGCCACATCTTCTTTATCCATTCATCAGTTGATGGACATTTGGAATCTATCCATAATTTGACTATTGTTGAAAGCACTGCTATAAACATTGGGGTACATGTGCCCCTATGAATCAGCACTCCTGTATCCTTTGGATGAATTCCTAGTATTGCTATTGCTGGGTCATAGGGTAATTCTATTTTTAATTTTTTGAGGAACCTCCACACTTTTCCAGAGAGGCTACACCAGTTTGCAATTCCAACAACAATGCAAGAGGGTTCCCATTTCTTCACATCCTCGCCAACATCTATTGTTTCCTGAGTTGTTAATATTAGCCACTCTGACCAATGTAAGGTGGTATCTCAGTGTGCTTTTGATTTGTGTTTCCCTGATGATTAGTGATGTTGAGCATCTTTTCATGTGTCCATTGGCCATCTGGATGTCTTCTTTGGAAAAATGTCTATTCATGTCTTCTGCCTATTTCTTCACTGGATAGTTTGTTTTTCAGGAGTTGAGTTTGGTAGTTCTTTGGTTGGCTACTAAGCCTTTATCCAGTATGTCATTTGCAAATATCTTCTCCCATTCTGTTGGTTGACTTTTAGTTTTGTTGATTGTTTCCTTTGCAGTGCAGAAGCTTTTTATCTTGATGAGTTCCCAATCGTTCAATTTTGGTTTTTTTCCCCTTGCCTTCAGAGACATGTCAAGTAAGAACTTGCTATCGCTGTGATCAGAGAATTGCTGCCTGTTTTCTCCTCTAGGGTTTTGATGGTTTTCTGTCTCACATTTAGGTCTTTCATCCATTTTGAGTTTATTTTTGTGTATGGTATAAGAAAGTGGCCCAGTTTCATTCTTCTGCATGTGAAGCAAATGCAGCAAATGGTGCTGTCCAGTTCTCCCAGCGCCATTTGCTAAAGAGACTGTCATTTTTCCATTGGATACTCCCTCCTGCTTTGTCAAAGATTAGTTGGCCATACATTTGTGGGTCTAATTCTGGGGACTCTTTTCTATTCCATTGGTCTATGTGTCTGTTTTGTGCCAATACCATACTGTATTGATTACAGCTGGTAATGATTACAGCTTTGTAGCTGTAATGATTACAGCTGTAATGATGTAGCTGGTAATGATTACAGCTGGAATTATGATGCCTCCTACTTTGGTTTTCTTTATCAACATTACTTTTGCTATTCAGAGTCTTTTGTGATTCCATACAAATTGTAGGATTGTTTGGTCTTGCTTTGAGAAGAATGCTGGTGCAATTTTGATTGAGGTTGCATTGAAGGTGTAGATTGCTTTGGGTAGTATTGACATTTAAACAATATTTATTCTTCCAATCCATGAGCACGGAATGTTTTTCCATATCTTTGTATCTTCTTCAGTTTCCTTCATGAGTTTTCTATACTAATCCTTTATCTAATATATCATTTGCAAACATCTTTTCCCATTCTGTAGGTTGCCTTTTAGTGTTGTTGATTGTTTCCTTTGCAGCGCAGAAGCTTTTTATCTTGGCGAGGTCCTAATAGTTCATTTTTGCTTTTAATTCCCTTGTTTTCGGGGATGGGTCCAGCAAGAAATTGCTGCAGTTGAAGTCAAAAAGGTTATTCCTTGCTTTCTCCTCTATGGTTTTGATGGTTTCCTGTCTCACATTTAGGTCCTTCATCCATTTTTAGTTTATTTTTGTGTTTGGTGTAAGAAAGTGGTCTAGTTTCATTCTTCTGCGTGTTGTTGTCCAGTTTTCCCAGCACCATTTGTTAAAGAGACTGTCTTTTTTCCATTTGATGCTCTTCCCTGCTTTGTCAAAGATTAATTGGTCATACATTTGTGGGTCTAATTCTGGGTTCTCTATTCTATTCCATTGTTCTATGTGTCTATTCTTGATGATTACAGCTTTGTAGTAGAGGCTAAAGTCTGGGATTGTGATGCCTCCTGCTTTGGTTTTCTTTCTCAATATTACTTTGGCTATTCAGGGTCTTTTGTAGTTACACACAAATTTTAGGATTATTTGTTTAGCTCTGAGAAGAATGTTGGTGTGATTTTGATTAGGATTGCATTGAACGTGTAGATTGCTTTGAGGAGTATTGACATTTTAACAGTATTTGTTCTTCCAATCCATGAGATGGAATGTTTTTCCATTTCTTTGTGTCTTCTTCAATTTCCTTCATAAGTTTTTAACATTTTCAGCATGCAGATCTTTTACATCTTTGGTTAGATTTATTCCTAAATATTTTATGGTTCTTGGTGCAGTTGTAAATGGGATAAATTTCTTGATTTCTCTTTCTGTTGCTCCATTATTGGTGTATAGAAATGCAACTGGTTTCTGTACGTTGCTTGTGTACCCTGCGATTTTGCTGAATTCATTCATCAGTTCTAGTAGGCTTTTGGTGAAGTCTTTTGGGTTTTCCATGTAGAGTATCATGTCGTCTGTGAAAAGTGGAAGATTGACTTCTTCTTTGCCAATTTGGATATCTTTTATTTCATTTTATTGTTTGATTATTGTTGCTAGGACCTCCAACACTATGTTAAACAACTGTGGTGAAAGTGGACATCCCTGTCATGTTCCTGATCTCAGGGGGAAAGCTCTGTTTTTCCCCATTGAGGATGATATTAGCCAAGAGCTTTTCACATATGGCTTTTATGATGTTTAGGTATATTCCTTCTATCCCAACTTTCTTGAGGGCTTTTATTAAGAAATGATGCTGTATTTTGTCAGATGTTTTTTCTGCATCTATTGACAGGATCATATGGTTCTTATCATTTTTTTATTAATGTGATGTATCACATTGATTGATTTGCGAATATTGAACCAGACCTGCAGCCTAGGATGAATCCCCTTGATCATGGTGAATGATTCTTTTATATGCTATTGAATTCGATTTGCTAGTATCTTGTTGAGAATTTTTGCATCCATGTTTATGAGGGATATTGGCCTGTAATTCTCCTTTTTAGTGGGGTCTCTGTCTGGTTTGGGAATCAAGGTAATGCTAGCTTCATAGAATGAGTCTGGAAGCTTTCTTTCCATTTCTATTTTTTGGAACAGCTTGAGAAGAATAGGTATTAACTCTGCTTTAAATGTCTGGTAGAAGTCCCCTGGGAATCCATCTGGCCCAGGACTCTTATTTATTGGAAGATTTTTGATAACTGATTCAATTTCTATGGGTCTGTTCAAATTTTCTATTTCTTCCCATTTGAGTTTTGGTCATGTGTGGGTGTCTAGGAATTTGTCCATTTCTTCCAGGTTGTCTAGTTTGTTGGCATATAATTTTTCATAGTATTCTCTGATAATTGGTTGTATTTTCTGAGGGATTGGTTGTGATAAGTCCATTTTCATTCTTGATTTTATCTATTTGGGTCCTGTCTCTTTACTTTTCAAGAAGTCTGGCTAGGAGTTTATCAATTTTGTTTATTTTTTCAAAAAACCAGCTCTTAGTTTCATTGTTCTGTTCTACTGGCTTTTTAAAAAATCTATATTGTTATTTCTGCTCCGATCTTTAGTATTTCTCTTCTTCTGCTGGTCTTGGGGTTTCATTGCAGTTCTGCTTCTAGTTCGTTTAGGTGTGCTGTTAAATTTTATATTTGGGATTTTTCTTGTTTCTTGAGATAGACCTGGATTGCAATGTATTTTCCTCTTAGGACTGTCTTTGCTGCCTCCCTTAGAGTTAGGCCTGTCATGTTTTCATTTTCATTTGTTTCCATATATTTTTAAATTTCTTCTTTAATTGCCTGGCTGATACATCATTCTTTAGTAGGATGTTCTTTAACCTCCATGCATTTGGAGGTTTTCCACTTTTTTCTGTGGTCGATTTTAAGTTTCATAGCATTGTTATCTGAAAATATGCATGGTATGATCTTAATTTTTTTATATTTATTGGGGTCTATTTTTTGACCCCATATGTGATCTATCTTGGAGAATGTTCCATGTGCACACAAGAAAAATGTGTATTCTGCTACTTCAGGATGAAAAGTTCTGAATATATCTGTCAAGTCCATCTGGTCCCATGTATCATTCAGGGTCATTTTTTCTTTATTGATTTTTTTGCTTAGGTGATCTGTCCATTGCTATAAGTGGAGTATTAGAGTCCCCTGCAGTTATCATATTCTTACCAATAAGATCGCTTATGTTTGTGATTAATTGTTTTATATATTTGGGTGCTCTAGAATTCGGTGCATAAACATTTATACTTGTTAGCTCTTCTTGATGGATAGACACCATAATTATCATATAATGTCCTTCTTCATCTCTTGGTATAGCCATTAGTTTAAAATGTAGTTTGTCTGATATAAGTATGGCTACTCCACTTTCTTTTGACTTCCAGTAGCATTTTAGATGGTTCTCTATCCCCTCACTTTCAATCTGAAGGTGTCCTTAGGTCTAAAATGGGTCTCTTGTAGACAACAAACAGATAGGTCTTGTTTTTTTATCCATTCTGATACCCTATGTCTTTTGATTAGAGCTTTTAGTCCATTTACATTCAGTGTTATTATTGAAAGATATGGGTTTAGAGTCAATGTGTTATCTGTAGGTTTCATGCTTGTGATGATGTCTCTGCTCCTTTGTAGTCTTTGCAATATTCCACTCACAGAGTCCCCCTTGGAGGGGGATCTCTTACAGGACTGATTTAGTGGTCATGAACTCCTTCAGTTTTTGTTTATCTGGGAAAGCCTTTATTTCTCCTTCTATTCTGAATGACAGACTTTCTGGATAAAGGATTCTTGGCTGCATATTTTTCCTATTCAGCACATTGAATATTTCCTACCACTCCCTTGTAGCCTGCCAAGTTTCAGTGGACAGGTATGCTACTATCCTTATGTGTCTACCCTTGTCAGTTAAGGCCCATTTGTCCCTACCTGCTTTCAAAATTCTCTCTTTATCTTTGTATTTTCCCAGTGTCACTCTGATATACATGGAGAAGACCTACTCTTGTTAAATCTGAATGGAGTTCTCTTTGTCTCCTGGATTTGGATGTCTGCTTCCTTCCCCAGATGAGGGAAGTTCTCAGCTACAATTTCTTCAAGTAAACCTTCTGCCCCTTTCTCTTTCTCTTCTTCTTCTACTGGAACTCCTCTGATATGGATATTATTATGTTTCATTGAATCACTTAGTTCTCTAATTCTCCCCTCATGATCTAGTATTTTCTTATCTCTCTTTTTCTCATCTTCATCATTTTCCATAATTTTATTGTCTATTTCACTAATTCTCCCTTCTGTTTCCTCCATCCTTGCTGTCACTGCATCTAGTTTATTTTGCACCTCATTTACAACATTTCTTAATTCATTGTGACTATTTCTTAGTTCTGTGATCTCTGTAGCAATAGTGTCTGCTGTCTTCTATGCTTTTTTCAAGCTCTGCTACTAATCTTATGACTGTTATTCTAAATTCTTGTTCAGTTATATTGTTTATATCTGTTTTGAGTAATTATTTAGCTGTCACTGCTTCCTGGAATTTTTTTTGAGGAGAATTCTTCTGTTTCATCATTTTGGCTAGTTTTCTGTCCCTTATGTGTTTTAAAGGCTTGATATGTGCCTTGCACCTGCAAACACTACTATATTAAAAAGGGGTCATACACTGCTCAGGGCCTAGCCCTTCAAGAGGTGTTTCGGAGTCTGTTGGGTGCTCTCTGTTGTTGTGACTCTGATTGTTTTATCCCCCTACTCGTAGTGGTGGTCTGAACCTTTCACCAGCTGTGCTTTGATTTGTTCATTGGAGTAACCCTGGGAAAAATTTTAAAAAGGGGGAATGGTGGAAGTAGCCTTATCGCAAACAAAGAGAGAAATGATAGAGGCAGGGAAGAAGAAAAGAAAAAAGATCACCAAGCAGAGAATCAGAGAAACTATATGGCTTAATCCAGAGAGAGAGAGAGAGAGAAAGAGGAAAATACAGAAGGAGATACATAAGTGGTGTAAAAAGAAGATATTAAAATCTCTGCTTAAACAAACCAACAACCATAATAGAGAAGAGAAGAAATAAGAGGAAGATAAGGAATAAAAAATTATATATTATAATTTTTATAATATATTATAAAATATATTATAATATATTATATTATATTATATATTATATAATATATATTATAATATATTATATTATATTATATATATATAATAATTATATAATATAATATAAAAATATATATATTTTATATTATATATATATATAATTTCATGTATACTTATATACTTATAAGTATATATACTTATATAAAGTAATATATATAAATTATATATATTATGTATATAATATCTTATATGTTATATATTATATATATGTATATATGTGTGTGTGTGTGTGTGTATGTATATACAAGAATTGACCAAGAATTAAATCAGAAAATGCAAAATTGCTGGACCGATATCCGATAGTGCCTTGGAACCAGTGGCTGTGCTGGTCTGGATGAGGGTTCATATGGTTCTGTCAGTGTCAATCTTGCTCCAGTGGAGACACAGCTACCAGGTGCAGAGGGGCGTAGTTAGGTGTAGACAGGTCCTGCCTCACTGTGGGCCTGCTGTCCGTTGCCTGAAGCCCCACCTTGTTGGTGATGGGGAGAAAAATTGCAACACCCAGTCTTTCCTCCCTGGACCGGGTATCCCAGACCACTCTGTTTAGGCTGTCCTCACAGTGCTGCTCAGGTGCCAGCTGGTGGTTTGTCCTGCTCCAGGGTCTCTGGTGCCTCCCAGGAGCTTGGTTGGGATTCAAACCCCAATGTCTTAAAGGATCCCTCTCAACGGGCCCCAGTTCCAGGGTAGTGTCACTCTGTCAAGCTGACAAAGGGCCTCTGGCTGTTGGGGGCCTCAAGGGTCTTTTGTCCTTGGAGCTGCTATATACCTTCTTCCCACAGCACTCAAGGGAGGGGACTCCTCTCACAGACTGCGCCTCTGAGCTAGCTACTGAGCCCAGGGCTGGCTCCCACTCCCCCGGACCCCTGCCACCAGGCAAATGTACAGGGCAGCTGGCCCCAGTCTGAAGAAAGCCCTGAAATCCTGGATCATGTTAGATATTGGTTCTTCCTCCGTTTTTTCTGTTCCCTGGTCCATGGTTTTTCTCTTGTCCAAATACAATCCTACATTCCCACAGCCTCTCTTTCTCTTTCTTTTTCTCTCCACAGAAGGGGATCCTTCCCTTCAGTGCCTATGCCACCCATTTTACCTCTTCCAATTTGCAGTCATGCACCTGTGACCCACCAAATTGTCTCTGTGGGCCCCTGGGGACATTTCTGTCACTCTGTATCCCAGATTCCTGGAATTCCAAGTTTTCTGGCCTCAATCCTGCTGTGTTTGAGGGAGGAGGGAACTTCAGTCCCATGTTGACTCACTCCCTGTTACTGCTTTCTTAGTAGATGATCTACTTTTTTTTTTTTCCCAACTAGAATGTTCAAGAATCTTCTCCTTATATTTTATGGAGTTTTGTGAGAATGCATCTAGATGAGGGATCTGTCTTCATTTATCCTGTTGATACTTAGTAGAATGAATCTAAATACTATATCTTTCTCCGATTTTGGTAACTATTCACCTATTTCTTTTTTATTTTGATGTGCTATTCCCTTCCATTATCTCTTTTTTCCCCTGAATTTCCAATTTGTTGAATTTTGCCCCTCCTGTATTGATCCTTTATGTCTTAAATTTTTAACCATTTTTCTTTCTCTTTACCTGTTTGTCAGAACTGTCTTCTCAGCTTTATTTTCCAGACCTTTGAAACTTTTAGGCCAATCATCACATTTTTTTAATTCTAAAAACTCCTGATCTCATGGAATTTTATGGACTTTTAATAACTATTATAGGAATACAATATCATCTTTCATATTTCTGTGAATGTTAAACACTGAATTTTTTCTCAATTACCTCTCCAATAAACATTCACTGAATGTTATTCAGAGCTTTGTGTGTAACTCCAGTACAGTTGGTCAGCAAGCTTCCCTTCTTCCCAAGCAACTGAGTGAGGAGAGTTTTTGAATCGTATCACTGGCATCTACAGTGGAAACCCACCCCATCCTAAAGAGCAGCTTTACAGTTGGATCATCTCAAAATGACATAGTTGTTAGGGGCGCCTGGGTGGCGCAGTCGGTTAAGCGTCCGACTTCAGCCAGGTCACGATCTCGCGGTCTGGGAGTTCGAGCCCCGTGTCAGGCTCTGGGCTGATGGCTCAGAGCCTGGAGCCTGTTTCCGATTCTGTGTGTCCCTCTCTCTCTGCCCCTCCCCCGTTCATGCTCTGTCTCTCTCTGCCCCAAAAATAAATAAACGTTGAAAAAAAATTAAAAAAAAAAAATGACATAGTTGTTAAATCAGAGCCAGCATCATATTCCAGGGATCCTGATCCCAACCCTGGTATTCTTTCCTGTATACTTTTGGCTGAGTGACCCAGCAGATATGATTATGACCAATTAGTATTATATAATAAAATTTTAAATATTTTGCATAAGGTACTGGCCCTTTATACTTACCATAATGGCATGGTAATATATAAATTTGGCATGCAATATATAAATCATATAAAATTATATCATTTTTGAAAGTATGAGTCATTTACAATAATACATTCCTTCACATTTATAGAAGTTTTCATGTGTGCAAATAGTTTGTATAAGACATTTTAGTTGAGTAAGCTCCACTGTTCCAAGAATGCTGGGTTTTCCTTGAAATGTCACGGCTTTGAAGTCTAAGGAAAATATTCTACAGCTCCATGGCAGCTGTTTTCAGAGAGAGTTATAGTTACTTGTTTAGGGTTGCTGTAGTATCCCAGTTAATACCATAGCAATGAGGTTTAGGCCCTGTCAAGAACACAAAGTCACTATATTTACATGGATTCAGAGGATATTTCTGCTCTACAGTTAAGGCTGAGTCAGAATTTCCAGCTAGTGAAATTCAGATCTTTTGCCCTTTCAAAGTTCCTCTCTAAAAGGGAAGGACTGTAGCATCTGACCTATCCACAGGAGCATTTAACTTAAATGTGTCAAGTAAGGGAGGAACCAGAGGGATGCCTGTTATCTGGAATCCTTGTAAATTTCTACAGTTTCAAGGCTTTACTGAATAGCCAAAGAATTTTAGGAGGAAATTTGAAAGAACTTTTTAGTAGCACAACAAAGGGGGTGCCTGGGTGGCTCAGTCGGGTAAGCTTTCGACTTCGGCTTAGGTCACGATCTCACAATTCAGGTCATGAATTCGAGTCCCACATGGGGCTCTCTGCTGGCAGCCTGCTTCGGATTCGGTGTCTCCCTCTCTGCCCGTCCCACGTTCACACTCTGTCTCTCTCCATCTCTCAAAAATAAACGAGAAAACAATTTTTTTTTAAGTAATACAACAAAGGACCAAAAATGATCCACTTTTTTTTAAAACAGTTGATTTTTCAGGACAGGCAACTACAGAAGATGTTTTACCCCCTACTTCAGCCACATTGCTTGTTCTCCATGAGGACTCAGGAATTTCCTCAAAGAGTAATCAAATATCTGCTTCCTAAGAGACAGAACTGCCATAATGCCTCTGGAAAATTTACCCACTGGGCACTTGTCACACAAGTGGAGGCCATCAATTCTTGCCATCAGGTGTCGAGCAGAAAAGCCAACAACAACAGTGACTCGGCATGTCATGGCATTCTTGGAGGACCTAGGTGGCTCAGTCGGTTAAACATTAGACTCTTGATTTTGTCTCAGGTCATGATCTCACGGTTTGTGAGATCAAGCCCCACGCTGTTAGTGGGGAGCCTATTTGGGATTCTGTCTCTCTCTCTTTCTGCCCCTCCCCTGCTCATATGTGCTCTCTCCCTCTCTTTCTCTCTCTTTCTTTTTCTCAAAATCAATAACATAAACTTTAAAAGAAAATAAAATGTCCTGGCATTCTGGTGTCTCTTGAGGTGACTAAGGTTTTAGCCTCCCTTCATTCATTCGTTTGTTTCTTGGGGAGATTTTATGTTGTAAGAACAGAGAGTACATTTTAATAAAATAGTACTCTGGAAGGTAGACTTATGTCGAATGCCTCTGTGGATTTTATTTTAAGAAATACAAAATTAAGAGCAAGAACACAGACATTTTTAGAAGAATAGTGCACAAGAAAAAACAGAGAATTCAACATGGAACACATTTTTTTAATGACTCACAATCTTTAAAAAGGTCACAAAAACATTCAATAAATGTGTGGTTGTTCAGGCAGGAAATTAAAGGCCTGAAAGGGTTCATCTGCAATTAGACAATACCAGTATGGCTATATTGACCACCCTGGAGGGAGGAATGTGCCCTAACTGCTAGTTGTGGATAAACTCTCATACATGGGCAGGTGCTACCTGCACTTAGATTAGCTTCACCTAAAGGACAATGATTTGCCTGATACATTAGATTTATTCCAGCAAGAATACGGACACGGCCGTGGGTAAAATGACAGAGGCTTGGGTGCTGAAGTAATTTCAAAATTAAGGTAGAAGTTAGGCGACAGCAATTTCAGAAACTTCCAATTAGAGGTAATGCATGCATTCTTCTGTGTTTTCTGTCATCTCAGTGTATTGTTGCCTAGTAAAGTTCAATAATGTTTTGCCAGGAGTGACTCGGCCTTTAGGTTCAAGGGAATTTTAATTTGAATGCAGCTTCCAAAATAGTACCCAGTCTCTCAAGAAATCAAATTCCATTTTCTTGATAAAATAAAAACGTATCACTGTATTTTGAGAGGAAAGTAATACCACCATACTGAGTGGCAAAGTCTTATGATTATTAGAAGCTTAATGATAACTAACAAGGGGCGCCTGTGTGGCTGCTTAATGATAACTAACAAGGGGCGCCTTAAGTGTCTGAATTCAGCTCAGGTCACGATCTCACAGTCTGTGAGTTCAAGCCCCACATAGGGCTCTGTGCTGACTGCTCAGAGCCTGGAGCCTGCTTCAGATTCTGTGTCTCCTTCTCTCTCTGCCCCTCCCCCTACTCACATTCTGTCTTTCTCTCTGTGTGTCTCTCTTTCTCTCTCTCTCTCTCAAAATAAATAAACGTTAAAAAAAATTTAAATACTTATAAATAACAACATTTAGGAAGGTAATTATAACTGAATTTACCAAAAAAAAAATTGATCATAGAAGGACTTAATTTTGCCTTTATATATGTATTTAACTCCCTGCTTTAAGTGATCAAAAAAGCATATTTACTATCAGGTCAGTTGGAACATAATTTCAACGGGGCATGCAGATCACTCTTAGAGTGTACTATATGTTCACTATTTTATTATTGAGAGAGCCCCTAATCCCATTTCTGTCCTCTTCTGTAGTAGAATTTTGGTCAACATTTTAATGGTAGAGATTACTGCTATTTATTTATTTAGTTATTTCTTTAAGGTGGAGCTTGTACCTTACATAGAAAAATAGAAACCAAACTCAAGTTTAAGGAATGATTTCAAAACACAGTTCAAAGAACAACCTCTGGTATTTCCCTAACTCAAAAATGTCAATTGGCAGGTCCTTTTTGGATTACAAATCCAAGTGAGAAAGTGCTCATCAGCAACACATAGCCTCTGAATCATATGGTCACTCCCTGAGCAACCATGGGACTTCTGTGACTCACAGGGCCCTCGCTGCACTTCTTTATGAATCTAAACCTTTTCACCAGAAACTCAGGAGCTGACTTAGTCTACTCACTACACACTTTTCTCATCCTCCATCACACTTCCCCACTTCTTATGTATTTATTTATTTGACTCCTCTTTAGTGAGTGATCTTTTTTCCTTACGTTAACACTCTTTAAATCATTTTTGGATAAGGGCGCCTGGGTGGCTCAGCCGGTTGAGTGTCCGACTTCGGCTTGGGTCATGATCTCACTGCTGGTGGGTTCCAACCCCACGTCGGGCTCTGTGCTGACAGCTCAGAGTCTGGAGCCCGCTTCAGATCCTGTGTCTCCCTCTCTCTCTGCTCCACCCTCCCCCTCAAAAATAAATAAACATTAAAAAATTAAGAAAAAAATCATTTTTGGATAATCAAATGCAAATACTAGACTACTAAAAAGGCTATTTTCTAAAGTGAATAAAAATTATGGGCAGAAAAATAGTGTTAATTCATTTGTTTTTCGGGTGGAGAAATGGGAACCCTCTTGCACTGTTGGTTGGAATGCAAACATGTAGCTGCTCTGGAAAAGTGGGGGGGTTCCTCAAAAAATTAAAAATAGAACTACCCTACAACCCAGTAACAGCACTACTAGGATTTTACCCAAGAGATACAGGAGTGTTAATGCATAGGGGCACATGTACCCCGATGTTTATAGCAGCACTTTCCACAAGAGCCAAATTGTGGAAAGAGCCTAAATGTCCATCAACTGATGAATGGATTAAGATGATGTGGCTTATATATACAATGGAATACTACTTGGCAATGAGAAAGAATAAAATCATGCCATTTGCAACAACATGGATGGAACTGGAAGGTATTATACTGAGTGAAATAAGTCAGTCAGAGAAGGACAGATATCATATGTTTTCACTCATGTGTGGAACTTGAGAAATTTAACAGAAGACCACGGGGGAAGGGAAGGGGAAAAAATAGTTACAAACAGAGAGGGAGGAAGGCAAACCACAAGAGACTCTTAAATACAGAGAACAAACAGGGTGGATGGGGCGGGGGTGGGGGGAGGTGGGGAGAGGGAAAATGGGTGATGGGCATTGAGGAGGGCACTTGTTGGGATGAGCACTGGGTGTTGTATGGAAGCCAATTTGACAATAAATTATATTTAAGAACAATAGTATTAATTTACCTTTTCAATGGGAACTTTGAATGACATTTTGGTATTTTAAAGAGCAGAGTTTATCTTATCCAGCACTTGAATGCCTCTAAGAAAACATGGAACTAGTTCTCTGTCCTTTCCAATTTGTACCTTCCCCTGACAGGTATATTCACACCATGGACCTCTATAGTAGTTTGCTAGGGCTTCCATAGCAGACCGCTGACGAGGGGGCTTAAACAACAGAAATGTATTTTCTCATACTTCTAGAAGCCAAAAATCTAAGATCAGGGTGTCAGAAAGTTTGGTTTCTTCTGAGACCTCTCCCTTCGTCTTGCAGGTGGCCATGTTCTCTCTGTGTCCTCACATGATTGTCCCTGTTGGTGCTGTCGGTGTTCCAATCTCCTCCTTTTATAAAGACACCAGACATATTGGATTAAGACTCACCCAAAAACTCCATTTGAATTCAATGACCTTTTTAAAGGCCCTGTCTCTGAAGACAGTCAGACTCTGAAGTACCAGAGGGATGAGCCTTGAACATGTGAATTTTGGGTGGCGGGGATACAATTCAACCAATAACAATGTCCAATAACATTCTCTTATTTATTATATTTGATGATAATTTCCTCATTTTTTTTTCATGGTAAATGTTGTTGCTGCTATATTGTTTACAATAAAGCACAAATTTTTATGATAAAATGCTGTTTGGTTTGGTAATAGACATTGTGTTTAACAACTATTAGAAATGTTTCCTTTCTGTCTGCGCATTATGATTTAATTCTGCTCCTTGATGGACATCCCTTTTAATAATATGATAAAAGGAAAGCATAAACTTCAAGTCTTAAGATGTTACTTGTATTAAGCACCTATTATTTTCAAATGAACTACCTTTTCAATTTTGTAGACCATCTTCCAAGATTTTTGTTATTTTTTATAAAATATTTGTTTTGGTATAAATAAAATGGAATATTTTGATATAAAAATGGAATATTTTTATTTATATTATATAAAATGATATAAATAAAATGGAAAATAAAATGCGTTTATAGGACGCATAAAAGGGAGGTAAAGAAAAGAGTAGTTTCCAATCAAAGTGGGAGAAAGAGGAAGAGATAAATATAGCCAGATCTGATGAAAGGAAACGCAGTTGGTGGAGATGTCCCATTCACCTGAGGCTTGCTGGAAGATGGCAGAATGGCTTGCTTCAAGACCACATGCCCACAGCTCTGTGTCACACAGTTGGCACTACTAACTTAGAAGCAGAGTGGTGATTTTGATCCTTCAGCAGCATAATGGCAGTGAGGTTAATTTAAAAAAAAAATTGACACATTAAATACTCATTTTATCTTAGGTGGTTTTCTGTTGTGTAGCCCTTTCTATGAACTATAGTCCCCTATTATCTTGCTCACACCCATAAAGCTGATATTCGTAAGTTAAAACCATGTCTAATCTGAGAAATGTGTGATTTTCTCTTTTCTGAGAAAAAAAATATTTAAGTGTCTTTGATAGTGCCTGTTTTCCAGGACATAGCCAAAAATAAATGAGTCTCTGTTTCACTGGAACTATCACTCAACAAATGTAATATGGAAAGGGTGGAAGGTATTTCTAGGGGCCTGTTTATTAGCCTTGTGTCGGACATTTTTTTAATGGTATTCTAATGTCAGTGTCTAAAAGTGTATGTGGTTTTTACAAATATTGTTGCTATTGGTTTTTTTTACTATGGATTACTTTGTTAGCCAATAATTTTAGAGTTTAAAAGACAAAACAAACACTAAAGCGCATAAATGTACTGTAGCTTAACATGTAAGTCTATCCATCGCCCTATCACTAAAATCAGATATTGAAATTGAGGATTCTGTGAAGCTGTAAATATCAGCTTAGAGAGCAGAAAAATATGACCCAAAACAAACAATTTGACCATTCTTGGCCGAAAAAAAAATAAGTATTACAGTTTATTTCGTGTTTGTGCATTTTCAAAAACAGAGTAAACTTCATTCATATGTGCATGGATGGGTATTTTATCTCAGCAGTAGTATTCGCAATAGAACACACATAAAAACACATCACTAGATCTCTCTTCATGTAATTTTACAAATTTATTCTTAAAATTAGTCCTAATGTTTGGTAAGCTAAAATAGTCTTGGTGAGATTGATGAAGAGTCACAAAGTATAGAAATGTGTACATAGGCATTCATTCTGAGAATGTGTATGTGTGTGCATGTGCAAGTGTGTGAGACATGTGATTTAACCCTCAAAATAATATATGGTATTTTGAAATTAATTGTGCAGGTGTTTTGATTACCAATAGCTCCAGTAGAGCTTCCATTTAGAATTTTATCTACATATTATGCCACCAAAAGAAATCGCTGTCTTGCATTTTCAGATGGGTATCAATGGATCCCCTAAATTTGCTAGAGTTGCCTAACTCCATTGTGCTACCAGTGGATTTCTCTTAGTACCTTGACTGCACTGCCATTTGTTTTAAAACTGGAAACTAAAGTGGCTTTCTGACTCCCTTCTTTTCCAATGTAATTAAGTCTGTAGTGATTTAAATGTAAAGCTCATGGCCTTAAGCAATACTGAGCAAAGTAAAATAAAACAAAATTCACAATTGCTTATTGAGCTTCCTCTTTGCCCAAAGCACTACTAGTGACTGAAAGCTATGTGAGACAAGACCTCTGTCCCTGAGGAGATTCCTCTTGGGGCTATTGTCCTTGGAAATGCTCTTCCTGGAGACTGTGCAAGGACCTTTCCTCTCAGGAGATCCCAAGCTTGTAGGAGGCAGCTGGTGCAGTGATAACACTTAATGAAGGGAGTACTATTCTCTACTCTCCTATCTTGGCCTGTAAAACAGGGAAGACCATCAATTAGAAATGGAAAATGAATATTCATGGATTCTCTTAAATCTCATCCCTCTACCTGCCCACCTCTGCCAAAGAAGAGAAGTAGCTGCCCTGATTCATGGGATTGGGAGAAGAAATGAGCCTATTAGGCTTAGCCCTAGCCTGTCCATTCCTGTCAGCAGGGTATTTCTCTGCTCCAGGCATGACTTCCAGAGACGGATCTGGAGGATATCTCACTCTGTCCAGTTGTTTAGGGCCCTTGCATATGAGATGGGAATTCTGGATCAGAGTTATCTGCTCTGCAGACACAAATTCTCTCTCAGGAGAATTATCTTAAAGTCTAGAGGGGGTGGGGGATAGGGTGGGGACAGGAGCATCAAATGGCAGATTGTCTCCCCACATCTGAAACAAATTCTCCAGGCTAGTCTTATCAGGATTAAAACCAATACATTTATTTAGTTACCACATTTAATTTTAGATTTGGGGCTGGAATTTTAGAGGATAAAGTTATTTGATTTTT
This sequence comes from Prionailurus bengalensis, assembly GCF_016509475.1. Lineage (NCBI taxonomy): Eukaryota > Metazoa > Chordata > Mammalia > Carnivora > Felidae > Prionailurus > Prionailurus bengalensis. The sequence goes on along the minus strand of NC_057349.1, from coordinate 101,650,988 downwards.
ATTGTTTTTCAACACTCATGCAGCTAAGCATCCATCAACAAAAACTTAAAGCTCTTTATTAATCTATAATTCTTAACAACGTTACGTGAACATGGTAAGTTCCTATTAATAGATTGATTAAATTGATGTTGCAATCCAAAATCCAGGTTTAATTTTTTTTTATTGAATGGGAACAATGTAATAAACATTACTTTAGTGGCCTTGGAGTTTACTTACAGATCTGTCTAAGTGCTCCAACTTTGGTCTTACTTGAAAATTACATAAGTATAGGACTCATAGAGTATCATTGCTACCACAGTGTCACATTAACTTTTTTGCTCAGAAGACAGCATAATTTTTAGTTGTTAATGTGTCCTTAAAAACTAATCCAGAAAACCAATGTAGACTATTTGTAGATAAATAAATTAGATGATGTTCCAAAAGAGAGACAGAGAGAGAGAAATGCCCAAAAGGACGAAGCAATGGAAGTCTTCAAGTTAAAATTCGGAAAACAGTAATTTGTAGTATTCATCTGATACCTTAACTAGATTTTGTTTTCAAAGGCACTCGATTCAATGGCACTTAAAGGTCTTTATCAAATCACATGGTGGTGTAATAGAGAATGTTTGTTTGGAATGTGTCCTGACCTCCTTCCTTATATGTGTTCCTGCTGCCATTGTGCGTCTTCCTCTGCATTCAGCTGCCTCACGTTCAAGTACCTTTGGCACTTGAAAGTGCCACTTTTATGGGTATGACTCACATATGACCTCCATTCTCAAGAATTCTCTGGAAAACCAATTTAGAATTACCCATCTGTCTTCCATGGAGTTTGCTGGATTCCATGCTTTAAGGTGGTTTCCCTTCCTTCCCTCTCCCAATTCCCCAATTCTTTATTGGTTTTCTTCAGAATACTTCTGAGTATTACTTTCACATTATTCTTCATTCTTTATTATTCTTCAGTGTCTGATTTTGAGAACCTCAACCTAAGATACCAGCTATGTAAATATAATGCATATAATATAGGAATAGCTTCTAAAGAAAGCAATGTCTTATTTTTATGTACGTTTGAGACCTTAGTACTTTAAGATCCGAATATTAAGGGTGGGTATTGATCATTTGACTGGTTTATTTCCTTTCAGATTTCCACTGACTCAGAAATGTTCTTTATGCCCTTCTACACTTTCACTCTTATTTATAAAAAGGGGCAGAGGGAGGTTTGAGTTAGAAATGTCTGCCTTCTAATTAAATTGTAGCAGCTAGTGTGTCAGGAAATGATCTATATTCTTCTAACTGTGCCATTAGTTGTGGCTAGGCAACTTAAGAGGAACTAGTGTTAAATGGATAAAAACAAATGAAAATTAATGTAAACATGAATGAACATAATAGAATTTTCAGGTACAGTGCATCTTAAAAATTTTTTGAAAGACTACTTAGGAAATGATCATCACTGGACTTTTGTATCTGGTAATGGTAGCCCAGGTAATTCAGACCAAATCTGTTACTGAAAGCAACTAGAAAAACTGGATAAAGCATTTTTTTAAATATGCTAAAGAGATTAACAAAGAGCTGACAAGGCAATGAAGATTTAGAGGTCAAGAGCTAGTTGGAGGATGCTTCTTCTGTAAGGACATCTGCCCATTCTGGATTAGATCAGAGCTTTAACAATCTTCTGGGGTTAGGGCAACACAAATAGGATTCCAGAACCACCAATAAGTGAAGATCCTAATAACTTCCCCAGGATTGGAATTGAGATCCTAAAGGGATAAACTCTGGAATTAAGGATATACAAAAATAAATAGGCACTAGAAGGACTAAGATCTAGGTAATAAACTCAATCTCTGAAATTGAATTAAAGACTGCTAATATCTCTACCTGTCTGCACAAAGCAAACATTTTTCCTTTCTGGAAAAGACATTATTATAGGTCTCAAATAAAATACACAATTTTTATATGTCACTTCTGGTAATTATTCAGAAATTACTTGACACAAAAGGAGATAAGATAATATGATTGCAAACTTATGGAGAAAGAAGTAATAGAAACAGACCCATAGCATACATAAGTAATGCAGTTGTCAGATACAAATGTTACAATAAACATGCTTGGTATGTTCAAAAAATAAAATGACAGAATAAGGAATTCTAAAACGAAACCAAATATATACATACATATATATATGTGTATATATATATATATACACATATATATAAATATATATACGTGTGTGTGTGTGTGTGTGTGTGTGTGTGTGTGTGTATATATATATATATATAAAAGAACTACCAGAATTCTAGAATTACAAAATAACAACAATAATTAAGAATTAAATGAATGGGTTTGATAGTTGATTAGACACATGAAGGAAGGAATTGATGAATGGGAAGATTTAAAACTAAATACACAAAATGAAGCAGAGAGAGACAAGAAAGGGTAGAAGATAAAAGGGATAGAAAGTCTGACATATGTGTATTGAGAATCCCAGAAGGAGGGGAGAGAGAGAGAACTGGAGAGAAGCAATATTCAACAAGATAATTGCAGAGATTTCTAAAACTAATCAAAGAAAATAAGCTATTGATTCAAGATCTAATGTTTCCATAGTAAAATTGCTTGAAATCTAAGACAAAGGACAGGTTATATTCAAAAGGTCAACAATTAGTCTGACAGCTGGCTTCTCAATGAAAAGTTGTAAGTCAAAAGACTGGATTTATATCCTGAAAGTGCTAAAAGAAAAAAATCACTACTCAAGAACTGTATATCTTGTGAGAATATCCTTCCAAAATGAAGCTGTGTAGCAAAGCCATTTCAAACAAACGAACAAACAAAATTTCTGAAAAGAATCTATACCAACACACTTTCATGAATAGGGATACTTAAAGGTGTTCTGCAGACTAAAAAAAAAGACAAAGAATTAATGTCAGAGAGAAACGTGGAAATACAGGAGAGAATAAAGAGCAAGGAAAAAGGTAAATACATGGGTAGACATCAATAAAAAATGGCAACATAAGTATATAACAATATTAACTACAATGTTTTTAAGAGACATAACCTTGAAAATAAGCTGACTCAGAGACAGAATTTCATATATAGAATGATTACGAAAGACTTCCCTTGAGATTAACACCTGTAGGAAGGTAAGGGAAGATGTATGGATTGGGAAGAGGGAGAAGTGAAGCAAGGATCTAGTCTCAACTACAGTCTTGGAAGATCCTGTGGGGAGCTTTGGATCTGGAATAGTTTGACTTGAACCAAGATAGTCAGGAGTTTGTACCTTGACATTGATCAGTCATTGGAGGTGGATAGCCTTAAGAAGGAGTAGAATCTTAGTTGAGGAAGCTGTCTTCAGCAGAGTCAATTCATGAAATGGTTGACATATGAAGGCTGTTTGCCAACCGGACTCCCAAATGTTGGGACAAATAAATATTCATTGAAAAAGAATCTGGATAGCATATTACAGCATCCACTCGATTATGTCACTCTGACCCACTTGTTCACTTCTGTTTTGGAGCAGTTCCAAAAGATTCTGGTGGATGTCTCTTCCTGGGACTAAACATAAAAGAAGAAAGATAGTATCCATTACAGAGTCCCTCATCTGCAGCTAGGATGTCTGCTGGACTCAGTGGCTCATCTAGTCACATGAACTAGACCCTGATTACTGACAGCTCTGTTCCTGTCTTCGGGAACTGGAGTTTCTAAACTAGTAGAGCCCATATATGTACGCACAAATTCCCTCAAGTGGGCCATTCATGCTTCTAATCCTTCATTTCCAATCCCATGTATTCTTTTTTATTTTCATTTTTGAACACAGTCACGTGATGAAACTGCATCTACAGTACCAAATTGCACCTTGTGTCCTGAGTCTGAGTCTCATTCTCATAAAATATTACCTCCAAACTTGTACTTTAGCTTTACCTTCAATGGGTTTAATATAGTCAATTTTCCAGCTAGTAGCCGTTGGTCTTCTGAAAAGATGAAGTCCCATATCAGGGACAAAGCACGTGCAAAACCCTGAGAATACTTCCTTAAAATGTACACCTGAAGTGCTTCTCGATTCATTCTAATCCCAGCCTAAAATATGAATATATTAAGATTATTTATCTTTTACTACAAAGTCGATGACCGGATGGGTCAACCAAAACTCTATTCATTGGAAGGATGTTCTCTTACCGCTGTCTTTTAAAGCCACTCTTGGACGGGTTTGTTTTATAGCTGCCATCCATTTTCAGCTTGCAGTCACAAAGTAAGAAAATTCATCCAGGAACCAAGTTTAGGAATTTTCTTTCTGTGCCAGGTCCTCGTAAGAAATCCCTCATAAAACACAAGTGTGAGCTACCTCTTGTCTGAAGGCAGCCTTGGGATGTCAGCATCCTCTAGGACTGCCTCAGCTGCATGAAGTCGCCTCACACCAGGGCAAACCCCTTTCTGGGCCAGCTCTCATCCAATACAAGCTGATGCAGGACAGTAAAGACCTAGCCAACTTGGGGGATCTCTGAAAGTTGATTTCAACTCCAGAGCTTCTATGAAGCAAATTATTCAAGTAGTAACCACACATGTAGCCTTCATTCCAAACGGTTATCTTTGCTAGAACATGACTAGAGTCACATGATTTGGAGCTTCTGAAGAACTTCTTTCAACATTTTTTACAAGGCATATCTCCTAGCAACAAATTCCCTCAAGTTTTGTTTGAGTAGGAGAGTCTTTATTGCTTTTTTTTACTGTTGAAAAATCATTTCACTGTATCCAGGATTCTGGGTTGGTGGATTTTTCTTTCAACACTTTAAATATTTCCCTCTACTCTTTTCTTGATTACATCATTTCTGAAGACAAGTTCCTATATAGGTAAGTTTCACTTTTTTCTCTCTCTTCTTTCAAGATTCTCTCGTTTCTTTGACTTTCTGAAGATATGACTAGGAATAGATTTTTGTGGGTGTGTGTTTATTCTGCTTGGTGTTCTCCGGGATCGGAATCTGTGGTTTGATAAGTAAATAATACTTAAATGGAGGAATAAGACACTTATTCCTTTTACAACTGAAAAGAAATGAATCCTGTAGTTTATAACATTATGTCTCTGCTTCTACATGCAGACTCTCAAAATTTACATTAAAAAGTCAGTAAGACACACTTTAATTTTTTATTACTAGTTTTTACACTTATTTTTGAGAGACAGAGTGAGACACAGTGAGAGTGGGGGAGGGGCAGAGCCAGAGGGAGACACAGAATCTGAAGCAGGCTCCAGGCTCTGAGTTGTCAGCACAGAGCCTGACTCGGGGCTCAAACCCACAGACCGTGAGATCATGACCTGAGCCAAAGTCAGACACTCAACCCACTGAGCCACCCAGGTGCCCCAGTAAGAGACATTTTAAAGACAACCCCATAGATGTTTTATGACTATTATTTTATATGCTTCCCCTTTATGCTAAGTGTTGAAATTTGTTGTTTTCTCCCTCCTTCCTTTTCCCCTTTCCCTTCTTTCCTTTTCTCCCTCTCAAAAATAAAGATGTGAATAAGACTTGGCAATGAGTTTTGCCCTCTCTATACCAGTTGCCATAATTCCTTAGTAAAGTAATCTTTACTAAAATTTATGCTACTGAGAATACTATGTGAAATATTCTCAATAACAATAAGATAAATGCTTTTACTCTAGCGAGGTCACCAACTGTAACCCTTCTAAATAGTTCACATTCTGACTAAGAAAACTTAACAGTGCTCTCTTTATGAATATAATTTAGTAGACACTACAGGAAAATAAAACTCTATTCTTAACTCAGCACAGCAGACAAGACTTCTTTCTCAGCTCTCACTTATTAGGCGATCAATTAATTTCTCTTTACACTCCAGGACACAGCATGGAAAAGACCTGATAATTTCAATCAAACCTAGAAAGCAATGAGATGATCACTTCCCACTGGGGGGTTTAAGTGTTCACAGGCCCCTACTGTGTTTAATGTAGATCCAGTACCCCTGTTGGGAGGCTGCCCTTTTTGTTTCCATATTAGCTTTTAGATCACTAATCTGTGAGGTCTCTAGTACTATGAACAAAATGGAATAGTCATCTACAAATGAAGGTCTTATATGCAAATATTCAGTTAGAAAAAATTGTGTGTGTGTGTGTGTTTGTGTGTGTGTGTGTGAATCCATTTTCCCTGTCATTTTGGAGTTAATGACAATGGATTTCCCAAACCTTTATAAAATGATTTTCTAACTAATAGTCTGCTAACCTGACTTACTTTGAACACTTCCAGTAATGGAGGACTTTCCTCTCCAAGTTGCACATTCCATGTGGACAGATTTTATAATGTTGAATGTAGATTGTTTCATGGTAGCATTCATTCACTACCCTTATTTTGTTTATTTTTCTCCTGGTATTTCATATGGCAGCCTTTGGGAACACGATACATGTCATATCCAACAACCATTAGTGCAAGGCATCTCTTTTTCAAGGCAAGCATCCCCAGTAACCTCAATGGTATCTCACACTACATGGCTTACTCTATCCTATCCTGTTTCCTCTGGAGGTGTGGCCCTCAGAATGAGACCCAGGAATCTGTGAGATCAGTGTATAAATTTTAGATTATCTACCCTATGTTCTGCCTCTTGTTTGTATTTGATATTTGCTCAAAGACTGAATACTCTCTTGGGTAAATAATGCCCAGGGGCAGAGAGTCAGGGAAGTGACAGCAGGGAGCTGAGATTATCTTTGATGCCTTTCCTCTCTTAAACTACTTTATTTGAGGCCCTCATGACATACTCATAGCATGACCTCATGAGACTCTGGCTCTTTCTCATCCATCAAAACTTCCTTTTCTGTGCCCTGTCTCGGCAGGTACTGTATCTTCCCTGTGTATTGGTGTTGAGTGAATTAGGAAAGTTTAATTTCAGACTTAACTAGCAATGTTAGCATCAGCCACAGAGTTGTGCACAAATCCAGCACCTTCATAAATGGCTTAAAACAGATGTTTTAACCAACCTAAAATGCAAATGTACCCAGAAAGCCCTTAAAGAATGGCCGTGGAGGTAATATTCCATCCATATTTAGAAACACACAGATCTGAACTGCCTCTCTTTAGGAATGGTGTATAAAAAAGACAAATCTTTTCTAAACTGGTGCTACTCAAAACGTGGTCCCTGAAATGACCTATCAGCAACATCTCAGGACCTAGTAGAAATGAAGACTTGAGGTGCCATTAGACCTACTGAATCAGAATATCTAAGGATAAGGTCCAGAATCCTCTCGCTTCCTTAGAGTTATGGCTTCCCGTTGATATAGCATCAACTGTGGCAACCCGAAAAAAGTATATGATCTCCAGCATTGGGTGTCTGTAGTGTTCAAGATCTCCAATGACCTGATTTGTTAGCCTTACCTCCAGCTTTCTCCTAAAAAATCTTTCCTAGATTACTGCTCTTGGACACATTTTTGTTTACCATTACTTGACTTGGAATGTCAGCGGTATCTATTGTCATCTGTTAGAATTATATTCATTTTTCATAACAAAACACAAAATCCCCACCTCCTTCTTGTCACTTCCCTGACATTCTTAGAAACCACAGGTAGAGAAGACAAAACCTCTTTTTTCTATACCCTCATATCACATCATTCACAACTCTTGAATTAATTGCCATTTTTTCCATGTATAATAATTAAGCGTGCTGGAAAAGGGAGGCCGAAGCAAATATATATATACTAACAATTAATTAGAGAGTGTGGTCACAAAGAAGTAGAAGTAAAGGGAGAAGAGATGAAGTCATGGAAGGAATAAACAAATTAAGTTCAAGTGGGTGAATTCTTGACATGGACACTGCTTTGTATCAAGCACAACTAATTGGTTATTCTTGAGAACCATCCTGGTGGAGTCCATATGAACAACTGCATCTCGGGACAACCTGTCCAGAGCGAAGAAGGAAGAACCAATTACATGCTGGCTCCTGTCTTCATTGGTAAAACTTTGTCCTCTGATAGGTTAACTTCCCCTCTCTTCTCAGTGTACTTGAGCTATTCCCCCTGCAGTTTAAGCCTCAGCGTGGACAGGAAAGTTCTGGGATACAAGGTAAGAGAAGAGCAGTGGGACAGGGAGCAAAGCAGATGTCAGGCTGTTCATATGAGGTTGGTCTGAGCCCACTTAGAGTCGGCCAACCTAGTGGCAGCTGGGAATCGGAGGCAAAGACCCTAGGAAACTGTCATACTCAGGGGACCTAATGCAACTCTTAATGGTGTCTGATACAAGTTATGTGTATGTGTGATTTATCTGCCGGTAGAAACTGCATGTTCCTTGAGGATAGAACTTGGCATTTTACATTTTTACAGCCACGACTGTTTATCTCAAGTGCCACAGTTTCTTTCTGAATGTACTACAGAAGTACAAGATTATCAGAGTTTTAAAATGTTTAATAATTGCATTGTAATTAATAAATACTCCTCTTTCTACCAGAAATTTACTCTCTGGAAGTTTACTGTAGGAGGCAGAATTCTTTGATTGTATATTTTCACTGTGCATTTCAAGGACCTAAAATAGTGTTTGACACACAATGGGTATTCAATAAATATTTGTCAGATGAATGAATTTTATCAAATCCTAAAGGAGGCACTCAAGAAGAGAAACATGTGATCTTGAACATACTCATACTTCGTAGGAGCCAGTAAAATTGATCATCAGAAAAGATGCACTTTGCATCTGTGACCTTGTCAGCTTCCCCTATTGTAAAATGGGAATAATAATATGATAGTGGACTTCACTTGAATACAAATTTGCAAGTTCCCAGTTTAATTATGTAGGACACTTGACCACACTGAATGCTGGTCTCCTCATATCCTTTAACTGTCAAATAAATTTAAGACTAGACTCTATTTTATGGGTTGTTATTAAAGTTAACATGTGGACTCCAAAGCAGTATTAGCCATAGACATATAGCGGGTAGACGCAAGAATAAAAGGAGTAAATAACCACAGGGAGATTTTTTAAGAAGATACAACATGTCTGCCCATTGCCATTAGCTAGTCACATGACCACACTTAACAGCAGGGAAGACTGGGGAATATAGTTTCACTGTGTGCCCAGAAGGAAAGCAAAAACTTTTATTGAATAACTAACTTATTTCTTCCACTAGAATTAGACAGTAGGCTTCATAATGTCTTATTCCTATTAGTCAAGTTTGTGGGGATATATTTTTGCAGAGACATTCTCTGCATCCATGTGATTTCAATTATAAAGCTATATACTTAGAGAGAGGTGAGGGGAAATCTGTGTAGGTTTTCATTGCATCGTTGCATGTTTCAGACCATGCTCTCTTAACATGCTGGTACTTTTCAGACATGGACAAAAAAACAGGCTGCAAACAGGTGTTGTGGTGATTCTAGGATCAACTATAAAATTGTCTTATACATAAAAGACCCCATATACACTCCAGCTATCTACATTGGGTGGTCATTTGGGAGGTGACTGTGATGTCCCGGTACTGGGGTGACCAGTATGATTTCTCAAAAGGTGAGACAATTAATCCCTACAATACTGGCTTTGATACATCTCCAGTGAATGCTTTGATATGTATGTATAGTATTTGACTTTTTAAATATACTGTTAATAATTATAACAAATATTCCCATTTAGCACATCAACTGGTAGTGTGACTGAGGTTTCGTGAAAAAATGGTAAATTAATTCACATTCTATTTGGTTAAAGAATATGAAGTAAAAATCCAGGAATGAAGTGAAGTTGAGCTTTTCTATCTAATTGTATCTAATAAAAGAAAATCACAATCTCATTTTGTCTTAGATGAAATGATTCAAAATGATTATTTTTCTGGCATCGTATTTGATGAAATCTATGTATTTATAGGTTCAAAATAATTATATTAATGCTTAATATGTTATAATTGTTTTATATTTGACATATGTGTAAGTAATTTGAAAGGCATTTCTAAATCAATGAATTTTCTGTAGAGAAGGGATGAAAATTATCTCTTCGGCACCTTACGATAAAATGCTAATTCAGTTAATAATTAAGATTTTTGTTTGGAGATTTAAATTCCCTCAGATAAATATTCTTCCAGAGCTTTGAAATTCTTAGATTATGAATATGTGTAGGCCAGGTTTTAAACTGTTTACTCCTTTCCTTAAGTTATACACCTTTCTTTTTCTACATATCTCATTCAAATTTGCCTTTGGAAATTCCACTTACTATGCAGTTCACAGAGGATGTTTATGATGTATAGCTCAGTCACACAAATATTCCTAGAGGCATTGCTCACATGAGTGCCCATTTTAAATTCTAACCACATGTGTTTTTTGGGGCACGATGTTTTCTTTAGAAGACCAGAAATAGGAAAAATTCTATACAAACATTTCGATAACAGAATGTGTATACACACACACACACACACACACACACACACATATATATGAAAGGGGACATATGGGCAGACAGAGAGGGAGAGAGAGAATCCCAAGCAAGCTCCAACCTGAGCACACAGCCCGATGCTGACTCAATCCCCTGAGGCTCGGATCATGACCTCAGCCGAAGTCAAGAGTCAGACACTCAACTGACTGAGCCACCCAGGTGCCTCAGAATATATTTTTAAGAACCACTCATCTTATATTTTTGGGATTTCTTTTCCTCTCCTTTTCCACAGACTCCTCCCACCAAAGCACTCATCCTTCTTCCACTTCCCACCCAAATCAACTCAATCAACTATATTGAAAAAGAAATCTATGGCTAGATTTGTCCACAGAAGGCGAGAGGCCCCTACTCCTCTCCAAAGGACAGAAACTGATTCATCTTCATTGTTTGGCCACCAAAAATTCTATTACCTTTTATGTCAGACACACACACACAGTCATGGTGACAGGGGAGGGCATCTAACATATAGAAACTTTAAGATAACATGTAAAAGATCAAATTATTCCACCTTCAATTCCTCTTCTCATTACTTCATGTATTTGGTATTATGTTTCTACAATATTTTATGATGTTAGCTTCTATGCTACCTGTTGCTTAATTAGTGCTCAGAATATGGATGTGTCATATATTTTTCTTCTAAAAAGAAGCATGTATGGGGCGCCTGGGTGGCGCAGTCGGTTAAGCGTCCGACTTCAGCCAGGTCACGATCTCGCGGTCCGTGAGTTCGAGCCCCGCGTCGGGCTCTGGGCTGATGGCTCAGAGCCTGGAGCCTGTTTCCGATTCTGTGGCTCCCTCTCTCTCTGCCCCTCCCCCGTTCATGCTCTGTCTCTCTCTGTCCCAAAAAAATAAAAATAAAACATTGAAAAAAAAATTAAATAAAAAGAAGCATGTAATACTGGTGTACTCAACAATTATTGAATTGGGCAGTTGTGAAAAGGAGTAACCTCTTCCATGATTGTTTCAATTTCCAAAAACCTTTGGGTTGCATTTTTTTTTCTATTGCACAAAAAAAATTTCTGCAAAGAACAAAACTATTTTTTTTAAATTTTTTTTCAACGTTTATTTATTTTTGGGGGGACAGAGAGAGACAGAGCATGAACGGGGGAGGGGCAGAGAGAGAGGGAGACACAGAATCGGAAACAGGCTCCAGGCTCTGAGCCATCAGCCCAGAGCCCGACGCGGGGCTCGAACTCACGGACGGCGAGATCGTGACCTGGCTGAAGTCGGACGCCTAACCGACTGCGCCACCCAGGCGCCCCAGAACAAAACTATTTTAAGATACATATTCCTACAATATTGGCATGGTAATAAGCTTATTGCAAGGCTCAATTTATACTGAGTTGTTAAAAAGTATGGTAAGACATTTCCCTCTCTTTGATAGCCATTTAAAACTACTAGAAAATGTGTACTATCTGGAACACTTCCTTCCCTATAAAAGCATTGTTGTAGGCAGCATGAGGAGAGGCATTCTTTTCAGCCTGAAATATTTTTACTTTAGAAAAAGCATCTATGTTATGAAGAAGTCATCCTTGCAGCACTGCCTCTAGCTCCCATTCCCCACAGCATCAAGTACAGATTCTGCCTGTATTTCCCTATAGCTTTTTATGTGATTGCCAGGAGCAAGATAAAAATGTATCTTGCAAAGCATGTTTTATTTCAGGTGCTGGAGGGGGGAAAACTGAATGCAATCATTCTCACTACAAATATTTTCAAATAAATTTGGAATAGAAAGCATCTGCCGTCTCCAAAATAATGCACATACAAAAAGGATCAGATACTTAATTCCCTAGCTAGAGCTCATCACTCGGGGAAAATAGGTTTAATTTAAAATAGATTACTTTCGTTCATGTAATATTCACAAATATTGATAAAACTATTATTAAAACCCAGACACTATGCTAGACAGAGGAAACACAAAATTTAAAGACTTGGTTCTACTTTTCAAGGGGATCATAGTATAGTGGGAAAAGGGGACATGTAAGAAAACAAACTGTAACCCAAATGACTGCGAGAGAAGAGAGATATCCAGGGCGCAAGGAGAAAGCACAGTGGATAAGCACAGGAGCCTCCCTCAGGTCAAAGTTCTAAGGAGGAACAAACGATTGTAACTTCCAGGAAGTCTCAAAGTGGCCAGGTCCACTCAGAAGTGAGGAAGAATATTGCAGGCAAATGGAACAGCAAGTGTGAAAGTAGGAGAAAGTCAAGTACATATAAACAACTAAAATTAGCTCAACCTGGCTGACGTTATAAAGCACAACAATGGGAGGGTGTGGTGGTGGTGTGAAACGAGGCAGGAAAGGATGGACATGGCATCAGATCATGAAGAGCATTGCATTTCAGAGGATTGATCCCATAGGTGATAAGTGGTTCTTGAAGAACCTTGAGTAAGAAATTATACCATCAGTGTGTGTGTGTGTGTGTGTGTGTGGCCGCGCGAGCACGTGCGTGCGCACACTAGAAATATCACCCTACAGGCAATACAGAGGACGGGTTGGGGTTTGTGGGGGCGACAAGACAATGTGCAGGCAAATCTATTCTAGTTATCCAGCAGTCAGAGGTTGGAGATGTTTAGAAGATTGAGTTGAAAGGGCTTGTGATTCCTTATGAGAACAGAAAAGAAAACGGGAAAATGAAATGACTCTTAGGTTTATTTGTTGGGCGGCTGGATACATGGTGGCATTGTTACAGAGACAGTGCAGATCTAGAAGCATTTTAGTATGTGCGTATCTGCATGTGTGCACTTATTTTGGAGATGTGGGAATAATACATGACATTATATTAAAAGGTGGTTTGGGGTGCCTGGGTGGCTCAGTTGGTTAAACGTCAGATTTCAGCTCAGGTCGTGATCTCGCGGTCTGGTCCATGAGTTCAAACCCTGCGTTGGGCTCTGTGCTGATAGCTCAGAGCCCGGAGGCTGCTTCGGATTCTGTGTGTGTCTATCTCTCTGCTCCTACTCTGCTTGCTCTCTGTCTCTCTGTCTCTCAAAAATGAATAGACGTTAAAAAAATTTTTTTAAGTTTAAAATATAGTTCAATGGATTTCCTGAGTTCTATTTTCTTTTTTGTTTTCTATAATGAATATGGTTTTGATAGCTTGAAGTTAAATACATCCCATCCCAAGAGGCATTTCCTCATCATTTCATCCCACGTCTGTGATAGCCTATACATGTAATAATTCAGAACCACCTGTCTAATAAAGTTCTTATTTCTTCCAACCCCCCACATCACTCTGTTGTTTCACCTAATTCTTTTTTATCAACCAGTTTCATTAGTGCCTGGTCTAATCGTTAAACTCTTTCAAAGGCAGCTTCCAATTTCTCTCTTCCAGATTTCTTCTGATGCCCCTTTCTTAATAATTCAGTATTAGTTAAGAGTATAGAAATCTTTTCACCTATGATATTCAAACTTTCAGCTACACGTGACACTAACGGACCTCTTTTCCTCATCTAAACAGGTAGAGGTTTCCTCCAAGCATTTTTCCCCCGTCTTCCCTTTTTGTTCTTTTTGTTACGTCTCTTTCAAGAATAGGTCTTTTCTGTATGCTCCTCTATCCTTTCACCCACAGGAATACTGAGAAACTTTTAATTTCAAATTTAGTCAACGCGGAGTTTGATTTTTGTTCAAACATTTATCCTGTATGGCGTAATATTTAATACCTCAGACCCAAGTTTTCTGATGCATTTTAAAAGGGCAACATCTACTCATAGGATGCTGAGTCAACTAAAGAAAACACAACATATGTAAAGTAGTTAGCATAGTGCCTGACAAATGGTAGGCATGTCATTTACAACAGTTCTGTTACAATTAGTACTACAAATATTACTGGGCATTTCAAGGCAAATGACTGGGGAAACTTAAGTTTACTATTTTAGATATAGTTTAAACTGGCATCCTGAAGAAAGAACACTTTTCATTTCCATTTGGAGATTAACATTGGTTTGGATTTGCTCAAAATGGGTGACATACTATACTTCTCCAAATAGTGAAAACACTTGTAAAAATAAAACTCTAATAGGTTAATTTGAACCAGTTTTCTAATTCCCATGAGTACATTTATTATGTTTTTATTTCTCATAATCATACAGTCATAGAAAGAACAATTTAAGTGTTAACCAAATTAATGGTACTCATAAAAATTGTTAATTTGATGATGCGCTGATTTTATTATTAATGGTTTTTAATAAAATACTCCCCAATGGATAGTAACTCATAGTCTATAATTTACTAAAATAATGATTTGAAATCATGTGGTACTCTCTAATTCACACAAAATAGTTTTGTATAATTCATGTTTCATGTATGTTCAGATGTGCAACAAAGAAAAATGTTGATTCATTGCCTATAGCCAATCATATTAATAAATATCAAAGCTGAAATGAAACTGCCTGTCTCATATTTTCATTCTATTTCCTGTATAAAGAAGAATTTCTTCATTATAAAAAGTGGAATTATAAGCATTAATAAAAAGGAATGGAAGTTCTTAACGATAAGGATATTAAAAGAGAACAGACTGTTGGACCACAATGTAGTCTCTGACTGGGACAGATGGTGTCATGGTAAATAACCAAAGTCTTAGGGAAATTCACAGGTGAGACAGATTCTTAGCAGTGGTCCAGCTAAGAAAACTATAGAACAAGAAAATCACTATAATTCTTGAAGACGATCAATGCTAATAAGAATTCTTCTCTGTGAAATTGAAATAAACATGAATATATTCTGTAATGTTGTATTCAAAGAATGGTTGTTGAGTTCTTGAAAGAAAAACCTGCATATTTTCACAAGGACAAGTCATTGCTTCTTAGTCTTTTTTTCCCCTTTTTTTAATATATAAAAGCTGGTCATTCAGGGAAATACTATCTGTTGTTTCATATTATTTCTAAATTGTAACATGGAATATAAGAACCCTTGCTATACACACTTTCAACAATAGGCAAATTATGGAAAGAGCCTAAATGCCCATCCACTGATGAATTAATTGATAAAGAAAATGTGGTTTATGTATACAATGGAATACTACTTGGCAATGAGAAAGAATGAAATCATGCCATTTGCAGCAATGTAGATGGAACTGGAAGGTATTATGCTGAGTGAAATAAGTCAGTCAGAGAGGGCCAGATATCATATGTTTTCACTCATGTGTGGATCTTGAGAAACTTAACAGTAGACCATGGAGGAAGGGAAGGGGAGAAAAGAGTTACAAACGAGTGGGAGGGAGGAAAACCATAAAAGACTCTTAAGTACAGAGAACAAACTGAGGGTTGATGGAGGGTTGGGGGAGAGAGGGAAATGTGTGATGGGCATTGAGGAGGGCACTTGTTGGGATGATCACTGGTGTTGTATGTAAGCGATGAACCATGGGAATCTACCCCAAAAACCAAGAGCACACTTTACACACTCTGTGTTAGCCAATTTGGTAATAAATTATATTAATAAAAAAGAACCCTTGCTACAGTTTTATGAATAATGTAAAATATTATATTCCAAATATTAATGCAGTTTGGGACATTAATATTGGTTTAAGTTGTAATAATATAATAAATGTTAATTAATGAGTCAATTTGGCAAATGGAGGATCTGTCTATAAATCTGTTTCATTCAGTAGTTTATATTTTTTCATATTTATTAAAGTAATATGTAAATATTTAAAAATCTCACAGTACAGAGTAGTTTATGTTTAAAAGCCTTAGTCCCTACCCTTTCTTTTCTCACCACAGTCATACCCATAGAAGCCATTGTTAGTGATTTTTATGCTTAGATAAACTTAGTTATGTCCATTTTCTCTAAATGGTATGTTAATATTACTATGTCTTGATTCATCAAGAGTAGGCGTTATTTATTGCTTGTTATACCATGACTTTGAAAATTTAGCTTACTTAAAAACTCTGCCTCATTCTCACCTCTTCTTAATAAAATAATAGCATTACTTTTTTTTTAAATGTTTTTAAAGAATATACTTTAAGCCAGGGATTGAAACCTTACTGTCTGTAGACTAAATCCAACTTGCCGCCTTTTTAAAAATAGTTTATTGGAACACAGCCATATCCATCTGCTTATGGTTGTCAGTGGTTTTTTTCATAACACAATAACCAATGATTAGTTGCAAGAGAGAGCATATGACCTACAAAGTCTATCATGTGTCCTAAAGGAAACAAAATCGCCAGCCCATGGTTTAAACGCTTTTTTAATAAACAGAATCCCTTTTTCATAGACTGAATCCCTTTATTGTTAGAGAGTATATCAATATCTATAATCATTCCTTTACCTCTCATCCTTCTTCTTCCCACCAACTTGTATGAGCTATACTTTGACATTTACATTTTCAAGATTGGTGATATTTAAATTCAATTTGGCCATTATGACAAAACTTCCAGGTTTTATCTGTGAAGTGAGCCTAAGAATCGAAAATCAATAAAGTTTTTATATTACTTTAATCATGTGCATAGTGCCCCTTGCCTACCTCAGTAATTTACTTCAGTTCGATTTCTTTTTTTTTTTAATTTTTTTTAACATTTATTCATTTTTGAGAGACAGTGCAAGCCCGGGAGGGGCAGAGAGAGAGAGAGAGAGAGACGGAACCCAATGCAGGCTCCAGGCTCTGAGCAGTCAGCACAGAGCCCCATGCAGGGCTTGAACTCATGAACCAAACCGCAAGATCATGACCTGAAGTCGGACGCTTAACCGACTGAGCCACCCAGGAGCCCCAAACTTCAATTCAATTTCTACTGTGTCACTCAAGAAAACATGTTCAAATGGATTATTCTTAGGGTTCCTGGGTGGCTCAGTCGGCTGAGTGTCTCACTCTTGATTTCAGCTCAGGTCATGATCCCAGGGTCGTGGGATCAAAAGCCCCATATCAGGCTCTGCACTAAGTGTGGAGCCTGCTTACGGTTCTCTAAGATTCCCTCTGTCCCTGAAATAATAATAATAATAATAATAAAGACTTCTTCCTTCCCACATCCCAACAGCTTGTCAAATATGTGTCTTATTTTAAATTTAGTCCATGAGTGTAGTAAACAGAACTCTACGATGGTCCTCAAGATCCCCATATCCTGTTGTACAGAACTTGCATAATCCCCACAATGTGAATATGATGGATTCTAGTCCTGTGCTTATGTTATGTTATATGGCACTTCACTTTAAGAAAGGGAAATTACTTGTAAGAACCTAACTTTATTACATGAGCCATTTAAATCTGGGTGCTAATTTCAGATACAGAGGAAGGAGAGCAAGAAGTCAGATGGATGCAATCCTGCTGACTCTAAAAAAGGTAAACCGCTAATGATTGGGGAGGACGTGGGAGAGGGTATGCTGTAGAAATTGACAACAAACCCCTGCTGACAGCTAGTAAGACGATCGGGACCTCAGTCCTACAGGCACAAGGAAACAAATCCAGCCGAAGTCCCAAATGAGCTCAGAAGGGGACTCTTTCCCACGTCCTTCAGATAAGAACTTAGTCCTGCCAACAACACCTGACACTTTGAGCTCAGCCATATGAGGCCCTGGGCAGACAACCCATTCAGACTGTGCCAGATTTCTGACCTACTGAGGGTGAAATAATGAACGCTGAGCTAATAAGTTAGTTGCTTTTGTTTTAAGCAGCCAACTTTGTGATCATTTGTTACCTGGCAATAGAAAACGAATACATCTATCAACTGAATTTTGATAGTCAAAAAATCCCTGAGGACAGGCAAGACTTTTTCTTTACCATATTGAGGTAGTTTTACAACATGCCCACACACACACGTTGACACTCCTTCTACAAAACATGGGGTTTAATTCCTCTCTACTTGAATATGGCTGCTTTTAGTGAATTATTTTTAACGGATAGGCTATACCCAGAATAAATGATGTGTGGCTTCCTAGGCTCAGTTGAAAGAGTGATAAATGCCCCAAACTGGAAGCAACCAAGGTGTTCTTCAGTAGGATAATGAATAAACGAATTATTTTAGATTAACACTGCTGAATATTATTCAGTGATCAAAAGAAACAAGCTATTAATCCACAGCAACATGGATGAATCTTAAATGCAAATTCCTAAGTGAAAGAAATCAGCTTTATAAGACTGCATGTTGCATGCTTGCATTATATGACATTCTAGAGAAGGGAAAACTATAGAGATGGAAAACAGATCCATGGTGCCAAGGCTTGGAGTTGGGGAGGGGTGACTAGGATTAGGTATAGGATACAAGATTTTTTAGAGCTGAGAGACTATTCTCGTAAGACTGTTTAACACTATGTGTCAAATCCTATAGAACTTCACAGCATAAAGAGTAAATGTACATGCAAATTTTTAAAAACTCAACCAGGAAGGCAAAGGATCCCAGAATTGAACGCAGACTGTGACAAAAGGATCTAATACAAATACAAGATGTAACTTCACTGAAAAGGGTGGAGAAAAAGGAGTATTGATCTAAATAACTTAGGAAATGACTATACAGTGTAAGACCAAAGACAAAGGAAGTGTAGGTAAGCGTTGTACTCTAGTTGGTAAAATTGTCCCTCTCGGGAGTACGGGTTCACAATTCTGAAACCACTACACGTGTAGACTCAAACAATAAGTAAATAGATGCTAGATGGTAGGAGTCAGGACTTTTAAGGAGGAGGGAATGGGAAGTTACAGATAAGCAAGAGGGGAAGGCTAGAATGAGCCATGAGATACTTGACTAAAATTAGAGATACCAGTTTGGACTCAAGTTTAGCTTAGTATAAATACTGATAGATATATGAACACATAGATAGGTGTATGTGCATGCATTATACAGATAGATATATTTCTTTGCTCTATCTGCTGAGAAGACCTAAAAGCAATGAGCATCCCCAGAGTCCAGGTCTTAATTTCAAACCCCATTCTCCAATGAAAGTACACAAGGCTTTTTTGCGAAATGGCTGATTCTAGGGCTGGGGCAGGAAACAAGATCCTTCTGATCTTGTAGTATCAGAAGGAATGTGGAACCAACTAAAAGAACGCCTCATAGTCAGAGCTGAAACAATTTGAGCAACAACATAAATGAAGTAATATTGAATTATAGCCCCAAATATAAAATAAATATTCATGAGTTCAGACTGAAATGGTTGCAAATTAAATGGGAGAGAAGAGACAATTCTTCCCTACAGAGGAATTCCAAATAATTTATATAGCTACTCTTCCCTCAAAGAGGTAGGGTGTAACTTCTCACCCTTTGTGTGTGGGCTGTGCTTAGAGACTTGCTTCCAAATAATATAGAAAGAAGGGAAATAAAATACCTTTACAGTAGAGCAACCTGACACACAGTACCTGAGCCAGGAGAATGAAGCTAACCGCATCAGTATGAAAGTCAAGTTCCCTTGCTATATGGTATTGAGAATGGCACCTCATCTCAGTGATCATCTACCTCAAACAAGCATAATCACAGTTCTACCATGAGAGAAACATCAGCTAAATTTACATTAAAGGTCATACTAGTAATCCTCAAAAGATATTAGGGAAAATCAATGAAATCTGAATAAAATATGGAATTTCGTTAGCCATAATATATCAATGTTGTTTGATGAGTTATGAAAAATGTAACAGATGAATGCAAGATGTCTACAATATGAGGGACTGGCTTCGGGGTATATAGGGCTCTCCTTACTATTGCAACTTTTTACGAAATCTACATTCTGGAATAAAAGATTAATTGGGAAAAAAGTAATAGAGTTTCTGCCTCTCTTTCTCAGAACATGCCTTGGAAACCCTGAGCTAACATGAAAGTCTAACCAGCCCAAAGCCACTGTGCTGGAAGAACCACGTGGAAAGACCAAATAGAGATTGAGAGAGATGCCTCTGGAGACCCAACTGTTTCAGCCCGGATGTTTGTTTTCCCAGTCTTCCGGACATGTGAGGGGGTGACGTTTGAAATGAGCACAGTTCTAGCCTTTGAACTGCTCCAGTAGGTAAGTAGAACAGAGATGAGCTGAGCCCTGTCCAGACTCAGATTTGCAAGTAAATAAATGTTGCAGTTGTTCAAAGCTACTCAGTGTTGAAGTGGTTTGTCATGCGCCAGCAGATGCATGGAACATTCATATTTCCTAAAATGTTACCATGGTAGATCTAAAACAGATTTTTTAAATTGTTATTAATTTTGCTCAATATTTGTCAAGCTCTTATAGTTTGAATACATCTCCCTTAGCTCTGGAAATATTCTTACTTTTATTTTTCTTTTAAATAATTTCTCTCCAACCTTCCTCTGTGGTTCCTTCTCAGAACTCTAATTAGTTCAACACTATTTTAAATGGATACTGTATAATTTTCTTTTATCTCATATTTCCCGTGATTATGTGCTATTAATATATATGTTTGAGGAATTTCTTTGGCTTTATCTTTTTCTCATTTATCTTCCTTGCTTTTTGTCAGAAGCATTTTAAATTTGGGGGCGCCTGGGTGGCTCAGTTGGTTAAGCGCCCAACTTCAGCTCAGGTCATGATCTTGCTATTCGTGAGTTCAAGTCCCATGTCAGGCTCTGTGCTGACAGCTCAGAGCCTGGAGCCTTCTTCCTATTCTGTGTGTTCCTCTTTCTCTGCCCCTCCCCCGTTCTCTCTCTCTCTCTCTCTCTCTCTCAAAAATAAACGTTAAAAATTTTTAAAAAAGAAGTATTTTAAATTTTGAATGCTTATTTATTTTCCTGTGATCCTTTCATGACAAGCCATGACATCCTTTTATTTTATGAATGCTATATGTGTCTATATACATACACATAAATCTTTCTAAGGATAAATTACCTTTCCATTCTTGCATTACCTCTGTTTCCTTTAATATTTCAAAATGATGCCATAAAATGGTTGACCGATACTAGTTTGTTCAAAAATGGGTTTTATTAACAAGCAGATTTGCCAAATAGTGAATGGAACTGGGCGTCAGTCATTGTGCCTGGACCTCCCTAAATGCCAAAAGACACCAGTGTCTCCTATTCTCCTTTCACAGATAAATTTATTTAAATAATAATTGCCCTTTGCTTGTGTTGTTGTGTGCATTTGCTTGGGTAGTTACTGCCTGGCCTCTTGGTAAGGGATAGAGTACTGCTGTCATAGGAACTCAATCAACCCTTCTCTTTCAGTCCCTCTTCTCCCTCTGACCCTCTGAAGTTACTTGTCTTGTTGTCAGGGGCAGCTTTATCTTCTCCTTGGCTTCAGCACTCTCTGGGGTTATCACCCCATCTGTTTTTCATATTCCAGAGGTGTTTTAGAAAACTTGCTCTGCTGATATCCCAGCTTCTATTATGTTTATGATTGTAAGATTATATCACAATAATCCTATATGTAGGACTATATATTTAACGACATTTTAATGGGTTCCAAGGGAGAGGAGTGGAAAGTATTTGCTCTTAAATTAGAAGTGAAAAACCTTATTAATGGCCTAGAAAATGATATTAATGAGATACAATTCAAATGTTCGTAGTGCATAAATCGAAAGGGAGAGATGAAGAATAAAAAAACAAATTCTAAAAGCTCAGTCGTCATCGTCGTCATCACTATTACTGTTCCAGGCGCTCTTCTACAAGTTTTACATGTGTGTTTGGTTCATAAAACAATCTAACCACCTCCCGCCATACCCTCTGCTTTCAATCTAGTGTACGTTGCTGTCATTTCTCACCTGGACGATTGCAAATGCCTAGTCAGTGCTTCCATGCTTTCTCCATAATTCACTTACCACAGGGTTATCAAAATGATGTTTTAAAAATAGAAATTGCATCATACCACTGTCTTCCTTAAAATACTCCAGTCAACTTGTAAATCCCTTAGAATAAAACTGAAGTCTTTTGATGAGCTATAAATCCTACAATACCTAATCCCTCCTGAAATCTTTGTTTCATCCCATATTTCTCTTTATTTTTGCTCCCTGTGCTCCAAATACATTACCTTTTGCTCTAAAGGTACATACTCAGAACTGTTAGGTAGGTCAGATGAGATAAATATAAATACATCTTTTGAAAGATATTAAACAAGTGTCATTTACTACTAATTACATCCTTAGCTTAGAAGGATTTGAGGGGTGTGTATGTGCATGCATGTGTACGTGTGTGTGTGTGTGTTGGCAAGTTGGATTTTAGCATGTGTGCCCACATATTTGAATTGTCAGTGTGTGCATTTTCCTGAGAGCAGATATTCATTGCACTTGTGACTTCTCAAGGAGATAACAGAGGCTAAATTAACCAAGCCATGAGTCAGCCTGGAGCTGTCTCCTGGTTTATTCTCTGCATCAATTTAGCTTGGGATCTTGTGAAGAATATTTTTCAGATATCACTAGAATAACAACTTCTCTAGATAAAAGAGGAAGTGTCAGTTGGTAGGTCAACCATCCAAAGTACTGGAGGGATAAGGAGGTTAAAGTGGCACAATTAAGCAGATTTAAATAGAATGTGCCAATCTAGATGCATCCTTAGTGCTCATTCAAGGAGATATAAAAGAAACTGAAG
Organism: Prionailurus bengalensis; assembly: GCF_016509475.1. Taxonomy (NCBI): domain Eukaryota; kingdom Metazoa; phylum Chordata; class Mammalia; order Carnivora; family Felidae; genus Prionailurus; species Prionailurus bengalensis. Next base: position 101,628,191 of record NC_057349.1, on the reverse strand, counting down.
GAATGTAAGTGAGTTCAAAGTTTTTGCATTTTGTGTCTTTATCACTACATTTCTCATTTTGGGGAGTTTGCCAGCTAAACATTTGTGTCCCTTTACTTGGTTTGTGCAAAATCCCCAGAAAAGAGCATCCCTTTGTATTTCGTTAGGCCATGTATGGTTTATCCATCCTTGAGGATGTGGGTGAAAGTATCCACATGATTCACAAGAGCATGTTTCAACTCCTTATGCTTATACACACAGTGCCACTTTCTTATCAATGCTTTTTGTTAAATCCAAGGAACAGAATAATTTAGTAAGACCATTATTGTGGCTGCAGGCCATGTGCTGGCATTAGAAACTACATTTCCCCATTCTCATCTAACTAGGTTGATATGTCATTATTTTTAATGATCAGAATCAGTGACTATTCTGAATGTTTATGGTTACTTACTTAGAAATGGCATATTCTCTACTTAACAACTTGGCAAATGATGATAATGGTGTTTCAGTATGGGTCCAGCCAGGGAGGTGGAAACCATTTAAAACAAAGAGAATTTAATGTAGCAAAGTGATGACAGAACTAATAAGTAGGTTTGGTGAAGCAACATGGAGATTAGCAATAACAAGAAGATGCTACACCCATTCCTATAGGCTAGAAGAAATAAGAGAAGAGATTTTACTAAAGAGAGTAAAATCCAGGAGCTAAAATTACCTAGCAGAATTTGGAATAGTGACTGGGGCACCTGGGTGGCTCAGTTGGTTAAGCATCTGACTTCTGCTCAGGTCATGATCCCACAGCTCATGGGTTCCAGCCCCATGTCGGGCTCTGTGCTGACAGCTCAGAGCCTGGAGCCTACTCTGGATTCTGTGTCCCCCTGTCTCTCTGCTCCTCTCCCACTCATGTTCTGCCTGCCTCTCTCTCTCAAAAATAAAAACATTAAAAAAAAGTTGGAATAGTGATAAACTTTTCAGAATAAATACAGTTTTTGGAAATGCTGCCTGACATAGTAGGAAGGTAGGGGGTGAAATACCCTAGTTTCTCCTTTTTTGCCATCTGCCAATCTCCTGCCAGTATCTTATGTTGGGCAAACACAAGAAAATCTAGTTGAATCTGGAGGCTGGGAAGCACAGTCTGTAGAATTCTGTGACACAGAGCTTAGCAGAGGGAGGCAGAGAATGGATCTGAAAGCAAGCAAGACCAGAGTGGCAAAAATTATTGTTCATATGGGTCCAACAATGAAATGTATTTATTCAAAATTTAATTATATATCCGTGCTGAAGTGGGCAGGTTCTTACATAAAATTGCATTTTTTTCTTTTAAATTTTTTTTTCAACGTTATTTTTGGGACAGAGAGAGACAGAGCATGAACGGGGGGAGGGGCAGAGAGAGAGGGAGACACAGAATCGGAAACAGGCTCCAGGCTCTGAGCCATCCGCCCAGAGCCCCACGCGGGGCTCGAACTCCCAGACGGCGAGATCGTGACCTGGCTGAAGTCGGATGCTTAACCGACTGCGCCACCCAGGCGCCCCATAAAATTGCATTTTTAAAGAACTTCATTGCTAAATGAGGACTGTAAACTAAAATCTTACTAGGAATATTTAGCATTTAGTTTTACCACAAGGAGGAACATCCAAGGCAAGTAAAATTGTTGCATTTATGAACTCATTCATCTTTATATGGCTCCTTAGGATAATATATTTATATCAACTAATGTTAAGACAGGTATTAAAACTTTATATTTATAGAGCTCCTGCCACAGTAGCAATCTTTGTTTTTGCCAGTTGAGAGCCTCACTGTTCCTCCATGGGTGCCATCTTGAAATGTACACTCTTCACCACAGAGGACACCTGGATAGAGCAATATCAATTAAACGTGACCGTATGGAAATCTTTATGGTGTATATTCACAACACATGATGTCTTCATATCCCACAGCAAAACAAATTTTTTGGATTCTGCTAAACTGAAACCACATGATCACTAGAGAGAAATTAAAAAGAAAATTCCTTTAGATATTCATTATAGATTGGTGCCTATTATCAAAGCTTTTTGATGAGAATATATGGATGTTTTGCCTCCATGATGACAAATAACCAGATGTTTGGGAATATCCAGCAGTTCTGATGAATATTTCTTAACTTTCATCACCATATTTGCAGTGACACCAACACTAACATATGGGAATTAAAGCTTGGATGGCAGTATGTAGCTAAGAACAAATACAACTTTATATTTTCTTTTTGTAATTTTCTAAGTTTTGGAATTTATGCTATAATCTAGTTATACAGATGATTAAAATGTAGATGAATAGAAGATAAAGAGTCATTACCATTGTAATTAACCTGAAGGAACAATATCACAAAGTCCATCCTTTGACTATCTTGGCTTTCTATTTCTTTTGCCCTGGTCATCTAGTGGGATTTCCTTTCATTCTCCCTTCAGTTGATCAGAGCATTATAGCTTTATGAATACTGTTTATTGAGAGTCTGACACATAAGCACAATATTAAAATAATCTTATTGTTTAAATACTCTTTGTTTATCCATGAATTTATTCAATTATCCATTCAATGTTTATTGAGTGCCTGCATTGAGCTAAGTGCCTTAAATCTTGATATTACCATTTTACAATAAGGACATACTTTTAAAGGTTATGCCCATTTTAAAGAAGGGGAAACTGAGCTTTAGGAAATTTAGGAAGTTGCCCAGGATCACAAAATCTAGTACATGTATCCTTGGATTCCAGTATAAGGAATCTGACTTCAGTATCAACAGATTTAACTAATATATGGTCTGAGTCTCCTGCTGTTATGCTCTTTTCCCCTTGTTATAAACCCTATCCTTGGGTCAATGGATTGAGCATATGACCTATGCCTAATCATCTTGAACAATCGTGGTAAACCATAATCCAGATAGTAGTTATTGACTCATGGAGAGTGTATGTGACTCAAATCAAGTAAATTATGTTACTTCTCAGAGATTAGTATGTGAATAAAAAAAATCACTCTCATTCATGAATATTGCTGGCTGGGGTTGCTCGAGGCTGGGAAGACTGGTCTGCAGAAGAGAATGGGGCCAACATTCAGAGAAAATGAAAGATAAATGCATAGAGAGAATACAGGGGGTGGGTGGAGAGCAAGAGAGAGAAATCTGCTGACAGCATTGAATCCCCAATTCCAGTCCAGGCCCCGAGGCTGCTTTTAAGTCCTTTTGTCTCTTCTTTTTTCTCTTTTGTTCTGTGAATTTCTAAAGAGTCTACAAAGACAAAAACAAATTCCTTTTTAATTTTTATGGGAATTTGTATTGGATCTCCTATAATGCAAGGAATCATGACTAATTCTTTCATCCAATATTATTTATATTTGTATAAGACATAAAGCTTAAGCAAATGAGGGGCACCTGGGTGGTCTCCAATTCTTGAGTTTGGCTTCATCATGATCTCATGGTTCCTGGGTCAGGCCCTGTGCTGACAGTGGGGGAGTCTGTTTGGGATTCTCTCCCTTTCTCTGTCCCTCCCCTGCTCACGGACATGTGCATGCTCTTCCTTTCTCTCACTCTCAAAGTAAATAAATAAACATATAAAAAACAAAGCTTAAGCAAATGAATTTCCAATGTGTAAAACCTAAAGGGATAGTTTAATGTGAGGGGACTTGCTTCATACCACATTATCATAGTTTTCAGTCTCTTCCAAAAGATTTTCTATTGTTTAGATCTCCTTTCTTCAGAGTCCAAATCTCTGGATGAGGAGCTTCACGATGGGGATTGTACGCTGTTTTGTTGGGCTGATATAATCTATTGAACTGGAATCATTTTAGGTCAGATGGGAACACTTGAGTTATTCACAATTTCTACCATTATTTGTTCTTGTAGTTTTTTTAAAACCTTGCCTACGTGACTTCCTCCTGACTCTGAAGACATTTACATTTATAACTCTTGTATTACAAATTTCCTTGGCACCCCTTACATCAAAAAAAAGTGATTCGTTTCTCATTTATCATTTTGTAATCCGATAGCTCCTATTTACATATCTGGTTCCCATGGAGGGAAGGAAACTTAAATTTTATCATGATAACCTGCAAATCTGGTTACCCAGAAGAAACTACATATAAATCCTATCAATTAGTATTTGTTTTATAATTTTTAGGCATTCTTTTGAGAAGGTTAAGTGGCATACTATTGATGCAATGGATTATAATCCCAAATTCAAATGATCTTATCCGTATATAAAACTTACTTGACAACCACAATCGAGGACAGTGTTAAAACTAGTTGGATATTGGACATACAAATCTTGAAAGTCAATAGTGTATTAGTGATGGAGACAAGTGGAATGGGAACTGACTCTTAGTCCAACAAAATTATGTCTAGCAGCTCAAGGAAGTAGAATGGAAATGAATACTTGAGTTTCTCGTTCAGGTGAATGCAACAAAAAGGCCAAGGTAAAGAGCATTTTAGGATATTGGCAAGGGTGTAATTGAAATGATAAATCATTAATTCTAAACTAGATTATGAGTGAAGTTAAATAAATCAAGGCTTAATTGGTTGAGAAAAGTAAAATAATATGAATAAAGTGATGGATGGATGGATGGATGGATGATGGTTGGATGAATGGATGGAGGAATTAATTATCTAGAACAAATGCAGACATTTGTCAATTAACATTATATGTGTCATTTAAAAACACTGAGATTTCTGTAGTAGAAGTTTGAGATCACACTAAGAATATTCTATTTTTTCACTGTTAAGAATTCCTTGCTGTTAGTGTCCTAAATATTCAATATACACCCTTGGCCAAAAATATTTTATCACTTCCTGTAGAAAAGCCCTTGAAGAATTATGGTGAACACTTCAGCAATATGATGTTTTCACAATGAGATTTAATTTCAGCTCACCTGCCTCTCTAGTCGGTTTTAAATGGGAACTTCTTACATATGCTGCATGTAGTGCAAAAAGAATGATACGAACCTAAGGACCCATCCCAGGGGGACAGAAAACTGACATTGATGACATCTAAATAGATTTTTCTAATGGGATCATCCTCTCCACTTCTTTAAAAATAATATCTATTGAGCTTATAACTTGCTAGGTTCTATGGTAAATATTGGGAATAGAAATCTTCATAGATTGCCTCTGCTCTTTAGAAGCATAAAGTCCAGTAGGGGAACCAGGCACATAAACAGTAGGATGACATAGGTTTAAGTGGAGTATAACTATATCACAGAAACGGGAAAACCTAACTACCCACTGAATTGGGGAAGGCAAACAACATTTGAGGTTGGTTTTGATGGATAGTTCAACAAGAGAGAATGTGACAAATAGGAGTGCTGATCAGAAAATATTCACTGTTTTACATCTCTCCCTTTTGGTGGGGCACATTTCTGTACCATATTGATATTGGGATTGATTACATGTATTGCTTTAGCCAGAGGAAGTTAATGGTCATGATGCAAGCAGAGTCCTTAAATGTGCTAGTGTGATCCAGTATGGTCACTTGTAGTCAGTTATCTGCCAGAAGAAGAACAGACTCGCAAAAGCTGCTGGTCCAAGGAGAATGAGAAAAACACATGGAGCCTACCTAATGCCCACCTACAGCCTGGAACCAAGGCCAGCAGGTCCCAAGTGAGCCCCCCCTGAAACAGAGCTATTCCACACAATGCATAGGAAGAAAACAAAAATGTGTGTTGCTCTAAGCCACTGCACTGGGTTTTGAGGTTGCTCGTTATGCCTTGTTATTTCCACATAACTAAATAACACAAAGGGAAAGTCCTGCTCTGTAGGAGGAATACTGCATGAAGATCGTGGCTATTACTTTGCTATGATTAGGCATCGGGTAACTATAAGAGAAAAATGGGAACTTAAAGACACAGTCTAAGCCTCAATAATAAAACTGAAGAGTTCAACACAATTTCATAGGGGGTGGGATATCATCAAAGTATTTTTCATAGAGGGAATAATATAATCATACCCCACAGTCAATCCTGAGACCTTATCTGGGAGGATATCTACCAGCAAATTTGCCCATTCATCAGATATTAATAAGCACCAGCGATGTGCCAGGTATTTGGGATATGTTAGTGAACAAAAATAAGATGTCTGTTCTTACCTCATAGCAGAAGGAAATAGATAATTAGCAATAAATATGATAAGCAATGTGTACAGTATATTAGAAAGTGACAAATGCATAAAAAATAAGAAGAAGCAGAGCATCAAAGGGAGGGCTGCAATTTTAAAAAGGTTAGGTGGGGTAGGTCTCACTGAGAAGACAACATCATCTCCAAATTTACAGCAGTCAAGGATCCTTCAAGATTGGCAGCTATCATGTAGCTATAAGCATCTAGCCAAAAATTCCACATAAATGACTCTGTAATTAAGGGTCTAAACTGTTCCTTAAGAAAAAGTGTATGGTTCCTAACTTGTAAAGCATCAGATAAAAAGAGTCGTGGAATGTCGTGACTCCCATAATTATAGCAAAGATGTCTTCGTCAATATGTGCATTGTTCCGGCCTGTGATAAAGTGGTTCATGAATAGGCAGTAACTGCCACTGCTGAGCCACCTGGCATCTGGTGACAAAACATATTTTCAGCACCATGATCTGAGTCTTCCCTGGTGAGAAGTGGTGGTTTATGTTCATCAAAGCATACAGTGGAACCTTGGCAATCAGACCCAACTTGGCATTCTAGAAGGTCTCTTTCTGCTGGAGAATTCAAAGACTTGCCAGGCCCTTCTCCAGGAAACAGTTGAACCAACTCAATCACAGTTTCAAGTTACATTTTCTGTTAAGGAAGACAGCATGACACTATTTGAATGATGCAAAAAAAAATATTTGAAGTGCTTTCTTTGCTTTATAGGGCACACAACATGGATCACACATATCTTAGTGTTTTAAACGGAACTATGCTGATAGCGGCTGTATACTATAGATATGTGGTGCAAGGTGCTGTGAAATTTATTCATTTCCTAGTTTGCTATCTGAAGTAGTATAGATTTATGCAAATCTTTCTGCAAGATAATTTTTGGTAGTCAGCCTTGACACCTCCCTCTCCCTAACCCTCCATATGCTGCTCTATCAAGCCTGTCTCACTACTGCTATTTCCCTTTGTCTCTTCAGGCATCAGCCTCGTACACAACTGTTCTCATCTCAGAAACCTCCCAATGCACATTCTGTCACACCTACCACCTGTGCTCCGCATTGCAACCTGAGTGATCTTTGAAAAATGCAAATGGGACCACCACGAAGCCACTTAAATCTCTTCATTGTCTTCCCACCCTTGTTTTGCTTCTCTCTTTTCCATCTTCTATTTTTAGTAAAAATTTACCTTTGCTCTCCAGGTATAGATGTTACACATCCTATTTCCAGCCTTTTAAAAGTCATTCTTAAATTTTGGGAATGCTCATGTAAAAATGTCTAGATATAAGATAAAAGCTATTTCTTCCAAGGAAATCTTCTCTTGACCTAGGCTCCTGTACCCTGTTTTATTATTTCATAGAACTCACTATGATGATACATAAAATTAAATAATTATTTATTTCATGTATATCTCATTCCCTACTACCAATAAAGGCCATAAGTATGGAAGAGAGGGATCCTATAAAGCTCCCACCAAATCCTTATTGTCAATCATAGTGCCCAGCATTTAACAAATACTTCTTGAATGAGCAGATAAATGAATGAGTGAATGAATGAATCAATCAAACGACCAATGAAGATATAATTCATATGCCAATCAACAGATTACCACTGAAAGTGAGCATAAGACACATAAGAAAACTCTAGTAGACATGTTTCAGTATGTAAAGTAAAAGCTGTGTAGAGATGATATCTTCCACATACTGAGAAGGTTATAATGTACAATTCAGACTGCAAAGAATTCTCTTCCTGAAGGGGAAAAGAAAGAGATAGAGACAGAGACACAGAGAGATGAAAAGAAAAAGAAAAAAATTTCAGAGTAGTCTATGGAACCCATCTCAATAACACTGCAGAATAAACACTGAGCTGAGAAAAAAACGCATTTAAAGTTGTAGGATATGAAGTAACATTTGGATATAATTACCAATGTCTTTTTGGTTCTGTTATACCCCTTCTGTTTTTTAATCCCCTGGCCTTTTTTCCCCACAAAAACCAAACTATACAGTTGAGGCACTTGAAGTATTTTGGCTCTGGGCACGATGAACCCTGACAAATACAGGACACTGGCGACATGGGAAGGAGGATTTGTAGCCAGCATGGCAAACTGCAGATGCCCACCCCACACCCATGGGAACACAGGCCCTTTGGCAGAAGTTTGAATAAAGACCAGAGCCCAGGGCTGGATAGGGTAAGTTATAGCTCAGTAGATGCTACTGTGATAGAACATGGCCATGGTGAATCCAATACCTTCCCTGTGCCATGATATGTAGGTGCCTAGAATGTTCCCCTAAGGGTCAGACACAGGGAAAGGGAAATCTGAAATTGGGTGACTTTAAGCATGAAATAATTGATGATACTCTAGGGTGATTAAGTCTACCTAGAGTTGAAACAGTTTTCTGTGACCAAATATACTAAGAGCTCAAAGTAAAGCTTCGGCTAAGTTAAAGAAGAAATAGAGGGTAGATATATTGTTGCACACCTGAATTTGTGGCTTGAAAATCTGTACTTGTTCCATTAGGAATTATGCAGACATAACCAGCCCTTTACAGATATTATATCCCAGCTGTTTATAAAGGCAGCCGTATGAACAGGGAAGCCCTCCAATTTCCTTGTTTCTTTGACTCCTTCCTCCCCCCAGGTCCCCTTTGGAGATTGTGTTGCCCATGTTTTTAAGACCTCAGATTTGGGCAGCCACAACTTTTCCCTCCATCATCCGGTGGTCCTCAGCTTCCCTACTTTGATCCAGCAGCAGCATAACCTAGCTTCCACTTGGGGGCTTGCTGTCTGGACTCTGTAATAACACGTGTCCACCATTTTGGAGGACAGAGGATCATTCTTCACAAATTATCCCATGGATCACATCAGTTTGGGGGGACGTTCTCTGCATGCTTCCACATAGGCATACGTCCTAGTCGCCTGAAGGCTCCATAGAGGGCAGCTTTCAATACATTGTGCATTTGGGACCTGCTGGAGAGTTCCAGTTTCCAGGACAATTCTAATTGGCTTCCTTGCATCTTGGGGCTCTGTACTCTAGCATCATATGCACGCCAATTGCCTTTTTATTTTTTAAATGGTTGGGGCACCTGGGTGGCTCAATCGATTAAGTGCCTGTCTCTTGACTTCGACTCAGGTCATGACCTCACAATTCATAAGTTCAAGCCCTACATCAGACTGCACTGACAGCAGGGAGCCTGCTTGGGATTCTCTCTCTCCCTCTCTCTCTCTGCCCTTCCCTGACATGTGCTCTTGCTCTGTCTCTCTCTCTCTTAAAATAATTAAACTTTTTTTTAAAGTATTGTATTTTTACAAATCAAAACCACACTCAGATATCACCTCATGCCAGTCAGAGTGGCCAAAATGAACAAATCAGGAGACTATAGATGCTGGAGAGGATGTGGAGAAACGGGAACCCTCTTGCACTGTTGGTGGGAATGCAAATTGGTGCAGCCAATTGCAAATTGGTGCAGCTCTGGAAAGCAGTGTGGAGGTCCCTCAGAAAATTAAAAATAGACCTACCCTATGACCCAGCAATAGCACTGCTAGGAATTTACCCAAGGGATACAGGAGTACTGATGCATAGGGGCACTTGTACCCCAATGTTTATAGCAGCACTCTCAACAATAGCCAAATTATGGAAAGAGCCTAAATGTCCATCAACTGATGAATGGATAAAGAAATTGTGGTTTATATACACATGGAATACTACGTGGCAATGAGAAAGAATGAAATATGGCCCTTTGTAGCAACGTGGATGGAACTGGAGAGTGTGATGCTAAGTGAAATAAGCCATACAGAGAAAGACAGATACCATACGGTTTCACTCTTATGTGGATCTTGAGAAACTTAACAGAAACCCATGGGGGAGGGGAAGGAAAAAAAAAAAAGAGGTTAGAGTGGGAGAGAGCCAAAGCATAAGAGACTCTTAAAAACTGAGAACAAACTGAGGGTTGATGGGGGGTGGGAGGGAGGGGAGGGTGGGTGATGGGTATCGAGGAGGGCACCTTTTGGGATGAGCACTGGGTGTTGTGTGGAAACCAATTTGACAATAAATTTCATATATTGAAAAATAAATAAATAAAGTATTGTATTTTTTAAATGGTTGTTGTAGAGACACTAGGGAAGCTCGTTTACATTGCCTTAGCTTTAGCTGATACTGAATGAAGATGCCAGTCTCATTTCTCTCAAAAATAAGCAGAAATCAAAAGTCAACTTTTCTGCCTAGCAATGAAAAATACAGTTTTCAGGAGAGTGGCATCATTTTTACAGAGTGTTTGGGCATTCATCCAAAGTGTATTTGATAGCCATCTCCATGGATATTTCTGCATAGGTTTTAGTAAAACCCACATTCTTAAGAGTTAAGGCTGATTATTTACAAAACAATAGAGTAGCTCTAGATTCTGTATCCCAGTCAACTAAAGTAATTCATGCTATAGGCAAACCCAGACACTAAGAAAGCTTTTTAGTATTTCAGTTGTTTGGATAAAGCATGATGTCTCTGTTCCTCAAAAACCTGTGGCAATTGTGCTGTTGCAAACATTTTGACAAGAAGCCTGAGGCTGTTTTTTATCCTTCTTTTTTAAACTACATAATTGTTCTCTCCCTCTCAATCTCTCTCTGTCTTCACATATAAGTAAGTGTGTGTGTGGGCATAAATACATATATATAAATACATGTATGCAATTTTCGTGAGAAGGCAAAGTAAGATTCTCTTCTGTTTTCCTGGGAAAATATTCTTCCAAGATAGGCTTGTCAGTAGTTTTCTCATGCTATATTTCCTTAATGTTTGATGCTGAATTTGGATTTTAATCCCTTTTGTACCTCCAAATGCCTTCAAAACAAAACAATGTCGATACATTCTGCTTGAATTAATTTCTTCACATACATAGGCAAGGTTTTCTTTCTTTCTTCAAAACTTGAGCAGGAATACTGGATATCATTATCTATTTAGCCATTCACGTACCCAAAGAGGGAAGGGAAGATGCCAAGGCTATGAGCATTTGCCATTTAGGAAATTACTCTCTGTACGGTTTCTGACCGTATTTGTTGCAGACTCTTTTTCAAGGACCAGTTTTGCTGTAGATGGAACATGTCCTTTCTCAATTCTGAGGGTGACCCTCAGGCATCATTCCTTCTCTAGAGTAAGTAAGCCAGTCACTCTGAAGAAAAATCAGGGAGAAATGAGAGTTTTCCATTTGATGTGGCTACTATGGTTGCTGATATATTCAGTTGCAAAATACTGTTCCTCAAACTTCCTTTCCTTCCTTCCTCCCTCCCTTACTTCTTTCCATCATTGCCTCTCCCTCTCTTCCTCTCCTTCTCTTTCTTTTCTCAGCGACTCCTGCGACTTTTCCAGGTCGGGAACTTCCTTCAGCAGTGGAAATAACCTTGGCTTCTACAAGAAAGCCAAATTCAAGAGAACTTTCTTCCAGCTGTCTGGCTGTAGCTTTGGAGTAAAGACCAAGTAAAGCAGTAGTAAAAGAGCTCTAAACGGGGCATTTTCCAGTTTTCTGATGACGTACCCATCCTCTGGTACTCATGTGAAGCTACATTAGTGGGAACTCTTAGGCTTTTTCTTTTAATTACCCCTTCGAGGAAAAAGGTTAGGCATTCCTCCTCAGGGCCTTTTATCAGTTTATCCAGATAACATCAAACCGGGAGGATTGTGTTTTAAGTTTGTTGTCTGAGGCTGCACTCTTGCCTTGTCTCAATAAGGGAAATACTTTCTTTAAAAGTTTTTAGGATTTTTTTTTTCAATGCATCACTACATTTTGGCAAGACTATTTGCAAACTATTCTTTCCCAGCTTCCCCGGATGTAAATTAAGTTTTTAATGGTATGCTCAACTCATATTTTTATAACAATAATCATTTCTAGAAGGTGCTTGAAATGAGGCAGGTCTGAGTTTCAAATTCCATTTAAGCCACTTACATCAAGCGGTCTCGAACAAGTTCTCAACTTAATGAACCTAAATTTTCCTAAATGTAAATTGGAGATAATCTGGAAAAGTTGTTTTGAAGCTTAGATATGAGATACTCTCTAAAGCCTTCTCAGGATACAAAACTTGCTTCTTCTTAAAAGAGGACTTCTGTGAAAATTAATCAAAATTCCCAACTAATTCTCATGCCTTTCCTTTCCTTCTGTATTCTTCATGAACCTGTAGGAAATACTGAATGCAAAAATTCCATGATAATCTCTACAATCATTCTCTCACTTTTGTATTATAAATAATCATTCTGAATACTCAGCAACTCCAGCAGGCAGGCATACTTAGAAGGTATACTGTAGAAATAGATCACTTTTTTTTAGAAAAGGAATTGAAAGAGATTCATCACTTTAATCCTGCCTTCCTTTAATCTGCGTGTTCCTGATTTTGCAATACACTGTTGAACCATTTCAGTCCAACTCAAACCAAGAAAGGGCTAAATCACAAACTTGAAACAGGTTATCTGGTGATATGTATCCTTTTCTTAAACAAAGATTTTGCTTTTATGGGTCCTTGTTACCTTTCACCAGGGTCCGTCAAGAGGAACAGTTCTATTTCTCACAAAGTAGCCAAGCTACATGAAACTATTCCTACACCACCTGCTATCTCCTGTGCGGAGAAAGGTTATTTTGTCCTTTCCTCTGGCAAATCTATAATTTGGTTTGACAGTGAAACTGCCTGAGAAATAGCACTCCCCCAGGAGCTGACCGAGTTGGCCACTGCCTAGGACAGGAAGTCATGGTCTAGGTCTGAAAGGAACTGAAAGGAGACAAGCAGTGTGCTGACTCCTGTATCCGCCAGCAAATGTCAATTAAAGTGAGATGACTTTACTTAGCAGTTATTGCTTTTAGCCAAAGCCTCGCAGGCCTTATTTCAAACCCGTAGCATGAGAAGAGGTAGAGGTCCTTTTTGTGATCTTTGTAGTTCCTAACTTGCTTTCACAGGTCAGGGAGCTTAGAGGGTGAAGGACAGCAAGGGGAAATATTGAGGTTGAATAGTCTGTTGGCCTGAGCTGTATGGTTACATTGTTTCTACCCCCTTTCTGTCCTTTTAAGAAGATGCCTATACTTTATTGTGAAATAAAAAGCCACCGGTGGCTTTCAGGTCTATTTTTCATAGACAAATTTCATGAAATGTCTGTGTGATTTTTATCTCAAGGCTCAGAGGTGGAATAGAATGGGTGTCAAGAGAAAAATAAATAAATGAATTAAGTCAGCCAGGCTGGGTGCAAATTCCAGGGCTACCTCTTACTAGCTGTGTGACCCTTGGCAAAGCTGCTGAATTCCTCTGTTCCTGTATTTTCTTGCCCAAAAATTAGTAGTAAAATACAGCACTTAACAGATAAGATAGTTGCAAAGCTTAAATTAACTAATGTATTTTAAGCGCTTAGTTTTATAGATAATAAATAAATGCCATCTATTATTAATTAAAGTACCCCAAAACTGACTTAAGGTAATATGTATTTGAATGTCCATCTTCCAAGCAGAATCAAGGTTTCTAAACTCATAGTATATGACTTGTTAGAAGACATCTTAGAATATTCAAGGTCAGGCCATGAGCCTGAGGGACCCTGACTGTCAGCCTTTTTGTTTTGTTTTGTTTTGGGGGGAGTCAAAATTCCTAAATAAATGCCCCTTATCATTTTTTTTTACCTATTCATAGGGGAAAAAATCAGTATTGTGTTTTTGACCAATGTATAGAAAATCTAACACTAGTTCTGTGGAAAGGGCCCTGTGAAATGACTTGTCTAAAATAGGGTTTCCAGATAAAATATAGGGCATCAAGTAAAATTTGAATTTTGGGTAAAAAATAAATTATTTTTTAGTGTAAGTATGTCCTGTGAAATACTTGGAATATATTTATACTTAAGAATAACATGGTTTATCTGAAATTCAAAATTAACTGTATCTCATTTTTTATTTGCTACATCTGAGAAATCTAATCCAAGAAGACAACAAGACTGAACTTCCTCTGTCCCAACCAGCATCAGGATAAAACACAAGAATATCCGATATTCTTAGGAGTCACTTGAAATAGCAATTTTATAGAACTGATATTTTAAGATGATAATCGGGATATAAAAATAATTATACTTCAGAGGTGCCTGGGTGACTCTGTCAGTTAAGCGTCCAACTCTTGACTTTGGCTCAAGTCATGATCTCGTGGTTCACAGGTTCAGACCCTGCATGGGACTCTGCACTGACAGTGTGGAGGCTGCTTAGGATTCTCTCTCCCTATCTCTCTGCCCCTCCCCTTCTCACTCTCTCTCTCTCTCACTGTCAAAATAAATAAACTTAAAAAAATTAAAAAAATAGTTATACTTTATATTTATATACTATATATGTATATATATTTATTTTATATTTATATACTATATATTTATGTATATTTATATGTATTTATTTTATATTTATATACTATATATTTATATACCATATATATAACATATACTTATGCGTTATAAGTTGTAATTATTGATTGGCTATTAGATTAATAAACTCCCTAAATAAAATTAAAAATATTAATTTATCCATTCCTACATACAGTATATACTATATCTCATAAACACAAAATCTGGACTAAAAAAATCTAAATACTTGCTATTTTCCAGAGGTAAAAAATATTTACCTTTAAAATTTATTTTTGTTCACTTTTTGCCATTTAAAAGATGTAGCATGTTTCAGGGCACACAGATTTTAAGGGAAAAATCACTTCTAAGAGAGCAAATGATATTATAAATCAGTGCTCTCACATCTTAACCAGTTCAAGATGATATCATCAAAGGGCCTAACGTGGTATTTACTTCAAAGATGATATTCGAATATGTCATTTAGGATACTATGCATAACATATCTATCAAGAAGTCAGCATTGCTTTCTAATTTGTGTAGTTTTTGGTATCTCCTGGATCTACTACGACCTGCTCTGTAAGGAACTCCGTACCTTCCTTTTTCGTAACAACTCTTTTGTCTCCCATAATTTCCCTCCCCACCGTAATCTCCTCTTCGTTGGAAACCTCCTTCCCCCCACCCCAGCTTCCATCATCTCTTACTTTCTACCCTCCCCACCATTCTCCACCCACTTTCTCAACCTCCCACCATCCCAGATGTATCCTCCACTCCCCCCACCTCCTCAATGGCCACCACCACCACCCCCAATCATTTCTTTCACTACCTCCTTGTTTCTTTCTGCACAGGGGTATTTTAGAGAGTGGTGATTCAATGGCATGTGTTGTTCTTCCTCCCTTATGAAGCACCCTTCCCATTAGCACCTTATTCGTGACACATGTCCATTCTCCTGGCGGGTTCTACTGTTTGTTCTAATGATCTCAGATGGATCTTTGCAAGCAGCAAGTGGATGTGCCAAGGTCATAATTGCCACATGTGGAAATAAATAACACTTTGGCTAATATAGTCTTGCTATGTCATCATCTTTTTCAGATGAACCAGATTCACATATTTTCTGCAGAGTTGTTTAATTTAAGCATGCAAATGCCATGTTTACAGTGATAACCAAATGGCATGTTTCCACTAAGATGCAACCAACTACTGTTTCCTGTATCATATCACTATATTTATTACATTCTTTTTTTAAAAAAATAGAAGTTACTTTTTAATTTTTAAGAAGCAGGGAAGATTTCTCATACTGCTAAAGATTGGTGGAAGGGAAATCTCATAATGAAGCTGAGAGATACAAAGTCTAAAAAAACTCCATTTTACAGGATGTTAGCCTTTTGCTTAAAAATTCAGACATAACTTACACCATTTCCAAAAATAAGATTTTTCACTGATGGAATCTAGAGTCTAAATGAATATACATAAACTTCTTCTGAAACAGCTGAGGGCAGCGGTGTCTACAAGCTGAGTGGAGGGGCTGTATTTATTATATTCCTATTTAGAACGTTTTTATGTTGAAAAATTCTATCTTGAACACTGAAAGAAATTTCTGGATTAAAATGCTAAATGCATGGAATGAAACCTCCTACTCTACCTCTACAAAATTATGACCAAGTTTTATGTATAGATTTTAAAAACAAATAAAATTTGTTCTCTATATGATGATTTCTTCAGAGTTGGAGAGAAATGTGGCTATTTTACCACTACAATGACCTGTGAATATATCATGGCCATGCAGTTCAAAATGTTTTGCCAGAGATTATTTTTAAAAATAAAATGTCGCTGGGTGGCCTGGAGGGCTCAGTTGGTTGAGAGGCTGACCCTTGATTTCAACACAGGTCATGATCCCAGGGTCATGGAATGGAACCCCATGTTAAGATTCTCTCTCTCTCTCTCTCTCTCTCTCCCTCTCTGTCTCTTCCCCCATTTGTGCTCTCTCTCTGTTTAAAAAAATTAAAAATTAAAAAAATATATTGATAATGAATCTTGAACTCTTACTTTAATATTAAAGTTTCTTAACCTTGTCTTTTGTTTGAACCATCAGTAGCTAACTGTAGAAGAAACAAAAATGAGATGTTAAACAAAGATTAATTTAAAATATCTATCAAGTATCTTATTTGAAAAATAAGAAAAATAGCCTATTCCACTTATTTTAAGTAGAAAAACCTTCTCAAGGGAATGTTAATTGCCGTACTACCTAAGATTCACTATATGTGTACTTACTAAGCAACTAGTATATCTTAGACTGGGGAGTAGGGAACACAGAACTGAATAAGATCTGGTTTCTCATCATGAGGAACTTGTAATCTAGCTAGCTGGCTATACAAACCTGCATATATAGTGATAATGAAAGTTTAGGGCTACAAGACAGTTACAACCAAAGTGGAGCAAGAATTTCCAGTTGGAATGATTAAAGAAAACTTTTTTAAGAGATATTATTTGAATTGATTGAAATGTTCATTGAAATGTTCATTTCATGAAGAAAATTGAAGCATGGTATATTGACACATTTGGTTTGAAATTCGATAGCTCTAACCTCGTATCCTGAGCCCCCCATAGGATAGACTTAAGAAAGTTACATAATTTCCTCATTTATAAATGAAACTGATTAAGAAACTTTCTCAGTCTCCTAATGTCTAATGAGAAACTCATAATTTAATTTTGGTAGAAAAATTAGATAGATAAATAGATAGATGATAGATAAATAGATAGATGATAGATAGATAAAATCAGCAGTGTGGGGTGCCTGGGTGGCTTGGTCAGTTGAGAATCTGATTTTGACTCAGGTCATGATCTCAGGGTTCAAAAATAAATAAACATTTAAAAAGAAAATGTGCTGCGTGGAGCCTGGGTCGAGTAAAATGTGAAAGGCAACTACACAACCTTCAACTGGCTGACCTTTTCCAGGTAACAGAGTAAAGGGAAAGGGGCAGGAAAGTCAGAGTCAAATCTTGCCTCCTGTATATATTTCCTCGTAATATCCTAACGGCATTTACCCGGCCTCATGGCCAGGTCATTCAGCAAGTTGTCTTTTAGGGTCAACCCTACTCAACAATAGGCTGTGGGAAATTTGTCTTTGAGGACTTTATAGATTTCTGTGTTATGTTTCTTTCTTTTTACCCTCTGTGCATTAGTGATAGAGCATCCCCCTGTTTTTGCAGACATATACGTAATGTACTATGTAGTTTGCTTCTCCTTCTCTGCAGGTTACAGTGATCACCTTCAACCGTATAAATTGCCTTTACAATTTTATTTCACTTTTCAGATTAAAAAGAACTATCACTTCGCTTTTTCAGAGTTTGATCTTTCAAAGAGTTCTCCTGTTAGGTAATAGTCTCCTTATTTTGTGGATGAATAACTTTAAAGGGAAACTGCATGTAATAAAATTATTGTGTATTGTGTATTACCCTCAACCAGGAACTATGCTAAGCACTAGATGCATTTTATCTTATTTAGTCTTCAAAAAGATAACAATGATAAATGAGGAGCACCTGGGTGGCTCAGTCGATTAAATATCTGACTCTTGATTTTGACTCAGGTCATGATCTCACAGTTTGTGAGTTTGAGCCCCCCCTCAAAAGACTCTGGGGCTGACTGTGCAGAGCCTGCTTGGGATTCTCTCTCTCCCTCTCTCTGTGCTCTTCCCCACCCCCACATGCACATGTGTGTTCTCTCTCTCTCTCTCTAAACAAAGAAGTAAGTAAAAATAAACTTTAAAAAATTCTTTTAAAAAGTTAAGAAAGATAACAATGATAAATGAAAAGGGGTAACAGTGTGGTAAAAGCTTGCTGAATTGAGGTGATAGGAATGTATAGATTCATTGTACTATCATAAATTTTATCTAACAATCGAAATTTTTCATAAAAATTTGAAAACCGCTTATAATGCCTAGGTTTTCTATTTTAAAAATGAGGAAACCGAAACTCTGAGAGGTCAAATAACTTAACTACGGGTACTCAGTGAAAAGCTACAGATGGAACCCAACTTTGATTCAAAGACTGCTTTTAATCACTACACACCACACTGCCTATGCACCAGGAACACTGTGTGGTGCAATGACTAGGTCACCTCACTTATACTTTCCACGGGAGTTCTACACGGAATACGAATCACCCCACCTTATAGACGCAGTGCAGGAGTTCAACTTGCTGAAGTTTGTCCAGCTAAATGGTGGCAGCCTAATCTAGTTTTGATATCAACTTTCTGGTCCTAAGACCAGTTTTCTTTGTCACTGGAGAAAACACAGCACCTAAAAAAGTTTACTCCAAGCCTGGCCATAAGCCCTAATCTTCCGGATGGAGCTCTGTGCCCTACAAATGAGGTCCCCCTGTGCTATTCTCACACACACACACACACACACACACACACACGCCATATTGATTTCACGACATCACTTCGCAAAAACACAAAATATTCAAGGCAAAAATTCTGCACATACGTCTTTACTACTTCTACACGTCTACACTACAGCTTCTGACATGAGTTCATATACTCAGAGGATGAATTTTTATTCCGTGCCAAAATACGAAGGATTATAAGAACTCCTTCAAAAGTTTCCGGCAATATAAAACAGCTGGTAAATCATAGATAAGCCTAAGAGATACCAATCCTTATGATTTTGTGTGCGTATGTTATTCAGATTGGGGTAAACCGGGGCAAAATTGGCTAAATCAGATCGACTTCATCTTATTCCGCATGACTCTGGAGGGTGTAATTAAAACCAGTGATGGGAAGATACAGGGGAAGATATTTCGTCTGCTTATGAGAAACCACTTCTTGACAATTCAGACTGCCAAGCCATAAAATATACTGTTATGAGATGCAGCCAAATCCCAACTCCGTTTCTATTTGCTGCAGTTACTATTTGCTGCAGAAGAGAATTATATGTGAATAGGCTAAAGGGCTTGATTTAAATACTCTCTGAAGTTCCTTCAGATCCCAAAGTTTGGGGATTCTTCAAAATTAAACACACACAGAGGGAGCTGATATGGAAAGAGAAACAGGATATGTGTGAGGAAGATAAGACATGATGGAAGAGGTGCCTTGATTTTAAAATTCTTCTCTTTGAGGATCTCTTTGCCAATCCAAAGCTCTCCTCCTAAGAATTTGATAGCAATTCCATGATATTAAAACATAACATATACCCTGTGGGAACAGAATAAGATTGTAATAATAATCATATCCTAAGAGCACAATAGTATATAATTGAATATTGGTGAGAACAGAAGGGGGAAAATTGTAATTGGATACTGGTAACAAATGTGGAGCAATGATTCTAACCATTCCTAATTACATATCAAAGTGTGTTTATGTTGTGCCCCCAAATTGTAATATTTAATATTACAGTTAAATACAATTAAATTACAATGTAATATTTCTGATTTTAGAGTTAGCCATCCGACAGTTTCTCTGCACTGATTTATTTTAAGAATGATTATGCTCATGGAAACATGTGCAGATGTTGAACTTGATGAATTTTTATTACTATTGGCACAGTCTTTCTAATTTATTTCAAAGAAACATTTTTTTTCCTGGTTTAATTTGAAAGAATAATCATGAACATTTGGGCTCGGGAAACATCTTTTTTGGGGGAGGGGTGGACTGCTTTTTTTCCTCCTTTAAGTAAACATTAATTTTTAAATTCAGTGGGCAGGGGTGAAAAGGGGACTCAATGACTTTTCGTAGTGGAAAGAAGAAAAAAACAGTTAATTTGTTGCTAGTATCTTTATTTAGAAAGACAAGAAGTCATTGTACTTCTGCATTTTGTACAGTGGAAATATCCAAGTCTAGGTGTAAAATCAGGGAAATATAAAATGAGTTAGATTTGATTCAACATTTATTTATTTTTTTAATATGAAATTTATTGTCAAATTGGTTTCCATTCAACACCCAGTGCTCATCCCAACAGGTGCCCTCTTCAATACCCATCACCCTCCCTCCCCTCCCTCCCACCCCCCATCAACCCTCAGATTGTTCTCAGTTCTTAAGAGTCTTTTATGGTTTGGCTCCCTCCCTCTCTAATTTTTTTTCCTTCCCCTCCCCCATGGTCTTCCATTAAGTTTCTCAGGATCCACATAAGAGTGAAAACACATGGTATCTGTCTTTCTCTGTGTGGCTTATTTCACTTAGCATAACACTCTCCAGTTCCATCCATGTTGCTACAAAGGGCCATATTTCATTCTTTCTCATTGCCACGCAGTATTCCATTGTGTATATAAACCACAATTTCTTTATCCATTCATCAGCTGATGGACATTTAGGCTCTTTCCATAATTTGGCTATTGTTGAAATTGCTGCTATAAACATTGGGGTACAAGTGCCCCTATGCATCAGCACTCCTGTCACCTCACGCGAGTCAGAGTGGCCAAAATGAATAAATCAGGAGACTATAGATGCTGGCGAGGATGTGGAGAAACGGGAACCCTCTTGCACTGTTGGTGGGAATTCAAACTGGTGCAGCCTCTCTGGAAAACACTGTGGAAGTTCCTCAAAAAAATTGAAAATAGATCTACACTATGACCCAGCAATAGCATGGTCAATAGCATGCTAGGAATTTACCCAAGGGATACAGGAGTGTTGATTCAACACTTAATTGACTATGACATCATGGGTATACTATGACTCTTTTCACAGCCACTAACAAAAAGTCACTTGGCCATCACGGCAAAGGAGAGTGCCAGAAAAATGACATTAAGAACCTTGAATTGGGAGCGCCTGGGTGACTCAGTTGGTTAAGTGTCCAGCTTCTGCTGAGGTCAAGTCGGCTCAGGTCATGATCTCATGGTTCTTAAGTTCAAGCCCCGCATTGGGCTCTGTGCTGACAGCTCAGAGCCTGGAGCCTACTTCAGATTCTGTCTCCCTCTCTCTCTTACCCTTCCCTACTGATGCTCTGTCTCTCTCTCTCAAAAATAAATAAACATTAAAAAAAAAGAACTTTGAATTGTATGAATTTCACACATTCTTAATCTAACTACTGATGAATTAAAATATCACTCTTTCTTTGTGAATGTTAAAATCACACAAAAACACATCAATTATGGTCCATACTGCCTATTGGATTCTGTTAGGCCTCATGTAAATTTTTTGTTCTCTAATACCATAAGTTAATGTCATTGAAGAAGGTATTGGTAATGGTGATACAAGGTGTAGGTTGGGCACTAATTTATTGATTTATTGATTTACTTAGTGTATATCATGTATATTGACGGCTCTGTCAATGACTCTGACTGGCACCCAGGTTTGGAAACCTCTGGCCTATATAAATAACACTGCTTGTACTAGTTAATCATATTTGGTGTCAAAACAAAGATAAAACAGCAGTCGTGGTGTCCCTAATATCTTCTGTTCTCTCCCGTTTCTTCTGTCATGGTGCACATCTGACTCTCACTGGCACTCTAAATTGATTCTACAGACAATCTCAGCTAGTCCAGTGATCTCAATCTCCATCCTGACAAAGATAATACATGTTGTTTTTCTTCTTGTTTTAGGTGTAAGTTTGGTATACTGGGTACCCTTCACCTTCTACTTTCTTAAGCTATTGATTGATTCGTCACAGTCATTGGGAAAAAAAGAAACGTCAAATATGGCACATGCTCTGTTTTCTCATTTTCATTCAAGGTTATTATAAACCTACCACAGGAAGAAAACTGCAATATATAGTTTGTGTTCCAGAAATTTTTTGCTAATCTAGACATATCACAGCTTCTTCCAAATGTCTACTGTTTACGTATTAAATAAGATATGCAAAATGTATTAAGGGGAGGGTAGGTTATAATCCCTCCAATAGTATTTCAAATATGGTTAGCAAATGAAATACACACAAAGACACACACACACACACGCCTTTGTTCATACAGGGCTCCATACAGTAATAACTTTCTACCAAAGTTGAACTCTTACATCTTATAAAATGAATCTTGAAAAAGACAGAAATGCCTTGAAATATGTATGCAGTATTCCAGATGTCTTGCAAGGGAAAAATGATTAAAATACTTTGTCTAAGTTTTATGAAATAATTCTTGGCATTTAGAAAAGTAAGGAAAAAGAAAAGAAAAATTTATTTAAAAAAAGTAAAATTGTGATATAAACACAAGAGTTCTCATGAGTTAAAAATGTAATTAGATGAAACCTAACTGCAAAGAAACTAGTTTAATGTGTTTTGTACTGTAACCTGAAATAGTGTATCAAAGGATACAAATTCTTGGAAGATATACTGAACGTACAGTGTTCTTGTATTCTAATACTAAAAATGTAATAGTGTAGCACCTAAATTTTCAATCTTATTTTATTTTTTCCCAAGTTCTTTTTTTTATTATTATTTCATTTTATTTTATTTATTTTTCATCATGATGAGTGAACTCTTTAATCCTCATCGCCTATTTCCCCCATCTGCCCCCCCCCAACTCCCTTCTGGTAACCATGAATTCTGGTAACCATGAATTTGTTCTCTACAGATAAAACAGTCTGTTTCTTGGTTTCTCTCTCTCTCTCTCTCTCTCTTTATTTCCTTTGTTCATTTGTTTTGTTTCTTAAATTCCACATAGCAATGAAATTATATGGTATTTGCCTTGCTCTGACTGAACTATTTTGCTTACCATTATATTCTCTAGCTCCATCCATGTCATTGCAGATGGCAAGATTTCATTCTTTTTATGGCTGACTAATATTCCATTATTTATGTTATATAATGGAATATATAATGAAATATATAATTATATATATATGTATATATGAATATTAGAGTAATTCAATTCTTAATTTTTTGAGGAAACTCCATATTGTTTTCCACAGTGGCGGTACCAATTTGTATACCCACAAACAATGCAACAGGATTCCTTTTCTCCATATCCTCACCAACACCTGTTGTTTCTTGTGCTTTTTATTTTAACCATTCTGATGGCTGTGAGTTGATCCTGCATTGTGGTTTTGATTTGCATTTCCCTGATGATGAGTGATCTTTTCATGTGTCTGTTGGCCATCTCTATGTCTTCTTTGGAGAAATGTTTGTTTATGTTTTCTATTTGTTTAATTGGCTTATTTGTTGTTTGGGTATTGAGTTGTATTGGTTCTTTCTATATTTTTGATACTAACTTTTTACTGGCTATGTCATTTACAAATATCTTCTCTCATTCAGTAGGTCGCCCTTTTAGTTTTGTTGATCGTTTCCTTCGCTGCAAGAGATTTTTATTTATATAGTTTATTTTTGCTTTTATTTCCCTTGCCTCAGGACACATATATAGAAAAATGTTGCTACGGCCAATGTTAGAGAGATTGCTGCTTGTGCTCTCTTTAAAGATTTTTATAGTTTCAAGTCTCACATTTAGTTCTTTAATCCATTTTGAGTTTATTTTTGCCTATGGTGAAAGAAAGTGGTCCAGTTTCATTCTTTTGCATATAGCTGTCCAGTTTCCCGGACATCATTTGTTGAAGAGACAACAAATTTTTTCCCACTGTATATTCATTCCTCCTTTTTCAAAGATTAATTGACCATATAATTAAAGTTTATTTCTAGATTTTCTTTTTTTTTAATTTATTTATTTATTGGGAGGGGCAGAGTTAGAGGGGGAGAGAGAATCAACATGCAGCTCGATCTCACGGAATCATGAAATCATAACGTGAGCCAAAATCAAGAGAAATCAAGAGTCAGACAAACTGACTAAGCCACCCAGGTGCTCCCTGGGCTTCTATTTTATTCCACGGATCTATGTGTCTATTTTTATGCCAGTACCATACTGTTATACTTAATACTATTTTGTAATACAACTTGAAGTCTGGCATTGTGATACCTCCATTTTGTTTCTTTTTTTCAAGATTGCTTTGGCTATTCAAGGTCTTTTGTAGTTCCATGCAAATTTTAGATTTGTTCTAATTCTCACGGTCCATATGCTTGTGGGTCTTGATGGCCATTCCCATGAAATACTCTCTAATCTCCTCCCAGGAAATAACCTACCCATCTCTGCATCTCATATTTTTCCTAATAATTTACAACATTCCATCTTCAATCACAGTTTATTGTAAACACGACTTGTATAGTGAAGGGCAGGAACTAGATTTCATTTCTTCTTGAAAACCTGACACATCCTGCAACATATAAAACTGTAAATAAATAGTCATGAGAGAAATTAATGACTCTACTTTCTGCAGCTTTGTCTTGCAGTTAAAGGCAATTTACTTTCCTAATTGTTCAGTGACTTTCTGGATATTAGTTTTTTTAATGAAAAAAAAACATTGCATGCATATTTTATAGAAATTGGAAATATAAAGAAAATTAAAATTGCCTATTGTGCTTTCACCCTTGGGTAAACACCTTCTAAATGCTTTGCACAATTACTTCTAAATGCTTTTGCTATGCCTATATGTAGCTATTTTTTATAGTTGCAAATAGCATGTATGTTTTTGTGATATGCTTTTTAGTTTTCTGATGTACCTTATAGATTTCCACAATTATAAAAATAAGTAATATAAATAAAAATAATAAAAAATAAAAATGTTTATTTATTTTTGAGAGAAAGAACCTGAGAGAGAGAAGGGGACAGAAGATCTGAAGCAGGCTCTTCACTGACAGCAGCGAGCCCTGTGTGGGGCTCGAAATCATAAACCATGAGATCACGACCTGAGCTGAAGTCAGATGCTCGACTGACTGAGCCACCCAGTCTCCCCTTCCACGATTTTTTAAAGCAGCCAACCTAATACAATCTTATTAACCATAAGTGTATATAAGATCAACAATGCCTTTGATGGTCTTAAAATCTTTATTAACAAACACTTTCAATTATTTAGAAATATTATACAGTACGAGCAAATAAGGGCTCCAGGCAGAATAGAACTAAGGTAATTATTTATAGTCATGATTCTCTATGTGTATGATTCACGTTTATAACCTAAATGGTTTGGGAAATTCGTACGCACGTTTCTAATACAAAATGAGAGAAAACAACAGTTGTGGGGAAAAAGTGAGCTCTTTCATTCACTAACTAAAAAAAAATTGCTGAACACTCAGCCCTGAATTAAATCCACAGTGAACAAGACATACCAGATGACTCTGCTTAAAGAACTTACATTCTAATTAGGGAAAAAGACAACATATAGTTAAGCAAATAACTGAAATCAGTGCAGCTTGCAATGCCAAGAAGGAAATAACAAGGTTGCTGTCCAAGGAATAACCGGAGGGACCTACTTTCGAAAGGATCACCCGCAAAAGGGCAAGCCACAAGAGCACGGAACTAGTCCCGCCACAAAGAATAGAAAGTACCTGGTCCTGAGAGACACACATCACACATCCTCTAGGAAAGGGAAGAAAGCTGGCCAGCATTGCTAGAGTTAGCAATAGACTGAAGAACATTTTAGAGACAGGAAGAACTTGGATCATGATGGGCCATATATCTGATCTTAGCTACGCTGCAAGAGTGTATTAGATTTGTAATGCATCTAAATATAAAAGCTATTAAACTTTGCAACTTCCAACTTCTCCTATCATTTCCTTATGTGATATATGTACACTTATGAAGACAGAAGTTCTACAAGTCTGGTTACAAATGAGTACATTTTTCTAATTCAGTCATTTAGGTAGGTCATTATAAAAATATATATGCTTTTTAACTTAGGGTAAAACTGAATGCATTCAATGCAATAATGCACACAGAAATGTTGATTGAGTCAGAATCGCTGTTGCTACCGACACAAGGATGTGAAATTCAAATATATCAGAGGAAATTTATATCAATTGCTGCTTATTTGTGTTTTATTTTCTTTAAGAATGATAATTCAAATAAGAATCCATGGAAATGGAATAGAAGTCTGAATATTACTTCAATAAATTACTTTGTTAATTGCGTTATACCATTAACATCTCATCTTAATTCATATAGATGGTTCTGAAACATGAATTATTCATGTTAATTTTTAATCTGTAGGTTATTTCTTACCACTCAGACCCTCATTGGCTTCCTTTTGCCCTCCTGTATTTCAGCTGAGTTTCATACCTGCCTGAAGCTTAGGAAACCTGGACTTTACATGAGTGCTATGGTAGACATCTAGTTTTCACATAATATATTCTCCTCCACCTCCTTTCATCTTAATGCTATTTTTAGCCTGCATTTCCACCTACTCTTTTTCATCAATTTCCCATTTATTCAGCACATCCAGATTCATGACTTGATATTCTGGCTTCTGGCGTTTGACTTTCTGGTGGTCAGGGTGGAGAAGAGCCCAGAGGCAGGAGGACCTAGGAATTTTTAAATTTTATCCTTTGAGGTTTCCTCCCCCACCCTCCAGAGGTATGTGGCTTATTCGGGGTGGGGCCAAGACGGCTATGGTGGGTAGGGGTGTGGGGATGGCCATATGTCACCTCCTTTTGGGTTGCATCCATGATGATGAGAGGGGGCTCCATGATGCCTTGGCTGAGGAAGGCTATCATCTGCACACAGTCTCTGACCAGGGAGCTGGGAGTCCAGACCACATGGGCCGGACACAGCAATGTCTTCAGCTGAGCGTACCTCCAACTTTGCAGGTGGTTACAGCACCATCAGCCCCATCTTCTCAATGACCAGATTCCAGAATTTGAGTTGTTATGGATTGTAGTTCTGCACGCCATCATGGACTTCCACATTGACCTTGGCCCTACCAGCATTCTCCTGGGACAACATAGTGTCAGGTCTAGAATTCCCCTCTTATGAATATACAAAAAAGGCAGGCATAAACTTTTTCTTCCAGGTCAGTTATTTATTAAAAATTGATAGCCAGAGATGCATGTCTTCCAAAACAGATTCCGGGACCCTCCTTAGACCAACTGAATCAAACTTTCCAGGGCCAGTAATTGAAATTTGCTTTTAAAAAAATACCCCTGGTATTATTTAATATTTATTTGCACTAAGATTTGGAACTCCAATTGTTTAGAGTTCATTTATTTACATTCACTTATATCTGACATCTGCCTCTTTCTATGGAGGATTTTAGATGGCTAAATTTCCTAAAAAATCAAGAAAAGTCAAAATATATGAGAAAAAAATTAATATATGGATGACTATGGAAAGTAAACAAATATGTTTCTTTACTTATTTTTTTTTTATTTTTCTGTTTGTTGGTAACTAAAAATAGGGGCATTTGCTTCAAGCTAGATTTTTTTTTAAAGAAAAGATAGGTGTTACAGTTAGAACTCAAAAGATTCACACTTCTGTTTTTTAAATTTTTTTTTAATGTTTATCTATTTCTGAGACAGACAGAGACAGAGCATGAGCGGGGGAGGGACAGAGAGAGAGGGAGACACAGAATCCGAACCAGGCTCCAGGCTCCAGGCTCTGAACTGTCAGCACAGAGCCCGATGCAGGGCTCGAACTCACGAACCGTGAGATCATGACCTGAGCCGAAGTCGGTCACTCAACCGACTAAGCCAACCAGGCACCCCAGAAGATTCACATTTCTAAATGAGCAAGAGCAAAGAAGAGAGACACATTATAGTTCCAGAATCTCAAAAGCCTACACATACATATAAATAGAAGAAAATCTAGACAAATATCTAAGTATAGAGAGTAAAAGTTAGCTACTAAAATTCTTTGGGCTCTGGAAATGAAAGACCACCTTCTAAGTAGTTCAGCATAGCGGTAATTCCTAGGGAAGTCTTGGGGATGCATCAGAAAATGGTCCCAGCCTTTGATATCTCCAAAGTGATGCAACAGGCACCTAAGAAATATAGCTGCCTTCAAGAGAGCTTGACCTGTGGGACAAATGGAGAATATGGTAGGCTGGATGGTGCAAGTCTGCCTCATCTAGGAGGTGGCCCAAATTTTCCAGAGGAAGTGTCCTTAGCCGGAGTTTTGAAGAAAGGACCTGCCCCACTTCTCTGTGAAAGAGATGCCGCTAGGTATGTGCTTCCAAGGACTGAACAATCATCCGTTCGTGAATCTCACAAAAAAAGAAAATTTGCCTCAAGCCCCCAGGTAGTTGCATACATGAAGTGAAGAATTTTTAAAAGATTATTTTACTTTTTAAAAATTCACATATCGTACTGTAGCGGAATCTGCTAATCCAAAATGTCATTCTTGTCTCAGCAACTGTGTTAGATATAATGTACTAGCAACTGCAGGCAATGGCAACGCTGGAATTGAAGAAGTCAACCTATTTGAGATAAAATGGATTCAAAACATCACTAAGGCCTCAGGGTCCTAAAAACCGAGCCCCTCTGTCCGTTGGCCCCAAGGCCAAGAGACTAATAAGCTATTCAATTACATTTAACGTGTCAAAACAATCCTTGAATTTTCAAATGGCTGCCAAGCACGACCGTATAAAAAAGTATATATTCTCTTAGGTAGCACTCATGTATATTCTGGGGCAAGCGACCTTTATGTTCATGTTCCCTCTCACCCATGACATAGCATCTTTCATCACTAACACATGCAGGCTGGAAGGTGTCCTACATACTCCGTATCTCTTCTCGTACTGATAGTCACAAGCAGAAAAATTGAATCAGTCTCCTGTAGTTTATAGTAGCTTATTTGTTTACTGCCTTCTTGGTTAATGCTCCGATAACATGCAGATTTTGTGCCACACTTGAGCATGATTTAGCACATTGTTTGCAGTTTAGAAGTGCTTAAGCATACTTCCCTCCCAACACCAACCCCGAACAGAGCTGCCATTGTTCAGAGTCAGCCAGAAGTGTGATGCGCTCGCAACCAACAGGATTTCAAGAGCTAGAATCAATGAGTATACTCAGCATTACCACACTGCATACCCCAAAGGAATGGCAAAATGACACATGAACGGGAACTAATGGTTGATTATCCCACGGAGCATGACAAAGAGTTTTCCAACAGTTGGCTGCACGGATTTGGAGGCTGTTCTTTGGGAGACACATCACATCCATCCACAGAAATTATAATTACAGCATATTCCAGGCTGAAATTATTTTAACCTGCTTTAGAGATGTATCATTTGTTTTACATTTCCTCTGAGAGTTTATACAATAGATAGCTATTGTAGATAACCACATACACACATAAACACACACACAGAGAAAAGAGAATTATAAGCAGTTTCAGATTCTGTTTTCACACCTGTCAATACATTTATCTAACACTAGCAGTTTTCCAGTCTCAGGGCCAGGACAAATTTTTGATACTGAATTTCAATGCCAGCCATTTTTTCTCTGTTCTAATGGAGGTTCTTGTGCTGGCACCTGTGGGGGCACACACATGCCTTCCTTAGTAAGAATGGGGGCCTGAGGATTCATTAAAGCATCCTTTTTCAAAATTGCACGCGGTTTTAACATTTCACAAAACTGGGACGCCTGGCCAGCTCAGTAAGTTAAGCGTGAAACTCTTGATTTTGGCTCAAGTCACGATCTCACAGTTCGTGATACTGAGCCCCACGTCAGCCTCTAGGCTAACAGTGCAGAACCTGTTTGGGATCCTCTCTTTCTCTCTCTCTCTCTCTCTCTCTTTCTCTCTGCTCCTCCCCTGCTCTCTAGATCAATCAATCAATAAAAATAGAACTTGAAATCTATAAATCCACATTTCACAAAATTGCTATTACCAGATTTATGGCTTACTTCACTGAGGCAAATAAGCACTTTAAGTCCATGTTAACTGGGAGAACATTTGCTAAGCACGTCTGACACCTCTATGGACATTATCTGCTTCATCTCCCTAAGGTTTCTAAGTCTAGGTTACATATAAATTTTTCTTTTCAAATGTTTTGGGCCACATAAAATGATGCTGGTAGTGTTTGCTTGTCACTAAGCAATAATTTTAGAGAAAGTGAAAATCAACATAATTATAAAACACACTTGAAGCACTTACTTAGGGGAGGGGAAGTAAAGGTTACTGTATACCCTGTTATTTTAGCTGCTAATTTTCTAGCATTTCCTTTCTGCCCCCAGCTAGCTTAACAATTAGTTTCAGCCTCTCATTGTCACAGGAAAAAAAATACTAGTCTCTCCCTATAGTGAGAATTTTATTTTCTTTTTCTACCTAATCTGAAAGACCTAATCCTCAGGGGCTAAGCAATAGTTTTCTGTGAGCTGATGATTCTAATCCTCAACTGATCCGTACTTTTATGGGGAAATGTGGGCAAATCACAAGTTTCAAGTTCTTCTTTTATGAAGTAATTTTAGTAACTCTTTGGGCTTAGATATATCTTGAACTCTAATAGATTTGTAAAATATACAATGTATATGTTATACAAATCCATAAGTTATATATATATATATATTTATATATATTCCAATTATATATAAATAAGTTCCACATACAGCCTCAAATTTGTTAACATACATGAATTACAATTTTGAATAATATTGTTACTAGCCCTCTTTTAAAAGTACTTTTCCATTTTGGAAATATATTAAACCTTATGACAAAAGTTTCATAAAAGAGAAAAAAAGAATTCCTCATAATTTAAACGGACTGCTATTGTCATTTTGATGTTTCTCTAGCCGAAGAATAACACTCAGATCTCGGTGTGTCTCCAGGTTGTATTTATTCTTCTCTACCTGCATCTGCGTTTCCTAAAATTTTAGCCCAATTTCAATTTCTGAAGCTTTCCCAACTTATCTCTGAAGTCATTCAGAAGATCTCACAAATATTCCCAAACTCAGAACTTGGGTAACCAGCAGGGATCCCATAGACTCAGTGGTTCCTGCTCTGATCTATGCTGTCGTGCTGCTTTAAAGATACCCCATTCCCTTCCCACCATGACTCTATTACCATTGAGCCTGCTCTGAGGCTACCAATAACTGAAGCAGAATATAGCATCATTGTACAGCTGACGACGCCACCCCCTGTTGCTGCCAGTTTCTGGTACCAACCTTGCTGAATTCACTCATGCTGGCTTGCATTTTCAGTCTCCCAGAGATTTTTATAAGACGGCTAGGATTTTAGATTCTTCTTTCCAGATTAAGCATAAATCCATAAAAATGGGGCCAGAAAATAATAGTGTTGGTGATGATCCTGGTGACCATGGTCATCATCATCACCATGTGTATTATACTAAAGTATAGCCCTCACTGTACCTTGGCCCATGGTCTTTGAACCTCTTCTTTGCCAATTTAGAGAATTTGTTGACAGATTGTCTTTCACAAGAGAAAAGGCCTATTGGACCTGTAAAGTAAGACCAACTTAGGTTTATGCTATGGCACCGATATGGGTATATTTCCCTCTGTTCTGTTGTCTTCCACTCAGGAGTACCATATGCACTGCGCCTAGAGCTAAGAATACCGAAGTAAATAAATCAGTTATAGCTCTCCTCATATGGAGCTTAGAGTCTATTAGGTAGAGGAGAGACAGATGGTAGACAAATGTTTGCAGTATTAATGAGTATTATAAAAAGTAAATTATAGGCTGGGATGTGAGGCTAGAGAAAGTGAATCTAACGTCAGGCAAGGATGTCAAACTAGCATAGTGTGTGTGTGTGTGTGTGTGTGTGTGTGTGCGCGCGCGTGTGCGGAGGTACTGGCCTATGTCCCTATTTTGTCCCAGGTGTGACTAGTCCATTGAATCATATGAAATGGCTTCACGCATTTATATTGCCTACTTGGTCCCAAGACAACTTGGAGTTTGTGAGTAAAAGAAGATATCCCAGATGTAAGACTTAAAAAATGAGATAGAATTCGTCATAAAAGATGGGTGCAGGGTATTGGAAAAGAGCATTTTAGTAAAAAGACCTGTATATACAACAAATAAATATATTGTTAACAACAACAGCAATAATAACAACCATTTTTATGTCACGGGAACCATTCTAAGTAGTTTATATTTATTATGTCATTTAATCTTATATCAACAGCATCAAGAAAATTCTATTCTAATCCATCTTTTTGTAGATGAAGAAACTGAGATTTAGAGGTAAAGTAATGTTGCAAAGTTTACCAAGTCATCCAATGGTCAATTTAAGATATGAATCCATTTTTGTCAACTTTAAAACATAAAACCTTAACTGCTATGTGAGCATTGTTTTAAACTGTGGATCCTGATCCATTAAAGTGTCATGAAAACTAATTTAATAAATCAATTGCCTAGAACTTTTCTTTTTTGGTAAATACAATAGAAAAAAGATAGAAAATATTACAGCATGTCATAGCTAAAACGGATGTGTTATTTGTTTA
The DNA here is from genome assembly GCF_016509475.1 of Prionailurus bengalensis. Lineage (NCBI taxonomy): Eukaryota > Metazoa > Chordata > Mammalia > Carnivora > Felidae > Prionailurus > Prionailurus bengalensis. Next base: position 101,595,614 of record NC_057349.1, on the reverse strand, counting down.
AAAATTTGTGTCATTAAAATACATGTATGAGCATAAATTATTATAATGTGAAATCTAATTTTATTTTTTTGGGTCAAAAATATTTGAAAAAGAAAACATTAATCTATACTGACTCTCCAGCTCTAAAACAGGAAAATAAAACAATGCTCAGTATGATAGTTGCATAGAGAGCGAGGGGAAGATTATTAGGAGGATTATTAGTGAAGCAGGTCGAATGATAGAAGATTTTTCTGTGCTACAAATTTGAACTTAATTTAAGGGTATTGAAAAACTACTAAGGATTTAATTAAGAGAGTGATATGGTATGTATTTTTCAAAGATCATTTTGGAATAAATTAAGACAAGAAAATCCCAGAGATACCGGTCAGGAGAATATTGTGATTTTCCAGGGAAGTAAAAATGAGAGCTTGGATAAAGACGTGGCAATAAATATGGAGAAAACTGGAAACAGATTAGTGGTATTTGGGGGAAAGAATTGACAAAACAGGTACATGATTTTTTTCCCTTGCTTTTATTTGTATACTATTAAGAGTCTAGATCTAATTTTTAACCTGCCTGTTTAAGTTTAATTTTCATTGTGAACATTATTTGATATAATTATAAAATGTTATTTAAAATTATTTTTAATATGTGATATTAAACTGTTAGTTACAATTTTCATAACAAAAGTAATAAATACTATCTTTTGAGCTAAAATCTACACTAAAAGTTTTCTGCAGCAAAAAAAAAAAAAATAGAAATCCACCGTAAAGAAAAATAATTGCATAAATATTTCTATTAACTATATACACATTATCCCTTTCTCAGACTAGAAGCTTTATGAAGGTATAATGTTTCTCTGCATTATACAAAAATTATATAAACCTAGTATTCATGGGTGCAAATATTTTTGAATGGATATACCATAAATCATGTAATCAGAAGTCAAGATTATAATTCTGTCTGGTTGTACTTTATATTACATTAACTTTAATTTTATTTAAATTGATCTTTCTAAAACGAAAAGCAGCAAAGCAACAAAAAGAGAGAAAGTAAAGGAGAGAAGGAGGAAAGAAGGGAGGAAGGGAAGAAGTTGTTTTGTAAATCTATTATTTTAAACCAAAAAAAAGAAAGTTGGCACAGGAACTTCACGAAAGAATTGTTTTGTTTTGTTTCGTTTCGTTTTGTTTGCAGATTACCTTTGCTTATATGCAAAGAGCAATTTACATTCCTTTAAAAATTTGGTTACTATGTTTTACCCAAAATAATTAAGAGAAAAAAAAAAGACTACATAGTCTCTCAAATCAGGATAACATTACCTATGTCATAGTCTTGCAATGAAGATTTGGGTATGTTTATCCTTGTAAACCAGTGGGTACATAATAAGCATCATGTAGGCGTTTGGAAAAGGAAGGAAGGAAGATAGCGAGGGAGGATGGTCATTCAGCAATAGTTCTATTTCAAGAAATGCTTTCAAGAAAAAAACGCATGCCATTTTAAGTTTGTTTACTTAAAGCGTGTATTAACAATTGGAAAGGACTGATTGGTATCATTTTGCATCCACAGTTAGGAAGATGTTTTTATACAAGAGACTGATGGAAGAATGTTGGCGCCTGCTTCATCATTCTTAAAGAATAAGCCAGCACCTGTTATCACTATAGGCAACAGTGCTTTACCAGCCATTTCGCATGCTGATAATTGATCCTGAAGATTCTGACACCCAGAATACAGTCTACATGCCTTGAATGGCCCTTAAGTACCTGGAGGGTTGACTAAATCAAATATTTTGAATTACAAAATTATTATATGCATGAAATGATCATGTTTAGCACATTAATTTCGACTATGCATAAGGGACCCATCTTTATTTCTCTAAATTATTACAGACACAAGGAAACAATTTTCCCTTTTTTAATCTATATCACAAAGTAATCATACTAAACTGAAGACAAAGTAGAGAACTTGTCCAACAAAAAAGTAATTTTTGGATATGTGTCTGAATAGTAGTAACTAGTTTAAGGCAGGCTAACAGCTTTAATATTGAAGGATGAGAACAAGTAAATAAGTCCATCTATAAGTACATATACATATTTATATAGACCCACATATGTGCACATATACATATGTATGTGAGTTTAAGTTAGTATTAATCACTCTTCATTTTGCATTAGTCTGGACACATATATAATTCTATTTGATTTTCAAAATTATACACAAATTAATAATAAAAGTCATCATTTATTGAGTGGTAAAACCATTACCAGGCATTTTACTAGAAATTTCCAATATATTCTTACCTCATTATTTATTAAAACAATTCAGTAATATAGGCGTTATTATTTCCATTTTAAAGGTGAGATAAAGAAACAGAAATAGTGATGCTTGGTAAATTAGAACCATGGTGTATAAGCTTCTCACCTTAATGTTAAAATATCCTGTGATATAGCATCAAAGTGGACGTGCGTTTCCCAGGCAGAGCTATTTGAAAACCTAAATTTATTGTCATTCCATAACAATTTACTCCTGTTGATGAGGATGAAAATATCACTTTATTGCATTTTATTTGCACTTTGTAATTATACTACATAGATCATATCATTTCTTGCAGCTCTGTTCTCTCCTTTTCTGTGCTAAGTAATGGGCTACACTTTTACATTTGGGGATCAAATAAGCTGCCCAATATAATGATGTTTCTGTGTGTGTATATGTTGCCTCACTAAATAGACTTTAGCTTCACTGTGGGCAGAGACTGTTAGCTATATGATGAACTCTATAGTATCTTGGTCAATGCAAAGTGCAGAGGTGTTCATTTAATATCCATTGTCTCGTAAGTTTATTTGTTAAGAACATTACCAAAGATATGTAATAATCTACCAACTGCCCAGTCCTTTAACATGAAAAACTTGGTAACTTTGAGGTATGTTTATTTCCTTAGAGTAAATCTCTCTTCCTTTCAATGTTTATATTGTTTTTCTGCTCCAAGATCATGCAAGACTAATAGTAATATTTTAAATATCCATTAGCTTACCAGGCAAACTTCATGTAGACCATAGAACTGTTGATTTCTTATTCCCTTAACACACTTCTCCAGCCAAGTGCCAAATGATACAGATAAAATATGTGAATAAAGAAACTTTGTATAAAATATGCACCAAAAATATTGCATTTCATGGCATTATTAGAATAAAAATTACCACTCTGCAGTTGGAAAAATTCTTTACCTGATAAAGAACCATCTATCACCAAGAATTTTTTAAAGTTGCATAATATAAGATTGGCTAAGCAGAAATAATACTTTTAATGAATATTAGAACCTTGTTCACATGTGTTCACGACTATAATAGAGATATGATTTAAACATTTTCATTTGGTTGAGAGACCATACAGCATATTTTTCTCAATTCAAGGAAAGTACAAAGTCAACAACTCATGCTATTAGAAATGAATGTCAACTTTAAATAAGAAGTACAATATAAAAGAATTTACTTTGAGACTAACTTTCATTTTTGTATCGCTCTGAAATTTCAGAGACTTTCTGATGATGAATAGGCCCTTTAAGACACTGCTGCCTCTTCTAGAATGTTAAATGCTTGGACATGACCCGAAATAGTCCACATACCTGTAAACTGAGAACAAGATTCATCATACACTAGGAATGCAAGAAAATGAAGCCCAGGGAAGGAAAACACATATGGCATTTCACATGACAGATCATGAGGCTAAATTGCTCTTTATATTTAAAGTTAAGAGAAAAATCCAAAGCTTATAAAATCAAAAGCCCTAAAACAACAATAAAAGCTACCGAGAGCTTCTCAAGCCTCTCCCAATTCTGATATTGAATCAGTTCAAACGGAGACTACGAATACGTGATTAGCTTATCCTTGAATCAAATTTCACTTCTATGTAGCTCAAACTCTAAATACAGAAGGGAAAAGGAAAGAAAAGGGAACAAGCTAAATTTTAACAGGATGCACAATGGAAGAACTTACCAAAACGAAAATCGTGACTTTATGGATTATTCATGAAAAAAACAAGGCAATTATGCACAAACACATATGTACACGTGCACCTATTGTCTCAGTCTTTCTCTTTTTCTAATTAGCAGCATGATGAATCTTAGGACTATTTGAACGATAAAGCTTTCAGGCAAATGAATTCAAGTGCAAAGCATTACCGCCTCAACCTCGGAACACCTATTTTAAGTGCTGATATTTTTTTCCTTATTGTTTGTTTTAGGGACTATTATAGAGGGTTGGGTTTGGTAGAAATATGAACTTCAGGTAAAAGTTTACTGTTATAAATTGTGTTCATCGTATCAATTTCCACGACTGAAATTCAAGCTTACTCTGATGTTGGTCTTTCTGCAAAAGGCCATTTACAAAATTTATCTGGATCTAACAATAATTTACTCTATCTTCCTGGATGTAATTAAACATATAAGAGGCAAAAAGCTCCTCTTGAAGAACTGGATTGTTTCTTTCATTTTTCAAAGGAATTTCAGAAGAAAGATGTTAATTTTTATCCTTAAAAGCGTGCTTAAAATATTTTGTTCTAATGTATGAGAGGAAATGACTTATGTGTCTTTCTTACCCCTCCCTATATTTATGAGTTGTAATAGAAATTACATAAAATCTCAAAAGAATCATTCAAACCTTAGCCTGTTATGAATTACAATTTCTTTTTTTATGTAAGAATATAATAATATTGCGGTTTGATTATTCAATATAGAATTGCTAATTATATACTTTCTCTGGGGAGCTACAAAGAAGGAAACATTTATTCTGCCAATAAAGACCAAAATAACAAAGTGGAATAAATTCCACAATTCTTTTTTTTTTTTTCAAACATTCGCTTACTGTGTCTTTTGAATTCTATCCCATAATTTCCCCTCAAATTAACTTCACCCCTGCATTTCATGCATTTGTTCACTCATAGAACACGTTTTTGCATGTCTCCCATGTTTCATGTGCTAGACTGTGCTCTGAGAGCACCAAGATTAAAACAGGTTAGAGACCTCACTCCAAAGAACTCCCAGTAATTCGTGGGAGACATTCAGGAGCTGGCAATAATAATATAATTGGGCAAGTGTCCATGGCACAGGCTCACAGTTACAAAATTTCTGAAGGCACCTGACTGGATCCAAAGAAAAGGTAATATTCAAAGAGAGTATTCAATGACAAGTGTTATTTAAGTAGGTTGACAAGATCAGTAAAGATGTTGCAGGTAAAGGGAACACTATCTGAAAATACAGAGAGCATGCCTCACTTAGGAAACTACAAGACTTTCTGCAAAACTGGGTAAGAATTACAATCTCTTGAGGCTGTATAAGAGATCGCAATAAAAATGTCTCCATAGGACAAAGTATAAGGGTCCTTGTGAGCATATTGCAAAGTTTTTCCTACAGCTGTAGGACTGAGATCCCCATTTTCCTACTAGCTGTCCAATGAGGACTGCTCTCAGGTTCTGGTCATGTGGCTCCCTCCTTCTTCCCTCTCATTTTGCGTTTCTGGTTATTACTCTCAGACCTCTAGACCCAGGTCTCACAGAATTACATCCAGGCCACCCGGATAATCCTCCTTTTTAAAAATCAACTGTGCCATGGAACAACCCTAATCATAGGGGTGAAATCCCTCATATGCAGGGAATCTTCTAGAGTATCCTAGAATTCTGCCTACCACATTGGTTAACCAGTAAAATATTGCATGGGAGCTTCTACTCACTTTCTCTTCCCTGCCTGCTGCCAGATACAGCTAACCAATAGGGGACTCTGAGGCCTTGAGAGATAGTGGGGCCACCAGATGAAAGGGACATAGGTCCTGGAATGAACATAACCACCATTTACTCTTCCCAACCCCCACCTTCTTGCATTGTTCTGGGAAGTAAATAAATTGTTCTGGGAAATAAACCTTTATTGCCTTAGATTTTTTGGAGTTCTTTGTTCAGTTGATAACCCTTTTTGATTTACATAGAAATTTGTATCAAATAACAATAAAATAATATTGTAATCTATTAGAGCTTACTGTTTTCCATTTTTTTATGTAGTCTTTCCTTTCCCAATAATCCAGGTATTTCCTCTCCCTTTCTATGTATGGTGGCCTTGAATAAAAAGCTATGTTGTGAGCTACTAAGTAGAGTTTGTAAATCTTACCACCTGCAGACATCAATTTGAAAGCCAAGGTGTTTTGATGTGCAAAATATGTAGGCTTTATTGAGAAACAAACGTTTCTCTTGGAATTATGAAAAAAACTGGCTTTTGCTTTTCCAGAACAAAGTTGCGGGGTTCAGGTTACAGACTAACAGAGCAGTGAAAGACGCATGCTAACAGGCAATCGTTTACTTGCCTAACAGGAAAAAATATCTGATTGCTGAAAGGAAGAGGAGGCTGGAGGGGTTGTGAGGAGACACTGAGAAGCAGAAAAGTGTATGACCTTGGGGGGATCCGTGAGCCCCAAAGAATAAGAGCTGACGTAGATGCATCATGGAGACTCCATGTTGGAAAAGCACCTGTTTGAGTTACGAAGTATTGAATGGGCAGACTTATCTGTAGGGGCTGAGAGCCAGGACAAGGTCCCAATAGCAGGCATGAACTTTTCCACTAGACGCGAAGTCTGGGCCAGTGAGGATAGAAGGCAACGCAAGGCAAGATGGGGACCCTGCTGGGGAGCTGCTGAAAATGGAGGATGACACTCATTACAAACAACCCTCCATTTTGACATTAAAAAGCTACATTAAATGATGCCCTCCTCTATATTACTGTTAGATGACTGTCAGGGAGAGGGAAGAAAACAGAGAAGGGGAGTGACTGGGTTTATGAACTGGCAGTATTAGACTTTCCATCATCAGCTGAAATAGAGGCCCAAACTGAAGTTATTTGGAGAAATATGTAAAATTACATCTACGAAGATAGGATGTAACATCTTTCCTAAATCATTTGGTGGAGTACTTTTTCATTGAAATTTTAATAGTTGCTCATATTGAAAAGGTAGGAAACACACACACACACACACACACACACACACAAAACTTTCCCCAAATACAAACCTACTTCATTTCATGAAGGAAACCTACTGAGATGTAATATCTTTATGTTTTCATATGTTTCTTTTCTTTTGCCTACCTCTTAAATGTCCCTTTGAATTTTTTCCTCTGCCAATTTTGTTTCATGTTCTAAATACCACCCTCAAAACTTCCCAGGCAAACATAGTTGACTACCTGATCTTCAGCTTTGGTCCAGATCTTGCCTCAGAGTGCCACAGTGTATTCTGAAATCCTTACAAGAGAGCACCGTTGACCACTTCTTTATATCGTGGGAACCTCCAAGCCAATATGCGTCTCATGCTCCATCTGCCATCCCTCTTGCTTTCCCTACCTTCATCACTGCCATTAAAAATCTTAACATTGTCTGAGATTTCTACTCCATCTATGTAGATGAATCATTAAGCCTACGCCTATTCTTGTATGAATTTTACTTCCTCAACCTCTGACTTCTGCCACTTTATCTCACTACTCCTTGTCTTTGTTTAATCTCAGACTTCAGTTATTTCTTTGCAGGATTATGGGAATCCTTGGGATGGCCTCTCTACAAGAGGACTTCTTTTTTTTAATTTTTTTTAACGTTTATTTATTTTTGAGACAGAGAGAGACAGCATGAACAGGGGAGGGGCAGAGAGAGAGGGAGACACAGAATCTGAAACAGGCTCCAGGCTCTGAGCGGTCAGCACAGAGCCCGACGCGGGGCTGGAACTCACGGACCGTGAGATCATGACCTGAGCCAAAGTCTGACGCTTAACCGACCAAGCCACCCAGGCACCCCTCTACAAGACGATTTCTTACCCTCCTCCCCAAACTATACACCTGCCTCCAACCCCAGCTTAGCCTCCATATTTTCAAAGCGGTATTCCTAAAATGCAATCTGACTATATTACTCTTCTACTTTAAACTGTTCAGATGCTCTCCTTCAGGATAACATCCATGATACACAGGCCCTCATGGCTTCTCGCTTACATTTGCAACTTCATCATCTTCTTTCCAAGAGTGACCCACAGTTCTCTGAACAAGCCATGTTCTTTATGGCCCGTATTTTTACAGGTAGTAAGTACAGTGACTAACTTCTTGAAATTCCTTTTCCCTAATAACTATTATCCAATACATTGACTTCCAATTGTCTTTCATGATTCATTTCAAGCATTACATCCTCCTGGATTTTTTTCCTGAAAATCATCATCTAGCTGGAAGATAGAATTATCTTCTCTCACTCAGCCCCCACCAAGAACATTTGAAAATTATCTGTTACTTTCCTTTATAATAATTATGAATAAAATAATTAATTTCATTTTCCTTTTAGGTAGCAATAATAGAATTGGTAGTCTACCCCTCTTATGACATTCTATAACCTTCCAAACAAAACCCATTTTTGGTTTCTTTTCATGTTATTTTGTTCCTATCATCTACATCTCACTTTGGTTTCCTTCCTGCGGTAGTTACTTCTTTTTTAGCTTTTTCAAGTATGCATATCAAATCCAACTTTCATGTTTGAAAAGTTATAGTATTATGTATGCACGTGAATGTATATGCTTTGTGTATTTAGGATACTGTTTTAAATATCACTTTTTCTTAAAATTTTCATGCTTTAGTCTTTTAGTTCCATTCATGTTGAGATACATATATATATATATATATATACACACACACAAATCTAGTTCTCATTTTGGAATATTGCACAGTATTCCAGAGCCCACATTTTAACTGAGTACTGCAAGGTATTCCATTATATGCGTATCCTACATTTTAACTACTCCATCCCCCCCAGCAATGGCCAATTAACTTGCCTTCAACTCTTCTCCTCCAGTGGTACCAGGAATGTTTTCTTACCTATTTCCTAGCATGAGATTGACTCCACAATATATTGAGTGGAATTAGTAAATCTTGGGGAATACACATACCTTACTTCATGGAGCATTTCCTGATTCCTCTCCAGAATAACTGCTTTAGCTGGAAATTCCCAGCTGTGGTACCTAGGTGTCTATGTATATCCGTGTTAAAATTTCTTGTAAGTTTAGACATTGCAGGTAATTTCTCCTATTTCTACATTCTTCGTTTGATTTTGCTTTTGGTATCATGGAACAGAGATCTTCAATTTTGATACAATCATACCCTTCAGTTTTTCTCCTTGCTGTTTGTGCTTTTTGAAGTCTTGTTTAAAACATCCCTCTTAACCCCAAATCACAAAAATATTCTTTATTTTGGTGACTCCTATTATCCAGATGTTGACAATTCTGCCAATATCTACCATTTTTACTCATTAATTTTTCTCCCTCGCTTCCCTCCTGTCATGCCCAATTAATCCCTTCCTGTGCCTCTGAGAGGGTTTCCTACCCAATTCCCACCTCACTAATTCATTTTCCTACGTATTCATTTTGTCATTCAACCCATCCGTTGCTCTTTTTTAAAATTTCCACATTGGGTTGTTTCTCCCCCAACACCTGCCCATTTTCATTAAAATTTCTCGTTATATGTTTTAATGTTTTTCCTTGTCTGTTGAATACATTTATAATATTCAGCTCAAATATTTGTTGTTTCTCTTGCATTAGTTCTGCTTTTTTTAGGTGATTTTCCCTTTGATGATTTGTATTGCATATTGTTTGAGCTTCTCAGTAACTAGAAACGCGTATTTTATTGGATCTGTCCACTAATTTGACTAATATTTGTTACTGGAGAAGTTACAAAAACCTGGCCTCTAACTTGAGCTCTGTTTGGTTTATGAGTGGATATTCTATTGTCACATTCTAGACTGATAGCCCTTCCAGCCTCGACCTACTTCTAGGAACCTTCTAGTAACTCTGCCCCTGTCATTGATTTTATCCTAGACCCTTCCCTTCTGTTCTGATTAGCTCATGCAGTGGGGAATGAAGGTGCGGATTCAAGAATGTTCAGACATTCCCCACGCTATGTACATTCATTGGTAGAGGATCTCCACCACAGACTCAATTCCCCTCCTTGTTCCTCTACCTTATGTGACTGTCAGTGGAGCTGGTGCTGCTATATTCTTGCCCCATGGAACTGAAGGCTTAGCAAGAGGGAAGGGCATAAATAGGAAATCCAGATCAAGCTGTGCCTCTTTTGAGGCTCCTGGCCTTCCCCAGTTTGAAAACTTCACCATCTCCCAGTACCCTTGTTCCATCAAGGTCCAACCTTCTTTGGTTTCTCAACAGATTTTTTCAGTTTTGTTTTGTTTTGTTTTTAGTTAGTGGTTGAATAGAATTTCTCATGGCTGTTGCTTTACGTATTCCAGAGAGCATCATTCATATTATATTGTATACTCCAGTGAGATACCATTCCCTAAGAATACAATGTGAATAGTGCTCATCAGAATTTTGCAATGATTCAGAATGCATTAACTTCTCTAACTGTTCAATGGTTGGTTCTGTGAAGGAATACAGAGAACTGTGGCAGTTCACCATGTTTTCCAGAAGCAGAAGAAACCATCAGTTTTTAATACATGATACCCCTCACCTACTGACAGTTCCTTTAGAATAAAGACTATTTCAATCATCAGTCTATACCCAGCATGAGATTCAGTGTGTGGTTCATAGTCGAAACTTAATAACAAAGTTCAAATCAATTTGTTAAATGAAATAAGAAAGAAAGGAAAGGCAGTTTGCTCAAGAGATACCAGACAGAGAAATAGAGATAAAGACAGAAAGAGACAGTGACACAGAGAATAAAGAAGGAAATATACAGAGTAATTGAAAATTTTTAGGTGAATATAACACTTGATAAATTACACTCTTGGCTTTACTATCACTCAAAGAGCCTCATAAGATGTCATTTTACTCAAATATAATCACAGGGCATGTGTTTGTTATCATCTGTCTGCCAGAACATGCAGCATTTCATATCATTATTCATCTAATTGCAAAGAACCAAAAACAAATCCACAACTTGTCTCATTACTGACTTCTTATAAAAATGTTTAAAAATAAGATTCACATCATCAAAAGCTATTGGCTTAAGCATGGATATATTCACAGATTTTTCCTCAGAACACAATTTAATTAATCCAGGAATGTGCACATCAGTGAAAAAGCTGACCAAAAATTAAATTTGTACTTCTTTAGTGCATATATTGCAAAAATCAAAAGCTTTATCTTTATTGGGCAAATACTTTTCAGGCTATAAATATGGCCTTCTGACCATCACCAGCCATGCTCTGAATCTATAACCACACAGAGATCATAATTTGGAGGATTACTGACAGACCCAACTTCTTGTCACAGAAAAATCAGACAGTTGGTGATTGGTAGGCACATTCTGATTCTTCAGGTGTATACAGTTGCCCTACTGAATTTCTGGTCACTCTTAGAAATTATTTTAAGCAGGGATGCTTGTGTGGCTCAGTCGATTAAGCATCTGACTTCAGCTCAGGTCATGATCATGCAGTCCCTGAGTTCGAGCCCCTCATCGGGCTCTGTGCTGACAGCTCAGAGCCTGGAGCCTGCTTCAGATTCTGTCTCCCTCTCTCTCTGCCCCTCCCCTGCTCATGCTCTGTCTCTCTCACTCTCAAAAATGAATAAATGTTAAAAAATATTAAAAAAACGAAATTGTTTTAAGTAAATGTCTGTCACAGGTTTTCTATAAAGATCATCTTGTTTGAGTTGAAACTCATAAAGCATAAATAGATTTGTTTTGGCTTTGGCTCATAGAAAACAATAAGTTTTTAACTGAGATTTTGGATTAGCTTTAGAGGCATAAGATGAAAGCACCTCATAACATTTTCAGGGGAGTTTTATTTCCAAAAGAACCTCACTATAAGGGAACATGGGTTCCAAGGAAAGTATGGCAAGTAGCAGTGTGCAAAGTTCAAGGTAAGTATTAATGACGCGGATATAAATGGCTTCGTGAGAACTCAAGAAGACAATTTGTATCATAGCCTGTAACAGCAAAGTAGAGGAAGGAGAGGTTCATGGAGTTGCATCTGCTCTAAATATCCAACACTTTTGAATCAGGGGGAAAAAATAAAATCAAAGCTACCCATGGGGAGAAGGAAAATGTTCTCTAAATGGAATATTATTTGAGTTAAGAAATAAGAGAAAATGGGCTTTTGGCTTTAAAGACTAATATTGTTTTTTCTCTTGTAAAGTACTGATCATTTAGTCATTTCTCCTTAATTACTTTTAAATATCCTCTTATATATACATTTTTTGTTTCCTGTAAGAAAGGATACAGCCAGACTACCTGTGTTTTATTCAGAACTTTCGGACAGATTTAATGTTATTTTTGTTCTTATCTGACAAGTGCATTTATTGAAATTGTGGTTTGTATTTCAGGTAAATACCGTACAGAGACATAGGAAAGCAATGTCAGCATTAATCAATTTTCTGTTCTGCATGAAGTTGGAATAAAACATTCCTGGGCGACATGACAAAACCACACTTTATAAAAGGGAGACGAGACCCAGATAGCTTTTGGTTTTTCTCTTCGAGTCTTGTCATATTTTTCCAGCTGAAAAGTCTTTCTTTAAACGAAAGCAGATATAGAATCTTCGTACATATATTTAAATTTTGATAGCTTTATCAAAGCATCATTTCCTTTTCACTTTTCATTGCGATGGAGTCTCAGGACTTCTTAAAGTCTGTTTTCTTCTTTGATTTAATAACAAATGATTTCCACCATATTGGGCTCATAGTTTCATTAAAAGCAAATAACAATTGACTGCACGTTATAGGAGTCTCACACTGTGAAATTCAGATCTTCACAAAATATTTACCACATACAGCCCTCAGATTAGAACACTTCTTTCCAGTCTTTTCCACCTATGCCTTATGAATATGAATATATATGTATATAGATACAGTTTAATCAGTTGTCATTTATTTGCATTTATCTTACCATTTTATCTCCTCTAGTTGTGAAACAAAGTCATAAACATGACACTGGCTTAAAATGAAAGTTTATAAAGAAGCTAAATAATTTATCACAATTCAAGCCTTATTAACAATTTTATATGAATTTTTAAGCTTTGGCAGAATAAACTTTAGAAAAGTTCAGGAGCTTAAAAGTATACACTCTCATGGTATGTCTGTGTGTGTGAATTAATTTCTCTAAAGATACTATATTTTAAATATAAAATGTACAAGATTTATATAAATATAAGTTATTGGATTTGAGATCACTAAATATGTAATCCGAAGAATGTGAACCAGGAGAGACTGTTAAAATTACAACCATGTTTGCATGAAGAAGTACATGATTTCATCTGACTGTTTAATTGATGTGTTAATTTTTTTTAAGTTTATTTCTTTATCTGAGAGAGAGAGAGAATGCGCACAAGGCAGAGAAAGAAGAGAGAGAGAATCTCAAGCGCGTTCCTCACTGCCAGCGCGAAGCCCAATGTGGGGCTCGAACTCACAAACCTCGAGATTATGACCTGAGCCGAAGTCAGACATTTAACTGACTGAGCCACCCAGGCAGCCCATTAGAAGCTTTAACTTTAAAAATAAATCCAATTATGAATATAAACACTTCTAACAAAATTAAAAAGCAAATAAAATTTGGAAAATGTCACATATATGAAAGAAAAAGTTATGTCCTATTGATGTCTTATTCATGTTCAATATATAGGATTAATTTTTTTAATTAATAGAAAAATAGTCAAAGGATACCTTTAAAGAAGAAAAGATACAGAATTTAAAAATACTGAATTGTAATAAAAAACCCATTATTATAATGATGATGTACCTTTAATATTTTCTTCCTTTCTTATTCCCTTTTTAATGATTAAATATTCATATTCACTATAGTATGAGATACTCTCCAGCACCGTGGGAGGGACTAATCTGTGCCACACTTCCTGAGAAGCAATCAAGAGTTTCAAAAATGATTTTGAATAATAAAAAATTTTTGAATAAATAATAATAAATTTTGAATAAAATATATAAATAATATATAAACATATATAATATATAAAAAATTTTTGAGTAAAAATATTTTAAATGATAATTCTACTTCTAGAAAATTTACTGTGGGTATAATTACAACTATGGACCAAATTGTGTTTTATAAAGGATTCCTGCCAGGCTTATTTATATTAAGGCAACTTTCACCGGGTGAAATACCCAATCACAGAGGAATTGTTGACTAAATTATGACACATCTAACTGACAGAATTTATGAGGTCCGTTCAACTCATATTTTTGAAACAATTTTAATGACACCTAAAAATTATTCCCATATACTGTAAAGTAAAAAAACAAGTAAAATAACATCAACTAATATCAACTAATATCAATAAAACATGTGAAAAAAATGTTAATCATATATAACTTAACCCTTGTACAAAAGTTGTCTATCTCTGAAATGGAAAAAAATACCAGTATCTAGCTCATAGACTTACAGGGTATATTAACTAAGATACTACATGTGAAATAACTGATTTTAGAACTGGTACCTGGTAAATATTACATACATTTCAGCTAGTTAGGGTTAGCTCTCTTAGAGGAGAATTAGGTCAGAAATGGGAGGGAAATTTTGCTCTTATTAAAGTGTTCGTAGATGTCCTTTCTTTCTCTGTGTGTGAAAAAAAGCAATGATAACCAACAATTTCAAAATTATGAAGGGAAAGGTAAACAGTTTATCTTCCTTTTTCAAAGTAATGAATGAACTTGCACGATCAACATGGCCAGGACAATCAAATGTCAGATACTAACGGTCTGCTCTCAAATGAAGTAATTATTGACAACTCTTTCCACTGGCCAAAAGGATGACAAGAGCCAGTTATCTGTATACTTGGTCTGTGCCACCAATCTGCGTTTAGCTCCCTCCTGAGAATTCTCTACAGAGTGGGATCCTCGGTACCTGCCCCAAGAGCACCATCTTTTATTTCCAAGCCCAGAGACAAAGGAAATTGTGTTTAAGGGTCTTGTCAGTAGCCGGGAAGCTACTGGAGTCCTGAAAAAAAGGACCCAGGGTTCTACTTTTGAGAGACAAATGATTCTGTAAAATTAATAGAAGGAACTTTATCCTTCTTAGTACCTTCATACACATGTGCTACACATAAGGTGGGCTCTATCCAGCATACATTTAAATCCTGTTGCACTTCCTATATTTTTAGCTTTTTTTGTTTGTTTACCAACAAATTGGTCAAATAAACGATTCCCTTTTTACATATATGGAAACGGAGGTTCTGTGAGTTTAAATGGCCCACCCAATGACTCAGCAAGTAAATGCAGGAGCAATGATTCTAAGACATGTCTTGAGTCTTCCAGTCTCCTTGTGACCCTGTCTTCTGAGAAATGTAGGTCATCTTCACTGGGCTCACAGATCGCAGTTCAGCTCGTTAGTTCACATTTTGAAGAGGTCTCCATTGCCTTATGTGGCTAAAAAAGCCAATGTCCAGCTTTACTTTGTGACAGTGCAGTGGAGAAATAGATGTCTGTTCTCCGTTGTGGTAGCTTTATAACATTACACTTTACACAGAGCCTTCTTTTTCATATCCATTCTAGGGAAGTGTATCTGAAATTGCTTTCTTCTAGGAGTGGGATCAACAGGGTCACCACCAAAGTGGGAGAACAAGACGAGATCACAGGGTGAAAAACCAATCCCAGACTGAAACAAGTAAATGAAGAAAATATCTGCAAAGTCACGGTTCTGATTCTAGTCACATGTAATAACTTACAAACAGCTCGGTTTCTTCTTCCATCACTTCAGAGTTTCCTCAAGAACATGGGTATTTTCTTTTCATTTCTTCCACTACAGAAACATTTTAGGATTTTCCCCCAAATTAATGGAAGACGACTATACGTTTCCACTTCTTAAAAAACCACTCACCATTAAACAACAGCTTTTCAGCTTCCACTCACTGAAGTCGCAATAATCTTAAGGTTTTCCCAGTCCCAGCATCATTAGATCAAGTACCATGATACATATAGGACAGCTCCGATTTGAAAAATATATATTTTGATTGGCCCAAGCGTTTTCAAATTGAAAGCAGAATTGTGGTATTAAAATTAGAAATAGTATTTAGGAGTATTATACACGGTCATTGCATCTTTTAAAAAATGCTTTTTCAATCTCTTCCTACATTTCAAAATAATATACACTATGTTTGCGTGTTTTCAATGATCCCTTTTCCTGTAATCTAATTAAACCCATTATGCACAAACGTAACATTTGAAGTCAAGTTTGTATGAACTTCATATACAGATAGTTAAACACTTTTAGTTGGAGTATTTTAAATAGAGTGAAAAGGGATGGTTTTCATGGATGGAGAATTTAAAGGGTGATTTCAAGGATCAGATCTAGTCATATCATTCCTTATAAGAGGTGGGGAGATTGCTATTAGAATAATTCACCTCAACCTGAGGTTTGGGAACACCTTTTGAGGCCTGCAGGGTCTCTATGAGCATATTTTTTATTTGTTTTTATTTTGATGATCCTCTAAAAAATAACTGACTCACTCTGGATTACCTGGTGGTCCTGTTTGTTAAGTAAATGCTGCAAAGGGATGCCAGCACTTACATCTATATATATAAATATAATGGAGTCCTGGGGCGCCTGGGTGGCGCCGTCGGTTAAGCGTCCGACTTCAGCCAGGTCACGATCTCGCGGTCCGTGAGTTCGAGCCCCGCGTCGGGCTCTGGGCTGATGGCTCAGAGCCTGGAGCCTGTTTCTGATTCTGTGTCTCCCTCTCTCTCTGCCCCTCCCCCGTTCATGCTCTGTCTCTCTCTCTCCAAAAAAAATAAATAAATGTTGAAAAAAAAATTTAAAAAAATAAAAATAAAAAAAATAAATATAATGGAGTCCAAAGCTGAGCAAGCAAATGGTTCCAAAACTTTGATCTGGGAAAGAAATTAAGGTATTAGGGCAATTGAGTTATCACACAGCTCATGATACACTTGAACAGCAACAAAAATAAAGCAAGTGCAAAGGCAGGCATTGTAGTCACGTTTGAGATAATCTATTGCACTCCTCTTGTGCTTATGTAAGCAGTTAGCAACAGTTAATTAATAATAAGTGTGGAAATGAATATGCACCAAAATTTTTCTTTTCTCAACATTAACACTAGACATTCATTTAATGTGCATTTCTGTAATACTATAACATGCAAATAAGCAGGACAGCTTTACAGAATTATCAAATGATATCTTGATAAAAATTTGTCAGTTTTACTTAAGAAGGAAGTCTCAATGTTCTGAACTAAGAAGCAGGGTCTTAATGTTGTAACCGGCATTCTGACAATATACACAGGCAAGCCAGCATTGTCTGAATGTTTATCACTAACTTCAAAATATAGAAATAGATTAAATGTAGACCCACAGCTGAGAGGCCATTCTTCCACTGTTGGCAGTGACTGGTGAGGAGGCCACTGGAAAGGCCCTTGGGAAACCTGAGGCCTAGTCCAGCACTTTCCAGCGTTGTATTAATTTGAGCCCAAAACTGAAACTCCCTAAGACTCAGTTTCTATACTATTAAAGTGGTAGGACTTAAGACTGTTTCTAAGATCTCTTCCAACTCTGACATTCTAGTTAGAGGATGCCCTAGGCATCTGATGTAAATTCATGTGTCGTATTTTTAGTTATTTAAAATAGCTAAGCTTCATGAACAGTGTCTTTTCTGTCATATTCCATCAGAGGGTTCCTCATCTTCAAATTGAAGGACAGGGTAAGGATTCCGATGTTATTTTATTTTTTAAAATTATTTTTTTTTTCAACGTTTATTTATTTTTGGGACAGAGAGAGACAGAGCATGAATGGGGGAGGGGCAGAGAGAGGGAGACACAGAATCAGAAACAGGCTCCAGGCTCTGAGCCATCAGCCCAGAGCCTGACGCGGGGCTCGAACTCACAGACCGCGAGATCGTGACCTGGCTGAAGTCGGACGCTTAACCGACTGCGCCACCCAGGCGCCCCTCCGATGTTATTTTAAATAAAATGCCTAAACGAAAAAGACCCTCGTGAATTCATTAGTCATTATTATTTGAGGGCTATTTTACAGCAAACTTCTAAAAATGCATAATACGTTTAACTTCAATATGTTAGTATAGGGGGAACTTCGTTAACCGTTTAATTGACTGATAAGTCTTTAAAGTGTAATATGTTTTGCTTTCAAACAGAAACATCATTCATTTACATTTGGTGGATGGGGCGCCTGGGAGGCTCAGTGGGTTAAGCGTCTAACTCCTGATTTCAGCTCAGGTCATGATCTCAGGGCTCATGGGGTCAAGCACCTCATGGGCTCTAAGATGACAGCACGGAGCTCGCTTGGGATTCTCCCTCTCCTTCTCTCTTTCTGCTCTTCCCCCACTTGTGCACTCTCTCTCTCTCTCTTAAAATAAATAAACAAACTTTAAAATAAATAAATAAGCAAACAAACAAAGGAATGAATTTGGTGGAGATGATGTGAGAATGTGTACATGTTTGTCTGTATTCAAGAGGTAGAGGTGAATTACCAAGTTTATTATGACAAGGGCACAGGGTCTCTAAGTCCTCTGAGACATTAATTTAAAAAAGAAACTCTTATCTCCTATTCTTATGAGTAGCTTATCACCATGGTAGTTTTCAAATGACTTTTCCTTTCGCTTATAAAAATACATGACTATAGACCAGTGGTCCTCACACCAGGTGGAGTTTTTTCATCCACTGGACGTTTGGCAACATCTGGAAACATTTTTGGCTGTCACAAACTTGGGGGTGGGGGTAGGGTGGGAGAAGTGCTACTGGCATCTAGTGGGGTAGAGGTCAGGGATGCTGCTGAATATCCAACAACGCAGAGAGCAGCCCCCTACAACTAAGAGAAACCCTACCACAAATGGAGGGCAACTCCCCCCCCCCATGACAAAGAATCCCACCCCAACTGCCATTAACTCCAAGACTGAGAAAACGTGCTGTAGACTCCAAGTGCAAGTTGAAATTCACTTTGGCATCAGGTCGATGAGAAAGTTAAAGGGTACTTTTCTCTACTTCCCCACCTTACAAATCATGAATTTAAGGCTTTTATTCAAGTAGTATAATTCCTTTTTATTTTTCTGTTGTCTCCCACAGTCGTGAATATATAAGGAATTGAAAATCTTTAAAGTGCTAACTTTGGAAACTATTTCTGTTCTTTGCAAATACAGTAAATTTCACTATAGGGTCTGTTTAGTGCCTTGTTTTTCAGAAAAGCTTAAGTTTTTTATATTACAGCCAAATAATGTCTTTCCATGCTTTTGAAAATTTAGTTGAGGAAGCCAATGCAGTCTTTAGATTCTTAGGTTGTTTTTCAATGGGTGAAAGTTGAAGTTACCAAGAGATCAAAAAAGATAAATTGGGTAGGGATTGGGGGAGACTTTGGTGCCGACATTTAAAATGTGTTGTCTATGCTTATATTTATTTGCGGGTTTGCCCAGCATAATTTCTTCTTTTTCTTTCTGAAGTTGAACAAGCCATTGTTACCAATTTTTTATTAACATTTCCATTTTCTGAGGTAATCCCAAATCAACGTCTAGGTAAACCATAATGGAGGCCGGTTGGTGGTTCTTTTATTATTCTCGAAGGATTGCAGCGCCACCTACAGGAGTCCTTCTGCATACTACTAGCCCTCCTAGCAAGCATTCCTATGCCTGCCTATAGCACAAAGGAGAAATGAACAAGTCTAGAATGCAAAATGCAGCAAGGAAACAAACAAAAATCCAACGGAAATACTTACATTGTATCATATGTCTTTCAGGTATGAACTTTACTGAACTCTTTGAAAACAACTAATTTCCTGATTTTTCAACTCCCTAGGGAAATACTACTTTCAAAAATCTGGATTCTTTTAGCAAATAACTGCATCTTTAAAATAAGAAAACCATACATTTTAAAAAATGTGTTGAGAAGAAATGAGAGGCAAATGTTTAATGGTACTGAATTTTGAAAAATCAATACAAAATTGTATAGCTGACCTGGAATTTAAAAAAATAAAATAAATGCATAAACTAATGTAAAAATAAAAAAATTAAATTGGAACATATTTTTTGTTTTCCTTTTCCCATTCTCTTCAAAACGTGGGTTTATTCAGTTGAAGACCTAGTTTCTATTTTTGGCAAAAGCCAGCGTTTTCTAGGTTTAGAACTCACACCATCTATTTTTGATAATGACAACAGATATCAAGTTCATATCCTGGTTCCTTGTGTTCTTCTTCCTCACGCATGTGAACTTTACTAATGGAAAACTGTTATGCAGACACATTATAAAGCAGTATCTGTGAGAACCTTTGAGAGTCCAGGACGGATTGAGACCATGTCAGTAAACAACTAGTTGTTGAGTAAGGAAGAAGTTGGCATTCAAAAAGTTACCACTTCCCCCCTGTGGAAACAAATTTAACTCCTGAAGGTCCAGTATTTACACTAGCCAGAGGGGGGGAACTTCCCGTAATTACATCATTAAAATCTGTCTGCCTACTCTGCCTGTGCCATGCAATCATACGCTTTGATGAAGTGGAGGCGGAAATTACCATAAATCTTGTTCACTACTAGAATGTTCATTGGTTCCTTTCGGTAATTTTATGTGGTGTGGATGAAAACCAGACTTTGTTCCAATCAAAGAAGGAAAAGTAGAAGGAGCAGAAGATATTTTTAGGGTGAAGACTAGCCAAGTAAATTAAATCAGACCATTAAGCTTAATGGGGTTTGAGAGAACAAGGGCAATTATTAGTTCAAAATAATGACCTTCAATCCAACTTCAAGGAAATGTGTCATAGCAGAATTCCCTCAGTCAGTCATTCAGTGAATCTCTCTTTATGTGTGTGTGTGTGTGTGTGTGTGTGTGTGTGTTTCTCTCTCGCTCCCTGCTCTCCCTATGTCCCAAATATAACCACAGAGACACAGGGATGGGGTAGCAGGAATCAATAACCAACTAACCTGACCATGCGATATAGTTATATAGCTTAAATCTATGTTCCCAATAATATTAATTTCCTCTGATAGAATTAAAATAGCTCATCAAAAGTTAGCTATCCGGAGCCTTCTAAGAATCCAGAACAATTCTTTTAAAAAAAAATTTTTTTTTAACGTTTATTCACTTTTTGATAGAGAGAGACAGAGCGTGAGTGGGGGAGGGGCAGAGAGAGAGGGAGACACAGAATCGGAAACAGGTTCCAGGCTCCGAGCTGTCAGCACAGAACCCAACTTGGAGCTGGAACTCACGGACCCGTGAGATCATGACCTGCGCTGAAGGCGGACGCTTAACCGACTGAGCCACCCAGGCGCCCCCGGGGAAGAATAATTCTTATAAAACTTGGCCCTGAGGGAATTTATGGCTATTTATAGCCTGAAAATGGCACACTGGCTATAAAAGAATAAAAGCTGTTGGAGGTAATATCGGGAAAATAGTGAAAGGAATCAAATGTTTTTTTATGGGATGTCAGTCTTAAATATGGTGGGAGAAACCTTGTTCTTTCTCTGTTCTATTATGCTGAAATAAGGTGTGAAAGGCAGATTAGTTGCCTGGTGTAGGGAATTTTAAATTGCCCTCAGAGTAGTAGGTTGTAAGCAGAAGTATGGCCTCCTCTTTGTGAGTTTGAGATCTATTTACATGCACCTTTTGGGGTGTTATTTTTATGTAGATAAGTCTTACTCAAATATAGTGAACAATAATACCAAACCTTTGAATGAAACCACCTCTTTATTATGCAAAATGGCTTTGGTAACCGTAATATCTAGTTTATTTTATGGTGAATTATGACTTACAATACAGATTTAATATAGCATACTTATATCATGCCCTTGCTATATAATTTTATAACATACAAACAGAAATTTCTTTCTCTACACTTTAGATCGCTTTCAGAACGAAAACCATGTACCTAATACATATTAAATGAGAGAATGGAACGCTAATTTCTTTCAATTTTATTTAAAATAGTATAAATCTATAAATATTTTTATATGATCTTGGTAACTCCTTATAAATAAATGAATAGTGCAAAAGATTCTGTGATTTGGAAAAGCAAAGTCTCTTTTAAAAAAGAAATATAAATCAAGAAGAAAATTAACACAAAAGAATTCAGTCTGCTTAGGATCAAATTGCATTTTTCACATAATTTAAACAAAATTCACAAAGGCTAAGATGCCAAGTTGATACATGACTTGGAATATATTGGCAGTTATAACATAAATTCTGGAACACTGTTGAAGGGAAAAAGAAAATGCTGTTAAATATTTGATGCTACAAATGGGAATGCTTTACCATCATTTAACATCTTAACCTAAAAAGTACATTTTAATAAGTATGTTTCAATCATATTTCTGGATCTCTTCTTTGAAGCTAGCTTTTAAAAATCCACAGTCAGGCGTTATTTTACTAAACCATATTTTCTTTCATTTCTCTAAAAATGAATTTTCACATATCTTTTCTGGTAACATGCTGAGAACTGTAAGTTGCTTTAAATGAAACGAGAACAGGGGGAGCTCATATTTACTGAGTAACAAAATCACTTTCTATTAGAAGGAAGATTTCGTTTGTATCAATCTAAATGAGAACTTGTACAGAGACTAAAGGCAGCATGGGCTAGGGACTGAGCTTCAGTCTTGGCTATGCTGTCTATAAACGGGTGACTTTGGAGAATTATTTATCTTCTTTGAGTCTCAGTTTCTCTATCTGAAAAATAGTAATAATGATAATGATAATAATAATAACAACAGCCGCAGTAGCAGTATCTATCTGATGGGTAGTTTTGTGTATCAGTGACAAACATGTGAAGATCCACTATACTGTCTAACAGGATAGGTACGTAATAGAAATGGTCCCTCAAGTCTCTGGGTGATACATTTGAATTCCAGTTCTTCTCTACAAATGATGTATTCTTGGATGCATCTTTGTAAAGACTTTCTCTCTATAAAATAGACAGCGATATGAAAAATACATGTGAAAGCCCTCATGCGTTAACAAAGCAGTGCTTCTTTGTTTAACCAGTGGGTTGGTTAGAACAGGCTACATAATTCTGTGATGGCAAACTATAAAGTCATAATGTATTTGTCTGTCATTTAAATTCATCATGGGCCTGGTAACTCTTCAGGGCAGCTCTCTTCCAAGGGCTGATACAGGGAACAGCTTCCATCGTCTACTCTACACTCTGAAGTACTTGACCTTTATAATCAAGGGAGAGGAATTGGGTGGGGAGAGCTTACACACCCCTTAAGTACTGCAGACTGAAAGTATCACTCTGTTCCTAAAACTGGTGGCATGGCCCCAGCCAACTTCCCAAAGGAAGTTGGGAACTGGAGGGCAGCATAAGGAATATTACATGAACTCTATTGTCTGCCATGTTGAGTGTACAAAATAAACTATTAGCAAAGCTGTTTAATGTGTCTTCCATGGTTTAACAGTTATGATCTGTTTTAAAAAATGTACTTGATGCTGGTTTTAAATCTGTATTAAAACTATGGAGACTGAAAAATCTTTTTCGTTATATTTTCTATTTGTTTAGAATATTTTACTGTTCATAACATTATTACGTATTCCAGTTTTAAAATAGGGATATAAATTAAAATATGTTCTGTGTCACTATCAGATTTTGGCCTGTTGTCCCATTTTGAAACCAGCTTTTATCTTTTATAGTAGATAGACTCAGCAGGATTACTGGTAATATTTGGACTAAAACCTTTCATAAGCATATTAAAAGAATCCAATGACCATGGTAAAGCTGCAGCTTATCGGAGAATGATCGCGATGCATCGTTACACAAGTCTAAGGAATAGTATTTTTCCTGAAACAGAGATAAAGCTATTTTGCAAATTAGAAATTTTTTTGCAAAAAAAAAAGTCAAGATAGATAACTGAGGCTTACTTTGTCCCCAATGATTCCTTGGTGATGGAGAAAATAGACTAAATCTGCATTATACCCAAAAACAAAATAAAAATTTCAGAAAAGCATGCATACAGTGCCCTAATACATACATTGGAGGTATGATGACACATTCCTTTCATGAAGAAATAATATAACTGCAGGCAAATGATTATCCCTTGTGGTTTAGCTACTAGGCAGAATTTGAGAACAGGGACTGTTTCCATTGAAAGCGCATGTGAAAAGTCCGGCACAGTCAGCTTGACCAAAACCATTGTGTGAGTTCTTTGAACTGTCTGCCATCATGCCAATGTTACATCCTTAACTGAGAAGACACTTCTCATGGCAAAAGCTTGAAACTACTCCTTCCCACGTGTTATTTATTCAGGCACTGGAGACTCTGCCTCTCGTTTGTCAGAGGAACACTTCAAAATGGAAAAACTATGATCAATCAACATTATTTATTTTCATTGAGAAATGTCCAGCTTAGCTTAACTTTTTAATCGACGGGTGTTGGAAACTCCATTTGTCACTATCATCAGGTGTGTTATAAGCTTCTCAAGCCAAACATACTGATGCTCCCGTCTCCAAGTTCAGGCTTACCCCTAAGGCAGTAAGACATGTACTAAATATAATTTCTACTTTAACGTCTGTACGGGTGATTAAGGCACACAGGCTTAGTCTTTTATGAGAAAGGACACCATCTTACTAAAGACGGTATTAGGAAACTGTGGGAACCTAGTGTGGTACAAATAGTTGTTATTTTCACTTGCCTGCTCTTTGGTTATACCAAGATCCTTGCTCGTGAGGTTCCAGAATGCTGTCTCCTTCCCATCTCCTTCTCCTGCTTTTATGATAACTCTTCTTCCCTCTACCGCTCTAGTTCACCAACAAGCACACACCTACCTGGATCCTTGGCTTCCCCTAGGCATCATTGTGATCACCATGCTAGTAACTGCATTAGCAAGGGCAAGTCCTCTTTTGCTGTGGTGTACCTTTTGCTTTCGAGTGGAGTATGTGTGAAATGGGCCTTGGGTTTCATTGATATGCGTTAATTCTCCATCTGTACCCTAATGTATTATAATGTACAACAAAAGCTATTCTTGTTTTGCAAGGGACCCAACAGATCACTTGAATGCATCCAGGTCCTTTAAACACAATGATCAAGAGAAACAGGGTGAAGGAGAAAAGAAACTCTCTCACGACCATACTCCTCCCGCTAATTGCCAATAACTTTAGGCTTGGAATCGAGTCCTTTTTCAAGATCCAAAAGCTATTGGCCCAAATATCTGGCAGTTAATGCTAACACTGTTTGTTGTGTCATCAGTTTTAAAGTTCAGTCTTCCTAAGATGCCAAAATGACTAGTGATGAATCAGTGAAAATGTGTTTATATCACCCAAAATTCGAATTTTACATTTTTTTTATTAATGGAGTAGTTGAGACTGAGCAGTATTTCTTGTACTGACACTAAAATCTGGCTGTTTAGAAGTGTTCCTTTAAAGAAAGAAATGATTTTGTAAAAGAATTGCATACCAAATCCAAAATCATCGATTTGCTCATTTTCTCCTTGTTTCCCGTTCTCAATTTGAATTACTCTTATTTAGGAGTCTGAGTTTCCTCCTAACTCTTAGGTATCCAGGAGATAAAAGAAACGGAAAAGCAAGGCTGACATTTTGTGCTTCAGTGTTAGAAATAGCATGCTAAGTGTACTTTCCAGGTCCTCCCAAAGGATTCAGTAAATCATTCTGTAAATTATTCCAGGGTTATTGACAGAGAGTATGGCTTTAATTTTCTGCTCTTAGCCATAGCATAGAGGAACTTATTGGTATGCGGCTAACTCTTCAAAAGCTCTAACTGGAGGGGGATGGGTAGAAACACAATTTGAATAAAGAGTATCTCCTAGAGCATTCCTCTACTGGTTTTCCATTCAGAAGTTCACAATGGACAATACACAGAATAAATTTCTCCGTTGGGAGTTCTAATCAGCTGAACAAAAACAGTCTCCAGAGACTTTCTAGTGTTGGAAACTTAGTATCATGGCAAGTCCATAACTGACTACCAATTCTACTTCTTCACATTTCACATTACTTTGATTCCGTTTCTTCACACACACGCACAACCTGTTAGTTTTAAATGTTTATTTTTATTTCTTTTTTGAGAGACAGAGAGAAGAGGAGCAGGGGAAGAGCAGAGGAGGAGCAGAGAGGCGGGGAAGGCGCAGAGAAAGAGGAGACAGAGGATCCAAAGCAGCTCCCCACTGACAGCAGAGAGCCTAAGGCAGGGCTCAGACACCGGGCTGGAGCCCAGGAACCTTGAGATCACGACCTGAGCCAAAGTCGGATACTTAACAGACTGAACCACCCAGGCGCCCTACAACCCTTTAGTTTTAACATTCTCTGGGATGCCTGAGTAACTCAGTCGGTCTAGTGTCTGACTTCAGCCCAGGTCATGATCTCACAGCTCATGAGTTTGAGCCCCGCATCAGGCTCTGTGCGGAGAGCTTACAGCCTGGAGCCTTCTTTAGATTCTGTGTCTCCCTCTCTCTCTGCCCCTCCCCCCGCTCAAACTCTGTCTCTCTCAAAAATAAATAAACATTAAAAAACCTAAATTTTCTGTATTCCCAAAAGTCAATGACAAAGGTGTTTCAAATTGTGTAAAGCTATAATTTTTTGAGACTGATAACAGTAAAAAAAATGAACAGACAAAACAAAGGAGCAGAATAAACAGCATTTACAGAAAAGACATATATTATTAAGGACTTAACAAATGTGGAAGGACAGGATTATTAAAAAAACGAAGCTGAAAAAAACTGCTTAGCTTGTTAAGAACTTCACTTCAGTTGTGGCAGATAAATATAAATTGATGAAAGAGAAAATTGGAAAAAATACAGAGAATAATAGAAGAAAATGGAAATTAAAAATATCAAATGTCAAGAATGTCATGACATGTAAATATATAAACACTGTATATACATTAGATAAATAGATCATATGCATACATAAATAATAAAAGAAGTGGGATATTGTTATTATTTGTTTTTAAAATGTTAATGAATTACAGAGTTTACAAATAAAAGAATCTAATGCTGATGGACATGGATTTTTTTCAAACACTGTTGAAGACCCTGAAAATATCCATTTTGAAAAGAATGTGGCAAGGATTATATAACAACATATAAGAATGTGGCCCTTTTGGCTAGTATCCAAAATCTATAAAGAGCTCGCCAAACTCCACACCCAAAAAACACTTCTTTCCAGTGAAGAAATGGGCAGAAAACATGAATAGACACTTCTCTAAAGAAGACATCCAGATGGCCAACAGGCACAAGAAAAGATGCTCAACATCGCTCCTCATCAGGGAAATACAAATCAAAACCACACTCAGATATCACCTCACGCCAGTCAGAGTGGCCAAAATGAACAAATCAGGAGACTATAGATGCTGGAGAGGATGTGGAGAAACGGGAACCCTCTTGCACTGTTGGTGGGAATGCAAATTGGTGCAGCCGCTCTGGAAAGCAGTGTGGAGGTCCCTCAGAAAATTAAAAATAGACCTACCCTATGACCCAGCCGTAGCACTGCTAGGAATTTACCCAAGGGATACAGGAGTGCTGATGCATAGGGGCACTTGTACCCCAATGTTTATAGCAGCACTCTCAACAATAGCCAAATTGTGGAAAAAGCCTAAATGTCCACCAACTGATGAATGGATAAAGAAATTGTGGTTTATATACACAATGGAGTACTACGTGGCAATAAGAAAGAATGAAATATGGCCCTTTGTAGCAACGTGGATGGAACTGGAGAGTGTGATGCTAAGTGAAATAAGCCACACAGAGAAAGACAGATACCATATGTTTTCACTCTTATGTGGATCCTGAGAAACTTAACAGAAACCCATGGGGGAGGGGAAGGAAAAAAAAAAGAGGT
This sequence comes from Prionailurus bengalensis, assembly GCF_016509475.1. Lineage (NCBI taxonomy): Eukaryota > Metazoa > Chordata > Mammalia > Carnivora > Felidae > Prionailurus > Prionailurus bengalensis. Next base: position 101,567,908 of record NC_057349.1, on the reverse strand, counting down.
TAGAGTGGGAGAGAGCCAAAGCATAAGAGACTCTCAAAAACTGAGAACAAACTGAGGGTTGATGGGGGGGTGGGAGGGAGGGGAGGGTGAGTGACGGGCATTGAAGAGGGCATCTTTTGGGATGAGCGCTGGGTGTTGTATGGAAACCAATTTGACAATAAATTTCATATAATAAAAATAAATAAATAAATAAATAAATAAATAAATAGAAAAAAAAAGAATGGGGCCCTTTTTAAATCAGTTTCAGTTGAGCCCTAAAACAATAGGTGATAACTGACCCCTTATTCTATAGTAAAATGCTAGACCATCTATAAGACCTGCAAAGAAAATATCCAAGTGTAAAGGAACTCAATACAACATCTACTTCCTGGTGATATAAACAAACAGCCAATAGTTTAATTGGGGGAGTTGACGACTTAAGAGAGGATTTATTTGGAGAAACATGACAGTACTGTGGTAACCATGGTATGTGCGTGTGTATGTATTTTATTGGCCTCCAACATCGTGAGAAATGATTTAGATAGACAACGCAAGACTTCAGTGTGATTTCTCTGGAAGTTGAAGGGAGGGCCTTGAGAGGAGCGTCTGATAAACGTGTGGTATCTAAACGAAAGAGCCTGGCTGAAGGGGTGTATGGCAGTGTGGAGGGGACTCTCACTGACAGAGTCTGCCCTGTGCCCGTAAGGACTGTGATGGCGGGTCTTTGGAGGACAGGAGCAGGGAGGGAAAGGATGCAATCTGATTCACATTTTTAGAAGCTGACTCAGGCTGAGGAGCGGGTTAGTAACAATACAAATTTTGACGGATAATTTTATGTGTCAGTCTGACTATGCCATCACCTGCCCAGACATTTGGTCAAACATTGTTCTGGGGGTGTCTGTGGTGCTGTGTTGGGATGAGATTAACATTTGAAGCGGTAGACTGAGTGAAGCACCTTGCCTTCTCTACTGTGGGTGGTTTCATACAATCCGCTGAGGGCCTGAATAGAATAGAAAGGCCTAGATAAGCGCTCTCCTGCCTTACAGTGCCAGCTAGGACACTGGTCTTTTCCTGCCTTAAGGACCCGAACTGAAAAATCAGCTCCTTCTGGGTCTCAGCTTTCAGACTAAAACTACACCATTGGCTCTCTTAGTTCTCAGGCCTTTGAACATGAACTCAAACTAGATCATTGCCACACCCCCGCCCCCTTCCCAGGGCTCCAGTTTGCTGACTGAAGATCTTAGGGCTTTTCGGACTTCATAATCATGTGAGCCAGACCCTTGTAACAGATTTCTTTCCATATATATGTACCGTCTATTGGTTCTCTTTTTCTGGAGAACGTTAATAGCAATAAGAATAATTACTAATATTGTTTCTTGTACTAGGTGATATCCGAATGCTTTATGTTTCCATATGTCAATCTACATAATCCTCACGATGACTCTGTAATGGATATCATTATGGTTATCATTTAAAGATTAGAAAACTGACAAAATTAGTTAAATGGCAAGTCTAAGACTCTCACTCATACAGTCTATTTCCAGCACTCACTCCCTTCCATCCTGCTCCATACGCCATAATAACAAAAAATAACTGTGGGTAGGAACCATAACGGAAGCAAAGATTATTACAAGGCTCTTGGCAGTTGGGCAGGAGAAGATGGTGGCTGAAACTAGGCTTAGAGCAGATTTTAATCATGTATTTATTGAAGGTATGGTGTGAGATACAAGTGCCAAACAGCAATGGACATGTATCACGTGAAAGAAACTGAGATTTTTGGCATTGACTCCTTACTCTAGCATACCTAAACTATCCTCGCTTGTACAGTAAGCTTGTTTATAATTCACCCATTATGATTTTGATTTTTCCACATCTTGTTTTAATGCATTTGAAATTTTATGTATAGATACATATATATGTGTGTGTGTGTATATTTTATATAGTTTGTATAGACATGTGCTCATATTTGCTCATATATATATATATATATGTATACAATTTGAAGTTATTTCTATACTGCTTTGTTTAAGTGATTATGTGTATTTTATTGAGGGATCCATCATTACCAAATTCTCAAAGAGGCTTGTGTCCTTACAAAAGTTTAAGAATGCAGGTTTAAAGAGTCCTCTATCAGGAGTTACTAGGGTATGATATAGACATGTGACCCCCACTAGAGCCATTAAACTCGTTGGTAATGTTCTTAAGTGGAACCTTGATTTCTGGGAGTAAAATTTGTTGGTAGCTTCTGAGTTAGAGCAGATATTGAGTGGGATTGATAAACAGCAATTATAAAGACAAGAGGACAGGGAGAGGAGAAGGTTTGGACAAAGATAAGAGTATTGAGACAAAGAATCAGGAGTTCGGCTTTGAACATTCTAAATTTGAAAAGCCTTTATGCTTCTAAGCAAAGAGTCGAAGTGGTTGCCTGGCACTCAAGGGAGAGTTCAGTGTAGAGCCATAAATCTTAGACTTTTCAGCTTCTGGGTGATATTTAAAGCCAGGAGACTAGAAACCACGTGACTAGGGAGCGTGTTTAAATAAGGAACAGAACGCAGCTCAGCACCAAGTCATTCCAACATTTGAAGCTTTGAAACGGGATGCAAAATTAGCAAAGGAAACTGGAAAGGAATGGATGGAGGGGTCAGAGGGAAATCGAGAAACAGCAGTATTGCGAAAGCCGAGAGAAGAAAGGATTTCAAGGCAAGAGCTCAGCTGTGGGAGGTGCTGCTGAAGAAGTAAAATGAAGGACAAGAAGTGACAGAGGGTAGGACGGAGGCTCAAAGCGAGCTGGATCAGGGCTGCGGAGGGAGCAGGGATGACGTTGCACTGAAGCAGGTTGGGGAGCGATTTGAGGATAGGAAAGCAGGCAAAAAGTGGAGACGGTTAAGCAAGCATATAAAGGATTAACACATGCATATTACTGGCATTATCTAATAAAACTCCAAATTCTCTTTCATTACAAATCTTAAAATTTTCTCATATGACAGTCTCAATTGGAACATTGGGGTGTGTGTGTGTGTGTGTGTGTGCGTGTGTCTAATTCTCCTTTGCTTCTGTTCTTGCCATCTGTGTTTGACGTCCCCAGGACCACCACAGGTCTGGTAATTTACCAGGAGGACTCACAGGGCTCAGTATACAGTCACAGTCAGGTTGATGATTTATTACAGAGAAAGGATGCAAAGCAGTATCACCAACGGGAAAAGGCACAAGGAGAGAAGTCGGGAGGAAATTAGACACACATTTCCAATAGTCCTCTTCCGATGGAGTCACACAAGACATGCTTAATGCTTCCGGCATCGAATTATGACAACACATGTGAAATATCGTCTACCAGGGAAGCTTAGTAAAGACTCATTACCCAAGGGGTTTTTGTTGTTTTTTTTGGGGGGGGAGTTGGTCACATAGGCACTTACTGCTGAGCACATACCAAAATTCCAGACTCCCAGAAGGAAAGCAGGTGTTCAGCATAAACCACATTGTTTATACAAACAGTCCAGGCACAGTGAACGTCTCTCATCAGTTAGAGATTGGTAGGAACCTTCCCAAAATATGAGTTCTCAGACATCAGCCAAGGGCCAACCTTGCAAGCAGGACTTTGTAAGGATAGCAGTCTCAGGACTGCTACGCTATTTTCTATATACCTTTTTTATGGACTGTGTCCTCCCTCCAGTAACATTCATATATTAAAGCCTTAACCTCCAATGTGACGCTATTTGGTGGCGGTGGCCTTTGGCAGGAAATCTCATTTAGATTAGGTCGTGAGGGTATGAGCCTTACGATGAGATTAATACCCTTAAAAGCAGAAGAGGAAGAGGGCACCTGGGTGGCTCAATTGGTTGAGTGTCCAGATTCAGCTCAGGCCATGATCTCAGGGGGTTCGAGCCCCACATCGGGCTCACCGTTGCCTGCATGGATCTCACTTCAGATCCTCTGTCCCCATCTCTCTCTGTCCCTCCCCTGCTCGCATTCTCTCTCAAAAATAAACAAATGTTTAAAAAGAGAGGGGAAGAGGGAGAAATCTTTCTGCACACGCATGCAGGAAAGGCCATGTGAGCACGCAATGACAAGGAGGCTGTCTGCCAGCCAGGAGGAAGGCTCTCAACAGAACCCAAGTCCGCTGCCACACTGATGTCAGACTTCCAGACCCCAGAAATGCAGGAAATAAATGTCTATTTTTTAAGCTACCCAGTCTATTGTGTTTTGTCACAGCAGCTCCAGCAAACTAAGACAGCATCTAAAGTTGATTCACTGCCCCTCTGTCTTAATACTTTTTAGTGGTATTCTGGCTTCAGTGCATAACCATCAAAGAGGCTGAGCAAGGTAAAAGGTAATTAGCCAGATTATCAGTGTGTCTGGCGACAGCTAACCAGACCCAGACACTGTTCTGAGGGCCAGGGGCACAGCTGTAGCTTAAGGAAAACTGGTAAGGGCATGAGAGGGCCAGAACTTAAAGCAAAAAGAACATCAAACAGCAACATTACTATTTTTCACGGGGGTATTAGTTTATCCCAGCTCCCACCTTTGACCAAGATACTAGTATTTCCAACTAGTGGAAATAAGGCCAGCCACACCCAGATGATAGGTCACAAGCAGTAGAGTTATCATTCACAAAAACAGACTTGCCCTGCTTTAGAACCAACTTGGGTTGCCAGCAGAGAAGTCTGTCCCAGTTATCTCTTGCTACATAACAAGAGACCCTACAACTTAGTGGCTTAAGGCCACAACTATATTACTATATCTTAGGATTTTTTGAGTCAGACATTGGGGCAGGGCTGAGTGATTCTTCTATTCCATGTTGTATTTATAAGCCTCACTTGGCGCTATTCAGTGGATAGGACCATTCTGGAGGCTCCAAGATGGCTTTACTCACATGTCAGGCATCTTGGCAGAGGCTCAACCAAGACTATCAACTGGAGAACCTGCACATGACGTCTTCAGGATGGTGGTCTCACGGTACCTGAACTTCTTATAGACAGACCCAGATGCCCAGAGAAAACACTGCAATGCCGAAGAAGATGGAAGCCTTCTTACATAGCTACAAAAACCCCAGAACATTATTTCTACTACATTCTACAGGTCAAAGAAATCACGAAAGCCAGCTCAGTTTCAAGGGGAGTTCAGTTAGATTTTACTTCTGGATGGGAAGTGCAGCAAAGAATGTGTAGCTATTTTTTTTTAACGTTTATTTATTTTTGAGACAGAGAGAGACAGAGCATGAACGGGGGAGGGTCAGAGAGAGGGAGACACAGAATCTGAAACAGGCTCCAGGCTCTGAGCTGTCAGCACACAGCCCGAAGCGGGGCTCGAACCCACGGACCGTGAGATCATGACCTGAGCCGAAGTCGGCCGCTTAACCAACTGAGCCACCCAGGCGCCCCTGTGTAGTTATTTTTAAGCTACCACATTCACTGTTTCCAAATTTATTCTCAATTGCGGTCAATTATGGCTCCCTCTTGCCATGTTTTCTTTCCCATTTCATTTATAAAGGGGAGGCACTGATTTTCAAAAGAAGGAACTATTCTAGCTGTCTAAGAAGCTAGTAAGAAGTTGCCTAGCGGCTTTTTTACCTTACACCAAGGAAATATTGATACTTATTTTGAAAACCAAAGAATTTCCAAGAACTCCTCTCAAATCTATATACGAATGATAAATCTGTCTCACATATAAACACTAAGGTATGATAGAACCGGGTCTGTTCTCTCAATAGAATAGGGAATTATTTTTTTTACCACTGGACTCTAAAACCTAGGGTTTAATTTATTGTAGGGTTATATGGCAAGAGAAGACAAAACATGATTCCTATTTGGGGAATAACAAATTCCTATTTGAAGAAGGTGTTTAATGTGATTCAAATTCATGCTCAGTAGTCATAATAAATGAATATGTACAAGTACATAGCCATTCATGGTTGGTTGGATTATGTTTTAGGATTGAGATACCATACATTCACTTGTGTGCATTTAGTAAATATTTTTTTACATATTAAAAATCACAACTTTCAATAAAATTAAATTTCACTAAAGTTTTAAATCTTATTAAATCATTGACAAGATGTAATGAGAACCAGTTTGCAACTAGAAAATACTTCTCTGCTTCCCAATGTCAAATCAAAATAAAGAGCATTTTCTTTCAATCTTATTTGCAAATGAGAAGTTTGTCTGCAAACAGTCTACATCGTATAAAAGGTAACATCTACAGGTAAGGCATTGAAAGGTTTTAAAAAAATATATTTATAGGCAGTAATCTCTTAGACATTGGCCCTGGCAATATATTTCTGGATCTATCTCCTCAGGCAAGAGAAACAAAACCAAAAATAAATAGTTGGGACTACATCAAGCTAAAAAGGTTTGCTTAGTGAAGCAAACCATCGACATAAACAAAATGACAGAAGTATTTGCAAATGATATACCTGTTAAAGGGTTAATATCTAAAATATATAAAGAATTCATAAAACTCAACACCAAAAACATAAAGGATCTGATTTAAAACTGAGCTAGGACCCAAATAGACATCTCTTCAAAGAAGACATACAGATAGCCAACAAACACGTGTAAGGATGCTCCACATCACTAATCATTAGGAAAATGCAAGCCCAAATCACAATGAGATATCACCCCATACCAGTCAGAACAACTAATGTCAAAAAGGCAAGAAATAATGGTTGTTGGTGAGGATATGGTGAAAAGGGACGACTTGTGCTCTGTTGGTGGGAATGTAAATTGGTACAGCCACTATGGAAACTAGTATAGACGTTCCCCAAAAAACTAAAAATAGAAATACCATATAACCCAGTAATTTCACTTGTGAGTATTTACCTGAACAAAACAAAACACTATTTCAAAACAAAATATATGCACCCCTATAATTCTTACAGCATTAATTACAGCAACCAAGATATGGGAGCAACCCAAGTATCCATTGATAGATGAATGGATAAAGAAGTGGTGTATATATTCAATGGAAGATTACACATCCATAAAAAAGAATGAAATCTTGCCATTTGTGACAACAGGGAGGGACCTATAGGATATTATGTTTAGTGAAGTACATTAGACAGAAAAAGACAAATGCCATGTGATTTCACCTATATGTGGAATCTAAAAAGGCATCTGAGTTTTAAACATCACCCTAATTACTTACATAGGTTCCACTTTAATTATTACTTTTAATAATCACTGGCTCACAATACAAATATACCTCACATAATTTTTTTGAAAGTTCATGGGAGGAAAAGTCATTTGCCCTTTTAAGAAGGATTTGTCTTTTCTCTCTTCCTTTTGGAGTAAAACTGGAAAATGGAGGAAGTGAACATGCTCATACAGTAAAGCACACGTTTTTCAAGATGACTTTGACTTGAGCTGGTCATTTTCTTTTTTTTTTTTTAATGTTTATTTATTTTTGAGACAGAGAGACAGAGCATGAACAGGCGAGGGTCAGAGAGAGAGGGAGACACAGAATCTGAAACAGGCTCCAGGCTCTGAGCTGTCAGCACAGAGCCCGACGCAGGGCTCGAACTCACGGATTGTGAGATCATGACCTGAGCCGAAGTTGGACGCTTAACCGACTGAGCCACCCAGGCGCCCCAAGAGCTGGTCATTTTCAACCCTCAGTCAACACTAGGATGGATTTTAATGCCAAGTTTTATTTCAGGAGTGTTATCCACTGTCCCGTGTGAAACAGGGGTGCTATCTGTGCACTTTTTAATTTCCAAGCTTAACTCCAACAGCTGCCATAGAAAATATCCTTCTCTTAGACTCCTCCTTAGTCACCAGGAAGGCTGCTTCCTGTGTTTGAATATTCATTGAAAAGCCAATAGAGACATTAATAGTAGTTGATCTGACTTTATCCATTCTGGACCCAAAAAATATTGCCAAGAAAACTTTAGTTGCACCATGTTGGCCCAGAGCTACCTCAGGCCTGCCAAAGGGCCAGAACTGCCTGGTGGCACCATTTCCAGGGCCTCGCCACATCATGGTCAAGTCTGTGCCTCTGTCCCTGATTCTGGTGCTGTGTGGTTGGCATCAGGTTGCTATGGTTACCAGAGACACCAGTCACCGTGATAAAGTGATCCCTCTCGCATCCACCTGACAACCTCTGGTCTTCAGCAAAGTCTTTATACAAAGCTGGAAACCAAGAAAAAAAAGAAAAGGGAAAAAAAAGAGAAGACTTTCACAGGATATTTTGTTTAAATTTTTACATTTTAAAAATCACTCCTGCTCACACACCTTCCTTTTGATTGGGGTTTACTGATCTAGTTAATGAAAACTCTGGTCATTTTCAGTGAAATCAACCGGCCTTTGAGATAACTAAATGAGAAATGTGTCCTATCATGTTAGGGCAATCTCTTTCCTCACTTACCTTGTTCTGCAGGTTGAAATGTTGAGTCTTCTGTCAATGATGCTAGCGATCAGGTGTAGAGGTACCATGCCAATTTAGCACATTGAAAAAAAGGGGGGGGTGCTCAATTAAACTTCCTAATAAACAATGTGAATAATTTATAGTATAAGTACATACCATGCAATACTTGGGACACATTTATACTGAAAAAATATTCATTGTTTCTCAGAAATTTAAATTCAACTGGGCGTCTTTTCATTTATCCAATAAATGCACTGCATTTCCATAACTGAACTTAGAAATCTCACTTAATCAAATAGGAGATAAACATTCGAATGGAAGAAACGTTTAAATGAAAATGAGAGTCACTATATAATAGAAGTCCTTAAAGATACATTAAAATAGCTAAACGTCATATTGATTTGATTATCCTTTTGACTCTCATTCAATAACTTTAAGGTTGGCTGGAATATAAAAAGCAGCTCAGCGGCCCGAGAATTTTATAACACTGTCGAGAGATGAAGCAGTAAATTAGCAAAAATAACTCTTTACAAGAAAAAGTCCCAATTTTGCTGATATCATTATTTATAATTCACAGAAGGATACGTAGAAAATATGACAGATGTTAGAGGAGCAGAAGGACCCACGGGATATGGGGGTCTTTTTTTTATACAGATCAGTGATTAGAAAGGTCAGATTGAACACTAATTTATCATTTCAGCATTCTCATATAATACTAAAGAGACACTAATCCTAAACCACAACTCTCATATCCATGATACTTTGTATTAAAATACACTTTTTCCTTCTTATGATAAGTGGTTAACTGAACCAGTAGTAGACTACTGCATATATATTATATACATATATGTATTGTGTGTATATGAATGTCTGTCTGTATGTATGTATGTATGGATATATATGTGTATATATGTGTAAGCATATGTATGTGTATATATATATATACACACACACACACACGCACACATATATACACACACACAAAATCACCTTACAGAAGCAAGAATGGCTGCTTTTTTCATAAATTTTCAATATGGACCTACATTTTACTGTTGGTAAATACAAAAGACAAAAACGAGATAAACAATAAACTTCATTATACATGTAAAGGAACCACAATTCCACATATGTTTGCCCTTTATGTATTTAATGCTTACTTATTTATTTCTGAGAGAGAGAAAGGGGAGGAGGGGCAGAGAGAGGGAGAGAAAGAATCCCAAGCAGGCTCCACACTTTCAGCGCAGAGCCCTAGGCAGGGCTTGAACTCACAAACCAAGAGATCATGACCTGAGCTGAAACCAAGAGTCTGCTGTGTAACCAAGTGAGCCACTCAGGCACCCCTATGCTTGCCCTTTAAATATTTACATACCAATCAGTAGTTGAGTGTTTTCTATAATCAAGGACTGTACCTCCTTACCTACAAAATAGGAAGTTGATAGTGTCTTCCCTTCCTCTTCTAACTATTTTACAGGGCATTACTTTTCTTTCTTTTACCAATCTTACTCATTTCACGGAGAAAATAAATCACATTGTAATGAAAAATAGCAGAAAGGGTTTTTAAAAAGCGCATGTGTTACTCTGAAAGTAGCTCATTTAAAGCAAGAGGACTCATTTCAACTAAGAGCCTTTCACACTATCAGAATAGGTTTATTCAAAAGAAAATACATTAAATAAATTAGTAGTATTAGTAATACTATATAAAAAATTAACCTAGGGGCCCATGGGTGGCTCAGTCGGTTAAGTGTCGATTCTTGATTTCGGCTCAGGTCATGAGCTCACGGTTGATGAGATCAAGCCCTATGTTAGGCTCTGCACTCACGAAGTAGAGCCTGCTTGAGATTCTCTCCCTCCCTTTCTGCCCCTCCTCCTCTCTCTCTCAAAATAAATGAACTTAAAAAAATTAACCTATATAAAAGGATGTGCGGTCTTAGAAGCAACCATTTGAAAACAAGAACACCAACAAAATTATTCTATTGAGTCTAAAGAGGTCTATTACATCAAAGTATTAAGTTAATTTGCTATTCTTGCTATGGAATGAATGAATCCAATTTTATTATGAGAATATTCTATAATTCTAAATTTATTAACTGAACCTCACTTTTCCTACAACTAGGTTGAATTAGTGACATTTTGATTTTATGTGTGTGTTTGTGCATATGTGTGTGTGAGTGTGAGTGTGTGTGTATGTGTGTGTGATACCCTATTTATACCTCTAAATTACAATGGTTATCGTGGTCCTATTTGTATGTTTGACTGAAAGGACTTGTTTTCATTGTTCAAATGAAGAAATGTATTACTTTTGCTTTTTAGGGAGAACTTTCAGTCACTTTAAATATAGCTCTTTGCAGGGCGCCTGGGTGGCTCAGTCTGTTAAGCGTCCGACTTCAGCTCAGGTCACGATCTCACGGTCCGTGAGTTCGAGCCCCGTGTCAGGCTCTGGGCTGATGGCTCGGAGCCTGGAGCCTGCTTCCGATTCTGTGTCTCCCTCTCTCTCTGCCCCTCCCCAGTTCATGCTCTGTCTCTCTCTGTCCCCAAAATAAAAATAAACGTTAAAAAAAATATAGCTCTTTGCTTTTAAAAGGATCCATTTGCTTATTTCTGCTAACTTTACCTTATAGGTATGAGAAGACAAGGTATTTCATAAGCAATTAATTCTGAAGAGGATGAACATTAGGTAAGTAGGTACTGCCTTGAGTATTATGGTTTTAGAAAAATTACAATTAAAGCAGAGGGGATGGAGTATGAGAGAAGGTGATATTTAACTAAATGATAATTTATTTTGTTGCAAATTTGAAACCCCATTAGAGATTTCCATAAAGTTTCAAACTACTAATGATCCCAACTTTTTATGCTGAGGGAAAAAGTTCCTATTTAGATATTTGACGGTAGAGTGTTAAAAGGTCATTTGTCAGCAGGGTCACTAGCTGTAGAACTTGTTAGGAAAGCTTGATATTGCTTGGTCCCACATTGTTGCTGCCTAAAATCCCATGGGCAGCTAACAAGAGCAATTAGGCAAATTCTGGTTTCGCTGAGATTGACCCCTTTCAATATTTTGAAACACACATAAGTGTCTGTCAAAGTGCATCAGCCAACTCTGTATTTAAAGATAAGAGGAGAAGCTGCTGGCAAAAATTTCTACCTCCTGCAGAGAACTGAGATTTAAGGCCAACCCACCCTCCTGCTAAAGCTTTGCCAGGAGAAAGATTATTAACCGAGGTGGCAGATTGATGTTGGAAAGCTTGCTACTCAACTACACATTATACACGTTTCTGCATTTACTCTACCCTCTGTGTCCTTTTATGTTCTTTGTAGATCAGAAAGTACTCTAATGCCTTTCTATACTGAGCTCTTTATACATTATCTTATATATTTTAATGTATTTTAGTTTAAAATGGAAACTCAAAATTAAGTAGCAAAGTGTAATCTTTGAAAGTGAGTAATTTCACATTTAATATTGCTTTTATATTGTCAAATGTTTCATGTGGGGATGAGAGAGAATGCAAGTATGATCAGATTTTTGTAATATCTTTCAAAAGAGATAATCAGATATTTATAACATCTTTCTGCTTGCTTAGGAAGTTAATATTAATTTTCAGGTAAAATTTGAAAATATACAATAATTAAGGTTCTAGAAACGAGATGATTTATATTCTGTGAACTTGTTATCGCTTAGATTGTATCCCTAAGTCTCTACAAACCCAGTTGTTGTGTTTTTTTTTTTAAAAGAACTAACCTATATGTTCCTATTACTCATTCATTCAACAAATATTCCTGAAGGTCTATGTGTTTCAGCCACAATCCACAAAAATCCATAAAATCTATAAAAAGACTGAACAAAACAGAATGGGTCCCTGATCTCCTACAATTTAAAATCTAGTGAGTAAATCTTCGTGTTACTGGATTGATCCCAAATAATTCAATATATAAGTAGAACGTTTTCCTTTGGGTAAATCAGGCTAGTTTAAAAGAGCTACTCTTTGGGGTGCCTGGGTGGCTCAGTCAGTTAAGCGTCCCACTGGCTCAGGTCATGATCTCAAGGCTTGTGAGTTCCAGCCCCGGGCTTTGTGCTGACAGCTCAGAGCCTGGAGCTTGGAGCCTGCTTCAGATTGTCTCTCTCTCTCTCTCTCTCTCTCTCTGCCCCTCCCCGACTTGCAGTCTTTCTCTCTCTCAAAAAATAAACATTAAAAAAAACTTAAAAGAGATACTCTTTAATGTCAGTGTATTGAAAGAAATCTTAGCTATAATTTTGTAACACATGTAACCTTACTTTTAAGGAACCAGGTTGTAATGACTGAAAAAGGCACTCAAATGAAACAATTTCAGAAAATGGACATGTACATAAACACATGCACATACACAATGCAGGGTAAAACCTAAAGTCACAAAATGGTTAATGTTAAATGCCCTTTGACTAGTATATTATTTTTTTTATGAAAACAATCATCTGGACTTTTTGTTAAAAATTGTATCCTCAGACAACCTCCCAGATATTATGATTTAGTAGGTTAAGTATGCATCCCAGGATTATATGTTATCAATTAGTCTAATCTGATTCAGATGCCCCATGCCTTACACTTTGAGAATCATTGCCTTAAATAATAAATAGACTGTATTTATGAGTTAGCAAATTAGACCAGGCTATAGGACTTCCATTCCTGTCCATGAAGACTTACCTGCTAAGGAACTTGTTCTCCTACCATAAAATAACTAAAAAACTAAAAACAAAATTAAAGAGTAGCAGCAACAACAACAACGAACAACCTTCCTGACCCAGAAAAGATATATAAAATGATGATCTTCATACATTTCAAACAGTAGTAGCAGACTATAATTCCTCAGAAAAAAATAAACGAGATGAGTTGTATGGTTGCTCCAGGTTAATTCATGGAAGTAGTTCTCAGAACTAAGAGCAGTAAGAGGAACTTAAACATTCCTGAGATGAGAACATAGAAACTGGACTTTAGGAAAACCGAGCCAGCTAGAAATTGTGGGGTACCCTACAAGAGAACAGGGGAACTGGAAAGAGACAGAGACAGAGAGATGGACGTACATAGAGAGGTTCCTTCTAGTCTTTGGCTGAGTATTTAAACACATGTGGGATAAAACACAAGAAGACTGGGAAAAAGAAACACCAGGAATTAGGCTGAATAGTTCCCCCATGCTCACAGAGGGCTGAAAACAATTCACATTCCTGATTCCTCAGTCAGAATAGAAAATATCTCATAACGTACTTATAAAGTATTGAGTAGCATCAGAGAAGGGTATGACCTTAGTAATGAGCTAAGAGAGCCCAAGACTAAAAACTGTTTGGATTAGCCCTAACAAAGTTTCAAAGAAAACTTTGAAAGGATAAACTTGGTCTCAAATAGCTCAACTGAATGCTAGAAAAAGTTCAACACTTTTAAAAGGCAGACAACAAAATCTGGTTACCAATAACACAAAATTCATTAGGTGGGATATTCACACACAAATTCTGAGGCATGCAAAAAAGCAGGAAAGTATGACCTAGAAGAGATATAAATACCCGTCAATAGAAATAGACCTAAATAAGAGATTATGGAAGTACAAGCCAAAGACTATAAAACGGAAATTGCGAATCTAATAAATAGGCTCAACAGTGTAAAGGAAAACTTGAAAGTGATGAGGAGATAAACAAAAGATATTTAGAAATAGAACTGCCAGCAATGAAAAATGCAATATGTAAAGTGAAAATACACTAAAGAGGATTAACAGCAGATTAAACACTGCAGAAGAAAAGATAAGTGAACTTGAAATTACTGAAAGAAAACAAAATCTGTCAACCCTCAATTCTATATGCAAAGAAAATGAAAATGGTCTTTCACGAATGAAGGGAAAATAAAGACTTTTTAGGACAAAAGAGAGATAAGTAGCTTTATTGCCACTAAGCTCTCCTAAGGGAGGAGGATAATACCAGATGAGAATTTGAATCTTCTCAAAGGAGTGAGTAGTGCTAGGTGATTAGCTATTTCAGGCACAAATAATAACAGTGTTTTGTGGGGTTAAATCATACATAGAACTAAAATGTCTATTACATTAGCATCAAGACATGAGAGCAGAAATAGAAGTTTTTTATACCAAAAGGGAAGTGATATAATGCTAGTTAAAGTGACGGTGACAAGTTAAAAGTGTATATTGCCAACCTTATGGGGAAAACTAAAATGTAAATTAATATATGCTAATAAACCAATAGTGGAGCAAAACTGTCATCATAAAAGAATCATTAATGCAAAAGAAGTCGAGAAGAGAATTACCAAAAAAATAGAGGAAGCGTTTAGTAAGATGCTAGATTTGAAACTAAGCATATCAATGGGTGCCTTGGTGACTCAGTCGGTTGAGCAGCTAACTTCAGCTCAGGTCTTGATCTCATGGTTTGTGAGTTCTAGCCCCACATTGGGCTTGCTGCTGTCAGCACAGAGCCCGCTTCGGATCCTCCACCACCCTCTCTCTCTGCCCACCGCGGCTCTCTCTCTCCCTCAAAAATAAACATTAAAACTAAACATATCAAAAATCACATTAGATTTGAGTGGTCAATACACTTCAATTAAAAGATAGATATTGGGGTACAAGTGCCCCTATGCATCAGTACTCCTGTATCCCTTGGGTAAATTCCTAGCAGTGCTATTGCTGAGTCATAGGGTAGGTCTATTTTTAATTTTCTGAGGAACCTCCACACTGTTTTCCAGAGTGGCTGCACCAGTTTGCATTCCCACCAACAGTGCAAGAGGGTTCCCGTTTCTCCACATCCTCTCCAGCATCTATAGTCTCCTGATTTGTTCATTTTGGCCACTCTGACTGGTACGAGGTGATATCTGAGTGTGGTTTTGATTTGCATTTCCCTGATGAGGAGCGACGTTGAGCATCTTTTCATGTTTATAGCAGCACTCTCAACAATAGCCAAATTATGGAAAGAGCCTAAATGTCCATCAACTGATGAACTGATAGAGAAATTGTGGTTTATATACACAATGGAGTACTATGTGGCAAATAAGAAAGAATGAAATATGGCCCTTTGTAGCAACGTGGATGGAACTGGAGAGTGTGATGCTAAGTGAAATAAGCCATACAGAGAAAGATACCATATGTTTTCACTCTTATGTGGATCCTGAGAAACTTAACAGAAACCCATGGGGGAGGGGAAGGAAAGAAAAAAAGAGGTTAGAGTGGGAGAGAACCAAAGCATAAGAGACTCTTAAAAACTGAGAACAAACTGAGGGTTGCTGGGGGGTGGGAGGGAGGGGAGGGTGGGGGATGGGTATTGAGGAGGGCACCTTTTGGGATGAGCACTGGGTGTTGTATGGAAACCAATTGACAATAAATTTCATATATTGAAAAATAAATAAATAAAAGATAGATATTACCAGATTGGATAAACAATTTTCAATGATATGCTGTCTTCATGAAACCCAAAGTATAAATATACAGATAAATATGAGTTAAAAGTAAAGGGTGCAGAAATATATGCCATGCCAAAAAATCTTTTAAAAAGCTTCAGGATAAGAAATATTACTAGAGGAAAAGATGTCATCTCATAATGATAAAAGAATCAATTAATCAAGAAGACATAAAAACCCTAAATATGCCTGCATCTAATAACAGATTTTTAAAACATGGATGAGACAAAACTAAGAGAAATCACAGAAGCAAAATTATAGCTGAAAGTGTCAACACTCTTCCCTCAGTAATAGATAAAGTGATGCAAAAATTAGACCAAAAAATTCAATAAGGATGTAGAAGACTTAAAATACACTTTCAACCAACTTTATCTACTTGACATACAGAACATTCTCACCAAAAACTGTAAAACTACACATGGTTTTCAAGTTCACAGAGAATATTGACCAAGTTATTTATACTCTATTTTGGCCCCTAAAGCAAATTTGAATAAATGTAAAGAAATTAAAATCATACATATGATGCTATTTGTTCACAATAAAGCTAAAAATTAATACGAATAAATTAAGAAAAAATGTATATTTGTGTATTTAGGAATTTTAAATTTTTTTTTCAACGTTTATTTATTTTTGGGACAGAGAGAGACAGAGCATGAACGGGGGAGGGGCAGAGAGAGAGGGAGACACAGAATCAGAAACAGGCTCCAGGCTCTGAGCCATCAGCCCAGAGCCTGACGCGGGGCTCGAACTCACGGACCGCGAGATCGTGACCTGGCTGAAGTCGGACGCTTAACTGACTGCGCCACCCAGGCGCCCCTAGGAATTTTAAAATATGCCGCTAAATAACTTTTGAATCAAAAGGGTATAAAAACCAAAATTTGAATGTATTTTGAACGGTGTATCACAACGATACCACTCACATCGAGCGCTTAAAGGAAAATTCATAAGATTAAATAAAGGCTTATATTAGAAAAGAAAAAAAAAAGGTCAAATAAAAGGCCTAAGCTTCCACTTAGAAACTTAAGAAAGCAGAGAAAACCACAAGGCAAGTAGAAGGAAATAAGTAATAAAAGTAATGCTAGTCGGTAAAACAGAAAGCAAAAAAATAAAAGAGAAAAATTAATGAAAGGAATAGTTGGGTCTTTAAAAGTGTCAGGAAGATCGTTAAATATCTAGCCAGACTGATTAAGAACAAGGTCGCAAAGTTGCAGTACCTGGGAAGGACAATGAATACTGAATACACTTTCTATATTGAGAATCTATTAAGAAAGGAATATGGTGAACACCTTTATGCTTGTAAATCTGAAAACGTATATGAGGTGGCCAAACATCTTTAAAGACACAAATTAGAAGTTCACCGAATAATAAATAGTAATGTAAGAAAACCGTATGTATAAAAAATTGAACTCTTATCTAAAGCCTTCTTACAGAGAAAAATCCGAGTCTGAGGTAATGCAATGATGAAAGTCTGAGGTAATGCACTCCATTTTTCAATAAACAGTAGAGCAAATGGAACTCTTGCAAAAAAAGAGATGTGAATGTTGACCCCTACCTTACATCATATGCGAATATTAACTTTAATGCATCATACTTCTAAGTATAGGGTAAAAGTTATAGAATTTCTAGGACAAAATCAAGTTAAACAGCTTTCTGTCATGGGGTTAGATGTTAAAAGACCGTAAGAGGAGAGTAATTAACAATTGGGACTTCATAAATTTTGTTTAAACGATCATCAAAATAAATTATTAAGAACATGGAAAGGTATATAATGGATTCGGAGAAAATATTTACACAGCATATATCTGATAAAGGACTTGTATCCAAACACATAAAGGATTCTTACATATCAATAATTAGAAGACAATCAAATTAATTTTTTAAATTGGGCAGGAACTTAAACAAATTCTTTTTTTTTTTAACGTTTATTTTTGAGATAGAAAGAGACACAGCATGAACAGGGGAGGGGCAGAGAGAGAGGGAGACACAGAATCGGAAGCAGGCTCCAAGCTCTGAGCCATCAGCCCAGAGCCCAACGGGGCTCAGGCTCGCGCACAGCGAGATCGTGACCTGAGCTGAAGTCGGCTGCTTAACCGACTGAGCCACCCAGGCGCCCCGAACAAATTCTTTATAAGATAACGTACCTAAATGGCAAAGGAGCACATGAAAAGGTATTCAACACCATCAGTCATTAAGGAATGCAAATTAAAGCTACAATCAGATGCAGCGCTTGGGTGGCTCAGTGGGTTAAGCGTCTGGCTCTTGATTTAGGCTCGCGACATGATCTCATCGTTCATGAGTTCAAGCTCCGAGTTGGCCTCTGTGCTGACAGCACAGAGCCTGCTTGAGATTCTCTCTCTCTTCCCCTCCCCAGTTTGTACTCTCTCTCCAAATAAATAAAATAGGCATTAAAAAAAAAAATAAAGCTCCAATGAGATGCTACCATATATCCAATAGAATGGTTAAAGCTAAAAGTAAAGACAGTACTAATTAGTGGCAAGGACATGTAATAACTCAAACACATTGGTGTTAACAGAAATGCAAAATGGTAGACATTTTAGAAAACAATTTGCCAGTTTTTCTAATGTGTAAATATTATACAACTACATTAACGTGCCATCTACTTGTACTTTAAATTGGTGAATTTTGCAGTATGCACTTACACCTTACAACATTTGTTTACAAAAAAGACATGCTGGAATCCATCATGCATGAATGTTTTTCTCATTATGAAAGTATTCATCAAAGTCAGACAGCCTTTGGGGCGCCTGGGTGGCTCAGTCGGTTAAGCAGCCGACTTCAGCTCAGGTCACGATCTCGCGGTCCATGAGTTCGAGCCCCGCATCGGGCTCTGGGCTGATGGCTCAGAGCCTGGAGCCTGCTTCCCATTCTGTGTCTCCCTCTCTCTCTGCCCCTCCCCTGTTCATGCTCTGTCTCTCTCTGTCTCAAAAATAAATAAAAAACAAACAAAAAAGTCAGACAGCCTTTAACTACGCATAGCTCTTCATTCACTACAAAGTCATGGCATTCCTCTCTCCGACTTCACGGAACTTGGTAGTCCCCGACAGTGCAATGTTACTGAAAAACTTTGTTCCAAGAAAATGATTGTTAAGATCGTCATCTTCTTATTTGATAAAGTAAACATGACTGGTCAAAAGCAGAAATCATTTATATTCAAATAAAGGAAACGCCAAAAGCATAAAGGCTTCCCTGTAATACATTTTTTTTCTCACTTGAAATCATTTCTGGGGGCACATGATATAGTGTGAGGGAGATCTGAACGCACAAATATAGAGGACCTGGTAAAAGCTACAGAAGAAAATGATCCAAAGACGCCAAAAACCGCCTGGGAAGAATGATATCACTAGAACCACTTGAACGTCGCTGAGAGGGTGGGAAGTTCCTCTTCTGACCTGCAAAACGGATCGTTTCACAACATGGCAATTTCATCTGTTGGTCATTTGTAGTAAGTTCCCGAAAGAACAGAAGGGATTTATAAATCAGGAATTCAGGACAGTAGTTGTTACTCTGATGAAAATTGCGTGGTGGTGGGATTTTACATGCTAATGAAATGAAAATGAGTGTTTGCTCGCACTCTTATGAAACCCCAGTCATGCTCTCCGTAAGTATAGAAAAAGAAAACTTAGTTATACCTTTCATCTCAAAGGTCAAACAGGTGGGAAATTCGACCCTCACAGATTCCTTACCTGAAAGTATACAGGGGAAAGAAGCCATTAAATGCAGAGTTATTTTAAGTCTTTATGTTAAAAGCTTGCACTTTATATCTTCCTCAGAAGAAATTTAGGGAAATGAACAGCATGTCAGCTTTTGAGGGAAACCAATCTGTGCTGGATTTTCAGTCCTGCTATTCCTATCTATAACCTTGGGAAAGGTGCTATGAATTTCAATTTACTTTTCTAAAACACTGGGGAAAGAATTCATGCTTTGCAATGCTCTTGAGGTGAACAGAGAAAACGTATGTGGCATTTAAAATTGCTATATGTTGTATTTGCTTCTTATTTAATCTAGACGCCTGGTTAGCCCAAAACCTTACCTACAGCAAATTGGAAGCAGCAAATAAGAAAACGAAGTATGGGCAGAAAAAGGGAAAGATCAAGTAGAACCTATGTAATTATATAATGAAGGAAATGATCATCAGAGACAAAGAGCAGAATTAAATTGTCACATTTCATGCATGTCCAAAACTGCCTTATATTATGTACGCCCAAAATGATAATGTACTAGAACTTACTGAGAAAATTATATTGCATTTCCTGTCCTCTGCATAGTCAGATATGAGACGTGTATAAGAACGTGGCAGAAGGCTGATGGAGGCTGACCCTCATGTTCCCAATTAAATTATCATTGAACAGTCAGGAAAATCAAAAGCAACTCAACAATTAACACCACTGTGAAGAAAAGAAGAAAAGGAAGTACATACACCAAATCTGCTCTATGGATTAGAATGCATATTTTTGCACGACATATGATATGCCCCAACATATGAACTAGAACAAAGACATTGTAAATAAAGAGTAAGCAGGGGGGCCTGGATAGCTCAGTGGGTTAAACTTCTGATTCTTGATTTCGCCTCAAGTCATGATCTCACGGTTCATGAGACTGAGACCCCTGCGTCAGGCTCTGTGCTGACAGGTGGAACCTGCCCAGGGTTCTCTCTCTCACTCTCTTTCTGACCCTACCCCACTCACGTGCGCATTCTTGGACCCTTTCTGTCTTTCTCTCTCTCTCTCAAAATAAATACATAAACATTAAAACTTTTTCAAAAAATGGTAAGCAAGAGCTGTAAAAATAAGCATGAAGAGGGGGGAGGAAGAGGAAGTGAAAGAGAAGGAAGCAAAAGAAGAAAAGGAATAATAATTTTAAACGTTTAAATATAGTTTTACACTATTCCTGTATAATTACTGGGTCAAGTAGAAAATTAAAAATCATATTTCTTATTATTTATAAAATATGACTAAAATGTCAAATCTTATGAGATGCCAGAGAAATTATACTAAGAGATAAATATATCATTTAAAAATGACTTTATTACTAAACATAACGTTAAGTCTTCAAATAAGATTACAGGAAAAAAAAGTAACCTAAATGAGAATAATAGGAAGGAGTTAGTGAGCAAGCAGAACAAACTGATTATTAAATACTAAAACTATAAAAGTATGTGCCAATATCAATTTTTATGAAAAAACGAATAAAATTTTAGGCAAATAATTTAAGGGTAAAGGAGAATGCACAAAACAAGAAAACAAAAGAAAAACAAAGAACAAATGTTTAAAATATGAAATATTTTCAGTAAGATAAGATCTCAAAAATGGATTATGGAAAGAAAAATTACCAAAATTCTTCAGGAGTAGAAACATTTAACACAGCAAAAAAACCTCAAAATAAACAGACATTAACTTGACAAAAATCACCTCCAAAAAAGTATGTGGATAATATGTTTTATATGTTATCTCTGTCATACTTAAAAAAACAAAACAAAAGCAACAAACCAGGCAGTTCCTATTCTGATGACCTATTTCAGAGCATAGAAAGATATAAGCAGTTCCTTTTAGAAGTATGCAATCCCAGAAGCATATACTTTGTTGTTTTAAATTTTTAAAACTTTTAAGTAAGTTGAACATGAAGCTTGAACTCACAATTCTGAGATCAAGACCCGAGCTGAGATCAAGAGTCGTATGCTTACCCAACTAAGGTACCCGGGTGCCCTAAGAAAGGTATACTGAAGCATACACTATGGTGCTTGGATGGCTCAGTCAGTTAGGTGTCCGACTCTGATCTCAGCTTAGGTCTTTATCTCATGGTCATGAGTTTAAGCCCCACACTGGGCTCCATGCTGGTGTGGAGCCTACTCAAAAATACAGGCATACCTCAGAGATACTGCAGTTTTGGTTCCAGACCACTGTAATAAAACAAATATTGCAATAAAGCAAGTCAAATGAATCACTTTTTTTTTCTGGGGCTTATAAAAGTTATGTTTACACTATACTATAGTCTAGTAAGTGTGCAATAGCATTATATCTTAAAAAACCAACACGCATACCTTAATTAAAAAATATTTTATTGCTAAAAAAAAGGCCAACCATCATCTGGGTTTTCAGTGAGTTGTAATCGCTGATCACAGATCTCTATAATAAATATAATAAAAATTTACAAGTTCGAAATATTCCAAGAATTACCAAATGACACAGAGACACAAAGTGAGCAAATGTTGGTGGAAAAAATGATGCTCATAGACTTGCCTGATGCCACAAACCTTCAAGCTGTAAAAAGTGCAATATCTGCAAAGCACAATAAAACCAAGTGAAATGAAACAAGATATGACTGTATCCAATTACTTTATTTTTCATTATCAAATAAAACTTTTTGTGTCTCTATGGTGAGATGTGTAATATAAGACACAGGGATCTTCTGCACAGTTTCAGAAGAAATATGCTCTTCCTAAAACCCTTAAGGAATGGACTCTAGTTTCTATTCCGTCATAGGGGACCCTGAAATGATCCTTGTCTAAGCCCATGTTGTCCATTCTCAGGCATGATGCTCTGTTGCTCAAGGCATCCAATTCCTGTCCATGTCATCAGAGAAAGACATCAACATAGCTCCCAAGACCCCGGCACTTGAGTTTAAGTTCCCCCCACTTCAGTGCTGAGGCACACATTCCTTCTGTTGAATGATCCAACCCCTTTTCTCTAAGAGTAAGAAAAAGGAAAGTATCCTTCTACTTTTCTGGAACAAATAAAGCTTTGATGTCAGCAAGCATTGCCTCTGCTTCGTCCTTTTTCTGGTGTGAGGTGACAATGACCCCTCACTCACAATGATGAAACTACAGTGGGGAAAAAAATGAGTTATTCTTCTGCATTCAAATGAATTAAATTCGAAACAGAAAATAAGGATGTCTTGTAAAATTATAAAAAAAATAATTTCCCAAAGTTTTCAACTACAGTATTTGATTGAATTAGTTAGCCAGGATTCTTCTACTAAATTTCAGTTATCAATACAGTGGGTCATCAACAAGTTACAAGTGGAATGAATATAATGCCATATATATGTGTATACACACACAGTAAACAATATGGAAAATATTGCATATTTTTCAAAACAATAATGCTCAGCTATTAAGTATTTTGGAGATTGATATTTTAAATTGCACACGTTAATTAATTCCTTCTTTCAACATGTAGTAGACATTGCTGTTGCTTACCAACAAGTGAATGAACGTCACCTCTGTGTGGAAGCATTTCAAGCCAATGTGTGATCTCTCTCCCCCAGTTTGGCCAGCAAGTTCCACATCTTGCAGCTGTAGAACAATACAGCCTCTCTCAGCCTGGATCACGAAATTAGCCCGTGGAGATCAATTGCTTACAGTCTCCTAGACCCCCAGTACACTTGGCTTAAAAGGGAGGAAAATGTTAATTGTTCCAAGTCACCTATGTGCTTTGTTTTTAATTATTGTTTCTGCTGTTTGGATTCGTTTTTGTTGTTTGTTTGTTTTTTAGTTACCCCAGCATAAACGAGTTTAATCTTACTAAGATGATATCAATAACATACTAAACTCGAGTACTATGGAGACTTCTGTCCTCTAGAAAACTAAAGAGGCAAGAGCTCTAATCGGAGAAAGCTGATTAGTCTCTCAGACAAGAGGGCTGAGCTTAGCAAAATGACAATCACAGCATCATGCTCAGAGGTGGTAAGTGTCAGAAAACACCAAACTCATTTTTAATAACATCAAATGCTGATTTATGTATTTGTAGGGATGTCAAGGAGACTAGCCAATCAAGCCCATGTCCATGATTGAGATTTACTCTTCCATTCAAGAGCAAGATGAATTATAATGGAAACTTTGGTTATGAGACATGAAGGCAGAATATAGAGATTTGGTCGCCTCATCTTAATGGCTACAGAAGATGGACATGCCTGTTTGGGAGAGGAGGGATTCCTGGTCAGAGCATCTCTCTCCCAAAGGGAAATAAAACACTGTGACCATCCTTATGGTCTAGAATTCCTTTTCCTGAATTCCATGTAGACATATTCTTTGTTACGATGTTAATGTCACTGATAAAGCTACAAATTGCTCGTATTGTCAAAATAGGCTTAGATTCTCATCCTTTTTCAGCATGGAATTATGAAGGCATTTCAAGTAATTTCTGTGGAGAATTTACATCACCCATCATATGTTACTTTTGTTCGCATGCTCTTGGAGATTGAGTAATCCCTCACACTTCTCTCATTCAATGAATGTTTACTGGACATCCGATATTTATTAGGCATAATTCACAATGAATAGGATGAAGCCCCTACTCATGAGACATAGTCTATGAAGGAAACAGTGAATAGATAAACATGTAATGGAAAGTGCCAGAAAGCACTTTAGTAATTAATTTTTCACCATCACAAATATTTTATTTGCAAGGGACATTGGCTTCTTTACTACAGTCCTTTAAAGAAAAATGGGGCACCTGGGTGGCTCAGTCAGTTAAGCATCTGACTTTAGCTCAGGTCATGATCTCACGGCTGGTGGGTTTGAGCCCCGCATTGGGCTCTGTGCTGACAGCTCAGAACCTGGAGTCTGCTTTGGATTCTGTGTCTCTCTCTCTCTCTCTCTGCCCCTCCCCCACTCTCTCTTTCTCTCTCTCTCTCAAAAATAAATCAACATCAAAAAAAAAAAAAAAAGAAAAATCTTTCATTCATAACGTTTAGGAATATTAACACACTTAAGGAAAACAGTATGCATTTGCACTTTAAAATGGCTAGCTGTCAAAGGAAACCTTCAACAAAACAAAAAGACAGCCTACTGAATGATGGAAAATATTTGCAGATCAGATATTCAATAGGGAATTCATTTTCGTATATATAAAGAACTCATGCAACTCAATAGCAAAAACACAGAACACAAAAATCTTATTTAAAAATGGGCAGAGGATCTGAATAGGCATTTTCTCAAAGAAGACACATATGGTACTTAAAAAAATGCCCAACATCTTTAATCATCAGTGAAATGCACATCAAAACCACAGTGAAATACTACCTCACACCTCCTGGAATGACTATTATCAAAAAGACAAGAAATAACCAATGTTGGCAAGGCTGTGGAGAAAAGACGGATGGAGGTTCCTCAAAAAATTAAAAATATAACTCTCATATGACCCAGCAATTTAATTTCTGGATATTTACCTTAGGAAAATGAAAATGCTAACTCAAAAAGATACATGCACTAGACAAAGATAAATACCATATGACTTCTTATGTGGACTCTAAAAGGTGGAAAAAAAAAAACCCAACTTCATAGATACAGAGAACAGATCGGTGATCGTCAGAGGTGGGGAGTAGCGGCGTGAGCAAAACGAGTGAGGGGAATCAAAAGTTACAAACTTCCAGCTATAAAATAAAGTAATGGGACTGTAATGTAGAGCATGATGACTCCCATTAGTAAAATTGTATCACGTATTTGACAATCTCTAAGAGAGAAATCTTAAAAGTTCTCATCACAAGAAAAAAAATTGTAACAATATATAGTGAAGAATGTTAACCATAATTATGGTGGTGATCAATTTTGAATACATACAAATATCAAGTCACCATGTTGTACACCTGAAACTAATATAGTATTGAATGTCAGTTATATTTCAATTAAAAAAAATCAGACTGCACAACAAAAAATCGATCCAGTCTCATTATTATCCACTATATAAATATGTTGCACACAATGAATTTATCTTTTCCCCCAAATGCATGTGAGCCAAGAAACATTCTATAAATAGT
Source organism: Prionailurus bengalensis (assembly GCF_016509475.1). Classification (NCBI taxonomy): domain Eukaryota; kingdom Metazoa; phylum Chordata; class Mammalia; order Carnivora; family Felidae; genus Prionailurus; species Prionailurus bengalensis. The sequence goes on along the minus strand of NC_057349.1, from coordinate 101,542,385 downwards.
CTAATAATGAACACATTGCACAAAATTAAATTCAAGACACTTACAGAAGTGCTGTCACAGCTCCAAAGCTGTTCCTGTGGATGAAACACCTAAGGAAGATGCCATAGAGTGTAGCCACATTGCTTTTGCTTCCTATTTCTAGTTTTGCTGAGCTATAGATAGATTCAAAAAGAGTTTACAAATAGCAAGGCTGCAATGCCATGCTGATTTCTTGCGGAAGCACGATTCATTTTAATTAAGCGTTACCTTAAGACAGACGGTATTTGGATGACAAGAAATCATATCACTAAAATATCTGCTGGAAAATCATAGGCTAGTAAGTAGTCCTATATCAAATGGCAATGCTGTATCCCAAACCACAAAGAAACAAAAAGGATGGGTCCTATGCATTCTAAGGGACCTCTGAAATCCCTGTGAGACTGATATTCTCTTCTCTAAATACCATGGAAGGTGTAATTTCTGACATCTCTGAAGCAATCGGAAGCAAACAAAACTACGGAGTAACTGACAAGACGCGGTGCATAGGTTACAAAACAGGAAATGGAGAGACGTGTTTCACTTTTTTAAGAAGGAAGAAATAGAAACTGTTACAATAACTCAGGTGTGATTTAGAGTGTCTAAATCTGGATGTATCTTTAAATCTCAGCTCTGATTCTATGCCCCACAAAAAAGCAAAGGAAATCTGTCACCCTTTCTTTTTTTTCCCCCCACACATTCTTTTTGTTTAGTTTTGTTTTGTCATTATGACAGAACAACAAGTGGGAACATGAACCAACTCAAGAGAAATATGTCTAAGGAGAGAAAGACAATCTTATCAAAAAGTTAAAGGAAAAACCGCCAAAGAGAAGATGGCACACAAATTGGGAAACTGAGTGAATAACGCCAAATTAGCAGTGAGAGTCAGCTATAAATAAAGGAATTCACTATTTCAGGGACTGCCCACCCTTCTCTGGGAAGGACTAGTAATAAAAGTTTTAGGTTTTGAAGGCCATATTGACAGGGTTTTGGAGTGATGGGGTCCGGAGCTGATGGTACAGAAAGAATTCTTGAGACATCCTTGGTCCACAAAGGTGATTTTATTAAAGCAGGGGGACAGGACCCATGGGCAGGAAGAGCTGCACTGGGGTTGTGAAGAGTGACTGATTCCATACCCTCAGGTTGGGAGGGGGTTAAGGATAGCATAAGTCTCCAACGTATTTTAGAAGCAAGGTTTCCAGGACCTTGAGGGGTTAGCTGCTGCTGTTAGTACTGTTTTAGTAAAAACTCCATCATGAGACCCTTCAGATGTATATCAGGGGGCCATAAGCTTGAAGTATGATTGCCAACCTATTTCTTGGGGGAGGTAGAGATAAAGGAAGTTTCCAAAGGAATTTTTGCATGTTAAAATAGACTTACAGGATGCTGGGGGTTGGGATAATGTTAAGCTAAGATTGCCTTTCGCCCTGAGCAAAGTGTCATCACCAGGCAGGTGAGCTCCTAGAGGACAGTCACTCTGCCTATTTCAAGGACTTGTCAATGGGCTTTAGACAGTAAGGAAATTTAAGTTTTAATTTGCCGGTGTTTCCCACACCAATATGGTCTCAGTTGCAACTAATCAACTTTCATTATAGTGTGGAAACAAACATATAAGTAATATCTAAATGAATGAGCATAGCTACGTTTCAATAAAACTTCATTTATAGACACTAAATTTGAATTTCAATTTTTTTGAAATTCTTTGCTGACAAGTCATACAGAAATATGCCGTGGTGCAGATTTAGCCCTTAGTTTGCAATACCTATACTATCCTAAAGAACATAACCAGAATAAAGGTTATGTGAAAATTTCTGTTTATTTTATGATGCTCTGAATGTTTTATGTTTAATAAACGTGCAAAATACATTAATAGGTTTTTTTAAGGTGTGACTAGGAAAAGAAAGTCCTATTTCTTATTTTGGTCAAGTCTGTGTGGTACGTACATCTAAAATCTTTAATCCCTTCATGGTATTAGATCCAAAATAGATTACCTAACTAGTAACCTGAGTCCTAGAGAGTCAAAACCGAACATCTGGGCCACAGAAGTAAAATCTTCAAAGCAATGCCAAAATGTGCATAAGAGAGAGGAATGGCCATTGTCGGTATATTTTTATTATGTCTGATATTTAACCACAGAAAATCTTCAGATCCTCAACAGCAGTTGATTACTACGTGTCCACATAAATTTATTCATTTTGGATTCCTGGTTTTCTGTGTTTAAGTGATTCTTTTTTTCTGGAAACCACAGTCCTAGAGAAGGAGATCTTTGTGGTCATTCTTGTCCAACCAGGTGTAATCTGGGGACGTGAGTCCTGGGGCTTCATGCTGCTTTCCATGTTCTGACTTATCTAGTGATGGGATGTTGTTAGAAGACTCTACAGTGAAGGGGTCTTGTAAGAAACTTTGATGGCTCTTTTATCCAGGAAGATACTGGCAAAAGTCATTACATTTAATTTGTACACGGGGGTGGGGGAAGTGTTTCTGGAGGCTTCACTGTGCTGCAGAGTAATCAAGAGCAAAGCAAACAAAGGAAAACCTCGTCCGCAAAAAGTACTAGATATGTTACTGGGACGCTCAGCGCTGCCTGAAATGAAATTCATTTGCATCATTAGTTTTTCCCTTTGTATAATTTTAATGTCAAATTCACTGGTTTTCAAACGTTTTTTGTTACGTTTTTTTTTTTTTTTTAATTGTATTTATTTATTTTTGAGACAGAGGGAGAGACAGAATCCGAAGCAGGCTCCAGGCTCTGAGCTGTCAGCACAGTCCATAGTGGGTCTGCTCAGGGTAACTCTGGATGAATCTATTGCTTATAATTCTCTCTTCTAAGTCAGTGGTTCCCAGGGCTCCTTAGAATACAATTTGACAGCTGTTGGTCTTTATTCTTTACTATTTTACCTTCGCTCTGCTTTGCTTTGCAACAGTAAAAATTTTTTTTCCAGCAATATACAGACATGACAATCTATTACAAATGTTCTGTTTCAGAATAAAAGCCCACACAAAGTTGTTATAAAGTTATGAAGGATTTCAAATTAAGACCTGTTCAAGTTCCTTTCCCCTTTCCCCACAAGAAATAAGAATCCTGCAATATGGCCCACTGTAGATTACTGTGCGGTCTGTTTCTTCTTTTGGTTGCTTTTGGAAAGAAAGTCTACTTTATTTCACAACACTCAATCTTGGAAGTATCCACATAGTGTATTTTTCATGCACAGCACTCACAAATATTCCTACAGAAGGCAGAAGCTTCAGGGTGGGGGGAAAGAAAGAGAGAGAGAGTTCTTGCTAACAGGAAGTATCTCAATGATTCAACTGGAAAGATTTCTAGAGAAGGCAGTGAAACTAGGGACAGAAAAGCAACCCCCAACTGTGAACAGTCATGGGAAATTGAAAGATAGGAGGACATGCATAATTTAGCCTGGCTGACAAATTAGCATTCATTCCAGTCTATGAATACACTGCCTTGGCCTGCCCACAATTAAAGTGCCAGCTTAGCTTTTAATTCAAGGGGCATTATAAGATCAGAAGAAAAAAATAACAGTTTCTAAAGTCTTTTATTCAGGGCACTGAAAACATCTTGAATTAGACTGAAAGAACAGCTCATTTACTTTCAACTACTTTTGCCACTTGTTTCCATAGACCAAGAGAAATGCAACATGGAGATTGCTTGGGACAGTCTTCGGGGCTCCAAGAATTATTGGTGTCTGCTCTTGCTGCTGCTGGTTATTTGGCCGAAATGTTTAAAATATAATTAGGACCCCAATTAAAATTTAGCCTGTCAGTGTTAAACGTCACTGAATGCAGCTATTTTCAAAACCACAAACTTTGAATTTAAGAAATGGGGCACAAAATATAATCATTTAGTAGCCCTTAACATAAACAACATTTTCAAAATTAGATACCTGGTCCATGTGGGCTTACAAATGCAAAAGAGGGCACATCTGGAGATGGAATTATATATTAATTTGTTCCTTGATCTCAAGCTGCTTCCTCAAGTTTGTAAGGATTTCATTTATTGTAGATTATTTGGACTTCTTTCCAAGCTGTTTTCTCGACCCGGGAGGTCAACGGAGGGAGGGGATGGTGAACAATAGTAGTCAGTTAGGGAATTGTTATTTTTTTAAATAGAAAACTTCTGAGGTTGCATATTTATCCCAATTTGTCCCAAATTGTGTGTGTGTGTGTGTGTGTGTGTGTGTGTAGAAATATATTTCTACAATATATTTTCTTTTAAAATCATATAATAACATCTCCTGAGGATAGATTTGGGAGTAGAAAGAAGGAAGATTTATTTATTTGTTGACAGTTTCTTAAACTGAATCCAGTTTCCATTTTTCTAATAATTTCTCAATGTGTTAAAACCATATTTTACATGTATTTGTGTGTATATATGTGAATGTATCTATGTCTCTCTCTCTCTATATATATATATAGATATATATATATATTAGATATCTCTCTCTCTTTCTCTATATATATATATGTATACATAGAGAGAGATAGAGATATAGATATATCTATATATAGATATATAGATATAGATATAGATATAGATATATATCGATATGTATAGATATAGATATATAGATATATATATAGAGAGAGAGATACAGAGAGAAACATAAATACAGACATATATACCCTGACTGTATGCTATTTGTGCACCTTTATAAACTCAGTTCTATGTGAAGGACACTGAGAAAGCATCAGCTTTTCATGTAGCCTGTGGCACAATAAAGTGTACCAGATAATGAGCTAAAAATATATTTGGCTGTGATTATGAGGGATCAGAGCATGCTTGCTGAAGGGTCACCAAAATGGAGTTAATTCTGAAATAAAAGCAGGGTCTTCATGGTATGAAAACACCCAGATGACAAGTGAAAATCAAGTCAATCACCAAAGCAATTGGGCAATGTTTTACAGCTGCAGTGTTGTTTATCCCAAGTTCAGAGCTTACACATCAAAGGAAGAGGCATTTCTCAAGCAAGCGGAAATTCTCATGATCACCTAGAAGATTGTTAAATGCTTTAGAGACAAAAATACACACATTTTACTATAAGAATCAAACAAACAATATGTTAATAACCAAAGAACAATGATTAGAAAGGAGATGGAAAAAGCCATAGACCATGGGTTTTCTTTCCACAGCTTAATTTAATTTCAGTGAGGAAATGGTGATTTCAGCCTCTTTCTAAGACATTCCTTATTTACTTATCCTTATCCCTGATCTCCAAGAATCCTGTAGCCCTAATAGACAGAAGAGTTGGCTGGAGAGATTGATATATTGGTAGGAAAGAAGGCATTTTTAATATTAACGTCCCAATTTTAATCCTCCCAAACATAATTGTGTGTAAGTAAATATAGATTCATTGCTAACTATGTCAAGGTGCTGTGTTTGGCATCACGAGAGAGAGAGGATAAAGGTTAAGGATCTCCGTTGTGGGAAGCTTGCTGTCTAGGGTCAAGCTTCCAGGCAATGGACCACATACACGGAGGCTTGGAGATGCTGAGCCTTTCAGCAATTGGGGCAGCCAGGTGGTCCTTGGAGAAGGTAAGGCCCAAGGTCAAAACCTCCAGCTGTACTCAATCTTTATTTTGATTTCCTTGGAGATTATCCTAGGCCGGATAGCACTCCCTATGGTCCCCGGGATCTGCTAAATGATATTGAAGAAGTTCTCTACCAAATAGACATCTACTTCTGAAACCAGCAAGGGTTTGTAGGCTACTTGGATGGGTTCATCTTCCAGTTATTTCATAGATCCCTCTTATCAGATAGAGAGAGTTTCACTCTTTTCCTACCTTTTGGGATTTTTTTTTAAAAGTTTATTTATTTTTGAGAGAGAGAGAAAGTGTGAGTAGGGGAGAAGTGGGGGGGGAGGGGTGTGGGGTTGGACAGAATCCTAAGCAAGACCAGCGTTGTCAGTGCAGAGACAGGTAGGGGCTGGAACTCGCAAACCATGAGATCATGACCTGAGCCTAAGTCCGACTTTCAACTGACTGAGCTACCCAGGCGCTGAGAGTTTTTATCATAAATGAACATTAAATTTCGTCAAATGCTTTTTCTGCATATGCTTAGAAAATCATATAGTTTTCCTTATTCTGTTGATAATTCTGTTAATATATTAATATCAGTCAGCATTTGTTGACTTTCAAATGTTAAACTTGCATTTTCTGGATAAACCCCACTTGGTCACAATGTATTACCCTTTTTACATACTGTTTAATTCTCCTTGCAAAGATTTGATTTAGAATTTTTACTTCTATATTTACAAAGAATATGTGCATGTAGGTTTTGATTTTGTAATACCTTTATCTGTTTTTAGTATCAGAGTAACATGATCCTTAAAAAAATGAGTTCGGAAATACCTCCTCCTCCTTAATTGTCCAGAAGAGATAAGAGTACAATTGATGTTATTTCTTCCTTAAATATTTGGTAGAATTCTGCAGTGAAGTGCTCTGGGCCTGGAATTTTCACTGAAAAAAATTTTGACTACAGATTCAAGTAAGGCTATCCACATTATCTGTTCCTTGGGTGAGCTTTGGTAATTTGATACTTTGTCTTAAAAAGATTTGACATATTTTATATACATTTTTATATTTACTAGCATAAAGTTGTCCACAAATTTTTCTTATCCTTACAAGATCTGTAGGATCTGATATCTTCTCTTTTCCCTGATAGCAGTTATTTGTGTCTCTTTTTTATTTTCCCAGTTACTTTGGCGAGAGATTTACCAATTCAATTGACCACCTTAAAGATTGATATTTTAGTTTATTGACTTTTCTATTGTTTTCCTTTATATCTGTTCTTATGTTTATAATTATCTGTAATTATTATTTAATTATATGTCTGATCTTTAGTAATTATTATTCTATCTCTACTTACTATTTCTCATTTCTTCTACTTTTGTTGGATCTATTTTGCTGGGTTTTTTACTTATTTTTTTTTTCAACGTTTATTTATTTTGGGGACAGAGAGAGACAGAGCATGAACAGGCGAGGGGCAGAGAGAGAGGGAGACACAGATTCGGAAACAGGCTCCAGGCTCTGAGCCATCAGCCCAGAGCCCCACGCGGGGCTCGAACTCACGGCCCACGAGATCGTGACCTGGCTGAAGTCGGACGCTTAACCGACTGCGCCACCCAGGCGCCCCTACTTATTTTTTTAACTGGAAGCTAAGGTCAGTAGTTTGAGATCTTTTACCTTTTCTAATGTAAGTATGTAATTAACATAAAGTATTTAAATTTTTTTCTAAGCACTGCTTAAGCTACATTCCACAAATTTTGATATGCTGCATTTTGATTTTTATTCAACTCAAAATACTTTTTTAATTTCCTTGTGATTTCTTCACCGGCGTATGTGTTATTTAGAGGTAAGTTATTTAGTTTTCAAACATTTATAACTTTTCTAGGTATCACTCTGTTGTTTATTACTAATTTAATTCCATTTTGTTCAGAGAACATACTTGAATTATTTTAAATTTATTGAGACTTGTATTATGGCCCAGCAAGTGATCTATCTTCATAAATATTCCATTTTCACTTGAAACGAATTAGTATTCTTGCTGTTTTATGGACGGATAGCCTATAAATGTCAATTACATCAAGTTGTTTACACTGCTTTCCTCATCTTCTCGATCCCTATTGATGTCTTGTCTAGTGTTTCCATCAATTATTGAGAGAGGGATGTCGAAATCTCTGACTGAAATTGTAAATGTGTCCATTTTACTTTTCAGTTTTATCAAGTTTTGCTTCATAGATTTTAACGTTCTGTTGTTATGTGAACATTTAGATGTTATAATTTTATGATGAATTAGCCTCTTTATTATCAGAAAATGACCCTCTTTCTTTCATATAATATTCCTTGCTCTGAAATCTATATTTTATATGATTACAGTCATTCCAACTTTCTATTGATTCATGTAAACCTGAAAACATTTACATTAAACATATTTATATATTTTATTTAAAATGGGTGTATTATATACAGCTTAATGTCAGCTTTTAAAAAAACCAATATAAACTATTTGTCTTTAAAAAATTTTTTTTAATGCTTATTATTTTTTTTTTTTATTTTTTTTTTTTTATTTTTGGGACAGAGAGAGACAGAGCTTGAACGGGGGAGGGGCAGAGAGAGAGGGAGACACAGAATCGGAAACAGGCTCCAGGCTCTGAGCCATCAGCCCAGAGCCCGATGCGGGGCTCGAACTCCCGGACCGCGAGATCGTGACCTGGCTGAAGTCGGACGCTCAACCGACTGCGCCACCCAGGTGCCCCTAATGCTTATTATTTTTGAGAGACAGAGAGAGACAGAGAGCAAGCAGGGAAGGAGCAGAGAGAGAGGAAGACACAGAACCTGCAGCAGGCTCAGGCTCCAAGCTGTCAGCACAGAGCCCGATGGGGGCTCGAACTCACAGACTGCAAGATCATAACCTGAGCTGAAGTCGGCTGCCCAACTGACTGAGCCACCCAGGCACCCTGAAAATAGTTTCCTCTTAATTGGTGTAGTTAGAACATTTATGATAGTATGCCTTCAAATAATGTCATTCTATTTCATGAAGGCCTTTAAAACAGAATTCTTCCACTTCCCCTCTTCCCAGCCTTTGTTCCTTTATTTTCATATATTTTACTTCTATGAATGTTATTAAATCTATTTTGTAGTGAAGACATTTGAAAATGGCATTTATTATTTTTTTAAGTTTATTTATTTATTTTGTGAAAGAGAGAGAGTGTGAGGAGGGGAGGGGCAGAGAGAGGCAGAGAGAGGATTCCAAGCAGGCTCTGCTGTGTCAACACAGAGCCAGACACGGGGCTCGAGCTCACGGACCGTGAAATCATGACTGAGCTGAAACCAAGAGTCAGACGCTGACTTAACTGAGTCATCCAGGGGTGCCCGAACCTGACATTTAATTTGTGAGAAGATCTTTATCTACAAATTCAATTAATACTATTAAGAAAATGAAAAGGCCAACCCCAAACTGGGAGAAAATATTGGCAAAACATGTACCCAGCAAAGGACATATCCAGAATATACAGAGAACCCAGATAACTCAGTAATAGCTAAGCGACAAGTCCAATAAAAATATGCATAATAATTGAACAGACACTTCAGCAAGGAAGATATATGAATGATAGATAAATACATGAAAAGATTCTCAGTATCATTGGTCCTTAGGGAGCTTCAAATTAAAACTGCAATGAATAAATATTATACACCTATTACTATAGCTAAAACTAAAAAGATTTACCATACCAAATACTAGATTGGATGTGCAGCAACTTGACCTTTCATGTGTTGCTTGTAGAAATGTTAAATGGTACAACCACTTTGAAGCATACGCCTACCATATAACTTAGCCATTTACTCAGAACAATGCTCAGTGAAAGAAAAATGTATAATTTCCCATGGGAAACTCTTAAAGGTGAAAACAAATAAATAGTGACAGAAACCAATCAGTGATTACCTGAGGACATGATGGAAAGAAAGGGAGGGGTGGATTATAAAGGGGTGATTGATATGTTTATTTTCTTGATAAAAAGTGAAGGCCTCATTGGGATGTGCATACATAGAACCTCATCAAATCATATACTTCACGTATGTGCAGTTTACTGTACATAGGTGTGTCTAAATAAAGCTAGACATAAAGTATTTTACTTAAGTCTTAAAGTAGAATATTGATTTTGAAATCCATTTGTGACAAAGTTAAATGTTATTTTTATCAATTATAAATAGCTTTATGTCTCTTAAATGTGTTTCCAATTGTTATAAATTATTAAGTGCTTTTAATAAATGATTTTACAGTTTTAATCACCTCCTGGCCTGAACAATAAGACTCATCAGTGGTGGCCACTTAGAATTTTAAGAGATCAGGATTAAAAGTCCTGATTAGATATCATATGTAGTCATTTCAAATATAATACCTATTATAAACAAGTGATGATCAATAAAAACAAATGGAAAATTTTTCTCTGAAAGTGGCATACAAATGCAGTATGTATTATCTCCCCAATTTTTTATATATTAATTTGGTTATAAAAATTATTTAATATAAACTTCAATGTAGTTTGAACGCTTATTCTAAATCTATCTTCCCTTGGCTACTCTCTCTCTTTCTATCTTTATGGTTACTCTCTTATCCCTGCTTATTAATTTTTTTCTTAAATTTCTCCTGTTTAAGTTACCATATGGCTGTGTCTCTTGATTGGACCCAGCCTAAAACATGGTACTGTAAATAGTGTGTTTGTATTTTAATATACACTATTTTAGGTGACTCTGTATAGCTTATAAATAAGATAATGCTTTAAAAAATCTAGTACTTTCCAATAACCTAGATGACTACAATATTTTTCTCACGATATGCACTTGTATGTTTCATGAGATATGTGAATATATTGCAAGGCAAGAACACTGATAATAAATCAGAAAACAATAATATGACATGTGGCAAAGTCAAGAAAGTAAACATATAGGTGACAGCAGGCATTAAAAGAGACTGGAACTTTCAATATCACATAAAAAGAATTTGACAAGAGTTACTCTCATAATGGTCTATTAATCTGTCTTTTAAAATATTTTTTCCAGGGGCGCCTGGGTGGCGCAGTCGGTTAAGCGTCCGACTTCAGCCAGGTCACGATCTCGCGGTCCTGGCGGTCCGCGAGTTCGAGCCCCACGTCAGGCTCTGGGCTGATGGCTCAGAGCCTGGAGCCTGTTTCCGATTCTGTGTCTCCCTCTCTCTCTGCCCCTCCCCCGTTCATGCTCTGTCTCTCTCTGTCCCCCAAAAAATAAATAAACGTTGAAAAAAAAATTTAAAAAAATATATTTTCCAATACTATAATTGCATTATAAAAGAGATATTAATGAAGACGTGCCTTCAGTTAAGGTAGTCTACATATGAGCAAGAAATTCCAGAAACTTAGCAAAATAAACCCAACTTAACATATTTATATAATGTGATTATATTATTTCTAGATAATCTGTGAATCACCATGCTTATTTTGAAAAAAAAAAAATAAAAAGTTACTAAATTCTATCAAAAGGGCAAATTTAAATTGGAAAACTGAAAACAATTTTTCTGATGTCACTACCAGCACCTACCATCTATTTTCTAGGAAGAGTTGCTACAATAATAGGAAATAACATCCCACCAATTGTTACACTTAACATTTTATAAGGAAACATAAAAACTTAGAGTAAGTTTGAGAGTGTTTCCAAGTGAGTTTACTTGTTATGCATAATTTTGTGATTATGTTTTAGAAATTACTCATTTCAACCTAAAAGATAAACTGGATTTTAACCCTAAAAGATACAATTTTTTGTTTCATGTCTTGAATTTCCTTACCCTGTGGGGTGTCATTTTATTTATTTATTTATTTATTTTTAACTTTGTTTTTTTTTTTTTTAATTTTTTTTTCAACGTTTTTTATTTATTTTTGGGACAGAGAGAGACAGAGCATGAACGGGGGAGGGGCAGAGAGAGAGGGAGACACAGAATCGGGAACAGGCTCCAGGCTCTGAGCCATCAGCCCAGAGCCTGACGCGGGGCTCGAACTCATGGACCGCGAGATCGTGACCTGGCTGAAGTCGGACGCTTAACCGACTGCGCCACCCAGGCGCCCCTAACTTTGTGTGCTCAATTTAAGGCTGAACTAAAAACTTTGGTGTGGGCAACATACGGCCACCAAAGTAGAGATCAGCCATGCATGTTACGCTTTGTGTGGGTGTTGCTTTTGCATTCTGTGGCTATTGGAATCTCACCTCTGAAGATCCATTTGGGTCTACTGAGTACAAAAGCTGGTCCCAAACAATACCAGAGGGGCCTATGGAATAAGTATTTCACTCTGAAGTCTGACTGTATTATATTCTTAAACCATTATAGTATGAAAGCCCCTCAAGGACCACTGGAAAATGAAGGCACCAGCCTTGTTTTGTTTTCCCAGGTCTCTGGGTTGACTTGCAAACTATGAATTTGAAAATAATATAACTATGTTTCTTTCAAAATATTGAATAGCTCAGATCTTTCACTTTTAGTTTCTTTGCCAATGGTCTAAATTATGAGGTTTGAGGTTTCAATTATCAATAGAAGTATTCTAGCTCATTTGAAGTGTTACAATAGATAGAAATATGGTATTTGTGATGTATCAATGTTATGTAACTTTTTAAATATTTATTTTTGAGGCGGAGAGGGACAGATCATTAGTGGGGGAGGGTCAGAGAGAGGAGACACAGAATCTGAAGCAGGCTCCAGGCTCTAAGCTTTCAGCACAGAGCCCGATGTGGGGCTTGAACCCATGAACCACAAGATCATGACCTGAGCCGAAGTCAGACACTTAACCAATTTGAGCCATCCAGGAGTCCCTGATGTAATATTATTATTAACGACATTTTCCTGCTACTAGTATTAGACAAAAACAATCAACCTGAATCCATGATGTACACGTTACCTTCAATTTAGGTAAAGGGAAAAATATCTTTAATATGAATGGGAAATTACAGTAATGTATATTAATAATTAATATCTCAGATAATTGGAATTTCCACAGTTAAGAAATGACTTTCTCTCCAACTCAGATCATTTTGCCTGTTAATTCCAAAGAATTTTAGAAATACAAGACAGTTCATTTGTTCCACAAATAATATCATAGTATGTCTTCATTTGACAGAGGAATCATCTCATAATATAGAATTAAGCTTGAAAAAAGTTGAAAATTTTCAAAATCTTAAAAATGAACTGAAATGTTTCTTTTATTTTTTAAAGTTCATATTTTGATTCTATAACCACAATTAAATAGAAACTCCAAAGCTTATAACCATCGAGGACCGTGAGCTGTTTTTTTTTTTTTTTGCAGTAATTATTTTGTTTGATGTACAAGATATATGATATGCGATATAATTAAAGTACTTATAGCACTTTGGTAATGGAATAAATAGCATGAGATTTTAAATGAGTTTTGGCAAGTAGTTTTCTGTAACTGAATTTTGTCAATTCTACCCAAGTTCATGTCACCCTACTTGTGAATTTAATCCTAAAGCTTGTTGAACGACAATAAACTTCTATCACTGCCGATTGTCTCCCTGCATTTTGTAATTCAGTGTCACAGCAATACTCACACAAAGGCATTATTATCAGGACCATCTTATATGCAATGAAATATAGATGCTAGGATCTCAAACCTCCTAGGAAACAGAAGGTAAGGAATAGTTTGGAGTTTGAGGCACAGTCCTGCACATAAGCCTCATTTTCTGAGCTGTGTGATTTTACAATTCACTTTTCTTTTTCTTTTCTCATCAGTAAGATGAGGTGAGGATACTCTCTTACGCAGTAAGTGAGAAGTAAGTTACTACGAGGTTTGTGAAAGTGCCTATCCCGTGACGGATGCCCAACAAACATGAATTTCCTATTCTTTGTCCCCAGTAGCACAGATAGTAAATTCAGACAGTGACTCGAATCCTGATCTCTTGATTCCAAGACCAACTACTATATTCTACATGGTTGATTCATCCTCTACTCATATATTTTGCCAAATCAAAATACATACTGCATTCAATCAGAGCCTATCCTGCCAAACACAGGGGAACAGGGCCTATCATGTCTGCATGATTACACTTTATCTGTGCCAGAAGCTGTGTGTGAAAAAAGCTGTCATGGCTTGACCTCTGGATCATGGGAAACTGCTTACATTTTACTTACCTTTCTATCATTCTTCTTGGTGGTATGTTAACCTTTTTGACACACAGGCTCGTCTTAAAAAAAATTTTTTTTAAATGTTTTATTTATTTTTGAGACAGAGAGAGACAGAGCATGAGGAGGGGAGGGGCAGAGAGAGAGGGAGACACAGAATCGGAAGCATACTCCAGGCTCTGAGCTGTCAGCATAGAGCCCAACGCAGGGTTCAAAGTCACAAACCACAAGATCATGACCTGAGCTGAAGTCAGAGGCTTAACTGAGTCACCCAGGCGCCCTGACACACAAGCTCTTCTAAGTACATGTATGCAGCGAGCAGTCAGGGTACTTACCAACAGTCCCCTCCTCTCTTCACCTCCATAGTCTACCAGGCTTAGATTTCAGGGTCTGTTATTTCACAAACTCTCTTGCTTTTACCCTAGATTCCCTTGACCATCTGTCTTTTTGGCACATGGCTCTGAAGAATCACAATTCTGTATCAATCCAATAACCCTCTTTTTCTGTGCTGGAGGAAATCACAGGAAGCAGAAAGACTAATTCCATTAAAATTCATGAAGGCCAACATCGACTAGATCCTTACCAATTCACCGGACTTGCCACAACATGATTTCAAGGTCATTTCTGCGGACTCCTTTCATCCAGCTCTACTTACAGTAACCTGTGGGCTGCTAGGTTGTTATACTGGAAAATGAGGGAGTTTTTCTGAGCTGGCTAATATTCTCAGCCTTAAGTCTCTGTGATTCTCTAATGATCAATGATCAAATGGGCAGACATAGTTGTAAAAGGGCTTATAAACTGAAACTCTCTCCACACGTGTTAGTGATGGCATTGTCACCATTATCACATTTGTTGGTTTGCAGATGAATGGATGATTCAGCTTTTTACTGAGTCAGGGAAGAGTAAGGCTGAGTTTGGGAGAAGAGGTAGAAAATCTTAAACCCTGAATGAATTCTACAAGTATATTATATTTCTATCCCTCATATTCAGTGATCTTTCATCTCTAAAACTCATTTTGCTAAATGACAAAATACCAAAGACGATTTTGACAGATGCATTGAAAATAGTTGCAGCCAACCCCCGGTCTCTTCCTTTATCACTCAAATCAAAAGGATCTTTGACCACAACTTAGATTGGAAAGGAACGTATTTCATTTTCATTAAATATCAATGCAATGATTGGTCAATGTTCTGATCTGTTTTGACAGCAACTAGGCAGAGTGCTATTTTTTCCTAAGATATGTGGAAGCATTATACTAATGATGCATTCATCCATGACACATGAAGGCTATTCCCCTTCAAAGATACTAAAAATGCTCTTAAGAGCAGGAGGAGAGAGAGAGAAAGAGAGAGAGAGAGAGAGGGTGCATTATTGGTAATATTCAAAATATAACAAAAATTAAGCATAAAGAATTTGTATTTGATTTATCCAAAGATGCATGAAAAGCAGTTAGTGGGTCTCAAAACAACCTAGGTTCCCAGCCACCTCTAAGAAATAGTTTCCCTCTCAAATTACATTTCCTTTTGCTAAAACTGCCATTTTTGACAATGAAAAGTAGCTTCACATATCTTTTTCTTTTTTTAAAGAGAGAGAGTACAAGCAGGGGACAGGGGTAGAGAAAGACAGAGAGAGAGAGAGAGAGGGAGACGATCTTAAGCAGGCTCCACATTGATGTGGGGATCGATCCCATGACCCTGGAATCAAGACCTGAGCCAAAAGCTAAACCAACTGAGCCACCCAGGTGCCCCGTCTTTCATTTTTACAATATTTGTCTTCTCTTATATACTAATGAAGGAGATATCCTATTCTTGAGCAACGAGTAACACTTGCTTTTGACCCACGGCTCCTCTGCAGGAGAGGAAAAATGTCTATTTTCAGGGAGAAAAAAAATGTCACTTATTGAGCACATATTATGAAAGATCAATCTGCTCTTCCTGTTTGCAATACACTGTCTTTAAATACTTACCAAACATGCCCATTTGGTGCTCCTCCCACCAAACATAAGTATCAAGTATGGCATCGGTAGATTAGTTTTAAGGGTCAGGTATTCTCTTATCTGACTGTTTCAGATAGCTGCGAAGACCAGAACTCTGCTTAGTGAGAACTCAAACACTCATAGTATATTCTTTTGATACAAGAAGCTGAGGGAAAGACACTGTTTGGACTGCTTCCTACTTTCTTGCCGTACCATTTTTTTGCATGGGCTGCCAACAGACGTCATCTCTTCCCTCTGTGAACCAAGGAAGAAAGGCAAAGAAGGCCTTGGTAGACAGTGGGCAGAAACTGGCTACAGGAAGATGCAAGGGAGCCTGGGAATTTGATGTTTTGCTTTTACTTGAGGAACAGGCAAAGAAGGGGAGTGGAATAGAGAGTAAGTGAGCAAACCCACACTTTCTGCTCCACATTCTCTCTACCGTCGCCCAATTCCGTCTTGTCTAGTCAAATTGAACAGACAGCCACGGACTCAGAGAGGAAATCAGGAAGATGCTGTGGGAGTATCATCTGGAAAACTTTCCAAAATTAGTTCTTACTGAATGGCTGTTCAGATTCTCTAGTTCCCAGAATCATAAATTGATTTTTCTCACAAAGGAATCATCCATTCTGAAAGAATTAATAAAAGAGCTATCTATGCAAGTTATACTAAAAAGCAAAGAAAAGTGCTTGTAATGGACTACCCAAGATATCCTTGATAAGGGGTATATTAAGTATTACTTGTGCTGCATTTTCCACACTCTCAGTTTGCCTACTGTGTGTGTATTTAACAATATGGACACCTGCAAGTAGCAAGGTCCCTGAGCCACCCTCGTGAGGATATTTTTATCCACATTTGTAAGATGACTTCCTCCTCTATTCCATTCAGGATTACCCTGCCTCCAGGAAAAAGACTGATGTCAGAATCATCTAAGCACGCTTAGAATAATACAGGATGAAGCTTGTGGCACTTGTCATGTGGCTTTGAACAAGGTACTAAATCTTTCTGAACCCTGCTTGTATCATGTATAAATGAGATCTTTATAAATATACCAGAAGGAAGCTATGATTGTCAAATAAACAAACATTTGTCACTGTAAAAGTAAGGAATTATTACTAAAGGATCATTTCATTCCCAGAGAACAGTTCTGGAAACTTAGTTAAAAATTCAGACGTATCAGGTTGGGGTGCCTGGGTGGCTCAGCAGGTTGAGTGTCTGACTTCGGCTCAGATCATGATCTTGTGGTCCTTGCGTTCGAGCCCCACGTCCGGCTGTGTGCTGATAGCTCAGAACTTGGAGCCTGCTTCGATCCTGGGTCTCCTCTCTCTCTGCTCCTCCCCTGCTTGCACTCTGACTCTCTCTCTCTCTCTCTCTCTCTCTCTCAAAAATAAATAAAAAACATTAGTAAAAAAAACATCAAAAGGGGCACCTGGGTGGCTCAGTCAGTTGAGCATCTGACTTGGGCTCAGGTCATGATCTTGCAGTTTGTGAGTTCAAGCCCATCGTGGGGCTCTGTGCTGACAGCTCAGAGCCTGGAGCCTGCTTCAGATTCTGTGTTTCCCTCTCTCTCTGCCCCTCCCCTGCTCACGCTCTGTGTCTCTCTGTCTCTCAATAATAAATAAACATTAAAAAATTTTTTTAATTGAAAAAGAAATTAATAAAAAATTCTGATGTATGATAATGGAAAGCCAAGAATAGACCTATTATTATTATTATTATCATTATTATTAACACAGCTTCTGTGTTTTCCTATATGTCAGATACTTTGCTGCAAATATTACTTTGTTCCTCTACTTTACAGATGGGGAAACTAAGATTTGTGAGATAAGTAATAAGCCCAAGATCACCTTACTAGTAAGTGGTGGCCCTGGATTCATAACTACATTTTTAAAAAATTTTTTTAACGTTTATTTATTATTGAGAGACAGAGAGACACAGAGCATGAGTAGGGGAGGGGCAGAGAGAGGGGGAGACACAGAATCTGAAGCAGGCTCTAGGCTCTGAGCTGTTAGCACAGAGCCCAACGTGGGGCTCAAACTCACGAACAGCGAGATCACGACCTGAGCCGAAGTCAGACGCTCAACTGACTGCGCCACCCAGGCGCCCCCATAACTACATTTTTTTAATTGAGTCAAATGATTTTCTAGCATTTAATATATTACTCAGTAAAAGAATCTGAAATTATTCCATCCTGGTTTTTTGTCTGTGAATTGTGCATCTCCCGATGTGGACTATGAGCTCCTTACCAGCATACAACATGGAAATGTGGTTCGTTACAACTTAGACAGTGTTCTCAGTGAATGAATGAATTTGTGGCTGAATGAATGTCTTACTATTACAGTCAGCGTGCTTAGGCCTTTCTTTCGCTCTTCTGGAAAATGTACAACTTTTCACAATCTCCTCAACTTGTAGCAGAGATACTCACATATTGAATCATAGGAGTAGAAACATGTGTGGACTATTTCTTACCTTTAGAAAGAGTTATCTGAAAAATCTCCATAGCATTCCCCATGTTATTGGTATTTATAACCAATATGGTGTTATATTAGACAGTTTGGAAATTAACAAAATATTTGACTACAATAAAAATTCAGTAGGATCTAAAAATATTTATATAGCATAAACTCGAATGTGTACAGTATTTAAATATGCGCGCATGATAAAAAAAAAAAAAAAAGGGGCTGGAACGGACTTTTCCCAGCGCAGGAAAGGCAGCAAAGACATGGGAGACTTCTCGGAGAAGGAGCACTAACAAACATAAAGGAACAGACACTAGCAAATTGGAGGAAAGAACACCCAGTTTTGTGTGCCCAGGGGCTGGCTGCAAGCTTGTAATAAAAGACAATATTTGAAATGCTGCTTATAGTCAGATCATAGAGTTACATGAATGTCAGCCCCGAAAGACCGAATTTTACTTTTGGAAGTTTTGGAAGAGGTTGGGTAGAAGACGGTGATAGCATTTGTGGTTAGCTTGAATTTTCACACATTCGAGAGGAGGCAGCAAATGGCAATTGCGAAGATGGATTTGAAACTCAGTGAGGAGATTTGCGCTGAAGACAGAAATGTGTGTGACATCAGTCCCTCAGTGGATGTGATGCCCCAGGGAGGCAGCACAGAGTGGGAAGAGTAGAATCTTGGAGCTGAATCTTGTAGGGCCACAACAGCTAATGACCCAGTACAGTGAGGCTCAAAGGAAACCCCTTAAGAAGCCGGTTAGTAATCCATGCAGTGTCAATGGAGATCTGATCTGGCATGATGACAGTAGAATTGGAAAGAAAGGGAAAAATAAGAGGACACTTCTGTTATTTTTTTTTTCTTTAAATTTTTTTTAAATTTTTATTTATTTATTTTTAATTTTATTTTTTCTTTTTTTTTGAAATTTACATCCAAATTAGCACGGAGGGCAACGATGATTTCAGGAGTAGATGCCTTAGCGCCCCTCACCCATTTAGCCCATCCCCCGACCAGTATGTGAATGACCAGTTGTGTCTATGCCAGAGATTCCCATGGCCACCAAGTGGACGTGCCTTTAGTAACGCAAACTCCTAACCTTAACTTTTCCCCACTCTTGCCTCCCCAAATCTGATTCAGTTGGTTTGTGATGGGATCCAAGAGCTGGTAATTTTACATAGCTCTACAGTATATCAATGAGCAGCTGGATACAAGAACTGCCGATCTAAGAAACCACTTTGCACCCCATTCCAGCCCAGTATCTAAATGATCTTAACTGAAGTCGACATTGCTGTGTGAGCACGTTCCTCAATGGCATGAATAGTGGCCGTGGACTTGCCGAAGCACCCTTTATTGGCTTCCTTCTTTTTCTAGTCTCACTTTGTCTTTACCTTCAAATGGTTCCTTCACCTTTCACATAAATGACTTTCACTCAAATCTTTGCCTCAGGGCCTGTTTCTGGGCCATCTGGTTTTGACGTGCCGAAATAGTATTCCGGGCCATGGTATGAAAAGAGGATGGGACATTACAGTCTAGAGGCTGGTGGCCGCAGATACAGTGATGGGACAACAGAAGTACCATAATCAACAGTGGGGACCCCCAGACGGAGCTCCAAACAGGTACCTCAGGTCCCCAGAGCTGGCGGAGCTCCAAACAGGTACCTCAGGTCTCTTCAGGTCTACGTTTGAATCCCACCTGTGCCAATTTTACTATGTGCACATACATAGGGACACACACACATGGGGACACACTCACAATTCCAGTGACTTCTAGAAGGAATAACTAGAGAATGAAAGACTACGGAAGGACTAGATTGTGCCAGTCAAGTGAGTTTTAGATTTTCGTGTGGTATCTCAAATAAATGCCATATGCTTGTTCTCCCCATTGGTAAGACCTGAAAATCACATGTTACATATCTAAAATGTATATGCATACGGTAAGAGGTCAACATAAAATATGCTGAAATCAATGTAACTTTCTTATGCCGATTCCATTTTTTTTTCTTCAAAATTTCTTGGTCATAAAATGACAATAAAATCAGACCTACAGACGACCACGTGCACGATTCTTTACCTGGAAGGGAGAAAGACAATGTCTGAGGTTTGTGTTTGACAAATGATAGCAACTTCTTGAAATCTGTCAATTTCTTGAACCGGCTTAGATCTGGGTCAAGCAGACATAGTCACTCTGTGGGTTAAGTGAATTTCCTGCTTTTCCTTAGACATGCACAATTCCTCCACTGTGAAACAAGCTCCAATGGTTATAAATGCCCACATCAAGGCTTTTGGACCTGAAGGAGAAGGGATTGCATCTCCTGAACAGTGATCTCTCACCGAGCTGGCTTTAATGGGCATGCAATCTGTGACCCACAGATTATGTAGCTGGTCCTGAACACCAATGTACAATTATGAATATTCCCAGTTATTTTTTTAAGTTATGTATTTATTTATGTTGAGAGAGAGAGAGAGTGCATGAGCAGGGAAAGGGCAGAGAAAGACAGAGAGCGAGAAAGAATCCCAAGCAAGCTCCACGCTGTCAGCACAGAGCCCGATGTGGGGCTGGTACTCATGAATGGTGAGATCGTGACCTGAGCCCAAATCAAGAAGTTGGATGCTTAGCCAGCTGAGCCACCCAGATGTCCCTGAATGTTTCCAGTTATGGTGCACGGGCTGTTGCAAGAACATAATGGTCTATTAGAGGGAAGAAGCCCAAGGAAGAGGCTAGCTGAAGACAGCAGGAGGGGAACTAAGAGCAAAGCAAGAGGTGTAGTTTTTAAATGATATGTGTACATTTCTCTACTTCATAATGTGAAGGCTCTGATCCACTGTCTCCATGATTACAGCATGCTCGATACCATCATTTGGGAAGTGTGATTGGTTACAGCATTGACAGAATCTACAAGAGACCAAAGTGTAGTGGTCATGATATAGATTTCCAGCTGTGCTTGAATCAAGGAAAAGTCAAATGAGTTTTTGTGATGCTTACCTATTTTTCAGGAATTATATGCTTTTTTTTCCAGTCTTACCTGCTCTCTCTATTGAAAGGAGAGTTGTGCTGATTTCATGTCAAATGCGTTATGCAACCTATATTTGTCTCAGTCTCCCTGTGCAGAATAGAATGAAAAAGTCTTATGGGGATTGATCTTAGATTCATCCATCTATCCATCTATCATCCATCCACAAAGCCTTGTCAAATATGCTACTAGATTTACAAACATCTTTCTAGAATGAAAACTTGACACTTATTTTTAGAATTTTGGTAAAATGAATTAGAATATAATCAAGTACTGGATAAAAGCTTGAAAAGTACTAACAAACTTAACATTTTAATAGTGATTATATTATTTTACTAGTTATTAGCCAAATATACTTTTCAGAGGCTCTTGGCATTTACTGTTGATTAACATGGTCTAACCTGAGATGGTAATGCTAGCTTTGGTTTCAAGGCTTTATAATTCTTGTATAATTGGTTAAAAGTGATGATTTAGCTCATGTTGCAAAATTATGTAATTGCTATGTGGGTTAGTCATTAAATCTTACTTTCTATGTGGACATGATTTTACCTTAGGTCACTAAATTAAAACCAGACAAAAAATAAAAGTGAAATTAACCACTTTATAAACTAGTTATTATTCAACTCTAGATTTACTGATTAAATGAATCATAGGATATTTGCATTTCTGATACAGGCGATTATAAGCAGATCTTCATTATTGGCAAATAAAGAGAAAATTATCTATTAGACTACTTACATAAATGTGTGTATGCTTCTAGTATTGAAAATAGAAGATCTAATAACAAAATGTTTGTTTTTACATGAATTAAAGTAATTATACAGTTTCAAATATTCATTTCAATTTGTATTTCCATGCCAATTCCTCCAAACAAATTGTGTTTATATGAGAATCCCTTTTGAGAGTGTTTCGTAGACAGTGTTTAGGGCCAAAGCAAAGCAAAATATGTGTTATCCATTGACATCTGGAAGTCTCTGTAAACTATAGTCTGGCTGGAGGCAAAAAAAAGAAAAAAGAAAAAGAAAAAAAGACCCTTGACATAAGAAGGCCCAGCCCTAGCGTCACTGAAGCGCTTGATAAGAAAATGGGCTTGGCAAGATGCCTCATTTTCATGGTCCCAGTTTCTTCACCCCAAAATTAGGAATAATCATGTCTACTGTAAAATTTCCATTTCAGTGTTCATAAACGCTATTTAGAGAATTAATTTATCAGTAACCTCTCATATTAGTGATGAAATATAAAGTATGTATAAATTCCAATGCTAAGAATAAAGTGAAATAATGAACAGAATAATGGCTAGTAAACCACTCATTGTATAGGGTACATATGATGTTAATATTATTATATTTGTGTAGTTAGCTTTTATTACCTTGCAAAAAAGAAAAATAGAAGTATCTGCAGACTCCAGACTAATTAATATATGTGTGTATTTCGTTGCTATACTATTTCTGAGATATTTGTAACAGAAAACAGTGAAGTCCATTTCTGGTGCAGGGCTGGCAACAATAGCGGGG
Organism: Prionailurus bengalensis; assembly: GCF_016509475.1. Classification (NCBI taxonomy): domain Eukaryota; kingdom Metazoa; phylum Chordata; class Mammalia; order Carnivora; family Felidae; genus Prionailurus; species Prionailurus bengalensis. Next base: position 101,519,748 of record NC_057349.1, on the reverse strand, counting down.
TTCCTCTTAATTCATTTTCTACCACAGGCATTACAGTTTTTAAAGGGTGGCGTCTCTATAGAAAATGAGATTCAAATTCATCAATCTGGGTCACAGTTTATGGTATGGACAGGGGCTGAATCACTATTAGGCTCATTTGAATATTGTAGATTAACATTTGTCCAATAGATGCTTATTGAATGGTCGCTTGCCACTTAATCCTCCCAGAACCCAAGCTTCTCGTGTAAAACATTTCTTCCCAATAGTTGTTTCTAAATAATCAAGGGTGGAAAAGAAGTCGAGCAATTTATTTGATCTCCCAACCCCCAAGAACATTATTTGTCTCTATGCAGTCTAGATGATTAAATGGTCTGGTTGCTCAGAGTGAATTAATTTTCATCTACATCCACCTCTACATATTTTGAAGAATAATGATATTCAAAGAGATTGAGTACTCAAGCTGTAATTCATTTCAGGCCTGCCTTAAGATCTATACAATAATAGGTTTTCCGCATGGTTGATGGAGTAATTCAGGGAGGATCTGATCAGACTCTCCAATCATTCTTCCCTTTCCATTTTAGTTTCCTAGTACTAAGGAAAGTGGATTACAGTAAAACAAATATCAGAAGATCGGGAAATCTGTTCAAATATACGCCCTCCTCCAATACTCTGTTAATCAGTGCAGTGCTTTAAATATCAAAGATTCGTTACTTCTTCATTGTACATTGCTCAAATGCAAATCAGATTTCAGGAAGTAGTCTCTTATTTTCTTAAAATGGAGGCTGCTCCATTATATACGGTGTTTCGGTATTCTGTGCAACATTTTGTGAAGTCACAATTAAAATGCTTTGGTTAAAATATTTTTGTATATCACCAACAAGAAGAGAATATATTTCAGATAACTTCAAATAATATGAAGACAACCTATGTTCAACTCCCCCCCCCCATTAGGACCATGATACTAGTGATGCAAAACAAAGCATGCAGAATTCACAGTATAAAACCCTCTCCGTAAGAAATTATTGTGATATCTCATTTTTTAAAATAATTTGTTAGAATTCTAGCCAAAACACAATTTTTTAAAAAGCAACATAAACACTGTGTTAAGAGATCTAAATGAAATGTAAATACGTATAGACAATGTAAGTGAAGTGCTACATAATTGGAAATGCATAAAACAAATATGCAAAGCAAAATTTTGGGTCTCAAAAATGTCTACATTTTAATCAGTTTATTCCAATACTAATATTTGGAAGAATTAGGTCATTCACTCTAAATTGAGTGGATTTTGCATTGTACAGTTAGACATATGGGTACCACAATGTTAAAACTTTTGGGGGCAAAAATACTAGCTCACATTTCGAATCATACTAATATTGGGACTGTAGAATTCAAAATGACTGTCCCTTTTGGAGGCAGAAGAAATACTTCTGAATTTTTATTTTAAGTTGGAAAACATGATAGCAAACGTGTGGAAAACTGAGGCAAAGAAGTCAAGGTGCCTTATTTGTTCTGTTCAGTTTTGATTTTCCGCAAAATTTTGTTTTCATCTGCCTACTAGTATCGTGTAGTCATATTTTTAAATTAGTACCACTATAGATAAATATCCTGTAAGTTTTTGTCAATTACCCTTTTGTGTACACGCATTATTCGATATCTCATCACCAAATAGTAAGCTAATAGGTGAGTGTAAGGTTATGGCAGACATTATTGTTTTAAATATCTTATTATTCATCAAACTTGAAAAATAAAATACAGATGGTAGAACAAAACGTCATTTTTCTGTAGTCTGAAATGTTCAGATCAATATTTTCTTATCACGTGGAATGTGCATTTTAGCAGGTTTCAGTTAGAAGCATAGTTTTGTCCCCCTTTTATTACAAAATCCATACAGATTTTCAAGGAGTAGTCCTCTAAATATTTATGGGCCTCCAGATATATAGAGAGGACATACCTACAACTATGTTAGTTGCTTTCCTGTTTCTCATTTTCTTTTCCCGCCCTGCTTTATCTTTCTAATTTTTTTCACTTTCTCTACCATAAAAAAATTTTTTTGTTTGCCACAAATCAAGGAATTCTAAGTAAAGTTTCAGAATCAAGTTTGTAGTTTGTTGTTCAGGACCGACATTATTTGTAAGTGAGCAGAGTTAGCATTCTAGATTCCTAAGAAATTCTCCCAGATCCATGTTCCCAATTTAAAACGGAGTCAGCTCGGGGCGCCTGGGTGGCTTGGTCGGTTAAGCCTCCGACTTCAGCCAGGTCACGATCTCGCGGTCCGTGACTTCGAGCCCCGCGTCGGGCTCTGGGCTGATGGCTCAGAGCCTGGAGCCTGTTTCCGTTTCTGTGTCTCCCTCTCTCTCTGCCCCTCCCCCGTTCATGCTCTGTCTCTCTCTGTCCCAAAAATAAATAAATGTTGAAAAAAAAATTAAAAAAAAAAAATAAAACGGAGTCAGCTCATACACATGCAGGTTTAGGCGTGTAATGGAGAAAGTAAACAGAGGGAAGGCATTGAGGGCCAGTTCTCCCACCAAGTGACTTGCTAGAGTCACTTGGCCTCCTCCTTTCTTTTCAGTCCCTCTCATGGAATAGATATGTAAGGCTAAGCATGTGGCTGCTTCTTCCTCCTGTATCCTGCCCGCTCTTTTGTTCTACCCCCAGAACCACACCCCATCCCTCCCCGCCCCCATCCTATGATCCTGATTTCATAAATAAAATCTTTTGGAGTAGCTTTCAAGAAGGCGGAAGGTTATTTGTTAAGGTCCCACAAAGATTGAATTGGTCATGTTGTGACATAGTTTCAAGGTCCTACAGCGTGGATGGGAAAGGTGCATTCCAGGTCAACAAGCCTTATATCTCTAGTAAGCAGTAACATTCAGAAAAAGTATGGCAACATGGAGTTCAAAGGGGTGCACATTTTTCATTTGAAGAGTGAGTGGAGCCGGATGGTTCACTTGGAAAGCTCCTTCTGCAATGTTTCATGTTCACCAATGTGCGTTTACATGCAGCATAACATAAGCAAATACAAACTCTTAAGATGATTTAATAAGACTTTGAGTATTTGCTATGTAGGGGTGCAGCAGTAAAGCATATACCTATGTTATTTTATAGCTACTCCCCATGCTGACCTCAGATATGGCATCCACTAAATAAAAGTAGTATCAGTTGGCTAACCTATTTCATCTCTATTTACTAGTCGAAATAAGCAGGAACACATTTGCTGGTGGGACAGTGGATTAAGGAATACTGTAGTGTCTGACGTCTTCTGGCTTCATGTCACCAAGTCATTCATTAAAAAAAAAAAAAAAAAAGAAAAAATGAACAAATCTGAAAGTCAAGCCACTTTCATAGATTTCGTTGTGATTCATCAGGTCTGAATTTCCTGTGAAGGTATCTTACAAGAGTTGCTCTAGGCCTTTTACTTAATGTTTAATAGCCACTTGATTATTGCTGAGGGACTCTTGAGGGATTCTTGCTGTCATAAAGCAAGCATTTCTTGATTTGTACCATCCAAGTGCACCCTTCTCTTTGGTGGTGCAATTCCCTCCAGCCATTACTTCCCTTCACAATGGAAATTATCTGTACCTTTGCCTAACTTCCTGTGAAAGGCCTCTCCAAGCTCTTTCAATCTATGTGCAGGTACTGAGTGACTGTGTTCTGGACGTATGTTTTACAACTCAATTTAAATTAACTTTTGCTCCGGCCAGGTCTTTCAAATAGCAAAGTAGTTGAAGCAATTAAGCAATGCTCTTTGAACCATGACTCAGCATCTTGGTTTTCAGATGATAAGATAAAATCTACCTGTTTGGGCTATTGCCTTTGCAAAAATATAAAACCATCTGATATTCATTTTAACAGTGCATAAATCATGGCAACATACATAAATCAAAGAAATGTTTTCAATTTCAGACCCCAAGAGCCAAGAGAGATAAGCTGATCTTAAAAGATCCAAGTAAACGAGGGAAACAGATGTCAGAGACCTTGCATTTCAGACTTTTTTCCTCTCGAAGAATGTTAATTTCTCTGCTTGTTCATAAAGCCGTAAAACAAGAAAAAGCTGCATGCATACCTTGTCATATTAAGTGCCCCATCACTTGGAATTAAAGCACAAAGAAGCAGGGCTAAACTGAGAATATAGGCTGAATGAGGGATCAGAAACATTACATCTCAGTTCTCCATTTGTACAGAATGCTCAAGAATATGGACCTTCTTCATGCGGCTTTCTTTTGAGAACTATTTAATAAGATGCTTTAGAAAACAGAATATAAACACACTATCTAAAAAACTAACTGTGTAGGGTGTCTGGGTGACTCAGTACTTTAAGTGTCTGTCTCTGGATTTCGGCTCGGGTCACAATCTCACCATTCATGAGATCAATCCCCATGTTCATGGAGTCTGCTTGGGATTCTCTCTCCCTGTCTCTTTGCCCCACCCCCACTTGTGTGCTTGTGCTCTTTCGCTCTCTCAAAATAAATAAATAAATTAATTAATTAAAAAATTTAACTGTATGTATTATAATATGTCACAGGTATGTGGTATACAGCTTAAGATAGCAGTAATAATAGTATGTTGTAAAAACAAACAAACAAACACTGGAATGTAAATCAGGAAATGTGGATTCTAACCTTTACTCTTTCACTGTATGAACCATGATCCTCAAACAAGTCAGGTAACACTTCTCTTCTGCTCCTTTAGCTCTTAAATTACGATAATAATATCCCTGCTAGCTGATTAGGATGGATTTTGTGAGAATCAAACAAAGTAATTATTTAAAAGTGTTTGGGAAATGTAAAATATATATAGCAAATATTTTTAATACGAATTCATTTTGTGGTCACCACCAGCAATTGTATAGACTAGGTCAATAATTGAACTTATTCATTCATTTGTTCATTTAATAAAAATGGATTTTTCCTTCCTGTGTCGCAAGCATAATATATAATTTAAAATAATAATTTGGAGATTCTTACAACCTCGTACAGAAGGCAGGCAGGCATACAAGTCATTGTGTTACAGTTCAGTAATATTTCACGTTATATTCCATACTTCTATGAAAGTACGGATGCAGGATCCATGGTGTACTTTCATCAAAGAGGAGGCATTTAAGAAGGTCTAGAAAGATGCGGAGGGGTCTGACACAGAAATACAGAATCAACATGAGCTAAAAGTAAAAGCTGAGTGAAGAACCTTTTGGAGAACTTTAAGAATTTCAGTGCATACGAGACGTAGATTGAATACAAAAAGTGGAGTTGTTTCAAGGAAAGGAGTGAATACTGGACATATTGAATTGGGGTGCCTGTGGGATAGCCAGATGACCATGTGGTCTAGAACCCAGCGGGGAGGATGTCTAAGTGGAATAGAGGTTCCCAGTCCACAATGTAGCTGCAGTGGTCTGCATCATCAGAGTAGGTATGATGATCCAAGGAGAGTGTGGGATGGCATCCCTAGTGCCTCTGTCATGCAAAACAAATAGTTTTTAAAACTTTTTATTTTGAAGTAACTACAGATTCAAAGGAAGTTGGAAATATAGAACAAAGAAGTCTTCCAGATCTATCATGCAGTTTCTCCCAGGTGCTGGAATTTACATAACCATGGTGCAATATGGTGCAAAACCAGGCAACTGACATTGGTACAACGAATGTGTATAGCTGTAGGTCAGTGTATCACATATGAAAATTGGTGTAACCACCATTAGAACCAAGATATAGAACTCTCCCATTACCGTGAAGATCTTCTTTGTGTTTCCATTTGATAGCCACTGAGCCACATCATCCTCTTATCCGTAGGTTAATCAACCAAGGGGCATTTACTTCTTTTTAAAAATAATTTTTTTAATGTTTATTTATTTTCGAGAGAGAGAGAAAGGGGGGGAGGGGCAGAGAGAGAAGGAGACACAGAAACTGAAGCAGGCTCCAGGCTCCGAGCTGTCAGCACAGAGCCTGACGCGGTGCTTGAACTCCTGAACCGTGAGATCATGACCCGAGCTGAAGTCGGATGCTTAACCGACTGAGCCACCCAGGCGCCCCTGGAGTATTTACTTCTCATGGAATGGAAGTGAGCCTACCACAAACTCTGAAAAGTTGCCAGTTAGATAAATATGTTGAGATTTCTTTCCAAGAGATGAAATTGATGCCCCATTGTGAAGATCTATCATACAAGCTCCATCAGGAGCCTCTTAAGTGAGAATCCGAATCCAGAAATTTGAAGGGGAAAACTTTAAAACCACAATTCAGATTAACTTCATAAAGAAGAAAGAATTAAATTCTCTCTCTCACACATTTGTGTGCACGCGCATGCATGCGCGCGCACACACACACACACACACACACACACACACGGGTGCACACACATACGCACAAACCACAATTATGAACAGTTTCTCATTTCAGCAATTCTCAGGAGAAACTGAGTGAAGGAACATTCGATTAAATCATATTGACTCTCTTACTAGGCTTGGTATCGCTAAATCTGAATAAACATTGTTTCCCTTCACGTGTCTCAATCTTACGACTTTCAGTCATCAAGATTAAATAACAGTGGGTAGATCTGACCGAGCCTTTTGCTTTTATACAAATATTATACTTTGTTTCCCTGATTCTACTACTGCATTCTATATTCTTTAAAAAACAACCAGAGCTATCATATGAAAATGTAAATCAGATTATAATACCTCATTTTGAAAACCCTTCAGTGGCTTCCCATTGTGCTTGAAATAAAATCCATATGTGCAGATGTCCCTTCAGGAACAAAGCACTTATTTCATGAGCTGTTGGGAACATGGCCAAGCCAGCCCTCAGGTATCAGCCTTCCTGGTAGATTGTCTTGGCTGAAGAAAACTGCTTCTCCCAAAGTCAGGCTTCCTTTCGGGAGAAGCCCATATCCACTACCTGATGGATGTTGCAGGACCATTTGGGACACTCTAAAGAGCCGTCCCAGCTCCAGTGCTCCCGCAGAGTTGGCGAATACCTTTGTTGGAACTATAGTGCAGCTTATTGTCTCCTTTTGTCCTACCCCCAATCATCGCAGCCTTCCAAAGTTGATCCTAAGAGTACTCCTAATAAACTCCTCCATGAGGGTTTCTGTCTTAGAGACTGATTCCAGGGGAACTCAACCTGGGGGGCTCTGACCACAGCCTACAAGGGATCTACATCGTCTGGGCCTTGCCTACCCCTCCTATTTATCTCACTTCACTGCCTCTTTGCCTGCTGCTAGATACAACACCTTCTTTTGTTTCCCTAACTGCACCACTCCTTGAAGAACGCTGCATTTTTCTTCCTTAGCTGGAGCGCATTGCCGGCTCTTTTTGTGCCTGGGCATTTTTCATTTTTCAGGCATCTGCTTTTCAAACTCCTTTCCAAAGCACCTTATCTCTAGGAACCCCTGGAAACGTCTACTTCCCAAGTCACACTCTGCTTCCTTTTTCCTTCATTTTATTCATAACTTTGAAATGATCTTGTCTCCTTCCAGGAAGGAAAGCAAAGATCCAATTGCTCCAGGAAAGCAAAGGTCATGTCTGTGTGGCTCATCATTGTACCTATAGTGCCTAGAAGGGTACCTAACACATAAATGATCAGTACATATCTACCGAATTAATGGAGAACTCAAAATTGCCTCACGAAAAAGTTTTATTTTTATGATCTCTTAAGAAGGCTTTATTTCCAATTTTAAGTTTTATAAGTGGTATAATAGAGTCAGTAACAACGCACACCGCGTCCCCCCCCCCCACCCTATACACAAACTATCTTGATATCGGGCCACTGCATACAAACCCCCTTCAAAATGTGGTAATATTTTCAGTGGAAACATTCTTAATTTGACTCATTCAACTGGACTTGTGTATTTAGCATTCTTGTGGAGTTCCTGGACTTTTTCGAACAGCCTGCGATCATTTTGAATTACGAAAACATTATTTCTCCGGATTGTGCCATTATGGAAAAGTCCTTCAATAGGTAGAACGCAGCTGTCTCCACCCACTTCTCTAACGTGAAGGGATTATGCAAACAAGCGACAGAGAGCACAACCTCTGACCATGAGAGAATGTGATACCTCCGGAGAGGCAGAGGACATAGAAGCATGCCATAGAATAAAATAGGTCAGGGACTCGAAACCTATAAGTGAGTTCACTTATGGGAATCACTTTTTTGATGAATCAGAGCGATCATCTGAGACACCTAGATTTAAAGTGAAAAGTAGGGCCTACCCATGAATTCTGTAGAATTATGTACCTCAGAACTTTCCTGGGGCCTGGACCAGATAGCAAAGATCTACCTGCCAGATGACTACAGCTGTGTTTCGCTGCCAGGTACCTAGCACGCACATGCACGTTCAAGTTGCTGAGACTCATCTGTGTCCACATGCTTTCTGATCTCATGCTCCCATTTTGTCGTGCATACCAACACCTGGCTCTGGTAGGAAAACAGAAATAATACTCAAGGCAATTCTGTGCCATCAGTGCTGACTACAAACGCGTAGTGATGGATATTTTACTTATGTTACTCCCAAGTTTGACTTGCAAAAGGCTGAATAAATCATCCTGACATCAATACACTAACATCCTTCAAGATGACTAATTTACTTTGCAACAGACGAATCTTCCTGAAAAGAAGGCACCTTTTGATGGAAAATAAATTCTCTCTAGACACCTATTTCTGAAGTGTGAATATTAATCACAGTTTGGACCTGGAAAGAAAATATGATCATTTTTTGGTGAGTATCTCGTTTTATTAATAGAGACATACATGATTCAATTTTGGCTTTATTCCAGCTCTTCCTTGGCAATCAGTTTCTCTAACAGTGACAGGATATTGTTTTCTTCTAGGGTTCTAACATGGAAAGAGCTCTGTTCTGTATAGATCTTACCATATTTTTTAAAAACCCACAATTTTTAAGTCAAATCAGATTATTGAAGATTATTACCAGTAAGAGATATATTTTGAAATTAAATCTCCTTTAGTTTTACATACTTGGAAATATTTTCATTACACGCTTCAAAATGCGTGGCTCTTTTTGATATGTCCATCAACCAATATCTCAGCACTTTTCATAAAAGTCAGTCATTGAACAATAAGAGGGAAAAAATAACCTAATGTTTAAGATACCAAATGTTTTTTTTTTTTTTAATTTTTTTTTTCAACATTTATTTATTTTTTGGGACAGAGAGAGACAGAGCATGAATGGGGGAGGGGCAGAGAGAGAGGGAGACACAGAATCGGAAACAGGCTCCAGGCCCTGAGCCATCAGCCCAGAGCCTGACGCGGGGCTCGAACTCACGGACCGCGAGACCATGACCTGGCTGAAGTCGGACGCTTAACCGACTGCGCCACCCAGGCGCCCCAAGATACCAAATGTTTTAAAGAACAAAAAGGTGGTCTTGCCCAGTGATTGTTAGAGTAATATATGTTAAGTCACGGAGGTAATATAATGCAAATGATCAGCATTTTATGGATAAAGTTCAGGCTTTTCTACACCGCTCCTCCCCCAGTTTTAATCAGTGCCTGATGCAAGTGCAAATAGTTATTCAGAGATATTTTCCATTTATCTAGCTTTGGAAGCTCAGCTTATACTAAGTTTTATGTATTAGTCACAGAGAGACCTCAGACATCAAACTATAATGCGAGTGAAAACAGTGATGGAAAAAGATGCTGAAATGTCTAATCTGATTCATCATTGATGGAATGATAAATATATCCATACACAAATGAATTGATATTCCTTCAAAATATTGAAATAAATATTTTAAGAAAAATTAATAGTATTACATGTGGAAAAGGGCAATGCATATATATAGCAAATGTTCAAAAGCTGCAATTTCCTGTTGTGTATTAGATACCAAGGTAATACACAGTGTATTACCATGGTGCAAAAGGGATGTCGGAAATTTGGAATGGAGCTAATTCTCCAGACGGGGCTTAAAGCTTCCTCAGCAGTGTTCTGCTATAGTGATTCTAAGTAATTTGTTTGCTACTTGGTGTAGGGTAACTCTTTAATTTATTGTCCAGACCAGTATATTATGTGGCACCATAATAATGACACTGTTGGAGTAAGTGAAAGCTAGGGTTATCTCAGGTACCCTGGGATGGGGGGAACCCTACCGATTGCAATAAACCAGAGATCACCATGACAGCTTTTCCATTTCTTGATTATTATATTGCAGTGGCTTGAAGAAGAGATATGTCTACTCATATGGAAAGTAATCAATAACTTTTAGTTAAGTTAAAAATTACTCATTTTAGGGCACTAAAAGACTCTCTGGTATTAAAGATAATCAGTAATTGTTGCTGGGAAATGATCAACCCCTAGGCCCCATCTAGGACACAGGTGCTGGCTTCTCTGCAGCTGATTGTGGCCCCATGACTAGCTCCAATAAATAAAATGTGAGCCAGTACAAGGGTATGAATTCTGATTGACCCGATGCTGAGCTTCTCTCTTCAGTAGATGGGAAGACAAAGAGTGGAACAATCTTGAAGTCATCCATTGAAGACAGCACATCTATCGTGAGACTGGATCTCTGAATTACCATCTGGAGCAGAGTATCCACTCACCTGAAAAGTTCACTTCAGAACTATTACATGAGAGAGAAGTAAACTTTTAGGTTTCTCAACCACAATATTGGCTAGGTATCTTTATTAGGCAGCCAAGCCTTTAACCTTCTCTCAGGCAAGGCAAGAACTTGCACTGATCATCTTTCTTTGATTAGGAGCAACTGACTCAAAGCCAAAGGGCTGGAAACAGGAAGTTTCTTTTGGAAAACATGTGTGCAGTTATAACAACTCAAGCATACTATCCTTAGTCTATTGCTATGAGAGTCAGATGAATGAGACTAAAGATGACATTGTATAATTTGGGGAAGCACCTTTCACATAGTCTAGGTGAATAATGCCTCCTGGAATTATCGGAGGCCCAGCTCTGGATAGACATTTCCAGAAGCCCAGCTCTGTCAGGCATTTCAAATGACAAAATAATAGCACCATGTTGCCTATTCTAATTTGTCTCCTGGGAATGCCAACCAACCTGGATATTTTTTTTTCTCCTGTTCCTTGACTGTGCATCTATAATCTATCACTTGTTTCATTCATTCTTGATTTGCAGCTTTTAGCACAAATTAGTATATCCTTTAACCTATCTTGACACGTGTCATTTCTGTTCCTGTTGTCTGAGCTTTATTTAGGCCTGTAGCCTCAAATTAGCCTTCCACCTTGCTTCCTGACCCATCCTGCGCCTGAACTACCTTTCCCAGCCAAAGTTGCTTTCCCCAGCACAATGGCTGTGGAAGACATGTAGGGATGATTAAGCTGTAAGGAGCTAGAGGAATTATGGAAACTGAATATCAGAGCAGTTGTTCTACTGAGGTGAACTGGAAGAACGAAAGACTGTACCTGGAAGCTCTCAAGGTCTCTTAGATGCTCTACATAGCATCTAAGGGGAGTTAGTGATGATCCTCGATTGCCTAGAGACTTGCTATTAATCCTAAATGTGGTCCAGCAGCATTGGCATCACCTGGGAGCTATTAGAAGTACAGAATCTCAGGCCCCAGAGCTCCAGAATCAGAATCTGCATTTTTACAAGATTTGTATTTTAACAGGTGATTTGTATGCACGTTCAAGTTTGCAAAGCACTGGTTAGGAACCAGACTGGCTGGGATGAGACATGGAGGCAGAAGATGAATACAAAGCATAGACCCATGAAAAGATTGCCAATTCAACACTAAATCAGCCAGGCAGTGACATTATAAGAGCAACTCTGTCATGTATAAGCTTTCCAGCTGGAAAGGATATGTTGCAAGATGATGGGTAACTCTTCCTTAAGCACTGTAAGGACATAGTGAGACTTAGATCCTTGAATTTTCCTAAGTAATATATTTTTGCTTCTTAATAAATGATATTTTGATGATATATGGGTCAGCATGCTTCCAAAGTGGAAGGCAATTCTAGGGAATGATTTCTCCTGTTTATCCTAGAAGAAACCTTGAGCCAACTGAAGAAGGAAAACCTGAAGCTTAGTCTGGGACTGATTATCACATATGCCTCTAACGAGGAATAGAAGAGGCTTTTTTTTCCTGCCCTAATACTCACAGTAAAATGCTATCACTGCAGATACATTGTTAGACTGCAACATATTAGATACATAAAGAAATACAGGAATAGGAAATACTGATAGGAAATATTGTACCTATCAGTTTTGGTGAGAAAATATAGTAAAATCTTGTTTTGCAAGCATAATTCGTCCTAGAAATACGCTTGTAATCTAAAGCACTCGTATATCAAAGTGAATCTCAAGAATCATTGGCTCAGTTGTGATCATGTGATGTTCGGTGTCACATACTACTCGTATTGCAAGACATTGCTCATTTATCAAGTTAAAATTTATTAGCAATGTTTGCTCATCTGGTGGAACTCTCACAGAACAAGTTACTCGCAATCCAAGGTTTCACTGTAATTCAATAGGGACTAATTTCCTACAAAATCACTATTTGCCTGCATAAGAGAAACGACAGTAGTAGGAAATGTACTGAGAAAGTCATTAGTTTCAAGTTTTAAATGCATTTAGTAGGGCTTACAAATTTTCCAGTAAGGGTACCGCGGTAGCAGTATGATTAACACAAAGAAATAACGTCATACAGAAAGTGAGGGAGGGTTGTGAAAAGTATTACGTTGCTGTTGAGAACCCCAGTTCCTCCTATGTTTATTACACGCACAGAAAAGCAGATTTGAGAAGCTCTGAAACCAAATAAACCAAACTTCTTTCCAACCGCAACTAGACCAATTCCAGAATAGTAGACTCTGTTGGAAGGGTTGGCAACTACATAGAACACAGAAACAAAAGAGGGACGTTAGGGATCACTTCACGTGACCATAAATCAAAGCAGCTCACGCTGCAGAAATGCCTTTAAAGTAAAGCCAGTGAGAAAAACAGCAGGCCCACCAAAAGGGTTCTTGGGTGTCTTTTTCTTATTCCTCCCTTGCATGAAAAAGAGATGACTAATATTACTTTGCTAAAAGTAACAATAATTTTTAAATATCTTAGGAAATTTTAGCCATGCTACAGATACCACTCCACAAAAAGCCACGAAAGCTCACTGGTGCTACATTGGGAGGAAGTTTCTTTCTTGGCTGGTGTAGAGAGTAGAGGATGTGAAAAGGTTTTATAGATAATTAGTGTCACCCTGATACCAATCCAGAGGTCGGAGAATCAGACTCGTTAATTTAATCGAACACTCGTTGAAGCTTCCAGCACTTCCTCCTTAAATGTATCTACTACCTTTGAAAAAGTTTTCAGCGAATGCCAATTTCGAGAATAAAGAAAACTTCAACACATCGCAGCCCTGCCAACGACTTGTGGGATGCTATTTTGAGCATTTCTCTGCCTTTTAAGTGGGATCCAAAGGAAAATTTTCAAACAAAGGGTCTTGTTTTGAAGCTTTTATCCTCTAATACAAACACCGAAACAAGAATCCCAGACAACGGGCTCATCTTTCCAACGCACATTCAAGTGCACAGAACGGGATAATGGATCTGCCCTAATGAAGGATGAGGGAATCCATCAAAAAAGTCTTAGGAAAGTAAGTGAAATGGTGTGGCGAATTCTAAATCCTAGTGCTGTGGTTATTAGGGCTTCCTGCTGGAGATGAGGAAATACTTTGGTGAGAGAGGTTAATGACGAAATTGCAGGCTGTCAGGAAATGCCACAGTCATAGACAAACATAATGCTACTATTATACTTATCTTGTTGGCATGATTATATCTTTCACAAATTATTTGAAAAAAATACAATAACATTAAAGAAAAAATAAAAGCAAATGCATTCATTGGATTTTTTGACTATGCAAATACAACTGTTTTGTTAGCAATGTTCCTTTACATGTGCAGGTACATTCATAGAATGTGCAGAATGCAAATGTCCTTTTGTGTTTGATATTTTCATTTGAGAGAGCTGGTATAATGTTTACTTCTTTTAATTTTTACAATTTTAATAGGTATATCATACTTTTATTGAAATACAGTGTGCTAATTCCCCATAAGACAAATAGACTATTTTTTGTTTTCCCTTATATACTATAATTAATTACATTCATATTTGTAGCTCATAGATTTTTTCTTTTTGCTTATTCAGAATTATTTCCTTAGTATGAATGCCTCAGTCTTGAATATCCTCAGTAAGAGATTTATTTATGGTTTCTTTTATAAAATGTCTACATTGCTTTTCTAGTTTTTCCCAATTACACTCCTTACCAAACAGTAAGGGCGACGCTCTCCCAAGAATCACCTTAATGATAACTATCCTAACCAATTTACCTTATATGTATGCACATTATTTTCTTTAGCTTAGATTATTTATTTATTTGTTTGTTTGTTTGTTTAATTTTTGAGAGAGACTGGGAGTGAGTGAGGGGCGGAGAGGCAGAGAGAGAGAGAATGAGTCCCAAAGTGAGGCTCGAGGTCATCCAATGTGGGGCTCAAATTCCCGAACTGTAAGACCATGACCTGAGCCAAAGCTGGATGCTCAGGTGGACTGAGCCACCCAGGCGCTGCAAAAAGGTGATTTTATTAAAGCACAGGTATAGGACTGGTGAGCAGAAAGATTTAAATGTTTGAGACACATTAAACTTTTTCTCACACTCTTCCAAAAGTTATGTATGTATACAAATAACAATGAGTGAAATCAAATATTATTGAAATTATAATTATTGTATTTATAAGATCATGCATGTTTCCTTTTTATGAAGTGTTTATGTTCTCAATGCATTTATAATGAATATTAAATTTCTAATCCTAATGAATTATTTTTATGCTGTGCTGTAATACCATCTATAATATTAAATCTTTCTATAATATTAAACGAGAATATTTTTCCTGATCTGTTTCTCTAGATTTCATTACACTTTAATATAGTTTTGCTCATTGTCTTTATTTAGAAAATCTAAAGTTTATGCACACTAATTTGTTAATATATTTCATAGAGAATGCTTTTTAAACTTAAAGGTAATACAAAGAATATATTCTGTGTGTCAAAACATACAATTCAAAGGTAAACAAAAAAGCACACAACAATCACAAGAACTTGCTTGATAAAATGCTAACATCTTTTTTTTAACTTTTTAAAAAATGTTTATTTGTTTATTTTGAGATAAAGGGAGAGTGAGCAGGGAGGGGCAGAGAAAGAGGGAGAGAGAGCATCTCAAGCAGGCTCTGCGCTGTCAGCACAGAGTCCAACATGGGGCTCAGTCTCACCAACCTTGAGATCATGACCTGAGCCAACATCAAGAGTCGGTTGCTTAACCGACTGAGCCACCCAGGTGCCCCAGCATTAACATCTTTTCTGTCACATTTTCACACAAGTTGAAACTAAAAACCACTGTAGATAAAAAGACAAAGGAAAAAAAAAAAACCTCAAAAGGAGAAATGAATGCAAGCCAACAGGTAGAAATACCTTTATTTGTGCCAATAATCAAACATGCAGATTTGAAGCAGAATTAGCTACCGTCCGTTGCCTACCCACAACCTGGATGTGACAGGACAGCTGAACCCTCCAGGTCCATGTTGTCAGCCCCTCCCCCTTCTGCCTCCAGCTGTACTATTGCAGAGACCAGAGGACAGCACTGGCCAGAGACAGAAGGCAAGACAAACAGACTAGGTATGTAACTACCTCACTCCTGCCTTGTGGGAACCAACATACATAAACCGTGGGGAATGCAAATAACAGCCAGAGGAAAAGGAGGGGAAAATCTGGCAGAAAAAGTAAGGAAGCTCTGAGACGGAGACTTCATGTTGGATAAAGAGCAGAAGTTTCACAACTGAGCTGAATTCAAAACTGCTTAACTCTTCTGCTTCTCCCAGATTAAAAGAAGCGTAGTCTTCCCATGCCCAAGAAGGGATAAAGATGTCAAGAAACGTAAGCAGTTACAAGAATAAAGCATGTCATATCAGTGTGGTCACTGTTGGGTTATATCCTATATTTATATATCATTACCCAAGATTTTATTTTTTACTGTGAATAGTCAATCCTGTCAAGATGCAGTTGAAAGTGGGACTCACATGCACCGTTGGAGAGAATGAGATGGCCGCCACGGTGCTCCGAGTTCCCAGCTTCCCCACTGGGCTCCATGGCCCCTGACTGCCTAACTGTGGCAAGGTTAATTTTTCATCCCATCCCAGATATTCCATCATCTCTTGATATCTAGCCTATCTTCCCTTTGCCCATAAACAGCTCTCTCCTTCCCAGGGTTCAGTCCCTAACCCGCTATGTCTCCAAAAGGAGGAGATTCTCTCATTTCCCTCAGAGGTCCTTAATTGTCTGCTCTCTTACCATCATTGACAGTGAATCTATCCATTCTCTTGGTGGAACTCCACATCTCTGTACTAGAAGTTGGGTTTGTTCCAGGCTTCCACTAGGACAAGCGACCCCACGATAGTACTTCACATCTTCTCCGAAGCAACTGTGTTTTGGTTTATTCCCCATCCTTAGGACTTCCCAAGACCAGCAAGCAGGTAATTGTCTCAAATCAACATGCTCAATGACTTCCCTCCAGAAAGACAGATTCCCCCCCAAAAGTGAAATTATGATTTTATCCTAGATAATCAAACTTTTTAAATGATCAATCCATTCTTCCCTAATTGTAAAGGCCCAGTGTCTCCTACATCTCATGACATAAAAATTTCTTAAACAATAATGAAAATAGCTACCATTGATCTGGAGTGCTCATTTTCTGACAGGCAGAGTATTAGCCAGTTTTTACATAATTTTCACATTTCACTAGCAAGAACTGAGCTTTAGATAAGTTCATATGTTATGTTTCTATTTCACAATTACTACTTCAAAAACTAAATAGCTTATCTAAATTTCATAACACAACTTTGCGAGCCAGTGAGAAAGATGTCAGTGTCCACTGTATATAGACAAAGAAATAAGCGGTTCGGAAAGATTTCAAAATTGAGTTACCAGATGTTGCCTAACTAGTAAGTGGCCCAGTTAGAATTCAGCTGATCTAATTGCACAGCCCTTACTCTTTTCTGTCTGTATTGAGGCAGTCTTTATTGGGAAGATTATTTCTTGGTGCCTTCTCTGTGATGATTCCTTTGAGAAAATATGTCGCGTTTATTGAAGATTTAAGAGTGGTTGATATTAATTAATTTCATTATCAGGACTACCAAAGAAAGGAAAGTTCTAGAATATGCCTTTATTGTAGCAGGAGAAGCTACAGAATTCTCTACTGAAGGATTCCTGCTGAAAACTCACTGAATTTGCTAACAATGATGGTGATTCCAAGCTAAAATACAATGTGTTTACATTTTTTCCTTGGTTGAAAATAGATCTTTTAGAATCTGCGTATGGAAAATGTACTCAGTCTTTTTTAAGAGTCTATTTCTGTTTGATAGATCATTTCTCTTTCATAAACATAATTTCCATTTGAAATCAGATATCTTCCTTTGCACTAGAATCCTGTGTTCACATTCCTGGTCTTCCTGAGTGCTTAAAATATTCTCTGAGCAAAGAAACAATCCTAAATAAATAATTCACTGCACTGCTTTCACGAACACTAGATTTTAATTAGCTTTTTATTTGTTTGTTTACATGTTTGTTTATTTCTCTGCTTGCTCTTTGGAGGAGAGCCCAGTGCAAACAAGGGTTAATGTGAAACCTTCAATTTTTTGTAAAAAGAGCTTTCTTCTTTGGATCTGAATAACAACATATCTGTCCTGCAAAATAAACCACTCAACTGTCTCAGATATTTGGGAATGAATGCTTATCCACTAATTGGCTTCAGCTGTTTTTTCTCTTCATTATTTGAACTGAGAAAAACAGCTGTTTTGGCAAATGGTTAAGCCCTAAGTCCCATGGTTAGTGATTTATGCACTTCAACGTGCTAATGGATGCCTTCTAGAGCAGGGTTTTGTTTATTTGATTGTTACAAGCTATAGTTAATGAATCATGACTTTCTTTAGACACACAGTGAACCCAATCTCATGGAGCAAGCAGCTCTTAATCTGGGGGGGGGGGGGGTTCATGTTCAGATATTTTTTCCAGCTAATGATAATTTGCTTGATTTTACCTCTCCAGCATAACAAGAAAACGAGGAGAAATCGGAGACAAAGATTTATGTTTTTATGAAACCTGATGTGCTTCCAAGTGAGCGGGGAGTCGGTTATAACAGAACACAGTACAAGTGGGGGAGAAAAAGAAAACAACACAAAACAACTGGTCTTTTGAAGTGGGTGAGCTAGCCATACTTCTTGTGGAGTTTTTCTTTGAGCAGGCTCATTGGCATTGGGTTACATTCATCTCTTAGGGCACTGATTTAACTGGACTGGGATGAAATCATTACTTATCCAGAAAGGCATTTTCTTAGTACTATGATCAGAGGAGGTCAATCACAAATGCTGATGCTTTCTACAATTAAAATAACTTCTGTCATCCCAATAATAGTAGTAGTAGTAATAATAATAATAATACATTTGACTAGGTTTGATGAGCTATAATCACAATCACAGTGAGCCAGAGATTAAAGCAATGAGCAAAAGAGGAAAATTTAAGATTAGAGATTTTATTTTCAAAATCTGAGGTCTTCAAGCAGATTTTTTCTTTTCTTTTCTTTTAATGTTTTATTATTTATTTTTGAGAGTGAGAGAGACAGAGCACAAGCAGGGGAGGGGCAGAGAGAGAGGGAGACAAAGAATCCAAAGCAGGCTCCAGGTTCGGAGCTGTTAGCACAGAGCCTGATGCGGGGCTCGAACTCGTGAACTGCAAGTTCATGACCTGAGCCGACGATGGCCACTCAACTGATTAAGCCACCCAGGCGCCCCAAAGCAGATTTTCCTTAAATCATGCTTAGAGAGTTGAGATGATACTTTTCAAAGGTTTTCAGTATAGGTCACTTCAGTCGTGTCAAGTAATTCTAGCCTTTAATCCTTGATGTCAGAAAATTATCATCTTCCCTAACAAGATTCATCTGATTTTTGAGCAGTTTATCTCTCATAGGAGGATACCATGCTACTATTTGACAGAATATTAGAAGTCTAATAACTCAAGGACGTTAAGTGTGTTGTCCACATATAGAAGCAGGCAAATTCGCTGAAAATTGAATAGTCCCAAGTTTTTAGAATATTTTTAAGGTTTTGCTTTTGCATGTATGCCGTGGCCCTGCCCTGCCCTTGTTTTTGCCTCTGCCCTAGTTATGCCCAGTCAGAACTGGTTGGGATGAACTTGCAGGCATACAGTTAGGGGAGCAAAGAGGAGAACAACCGAGAACTGGAGTTCACAAAAAGGACTGAGAATCACCAACCTGGAGATCAGAATCATCAGATGGTGGCTCGATTGTTATTGACTAAATATTAATGACATGGATGAGTCTTGGAGTTTGAAGGGGTTGGAAATGCTAATTTACATGACAATCACACATAAGGCAAAGATGAAAGAAGAATGAATGTGGCCAATTTGAAGAATGGAATAGATTTTCACGTGTTTTTATTGGTGGACATGAGTGTCAAGGGGCATTTGTGAATCTCATGTGTACATTTCCCTTCCTGCTCCTCGAGTTCCTCTCTTCATCCTTCATCCAAACAGAATGGAAATCCAAGTGTGCCATGGGACCAAAAGTAAAAAGTACAGGCAGAAATAAGTACAGGAGGTCTTAGGATGCTTGATGGAAGAACAAAACTCCTTTGGAAGCAAAGGAAGAAACACATCATTGAATTCTGTCCACATAGCATGTCCTGTGTTGAACACTGAATCCTCCAAATTCATTTCATTTCTGGAACCTCAGAATGTGGCTTTACCAGCAAATAAGATCTTTGCAGATGTAATTAGTTAAAATGAGGTCGTTCCAGATTAAGGTGATCCCTAAATTCAGTATCCTTAGAAACAGAGAAGAGATGTGGAAACAGAGACACACAAAAAGAAGCTGGCCATGTGACAACAGAGGCAGAAATTGAAGTGATGCTTCCACAAGCCAAGGAATGCCAAACATGGCTAGCAACCACCAGCAGCCAACAGATGCATGAGAGGATCCAGCTCCACAGCCTTCAGAGAGAGCGCAGCCCTGCCTGCATCTTGATGTTAGACTTCTAGCCTCCAAAACGGAGACAACAAATTTCCGTTGTTTTAAGGCACCCAGTTTGTAGTAGGTTGTTATAACAGCCCTAGGACATTAACTCACGGGGAATGGCAGGAGGTGTGGACCTTCAGCAAGATTAAGTGATTCTTTGGTCTAGGCAGAGAACCCAAAAGCATGAACAGTGAATGATAAATTCTTATAGCAAAAGACCTAGACTACACTGGACTCCTAATGTCAAAGACATAGAAACAAAAGAAGGGACAAATTATAAAGAGGAAAATGTTTTTAATACGTAAGAGACATATAGAGATGTCCTCAAAACGTAAATATCTCTTATAAGGAAAAGTGAGTTCTCTATCAGAAACTTACAAAAAAATTTTAAAAAAGAAACTCAAATTAAAATGCAATATATTTTAGGGGCACCTGAGTGGCTCAGTCGGTTGAGTGTATGGTTTTTGATTTCTGTTTGGGTCATGGTCTCACAGTTTTGTGAGTTTAAGTCCCACATCGGACTCTGTGAGTTCAAGTCCCCTATCGGACTCTGACAGTGCAGAGCCTTCTTGGGGTTCTCCCTCTCTCTGCCCTCCCCTGCTCGCATTCTGTCTCTCTCAAAATAAATAAATGAACTTTATTTTTAAAAGTGCAATATATTTTCTCTATTTAATTGGTCATCAAAGATGGGACAAATTGCTAAATCTATTATTAATAAGAATGTAAGGAAACAGACCCTCCGTACCGTGATTCAGAGTATGATTCCCCAGGTCTTTGTTGCTGATTCACGATTAGAAAGACACACAAATTGAAAGTTAAGAGTTTAGAAATGCTTATAACAAATCAATCTTGCTATCAAATCCCAATGAGCTATTGGTAGACATGTCTGCTTGGGAAGGGAGACAAGCTTGTCTGCTCAAAGTTACATGGTAAGTCTCATGTCTTCTGAACTGCATACAAATCAGGAAAATAGGACCATCTTTCAACAAGCAATATTTTTCCCAGCTTTATTGAGATAGTACAGACAAATGCCATGTGTAGGTTTAAGGTGTACAATGTGATGATTTGATACAGGTACATATTGTGAAATGATTACCACCATAAGGTTACATATCCATCCCCTTACATAATTACCATTTTTTTATGGTGGTGATAACTTTGAAGCTATACTCTCTCAATAACTTTCAAGTGTATAATATAGTTAATTATAGTCCCTGTGCTCTGTGTTAGATCCCAATTCTTAGTCATCTTAGAGCTGGAAGTTTGTACCCTTTGACCAACATGTTCCCATTTTCCCCACCCCCCAGCCCCTGGCAGCCACCATTCTACTCTTTTTTTTTTTCTTGAGTTTGGTTTTTTTTTAGATTCTACAGATAAATCATAAAATATAATATTTGTCTTTTTCTTTCTGACTTGTTTCACCTAGCAAAATACCCTCAAGATCTATCTATCTATCCATGTTGTTACAAAAAGGAGGATTTTTTTCTTTTGAAGGGCCAAATAATATTCCATTGTATATATGTATGCATGTATATATACATATCATTTATGCCACATTTTCTATATCTAATCATCTCTTCATGAACACTTGGGTTGTTTCCATATTTTGGCTACTGTGAGTGATGCTGCGGTGAACATGGAGGTGCAGATATGTTTCTGAAATAGTGATTTTCTTTCCTTCAGATAAATACCCAGAGGCAAAATTCCTGGATCATACAATAGCTCTATTTTTTTTGTCTAGTTTTGTCTAGTTTTGTCTAGTTTCTCAAACATAACTCAGAAACATATATATAAAACATTAAAGATGTAAGTAAGCATTTATATATTAAAACTTGTATATTTTACAATCAAGGTTTTTTTTTGAGAAATACTTATATCATTTTTTCTTTGTTTAAGTTTTTATTTAAATTCCAGTTAGTTAACATACAGTGCAATATTAGTTTTAGGTGTATAATGTAGTGATTCGACACTTGCATACAACACTACCATCAGTTTATTTTAAATCAAATCTATTTTTTAATTTATGGCTCAACATTATTAGCTAAATAAGAGAAATTATATTGATATTACTTACTTATTGTGTCTTAGAGAGAGAGAGAGAATGAGCAGGGGAGCGGCAGAGGAAGAGGGGGACAGAGGATCTGAAGCAGTCTGTGTGCCAACAGCAGAGAGCCCGATGGCAGGGCTTGAACTCGTGAAATGTGAGACCATGACCTGAGTCAAAGTCAGATGCTTAACCAACTGAGCCACCCAAATGCCCCTACATTATTTTTAATTCTAGTGGCAAAACAGTTTTCATTTACTTTTTTGTAAAGGAAAACACCTTTTTCTGGATGTGAAAGGAGTCATAAATCAAATAATCGTTGTGTAAATGATTTTGAACAAATAGAAACTGTTCACTCAGGTGTATGTTCCTTCATATACATGTTCAGCTTTGTAGCTTTATTTAATGATGAAATGTTAACACAATAGTACGTTCTTTATGGTAGTGTATCAGCTAATAAATTAGGAAGGCAATCCTTAAAACTTAAGATTTATATATAAAATATAAGGAAATAGGTTGAAAGTAAAGAATTTTTCAAAATGAAGAATATTAATTAATAATTTTACGAAAGCAGATGTTTAGTGTTTCACATATAAATATTAGTCCTTTTTAGGTTTCTTTCCTTTAAGTATGTATTTTTTTTCATCATAAGTGTACTCTTTAATCCTCTTTGCCTACTTCACTCACCACCCCCCCCTCCATCTCCCTTCTGATAATTATTAGTTTTTTCTCTATAGTTAAGAGTCTGTTTCTTGGTTTCTCTCTCTTTTTTTTCTTTCACTCATTTGTTTCACTTATTAAATTCTACATATGAGTAGAATTTTACACATCTGTCTTCCTCTGACTTATTTCTCTTAGCATTATACTCTCTAGCTCTATCCATGTTGCTGCAAATGGCAAGACGTCATTTTTTATGTCCGAGTAATATTCCATTGTATGTATATACCACATATTCTTTATCTGTTCATCTGTTGATGGACATTCAGGCTTCTTCCATAATTTGGCTGTTGTAAATAATGCTGCATTAAACATGAGGGTGCATGTATACCTTAGTGCTTTTGCCTTTTGGGGGTAATTACTCAGTAGTGCAATTACCAGATCATAGGGAAGTTCTATTTTTAATTTTTTGAGGAACCTCCATACTGTTTTCCACAGTGGCTGCACCAATCTGCATTCCCACCAACAGTGCAAAAGTGTTCCCTTTTCTTTATATCATTGCCAACACTAGTTGTTTCTTGTGTTTTTCATTTTAGGCATTCTGATGTGTGTGAGGTAATATCTCATTGTAGTTTTGATTTGTATTTCCCTTGTGATGAGTGATGTTGACATCTTTACACATGTCTGTTGGCAATCTGGATGTCTTCTTAGAGAACTGTCTGTTCATATCTGCTGCCCATTTTTTAAAATTGTATTATTTGTTTTTGGGGTGTAGAGTTGTATCACTTCTTTATATGTTTTGGATACTAACCCTTTATTGGATATGTTATTTGCAAATATCCTCTCCCATTTAATAGATTGCCTTATAGTTTCATTGATTATTCCTTTGCTCTGCAGATACTTTTTAATTTGATACAGTCCCAATAGTTTATTTTTGTTTTTATTTCTCTTCCCTCAGGACACATATCTAGAAAACGTTGCTATGGCCCATGTCAGAGAAATTATTACTGCCTGTGCGATCTTCCAGGATTTTTATGGTTTCAGGGCTCACATTTAGGTCTTTAATTAATTTTGAGTTTATTTTTGATCATGGTGAAAGAAAGTGGTCCGGTGTCATTCTTTTGCATGGAGCTATCCAGTTTTCTTAACACCATTCTCAATGCAGCACTAAAATTTGCAAAGTTAAATAGCCATATGAAATAGCTGACACAATTGGTTAAAAAGTACATTAGTAGGAGATTGTTTGTGCATGTTGGGTAAATCGGGACAAAGAATTAACCTTAAGCACTACTTTCCAATGACACCATAGCTCTCTCTACCTATTAGAAACTAATTAATTATATGGCAGACTGGCTCATAAAACTAATAAACTAGCAAACCATTTTTCAAAGTCATTTGAAAAAAATACACATACTACAAAGATGGAAATTATTTTGAGTATATGGGTAACCTGAACATATTAGGATTATAAAGGGAAAATCTTTTTCAGTTCATTGCTAATAAATACAAATATATCTAATTGTATAAACTACAAAGGATTGCACTGTCAAATAATATTTTAATTTTGAGTAGGAATACCTTCTGATGACACAGTTGCAAAGAAAGGAAATATTCTGAAGTAGAAGCCAGACTGAGATTTGAATATAAATTAGTATAATACTTCCTTCATTTTAGGAAAATCTTGTATAAAAATAATGTTAGATTAACTGAACAATATGCCTAGCAATGTAATAAAATATATGAAGTAGATAAAAAGTGTGTTAAATTCAAGGTTTTTCTTCCTATAAAACTATCAGGCTCCTAATCATAAACAACCGATATTATATACTGAGGTATAACGATTATCAAAGGAAACAGCTCTTTGGGGAATTAGGGTAAAAAAACACAGTTTGTTCTCAACATTTTAGATTCATGAAATATTCAACCAGATTGACTTATTTGTCTATCTGGTATTTTTAATGATCTTAATACTTCCCTACAAGGTGGAATACAAAGTGTTTTTCAATGGCCGATCAAAAAGTTAAAACCAAAATGTGGAACTTTGGAAAAACACAATTTATGCACAATGTGATGATACGTTACGTAATTTCACAATTATCAGCAAAGTAGGTAATGATCTTGATATTGCATATCTGCCAAAAGTCATCACCAAACATCTTCTAAATTTGATATCACCTTTGATTTTATTTTCCGTAAAAGAGCAAATTAGTCTTTCAACTTAGGACACATCAAAATTAATCACAAGGTCAAGGTAAAAAGATTAAATTAGAGATATAAATAAAATAATAATGTAGCTATGATATCAATTTACACATTCTGAATACAGAGACTATATGCTCTTTTAACTGATGTTTATTACCTATCTATACACACACCCACACATCTACACATACATGCTAGACATTTAAAAAACAAAGACAAAGTAGCTCCATGATGGTCTTTTTTTTAATTTCAAGTTTTTATTTAAATTCTAGTTAATTAACACATATGGTAAAATTGGTATCAGGCGTGTAATTTGGTGATTCATCACTTACATATAACATCCAGTACTCATCACAAGTGCCCTCCTTAATGCCCACCACCCATTTAGACCATCTCCTGCCCACCTGCCTCCATCAACCCTCAGTTTGTTCTCTATCGTTAAGAGTCTCTTATGGTGTGCTCCCTTCTCGCTTTCCCCGCTTCCCCTGTTTTGTTTCTTAAATTCCATATATGAATGAAATCATATGGTATTTGTCTTTCTCTGACTTACTTCACTTAGCATAACACACTCTAGCCAGCCCTGTCATTGCAAATGGCAAGATTTCATTCTCTTTTATGGCTGAGTAATATTCCATTGTAGGCATATAACACATCTTTATCCATTCATCAGTCAATGGACACGTTGGCTCTTTCTGTAGTTTGGCTATTGTTGATATTGCTGCTATACACATCACAGTGCATGTGCCCCTTAGAATCTGTATTTTTTTAATGTCAAACATAAGTAAAATATAAGTGAAAAGCTGGCAAAATGTCTCCGGATTCTTTCTATAAAATGCTCTAATTATGAAAAGGAAGAGATCCAAACTTTTGTTAAGGGAATTACGAAAAATCTCTCAATTAAGCAGTGGGCATTTTATTTTGAGAGTTGATTTATAGAATAAAACATATCCATTGAAAAACCAGAAAGTCGCTGGCTTACTACAAATAGGAAACTAATGTGATAACTCAGATATGATTGCCTATCAGTGCTTCACAAACTATGGACCAGAAGCCGTCCCTGTTTTTGTAAATGAAGGGTCTATTGGATTATATCCATGCTCATTCACTTAGCTAGTCTATGGCTACTTTTGCACAACAATGCAGAATTGACTAGTTACAAGAGAGACCATTAAGCCTAAGATATTTACTATATGACCCTTCATAAAAAAAAAAAATTCCTCATCCTGGTCTAGATTCAGTTTTTAAATTCTCACGCTATTTCATGCATTTTTAATGCTATATATTGATAATGCCACAGAAAGCTACTTTCTCATTATACATCATGAAAGAATATGCTGATCAATACTGCTTTTCAAAAAAATCTATAATAAAAGAAATGTAAATTTAAAAGTATTTTATGTGAATCCTTACATCACGAACATGATATTTGACATGAATTATTTTTAAATGTATATTTACAGGAATTAAATCATACTTATAGAAAACTAAAAACTATTTTTTTAAAAAATAACACCATCTTAAGGTAGATTCATGAGCAAATGCGTACGTATATTTTTTTTCATCATCAGCAGCAGCAGCAGCAGCATTATCATCAGCATCATATCACACAAGGAGATGGACTCCGATTTTTTTAAAGTTCCTTTTAATGCCCTCAGATTCTACTCTTCATGGATTGCCTTCAATAAACAAATCTCTGTACTGGGCAATTACTACACAAAAATTTATAATTTTTTTTTCTATGCCCTGCAAAGCTTTGCATTTGGTTTGAAACACAAAATATACACTTACAAAATAAGCAGTGATACAGGGCAACCACGCTGAATGACATGTATCTTGCAACAGATGGAAGAGCTCACCCCAAACAGGGAAAGGAGGAGAGAGAATCCCAAGCGGACTCTGCACTATCAGCACAAACCTTGACAGGGGGCTCGATCATATGAACTATAAAATCACGACCTGAGCAGAGAGCAAGGGTCAGATGCTTAATCGACTGAACCACCCAGACGCCCCTGGAATATTTCTTTTTTTAACATCTCATTTAAAATGTCAAATTATATACATATATATATACACATACACATATATATACATATATACATATGTATACATATATACATGTATATATATATACACACATATATATATATACAGATATATATATACACACATATATATATATACAGATATATATATATCAGCAGAGAAACTAATGCTCGACTAGAGTAAAGATGGGCCCAGACCACAAGGTTAGTATGTGAACAAGGCTGATAAGCTCAACACTGCTGACTACGATGTTCATCATACTAAATAAGGTGGGTTTTTCCATAATTTGGCTATTGTGGAAAGTGCTGCTATAAACATTGGGGTACAAGTGCCCCTATGCATCAGCCCTCCTGTATCCCTTGGGTAAATTCCTAGCAGTGCTATTGCTGGGTCATAGAGTAGAACTATTTTTAATTTTTTGAGGAACCTCCACACTCTTTCCAGAGTGGCTGCACCAGTTTGCATTCCCACCAACAGTGCAAGAGGGTTCCCGTTTCTCCACATCCTCACCAACATTTATAGTGTCCCGATTTGTTCATTTTAGCCATACTGACCAGTGTGAGGTGGTATTTCAGTGTGGTTTTGATTTGTATTTCCCTGATGAGGAGTGATGTTGAGGATCTTTTCATGTGCCTGTTGACCATCTGGGTATCTTCTTTAGAAAAGTATCTATTCATGTCTTCTGCCCATTTCTTCACTGGGTTATTTGTTTTTCAGGTGTGGAGTTTGGTGAGTTTTTTATAGATTTTGGATACTAGCCCTTTATCTGGTATGTCATTTGCAAATATCTTTTCCCATTCTATCGGTTGCCTTTTAGTTTTGTAATTGTTTCGTTTGCAGTGCAGAAGCTTTTTATCTTCATGAGATCCCAATAGTTCATTTTTGCTTTTAATTCCCTTGCCTTTGGAGATGTGTCAGGTAAGAAATTGCTGTGGCTGAAGTCAGAGAGGTTTTTTTCCTGCTTTCTCCTCTAGGGTTTTGATGGTTTCCTGTCTCATATTAAGGTCCTTCATCCATTTTGATTTTATTGTTGTGAATGGTGTAAGAAAGTGGTCTAGTTTCATTCTTCTGCATGTCACTGTCCAGTTCTCCCAGCACCATTTGTTAAAGAGACTTTCTTTTTCCATTGGATATTATTTCCTGTTTTGTCAAAGATTAGTTGGCCATACGTTTGTGGGTCCATTTCTGGGTTCTCTATTCTATTCCATTGGTCTATGTGTCTGTTTTTGTGTCAATACCATGCTGTCTTGATGATTACAGCTTTGTAGTAGAGGCTAAAGTCTGGGATTGTGATGCCTCCCACTTTGGTCTTCTTCAATATTACTTTGGCTATGTGGGGTCTTTTGTGGTTCCATACAAATTTTAGGATTGCTTGTTCTAGCTTCGAGAAGAATGCTGGTGCAATTTTGATTGGGATTGCATTGAATGTGTAGATTACTTTGGGCAGTATTGACATTTTAGCAATATTTATTCTTCCAATCCATGAGCACGGAATGTTTTTCCATTTCTTTGTATCTTCAATTTCCTTCATAAGCTTTCTGTAGTTTTCAGCATACAGATCTTTTACAACTTTCATTAGGTTTATTCCTAGGTATTTTATGATTCTTGGTGCAATTGTGAATGAGATCAGTTTCTTTATTTGTCTTTCTGTTGCTTCATTATTAGTGTATAATAATGCAACTGATTTCTGTACATTAAATTTATGGAGAGAGCCTAAATGTCCATCAGTTGACGAATGGATAAAGAAGATGTGGTTTATACATATGAAATGGAATACTACTTGGTGATGAGAAAGAATGAAATCTGGCCATTTATAGCAACGTGGATGGAACTGGAGAGTGTTATGCTAAGTGAAATAAGTAAGGCAAAGAAAGACAGATACCATATGTTTTCACTCATATGTGGATCCTGAGAAACTCAACAGAAGACCGGGGTGGGGAGGGGAAGGGGCTAAAAAAAGTTACAGACAGGGAAGGAGGCAACCATAAGAGACTCTTAAATACTGACAATAAACTGGGGGTTGATGGGTGATGGAGGGGAGGGGAAAGTGGGTGATGGGCATTGAAGAGGGCACCTGTTAGGATGAGCACTGAGTGTTGTATGGAAACCAATTTGACAACAAATTTCATTAAAAAAATAAATATACCCATATAAAAACCCACCAGGGAGAAATAAAAAATAAAAAATAAAACCCACCAGGGAGAAATAAAAAATAAAATAAAATATAAATAAATAAATAAATAAATAAATAAATAAATAAATAAGACGGATTTAGTTGAAGGAGAGGGGCGTACTGTGAAATGGGTTTAGAAAAGTAGAAAGATTTGGGTCAGAAGAATCTAAAAGATCAAAAGTTTACCGTACAAGGTTGGAAAAACAATTGACAATCCTAGGCAAGAGAGAGGAACGTCCATTTCAGGAGATGAATCATGCTGCCATTGGAGAAAGTGCAGTCCTCTCTGAAAACCTTTCAATTCAAATGTAGCTTTTGTGAAAGGAAAATGAATTTTCATCATAATTCTTTAAGGAAAGTTTCTGTTTGGTAAGCTTGTACCAATACAATGATGACTAAACGCAGTGAAGAGACCACCTACGGTTTTATTCTGTCTTGAAAAGCTGGTAGCATGTTCATTTCACCTTAAGTTAGCTATTTGCTTTCTTACGGGTCCTGTGGGTGTATTTATAGCTCCCTCAGGCCCCATTTTGAAAAGATCCTTTCAGATTCTGTCAGCTTATTATGAGGATAATTCATGTTGAAGTGACCCTGACCTCTGATGTCAGGTCCTCCCTTATTCCTTGACCCATCCTTTTCCAGTATTTGGGACCATGGGCCAAGCTTTGCCATAAAAGGAAAAAGTTAAGGAAGAAATAGCTCAACCACTTAGGGACTCAGCCAACCATTAGTCTTAGCTGCTAATTTTCCTCTGATCTTCTACTCCGTTTGTAGTCTCTGTTTCTTTATTTTCTTTGCTCTGATAGAACTGTGGTCCTGATAATCTCTTCAAGACCCCAGTCCTTTTAACTGTAGGCCCTCCAGTCTCATGCTTTATTCTAGTCCTTGCAAGGATGAGCATTCAGCGCCTATAATTGCCCTTCAGCAGAAGCCCCACTACGTGCAGTCAGGTCTTAGTGCTAACAGCTTGCTGCTAAGGTCTTTCTCCCATTCCTGGGTAAACTGCAAATGTGCTCTAGAATGATGTCACTCTTGACATTTTATTCTGAATTTAATTCTTTGTGTCTTGTATTCTTAATCTTTTCCTATTATATTTATATATAACAAACCAGCCCACACTTTCAGGGTTAAAACAACAGACCTTTATTTCTCATTCATGCATCTGGGGATTGGCTGCGGTGAGTCTGCTCCAGGCGGTGGGTTGGGTACAGGTGTGTTCCATGTGTCTTTTCACTCTAGGACCTTGGCGAGGGGCGCCTGGGTGGCTTGGTCGGTTAAGCGTCCGACTTAGGCTCAGGTCATGATCTCACGGTCCGTGAGTTCGAGCCCCGCATCAGGCTCTGTGCTGACAGCTCAGAGCCTGGAGTCTGTTTCAGATTCTGTGTCTCCCTCTCTCTCTGCCCCTCCCCTGTTCATGCTGTCTCTCTCTGTCTCAAAAATAAATAAACGTTAAAAAAAACTTTTTAGGACTTTGGTGAAAGAGTTGCCCCCATCTATGATGTGATGATGTCATGGCAGAAGGGCAAAAAAATGGGGGCAGAAGCACAGACTGCCTTCTAATGCCGTGTTCAGAAAGTACATTGTCAATTCAGCCACTTCCATTTGTCAGAGCGAGTCGTAAGACCAGGCCAAAAGCCAGTGGTGTGAAGAAATATACTGTGTGCATGGGGAATGCTATCAAGGAAAGAG
Organism: Prionailurus bengalensis; assembly: GCF_016509475.1. Lineage (NCBI taxonomy): Eukaryota > Metazoa > Chordata > Mammalia > Carnivora > Felidae > Prionailurus > Prionailurus bengalensis. Next base: position 101,488,926 of record NC_057349.1, on the reverse strand, counting down.
AAGGGAGGAGAACTGTGAACAAGTACCACAGTCTACCACAACACATGTAAACTAAGTTCTCTAAAACCAGACGATGGTTGCTTGACGTAACTTGAGAATACCTTCTTAATGCTTCGCCTTGCACATGGCCAAACAATCAGCTTTTTCAAATAGTCTGGAAATAAGCTTAACTGGAAGACATACCGTTCCATTTTATATGATGGATCTTTCCATAAGAATCTGTTGAACGCGAGTACAAGCCTGAAACTGTAGGTAGTATTAATGAAACAGTGATGGGACTGGTTGTGTGTGTGTGTTTTAGAATTGTTAAGAGTTTGGTCTCAGTCTGCTGCCTTGCCTGCCAATAACCGCATGCATCAGTGTTTCTCAATTCAGTATGCATTTCTTTAGTAGAAAAGGGTAAATGTAGAAAGGTAAAAATTCCTGGGATCCTTTCTGGGCTTTTTAACTTAATAACATGATACTTCTTCCATTCATTTATTTTTAAACTAAGTTCTTCTGCTAAAACAGTTGAATTCTAGGAAATCAACCTTTGCCTTTTAGCACTTTGCAACCAAAATGAAGTGCAAAGGAAAGAGCCCTTTGGAATTTGCACTTTTTAAGTTTATTTATTTATTTTTTTAGTATTCTCCGCACCCAATGCAGGGCTCGAATTCATGACCCACGTGACACGGAGATCAAGAGTTGCATGCTCTTCAGACTGAGTCAGCCAGGAGTCCTGCATTTGCATTTTTTAGCTTAATTCTTCTTTTTGTATGGTGGGGGGATTTAGGAGAAACTGTTTAATGATATAATGAATACTATCAAGCTAATCCATAGAAATAGACCCCAAAAGAACCTTAAGAGCTCACGAAGTTGATATCAAGCTTCCCTCCTTACAACTTATTATCATGATCTCTTTTCCCTAGGACAGAGTTCACATTCTTTATGTGTTAGTAGTGACATTCTCCAATTTGCCAGCATTTAAAATCTTATCTTACTAAATAAAATAAAACAGAAGAACATAAAAAGAAATGCTTACTTAAAAAAAACCCACATGCTTATTGGCTATCAGGCTTTTTTTGTTTTTTTATGTAATTTGGCTATAGTATAAGAATATTTCTTAAAAGCAAAGGACAAAACTTAAGCATGTTTGCATAAATTCACATATTTGCATATTTACCACCAGAATACTATAGAAACAGTTATTCCAGGAAAATATAAGAAGAACAAGAAAAATGTGTTTCTTTATCCAAAGATACATAAATATAGGATCTCAGGATATAACAAAAAATCCTTAGAAACTGAATTAAAACCAAGGGAAATTTTTCATTTAGGGAGAAAATTAAGCTAGAAATTGTCTTTGTGGAATGGTTTCCATCAACTTCCTAAAATAAATGGTATACCTGGGGCGCCTGGGGGCTCAGTCGGTTGAGCATCTGACATTTGATTTCACCTCAGATCATGATCTCACAGTCTTGGGATGGAGCCCCATGTAGGGCTGAGCATGGATCCTGCTTGGGATTCTCTCTCTGCCTCTCTCTCTGCCCCTACCCCTACCCCACTTGTGCTGTCTCCCTTTCTCTCTCAAAATAAATAAATAAATAAATATTTAATTTAAAAAATAAACAATATACCTTAGTGTTTGCTCCTTCTGATATTCAAGATCTGGTGTTTTTGGTGTCATATGTGTTAAGAAAGAAAAGGAACTTTTACTCAAAATTAATTCAGCTTCAGGAAATATCAATGCCATATTTAAGAACACACACACACACACACACACACACATGCACACACATGCACACATGTACACATACACACATGTACACACATTGGAAAGCTTTTTAAGTCCTCTAGATTTTCCCAAACTCACAGGACAAAAGTTTCTTGAATGATAATAATTGTGATGAATAATATTTTTCAGAAACAAAGAAAGGTAAGCCCTCCTTACTCGGAACAGGAAAGTTATATACTAGATTCTATAATTTAAAACAAACATAAAAAAAACAACTAATAGCTGTTCAAAAGGTACTATTTGTTCTTTTATTTATAGAATCCTGTTTGATTTTACATCTGAAATTTTTCAAATGAGAAGTGGAATATGGACACATTTCCCTTCTATCTCTACCAAATCAGTGGACTTAATGAAATGGTTACAAAATCTATCAATATGGCAAATGAGAACTGTGTAATTAAGGGCGATTAGTAATCATTTAAGTATTTAAAAATTCACATTTAATGATGATAAGTCTCCTGTTTGTTCATCATCTATTATAAAGAGGCACTGGGATAGATATTTTTTTTCATATTGCAATCCTCACAATAATCCAGTAGGTAAATATTATTATACTCATCTTATGGATGGGGAAGCTAAAATAAAATGAGTGGCTTCTCCAAATCTTTTAGCGAATTAGTGTCCTGTGTTCTTTCTATGACACAATGAAATCTGTAAGGGGGTGAATTATTCATTCCCTATTCCAATTACTTGTGGAAGATTGTTATGGCAGTTTATAGTTGTTTTTGAGATTCGGTACCTCTCCTAAAGTGTCCATAAGCTCCCTTTTCATGTTACCGTCATCTGTTAGGTTTTCTACCATGGGTCTAGATGTTAACCTTGAACAATGGCAAAAACCTGTAAATTAAAGTAACAGATACGATGACAATTGGCAGTTTTACCTCCCTAGCTGTGAGAAAATGCTGTCTGTCAGTGTCAACCACTAATCCTATTAATTAAAAATAAGAAGCAGCTACCATATTTCATTTCAGATCATATCAAGTGTGTAAGATGCCCTTTACATTACCTAGTCTATAAATAAAATGTGAAGATGTTTATATTGACTTGTTTCCATAGTGATGGAAGAGTCTACCCTTGAGTTGTCAAGGCGATGTGCAGTAGCCTAGCAAATTGGACAAGCACAGGAGCTATTTGTCAAGTATTAGGTTTAAGAAAAGTCAGAATAATCCAATAAGAGATGGCCTAGCTATAAATAGAAGCATGAATCTCAGAATGTGAACATTTGGTTTTAGTGACCCGCTAGCATCACTTCTTTCCGTGAAACAAATGTAGAGCCATAATAAGCAAGCGTAACACAACATGGTCATCCAGGTAGCCGTGTTATCGTTACATTAACAATGACATCGTTTCTCCAGAGTAGCCAAGCTTTTATTATAGAAGAGCAGTCAGAGCTCTCCTAGCTCTCAGGCTTAGTTGGCATGGGTGAGAAGCTGACCAACAAATTCGATAGCCATTTAAAAGGATTTACGTTGAAATCAACTGAATCCTCAAGTACGAAAATGAGAAAAATTCCTCGGGTGAGTTGTGGCAGGAAAATCATTGAGAAAACAACATGCATTGTCTCCCTGTTTTGATAGAAGTGTACATTAAACAATGCACAATTAATTTTTCTATTTTTTTGGCATGCGGATGCTGGTTATAACTGCCAGGGTTGTTGGGACCTGCCACAAGAAAAACAAATGAACACAACGTACCTCTTTGTTTAAGTTCTTCTAGTACTTTAATTTTGTTATTAATACATAAATTGAAACAAAGAGGTCAAAAAAGGAAGAACACCTTTTTTTTAAAATTTACTTATTTATTTATTTATTTATTTATTTATTTATTTAGAGGGAGGGAGGGAGGGAGGGAGGGGGAGCGAGAGAGGGAGAGAGAATCCCAAGGTGACTGCATGCTCAGCCTGGAGCCTGACACAGGACTTGGTCTCAGGACCATGAGATCATGACCTAAGCTAAAACCAAGTGTGGGATGCTTAACTGACTGAGCCACTTAGGCACCCTTATTTTTTCAGAACCAGTGGGTATAGCAATTTAGTCCTGCCTGACTGAGAGAATGGATGACACTCATCTTTAAGCAAATGTTATGGGAAGATGACTGTAGTTCACACGAGGAGAGAAATAGCAGACTAAGGCAATTACTCAGTTATTGGCAATAAAAACAGGCTGCAAAGGACTATCCAGCTAAAGCTAAAGCAACAAGTTGCTTCCTAACAAAATTCAAAAAGAAAAAGAAAAATGTTGGTGACAATGACTTAAACAACTACAATAACTAGAATTCTTGTTCAGTTTATAATAGGAGAACAGCCTAACATCATGAAGCCATTTCTGAAACATTTTCTTCAATAATGTGCAATAATGTAAATAATTTTTTAGTGACCAATTTCCTTTAGTTGTCTACTTATGCCAATGGTTGGGCATTGACATGATTAAGTAGTCTGGTCATTTACAATTAAAATTGGAACATATTTGCAAATGCATTCAATAGAAATGTAAAGGACGTGGGCTGTTTTAGTCTGTCCAGTATTGTGTCCTGTTTTGGGGGTGACAGCAAACACCCTGTCCTCATTTCTTTTGGAGAACTACTTGATACCAGATAATTCTAGGAGACTGCCACAGTTTCCTACCCTCCTGGCCACAATTGCCAAAGAAGCGTTGCAGCCATGACCCAAGCCAGACCAGTTAGAATCTTCTGGAATTTTCTATAGGATCAGTGAAAGAAAAACGCCCTCTCATGGCTCTGTGGACACTAGCTGAGGTAATGTTAACCACCATCACCACCCTCTTGTTCCTCTTGGAGACATCCATCTTCAGTAGAAGAGAACGAGCCGATACTTAACAAAAAACAAAGCTGAGATGTGAGACAGATGGGGACACGAGAAGACCCGGTGATAGCATTTGAGTCCCTGGGTGGATTAGATTTAACTCTCTTTTCTTGGGTAACAAAGAAAATGAATTCAGTTATTTTCATTGTCAACACGGTTTTAAGTGCGACTTCTCTCATTTGCAGAGCCCTGTTACAAAATATAAAAACTCCCTTTTTATTCCTTCTCAGTACTCAAAGTAAAATCCATAAAAAATATATTTACATGGCAGCATGTAATTTCCCAAGGATATATCTTCCTTGGTTACTTTTATTTTATTTTGCACAGAATAATTTGCCTCGCTCCATCTTCAATCCTTAAATAAGGTCAAGAGATACTCGTGGCAAATGTCCTTAAGTCCATCAATGTTCTGTCTCCTTTGATTAAGCATTTAAAGATATTTGAAATAACTTGGCAAGGTGATAGACTGTTGTTATTTTTACCCACAGATTAATTCTTAGTACAGAAGTTAAAGTGACTTTTCTTTGTCAAAATAATTTTGGGCTTCATAGAAGACAGTGACTTCAAGGGATAGGAAATTTTAACCTAAAGATTCAGTCTTCAAAGATGGGAGAGGGATGGAAAGAGACAGGAGGGGGGGAAGGAGAGAAGTAAAAAGAAGGGTGGGGAAGAGAGAACAGGAGAAAGAGAAGAGAAGAGGTCTTACATAATGATTGTATCCAATTTGTTTTCTGACATTCCCTATCTCAAACAAACAAGATCCCAACCCATGTTCTCAAGTCAGAAACCAGAACATCATTTTGGAGACCTCCTTCACTTCCTCAGCGTCCTCACTTAATCAAGTGCCAAGTCCTATAGCTCTAACTTCAAAACATCTTTCACATCCAATTGCTCACCTCTTTCACTGACACTGCCCAATCCAGGTCACTATCATCTCTTCCATGAACTACTAAAGAATTTACTGGCCGGTCCCACACTCTCCCTTTTGATTTCTGGTAGCATCCCCCTATACATTTCCCATTCTTAAACCAAAAGAGAATTATACAATGCAAATCTTGAATGTTTTCAACCCTGTGGTAGTCTACATCATGGTATAGGCCATCAGATCTGTTCTTTACCTTTCTTCCATCTCTTCTCAATGAGTCTGCTTAGTGCCACATGTTGCAGAAAATCTTTTAACAGTCTGGTCGTGGTCTAGGTGCTTTTCTGATTTGCTCATCTTCTAAGTAACCTATCACAATGTATTATAATTGTAGGTTTCCTTGTCCCTCGGTATGCTATAATCTGCAAAATATTAGAGCAATTGTTTATTTGGTTTCTTTTATTTCTAGCAGTATCATTCCTAGGATATATGTTTTTTTTTTAATTTTTTTTTCAACGTTTATTTTATTTTTGGGACAGAGAGAGACAGAGCATGAACGGGGGAGGGGCAGAGAGAGGGAGACATAGAATCGGAAACAGGCTCCTGGCTCCGAGCCATCAGCCCAGAGCCTGACGCGGGGCTCGAACTCCCGGACCGCGAGATCGTGACCTGGCTGAAGTCAGACGCTTAACCGACTGCGCCACCCAGGCGCCCCTATATGTTAGATTCCCAACAAACATTTGTGAAGTGAACTAATGAATAAATAATTGTTTTAGTTCTCCTTTTGTCGTTTCTCTATTGAAATGGACAACGTACACCAAAGGAAAGTTAACCTTAACAAAACGTTAACTATTTTTGTGGTGAGCACCCTTGCAATATGATGTTCCTACATAATAAGTCAAAAAGCTATTTCATCATTTATGTGTCACTTGACAAGAGTGTAATGATTTAGCAGAGGTCAGTGTTTAGTATTAATCACTTTTAATTTTATTTTATATTTAATTGAATATAAAATCTAGTTTCGGTTCTGTGTTTTAAATGTTTATTTATTTTTGAGAGAGCACAAGCTGGCAGGGGGTGGGGACAGCCGAGAGAGAGGGAGACAGAAGACCCAAAGCAGGCTCTGCGCTGACAGCAGTGAGCCCGATGCAGGGCACGAACTCACGAACAATGAGATCATAACCAGAGCTGAAGTCAGACGCTCAACTGCCTGAGCCACCCAGGCGCCCCTATAATTTAGTTATTTTAATCACCTATTCACCTAGAGAAAAAATATACCTTGGGAGGAGGAAAAAGGAAAGTATATTCTAGAACAACAGATGATGACTTTCTTTTCTTACCCACATCTAGAAATATAGAGAAATGCTAATGGTATATATGAATAGCCAGCTGTAAATCCTTCAGAAGAAAATTTAATGCTGCCTTAGGAAATGTCTAACAATTCTGAGTACACCTGGTCTAAAGCTTATGATTTTCCAGTTCTCTTTTCTTTAATGACCACTTGACAATTAAGATAGATTGGATTTCGGATCTTTGATATCGGGTTGCTTCACTGGCACCTGATTTGCACTTTCCTTGAAGTTTGATTGGTTACTTTTCTTCCCACGTTTGTTTAGGAGAATTAGTCAAGTGTTTATTAATCTGTTCTTTATTGACCACTACATTACCAAGACCTGTCTGTACTTCTAAAGTGTGGTGACATGAATGTAGACACAGAGCATGAGCCTGCTCATGGGTTAATCTCCCAGCAGGATGTCCTGACCTGGAGCATGACTTTGGTCACACCCATCCTGCCCCTGGACAGTATTCAAAGATGCCCTCTCAGAGTAAACCTAAATTACTTGTCTATTGAAAAGAGAAAGACTAGTAGAAGTTCAAAGATGAATATAACGTCATAACATAAGTACATGAAAACAGGGTCACAAAGGAAAAATTCCCAGAAGTCCAGAAATTCTAAAAGCCACAGAAAGTTCTTTCAGCTATGTTTATAATAAGAAAGCAAAACAAAAGGAACCTGAGAAGTAATTTGCTAAAAGCAGAACCCCTCAACAAACAGTTTGTATATGTCTTCCCCAGAAAGATTGGTTTTGAAATGGAAGGGTAGGACAAAAAGAAGAAACAGAGAGTTGAAATCCAAGCAGGTGAGGAGTATGTCAGCGAATACATACCTACATTAAATGAGTTTAAGTTTCCATCTCTGGGAAAACTCGATCTCAGGATATAGCAGTAATTTACAGGTTTTATCTCAAAGGCACTTTCAGCAATACTGAGAAAATATGAGTAGGGGAAAGTTTTCAGAAAACTAAAAAGGAGGGCAATCACCAGGTAAGCAGAAGAATCATAAAAATAGCACACAAATAATCCTGATGCTAATGCCTGGTTGCAGACAAAGAGAATGAAGGAAAAATTGGCTGATCAGATATCTACTTTTTAGTTGACACATTTAATGTAAATCATCAGTGTTTTCTGGTGGGTAAAAAAGCTTCTATAATCTTAGTATTAATTACAGTTTTTATGATTGTGTATCAAAAACTAAGTTCACTGACTTTCTTTGATGGTTAAAACCAATATAAAGGATTGTGTTCGATTCTCACCAAATGTTTCTAAAAGAAACATCCATAATTATGAATGTGTATAGATAAGGCAATCATGTTTGTAAAGCATTTAGAACCAGTGACAAAAGAAAACGTGGAAAGAAATTATCTCTGAAGAGTCTAAGGAGAAATAAAATAACTTTAACCACCTATTCAAAAATTTCACTTGTAGGGGCACTTGTGGGTGCTCAGTCGGTTAAGGCTCTGACTCTTGGTTTCTGTTCAGGTCATGATATCACAGTTCATGAGTTGGAGCCCCGCCTCAGGCTCCATGCTGATGGTGCAGAGTCTGCTTGGGATTCTCTCTCTCCTTCTCTGTCTTCCCCTCCCCACTTGCTCTCTCTGTCTCTCTCTCAAAAATAAATAAATAGACGTAAGAATCTTTCACATGTAGAACATACCATTTCTCTTATGTGAGAAGAAAGCAGAGAAGAGGCGAAAGGAGAGAGGGGGAGGGGCCAGGGGAGAGGGAAGGGGAGGAAAGAGGGGGGAGGGAGAAGGGAGGGAGGAGAAAGGAAGCAGGAGAGGGGCAGTGAGAGAGAGAGAGGGAGGAAGAAACCACTTCCTTTTAAGAAAAAGCCTCAGCGAGCTCTCCTACCAGAAAGTACCCTATGCCCTGTCCATTAGCAAAGGTGGTACTGTGCCCTGAAATTTTACCAATTAGATTAACATTCCCTTGTCTTTAGGGAAGACTGCAAGAGGATATGAAAAGAAGATTGAGAGCCTCCACCTGGATGTCACTTACAACGCTTGCATTTTCAAAAAAAAGCGATGAGATTTTAAATGGGCTACTAATGATTTATCCATTCGACATAGAATTTTTCTGAGCATAAGTACATCTTCGTTCTGTCTTGGCGACAAGGAATGTGTGAAACTGCACTTAGATTGTCAGATTTATATTTTCTTCATACTCCATGTTCTTTTACATGTGATTCGTGTCATTTGTGAGGTTAGAAATTTAAAAAGAACTGAGCCAGGAATATCATAGTTCCACACTAACAGGAAGTATAGACAAGCCAGGACTAAGAAACACCTGGCAGAGTTACTAAGAATTGATTTCAGAATGATACGAGTGCAGAAGGCATATCGAGGTTTTTCTCAGGCTGTAAATCTGCCATGGCTGTGTGTCCCATGGCAACATTGTAGGCTGCATGGCAAAAGCAAAGATCTGATTGTGTAACCATCCTGAAAGACGTGATCTGCTATAAAGGAGCAGGCTCTTTATGTTGGAAACCTCAATTCCCTGTTGTATAAAGCCTCTAGTGCTTTCCATCCAACCATCTGAAAATAAGATTTGAATGCAAGCAAGTTCAGGCATGCTAATTTTAGTTAACACTAGAAAATCATCTTATTGAACGACCTGGACCATGTGATGAAACACAAACAAACAAGTAAACAGGCATGAGGTCCTCACACTTCATTCTGTTTTCTAGTGAGATCAAACTAATTTATCCTAATGTCTTGTACCCATAAGAATGCCCAGTGATTCATCATGCTCAGCACCAATTTGCTGTTCTCCTCAATGCTACATTTTACAATTACTTGTTCTAAATAACTTCGAGAAACACAAATTCTAAGGGGTCAGTAAGAGTTCATCATAAGCTATTTGTGTATCTGAGCTACAACTATAACATTTAAATCTATTATATTTGTTTGTAAAGACACATTTTTTCTTCAGAACTAGCATGATACTGAAAATCCAGATCCCCTGCAGGAGCAAAACAGAAATAATTATCTTTTGATAGCACCATCCAAAAAAAAAAAAAAAGAAAAAGAAAAAAGAAAGGAAAAGAAAAGAATAGAAAGAAAAGAAAAAAAGGACAGAACACTTATAATTCAGATTTTAACATTTAAATAACCTAAATTTTAAAATATTACATTATTGGAGCACCTGGGTACCTCAGTGGGTTAAGCGTCTGACTTCAGCTCAGGTCATGATCTTGCAGTTCGTGAGTTCGAGCCCCGCATTGGGCTCTGTGCTGACAGCTAGGAGACTGCAGCCTGCTTCGGATTCTGTGTCTGCCTCTCTCTCTGCCCTTCCCCTGCTCACACTCTGTCTCACTCTACCAAAAGTAAGTAAACATTAATTTTTTTTTCAAATAAAAATACAATGGTACATTACCCTTCCATCTGCTTATGGTATAAATCTCCTGAGCTAGTCTGAAGACTGAATTGTGATCTAATTCAATCTAATTTGTAAACTTTCTCTCCCATTATTCCTTTTCATGAGCTTGCTAATTCATCCACATCGTAGTGCACCAAGACCTTGAGTGGGACTTTTCCTATTGCCCTGGAATCGATGACTAGGACTCACAGTTGGGGACAAGAAGCATCAAGTACTTTACCTTTTAAAAAGAAATTTAGACATGAACCTCCCCAGTCATAACCTGCATACCCTTCCCCCACCATACACACACAGGTGCACACGAGCGTGGATGTGCACATATACATACACACGCACAGATTTCTAAATCCAATTAAGCAGGAATTGGGGGAAAGAGAAAAAGGGAATTGCTGGGGCTATGACTCCCCAATCTTGCACGATACTTAGTAGGCTTTTCTTCGACTTGCAAGCCAGTGGAAGGAATACATCCAAGCAAATTATCCACAGGGACCTCTAGAAGGCGGCATTGGCAACTGGTTCTTCTGTGGCATTTCGGTCGAAGTGGTAGTTTGGTTGGTCGGTCCCCCGTGCCATCTACCAATACCTGGATTTGAGTTGACCTGTTGGTACCTCATGCAAATTGCAGGGTAAAAAGTCCGGCAGCAAAAGGCTGGGCAGGATAATATTGGGTATACGCGTGCGCAAAGGTGAGACGGTTTTGAAGCAGAGTTGTTGAAAGATCTCTCACCACACTCTTGGGAACGCCCCATATCCACAAACAGTACCTCCACCCCAGTCAATACCTCGCTGAAGAACTCCTTTGTGTGTCCTAAGAGAGGAAGCATTTGAATGTCTGTTCTCAGAGCGCCTCAGGGCGCTGACGGGCACCCAGCAGTACCCAGAGCAAGAGCGGCAACCAGAATACAGTTCACACCAAGCACTTGGAACCAGGCCGGACACAGCGTAAGCCGTCCACGAACATTAACTATTATTATATTATCTTTGGAGTTCTTCTATAATATAATATAATATGATATTATTCTTGGAGTGTTGTTCTTTTTTTTTTTCCCTGATTGGCTCAGGAAGTATTTGTCAAAAAGGTAACATTAAATATAATTAATCGACAACTGACAGGTAAGGACTTAAAAGATCGGAGGCACACCGTGAAATACATACGTAAATTTCAACCCCTCAAGTGTGAGATTTACTGTTTCTGCTTGAAACTATGAAGCATATATGTTGTCACCACCAGACACAGATCACAGCATGGAACATACGACCGTTATTAAATTAAACGTAAGTTCCATCAGAGTGTTTAAAACCACGGCCTTTGAGTATGATTCTCTGCCAAGATTTATGGAGTCTTCAGGGTAAGTTATCTTGTTTTTCTCCTAAACCTAATTAGCTATTTTGAATAAACATGGCGCAGAACTTCAGTCAAACCAAGTTAGTATGAGCCAGAGCTAATTTCACTAATCTGAAAGCTAAAATTTAAGGGGAAAAAAGTTACAATTCACTTCGAAATTTTAAAGAATTAACAGATATATCTTTTTAGGTCACAAAGAAATTGTGTTTATATACTTTAACAAGTGAAAATGAATAAAGATGCACTTTAAATCCTGTACCTCATTTCCTCCAATTGCTTTGATAGTTATGTACTTAGGTAATATAATCTAAAATTTCCCAAATAACGAAGTTAAGAGTATTTAAAAACTAGAAAGTAGACATCCTTTCATGTCATATATTTTAACAATGTTATTCATTTAAATATATTATGAACAAGAACGCATATTAATTCTCTCAGGAGTATATAATAGTTTTAATTATCTTTTAATTAAAGTCTGGGCTCACTTTGCTTTTCTAGCCTCATGAGTGTTATGCTGCTAATTGCTAGCTCCAAAGATTGTCAATCAGTCTTAATCTCATCATGACACAACACCAAGCAGCGCTGGATCCATTGTCAAATGTCTTAAAAAATGTTTAAAAGAGTGGGGAATTTGGGGCACCTGGGTGGCTTAGTCGGTTAAACATCTGACTTCGGCTCAGGTCATGATCTCACGGTTCATGAATTTGAGCCCCGCATCAGGCTCTGTGCTGACAGCTTGGAGCCTAGAGCCTGCTTCGGATTCTCTCTCTCTCTCTCTCTCTCTCTCTCTGTCCTTCCCCAGCTCGTGCTCTCTCACTCTCTCAAAAATAAATAAATAAAATAAAGAGTGGGGAATCTGCTCTAGAGCACTGCTGTATTGTGGAAGGCACTGAAGTTGAAGACCAGAGAACCCACTCTGTTAAATGTTTACTCTATCTAAAGGCATTTGGGGGGGAAGGGGGGAAAATGGACACTTAAATTTTATCACCCAAGCCTCTCCAGGGTGGTACCTAGTTATGGATGGAAGTTTTGGATGATAACTTCTGAGTAAGAGTCACATCAGGACTTTTGGAAGCTCCATTGCCCTATTTAAGCCCGGTCCTACAATATGAGGTCCCTAGTGGTTCTGCAAGTAGGCTGGGTTGAATATGCCGCAGGGACTGCTTCCTCTGAGTCAGGTGTAGCCCATAAATCTCAGTGTTACCCAGTATACCTGGATGCAGGGCAATGGCTCAGCATGAATCATTCCTCATTTATTATACTCACTCTCCCCAGGATAACACATCCTAGGCCTTACACTTTCCTGCATTTAGAGTTTCCAAATGAGAATAAGGGTCAGCCATGTCTGGGAAATACACTAACAGACTCTTAGACCCATGATAAAACTTATTAGCTCTCAAGGAATATTAATAAATACCTCCCTGGGAATTTCTCCATAGGCTCCTATGCTCTGTCTTCCTGGCTGGAGGTGGGGGGGTGGGGAGGGGGTGGGGAGAAACTCGAAGATACACTGATGTTCTAAGACCAATGAGTTCACTGTCACTTCTACTTATGTATAATGAATAGGGTTTTAAAAATAAATTCTGTTTACATTCTTTCAGAAGCATGATGGCAAAGAAAAACAAAGTGCTTGAACAATATAAATGAGCAGTATACTGTCATTTTTTTTTAAAAAGGCCTAAAGAGGCCAAATTTTTCTTGCCAAACTAAGATTCAGGCAATGGAAACAAATTATTTTTCACAGAACCACAAATAACACACATATAATACAAAGAATTATTTCATTTCAATTATTATTCTTGAATTTTAATAATCTGAGACATCCTTAAAAATAGATCCTGAAACATTTTAAAGAATCGCATGTATGAAACCTCTGTGTGGTACAACTCTTTGTAAGTCATTCAAAACTATAAGCTTCATTGAGAAAATTCCTAAATTTTCATCCAGCAGGACAAAAGTATTAAGCACCTCCTACATTAGATGTCACTTAAAATTTGATGCATTCACTTAATTTTCTGTATAGTCATAATTTAATAGTGGTATATTATTCATACACATTCTCTCCACTAGAGCTCATTTGATATCATGGTTTGCCACAAAGCTGTTACAGGTATAAGTAATATATAAAATGCTTTCATTTGTTTCCATTTTATTTTTATAAAGGATAAACTCTTTCAAAAGCTCCATCCTGTAGTTCCTAAAGACCTGCCTTGTGACTGGCCAAAGATTTTTAGGTACAGAACCTTCTCTGCCATCACATCCATAATCCCAATTATACAAACGCAGCAACACCATGACAATGGCAGCTGAAGAGAAGAAGTAGGGCATATAAGCAAATCTGAAATAGTGAAAGAATGAAGGCATGGGAGAAGATAAACTCAATGAAAACATTACTATTTTCATCTTGTCTTCTCACACATCCTGAAAAAGTTTCTGCCATTAGAGGATTAACACAAGCTTTAATAATATGTGCCATATTCACGTGATCCCAGGGAAAAGCAACAAGGCTAAATATTTAATGAGAAAGACTAGAAATAGTATCATCTCTTCCTGCTTAGACACAAAAATAATAGAAATCTCTTTCTCTTCAAAGTCTTCGTGTTTTTTGTTTTTTGTTTTTGTTTTTTGGGTTTTTTTTTGCCACTTAGATAGATTCTACATAAGTAAATTATTTACATGCATTTCAGGATTGGGTCAAGACTGAGTGAAGGGATTTGAGATAGAACTAGCTAGACAACTATCTAGATGATTAATGTATAATACTTAAACTCATTTGTCTATTTAATCTGGTATCATAAAAGGAGGTGTTCCATGCACAGTAGACCAGCATCAGAGTACCTGGCTGGCTCAGTTAGTTAAGCATCTGATTCTTTATTTCAGCTCAGGTCATGATCTCAGAGTTCCCAGGTTCAATCAAGTCAAGAACCGCTTCAGGCTCTGTGGCGACAGTGTGGAGGCTGTTTAGGGTTCTCTCTCTCTGTCCCTTTTCCACTTGTGTGCTCTCTCCCTCAAAATAAATGAATAAACTTTAAAAAATGACCAACATCACTAGAGTTTAAATATTGGCAGTCTTAATCAGGATTTATCAATTCAATCTTAGAACACTCTTAAAGCATAACCTGATTAGTTGATTTCAAAACTTATTTATGCTAAAATTATTGTATATTAATGTAAAATTATCTCATTCAAAAAGTAATTATGGTAAGCTTTCAGCCCATATAAGATGGCATAGGATCATTTCTCCCAGATCTGTCCTGCTGAACGCAACTCTTCACACTGAAAATAATGCTGAGGAAATCAAAGAAGGAGCCTGAAGAATGGGAAGAAGAAGAAGAACTAGTTAGAGACCAAGGACTGGAGGAATAAACATAGCAACAGGTGATCTTATGACAGAAGATGGCTATCCAAGTCTATCCAGGCCTGATGTACCCTGACTGCCAACCTAGCAACAGAAGAGCCCAGGTAGACTCATCCCTGAAAACACCAAGAAAGACTAGCAGAACAAAGAGGATTCACCAGGGACTCTACTGACAAGAAGCAGCCAAGGGCAGTGCTATCCTTCCCCATGAGTCTGAGTACCACCCACCTCAATCCAGACAGGCTGAGTGGCTGGAGGGCAATGGCAAGAGGGATCCTGCCACAACAAGAAATCAGTACAAGAAGCCCTCACTGGCTTCATTTCTCCCACCTAGAAAACTGATGTAGCCGTGTGGCACCTACAAGGATGATCTTGCTGAATACGTGGTCCAACCTGGGAAGCATACTTTTCTTCCCCAACAGGCCAGAGATTCCTTTCCCCAGCTAGAGGTCCCTGCAGCTGGGCCTAGAGAAACCCTTCCTCCTTGCCAGGCAACACCAATGAGAATCAGTGGGAGCCCCAGGGCCACCAGATATACCAAGCAGACCAAAATAACACAACAAAGCCTCTGAAAGTTAAACTGTTGAACCATAGCCCACAAATGTAGGCCAAGTCTAAACAGTGTGACTGTGCTAAAATAAAAGATTAAAATAGGACCCGGAGTCTCCTTTCATCAAACACCTTCCATATTTTTCCATGTACCCACTTTGATGGCTTCATGTTTCTAGAATGCTATAAGAGGGTCTCATAGGGAAGACTCTTTCAAAGAAGCCAAGTCATTCTGTACTGTCTTCACAGATCAGGGAATGTGAATCTGATGGAGGCTTAAGAACGGTACACCAGGATCAGTAGAGATAGGAGGAAAAGGAGGAAGAATCCTCGCATAAGCCATAGGAAGGAAGATTTTTCTTTCTTATTGTGAAATCATTTTTCAAATTGACTCTATCTTGCTAACTATTAACTGAGTGCAAAAGATGCCTGATTTACCTATTTGTGGTAAATTGTAGCATTTTTTTCTCCTCTCTTTCAATAACTTTTTGATCAATGATTCCATTTTCATGGCTTAATTCTTTTGTAATTGAAAATCTAGACTCTGTCTCTCTTAATGCTCCCTTGCTGAATTTAATATTTCCCTATTTCTGAGATATTTTATGCATAAAACCTCTTCTAAATCAAATGTACTTCGCCTACCTAAACATCACTCACAAAGCACATGCTAGAACATCACTCATTGTACAGGGAACATATGATTTCAGCAAAGCCACCACTTTGCATCATCTAATAGCAAACTAATGAGATTTTTAGAAGATCGCACAATTTTTCACCAGATGAATTGATTTAAGTAGAAGCTTCATCACATCAAAGCAAACAGGATTTTTTTTCTTTAATGTATCATGACATTTTAATATTTGGTGATTAATCCATTCACCAAAGTGTAGGATAAGCCATTAGTGTCTGTAAAACAGTGAGTCATTACATTGCCTTTTACTAGGAATATACATCACCTTGAATTCTAAAAGCTCAGTTTTGTCCTCAAGACACTTGATCCCTTCCTTCTTTATGTTAATAAATTATCAAGTAACAGGAAACGGGTATAAAAAATTTCTGCTAACCTGGAAAAACTCATCTTGAATTTCATACTAAGATTACTATAAAAACTTAACCTTGTGCCAGCATACAAGTATCTGATATGCAGCGAGGTACATTGAACTCTTCACCCGAATATTGACCTGTATGAGAAATAGATGCATCCCTTTATGTAATTTAATTCACTATGAAATGTGTCATAAAGAAACGCTTAGCAAGATGAAGAGCCTTTAAAATCCCTGAAAAGCTTGCCTCACTGAATGAAAGCCAAGACACCCCTTGCTCTATTGATTTCTTTTATTTGGAATATATGATTCAAGAGTAAGTTCACTTTTTCATAAATGTTATAGCTTCAACTTATAGCCTAAATGACTACATTAATTCCTGTGTGTGTGTGTGTGTGTGTGTGTCTGTGTGTTGAGGTGGAGTGGGGGATAAAGAGCCAACCATAGTAGGGCACCTGGGTGACTCAGTCGATTGAGCATCCAACTTTGGCTCAGCTCATGATCTCGTGGTTCGCGAGTTCAAGCCCTACATCAGGCTCTCTGTTGTCAATACAGAGCCCAGAGCCTGCTTTGGATACTCTGTTCCCCCACCCCCTCTCTGCCCCTCCCCTGCTTGTGTGCATGTGCTTTCTATCTCTTTTTCTCTATCTTGCTCTCTGTCTAAGAAAGAGGGGGAAAAAAACCAACAACAATAACACCAACACAAGCAGTTGTAACTACACAATAAAACGTTAACGTATACTGCCACAATGAGCCTGTCTATGTAAGATGGCCACCTATGTTGGCAGAATACTATCCACATTCATAAGGTCATGTGTCTGTAATTCAAATTCATAGAGGCTTTTGTCTGAAGACAGTAAGATAAATCATGGAGAAAACATGTCTCCACCTCACTCATGGGCACGTAGGTGAAGTTTGTTTTTCAGTCCTCGATCTGGGCAGGCAAGAGCTTCAGCCATTGCCATAAATAAGCAGCATGCCCTTGAACTACCTTGGATTAATTTCACAAAGTTCCTGGGTAGCCTTATGAAATAAAAACCGCATGTGGATTTTATATTTTGTAATGGTGTCCTGAATGGCTGTATGATATTGTCTTCTTTGTCCTCCACGCTGTCACTGAAGCAGGCTGTTGGACAGTTTCTTGTCCTGTAGTTAGAGTGTAAAAATCTTGCCTCTGCCCATGGGATGTAAGAGGAAAGCCATGGAGCACTCCTCCTTTGCCGGGGTAGGACCACAGCCCAGCGTATAAACATTTGGGTGTATGCTTGCTAAATTTCCGACCTTGAGTCAGCCTTGGGGGCTCAGTTGTTCATGAAAAGAGATGATGCAAATCTACTTTATAGTTCTTCTAGCCACAATTTTTCTTCTTAACTGCATCTTCTGGGAAACCTTTCCTTTTACTTCTTTTAACAATAGTAAATAAGCTAACCGTTAGATACCTGGGTTCATATCCCAGCCGTCACCACTCTGTGTGGTCACAGGTAAGCTACTTAACCAGTTTGTGCTTCGATTTTCTATTCTGTAAAATGGGAGTGAAATAGTAATCGCCTCATAGGTTTTCTCTTGAGAATTAAACAGGTAAATTATGAGAAATCCTTAAGATTTATCCCATTATACTCAGTAACCATTATTATTATCATTTAAATAGAGTCTCAGATCTGACCAATACTACAAAGATTTTAGTACAAATTAAGTAGAGAGTCCGTAAGCAGAAGAGGTATACAATTCTAAGTGATTTTCATGTGAAATTTTACTAAAATATCTTATCATTTCCCATGGATCCAATGTTTTACAATTTTAAACAATTATTAAGTGTCGGATGGCATGGGAACTGCATTTTTCTTTCTACCATAAAACCCAAATAGTTAAGCACATGCTGTATACTGTTTGAAATAGTTCCTTTAAAAAGAATTATTAAAGTTTGATTCATGGTGTGTATGAAAAAAATAACAATCACTAGAAAACACATGGTTTTATTAAAAACAAATAAGTTTGAAAAACAGAAAAAAATATTGGTACGAGGAGACTCAAGTTCAAAAATCATACGTGAAAGAAGTGGTGAAGCATATGGTTGGGGAAATTTCTTTTCAAAGGTTTAGGTCTTGGGTCCCAAATAAATCCTGCCCCACAGTACTGGGAAGCCTCACAGACTGCACATCTCCTTGATGGTCTGCAGGTATGTGCATAGCAAAGGCAAGATGAAAGACATCAGATAACAACACCAATGTTATCAAACCCTCAGTCCACGTTCCCTCTGTTACTTAACCCTGAGAGAAACATTGCGGTAGACATGATGATCCCATTTGGGGGTTGAAGAAACCTAAATGATTTGCTCAAGGTCATACTGCTAGAATTTGAGGTCAAGTCTGACTTTATTTAAAGCGTTTCCTTTATTATTTTTTTTTTTCAGTACAACATGATGCTGTTTATATATCATGTTGCCTGGGAAGATTCTAGACTAAATCATTTTTTAAAATGTCTCTTGGCTTTTGGAATAAAGACCCACTGATCCCTAGAAGTCAGTTTGTTGTTTCTAAGGAGAAGTGATTCCAAACAACTCTTACTTACTTACTTCTCAAGGGTGCTGAACAGATAGAGCAGAGGGACTCTTAGAAACCATGAATCTGGATACCAAAAAGGCATCATCTTTTATTATAGTCATTAAAAGGAATGTGTGTAAGTGAGCTAATGGTATAAATAAGTGAATCTGAAATTGTCTGAAGACTATAAACAAAATGTGTTTAATATGGAAGGCAAACCTTCAGAAAATTATTTAAGGATATCAAAGGTTTATCTTTAGTAGCACCCAGCTTATGCAGTATTTACCAATGATTTTGACAAGTATATTCATGGTGTTCTGATTACATATGAAGATGATATGACCCTGAATGGTACAAGAAATAAACTGTGTGAAATCATTAGAATCCTGAAAAGAATTCAAAACATAGGAACGATATAATAGATCTAATTAAATAAAGCTTAATAGGGATAAATGTAAAGCGCTCACTAATAGCTCAAAGAAACTGACTTAAAAATTATAATTTGGGAGACATGAAAATTCAAATATAATAACTGAAAATCAACTCAGAATTTTAAAAGGAATTGTGTGGCTGAGAGAAATTTAATGTGATCCTGGGTTACATTAAAAATATACATAAAAATATACCTCAGTTGGGTAAGGGTCCAACTCTTGGTTTTGGATCAGGTCATGATCTCACGGTTTGTGGGATCAAGCTCCATGTAGGATTCTCTCTCCCTCTCTCTCTTCCCCTCCCCCATGCTCTCTCTCTCTCTCTCTCAAAATAAATAAAAATATGTATCAGGTAGTATTAGAAGTGGTGACAGTTCTAGTCATTCTATTGACTAAACTACATCTGTATTATTTAACTACTTTGTTTGTTTGTTTGTTTGTTTGTTTGTCTTAGCACTATTATTTCAAGGAACATAAATCATCACATGCTCAGAAGCAAGACCAGTAGTTATTTGAGGAGGCATATGCCATATCAGTAACATTTGAATGTTACACTGGATGAGAAAACTTAAAGAAAACTACGATTTTTCCATGTGTGTGTATAACTTGTAAGGATAAGTGATTGGAAGTTGTAGAGAGATGGTTTTGTTTCCCTACAAGACTAAGCCATTTACCAACACAAGCTGTTTGATGAAACGGGCTTCCTATGATCATAGAACATCCCACTTCAGGGCAAGCACTTAAGAACAGGATAGCGAATAAACAACGTATGACATATTCATTAAGCAGAATTCTACTCGCTAATTTAAAAGAAGGATTTACTGACACGTACAGCAACATGAAGGAATCTCAGACACATTAGGCTGAGTGAAATAAGCCAGACTTGAAATACGACATACCATGTGATTCCATCAACATTAACTCTGGACTGGACAAAAATATTCTATGGTGACAGAGATCAGAATGGTGGTTATGCCATGGGGCCGATGAGGGTGAGTGGACTGGTTGATGTGCCTAACTGGGATTGGCACAAGAGGACATTCTGGGATGACAAGACTGTTCTGTATCTGTGTGAGGAGTGTGTGTTACATGGGAATGCACACTTACCAAAGGTGAGTGATGTATAATTTTAAGAGCTGTACACTTCATGATGTCTAAATTATATCTCGATTTTGGAAACTATGAAATGAACAATCCTCATCACATTTGCCCCTGCAGTTGCCACCTGTTTCTCAGAAGCACTCTCTAGCCATGCTTGCATCTTTATCACCCCCACTGAAACTTCGCTTCTCTAAGTCAACAATGACCTCCACTTGAAAAATCCCAGGGTCCTTAGTGGCTCAGTCAGTTGGGCATCTGACTCTTGATTTCAGCTCAGGTCATAATCCCAGGGTCCTGGGACCCAGCCCCAGGTTCTGTGCCAAGTGTGGAGCCTGCTTAGGATTATCTCTCTCTCCCTCTGCCCCTCTCCCCCACTCACACACACACACTCACTCTCTCTAAAATTAATTAATTAGTTAATTACTTAATTAAAATTAAAAAAAAGAAAAACCCAAGGGTCAATCCTCATTCCTCCCCTCACTTGATCCATCAGCCACACTTGGTATGGTGGATCACTCCCACCTCCTTGAGACTCTCTTTCACTTCACTTCTAGGACACTTTTTGTTTGTTTGGTTTTCCTGACACCACACTGGCCACTCTTCCTTAGCATCTTTTCCTGGATCCACCTCTCCCTGATGTCTAAGTATTGGCACCTTTTAAGGCTCAATTCTCAGACTTCCATCTAACTACACTGATGCTCTAAATGGAAACATTGAATACTATGACTTCAAAAGCCAGTTTTATAGGCCAATGATTTCCTAATGTATACTTTTACCTCTCACCCTTCCCATGGATATTTGACTCAGTTATCTAACTGCCCATAAAACATCTTTCCATAGAATTGGTTTCTCAATCTTGAAATGTACCAAACAGAATTAATGGTTCCCTACACTCTACCGAGATCTACTCCCTTTCAATTTCCTCCATCTTATTTATGCTCTGACCACTCACTAGGTTGATCAACTATATATCACTGAAATTCTTGTATAGACATATAGAAACTACATACGAGTAATTACAGAATGTTTCTGTTTTATCCCTGAAGGCTGTCTTCTTTGACTGAACAGGTCGCATATGTGAAACTACAAGAAAAGGAGACACATTAAGCCATTCGAATTCTATCAAGCCAGGTCATCAATGGGGGAGCTATGTCTCAACAGCAGTTCTCTTCCACATTACCAAATAGTGAAACATGCGTGCATGCACACACACACACACACACACACACACACACACACATTTATTCTATAGGTGAGATTAATCATCCTTAATATCTAAACTTGATTTGGCTTTATAAAATCCAAGAACTTCTCCAGTTAGTAGTAGATTACTGACTTGGAGGAAGGAAGGGAAGGGCTACTGCATTCTGAGAGTTGGGATTCCACTGCCTCATCATCAATGAATATTATATATATCCATTCTCAAATGCTCGTTTACTGCTGGGCAAAATGGTAAATGGTAATCAGCACTGATCATATAACACTGAAAGAAAGAATTCCTTTAAGCAAAATTAATGGGAAATACGCCATTTATGAGGTATTAGAGTCAGATATTTTTATTAATATTCTATACCTTTTGTGCTACGGTTAAAGATAGATTGAGTGTTTTGGACCTGCTGATATGAGTTGCAACTAGAGGTCTAAATGGAGAAAACACTTAGACTGTTGGGCATTGAACACATAGCTTTGGAATTAGTGGAGAGAAATAAACAGAAGTATAAAGTTGAGAGCGTCTTAATGTAGGGCTCCCTAGAAAATAAGCCTGAAGCAAAAGCATGGCTCGTTATAATGTACTGAGGAATAAAATCCTAGAAAAATGGTTTGAAACAATAACAATTGCTTGAAACCATAAAATCAGAAGAGCTTATGTCACTGAGGAAGATACACAGGGACGTGAGAATGGTAAAGAAAAAGCTTTAACATTTAACCATAGCTTTAACATTCATGAAACAAGGGCAAGGGAGGAAGTGGAGTGGAAGTAAGGAAGAATTTGCAAGAAGGATGCTGACTGTGATGCTAAAATCAGTTGGGAGGATGTTTTGAGTAAGAATTTAAAAAGAGTGCATCGACCTTGCAAGCTGGAGATTATCTTGGTTTCATCTTCTGCTCTGATTCTTCTGACCTTCAGATGAACTCCTCTATTCAGAGTGTCACTTCTGCCCATTAAAAACAAATACAAAAATAAAACCAAGTGAAACAAAGCAAACCCCAAACTGCCCTTATTCTTTTGGTAGTTTTTATGAGTAGACTGAAATTTCTGGAAATTTTAACTGCTTGCCTTGGGTCTTCAATCTATCACTGTTGCTTGTCCCCACCAAAAGTGGCAGCATGGCCACAGGGAACAGGATAGGGGACAAAATATTTAGCCTAGTATTTAGCTAGGGGTAGTTAGTTCATTAGCCTAGGTATAACAGTGTACAAAACAAAGCTTCTGATCACATAGACTTCACAGTCTCGTTGGAAATATAGAAACTTGGCAAATAATCAAAAGCACGCTGAGTGCTACAAAGGACAAGTTTGGGATGCTATGAGAGTTACTCTCTAATATAAATTGGAAGCTCATCAGATTCTTCTCAAAGAAAGAAGCATAAAATCTGAGACTTGGAAGAGCGGTAAGAATTTTCCAGGCGA
The DNA here is from genome assembly GCF_016509475.1 of Prionailurus bengalensis. NCBI lineage: Eukaryota > Metazoa > Chordata > Mammalia > Carnivora > Felidae > Prionailurus > Prionailurus bengalensis. The sequence continues at coordinate 101,465,752 of NC_057349.1, read as the reverse complement.
ATGTGCTAAGGAATAAATATTCCAGCATGTGTGAAGGTACTGAGGTGGGATAGAGTATATTTGACCGTGAAAAGGAAAGAAGTTTGGTGTGGCCGGAGCAAGAAGGACAGGAATGGAAGATGAGATTGAGGCTGTATGCAAAGTCCATGGTATTCGTGTAGGGCCCTGTACACCATACTAAGGATTCGAGATTGTATTCTAAGCCAAGGGGCAGGTAATGAAGGTTTGACAACGGGAGATACTGGATGAGATTCACACTTATGGAAGCGTTTGGGGCACCTGGGTGGCTCAGGCAGTTAAGTGTCTGACTCTTGATTTTGGCTCAGATCATGCTCTTGCAGTCCGTGTGTTCAAGCCCCACATCAGGCTCCACACTGACAGTGCAGGGCCTGCTTGGGATTCTCTCTCTCTCTCTCTCTCTCTCTCTCTCTCTCTCTCCCACTCTCTCTGTCCCTCCCCCCACCCACCCATTCTCTCTCAAAAATAAACTTAAAAAAAAGAGCAAAAAGCTTTTGTGCTAACATTTAGAGAATGAATTGACAGACACCCGGCATGGATTCGGGAGAGACTAGTTGAGAAGCTATTACAATTGTCCAGGTAAAGGCTGGTCATACTTGGACTACCAAGACAGCAGTGAGATACAAGTAAATGCACAGAATAGAGAGGTATTTGACAGATACTATTAACAGCAATTAAGGACTAATCATATGTAAGAATAAATAGAAGGACAAAACCGTAATGACCCCCGGCCTGGAGGCCTGAGCAATTGGGTGTTTCAGGATGTAATTTATTAGACAAGGACCCTGAAAAAAGAAGTATTATGGATCTAGGAGGAGCAGAAGTGTTTCGGATCTGCTGGTTTGAGCTGCAGCTAGAAATCCAAGTGGAGAAACCAAATAGACAGCTGGATCCTGGATATATGGCTTTGGAACACAGAGGAGGGAAGCAGAAGTACAAATTTGGCAGTGTCTTGGGTTAAGTCCCCTAGAGAATAAGCCCAAAGCAAAAGTGTCTGTCTTTACACTTCACAGGAGAATAAAACCCTAGAGACATATGGGTGAAGGGAGGTGAATGAGGGAGGGGAAAAGAGTAGATGTTGGAGGGCTATTACACAGCTGGATAGCTGACTCCTCATGGATGTCTCCAGAGAGCCCTACACCTCCTGCACTCAGGACAGACCAACCAGCTGAAAACATTTATCTGATGGATGGCTACGCTCCATGGCTTCCATTGGCCAAAGTCCACTTACCATGGCAGCATGTTACTCCTCTGCGCTTCCGATGATAAATAACATCTGCATTCTCAAGGAGCGCAGCAGAGAATCCAAAGGCCTTGCAGGTCACTGCAACCAGCCAGCAGGCCTGTGGGCGGGCCTTTGCCATTTGGCATTGGGCGCAGAACTTCGCGCTTGATCTTTACCAAGAGCGTAACAGCAGTAGCAGCAGCGCCCGGGTTGGTTGCAGGAATCCAGGTGTGGCACGAGCAGATCTGGGGGTGGGGGGTGGTTCAGCAGCTTGGTCTGCCGTGGGGAGTCTGACAGGAGGATGGAAAGCAGAGGTGAGAATGGTGAACTCACCCGGCAAAAGAAATAGATGGAAAGAAGATGGGACCCCGAATGGAGGACAATGAGACGGCAAAGGATACACCGGGGAGTAAAATGGTGGGGAATGAAACTAAGAATGTATCCGTGCCTTCAGATTCAACTGGGATTTTAGAAATAAGTGGATTTCATTTTGGAGAAAACAGACCGGACTGAAACACAAAAACAAACGCACAAATAGGGCAAAAGCAGATCAGTCTAGTGCCAGCGAGTACGGATAACATATCTTAGAAACGAAAAATGTTTGCTTGTTTATGGAATTCTGGGGACAGAAGCCCTGAATGTTTTCAAGCAGTGAGAACAAAGTTAACAGGTCTTAGAGTTTTCCTTAGAGAACACATCAGAGTGAAATAACGTCATCAAGAAACCAAAACCTCCCAGGATTTTAATTTCATAAAAATTCAAAGAGGTCACAATAGTAAGCAGTATGTGGGATGACTCGGACCGCTCCCAAGAAGATCTAGGTAGGTGGAAACGTCGTCAATATCAAAGAAAGACGGTCCTTGTATGATTCCTAAGTTTAAGTGTGTGTGTCATCAGTCTACAAAATTCTTCCAGGACTGTGGTTTTTAAATTATTTTAGCAGCACCTGATTGCGAAAACATATAAAAGTGATACTTCTTCAGCTGGGAAGGGATGAGGTACCCAGGGAGCTTCAGGTAGTGCTATCATGAAGGTATATGCCCCATTTTTTTTAAAATCTAGGTTTCCAAATTCTGTGCTCATGCAGAACAAAGCACAGATTAGATGGGTGTGCAGGAAGTCGTCGTTGATAGCTCTCAGGAAGAAGTTTTCTTTAAGATGCTTGCTCAAAAACAAGATTCATTCAAATTCAAAATTGGCTTTCATTCTCCCAGAAACTTCCAACCTGGTTTGCTGATTGAGAAAATACAGTTGATTGCGATATGAACAGGGAAGGTAACCAAAATAAAATTCAAGACCATTTTGGTCTGGTCTTCAAATGAATCATGTTCAAGTTGAAAGTAAAGGGATGTGACTCTCCAGCTATAAAAAAGCTAGAACCCACTTTTGCTAGAAAATGCGTTAATGGCCCAGCCTTCACAAAACACCACAGTGCTAAGTAACTGCCCTGAATACCAACAGGTTTCCTACTGAGCTAAATCAATTCAAGCAACTGTTAGCTTTTCAGAAGTACATTTGACCCTCCTGGAGGTAGGGTGTGACCGTGCAGATGGGAAGTGTGTTTTTCTCCAGTCCCTAACAAACTGAGGCTCTCTTCTTAAACACACACACACACACACACACACACACAGGCTCCAGATTAGTATCTGATGGGTGTACCTGCTGTTCAACAGAATATTCTGACACTGCTGTGAAAGGTGATTTTTAAGAATGCTCAGAGTAAATCCTTTAACTAATCAATGGGAACTCACTTTTAAAGCTCTGTTTAATCCTCTATTTAGTGAAGGTGGCCGATTTTCGAGATTTAATTCCCTGTGATAGAAATTGTTCAAGTTAATGTCTCGACGTGAAGGCAGGGTTCCTCATCCAGGGCCTATTAATGGCAGGCCAACAATTGCAAACTGAGTAAGTGGAACAATGCAGAGGGGATGGCCAGTCAGCCTGCATCGCATTAGAAAGGGGCAAAAGTGGTTGGTCTATCACAGGCTCCCAGATAAATTTCTGTGCACCTGGCTTTCTATAATAAAAGACTCTCTTAACAGGAGTATTTGACGAATCTGGTATGTGTATGGTGAAACTCCACAACTAATAGAATATGTACACCGATTGTGTATCCTTTTGTACTTTGTGACATTATCTAGTCCCTATGCTGTCTTGATAGCTGCAGGCATTAAAGTCTTAAATAATCTTGTGAAGAAAAAAAAAATAAGTGAGTTATTGAGAGGTAATTTCTGCTGTCTATCTGGATCTTAGAAATGTGAAAAATGGAAAATTAGTAGTGAAGAATATTAGTTAATTTTATCACTGCCCCCTCCATTTTCCAGATGAGGAAACCAAGACAAATAAATTTCATCATCAGCATCAGGCACCTGCATTTAATCTCCCTCTTCATGGTTGCTTTAGGTAATAAAGGTTTCAAGGAGGTTTGTCGACTAAGGTTTGTCAAAAAAATAGAACTAAATAAGCCATGGAAAGTGAACAGGTGATTTTTGATGGCATAGTTTGAGTTAAACCCAGATAAAAAGTATGATTCTGACAACCTTTGAAGGATCTCCTTCCATCCACACTAGAATCTTCTACTCAGGACTATTAAAGAAAATGGCCTGGCTCTCAGGATCTGTCAAAGGTTGACTCCAGGAACCTCCCCTGCCCTGGCCCTGCAACCTTTAAGCCCTGCTTTCTACTTCCTGTGTCCCCAGGCCATACTCACAGTGCCTCGGTTGTCACGGTGGGGGGGGTGGGGGGGGGAGCTTTGCTCTAGCACCTTCCTCGGTTAAAGAACTTCTCCTGGCTATTAAATAAATGGGTCCATCTCACAATTCAGAGTTCAGATTAAATGTCAGTCTCCTCAGAGACAGAAGCCTTCCCTGACCGCTCTCTGAAGCAGCCTCTCTCTTTCTCCCTACTCTCGTTTATTTCATTTAATACTTCTTACTTTCTATAACAATACCGCCTATCTGTTCAGTGTCTGTCTCCTCCACTTAAATGTAGTTTCATGAGGCCATGGACCTCTTCTATTTTGTTTTGTTTTTTTCCCTCCCAGCTTTATGCCTAGCCTCAAAAACAAAACATGTATGTGTTGAGTGAATCATTGATTCAATAAGTGGATGGGCTCTTCCTCCTCCCTACTCAAAATCCAGAATCTACTAGATCACATTTAATAATTGCAATTGCAGACACTGCTTAGGCCTAGTGTTGTCCTCTCTGAAACTCAGAACTTGTACAAAGGCAGGATAGCATAGGGGTTAAAGCAGATTCTGAAGTCAGTGTACTTAGGTCAAATTAGGTATCCGTCACTCGAAAACTAGGAGATAATTTCATCTCTCTGGCTCCGTTTTCTCATTTAAACAGTTCTATCCACCTCATGAGATTTTTGTGAGGATTAAATGAGGGAATGCATTTGACTCAACAAGTGTTGGCACACTGGCACACAATGTCATTATTTCAAGTACTATTATTGCTAGCGAATATTTCACACAATTTTTTCTGTTTCTACTAGTTTTCACTCTTTCATTTATTCCAGGCCCCACAGTCAAGACAACTCTCTTGTCCCCCCCCCCCCCCCCCCCCGCCCCGGGCTCCTAAAATGGCAACACCCTGTCTCTACCCAGCCTTTCATCCTTAATCTGGGAGAGGAGTTTGAATACTCCCTCGACAAACCTTGAAATTAGTCCTTAGAAATGGGTGTCTCCATTATACCCATATGCATATTAGAAAATTGAGGTTTGAAAGAAAGTAAGCCAGTCTCCCAAGATCACACAGCTAGTAAGTATCTGAGCTGCGACTCAAATCCGATTTTGCAACTTAATTTTAACTACGCTTTCGTTGGAAGCACCATTTCTGTACTATATGCCCCTGTGCCTTTCATATTATCGTCACTGAACACACCATCCCTCATGTTTCTGCTGTGCTTACCCAGTAAGCCTGCAAAGATTTTTCTGAGCACAATAACCCATATAAAGCAGTATTGTTTTTCAGAGGAAAGGGAAATTAGGATTTTACAAAAAATGTGCATATGTAGCATAAGAATGATGTTACTTCAGAGGCAAAATTTAGAAAGGCCAGGTATTTGATCAGTCCAACACAAATTTATAGAATTAATTGGATCTGTCAAAACACAAATGACAATAAGTGCCCATTACTGCAACATTTCAGGGAACTGATCTTTATTTCTGGCTCCTGCGATAAATAGGAAGAGACCACAAATGGGCGATTTGGGTGGTTTTTTAAACAAAACTTTTAGAGGAAGTCTACATGTTCCTAAAGGGTTTTCTCTTATGCAAATAAGTTAAGAGTTCTTACGATTATGAAGAATGTCATTATGTAAAAATAAGGTGCAATGCTTGTATCCTGCAACTGAGTGCCTCCATTCTAATAATCTCTTTGTATTATGTTATTTGCTAAGATTTTCTGGAGAAAGAGATTTTGTGCAAGGATCTACTCAGAGGAAAAGCTCAACCTCATGCTTCCTATGCAAATTTTGGGAGATGGAATTCATTTTGTGTTGCAAGAATTCTCAATTTCTATTAAACTCTGCTCCGGAATAATTGCCTACAGGTAAATTACTGCATGCCTGGGCCGTTTTTCCAGTGGTCCTCATTATCAAACTGCAAATGTATTTCCATGTAAAGTGTGTGCTTCACTAGGAGAATAAAAATCATATCTAAAAAGGCATGAAAAAGATTCACAGTTATCATTAATAAAATACTGAAAACACTGAAACTACAAATACCAGAAATTATGATTAAAGATGTTACAACTTTAAGAAAATGTGAACACTACACTTTCTAACCCTTATGTCGTTAAAATCTGCAATGTAGGCTCTCTTATTTTTGGAAGAACAGTAATGAAAAAGATATGATTAGATCAAGACAATCTTCCCTATTCTTTCCTTCACTGCTCTAGAGAAATCATATACAAAGTGAGGCAAACTTCTAACCATTTTCTTTTCCATAACCTTCCTCATTCTCTAAATATAGGACAAATGACTCTCGGCTTATATATCAGGTATCTATTGCCACCATCATGCTGTGTAATAAAACACCTAAAATTGCATGGACTTAAGACAATAGCAAGTGATTTAGCCATAGGTCTCAGGTCATCATTTGAGGCTATGGTCAACTGGGAAGTTCTTCTAGTCTAGGCTGGGTTTGCTCCTGCATCTGAGGTCAACCGTAGGTCAACTGTGGTAGGATGACCTTGGCTGTGACAACCAAGTTTTGCTTTCTACCTGACTTTGCTTTGCACATCTTCTCTTCCAGCAGGCTAGCCTGGGGATATTCTCAGTATAGAACTCCAGACGTGTTCTTGTGGGGATTTCAGAGGTGTAAGAAAAAGCAAAGCTAGATAAGCAAGAGCAAGCCACCTAAAAATGTAATGGCTTAAAATGACACCTGTTGGTTTTTGTTCATGAGATTAGGGATCTGCTGGGTAGTTCTACCGATCTTGTCTGGGCTTGCTCATGCGTGTTTAGTCAGATGCAGACTGAGTTGTATGATTTTAACTGGAAGACCTAAGCTCTGTTCCATGTGTGTCTCATCTTCCAGCAAGCTGGCATTCTTTCATGGTGATTACAGAGGAAAAAAGAACAGCGAAAACATACAAAATTTTTTCCAAGTTTTGCTTGTATCATAGTTCCTAATATACCATTGGCCAAAGCAAGTCACATGTTTGAGCCTCAAGTCACATGTAGTGTGTGGCAGAAACTAAAAAAGAAAAATCAGATTAAATATAAAGGCAGAAGAAAGAAGAAAAAAATAATAAAAAGAAGAGCAGAACATATGAAAGTGAATATGGAGAAACAATAGCGAAACCCACGTCTCTCCTGAACATGGATGCAAAATTTTCCGTAAAATATTAGCAAATTGAATCCAGACATACTTAAAGACTATAATACCTGATGACTATGTGAGATTTATCCTGAGAATGCAAGTTTGGTTCAAAATTTAAAAATCAACCAGTATGCCTCACCATATCAACAGACTTACACAGAAGACTATAGAATCATCTCAACAGATGAAGACATAACATTTGATAAATTTGATATGAATTCATTACAAAAAAGGGAAAAGTTAAGCAAGCTAGAAATGCACTGGTACTTCCTCAGTCTAATTAAATTTTGCATCTCTGCGAAACCCATAGCCAACCTGATGGCTAAAAGTGAAAGAATGACAAGGCCAGGATGTTTTTTCTTTCTTCTGTTCATCATCACACTAGAGGTATTAGCCAGTATGAGAAGTAAAGAAAAAGAAACAGAAGGCATACAGATAGGGAAAAATGTCTCTATTATCTGCATAGCAAATCTTGAAAAATCCTCAAAAATGCTATAAGAAGTAAGGTTGGCATGGTTTAACGTCACTGTAGGAAAATCCACTGTATTTTAATAGACTAGCTTTGAATATTTGGTAATTTAGCTAAGAAACACAGTCATGGTAGCACCAAAAACAAGTTCTTAAAAAATATAATTCCAAAAAACCTATACTCTACATTATGAGAGATCAAACACAGTTAAAGAAATGAAGAGATGTTCCATCTTAAGAGCAAGATTCAATAATGTCAAGCCTTACAAAATTACTTTTTAAAAAATTTTTTTTCAACGTTTTATTTATTTTTGAGACAGAGAGAGACAGAGCATGAACGGGGGAGGGGCAGAGAGAGAGGGAGACACAGAATCGGAAACAGACTCCAGGCTCTGAACCATCAGCCCAGAGCCCGACGCGGGGCTCGAACTCACGGACCGCGAGATCGTGACCTGGCTGAAGTCGGATGCTTAACCGACTGCGCCACGCAGGCGCCCCCAAAATTACTTTTTATAATTAATGTAATCACAGTAGAAATTCTGAAAGATTTTTATGGAAAATGACAAGCTAATTCTAAAATTCATATAAAAAAGTAAAGGCATTTGAATAGCTGAAACAATTTTTGGGAGTAAAGAGTTAGAGAACTCACTGTAGCTGATTTCCATATTTACTCTGAAGTAATAAAGAGAGGGGGTTACATAGATGAATTAAAGAGCAAAACCAAAGTCCAGAAATAAACCTACACATGTGGACCCTTAATTTTTGACAGAAGTGTGAAAGCTATTCAGTGTAGGAGGATTCTCAGGTCAACAAATTGTTCTGAAAACAAATATAACTCGATATCTTTTCCTGAAAAAAAAAAGAAAAGAATTTTAACATATATTTTAAACTATATATTTAAGTCTAAATATAGGCCTGAAATTAAAAGCCTCCTAAAGGAAAATGCACGAGGAAATTTTTGTCGCTTTAGGATCAGTGATTTTGTTTTTTAGATACAATGCAAAGCATGATTCACAAAAGAAAGACATTTTAACACTGTTTTTATCAAAATTTAAAACTTCCACTCTTTCAAAGATATTGTTTGGAAAAAGATAGGACAAGCCACTGACTAAGAGAAAACATTTGCAGAAAATATATCTGAGAGATGGCTGGAATTCGGATTAAATAAAAAACTCTTAAAACTCAATAATAATAAAATAATAAAATAACAAATAAAATAATAAAATAGATAAAATAATAAATAAAATAATAAAATAATAAAATAATAAAATAGATAGCTCCTTTTTAAAAAAGATTTTTGCTCAAAAGGTTTGGTTGGGCTCCTCACCAAAGTAGACACATGGACGACAATTGCACACAGAAAGGTACTTGATACTGAGAACAAACTGAGGGTTGATGGGGGGTGGGAGGGAGGGGAGGGTGGGTGATGGGTATTGAGGAGGGCACCTGTTGGATAGAGGATGTATCAGATATTAAACTGATAAGAACAGATACTACACTTGATCTTAGCCAAAAGGCCGAGAAGCAATGAGGAGGGCACCTGTTGGGATGAGCACTGGGCGTTGTATGGAAACCAATTTGACAACAAATTTCATATTTAAAAAAAAAGAAAGGTACTTGATATTACTAGTCATACAGGGAAATGAAAAATAAAATCACAACTAGATATCACTACATACTTATTACAAAGGCCAACATTTTTAGAATAACAATATTCACTGATGAAGAGGGAGAGGAGCTATATCACTCTTACACTGCTAGTGGAAATGCAGGATGGTACAGCTGGTTTTTTTCAAAACACTTGGAGAGATTTTTGTGAAGTTAAATATCCACTACCCTACAACCCAATCATCCCTGTCCTAGCTATTTTTAGCTCAGAGAAATGAAAACATATTCACATAAAATCTTCAATATGAATATGTATATGTATAAAATTATTTCATTTAGAATTGTCTACAGTTGGCAATAATCTATCTGTCCATCAACCAGTAAATGGATAAATAATTTGTGATACGTCTTTACAAGGTGATACTACTCAGCAAGAAAAAGGAGTAAGCCACGGATACGTGTGAAAACATGGATGAGTACCGTATTTCGCTCAGTGAAAGCAGCCAGACTCAAAATGCTACATGTAATGTGGTTCCATTTCATACGCCATTCTCAACAGGGTAAACTCCAGAAAGACCGCAGTGGGTGCCAGTGGGCGCAGGGGAAGGGACTGGCTACAATAGTGCACGTGGGAATTCTTTGGAGTGATGGAAATGATCTGTATCTTGGATGTGATGATGGGTATGTGACTCTGCGTTTGTCAAAATGAACCAGATTGTGAGTCTAAAAGGGGTGAATTTTACTCTATGTAAATTATACCTCCACAAGCCCGACTTCCAAAAAAAAAATCTATCAAATGTTTTGCACTATGGAGGTGCCTGGGTGTCTCAGTCGGTTAAATGTCTGACTTCCGCTCAGGTCACGATCTCACAGCTTGAGTTCGAGCCCCGCATCAGGCTCTGTGCTGACAGCTCAGAGCCTGGAGCCTGCTTCAGATTTTGTGTCTCCCCGCCCCCCCCTCTCTCTCTCTCTGCCCTTCCCCCACTCACACTCTGTGTGTCTCTCTCCCTCTAAAAAACAAATAAACATTACATTTTTTATTTAAAAAAAATAAATAAAAAATAAATGTTTTGCACTATGAATCTGCTTACGTCACTAGGAAAAAAATGCTGTTACTGTGCCAGCATCGTCTTGTAATTAAAATGGTGTACTCCAAGATATACTGAAACTGTCTATTTCAATTGGACTAAAGTTAAACTCTTCAAGCAGAGAATCTGTTATTTACTTAAATCAATTAAGGGTAAGGCTGCTCTTTCCTTGTAATTCATCAACATGTAAATGAACTTTTCTTTCAGTGACTCAGTGGGTCCTGTAGCTCTTTTTCTCAGGAGCACACAACAGAGGCAAAAAGGAAGGGAGTAAACCTGTTTTGTGATAAGTTGTACTAGTGACCAATAATCTTGTACAAATTCTTGTTTTTTTTTTTTTAATATTTAGTTAATAGCCATCTAATCCCAAAATTGAATAAAGAAGGAATGAAGGGGGTGTCTGGGTGGCTCAGTGGGTTAAGCATCCGACTTGATTTTGGCTCAGGTCATGACCTCCCAGTTTGTGGGATCGAGCCCCATGTCAGGCTCTGCACTAACAGCATAGACCCTGTTTAAGATTCTCTTTCTCTCTCTGTCTCTCTGCTTCTCCTCTGCTTTCTCTCTCTCTCTCAAAATAAATATTTTTTGAAGTACAAAAAAAAAATACAGAAGGAATTAATAGAGAGAATCAAAGTATAATTTGAAGAATGTTTAGCCATTTTCCCCCTTTATTCTTAAGGATAGGAAATCCGTCAATACTCACTCAGAAATACTCAAGGTCAGTGCTATCCCTCCCCTAATTGCTGAGGATAGTGACCTATCTCATTCCTTTACTATTCTTGGTTTGTAATATACAGTCAGAATCGAGTATATAGAATTTAGAGAATAACACCAGGAAGATGGTAGAAAAATCATCTGTAAATACCTAGTTTGAAATTTTAACAACAAATTAAACGAGTGAGCATTTTAAAATAGAAATTTAAATATAAGTAGAGTTAAAATACTAGAGCTAAAGTAATATATTGTTGCAGAAAACACTTCTAATTTTAATCATGAATATTAAAATTTGGTTTGAAGTACGACTTTCTACCCTTGAATTCAGGTAAAGATAGAGAACGTAAGATTATTGCTAGCAAAATACAGAATAGTGAACCATCACAGGATTTTCTCAAAACTTGGTCAGCCTGCTCAAATTGGTCATGAGATGGCAAAAATCAGTAAGTAATAGAATAAGTCAGCATGACTGATCTGCACAGCAAAACTGTACAAAATGATAATGAAAAAGGCTTGTTCTGCTCTTGCCAGGGCTTTGATAATCCATGCAGAACCAGGACAACATATTCGCAGGTTTTGAATCTGATTTACCACTGCCTTCCAGATCTAGCTGCCCAAATGAGATTCATGTAACCACAAGACCATCTGTAAATGTGAGCTTACATTCCAGTTATCCCCTGGTGAGGTGCAGTCGATGAACCTCACCGCCCTAGGCAGATGATTAATCTCATTATAATCTTTTGGTTAGTTTCAGAATCTGCCCTCTGCTTTCCAAACTTCTCTCAAGAAATGTGGAAAGTATTTCCATCTGCCTAGGTGAAAGCAAATATTTTTACCATCAGACTTACCTTTATTAAAATATATAACTTTACTACAAGTATTTAGCAAAGACTACATCTGACTTGTTTCTTCCAATAGCAATGTCTCCTCTATTTAACCTCCTTCAACATTTTAAAATAAAACACTATATGACTAGGAAGATATCCAAGTACAGCAATGGTCTTTAATAAAACTTCCAATGATAAGCCTGGTGACTCTCAGTTCGCAGAAATTCTGACACAATTCTAATGTTTAGAGGACTACTGATGTGGAGTCCCAACCTCAGTGGAACAAGTAGAGTGGAAGTTTCTAGAAGGTTAGCTAAATGCATTACTACCTAATTCATACCAATCTTTATACATTTTCTCTGGCCTAATCCAAGGACAATGACTGAAAAACACATCAGAAAGTTCTTTTTATTTCCTAAGTTGAACTAGAATATAATAATTTAATTGAGTTTCCCATATACATAATAAATTTTTATGTAGTATACAGACCCAAAGAGCCCTCAAGTATCTTTGGAAACACTGTGTTAAAACATAAATAAATGAATGCATAAAAATGAATGCAAGAAAATAGTTTTTGAAATAGACTGGAATGACCATGTATTAGCTGGAAGCATCTGGCTCTTGACTTCGGCTCAGGTCATGATCTCACGGTTCATGAGTCCGAGCCCCGCGATGGGCTCTGTGCTAACAGTGAAGAGCCTGTTTGGGATTCTGTCTTTCTCTCTGCCCCTCCCTTGCTCGTGGACTCTGTCATTCTCCCTCACAAAATAAATAAATAAACTTTACAAAGACACACTGTTTAAAAAAAATTAATAAATAAAAAATAAAATAGATGGGAATAGTCCAGTCTTAACCTTTTTCAAAAAATATAAGATTTAGATAATATTAAATAATATAAAAACAGGGAGGGAGACAAAACATAAGAGACTCTTTAATATGGAGAACAAACAGAGGGTTACTGTAGGGGTTGTGGAGGGGAGATGGGCTGAATGGGTAAGGGGCATTAATTAATCTACTCCTGAAACCATTGTCGCACTGTATGCTAACTAACTTGGATGTAAATTAGGAAAAAAATTTAAAAAAAAAATCATTGAGGGGCGCCTCGGTGGCTCAGTTGGTTAAACATCTGACTTCAGTTCAGGTCATGATTTCATGGTTCGTGGGTTCTAGCCCCCTGTGGGGCTCTGTGCTGACAGCTCAGAGCCTGGAACCTGCTTCAGATTCTGTCTCCCCCCCTCTTTGTACCTTTCCTCCGCTCATGCTCTATCTCTCTCTCTCTCTCAAAAATAAATAAGTTAAAAAAAATTAAAACATGGTCAGAGATGCACTAAAAAATATAAAACATGCTACAATTTGTGCTATTTTATTCATTCATTCCATATTAATTGCATACCGAGATGCATTTCAAGTAATTCAAAAAGTCAGCATCAAACTATCATAATAGACATTAGCATATTTATTAACATGCATTTGCATATTTATTCTGTGAATCATAAAGACAGCTATAAAAACAGGATCTATGCAGAATCTGGAAAAACAATAAACAGTTGGGGAGCAAGGGTGTGTTTTACTATACATATTATTAGTGGATTTAGCTATAAGGCATGTTCGCTGAAAACATCTGTTTCTCAGTTGTACTCTGTGTTCAATGCTATGATTATTAGTGGTCTTGTTACTTCCAAAAATATAAAGTTAGTTATTAACTTTGATAAGTATATAATTTCACTATGCTCTTTCCATATGTGTTGCTGACATAAGATGTATTGTTTGTTTCCATTTCAATTTGGCACCACTTACCATTGTTTTTAGTGAACAATTGAGTTACATTTTGAATGTTTCCCATGCCGATTATGAAGTACACAATTGTAACTAAAGTAGACCCCCAGCAGACTTTTGTCATATCATATAGTCCATAAAATAATAGCTAAAAACAAAGTAGTGGCTCTGAAGACAATATAGAAGATTTTTACCTCAAACAAAAGTAGGAAACTGAGGGTTGACGGAGGGTGGGGGAGAGGGGAAAGTGGGTGATGGGCACTGAGGAGGGCACTTGTTGGGATGAGCACTGGGTGTTGTATGGAAACCAATCTGACAGTAAATTATATTTTTTCAAAGTAGGAAATAATTTTTTAAACATTAATTTGTTGTAAAGTATGTAGATGAATCATAACATGGTTGGTGTACATTCATATGCATCAAGGAGTTGAGATAAGAAAATCTATGTGATCCTTACCATTACTCATACAATTCTCATTTTGTAATCATCAGTAAACACCAGGGAAAGAAAACGGTTCCTTGAGAAATGGGCTACAGTTATTAACAACTTATTTTAAGTATTTTCTTATTTTAAAATAACACATAGAGGGCTGCTGGGAGGCTCAGTTGGTTAAGCATCCAACTCTTGATTTCAGCTCAGGTCGTGATTTCACGGTTGGTGAGATCGAGCCCTGTATCGGGCTCCACACTGAGGGTAGAGCCCGTTTAAGATTCTCTCTCTCTCTTTCTCTCTCTCTCTCCCTCTGCCCACTCTCCCACCCCCTCAAAAATAAATAAATAAATAAGTAAAATAAAATAAAATTATACAAAGAAATATTTATTAAATATGTCCTTTACTGAGCGCCTCTGTACTGAGGAGATAGCAGTTAGTGTAGTTAATAAAGACTAGAACAAACAGTACATGTTAAATGCAGAGGGCTCACTGATCCTAGAGTAGTTAGAAATGTTCTGATAAAGTGTTATGTAGCCTAAGACTTGGGAATGACCATGAATTAGCTAAACAAGGAAGTGTAGAGGAGGGACAAAAATATATGTGGAAGAAAGACAATTCTGAACTTGGCAGTGAGACGAGCACAGCACAGCAGAGGAGCTGAAATAAAGCATGAGACTGTGGTGTAGAACATGTGATGACTCAGTGGTAAAAGGTGATGCTGGATGGGACAATAGGGGACATAATGTGCAATGACTCTCAGATGAGTCAGATATTTAGAATATGACACACAGCGTGTTACTTGTGGGGAGATGAAGGCATTGAGGAGAGCAAGAAGTGATCAATGGTTGCCTCATGGAGAATGGATTAAATCAAGGCAGGCACGAATTGGGAGCAACAGATTATGAGTGTGTTTCAGAGGCCCATTCAAGACACAGTAATGACTAGACTTGAATGGTAGCAGGGGAGAAAAAATGTGGGTGGATTCAAATATATGACAGAGAACCTACAAAACTCATTGGCTACCTTTAAGAATAAGTTAGAGTGAAGGTAATTAATGATGGTTTCTGGGACTCTTTGACTCTCAAAACTCAGATGTTTTAATTTTCTACTGTTGCACAACAAATCACTACAAATCTAGTAACTTCAAACAACACCCACTTATTAATGGACAGTTTTGCAAGTTAGAAGTCAGGGATGGCATGACCGCAATCCCTTCTCAAGGTATCACAAAGCTGAAATCAAGATGATAGTTGAGTTGAATTCTTGTTTGAATTCAACCAAAAAAGTCCTCTTTCAAGCTTACTCTTGTTGGTGAGTTTGTAGGACTGAGTTTGTAGGACTTTGAGTTTGTAGGACTGAGGTCTTTTTTTTTTTTTTTTTTTTTTTTTGCTGCTCTCAGCTACTAGAAACCACTCACATTCCTTGTCACATGGTCTTTTCTATCTTTAAGCCAGCAATGGTGTGCCAAATCCCTCCCATGCTTCCAAACATTGACTTTCTTCTCTGCTTTCAAAGGACTCTTGTGATTAGATTAGTTCCATCTGAATAATCTCCCTTACTGAAAGTCAACTGTGTCAGATAACATAACTCAATCATGAGTGCAAAAACCAAAAATCCCACAGGAATTGCACAGGGTGGACGACACCACAGAGCCCTGCCTAACACAGACGGTGACACAAAGGAGGTGATGGATATGGAGTGGGAAGAGGCTGGAGAAAAGAAGCTGGGCTTAAGTTTGGAAAGAGGAGTTGAGGAACCCGTGAATAATCATGTGGAGATATGAGTATCCCACTGGACATGCACCTCTGGAGTTTATTTAGCAGGATGATATGGACTAGAGAAAGATAAATGAGAGCACTTGGCATCTAGTTAATAATTGAACCTGTAAGAGTGGGTTATATCAACTATGGGGAGATATATATGTCTTAGGACCAAGCCCTGAGGAGCTGCAATATTGACAGGATGAGTAGAAACAGAAAATTGGTGCCCATTCCAAGAAGAGAGATAACTGAAGGAAGCAGGATTTGTTATCTGTGTTAAATCTTGCTAAGAAATCTAGTATGAAAAATACTCAATATACTCCTGGGGGTGTGGTGACATGGAGATAGGGTTTACCATGAACAAGGCTATTTCTACAAAATGGTGGATTCAGAAGCCAGACTGTCTGAAGAGTGAAAGCAGGGTGAAGTCTGGAAACGGAATCAATGAGTTTTAGACGATTCTTTAAGTAATTGGCTATCAGAGAAAGATTATATAGAGAGATTTTGTTTTGTTTATTTGTTTCTTTCTTTTAAGATGTGAGAGACTGCAGCAAATTTAAGCTCAAATGAAATGAAAAGAATTCAGCAGAAGAGCCTGGAGAGGGCAAACAAAACCCTTGGAATAGATAATTAGAACCCAGCTGGGATAGTAATTTTCTAGAAACACCTCTATCTTTAAAATTTGACCAAGAGAGGGAAGGGTGGGTGTGGAAGCAGAAAAACTGGTGAGATAATGAGGATACTCCCAGCTCCTTTCTAAGTAAAGTTTCTGAGAGTAAATAAGAATGGACTAAAGCAAAGGACTGAAGGTTTGAGGAGAAGAAAGTTTAAATTTGCCTTTGTGGTGAATTGGAGAGGAAGATGTCCAGAGAAAGCACAAGATCACCTGATAGGCATTAGGACCTGAATAAAGTCTGATTAACAGAGGAATCAATTGGTTTGCTTGCACATTTTCTCCTGTAGCATGTAGCCACAATTCCTGGAGCTACCAATGGAAACTAAAACAATTGTATTCATTAATCCAGAGTTGGGTCTTTTGCCAAGGGGCCAAGATGGAAGGACAGTGGAATAAAGGAGTTTCAGATACTCCCAAGAAAATGGCCGAAAAGATGGATCCTGAAATCCATAACAAGAGAGAAGGCATGACAGAGATAGGCAATGTGTAATGCATAGGGAGAAAAATGAAATCATTTTGCTAAGACCAAAGGGCTGGTTTAGTAAGAATAATTGATAATTCTAGCTGAAAGAATGAATACTGATGGACTGCAATGTGTGCATCAGTGATTTCAGGGAAATACTGGCTTTCTATCATGTCATTATATTTAAGCTTTATTTACCCTTCTTTCTATGTTTATATGCTTTCAATGCTCACTGCATTTTCCTTTTATACTGAAATTTTCCTTTTTTGAATTGGTAATTTTGTTTCATCTCTCAATTCTCATATTGTAGTCGTGTTTAAAATAATTGTGTGTGTATATATATATATGTATATATATATATACACCCATACATATATATGTATATGTATATATATGCATATATATACATGCATATATATGTATGTGTATATATATACAATTATTTAAAAAAAAAATTTTTTTTTTTCAACGTTTATTTATTTTTGGGACAGAGAGAGACAGAGCATGAACGGGGGAGGGGCAGAGAGAGAGGGAGACACAGAATCGGAAACAGGCTCCAGGCTCTGAGCCATCAGCCCAGAGCCCGACGCGGGGCTCGAACTCACGAACCGCGAGATCGTGACCTGGCTGAAGTCGGACGCTTAACCGACTGCGCCACCCAGGCGCCCCAATATACAATTATTTTAAACACGACTACAATATGAGAATTGAGAGATGAAACAAAATATATATATGTATATATACACACACACACACACACACACATACAGTATATATACATATATATCTTACAACATTGCAGTCACTTTACTAAAAATGTGCATTTTCTCATTTCATCTTCACGACAAAGAGATGAGGGTGTTAATTTCACAGATTAAGGAATTACGTAACTAGAGAGTTTAAGCAATTTGTGCTAAAGTAGTCTGAAGAGCTTGTAGTGTTAAAAGGAGAGCCTCAGAAAGATTTGTCCAAATTCTAACTTCAAAATTTTGTTCTTAAACACTAAGCTACAATTGAGTATATAGTCTTGAGCCTTTATATATTTGAGCATCTTTCTATTTTTTAGATATGGATTATAGATAGACTGGTATATAATCTGGGAATATACTTAAGCGTTTCTCAATAAGCAGATTGAAATAATTGGTAATAATTCCTACAAACACAATCTGTTATTGTGAGGTCCTTCAAAAATGACAAAGGAGTATCTGAAAACTAACTTTGGAAAATTGACAGGGCTCAGTGACAAATTGGTTATATCTAGATAGACATTAACCATTCAAAGGCAAATTCAGGATTTCAAACCATGTCAATGTTGATGTGGAATATTGTTAATCACCCCCAGGTTCACCAGAACTCTTGGTTGTGCTCAGTGGTTCTTCACTGATCCCTGGTCAGATGACCCTCCCACACCCCAGGATTGCTGCTTCTCCAAACATTCACTTCCCTTTTCAAATCTCTGATTCATGCCTCACTCCTCACTCTCCCTCTCACTCTCAGGTCTTATTTCAGAGAAGGAAGTCAGCAGAACAGTTTCTTTCTGCTTCTTCCTGTATCACTTTTAGATTTGCTTACTTACTTTAGAACCTGTTCTTCCCTCTTTCTTTTTGCCTCAAGTCAGAAAATACCTATGCTGTGCAACATTATTCTGTCACCGAAAATACGGATTTCATCTCCTATAGTTCAAACCTGTAGTTTTGGTTAATTGTATTCTATTAATTATCCCTACCTTCCTCCCATCAGTATTCCACGAATTCCCAATTCCTTGCCCTCAACCTACCCAAACAAAACACACAAGCAAACAAACTAAAAATATTTACAGTGTCCCCTAGGCTCCCCATTTCACTGTCACCTGTCCTTTTATCATATCTCCAAGGCATTGGGGCATGGGGGAAAATGGAAAAGTTTTGAAAGCAGACCATGACATATTTGTGGAAACCACTCCCCCAGTTTTGCACCGTTTTCCACGCTATACCTTCACTTTCTCTGAGACTCTTCTTCTGAGATCAATTTCCTGATCTTCAAAACGGGAAATACAGCTACCATTCAATAGCATTATCTGCAAAGCCTAGTAGAAAATCTGTTACTGTCTTTTCCAATAAGAGTAGAAGGTGGATAAGGGAAATGGAGATTAGTAATGGCTTTTGGATAGCCAACTCCCTATATTTTCATGGCCAAGATTCTTGTTTTTATTTCTAATTCTTTAATTCCTACTTGTTCCCTAGTTTGTAATTTATTACGCTTTGACCTCTGGCATCACCACTCAGCAGAAATCATCAGAACCATCTGATATTTAAATCCAAGATCTCTTTAGCAGTCTATTTAACTCTCCCTCAGCTTTTGTGCTCCCCTGCGTTTCATCCTTTGTCTTATAAATTTATTTAGAGAACCTGCAGCATCTCTTTACCTCTAATGTTTCAATAACAGTATCTCCGTTTCAAATCTCTCCTCTAGCCAACTAGAAATTCATATTACAAATTGCCTACCAAGTATCAAACATGAAACTATCCAAAGGGGGGGCGCCTGGGTGGCTCAGTCGGTTAAGCGTCCGACTTCAGCCAGGTCACGATCTCGCCGTCCGTGAGTTCGAGCCCCGCGTCGGGCTCTGGGCTGATGGCTCAGAGCCTGGAGCCTGTTTCAGATTCTGTGTCTCCCTCTCTCTCTGCCCCTCCCCCGTTCATGCTCTGTCTCTCTCGGTCTCAAAAATAAATAAACGTTAAAAAAATTAAAAAAAAAAAACTATCCAAAGGGTAATTTCCCATAAAACCTTGTTCTTCGAATTCTTGAATTTTTTGCTTAATGTTGTCCCAAGTCACCATTCCCCAAACAGGAAACCTTGAATTCCCTCTAGGTCTCCCCATTCATTGCTTCCCTCTGCCAATTGCAATTTGGCACAGTGTTCTTACAAAGTCAGTTTCAAAAATGTCGATTAAGTTTGTAAATTCATTATGTTCTAGCAACTTGAAACTTTGTCTAAGGCAAAGATTTCTGTTTACTGGTTCTGTAATACTAGCCACAAGAACAATACCTACAACATAATAAATAAATGTTTCTATCAATCAAATCAATTGTGATGTATAATACAGTTATCATTCACCAACAAAAAATTATCAAGCACTCCCAGGATTTCTAGCACTGTTAGATACTAATACAATTTTATATTGAAATCAATCCTTGACTTAATGTTTATTTTTTTATGAGAAATGCAAATTAGAATATTAAATGTGCATATTTTAATAAAATATAGACCCCTCTGAAGTTGACAAAACTATTTTTATTTTTCTTCCATAGATTGTAAACAGGAAAATTTCTGATGCATAAATGAAGACATTTGTGCAGAACTGACATTTAAAATTTATTAACACAAAAGAAATTACATTACTACACGAGTAAAAGTGAGTTCTTTGTTCACTGATTACCAATTGAATGCTTGGGGAAGTCCCCGATTATTCATACATCTGACCTCATTTAAATATATGGCAGTCTGTTAAGCCATTTTGGGAATTGTTAAACTTGGATATCTTCCTTAGTTTTTCTAAATGAAAGTATATTTATACAATATTATGTGACAAATGAATACACTGTACTTTATTCTTTAAATTTCAATTCTCCTGTTACTTGAGAAAGCAAAGTATCTTTATGAATTCCAAATACTGAATCTGGAATCCTTGTCTCTATTGACATTTTATAGTGTTTATAGCATAATGAACAAAGCAAAGAAAGACGGATCAGACATTTGGGAATTTTACCAAAGTTAATACCAACTAGTTTTATGTCTTTAGAAAAGTCACTTCACACTCTCAACTTGTGCTTTTTCATTAGCTCTGGTATAGAAAATTCTATTTGAAGCCTCACATTATCTACAACTGCTAGTCACAGTCCTGTCCTCCATATAATATGTTGGCTGAGATTTTTAGTTTCAGTCTAATAGCGCAAATGTAGATTTCCCTTCTTCAACAATCACCCAAACATAAAAGTGAAAATGAAGAATAGAAACTCCACTTTCCTTGAAGTCATGGGGTTGCTAAGACTTCAGTATGAGTAGTAACAAGAAGGTGGCTTCCAGAAGCTCCGAAAGTCTAAATGGTGTAAGAAGACGCGGTTCAAGGATGCCTGCAGCTCCAAACCCATAAAAACCAGACCAAGTGCATTTCTGGAAACAAGCACCACAAAGATGTTCATTCCAGGTAAACTTAGCAGTTTAAAACAACAACCATTTTATTATATCTCATGAATTTTTGCTCAACAACTTGAAAAGTGTTCATCTGAGTCATTTTTCTGTTCCATCTGACCTTGACGGAGGTTATTCAACGGTCAGCAATTGGCAGATGGTCTGGCATGTCTGAAGTAGCCTCACTCTCCTGTCTGCTGCCTTTGTTGACCGGCTGCAACCATCTGCACTTGTACCTCAGGTGGCTTTTCCACTATGGCGACCTCAGAAGACCCAGCCTTCTTACATCTCAGTTCAGAAGTCTAAGAACAAGTTTCCCAGCAAACAAGGCAGAAGACACCTGGTCCTTTATGACCTGGCCTCAGAAGTCACATAGCCTCACTTTCGCTGTACTCTGTTAGTCAATAGCAGTCACAGACCAGCCCAGATGGAAGTGAAATCTCCAAGTCCGGATGAGAGGAGTCTAAAGAATGTGCAGCCATGTTCTAAAACTGTTACAGTGCAAAACCAATAAAATGTTATTGGCCACATGGAAAACATGTGAGCAGACTGCTGCTGTTGAGAGCTTCACCACATCTGGTTTGGTTATGAGGAAAAGCTGAGTCGGAGCTGAGCAGGAAAACCCACAGACAGCCCTTCTGGCGGAGATGATGGAGGAGCCAGATGCAGCAATATGAGTAGCCTTGAAGCTGCTAGTCCTGGCTGGACAGTGAGGAATAACCTGAAAATAGTGCACTAAGAACCGTTCCTGTAAGGAAAATATTTGTCCACAAGATGGTCCTCATCCTTCCTCACGTAGCTAGTTCAGAAAGTATGAACTTCATTTAAAGATGGCCAGTCAAAAGAACCAAAACAGCATAATAAAGACAAATAAAAAGAACGGGAAAAGCCAAACAGTAAATGATAGATGTTAACGTTTTTAAAGTTGCTAAAATTGGTATGGTCCAGAAGAAAACTGTACCTGAACATACAGGCACCTGAAAAGTTACAGAACAGTCACTTCTATAATAGAAGAATAGAAGATAGAACTAAGAATGATCAGGACAATATGGCGAGGTTATTGAAAGGAAGAATATATAATCTGGCTGAACTCATTAACGACATGGAAGAGAAAAACGAAACCATCCCAGAAAAGAAGCCCACATTGGAATCTACTCTGAAGAAAGAGGTATTACTGTCAACACAGGAAGAGACATGCAGGCCAGGATTTGACTGAAGTTAACAACAAGAAATGAAGCCAAGTGTTTAAGTGGATTATGATGAAAATATTATATGTGGAGTGTACATCCAAGAAATGCACAAAGTTCAATAATTGGAGTCCTAGAATACAGTTGAAAATAATGGAACAGAAGAAAATTATTCAAACATATAATTTAAGAAAGTATTCCAGAACAAAAAAGAACTTGAATCTGAAGATTGGAAGAGTATACTGTATCCCAAAAATGTAGAATGATCACCACCAAGACATATCTTAGAATATTTAATGGATATCACAGGCAATAAGGAAATGTTTTGGTTGAACAGGCAAATGATTATGGGATCTGTTGTGGAGAAAACATTGTCAAACTGGCTGGTGTCTGGTTTCTCCACAAAACAGTCAACTTTGAGGAAAATGGAGTAATTCTTTTCAAAACCAACAACAAACAAAACAAAACCCAAGAATTTTTTTACCAGAAAAAAAAATGTTTAAGACTCGAAGGCAAAAGGAAAACATATTTAAATAAGCAAGAGCTCATGTATCAGATTCCAAGTTCCCTCTTGAAGAAAGTACTGAAAAACACACATCAGTCAACCAAAAACTGATAAACAGTTATAAAAGGAATGATATTAAATACTGAAACTATTTAATTCTAAGATTAAGACAAAATCAAATGTAGTGATTATGGTGATAGGAACAGAATGCAAATGGTATAAAACCTTTGTAGAATTGAAATGGCTGACCAAAGTCAAGAAGGGAATAGGCAAGAAGGTAAATTAAGTGTGCCAATTTCATAATTTTTTATATCAAAAAGACGACCAATAGATAACATTTAAAATTATTAAATATAATAATAATATCAACATAAGTTTGTCTGAAATAGAAAATAAATATGAAATATATGAATTAATGAAAATATTCTGGGAAAGGGAAAGGACAGGAAGAGGAAGAAATTGAAAATGTACCGACTTCATCATGGTTTATCAAAGTTTTAGTAGGAAGTCAATAGTTCCATGACTAAAAAGTAAAAATGAAAACATCATAATCATTAGACCAAGAGAAACTTTGAAATTATTTTTAAAAAACTCCTTTACAACCTGCTTATACACCAGCTGGGAAAATAGAAAGCATAATATAAACTATAGTAACATAACTAAAACCAAGCCTCTTATATAAAAATACAGAGATATTAAACACAGTCGTGAAATAAAAAAAGCTTTACAACTACATATTACAAATAGGCAGCAAAGCAATTTTACTTAGAGGTTTCTTACGTCACTGTGGATCTGAAGGAGGAAGTTACTCGAAAAGATTGAAAACTAAGGAACTGAGGGGCTCCTGGATGGCTCAGTTGGTTAAGCGTCTGATTTTGGCCCAGGTCATGATCTCACGGTTCATGAGTTTGAGCCCTGTGTCGGGCTCTGTGCTGACAGCACGGAGGTTGGAGCCTGCTTCAGATTCTCTGTCTCCCCCTCTCTCTACCCCTCCCTCACTCATGGTCTGTCTCTCTCTCTCAAAAATAAATAAACATTAAAAAAGAAAGAAAGAAAGAAAACTAAAGAACTGAAAAGACATACTAGACAAACAAACAGAAATCAGAGGCTGTGATTTTAATAGATGAGCTTGAATTTGGGGGAAAACCATTAAACCAGACAGAGGCTAGACTCCAGGTTCAAACCTCATGAATATCTAACCATCAGAGTATATCCATACCAAACAGCACTGTGTTAGTAAACATAAAGAAATAAAGGGAAGAAAAAAAAGGAGAAATTGAAATATATTAATAGTAGAAAACTTTAGGAGCGCATGGGAGGCTCATTCGATTGAGCGACCAACTTCAGCTCGGGTCCTGATCTCGTGGTTCATGAGTTCTAGCCCCACGTCAGGCTGGCTACAGTCAGCACAGTGCCAACTTTGGATCCTCTGTCCCCCTCTCTCTCTGCCCCTCCTTCCCCAATGCGCTCTCTCTCTCTCTCTCTCTCTCAAAAATAAATAAATATTTAAAAAAATAGCAGGAAACTTTAATTCACTTCTCACAGTCAGTGATACTTCAAGTGGACACAAAATTAGTAAGAAAATAGAAGACATGGGGCACCTGGGTGGCGCAGTTGGTTGAGCGTCCGACTTCAGCCAGGTCACGATCTCGCGGTCCGAGAGTTCGAGCCCCGCGTCGGGCTCTGGGCTGATGGCTCGGAGCCTGGAGCCTGTTTCGGATTCTGTGTCTCCCTCTCTCTCTGCCCCTCCCCTGTTCATGCTGTGTCTCTCTCTGTCCCAAAAATAAATAAACGTTGAAAAAAAAATTAAAAAAAAAAAGAAAATAGAAGACATAAATAAACAGCATGACGATTTTTAAGGTACATCTAATTAACATATGTCAAACTGGTTATCTTGAAAACATAAATGACAACTTATTTTTAAGAGCACATGGAATATTCACAGAGATATTTATAAAAGGTAAAAAACAAAAAAAACAAATTAGGGGCACCTGGGTAGCTCGGTTAAGCATCTGACTTTGGTTCAGGTCATGATTTTGCTGTTTGTGAGGGAAAGCCCTGTGTCAGGCTCTGTGCTGACAGCTCAGAGCCTGGAACCTGCTTTGGATTCTGTGTCTCCTTCTCTCTCTACTGCTCTCCTGTTCAAGCTCTGTCTGTCTGTCTCAAAAATTAATAAACATTAAAAAATATTTTAAAAAATAATAAATATATGCATATATATTTGTATGTATTTATGTGTGTATGTATATATATGTATATGTGTATGTATATGTGTGTTTTACATATAGAGATATATGTATACACATATGCATCATTTTATATATATATATGTATATGTATATATCAGCTCTCCCAATTATAATGCAAGAAGACTAGAATTTTAAGACAAAAAAACAAAAACAAAAAAACAAACAAAACTTACTATCTACAGGTTTTACTAACATCACCCTCTACCACCCACAAAAAATCTTCTCTTAACTCTAGGGTCCAGAAGAAAATAAAAAACAAAATAACAGAATATGTTCTAGTTAGAATAAGGCTACAAAGAAGACATTCCATATCCTTTTATTTTATTTATTTATTTATTTTTTAATTTTGTTTCAACATTTATTTATTTTTGGGACAGAGAGAGACAGAGCATGAACGGGGGAGGGGCAGAGAGAGAGGGAGACACAGAATCGGAAACAGGCTCCAGGCTCCGAGCCATCAGCCCAGAGCCTGACGCGGGGCTCGAACTCACGGACCGCGAGATCGTGACCTGGCTGAAGTCGGACGCTCAACCGACTGCGCCACCCAGGCGCCCCTCCATATCCTTTTAAATAAGTACACTAAACATCTAAATAAAGAGCATAGAGCATGATCAAACAAATTTATAAAAAGAAGAATTTAGAAAGCAGTTAATTGGAAGCATTAAAATGGTAGAATTATTTTTAAGAGTAAGTATGTTGCATTTAAAGAATAACAAAACAAGGGGCACATGGGTGGCTCAGTAGGTTAAATGTCCGACTCTTCATTTTGGCCCATGTCATTATCTCACAGTTCCTCAGATCTTGCCCCACTTTGGGCTCTGCAGTGACAGTGTGGAGCCTGCTTGGGATTCTCTCCCTCCCTTTCTTTCTGCCCCTCCCCCACTTGTGGTTGCTTGCTCTTTCTCTCTCAAATAAACCTAAAAAAAAACTTAAAAAAAGGAATAACAAAACTCAAGTAGGCTTAACCAAATAAGATAAAAAGGAGAAAAGGCCAACTTAACTGTATAAAAATGATGAAAAGGAAATATCAACAATGAAAGAATTATAGAATCCTAAGTATCCACTTTGATTAATTCTATGGGGAAAAAAAAAAACCCTGAATGGAATGGTTTTCTAGGAAAATATATATTAGAAACCCCATAAGAACTGGGAAATATAAAGATATCAGTTAGTCTGGAAGAAGCAAAGGCAGTTATCATAAAATGACATCTTTCCAAAAGACAGTTGGCTATGCATCTGTCTTCGGCTCAGGTCATGACCTGGTCACGTATGATTGTTTTACAGGCAACGTAACCTTTTAAGTATAACCCCTAACCTTTTAAGTACAGATTTCAATGCTTTCACAGTGATCCAGAACATAGAAAAGAAAGGAAAGTGTCTAAAATGTCTTCTGAAAGTAATACATTTATTGCAAAATCCAGTAAGAGGACACCAAAAAAGAAAACTAATAGTTCTCAAACTGTGGTCAATCTCTAGAGTTCCCCATGACACTTCCAGGGAATTCGGATGGTAAAAACAATTCTCATATAGGGGCACCTGAGTGGCTCAGTCGGTTAAGCATCTGGCTTTGGCTCAGGTCATGATCTCGCGGTTTGTGGGTTCGAGCCTCACGTCAGGCTCTGTGCTGACAGCTTGGAGCCTGCTTTGGATTCTGTGTCTCCCTCTCTCTCTGCCCCTCCCCTGCTCACACTCTCTCTCTGTCTCTCAAAAATAAATAAAGATGTTAAAAAAAAAAGATTTTAAAAAACAATTCTCACAGTAATCCAATGAAATTGTCGCTTTGACCATGTGGACAGTTACACTGACTGTAACCGTGCTGGCAGCTTCGCACGAATCAAAGCAGCGCAACCAACTGTATTCTTCACAGCTGTGCACTTGAGCTACAAAATGAGCCAGTTTCACTTAAGAGTATTATTGAGTAAAGATTATTAATTCTATTAAATCGCAAACCTTGAGCATGGTCTTTTTAATATTCTGAGTGAGAAAATGGGAAGAAGGCATAAAGAAATTTGACTGCAATCAAAGCACAATGCTGTTTAGAGGAAAAGTGCCTGTATGATTGAATTGAGAACCGAACTAGCTGATTTTTTATTTTTTCCCACGGAAAATGCTTCAGACCTGTCAAGGCATGAAATGCCCAATACTGCCCCACCTTGAGTTCTTCCCCGCCAATGTGAATAAAGGGCAAAAAAACTATGAAAAGGGACTCTGTAATTCTTTATACTTTTCATGGAGTCACTTTGCAGGGCATAAGAATATTTCAGTAGATTTCTAAATAAATCATGTCTTAAAATTTGTTGACAGTAATATATATATAGTTAAATGCAGAAGAAGGACATTTTCACCACTTTCAGAAATTTTATTCTGTGTCTGTATCATGGCCACTATGCCAGAAAGTCTGGCCTCAGAATTTCTTCCACATTTTTTTTAAGTTTATTTATTTATTCTGAGAGAGAGAGAGCAAAAACACAAGTCAGGGAGAGGGAGAGAGAGAGAGAGAATCTCAAGCCGGCTCCACACTGTCAGCGTGGAGCCCAACACAGGACAGGAACCCATGAACCATAATATCATGACCTGAGCTGCAGTCGAATGCTTAGCCAACTGAGCCACCCGGGCACCCCTCCCATATATTCTTAATTTTCAGAATGTGTTCAAAATATCAGATATGTTTAGCTTTCAATAAAAATATCGCCTGGACATTCCATAATAAAATTAAAAATTAATATGTTCAAATATGTACATGTCACCCTTTGTACTTCAGCATGTTGCCAACAATCCAGCCACATAGAGTTTCTCTTGAATTTCCTAGTTATAGAAGAATATGCTGCTTTGAGAGTAGGCTGAGAATGGCCAAGTCTGAACCACCCCCTGGAGGTTGCTCATGAGGAGACTGAAAAGGGGTGTTGTGGTTCTGTTAGTGTTTTGATTTAGGTTTTTGTCTTAAACCTCCAGGTACAGGGCAGATGATTCCATCTACTTGTTATCAAGGTTCTTAGCCTTTACAGCTCCAACTTTTCAGATCTGTGAAAATCACTTAATCAGGGAATTGACTCGAATTTAGTATCATTGCATCTCCGTCACTTTACAAATGGGAGCTGGGAATTTTCAAGGCGTCCGAGGACTGCCCCAATATTACAGGTAAGTAACGGGCCAAGCAGATGCCAGAATTTATGTTCTCACATCCGGAAATCCAGATAATTGGAACAAACGATCATAAACATTCATAGCCTGCCTCTCCCTCCACCATCTTGGGAAAGCAAGAGTTTGTATCCTAGAATACTCAATTTGTGTGTGTGGGGGGGGGGCAGGGGGAGATTGCATATGGATAGTAAATATACATTTTTACAAGAGAAGATGCCAATTAAAAAATTGAAGTTATTATAAACCTCAAGGAAGGAAAACTTCAATTTAAATGCAAATACCGCAGGACAGCAAGGTCTGCCCAAAGCCTCTGTGTGATGACTTATCTTGACTTTGGGAAAAGCCCTCTTCCCCTTGCTCTTTAAAGCAAACTGTTCGGTGGTTTTATACAAGCTGGAGTTACATTACCATGCTCTAGTTTATACCGTGACTTTGAGATCAAAGAAGGAAAAGGAACTGATGCTTGCTAGATAGATAGATAGATAGATAGATAGATTATATATAATAAGCAGTTCAACAGCTGAGAAAGATAGCATATGGCAGTAGAAGCAAAAGTGTTGCTTTGATTTGGGAGAGAGAAGTGAGAAGTACTCCTGAGTCAAAGCTCAATGCCACCTGAATGAGATGATTTATTTTTGTGCCAGCAGGATGAACTTTGTGTGGGTACAGATTTATGGCAAATACACAAACACCTACACAGATCTCATTTGGGGTTTGAAGAAACACCATTTTCCCCTGACAGAAATGATTACATGTGCAATAATAATAGCATTTTCATTTAATGAAAGTGGGTTTCTTCAAATCCCTAAAAGCATAAAGCATTTGTTAAAATGAATTAGCTTATTTTCAATAAGCTTTTCAGCAAAAGACGGGATAGATGAATGACAGGTAAGGTTGGATTGACGGGCTTAAACTCTAAAAATAATAGAGCTCCAAGTAAGCTAATTTTACTCCAAGCAATCAAATAAAATCACACCAATGGCCCTCTTTCAATACCTCTTCAGAAGTTTTCTATCCCAGCACCTATTTTTTCTTACAGTTTATAAAGTAAGATTTGAATGACACTCTCTGGGGCTTCTCCAGCACTCCTCAAACTGCTTTCAAAATTTAAATTCTTGATTAGAAACATTCTTTCCCTCCTGGCTTACAAGAGAAAGGGAGACACTATCACCCACATTTGTGTGTGTCACATCATCCCTTGTTCAGGTTTGCTTCATTTTAGTGTTCAAAAGTTGTGCGTATGAACTTTTAGTATCTCGCGAATGGCCACAAACCTGAATGGATCAGCAGAGTCAGGAGGTGACTTTTCTTGCTACGCTGGAGGGGAGATGTCTGTCTACTGCAACCCAGAGAAGGAGTGGTGACTCCACTAGTAAAATGATGGCACCAGTATCATGAGCCAGGATCCAGCAAAGGTGCCTATGATTGAAACCTGACATTAATACTGTCCTCATCCATTGTGACACGATACACAGAAATGTCAGGATTCATCACAACCTGGTCACAAGGATAATCACAGACTACCTTTCCTTACAAACTTGTGAGTGTGGACGAAGTGACCTTAATGTTAATAGTCAAAATTCAATACTCAACATTCAGTGGGCATCCGTTCTTGTTTTTGCCTATAACAGTCTCAGCCATCTCTGCTACATAGTCACCCCCACTACAAAGTGGGTCTTTCCAAGAGACACCCAAGGGATATCACATGTGCTTCCAGGATTTGTGCCATAGCCATGGCATGGCATCTACAATGTCTGTTTGCCTGACTCTTCGTTGATGTCAATTGCCCATAAAGCCATGGGGGGAACTTCATCAATGCTGCTGCCGACAGTACCCCCTCAGAACAATGTCAGAACTCCTGCCAGAAATGTTTCCAAAGGCACAGACTTCATCTTCCCCAGGGGTATGCGTTCCATCCATTTTGTTCTCCAGCCTACATTCAGCATCAAACAAACTGCCCGCAATAAAGTAGACAATATCCAATGAATAAAAAAGGAAGATCCTCAAAATTAGGTGCTTTTCTTAAATCACCGTGTTTTTGAGGCACTGCAAAATTCCCAAGTGAACTTACTTGGTCTTTCGTGTGTCACACTGAGAATTTATCTTCCGTTACAGTAGGAAAGACTAATTCACTAACCCATGGTAAATGCAGTGATGCATGAAATCCTTTATAGGAGAGCCCAACACGATCATTTAGATGAGTAGGGTTTGCTTATTGTATCCTCTCATGGTCTGTTGCACAAATATACAGATGTTCTTAAGCTTCTCTAAGTGACCTTGGAATCATTTACCTCCTTTTATATGTATTTGGATCACTGGCCCCTTTCATTATCGTCCTTTTGATGAACTAACCTGTAGCCTTCCTGTAAAGTTATTTATCTTAGATTTTACCCTCTCACAGAAGTCTTCATGACCTTTTCTGCCTTTCCAATGTGCTCTCACAGCATGCTTTATTTGGCAATTTCTTAGCCAAATATGGTTCACCTGTGTTTCATGATGTATATCTAGACACTAGAATATGTTCTTTGAAGGAAGCAAATGCTTCTTAGTTCTTCATTGTATTCTCAGTACCTGGAAATAGCCCAGGAGATGTTTGCGTTCCAGGAGTGTTAAGAGAATGACCTACAATGCATCACTGAGAGAACGTCCTAAACATATTAAATGTCTACAAGACACTTAAAGTTAAAAATTAATTTCATTAGTCATAAGGAACCATATTGATTGAATCCCATTCAATTAGAGAGCAACTTATTATTACCTCTGGTCAATGCAAAGTAAATTACACTCTTGAACTACTTTGTTAAGACTTATTTAAACAGCTATTGTAGCTCATTTTGTACGCCAGCTATTTTCTCTTAGGTCTGGTGTGATTCAACTAAATAGAGTTCATCCTATTCAGTCACTATTGCTTCCTTGTTATTCGTTCTTTAAAAATACAGTTGTTGCGGGGAGCGGCGGGGGGCACCTGGGTGGCTCAGTCGGTTAAGCGTCTGACTCTTGATTTTGGCTCAGGTCAAGATCTTGCAATTTGTGAGTTCGAGCCCCACATCAGTTTCCACACACTGACAGTGCAGAGTCTGCTTGGGATTCTCTCTCTCTCTCTCTCGCTCTCTCTCTCTGCCCCTCCCCCACTTGCTCTCTCTCTCTTAGTTGAAGTCTTTGTTTACTTAGTACTTACATTCATATGGATGGCAATTGACAAAAAATAAATAAATAAGCAAGAATATAAACACATAGTGGTAAGTACTAATGTGGAAGGTACTTTGAGAGAGTGACACTAAGGGACTTCAGTTTAGGTGATCAGAGAGGTTTCACTGAAAAGGTGACATTGAATTTGAGGCTTGCCAGCTGAGGAAGCAACTAATGCAGGAACTCTAAGGTGGGACCCAGCCTGGCACATTCCCAGAAGGAGAATGTCTTCCTTCCCCTCATTCTCACACATTTAAGGTATGGGTATGCTTGTCTCCAGCATGTAAATATCTGTGTGTGACATGGAAAAAATACAGAAGAAGCCTCAGGTAGAAAACAAAACTTTTAAATTTTATGAGTTAAATTTTAGAAAAGAGTTTCTGAGGAAAAGTTTTTATAAAAGGCTGAGGGTTCGGACAAGTGGCCTCTATTCCTACCCTATCCTTCTTTTGGTTTCCTTTAATATAATGGGGACAAGCTGACATAGGTCTAAGTGTTCCCAGAAGGTTGGCGTCACCCCCCGGACACCTGGTTGGCCTATCTGATCCAGGCTGCCTCTGGCCAAAGTTGATTCCTTCTGGTCCCCAATCTGATCTAAAGCTATGCCTTGTCTCATTACCAATAGATTAAAAACATTCATCTTTCTCAAGTTTTCATATTTTCCCGATTTGAAATTACCAGTGAATGCCTTCCTCTAAATCAATGTAATCTGTCTGAGAGACAGCTTTATTCAGAACTGATGAACAGGACTATGCTAAAGTCACAGCAACTCATATCTACCCACTCTACAATGCCCCTGAGCTGTGACATGCCCCACTCAGGCATTTCTTATAAGGGAGTTAAAGAAGTATTTTCTCAGCTCTCTTTATTTACTTAAGGAGTCTAAGTAGCCTAAACACATTCTGAGTAGTCAAAATGTCTTTTTAAAAGACCCACTTTTAATCAATTAGTCTCTTTGTACAACTTTGTCTTATTAACTTATCTGGTCAAACCAATGAGAGTGAGGAGAAACTGTACTTGGGAAAGAACATTATGTACCATCCACATTTATTATTATTATTGTTATTATTATTATTATTATTTCCCCCCAAAACCAAAATGTGAATAGAATTTGAGTGAGGAAAATAGGAACAAATAAAACTACACTTCTTCCTCTTCTTCTTCCCCTTCTCCTGCTCTCCTTCCCTTTCTCTTCCTTTCATTTCCTTCCTTTTCCTTTCCTTCACTTCTTTTCCTTCCCTTCCTAAACAATTCAGTCCCCAAGTATTAGGTAAGGCAGGGCAAGGTCAATGTCGGAAAGAAGAGGGAGAACAACTCAGATCAGGTAACAGAGGTTGAGAGGGATGGAAGCTCACACAGTGGGGCAGGCTAGCACAGAGTGTCGGAGCCCATGGGGCTGAGGAGGATATCAGAGTGAGAGAGTGGCCCAAACTGGGTAAGGAGTGCATCTGTGTGGGGTGGGTATGGTCTCAGATTGGCTCCACACAGGGGACCGATCAGTAAGTAAATACACCAAGAATATTGAAAGCCAAGTGTCTCACTGTTGGAGATGAGAGTTGAAATTATGGTAAGGGAGAAAACTCAAGTAAGTCTTGTGACTTTGGATTGAAATTGAAGGCACTAGTGTGAACATGTAGTTTTCAATATATACAGATAGATGTATCGATAGAGTTGTAAGTGTGTGTGTGCCTAAACGCATATATCCACAGGTACACATATATACATATATCCACAGGTACACATATATACGTGTATTATTTTCATGGTCAGTTCAGGCCACTGTAACAAAGTACTGTAGATTGAGTGGCTTATAAACAACAGAAATTTATTTCTTACAGTTCAGGAATCCAGAAGGCTGAGACCAGGATGCCCACATGGTTGAGTTCTGGTGAAAATCATCTAGGTCGCAGACTGCTGACTTCTCACTATGTCTTCACAAGGTGGTTAGCACTGGGAAGCAACAAGCTCTGTGGTGACTCTTATAGGGGAAGAAATCCCATTCATGAAGGCTCCGCCCTCATGGCTTCATCTAATCCTAATCACCTCCAAGAACACCACCTCCTAATACCATCACATAGGGGGATAGGGTTTCAACATACGAATTCTGGGGGACACACATATTCAGTTTGTCGCAATTATCTAGCTCTAGTCCCTGAGAGATCCTGGGAACAATAATTTCCAGGTAACAAGAAAGCATGCCTAATGACCACATCAAAGTTTCCGAACAACATTACCACCTAAAAAAACTGGGGTTTGTGGGAGAAACAGTTGATTCTAGGACTGGGGCAGGGAAAGTACAAGATAATTCCAGAACATCTGTTTTGTTCCAGAAAGTAGAAAAAGTAGAGGCATTCAAAGAATAATGGAATCTTATGAAAGTTCACAGGAACCAACTTGAAAGATTCCCCCTGGCCAAATATAGGACAATTTAAGCATCAACTAAATAATGATAATAATGAATTACGGCCCATTGGGTAAAACAGAAATCTATACTTACACAAATAAATTAAATACACTGAAAATTTGATGAGAAAAGGGATATAAACATGGCCTCAAACTATCTTCCTGCAAATACTCATTAACTCAATACCCACTAACTCAGAGGAAAAAAGGAGTAACTTCACAGTGGAGAAGCTTGTCAGATACCACTTTGATCAAGTTCACCAACCTTAATGTCAGTGGTATCACAGTAACAGTACAGATCAAAATTATAGAAGTGAAAACATTTCTGAGTTATTTCTGTCAAAAATGCATAACCTGAATCTCATCATGAGGAAACATCAGACAAATCAAGTTGAGGGATGTTCTATAAAATAACAGGCCTATAATCTTCAAAAGTGCCAAGGTCATAAAAGTCAAGGACAGACTAAGGAACCACTCCACCCTGAGGTAGATTAACAAGCTATGAAAACTAAATACAGCATGTGATACGGGACTGGATCCCTTGACTATGAAGGGTGTTGTTGGGACAACTGGTAAAACTCTAACGGAGTCTGGCAGTTAGATGGTAGTGATATGTCTGTGTTAATTTCCCTATTACGATACTCCGAGGGCGGTTATGTTTGTAGGAAATGCATGCTAAAGTATTCAGAGGTGATGGTGCATCATATTAGCAACTTACTCTCCAGTGGTTCAGGGAAAGAAAAAGATTTTTGTACTAGCAACTGTTTTGTGGGCTTGAGATTTTTTCAAAATAAGAGAAAATGAGTAAATAAAAGGGACACATGCGGCTAGATCCTACTTTTTTTTCACTGTCTTCTTCTCTCTTCTAAGAGTAAGAAATGCCTAGAATTAGATAATTTTTTTGCAACTGAGATAAGATGCCCACCTACCAACCATACTGGTGCATAAAAATGTAAGTGCTATTTGTTAAACTTCCATGCCAAGCCCATCCTGAGTTCTTAGCTTGGGTAAAAATAAGATTCCATTGATTATGGAAATAAAGAAAAAGAAAGCAAGGAGAAATAAAGATAGGAACAAGTATTTCTTTAGCCAGGCACATATGTCTTCTTGTCTAATCTTCTCGGTAACCTAGTTTAATAAGTATTATTATCACTGCTAGCTCTTAAATCATTAAACTGGGGCTCAAATAAACTTTTTGGTAAAAGCCACACACAATAAGCTGGTAATCCATCCTGGTTCTGCCCATTGGGGGAAGGGCTGGTTGATGGGCATGTGTCCATATTTATACATGTGAACTTCTCATGAAGTGTATGGAAATCTCCCAGCTCTGAGAGAAACGATAGTAGGGATGGCCAGAGACATCTGCCAAAAGCATGATCCCACCTTGATATTTGAAATGATGTGCTGTTACTGTTGATGTGATGGGGAACAGGAAGCCTGGAGGAGGAACAGAGGAAGGAAAAGTAACAAATTAATAGATGCACTACTGTAAAAAGCACTGCCTACTGAAAAAAGATTTGTGAAATGACATCTTTCATGCCCAAAAAGAAGACTGAAGGCAGGGCAAAAATAAGGAGTTTCTCCTTTTTATTTATCCAAAGATTAAAAATCGGTGATTTTATTGATCTTTAATTTAAAAACACTATGCTCTTTTTTAATATTTATTTATTTTTGAGAGAGAGACAGAGAGAGAGAGAGAGGCAGCACGAGTGGGGAGGGGCAGAGAGGGAGGGAGACACAGAATCTGAAACAAGCTCCAGGCTCCGAGCCGTCAGCACCGAGCCCAGCGTGGGGCTCGAACCCACCAACTGAGAGATCTTGACCTGAGACGAAGTGGGACACTGAACCCACTGAGCCACCCAGGCGCCCCAAAAAACGCTATGCTCTTGAGCAGAGTAAAAAGGAAACTATCGGTTCTTTCATTATCATCAATGACATTGATTAATCAGCCACAGAATGCAGGTTATTATAAGACCTTACAACCAAAATATCTTTTATTTCAACACAATCACCGTTCCATTCTCAGTGAGTAGGGGAGGCAAGGAGTGTGTGTGAAGGTGAAAACAGGTTCGTGTGCAAAGGTGCTCGGACTTGGCATCCCTATCATGTTACACAGAAATAGCAGTGTTTAAATTATTTATGAATAAATGAATGAATTTAACTCACAGTTTGCCCGTTTTCAGCTGAATGCACCTCAACTTAGCCTGCTTTACTGGGGTCAAGTGCCTCAGCATGAATGCATTCTTTGTCTGATCTATTTATAAACACTCACATACACCTGTAGCAGTTTATTTGTGTTTCACAGCTTGGTTCAAGTTGAGAAACATTGTATAGAAAAGATGCCTAATTGACTTGGCCTTACCAACCACGGCCAACGAAATGGGCGCTATACTTTTATTGTGTGAAACAGTTCTAGAGCCCTTTAACACTGTGAGGAACTAACTTCCCTTTCAATGGTTTGTCAGGTACTACTACTTTGATTTGTAGCAACAAACACTGACATTTTCATACATTACACAATGCTAGACAGTGTCTGTAAGTTAAAGAGAGCAAAGGGATTAAGGTTTAGAGAGGTTAAGGGAGAAAAATCAGCTACACAAAAGTTTTTTTTTTTTTGCATGTTTTAAGACTATTTTAAATTCCAATTGGCCTGGAGTCATTTTGCATCTGTCTTTCTAACAAAGGAATCTAAAAATTTCAGTTTTAGAGGGAGGTTAAAAATAACACCTTGCTTTAAAAAGGACAAATTTGCAATTAGTTAGCAAGTAGATTTATGCTTTAGAATTTCCTAAACCAAAACTCACTCTGTGTGTGTGTGTGTGTGTGTGTGTGTGTGTATTTAAGGCCAGTTGCCACTGTAATCAAATAAGCCGCCCTGGGCCCTCTCACAGGTCGCTGTCAAGCTGATCACGTTTTTATCACCATCATTTTTCAGGGACGTACTTTAATGAAAGTCATATTATATTTCACTGCAAGTTAATAAAGATCCAACAGCCATTAATTTCCCAGCAGTTGTTTTTAATGGTTATGAATTTCGTGTCAGAATGTAAAATGCCAGGATACCATCGTCACGGAGCCCTTTTGGGCAGAGCACCCCCAGCTGCAGAGCCGTACGTTACTGCCCTTCTTAACTGCGAGGTTCATAACTATTAACCTCTTGGCAAGAATGGCCAGAGCCGCCATGTGGGAAATCCTGGCCCCCTACGATCACGCAGATTGAAAAGAGCCCTGGGCAGGGACAGCATGGCATCAGCAGCCCAGCTCAGCCCAGCCCAGCCCAGCCACCGAAGGCTTCCTCCTGGCTGATTCTTTGGACTAATTTTAAAACGAAGTGCTTCAACTCTTTAATCAGCATCACACAACTCTGAGGAACAACTCTAAAAATTGGGTTTCCATGGTAACAACTGGAGACTGATTCACAAGTCCTCATATTGCCTACCTAACCTATTTAATTACGCAGGAACCATTAAACTGTGTGTGTGTGTGTGTGTGTGTGTGTGTGTGAAAGTTATATATACATATATATTCCTGCCTGGAATTAATGCCACATGGAATTAATTGCTAAGCCGTATTTTAATAGGATTTAAAAATACGTATGTCTGGGAAAATCTTCAACATTTATGAAAAAAGACAGCAGAGAATGAAATCCCAAATATTTGTTTTGGGATGTCATCTCAATTGATTTACAAGCTCTGCATAAGCTAAACCTTGTATGATAAAAATTACTTCGGAATGCTTGGTGTCGATATACCTAGAAATATTAAATTATTTACCTGAAAAATAAGGACCAATTATCCTTCCTTTCGATTCACCTGAGTTTAGCACTAAATAAATACATAAATAGAGGAGATGGGCAGGGCAGGGCAGGGGGAGCGATAGGTTATCTGCGTCTCTTTCCCTTTGTCTCCAAAGCGTTCATTTACTCTTTCAGCATACATCAATGTGCTGATCAGTCAGTCAATGTGTGGATATCATTGAGTCTCCTGCTCTGCACACGGTTCAGGGGACAAGGCATGAAAGACAGACAAGCAAATAGTTCATGCTAAAATTGATGAACACGCCGTGTGCAGTCTGTAGGGGTGAGCCAGGAAGACTTTCTGGAGGAGGTGAAATCCGAGCTGAATTTTGATGGATGAAGAAGAATCTGTATTCTTGACACATGGATGATGAGGGAAGGATCAAAGGCATCAGAAAATAAACAGAAAACGCCAAGCAAAGAAGACACTTCAAGGAAGTGGAAGCGGTATGCTGTGGCTAGAATGTGGGGTGCACCAGGAGGGCAGGCGGTCTGGCTGGAGGGATAGGCAGCCATCACTCAGGGTAAAGAGAGACATGAAAGGGTTTCTAGAGTATCTCCATTTTAGAAAGGTCATGCTGGTGGCCATTGAACAATGTACTGAAGGAGGGCTACAGGTGAGATGTGCTCTGTAAAAATCCAGAGAGAGATGGTGAGGGACGTATCTGGAAAAGAAGAGGTAAAGACGCCAGGTTTGGTGACTGATTTTATCTGGGCAGTGAGAGGAGCATTTTGGGGAGGTCATCCAAGTTTTGTACTTGACTTACTGACTTCTTCAAAGAAATATTGGCCATTATTATCTCCCATTTTCTCATATTACCCCAATTTCTCAAGCCACTTAATTCAGGATTCTGCCTCTGCCGGTCTACTAAAATAATTCACACTTAATACATCTGACTTCAATGTTGCTGAATCCAAAGGATCCTTACACTGTGGGATAAATAGCCAATAATGCAGCATGAGGGTAGGCTCCCCACCTGTAAGCTTCAGAGTGGCTGTATGCTGTCCCTTGCAAGTGTACTTTTCAGAATCAGACCATTTTTGCAGTCTACGTTCTCTCCTGCCTCAGTGAGAGCACCAGCTTCCAATTTTCCATGACCGTCATCACTGAGCAATCTCGGCCCTCCTGCCATCCAGCTGCCATTCTGGCCTGGACAACACGCAGGAGACAATTAAGGTCACCCATTCCATAATTGGAGCCACAGAATGCAGAGCTCAGCAGCCAAAGAAGAAATGAACACCAAGATTGTATCTGAAGAAAGACTAATGAGCAATATGTTCACTGAAAATAAAGACCAGCCGTGCATTTAAAGAGACAGCTCCAGTCCTGAATTACGAAGTAACTTGACACGTTTCTTGTCTCCCAAACCCCAAAGCATATGGCTAATGCTCCAAGCAGGGAGTTCCCATTCTGAGTGATCTAATCCACTTTCCATTTTGTATTCCCCTGGATCAAGAAGAGTCCTTCACCAAACCTAATTCTTGTGTGTAAATTAGTGTTGATTTAATGAATGGCTTAAATTATTTTCTTTTTGAAATCGACATTCAGGTGAAATATCTTCAAATTCACTCTGTGTTGAAGGTTTCCTGATTCTTAGTTTTATGCTTGTATTGTTTCTGGCAGTAACACCCAACCCTTGACACTTGGAGAGCCACTTAATCCAACCAGCATGGCTGTGGAAAAGTGACATGATAATGCTGTCTCAATAAACTTTCACTGATACGCTGACATCATGTTAATGAGGTTCCCTCACGAAGAGATTACAACGGACTCTTATGGACTTTGTAAATTAGGTGATTGTTTCTTACGTTTTCTATTTCATGTTCAGCTATATAAAAATAAGTAGCCGGTAGCAATAAGGAATTTACTGCTATTTTTTAGTAACAGAATAACAGATTGCTCTCTCTCTCCTGTTCCAGATGTGTCATATTTTCACACAAATCTCTGCATGCAAAGATTCTGCAGTAATGGCTCCAAGATATTGGCACATCCCATTCAATTTAAGGCCCAGCAATATGATGGGAATAGTCTTCTTAATTCTCTTTCTAACCACCTAGCCCAGGAGAAAGAGAGTTATAGGATTAAAGCCACTGCTGTCACATAAGATTCATATATCCACACATAAATTAGATTCAGAACATAGATCTCTCCTATACTCTGGGCTGTACTGAAAAAATAAATAAATAAACAATAAAGATCTCCCCAGTGGTCAGATAACTGGACATTACACAAAATAGGTTACAGAGAAGATATATGAAAACAAGTTGTTGTGACACATCTTAATGGAAGGACAGACTGTAGAAAAAGGCATAAAAAAAGTCATACAGGCATTCCTTGGTCTATTGTGTTTCACAGATACTGCATTTTTTTTCTTTCACAAATTGCAAGTTTCTGGTAACTGCATCAAGCAAGCTATCAGCTTCGTTTTTCCAACAGCATTTGTTCACCTTGGGTCTCTTTGTCACATTTTGATACTTCTTGCAACATTTCAAACATTTTCATTATTAGTATATTTCTTACGGTGATCTGTGATTAGTCCTCTTCAATGTTACTATTGTAACTGTTTTTGAGGCACCATGAACCGTGCCCGTTTAAGGCAGAGAACTTTATTGATGCGTGTTGTGTATGTTCTGACCGTTCTGCCGACTGGTAGTTCCCCCATCTTTCTCCCTCTCCTTGAGAAAAGGAAAATACAAGGGGGACCAGGAGTTGGCAAGGGCAGAGGTTATGAGGCCTCTAGGTGAAAGGGGGAATCACTGAAGCAACAGAAAGATGGATAAAGGGTAGATTTAAGATGCTTTACCATGGAAAAGGATCTTCTCCATCATAAAACACAAATAATGACCCTGTCACCTTCAGACCTGTTAATCTATAAAGACAAAAGTAGCCTACTAGTAGTAATATAACTCATTCACAAGAAGAATTCTAGCTAGCTAGCCCTACTTCAAGTATCTTTAAGTTTTGACATGTAGCCATAGAGCGGCAGGGAAATAGACAGCATATTGAGAATAATTAATGATGAAACAGGCCAGCAGCAAAAGGTTCCTAATAATTGAAAGCAAGTTCCATTGGAAAAAGGGTGATATATTTTGCTACTTTTCTGATGTGATGAAGAGGAATTAGCATCTAATGAATTTCTATGATGCCGTGTTTCTTCTCATGGCATTATCTCAGGTCCTGAAAAATATGGGAGGAGACAGTGGGACAGAATTGGAGGTCAGGCTTTAGCTCATTTAGATTTCAATGTCTGGAGTAAGAATTTTTTCTAATTAAACGCATCATCACAGGGGTGCCTGGGTGGCTCAGTCAGTTAAGCATCTGACTTCAGTTGAGGTCGTGATCTCACACTTTGTAGGTTCGAGCCCAACGTCAGGCTCTGTGCTGACAGCTTGGAGCCTGGAGCCTGCTTCGGATTCTGTATCTCCCTCCCTCTCTGCCCCTCCCTGGCTCATGCTCTGTCTCTCTCTGTCTCTCTCTCTCAAAAGTAAATAAACATTAAAAAAAATTTTTTTTAATAAACGTATCATCACAGACCAAACAGTGGAAATTCTGAATAGAATTCCAATTCTATTGGAATGCAAATGCAAATTATATCCAGAATTTCCATTGTGTGACTAAAGAAACATTAAAAATATATTAACTGCAGGCCTGATAAAGTTGAAATTTTGCTTTCCTAATAAAACATTTATTGTCTCCTTGTCAGCATGGATCTGTAAATGCAAACTCTGGCTTAATTTTCTTTGTTGTTGTCATAGTGACGATGGATATAAAATAGGAATTCCAGAATCAAAACCTCTCCACTGTCCAGAATAGAACAAAAATCTAAAATGATGAGCGGAACAGAAGGCAGAGACCCATTTGGCTCCTCATTGAGGAGTTAGGCTGTTGGGGCCAGGCTTTTGGCTTTCCTGGATAAAAAGAGTTGAAGGGGTTCTGGGTGAGTGGGAGTTTTAAGAGCTAGAAAACGAGAGCCAAAATCTACTTGAAGCCAGGACCTCAAGAGTTACTAGAAATAATCTGCTGTGGTTTGTAGAAAGATACCCGGCCCCCAAAAGACAAAAATCATAAATTCAGGAAACGAACTCAGTTGCCCATTTGTTTGGTACCAGGATCATCATGATCCCATTATCCATGACGGTGAAGGATCACAGATGCACTTATAGGGTCTGATTCTGGACCGGCAGCCCTGGGAGGCTGGAGGAATGCAATCACAAAACTCAAAGCCAGAGAAGTGTCAGCAGAGGACAAGAATGAGCAAGAGAAATAAAAATAGAAGAAAAGTAAAAAGCGGACACATTGCATTTTTTTCTACTCAGGATAAGACTTGAAAACCAATATTCTAAAATGTCTAATGTTAAATTTTTAAAAAATCAACTACCAGCTCATGAAATTACATTTATATAATACAAGAAAAATTTCTTATAATATTCAATCATCATAAATTAAACTTTAATAAGTGTAATCAGAACACACACAAAGTAGGAAACTAGAAAATAATTTCAGGGGCGCCTGGGTGGCTCAGTCAGTTAAACATCCGACTTCGGCTCAGGTTGTGATTTCGAAGTTCGTGAGTTGGAGCCCTGTGTTGGGCTCTATGCTGACAGCTCAGAGCCGGGAGCCTGCTTCGGACTCTGTGTCTCCCACTCTCTCTGCCCTTCCCCTGCCCATGCTCTGTCTCTTTCTCTCAAAAATAAATAAACATTGAAAAAATTAATAAAAAAAGAAAAGAATTTCAAAAATTATACGTCTACTTTAAAAGGTTGCATCTAGGCAATTAAAACACAGAAACACTATTACATTAGTAACTTTTTGAAATTCTGCAAAGTTTTTAGTGAAATAGTGATTTCTCCTTCTTAAATACTTTGAGATCAAAGTATATAAATAAATATTTGAAGCTTTGGATGTGACAGATGGGCTTGCTTTTTGTGTATTAACTTATCAAGTTTGGAATTACTCCTTGCAGGGAGTAAAGTAATGCATGCCAAAATGTTTCATGTGTTTTGTTTTAATTACATTAGTAGTAGAGAAATTAAATTCACAAGAAGTCTCAGGACGTTTTTTTAGCTTTTATCCAAAATGAAGCAAATAACTGAATTTTCAAATGCTGTATGCAATTCTCCACTGCTATCCAGATTGAACAATTTACATCACAGAGTTAT
This sequence comes from Prionailurus bengalensis, assembly GCF_016509475.1. Lineage (NCBI taxonomy): Eukaryota > Metazoa > Chordata > Mammalia > Carnivora > Felidae > Prionailurus > Prionailurus bengalensis. The sequence goes on along the minus strand of NC_057349.1, from coordinate 101,423,067 downwards.
AACTAGTTTTAAATTAAACTCTGATGGAACGAACTGGGGCTTACTAGAAGGGAGGGGAGTGGGGGATGGGCTAAATGGGTGATAGGCATTGAGGAGGGTACTTGTTTGGGGACGTCTGGGTGCCTCAGACTCTTGATTTTGGCTCAGGTCATGATCTCACCAGTCGTGAGTTCAAGCCCTGCATCAGGCTCTGCGTTGACAGAATGGAGCCTGTTTGGGATTCTCTGTTGCCCTCTGTCTCTGCCCCTCCCCTGTTCATGCTCCCTTTCTTTCTCTCAAAATAAATAAATAAACATTTTTTTAAAAGGAAGGCACTTGTTGGGATGAGCACTAGGTGTTATAGGTAAGCGATGAATCACTGGGTTCTACTCTTAAAACCAATACTACACTGTATGTTAACTAACTTGAATTAAAAAAATAAATTTATATCAATTAATTAATTAATTAACTAAAATTAGTTAAACGCTAATGAAAGAAGGTGACCTAGAGCCATGATTTTATTTCTACATATGATTTCTTATGATAAAAAAGGAAATAAAAATATTCTACTACAAAACCTCAGTCTAATCCTGAGAAAATATGAGATGAACTCAAACTGAAGGGCATTGTACAAAATACTGCCCTAACTAATACTTCTCGAAATTATCAGAGACATGAAGGAAGGAAGGAAGGAAGGAAGGAAGGAAGGAAGGAAGGAAGGAAGGAAAAAAGGAAGGAAGGAAAGGAGGGAGGGAGCAGAAGGAAGCGAAAGAAAGGAAAAAAAAAAAATTCAAGGTAAGACCGAGAAACTGTCACCAATCTGAGGAAACTTAGGAGACATGACAGCTAAATGTAATGTGATAAACTGGACTAGATCCTGGAACAGAAAAGAAACATTGGCGGAAAAACTGGCAAAATCTGAATAAAGTCGGGAATTTAAGTTTAAAATCATACCAAATCCATAGGTGTTTGGCAATAACTTTTTATAGATGTGCAATAGCAAAACAATACCTTATTTGTTTGGCAAGTGACATTAATTTATGAAATTTATAATAATCTGTAGAAACTTGTTTTGCCTTCTTTCTCACCTGAAATTGAGAAATATGTATGTTCCTTCCTTTGCATGGAGGTATGGAGATAATTAAAAGTTGTGGATTATGCGATGATTAAGCAGGACTGACTGTCCAATTCGCATGTTTAAAAAATTAAGGCCAAATAGATTTCTAATGTTTTGGAAACAGCAAGAGCTCATGCCACAGTTCTAACATTCTTAACAGAACACTTCCCCTGGAAAACAATCATCATTACCAAGCACAATGGTTATTTATGACTCGCTATCATATTATTGCATAATAAAGAGAATACTTTTAATTAACACATTAGCCTTTATCTAATCCATAATTCTATGGCACGAAGCACAGAATTCCCTGATATTACTTCTCAAAAACCATTGAATCTAGCATACAATATCAGTAATTCATAATAGTTCTTTTTAAAAACACATATGACTGAGAACTTAAATATACAAATATGAATAAGTTGTTTAATAAAGGTTAAATCATATTGGTCATGAAAAAGCATTTCAAATTGAATTTAAAAGGACAACATATAAAACCATGTTAATTATATTGAAAGCAGTCCAAATAGAACAAATCTACCTTGAAGTACATATATTTTTAATTAAGAAAGATTTTAAAAATGATTTCAGCATTTAAGTCAAGCAGCTAGCAAAAGAACAAGAGAGGTAACACATAAACAAAAATAAGATAAGAACAAAAATTAGTAAATAAGATAACAATCGATACAATAAATTTGGTATTATCTTTCAAAAGCTGAGACAAAAATAGATGCTGATCAAGGAAAAAATGACTTAAAACATAAATGAAAGGAAGACCCAATTTTGAAAATTTTTAAGGATGAAAAAATTTGTAGAAGCACCTGGTGGCTCATTGGGTTAAGCTCCTGACTTGGGCTCAAATCACAATCTCATGGTCCGTGAGTTCAAGCTTCACATAGATCTCCTGCAGGGACTGCTTCGGATCCTCTGTCTGCCTCTCTCTCTGCCCCTCCCCCACTCATTTTCTATCTCTCTCTCTTTCTCTCTCTCATTCTCTCTCTCTCTCAAAAAGAAAAATAAACATTTGAAAAATATTTAAAAATTTGTATGTACATTTGCAAATAAGGGCAAAATAATTAACCCTAAATATATAAACTGTGCAATCTGCTCAAGAAAAATCTCAAACTTAAACTAATAACCAGTGAGTCATTTGAACTGATAATCAAAAATCTTACTCCCAATGACTTCACTCTCCCCCGGAAACCTCCAGGTTCTCACTGTTTCTATCCATTTCTTTGGTCAAGTAGCAAAGAAAAAATGATAGTTCCTATCACAACAAATTGTTTCAAAGAATTTTAAAAGTGGGTAAAGTGCCCATTTTATAGGACTATAATAACTGGAAAGTAGAATCAGAGAAAGTATAAAAAAAAAAAAAAACCATACAGGCCAATCTCACTTTTGAAGAAAAGCAAATATACGATATAAAACTCTCATATAAAATGTATAAAAAGGACGATGAATCATAAGCAACTTAGCTGTTACCCAGGAATGCAGGGAACAACATCAGAAAATTTAATAACATAGAATACAGCGTTAAGATGGCAAAAGAGAAAATCCATAGATCATCTCAGATGTCGCTAACTGCACAATACTGCATAGAACTCATTCAATAAGGAAACCTATCGAACTCATTCAATAAGGACTAGAGATTCCTTGGACAGATAAAAACCACCTATGAAAAACCGAAATCTAAAGGAAAAGTTAACGATGCAATTCTAGAAGCATTCCTTTTAACATGAGAAAATAAACAATGCTTCTATTCAACATGATACTGGAAATGTTAGCTATTGCAATAAGACAATAAAGAAATGGAAAGCATATGAATTGATGAATGAAATTAGGCCAAAAAAAAGCTTTTACTTTGAAGATGATATGATTTTTAATGTTTTTTTTTTTTTTTTATTTACTTTGAGAGAGAGAGAGTGCAAGCATGGGAGGGACAGAGAGAGAGGAAGAGAGAGAGAATCCCAAGCAGGCTCTGCACTGTCAGCTCAGAGCCTGGTGCAGGGCTCGATCTTACAAACTGTGAGATCATGACCTGAGAGGAAATCAAGAGTCATATGCTTAACCGACTAAGCCACCCAGTTGCCCCAAAGGTGATATGATTTTACATAGAAAATATGAAACAATCTCTGGACAAATTGTTAGAACTGACAAAGCTCAACACGGTTTGCAGATGCTAGATGAAAATTAAAAAATCAAGAATGTTCTTATACATCGATAGTAAATCTTTGGAAACAGCCAAAGAAAATAAAATCGCTTTAAAATAGCCACAGAAATTTTACCACAAGTAGAAATTGATTTAACATAAAATGGGAAAATTCTTTATGGAAAAATTGCAAAGCCTCAGAAAGGTTATAAAATAAACTATAAATGAGCAGAAACATATTTTGTATTACGATGATCGAAAGATATCATTTCCTTCTGAATTATAAATTCAATGCAATTTCAATAAAAATCCAGTTTTTCTTGGAACTTGGTATATAAACCTCCAAAGTGAAATAAAAATGATAGGGCTAAATATAGACAATTTTGTTTTGACGAAGAATTATTTGGCTCATTGGGGATTCATTCTATTTTTTTTTAACGTTTATTTATTTTTGAGACAGAGAGAGACAGAGCATGAACGGGGGAGGGGCAGAGAGAGAGGGAGACACAGAATCTGAAGCAAGCTCCAGGCTCTGAGCCATCAGCCCAGAGCCCGACGTAGGGCTCGAACTCACGGACTGCGAGATCGTGACCTGAGCTGAAGTCCCGACGCTTAACCGACTGAGCCACCCAGGCGCCCCCGGGATTCATTCTTGATACAAAGATAGAAGAATATGCAAGTGGAATGGAATAATGTGGCAGAGTCAAAGACGCTCCATGCTATCTGCCTTCTTCAGAAAGGACTTGTCCAGCTGATACTAATGCTATGTGCAGATATCTTCCAGAGTTAGTTTCCTCAGGATTTGCCTCAGCAGAGGCCTGCTTTCCCAGAGTGACCCACATCCAAGGACTGATTGTGGAAGATATAAAGCCAGAGATTTTCAGCCATGGGACAATTTTTAGGGCTTTGAATATTCAGAGCCCCCGCAGTGTTGCTGAGTCTTTCCTGACCCTGTGTTGGCAGGCTGACTTCCCATCTGTTTAATCCTACTTTCTCTTCCTCCTTCCACCGATGTCAGTCCCTAATAAACAACCTGCACACCAAACTCCAACTCGGCACTGCTTCTGGACCTCCCAACCTGTTATACAGAGCCAGAAGCCACACAAAGGAATCCTGATAAATGACAAGGGCCACACTGCAAATCACTGGAGAAAAATTTTGTTCAGCATACAGTGCTGGGACAATCGACCGTATGGGAAAAATTAATTATATCCCACATTGTATACATTGCACACAGCAATCTATTGATTCGTGAACTAAATTTGAAAGGCAAAAACTTAATATGTTAGGAGACCGTACAGGAGATTATTTTTAAGATCTTGAATAGAAGCTGTGTATGACAAAAGGCGCTATAAATAAAGTTGAAAGACAAACCACAAGCTGAGACAACATATTCAATGCACATGTAACTGAGAAAGCTCAGTACCTGAAATTTATAAATAACCTCTATGAAGCATTAAGTAAAGGCAATCAAATCAACATATGAGTAAAGGCTGTAAATAGTCCATTCGCAGGGGAAGAAATTCAAATTGCCAATGACCTTGGCAGAGAGATGTTCAAATTCATGAGCAATCAGGAGGAAACAAATTAAAACAAAAGAAGACATCATTTCTCTCCTACTAGTTTGGGAAGAATTTAAAAATCTGATGGCATCTAATGATGGAGCAATTGGATTTCACGTACACTGCTGGTGGGACCGTCTTTATTAACCTTTGGAGAGTGATTTACCAATAATTCCTCCATCGAAGTACATGCCCTAGTGATACTCTACTGCATTTTCACAAATAAATCCAAACTAAACCACTCATTTAGCATCATTTAGGAAGAAAAACAAAGAAAGAAAAATTAGAAACGATCTACAATTGACCCTTGAACGAAACGGCTTTTAATTGTGTGGGTTCACTTACAGGTAGATTTTTTTTTTAAAAAACAGTTCAGCACTGTAAATGTATTTTCTCTTCTGTGTCATTTTCTTAATATTTGCTTTTCTCTAACTTGCTTTTTTATAAGAGTACATTGTATTAACAAATATAACATAAAAATATGTATTAATTGGCTGTTAATGTTATCAGTAGGGCTCCCAGGTAGCAGTAGGCTGTTAGTAGTTAAGCTTCTGGGGAGTCAAGAATTATGTTGGGGAGGGGTGTTCATGCCCCTTACCCTGTGTTGTTCAAGGTCAGTTGTACAGGTCAATAAATAGGAAATGGATAACTATATTTGGCATGTTAAAGGAATATTATATGGAAATCATCTTTATGAAGTAAAATCACTTACATGCTCAAGAAAAATGGTCACAAAATTACTGTGAAGGGAAAAGTTACAGAAATATCTGTACATCATATTACCATTCATTTAAAGTTTTAAAATAATCCAAACACTAATATATACTGCTTTAGGGTACATAAAAAAGTAGAAGTAGTATAAAAACATAATGTAAATAACAAATACCAAGTTTAGAGTGCAGGTTACTCTTGGGTAGGAAGGGGAGTGAGTGGGATGAGAGAAAGGTATAGCATGGCTTCAACTCTATCAGAATGACTTATTATTTCAAAATCTAAAGCTGATGCCATTTTTTAATGCTAACTATAATGCTGATATGTACTATTTAATCTGAAGCTTATATGGCAAAAAAAAAAAAAATTAAGTGTTAAATGAGTATCAAGTTATTCTCCAGAGTTTTCTGTTTCTTTTTAACAACAACAAAAAAATGTTTAAAAAATGTAAAGAACATAAGTTTAATAGTTACAACCTACTTTAAAGTAGATTGAAACACTCCTAACAGTCCTGAGTGAGTCTGTGCTGGGTCATGTGTTATCTTTAATTTTCAACAGTCCATGATTATAATCCCATGTATCACTGGTTCATTCCAACAATAATTTTAATCGCCTTTACCTACTAAAACTGTTCTACATTGGGGTTGAGTCCTTATGTACACCCAAAACAATATTCTGTGTTTTCAAACCTGGAGACTTTTGGCTATAATGAATTGGTAAGTGGAAGTTATTAGGTCAACTAATCAATATATACTAAAAAAAATGGATCTTCAAATGTTGAGAAACAGCATACTGGCTGCATGCATACAGCTCAAAATAAAAATTTTACCCTTTTTTACATAGTGTTGATATGGTTGCAATCTTCATTTTAATTTCAAACACTTTTCTTAACTTTCTTGAAGTAAATGCTATTTACTAATTATCTGGTATTGAAACAGAGCAAGATATGATTTTGGGTATGCTTGGGTATTCTCTAATTAATTTCTTAAGTAAATTCAATATTACAAATGCTTTTTAACTTCTTGATAAATTGTTCAATGAAAAAGAATCCTTAGGACATGGATTCTTGGATAAATGTTCTTGGATAAATTGGGTTTAAAATGAAATATTTCTGCCAATCTGGTGGCATTCTCTAAATATATAGCAAACTTTAACTCAAGCGATTCTTGTACTTTATTTATTCTGAATTATATTTTCCCTCTTCTCATTACAAAAAAAAAAAAGGGCGGGGGGTTGGTGGTGCAGAGATCCGACATGGCAAAGAAGTAGAGGGACCAAAGTTCCCTTATCCCTCAAACACAGAAGTGTTGAGGCCAAAGGACTTTGAATTCCAAGGGTCCAAGCTGCAGAGTGACACAGACATCTCCAGGGGCACACGGGGACAAACTGGCAGGCCATACGTGGGTGATTGCGAACTGGGAGAGATAAAACAGGTGGTGTAGGCATGGATGGGAAGGATCCTCTTCTGCAGAGAGATAAAGTGAAGAGAAAGAAAGGTTGGGGAAGTGTAAGACTGTATCTGGACAAAAGAAAAACCACGGACCAGGACAGAGAAAGATCCAATCTCGAACTGCTTTCTCCAGACTGGAGATGGCTGCCCTGTTCCCGCACCTGCAGAGGAGGGGAGCCAGCCCTGGGTCGGCTGTGGGAGGCACAGTCGGCAGTGGGAGAAAACAATCCCCTTCCTGGAGTGCTGTCAGAAGAAGGTATACAATCATTCAAAGGACAAAGATTGCCTGTGCCTGCCAGCCAGAGGCCATATATTGGTGGTGCCAAGCGGCACTTCCCTGGAATAGGGGTGCACGGAGCGGGACCTTTTAAGACATCAGGGTTTAAATCTCAGGCGAGCACCAGGGAGGCACGGGAGTTGGCAGGGTGGGACAAACCATCTTGTCCGTGCCCAGGGCACTGGGAGGTTTGGGACACCCAACAGAGTGGTTTGGGACACCTGGTGGGTAGAGGAGAGACTACAATGTTGCTATTTTTCTTCCCATCACCAACAAGGTGAGGCATCAGGGAATGGACCCCGAGCCCCCAGTGGAGGCAGGACCAGCCTACAGCAAACCACGCCCCTCTGTGCCTGGTAACTGCATATCTACTAGAGTGGGATTGACACTGACCAGACAGCCCCTCCAGACCAGCACTGCCACTGGTTCCAAGGCACCCAGCAGTTTTGTATTTCCTGATTTAATTCTTGGACGATTCATATATATATGTATATGTATATGTATATGTATATGTATATGTATATGTATATATATATGTTGGGTTTTTTTTCCTTTATTTTCTTCTTATTTCTTCCCTCCTCTAGTCTGGTCATTCTGGTGGTTGGTTTGTCAAGCAGACATATTTAATCTATTCTCTTTATACCTGTTCTATATCTCCTTCTTTACTTTCCTCTCTCCCTTTCTCTCTCTCTCTCTGGATTGGGCCATATAGTTTCTCTGCCTGGTCAATTTTCTTTCCTTTTTTTCTCCCTGCCACTATCATGTCTCTCTTTGTATGGTATAAAGCCTCTTCCATCAACACTGCCCCCACCCTGTTGTTTTGCTGTTGATGGTGGTTTTTTTTTGTTTTGTTTTGTTTTGTTTTTATTCTCTCTGTTCTTTTTTCTTTTGTTTGTTTTTTTGTTCTATTTTCCAGGGCAACTTCAAGGAAAAAATCAAAGCATACCTGGTGGAGGGTCCAAACATCACTATGAGTAGGGAGATAAAGCAACCAGTGTCCAAAACAACAGAGACCAAGTAACGCACTCCAAAAAACACCTTCTGAAGGGCCAGGCCATGGACAGTGTATGACCCCTCTTTAATATGGTAGTGCTCACAGGTGCAAGACACATAACAAGCTTTTAAAACACATAAGGGACAGAAAACTAGCCAATGTGATAAAACAAGAATTCTCCTCAAAAGAAATTCCAAGAAAAAATGACAGCTAAAGAATTGATCAAAACAGATATAAACAATAAAACTGAGCAAGAATTTAGAATAATAGTCATAGGACTAATCACTGGACTTGAAAAAAGCATAGAAGACTGCAGAGACTCTATTGCTGCAGAGATCAAGGAACTAAAAAATAGTCATGATGAAGTAAAAAAAGGTTGTAAATGAGGTGCAAAATAAACTAGCGGCAGTAACAGCAGGGATGGAGGAAGCAGAGGGGAGAATAAGTGAAATAGAAGATAAAATTATGGAAAAGGATGAAGCTGAGAAAAAGAGAGATAAAAAAATTCTAGACCACAAGGGGAGAATTAAAGAAATAAGTGATTTAATTAAACATAATAATATCCATATCATAAGAGTTCCAAAAGAAGAAGAGACAGAGAAAGGAGTGGAAGGTGACTTTAACAAATCATAGCTGAGAACGTCCCCAATCTGGGGAAGGAAACAGACGTTGAAATCGGAAGCACAGAGACTCCTTTCAGACGTAACAAGAATGGATCTTCTGCATGATGTATCATAGTTAAACTGGCAAAATACAAAGATAAAGAGAGAATTCTGAAAGCAGCTAGGGACAAATGGGCCTTAACCTACAAGGTAGACACATAAGGGTAGTAGCATAACTGTCCACTGAAACTTGGCAGGCTACAAGGGAGTGGTAGGAAATATTCGATGTGCTGAATAGGAAAAATATGCAGCCAAGAATCCTTTATCCAGGAAGGATGTCATTCAGAATAGAAGGAGAAATAAAGGCTTTCCCAGATAAACAAAACTAAAGGAGTTCATGACCACTAAACCAGTCCTGCAAGAAATCCCCCTCCAAGGGGGACTCTGTGAGTGGAATACTGCAAAGACTACAAAGGAGCAGAGACATCATGACAAGCATGAAACCTACAGATAACACATTGACTCTAAACCCATATCTTTCAATAATAACACTGAATGTAAATGGACTAAAAGCTCTAATCAAAAGACATACGGTATCAGAATGGATAAAAAAACAAGACCTATCTGTTTGTTGTCTACAAGAGACCCATTTTAGACCTAAGGACATCTTCAGATTGAAAGTGAGGGGAAAGAGAACCATCTATCATGCTACTGGAAGTCAAAAGCAAGCGGAGTAGCCATACTTATATCAGACAAACTACATTTTAAACTAATGGCTATACCAAGAGATGAAGAAGGACATTATATAATAATTATGGTGTCTATCCATCAAGAAGAGCTAACAAGTATAAATGTTTATGCACCAAATTCTAGAGCACCCAAATATATAAATCAATTAATCACAAACATAAGCAATCTTATTGGTAAGAATATGATAACTGCAGGGGACTCTAATACTCCACTTATAGCAATGGACAGATCATCTAAGCAAAAAATCAATAAAGAAAAAATGGCCCTGAATGATACATGGGACCAGATGGACATGACAGATATATTCAGAACTTTTCATCCTAAAGTAGAATACACATTTTTCTTGCATGCGCATGGAACATTCTCCAAGATAGATCACATACTGAGTCACAAAATAGACCCCAATAAATATTTAAAAATTGTGATCATACCATCCATATTTTCAGATAACAATGCTATGAAACTTGAAATCGACCACAGGAAGAAGTGTGGAAAACCTCCAAATGCATGGAGGTTAAAGAACATCCTACTAAAGAATGATGAGTCAACCAGGAAATTAAAGAAGAAATTTAAATATATATGGAAACAAATGAAAATGAAAACATGACAGGCCTAACTCTTTGGGATGCAGCAGAGGCAGTCCTAAGAGGAAAATACATTGCAATCCAGGTCTATCTCAAGAAACAAGAAAAATCCCAAATATAAAATCTAACAGCACACCTAAAAGAACTAGAAGCAGAACTGCAACGAAACCCCAAGACCAGCAGAAGAAGAGAAATAATAAAGATCGGAGCAGAAATAAACAATATAGATTTAAAAAAAAGCCAGTAGAACAGAACAATGAAACTAAGAGTTGTTTTTTGAAAAAAATAAACAAAATTGATAAACCCCCTAGCCAGACTTCTTGAAAAGTAAAGAGACAGGACCCAAATAGATAAAATCAAGAATGAAAATGGACTTATCACAACCAATCCCTCAGAAAATACAACCAATTATCAGAGAATACTATGAAAAATTATATGCCAACAAACTAGACAACCTGGAAGAAATGGACAAATTCCTAGACACCCACACATGACCAAAACTCAAATGGGAAGAAATAGAAAATTTTAACAGACCCATAACTAGTGAAGAAATTGAATCTGTTATCAAAAATCTTCCAACAAATAAGAGTCCTAGGCCAGATGGATTCCCAGGGGAATTCTACCAGATGTTTGAAGCAAAGTTAATACCTATCCTTCTCAAGCTGTTCCAAAAAATAGGAATGGAAAGAAAGCTTCCAGATTCATTCTATGAAGCTGGCATTACCTTGATTCCCAAACCAGACAGAGACCCCACTAAAAAGGAGAATTACAGGCCAATATCCCTCATAAACATGGATGCAAAAATTCTCAACAAGATACTAGCAAATCGAATTCAATAGCATATAAAAGAATCATTCACCATGATCAAGGGGATTCATCCTAGGCTGCAGGTCTGGTTCAATATTTGTAAATCAATCAATATGATACATCACATTAATAAAAAAAAGGATAAGAACCATATGATCCTGTCAATAGATGCAGAAAAAGCATTTGACAAAATACAGCATCGTTTCTTAATAAAAGACCTCAAGAAAGTTGGGATAGAAGGAATATACCTAATCATCATAAAAGCCACATATGAAAAGCTCTTGGCTAATATCATCCTCAATGGGGAAAAACTGAGAGCTTTCCCCCTGAGATCAGGAACATGACAGGGATGTCCACTTTCACCACAGTTGTTTAACATAGTGTTGGAGGTCCTAGCAACAATAATCAAACAATAAAATGAAATAAAAGATATCCAAATTGGCAAAGAAGAAGTCAAACTTCTACTTTTCACAGACAACATGATACTCTACATGGAAAACCCAAAAGACTTCACCAAAAGCCTGCTAGAACTGATGAATGAATTTAGCAAAATCATAGGGTACACAAGCAACGTACAGAAATCAGTTGCATTTCTATACACCAATAATGGAGCAACAGAAAGAGAAATCAAGAAATTGATCCCATTTACAATTGCACCAAGAACCATAAAATACTTAGGAATAAATCTAACCAAAGATGTAAAAGATCTGCATGCTGAAAATTATTAAAAACTTATGAAGGCAACTGAAGAAGACCCAAAGAAATGGAAAAACATTCCATCTCATGGATTGGAAGAACAAATACTGTTAAAATGTCAATACTCCTCAAAGCAATCTACACATTCAATGCAATCCTAATCAAAATCACACCGACATTCTTCTCAGAGCTAAACAAATAATCCTAATTTGTGTGGAACCACAAAAGACCCTGAATAGCCAAAGTAATATTGAGAAAGAAAACCAAAGCAGGAGGCATCACAATCCCAGACTTTAGCCTCTACTACAAAGCTGTAATCATCAAGAATAGACACATAGACCAATGGAGTAGAATAGAGAACCCAGAATTAGACCCACAAATGTATGGCCAATTAATCTTTGACAAAGGGAAGAGCATCAAACGGAAAAAAGACAGTCTCTTTAACAAATGGTGCTGGGAAAACTGGACAACACACAGAAGAATGAAACTAGACCACTCTCTCACACCATATACAAAAATAAACTCAAAATGGATGAAGAACCTAAATGTGAGACAAGAAACTATCAAAACCCTAGAGGAGAAAGCAAGGAATAACCTCTTTGACTTCAACCGCAGCAATTTCTTGCTGGACCCATCCCCAAAAACAAGGGAATTGAAAGCAAAAATGAACTATTAGGACCTCGCCAAGATAAAAAGCTTCTGCACTGCAAAGGAAACAATCAACAACACTAAAAGGCAACCTACAGAATGGGAAAAGATGTTTGCAAATGAATATTGAATAAAGGATTAGTATCCAAAATCTATAAAAAACTTACAAAGCTCAACACTCCCAAACAAATAATCCAGTGAGGAAATGGGCAGAAGACATGAATAGAAAACTTTTCCAAAGAACACATCCAGGTGGCCAACAGACACCTGATGAAACAGACAACAGATGAAAATATACTCATCATTCATCATCAGGGAAATACAAATCAAAAGTACACTGGGATACCACCTCACACTGGTCAGGGTGGCTAAAAGTAACAACTCAGGAAACAATAGATGCTGGGGAGGATGTGGAGCAGTGGGAACCCTCTTGCACTGTTGTTGTGAATGCAAACTGCTGTAGCCTCTCTGGAAAACAGTGTGGAGGTTCCTCAAAAAATTAAAAATAGAACTACCCTATGACCCAGCAATAGCACTACTAGGAACTTATCCAAAGGATACAGGAGTGCTGATTCATAGTGGCACATGTACCCCAATGTTCATAGCAGCACTTTCAACAATAGCCAAATTATGGAAAGAGCCTAAATATCAATCAACTGATAATGGATAAAAAAGATTTGGTTTGTATATATAATGGAATACTATTCGGCAATGAGAAAGAATGAAATCATGCCATTTGCAGCAACGTGGATGGAACTGGAGGGTATTATGCTAAATGAAATAAGTTAGAGAAAGACAGATATCATATGTTCTCACTCATATGTGGATCCTGAGAAACTTAACAGAAGACCGTGGGGGAAGGAAAGGGGGAAAAATAGTTATAAACAGTGAGGGAGGGAAGCAAACCCTGAAAGAGGGAAGAGACTCTTAAATACAGAGAACAAACTGAGGGTTGATGGGGGGGTTGGGGGGGAGAGGGGGAAATGGGTGATGGGCATTGAGGAGGGCACTTGTTGGGACGAGGACTGGGTGTTGTATGTAAGCGATGAACCACGGGAATCTATCCCCCAAAACCAAGAACACACTTTATATACTGTTATGTTAGCCAATTTGACAATAAATTATATTAAGTAAAGAAAAGGTCAATATCCAATCTCTCCTCAGTATGAAAATGATGATATACTTTGCTAGAAATGTCTGAGAAATCTATCTTTGCCTTAATCTTCCCTGAATTCTCATCATTTACCCTACTTCTGTGTTGTATGTGATCTCCGTTCCTGTGCTAGTTGATCTCTGCTTTCTTGTATCAGCATTTGTATATCTCCTGCTGAAAATTCTCCATATACAGTGTTCAGATTTTGAGCATAAAGTGTTCATCAGCTATCCTTCTACAACCCTCGTAAGCCCACTCTTTATTTGCATTGCAGAACTCTTTGCAACCCTAGAACATAAGGGAAGCTTGTTGCTGTTACCGAGTGCTGAAAAATGCCCAGAGCAGCGTCCACTTGCCAGAAGCTGCTGTTCTCCTTCATATAATGTGTTAGTAAATGGGTTTGGGATCGCACGGTCCTGGCTTCAAACACCAGTTCTTCCACAAACAATTTGCATCACTTTGGGAAATAAAATTAACCATTCTGATCTTCAGTTTCCTCACCTAAAAAATGGAATAGTTAAGACCTTACGAATTTATGGTGACAATGAAATAAGGCAATGAATAATATTAAATATTGAGCACAGTGGTTGACCAAATAGAATCTCAAGTACTGTCAGATATTATTGTTATTTTTGATGATTATTGTTGTTACTTACGTCTTTGTCACGACAGCTCCGGAAGTGTGTGTAGATAGGCCATTTTAACTTTGGCAAGATGAGAATGGTTTCTAGCCAAGAAACTCACTAAAGAAGCCCACAGCATGCTTGACTCTGTGAGACACTGTGAGTATAATATGGTAAGCAATTCCCTGGCCTATAAGACCGGACAAAATTTTACTCTCTGACCGCTATTTGTTACATGTAAGGAAGAAAATGAGAGAAATAACATGAATCGGAACTGTGTATGTGCCTGCCACACTAAGAGGAACTTCACACTTTAATTTAACCTATCTGAGCCTCAGTTTCCTTACCTCTGAAATGAGGATGAGAGGAGCACAAACCTCTCAGTAGGTTAAGCATCCAACTTCGGCTGGGGTCATGATCTTGTGGTTCCTGGGTTCAGGCCCCGTATCAGGCTCTGTGCTGACAGCTCAGAGCCTGGAGCCTGCTTTGGATTCTTTGTCTCCCTCTCTCTCTCTCTGCCCCTCCACCTCTTGTGCTCTCTCTCTCCCTCTCTCTCTCAAAAATAAATAAACATTAAAATTTTTTTTAAAAAACAGCACAAATCTCATTGTGTTGCTGTAACAATTAAATGATATAATGGATTTAAAATATAGTACTTGAGTAAACAATTACTGTTGATAATGAGATATAATTAAGGTAGAAATATATATATAATATTATATATCTTAAGGCATAATGTATAAGGCATATATATGTACATACATATATATACATATGTACATATATACATATATGTACATATATACATATGTATATACATATGTACATGTATATATGTACATACATATATATATGTATATATATATATCTTAAGAAAATTACAAATAAGTCAAAGTTCATTTGTCAAGTTTTAGTGAGCCTGAGGAACTAATTAGAAAAGTGAGTAATTTGCATAAGGTCACACTGCCTCTAAGACATAGAGCTTTGACTCAAATCTAAGTCTCCCTGTGCCTTTTTAAATACACTGCTTCCTCCCATGGATTCATATTTTAATTATTTGTTATTAGTCAGTGGCAACCAGCAGTTGAAAACTTTTAGTCTCAGGACTCTTCAAAACTTTTAAAAATTACTGCGCATGTAGTACTTAGATCTTGGTTTCTAATACTTTTCTCCAGTAAAAGGAAACAGGTATTCTTAGAGAAATGGCTGATTCCAGGATGGGGCAAGAAATATACAAGATGGGCCTAGAGTATCTTGGAATGCCAGAAAGTAAGGGAGTGATAACAAACAAATAAACCCATATTTGTAATAGTATTTCCTAGGTACATAAGAGCCAATGGAAATATTGATCAATGATCAAAATTGGAACCATTTTAGCAACAAAAATAAATAAAGTAGGAAGGAATTATAACTCAGTATGAAAAATAAGTATTCATGAGTAGTGCTGATATAAACAAACAAACAAATGGAAAAGAGACAAATCTGCCATGGAGTAGAATTCCAAATAGTTTATGCCTTCAAGGATGGGGAGCCCTCAACTGTGAGCGGCATGTAGACTTTCTTCCAAAGAAAGTCCGGAAAGGTGAGCGAGGAGAGGATAACTTTACATAGAAGAAACCTGACGAATATCACCCCAGCCAGGTAACCAAGGTCAACATCAAAGGTGATAAATTATATTGATAGTATGTACTTTGGTATGATGAACATGACACTTCACCTCTGTGTCCTTCATCCCCAAAATATGTTAACTGCAGTCTAACCATGAGAAAAACACAAAGCAAATTCCAGCAGAAGAGTATCCTACAAAATATGTCACCAGTACTCTTCAAAACTGTCATGGTCACTGAAACCCAGGAAAGTCTGGAAAACTGTCACAACCAAGAGACACCTAATGAGACATGAAAACTAAATGTAATGTAGTATCCTTAATGGGATCCTAGAACCAAAAAACAGCAGTACATTAGGTAAAAAAATAAGAAAATGTGAATAAAGTATGGACTGCACAAAATAATAATATATCAATATTGGTTCATTAATTGTGACAAATGGACCATACTAATATAAGATGTTAATAATAAGGGAAACTGGCGCAAAATACATGGGAACTTGTTCTATTACATTCTCAATTTCCCCGTACATTATAAACTGTTCCAAAAGATCATCAACGAAAAAAGACCTGAAGCAAATATGAAAGACATTTTATTAGAACTGAGTTGTTGGCATAAGTCTCTTCATTACATTAATTCTGTACTTGTAAGTGTATTTGAAAAATTTTCTAGTAAATATATTTTTAGAGTATATTTTTATCAGAAATTCCCAAAAGGAAGCTAATTCAGTAAAAGTCACTTGACTGAAAGAAAACAGAAATCTTAGATTCACAAACCCTAGCAATAAGAACTACCAGAAACTTCTGGATGTTATTTAAAATAAAAAAAAAAGATTTTATAATAAGAAAAAATATTGAGGACTCCAAAGAGCTTTTGTGTATGTGTGTTATTTCTACCAGTACAGTAGCTTACTTACAGGTACAGTACCTTACTGTAAATTAAAACCAAGAATGTTTTAAAACATGAGAACACATGAGCAGCACAAATTTCATTGGCTATCAAAAGTACATTGTTGTCACACATCATGTAGTCTCTGGAAAACACCACTAAGCATTCACAAAAGAATAAAGTGAAAAAAGAAACCAATAAACTTTGTAATTTGGGGATAAAGCCCAGCTGGTCATGAAGTATTTTTTTATTTTATAGATTGTTGGATTTGATTTGCTAATTTTTTTGGCATTATCAGAAATACTGCAATAACCATCTTTTTATTTCTGATGAATGGTTTCCCCAAAGTGGGCTGAGTGGTGTGAGCCTTTTGATTATCAATGGATTCTGTCAGATTGCAGTCCCAAAAGTTTATAGCAATTCATTCTTTCCTCAGTCTGTGAAAGTGTTTTTCCATAATCTTAATAACATTAAAGGTTATCAATATTTTTATCAATTTTTATTAAAGAAAATTAAATCAGGAATCTCTAGTTTTGACACAGTGATGTTAATACGTTTTTATGGAACAATGTGTAAACATTCTGTGCTTAGAGCACGTACACAACTATGAAATAAAAATCAAGATTACAAATTAAATATAAACTAAAAACCCAACACAATTAAAACATGAATTCAAAGTGACAGATGTCATTGATGTGCTAAAACAGATAGCAGAAGTTGGAGTTAATATTAGAGAAACGTAGCCTCAGGTCTGTTTCTACATTTAATCTGTTTCCTTGTTTTCACTTCAATTATACTAATGTAGAGAATGAACGCCTGTTCACATTAGCATGCTTTACAAAATGACATTCATAACTTGAAGGCTTTGTTGCTGGTTTAGGATAATCAAACTCCACACTTAACTAAAATTCTGCAGTAACCCATCTGCAAAGGCAATTTTTATTGTAGCATCATTTAATTCCTTAACTCTCATGTGAAGATAAGGTTGTCATAAGGCTCCACTGACATCTGCATGAAGTATTACTAACTGGTGCTTTCTTGGTTTTGTGCCTTTATCTTCTTATTAGGTTGCTTGTTCTGTGGTCCTTTTTTTCACTCCCACAATAGAATATAAACTCCATGTTTACTGCTATATCTTCCCACCTAACCCTAGCCCTGGCCAAATAAATACTTAAATGAATGAACAAATATGCAATGTAACTATTGCTGAAATTAGGTGCAGAAATGGCCTCCTTGCGTACTGGCTAACACAGTCAGAGGCAATGCATTAAGTAGTGGTATGTACATAAACATAGTTCATATAATGCATTTTTTTTTCAAAATTTAGGTTTAGCCCCAACTACTTCAGCACCTATAGCAAATCTAACCTGCCAAATTCAATCTTAGATAGATATAAATAGAACAACTGAAATTGCCTAGCCTTGCTCCATTATAAAGGCGATTATTTAAATGACTGAGAATTAACATATATTAAGGTGTTATTAGAGATGAACATTGAGATGAAAGCTAAAAAAATAAATAAATGAAAAAGAATTCTCAAAGCCCATAAATTTAAGAATTTGCTGAAGGTCATTCTGTCTGTTTAGGAAACACGAGTATACAACGTATATGCATATTGTCGTTTGGTCTCTGTCGGAGAATTCTTTTTTCCTCCAGAAAATGTATAGATTCCATATTCAGCAGCAGTTGCATTCAAAGTGTGGAGAGTGCTCGCGAGGTCAAATTAATTTGAGCAATTATGGATGGTACAACTCAGGTAGAGACAAGGGCCAATGGTGACAACCCCAGAGTTCAGAGCTGCACGTAGAAGGTCAAGGTCAACTCAGTCTCCCAAACCTGCTGCTGGGAGTCAAAATCCTAAAGGAAGATTTTTTGATATAAGGATTAAAGGTAGGCGGCTTCTGGAGAATATCTTTTTCTTCTTTTCACATCTGTGGAAATTAAATTTCTTGACCTGTGAAAGGTGTTTGGACTTGATAAATCCTCAAAGCCCATTCTAACTCTATGGAGTTTATATAAAATTCTATCTATTTATAGACAAAATTAATGAGAACTGTCACTTGTAAGTTATTTTGCTACCTATTTCATATTGGATGAACAAAGTCTCAAAATTATGCGTAAGAACCTCAGAACTATTTATTAGATATTCATTTTATTTGAGTGTTTATACAGTATATTTCTTTGAATCTTTATAAGTTCCATATAAGTTCCACAAGTTCCATATAAGCAAAATCTTAGTTTCTTCAAGAATTCTAACTAGATTTTTAAAGTAATCATCACTAACAAATGTAAATATCATCTCATGGAAGACAATTTATTTTCTACCACTTTTATACTTGTACAATGTAAATAGGCCTAAATTGCAATTCATTTTAATAAAATTATTATTATATTTTTCAACATTTATTTATTTTTGGGGGGGGGGGGACAGAGAGAGACAGAGCATGAACGGGGGAGGGGCAGAGAGAGAGGGAGACACAGAATCGGAAACAGGCTCCAGCCTCTGAGCCATCAGCCCAGAGCCCGACGCGGGGCTCAAACTCACAGACCGCGAGATCGTGACCTGGCTGAAGTCGGACGCTTAACCGACTGCGCCACCCAGGCGCCCCTAATAAAATTATTTTCAATTTTCTTATATGTTTGGAAGAGTCATCCTTGCTAATACTTTTAAAACAATATCTTCTAATACCTGTAAGCTGGCTCATATTTATAAAATTTTCTAATATCTCAATTTTTATGGCACTTTGATTAAATATACATTCTATACTTATCATTGTCATCAAACTAAATAAAACCATTAGCTACCAATGACTCTTTATTAATTAGAGAATATGCATTCCAAGCTATCGTTTGATCACCAATGTAGAAACACTCAACTCCGGTTCTGCCTTCTGTCTTCCAAATGGCTATAGGAACACATTTTCCATGTTAAAAATTAGTGGCTCAGTCATTAAGTGTCCAACTCTTGGTTTCATCTCAGGTCATGATGTCACATTTGTGGGTTTGAGCCCCGAGTTGCAGTGGGTTCTACGTTAACAACGTGGAGTCTGCTTGGGATTCTCTCTCTCTTCCTCTCTCTCTCTCTCTCTGCCTCTCCTCCACTCATGCTCTCTCACTCTCTCTCTCTCAAATAATAAATAAATAAATAAAATAATTAGAATACCTGGTCTGAAATGAACATTTGTATTAAGTTTATAAAGGAAAGTCTTGGAGTAATTTTGACAGTATCTGTGACATTTTAATGTTTCGAGATGAATAAGATAAAATAAGTTGCATTAAGTTAAAGACCGTGACTGGCATGTTTCTCACTATATCCCCAGTGTGTATATATTATAGGATATCAATATATTTGAAAATAATGAATGAATGAATGAATGAATGAATGACAATGAGAACAATAAGGAGGAGAGAGTACCAATGCTCGGGAACTATATGCCTTCCAGGAATCACGGATGGAAGGTAGAGACTCAATTTTAATGGATCAAAAAGGCAAAATAGTACCCTGTGACCAGCCAACTGCAAACAGGGTCTGGGCAGTGGTAAAGAACTCACAGATGCTCAGCCGGACCCCATCAGGAATTTCTCAGATAGAGTTCTCAGTTTCTCAGATAGAGCTGTTGTGACCCATCTGCAGATCCAGCCACTGAGCATGGAAGACAGAGATAGAACTGATAGTCCGAGCTGATTCACGAAGAGCCAATAGCATGAGGAGAAGAGGGATAAATGGAAAGACAATGTAGCTTTTGTCAAGAGAGATTTCACTCCTTGCGTTTAGTTAGAATGCCTGTATAAAGGAATTTTAGAAGGCATGAAAAAGGGCTCATATTACTCCATTTGAACATTTCTCACTGACTAATAAGTTCTACCTTTCTCCCTGCCTGGAAGGACGATTCATTTAGAAAATGTCAACATGCTCCCTTGCTCTCCAGCCTCCACTTGTCTTTGGCCAATGGGGAGCCCAGGAAGACTGAGAGTGGACAGGGAGGTCAGGGTGTTTTTCCCCTCAGCTACTTCCCTGAAAGTTCTCCTACAGCTGTTAGTATCCCTTCACCAATCACCCTGCTCCTCTCAAGACAGTCTCCTCTACCTGATGTCTCCTTTCCAGGTTCTAGTCATCCCTTTTTGTCCTTAATGCTGGACTGTGCTTCTTATTCACTTGACTCGTTAAATGGGAACTTTGTGAAAACTTTCCTCAAATTGTCCTATTCCAGGTCAGTCCGTGTATCCTTATTGGTCCTGGATTGACAGAGCAACATATTGCTTTTTTCTGACTTTAGCTAACTTCAGTCTATCTGCAAAGTTCCACCACTTCTTCATCTCGTCCATCTGTAATTTCTAAGAGAAGACGAAATAGTCCTTGTAGCCTGCATCCATTGGAAGTCTCAAAATCAGAGTTATCACTTAGAACACGGATTTCTTAGGTTACACTGGGATCGGAAAGCTTAGGTTTGAATACTTTCTGGGTTGGGAAACCAAAGCACCTGTGGAGAAAGCTCATTTTCTCTTCAAAAGTACATCTTTTATTTGTTTTTTTTTAATTGAGCCAGAATCTATCTTCTCATAGCTTCTCTATATTGGTTTCATGCACAGTTTGGAAGTGTAGAGAATATGCATATTACATTCCCATATGCTCTTAATGACAGGAAGAAGATCAGTATTTGTTGAGGGCCTATTAATTGCCATATGTTTGCTCTCCGTTCACCACCGAGCATGGGGCTGTTACTGAAGAGGCACTGGTTAGGTCATATCCCTGTGTGTACGTCACACGTCAGCTGCAGATCACAGTTTTTCTGGTTTCAAATCATACACATCTCCCCTGAAGCCATACTAGTTCTCTTCAAATATCTGAAAACCTCATATTTTTCTTGAGTTAAAAGTGTACAGTTACTTAACCATTCCCATATAACACCATCGTTAGTTGCTTTTCCACTTGGCCACTATATACTCTATGTAGTCACAAAATATATATATATTCCTCTCTATTTTTTGTGTCTAGAAGGGAATGCAATTCATCGGGGACAACCACGCTTTTGTCCTGCATGCTACCCTCTGAACGTGCTGCCCATAAGTACCTGTTCTTTGAAACCCACATCACACATATAATTCATGTTAATCAAAATCTTTAATTATGTCTGATATTTAATACAACCTATAATGTTTCACTTGGAATTTGAACCTGAACTCTAAACAACAGGCTGTTTTTCCTTTCAGCATTCCCTCTAACAGTCCGACCTGTCCTCGTGGCTTCCGGAGCTATTTGCACATTCTGAATCAATGTTCTGTTAATGTCACGAAGTCAAACAAATATGTGTCACCAAATTCAAATAAACACCAGCATGACCCCAAGAGCCTTGAAAGAAAAGCTCTTAAATATATTAGGAATTATATTATATTAGCATTATATTAGGAATACGTCTCTAAAATCATTATCAAAAACATCTCCCTTTCCCCCAAATCTCACCCTTATGGAAAGTACAGAAGTCTCGTCTTTTATCCCTTAAGAATTTACTCATGGCCCTCAGACCATTACGATTCACTTCCAGAAGCTCCCATCCTCTCTCCACAAAGTCCTTTACCCCCAACACTCCTCAGAAGCCCATCACCTGTTATGTGACTTTCTCTCCTTCCCACTCTGTTTTTCTCCCAGTGGTAGGTCTCTGGAAATCCGAGGAATAAATGCTCTTTCTTTCTATCCAGTATCATCCTAAATACAGCAATGTTCTTGTCTAACCTCTTATGTATTGAGATGAGCTCATCTTTCATATCTTTTTTTTAAATGTTATTTATTTTTGAAAGAGAGAGCACAAGCGTGGAGGGGCAGATAGAGATGGGGACAGAGGATCTGAAGCAGGCTCCAAGCTAAGGCGGAGAGCCCCATGCGGGGCTCAAACTCAACAGACCTCGAGGTCATGACCTGGGCCTAAGTCAGACGCTTAACCGAGGCACCCCAGTCTTTCAAATCTTTATCCAACTCAGAGCTAGAAATCTTTGTCTCGTTATTTACACCCATGTCGCTCCGAAAAAAGCTTAAGAGGAGTTTAACCTTACAATAATATCTATCCATTAGTAATAAACATATAAAGTCAAGGCCATGCAAAGGAAAGGAAGCAATTAGAGCTTATGTAATTATAGTCTGTGAATGCTACACTTGGTGCTAAGCATCCTGGCAGCAAAAGCAAACAAGAGAAAGATTCTAAATACTATAATTTCCAATATATGACAAAAGAAAACATACCAATTCTTTGGGAGAAATAAACATTTCCTCACAAAGTGAGGCTTAACAAATGTATTCTTTGTGACAGCCAAATAGATTTTAAGCTCCTTAAAAATGGGGACTATTTTTAGTGCCCTCCTCTGTCCCCATCTCTCTCTGACTTCTGCTTGCTGAAGAAGAGCACGATGGTAATACCCGTTGTTTGACAAGAAAGCTAGGCAAGTGGCTCTTTCCCATGTGTGATATAAACATGGGAGGTTGTGGTTTATGGAGACGTCCATTGTGAACGAAGTAAAAAAGATGACCAGGACCATGAGATATTCCAGAGACTCAATTCATCAGTCAGTGCCAGAGATACAAAAAGAAGGAGCAGAGTAAAAAGGAAAGATACAAAGCTAGAGTGAGAAGAGAAGGGAAATGGATCCTGTCACATTTGGGGAATAGCAGAAGTTACACTGGGGCAGAAGCAAGTTCAACTGTAATGTTGGAAGGTCTTAAATGGTTACGCATGGCCAGCATCCATTCATGTTGTTGGTAGCTCCTGTTTAAAGAGTTAATTTGACCCAGTTACCATGGTGTTCGACTTTGCCCGACTTCCCACACCTAGTTGAAATTCTTTTCTTTCTGAAAGCTATGATGTTGGACAAAACAACACATCCTTGTAGGGTACTCATTGGATTTTAATGAGCATCTGGGCAGATCCTGGGAGAGAGCTGTGTTCTCACAGTGCGAGGGCAGGCTTGATGCTTTCAGCTGTTGGCACTTCTCACAGTAGATAGTGTTCTCAGGAGAAAGAGTGTTAGTAAACCTTCATTTGTGTGTGTGTGTGGCTGAAGAGAATTGGCTGCAAAAAGAGAAGTTCAATTCTCTTGTTTCTGAAAGCAGTAAAGAGGTTTCCAAATGACTTCCTCTAATGCATTTGGTAAGTTGCCCTCAAAGACTATTGCTTAAACATCTCAAAATACAGGCTTAAAAAAATCCCCCCAGTGTCTATCATTACCAGTAATTTGTTTAATATTTAAGAAGATGAGTTTGTTAATAAATTTCACCACTTTCCATATCTGGGAATAATACGATATGCTGAGAAATCCTGGAAGAAGATGAAGAATGGGAAATTTCAGTGAGAGTTGATATAATTTATCCAATATAAGAGCTATCCAGAAAAATTCCTTTGACTACTCCACCATGCAACAATGGACATGCCAATGGTGTCCATGCTGCCTACTCAGGAAGAGAAGAATCACATACAGCCAGAGGTAACTACAGATATGGAGTAACTCATTATGTAACTTCATATACCCTACTCCATTTACCTAGAATATCTTCCTTACCCTAGGCCCTGTTGTTGTTGTTGTTGTTGTTGTTGTTGTTTCACAAGCTCTTACTCATCCCTCAGACTCTAGCTCAGTTTCTACTTCCTCCATAAAGCTTTACCTAGGCGTCTTAGGCAAAACTTGCCTGTCCCATTCTTGTGCTAAGTCCTATGCGTTCCCAAAATAATGATATCATACCTCAACAGAAGGCCTTATATTTTCTACTCTTTCACTTAAAGATCTTCCCTCTCTCAGATTGTGAAATCTTTTAGAACATTTCAGTTTTCATTTATAGTACAGTACATAATATTGCTGAAAGGACAAGTGAATGCATAACTTAATTTCTAAAAAGGCAGGACAGAGAAGGGCAAGACAAATGAAACTGAAGAGAGGGGACAAATGAGGAAGGAGGAACAAACAGCATAGACTGAAAGTATGTCAGACTGAAGAACCAGACCAAGTTAAGAAAAGATAAAAAGAAGAAGTTTGTATGATGATATATGTTAAAGGGCAGTCAGTCTATATCATAAACATAAAGAACAGAGAGAACATGGAAATTTCCTGAAAATCCAGAAATTGAGAGGCACTGGGCTACCGCAAGACAAAGCAGAACTGTCAAAAGAACTTAGCTCCTTACTGGAAACCAATCTGGTGACCTACAAGCTGGAGCACTGGACCCAGAGACCCTGGCAGCAGTTAGAGCAGTTCAACTTGACATTTAAGGGAAAATGAGACCATGAGAAGAAAGCAGTTACTTCTAAGGACAAGAAGAGACGTACACCAAATCTTTATCCCATGCCTACTCTGCTTTAAATGAAGGATGAAGGGCCCAATGAGACTGTTGCTTAGTTCCTGAGTACCAGACTGCCACAGGGAAGTTCACCCAACTCTGAAAGTGTGCTCTGTATGTGTGGGTTATAGGCCAAGCCCTGCTTTACATGGGGTCTCCTCCAAATTTGGGGCAGGGGGAACAGTTTTTCTATTTCTATCTTGATTTTCCATCAGACTGTATTTTCCTCAGGAAAAGCGACTCAGTGTGTTTCTGGAATTAATCCTGGCATGACATTAGTAGCCATTTCAAAAACTGATTGGTTCAACATCATGCCGGTTTTGTTATTGTTCTAATTTGACCCTATAAGTTAACATTTGATGTTTCGGTCTCAGCCCTTTGAGAACTCCTTTTCTCATTGCTTAATCTCTGTCTCTAATGAGTCCGTAAAATTTTGTGCCTACATCATTATTCTCATTTTTTCCAAGCTCTCCATGCTACTGTGAGTTCTACAGTCCCATTTTCTTCTGTAGAGGCCAGCTTCCCAATACCTCCTTCCTTCTCTTGAATGCTAGCCCTCCAAGCTGCCATAAGCCAGTCATGCAAATTCTCTTTCCTTTCATTGCTTTCTGGTGTACAAATCATTTCCTGGGTCATTCTTTGTCTTAGTCAACACCATTATTTTGTTAATGTGCATCCTCAGATTTTTGAAGAATGAGTATTTGGCATATGAATTTTCTTAATTTTATACAGGCTACACTTTGTCACTGCACTTGAATGGTATTCTGGCTATGTTTAGGATTCTCAATGGGAAATGACATGTCTTCATTTCTTGGAGGCATCATTCCTCTATTTTCTATTGCCATAATATAAATGAAATATCATGGACCAGTCTGACTGTCATTCCTTTGTAGCTTAACTGCTTTTTTCTCCCTAAAATTTTCTAAATATTTCATTTCTATCTTTGATGTTTTAAAATTTTATATTGATATGTCTAGGTAGGGGTCTTTGGCAGTTTATCAGTACTCAGAAGTACACAGGCCCTTTAATGATATATCTTTTATCACTCTGATAAATATCTTTGCATTTTTTCTTTCTCAGTTTCCTTTATTATCCTTTTATTCTACTCTTACTATTCAGATAGTAGATCCTACTACATTTGGGAAGTCAGTTGACTTCCCAAATGTTATCTTCCATTTCTTTTTTTTTTTTTTATTTTGGCAAGTAAATTTTTAAATTACCAATAGCTCACCTTGTTCTCTAAAAGTTCTTTTTCATAGTACCTTGTTTTTTTTTTCATGAATATAAAATCTTCTTAAATCTCTCGAATTCTACTAGTTAAGGTAAATGCATATTAGCGTCAAGCAAGAAAAAAAAAATCACTGAAAATTTAGGTATACAGTCATTTATTTGGACAACGAGAATTGCAATTTGGGAGACACAGATACAGGCAGAAACTTGACTCATGTTCCCAGGAAGACAAAGAGGGGACAGAATTTTAAAGACAAAAGGTCATGAGCACAGTTCTCCTTTAGGTCCTCTAGGCAAAACAGGGATTGAAACTAACTTAACTGGGATTGGTTGGATTAATATGCAAATGAGGGATTGAAACTTGTCAAATTCTATGGGCTCTGTTTGAAGTGAAGAATTCTAACCATTCAGTTTTATGGTAAGATGGTAGTTAAATCCAGGGCTTGCAGCTGCCAAAAAGTTCACAGTTTCTTCTGTGAGGGCGTGCATAAATTCCTCCTCCTTTATGGCCTCCCAACACTATTTTAAAAGAGACTCTCAGACACTGGGATGGCTCAGTGGGTTAAGTGACTGACTTCAGCTCACGTCAGGATCTCTCTATTCTGGAAGCCGAAGCCCACATCAGGCTCTCTGCTGTCAGTGCAGAATCCACTTTAGATCCTCTGTCCCCCTTTCTCTCTGCCCTAACCCCTACTTGCATGCATGTGCTCTCTCTCAAAAATAAATAAAACATTAAAAAAAAGGAGAGAGACTCTTTTAGCCAAACTTGTTTATTCCATTTTGAAATTTCCTTTTATATTAATTTATTGCTGAAAATTGTTTTCCTTTGCTTGCATTTTCTTTTTCTACTGGGACCTGTTTTTTTTTTCAGGTTGTTTAGCTACATCTTCATCTTTTATATTGCACAATTTCCTTGACGGTTAAATGAACCATAGTTGACTGTATACTTAAAAATTAAAAATATGAAGAGTAGTGGAAGAATTTGTTAATGAGACAGACTTCATTTTAACATGAACTGGTGGAGGGCTACGTTCAACACTGCAGGGATCCTAATCACCAGAATGAAAAGGAATTAGGCAAAATTCAATTACTACAGGGAAGTCTTATGAGGATGGGGTTTGGTGTGGTTGTCTCTTCTCTCCACAGACCTTTAACAAACAATGGAGACTGAACACAAGCATCCAGAAAGATAGAGGGCAGAGGGAGAATAGTGTTTAGGAAGCCAAGTGAAGGATGAATTTCAAAAAGGAGGAAATGGTCACCCCCGCCGAAGTAACTTGTTCCATGACCCTCTCTCATGGCCAGTACTGATTGTTCTATGGGTGGGGCATTTCACCAAAACTGGGCCAATGAGTAGTCCCTTTTCTCTTTTTGATCTTTGTCTTTGCTTATTATTTATTTTAGATAAAGGAAAAAAGAATTAGTGCGATATTTCTCTACTGGCTTTGGCCATAAAAGGCAACATTTAAGATGCTGTCATTGGTCATGTTTCAACCACGTGATTAAAGCTAGTCTGCAGTGAGAGAGAACACGGAGCCAAAGAGCAAGGACAAATGGCAATGAGTAGCAGAGAGCATCCTGGCATTACTTGAGACCCTCATTGGATTTTCCCTTCTTACCGTGCTGCAATTTTTAACCTCTGGTTTCTGTGAGGTACCCAAGCTAGTTGTTAATACATTTCCCTTTGCTTAATCAAGCCTCCGCTGTATTTGTGTCATTTGCAATTGAAAGAGTCCTGATTAAAACAGCAGTATTTATCTATCACTTTTCTCAAATTTAGAATTTCTTAATACACTAGAATATCTCTTTAAAAAATCCAAGTAGGGACGCCTGGGTGCTTAACAGTATGTTAAGCATCTGACTTTGGCTCACTCATAATCTCACGGTCTGTGGGTTCAAGCCCCACATCAAGCTCTGTGCTGACAGTTCAGAACCTGGAGTCTGCTTTGGATTCTGGGTGTGTCTCTCTCTCTGACCCTCCCCCACTCAGGCTGTCTCCCTCTTTCAGAAATAAATGAACATTAAAGCAAACAAACAAACAAACAAACAAACAAAAAACTAAAAGATGCCTAAGTGAAGGAGGGAAACTTGAAATGGCAAAGGAAAATACATATGACATTTTTCTAAATGTGGAACATGAGATTGTAAAAGCAAATTTTCAGAAAGGTACCAACCTTCCAAGATGATAGAAACATTATAAATAAGTTATAGGTAAGTATATGTTGGGGTTTCACATTTAATACAATTCTAAGCTAATAAAAACCTTACTTTTTAGCTTCCAATATTACATAAGACGTGATGTATGTTTAAATGGACAGAATTTTGCTAGGAAAAATATCTGAGGTCTATTCATTAAGTCTTAAGAAACTCACAAATAGTAGTTCTCAATGTTGACCACTTGTTTTTTTTTTTTTTAATGTGATTCATTGCCTTTCTCAAAAAAACTGTGTTTGTAAGATACCTACAAGAGCAGAGGAAAGGCATTCTTTAGTTGCTGTGGCAACAGCAGACCAAGTAAAGCAACATGAAAGTTAAATACTTAAGCTTCATCAGGAGCCAAAAGAGTGGAGGAGGGGGGGGTGTTTCATTTATATTCTGATGCACACACCAGCTAAATGATTATTTCTGCTAACATTTTGGTTCCTCAGGATACTTATTTATGGACCTCATCAGTTACTATAAGAAAAAACCCAAGAGGAAACCCCGCGGCTTCATTGTTTACTAGCTAGAACTAGATTAAATCTATGTTTATGTTTCTATCTATCATCTATCTGTCTATCTATCTATCTATCTATCTATCTATCTATCTATCTATCTTTTTTATTTCTCTCCATATCCGTACAGGAAAAGACACAGTACCTATTTATTAATAACCCCTCTGTGCCTGTGTTTCCTCTGGTATAAACTAGAGATAAAACAATAGCCACTTCATAGGATTATTACAAAGATTAAATTTGTTAATGTATATAAAGCACTTAGAATTGTGTCTGTGACATAGAAACTACTTGTAAGTATTGACTTTTATCAGTAGCAAATCAGACCATAGCCATTGATAATGTCAACCTAAAGAATAGAAGGATAGAAGGAGGGCTGGCAGCAAGTAGCCTGACCCTGAGAAGACAGTGCTGACTACTGGAAGCTTCTGGGGGTTACTGTGTATTCAGTCAACAAATATATGAAACACATGTCATAGGAAAGTACAGTTCTGCACAGTAGAGGAAGTATAAAGATGCATGTGACATGGTTCAAATATTCTTTAGGGACAGAATAATAAAAAAGCTGAAACCATAAAAGAAAATAGGGGGAACATGATGACATATAAGAGAAGGCAGGAATACATAGCATGAAGAACACAGGTGGAAAAATTGGCCTTAAACAGAAAAATAGACATTTAATCATTGGTGTCTGGACAAAAGGCATTAAAGATGAGAATAGGCTTTGCCAGGGTTGTAGGTTGGCTGGACAGGCCAAAAAAAAAAAAAAAAAATGGAAATGAGATCCCACCTGGTGGGCTCAATTTTCCCAATTATGCTTGTAAAACAGGTGAGTTATCTGCAGAAGGACAAGTGGAAGAGAGTCTTATGGTAATTTGAAGACAAATGGTAAAAGTTTGAAACAGACATTGAGGGGAGTGGAAGGAAATGTTAAAACAGGAGAAGTAAAGATATAGAGAACCCCTGGGGATCCAGGTGATGTGAAGGTCTTGATTTTATAGGACACCATTCAACAGATTTACATAGTTTTCCAAATAGTTTTCTACTGATTGGATAGAGGAAAGATAATGTGGATAATCACACTGACCTAGGGTTGGGAATTTGCCTGGTACCAGGAAAGAATAATAATAACACTTCTATAGAATTTGCCATATGCCAAATATTAAACACTAGATGTGTATTAGCTCCTTAATCTTGTCTCCAAACATTTACCCCCTTCTAAGTAAGAGGCTCATTGACCTGTGACCCATAGTGCCTCCTGTAAATCTGTGGCTCTCTTAGGCCAGTTGAATGTGAGAAGTGGCAATGTGCCAGCACTGAGCAGAAGCTTCAAGGGGAGTCCTGATTCAGCTAGAGCACTTGTTCATTTCCCATATCTAGACAGGATTGGTTCCTTTGTCTGAGTCTCAGAATGAAAAGGCACATGGACCAGATCCATGGCAGCTGACCCACAGCTGCTAAGGTACAGCCTGAGCAAAAGAAAAAAAAAAAAGGTTCTTTAGAAACCACTGAGACTCGAGAGGGGAAAGGTCGTTTATTACCCCACTATTACATGTAGATACTAGACATCCCTGTTTTACATAGTGCCTCTCTACGAAACTGAAATGTAGGAGTGTTTTTTGACAGGCAGCATGTCAATAAACACTCTGGGCACTTATGTAACGTGATAGGAGGGATAACTAAGATCAATCCTACTTCGTGCCTTGGAGAAGAGACCCTGACACCACTTAGGAGACGATTTCAATTCACTGAACAACAGGTGCAGGGTGTCCTGGGTTCTGGCACGAGCAGAACAATGGAGAGAAGAAAAGAAATTAGAATGCATATAAGAACAACTTGGATATTTCAGTACAAATAATATAATCAGTTTAAAGTAATCTCAGAGCAGAAATTGTATCACGAGGATATTTTAAAAATATTATTAGGGGCGCCTGGGTGGCTCAGCCAGTTAAGTGTCCGACTTTGGCTCAGGTCATGATCTCACGATTCATGAGTTCGAGCCCCGAGTCAGTCTCTCTACTGACAGCTCAGAGCCTGGAGCCTCCTTCGAATTCTGTGTCTCCCTCTCTCTGCCCCTCCCCCACTCACACTCTGTCTCTCTCTGTCTCTCAAAAATGAATAAATTTTAAAAAAATATATACATAGATTATTAGATCTCTTGACCAATTAAAGTTGATGCTGTGCCATTATATCTCAGTTGCGGAACTTATGGCTTTAGAGTTCTTTTGAATTAATTCTCTGCTGATGTTTTCACCAACTCATTAGTTCTTTTTCTTCAAGGAGAACCATAGCCGGGAACAAAACTGGGTTAAATAATGAAGAGAAGATCACATGATTTATTCTAAACTCAGAGTAACCCAGTAAAAAGTTTATTTCGCACAACAGAATCAGAGGTTAGGCGGATGGGGGGTCCAAACTGTGTGTTTAGGGAAAACTTGGCCTTTTACCTAAAACCAGCCTGAAGGGTGGTGCCAGTAGGATGTGGGACTCAAGGAGAGACGGAAGACTGAAGGTGGGAGGGAAGGAAAGCACACACCTTCTTACAATCTGGGACTCAAGGCTCAATATTTTCTAGGAAGTGCTACAGATACCCAGATGCAACCAGCTTCGTGCATAAATGCAAAGTAATTCCAACATTAAATAAATACCTACTTACAAGCTAAGCATTCTCTTTATAATGTTCTGTGGCCTGGAACATTCCTCCCCAGATATTCGTGTGACTCCATCCTTCCCTTCCCTCATGTCTTGCCTCTGTGCCACGCCACAATAAGACCTTCCCCAAGCAAGCCCTCACTCTCATTCCCAAACTCCCTTCCCCTGCTATAGCTTTCTTTTCTCCTAGAGCTACCTCAGTCTGGCTTATTATATTTTTACTTGTTATTTATTGTTTGCTCCCCAAGAACATCAGCTTTGTGATGGCAGAAACTTGGTTTTATTCACTGTTACATTCCCAGTGTACTAGAACAGTGTTGGGCATTTGTTGGGCACTTAACCAATATTTGTTGAACGAATGAATGAAAATATCCACAAACCAAAACCTATAGGCTTGATAATAATTCTGGATAAAACTACTTTATTCTATGTTAAAGGCAAACACAAAAACAAAACAAAACAAAACAAAATTTAACTCCTTCGTGAAGGTCACCATGAGGAGTATAAGGAATGTAAAATGTATTAATATGATATTTAAAACAATTAAAACTTTGGGGTGCCTGGATAGATATGTCGGTTGAATGTCTGACTCTTGATTTTGGCTCAGGTCATGATCTCACAGTTGTAGGACTGAGCCCCACATCAGAGATTGAGCACATCTCTGTGCTGGGCGTGGAGCCTGCTTAAGATTATCTCTCTCCCTCTCCCTCTGCCCCACCCCTGAGTTCTCTGTCTCTCTCTCTCTCAAAAAATAAATTAAAATTAAAATTAAAAAATAAAAAACTCAAATTCTAGTAATATGTCTTATAATTTCCCATCTACTTTTGAATACACCTTTTTTTTTTCTGGTGAACTTTCCTAATTAGTTTTTTGTATACATTTATTTTGTTTTTGCCTATTCAATTGGACCAAGACCAATTTTTCTCATGTTCTTCATCATGCCTTGAAACCCTTATTCTGTAGAAAGGTTGTTTGAAAACATGAACGTTAGGGGCACCTGGGGGTCTCAGTCCGTTAAGCCTCTGACTATTGATCTTGGCTCAGGACATGATCTCATGGCTCGTGAAATAGATCCCCACACTGGGCTCTGTTCTGACAGTGTGGACCCTGCTTGGGATTCTCTGTCCCTTTCTCTTTCTGCCCCTCCCTTGAACTCTCTCTCTCTCTTTCTCAAAAATAAATAAATAAACACTTTTATAAAAAATGAAAGAAAACATGAAGGTTAAAGCAAAATGATCTTTTCTGTATTATCATCCTTGTTAGTAGAATTACAAGAATTTTCTGAATTTTCAAAAGAATTGTTTTTATTTGAAATAAATGACATTTATATGGCTAGTAGAAAATATAAATATAGCTGAAAATATAAAAGATATGATTCTGTTTTTAGGGTGAGTCTGGGCTATAATTAAACTGTTCCATGGAATCAGTGAATTCTAGTAGCAAACACTTAGTACATTCTTTTTCTCATGCATGAATTCGACCTTTGAAAGGAATTGGCTATTAAAGCTAGTAAAATAAATTTCTTCACTAAATCCACCATTTCTTCTCTCAAAACAGCTCCTTCTCTGTATCAATCTGTATTCAACCCACTGTCCAGTTCAGGCCATTTCAGGTGCCTTCTCGTCACTAAACCCACATACATTCCACCAGGTCCCCTCCCTGAAAATGTGTTCCTCACCTCCCCCACACGTCTGTCTCTCTCCATCCCAATCTCCAAGATGTTAATTCACATACTGGCCATTTCTCCCCTAGATTCCTGCCACAGCTTCCTGACTGGCATTAGCTTCTGCTCTCGCTCTCCATTGATCAAATTCATTTTTAACACCAGAACCAGGTAATCTTTCCAAAACCCAAACCTCATGATATACCATTTCCTTGCTCCAAATTCTGTAATGGTTTTTCATATCTTTGACAATAAAGTTCATGCTGTTTGGTTCTCTCAGGAAGATCTTCATTGAAGATCTTCAGATCTGTTGAGGTTTCTAACTCTAGAATCATCAAGCATGATGCCCTCACATTCTTACTTTTTAAGTCTACCCATGAGGATTGACTCGGGTGTTCTGAGTACAAAAAAAAAAACATGTCCTGGCACATTTTTTTTTTTCTGTTGTATTCTTACTTGCCTCACTTCCTTCAGGGGAATTATTTCCATGTTCCTGTCTGCCCTTCCATGTGTTTAGAAACTGCAGGCAGTCCTAGTTGGGCGACCAGCGATGCTGCATTTGCTGCCAGAGAGGCAAGCTGAGGGAAGAGTGAGATTGCTTCAGACAATAGAAAAAAGGGGGAGAAAACAGCTTTTCCAGAGAGGAGGTAGAAAGAAGGTGCTTTTAAGAAGCTGTCAGTCAAATAATAAACATATCAGCGATATTTAAAGATGATTTACAAAAAGCTTGTTGTATGGAAATGATGAAACCACCGTCACCTCACAAAAATCCTTCACCGATAATATTCTCCTTCAGATGGTGTTTTTAAAACATTGTATTTGATACATTATGTGGGTGTGTACATGGGTATATGTGTGCTCTGAGAAAGAGCTCGGGCCATCTGATTCCCACTGCTCGAGACTCAGCCCCCTTGTATAGGATTTCTAACAAGCAAGGCCCAAGGGGTTGGCTAAGCATGTTCTGAGGTGAGGCTCCCAAGTGTCCTTCTAGTGGGAGAGGACAGATCCCAGGAGGAATCTGGAATCTCTCAGTCAGCCCGGGTGCCTCGCAGGCTTCAGGACAGAAGGCTAGTCTCGTGTCAAGAGGAAGCCAGAGCAGATCAGAGGCCACCCACGTGAAACATCTCCTGTGGTCACTGGTCTAATGAACTGCCTCCCTGCATATATCATAAGTAGCTTCAATTCGGAGTCAGCATTACAGTCATTTGATATCCAAGAGTTCAGGACAAAAAAATATTTTTTAAATGAATAAAGTATCTAACCTGGCCTGGAACCTATCGTTAGTAGTATCAGGCTTAGTTTATGGAGAATGGAATTTCCATAATGTTTACAATTATAAAAGCTTTACCTAAGAAATGACAAGTATAATATGAGCATCCCTGGGTCCCCTCTCAAAGGCTCAAGGTCTAGAAAGTGTAACTATTTTATGTTAAATATCCAGACAGAATAAATATGGGTTTCTTTAAATTTCATGAGGAACCAATGCCTGGGTTCCTAATGTGAAAGCCCTTTGTTGTTGCTCCCATTAAAATTCCGAAATGATTGTCAGGTGTTCTTTATTTATGCAATACCCTGAAGGGGTGAGGGGAGACATGGTTCACCCTGACAAAGAAGAGAAGAAATTGTATGACGCTCCTGTGAGTTAGTACCTACTTCAGACATGGAACAAAGAACCTCTTTGAAATCTCTTTGACATTGAGAACCATGGTTTAGTCTCAGAGCGGAGATTGAACATTATTAAGCTCTTGGCTTCCATTTCTTGGTTCAATCCAAGATTTGAGGTTATCTGCAATTCATTAT
The DNA here is from genome assembly GCF_016509475.1 of Prionailurus bengalensis. Classification (NCBI taxonomy): domain Eukaryota; kingdom Metazoa; phylum Chordata; class Mammalia; order Carnivora; family Felidae; genus Prionailurus; species Prionailurus bengalensis. The sequence continues at coordinate 101,388,094 of NC_057349.1, read as the reverse complement.
CACAGTTAACCTAAGTATTACAACATACTTCCAATTCTATGAGGGAAGACTCTTAAACTGTATTCACTTTCCACTTTCCATCATAACATTTTTTTTTTTTTTACTTTTGATGACATTTAATTCATCTATCCCATTTGAAAGACTTTGTAAAATCTGGAGATTTTAAAGCTAGTCTTATTTTGCTAATTCTTGCATTAAAAATCGATTATAATGTTTTCAAAACTTGTTACTTATCTTACATTTCTATCTTCACGATTTTTGTCATGTCAATGTGTAAGTGGTATTTGCTTCCAGTTTTCCATAAGTGAAATTACCTTTGCCACATTTATCTTAAAAAAAACTCTTTATTTCTGTATAACTGAAAAACCTCTATTGTTTATTGTAAATGGAAGATAAATATAAATATAAATAAGATTAAAATAAATGTTATCAAACAGGAATTAAATTTAGAGTATAAAATAAAATGCATGTAATATTGAATCTTATGAATTTTAAAGCAGAACTGAAAATGTGTTTCTCAATAATAAGAATAAAACACTTTAAGATCATTCAGTAATGGAAGGATAACAGATAGATATCATTCAGTTTAAGATAAAAATGAGGTTTTATGTCAATCGAATAATTCCATCTTTAGTTTTCTTGTTATTTATCACTGAGAATTTCATCTCACATGTGTATATTCTAAAATGGTAGAAGGTATTTCACTGACTTTTTTGATAGGCTTAGACACTGAGAAATCATTCCTAACCAGACTGTTGTGACTCCCATTCAACAAACTGAAACAATATCTTGAATCTGTCTTATGAATATGCCAAGTTTGGATTTAAAAAAAAAATGGTAAAAACAAACACAGCTTCTTAGCCACACACAGATATCGTCTTGTTAGGGAAAATGACTAGAAAGTTTGTATATTGCGTGTTTTTTAGCACTTCGTCAGACTCAGGAAGTGCTTTCAAAAATCTCCCTGGAGGTTTTCAAGGAAGGAGAGCTCTCTTACACATACAGGATTGAGTGGGATTTGTCCTGGGTATGCCCTCTTGAATTCAGAGAAATGCCCTCTGAGCAGAGAATTCAAATCACTCACAACCTTTTATGTTGTAATTCATCACAAACTTACCAACAGGTTAAAATTCTCTTCTTCAGGTGCATGAATTATCAACTTTGGCAAAACAACATATGCTAATGGATGCTCTTGTATTCAGCTTGTATTTGAAAGAAAAATATTACATAGAAGGCTGAGTTCACAAATACATGGATCCATCAGTCTACACTGACTTTATGGCATAAAAGTTTATATTTGGCCAGAATTATCAGGCTATCACAATCCATGTTATTTTAGAAAATCCCCAAATCATCTTTTCCAACATTTATTTTCTAGAAGTTTTGATAAGTGTCCCACCAATATTATTTGTGAATATAGATCAAGTAGCAATTTTAAACAATCGGTTCTGAAGATTATGCTGGTTTTAATAATTTGCAGTCTGGGGCGCCGGGGTAGCTTATTCAGTTAAGATTCCGACTATGGATTTTGGCTCAGGTCATGATATCAAGGTTTCGTGAGTTCAAACCTGTGCTGATGGCATGGAGTCTGCTTGGAATTCTCTCTCTCCATCCCTCCCCTGTTCATGCTCTTTCTCTCTCCCAAAATAAATTTAAAAAAAAATAATAATCAAATCAAATAATTTGCAGTCTTCCTCTCCCACCAAAACAAATCAACAACATGCACATACACAAAATCCTATAACAAGACAGAGAGTGTATTTCCAGTTTTTGTGGGATTTGTGGCCTGAGCGAGTGGCTCTTGCCTTAATTTGTATGTTACACTATAAATAAGGCTGCTCTGGATTTTGTCCTTCTATCCTCCTCATATTGTGCATTACTGATCAGAAAGCTTGATTATCTGTCCTTTCACTTTGCTAAGAAAAATCCCATAGTTTCTCCTGGTGTTCATTGTGTGTTTCAAAATTACACTTGACTCTGAATGGATTTATACTAGAATTTGAGAGTGTCCCCAAACAAAATGGAATATGTTTACTCTCTTACCAGTTAGAGAGCATTCACATTTCAAATAATTTTCAGCAGATTTGTCAGAATTTCTACTTTCCACTTGGTAGGACGATCAGTAAGCTTCAGACCAGTTCATTTATTTTGTCCTCACATCTACCTGAAGGCATGTGGCTGACTGCATCACATTTGCCACTAGTTCTAACATTTATATCACAACTGTCACCTTCTCCAAACTTGAAAATGTCTTCTCTATAGTGGATAATATAAATCTATCATAGAGCTCTGATTTAAAATTATGTATATTGATACATTTTCCCCAATACCTAGTAATTTCCAACATGTGCAAATGAGATGCCAATGAGCTACAGAGATTCTGGGTGATTCAGTCTGGGTACGTACACACAAAAAGGCACAGAGCGCCATTCTTTACACAGAGATTGGAGAGCAGACTGGTTTTGTGGAAAAAGTGTCCATATGGGCTCAGTGGAAGGATTTGAGACACTACATGCCTTGGACGCAGACAACTCTGTAATTTCCAGTTCTTATCTTGCCTGAGACTTGATGGCACTTTCCCCCTTGGGTTCTAAGAGATAGTTTAATATCCTAACAATAAATCCCCCATTTTTTACTTAAAATGGTTCAAGCAGATTACTCTTATAAGCAAAGGAACTTCTTCTAAATTAATTGTTAGCCAACCTTTGTGTTTGGCTAGGTTAACTGAATGGCTGTATACTCTCAATCCAAAATTAAATCTGTTTTTGTATATTCAGGGTATGAAGGCTTTTAAGAATTGTTGGTATGAAATTACACTATTTTCAATAATAAAATATTTTGACGGAAGCAGTAGCACTGTCTACTTGTTTACTTGTTATCTAATAACAAAGTAAAAGATATTCTTCAATGTTGTGTTAGATTTGAGGCTGAGTCTGAATCAGGGAAACAGACATATAAAGTGAGTATGGCCAACATTTGGGTTACGGAACTTTCTCTGGAGATGTGGCCTAGAGGAATCTCAAGAATCCTCTGATAATTTTGAAAGACTGATGTAGATTTACTGCACAATATTCTTCAATTCACGGGAAAGTTAAAAGCCAAAGACATCAATTCTTATAATCAATGCAAGATTTCACTATAAATTCTTTAAAGCCCTGGCAGAATTTACAACTGCCTGTGGCCATGCGTCCCTCTGACTGTCCAAGAATTCGAGGTAGATGTACACCATGTGTTCAGCTCATTACAAAATCAGGCCTACAAGTCTGTTTTAAAAGCATATCATTAACTACCGGTACATTTTTTTTTTAATCACAGCAAATGTCTTAATACAAGGAAGGAATTCTAAAATAATGGAATATACAATGTATTGGCTTAATTTCAGCAAAGGCAAAAAAAAATAAAACTAGCAAAAACCGTAATCATATTAGTATGTTAATGCAGAAATCAGTGTCCACATCCATTCTCAGAGCTAATAATGATGTTATATAAAACCTCTCCCTTAAAAAAATGTTCTCAAATGACCCACACATGTGAGACTCAAATAAACGTTACTTTATTTTCTTTTGGTTGAGAGATTAACAAACTTCTTTAAAGGATAGAGATTACAATTTAAATTTTCCCACTATGAAAAATATACTTGAATGGTGAAAGAACTGGCAAAAATAAATAAACAAAAATCCAAATTTATAAACATGGCTTTGTAATTAATTTCCTCTCTTAAAATAACCAGATTGTTTTAATTTTATACTCTCATATTTGCATTTAACTCATTTTCATCTTCATGGAAACTGAACTGAACTCCAAAACTTCAAGGTATGACTGCATTTGCATGTTTTCTTTCTTTCTTTTTTTTTTTTTTTAAGAGAGAGCAAGCCATGGAGGGGCAAAGGGAGAGACAGAGAGAGAGAGAGAGAGAGAGAGAGAGAGAGACAGAATCTCAATTAGGTTCCATGCTAAGTGGAGAGCCTGACACAGGGCTCTATCCCAAAACCCTGGGATCATGAACTGATCTGAAATCAAGAGTCAGACACTCAACCAACTGAGCTATCCAGGCACCCCTGCATATTTTCTTCTAATAGCACTAGTCCTTTTTCCTTAGTGATCATCCCTAATGCTAGTTGGAAGAAACTCTCCAAAATACAGCCTTAGGTATTACTTAAATAATTATGTTAACTCACAGTTCTGATTTTAATTTAATTCTTTTTTAATCTACAATCACAATACTCATTAGAAGTTATATTACATCCAAGAATGTGATTTTGAGAAAAACTCTGACTGAATACATAGAGAAAGGGTTTCTTTAATTTGATCCTTAAGAGCTCAATCTCTGACATGTATGTTTTGAAAGCAGTGCGCTTTTTCTTCCCTGGACTCCAGCTGTAGAGATATGTGGTATAGTACTCATTTAGGTCAGGCACATATTTTATAATGTAAAAACTAATCATGGATGGAAGAGTCCGAGCTAGGGGCAAAAAAAAAAAAAAAAAAAAAAAAAAGTAAACTCTATTGACCGCAAATATATATTTAAAGCAATTCCAAAGATTTGGAAACCATCCCTATATTTTTGCAGGACGGGTTCACCTGGCCATTTTACCACCTGAGAATAGCTGAGTCATTCGGAACAGACTCCTCCAAAGGAAGTCCTGGCTCCTGGTTTACAGTATTACCCTGGATATGGGAGGAAATGGAATAGGGCTGATGAGTGAGTTGAATGAAACTTCATCAAGTTCAGTTCAATGACAAGTCAGAAATTCCGAACTCTACCACCATTCCCAAGCCAGCTGCTCTTCAGTCTGTTCTGTCCCTCATCCAGTGGGTCTGCTTCTGCTCAGAAAGCCTGGATATCCTAGGAACCCTGTACGCCAGAGTCTGCTAGAACCACAGTAGATTTCACAAAACTTCTTGGACCAACTAGCCTGTATCTGTATGTTAAAGAGCAGATCCGATGCTAGTCTCAGGCCTCTGGAGGTGCCCTGCACACTAAAACAGTAGCTAACATCAGCTCCAAGAATTTTATTTGCCTTAACAGTTAGTTTATGAAATAGGTAGCAAATATAAATATTCTATTCATATTTATAAATATACTCAGGACACAAATGAAGAAACTTGCCTGTTCTTATAATCTAAATTATAGTAATATAAATTCTAGCATCCTTTCTCATACTTTCAAAAGGAAGCTGTCATTTGTTCTAATTCAGGACACATTATTTCTGGTCCTGGTATGTCATTGAAACCGTATTTCACATTGGTTGAATGTGCCCCCACAAAGTGAGATCTGTTTTTATAAAATGCAATTTAAACAACGACCCAAATTATACCCTCCCCTGACTCCCCACAGTGTCCAATGAACCTTTGAGTTGCCCTGGATTCTTGCCTTATTAAAAAAAAATTGAACAAAACAAAACAAACTACTTCCATGTTATACAATTCAGTACACTTTAATGAAAAACCCACTTTATTGAAATCAGCATTTATTTAAACTACTATGTTCATTTCCAATGATTCACTTAATTTCCTTGTGAAAAACGAAATCATAATTTGGGGCTGGTTTTGGTGCTTCCTCTAGGAACTCAAGTATTAAGACAATCTCGTTCACTCAAGCAAGGCATGTATTTGAGTCAAATGTTTTTGTTATAGTTTACTATTAAGTATTGCCTATTAGAATCAAGTCCATGCCCTGGGTGATTTCATGCCACTCATCAAAGAATGTGAATAATGCCTCTATAGAATGATAATGATGGTCATAAGAAAGTAGCTCTACTCAGTTACTGAGTGGTAACTTCGTGATGAGAGCCGTAAAAAAAAAAAAATTAATTATTTGAAGCTGATTCTACCATATGACTTATTCAGGTGAATATTAAGAATATTTCCTTGGTCGTTCAACTTGTTAGAATTCCACGCTAGTATTATTTTATTTTAACTTGGATTCTTTGGACATACAGATGTGTAGAAGTTAATTACACTGGTAGAAAGGCAACCTGGGTTGAGATACAGCAGTTCTCAAATTTGAGCATTCATCAGAAGCACTTAGAGGGGTTGTCAAAACAAAAATTGCCACATCAAGTGTGTTTTTCAATAGGTCTGAGATGGAGCCTGAAAGTTCTCAGAGACTGTACCTTGAGAATCACTGAGGTAGAGAGCACATAAAAATGTCTAAGAAAAACCCAAGGAGGAAAAGTGAAATTTTTTTTTAGAATAGAATTTAAGTAAGTTAACTAAATGTTAGGGTAGCCAGATAAACTACAAGATACCCAGTGAAATTTGAATTTCAGATAAACAACAAATAAATTTTGGTATAGGTATGTCCCATACACTGTAAGGGACATACTCATACTAAGAAATAGTCATTATCTATCTGGAATTCAAATTTAACTGGATGTCCAGTATTTTTTCCTCCTAAATCTGGCAACCTTAACCTATACAACAGTTTTTTTCCTCCTAAATCTGGCAACCTTAACCTATACAACAATTTAGCAATTTGTTTCTTTATTGTGAAGTCATGTATTAAGAGATGTATTAAGATCTCATGCTGCTTTTCTACATTGCGTTGGTGTATACCTTAATTATGCTCCTATTTTTCCAGAGGATACAACAACAGAACCTTTGACACGTCAGAGAGGTGTAAGGTCCCATTAGTCTCTACTCCTTAGGGAAGGCTTAGACAAAAGGACTTACCACTTTTTGAGTAAGAGGCATTTATATACTCACTGGAAAATGCTCAGGGGCACATATTTATTCTTAAAAACTGTGTAGAGTTGGAGAAAATGTTCCATAAGAAGTTTGTACCACACACACACAAAGAAAAGACTCCATTTTCCCATGGCTCTATGTGTCAGGAGCATGGGGTCACATGGTCTCCCCAGGTCTCCTCTGGTACCAGACAGAACTAGACAACAGGAGGGAGAGGGACAAGAGGGGAACAGAAGGAATAAATGAAAGAGACTGAGAGAGATAAATAAATGAGAGAGATCGTGAAAAGATTTTTTTTTTCTTTGTGGTCTGTAGATATGAAACTTTGGGGAAAAGTAATAACATCTAGAAAAAATCTCAGGAACCTTCTGTAAGATACACCATGTAAAACCACAGGCAGCTCCTTTGAAGAAAACCAGTTGCAATGATGAACATTATACATTCCATTTGCCATCCGTTCTTCTTTATATATGATTTAAGCCAGAGTCTGTCCTAAATTGATTAAAGGTAGGATTGAATATATATACATGTTATAGTCAGGAAGTACCAATTATAAGGAACTTGCATCTAAATTTTCTCATTGTGCTGCATCTTGAATTAAAATATGTGTCCTTAAACTTGGTTGTACACTAGAATCACCTGAGAAATTTAAGTATATAAAACCTGCAACTTCAAAGATAATGATTCAGTCTGGAATGGGACTTGGGGAGCCTGAGTCTAGAATCAATGAATTTAAATTATCAGACTGTCCAAGAGTATGTTTTCAACATGACCATTACACTTGTGGGATAATATAACAAAAACTGGGTGCCAGGCAAGCCCCAAATATAATGATAATTGGAATAACAGCAGTAATTCAAAGGAATGTCACAGAGATGATTCTAAAATTGGGGTTACAACTTTTGGGGCATGTTGTCAAAATTGCAGGACTAGCTAGAGAACCACACTTAGGCTGTGGTATGTGAGTTTATCAAGTGGAGGAAATCTGTAGAAATCTATAAAAAATTACCCATGAAATCGTTTCCCCCATTTTCCATGGTTATCTGGTTTCTGTAGAAATTGGGTGATGCAAGGAGATTAGTTTCTGATCTGCTGATTTGCTAGAGCCTTCTACCCACCTCTACCAGCTAGAATGGATTCCCCAGAATTAGTCACAACCCAGAGTCTAGAATTAAGGAGGCCTTGAATCTTCTGCTATAGGTTAAGTATAACCATAAACTTGAACAACGCATGTATAGTATGGTGTCAGAGGCAAGAGAAAAGAACATGAACCGCATTGTAACATGCCATAGAAACAGTACAGAGATAAATAGACTCAAAGGTCAAGATGGGCTATCATTTATGTAAAAGGCCATGCACTGAGAGTGTATGTGAATTAAAAGTCCCGAAGACAGGTATTCCTGTGCAGAATCATCTTACTGTCCTAAGAGGGCATAGTCAGAAGTTCAAGGACAAGGATTCATATTCTTGTGTAGTGAATGTGAAAAAATATGTTCCATTTTCATGTTCAGAGTAGAACTATTTCAGTAAGCTGTTTACTCCAGGTCAGTGGAAAGAGACATGGAGGCTCAAAAGTTTAGTTCACATAAGGTAGGAAGGAAACTTTCCTTCAAAAATTTTTAAAAATTACTGAAAATAACCAAGACCCATATATAAATTCTCCAAAGACCTATTATATCACCTGAGGGGAAAAAAATCCTGAAACTTTTATGTAATTATCTGTTCACATTTAGAAAAAGTCTTCATAGAAGGTATGACTTAATGCCTATAAAAGAGGCCTTGAATAAAATAACACTACACATTATAGGACAAAAAAACCTAGAAAGTTCTGTAAAATATGAGAGTTTTTGTCTACAAATAGTATTAAACCCAGTTCAAAGTGATTTAAAAGTAGAGAGTTTGTTAACTCATGGTATCGGAACTCTAGAGGGAAGACTTTCAGAGTTGGCTTCATTTAGTGGATCTTGTTCAATTTCTTTGTGTTCTCCCAACTGAGCCTCCTTTATCTGTTGACTCATCCCCCTACTAATTTCCTGAGTAGGAAAATTGGTGTAGCGTTCCAGGCCTTATATCTACAGAGGATGGCACTCAGAGGAAAAGAACACTTCTTTTCTGATACTTCTCTCTTAACAATGATGAAACCTTCAAGAAGCCCAAGGAAACTTTCTTCCCATTTAGCTGGATTGGATCACACTTGGTTATGAATCAATTTGGCGGGGTGGCAGGGAGGAGGGGATTAGAAACACCATATGTTGAATTACTTACTGTGGAAAGGAATATGTGATTACCCTTTAAACAGGTCCACTCATCCTATCCCTATTCCACTAGGGAAGGGATAGAATTCTCCTGAAGCTTCTGTGCTGCATGGACAAGGATTAGGCTCTGAATGAGCACCAAGACACCATAATGAAGGGGGAAGGAGGAATTGATAATTAACAGGTAACAAAAATCCACTTCAGGAAGTCTCCTTATCCACAGAAATATCGCCTGGTATTTTGCAAGTGAAGAAAAGGCAGGAGCCATTTGATATCTCAGCAATACATTTGACCCCTTAGATGTTCTGCATCATTTGATAAAAGTGCCTTGTTGACAAGTTTACACTCCATAGATTTCATGTTTCTATGCATTCTAATGTAATTGTGTTAATACTCTACAACTAAGGTGCAGTAGGTTCAGTTGCTAAGTGCCTTTCTCCTTGATGTATCAGGAATGAGAAGTTTTGGAAGCTCACTTGATTTTTTTTTTCTGAGTATGGTTATTTATTTATAATGTAAAAACCTTCCTGGTTATAGCAACACTAATGTTATCTGATAGGTAGCCCCACATGAGAATTGTACTCTCTCAAAGATTCAGGCAAAGTTTGGTAACCTCACTGCATATTAATAGACAGAAATCATATTCTGCAGGAAATTCTATAGTAACTCATCCATGTGACATTTGTTACCAATTTCAAATATTCCGATTGTTATTATAGGGACACGTTAAGAGAAAGTTGCTCTGTCAATTATGTTCATGGATGCTACAATACCATAATATATTAAGATAAGTCAAAATTAAATTTATTGATAGCTTATAGCTTGAGGATGCCTACAATAAAAGCTTGTCATTTTTTTAAATAGATATTTTGTATAAGACCAAATATGCCTTTGAGGTGAATACTGCTGTAAGAACTGACTTGTGGCCGAATTCTTAGGCTTACTACAGGTATTAATTTGGTAAGTAAATGATATGTTTATTTATTTTCATTTTTTTAACTGATGCTTTTACGTAAATTAAGAAGACATTTCTTTGTTAATACAACTAAATAGGGGCGCCTGGTGGCTCAATCGGTTAAGCGTCAGGCTTCGGCTCAGGTCATGATCTCTCAGTCTGTGAGTTCCAGCCCTGCGTCGGACTCTGTGCTGACAGCTCAGAGCCTGGAGCCTATTTCAGATTCTGTGTCTCCCTCTCTCTCTGACCCTCCCCTATTCATGCTCTGTCTCTCTCTGTCTCAAAAATAAACGTTAGAAAAAAAATTAAAAAAATACAACTAAATAAAAATATTAACCAATAATTGCAATCAGTATATTACAAAAGACTATGCAAATAGAACCAAATTAGGGAAACTCAAGTAGCTGGGTTTTTTTTTCTTTTTAATCAATCTTCAATTATAAGAAGTCATTGCTTACTTTAACTGTTGTTTTCCCCATGCTTGAGTGCTTTTATAAACTTTCCCAGAATATTTATTTTTCTATTCATGCATCCTTTCAGAAATATATATAACTTCAATGTTTTATTCCCTTTGAATATAATTTAGTTTTTACTCCTTGGTACCTTGTCTTAAGGTTTCTCATTTAGAGGGTGTTGTTTGAAACAATGTCTGCCTAAGCAGCCATCGTCTTCCTATATTTCAACAGTGGAGAGAAATCATCTTTAAGCCAGTTTTCTGATAAAAGAAAGGGTTCTGATAAATATCTGTATTGGCCCGGGAACCAGTAGACTTGTATCCCAGCCACGTGATTGTGCATAATGGGTGGAAGCCAAGAACAGGATGGTTAGAATTACAGAGATTGGTCATTTTAAGAGGAGCATTTCTTGAAAAGCATATGGTAGAGACATGTGATGAAATAAAAGAAACCATTAAAATAATGATGCATAGCTATATTTGTTAATCTACAGGAAAGCTAGGACATATCAAGTAAAATAAGCTTTAAAGAACCATATAAAATACGCCTCTGTTCTTATTTAAACTCACACATATTGTTATACAAATATTTTGTTAATAGCATTTATCCCTGGAGGTGATTAAAGGGGATTTTTGTTTACACTTTTTTATACTTTCTGAATTTTTTAAAAAGAACAGGTATTAATTTTCATTCCAAAAAAGGTTTTAATTCTATTTTCTTTTTAAAATACAGTTTAAGGCTTTTAAGGAGAAACATATATAAAGTTTTTTAAACAAACCTAGTAATTATGAAATCAATTACATGCTGTTGATCTCCCATCTCACCTAAATTCCACTCTCTTTATTGACAGTTGATATTTTTGTGTTTTTTGTGTGGTAACAAAGGATAACCACTATTCTGGGCAACAACTCTGTATCATACAACAATGAGTCTGTAATGCTTTTCTATCCTTGAATTAAAATCATCCTTGGTTAGTCTCAAGCTGCCTTTCAAATGAAAAGACATGTTCTTTACCTAATGTGTGGACTGTTATTTTCCAGAAGGCTGACTTGGCTGATGGGTCAGCTGCCTCGGCTTTTTATTAGCTACACTCAGTCTCTTTCCTTCAGATATAACATGTTTGCCTCAACATAAGGAGCAAGTAGAGGAAAGAGCTTCAGTTTTCTGTGCCTGTGACCCTTCAACCATGGGGTCTCTAGAGGTTCCCGGCTTTCAATCCCTTAATTTAATGGTTTGCTTCCTAGGAGTTCTAGGTAAATCTGTAACATTGAGTAACTGTTTCTAAACTCTAAAATGCCCACAGTAAGTCAGACTTCTGGGGTTGCTGCTAGTAAAATAAATATTTTGCTGTATTTCTTCTAGTTGGATATTGTATTTCTTTGTTCCATATTTCATTTCTTTTCTTTCATTTAAACCTTTAACTGCTAGATTAAAAACATTGACATTAACACTCCTGTTAATGTGCCTGGCAAGACAAAGCAGCACAACGTTGCAAAGGCAAAGTGTACCCCCAAATATGTCTTCCACTCTGGAGTCAGATGGTCTCAGGACCCCTACAGACAGTCCTGTGTAGTGTAAGGGAAAGACATTTCAGGGAAGGACAATCACTGCTCTTGGGAATTCAGCAGGGATTCAGGTTAAGATGCTCTACCCCAAACGATAAAAACTAGATCCTATTATAGCTTAGCAGGATTATCGAAATGTTGATTTTGTATCTTCTCCTATAGAAAAGTAAAGACTACTGGGCAATACCCTGTCATATGGACCAAGAAGGAATCAGAATATATCACAATGAAAACCCTCAATGCACTCACCTCCCGGGTTTTAATGATGATTGAATTAAGAGTCCTAAAACATTTCACAGTAATTTTTGAGAGATATTACCAGAGTTTCTTAGGAAAAATACTAGAATATCTCTTATAATGTGCTCCCTTTTAGAAAAAAAACTTAACTGATGTTCAACCTTCCCTCAGCTTAGGTTTCCCAAAGATTCTTTGTGTGTATAGATATTCTCAATTCCTTTTTCTCATCCATAAAAGTCACAATGAAGCTAATAAATGCAGGACTTGTTTTGCCATCTTTAGAACTGAGGTGGTTACAATACACTCAGTTTTGTCAACTTCTTTAAGAAGACAGAACCCCAAACGTTCCAGCTACGCTTAACATTCCAGTGTCAGTCTAGAGACCCCATAGTACAACTTTCTTATGAAAAACTCCCAACTTCCATAAAGAGCTTTATCTAAACTACTTCCCTTAGAATAAGAGGACCAAGAAGAGAAAAGGGCCTTAAATGAAACATGAGGTGGGGTCAAGAGTCTCATTGATCATTGGCAGAGTGCAGCTCCTTAAAAATTAGGAGACAGATCAGTTTCTGATAGAGAATGGGCAGATGGCTAGAGTTCACTGGAGGACTGCATGAGGAAGGGGAACATGGGTAAGACAGAAAATCCACTTGTGTGGAATGAAAAGTTGATGAGCTGCCATTGGTTCTGTCCCTGTCCTCAGTACAGGGGCTGCCTGATTCAGCTAACAGTGTGGACCTAGAGGGAGAAGGAGCATCAATACCCATCAGCCCTTGAAGGGAGGGTGAGATCCTGAGCCTGTGCCAGAAAGTAGGAGTAGCTGAATGTGTTCCTCTCTAATTGAGAAGTTAAGTGAGAAGTGAGTAGGGACAGGGACTAGGAAAAAAGAGAGTAGTTTTCTGAAACACTCCAGAAAATAGTGTGTTTACTGGTATTTTGTTCTCTAATGTAACCTGAGTATTGTATAAAAATTTTGGCTGGCTTTGCTCCGGATTCTTCCGAGGGACCCATTAAATCTTTGGGACTTTTTGAGTGACAAGGATATGTTTGTTATTCACGGTGCCCCCCTGGGAACTCAAGGGCTTATGCTAATGAGGTGATTCATGGTGGGTCCCTAGTTTTAAGATAAGGGGCTGGCTATGCTGGAAGGACCAACTACATGATCAGAAAGTTGGAACTTTGATGTAGCCCAATCTCTGGGGATGAGAGGGGTGTTGGAACCTGACTTCAGCCACATAGCCAATCATATCTGTATTGGAACCCCGATAAATCTCCAGACACCCAAAGCTCCAGTGAGCTTCCAAGATGGTGACCTGTATCCATCTTCCAGGAAGGTGATGCATCCCGAGGACATGAAAGCTTAGCATTTAGAACCCTCCCAGGGTGAGGTCTGCATTTCTTCTTTTGGTTAGTCCTGACTTGAATCCTTTTTAATAAAATAAAGTACATACAGTGCTTTTCTGAGTTCTGCGAGTCAGTCTAGCAAATTATCCAGCCAGAAGGGTAGTGAAAAGCTCCAAATTTATAGCTAACTGGTCAGAAGTACAAATGGCCTGGGAACCCCAAAGCCTGCAGCTGGCATCTGAAATGAAGAAATATTTGTAGAGGTTATACCCTTAACTTATGAAATCTGATCTAACTCCAGGTACAGTCAAAATTTCTTAGCATGAGAAAGTTTTTGTTACTCTTGAGTGGCTTCAAGATTATTTTTTCAGAACTAATGTTTACAAATCAAAGCCACAATGAGCTACCACCTCACACCTGTCAGAATGGCTAGAATTAACAACTCAGGAAACAACAGATGTTGGTGAGGATGTGGAGAAAGGGGAACTCTTTTGCACCGCTGGTAGAAATGCAAACTGGTACAGCCACTCTGGAACACAGTATGAAAGTTCCTCCAGAAGTTAAAAATAAAACTACCCTACGAGCCCACAATTGCACTGCCAGGTATTTATCCAAAGGATACAAAAATACCGATTCAAAGGAGCTGGGGCGCCTGGGTGGCTCAGTCAGTTATGCATCCGACTTTGGCTCAGGTCATGATCTCACGGTTCGTGAGTTTGAGCCTTGTGTCGGGCTCTGTGCTGACAAGTCAGAGCCAGGAGCCTGCTTCAGATTCTGTGTGTCTCCCTCTCTCTCTCTCTCTCTCTCTCTCTCTCTCTGCGTCTCCCCCACTCACACTCTGTCTCTGTCTCTCTCAAAAATAAACAAACATTAAAATTTTTTTTAAAATACTGATTCAAAGGGGTACATGCACCCCAATGTTTATAGCAGCACTATCAACATTAGCCAAATTATGGAAAGACCCCAAATGTTCATCTACTAATGAATGGATGAAGAAGTTGTGGTATATATCTTTCAATAGAATATTACTTAGCAATCAAAAACAATGAAATCTTGCCATTTAAAACAACATGGATGGAACTAGAGGGTATTATGCTAAGTGAAATAAGTCAAATAAAGACAAATATCATGTGATTTCACTCATATGTTGAGTTTAAGAAACAAAACAGATGGACATAGGGGAGAGGAAGGAAAAATAAAATAAAAACAGAGAAAGAGGCAAACCATAGGAGATGCTTAAATATAGAGAACAAACTAGGGGTTGCTGGAGGGGAGGTAGGTGGGAGGATGGGCTAAATGAGTGATGGGCATTAAGGAGGACACTTGTTGGGATGAGCACTGGGTGTTATATGTAAGTGATGAATCACTAAATTCTACTCCTGAAGCCAATACTACACTATATGTTAACTAACTAGAATTTAAATTTAAAAACAGTAATAAATAAAACTAATGAATCATAGCATAAAATAAAGCATCTCTGCATTAAAAACTAGAGATAATGTTTAAGGCACTAGGCTCTTGAAATACCATCCGACATTATATTTGCTAAATTTCTTAGTATCCAATTTTCACTTGAGCGTTCACAAATTAAACTCAGCCTACTTCTATGGTAACTAACCTACACCCTTTGCAGGCTAACAAACAATTCATCTTGGTCCTCCCACTTTTGGTCACCCCGCAACATTCATTATTTCTCCCATTTATGTTCAAATATTTCCAAAGGAAAGAATATAGAACCTTCTTCTGTATTTACTGAAGTTCTTATTGAACCTCTGCTCATGGTGTTTAGAGACAGACTAAAGGGCGATCCTCACTTTAGTGAATAACCTTTAATTCTGTCCTTAATATCAGGAAGGATGGGTAACAACAGGCCACGACTCAAAAAGAAGTCTTGCCATTTGACTTTCTTACTACCCTTGAGGCCCAGGGGTTGTGTTAAACATTTCTTTATGTTGCCTGTTGAGTAACCACTCAACTTGGGCGACCTCATTCAGACGGACATTCAAAAGTCCCTTCTCTCCCTGATCACCCCAGTCTTTTCCCTTCTCCATCTCCTCCAGCATATCCTATGCCCCTTTCAGGCTCCCTGGAGAGAGTAGAGAAGCAGACCCACCGGTCTTCCATTCCACAGAAGGTGACTTTACATCCTTCAGTTTCTTTAGAGATAAACACCTGCAAGAAAAAACACACGTCCTGGGGAGCTGGGGTGGCTCAGTCGGTTAAGCGACCGGCTCTTGACTTCTACTCAGGCCGTGATCTCACAGTTCATGGGTTTGAACCCCATGTCAGGCTCTGCGCTGACAGTGCATAACCTGCTTGAGATTCTCGATCTCCTTCTTTCTCTGCCCCTCCCCTGCTAGTGCGCCCTCTCTCTCTCCTTTCAGTAGCAGAACGACTTAAATTAACAGAGTCAGTGTCTCTTTCTCTCTTTTACCAAAAAACAAAACCAAAAAAATCCCCCAAGAGGAGGAGAGGAAGAAAAAGAAAGAAAGGGATAAGTAGGTAAGAAAACCCAGTAGACTGTCAGGACTATAGGTTAAAAAGGTCAGTAGTCCCTGCATTCACTGCTTCTGACTCTGGCCCTATCATAAAAATTACACTGCACTAGCTAAAAACACTCTCCAGGGTGGAGCAGAATGGTCAACCATACACAGAACCCTCTTCCTTCTCAGGATTTAAGGACTTGGCTTGGTGACAGAAAAGAACAAGTAGCCGCAAAGACAGGCAAATACAGTAACTATCTGAATCTTAGTTCTCGCAGCTGTAACTTGAAAATAATAATAGTAGCCTTCTAGTATTATTATAAGAAAGAAAAGAGATGTGTATAAAGAGTACTACCCACAGTGGGCTTGCAAAAAAAGAGTAGCTTTTTCTATTGCCACTTGTGTAGCAATACACTGTTTGTGTGGATTTTTGTTGTTGTTGCTTTTTCTATTGCCACTTGTGTAGCAATACACTGTTTGTGTGGATTTTTGTTGTTTTGTTGTTGTTTTTTACTTTTTAAAAATATCCTATTGCCATAGCTAAAATTTTCAGTATACTGTTGAATAGAAACAGTTTGGTCTCTCATTTAAAAAAAAGTTTTAGATTTGCATATTTAGAAAATTATATTAGGATAATATTATATTAGATATCATTATACAATTAGAGTTTTATATAGCATATTTTTATCTGTTCAAAAGTGAGAATGGTCTAAACATTTCTTATCTTGTACTATCTCTGATTCTAGTTTCAAGTCCTTTTGGTCCTATAAAATGAGGCACTGTATCCATTTGTAAAATTTCTTGAAGCAATTTGTTGTGATAGGAATTATTATTTTTTCCTTTGCTGGCTTGGCAAAAGAAATATATAAAACAATGGAAGCCTGGAGATTTGCTGGGGGAGAGTGAGATCACTGGGGGTAAGATTCTTGATTATCAACTCCATTGATTCACTGGTTATTAGTTTATTCAAGTTTCCAAGTTTTCTTGACCAGATGCTCAGTGGTTATAAATATAAGCAGTATGCTTAACAGTTATAAACAGACTGCTCTTGAATCTGGCAGCACAAGTTTGAAGCCTGTCTTTTCCATTCTCTAGTAGACATTGACTACTTTTCCAAGCCTCTCTAATCTTTGATTTCCTCATCCATAAAGGGAGGATAATAAATATTGCCTATTTCGTACAGGTGTTTTAAGCATCAAACGAGATAATGCATATAAAATATTCACCATAGTGCTTAGAAGATTGTGGACATTCAGTCAGTGCTAACTACTATTAGCAGTGGCTGTGCTGTAAAAAAAAACAAAAACAAAAAACAGTGGATTTTGGAAAATAAATTCATTTTGATTAAGAACTCACACATTTTGCACATACAGCCATTTAGCTGGGTAATTTGGGGGAAGGCAGGTGCTGGCTAGACAAGGCAACCTCTCGGACTGGAGACATTCTGCTTCTGAGCTGCTTGCTTTGCATTTTAAAAACTAGTTTCTTTCCTTCTGATTCTAACTCATCTTCCTAGTTATGACAGAGAGACACATACCCCTCTATTCATGCCCATCCAAATTCAAGTACACCCAAGATATGATTACACGAGGACTTCTCTTTCCTCTGCATGGAGGCCCCTGGTTGTACAAAATGGATGTTAAGTGGCTATATTCCACTTCAGCGTATATCCAGTGAGGACAACTGACCAAGGCAGATTCCACTGTTGATCCCAGCGTTCCCTGGATTCACACAGAGCCAGGCCTGGCTCTGTCACCTACCACTCAGCCTTGGGCAGGTTACTTAAGTCCTTAAACATCAGTTTTCATTCCTAGAGAATTTGAGTACCGGTTGTAATCCTGTATTGAAAACTCTCAGGGTCTAATGTATTCTGAAGCTGCGACTTGCCCAGATTTTAAAAAGTTAATAGGGCACACATACCATATAGGACGTACCATTACATTAGCCGGGGTCTCAAGCGGTTCCCCATAATCACTCTAATATTTCAGAAGAGAAATGCAGGGTTATTTCAATAAATCAAATAAAGATAACAAACAGCTTACTACTAATTCAGTTCAGGCCAGGTCATATTTTGCTACCAAATGAGTCAGGAAAAAAATTTCCCATGATCAGTGCTTTCTTGGATGTCAGTATAGCAGGAAAGGAACTGTGCACCTGGAATATCATTACCTCCCCCATGGTGTTTTTGTACACACTGAATAAAATTGTACACAATAACGTGATCCTAAACCATATTTCCATCATTGGGTAGTGCTGTTCGAAGAGTATTTATAACCCCAGGGGCACTCAGTGCCATAGAAACAAATACAGCATATCTTCCTATGATTGATTTTCATATAATTATCTTTTTATAATCTTTCTCTTTATATATATGTATGTATATAATGAAATATGAAATATATACGTATATATATGTATATATATACATGAAACATATATATGAAATCGTTTTTTAGCATTCTAGCTTGACCATGAGTAAAAGGAAGCCTCAGTGTTCCATTTGCCATAGACCACTGTTTTAATCTCCTCCTTCCCAGAGAAGGACTAAAGACAGAGCTTCCAACCAAAGTGTGTTCCATGAAAATGCTGTTTCCTGTGCCTTTTCACCACCATTGATGGAAGGAAGAAAAGGACTTCAAATTCTGCATGCTTCCAATAAGACCCATCCCTGGCCTGCCTCCCTGGCACACCTAGTCTCACCACCGTCTACCTTGGCACTTTCAGAACTAATCTTATGATCAAAGCCTAGAGGGAAGACCAGTACTCCCAGGCCATTGGTCAGTCCTAAGACTCTAATGCCCATATATGACTCTATCTCCCAATCCCTTCTCCAACTCCAACTCCTGAAACTCAACCACCATCCCCTCTGACACTCCTGGTCAGTTATCCACCATATTCCCTACATCTTAAACATTCCCTTCACATTTTTTCTAGCTCCAACTGGAATCACAACATTGCTTCGCTCGTAATTTCTTAGAAGGCGATGTCCACTTCCACAAACCTAGTATTTCATTGCAGCTTCCACATCTCCATTCTCTCCTTTCTAAAAATCCCAGTTTTGAATCCCACATTGCCAGACAATAGCACTCATTCATTCTTGTTATAGTCATGCCCAGAGCTACAAGTTACTCTGGCTCATGCCTTGAGGATATTAGCTCCTGGCTCACTTTTTCTCTCTTATTTAATTATTGTCACGACTCACGGAGATTTCAAAATGTTCCTGTGTAACATCTCTCCTATCCTGTCATCTCAGCATCTTGACCATTTTCCCTCCAAAGATCTTGTTCTTTACCCCACTAAGCCATGAACTTCTATCATTCCCTCTTGGATCATTTTGTTATCAATAGCTGCAACCCCTCCAAAATTCAATTACAAGCAATACACCTCCTGTATACCCAGAGTATTTCAACAATTCTCCAACTTACTGAAACCTAAAACCCATTTATTGACCTATCTTTTCACTTTCTGTAACTACCTTGACATCTAATTCTTCTTTACTCGGCTTAAATTCCACAGTTCTTCATAATAATCACTTCCTTGAATGATCCCAGCTGCCTTGTCCCTTCCTTCCTTCAGCATCCTTACCTGACAAAAGCCCATTGCTGTTGAATCCGACTCTCTACTCACTTTGTAGTTTCACACAGCTGAGCATCACTGGAGTAAGCGATACAACCACACTGAATGGCTTCAGGTTAAATTTATGACCTTGAATTCTGACCCAACGAGTCTCTTGTCTGTGCCACTCTGGTCCCAATACCATCTCACTGTTCTAGATGGCTCTTTCCTACATCTCTTCTCTCCTGAAGCCTCCATTTCTACTGTTATCACTCTCAGATGATATCCATGCTTCTTACTTCACTAAGAAACAGAAATACTTGGTAAGAAGATTTCATAAGCTCCCACCTACATCTACCTAAGTATCCACATCTAAATTCTCTGAAGTCCTCTGGTTATGAAGGAGGTAAAGTGCCACTGAGCTCAGTTCTTGGAACATCTGTTTTCTCCAGCAGGTCTCACTCCCTCGATGAATACAGATGGCTTCTCGGCATCTCCACTTGGATGTCTAACAGATGCTTCAACTCAAGCCACCCGAATCTCAGCCTCTCACTACCCCTTCCCAATAAATCTGCTCTTCCTTTAGTGCCCCTCATCACAGTAAATGGCATCCCCATTATTACAGTTGTTCAAACTATAAAGTTTGTGTAATTCTTAACTTCTTTCTTTCCTCTCCTACCACACATCTGAATCCATCAGTGAACCCTGTCAATTCAACTCTCAATATGCATTCAGACAATAAGTACTTGCTGACAACCCCCAAACCCTACTCTAGTCCAAGCCGCCATCATCTCACCAGTAATGCACTAGCCACCCAACTGTTTGACATGATTTCTTCATTGCCTGCTACTGTTTGGTTTTTCTTTATAGTTGCCAGAGTGATGTTTTCAAAGCCTATCCAAAATACAGTAAACCCTTGAAGAGCTTACTTGGAGAAAACATAAGTTTCCTACAAGGCCTGTTCAATCCAAACCCCAATCCTTCTCTCAGCTCTGCCACTGTTATTTTCCCTTTTGCTTGCTGCTCTAACCACACTTACCTTCTTGTTATTCCCTGACCACACCAGCCACATTCCTGCCCAATGGTCTTTGCACTGACTGTTTCCACTCTCTGGAGCACTCTTGCCCCGACAATAATGTCTCTTGGTTCCTAACTTCCTTCAGGTTTTTAAATGCCATCTTCTCAGAAAGTCTGCTTTGATCCCTGTATGTTAATTGTAACACTCTTTCTCATTAAACTGCCTCCTTTCTATGCACTTTGTCTCCATTTATTCATCATCCAATACACCGTGTATTTTTACCCATTTGCTTACTATATGCCTTTCCCCAGTAGAATAAAGTTTCACAAAGAGTGAAATCTGGGCAGTTTTGTATACTTTTTTTACCCTGAGGTCTTGAACAATGCCTGGAAATAAATATTTACTGAGTGAATGATTAAATTGCAACAGCTCTGTTCATTTTTAATACAAGCATGAGGTTGAAAGAAATGTTCTGTCTCTAGAGTACTGAGTGCCTCTCTTACCTCTCCAGGCCCAGCCTTGGTAGATTCATCTTCCTTGTCTTCTGCCACCAACGGTTCTTTGCTAGAAAGTTCTGAGGAGGTTCCATGTGGTGCATTCAATCCCAATACTCATCTCAGAATCACTCGATAGAATCCTTACTCAGCCACGAATAAGGACTGATGTACACAGAATAGATCTTGGCATCCAACTCCATTATTTAAAAAAAAAAAAAAGCAACATATTTTACTTGAGGGATAATTAACACTATCCAACATAGAACCAATGAACTCTTATTTATGTACAATTCCTACAATTGTACCCAGCCTCTAACAGAACAAAAGTAAAGTGGCTGTAAGAAAAGGCAAACTGGCAGGGGGGAAAATATGTGTCTAAAAATTTTAGTAAAGAAGAAAATGGAAAAATTCTTTAATCCATTAAGCATGGGGACAAACTAGCCGAATGGATACCCCAATACTAAGACAAAGTACAATATCTGATGTTAATAGTTTCAATTCTGGGGGTGTCTGGTGGCTCCGTCAGTTAAGCTCTGACTCTTGGTTTTGGCTCAGGTCATGATCTCACAGTTCGTAAGTTCAAACCACGCATCAGGCTCTGCACTGACATTGTGGATCCTGCTTGGGATTCCCTCTTTCTCCCTCTCACTCTGCCCCTCCTGATTTCTCTCTCGCTCTGTCTCAAAATAAATGAAGAAACTTAATAGTTTCAATTCTGAATTACTAAGAAAGGTTGACATGAATGTCAGCAGATTCTTTTTTTTTCAAGACCAAACATTGAACCTATATTTTTATATAACTGCTTTCTTAAGATAGAGTTCACATAGCATGTAATTCATTTGATGTATACACAGGCACCCGGGTGGCTCTGTCGGTTAAGCATCTAACTCTTGATTTCGGCTCAAGTCATGATCTCACAGTTCATAAGTTCAAACCCCATTTCAGGCTCTGTGCTGATTGTGCAGATCCTGCTTAGGATTCTCTCCTGCTTCTCTTCTCTCTCTGCCCCTTCCCTGCTCGCTCGCTCTCTCTCTCTCTCTCTCTCTCTCTCAAAATAAATAAATAAATAAATAAATACTTAAAATACATTGAGTGGCTAAACCTGTGAAAGAAGGTCTTTCCAGCAGAAATCTAGCTATTTTACAGATACAGAATTAGCTAGTATAGAGTATGGACTGAGAAGTGGGGCTAAAAACTGGAGTTAATTGGAAGTTTTGGAATAAGATAATCCCTCTCCATACTAAAAGTGGGGTCACTCAAGAATTTATCCCTGGGCAAGAATGCATAATATATACCTACATAAGAACAAAAATTGAGAGAGAAGATAAGAGTCTTAGAGAATCCATGAAGAATGCCCCACATCCAATCATTACGTTTTCCAAAGAGAGAAAACAAAGAAAAAAAGAGAGAAGAAATTAAACAAAATGATAAAAGAAAAATTCACAGATGTAGAGCCATGAGCCTTCAAACTGAGAGTACCCACTAAATGCATGATTAATTTTAAAAGATGGCTTTGGCACATATGATGCCCAGGAAATGTTGGAAAGAAACACTATTTAAACAAAGTGTTACAATTCATCCCTTCCCTTCCCTCTTCTTCAGAAAAATCAGGCATCAAAAGTAAATTGTTCATTATAATTGTTTATACAAGTATGCTATCAAAAAGAAGTGGTAAGTAGAGCATTTGCAAGTCAATGAACTTTTAAAATTAAAATTCTTAGGCTATAGGACACAAAGAAATAATCTTTAAATAGAATTTTTAGAAAATGTATATGAATATGAAATTAGCATTTTAAAGAAAGTAACACAAAATACTATTATGAGTTCTGGTTCTGTGATAAAATGTGTCCACGCATAAAGGGAGACACAATGTTTTCTAATTTGAGAATGAACATATATCTGCCATGAACAGTGTTCGTTCTTTTAAAAAGGGATTCAAGATAATCTCTATCATGTTTTCAACCTCAAATTATTCTAGAGACACTAAACAGTGTACTAAAGAATGAATCTATTACACAGAAGACCCAAAGCTCTAATCTGTGTTGTCTCAGCCATGTGACATGTGGAAATAACGAAGTTTGACTCTCAATTTCTTCAGCTGTAAATGGGCATAAATCTCTGTTCTACTTATAACAGTATTGTTAGGCTGTGTTTGTTCATCAGACACATATTTATCCAGAGCGTATTATATGCACCTAGTAGACAGGCTTGCTGCTATCCTGAGTCTAGTGGAAGGAAATAATGATAAAATTCTCGTTGAAGTCTTCTTAAATTGTTTTAAAATGTAGGTGCCAGTAAAATAATAATTAAATTTAAATTAATTTCTAGGTTGATTTTAGGCTTTCCAAAGCTCTTGTGCTATGCTATGCTAGGATTTTCAATAAGCATATATATTTTAGTGTATGCTTTCATAGGTACTAGGCAGCCTAAAGCTATTTACATATCAATCTGGCTTAGAAACTTTTAAGTAAACCAAGGTATAAATTAATAATCATAATAAATGTAGATATTTTAACAGCACATTAATGTTAAAAATAACCAGAAGTAAATTATCTTTGAGAGATTTTGAGAGATTGTATTCTCTTGCTTTTATCTCCCAAGTAAGCATGGTATTTCTAATGCTGTTCAGTTTAAGGTTATAAAAAGAATTGATTTGCACATTAAATTTCATCTAAAATGTACTATAATTCCTTGGGTCATAAAACATAGACATTCCATTCGGTTTACAATGCTTAAGCAACTTGGAGGCTGATTTTTTTCCTTTTGGCCAAGGGAGTTTGTACTTCACCCTCCCCCCCCCCCTTTTTTTTTGAACAATAGATCTTTTAAAGACAAGAATCCAACGACCTTTTCAAGGGTCATTTGGAACCTTGGGCAAAATGTAACAGTTCTTCCTGATGGATTTCTACACAAAGTTACTGGAGACTCAAAGTCTATGGTAAATAGAGTCTAGGGAAACACAAACCTGGATCTGTCTGCCAGCTCATTATTAATACATCTGAATGGCCTGAACCCCTGACCCATGCACTGAGTCTCTAAGCAAAATTTCCCTTCTCTCTCTCTCTCTCTCTCTTCTCTATGCACTGTAATCTTACTGGCTTTGCTTATTTCCTTCTATACTATGCATTCATGCAACCCCATTCCAATATCAAGTCAGATTTATTTTGTTTCCCACATCTGTTCTTCTCAGCCCTAATGATAGCACTTCATGGCAAGATGAGCTAGGGAAGGAAAATAAGCAGAACGTGTGGGGTTGTGAGAGCAAAAATGGAGCTCTCTTTGATCCCCAAGCCATGTTTTCCCTGCAGAGTTTCCTCTGCACATCTTGGCAAACATTAGCTGCTGAAGTCACACTACTGTGAACTTTGGGAAGAGAGAAGGAGAAAGAACAGACCACTGAAGGCTCTGGAATTAAAAATAAGGACCTTAAATATTAAACTCAATATATATATACACATACATATATGTATATATACATATATACATACATATATGTATGTATATATGTATGTACATATATGTATATATACATATATGTGTGTATATATGTATATATACATATACATGTATATATGTATATACATATATGTGTGTATATATGTATATATACATATACATGTATATATGTATATATGTATATACATATATGTATATATGTATATATACTTAAAAATCCTCTCTCTCTCTCTATATATATATATATATACTTAAAAAAAAACTCAAGTGAATGTGTAAATAAAAATGTTGACATAGTTATGACTCAGAATGTAAGAACTATTCAAATGATTATCTGACAGGAAAATTAGAGTTCTATCATCAAAAGAAGCACATTCATATTGCTACAGAATTTGAAATCTTCTGATATTCCCTATTAATATTGCAATATCAAAGCTTCAAGAATTTGTCTATGATCGTTTATCTCCACAGATTTCATTATTGACTAAAAAAAGTAATCATCAGTAACAACAGAGACATGCTCATTGTCCAATTGATTCATAGCTCTTTGACTGGCTTAACTGTGGAAAACTATATCGTAACCTATATATTTTCCTAAAAGAATGAACAAAAGTTATCTGGGCATTGCAATCTGTACCCAAATGTGATTTTAATTCTGCCTCACTATTATTTTAGTCCCCATTTTCCTTCAGGTGGAAAAAAAAACTATCAAATTGTAGTTCCAGTTTTATCCAGTTATTTTGGCCCTAAAGAGATTATAGTGAATCATTTTAAAAATTTAATTACATTATTGTTAGGCAAGAACAGTACCACTCCTCCCCTACCGCTCCCTTCAAAAAAATCCAGAAATGAGTTCACGGCTGTGAATGTGGACGAAGTTGTGCAGAGTGTTCAGAAGTGTTAAATCTGAGCTGAGAGAAAATTAGTCCTTTTGCAAGCAGTGAAAAACCAGGGAATCATTTCATTGTCACGACCCAGTGGCCACCAGATGCTTAGAATTCCATGTATTTTAAGGACAAACCATTCAATGACTCCTTTGACACCCAAAGTATGCCAATAATTCAATGTATTAGTTGGATGCAAATTTTATACAATAAGGTATGGAAAGCACACTGTAATTGGGAGTGCCAGAGTGAATGGAGCTCTATCCTTCGACAGAGCCCATTGTTGAACTCCAGCCTGAACCTCCGACCCTTTACTTTGCAGGGATACAATAGCCTTTGATATGAGATGGTGGGAAACGGACTTAGAGACTCATTTCACATTCAGTTGCAATTCATCAGTTTGGCGAGGACTTTTAGCAGCTTTAATGACCACAGCAATTGATGGTTAAATCAATTTGTGCCGGTGACAGCATGGCTGGCCTCTAGACTGTAACAATCCAGGATTGCACCAGGCAGAAAAGACTCTGTTATTCAGATGTGCACGGCTCCTACTCAGACCAGAGTGAGAACGACGGGGAGACAGTCTCTCACAGGGCAGGCCCTGGAGAATGCACACATTCACTCCAGTTGGCCACACAATGCCGGGGCTTCTTTGTAAAGTGATGCAGTAGATTTTTTTTTTTTTTAAGTATTGTTGCAAGTAAAAATATACAGTAGAGACAAAGATTTCTAATATTTAACTATATCCTAAGAGAAAGTAGCAAACCAGAAAGAATTTAGCCTTTGTTTCCTGGATCGAAATGGGTGGTCCTATTCCCGCCACCACTAGACACCCCTCCCCCCATTAAAAAAAAAATAGAAAGAAGGGAAAAGAAAATCCACAGCAGAGATTATGACAGAGGAGGTTTACATTTAGGGGGAAAAAAAGGTGAAATAAGAATTTTAAAAACAATACTCCATCCCGCGTGAAAAAGGAGGAAATATTGCTCCCTCTTCTGTTTATCAGAGGGATTTTTTCCAAGTTGTTGGAACACGTATTTTTTTTAAATGTTTAAATATAAATATTTATAATAAAAAATGGTAGTGTCAGCACGGTGGGATGACTGGCATGGCTTATCTGATTTATTTAAAATAAAATATGTTAAGTAAATAAGTTCTTTGCTGAGCCTACTTTTTAATGTTTGAGAAATTTGTAAGCAAAATTGACACTTTTCAAGGTGGGGGGCAGGGACAAAAAAGTCATTTCGCCAACAAAATGTTTTGTGCCAGAATAAATGAGTGTAAGAATGACTAATTGAACCATAGGCAATACTTTACATGTCTGCCTAAAATGTACTAAGGCTTCTAGGAATAAGTACACATAACAGGAATGTCAATATATTATTTAAGCATCCGACTTATAATGATTGGGATAACCTAAAGGCCACAGATGTACTTCAGTGGACCTCTAAGGTATGAGAGCTAACTTAAATAACTGTTTTGGATTTAATGCTACAATTTTTGCAAAACAGATATTATCTCCCAAATTACCAAAATAATGCACGCATATTAAATTTAGAATTCAATGAAACTGACGACAAGGATGAAATTCTGTGATCCTGAGGGGTTTTATTTCAGACCTTATTAAAAATCAGACCAAATAATGTAATATTTTTTAAAGCTATTGTAGGAAAAGGGATCTCTTTTAGAACACGGGTAGATCCATGGGAAATGAATTGCACAAACCGTGCCGCTATAGCACGGCGGAAAAAATGTAAACAACATTTTCCACCAGATTTGTCTAAACGTTGAAAGAATATTGAGGTTGTACAGAGGAGGTCTTGGCACTGAGTCCAGAAGCTGTACTTGGTAACTGGGGAGGGGGAAGAAAAGGAGGCTAGTTTCCATGGCAACGCTGGTGCCGAGAGCAAATGGAACAAGCAAGCATCTTCCCAAGGGAGGAAGGGAGCATGAAAAGTGGAAATGGAGGGGGAAGGGCAGTGGCAGCTTCTGAAAGGCTAGTTTATGCTGAATAAGTGTTTTGTGTAAAGCTGTGACGTGATCCATAACAGAGTGTATATTCTGAGAGATCTGACATCCTCTGGTAATGCACTGCTTCAGTGATTAAAGATCACTTTGCCTGGGAATGTATGTTTGGCTTACAGTTTTCAGCTTAGATGTATAAAGATATTGAATTCATCTTCATGTGTACATTGTCTTCTGCCTTCACAATAAAATAATATGAGGTGACTAGAACTTTGCACGCATTTCTCCTTATCATTGTACACAGGAGTGAAGTTTATGCGGGGGATGGAGGGGGGAATTTTTATTTCCTTCTCTTAAGAAGAAGAGAAGGACATGTAAAGGCAGATACATATGGTTTCTCATACTTTTGACTATACACCTCTGGTTCACAGTCCTGACAACAGTGTTTCATGTGTCAGAAGGCAGTATATTGTTCCTAAGGAATACAACTATATAGAACTGTATTTATCTGATGAAAATGATCCTTATGAGTATTTTCTTCTGATTATAAACGGCTTAGTGTAAAGAGTAAAATAGTAATGGCACCAAGAGGAGGTGACAGGTGGCTGACTAACTCTCCTCAATGCTCTAAAAATAAGCACATTACCACTGAAGAAAAGCCCTTTTGTTAAAGGTCAGATTATATTGCAAATTAGCACTAAGTAGAAGTGCCCTGATAAATTATGGGCTTGGTTGTATAGGAGTTAAACTTATGCCACCATCCAATGATTTAAACAGAAAAGGTCTGGATCAGAATATTCACTGGTCTATATACTGTGAGGGAGCAGTTATGTCTACCTTTCTCACATAATATTCCCAGCACCCCCACAGAGCCTGCCCATAGCAGGTGCGCAGTACCTATTTGTTGACTATTGAAAGAGTAAGATGAACCATTTTTCAAGACTGTGAGACACAACTTGTAAATGCACAGGAAAGGAAGGAACCTTTATTTGCCATCTCCAATATAACAGGCAACATGCTCATGTTATCTGATTTAGCACTCACCAATACCTGGGAAGAGAGATGTTATCATTCCCATTTTATAACTGAGAAAAGTGAATTCCTGGAAGGCTAAGTTACTTGCCCAAATTTACACCACTGAAGAAGCTGAGACTCAAACCCAACCCACTCATGATTTTTCACTTTTTCCATATTGCTTACGTTATACCAGATAGCATTGACTAACTCCCACTTTGTTCTAACCTAAAGAACTAAAATGCAAAGGATTTGTCATCATACTCGTACTGTCTTTGGGACCCCTCTAAAAGCCCAGGGAACAGTGCTTCAGATTTCCCTCAGCTCTGCTCTTTGGAAGACCATGAAGGCCAGGACCTGAAATCCAAAATTGGATTAACAAATACCACGCTCAGCCCTTCATATGTAACAGAGTTAAAACTCTGTGGAAGTAAAAGTAACTGTGCTCCTAAGTTCTAATGGAATCTTGGTGCAGCCCACATTTCTACTGTCTACTCTTACCTGCTGCTTCCTGCATTCTGTGATCCAGACTTTGCCAAGACTGATCCATTGCAACCCCTACCCTTCCCCATCCTCCTTCTGTTGACCCCATTAAAAAATCGATTTCAGTGAATCCAATGGTACCACCATTTCTTTATCAATCAATGTATTTGACTTCAAACTTTATCTCTTCATAGAATAATTTTTCCACTACCTCTTCATGATCTTCTCTTTCCCCCGAGTAGAAGCTGTTTGTTTTTGTTTTCCCTATATTCCAAGGATCATAACACTCCCAATTTCCCACCAACATTTTCAGGTCATTACTCTTCCACCCTTATTTGTTTGTTTGTGTGTTTATAATTTATTGTAAGTTAGCTAACATACAGTGTATACAGTGTAGCCTTCACTTCAGGAGTAGATTCCCATGATTCATAACTTAACAAACAACACCCAGTGCTCATCCCAACAAGTGCCCTCCTCACTGCCTATCTTCACCCATATTTAAAAAGGTGTTATGAGCAGCTAATAACATGACAGGCATTGTCTGAGGACATTGTTTTGGTTTCCATAAATCTCACTTCACTTCATTTTTATCTCCAAATAACACCCCTTGAAGGTAAGTTTCAAACAGCTTAGGGATATGACCTCATTTCTGAAGTGGACTGGAAATTGAACACCCATTGAGATTCTCTTCACAGCATCATACTTCCTCTCTGTCTGGTTAATCCAACCGACTTCCACTCTTAACTTCTACCACCTACCAATTTTCATATGCGTCCACCGTCCCTGAAGACTCTCAGTTGACTCATTTTGCTCCTCTCCATTGCTGACGTCTTAGGGCATGCCAGCATTCACCTTGAGCACACATCTGAGTACCTCTCTAAGCTCTGCCCTGTTAACCTTTTCCTATATTTCAGAAACCTACTCTCATTGGTGTACCTTAACCCGTTTCTCAAAATGTGGCCTGGAAGGCCTTTGATGATCACCAATGATGTCAGCAAATGTGTGGCAATTTCAAGCAAAAGACAATGAAGCTATCTTGTTGACTTTCATTTCACAAATCTCATTCAATTTTTCCATAAATACTATGCAGACCCTGAAGATATAGCAGTGAACAAGACACACAAGATCTTGTTTTCATGGGACTCATGATCTTAGGGAGAAAGAAATAATTATAAATAATTACCAAAAGAAAGAAAAAAAGCAACACAGTATCAAGTAGTCAAATGTAATATTCATCTATTCAACAACTATTTCCTTGAGTTCTTACTCTGCATCAGTCACTGCTATACAGAGTGGGGATGTAGCAGTAACCATAAAATGTTAAAGCCAGAGAAATATTCACTCCCAAGAGAGATAATGGTGTAAAACCTATCATATGACCTCATCGTTAGAGTAGAAATTATTTTAGACAGAGTTGGTCCATGATGTTCAACGTATTGCAAAAACTTGTTCTTTATCATTGCCAAGGTGTCTGGGATTAAGACATGCAGGTGTTTGTGTAATCGTCTGTATAAGGATCGTTACTCAAGTGTTCAGCTCAGAACTCCTTAGCCATGATTCTCCTTAGCCATGATTCTCCTCAGCCATGAAGTTGAGAAGGTCTAGGGTTTTTTATCTACTGAAAAGTGTGGTGTTTTTCATTTGTTTTCCCCAAAATGATCAATGCTCCTATTCTCTTGGAGACTCCTTTTTAGTGGAGGAGATCATCTACAAGCAAATAGTAATAAATAAATTTATTTCAGAGGATAGTGCCTGAGGAAATAAAACATGTGATAAATAACATGTGATAAATAAATAGGTATGTGATATGAAAATAATGTGATAGAGATGAGGGTTAGGGTTTGAGGTGTGGGAAGAAGAGAATAAATATGGTGTTTAGGGAACCCTTCAGAGAGAGAAGACCTGAGAGCTGAAAAATGAGAAGTGCCAGAGATTCTATTGTTTTTAATAATCATCATATGTTTAAAGGACACACGTGTACAACAACTGAAATAGTCTCTATGTTTTATCCAACATTCAAACTTAGAGTCATCTTGTACCATCTTGTACCAGAGTCATCTTGGTTAATATATTGTTCAGAACTTGTCTGTTTCTGTTTGCAGTTGTTATTATGCTACAAAACATCTCAAAGTCAGAAAAAAAAATGGATCAATGACTCAAAAGTTGTTTATTAGAGCATAAAAGTGGCAAAAATAATCAACAAATCACTACAACCAAGAAAGTCATTTATAGTATACCCAACTCCAGGATATCATCTTACGTGAACCTCTCTGTGCAAGACAAGTGAATCTTGAAGTGTAATCACTTCACATAAATAAAAGAGGACTAAACAAAAATACTCTACATCATAATGAATATCTAAAAATTCAATTTTATTGAACCAGTGATCAATTAGTCTCAGTGCATTTCCTGGTGAAAGTACATCAAATAATGGCACAAAATCATAAAAGCTTTTACATTGTTTTCAAAAAAGCACTGTGACCTCTCTGGTAAGCCAACTGAATTTTTCCAGAATGAGGAACAAATATTGGTTTCCAGTACAGAATAGATGAATTTGCTTGCCAGAGACAGAGGAGGAACTAAAACAACAGATGCAACATTCAAAGTCATATGCCTCATAGCACAAACAAGTATAAACCTACTATTACTGGGAAGTTTATTAGGCTATCAGCAGAGTCAGTTTAAGAGAGAGAGTGGGAGAGAGAGAAAGTGTGTATATTGGAAAGAAAGTCAAAAGAGTTACACAAAAGACACCAGCATATTTTGCACATATGACAATGTATAATTTAAAGAGCAATTGCTGTTATGTTTGCGTGCTAACCAGTATTTTGCTTTGTAGTTCAACAAATGTCACTAATATGTAGAGTAGGAATTAGGTCACTAATATGTAGGTATGTGTGGGATGTGTATGAGAGAAAAGTACGAGGTGACTAATTGTTCTGGTTATCAGAACTACAATGATCTACAATCATTGTGGAAGATCTGCAATGACGAAGATGTGATTTTTTTGTATATAACGAATATTGTTCAAGCCGGATGTAGACTGGCAAAGTCCATTTAGATCAATGCTGACAAATTTCAACCATGTGTACAGCAACAGGATATGTTGCTACACAAATAAAACTAATTGCACCTGCGTATTGAGCAATACACATTTTCATTCACAGAGACTGTTGGTAACGAGCACTATATCTCTTGATGTAGGTTCAGTATTGAAAGAAACATGAAACTTTGCGAACACAATTAAATGAGATTCCTGGGTTTATGATTTTTTTGAATACCTTAAGGAGAAATAGGTTGGGCAGGAACTATACAAAAGTTCACTAGTTGTTGATGGGAAAACTATATCTATTTTTGAACTAGGGAGTAAGTTATAAACACTGATACCACTCACAATGATTTTCAGTGGAATACTCTACTTTGAATAACCTGCACTTAAATGTAAAAAATCACACATTTTAATGTTGAGAATCATTTGAAAAAGCTACCAGGGTTTCTCACCAAGATGGAATCGCTGTATTAACAGCTTGGTTGCTCAAAGTTTCATGCTTTCCCAACCTTTCATCATTTTTTTTCACTCACTGGAGAAAGTGATATCATATAATCAAGCTTTTTTTCAAAATATGTGGTAAAAAAACCCACAAAACAAAACTGATCATCCCAACTATTTTTAAGTGTTTGGTAGTGTTAACCATATTCATATCATTGTGCAACAGATTTCTAGAACTTTTTCATCTTGTGAAATTGAAATTCTATACCTATCGAACAACTCCCCGTTTCCTCCTCCTCTCTCTTCCTGGCAACTATCATTCCACCTTACATTTCTAGGAGTTTGATTACTTGAGGTACCTCATATAAACAGAATCATACAGTATTTGTCCCTTGGTGAGTGGCTTATTTCACTTGGTGGAATTTTCTCAAAGTTCATCTGTGTTGTAGCATGTGACAGAATCTCCTTTTTCAAGGCTGAATAATATGTTAGTATAGTGTTTATCCATTCATCTATCGATGGACATTTGGGTTGTGTCCACCTCTTGGCTATTATGATTAACGCCACAAAGAACATGGCTGTATAAATCTCTTCAGGTCCTGCTTTCAATTCTTTTGAATATATACCTGAAAGTGAGAATGCTGGATCACAGGGTAATTGCATTTCTAATTTTTTGAGGAATTTCCATATTATTTTCCATAAGGGCTGCACCATGTTATATTTCCAACAAAAGTATACAAGGGTTTCAATTTCTTCACATCCTCACCAAGCCCTGCAACTTTCTGGTGGCGTGGTGTTTTGTTATTGTTTTGATAGTCATCTTGATGGGTATGAGATAATAACTCATTATGGTTTTACATTTTCCTAATGATTAGTGATGTTGAGCATGTTTTCTTGGCTTGTTGCCTATTTGTATGTTTTCTTCAGAGAAATGCCCATTCAAATCTTTTGCTCGCTTTTTAATTGGATTGTTTGATTTTTGTTGTTGTTGAACTGTTGTTCTTCATATATTCTGGATAGCAACGCTTTATCACATGTATGATTTGCAAATATTTCTTCTCATTTCGTAGGATGCCTGTTCACCCTGTTGATTGTTTCTTTGGATGTGGACAAGTTTTTAAGTTTGATGAAGTTCCATTTGTCTATTTTTACTGTTGTTGCCTGTGCCTTTGTTGTCGTACCCAAGAAACGACTGTCAAATCCAATGTAATAAAGCATTACTCCTGTTTTCTTCTGGGAGTTTTATAGTTTCAGGTCTTACATTTAGGTATTTAATCTACTTTGACTTAGCTTTTGCATACAGTGTAAGGTAAGGGTCTTACTTTATTCTTTTGCATGAGGATCTTCAGTTTTCCCAGCACCATTTGTTGAAGAGTCTGACCCTTCCCCATCGTGTGCTCTTGCCACCCTTGTTGAAGATCATTTTACCATATATGAAAAAGGGTCTTATTTTTAAACCACATTCAAATTCTTCAAAATGAAAATCTAGTTTCTAGAGATAAATGCAACTAAAGAATGGATTAGAAATGTTTTTGCATGTATCTCCCAACTTCTACTTTGAGTGGGAAATGTTTACTAACAGCACTGAAAGTAGTTTAAGTGAGGAATTTCTCTCAATTTCTGAACACATCCAATCTGAGTAGTCAACGCTATGTGACAGCTGCCAAATAATCATTTCCATGCTGCAAACTCATGATTGTGAGGACAGGGGTAGGATCAATTTCATACAAATAAAGACTGAGAATAGAAAACTGTTGAGCATAGTTCCTGATCTGTGCATAAAGCTATAACTCAGCTTGATACCAAGACTTTGGCAAAAAGCTAGGAAAACCCCCTCACTAATACTAATCAATAATCGTCATTCTTCCCCCCCCCCCACTCCATTTCACTCATCTTGCCCATCCCCCAATGATCATTATTCTTAATACACATTAAAATGTTGTTTACTCTTTATGTTTTATACTGCGATAACTTTTCTACTTATTTCCATATATCAGTCTATTGTGTTTCACGTATCCATTAAATGATGTTAAGACTACATTTTGAAAAGCTCTGTCTTAAATCTATGACTGTACGACCGCTTTCAACTATTTTCAATAGAAAATCAATATAAGCTGCCTGTGTAATTTTAACTGTTTTAGTAATCATGTTAAAAAAGTAAGAGATAACAGGTGAGATTCACTGAAATAAAATCCTTATTTTTAAACGCCCCAAATATTATCATTTCAACATGGGATACATATTTTTAAATATTTTAAAACATTGAGATACTTTGCATTCTTTTTTTCATACTAAGTCTTCCAAATCTGGTCCATATTGCACATTTACAACACTTCTCATGCTGACATCTCAATTTGGAGCAGCTGTCTGTGACACGTGGCTGCTGTACTGGGCTGCACAGTCCTGAAACCTTAACCTTAGAAATAAGATTGTCCACGGGCGCCTGGGTGGCTCAGTCGGTTGAGCGTCCGACTTCGGCTCAGGTCACGATCTCACACTTGCGAGTTCAAGCCCCGCTTCTGGCTCTGTGCTGACAGCTCAGAGCCTGGAGCCTGCTTCGGATTCTGTGTCTCCCTCTCTCTCTGCCCCTCCCCCGCTCATTCTCTCTCTCTCTCTCTCTCTCTCTCTCTCTCTGTCAAAAATAAATAAACATTAAAACAAATTTAAAAAAAAGAAATGAGATTGTCTGGTCTCAATCTTCCACCCGTTTACTCCTCCCAATATTTTTTTCTGTCATTAAACCTAAAGGTAAACCCCAAAGAGACCCTTTACTTTGATGCTACCCTTCTCCAAGTCCAATGATTCCCTTTAGGCCTATGTTAGGAAAGCGCTCAGTTAGGAAAGCTCTCTAGCCGATGTGCTTCGCTTGCCAGAAAATTCTGCAATGCCAAATCAGTTTAAGCATTCACTTTCCTATTTCTTCTCCAGACCCTGGGCACTACTGAAGAGAGTATACAGCCATGTTGGTTGGCATCATCTCACATTTATCCCTTTTACCCTCAGCAGGTGTGAGTGGGTCTTCCACTCTCCATTAGATATTGTCACTGTAGTCATTCCTAGCGGGATTGGTTTTTCATTCCTTCAGCAGCCAGTCCATATGTAGGTAGATCCCTCTTCCAATGCCCCATGCTATTCTGCACCTCGACCCCCAAAATCTTAACAGACCATCTAGCTCCTTATTTCACAGGAAGTAGAGGCGACCAAGCATGCACAACAGGCAGACACGTGCCTCTTCAAGGCAAATCCCTTCCACCTGATCTCTTCAACCCATCCCCTCCAAGATTTCTCAGTGACTTTGTGTTAAAAAACAAGAGCACCAGATGACATCCAAGTTAAATATTGATGTAATAAGGAAACTTTACATTATTGTTCCCATTCTGGCACTAGATATGTGACTTTAAGCAAATGTTCCCATACCTTGGTGTTCTCAGTGTTCTTTAAAGTCAGACTGGGTGAGGGGCATCTGGGTGGCTCAGTGGGTTAAGCGTCAGACTTCGGCTCAGGTCATGATCTCACGGTTCCTGAGTTGGAGCCCTGCCTTGGGCTCTGTGCTGACGGCTCAGAGCCTGGAGCCTGCTTTGGATTCTGTGTCTCCCTCTCTCTCTGCCCCACCCCCGCTCATGCTCTGTCTCCTCCTCTCTCAAAAATAAGTAAACATTAAATAAATAAATAACAAATAAATAAATAAATAAATAAATAAAAATAAAAATAAAGTCAGGCTGGGTGAATTCTGTTGTTTCTTTTAGTCCCAGTACTTTAAACTCTACAGTTCCAGCATAATACAAAATGAGCTTTGAAGTGCTGAACAGATACAGAGGAGAGGAAAATGAGTATGTGTAGAACCAGGTGGCCTCTGTTCTTTTCTGGCTGTGCAGCCTCACATAGACCTGAACCTTTTCAGGATTCTGTTTGTTTCATCTATAAAGTTGAGATCGTAGTAGACAATTCGCAGAATTGCTCTGAAAAGTTAAAGGCACAGCCCGGGTGGGCAAGTCTCTTCCGAGGACAGTGCCTATGCCAGAGCAGGGACTCAACCTGCGTTAATTTTTTCCTGCACTGGCAGAGGCATCATGGTGGTTGTTGCCTGTCTGCACACA
The DNA here is from genome assembly GCF_016509475.1 of Prionailurus bengalensis. Taxonomy (NCBI): domain Eukaryota; kingdom Metazoa; phylum Chordata; class Mammalia; order Carnivora; family Felidae; genus Prionailurus; species Prionailurus bengalensis. The sequence goes on along the minus strand of NC_057349.1, from coordinate 101,351,651 downwards.
TATGCAACTGTGCCCTGTTCCTATAAACTACATTTCCCAGGCTCCCTTGCTAACTGCCTTGATAGCATATTTGGCCACTCAGAGGCACTAGTAGATGACTGAGGGTGGAAGGAGGGAAAAAAAATAGAGAATTTCTCCTTCTTTCTCCATGTCTCAAGGCAGCATATTACACGATTCCGGCTCCCTGCCAGACATCCCGTATCTTTATGGTCCTGTGTCCTTGGTCACAGGGATAGTTCTTAATTCTGGGTTCTGCTAACACCACCTTCTGTGCCCCTCTGCCCTTGCTGAGGTTCATCCTTTTGTTTAAAATATTTAGTGAGTCCTGCTTCTTGGCTGGACCCTGGCTGACACTGCCATGATAGGTGAGGATTTTAACACTGAGAATAAAAGAATGAGCCAGGTAACTTACTAAGACCCCTAGTCAGTTTCAGTCATCTAATTCTTATACTTTGTTACATACAAGTATTCATTACACTCATTTCACAGACTAATGCTTAATTTCAAAGTTTGTGCTGTGAGGGTTCACAGAAGGAGCAAAATTTGGGGATATAAAATTTGCCCAATGCACCACAGCTGGTCTTAATAGCAAAGCCACAGGGTAGAAATCTTAAGCCTCAAGCTACGCTGTGCCAGACCAACTGTATTTTATGATCCCAGGTCCGGTTTTCCCACAGCATATCCTCCCACAGCTAATGGCTTCCATGATTTGAAACTCTTTCCCCCGTTCCTGCAGGCCTTGCTGCATTGGAATGTTGAGGTTTCTAATGCTAATCTTAACCACATTCTCCCCTCTGTGCGCTGCACTGGGATGGATCAAAGCGGATGCATATATGAAAAATAAGATTTTTCGGGAAATAGACCTCAAACTTTTCTCAGACTAAATGAGAATTCATTTCTTCTACATCACATTATTTCTCAGAAATAATGTCTTGAGCTAACAGTGAGCTGCCTTGCCAAAAGTTCAAATCTCTTAGAAAAGTCACATTAATGTTTTCCCCTGACCTAACCTCTTTGCCTCTGTGCTCCTCTGTTGCAACATCAAACATTCCATCACTGTATCTAGTTGCTTCTCCCTCCACTAATAATTTGTCTAAGGTCCTATATAGCTGACAATTTTTTTTTCAACGTTTATTTATTTTTGGGACAGAGAGAGACAGAGCATGAACGGGGGAGGGGCAGAGAGAGAGAGGGAGACACAGAATCAGAAACAGGCTCCAGGCTCTGAGCCATCAGCCCAGAGCCCGACGCGGGGCTCGAACTCACAGACCGCGAGATCGTGACCTGGCTGAAGTCAGACGCTTAACCGACTGCGCCACCCAAGCGCCCCTATAGCTGACAATTAAAAAGCTTTATATAGAGTTTCTCACCTGGAGATAGAATTAACAGTATCGTATCTTATTCTAATATTCCTTATGTAACAATCGCCACTGCACAGTTTTCAGAATCCTAACAAATATTTTTATTTATTTATTTAGTTAGTTAGTTATTTAGTTAATTAATTAATTAATTAATTAATTTATATTCATTGAATCAGGTACTTTTCTAAGCTCTTTATACACCTTAGTTCATTTAATATTCGCAACCACACTACAAGAAGCATTATTGTCTCCATTTTACTGGTAAGGAAACAGAAGCATTTAGAGATTGATTAGTTGGGAAGTTAAACAGTTAGCAGGTAATAAAACTGGAGTTCAAACCCAAGAACTGTGTTGCCACAATGTGCATTTTCAATCAACTACCCTAACGGAGATCTAGGTTCTTCAGTAAATGTCTCCATGGCTGTAATGCTTTTTACCTAAAATTTTTTGAATTAAATTTTAACTAATTTCAGACTTACAAAAAAGTGACAAAAATTATATAAATCATTTCTATATTCCCTTCACCCAGACTCCCATAGCACAATTACCTAGATGAGGAAATTAATATTAACACAGTACTAATTGATTAATACAGTACTAATCTATGAATGTTATTGAAATTTTGCCAACTGTCACATTAACGACCTTTTTCTGACCCAGGATCCAATCCAAGACCAAACGTTACATTTAGTTGTCATGTCTCCTTAGTCTCCTTTATCTGGAACAATTCTTCTATTTTTCTTTGTTTTTCATGATCTTGATACTTTGACCCCATTATTTTGTCAACTGTCCATTTGATTACCCAAAACAATCTTAAGGCTCAGGAAAACTGGACTTTCATCGGTGAGAAATGCTCACAACATCACACAAAGAGATAGCACGGATATACATCTGACGCCATACCTGATGGGGCACAAGACCTGGCCTCTCAGGGAGAATCCATGGGTGCATCTTTGTGGCAAGTAGGATCAGCTGCCCTCTACTGCAGGCACCCTCCCGAGCAGCGATCCTTTTTCAGAGCACTTCCGGTTTGAAATGAATTAGAGACATATTTCATTCTACTGGGTAATTTGTATGAATATGATCTCTCAAGCATTTTCTGCCCTAAACCGATTATCTTGAGAGGCCTACCAAGGAATTTAGTTTGTTTTCCTGTATATGTTCTTCCTGAGCATTTCCAGATAATTGGCTCCAGATGAATTCCTTGCGTGGATAAAAGCCATAAATACCACATTTCTATTATGATCTAGGTATGACATGCAGTGTCCCCACGTTTTATAATCTAAATTAAATACAGTTATTTTCCAGTTTTATGTTATGACCTTTTTAATTCCTTAGATGGTCAGGGCAATAGAGCAGTTGATGTTACTTAGGCTAATCCCTGGGTCAGCTATAATTATCACACTGGAATTTTTCACAGAGGACATTCTAAACACTGAATGTAACAATATGGGGGAAGGGAAAAGATTCTTTTAAATGTTATATAATTCATGTAATATAAAATAGGTATGCTTAAAATTGGCGACGGCTGAGGAGTGAGGACTTGTCATACAGTTCAATAAAAAATGGCTCATTTCACCACTATGACTGCTCTCGGTTTATATTGTCTCTTCTTGGACTTGATCATGAAAATTATCATTCATTGGTCCATGAGCTTAACTGTATACTTTTCCATATTGATAAGTAAGACTACATGAATACTTTGTAAAGCAACAACAGTTCTTATGTGTATTGGCTTTAGGACCCCTGTATGCTATAAGTTTTTCTAAAATTATGGAGAACTCCAAAGAGCTTTTGGTGAATTGGGATATATCCATTACTATTTACCATAACTGGAATTGAAACTGAGACTATTTATCAACTCACTTAAAATAATTATTCTTCTTTGGTCATCCAAAGATGAGGAATACCGTGAGTTCATAAAGTCCTTAAGCAATCTGTGTCATACTTTCCTGTTTCCAAAAGACATCTTTTATTTCCACGTTTAGCACATGCACTTGGAAGATATAACATTTATTGGAGGAAACAATAGGTTAGGACCCACAAAAAAACTTTCAAAAATAAAAGTAGGACTAACCTGATCAGGAAACTTTATAAGCTGCCTCCAAGTAGCCAAAGGGTGGCAATGTTTTGGATTGTATCCCACTGCTCTGAAATTTGTTACCAAGATTTATTAAGTCATCTTCCTACTATATTTTCACTTATCAAAATCAACGTTTATTTATTTTTGGGACAGAGAGAGACAGAGCATGAACAGGGGAGGGGCAGAGAGAGAGGGAGACACAGAATCGGAAACAGGCTCCAGGCTCTGAGCCATCAGCCCAGAGCCCGACGCGGGGCTCGAACTCACGGACCGCGAGATCGTGACCTGGCTGAAGTCGGACGCCTAACTGACTGCGCCACCCAGGCGCCCCATTCACTTATCAAAATCAAATCCTAAAGGCTTTGCTGCCACTCAGTTCAAATACTGTGTCATATTGTAATTTCTTATGTATTCCTAAATTTTAAATTAATATCATTTAGCTTTGATATTCTTCACCTATAACATATGACTACTTAATTGTCATAAACAAAGCTTATATCTTTATGAAAGTCCTTTAGAAAATGAAAGAAAGGCATATTTAATAGTTTACTTTTTATTATTTTTATTTTAGGGAGATAAAGAGAACATGCATGAGTGGGGAGAGGGCCAAAGGTAGAGAGAGAGAGGGAAAGAGAGAGAGAGAGAGAGAGAGAGAGAGAGAGAGAGAGAGAGAATGAATCCCAAGCTGGTTCCATGCCCAGTGGAGCCCCAATGCAGGGCTTGATCCCATGACCCTGGGATCATGACCTGAGCTAAAACCAAGAGTTGGTTGCTCAACCGACTGAGCCACCCAGGCGCCCCCCCCAAAAAAGCACATTTAAATCTCCAAGCCGCAGAAAATAGATGAAATAATACTTTAATCACCACCATTCCACTGGTCTAAAGCAGCAGGCCTGCAGAAAGTTCTTAGCTCTGCATTAGCCTGGCTCCTGACCCAACCATTTCTCATTAGAGACTCTATGTAATGTTTGAAGTAATTAAATAGGTTTCCAGAGCATAACACAACTCGATAGAAATAATCTGAACCAAAGCAGTGTTTTTAGTTGTAAAGTTATCAAATCTTATGAAAGATTTCATAGTTATGTCTGGTATATTTCTTCCAGAAATCACCTTTTATATCACCACTACCACCACAGTTTCCAGGCATTTTTAATAATAGACTGACAGGGCAAAGTCTAGGCCTCTACTTCTGTATCTGTCCTTATAATTACTGCCCCAAACATAAACTGTTTATAGGTTTCAAGTCAGATTGACATACGCACAGATGCATCATTTCCAATTAATAATCAAAGCATACGTTTTTAGTTTTTCTAATAATCTTCTCTCAACCTAATTGGGAAGTCCCCTAATTAGAATTCTGGTTATAAATGACAGAAACCCAACCCAAACTCTCTTACAAGAATAACAGAGTTCATTGGGTGTATACTGGAACAATTCATTAAATTGAGAAGGAAATTCAGAAATGAAGACAGTTTTACAGACTTTGGGGACTACCATCAAAAATTCAAATGATGAAGATATTATCTCTATCTCTCTTGGTTCCTTTCTGGCTCCTTCTCTCCCTCTGTGTGTGTGTGGTGAGTGCAGACTCACCTCACCTTGACTGCCCTCCGTTTATCAGCTCTATTTTCCCACCACGTTTCATCTTTGCCAGGAAACATGGCCACCAGCAGCTCTGAGGTTCCATCCTTGAAACTCCAACAACAGAGAAAGAAGGCCTATCTAGAGTCTTGTGCCCACCCTTTAAATCAAACTAGCTCAGGGGTGCCTGGGTGGCTCAGTCAGTGAAGCCTCCAACTCTCCATTTCTGCTCGGGTCATGATCTCACAGTTCCTGAGTTTGAGCCCCACATCGGCACAGAGCCTGTGTGGGATTTCTCTCCCCACCCCACCCCCCGTGCCCCTCCCTGGCTTGCTGTCTCTCGCTCTCTCTCAAAAAAAAAGAATAAAATAAACATTAAAAACTTGAAAAAGCAATCAAGCTAGCTAGAAGCTGAGAACCCCTGATTGCACAAGCATAGTGTGACCACCCACAGGACGCGAAGTGGAGGAAGTCCAGTAGAGCTGCCCCCCAAACTACTTGGTTGGAATCAAGGACGAAAAGGTTCTCAAGAGAAGATTTAAGGTACTTCCAGAAGAATAAGGGAATGTGGTGCTTTTCAGAGGGGAAAAAAAAGATATCAACTATAGATGGCTTCTTTTATCTCCTACAAATACTGACTCTGAAATTACCATGTGTGCTTTAGATTCAATTTAATCACTCAGTTCCATCAACTTTTGTTTTCCTTAAGATAACTCATCTTTTTCCTTTACTCCTCATATCACAACCACTACCCTAGTACAGTCCCTCAGTGTTTGGCCCATTCGGATGTCCCCAGACTAACAGACTGAGTTCTCTTCATCTCTTCATTCGATTCCTTAAAGCCTGACGTTCACACATATCCCACCCTCATCCAAGAGGCCCCACCAATAGCTCTTCCTGACAAGGTCCCAGTTCTTGCACTTCTCGTATCCTAGAATACCTCTCCCTCCCCTAGCTCTGTTTTCAATCTTGAACTCTTCCTTTAGTTACATCTATCAGGTTCCAGTCCCCTATGAAGTTTCCCCGTTTAGTCAGCTCTGAGTTGCCCCCTCCTCCTGCCAGCATATATAATTGAGGGTGTATTATATAAATCTTTACTGTTGCAATTCTTGTGTATTAGGCCAGCAGCCTGAGGAAAGGTGCCATAGCTTTATATCTGCTGCTATATCTGCTTAGCCTACAACTCTTCAAGCTCTTATGGATTCTGAGTTTACTTTCATCATACTTTTCTTAGGTTTTATGTTTGCCTTATATATCGTTGTTACAGGTTTTATCATACTATTTCAACAGAATATTCCCTAATCAGTGCAATCAATGCGTTAGTAAACCTTGGATAGCTGAATCTAATTCCAATGCAAGACTTAAAATGCTCTGCTTTTTAAATCACATTTGCATTATTTGGATTATATGTGCTTTGCCTTACTATAATGCATTACTAAGACTTCAACCCTCATTTACTGAATAAGAAAATAATGTGTAATAAAGGAGATAATTTGAGGAAGAAAGAACTGGAAATATGCAATAGTGGAATCTCATAGTACAGATCTGGATTTATTTCAGACCTAAGAATATGGAGGAAAATGAGATAATCACTAAATGCAAAATATATCAGTTGTGGGGAAGGTAAGAGACAACATGAAGTAACCAGAGAAAGAAGTAAAAAGGATTATAAAGCATCATCTGTCCTCCAGCTTCCATGATGTATCTGCTTTGAGCTTTATAACTTAATGTTTTTTTCTTCCTAAGGCAACCATCCCACCTCCAGCAGTTTCTGGATACTACATTTAAAATAAAAGTTAGCATTAAAAAATTTTTTTTTAATGTTTATTCATTTTTTTGAGAGACAGAGCACGAGTTGGGGAGGGGCAGAGAGAGAAAGAGCCACAGAATCTGAAGCAGGCTCCAGGCTCTGAGCTGTCAGCACAGAGCCCAATGCGGGGCTCAAACCCACATACTATGAGATCATGACCTGAGCTGAAGTTGGACACTCAACCACCAAGCCACCCAGACGCCCCCAGAGTTAGCATTTTTATGTGTTGCTTATATTTTACCTCAAATTAAATTGTAGCTATCAGGTAATAAATAGAATCCCTCCATGCCTCTCACACACTAAAATAAAAGTTAAACAGTCAGAGTAAATTAAACTACCTCACCGTTATGGTGTGAACCCTTAGTACATACAATTCTGATGACTGCTGCTGTTTGGTAACTAGCCTGGCGATGCCGCACGCTTACAATTTCCCAGCGTCTGTATGCTTTTCTCTGTGCCATTGGATAGGTACGCCCCAAACTCTAGCAATAGGATACGTGTGAATATGTTTCATGTTGGACCCTCGACAGCAAGACCTCCTAAGACTCAAGCAAGCACATCAAGTGTTCTTTCTCTTCCTCTTCAGCCACCATGCTAACCCAACCTGACTGATATTCAGGGCAGGGCAAACCATCAACTTTGTTTTGCTTTTTATAATTATCCCCCCTGCCATTTAGGAAACTAGGACAATACTTGGCATGATGAGTTGGTGGCATTCTTCTCTTTTTTGAAGCAGAAAGCAGCAGATGACACTCTAGCTCTCGTGGAATTGTAATATGACATTATTCAGAGTCACAGCGACACTTAGATCATTTAAGTCTAGAACCTGTCCAGGATTTGCCTCCAATAACAATCACTGCTCTGCAGAGCAGTTTGTTAGATGGGGGAAAATATATTACACCCATTATTTCAAATAGCACTCATGGATGTGAATAAATTAGAAAAAGAAAAAAAAAGGAAATCTTCTCGTGACGAGATCTTAATGCCATACTCTGCTAGTTTAGGACGCTGTGGTCTATAATGCGATGATAGATTTATGAAGTATATAGTCTACAGAGGTGATAGTGTGAAGAGACCCTTGGTATAACACTGTTAGGTGTCTTTAAAATAATTTTTAAATGGAGTACAGTTCTTGCAGCACCCTGCTTGAGTAGAAGGAAAAGTAGAAAAAAAAAATGCCTGATACTGGTTGCTATGGCAGCAAGTGCAAAAAGTGAGTCTGCGTTCTGTGTCAAGGTAATGAATTTAGCATCTACAGGAAAAGAAATGGATTTCCTGTCACACACTGTAAATCCACCACAGGAAATGAACACATTGTAGTCATTTTGGGATGTTTAAAACCCATTTAAGATGTGCAAAAGTGGTAGAAAGAGTGCATCAGGTTACCTCAAGGGGCTCAGTTTTTCCCCATCAGTGTATTTTCATCCATGTCTGTGATAGGGAGAAAGAAAGAATCTTCCATGTGAGTCTGGCGGTTTGTATGTAGCAAGTCCCAAAGTGAAGATGCCATGGCCACGATTTTTCCTCAAGGCCTTAATGTTGCTCTGGACTGCTGAAAATTTCTTCTCAAGGAACACTCTTCCCTGAGGGAGGCATTTCACCCATTCCTTGACTCTTGACGATTATCTAGTTCTTACTCCTGTCAATATACAATGTCATCCTTTAATGGGCTTTCCTAGGCCTACTCCTAGGCTCTCTTCCCCCCTCACAAAAGCAGTGTTGTACTATTTTTGTCACTGCTCTGCTAAGTTGGCAACTGAATAAGCATTTTCAAAATAATAACAACAACACCAACAATAATATGTGTGTGAACATAAATTATGTATCCTATTAAACTGAGAAATAGACATAATATAGATTAGGGAGTGCCAGAGATTCATGGATAATCCCCTTAAAGTAATGTTCACTCTTATAGATAACTACTAAACTAGAATTATACATTATATGTAGTAATGATGTTGGAATGATTTAATATGGGTTCTGCAACAGACTTACATCTCAGAAACTTAATACTAAAAGTCTTAATTTTTTATCGATGGCCTGCCTGATATGAGTAGAGCAGCCCCCTTACCGTGTAGCTCTGCCATCTAAAGTACTTGATCTCCAAGGTTGACCTGGGAGGGAAAGAGAGAAGGTTGAGGGGACAACCTTGGAGGTGGCATACTACTTCTACCCATATCTCATTGGCCAGAAATCAGTCAAAAGACAATCAGAACTGTAAGAAAGCATAGAAAACATATGTGAACATTAGCAGTTTCTACAACTACGGTTTGCTAATGGAGACTTTGTTAGGCAGTATTTTCTATTTTGGAAATTGGAGTCACTGTTGTTATTGGCTGAAGAATACACATCAGACTTGGGTAAAATGATATGGCGGTTTCAAAATCTACATGACAAACAAATGACCTGTATTGGTAGCTGCATTGGGCCCTTTTATGCCAACATTAGTCCTTCTCCATGATTTCTTTATGCCTCACCTATTTTTTGCTAAAACATAAGGGTGCAAAAAATTATCTCTAGACTTTATTAGAAAAATATTTCTGTATTAGACAAAATATTTCTGCAAGGAACAAGAGACAAAGATAATGGTAATGATAGCCTTTCATTGTACATTCAGACAAAATTAAAAACTTGCAATCCTAGGAGCCTCTTTCCCACCTTTCAACTACCCTTAGACTTAATCTTCAAAGAAGTCCACACAAAACAGCCATTATCACAAAATATCTTCACATCACTTAACAATTCAGTAACAGCATACTGATGTCAGTGTAATTGTAATAAAGCACCTTTGCACCACTTTTATTTCTATTATCTTTGGGGATAGTGCAGTCGGAATAAAGTAAAGCATAAAATCAAGTACTTTGTTAATTGTTGATATTGCTTTATCAAATACTAAGTAAAGACCAAAACAAAGCAGAAAGTATGAGTTGTCTCAGTCCACTTAGAGATGGAAAGCAAAGAAACAGAATTCCCAAGTATAAACTTGGCTGAACCATTTGGAAGCCCAACTTGCCTATTGCTTTAGAAATTAATGGACTACAGATGTTACTATATTTTAACAGCATATTGTACCCAGATCAGAGACTATGCATGGTCCCAGTAGGACAGATGTTTTGTGCAGTCAGTGGAAAATTCAATCAAATAAGCTGTAATTGCAAAAGTAATTAAAGTTCATTACTTACAGTAAATATATTCAGAAAAATTGAATAGTGAAGGAAAAGCAACTTTCTTCTTTTAACATCATACCAGACAAAATTAAAATAGAAAGAATTTGATCACTAGGACAGGGCAAAGAATTCTCTTCCAGTCTAGAGATAAGTAAATATTTGCAAAATAATAAAAGTTAAGTTAAAATATTCAATGATGCTTCATATAATATAAATAATCAAGTTGAAAAAATGATGGGCATGGGATATCATCAAATACAGTTGAGAAAGATTTAGGCATATAATAAATTTTAAAATAGTTACATAATTTCAAAATTGTACCATTGGGAATATTACATAAGAGGTTAAAATATGATAGATCTTGCCAGTTTTCCCCAAGTTCAATATCTGGTCTTTTAGAATAGTTCTGAAGAGTTGTCGAAGGTCTTTTTTTGTCCTCAAATGTTCAATGAAGTGTCACCAATTATGCATATTATAATAGTAAAAAAAAATAGCATTTTTACCTACTCGCTGTGTGCTTGGCATTGTGCTAAGAACTTTACAACAATCCAATAAGATAGGCTTGTTATTTCCCCATTTTACAGATGAAAATAATGACCTTCAAGGAAATTAAGTAACATTCTAAAATCACACCTAAGTGGAGATGTGGTAACAAACTGGATGGTTCTACTCCAGAGGCTACACTCGATTATATTGCCTCAGAAAGTCAGGGTTCTTATTTATTTAAATGCTGTTTCCGGGGTGCCTGGGTAGCTTAGTCAGTTAAGCATCCGACTCTCGATTTCAACTCAGATCATGATCTCATGGTTCATGAGTTCAAGCCCACATCATGCTCCATGCTGGATTCTCTCTCTCTCCTCTCTTTCTGCTCCTCCCCTGCTCATATGAGTGTACTCTCTCCCTCAAAAATAAAATTAATAAGCTAAAAATACATACATACACACAGACACCCATACTATCTCTTTCCAATAGTTATTTGAGGTAGTCATAACCTGTTCAAAAGTCACAAAAGTTATGTATGAACATTTTAAAATCTTTCTTGAACTTATTTACATTTTCACTCTGTAATGATCATTATATCATTATGTAAAGTGTCTTTTTTGATACTACTACTTTAAGAGGCTGAGAGCCCCTTTATTTTACATGCTCTGTATTTGATGAATTAGGGATCTTACTCACATTTTCCATTAATTTAAAATTTTTAGGTATGTCTTCATTGACTCTTGTGTTTCTTTTTAATTATTTTTATTAAGCTCTATTTTCTCCCAATTTTGTAATAACACAGAACCCATTTATCCACTTTATAAAACTATTATTATTCTTCATATTATTCTTCGTGAGTTTTCACTTCCTTTGTCTCTTAACAGATACCACATTGGAAGTACAAAAATTCTTTAACTTTGAGTAAGGCCAAGCTAGTATTTTCCATTTTGTTCTTCCGTGGTAATGCATTTTTAGTGTAATAACACACTAGGTTAGGAAATTCAAGAAAAAGGCAGCTACTTCTTCCTAAAAATTTTTCCTGGGCTGTAATTAGTAACACATTAGTTTTTGGTTATTTTTCATTTTTTCTAAGCATCTCATAATTACCAACATAAAAGTTTTAAATTTTCCAATAGTATTATCCTGAATTTTTTAGATGCACTAATAGCAACAAGTTTTTTTTTTTTTTAGTAGAAATTCTGGTTTTTGATGATATTATTGATTCTTTTAAATTTATTTCTGTACATGGTAGCTTAGGTAACATTGAGGTAACTGCTTTCAATTATGTTTTGCTAGAAATAATTTCCCCACATTGGAGATAATTTACAAATAAAACAAGAGAAAAAAAAACAAAGTGCAAGTTAAGAAGAATAGCCTGAAAAATTAACCTCCAAAACTGTTGAGATATAAATGTTGGGTTAATCCACTGCTTCCTAAATTATGGCTCTTGGAACATTAGCTCCATAACACTAAATGAAACAGCTCTATTGTCTGGGAAATCAGTAATTAAACAAGCTAAACAAGTTTCTATACCCCAGATTTCAGTTCTTAAATTTTACAGAAGTTCATTACGAATTTCCAAGGGAAAAACATAATACGAAATATTTCCCACATTCCTTTGGCTTCAAAGCCCTTGTATTTATGCAGTCACTCTCAGTTCTAAAGTTCTGTGGAACACACACTGGAAATCCAGAGGTAATTAACATGTTCCACAAACTGCAATTATAAACTAGAATGATTCCTACTTCTAAAATGCCTAGCAGTGGATATTTTAGGTACCATTATTATATAAGGATTTATTCCAATTGGAAGGATCTTGGAGATGGTCAACACAGAAGGGACATTGCTGAGGAAAGGCGAAGCATTGTTGACGGGCAACATGTACTATTTATTACTGATATAACCTCAAAACTTAATTGATTTTATTGACATTTCTCCTATTTTCAGTTTTTCATTCCAATGTATTTGAAATCACCAAGATGTTTTTTTTCCACTATCAACATTCAGCTACTTCCATTCTCCTGTAATATACATTAACACAGACATGAAAAATATATAAAAAGATTGTCCTTTCCATTCAAAGTATTTAAATTGTTAAAGCACAATGTTAATAGTACCTGTGACAGAAAAAAAAAAAAAAGAACTGTGGCTCTTTTTCAATAGAGTCAATGTCCAACTAGCACCTTGTTTTTTTTTTTTTTTTCTATCAAAACTTATATTTCCTAAGATTCTTTTAAAATCTACTGGGAAACTGGGGACCTGCCAGCTTATAAAAATATATCATTTTCAAATATATTATATCAAATTGTTGAATGTGTATGGAATTTGTTTCCACTATGTGCCAAGCAATTAAAACGTGAACAAATGTTCATCTCTTGGTGACGGACTGAAGGAAGTTAAGAAACACAAATTATTAAAGGTTTGTAACTTTTAAATGTTGATACTACTAGCGCTTTTTCTTATATAATATTGAAAATGCTGCAGGGTAAATGCCTTTTCTTGTCCAGCAAGGTCTCAGCTTCAATAAATATCCTCGGTTCCTAAAGTAAACTTTGATGTACTATCTTTAAAAACATTTTTTTGGTCAAAAGGGGAGAAAGATATCCAGACTTAAGGTAGGATTTGAGCAGCTTCTGAGCAGGACCAGTACTTGGAATTTGACCCTCTTGCCCATCTCTTTATCTTCATAAACAGCATCATTCCCTTTGATATTAAAGAAAATTCTCTCTTGAAGCAGATACTATTATTATAAATACAAATACCCTATAGTAGAAATAACGTCAAATGATAGGAGTCAACTAAGAACAAGGTCCTTTGCTTAGAAACGATGAGAGGGCAGAGGGGAGGGAGGAAAATAGTATGTATGGAGAAAAGGTTTACCTCCTTAAAAAATATCTTCCTAATGAACACAGAATTTTTTACCTGCAGAACCCCTAATGGCAAATAAGATTGCAGAAAAGATCCTGGAGAAGCAGGTGATGGGACCCAAGAAGAGTCCCATTTTTTTACTGTGTCCAGCATTATTTTGCATTTTGAACAACAGCCTTTTTAAATGAAACAATTTATTAAATTTAAAACATTTTTTTATGTTTGAGCGGTTAATATATCAACCCAGGAACCAGAAACTAAAGCAGAAATAAGACCACAGAGCTGTCCATCTCGTGTGGCCCACCCAGAGGTGAGTTGTTGGGCTGATTCAGAAACCAACACTTGACCCATGGGGGCAGAAGTAGACCCAATCTCTGCTCTGCCCCACACAAAGATCTGAAGGAGGATCTCTTTTTCTGCCTAAATTTAGTGGAAATTTCACAAGGACACCAACGGTGAATGAAATAAAATAGGTAAACAAAAGTACATTATCAATCGTCTCAGGAATGGAAAACCCAAAGGAAACACCTCTGAGTTAATGCATCAGCACTGAACGTAAAGTGAATACAGAAAATCTTTGTTAACACAACATTAAAGTATTTCATACAATTGATGAACCTTAAAGATTAAGTAATGTGGTGAACATTTTTAAAGAAAATGCTGTCACTTCTTAAATTACTAAAGTGTTATCAGCAGAACACTTAAAAATGAGATCAATTACTCCTTTTTGTAATGTACATCTTAAACCACCACACTTTTATTACCATCGGTTTTCTCAAGATACGAATGCTGTTCAAGGATAAAAATTCACTTTTTCTTCCTAATCTGGAAAAAAAAAAATATATATATATATATACATATATATACACACACATACATATTTAAATAGAACAACCATCACCCATGGAACCACCACTCATAATTGAGTCTGCCACATGTGACACTAAAATTTTTCTTCACTGGAGAAAATAAAATATTAAAATTAAATCAATGTTTCCCCAGTTTTATTCCCTACCCCTTCTCCATAACCCCCCCAAAAAACATTAACCAGAATATCCAGGCACTTAAAAAAATAATCATGCTACACATGTATATATCCATATATAATTTTTTACTTTTAAATTTTACTTGGAGGACATCATTGCTAAATAATTTTGTGCAAGATGGACTCTTATTCAATATTATTTTTCATCTTATCTGTCCATATTGGTACATAGATATAGTTTATTCATTTTAACTGCAGCAAAATATTCAAATTTTATTTTTGATTTATTTCTCAACGAATTTATTTTAAATGAGTTTTAAATCATGACTCTTACTCAATATTATTTTTCATCTTGTCTATCCATATTGGTACATAGATCTAGTTTATTCATTTTAACTGCAGCAAAATATTCAAATTTTATTTTTGATTTACTTCTTAACGAATTTATTTTAAATGCGTTTAAATCATGACTTTTTCTGCCTCCTTGTTTTCCTCCCTTCCTGGCCTCTGATCCCAATGTACACAGATACACCACACACTCACTCATTCACTCACTCACTCACAGTTTTTATTTCAATCCTCCCAAACCCCAAATTCTGTTGGTGACTGCTCTGGAATCATCCTTCCCTGGTTTTAAGGATACAATAGCCTGAGATACAGAGTTTGGCCAGGAAATACCTGATCTCTTGTCAAGTTTTGTCAGTTCCCGGACGCAGTAATTACATGTAACTCAGAAACTTTCTGCAACTGGATGTAAGCGAGTGAAAACTTGGGGACTATGTTTGGAATGTCCTGTTAGTTTTCCCAAAGGGTTAAGAGGTAAAATGGCATTTTAGCAACAAAAACTAACAGATAGGGTGTATGAATCACTGACTTCACAGGGTGTTTCCATTAATAATGGTTTTCAGCTGTATACTTTGGAAAGGGAAGTGAAAAGGAAGGGGTGCTCATCAGCTCACACAGATAACTGAACTCTCTCATAAAGCTTTGCTGTTGGAGTTGACATTGTTTTGGATGAAAAAAATGCTACAGCTTCCCTGTCCCTAGTTTCCATTACTTCCATTTCTGGATTTAACTAGTATTACATTCTCTTCTTTCACACACACACACACACACACACACACACACACACACAACGAGTACCTACAAGGTCAAACGACAAACCTGAATGTTCCAAATAATTTATATTTTTTATGAGTAAGATTTTATTTGTTCTACATATTGTGACAAATCTGTTACTTCCACCTATTCATGCTTCAGTACTAGATGTCAATCAATTAAAATAATTAAGTGCCTGGGAAAAGAGCAGCTCAAGCTAGTTTTCATCCCCTCCCCTAAAAAACAACAACAACAAAAAAGATTTACTTTTTAATTACCCACAGGCTAATGATTATATTTACAGAACTTCCTATATCACAGTGATTTTACATTGCACGATTTATGTGAGCAAAACTGTCCTACAGAACCTGTACAATAAAACAAGCAACAACAAAAAGCAAAAATGAACCTTGTTCTCAGGGAGTTTACATTCTAATAAGTGAGATGACACAGCCAGAAATGAAAGTAGCATGGACCGTAAACATACTTTAATAGGGAGGAAGAAAGAGTTCTATCAACTATACTCATCAGGAATAGAAGCTTCTGGACACAAAATAGGATAGGAGACTCAGAATTCTAAATTTTAGTCGCTATCCTGGCTCTACTCTTACTGATTAGCAGCACACCTGACACAAGTGAACCCCTGTTTATTTGCTGTATAGACTTGAGAACATCACAGCTTCTCAGACTCTTGGTTCCTATCCCATGAAAGGGATAAGAGATAATTCATAAAATTCTTGTGATGATCAAATAAAATAATGTGCATGAAAGCCTATTATAGTAAGTTTTAAGGTACGAGAAATATACTGCATATTCTCTGAGTAATTTAAAAATATGAGTCACAGAATTATTAAAACTTGTGCTTCATAATATGAAGCTAACTGTCCTATGAATAGCCTATGGTTGAGAATTTTTTTAATGTTTATTTATTATTGAGAGACAGAGAGAGACAGAGCATGAGCAGGGTAGGGGCAGAGAGAGGAGGAGACACAGAATCCAAAGCAGGCTCCAGGCTCTGAGCTGTCAGCACAGAGCCTGACGCGGGGCTCCAAACCATGAACCATGAGATCATGACCTGAGCTGAAGTCAGACGCTTAACCAACTGAGCCACCCAGGTGCCCCTATGGTCGAGAATTTAAAAAAAGAAAAGACACAGCTCAATGTTATCCTCTTTCTGTGGCTGCAACCATTCCCCAGCCCACCTCCCCACACTCCCCTAGGGGTTAAGAGGTAGCTGACCTTCCAATCTTGGAGCTTCCCTTTCCCTGGGTGAGTAGGACTTTTCCAGGAGAACATAAAGCACAGATTACCTCGATGTTTATAATCTGACTCTAAATTCAAACCAATCAGTGTCTCCTCTGTCAGCCCCAGTACCATGGCCTCCGAAAGGAAGATTTAACAACTGGATTTTGTAAAGCTGTGGTGTCATCTGTGATTTTAAATATTCATTCTAGACCAAAGTTCTTGCTAGGAACAATGGTGTATACTACCTACAATTTCCATGTTGTGTGGTAGCCTAATAGATGCAGAGAAAGCATTTGACAAAATACAGCATCCTTTCTTGATAAAAGCCCTCAAGAAGGTAGGGATAGAAGGATCATACCTCAAGATCATAAAAGCCATATATGAACGACCCAACACTAATATCATCCTCAATGGGGAAAAACTGAGAGCTTTCCCCCTAAGGTCAGGAATAAGACAGGATGTCCACTCTCGCCACTGTTATTCAACATACTATTGGAAGTCTTAGCTTCTGCAATCAGACAACACAAAGAAATAAAAGGCATCCAAATCGGCCAGGAGGAGGTCAAACTTTCACTCTTCTCAGATGACAGGGTAGTCTATATGGAAAACCCAAAAGGTTCCACCAAAAAACTGCTAGAACTGATTCACGAAGTCAGCCAAGTTGCAGGATATAAAATCAATGCACAGAAATCGGTTGCATTCCTATACACCAACAATGAAATGACAGAAAGAGAAATCAAGAAATCGATCCTATTTACAATTGCACAAAAAACCATAAAATACCTAGGAATAAATCTAACCAAAAAGGTGAAAAATCTATACACTGAAAACTACAGAAAGCTTATGAAAGAAATTGAAGAAGACACAAAAAAATGGAAAAAGATTCCATGCTCCTGGATAGAAAGAACAAATATTGTTAAAATGCTGATACTACCCAAAGCAATCTACATATTCAGTGCAATTCCTATCAAAATAACACCAGCTTTCTTCGCAGAGCTAGAACAAACAATCCTAAACTTGTATGGAATCAGAAAAGACTCTGAATAGCCAAAGCATTCTTGAAAAAGAAAACCAAAGCAGGAGGCATCACAATCCCAGACTTCAAGCTATACTACAAAGCTGTAATCATCAAGACAGTATGGTACTGGCACAAGAACAGACACTCAGATCAATGGAACAGAATAGAGAACCCAGAAACGGATCCACAAACATATGGCCAACTAATCTTTGACAAAGCAGGAAAGACTATCCAATGGAAAAAAGACAGTCTCTTCAGCAAGTGGTGCTGGGAAAACTGGACAGCAACATGCAGAAGAATGAACCTGGACCACTTTCTTACACCATACACAAAAATAAACTCAAAATGGATGAAAGACCTCAATGTAAGACAGGAAGCCATCAAAATCCTCAAGGAGAAATCAGGCAAAAACCTCTTTGATCTTGCCTGCAGCAACTTCTTGTTCTCAACACGTCTCTGGAGGCAAGGGAAACAAAAGCAAAAATGAACTACTGGGACCTCATCAAAATAAAAAGCTTCTGCACAGCAAAGGAAACAATCAGCAAAACTGAAAGGCAACTGACAGAATGGGAGAAGATATTTGCAAATGACATATCAGATAAAGGGTTAGTATCTGAAATCTATAAAGAACTTATCAAACTCCACACCCAAAAAACAAATAATCCAGTGAAGAAATGAGCGAAAGACATGAATAGATAACTTCTCCAAGGAAGACATCCAGATGGCCAACCTACACATGAAAAAATGCTCAACATCACTCATCCTCAGAGAAATACAAATCAAAACCACAATGAGATACCACCTTACACCTGTCAGAATGGCTAACATTAACAACTCAGGCAACAACAAATGTTGGTGGGATGCGGAGAAAGAGGATCTCTTTTGCATTGTTGGTGGGAATGCAAGCTGGTGCAGCCACTCTGGAAAACAGTATGGAGGTTCCTCAAAAAACTAAAAATAGAATTACCCTACAACCCAGCAATTGCACTACTAGGCATTTATCCAAGGGATACAGGTGGTCTGTTTCAAAGGGACACATGCACCCCCATGTTTATAGCAGCACTATCAGCAATAGCCAAAGTATGGAAAGAGCCCAAATGTCCATCGATGGATGAATGGATAAAGAAGATGTGGTATATATATACAATGGAGTATTACTCAGCAATCAAAAAGAATGAAATCTTGCCCTTTGCAACTACATGGATGGAACTGGAGGGTATTATGCTAAGTGAAATTAGTCAGAGAAAGACAAAAATCATATGACTTAACTCATATGAGGACTTTAAGAGACAAAACAGATGAACTTAAGGGAAAGGAAACAAAAATAATATAAAAACAGGGAGGGGGACAAAGCATAAGAGACTCATAAATATGGGGAACAAACAGAGGGTTACTGGAGGGGTTGTGGGAGGGGGGATGGGCTAAATGGGTAAGGGGTAGTAAGGAATCTACTCCTGAAATCATTGTTGCACTATACACTAATTTAGATGTAAATTTAAAAAATTAAACTAAAAAAAAGAAAGAAAAGATATCCAGGTCTGGAAATAAGGCACAGCACCATAATGACAGTGATCAAGAGACAATGAGAAACCTGTTCTCACAGTTTAAACATCTGAATCACACCTTCAGAGATAACATAATTTGTCCAAGAATAGGAACATTCTGAGCATTATGGCATTGAGCAAACTTTCTATACAAGTCCTCAAAACAGGCATTGTGTGACTGCATCATGTCAGTGGACCATACTTCATGTCCCAGTCTATAACATTTCAGTAATGGTATAAAAAAGAAGAAATGTGACTAAACCTAAAAGGAAGATGGCAAGGATTATCTGAGAAGGATGGGAAGGGGAAGGGGAAGGGGAAGGGGAAGGGGAAGGGAAAGGGGAAGGGGAAGGGGAAGGGAAGGGAAGGGAAGGGAAGGGAAGGGAAGGGAAGGGAAGGGAGGGGAGGGGAGGGGAGGGGAGGGGAGGGGAGGGGAGGGTGATGGAATGACCCTGAATTAAGCAGGTAAAACACTTTAACAAAACAAAAAAAAAAAAAAAGAAAGAAAAAAGAAAGAAAGAAAGAAAGAAAGAAAGAAAGAAAGAAAGAAAGAAAGAAAGAAAGAAAGAAAGAAAGAAAGAGAAAGGATAATATTTGGTGATCAATCCATCTTGGCGTATTTAAAAGACACTATTTTATTAGGATATTTTACTATTTACAGACTTTCATTTAAGTGGAAATTGTGACCATATTAGTAGTAACTCTCCACATATAAATCAACCTGGTTCCAGCTACATGCAATTCTGCTCAGGCCAATAAAATGCTGGAATTTCAGCAAAAATTAAAAAATCAGTACGGCCTCATGAACAATGTCATTCATTTATTATCAATCCAACTATTTAGAACTTTTTCAATCTTTGGCTTAAAATCTTGTTCCTCATATATAGCATGCATCTAATCCGTTTATCATTAAGACATTTTGCACAGTGCTTAACCCACAGTCTTTGTTCTCTTCTCCTGGTGCTCATATCTTTCTGTGGTATCTGCCTAAACTGGTACATTTGTGGTGCCATAAAACAAAATAGCATAGATAAGAAGTGATTATGAAGAATAGGGGTGATTTTAAAAATATAAAAGTTCTTGTGTCGGTAGTTTTGAAATAGTAAATGGAGTTTCTGATGATATATAAGTTGTTTTTCTGAAAGTACTTTCCGTATTTCACCTATCACTTAGCTCACATTTTTCTGCCTTCTTTCTGTCTCTACGCTCCTCTACTTTCAGATGACCCTTTTTTCCTTTCTTTCTCTACTATTTTTTTTTCTTTTTTCCCTCAACATTGGAGACTACTACTTTCAGATTGTTTTCTCCCTTCTTTCTCATAGGATCTTTCATGGGAAGTCTATTTGTGGGTGAACCCCAGCTTGTTTAGATGTAAGCAGAGGAAGACAGTCCAGATTCTCACCACAAGCCACATGTAAAAGTGAATCACTCTCAAGCAGATGGAGTTTCCCATAGGAACAATGTACTGTTTAGGGTTGTCATTCCAAACCAGAGTCAGCCACAAAGGAATCATAAACATGACCAACAATATGTCTTTTAAGTAAACATACAATAATTATCAACTACTGGAAAAGATCATTAAGGTCCAAGTCCCAAGAAATAAATTTTAAATGCATAAATTATATTGGTAGTTATAATATGGATCCCTATTATAACGTGAGCATCCAGAAAAGACAAAGGGCTGTATTTAATTTAGTTTAAACCTAATGTGCTAGGTATGAAAGAATTACTTTAAGTAAACAAGTGGAGAAAAATTAAGCAGTTACTCATCTGAGTAAAAGGCATGTGTGTGCGTGTATTCACTTCACACGTATTCAGCTTCTCTAAAAGTTTGAAATTACATACAAATTTAAAAGTATATAAAAAAAACACAGGTCACCATCAGCACTCCAAATTACCAACCATCCATTTTGCCCAGGAATAAGAGGTATCCTTGGGTGTAAACTTGAATCATTGTAACCAGGAAAGTTCCCGGCAAACCAGGGCAAGTTGGTCA
Organism: Prionailurus bengalensis; assembly: GCF_016509475.1. NCBI lineage: Eukaryota > Metazoa > Chordata > Mammalia > Carnivora > Felidae > Prionailurus > Prionailurus bengalensis. The sequence continues at coordinate 101,330,412 of NC_057349.1, read as the reverse complement.
CCTTACTCCCCACATACAGGATGAGAATTTACACTGGACATGGAAGAGAGGAGTTTCCTTGCTGTTTGGTTTGAATGCTAAGAATTCTTTATGCATTTACAGGAGTATAAAAAGAAGACATGAATTGCACTGTTAAGAGTGTTTGGCACGCTGGAGTAGTAACTTGTTAGGGGAAATTATGGAAATTGATATTTACTGTGCACCCTCTTTTAAAAGAATGACATTTAGCTTATAAATGTGTAAGTTCAATCATCAGAAAATACAATCAATATGCAAAACGCTGTATTTGCATATAAAGAGATTGCCTCTTTATGTGAAAGATTAAAAGAAACCAATTTCCCTCATGCTGCTGTTTAGTATCTAATGAGGGATTTCAACCTATTTGAACTGAGATCACTCTTTAGCATCCCATCCAAAGCAAAGTATCATAGCTGGCATGCACAATACACTGATTCTAAAGGGAAAACAAATGAATAGCAAAATTGTATTTTCAAAACACTTTAAACAGCTTTGATGCTTAGAAAGTTCATTTTTGCCAAAAGTAATGCCCATTTTTCTTTGATCTTAAAAAAAATTCATCTTTAGGGGCATCTGGGTGGCTCAGTAGGTTAAGCATCCAACTTTGGCTCAGGGCATGATCTCATAGTTCATGGGTTCAGGCTCTGCATCAGACTCTGTGCTGACAGCTCAGAGCCTGGAGCCTGTTTCAGATTCTGTTTCCCTCTCTCTCTGCCCCTCACCCGCTTGCACTCTGTCTGTCTCTCTCTCTCAAAAATAAATAAACATTAAAAAAAATTTAATGCATGTTTAATGTTCTCAGATTAGTATATATTTCAGTTGAGAAAATTTTTGAAAAATAGAGGCCAAAATCTCATCATATTACTACCATAATTTCAGCATAAACCCATCTATAAATACATGTGAAGCTAAACATAAGAGAGAAATTCTGAAAGATTTTTCTGCAAGATGTCTCAAATACCTGCCTTAAAATTCTCCTGCAAAAGAAGCTAGTAAATAAGCTGTTGAATTTCACAAATATCTTCACACAGATAGTTTCTCCCTGCCAGCCTACAAACTACACCTCTCAGACTTTGGGACAAAATGTAAGGAAAAGCATCCTTTACTTCTCAAACTGTAGTTTTGCTTTTGGAGATGCAACATTGGCTAGAGGAAAGTAATTCGGATCAGTGCTTTCAAGGAAATAGATGAAGATTTCTAAACCTGGGATCCACAAATACAGTCTCAAGTATCAGGAGAGTACTGAGAGAATTTTGTGCATACGCATTCTTTCATTTCAGAGATAATGTCAATTGTTTCAACGAAGAGTCAGCACACTCTTTCTCTAAAGGACTGGATGGTAAATGTTTCAGGCTTTATGGGCCATACAATCTCTATCACAGCTACTTGACTCTGCCATTATAGCAAGAAAGCAGCCACAGGCAATAACAAAAAAAATTGACGCATGACTATGTTACAATAAAACTTTATTTAAAAATCATGCGGGGAGGGGGGATTCAGATTAGGCCAGTAGACCAAAGTTTGATGACCTCTTATCTAAGTGAACATTTTACAACAGAATACTGTTATGAAACCTCACTGGTGTTTAGATTGTGTTTCGGAGAAGAATAGAGCCAAATAACATCAAGGCACGGTGTGTGAGTATGCCTTTATAAGTGATTCAAAAAGAGTAAGGTAGTGGAATAGGGAGTTCATTACACAGAACATGGCCTTAGAGGCATGCCAAACTAGAAAGCTCCTGTGCTCCGAGAGAGCAGTTTCACGTTCATTTTGCTTTGTGGAAATACCGTCACTATGCATGGCAACTTTCAATAATTTTCCGTCAGTAAATATATAAATGCAGTGTAAAGGACTTTTTTCTTTACCAGTATTTTTTTTTTTGGCATCATTTCGGGGAATATATGTTTATATTGATTTTCTCAACAAGACAGTCGAGAGGTAGTTAAAAGTAACTTTACTGTCACCATCATCACTATCATCATCATCGTTATCATCAAAGTAATAAAAAAAAAAAGAAAGTTTCATTACATAGGCATGATTGATTAATCATTGGCTAGGTGACTGAATTCATTTTCTAACCTCCCTTTCCTCCAACGGTATTGGGCTGAATCAAAGTTCCCACCTTCTAATCTGGCGCTTGTTCTTTTCAGTGAGCAGCTGCCTTCCTGAAGCTATCTAGTAGCCCACCTTGGCTCACCTCAGTAGCATAATGAAGACAGTCCTATCACTTAGGAAATGCCAAGGGTTTTCCTGTGCCAGGAAATGAGGACAAAGACCATATACATTGTTTCCTATGCCAGAAAACCTTTAGGAAATGAAAAGAATGCCAGTGAAAGTAGAGCTTAGGAAGCAAGGGAGAATGGTGTAAAACAGGAGTTGCCAAACTTTGCTGCACACTGGAATCATGTGGGTATCTTTAAAAAATAATGATGTCTGGGGGCGCCTGGGTGGCTCAGTTGGTTAAGCGTCCGACTTCGGCTCAGGTCACGATCTCACCATCAGTGAGTTCGGGCCGTGCATCGGGCTCTGGGCTGATGGCTCAGAGCCTGGAGCCTGCTTCCAATTCTGTGTCTCCCTCTCTCTCTGCCCCTCCCCTGCTCATGCTCTGTCTCTCTCTGTCTCAAAAATAAATAAACCTTTTAACAAATTAAAAAAAAAATAATAGCAATGATGTCTGACTGCTACCTTCAGATATTCTCATTTAAATAGCAAAGTGTAAAACCAAGGCATCGGGATTTCTTTTCTTTTTTTTTCCCTTAAAGCATACCATGTAAATCTAATGTCGAAAGTGTTTGGAAACCACTGATATAAAGTAAGGTTGAAAGACAGACAAGGACTAAATCAGACATAACCTTATAGGGCAGGGTATAAATTTCTTCTAAGTGCAATGGGAAACCACTGGAAGTCTTAAGTAGGGAGTGATAGAACTCAATTTATTTTTATAATAGCTATATGATATACTGTGAAACACAGTGAAATACAAGAATAAGAATGGGACAATGAAGACTAGTTAAAAGGGATGCTAATGTTAGAGTAGACATTGAGGCTCTAACAGGCTACCTGGAGGGCAGCAAGGAGGAAGTCATGGCCAGCCAGGCAAGGTCAGAGGCCTGTCCTGGTAGCACTCCACAAGAAGCTCAATCAAACCAGACAGGCCCAAGATGATGGATACTGTGACCAAATTAGGAAGAAAAAGCTTGAAACCCTGCTTATCACTCCAAATAATGAGTATTCTACCCCCTAGTTAACAATTGCAGATAAAAAGACAGAAACTCACGTCCCAGGGACGCAGCTGTCTCCCTCTCTTGAATTAGCCCACTCTCTTAGCTTGAAAGTGTACTTTTTGCTTTAATAAATTTTCCTGCTTATGTTACTCATCTGTGCTGTGTGTCTGTCCTTGAATTCCTTCTCTTCTTGAGACAAGACCAAGAATCTTCAGTGACTCTTCCGAGTCTGGCTGGGTTGACGCCCCGGGGCCCAGGTCTCCCAGTTCACCTGATGACACTAAGAGGATGAATCAGAAGACTTGATTTATATTTTTAATGTTTATTTATTTATTTTGAGAGATAGAGAACACGAGTGGGGGAGGGACAGAGAGAGAGAGAGAGAGAGAGAGAGAGAGAGAGAATCCCAAGCAGGTTCCATGCTGCCAGCACAGAGCCCAAGGTGGAGCTGGAACTCACAAACTGTGAAATCATGACCTGAGCCAAAATCAAGAGTCAGACGCTTAACCAACTATGCCACCCAGGCGTCCGACTTGATTTATATTTCTTGAAGCATGGGTGATACAGAAGACTGGTGTCTGTCCCAGAGCTGAAGAATTTAAAAGCCTGGAAGTGGGTAAAGTGGATAATGGTAGCCAAGAAGACGGCTTCAATGTGGGATATAATCTTTTCTATCAACAAGTCGATGTGCGTGTTTTTCCTCTGAACTAGGGAAAAGTGACCTTGTGTCATACCTCAGTCAGACAAAGGGACTTTGTCCAGGAAGTGTGGTAGAGACCCAGGTATAGACGGACAAACAAGAGTTGAAAATTGTCAATGGGAAAATGTCAGAGAACTACCAGTGAGCAGTCTTCAGTAATGGGAGAACCTCCAAAGAACCTACGCAGCCCACAACAGAAGGAAGAATCCATTGTACAACACTGGCCAAGCCAGACAGTGTTTCACCAGCTCACAACAGTCCCAGGAAAGTAAGGCCATTACTGCCCCTTACTTTCCCTTCTCTTCTTCGTTCCATCTTGGAGGAGTAATGGCATCTATACCTTGATTTTATGAACTGTGGGGGTAGAGGATCAGGGGCAGAAACACGAGGCAATAAAATAGAAAAGAAGTCTCCCATATCTCCTATTCCTAGCAGGCGCAAGCAGGGAGAGTGGTAGGGCCCCCAGAAGTAGAACTCATCAATATCGTTCTAGTTTCTTTTTCTAATTATGAAAGGCACAACTTCCAGACCCTTTCATTTACACGGGGCATGTGACTATGTGCAACTTTAGAAATGGGACTGGAAATGCCATGTGTCGCTTTCAAATGGTAGCAGCGAGAAGACTCTGTGTGACCCTTGCACAGCAGCAGTAAGGGGGTGCCATATCAAAATGGCAGCACCCCAAGATAGATGGCTTTTGTTGCTGAGTTACTGCAAAGAGGAGTTACTACTTTGGTCTGGAGAGGACTTAGGGTAAGTAAACAAACAAAAACAACCAAACAAACAAAAACCCAAAACTACTGGGGGTTTGTCTGTTACCACAGTATAACCTGATCCATCCTAATTAATACAAGGATGGAAGAGTTAACCTAGAATAAAATTTGGAGTTTCTATTACTACTTGGGACTGAACATACTAATTATTGGTCTAAAACTATTTTAGGGGTCAAAGAGCCTAGAGGGCTTTATTATCTCGGAGCTTCTTTGAGATTTCATCCAAGGGCAGGGAAAAACTAGCACACAGAGATTTGCAGAGCAGTTGGGAGACAAAAAAGCATATTGCTTTATTATTTCAGCCTCAAAATGCATGCTTCTATTAGGCTGATTATGGAAGGTTTCTGGAAATTCTCACTAGCCTAGATCAACCTATTTAAGAGATCACTCCATGTAACAAGGAAAATATTAGCGCATAGATTTTTAAAAACAGGTTCACTTCCTTTGAGCTTCAGATACGGATAAGGTTAATTCACAAAGGAATGGAAAGGACTACCACCCTCCAGGAGTTAAGATTTTACGCCTCTGAAAGATTTTTTATAACTTGAATAGGCTGTCATGCCATCAACTAATTAAAAAGACAATTTTCATTGCCTTAGATTACTGTTGGCCATCTCTGCCATGGCAGTTGGGATGGAACACCATCACTGCCTCAGCTATGCTATTTGAATATCCATACGCATTGTTTAATTGTGGTAGATGGCAAAAATGGCCACAATGCTCGGCTTTTGGTCTTCTCTGTCCCTTCAATCTGGCCTAGTCTTTTGAGTTGATTTGGACAACAGTCTGAGGTCGAAGGAACGGAGTTCAAGTCCTAAGCCTAGGCTTGGCCTGGCTTCTTGGAATGCTGGAGTTGCCATGTAAATAGGTCTAGGCTAGCCTGCCGGAGGGTGAGACGTGTGCAGCCTGATCACTTTTGTTGTCCCAGCTGGTGACCAGCCACCCTCCAGAGAGACCTCTGCCAGGCAGAACTTTAGGTGGCTGCCAACACATGTGGAATCCCAGCTACGACCAGACGAACTAGAAGAATAGAACTCCCCAGCTGAGACCTGTATGCAAGACCCACAAGATTATGAGCAGAGTAAATGGATGTTTTGATTCATTAACTTTTGGATGATCAGTGAAATGATAAAAGTGGTTGAAAAAATAAAGATGGAATACATATTGTTTGTAAGGAACTCTGCTAATTAATTACAAATGGTGACAGAAAGGAAAGGCTTATTATTATGGAACAAATGCCAGGTGTCTGCCTAAATAAATGCTACATTTAGGCAGAGAGGGTTAGGTTTTATGGCTGTGCATGTTTAGGTCTTGTATTAGTCAGCTTGGGCTGTCATAACAAAATACTATAGACTGAGTGGCTTCAACAACAGAAATTTATTTTCTCACAGCTCTGGAGGCTGGGAAACCTAGAGTCAAGGTGCCAGCTCAGTGGTTCCTGGTGAGAATGTTTCCTGGCTTGCAAAGGATCTTCTTTTCATTGTGCCCTCACATGACAGTGTCTCCTCATCTTATAAGGGCACAAGCCCCATAGGATGAAGGCCCCACCCTTATGATCTCACATAAATACCATCATCTCTGTCACATATATGTCTGTACACCCATGCATCTGCTTCTGGGCTCTCCATTTTATTTCATTAGTCTATCTCTGTACTCACACCACATTATCTTAATTATCCTAGCTCTGTAATTGGTCTTTTTGCAAGTAAAAGTAGTCTTTAAATCAAATCATATTTGATAAAGCAAATAGAAAATTAATTTTCAAAGTGCACACACACATCTTACTTGGCATTTTTATTATTTCCCTTCTCACATATTTTTATTTTTATATTTTAGAAATAAATTGTCAACTTGTAATATTATTTGAATAACAAAATAGAAACAGTTAGATAAAGTAAATGGCAAAGAATGTTTCAAGTCTATTAGATATTCCTACACTAAAGTTTTACTACGATGCATATACAAAGGCCTTTATACAAATTTTGTATTTTTCACTGTGCAAGGCTGAGGAAGTATTGCTGTTATACTGTTTTACATTTGAAGTGCTTTATATTTTCTTCATGAAACAATGCTTTAAAGTATACATATTAAAACATAAAAGTTACATGTTAAAACATAAAAGAATGAAAAACTCAATTCTAAGAATATTACTGGTGGACTACTAGTATATTTTTTCATAATTTATACTCCAGCCGAAGCCAACAGATATAGATCATTTGCTCCCCCTGACATCATGAAGATATTTTCCTGTGTTGATAATTTTGTCTTTTCCACTCAGATCTTTAATCAACCCAGACTTGATTTTATGTGTGTTGTAAAATAGTGTTTTGATTTGTTGTTCAGATGGATACATTTGATCTGAACAGTATTTTTGGAAGAGATTGTTCATCGTCCACCAATCTTTCAGGCCATCTCTGTCACATGTATGTCTGTATAACTATGATCTGCTTCTGGGCCCTCCATTTTATTTCATTAGTCTCTCTCTGTACCCACACAACATTACCTTAATTATCATAGCTGTGTAATGAGTTTTAATATCCAATAAAGCAAGTCTTTGCACTAATTTCTCTATTTCAACACTGTCTAGTTATACGCACCCTCTGACTTTACATATAAATTTTAGAATCAGCTTGTCAATTTCCATGGCAAGAACATGCTATGATTCTGACTGGAATCATTTGGGGGGAATAAATTAATATAATTTATCTTTTCACTTACATGTTGGTTAAAGTCTTTTAATAAATCTTAAAATTTTTCTCACAGAATTCTTGAACACATTCCGCCAGGTATGTTTTTACGTAGTTTGTATGCTTGGTGTTATTATAAATGTTACCTTTAAACTTTCTGTTTGTATTCTTACATTTATTACTGTAACTTAGGAACATAATTTATTTGACTATGCAGATTTTTATTTAGCAACTTCTCCTTACTCTTGTATTGATTGCAATAATTTATTTGTAAGTATTTTTGGTTATTCCTTTGCAAATGATTTGCAAATGAGTTTTTATTTCCTTATTCTTTCCAATCCTTACACACTTATTTCTTTTTCTTGTCATTCTGCACTAGTTAGAAACACTGGTAAAATATCAAATAAAAGAGGTATTGCTTGGAATCTTAGTCTTCTTTCTGAACTCAGAGGTAGAGCCTTCAGTGGGTTCTCACTGTGTATAAAGTTTACCATTGATTTAGAGTCATATTAAGGAAGTTCCCCTCTGTGTCTAATTTTTCAATAACATCAACATCAATGAATTAAGTGCTCTTTTTGTAATTGTTGAGGTATCTTATGATCTTTAATTTCATAATATGGCAAATTATATTAATTAACTTTTTCATATTGATACAACTTTATCCTCCTGAAGTAAAATCAACTTTGTCATCATAGATTATGCCACTTACACTTTATATATATGTTTTAAATGCTTTTTGCTAATCATATTACTTATGATTTTTGCATCTATGTTTCATAAATAAATTTTGCTCATGATTTTCTTTCTTTACTATCTTTGTTGCATTATGGTATTAAAATCACACTAGCCTCATAAGTAAGTTTTCAGTGCCCTGAAAAAGTTTGATTAAGATTGAAATAATTTGTTACTTGAACACTGGTTTGATTTGATAGAGACTCTGTGCTTGGGATTTTCTTAGTGGAAATATTTTTGACTACTGATTCAATTTTCTAGTAATTACAGGGCAATTCAGCCCTTCTAATTCTTCTTTAGGGACATTTGCTTATATATATTTTTTCCTGAAAAATGGTCATCCTAGTTGAATTTTTTAATTTATAGCATAAAATTTTTATAAAACTGTTACAAATATTAAAAATCTCAGAACTACCCAAATGAGTTATAACTTAGGTCCACACAAAAACTGCACATGGATATTTATAACAGCTTTACTTATGATTGCTAAAACTTGGAAGCATAACATGTCCTTCATTAGGTGAATGGATAACAAACTGTGGTGTATCCATGCAATGAGATATTTTTCAGCAATAAAAATAAATGAGCTATCAAGCCATGAGAAGACATGGAGAAAGCTTACATGCATGTTGGCAAGTGAACGAATTCAATCTGAAAAGGCTGCATACTGTATAATTTCTATTATAGAACATTCTGGAAAAGGTGAAACTATGAAGACAGTAAAATATCAGTGGTTGCCAGAGGTTGGGGGAGGCAGAGGTAAGGGTGTATAGAGAGCACAGGGGATTTTTAGGGCAGTGAAACTATCCTTCATGGTACTGTAATGTAGAGATATATATTACACATTTGTCAATACTCATAGAATACACAGAACAAAGAGTGAACTCTAAACTGTTAACTTCAGATAATGATGTATCAACATGGGCTCATCAATTGTAACAAATATTCACATTAATGCAAGGTTTAATAATAAGGAAAACTATGCTCAGGGGAGAGAATGGGTGTATGGGAATTCTCCATATTTTCTGCTCAGTTTTCTGTAAACTAAAACTAATAGAAAATAGTCTATCAACTTAAAAAATAAATAAATAAGTATTGTATTAATTTACCTCTTCTCATAAGACGTTTCCTAGTTCCTTTTACAATTGCATCAACCTTTAAACATATTTTTCCATTAGTATATTACATTTTTATAATGATGGAATCCACAGCTGTCTAAGTCTTGGACCTAGTTTCTTCTTTTACAAACTCTTTATGTACCATTGAAACACTACATTTTTTCCTAATTGACTTATTTTTATGGGTATATTACTTTGAGAGACAGTTTTAAGAAATGTTCTCATTAATGTTGATTTCCTTCCTGAATAACCATTTTTTAATTAGAGCTTTATTATTGTTGGCAAATTGCAATATTTTTCAAGGTCAATAACATTTGCTAAGCACCAGCTGCACCAACTCAGATAATTCTTAGCTTACCTCAGTGTATTTTTGCTTAAAATGGTCAATTTAATAAATTTATTTATTTACAGTAACACCGCTGGTCACATAAATCCATCAGAGCAGATATTCTGCAACTTTAGACAAGTTCCATAACCCTGATATATTAATATTTTCCCAATGATCATGGGCAACAGAAAATAACCAATTTAGGCAATTAAACAAAAGTATATGTCTCAGGACACCCTATTTCATGTTCTCTTTCCTTCTGAATGCAACCCATCTGCACAAAAATGAAAACTTATGTATATAGCCCTCTGGTTGCCTAAGAGAATCTGGTTTTGTTTTACTTGAGATGTTAGGTTAATATGATTTTCTTGAACTTCAGAATTCAATCCACCCTTTTCATTTTGGACAGAAATTTTCCCCTTAAATTACAAATGATCTACAAAGTTAAAGGAAGCCATAAGTTTGATTCTTTTGCATTGAGTTAAATAGCAAGTTGAAAATATCAGGCTTATTTTATGATATTCTCTGTAATTTAGCAGAAAATTCATATTCTGAGATTAGTTATAATTTTTTCTAGTATTTGATTCATATTTTTTCTTTTGTTTATTAAATTTGTGGGAACTACATGCATGAAAGTCACAGGGAAAAAAATCTATCTTAATACACACATTTTGAGGTTTAGTTTAGAATTCAAGTTCTTTTATTTAGGATACACTCAAAACGAATTAAATTATTCCTGCTTAAAATTCCAAAATATTATGAACTATAATACTAACAGGAAGAAATTATGAAAATAATCTTTTCTTCTTTGATAATGTACTCATGTCTTGGACTTCATTGTACATTTTCACCGATAGATCTTGGGCACAGAATTTCTATTTAGTTAGTCTGGAGCAGGCATTTTTTTAACTTTCTTGAATAAAAAAAGAAATGACTCATAGTTCGATACTTACCTTTTAAAAATGACCTCTGAGGTGCCTGGGTGGCTCAGTCAGCTCAGTGTCAGACTCTTGATTTCAGCTCAGGTCATGATCTCACAGTCCTGAGATTGAGCCCCCTGGTGGGGCTTCGGCTGAGAGTGTAGCCTGCTTCAGATTCTCTCCCTCCCTTCCACTCTGCCCCTCGAACCCTTTGTGAGGGCACTTGCACACATGCATGAGTGCACAGGCACATGCTGTCTCCCTCTCTCTCTCTCTCTCTCTCTCTTTCAAAAAAATTAATAAATAAAATAAATAAAAATGACCTCTGAAATTCAAATTCTATAAAAAATTCTAAAAATCAAATGTCTACACTAGGTCAGTTGATGAGAAAACAATTGTGGAATTACCATCATTGAATCTGTCAGGGTTAATCAAGGGGAGAATCCAAACCAAGTAGTTTAATTGAGGACATTAATACAGACTACTAGCTACAAAGGAGGAGGAAGGTCTACAAGACAATCAGGGAATGGTGAAGACACCCAGAATTTCACATCAGCAGCCAAAGATTAGTGTCAGACAAAAGTCATTGTATCTATCTATCTATCTCTATATATCTATATCTATATCTAATATATATACATATATATACATATATAAATATATATGTGTGTATATATATATACATATACATATATATGTATATATATGTATATGTGTATATATATATATATATATTGAGATAGGGAGGAGAAGAGAGAGAGGGAAAGAGAGGAGAAGCCCAAGCAGGCTCTGCACTGTCAGCACAGAGCCAGACACAGGGCTCAAACTCACTAACTGTGAGATCATGACCTGAGCCGAAATCAAGAGCCCGACACTTAACAGACTGAGCCACCCAGGTGCCTCAAAAGTTATTATAGAGTTGGAGAGACATCTAGAGTTGATGCTTCAAAGGCCCAAGAATACAGAGCATCTAGACAGAAGCTGGAACCACAGAGAAACAGCCACTCATGAAAGTAAGGCCCAGGTGGGGACTGGGATCATGGCAAGGAATGGCTCAACAGAAATTGTGGCCACAGAAATTGTGTGCTAGAAAGGGATGGAATTATGGAGACTCGGTCTATGCTAGATATATAGCCAAAAGCCAAGAAAAAAGGCAGTGAAGTAACCTGGCTTCTCTCCCTTAGTCCTCCACTTTTTCTATTTGGTCTCCCATTAGCCATATCTATCCAGAAAACAAATGGCAAAGGGGGTATGGAAAATCAAGTTTATGGAAATCAGGACCCTGAGACACTGAACAGAGGAGTAACAAATTAATCTTTTCTCAGAGTGAAATAGTCATGATCTGGGGGAATTTGACAGAATATCTAGAAGGACTAGGAAAAGATTAAGAAATGTAGGGTTAGGATATACATATGTATATGTATATGTACATGTATATGTATGCATATGTATAATGACTATCAGTAATGTAACAGACAAATATTTACAGTATTAGCGGTTATATTAATTTTTATGTCAAAGAAAAATTCTCAGGAATGTTTTTAAAACATATACAAGTTCTTGCATCAGTAGGAAATCTTGTTTTATGAAGTTCTTGGCAAATTTCTTACAAGGGCAACCTCTTATTGACTGCATGTGATGTGCCATCATGCACAGGGCTATACATGCACTTTCTTATTTCATATTCACAAGAACTCTATGAAGTAGACACTATTGTTGTCATTTTGCAGATGAAGGGAGAAAGACTAATTGTCTGAGGTCACAGTGGTGGTACGTGGGAGAATTTCTATTCAAAGCCCTGTTTCCTGATCTCCAAGCTCTGTCTTGGTCACCATGTAATTCTGCCCCAGTCAGTGCTGCTTGAATGAAGCTTCATTATGTGTTATTCATAATCACCTTTCTGAGCAGATGGCTCTCTCCCACTTCCACAAAGCTGGATCACAATAATGATGGTTAAAATTAAATAGGTGTTTTATATTCAACCCACACACAGAAGATGAAACCATTCCTGCTTACATGAGATTTTAAAGACTATCTATGTACAGTTTTATCTCTTTAATCATCTGTAACTACTCTGTTATTCTCTAAGATGGCTAAGGGGATAGATAGACTGAAGCAGAGAAGGAAAGCATTCATCTACAGGCAGGGACTAACCTTCACCCAAAGCAGCCTCCAAAGTTGCTTAGCTTCCAGGACCTTGCTGGTTTTGCCTTGCCAGTCCTAAAGTGGAAAAGCATTTGGTGGTCAACACTGACCCACATTGCTACCTTTCCCTGGTCAAAGGAGGCTTAGCTGATGACCATGTCCTCATCCTGCCCATCGGACACTATCAGTCAGTGATGGACCTTTCATTCAGCAAGATGGCGGAAGAGGTGGAGGAGTATAAGACTACACTGAGGCCTTTCTTTAAGAGTTGAAAGAAATAGTGTGTTTTATTTTAGAGAAATTATAAGAGCTATCACCTCCAGCTACAGGTCATTTTCGTGCCACTCAGCCACTGCTTTGAGAATGGCATTAAAGATGCCTTCGTTACCCAGGCAAAGGAACAACAAATAGAACCAGCTGTTGGAAATCCAGAGCACTCTGACATCAAGCCCATTGCACAACCGAGAGCAACATATATTTATGTTGAACTTGACAGAGGAGAGAAACTTCTCCACAGAATTAAAACAAAAATTTTTCCCTTGCAGTTGAGAAGGAAGGTGCTGGCCAGTGAAGCCATTCTTAATATCTCTGACTGGTCTGACTGGAGGCAGTGTCAGACAAGCAAGGTAAGAGGTGACCCTGGCTTATAGCTTCTGGAGAGACTTTGAGCCTTTTGACTTCATTCTGGATGACTAAGCAAAAGGAAAGCCACTTTATGAATTTCACAGGAAGTAGTAGCAACCTGTTTTTAAAGAAACTAGTTTCTCAGGAGACTCTCATGGAAACTGTCTGCAGCAAAAAGGCCTAATATTGAAATTTTTTTTGGAAAAAGTCACATTCTAGGTTGAAAACCTTATGTTAAAAGCCTGTCTGTTATCCAGCTACAAGTACAGATTGTGTTTATCAACATTAAAAATAAAATCAAGAAAAAAAACATTTAAATTATCAAATAAAATCCAAATGCTTTACCATGAAAAAAAATGCATCTGGAGTAGGGTTAACACAAATTCTGATATTTTTGCTTTATACTAAATTAGCAGGTATCTGGTTGACTATTTATTTATTATTAATTGCTGATACAGTGATACTGACAGGGTGTGTGTGTGTGTGTGCGTGTGTGTGCGTGTGCTGTAGGGAAGGGTGTAGCCTGCTATTCCAGAACTCTTTCTCAAAATTGAATAAGACAATGGCATTCTAGAACCTGATTTTTAATGGGTATCAGTACTCAGAAAAATAAAAGATACGCTATTTACTAACCAAATTTCATCCTTATATATTCCTTTACAATGCTACCCAGATGACAAACTGAACATGTTTCTTGAAAAAATGTCCCTGGGGGAAAAAAAGGAAGTAAAGAGAAGAACCTCACTCTTCAGTTGCACCCATTCGACATCATGAAAATCTGTGGGGCCAGCATGGCATTGGGTAAAGGGGACTTATCAAGGACTCAGGGGTCCCACCTGTGCTCCTCCTTAACTCTATGACCTTGGACATGTTACTTGGCTTCCTCTGATCACAGTCATTTCTCCACAGGGGGAAGCAACTACTTCCTGCTTTTCTACCTCAAACACAGGTGAGGTAGGGAAATGTAAGATGAGATGATTGATGTTAATATACTTTGCAAAGTAAAATGATATAGAAGTTTAAGTTATCATAAAAATTCTCCTGAGTTTTTCTATATTTGTCTAGATATATATACACACACTATAAATGTTTTTATATACAGACACACACACACACACACACACACACACACACACACACAGGCCTGAGAACCAAGTGCCATGCCATGTATATGATGCACATGTCCATGTTAAAATGCATGAATCAAAAAAAAAAAAAATTAAAAAAAAAATAGAAAGGGGCGCCTGGGTGGCACAGTCGGTTAAGCGTCCGACTTCAGCCAGGTCATGGTCTCGCGGTCCGTGAGTTCGAGCCCCACGTCGGGCTCTGGGCTGATGGCTCAGAGCCTGGAGCCTGTTTCCGATTCTGTGTCTCCTTCTCTCTCTGCCCCTCCCCTGTTCATGCTCTGTCTCTCTCTGTCCCAAAAATAAATAAAAACGTTGAAAAAAGAAAAAAAATTTAAAATGCATGAATCATGAGGGCTATTGGTGGGATGTGGAAAAAAGACCCATAAGTTTGATGGACTGTAGCAATTGCCTTGACCTCTATCTTACTGGTAATCTCTCTTAGCATGTCAAACAAATAGCAGAGGGAGGAGAATGGTGTGCCTTTCATTCAATGCTACAAAAGGCACATATGGCAGAAAATCAAGCTAAATTATCAAATTATATTGTAGTCCCCAAAAGATTTTCCTTAGTGAGATAGAGCGGGAAAAAATCATCATTTCATCTCGATTCTTGATTTAGAAGAATATGGGATGGTACCATCTCGTAGAAATCACAAAATGAACTTTATCATGATTGACTTCTAGAAAAATAACAAGAAATGTGAAAATTATCACAAAGAACAGAATTGAATTCACTATTATTTTATAATAATATAATAATACACAATAATTTTACTACCGGGGGCATCTGGGTGGCTCAGTCGGTTAAGTATCTGACTCTATTTCAGCTCAGGACATGATCTCTCCGTTTGTGGGTTTGAGCCCTGAGTCGGGCTCTGTGCTCACAGAGCAGAGCCTGCTTGGGATTCTTTGTTTCCCTCTCTATCTCTGCCCTTCCTCCACTCAGGTTCACTCTCTCTCTGTCTCAAAAATATATGAATAAATATTAAAAATAGATATAATTTTACTACTGAAAATTAGAGAAATAGGAATTTTATGACTTGGAGGATTTAATTCCAGCTAATTTACTTTCCTTTTTTTCCAACAACAAAAGCTTAAAATGCCATACCCTGTGGTTGAATCATTGGAACATCTTTTTTGTAGTTATTGACAACTTTATCGTTACTAACTTTGCTTGTTTTTTCATGGCAATTAAACTTATTCTTAAACTTTAATTCCAGTATAGTTAACACACAGTGTTCTATTCGTCTCAGGGGTACAATATAGTGATTTGACAATTCTATACATTACTCAGTGCTCATCATGATAAATGTACTCTTCATCCCCATTATCTTTCCACCAAGTCCCTAAACCAGCTCCCCTCTGATAACCATCAGTTGGATCTCTATAGGTAAGAGTTTGTTTTTTCTCCCTTTTTCTTTGTTCATTTGTTTTGTTTCTTAAATTCCACATATGATTGAAATCATATGGTATTTCTCTTTCTCTGACTGACTTATTTCACTTGGCATAATACTCTCTAGCTCCATCCATGTCATTGTAAATAGCAGGATTTCATTCTTTTAGGATTAATATTCCATTGTACATATACACACCACCTCTTCTTTACCCACTTATCTACCGAATGGACATGGGTTTCTAGCACAATTTGGCTATTATAAATAATGCTACAATAAACATAGGGCTGCATATATCTTTTTTTTTTAAGTTTATTTTGAAAGAGAGAGACAGTGCATGAGCAAGGGAGGGGCAGAGAGAGAGAGAGAGAGAGAGAGAGAGAGAGAATTCCATGCAGGCTCCACAGTGTCAGCACAGAGCCCAAAGCGGGGCTCGAACTCAGAAACCATGAGGTCATGACCTGAGCCAAAATCAAGAGTCAGACGCTTAACCAACTGAGCCACCCAGGCACCCTACATACACCTTTTTAAATTAATGCTTCGTATTCTTTGGGTTAATACCCAGTGGAATTACTGGATCCTATGGCAATTCTATTTTCAACTTTTTGAGGAACGTGCATACTGTCTTGAATATTGATTGCACTAGTTTGCATTCCCACCAACAGTGCACAAGGGTTTATTTTCCTCCACATCCTCACCAACGCTTGTTATTTCCAGTGTATTTGATTTTAGCCATTCTGACAGGTTTGAAGTGATATCTCATTGTGGTTTTGATTTGCATTTCCCTGATGATTAGTGATGTTGAGCATCTTTATGTGTGTCTGTTGGCCTTCCACATGTCTTCTTCGGAGAATATTGCTTGTTTTCTAGTTGTCTCTTTAGACATGCCAGAGATCAGTCTTTCTGACTGTCTTTATTTTTGGAACTACTTTAAAGAAAAGTAGTTTTTTATGCCAATCTGCTCATTTTTATGCTGGTCTTAATTTTCTTCTTGATTTCCTAAACAGTGTTAGTTATTCTTTTTCCTAAATTCTAAAATAAAATATGTCACACACTAAGTAAGGGGCATAGTATCAGAAAACAACTGTATGTGAATAGACTTAAAATCTTGGACTTCAGAATATCTCTCACGCATAATAAAGAAGCAGAGTTAAACAGATTTGACTACATGAAAATAATAGCTACTGATTTGGAAGAGTTCATTATCATATTTTGTTCTGGTTTATGTCCTAAAGCGGCAGTGGTTTGCATTTGTCTTTTGTGATCAACCGAAATTTATATTACGAATAAAAACTGACAAACTTCTGTGCAGAATAACATGATTTACTTGGTACTGATACTAGATTTCTAGATGGTACAGCCGAATGTGGATAAAGGCTGGCAGTAGGGCTTGGAGTGGGATGACCAGAATGTCTGGGATGAAGCACAGGTGAGCCATTATTTGTTCTAAATACAGTGCTGTCCCCTATTTAATTAGTATGATAAAAAATGCTCACAGGTAATCTAATCCTTTTGCGATTTTCATTTTAGTTTTATTGTGGGTTTTCTTTTTCTGTATCTTCATAGATAGTTGCATTGCCAGAATGATGGTTTAAGTAGAAATTCAAACCCAAATTACAGAACAGAGAGTAAAATATTCTTAGAGAATGCAAAATGTTAGTTATTGAGATATTGAAGTAATAATTTAACTTTAGGCTCCAGTGTTTCTGTCTGGGGGCAGCATGGCCACGGGTGTGACTGAGGTGGCGGCAGCCATGATGGAGGTCAGCTCGGCTAGGCTAGGCAATTGGAGGAACTGCCTCGCTTCAGAGCCAAGTCCCTCCTCGGTTCATTTCCGGGCACCATGGGATGAACGAGATAGCAGAGTTAGCTAAAGAAACCCTCAAGTTTCATTCATGAAGTTGGAGGCTGAAGCTGCTCATTAATGTGGAAGCTGCTTTTAGGCAAACAGTCTTGGGCAATGGAAGGTGGAAAGGGCCCCCAGTGATCACCTGACTGAATATAGACAGGCCCATCAGGCAACCCATCTCAAAGTATCCATAGGCCCTAGTTAACCAATGGGCTACTTACAACCAGGCACAGTTACCAAAAAAGGGAAAATTCCTTATGTTACCCTAATCTTCACCTTTCCCTCTTATTTTATATTTTATTTCATTTTATTTTATTTTATTTGTTTTATTATTTTATTTTATTATTTTATTTTATTTTATTTTTTAATTTGAGAGAGAGAGCAAGAACAGAAAAGGCAGAGGGAGAGAGAGAAAGAATCTCAAGTAGGCTCCACACTTAGTGCAGAGCCCCAGGCAGGGCTCAATCCCTCAATCCTGGGATAATGACCTGAGCCAAAATCAAGACCTAGAGGTTTAACCGACTGAGCCACCCAGTTGCCCCCTCGCCTTCCCCATTTAAACAAAGCCCCCACCCACTGCCTCCTTGCACACAGTCTTTCCTCTGATTTCCTGACCCCTCCCCCTCCTATAATTAAGGAGCTGGAATGGAAGCATCTGACAAGCTACATTCAACTTGCCTCAAAGCTCCCAAATTAGAAGAAAAGCTCAAAGCACTGACAAATAAAGCTTCCGTGATGCTCTTTATGGAAGGAAACAAACAGGAAGCAAGATGTGGATTCAGCAAACAAATTCTGGAAATACAAAATAATACTAGTGTTCAATATGAGACATTTGATAGATTGGAGGATGAATAATTCAACAGGGGTTAAAAGCTTACTTGAATTGGCCCACATAGCCTTAGCTGTATGTGAAAGGGAAGATTGTTGGAGGTCTGGATATAGTTAAGGAACTGAAAGACAATGGGGAGTTGCTGTCAGTACTGAAAGGAGAGAATTAGTGAATGTTACAGTTGGTGCCCAATTGTTGCAGAAAATACTTCATCACAGTGGGACAGCTCACAACTCAGTTCTCAGAGGAGGGTGAGGGCCAGAGACTGCTTCTTACCCAGTTATGCTGAGTGTATTTCACAAAATTGTACTAAATACATATTTGTTTCATTTTTTTTACCAAACACAAAATGCAATAAATATCTTCAAATCCAATTCAAAATAGTTGTGTAAAATAATAATAGTAATAATAATAATTTAACTTTAAAATAAAATAAGAAATTAAAGTCTGTGTATCAGTTATCTGCTGTGGCATTTCAAAGGAATTAAAACTGAGGCTGAGGCACCTGGGAGACTCAGTCAGTTGAACGTCTTCAGCTCAGGTTACGATTTCACAATTCATGAATTCAAGCCCCACGGCGGGCTCTGTGCTGACTGCTGGCAGCTTGAAGCCGGCTTCAGATTCTGCGTCTCCCTCTCTCTCCCTCTGCCCCTCTACAACTTGTGCTCGCTCTCTCTCTCAAAAATAAGTAAACATTTAAAAAATAATTAAAAAAATAAAAAATAAAACTGAAGCTTAAGACAACATTTATTTATTTGTTCCTAATTCTGCAATTTGGGTGTACGCCATTGGATAGTTTTTCTGCTAATCTCTCCTGAAGTCACTCATGTAACTACTCACTTTGAGATTTCTTCTGGGAATGGACGGTCCAAAATTGGCTTTACTCATGTGTCTAGTGGCTTTCCAGGAAAGCCACCCAAGGCACCTCAGTTTTCCTATTCAGCAGAATATCCAATATTTCCTATAGGATGAAAGCAAGGATCTTGGGCCCAGGCATACAAATCACACAAAGTCACTTCTACCCTCTACTGGTCAAATCAAGGCACAGGCCCACCCAGATCCAAGAAGTAGAAGATAGATTCCACTTCTTGATGAGGACTGAGAAACTCACATTGCAAAGAAGCGTGAACACAGGCAGGTGTGATTCACTGGAAGGCCTTAGTATAATAACCCAACAGTCTAGACCTAAGACTATTCTTACAGAATAATAATTATGACAACTGATAATAAGTGCTAAAATATTTACAAGTGTCAAACAACTGTTGTACATAACATATATTAATTCTCAAACAACTCCCTGAGATAGGTTCAATTATTTTCACAGTTTTATAAATGAGAAAACAAGATCACATAAACATAAATGTATTAAAATTGTTTCAATAATTAAATATTAGTAATATGATCTGGATACAGAAGTAGATAGACGTAGTTAGAACAAAACAGAGTCCAGACTGAGACTCAGCTGTATGGGGGCATTCAATCTTTTTTTTTAAAGTTTTTTTTTTTAATTTTTTTTAACGTTTATTCATTTTTGAGACAGAGAGAGACAGAGCATGAACGGGGGAGGGGCAGAGAGAGAGGGAGACACAGAATCGGAAACAGGCTCCAGGCTCTGAGCCATCAGCCCAGAGCCCGACGCGGGGCTCGAACTCACGGACCGTGGGATCGTGACCTGAGCTGAAGTCGGACGCTTAACCGACTGAGCCACCCAGGCGCCCCTGGGGGCATTCAATCTAATATAAAGCAGTCATTTCAAATTACTAAGATAAAGTGTACTGTGCAACAAATTGTTAAGTTCTGTGGTAATTTTTTAATGAAATGAGTTACAAACAAAAGAGCCATTTGGAAAAAAATTAACATTTGGTATACAATCTCATTCAAAATGAATGCGAATAGATTGGATGTGTAATTATATAACTATTAATCCTATAGAAGTACTAGAATAAAGTATGAGTAGATATATTTAAATTTTTAGAGTGATCACAAACTCTTAGGTAAGGCTGGATGTGAAAAACAGAAATTCAAAAAATACATAAATTTGGAAGGGGGGGCGCCTGAGTGGCTCAATCTGTTAGCTCAAGGGTCTGACTCTTGATTTCATCTCAGGTCGCAATCTAATGGTTGGTGAATTCAAACCCCACATAGGGCTCTGTGCTGACAGCATGGAGCCTGCTTGGGATTCTCCTTCTCTCCATCTCTTTGCCCCTTTCCTGTGTGCATGCTCATATGTGTTCTCTCTCTCTCTCTCTCTCTCTCTCTCTCTCTCTCTCTCAAAAATAAATAAACATTAAAAAATATAGATAGATTTTTATTATATAACAATACGCTAACACTTCTTAAGGACTTATAAACAATATTCTAAATGTTTTACAATTATTATAACATTTAACATTCACGTAGTTTCTATGAGGTAGTTGCTAGCATTACTCACACTTTATATCTGAGGAAACTGAGGCAAGAGTTGCTCATTATCTATAGTTATATAGCTTCTAATTAGACAAGCTAGGCTGGAACTTCAGTATTCTGACTCCAAACCCTGTGCCCTTCCATAAAAATAAAATATTTTTTATGTTTATTTACTTTTGAGAGTGAGAGAGACAGAACATGAGTGGGAAAGGGGCAGAGAGAGAGAGGAAGACACAGAATCCGAAGCAGGTTCCAGGCTCCGAGGTGTCAGCACAGAGCCCAACGCAGGGCTTGAACTCACAGACTGCGAGATCATGACCTGAGCCAAAGGCAGCCACTTAACCAACTGAGCCACCCAGGTGCCCCCAAAATAAAATATTTTTAAGTGAAAGACCATTAAAAGGAAATATATGTTATAAAGTAGAAGTCGTGAAAAAATACGAAAGAGCTATAATGGAGATAGCATAAAAGATAATACGGCAAATGACAAAGAACCTGACAAACAAACAATAGAAAAAAAATAGGCTAAGAATAGAAATGGGAAATTCACACAGAAAAAGAGACACAAATATTCAATAGAAACAAGAAAACATGTTTGAAAGCGCTAGTAATCAAGCAAATACAAGCAAAAGTAGGAATTATCAATGCCAGTTAATAGTCTGGGAAACATGAAAGAAATGAATAATGCTTGAAGCTTATGAAAATATGAAAAAATAGCTATCCATACGTGTTGATGGAGGGGTTGTAAATTGGAGGACTATATGACAAAATATTTGTCAAATCAGAATGACCACACCCTGAAAACCTTAATATTTCCCTTTGAAATTCATCCTGCCAAGATTCCTAACAAATGTGCTAAGATGTACATTTATTACACTGTTGTTTACAGAATAAAAAAAAAAAAAACAAAAAAGAGGAGGCCATCTCAAAATTCCTTAATAAGGGACAGGGTAATAAATTTTAGAACAACATGTCATAAAATGGACTCCTGTGCAGCCATTAAAATGGCTGATATAAATCTATTCACACTGATGGTGAAATACACACTACCCTGTTGAAAGAAAAAAAAGCAGGTTGTAAAACATTCTGTAATGTGTGGTCCTTTTAATATGAAATTGTATGGTAATACATTAAGAGTATGAAAGGATATTCGGATTGAGGTTAATAGGAGTTGGGGTCAATAATAGTTGTGAAAGTACAGAAGAATTGATTTTTACTCTTTACTCCTCTATGTATTATTTAACTTTTTTACAAGAAGCATTCTCTTTGTAAAACAGAAAGTTTGGCTTTCTGGATGTGGCAGCATAAGGATAGTGGAGAATCCTCCCCCCCCCCCCCCCGCCGCAGAATACAAGTATCAAAACTGGACAAAATTGGGAAAAACAAACATTCTAGGGCTGTAAAAAGTGGACCATAACAAACAACAAAATTAAGAAATTTATTTATGAAAAATGACAATGCTTTGTGTAGGAACAGTGAGAGTCTGTCTGCAGCCTTTTTTACCTGCTTCCTTCTCTCTCTCTCTCTCTCTCTCTCTCACACACACACACACACACACACACACACACACACACACACAACACATCCAATTAGTTGACATGGTAATTTTACAAGAGTGGAGCTGCCCAGCAAAGCCCGTGTCTTTGCTGCCAGCTGAGGCAGACGTGATTTGGAGCAAAGGGTAATAACTCAGGGATAGCAGTGTTGTCAATGAAAGCAGTAAATTCATTAGGTAATGAGCAGGGAAAACCTTATGCTCTACTAACTTGAGTTTGTAATCCCAGCTGTAGGGAAACCCTAAAACTGAGAAGGCCATAGACCATCAGAGGAAAAAATGGTAGTACTGTATTATTCAGTTCATAACATATATAGGCAGAAAATATATGACAATAATACCACAAAATTAGGAGAAGTTGTTATATTTTACTGGAATTAAGTCAATATTAACCTCGCCTAGCTTGTGATAGTTAAGATGTAGCATGCTTAGAGTAACCGCTATGAAAATAACACTAAAATATAGAGTTAAAGAAATAAAAATGAAAGAGGAGAGATTATTATCAGCCTCAGAAAAATAAAAAAGATTTATAAGGGAATACTATGAACAACTGTATGCTACCAAAGTACATAAATTAGATGAAATAGACAAAAGCCAGGAGGAACAAAAACAACCAAAACTACTCAAAAAGAATATCTAAATAGACCTATAATAAGTAAAGAGATTGAAAAAAATAAGCAAAAACTACCTACAAAGAAAAACCCAGACCCAGATGCCTTCCCTGGTGAATTCTACAAAACATTTAAAGAATTAATGCCAATTCTTCACAAACTCTTCCAAATGGAAAAATAGGAATTACTTCCCAATTCATCCTATAAGTTCAGTATTACCCAAATACCAAAACCAGAAAAAGATATCACAAGAAAAAAAAAAAAACCTATAGACTAACATCTCTGAGTATTATAGATGATAAAATCCTCAATAAAATACTAGTAATCTGAATCCAGCAACCTCCAAAAAGGACTATATACTATTAATGGAATTCATTCCAGGAATGCAAGGTTTGACATCCTAAAATTAATTACTGCAATACAGCATAACAACAGACATTAAAACAAAATCACATGATTATCTCAATTGATGCAGAACAAATATTTGGCAAAACTTAACATCTTTCCTGATAAAAATACTCACAAATGAGGAATTGAAGATAACTTTTTCCTTAACCTGATTCAAGGCTTATATGAAAAACCCATAGCTAACATTGTGCTTAATGATGAAAGACTAAATGCATTCCTCCTAAGATCAGAAATAATACAAAGATATCTACTCTCACCAGAATAGGCAAATCTCTGCAGACAAAAAGTAGATTTGTGGCTGCTTAGGGCTGGATAGGGGCTGGGGGTAGAGGGTGGGTTAGGGGGAAATGGGAAGGTCTGCTAATGAGTATGGAGGTTCTTTGGTGGTAATGAAAATATTCTAAAATTTATTGTGGTGATAGTTGTCCAATTCTGTGAATACACCAAAAACTATGGAATGCACATTTTAAATGGGTGAAATGCATTATATTTGAATTATATCCTAATAAACCTGTTATTTTTAAAAGAAGAAAACTTTAGGGGCGCCTGGGTGGCGCAGTCGGTTAAGCGTCCGACTTCAGCCAGGTCACGATCTCGCGGTCCGGGAGTTCGAGCCCCGCGTCAGGCTCTGGGCTGATGGCTCAGAGCCTGGAGCCTGTTTCAGATTCTGTGTCTCCCTCTCTCTCTGCCCCTCCCCCGTTCATGCTCTGTCTCTCTCTGTCCCAAAAATAAAAATAAACGTTGAAAAAAAAAATTAAAAAAAAAAAAAAGAAGGAAACTTTAAAATATACTAAAATATTGATTAAAGACAAAAACTATAGTACAGGAAGAACAAAGGGACAAAAAAAAAGACGAGACATTATAGAAAAAAAGAGCAAAATGGCAGAAATAAATCCAACTATATTTCTTTCAATTTGCTTTAACGTTTATTCATTTTTGAGAGACAGAGACAGAGTATGAGTGAGGGAGGGGTAGAGAGAGAGAGAGAGAGGGAGACACAGAATCCAAAGCAAGCTCCATGCTCTGAGCTGCCATCAGAGGGCCCGACATGGGGCTTGAACTCACAGACCGTGAGATCATGACCTGAGCCTAAGTCGGATGCTTAATCGACTGAACCACCCAAGTGCCCCTAAATCCAACTATATTAATGTCTTTTCAAGTGAATGAATTAAACAATGCAATGAAAAGGCAGAAATTGTCAGATTGAATTAAAAAACAACGCGCAACTGTGTGTTGTCTAAAAGTGTTGTCTAAAAGTGACACTATTTGCATTTAAGTATACAACTAGGTTGAAAGGAAAAGGGTGAGTAAAGACATACCATGTACCCAGGAGCCATAAAAGAGCTGGGGTGACTATACTGTTATCAATGTTTTAAATACAGTTTAAAGCAAAAAATACTACTAACAACAAGAAGGGCATTTTATGATATAAGAGTCAGTATATATGGAAGTTATACTGGAGTATACCTAGAGTCCCAAAATATACAAACTAAAATGAAAAACTGACAGTTCAACAATTAAAGATGATTTCAATACCCACTACTAGAGCAAATGGGCAGAAAATCAACATTGAAGCAGAAGATTTGAAAACTGTCAAACAATCTAACGTGACAGTTAGAGAACACTCCACCCCAAAACGGCAGAATGTACATTCTTTTCAAGGATAAACAAAACATTCCCTGGGATAGACCATAGTTTTGGCCACACAATAAGTCTCAGTAAATTTAAAAGAATTGAAATTATGTAAAATATGTTTTCTGAGCACCAAAAAATTAAATTAAAAATTAACAATAGAAAGAAATTTGAAAGATCCCAAACATTTGGAAATTGACCATTTGTAAATACCCCAAAAGTCAAATAAGAAACCACAGGGAAAATAAGAAAATCTCTAATTACTTGAAGAAGGAAACACAACATAAAAATTGGGAAACACAGCTATAGAAGTGCTTAGAAGGGGGCACCTGGGTGGCTCAGTCAGTTAAGCATCTGACTTCGGCTCAGGTCATGATCTCACGGTTCATGGGTTCAAGCCCCACATCAGGCTCTGTGCTGACAGCTCAGAGCCTGGAGGCTGCTTCAGATTCTGTGTCTCCCTCTCTCTCTGCCCCTCCCCCACTTATACTCTGTCTCTCCCTCTCTCTCAAAAACAAATAAATATTAAAAAAAGAGAGAGAGAAGTGTTTAGAGGGAAATTTAGTGGTTTGAACACTTACATTAGAAAGAAAGATAGATCTAAGGAAATTATCTAAGCTCCTACCACAAGAACAAAAGAAGAGATCAGAGTGTGGACTGATTTAAGTGTCTGATTATTGGTTTCAACTCAGGTCATGATCTCACAGTTCATGGGTTCCAGTCCTGCATGGGGCTCCGTGCTGGCAGTGCAGAGCCTACTTGGAATTCTGTCTCCCTCTTTCTCTCTCTCTGCCCTTCCCCTGCTCTCTCTCTTTATCAAAATAAATAAATAAACATTTTTAAAAAAAGAAAATCAAGAGAACAAAAAGCTAGTTCTTGAAAAGTCAACAAAATTGATAAAGAGTTAGAGTGACAAAGAACAAAAAAGAGAAAGAAGATACAAATCAATAAAATCAGGAATTTGAAAGAGGGGGCATCAGTAATTTCTCTACAGAAATGGCAATAATTACAAGAAAATTTTACAGTCCACTTTATGCCAACAAATTAAACACATTAGATGAAATGGATAAGTTGATACAATATGCCCATTATCAAGAGACTGAAGAAGAAACAGAAAATCTGTATAGATGTGTAAATAAATGAAGAAATTAAATTAATAATTAAAAATCTTCTCATGCGCACACACACACAAAGCTCAGATCCAGGTGATTTCACTATGCATTCTATCTAATATTTAAAGAAAAAAACATACTAGTCCTGCTCAACCTTTATCAGAAGAGAAAGAAACACTTTTCAACTCATTCTGAGGCCAATATTACTCTGATACCAAAGCCAGACAAATATATCAAATGAGCTGTAAAACAATATCCTAAATGACTATAGATACAAAATCCTTAACAAAATGTTAGCAAATGTAGTCAACATGTCAAGAGGATTATGTATCATGCCCTTGTGGGATTTATCCTAGGAATACAAAGTTTCTTGTGTTCAAATATGCAATATCAATAGAGTAAAGGACAAAAATTACCTGGTCATCTCAACAGAATCACACTATCATTTGAAAAAAAAATCCAATATCCACTTATTATGAAAAAACAACTTGCAATAACCTAAGAATAAAAGAGAATTTCCTCTATCTCAGAAAGGGAATTTAAGAAAAACCTAAAATTAACATCATGCTTAATAGTAAAAAATTGAATAATTTCACACTTAGATTAGGAACAAAGCCAAAATATTTGTTATCACCACTCTTTTTAATTTTTTTTTCAACGTTTTTTATTTATTTTTGGGACAGAGAGAGACAGAGCATGAACGGGGGAGGGGCAGAGAGAGAGGGAGACACAGAATCGGAAACAGGCTCCAGGCTCCGAGCCATCAGCCCAGAGCCTGACGCGGGGCTCGAACTCACGGACGGCGAGATCGTGACCTGGCTGAAGTCGGACGCTTAACCAACTGCGCCACCCAGGCGCCCCTGTTATCACCACTTCTATTCAATACTGTGCTAGAGATTCTAGACAGTAGAATCATGTCATAAAAATAAATTAAAAGTATATACTGGAAAAAAGAAATAAAACTCTATATGCAAACAATATGATCCTATGTCTAGGAAATCTTAAGGCACCTCCAAAACTCAAAGCAAAACAAAGCAAAATCCAGAATTAGTAGACAAGTTGAAAAGGCACAAAATACAAAATCAAAATTTAAAAATCAACTATATTGTGTAATACAGCAAAAAATAATCAAAATTTTAAATTAAGAAAACAATTTTATTCACAATAGCATCAGAAAGAAATACTAAGGAATAACTTAACAAAAGAAATGAAAAATCTGTATAGAAACACCTACAAAAGATTGCAGAGAGAAATTAAAGTAGATCTTTAATAAAATGGAAAGCCATTCTGCATTCATGGGCTGTAAAACTCATTATTTTGAAGATGTCCGTTCTCCCCAAATTGATGTATATATTTAATCTAATCTCTATTAAAATCTAGTAAAATCCCTGTAGTCTTTTTTTTTTTTTTTGGCAAAATTGACAAGGTGATCCAAACAAAGAACCTAGAATGTCAAAGAATCTTTGAAAAAAAAAAGGTAGTTGGAGGACTTATACTACCCTCATTCAAAGGTCTCTATGAAACTACAGTAATTATGATACTGTGGTTTTATAAAAGGAGACATATAGATCATGGATCAGAAGAGAAAGTCCTGGAGTGCCTGGCTGGCTCATCTGGTGGAGCATGTGGCTCTTGATCTCTGGGTTGTGAGTATGAGCCCCAGGTTGGGTGTAGAGATACTTAAAAATAAAATCTTTACAATTTTTTTTCATTTTATTTATTTGAAAGAGACAGAGAGAGAGAGAGAGAGAGAGAGAGAGAGAGAGAGAGAGAGAGAGAGAATCCCAAGCAGGGTCCAGGCTCAGTGTGGAGTCCAACATGGGGCCTCAATCCCACGAATTTGGGATTATGACCTGAGCTGAAATCAAGTCAGACATTCAACCAACTGAGCCACCCAGGTGCCCCCCAAATAAAATCTTTAAAAAAAAAAGACTAGAAAATCTCCAAATAAATGTTTCTATTTATGGTCAATTGTTTTAATTAATTTTCTGGGCAACAGTATTTATGTAAATTTTCCTGATTATATTAACTTTTCTCAAAAGCCTTTAAAAAAAACACGCACAATTTTGTTTTAGAGTAGTTTTAGATCCGCAAAAAAAAAATGCAGAGAGTTTTGTCATACCCTGCGCTCAGTTCCCCCTATTGCTAACATCTTGTTTTACTATGGTACACCTGTCATGACTAATGAACAAATATTAATACAATATTATTAGCTAAAATCCATACTTTATTTGGATTCCCTTTGTTTGGACTAATGTTCTTTTTCTGTTCCAGGATTCCATCCAGGATACCACATCACATTTAGTTGTGATGTCTCCCTAGGCTCCTCTGGACTGTGATAGTTCCTCAAACTTTCTTTGTTTTTTGTTTGTTTGTTTGTTTTACGTCTTTGATAGTTTTGAGGATTACTAGTCAGGTGTTTTATAGAATGTCCCTCACACTGAGTTTTCCTACTGTCTTTCTCATTGTTTAGACCGTGGTCATGCATGTCAGGGAAGAAAGACCACAAAAGTAAAATGTTTGTCTTATCACACCATTGTCAAAAGGATACCTGTTATCAACTTGACATCACAGAGGATTTTGACTTTGATCACCTGGCCACAGTAATACTTGTCAGGTTATTCTAGTGGGAAGTTACTCTTCAGCACCTCCCCAACCTATTCCACACTGTACTCTTTCTTTGGAAGGGAGTTACTAAACACAGCCTTCAATTAAGGAGTATAGAATTACACACCACCTCCTTCAGGTAGACATATCTACACAACTTATTTCTGATTCCTTAGAATGGGATATTTGTCTCTTCTTACTCTTGTATTTGTTTGATCATTTATTTATATCAGTATGAACTCATGAGCACTTACTTTGTACTTTGGGTTATAATCTGATATACATTATTTATTTTGCTCTTCAAATCTTCGCAGCTTTGGCCGTTAGGAACTTTTCACATTGACTCCTGTGTCACTTTCACATATTGCCATCATTTTGTCTTCAAGGGCTTTTGTACTTTCCCACAAGATCTCTTGGCTCATCTTATATTTTCCCTGACCCAGACCTAGAATCTGCCATTTCTCCAAGGAGCCCTGGTTTCTTTCACTGGAGAATGGTATTAAAAACGAAAACCTAGGGGTGCCTGGGTGGCTCAGTCGATTAAGCGCCAAACTTTGGCTCAGGTCATGATCTCACGGTTTGTGGGTTCGAGCCCCACATCAGGCTCTGTGCTGACAGCTCAGAGCCTGGAGCCTGCTTCAGATTCTGTGTCTCCCTCTCTCTCTGCCC
This sequence comes from Prionailurus bengalensis, assembly GCF_016509475.1. Lineage (NCBI taxonomy): Eukaryota > Metazoa > Chordata > Mammalia > Carnivora > Felidae > Prionailurus > Prionailurus bengalensis. The sequence continues at coordinate 101,300,945 of NC_057349.1, read as the reverse complement.
CTCCCCTGCTTGCGATCTGTCTCTCTCTCTCTCAAAAAGTAAACATTAAAAAAAAATTTTTTACATAAATAAATAAAAATGAAAACCTAACTGCCAATCTGCATGTTGCTTCTAAAGATGACATTGTTTCAGGGGCGCCTGGGTGGCGCAGTCGGTTAAGCGTCCGACTTCAGCCAGGTCACGATCTCGCCGTCCGTGAGTTCGAGCCCCGCGTCGGGCTCTGGGCTGATGGCTCAGAGCCTGGAGCCTGTTTCTGATTCTGTGTCTCCCTCTCTCTCTGCCCCTCCCCCGTTCATGCTCTGTCTCTCTCTGTCCCAAAAATAAATAAACGTTGAAAAAAAAAAAAAAAAAAAGATGACATTGTTTCTAGGCCCTCTCAGAGGACAAAGCTAGGAGATATGTGTATATATACTAACCAACATATACACATCTATAGTTATACAAATTTATATATAATGGTATGATTAGATAGATAAATAGATAGATCATTATTTATATGAAGGTAAACATGAGTTTATACTGATATAGTGTCTCCATCACTAACTGGGTACCACATGGTTCATTCTAGCCTCCCTCTTTAATTGTAATAGACAATTGATTTTCAAAAAAAGGTGCCAAGAAATTCAGTGGGGGAAATGAGTCGTTTCAACACATGGGGCTGGGACGATTAGGTAACCACAGGAAAAATACGTATCTGTTTGTTTGTTTGTTTGTTTGTTTGTTCATTTGTTTGTTTTTGAGAGAGAGAGAAAGAGTATGCAAAGGGAGAGTTAGAGAGAGAATCTTAAGCAGACTCCACACCCAGTGCAGAACCCCATGTGGAGCCTGACCCGGAGCCTGACACCTGGCTCAATCCCACAGCCATGAGATCATGACTGGAGCCAAAATCAAGAGTTAGAGGGAGTCTGATTCTCAACCAACTGAGCCATCCAGGCGCCCCCTACAGGAAAAATATTTAAAAACTAACTTAAATTCTTACACCATTACAACAATGAACTTAACATGGGTCATAGACATAAGCGTAAAAGCTAAAATTATAAAAATTCTATAACATAAGATAAACCTTTGTGCCCTCAAAGTAGGCAAAGATTTCTTCAATGTGACACCAACTGTGCAATTCATAAAAGAAAAAAATAGATAAATTGGATTTTATCAAAATAAAATCTTCTGTTCTTCTGAAGTTACCATTAAGTGAGGAAACAAGTAAGAGACTGGGATAAAATACTTGCAAATCATATACCTAATTAAAAAAAACCTCATAATGCAGTATTAAAAGGGCATCAATTCAATTAAAATATAGGCAAAAGACTTAAATAGACATTTCACCAAAGAAGATATGTGAATGGATAATAGGCACTCATCATTAAAAATTATGAACCGTGATTTCATGCTGAGACATAGAGGAACTTCAAGAATATTATACATGCTAAGTTATAAAAGACCACATATTGTGGTCTGTGTGTATGAAATTTCTACAAATGGCAAATCTGTAAGGGACAGAAAGCAGATCTGTGTTTGCCAGGGGCTGGGGATGGGGTGGAGATTGGCTGCAAACAGGCATAAGGAAACTTCTGGAGATGACGCAAATGTTCTAATACCGGGGCCGTGGTGATAGTTGCACAGCTGTATAAATTTATTAAAAATTACTGAGATGTACACCTGCACAGAATGAATTTTATGGTATTTATGTTATGCCTAAATAACCTAAGAATATGTAATAATGGTATGAAGCATAGTGTAGTTATTTAAACAAGAGAGTAGAGAACCGGCAGTGGAAATATACAGAAACTTGACGTACGGTGAAATGGCCTTATCCATTGATGAAAAAGGGATATACTATAAATGGTACCAGATCAATTGTTGTCCATAAAAAAAATCAATTATTTTCATTTCATACTACATAAAAAGATAGTTTCCAGATGGATTAAACCCTGGAAAGTACAAAAAGAAGACTAATATTTTGGGGAGAAATTATGGGAGAATGCATTTATAACCCCGGGGTTAAGAAGATTTCCTAAACAAAACAAACAAACAAAAACCTATGAAAGAAAGATAGGTAAACTGTGAAAATTTCCGATCTTAATACAGCACAGCATAATATAAACAAGGAAAATGATGACGTCAGTGGGAAAGAAGATGGGCGATGCTGATTTCAGTTAAACCTGACAAAAGATTAGAAGGTATCAAGACCTGCTAAAAATCAACAAGAAAAAGAAAAACCCAAAAGTGGAAAAACATATATGGCCAGCTGATTTAGAGAAAAGCGAATACAAATGGCCATCATATATATTAAATGATGCTAACCGTCACAAGCGATTATGAAAATGTGCATTTAAACAACCATGTGATACCCTTTCAAACCCATCCAATTAGCAAACATGAAGAAAAGTCTGATAATACAAGGCTTTGGCAGGCATATGGAGAAATGGTAACATTCAAACACCAATGGTAGGGGTATACAAGTATTTTTAAGAGGAATTTGACCATGTTTAGTTAAATAAAACAGCAGTCTTCAGAATACAAACTTTAGAGAGATGTGAAGCCTTTCTGAATGGTACATAGACGTGAAGAAGTTTTAAAAATTAATTTCCACACTGAATTCTACACCTGAAGCTAGTATTGCACTCTATCTTAACTAACTGGAATTTAAATAAAAAATTGAAACTACAAAAAATAAATGTATACATACGAACATATATACATACATACATATTAATTTCCAGAACTTTACCCTCCATATATACATTCACAAAAGCAAAGAAAAAGAAAATTGTAAAAAAAATGTTACCTATGGTTTTGCCTTATTTAATCCATAGGACACACTCATGCCAAAACTTTATGTTTTATCTATTTAAAATTAGAATATTAAAGATAAATGAATAGCATGCTGGCAAATACCAGTCTGTCATTAAGTGTGTTCTCTCCACATGTGACCATTGTCTGTGCTGAGGAAGGACTTGGTAAGCATTCTCATTTCCTTATGTCTTGATTCATGCCTATGTCTCCAAGATATTAACAAAATTATTTTTTTTAACTTTAAATTTATTTTACTTATTTGGAGTGAGGGAGAGAGAGAGAATCCCAAGCAGGCTCTTCATTGTCAACTCAGAGCCCGATGTGGGGCTTGAACACTAGAACCATGAGATCATGACCTGAGCTGAAATCAAGAGTTAGTCGCTTAGCTCACCGAGCCACCCAGGCGCCCCAACAAAATTATTTAAAGCACATGATAAGGTAGAAGTATTTCATGAAAACTACTTGCATTTTCAAGACCTGTTGAAAATAAAAAATTCTTATTTTTCCCAATCTTTACTAACTAATTGGATTAGGTAGGGTAACTTTAAGTGAAAAATTAATAGGTAATTAACAAGTATTTGTTAAGTCTTAGAAAAGTCTTTTTGGCACACTTCCCAGAAATTGATAAAATTAATAACTTGGATGAAACGACAATCCCTTTCAAAGTGAGATGACTTCTCCTCATGGGCCACATATGATACACATATGTTAGCCCTCCTGCAGCCTCCAAAAAACCTAAGTTAGTCCCCACTGCAGGCTGACCATTGCAAGCACTGCAGCGCTGATCACACAAGCAGATTCGCAGCGACTTCACGCCAACACCCTGACAGGAGCCTAGTTATCGGAAGTTAATGACCATACTTGTGCCTGTTCACGATGGGATAATATTTTGAGGACTGTGATTTCATTTTTGGAGTGCCATTCTTTTAGAGTTGCTCAAGGAATGTTCCATATGGGCTTTTAAGTTTTTAAATTATATATTAACAACTTTATGGTGAAATATAAGCAGAATCAAAAGAGAAAAACCTCAGCCTTTTTCACCATTGAACCTCAGTCGGTTAAGTGTCCGACTTCGGCTCAGGTCATGATCTCACGGTTTGTGGGTTCAAACCCCTTGTTAGGCTCTCTGCTGACAGCTCAGAGCCTGGAGCCTGCTAAGGATTCTGTGTCTCCCTCTCTCTCTGTCCCTCCTCTGCTTGTGCTCTCCCTCTTTCTCTCAGAAAGAAAGAAAGAAAGAAAGAAAGAAAGAAAGAAAGAAAGAAAGAAAGAAAGAAAGAAAGAAAGAAAGAAGATACAATGGTCTCTCTTTGCTTTAATATTATACAGGTATAATTTTTCATAGTTGCAATCAATGTACCCATATTATTTTAAAGTTTTATTTTAGTTAACATTACAGAATCTAGATTTTTTGCATCCCTACCTCATTTACATATTTTCAAAGAGCAATGTGATATTCAGTTTGTTAATATAGCAGATTATTTAACCAAAGAACAAAAAGTGAGATGGCTTCTAATTCTTTACATTCAACAAAACTAAAGAACTTAATTAATTTTTTGGCTAAAAAAAGCCTGTTAATAATTACTATGCCTTATCATGATTTTAATTTCAGTTTAAACACAAAAGAAGTTTAGAGAAATATATCATGTTGTTACAACAAAAGACTCCTGTTCTTATCTTGACATCTATATGAATAAGTGGGAATTAAGTTGATACTGAATTGTATTTCATTCAACTTTGTGTTGAATTCATATTCATTTATACGAACTAATTAACCAAGTCTATCTCATTTAGAAATATATTTCCAATATAATTTACCTTTATCAAAAATTTTAAGATATTTTTGTGGTCTTGAGCACTTATGTGATAGCTATAATTGTAATGCTAACCCAGTACAAAAAAACTTTAGAGCCTAATGTAACAAGAAAGTAAAAAGTTTTGTTTCAATATATCTATATATTATTGGTGAAGAAAACTATGGTCGAATGATCAATAAAACACTTTCAAATATAACAGTATATTAACATAAAATCCCTTGAGGAAAATGGGGTGGAAATGTGAATTTGCAAAGTAAAAGTTACAGTGCAAAATTACCAAGTGTTAAAATAGAACCTGTTCATGTATTTTTAGAAAGATAATAGAGGGTAATATTGCTGATGTTTGTATTCCATTTAATAAATTTTAAAGACCACTTTATGGACTTTGCTTTTAAATGTCAGTACAGATCTTCCTTGACTTACCATGGGGTTACATCCCAATAAACCCACTATAGGTTGAAAATATCATTAAGTCAGGGCATCTGGGTGGCTCAGTTGGTTAAGCATCCAACTTCAGCTCAGGTCGTGATCTCATGGTTCATGAGTTCAAACCCAATGTCAGGCTCTGTGCTGATAGCTCAGAGCCTAGAACCTGCTTCAGATTTTGTGTCTCCCCCTCTCTGCCCTTCCCCCACTCTCACTGTCTCTCTCTCTCTCTCTCTGTCAAAAATAAGTAAACATTAAAAATTTTAATAAAAAAGAAAATATCACTAAGTCAAAAATGCATTTAATACATCTAACCTGCCAACCATCATAGCTTAGACTAATCTATCTTAAACATGCTCAGAACACTTACAGTAGCCTACAGCTGGACAAATTATCTAACACAAAGTCTAATTTATAATAACTATTGACTATCTCATATAATTTATTAAATATTGTACTGAAAATGAAAAACAGAAAGATTGAATGGGTACAGAATGATTGTAAATATATTGGTTATTTATCCTTGTGACTGTGTGGCTGACTGGGTCTGCAGCCTTCTGCCACTGTCCAACATCATGAGAGACTATCCACTGCATATTGCTAGCTGGGGAAAGATCAAAATCCAAACTTCTTAGTATGGTTTCTACTGAATGCATATATATTGCTTTTGCACCATCGTAAAGTCAAAAATCGTAAGTCCAACCTTCATATGCCAGGGATGGTCTGTATTTGCAAGATACCAGCCTTCATATCTTTTGCGATTCAACTCATGTCCAAAAATTTTACATAGGAGCTTAAGATGTATGAGGGGTTTGGTTTTAGTTTTTAGTGTAGCTTTTTAACATTCTTTGGGTTTTAAAATTCTTTTAGGGCCATGCAAGCAAAAATGTGTTAGGACTACTAAGGAAGAAGATGATCATTTCTTCTGACTAAACAATTGCATTCTGGGCACAATGCCCCCTGTACAAGGAGATATGATAGGTCAGGATATTCATCATAGCACTGTTGGCAATAACAAAAACTGGAAACAAGTACTTACCAAAAGAATAATGAATGAACAAATGGTTCAAATGCAGACAAATATATGTATATCGTGGTGAAAGTAGATGATTTAGACAAATGTTACTCAAGGCACATTCTATGGACTAACGTCAGTTCGCAAACTATTTGTCACCAATCTGCATCAGCATAGTACCAAAGCTGAGAGCCAGCATTTAGAAACTTTTATAGCAACTTGACAGAGTAATTTGTATCTGTTAAATATAATAATCAAAAGCGCGACTTGTATTTAGTACATGTTTGTGTTATTATATTTCCTAATACTCCATTTTATTGTATTTTGATTAGACAGATGGCTGATGACAGGCTGAAAATTAAAAAAAAAAATCTTTACCAGAGTTGGAGAAGCAGTGATCTTTAATCAGGTGAATAAACATGAATATGTTTGAAAAACAGAATATTGAGTGAAAAGAGAAAACTGGAAAATTATATGTACACTGTGTGGTCAATGATTTTATACATAAACATGTACATAGTCAAATGTATATTTCTCAAATAGTAAAATAAAATAGTAAAATATAAACAGCTCATATAGTAAAATTTGTGACTATGTACTGAGAAGCCATGCAGAAGAATGACATATACCAACCTCTGAATAGATGCAGGCTTTGCAGAAGATGGGTGGGGAGGAGAGCAGAATCATGAAGGGGTAGGGGCTTTACTGTATCTACAGTGTTTTGCTTCTTTTTAAAATATCTCTAAAGTAAACATGACAAAACTTTAAGATATTTCTTAAAGTTTGTTCGTAGGTATGTGGGTGTTCATTATATTGTTCTCTATATCTTCTTTTGTGTCTGAAATATTCCATACTAAAATACATAAAAGTAAATCCAAGTTGGTTTTTTTTTTCAAATGCAATATAAACTGCGGATTGTTGGAAACTTTCCACAAAAGAAAAAAGAAAGAGATCTAAGAGAAGATCAAAGCTTTCCTAAGTATCTGGCAAATTTAACAGATTATGTGTCTTTCTAAAATCACCCATTGAATATCAACTGTGTGTGAAGAACCATACAAGGTATTGAAAATAGGAAAAACTATGTGTTGGGGATATAAAATAAACTATTTGGAAGAAACCTGAGACTAAAACGAGGGCCTATTGGGCCAGATGTCTTGAGATGTACCCAAAACCAAAACTGGATCTCTATATCTTAGATGGACAGGAATTTACCTCAAAGGGGATAAGATTCTTACTGTTACTACTTTATTTTCCCACATTATCATTCTCTCACATTATACTGGTCTTAGCAGTATCACTATTTTATTTTATTTTATTTTATTTTATTTTATTTTATTTTTTATTTTATTTTTTAAATTCAGAAGTTGGGCAAGCATGATCTTCATGCTGTTGTTTAACTCTCCAGGCCCAGCTGCTTCTACAGCAGCCCCAAAACAAGTGCATTTCCTTTGTGTGTCTGAAATCATCTAACACCAGCTGTCAGCCTAGAGGTTTCCATCGCTCAAGAATACTGGGCTGCCCTATCACTGAGAGCTGGAAACGATGGGTCAAAACAGTGATTTCCTATCCTGTTTCATTAAATTGAATGTGAAGTAAAGGGCATTTGACCTCCTTGAGAGGATGCTTTCTTTGACTTATGAGAAGTTTGTTGTTATAAAATGAAAATGCCCTCATTGGAGAGATGTAAAAAATGAAACTAAGCTGGACAGCTTGCAAATCACTTAACAGTGTGCATGTGATTTAATAATCATAGGGTCGTCAAGGTTTCCAGAGAAAATAATTTGATACTGATTACATGATACTAAAAAACAGAGATGCTTCTGTGTGTCACTGAACAATGAGGACACAAGAAGAGCAACAAACATTCTTCATTATGGCTCTGTCCCTCTGGGGTCTGGTCACTTCAGATATCCTTCAGCGGAAGCTTGAGCAATTAAGATGGCTGATTTCCCAGGGAAAGAGCTTTGTTAACTTAGCAGGACCAGCACAAAGGCTTAGGAGATTGTCCTAAAATACCAAGCCCTATTGGAGGGTCTGAGATTCCTCTTGCCTTAATTCAGAGCCTAAATTAAAAGAGACTGTTTATCAGAACTAGGAATCCGACTGTTAAATTAATCTGAAAGAAAATGAAGATATTCTCTTGAATTGTTTTCAAGGATTTAGAAATTTGCCTCAAAGACTTTTGCAGAGACCAATTTAGAGTCGCTTTTCAGATCTGAAGAAAAGATCAGAGTCGCTTTACTGAGAAAAAGAAAATGAAATGTGCCTCTGGTAGGCTTTTAGTTGTTCGCGAAATCCTCTCTTTCGTTCACTATTGTGTTTAAAAAATAAAAACTGAGGCAAAAACTCAACCTGATGGAAACATTGAGATTCAGGTTTCTTAAACTGCTTTTGTAGCACTACAGCGTGCCTTCAAAGAACCTCAAGGGCGCCTAATTCATTTCTGCCACTTAAATGTTTATGTTAAAAGAACTGCGGGAGCAGAAGAGGGTTTCAGGGAATTGCTACTCCAAATCCATGTCCTGTCCACTCACCCCCCCAGTGGGCCCACAAGGCTGTAAGAGCAACAGGGCTCCAGCAGGCCCAGAGTCCTGTTTCCACTGCAAAGTAGCAACAAAACCACTCAAACCCTCTGCACCTCCTTTCTTCATCAATTAAGTAGGAAATGGTAAAGTATCTACCCCACTATTTTGGAGAGTAAAAACCGGGACATACGTCAAGCACATAGTGCCTAGTATAAACAACATTTAAATGGTAGCTGCTGTATTGTTTAATTTAGTTGGATCATAGTTCCAGCTAAAACACCTGGGTGGCTCGGTCAGTTAAGCATCAGACTCTTGATTCTGGCTCAGATCATGATCTCACGGTTCCTTGCGATCGAGCCCCCAAGTCAGGCTCTGTGCTGACAGCGTGGAGCCTGCTTGGCATTCTCTTTCTCCCTCTCTCTGCGTCCCTTTCCCGCTTGCGCTCTCTCTCTCTCAAAATAAATAAATAAACTTAAATAAATAAATAAATAAATAAATCATCTTAAACAGCAATGGTGTCAACTAGAGTAACTCCCATAATTATTGGGCTTAAAATTTTGTAAATATGTATATGCATTTCGACAATGACATATAGATATGCATGTTTTAAAACAGAAGGGAATTACCACAAAATGTTGAATGATTGTGAATACATGATATTTTCTCTTTGATTTTGAAAAAAATTTCCAATTTAAAAATAATTTGTCTATTTTCCAAAATTTACTTTGGTAATAAGAAAATAGAATTTCAAACAGAAATAAAAGAAAATCAGTAAGTTAAAGTTCCGGCTTTTGGTACCTATCCCTGGAATGCTTTCATTCCATGCCCCCTTAAACACCCCGGACTCTGATCTCTTTTTACAAATCCCTAGTTGAAGGACAGCTTTCAATTTGTGTATCTCAACTTGATTTCTCTGAGAAGAAATTTCCAGCTACTTCAAGACTGAAGTCTGTTCACAACAGTTCCAGGAATGGGTTTCCCATTTAACGTAACTATAACCCTTTCAAGTTTTTCTCTTGTCTGCATTAGCAACACCAACAAATACTAGAGATTAGTATTAAAGCAGCCCATCTTAGCGTTTGGTATACAAGTCAGAGAATTTGCTTTATCCACGCCATTTCTAAAGGAGTTAAGGTGCCAGGCTAACAGGTGGCCTAAGCAAGGAGATGGGAAATTTGGTTCCTCTTCAGAAACACCAAGACGTGGGGCGCCTGGGTGGTGCAGTCGGTTAAGCGTCCGACTTCAGCCAGGTCACGATCTCGCGGTCCGTGAGTTCGAGCCCCGCGTCAGGCTCTGGGCTGATGGCTCAGAGCCTGGAGCCTGTTTCCGATTCTGTGTCTCCCTCTCTCTCTGCCCCTCCCCCGTTCATGCTCTGTCTCTCTCTGTCCCAAAAATAAATAAACGTTGAGAAACACCAAGACATTTTTTGAAACAATGGCTTCTTAGGACCTTCTCCAATCCTAATGAATCAGAAACACCCACGAAGGAAGTGAAGAGGAAGGAAGACCTGCATTTTAAAAAAATATTTATTTGTATTTAAGGGGGGGGTGGGGGGGTGGAGAGGGGCAGAGAGAAGGAGACAGAATCTGAGGCAGGCTCCAGGCTCTGAGCTGTCAGCAGAGAGTCTGACACGGGCTTGAACTCACAAGCTGTGAGATCAAGACCTGAACCAAAATGGGAAGCTTGACCAACAAAGGCACCTCGACCTGCATTTTTTAATACCACCTAAGTGACACTAGTAATTGGACAACTTGGTGTAGTTACAGTTTAGGACCAGGTAATATTAGGAGAAAGTATTTGACTGAAATTTAACAATTTTATACAGCTCTATTTTATATCATACATGTTATTTACTATAATATGTATATACTACATCTATATGTATGTTCTATATGTGTCATGTATTTTTAAATCTACTTGGTTGGCTCTCCATCACCTTGAGTAAATTGGAATGTTCATAATTGTTGGTAGGTGAAATAATCTTCATTCAAAATGTTATCTTAGTTTTATTTATTTGCTCCAATATTTGGGTGGTAAGTCCTTCACAATTTCCCTTAGAAGATTTCTTTGTTTTAAGCCTATTGGTTTCCAGTAACAGAAATGCAAGGAGAGTTTCTGGCAGGACACCCAGTACTTTTGGCTCCTTTCATTGGACCAGTTCTGAAGTTGAAAGGTGTTTGGAAAAGGGTTCAGAGGAAGTGGAAAGTGACTCTCTATCAAGGCATTATTACATCAGATTTATGTGAACAGCAAATGAATGTTCAATTATTTGTATGTGAATTGTTTGGCTATCTTCCAGATCTTTCAGTCCAACTATAATATCAAAGTGCTATAAAAGTATGCCCTGATCCAACTTTACTGATTTTAGGAGCTTTAATTTTGCCTTAAAAGCACCTTTTCAATCAAGTTACAGACACTAGTGTTACTTAAGGAATGGGTAATATAATAAGGAGAAATTCTCAAACACTTTGCCAATCCCTTTCTGAACAAATAAGTCTTCTGATTTTTCTACCTAAATTATGTAAAATTTGTGGGTCTTGAAAAATGAATAAAAAATAAAAATGAAAGCAATTTTTTTTTCACTGCAGGGGGAGAGATATTGTTGAAATAGAAACTAATAGTTTCCTATGCTCATTCTGTACTTTAAGAATGATTTGACCAGGCAAGTAACTTGCTGGACTCTATATCCCTACACCTTGGAACTTGAGAAGCATCAATCCTAGTGATTCAAGTCCAGCATATTTGTTTCCAATCTTCATATTTAAAATGTCATGTTCATTCAAATAAAAAGAAGATTCTTGAAGTATTTTATCATCCACCAAAAAGAACTCCATGGCTATATCATCGTTTTGTCAGTTGAGATTGCTCTTTAACCAGCTCCCCCCAAATTTCCAAGGTTTAAATTTGAACATTCAACTTTTCAAGTAACATATCAGTATACACTCCAATGTCACATTCTCGAAATTGTAATGTCAAAACTTCAAACAAAGGAATCATTTGAGAAAAATGAACGGTGATCCGTGGTGCCCTGATTTGCCAGTTTTGATCACTGTATCTTAAAAGTGATTTTAAGATAAAAGTTGAGTTTTTTAATTACAAGATAATTTATCATGTCACTAGAGATGAGCTTTTTTCACAAGAGGAACCAAATTTGAAGAGATTCCAAGTCAATAATTGCAAAAAACCAAGTCTGAATCCAAAGATATTTTGAGTCAGAAGTATACTTCTTTGCTAAATCTCACTTGAGAACCCTTTAGAATCTGAGGATCTTGAGACAAATCAGCAGTTTATTGTAATTCCTTTCCAAGTCACATTCATTGGAGAATAAGTGACCATCCAAGCTGGGAGAGACCAAAAAGGGGACCCTAATAGCTTCAAGGCAAATGAGGGAAGGAGCAGATCAAAGAAAGTAATATAATTCCTTCCTTGATAAAAAGCTGTTACTTTTCAAAGTTGCCCCAAACCAAAGGCCTCTTGTGTTCCAATTTATTTAGAATTCCTTTTAGTACCATGCATTCAAAGAGTTCTTTCCTTCTCAGGGAAGTTGGGCTGGGGGAATCATATTTAATTAACTAGTCAAATGAATGAAAATTTCATTTGAAGTTAAATATTTTTGAAATATTTGGCTTAGCCCCATAATGCAATGCCCAAAGTGCCTTCAGATTTTTATTCCTAAGTGGGTTTTCAAATTCAATTAAATTCTCTAGCTTCAAAGCTACTTAAGAAATATTCCGGGCCAAAGATATTTCAGTTACCTTTAAGCCCTCTGGGGAACGCCCCTCCAAAAAAGTCAGGTCATTTATTCTTGAAACTCATAAATGTCAATGCAAACATACCCTGAAGGTTCATTTATCACATAGAGGTTGAGTGAACCTATGATTGGAAGTAAAATGAATAGTAATAACTTCTGAATATGTTCCATATTTTTGCACGCTCTGCAGTCTCCAGTATCAGTTTTCGTTTGCTACTCCAGAGCTGGAATTTATTAAGGTATATTAGGGATAGAACCCAGATTCATATTTCAAATATTTCTGCCAGTCTCCCGTGTAAAAGCAAAAAATAAGCATTCATTGATACTGATAATTCCCACCACTGCTGACAAGTTTCACTGTTTTTTTCTTCTTTTTCCCAGCTGAGAAAATATTTGCTGTTGAACATCTGGCTAAGGAATGTTGAAAGTCCAAAGGCCTGGTATATCATCTGAAATGGACTTTTTCAAGAAAAGTAACATGGAGTATTAAGCAGCTTCCCAGAAACTAATTTTCAGAGAAAATGCGTCGTGACATTTCACGAAAGTCAGAACATCCTAAAAATAGAAAGGTGGAATAAAAGACTTTGATCAGTATCGAGAGTTTATTGTAGTGTGGACATCATGCGCCAACATAGGAAGTTCAACTTAGGGCTGACAGATCTGGATAGTGACTGTGCCAAGCTGGCACCAACAATGGCATCATCTGCTCATGCCTCTGCCTGTCAGGGAACAAAATGGAAAAGCTGTCATATTCAGGATGAGAACGCTCTTCCCCACCTGTGTTAGCACTCCACTTGGGGACCAGGAGGAAAGTACACAGAGTCTCTCTTACTGATTCATCTGGCCAACCATCTAGGGTTGAGTTCAATAATTTTTTTGTGCTGAAAATATGTGTGTGGGTGGAAGGAGTGGTTGTGAGGACAATTCAGCATTGGGAGAGCTCGCGGCAAATGAAAGAATAAATTTGTACATGTTTGTGCAAACGTGTACAAACAAGCCCCTACAAATTAGTATCTCTTGAGTTCCTCTAAACTTCATCTCTGGCAATTCAACAGCATAAGCTGAATCAACTCGTATAACCTCACATCCATGTGCCTTATACCAATGGGCCATATTGATTTCCATCTACTTATATCTCAATGCAAATCCTGTGTATTGATTATATTAATGTGTTTCAAAAACAAAGAGCATAAATCCTACTCATTTTACACAAGTGAGAACTACACATAGTGTAATATGAACTCTGCAAAAGTATGGATCATATCCTAGTATCCTAAGATCCCCAAAACCTGGCAATAGCAATATTTACTGTTTGAATTCAAATGTGTCCACTTAACATACAGAATTTGGGATCTGAAAAAGAATAGAGATCATCTAGCCCAAGCTTCTCATCTACCAGAGTAAGAAACTGTGATAGAAAGTGGGATATTTTTCTAAAACGATACTAATAGCAGATTCAGAGCCCCTACCTCTTTCTACCACACTGCAAAGATGCCTTTTGGATCACTGTCATGATGATTTCTTGCCTTGTTAGCAAATAGTCTTCTTTTAGAATTTCTATCAATTTCTGAAAGTATTAAATTTTGCCACAATGCATTTAGTAGGACATTTATTTGTAAATCCTGAAATGCTAATAGGGAGATCATGAGATACATGTTAGAAAACTGAGGCCAACATAAGGGACCGATAATGACCTGGTGCAATCTGGAAAGTCCCATCCCTGAAAACAGGGCTCCCAGGGAGCTCTTGCACCAGACTAAGCTCATGTATTCTTCTCCTATTTTCTCTTTTTTTAATTTTCTTTCTTCCTTTTGTTTTTGTTTTCTCTTTGTAATAGTTTGACAGAAACAGTTACAACACGACCAAGGAAAACTATTCTTTCAGAAATGCACAGCCCAGTTCCCATTATATTAGAAATAGGAATTTTAAACCTTTCTCTTGAAAAGTGATCATTTCTGTCAGAATGGTGACAATTTTCTCATTTAGTTATTGCTAACTTGCAGGGCGGGAGGTGGGGTGCTGGGTGATCTTTCTCATTTTATAAAGGCAGTCAATAAATTTCTCCCATAGTGCTCAGCGGTTTGGGTTGGTTTGCGAGCTCTTCTAGGGGAGGATAAAGGCATAAACTACCACCTTAGAAGCCCCATTTATGTTGTCCTTTCCCGAAAGGTCTTACAGATTATTCACAGCCAAACAGGAGAACCACAGCAGGCTGATCCAGTTCCTGTTTTATCGGTCACTTGAACTCCTGGATTCAATTTTCCTTGGTAAGTCCTGTTTGAGACCCTGCATTCCTACACACGGGCTCCCATTTTCTCATTTTCTAAATGAACATAAAATGGACGATTATTAACAGAACCAAAGAACTGGGAACGATGTTAACCCCTTCCATGTAACAAAACCAAAAGCAAATAAGCAAACAGAGGCCCCAGCCTGTGGGAGGAGGGTCACTACCACCACTAGATGACAGCCTTCTATCCCCTGGAGTCCTGTATTATTCAGAGACTTCTTTGGACTATAATAAATTAGTTTGACAAATTATTCCTCTCACCAGACTTATCCATTCTCGACCTTTCTGAGAGGGGTTTTAGTAAAGGAAGCTTTGTCTGCAAGTGACATGCTGAAGGCATCTGTTTAACAGATTCATTTCTTTAAGGGTCTGTGAAGGCTGCTTTCATCAGGATAGAGTGTGGGGGGCACCACGTTCTTCACTCTCTCAGAGCTCACACACCATGTGTCACCGTCAGTCTTTCCATCACATTTCTGATCTGTCCTTTCCCTGCCCTCTGGAGTCCCATATCTACTCCCAGAGGGATGGCTCAGCCTCCATCACATCCTGTTTTGCAGAACACATACCTGCCACTCAGATATTTCACAGTTGCATTTTTCTTCTATTTCGAGGAAATCCATTTCCCCAAGATGATAAAACAAAAGCTAATACATTTTAATCAATAAACGTGTTACCATATTTCCCCTCAGCATAATCACTAAGATTTATTTTTCCTCCTACAGGAGATGAATCGCAAGCACATCCATTTAGCAGACTCTTCAAAAAGGCATTGCCATAAATACTGGGCGGGGTGGGGGGGGGCGGATAAAAACTGGATTCTATTTGTCAACTTGCCCTCTTCAATCTGTTCCTCACAATGCAGCTAGAGTAATTAGACCCCAGCTGAAAATGCCTGAATAATTCGCCACACCTCTCATAATAAGCCTCAGTTCCTTAGCAAGATGTGTCACACATCTTATGATCTGGCTTCTACCTCCCTCCAGGACCAGTGTTATCCTTCATGCACTATCCCACCTTCCTTGCAATTTGTGCATCAACCACACCATAATGCCTTTAGTTCATCTCAGTTTGCCTTACATAATGACATACCCCTCTAGGGTATGTCACCTAGGGCTGCCTCTAGTGCTGCCACCTCTAGGGCTTTACGCACACGGAGTCCTCTGCTTGCAACATTCTTTCCCCACCCCACCCCCCCGCCCTCCTCCTCCTCTGGGTGGTTCCTAATTTTTTTTTTTTTTTTTTTTTTTTTGTCGTCTCAGCTACCATTGCCTTGGGAAAAATCTCTGGTCCTCCAAGACTGGACTAAATGCCCATCGCTCAATCAATTCCATTGCACTAATCAATTCAATTACAATGATCTTTTTTCTTCTCTTATTTTCCCTCCACCACTCAGTAGTCATTATAAGTAATCTAATAAGCCATTATAGGCCCGGCATCTACTAAAATATGTAATAATTTATTAAACGGTGAGTCTACTACTGTAAAATAAAAACTTTACCTAGTGCCCTACTTATTATTCTCGAAGAGTTTGTAATTTAGTTGGAGCACTGATAATTCATCTGAAAAATCATTCAAAAAAGAAATGAAGCTCATGAGAATGAGATGCAAATGATACATGCATTTTTACAAATTACTATTGCAGTTCATAAGGATAAGGCATCACAAACTATTGGCCAGGGGGGGCTTGTGTGGAGGTGAGATCACACCTAAACTGTGAAAGCGGAAAGTGAACAAAGGGAGGACTGGAGTACCAACAAAAAGGTCCAGGTGGAAAAGCATACCTTTAAGACACATCAACAAAAGATGATTAGCTGGTTAAATCTAGAAAGAAGGAAAGGATGAATTTCATGGGACGTTTCATTAATTTAAGCAACACACGTGTGTTAGATGCCAGGCACTGCTCTCAGTGTCTGGGATAGATGGGCAAATCAAAGACAATGAACTCTGGCCTCATGGAGTTTGCCCTCTAGGGCAGGGATGAACCCAACAAATATATACAGGTCCATAATCCCTTCATTGCAAAACAAAGTCTAAAGAGGTTTAATTATTGGAATTTTTTCCCTGAAGTTATTTGTCAGTAAATCTGGTCTGAACAGAACAGCTGTGTGTAGTCTTTATTCTAGTTGATACGCATATTGCATATTTCTAGGTATTGCTTCAGAAATAGTCATGTATTTGATAACAGAACTTTGCTAAGGATGAGATGTAATACATGGTGTGCATTGCATTTTCCAGTAAAATCTGAAAAAGGATAAATTCTGAAATGCATCTGGGATTCCCAAGGGTTTGGGACAGGGATTGTGGATCTCAGAGTGTTGTTAGGAAGAGTGTCATGGGAAAAAGGAAATGTGGAACAGGGGAAGGGAAATCCAGAGGACAGAAAGGTGGGAAGGGAGCTGGGGCAGTATTGAATAGGGTGGTCAGGGTATACCTCATGAGGAAGAAGAGGCCCCTTCACTTACAGAGGTGACAGAGTCAGCCAAGCAGTTATCCAGGGCAGGAGTTTTTCAAGCAGCAGAACCAGGACACCAAAGGCCCAGGAATCTCAGGAACACCTGGGACAGCTGAGGAACTATGAGGAAACACAGAGACATGAGCAAGGAGAAGAGTAGAAAAGATTAGAGGAATGCTAGGTAGTCAGATCACATAGAATCGCTAAGTCACTTCAGGGCTTTGAGTAGAAGAGTGACATGATATGAACTACTTTTAAAGCACCATTCCACTTCCTGTATTGAAAATAAGCTATAGAAAACAAAAAGGGTAGAGTCATAGAGACTAATTAGGAGGGTTTTGCAGTAAGCCATCTAAGATGATGGTGATTCAGACCAAAGTAGTGGTAATGGAGATGTTGGGAAGTAGTCAGATTCCGGATAGATTTTAGAGAAAGAGCCAATAGGGTTTCTTAACAAATTGGATGTACGTATGAAAGACAGGAGTCACGGGTGACTCCAGAATTTGGGGCCTAAACAATCAGAAGAATGAAGATGTTACCATCTAAAATGAGAGAAGATAAAGTTGCAAAGGGTTTTGAAGGGACTATTGGGAAGTGTTTCACTTATGTTTCGTTCGAGACATCTGTTGGACTTCCAAGAGGTGATGTGGAGTAGGAAGTTGAACATACAAGTCTGTAGTTCAGAAGAAAAATCTGGCTTGGGTATAAATTTGGAGATTATTAACATAGCATTGGCTTTTGAAGTCATGTGACTAGATGAGACCCATAAGGAAGTAGATGTAGCTAGAGAAACGACATCCAAGAACTGAACCTTGAGAAAGGCAGAAGATGAATACAGAAAAAAAAAAATATATACTGGTAGGGAAGACATACATGTGTATCCGTACAATTGAGAATTTAATCCTAATACCAGCCTTTTCAAGTAGTATAGAACTTAAAATAGTGTAAATGAGTCCAATAATCCCTAGACATCGGGTTGAGAGATGTAAATAAGACATCTTAGAAAATGAACATACATTTCCTGATTCTTAAAATATTGGCTGGGAATAGAAACAAGAATTTACTAGAGTAATGCAGCTCTCCAATGCCTAATGTATTCCTGGCAGGATTCAAATCAACATAAAAGCATGTCATTCAGACCTAATTTTTATTCCCACAGACATGAAAGAAATATAATAAATGCTTTCCATTACTATAATAATAAGTATCAATTATGGTAACAATGGTGTTTGCTGCTACGGAGAGAGCTAATATGCAGCCTTTAAAAGGTTTCAGGCAGTATTCCGAGTGCTTTATGCTTGTTAAATCATAAACTCTCACTGCAGCTCTATGAAATAAATAACATTATTACCAAAGAGGCTAAGAATGCTGCCCAAGACCATACAGCTGTGAGTGGAAGAACTTGGATTTGAGCTCCAGCACTTTGACCCCATAATCCACTCACTTTACCATCATGCTAAATTTCTTCCTAGAATAAACCCTTGTACTTTGGCATCCAATTGCTATAATGACTTCTGAATGTGAAACTTTTCCACGGCGATCTGATGTCAAAGCATACAACTAAGGATATCTAGGATTGGCATCAGAGAACACAGACTCAGCTTTACCCTCTTCCACTCTCCAGTCATGTGCCCTGACTCAACAACATCATAGCCTTTAACCTGATCTTTCCTATACAAGCATGTCTAGGATGACAGTGGCACCTGCCTCAAACCACTTGCAAGAGTTTAGGGCAAGTATATATGAAAATAGTGCTCTGTGTTATAAAGCGTACATACAAGTTATTTTCTAGCGTATGACATACGGATGGAAATTTGGGGAGAAGAAAATCTCTTTTGTTGTAATGACACTGGCCCAACTCTACAAAGTGACAAGGTGCAATTCCCAGTCTTAGAGTGGGGAAGGCTCGTTTTGTTATCGTTCTCCCCAGGGGCCACATTTTGGTCCCTTCCCTTCTTCCCACTCCCCTTTACTCCATTCACAAGCTGCTCTAATTATCCATTATGCTTCTGACCTGAAAAGGCAAGGTGCCAATTTTGCTTAGCTACCTATGCTCAAGATGGCTCTGATGACAAGTCTCTGAGCTGGAACCTGTGAAGACTTCAGTGTTAAGCTGCTTGCCTAGATTATGTGTCTTAAAGTCTTCCAGGCTAACAAGAGCACAATGATTTTTGAGAAAGGGAAACTGTGACAAAGAGTTCCTTAATATGCCAACAAATCTTTATAAAGTTGACTTTGGGCATCAAGGAATTTCTTCTTCTTTGAAAATTTCACCTGAAGGTACTTCCTATTTGTTCTGGTTACCAGGTCACTGAGAAAGCTGTGTGCCATTGCTTCAAGGTGTGAAATGGGAGTGAAAATGTCCTCTTGTTGAGAGCCAAGATGTTTAATAAGGATTTTCAGAAGCCACTCTGCAAGGCTAAAAGCTGTGAAATTGACTTAGACTGACAGCCAATGACTAAACTTTCATTCTCTGCTCTGATGAAAGTTAATTCATTTTTTACAAGATTAGCATGGAGTGAAATCTCTGGAGATAAATGTGCAAAGCAACCAAGATTGCTTAACTATCGTATTTATTAGTCCTGCAACCTGTGCAAATACTGTCCATTACTCCCAACCTTACACCATGATCCGAAATTCTGCATTATTTTTCTGTATGGGATCGCATCGGGGAAACTCTTTGGCACAGAATCACAGAATACAGTGTCTCTGCTACTGAAACGACACTGGCTTTTGGTTTTATCCAAGTCTGTAGTCCACATCACCTTTGCCATGAGCACCTGTTTGAGGTCTCACTGATATCACAAATTCATGCCATTTCTAAGAGAACAATCTAGAGGGATGGGAGAAATTATACAGGAAAGAAACATCTTTTTTCTGTCTGAAATTGCTGGGGAAAAAAATTAAAAATAGAAGTAGAGCTTGGTTTTCTGTTGATGAGGCTTTGAAACAGGCTAATATGTTGAGGGGCAATTCTTTCAGTAAAGCTCCTAAACACTGAATTTGAGAAAAACAAATGATCCAATTATCCCAACCAAAGCTTTAAGACACCATCTGGCTCAGTTGGTGGTAAGACATTAAAGAATCCTACCAAAAAAAGCTGAGTATGATAAAATGCAATCCTATGAAGAGGAAAGGGCTGCTAAAAACTTATAAGCTCCTTTTCCATATTTATCAAACTTGAAAAAATCAAATCATAAATAATCTTTAAACTGTTCCTCAGAGATCTAATTGTTAATTTCTTAACTAGCTATCAAACATATCCTTCCTCAAATACAAATTTGGAGCATGCTTTTTCCAATAACAAACAGAATGTTCTCAGACATTCACTGGAAGGCATGTCAGTAAGAGCAAAGGCAGGATTTTAATAAAATAATTGGAGTCTTTGATATCCACTTAGGCCTATCTTTGTTTCATTGACTTATTCAGATTCGGATCTCTAAAAGACTTTGAAAGTATTCTCTAGCCCTCCAGCCCCACCTTTCAACCCCACTTTACATTTATAAATTTAGTGTGGTGATCCACTTTTCTGCCAAAAGAGAATCTAGAATCCTCTTAAATCTTCTCTCTCTTTTTTTTTACTTTTTAAAACAGCTTTATTGAAATATAGTTGGCATACAATCAACTGTGCACAAAATATACAATTGTATAAGTTTTCAAACATATATACACAAAGAAAACCATCGCCAAAATCATAATGAAAATTTCTATTCCCCCTAAAAGTTACCATGTGTTTCTTTTTAATTCCTACCTTCTTCCTTACTATGTACCTCCCTGTCCTGAGGCAACCACTGATCTGCTCTCTGTCACTATAGATTCATTTGAAATTTCTAGAATTTTATATAAATGGAATAATACAGTATGTTATTTATTTTGTCTGGATTCATTCATATATCATAATTATTTTGAGATTCATTCATGTTGTAAAGTTCCTTATTTTATTGCTGAGTGGTATTCTATTGTATGGACATATTGCAATTTGTTTATCCAATTACCTATTTCCAAACATTTGAGTTCTGTCCAATTTTGGATGATTTGAAATAAAACTGCCATAAATATTTGTATACAAGTCTTTGTGTGGACCCGTGCTTTCATTTCTCTATGAAAGAAACAGATATCTATGTTAAATATGTATGAACAGAATGGCTAAGTCATGTGACAGGCATATGAGGCACATAAAAACCTAAGTTTTTAAGAGACTGTCAAGTTATTTACCAAAGTGATTGTACAATTTTATATTCCCACCAGTCGTGTGTGAGAGTTCCAGTTCCTCCATATCCTCACCAACTCTTGGTATGGTCAGTATTTTTTCACTGGAGCCATTTTAAAGTGTGTGTTAGTGTCTCATTATGGTGAAGCATGAATATCCTACTGCAATAGACATAACTTTGTGTCATTATCGAGTTGGAAAATACACCCATGCAAGTCCTTTGAGTATAAATCCAGCTTCCATGGGTACATTTGATCCCTCTGCTATAAGACCTCCTAAAAGCTTTTCTCTTCTCATATTGTACTTACCCTGCCTCTCAGCTGCTGTTCCCTTTACCCCGCTGTTTTTCTGTCTCTCAAATGGAAAAGTGCTTTATTTATTATCCTGCTCTTTAATCTGTGCTGGGCACATTTCTGCATCAGCATATCTGGATTCATCTTTTTTCAGAGCTGCATAACATTTCATTCTCTGGAGGTCCTTTAATGGATATAATCACTCCCTGTGGGCATTTCAATGGTTCCCATATTTCTCCTACTAGACAAATCTTATTTGTACTTTTTTCCATACAGGAATATCTTGTTAGGAAAGCACCATGCATTTGTTATTGGTACTGTTGTTGCATGTTCTAGAGAGCACTTCCTTTTAGTTATGTCTTCACTTTCCTAACCTCTCATTCCATGTATGTTCCCCACATATAAAGAGACACCACTTAAATCCTCTAAATGAATGGCCAATCTGCTGGGTGGTAAGAAGAAAAAGTATCCAACCAAAAGGAAATGAATAATCCCTGCCATACCCTGAATTTCTGTAGCTCCCGCCCTACTTCCATGAGAGGCATTGTAGCTTAATGGGAAAGGCTTAGAATCAGATATAGGCTTACAATTCATCCCAGCCTATAACTATCTTTGCCTCCTCCAGTAAGTCACTGTAATACTCAAAGTTTTGCCTTCTACATTGTCAGTGGGATAATTGTGTTGCAGGATTTTTACCACAATACCCTGGATTTGTTTTCTCTCCACTTTGAAGAATGAAGAGGTGGACACGAAATGAACAGCAGGCAAAAGTTTATTAGAGTATATGATTAGAAAGGAAGAATAGTAGGTAAGCTCTCTTTACAGAGAGGGGACATTTGAAAGTGAATGTCCAAGGACAATAGGCAAGGGTCATTGGTTTATAAGGTTCTGGTCAGCCCTCTCCCTTCCCTTCCCCCTTGCTCCTTCTTAGCTTCTACCCTTAATTGCTTGATAGCTCCAGGCGCTGGTTGTCCATTCCCGATTGGCTTGTTTCCATTGTATGAGGGGTGGTTTATGACCATACTTGGGTCTTTTGTTAAATTCCTGAGGGGAAACCTGAGGGGGAGTATGTGGGGGTCTGTTACATTCTTAGGAGGAACCTTACACCTGAGAGGGTTTGCTGTGGTCAGACACTCCCAGCATTGTTCCAAAATACGTGGTTTTTTTTCCCCACCCAGAGACCTCACATTCTAATCTTTCCCTCTCTGCCTACTGAATCCTATCTTCTCCTATCATAATGGGGGTGATATTCAAATAAAGAACATCCCGTATTACCCAGGTACAGAACGATCACAAGAGATGTTGATGTGGGTACTAGAATAAGTACTGGAGGCACTCACTGAGGTAGACATCAGCCCTTTGGTTGCCAGACCCTGGAAAGTTGGAAGGATACCCAAGTTCTTAGGAAGTTGGATGGAAGAACATATGCGAGGAGCTCAGGGCAGCCGTTATATCTAACTGGTACAGAATAATATTTTAACTACCACTACAGTCCACTCATATCCAACTTCAGAAGAACATCAATGCAACACATTGTACCTGAAACTCGGTAGGAGCTTAAACATTACTTCTTTCTCTATATATTTTAAAACTCATTTCTTGTATACTTCTTTCATTAGTTGTGTTCTAGACATAAAATTTGGGTTTGTCATACTTCTAGCATAGAATCGTGGGAAATCAAATAGCTATGTCCTGGTTAAGGAGGTTATAGGGAACACATTACACTGCTTTCTGGCCATGCTGCAAATAGCTAACCAGTATCTAGTTAATGTGTATTTAGGGGTTGGGTCCTGCCTGTGCTCATGAATTCCTTAGACCATGTTATTTATGAAATATTTTATCTTGTTCTCCACCCTGCTTTCAGCATCTGCTCTTTTGTAGTGTTGGGAACACTTTTTTTTTCACGCTTTCTATACATTCTTATAGGCATGTAGCCACAGATATATTGTGCAACGTTTTCCCTATAATGTATGCCTAACAAATAAGGGAGATTGAGAGCAGCTCAGAAAAACTTCCCTTGGCCTCCTTTTCACCTCTCTTGACTTGCATGGAGTCTTGAGTAATCCTTTCTGCTGTCTTCAGCTTTGCTGGACAGAGTTGAAAGCTGAACCTGCATAGAATAGTGTCTTCATGGAAAGCATTCTATTATCTTTCTGATGAAAATGTTAATATCAGTTTTTAACTTCTATAGAAAACTAAATCTATTACCCATGCAAAAGAAATTATATTTGACCCATTATCTCTCTTTACTTCTGTAATCAGTAATACTCATGAATAACTACAGTAGGGTCTTATATTAGGCCACTGTGAGCACCCTATGTCTTTGTGTCAGTGAGGAATAGTAGCTATGACAAGCAGAGTGGCCAATTCCAAGGTGAGAAGAAGGTCCTTGGGTATGGTGCAGTTAAAATGAAGGCCCATTTATCTCTGCATCTCTCAGCACCATGCTTGAGCAGAAGGGGGCACTCAAGAAAAGACTTGGTGGGGGCACCTGGGTGGCTGTTGGTTAAACATCTGACTCTTGGTTTCAGCTCAGGTCATGATCTCACAGTTTGAGCCCTGAACTGGGCTCTGTGCTGACAGCCCAGAGCCTGCTTGGGATTGTCTGTCTCCCTCTCTCTCTCCCCTTCCCCACTCATGCTCGCTCGCTCTCTCTCTCTCTCTCTCTCTCTCTCTCTTTCTCTCAACAATAAATAAATAAACATTTAAAAAGAAGAAGAAAAGAAAAGACGTACTGTACTGAGGTGAATCTAGGATGAACCTTGGTAGAGAAAAGATACTAATTGGGATGACACTGCCTATCTCTCTAGCTACAGAGGGGCCAAGAAAAACTGGAATGAGACCTAGGCAGAAAAGAGCAGTAATAAGAATAACACAGAACAAACTAGTAAATCATCGTACTGCGCTATAAGGTCTATGTTCATCATGACCTATGAAAGCAGATGTCCAGTTGAAAACCTACTGGTGCCAACAAATCTGCATTCACATTCCCTCTCTTGCATTGTCTATGTCTTCATAAAATCAAATCAATCCAAAGATCCAAGCCCCACAGATACCCTTGAAACTCAGTGTTCATCATTATGGTCATAGGAATGGCATCAATAGTTAAGTATCAACATAGAAACAAAATGAGTGGTTTTATTCATCTAACCTCTGGCAATGCTCCTGTTATAATCACTTTCCCCTTGTAAGGAGTTTTTCTCTTATTCCCAGTAACTCTGACTCCTCCTAATAGCTCTTGCTTCTCTAATTAGGCACGTTTCTTACTTCATGCCTAATGTGGGCTTCCCATTGTCTCAACTAATAGGTCTTAATATTTGAAATGCTCAGTTATGTTTGTTTTTCTTGGCCTTGTTCCACAAAAACCAATCTTTCCTTGTGTTGTGTTTGCTGTTGTAGTAAAGGCTGAGGCAAGACCCAGGTCGCCACACAGAGATGAGCCAGGCTTGGGATGTGGCCTCTGGCCAAAGGAGTCCAGGTGTTTTGAATTAAAAGTGGAATGAAGTGTACTCCTGGCGTGGGATTCTCAGATCAGAATGAACTTTGCGCTAATGAAGTGAGAAATGACTGTGTCCAGAAAGGTTAACTGAGTGGTTTCTGCCTCCAAGATTGCTGTGCCTGACTGGAGAGCCCCTCATTGTTGGGCATCTAAATGA
Organism: Prionailurus bengalensis; assembly: GCF_016509475.1. NCBI lineage: Eukaryota > Metazoa > Chordata > Mammalia > Carnivora > Felidae > Prionailurus > Prionailurus bengalensis. The sequence goes on along the minus strand of NC_057349.1, from coordinate 101,275,717 downwards.
CCTAACTCTCTTCTACTGCTATGAAAGTGATTCTCCAGGCCTCCTTCTCTAACCCCTTTTCCTGGTTCTCAACTCACATGACCTAAGGGATGGGAATGTAATAGGAAGCTGGCTACTCTCTAGACATCCCAAACTCCAGGAAAGCGATAAAAGGTTTTCAAGCACTTGGAAATAAAACATGTGGATATAAATGGTGTTCAAGGAGAACATGTTGAGTACGAGCATATGCGTTGTCTCAAGGGTATCATTATGCCCATCTCATAGCTAACAGAACCGAAACCCAAGAGATTTTCCCAAGGTGATGTTCCCAAAGATGAGAGTTAATTGATGGTTCAGCTTAGAATAAAAAACAGATTTCCTAGTTGCAAAACTATGTTCTCTCATCTTCTTTCCTCTCCCATTACTCTTCAAAAACCTTTCTGATTTCTCCCTTCTTTAATTCTCAAAACAATAATATGAAATGTGCACATTTAAAATCACCCAAATTTCCTCGTGACAATTTTTTTGGCATAAGCTTTTGTAAAAAGCTCTACTGTGTGTAGGATACAAGTAGTTATATAAAAGATAATCATACCAATAGTAAATATGACCCATACCAGAATACGGGCAGCAGAGTGCCTTTAACCACACATCATATAATTATGAAAGTTACCGAAGGCCTCCAATGGGACAGGCTCCAAGGGCTCCATATATACTAATTTGCTTACTCTTAAAAGAACCCAGTGGGGTATGTACTGTTATTCTCTTGATTTTATATTGTACCATAAGTGAGTCATAGAGCTGGGATTTAAACCTAATTGGCCAATTTCCAAGTTTGCATACTAAGCATTCTACTTTATGCAGGTTTTTAGTATTTTGTAAATAAAAATAGACACCAATGTCCCTTCTCCAGAGAAACACATTTTCATTTCTTTCTATCCAACCAAGAAATGCTAAGATAAAAATATAAAATACTATGCATGCGATTCTTTCTGAATCTCTACCTACTCAAATTCTGTCTATAATTTACCTCCCATGAGCATTTAAATGGACATATGTAAGTTAATGCTTTATATTAAACCATGGTGAGAGTCAACTTTAGCTAAAATTCTTGAATACGCTTTAGCTGTATTCCTTGAATAAAATAGAAGAGTCTGCAAAAATGTCAGGAGTTCCATGTTATTCATATTTCATAAATATTTTCAAAAGTTATTCTTATCCTTTGTTAAACTAATTCTGTCACTCTGTTGAATAACATACAGAATTTAATATTAGCTTGAATAAAATTTTAGCCAGAAGCTAAATACCTGGTTTTCATATTTGGAACAGTATCATTTCTCAATTTTTTTTTAACATTTATTCATTTTTGAGGGACAGAGAGAGACAGTGCCTGAGTGGGGGAGGAGCAGAGAGAGAGGGAGACACAGATTCTGAAGCAGGCTCCAGGCTCACAGAGCCTGATGCGGGACTCGAACTCACTGACCCTGAGATCATGGTGACCTGAGCTGAAGTCAGACACTTAACGGACTGAGCCACCCAGGCATCCCAGAACAGCATCATTTCTATATCCTATCACTGTTTGTATCAACTAACTCGTTAAAAAGAATTATGGATTATAAACTCTGGGAACTCACCCAAATTAAAAAAAAAAAATAGGCCATTCCCTTGAGAGGCTAAATTATTCATTTAAGGAATTACTCAACAAAACCATCCTCTATACCCTCAACTGCACTATTAATTAAAATGAAACCTACAATGTTCCAGAAGAACAACATCATAATTTTGTTCTCATGTTTGCAGACTATGGCTCTGATGGTGTTCATGGAAAAGTCCTTTATGTTTGACAGAAGCTTATAAAAGTGAGATTAGTTTTTCACTGGTTCCTGCAAATGGCAAGCATTTCATTTCAGTTTTACTGAACAGTTACCACTGGTAATGACTAAAGCTCATGAAGAGGTAAAATTATCCTCTGACTTGCAATTTTATTGTTTTTTTGAAAAAATTGATTTTTCATTTGGGCAATTTGAAACCGCTTTTCAAGATGCAAAAATAGATTTCCTATTATGGGTTGGGACCTTAACAAACTAATAATGATGACCTAATTCTGGAGACACTGGTTTGTAACCCTATATGAATTTTAATGATTTTAGGGACTTATGCAATAAAGGAGAATCAAAGACATGATTTAAAGAATGAAACTATTGGGGTGCCTGGGTGGCTCAGTCGGTTAAGCGTCTGGCTTCGGCTCAGGTATGATCTCACAGTTTGTGAGCTGAGCTGTACTGACAGCTCAGAGCCTGGAGCCTGCTTCAGATTCTGTGTCTCCTCTCTCTCTGCCCCTCCCCTATTCATGCTCTGTCTCTCTTTCTCTCAATAATGAATAAACATTTTAAAAAACTTTAAAAAATAATAATAAAGAACGAAACTATTGGGGCGCCTAGGTGGCTCAGTCAGTTAAGCATCTGACTTCAGCTCAGGTGATGAGTTCACAGTTCGTGAGTTCAAGCCCCATGTGGGACTCTTTGCTGGCACTCAGAGCCTAGAGTCTACTTTGGATTCTGTGTCTCCTTTTCTCTCTTCCCCTTCCCCACTCATGCTCTGTCTCTCTCTCTCTCTCTCTCTCAAAAATAAATAAACATTAAAAAATTTTTAAAAATGAAGTATAAAGAGTGAAAGTATTGTTCTATTTGTCAGTTGTCTGTGCTTATGCTACTTATATCTGTAAAAAGTTCATCTGCTCCTTGTCTGTATGGAGTATAGGCAGAGTAATATAAATCACAGCCTTTTGTATTATCTTCTTCTTGTGATATTTTATTAAGCAAATGGATGAATCCACATAGACATAGTAAAGCTCCATATCAGTTTCTATTGAGAAACATGTTGATTAGAGAAGACATTGCAAATATAATTATACTCTTTGTCTCCAAAATGAAAGTCCCACTTGATACAATGGAAAGAATAAAACTTTTTGAAAGTCAGATTTGAGTGTCAGTCAAGGCTCCTCAACTTCCTAATTCTGTGACTTCTAATGAAGAGTCTAACCTCCTTGAACTTCAGTTCCTGAACTGGATTACTTTTACTTGTCCTCCCAGATGCATTGTTCATACCTCCACCCTGTTTTCTGTCTTATATAGCTGACCTCCTGTGTCAATGACTGTGTCGTCAGATGTCTTTGCCCACTGGCTTCCCCTCTAGTTTGGCTACAGGGAGTCTGACAGGAGACTGGAGGGAAGTGAGGTCAGTGTGTACTTTCCATCTCCCTTTCTGCTTCCCCTCTGGTCAGCTCTGTCATTTGATTAAAGATCACATTTCTCAAGGCATCCTGCTCGACCAGTCTCCTTCTAAGGTCCAGGGTGGCCTTTCACTTCCTCCTCTTGTGTTTTCAGCCTGGGTGTGGGAACCGCTCTGTTATGACAAGCCCTGGGAGATCACACTATCCCCTGTGGGTCCCTCATCATGAGGACACATTCACAAAGAGTCCTTTTTTAAAGCCATCCTTGCTTAATCCTAATTGGAGAGTCTCATCTCCCTCCTGCCAAAACCCTCACCAATAGAGCTCCCCAGCCCATATAAATGGGGATAATCATCCCCAGGGGCATTATGAAGGGTGAAAAGATGCATGCGTGCAGGGCCAGGCACTTCATTGGCATTCGGTATATGTTTATTCTGCTGACAATTCTTTGGTTCAATTATAAATTCTCATTATGTGCAAAAGCGAATGTGCTATATGCTATGGGATGGATCATCGGATTTCTCAGTTTAAAAATTGGTGTGATAGCTCTGTGTTAACAAAGACTTAAGTAATAAAATGTTGGAAACTCAAGAGGAATTCTACTTGACCACTAGTCAAGCATTTTGTTTCCTGATCACACAACGCCCTGTTACATAAATGGATTCTTACTCACACAGGCTGTCTCTGAGCAGGTACATGAAATGAAGAAAACTCACTCTACAAGAAATATCTAGATATCAGTAACATCTCACTATTTGCTTCAGTAACATCTTAGTATGTAAGTACCATGTAGTAACACATGTAAAGTAACATCTTATTAAAGGAAACTGGGTATTCCTTCTGCTCAGGAAATACATGGGCTTTTAAAAGATGATTTCTGGGCACACCTGGGTGGCTCAGTCGGGTAAGCATCCGACTCTTGATTTTTGGCTCAGGTGGTGATCTCACGTTCGTGAATTCAAGCCCCACATCGGGCTCTATGTTGACAGTGCAGAACCTGCTTTGGATTCTCTCCCCCTCCCCCACTCTCTGTTCCACCCCTGCTTGTGCTCTCTGTGTCTCAAAATAAAAAAATAAACTTTAAAAATACATGATTTCTGACTTTGGAATCCAACCATGCTAGATCTATTTTATTTCAAATCAAGTTAAGCATGTTTTATTGATTTATCATTTTATAGCAAAGGAAATATATAAAATTTCCCTTTTGTACATCACATGATTTAGTCAACCAGTTTGCTAGGTTTTGCAAGCACTGTCACTCATTTATACTTTTTTATCTATTTAGCCCACATATCACATATTTTCAAAATTTTTTATATATTTGGATTCACCTAGCATACTTGATAATCACGTTTATAACTTTATAAATCATTCTGACTCTTAGAACCACAATTTAAATTATTCACTACACATGATTTGGTTATAGTAGCTCAAGAAAACTATTTACTATCTTCATTTCAAACATGAGACTGATTATGATAATCACTTGAAGGAATTATGTTTAAATAGACTAGATATTTGAAGAACTCTGAATTGGTATGTAACCTCTGAGCTGAAAAGGAACATTTAAAAGGGAATTTCAAAAAAGAGGGAAACATTCATTTTGTCTCTCGGTCAATGGGAAAGAATACTCCTTTGTACTACACTGATATAAGAGTAGCTAAACATCTATCAAGCCCTTTTGTGTGAGCTAAGAATGGTACTATGCATTTTATATCTATTATCAAATGCAGTTTTTATAGCTCTATAAAGGGGATTGCTTGTGCTTGCATTTATTTGAAAACCTAAGCAATGTTGACGTAACTAAATAAAAAAAATTTTTAAAGGACTTGCCAGTCAGCCAAGTCCCACTTGTCAAAGTCCTTATTCAACAACCCCCCTTACATCTCTTGCAGTATGGTTGTTACTGCAACATGTTTGTTAAATGTAGTTATATAGCTACGTGTGTTGCCAACGTCACCAAATCTGCAGTTCTTTCAACTAAGAAAGAATGTAGAATGGGTACTGGTTAGGCAGCCAGCTGCCTCCGTCACAGGTAAGTACTATTGTTACCTCCATTTTACTGATGAAGAATTTAAGCCACTTGCCTTTGGCTATACCACTAGAAAGTGATGTCAGTGGTATTGCTAAGACTCTATTAGAGTCACTCTATAGGGTGGCCATTGCCACTCTATATGGATTTGTCTGTATTATTCTCATGATTGCATGCTGGTTAAACATTTATGGGAAAAGTTCTTATTCATATTCTGAAGTGGGAGTGTTTCTGTTCTCATCAATGATATTTCGGTCATTTGGCTAAGGCATTATTATCTGCCAGATGTCTACATTATCACAAAAGTAACTTTTCCCTTTTGTAATGAGTAAGTAATCTAAGTTGTGATATTTTGAGACTGTGTGAAAATACTATTCCTTTCACCCATGATTTTAGCATATGGGATGATTCTTACCTGAATAAAATTATTATAATTATGATTACAATTGTTATTCATTCATTTCACATTTATTGTTAGTATGCTATAAAGACACACTTTTTTAGTTTTGTATTTTTAAATTGTTTAATACCATCATAGATTTATCAAATTCAACACTGTTATTCATTTTGATGCTCAAATTTCCCCAAATTTGGCCAATTTGAACCCCCTTTAAGTTATTCTCATGTCCTTTGGATAGGTCCCCATCAGTTTTTGTGCAATTTATTTCTTCTATACTCACTTTGTACTTTGCTTGTGTTAGTTCTGGAATTTGTTGTTTCTCCAAAGATCCTGTGTTTTGTTTTTTTTTAACTGGGAAATGATATTCACAAACCAAAATGGGGTCTCCAGATGTGCTTACTGACCAAGGAATGTCCTTGCTTCTAGGCCTCTTTGATAAGTAGAGCTTGCTTGCTTTCTTTCTTTCTTTCTTTCTTTCTTTCTTTCTTTCTTTCTTTCTTTCTTTTTTTGATCACTGACACCTCTAATTCTAATCCAACACTGCAGGATTCTTCTCGTTTTTTCATTCTCACTACAAGGAATTATGTTCAAAAGTCGGTCAGATTCTTTTTTATTCACATCTATGTGTTTATGTTATATATTTGATATCTAGCTAGGTTTATTTGTTTATGTTTATATTCAATATTAGGACTTTTCTTATCCTGATTGTTTCAAGATCATTTTTAATATAAAAATTAATATGGTTCAAATATAAATATATAGGTTTATATATATCATATGTACAATATATTTTTGTGTAAATTGAAAGGAATATCTCTTATTTTCACCATGTTCCCACCCACCAGTTGATAAATTTCATTAGCTGGTTTTTTCTTAAATTTTTTTAAGGTTTATTTAGTTTTGAGAGAGACAGAGACAGCATGAGCAGGGAAGGGGAAGAGACAGAAGGAGACACAGAATTCAAAGCAGGCTCCAGGCTCTGAGCTGTCAGCACAGAGCCTGACATGGGGCTCGAACCCACGAACTGTGAGATCATAACCTGAGCTAAAGTTGGATGCTTAACCGACTTGAGCCACCCAGGTGCCCCAAATTTCATTAACTATTTAATGAGTAGTTAATCTATTTATCTTTCTAAATCTAATCCATTTATCTCTCTTATGTTTCCTTTTTTTAAATACATATTATATTTGCTTCTTTTTTCTTACCCAAAAGATAAGATTATATATATATATATTTTTCTGCATCTTTATTTTATTAACAATCTCATATCTTTTATTTTGTTTCTATTTTTTTAAGTTTATTTGTTTAGAGAGAGAGAGAGAGAGAGAGACAGCATGAGCAGGGGAGGGGCAAAGAGAGGGAGAGGGAGAGAGAGAGAGAGAGAGAGAGGGAGGGAGAGGGAGAGGGAGAGAGAGAGAGAGAGGGAGAGAGAGAGAGAGAGAGAGAGAATCCCAGGTAGGCTCCACACTGTCAGAGCAGAGCCCAACATGGGACTGGAACCCAAGAACTGTGAGATCATGACCTGAGCCAAAATCAAGGGTTGGATGCTTAACCGACTGAGTCACTCAGGTTCCCCTCTTATATTTTTAAAAGCAAAATATTCAAAATAACTTAAATTAACAATTTGCTGATCTTTTTTCCCTTTCAATTATGCTTCATTTTATAATTTTTCCTCAATCTCTTGTTACAACTCCACCACCATATGGATTCTCACCAAACATGCACTTACTAAACAGAACTAGGTTTTACCTGGATTACAAATTCTGGATTAAAGCCAACTGTGCCTCAGTCATTGTTGATGTTAATTTCAACATATTTTAAAAGTGTTTTGGGATACTCCATGACACAGAAAACCTTCAATAAGGTACTATTTTTGCTTCCAATAAAGAATAGACAGAAAGGGCAGTGGATAAGAGTTAAGTTGTAGGCCTCGTTCTTCCATTAGAAACTTTGAAAAAATGACTTTATTCATTCAACAAATACTTAGTAAATGTTTATTATGCATCTGGCATTATCCTTACATTTCCTGACTTACTTTTATCAATGCAATGAATTATTCTTTCAGTTGGGCCTTGGATTGGATATAATAGCAATGTATTTAGCTTTCGTTTACATATTCATAAGTAAGATAATTCTACCACAAGAACCAACAATGAAAATTACTTTAAAGCCCAGAATGTTAATACAAGTAGTGAAACTTTTTGTGGGTGATGGAACAGTGAGGACTCTGATGAACTGGAGTATGTATGTATGGAATGCCTCAACTTGTCCACACTTACACATTTTAGAACATCGTACACATAAAATACATCTACAGGCTACATTCCACCTGTAGTCCAACAGTGTTTCCCTTCTGATTTTTGCTGTTCTTTTTCCTGGCTACATTTGTCTAATGCACTTGTTTGAGGAGCTGAGCCTTTTCTGTATTTTCTAAGTACTCAGCTTTTGTCTTTAGTATAAAAGCCCCTTGACTCTCCATGATTAATAATGGTTTTTCATATTCTTTACTGTTTCTGGCATTATCTGTTGCTTCTGAGGTTAGTTGTTCCATTTGTTCATCTTAGTGCTTTTTGTCCATGCTATTGGATTTCCTCAATTGATTGGTGATACTTGGATGCTTTTTATAGTTAAAAGTAAAGGACTTAGTCAATATGTGTGTTAGTCAGTTAAAGCTACCATAACAAAGTACCACAGACTGGAGAGCTTAAACAACAGAAATATATCCTCTTACAGTTCTGGAAACTAGAAATCCAAGATCAAAGATTGGTTTTGAGGCTTTTACCCTTTGCTTATAAATTTATTTTTTAAATGTTTTTATTTATTTTTGAGACAGAGAGAGACAAAGCATGAGCAGGGGAGGGGCAAAGAGAGAGGGAGACACAGAATCTGAAGCAGGCTCCAGGCTCCGAGCTGTCAGCACAGAGCCTGACATGGGGCCCGAAATCACAGACTGTGAGATCATGACCTGAGCTGAAGTCAGACGTTCAACCGACTGAGCCACCCAGGCTCCTCTTCCCTTTGCTTATACATGGTTGGCTTCTCCCTGTGTCTTCATATCCGTCTTCCCTCTGTATCTGTGTCCAAATTTTCTCTTCCTATAAGGACACCAGTCATATTGCAATTGGGCATACCCTAATGGACTTATTTTAAATTAATTACTACATTTAAGTCCCCATCTTCAAATACAATCACATTCTGAAGAACTGGATGTTAGAACTTCAACGCATGAATTTTAGGGGGACATAATTCATCCCATTGATAACTCAGGAGATGCAACAGGATTCCTCAGGAGCTTCAAAAATTACTTTCAATGTCAAGGCTCCCCTCAATGGGATGTCAACTCCTCAGCTTTGCAAAATGGGCAGAAAACCTCCAGTGCTTGGAGGTTGGGGTGAGGGGGGGGGGGTGGAGTTCCATTATAATTGAAAAGAACAGAAAGAAGGTTTATTCTGAGGATAGAGTAATTCAGGTTATTTTACTCCTGTGTGTAGCTGGCTTCTTTATATTCATTTTTCTCTTCTCTATCCATAATGGGTATCTGTAGTTACCAAGTATCATCTCCTTTGTTTGGTCCAGTGCTTATATTAACACAACTTGCCCCCCATCACACCCACATGACAGACACCCATCCACTCTTTTAAGGACCTATTCTCTCATGCTTCCTTCAGAAAACTAAAATCATAGCCAGTCCTTTTGTATACACAAAACAACTGTTTTCCTTTTCTTTCCTTGTTTGTTCTTTAATTAATGACCCTACAGTTTATCTTGTGGCCTTCTTCTTTCCTCCCCTCACCCTTGCTGATTCAAGCTTGTATCCCTCTGGAAATCACACTGAGAAGGTTCTAGAGAGCATTCTCAATACCATTCCTGATTTGTTTGTCCCACATTCTCAGAACCTGTTCTTTTTGTTTTGTTTTGTTTTGTTTTGTTTTTGTTTTTGTTTTTGTTTTGTCATTTCAGTGTGAGTTAAGGAAATAGGAAAGAAATCTGTGTGATCAATTAGTAGCTTTTATCCAGAAGTTATGGACACCAATTCTAAGTCCTCCCAAACCATATATTTAATAATGCATTTTGTACATTTCCAGATATCAAGATCAAACCCTGACTGAGGTAGACAGAATATGTGTACCCTAATGGAGAGTTATAGTATTTCTCATACCTTCCCTATGTGCCACGATTTCTGCAAGATGGTAAGTGTCAATTATGAAATCAAGCCTGTAATCTCTTTCAGTGTTCTGGAATGCACTTCAGCTTTTAGAGCTGCTGGGTGATTTGTCCTTACCTTCTCAGCCATTTGGCACCTCTTCTTCTACACCTTTTGAGCTCTTCAGGTTGGAAATACTTTCTAATAAAAAAAAGCATGTATTTTATTGGTATAAGACTTAACTCCATCTGAAGCTGTCACCCGAAATTCAATCTTAAACTTATTATGCAGAGGAAGACACCAAAATTCACTGACAGTGAGAAGGAGAGTCAAACCTGGTGGTAAGCTGGAGAAAAACTTTGTAACTGTTTCTGATTTTAAGCATCTCAAGTGTTTACGACTGATTGAAGTTTCTAAAGAGGGAGGTTAAAGAAAGACTCTGTATCCTATTCACCTCATTTGGTTTTCTATTTCTGGCCTAATTCCAGCAGTAACTTGAGACAGCCTTCATTGAAAGACACACATCATATATAAAGCTCTAAAAATGGAAATTTTAAAATAAAAGATGCATATACTGAAAATGAGGAGGGTTTGGGGCATAGTTGTCACCAGTGAACACTGGGTTCTCAGTATCTTTTGAATGGTTTAAATAAATGACAACACACACTGGGAAATATATGTCTCAGAGATGGACTAAATGCAATTGAACAAAAAGAGCCTTTTTCCAAAATCCCTCTCAACCTTGACTAATACCCCAATCCCAGGTAAAGCTAGAGTTGTTCAAGATGGTATTATTTTTATACTGAAGCCCCACAGACTTATCAGGAACACAATACTGTCTCATATAACTGCAAGAACTCAAAAGGAACCAACACACGACAGGAAGCAGCAGAATGTCAGGAGGATGTCTAATAAATAAGGACAATGAATTCAAAGTCTTTTCAGAAAGAAAAAGATTAAAAGAAATTAGGAAGTGAAGTAGATAAGGGGAGGCAGATTCTGTTGAAAACAATGGAGAAGAAAAATAGTGTCCCTACTGAGACTAAGAAAAAAGGTTTACTCTTTAAACCCTAAAGTTCCCACCTGAGAGCCTCAAAGAGAAAAGAAAGGAATGGGATAATATATTAGGCAAGTAAGATAAGGAGGAAAACACCAAGTCACTACTGAGGATTCCTAGAAAGATCAGTGTAATAAACAGGAACTTCATGCTCTCACTGATCCACGATAAAGCACCCCTCCTTCACAGACAACATGATGTAGAAAACCCAAAAGACTCCACCAAAAAACTGCTAGAACTGATACATGAATTCAGCAAAGTCACAGGATATAAAATCAATGAAAAAAAAAAACTAGTTGCATTTCTCTACACCAATAATAAAGCAGCAGAAAGAGAAATCAAGGAATCAATCTCATTTATAATTGCACCAAAACTGATAAAATACCTAGAAATAAACCTAACCAAAGAGGTGAAAAATCTATACACTGAAATCTTAGCAAGTTTATGAAAGAAATTAAAGAAGACACACAAAAAAAATGGAAAAACATTCCCTGCTCACGGATTGGAAGAACAAATATTATTAAAATGTCAATACTACCCAAAGCAAACTACGTATTCAATGCCTATCAAAATAGCACCAGCATTCTTCACAGAGCTAGAACAAACAATCCTAAAATTTGTATGGAACCAGAAAAGACCCCAATAGCCAAAACCATTCTGAAAAAGAAAACAAAAACTGGAGACATCAGAATTCTGATGTAATTTGAGCTGTATTACAAAGCTGTAATCATCAAGACAGTATGGTGCTGGCACAAAAACAGACACTCAGATCAATGGAACAGAATAGAGAATCCAGAAGTGGATCCACAAGTGTATGACCAACTAATCTTTGACAAAGCAGGAAAGAATATCCAATGGAATAAAGACAGTCTCTTCAGCAAGTTGTGTTGGCAAAACTGGACAGCGACTTGCAGAAGAATGAACCTGGACCACTTTCTTACACCATACACAAAAATAAACTCAAAATGGATGAAAGACTTAAATGTAATACAAGAAACCATTAAAATCCTAAAGGAGATGGGGTACCTGGGTGGCTCAGCTGGGTAAGCGTCTGACTTCAGCTCAGGTCATGATCTCATGGTTCATGAGTGTGAGCCCCATGTCAGGCTGTGAGCTGACAGCTCAGAGTCTGGAGCCTACTTTGGATTCTGTGGCTCCCTTTCTCTCTGCCCCTCCCCCACTTGTGCTCCATCTCTCTCTGTCTCTCTCTCTCAAAAATTAATAAACATTTAAACATTAAAAAAAAAACTTTCTGTAAAAAAATCCTAGAGGAGAAAACAGGCAACAACCTCTCCTGGCCATAGCAACTTCTTACTAGACACATCTCCAGAGACAAGGGAAACAAAAGCAAAAATGAGGTATTGGGACCTCATCAAGATAAAAAGCTCTTTCAAGAGAAGGAAACAATCAACAAAACTAAAAGGCAACCGGGGCACCTGGGTGGCGCAGTCGGTTAAGCGTCCGACTTCAGCCAGGTCACGATCTCGCGCTCCGTGAGTTCGAGCCCCGCGTCAGGCTCTGGGCTGATGGCTCAGAGCCTGGAGCCTGTTTCCGATTCTGTGTGTCCCTCTCTCTCTGCTCCTCCCCCGTTCATGCTCTGTCTCTCTCTGTCCCCAAAATAAATAAACGTTGAAAAAAAAATTTAAAAAAAAAAAAAAAAAAAAAAAACTAAAAGGCAACCAACAGAATGGGGAAGATATTTGCAAATTACGTATCAGATAAAGGGTTAGTATCCAAAATCTACAAAGAACTTGTCAAACCCACACCCAAAAGACAAACAATCCAGTGAAGAAATGGGCAAAAGACATGAATAGACACTTCTCCAAAGAAGACATCCAGATGGCTAACAGACACATGAAAAAATGCTCCACATCACTCATCATCAGGGAACTACAAATCAAAACCACAATGAAATAATATCTCACACCTGTCAAAGCGGGTAACATTAACAACTCAGGCAACAGCAGATGTTGGTGAGGATGTGGAGAAAGAGGAACACTTTTGCACTGTTGGTGGAAATGCAAACTGGTGAAGCCACTCTGGAAAACAGTATGGAAATTCCTCAAAAACTTAAAAATAGAATTATCCTACAACCTAGCAATTACACTACCAGATATTTATCCAAAGGCCACACAAATGCTGTTCAAAGGGGTACAAGCACCCCAATGTTTATAGCAGAATTAGTGACAATAGCCAAAGTATGGGAAAAAACTCAAATGTCCATTGACTAATGAATGGATAAAGAAAACGTGGTGAGGGGCGCCTGGGTGGCGCAGTCGGTTAAGCGTCCGACTTCAGCCAGGTCACGATCTCGCGGTCCGTGAGTTCGAGCTCCGCGTCAGGCTCTGGGCTGATGGCTCAGAGCCTGGAGCCTGTTTCCAATTCTGTGTCTCCCTCTCTCTCTGCCCCTCCCCCGTTCGTGCTCTGTCTCTCTCTGTCCCAAAAATAAATAAACGTTGGAAAAAAAAAAAAAAGAAAAGAAAACGTGGTGTATACACACACACACACACACACACACACACACACACACAAAATGGAGTATTACTTGGCAATCAAAAAGAATGAAGTCTTCCCATCTGCAACAATGTGGATAGAACTAGAGTGCATTAGGCTAAGCAAAATAAGTCAGTCACAGAAAGACAAAAATCATATGATTTCACTCATGTGGAATTTACAGATGAACATACAGGAAAGGAAACAAAAATAAGATAAAAACAGAGAGGGAGACAAACCATAAGAGACTCTTAAATACAAAGAACAAACTGAAGGTTGCCGGTGGGGTGTTGGGTGGGGGGATGGGCTAAATGGGAAAGGGATATTAAAGAGGGAACCTGTGATGAGCACTGGGTGTTATATGTAAGTTACGAATCACTAAATTCTATTCTTGAAATCAGTATTACATTGTATGTTAACTTGGATTTTAATATATTTATATATATGTATATTTTAATATATTTATATATATATTTATACATATATATGCAGATAAACAGGAAATAGAGGTGTAAATGCAAACTGAAGTAAAGGAAGTATAAGAAGGAGTGGAATCTGAGATAGAAAAAGAGAAGGAAATTAATAATAACTCATTAAAGCCACACAAAGATATATGTGAAGAAACTGTAATATAAATAGAAAAACATACAATACTATCTCTGAGAGAACAAAAAAATAATGGCTTTTTGTAGTTTGACTGAATTTTGGAGATTTTTGGGAACTATGTGACCATGGCTCAGTAGTATATTTAAGAAAGACCATATAAATACAAAGGATCAGAATGAACAGAGTAATATTCATGAAGACACCCTGAAAAGTCAGCTACTTAAAAACTAACTACCTGGTGAAGATATAATATATTATATAACATACCTTTATAGTAGCAATGGGCTAGGACCATAAATTTGTTTTCATAAATGTGGAAGAAATCAGTAACTGTCCCCAGTATCTAGATCCCTTTGAGTTTTATACCTAGATACACACCTGTCCGGGAAAGGCAACATTTTCCCTGGCTTCTCCTATAGCTGGATACAGCCATGCAACTGAGTTCTAGCCAATTGGGTAGAGCAAAAGCAATGTACAACTTCTGGGTCTTGCCCTTTAAACTTATTGCCTAACCTCCTTCTATGGTCTGAATGTGTGTTTCCCCTCCATCCCAAATCACATGTTGAATCCTAAAGTCCAATGTGATGGTTTTAGAACATAGCGCTTTGGGGAGGTGATTAGGAAGGTGAACGGGATTAGTGCCAGAACCCTAGCCCCTTCCTTCATTTAAGAATATGACATGAAGTCTGCGACCCAGAAGACCCTCGTCCAATCATGTTGGCACCCTGATCTGGAACTTCCAGCCTTCAGAACTGTGAGCAATAAATGTCTGCTGTTTATAAGCTATTTCATCTGTAGTGTTTTATTACAACAGCCTGAACGGACTAACATGCCTCTCCTCCTGCTGTTACTGACTGGACAGCTATAATGTGGGCATGATGGTACAGAGCTGTCTACAAGCATGTACACAAGGGCAATGTCTTAGGAGAAGACAGAGAAACAAGATAGAAAAGACTTGGATCCCTTGGCTACTTTGCAGAGTAGAAACACCCTATCCCATGCATACAATAATAAAATAAACTATCTTACTTAATCATCATTATTTGATCTCTTTTAAAACAATCATCTCATATCATAAGCCTATCAGTATTACCTGTAACCACATCTTTTAACAAACGATTTTGTTTCCTTGAGATAAAAATAATGTGTTCCATGATTTAAATATTTAATTATATCAAGACAAAAAGAAATCTGAAGAGTTCTGAAGTCATTTCTGCATGTGTGTGTGTGTGTGTGCGCGCGCGTGCGTGCTGTTGTTTTTGTTGCTTGAAGAATAAAATAAATGTCAGTGATGGTGGGGAGTTAAACACGTGTCAGCACTGGAGGAAAAACGTGGAGAGCCAAAGTCTGTGGGCAAAGAATTTTCATTGAATTTACATGCAGCACATACCAATCAACTCACAAACTTATGTGAGCAAGAAATTGAACTTTGCTTATTTACTTTTTTAACCAGACCTGATATTGAGCTGGTATGCATCAGCACTGGCAGAACAGATGTTACATACTGAAATGCTTCCTTATGCATTCAGAGCATTCCTCTCCATTGCAACTGCCGTACTCCACAAACCCCCAGCCCCCTGAGTGTTCCAGAACTTTAAAAATTGTATCAGGCACAGCAGGCAGCCTCTGGGATTTTTCAGCCAACACCTGTTCTGAGTGGTTGTTTAACATTGCCCTTGTCTTCATTTAAACTTAATTTTAGTTTTTAGTGCCTGTTCCATTGAGTGGTAGAAACGATGTCAGTTACTTCAAGATTCTCATCCTTTTTCCCAGGGCTTTTACCCCAGTTCTAGAAAGCTTAAGGACTACCAAGGATTAGACAGGGGGTCGGACGATGAGGGTGGAAGGATCTTGCCCTGTAGGATTGGAAAAACATTCTTTGGTGATTTTCCACCTTATCTCTGATTTCACCAGCACTCAGCTGTCAGCTAGTGGAAAACCTACTCCCTGAAATGGAACAGTATGTCTACCCTATCCCATAAAGGTATTTTATGCTGATTAAGTACAGTTTAGTAGTTTACAGAATGACCATTAATAACTCTAAACTTTCGAGAACCAAGTTCACTCAGGGAGAAAATTAAGAGACTTTGATGACTTCACCCATCACTGCTCACTAAGGTTTAGATCTCAGTATCTGCAATCTGCAAAACTAAGCAGACCAATTAAATAAAGGAGTTATAAATAAACTCCCTAGCTTCTAACCTCAGAGGTGCTCCGAGGTCCTTCAGAAAGAGGCATGGCTATATAGAGGCAGCTGTTGATAGCAGGAGCAGATCAGTGGATTGGTGCTCTATCAGATGGGGCTCTACGACTTGCATGGATAGGCATCAGTGGTCCCAAGTGAGGGCTTCATAAAATAAAGAATGCTTTTTCAGTTGCAGAAATAATGGAAGCAATATCCAGGGAAGAAATAAATAAAATATTTAAAGAATCATATAAGGGAAAATCTAGATCATTGAAAATTTCATAAGTAAGTACTAGAGAACTTATAAAGTAGCTTGGACTTGAGGGAGCATAACTACAGCATCACTGGCTCCCAGTAATAGAATAAATAAGGAAGCTGTTGCCCTCTTATTCCCCACCTCTAGTGAAGGCGAGGAAACAAAGAATGAAATTAAATTCAAGCAGCAGTGATCAGACAGGGCATAAGAAATACTTTCTCCATAATAAGAACCAGACATGATTTTAAATACTTCATACCTATTGAGGGTCCTCCGATGATAGTTCAGAAAACAGACAGGAGGGAGATCGATCAGGCTGCCACTCAGGCATCCTGAGCTCTCATTCACGGCAGGGCTCTGGCTAGCAAAGGAGTGTTTATAAATATTATTACTTTATGTGTGCTCCATTTCTCTCAATTATATTAAAAACAGCTGCTATCAAGGAGCAAACATTTGGGCTGCTCTGGGGCTGTGATTTTCAACTCCAGAATGCACTGATAAATATGATATTTAAACAACGCTTTCAAAGCCTTAGATACCATGCTTAAATGAATAGTGGGTTCATTCTCCCATGTTTTTCTTTTCTATTTTTTTAATTTTTTTTTTGATCTTTATTTATTTTTGAGAGAGAGTATGTGAGCAGGGAGGAACAGAGAGAGACACACAGAATCCGAAAGCAGGTTCCTGGCTCTGAGCTGTCAGCACAGAGTCAGAAGCGGGGCTTGAACTCAAGAACCGCAAGATCATGACCCGAGGGGAAGTCGGACGCCCAACCGTCTGAACCACCCAGGCGCCCCCATGTTTCTCTTTTCATTCTGGCATCACCTTTGACCCTGGTTATGTTCCCTTAGGACATAAAAACCTGAACTGTGTAAAGGATCTCTCCTCACCCTACTACCCTGTACCTCCACGTCCTCCACTCCCACCCATCAGAGCCTCATAGGTCTGCCAGGACTGAATTTGCTTGAAATAGTGTGCTGGTAAATCAAGTGGGCACACGAAGCTCTGGGTTTTGGCATTTGCTGATTTTCATAGTGTAAATCATCCTACCATGGGTGATTTCAAATATGTCTATGTTTAAAGATCAAGCAGCTTATAAGATTCCTGAGAACTTCACAATGGACTCTCCTGAGCTAGTGAGGGCAGATCCAGCGCACCACTGATGAAGGAAGTCTCCTTGCATCCAGTCCTCTGCCCCATGCAAGAAATGGTCCAAGCCTCTGAGCAGTCTTTTATAAAAACAACAATAAAAGCAACAGCAACCTCTTGGTGATCATTCTTTATGTGCCAGCATTTGGAGTCTTTTAAAATCACATTATTGATCCCCACAAGAACCCTACAAAGGTGTTATCATTATATTCCGGAACAAAGGCTTACAAAACACAACACAGTCATGAACAAGGTCACGAATATTGGAAGTTACAGAAGCAGAATTCAAACCCAGGTCTCTCTGACTCCAAAATCCATGGCTTAACCTTGACCTTACCCTGCTTCTTTTACAATATAACCCAGTTATCCACATGGTCTTTCAAAAGCCCTGTTGCTTCTTTTTAGTGCTTTCCTGCCACTTCCCTTAACCTTCATTGAAACCACTTTCTTTCTTCCTCCGTGGAAAGTAATTGTTTGCTACTGGAGGGCAAGAACAGTGCCCCGGTTATCTCTGACGCTACTCCTTGCTTGTGAGAGCTCTATTAATATTTGCTGGATGAGAGGCGCCTGGGTGCCTCAGTTGTTTGAGCGCCCAACTTCAGCTGAGGTCATGATCTCATGGATTGTGAGTTTGAGCCCCAGCAGGGCTTTGCAGAGCCTGCTTCAGATTCTCTGTCTCCCTCTCTCTCTGCCCCTCCACTGCTCATGTACAAGCACTCTATCTAGCACACAGTCTCACTTTCTCAAAAATGAACAAACACTTAAAATATATATATTTGCTGGATGAGTGAATGAATGGATTGATTCCAACCGAATCCATGAATTGGCTTTATTCCTGTTGTTTAAAAAGTTCCAGTGGCTCACTCCTCACCCCATCCCCCAGCATCAGAGCCTCAGCATGGAACCCTACTTGTAGTAAGGTCAGGCTGGTAATAAGAAGATGCAGTGGAGCCTTAATTTTTAAGTCTTAATTTGAAGACATTGCTTGCCACCTTCACCGGGTTTAAGTCTATTTGTTGTTTTTTTAATTTTTTTTAATGTTTATTTATTTTTGACAGAGAGAGAGAGAGAGAGACAGAGCATGAGTGGGGGAGGGGCAGAGAGAGAGGGAGACAGGCTCCAGGCTCTGAGCTGTCGGCACAGAGCCCGACTTGGGGGCTGGAACTCACAGACCACGAGATCATGACCTGAGCTGAAGTGGGACGCTCAACCGACTGAGACACCCAGGCACCCCAAGTCTATTTGTTTTTAAGGTAAAAAAAAAAAAAATGAAATACTCTTAAGACAATATATCCAGCTCCTTAGGTGACTTAGGCCAGTTGTAACCTATATTTATATCTCATACATTCATTAAAATGCAAAACTTTCCAATGGTCATTTCATTGCTTTCATGCCCCCTAAATGATTAAGTACCACCTCTGCAGACTTGAGGCTGTAACTAGTCACCCTGATTTGCAGCTCTTTGACCTATAAAATAGGCTCATAAAAATGACAGCCTGGAAAACAGCATCTGGAGCAATGCATAGATAGACAAGGCTGGTAAATGCTTTTATAAATTCATAACAACTGAAGAATGTTTTCAACTGAAGTATAATAATCACGTTTACAAAAGAATCCCAGTAGGTCCTTTATTAAACGAGGCACACTGGAGTTTTTAAGCAGCAATGTCTAAAAGGCTACTTCTACCTGTTTGACTTCTTTTCACTGTGTGCGAATTAGTTAGGCAAATTAGCCTGCACTTCTAAGGCCCGTGACACATGCCAAATCCAACAGCTCTTAAATTTGATGTCAGTTAAAATGTGGAAGTCTGCCTCATTTCACAGATAACCGGGTGACCCGTTACAATCCCCTTTTCAATTTTCAGTACAACCTCCGGGTCCCCTTCTGTGGACCCCAATGGCCCAAGGTAAGAATGTCACAGATCTTCTGATCTGGTTTTTTGTGACTTATCTGAGAATAACTATTAAATTAAACCAGGAGATATTCTTTCCACATATGCATATCTTTCAATATATGGCACAGAATTATCTTAGTAAGTTATTTTCTAAAAGACTACTTTTTATTTGCTTTCCTGAACAGTGCCTTGTTCAAAGAAGGCCCACAGCAATATTGCCTGATGGACTTAGTGGCCTTTGTTTCTGCTAAAACAGCAGGAAGAAGGGACACAGGGGTTCAGTTTTTATTAGCTTAGACTTTTCAGCTGATGATGAGTTTACTGTATCATCTTTAAATACAAACATAGTCCATTGCTGGATAACTTTGAATTTGTGTCAAATATAAGGATCCTGATTTAATATATATTTCAATTTGCTTTCTGCCTTTATAGATCTATTAAAACAGGATTCTTCCCATTTAATTAATTTATAAAACTATGGCTTTTGGAGATAACCTAAGTATTCTTAGAAAATCTCTTTGAAATTGTTCATGATTCAGAACTCCCTCCATTTTCCAGTCCTAAAGTGAAAAACAATTTTGAATGTGTGATAATAAGATACTTTTGATAAAAATATTTTGCATGTTCACTTTCCATTAATTTTATAGCCATAAAATATTAGCAATTTTTCAAATATTAGACACATTTATAAAGAAAAAAAAACATGGTAGGTGGGCTTTCTGTCCTTTGTAGAGTCTTATTTATGAGTTATTTCATTTCCCCCAAAATGGGAAACTGATGTTTCCATCTTTTAACTGGACACAATGTCTTATGTTTCCCAAGCAGCAATGTCGCACTTTAAAAAAATTGTAGATTCCATTTATGTTTTCTATAAAATGAGATTCCTATCTATGCAAACTAAATATAGTAAAACCTTGGCTTACAAGCATAATTCGTTTTGGAAATATGCTTATAATCCAAAGCACTTGTATATTGGAGCGAATTTCAAGAACCATTGGCTCAGTTGTGATCACATGATGTTCGGTGTCATGTACTACTCCTATTGCAAGACATTGCTCATTTATCAAGTTAATATTTATTAGAATTGTTTACTTGTCTTGTGGAACACTCACAGAATGAGCTACACCCAATCCAAGGTTTTATTCTAGTTTAAAATCCACTTCCGTTTTCCAAGATTTTCTGTCTCTTGGTGTGGGAGGAGAGGTTGATTGAGTCAGTACAGAAAAAACCTCTTCACTGTCAGGTGAGGATGAGATTAGTTGCCAGGTTAGAGGTTGGTACCCGTG
Source organism: Prionailurus bengalensis (assembly GCF_016509475.1). NCBI lineage: Eukaryota > Metazoa > Chordata > Mammalia > Carnivora > Felidae > Prionailurus > Prionailurus bengalensis. The sequence continues at coordinate 101,255,004 of NC_057349.1, read as the reverse complement.
GTAGGCAAAATAATGGTTTCCCAAAGATGTCCACATGCTGAGATGTGGAATCTGTGAATATGTAAGCTACATGACCAGGGGAATTAAGGTTGCTAATAAATTGATCTTAAAATAAAGAGATTATCCTAGATTATCTGAGTGGGCCTACTGTAATCACAAGAATCTTTCAAAGTGTAAGAGGGAAACCAAAGAGAAAAATTAGAGAAAGCATGATGATGAATGCAGGGTCAGAAAGATACTAAATGCTGGTTTTGAGATGGAGAAAGGAAGACATAAGCCAAGAAATGGGAGTGGCCTCTCAAATCTGGAAGAGGCAAGGAAATGGATCTCTTCCTATGGTCTCCAGAAAGGAACTCAGCCCAGTTGACAGTTTCAATTTAACACAGTGAGACAGATGTCAGACTTCTAACTTCCAGAATGATAAGATAATAAATTTGTGTTGTTTTAAACCATGGAGCTTGTGATAATTTGTTACAGCAGCCATGGAAAACTAATACAGCACTAACTGAATAGAACCAGCCCACTCTCTGGGGAATTGGACAAAATTCAGTCAGCACAGGAACTGCCTATGCCAAGTGGCTAAACACAGACACTTACAGTCAAGTGCTAAGACAGACTCTGATTTAAAAAATAAAGTAAAATAAAATAAAATAAAATAAAATAAAATAAAATAAGATAAAATAAAATAAAATAAAATAATAAAATAAAATAAAATAAAATAAAATAAAAATAAAATAAAAGTTGTGGAGATTGGTTGCACAACTGTGGGAATGTACTTAACATTACTAACCTATACACTTAAAAATGATTGAGCTGGTAAATTTTAAGTTATGTATACTTAACCATAATAATTTTAAAAACTCAGAAAAGTTTCATATACCCCTGAGTACCACCAGTCTAGGCTTATTATTTCACAAGGGAAGAGGAGTCTAAGTCATGTTAATGGAAGAAATATCCTCTTGCTGTGTAAGACCAGATGATGGTTTAGAGAAAAATATGGTGGTGCTCCATGACAGGTGATCTCTTTTTACATAACTAAGGAGAGAATTGCCTACAACCTCTCTGTGTATATACTGTAGAGCCCAGACCATTATATTCAGTCACCACTTCAGAATCAGCAAACACTAAGTGCAAGAGGAATCATTCATTATCTGGCCTGAAGTGCTCCAGTCTTCAATTTATAAGAGACCAATTATAAGAGACCAAAGACACAGATACGACCCTTCCTGTGAGGACAAATAGAATTAAAGAAAGAAGGTGGGACACTGGAAGATAGAAAGAGGGGCAGGAAAGATGCAATGACTTCATGGGACATGAAGAAAGTCCAATACTTCCCAATACATGGGAAAGTCCAATACTTTCTTCCAAAGGAATCGGTAATTTTGTCCAAGTTTCAGCCTATGGCCCCTCTTTGGGTACAAGGGAAGAAAGATGAAAAGTTGACATTTTGAATAAGGAATTCTTCATCTCCTCCATCCAGACCTCCTCCTCCTGTGCTCTGTCTTCAATCAAAGACACCATTACTTGTCTGTTCTAAGAGCATATATCTTCAAACTCCTTCCCTGTGGGGAAACGCTCCTGAATCTATCTTCTATTGTATTAGGGACTTTCTTCAGGATCTCCTAGCCCCCTCTTCTCTTGGTCTGATGCTTTGGGTCGACTTTCTGTTGTGTTTCATTATGGCTTTGACCCTGAATACTGTCTTTGTTCTTCCTCAGCTTCATGCTCCATAGACCAGGAGGCAGTTCTTCCACCAGTCTGGACCCCCAGCCAGCCTAGGGAAAGCACAGCCCAGGAGGGTGCTCCCACACCACATTGCCTAGAGAAGTAGGACCACCCTGCTGCCTAAATCATAAACTAGGAAGTTATCCTAGAATCTTCACTCTCCTTCACTGCTTGCCAGCCTCACGTTGTCTATCTCCTCACCCAACACACACACACACACACACACACACACACACACACACACACACACACAATTCAATACCAAGTTATGCTGACTCTCCCTCTTGAATATGTCTGGGATTTATTCTCTTATGTACATCCCCATCCACACCAGCCCTTTGGTTTACACCCTCATCATTTCTTACTTGAAATTTTGCAGTTGCTTTCCCATCTTAGGGCAGGTTGCCTGGAAACAGACTCCAAAGTAGATATTTCTGTGCAGTAAGTTTATTACAGAATGCATGGAGGACAACATCTAAAAGCAAGTGAAGGAAGCAGAATTGGACAGAAGGAGAAACTGGACTATGCTGAAGAGATACCAGAGGCCTCAGCTTATCCCCACAGGGATCTCTGGAAGCTGAGCTGTCTCAGATTGAGGTAAGGGGGCTGGCCATCATGCAGGGACCAGTCATTGGATGTGGGCTCTCCCCATACACAAGCCCAACAGGACAATCTGGGTGACATACCACAATATCCACTACAGCTTTCTTAACTGGCCTCCCTGTCTCTGGGCCCCACATTGTTACCATAGTAATCATTTTAAAACACCAGTCACATTTTCAAACTGCAGAAATATAATCCTTTCTGCTCATTTGTTTTTTAAATAAGAAGATGCAATTCCAGGGGTGGGGGTGAGGGAAAATAGTCAACCAGGTTATGCCTTGGCTAGAAAAAAAAGAATGAATGCTGGTTTAAAAACAGAAAATGTTAATGACTAGAAATTGCCTTTATTTATATGGAGCATATGGCTATAAAGTAAAACCTCTGAGAACTAGAACTAAAGCAACAATGTCAGTTATCTGACATATCCTTGCCAGCTAGAGTCTGCCAGCTGTTCTATATGCATCGTTGTTCACGGTCACAGCACTAAACCCTCGCACTATGTTAGCCGTTTTACAGGGGGAGAGGAGCTAGGATGCAAACAAATGGAAAACTTCCTCCTTATTACAAACATCACAGGCAAAAACTAGATAGGAACCCAAGTTGGCAAACTCCAAAGCTTGTGCTCCTGAGATTTTTCACCCTAATTTATAGGCATTGGAGTTTTGGCCAAGGAGAAATAATTAATGGCCAATGCTGATTTGGTCATAAATATTCTCATCAAATTTTAAGATGTAATGCTTGTTCAATGATGATAGATAAGAGATTTGGCTCTTTTTACGACCACCTACCATGAAATGGTACTACACAAACTGGAATCACTTAGCATGAAGAAGAAAAGGTCAACAGAAAGAAATGAATATGCTCTTTGGAGAGTGACACTCTCCAAAAGTTAAGTTAAGGTTGGACTTATCCCACTTAAGATTTATATTTATTAAAGTTAGTAACCCCATCAGGAAAAAATAGAGCTTCATATGAATCACGTGTGTGTGCTACCTGTTTCTCCTGAAAAAGCTAAGGACTGAGCTAAAGGTCTTCCAAAACCAATGGTGACCTCACATACGAGTAGCTGAAAAGGGGCTCCTGGGTGGCTCAGTCGGTTAAGCTTCCAACTTCAGCTCAGGCCATGATCTCATGGTTCGTTAGTCCCAGCCCTACTTCAGGCCCTGTGCTGAAAGCTCAGAGCCTGGGGCCTGCTTCAGATTCTGTGTCTCCCTCTCTCCCTGTCCCTCCCCACCCCCTCTGTCTCTCTAAATACATAAATACGTAAATAAACATTTAATTTTTTTCAAGAGCTGAAAACGGACTGGTGAAGCTGCACCAAAAAAAAAAAAAAAAATACTTAGGCAAGTACAATAAAATGAATACAAAGCAAGAAATCAAAATTTTTCAATAATAGAAAATCAATGACATAATAAAGTCCTTTCCTGAAGATGAATGAGGTGCAGATATATATTTTAAACCTATAAATTGTTATAAATTTTATCTGCCCAGCCCCCCTCACTCTGTAGACTCCACTGAGAAGATCAAGAAAGGATAGGATTTATTCATTTGTTCATGCAGGAAATATTATTGAATGCTAGCTATACGTTAGGCTCTATGATAATCCTTGGGAAAGCTGTGATAAATACAGCATCCATGATATCATGTGGCTTATATTCTAGTAGGGGAACTTGACAATAACTATTAAAGCAAACAAGTGAATAGTGGGAAGCGATGAATTGCAATAAAAAAAAAGGATAAAGGCTGGGGCACCTGCGTGGCTCAGTTGGTTGAGCATCCGAGTTTGGCTCAGGTCATGATCTGACTAAGGTTTGTGGGTTCGAGCCCCACATCCGGCTCTGTGCTGACAGCTCAGAGCTTGGAGCCTGCTTCAGATTCTGTGTCTCCCTCTCTCTCTGCCCCATCCCCTGCTCATGCTCTCTGTCTCTCTCTCAAAAATAAATAAACATCAGGGGGCGCCTGGGTGGCGCAGTCGGTTAAGTGTCCGACTTCAGCCAGGTCACGATCTCACTGTCCGTGAGTTCGAGCCCCGCGTCGGGCTCTGGGCTGATGGCTCAGAGCCTGGAGCCTGTTTCCGATTCTGTGTCTCCCTCTCTCTCTGCCCCTCCCCCGTTCATGCTCTGTCTCTCTCTGTCCCAAAAATAAATAAACGTTGAAAAAAAAAATTTAAAAAAAAAATAATAAATAAATAAATAAACATCAGAAAAATATTTAAAAAAAATAAAAGATAAAGGTGGAGAGAGGGCAAATTATATAAAGTGGAGACAGAGGGCCTGAGGAATAGTATTTGAACAAAAGACCTGAATAATGAGAAGAAACTGACATGAGAAGATGCAGGAGACAAGAATTCCAGGACAAGAGAACTCAAGTAAAATCATAGTTGTATGAACAAGATTTTCAGACTTAAGTAAAATCCAGAACACTCTGCTTGGGTGAAATAAGGTGAGGGAGGGAGTGCAGGTGACATCACAGAAAAGGCTGGGAACTGATGGGAGACTTGTAGGATTCTGGATTTGGGACACGACCGCTAGAGAGACAACAGTGAAGGAGCAGGAGATGATGGTAGCTTGGACCGAAGTGGAAGCAGTGGAGGTGATGAGAGCCAGTCAAATTCAGGAGATATAGTCAAAGTAGAATCAAAGGGAAGATTGAAGACAACCTCTGGGTTTTTTAATCTAAGCAATCAGGTGAGCCATTGAGCCATGGACTAGGACTGAAGAGGCTAGGGAAGGAACAGGGTGGGTGGGAAGAAGAGGGGTGGTGGTTCCTAGAGCCATTATTCTGCTTTGACATGTTGAGATTTCAGTGCCTATTAGACATCCAGCAGAGATTCTGGGTAAATAATCAATGTATGAATCTGGACCTCAGAGAGGTTATGGCTAAGGATGAGAAAGATAGGAAGCTTTAATATGAGTGGGATTTAAAGGTAAAAGGCTGGAGGAGCACACTCAGGTAGATAATACAGATAGTGAAGAGAAGATAGCCAAATATAAAACCTGGGACACACTAACATTTAATAAAAAATTAATAGCACATCGATTGAATTCTATTCACGGGCACTTTTCTAAAGACTTGACCTCAATTAACTTATTTTTTTAAACACCACTCAACTTCCTTCCTCCCACACTAATTCCCTCCAATAGTGAAAGTCAACTGAAATTTTTTATTTAAGGGAACATGAAATATAACCTTTCCCTCAACACAAATGTAATCACTTACCTTAGCATATCCCATCATGAAGGCAGACAGTCTTTTTTTTTTACAATGAAAAATAAATTTAACAGTAAAAATTTGAGTCTGCAGATGGAAAGGGTTAACTAAAAAATTAATAAAAAATACGCCAATACTTGAGACAGGGATTTTTTTTTTTTTTTTTTTTAGGTATAATTGACATACACAATTATATAAGTTTTGGGTCTACAACATAATGATTCAATATTTATATTTATGTAATCCTTATAACAATCCTCTAACATAAAAACTATGTTATCTTGGGGCGCCTGGGTGGCTCAGTCAGTTAAGCATCCGACTTCAGCTCAAGTCATGATCTCACAGTTCATGAGTTCGAGCCCTGCATCAGGCTCTGTGCTGACAGCTCAGAGCCTGGAGCCTGCTTCACATTCTGTGTCTCCCTCTCTCTCTGCCCCTTCCCTGCTCATGCTGTGTCTCTCTGTGTCTCAAAAATAAATAAACATTAAAAAAATTAAAAAAAAAAAAACTATGTTATCTTTATTTTACCCATGAGGAAAGAGGCATGGACCAGCTAAGAAATTTACAAGTAAGTGATAGATCTGGGATATGAATATAAGCCATCTGGTGCATTGGGGCAGAGAAGGAGGCTTTAGGAAAGGAGACAGAAAGATAAGCCAGTGAAGGAAAATCAGGAAGGAGGGGTTGAGTAAGATAAAGACTGAGAATAGAAGACACTGGTAAGGTCGAAGTCCCTGGGGGTTTTGAGAAGCGCTCATAAGAGGAACAAACACCAGAATGCAAACTGATTAAAGAGAGATGGTGATGTGAGAATGTGGAGACACCAAGTAAGCAGTGCTGTTGAAATGTATTCCAGAAGGTACTATTCACATAGACTGCAGTGTGAAGAATGCTCCTTGGAGCTCTGCAGCATGGCTGTGCTGAGTATATGGGTTCAGATACAGGAAAGTATATAGGTTTGGTTGTGGGAAGATGCCGAGTTCTTTTCTAATTGCTTCCATTCTCTTAGTAAAATAAAAAGCATGCGCGTTACATGACATAAAATAGTGGAAAGGGAAGGTTATTTTGAAGAGGATATGTGGAGTAGTCCTTCAGAGAGAAATGTAGTTGGATTCGTAGGTAGAGTGGACTTTTAGTGTGAAATACAGAAACAACCGTAGTTATTAGCAAGGGGGGCAGGGAGGGTGCATTAAAAAACACAAAAAACAAATTTAAAGCAGAGGAGTATAAAGGAACCAAATTATAAGTAAGCAGAAAATACAACATAGAGTACAGATACGGGTAGGGTAGAGAGGATGGTAATCAGAAGTAGTAAAATCAGAGGGAACACAACTGAGATCAAAGAACCACCAGTGAGGGCCCCATAAAGTAAATGCCCTGTTCCCCAGAGCTTCCTTGAATCCTGAACGACCCTTCCTTCTAGGGCAAGCTCTGTAAGTTGTGGCTAAAGCATGGCTCCCATTTCTTCCATTTGGCTCAGTTGTTTTGGTCTTATTTCCCTTACTGCCACACAGGTAGCTTCAAAATGTGCAATAGCCTAATACTCTTTCAACCAAATATCCCAATTACACACTTAGTATTTTTGAATGACTTCCACCTTTCCATCAACCATTAAATAATCAACAATTGCATATGCATGATAATCTTGTATTTTGAGGGAGAGTGCAAGAAGGAAGGAAAGGTTATAAAAGAATGCGAATAATGGTGGGGAGCATGAATAATGCAGCTTCAGAGTTTGGAGATGCAGGAGACCGGTGGAGTTCACAGTAGGTTATAGGGTTACATTGTTTAATTGAATTACAATATTCCCATTAAGTGACCTTTTTGTTTCATAGCTATTTAACCCCTAGATATTGGTACAAGTTGTCCCAAGTAGAAAGAGGCAGTCTAGACCTCTTTGTTCCAAATTAGACCTTGTGTCCCAAATTAGAGTTCTGGCAGCGAATGGGGCATAAAGGATCTTGCTAATTTCTTACAGTCTTGCGAGTTTCCCTGACATCCCAGTTTATGTGAATCACTGATTCTTTTCTCGGTCTAGTTCCTTTGGCCTGATGGGTAATATTCTTCACAGATTCTTTTCTTTTCAATTTATTTATTTAAATTCGAGTTAGTTAACAAATAGTGTAGTATTGATTTCAGGAGTACAACCCAGTGATTCATCTCTTACAGATAACACCCAGTGCTCATCCCAACAAGTGCCCTCCTAATGTCCATCACCCATTTAGCCCATCCCCCACCTACCCCTTCCAGTGACCCTCAGTTTGTTATTTATATTTAAGAGTCCTTTATAGTTCACAGATTCTTACAATAAATTGATTGGCTGTCCTAGTTTGCCATGTGGTGAAATCCAGTATTTTATTAAAATGTGTTTCTACATACATCCATATGTAAATTATGCCAACATCTTTCTTCTTCTTTCTTTTCTTTAACCCTCTCTTCTTTTCTTCTTCCTTCCCCTGTTCTTTTTTTAATTGAGTGGAATGATGTGTTGGAGGTAGTGAGGGAGGGAGTCAGTTAAAATGGTCTTATTAATCAGTCTTAATAATAATTCCCTGCTCATTTGGCAGAGGGTGGCTATCCGCCATGCCATATTCATTACAGGCAGGCATTGAGGCACATACAGCACAGTCAAAACCAAGTGAATAGAATCAGAAGGGAAGCAATATAGTGAGACACTGCTGAGCATTCCTGAGTCCGGACAGGAAATCACCACCAAGGTGAAGACTTAGGGTGTCTTTTTTTTCTCCTGGAGGAGGGGCTGACTCACCACAGCATGTCCTTATTTTGGACCTCAAGTCCCTGTGAATGGTGGCCCTTCACTTTCTTTATGGTTTGGGGCCACCTAGAATTCCAGCCCTCCGGCAGGCACACTAGCCCACGTTTGTTAACTTTAAGTCAGATAGAGATGCTTGGAAATTTGGACACTGTTATTTACAGATCACTTCTATGTCTATCAAACTCTAAAAATGATATAGTCCTTTGAGTTTGGTAAAGCAAATGATGAAGGCAAAATATTTAAGGGAGTACTTATTCCTCCTAATAATCAGCTCATCTGTTCCATTGACATTGGACATTGATCCCAAGAAGAAGGTATTGCTTGGGTTCCTCCAAAGCCATGTCAAGTACCAAGGTATTGTCAAGGTCCACTATCATTCCTAAATTTTCCATATCCCAATCACCCTTTCTGTCACCACAAAGTTTGAGCACACGAAATATTCTAAGGCATCTTGCCTTTTATACCTACTTGTGTCAAATATCTGATAATACTCACTTCTAAAGCTTAATTCTGAAAATCACCATCTCTGAGCATCCTGCCCTCACAACACAGGGCAATGGTGTATTTTCATGTATTTACTAACCTTGACAAATCTATGCTCAGCTTCATTTGACCTAGTTTCTTCTCTGCTTTTACAATTGGCTATGCATAGAGATTCTGAGAAGTAGCCATAAGTATCTCTTTGATATATATGCTCAAGTTATTTATTATAAGCCATTCTGTCTGGAATTCTCCCTCTATAGTCTGGTATATAGTGACATTATTTGAAGTCTCTTAGCTTCAACACTGCTCACATCCTACTCAGAAAGGCAAAGTACAGTACTCCTGGCTTATAGCATCTCTCTCAATCTCTCTTTCCATTCCCTGTGGAGTTTTAAGCCACTAAATTTAAGCTACAACAGAAAAGTGAGAAGGTACATTCATATATGTTTGTATTTTCACACCCACATTCTGTTTCATCCCCGAATGTTTTAAATTTCAGTGATTTTAATGTGAGTTGAAATGAATAAGATCCTAATGACTCTATCATCTCCATTTATATTTGACAAGTATATAATCCAATCTACATAAATATTCATGCATTCCTAAAAAGAGACTGCTGATACATCATGCTAAAGAGAACATCTCAAAAGAGGTATTTCAAAATAATGTACCTAAATCGGCAACTACCTATCACATTTTACACATAGGTGAAGTGATCTGAAATCATCAAGAACTCTACATATAGGGTTCAGAGAATTTCTGAATTTTTTTAGATATAATTTATTGTCAATTTGGTTTCTATACAACACCCACTGCTCACCCCAACAGGTGCCCTCCTCTATGTTCATCACCCACTTTCCCATCTCCCCCACCCCCCATAAACCCGCAGTTTGTTCTCAGTATTTTAGAGTCTCTTATGGTTTGCCTCCTTCCCTTTCTGTGGCTTTTTTTCCCCTCCTTCCCCTCCCCCCGATCTTCTGTTAAGTTTCTCAGAATCCACATATGAGTGAAAACATATGGTATTTGTCTTTCCCTGCCTGACTTATTTCACTTAGCATAATACTCGCCAGTTCCAGAGGAGCCAAGATGGCAGAACAGCATGGAAGCTTTTTGTATGTCTCTCGTCCATGAAATACAGCCAGACCAACAATAAACCATCCTACACACCTAGAAAACTGATTGGAGGATTAACACAACAATCTGCACAACCTGAACCCCAGAATTCAGCAGGTACACGGCGCGGAGAGTTGAACTTGGGGAGCAAGAAGCCGCGAAAGGTCAGGAACCGCTTTTGCAGGCGGAGAGAGGACAGAGACTGGGGAGGGGGGGAGAACACGGGAAAATCACCCCTCCCCAAAAGCAGCTGGAGAGAAAGTGGAAAATTGGAAACAGCCACAAGGATTAAACTAAAAGGGAGAAAGGAGAAAGGAGAGGGTTTAAATTCCATTAAGACTGTAAACAAGGGGAGCGCAAAGGCTGCAACTCCGCAGCTCCATACCTGGCGGTGCTCTGGTGGGAAGGGCGAATCCCCAGGAACAGAGTGGGGTCCGGGAACAGAGTGGGGTCTGGGAGGTCCTCGGGCCACATGGGGAAAAGCGGTTCCACTGCTGGAAGGACATTTGGTAGAGACTGTTGAAGCCACCTGGTCCCAGCAGACCTCAGAGGCGGCCACATTCGCTGGAGCTGGGGCAAGATCGTTGAGGGTGAAGCCTGGTGCCCAATGTGTGTTGTGATTTTCCATAATCCCTGAGACGCTGCTGCTACACTATCTCGCGAACTTTTTCTAGGGCGGGCTGGCACCTGGCCGCAGTCTCGGGGCACCGGCAACAACAGGGTCCAGCGGGCGTTCCTGGGTGCAGCCGGCATTCGGCCATTGCTCGGTGAGACCCTCCTGCAGAGGGGCGGAACGGGTCAAAGCCGCAGTCCTTTGGAAGTAAGGGGCCGGGGAAAACAGCCGCATCTGAGACAAAATTCAGGAGAGAGGTACTGCCTGGGGCCTGGTCACAGAGAGTGAAAAAGCAGGGCGTGGATGAAAGCTGAAGACAGAGGACGGATGCGCGATTGCTGATCCAGAACAGACTGGGTAGCTGAGTGGCGCCATTTTTCACCGCCCCCACGCATGCGCATACGCACCTATGAGCGAGGCAACAATCCACCCCAGTAGGCTATCAGCGCCATCTAGTGGAAAGCGGAGCCATTACACTGAGCCCCACCCAACTGGGCCAACTTCGCTCTTTAAGAGCACAAGTCTCACCGCTGGCTTAGTTTATGGACTATAAAGCACTACATAGACTGACTTCTAGGGGAAAATGAAGTAATTTCAGTCCTACTGCAATCTGTTAGCAAGTTCATCTATTCAATTTTTTTCTTTTTTTTTTCTTTTTCCTTTTTCTCTTTTATAATTCTTTTCTTTTTCTTGAATATGGAAAGAGAAAAAATTCATTTTTATTTTCAATTTTTATTAAAAATATCTTTCTTTAATTTTTATCACTATATTTTTTACTTTTGTGTAATTTTTTTCAAATTCTACTTTACTTCCATTATTTTACTTTAGTCTCCTTCAGTGTATTCACCTTTTCAAATTTTCAAACAATTTCCTTTTTTTCTTCTTTCTTTTTCTTTTTTTCTCTTTTTCATTTCTTTTCTTTTTCTTGAATGCAGAAAGAGAAAAACTTCATTTTTACTTTCAATTTCTATTAAAAATATTCTTATGTAGGGGCGCCTGGGTGGCGCAGTCGGTTAAGCGTCCGACTTCAGCCAGGTCACGATCTCGCGGTCCGTGAGTTTGAGCCCCGCGTCGGGCTCTGGGCTGATGGCTCAGAGCCTGGAGCCTGTTTCCGATTCTGTGTCTCCCTCTCTCTCTGCCCCTCCCCCGTTCATGCTCTGTCTCTCTCTGTCCCAAAAATAAATAAACATTGAAAAAAAAATTAAAAAAAAAAATTCTTATGTAATTTTCATTACTATATTTTTCCTTTTATGTAAATTTTTTCAAATTCTATTTTATGTCCATCATTTTATTTTAATCTACTACAGTGTATTCACTTTTTCAGATTTTCAAATGATTTCTTTTTTCTTTTTTCTCTTTCTTATCTTTTTTCTCTTTTTCTTTTCTTTTTTCTTAAGTACAGAAAATGAAAAAATTCATATTTATTTTTAATTTTCTTTAAAAACATTTTTCTTTAATTTTTTCTACTATATTCTTTACTTTTGTGTATATTTTTTCAAACTCTATTTTACCTCCATTGTCTCATTTTAGTCTACTTCAATGTATTCATTTTTTCAAATTGTCAAACGATTTGCTTTTTATTTTCTCCCCACCTTTTTTTTTCTCTAATCTGTCAAACCACTTTCAACACGCAGACCAAAACACACCTAGGATCTAGTATCATCTATTCGATGATCTAACACATCTAGAATAGTATCATCTATTCGATTTGTGTGTGTGTGTGAGTTTTTAATTTTAATATTTTATTTAATTTTTTTAATTTCAATTTTTCTACATCATCAATTCCTTTTCTCCCTTCAAAATGACAAAACGAAGGAATTCACCCCAAAAGAAAGAGCACGAAGAAACGACAGTCAGGGATTTAACCAACACAGATACAAGCAAGATGTCTGAACCAGAATTTAGAATCACAATAATAAGAATACTAGCTGGAGTCAAAAATAGATTAGAATCCCTTTCTGCAGAGGTAAAAGAAGTAAAAAATAGCCAAAATGAAATTAACAATGCTATAACTGAGCTGCATTCATGGATGGATACATCAGCGGCAAGGATGGACGAGGCAAAACAGAGAATCAGCGATATAGAGGACACACTTATAGAGAATAACGAGGCAGAAAAAAAGAGGGAGATTAAGGCAAAAGAGCACAATTGAAGAATTAGAGAAATCAGTGCTTCATTAAAAAGGAACAACATCAGAATCATAGGGGTCCCAGAAGAGGAAGAGAGAAAAATAGAGATAGAAGGGTTATGTGAGTAAATCATAGCAGAAAACTTTCCTAACCTGAGGAAAGACACAGACATCAAAATCCAGGAAGCACAGAGCACCCTCATTAGATTCAACAAAAACCAACCATAAGCAAGGCATATCATAGACGAATTCACAAAACACTCAGGCAAGGAGAGAATCATGAAAGCACCAAGGGGAAAAAAAAGTCCCTAACGTACAAGGGAACAGATCAGGTTTGCAGCAGACCTATCCACAGAAACTTGGCAGGCCAGAAAGGAGTGGCAGGATATTTTCAGTGTGCTGAATCTGAAAAATATGCAGCCAAGAATTCTTTATCCAACAAGGGTGTCATTCAAAATATAAGGAGAGATAAAAAGGTTCCCAGACAAATAAAAATTAAAGGAGTTTGTGACCACTAAACCAGACCTGCAAGAAATTTTAAGGGGGACTTTCTGAGGGGAGAAAAAGATGAAAAAAAAAAAAAAATATATATATATATATATACCAAAAGCAACAAAAGATTAGAAAGAACTAGAAACTCCAACTCTACAGCATCATAATGGCAATAAATTCATGTCTTTCAGTACTCACTCTAAATGTCAATGGACTCAGTGCTCCAATCAAAAGGCATAGGGTAACAGAATGGATAAGAAAACAAGACCCATCTTTATGCTGTTTACAAGAGACCCACTTTAGACCTAAAGACACCTTCAGATTTAAAATAAGGGGATGGAGAACCATCTATCATGCTAATAGTCAACAAAATAAAGCCGGACTAGCCATACTTATATCAGACAATCTAGACTTTAAAATAAAGACTGTATCAAGCGATGCAGCAGGGCATTATATCATAATCAAGGGGTCTGTAGACCAAGAAGACTTAACAATTGTAAACATTTATGCACCAAATGTGGCAGAAAACAAATATATAAATCAATTAGTCACAAACATAAAGAAACTCATCCATAGTAATACCATAATAGTAGGAGACTTCAACACCCACTCACAACAATGGACAGATCATCCAATCAAAAAATCAACAAGGAAACAATGGCTTTGAAGGACACACTGGACCAGATGGATGGACTTAACAGATATATTCAGAACAGTTCATCCTAAAGCAGCAGAATATACATTCTTCTCCAGGGCACATGGAACATTCTCCAGAATAGACCATATACTGGGACACAAATCAGCCCTAAGTAAGTACAAAAAGATCAAGATCATACCATGCACATTTTCAGACAACAATGCTATGAAACTCAAAATCAACCACAAGAAAAAATTTGGAAAGGTAACAAATACTTGGAGACTGAAGAACATCCTACTAAAGAATGAATGGGCTACCAAGCAGTTAAAGAGGAAATTGACAAGCATATGGAAGTCAATGAAAATGATAACACCACAACCCAAAACACCTGGGGCGCAGCAAAGGCGGTCATAAGAGGAAAGTATATAGCAATCCAGGCCTTCCTAAAGAAGGAAAAAAGATCTCAGATACACAACCTAACCTTACACATTAAAGAGCTGGAAATAACAGCAAATAAAACCCAAAACCAGCAGAAGACAGGAAATAATAAAGATTAGAACAGATATTAATGCTATCGAAACCAAAAAAAACAGTAGAACAGATCAATGAAACCAGAAGCTGGTTCTTTGAAAGAATTAACAAAATTGATAAACCGCTAGCCAGTTTGATCAAGACAAAAAAGGAAAGGACCCAAATAAATAAAATCAAGAATGAAAGCGGAGAGATCACAACCAACACAACAGAAATAAACACAATAATAAGAGAATATTATGAGGAGTTATATGCCAATAAGATGGGTAATCTGGAAGAAATGCACAGATTCCTAGAAACATATACACTACCAAAACTGAAACAGGAAGAAATAGAAAATTTGAACAGACCCATAACCAGTAAGGAAATAGATAAGTAATCAAAAATCTGCCAAAAAACAAGAGTCCAGGGCCAGATGGCTTTCCAGGGGAATTCTACCAAGCATTGAAGGAAGAGTTAACACCTATTCTCTTGAAACTCTTCCAAAAAATAGAAATGGAAGGAAAACTTCCAAACTCTTTCTATGAAGCCAACATTACCTTGATTCCAAAACCGGACAGAGACCACTAAGAAGGAGAACTATAGACCAATTTCCCTGATGAACATGGATGCAAAAATCCTCAACAAGATATTAGCCAACTGGATCCAACAATACATTAAAAAAATTATTCGCCACGACCAAGTGGGATTTATACCTGGGATGCAGGGCTTGTTCAATATCCGTAAAACAACTAACATGATTCATCGCAGCAATAAAAGAAAGGACAAGAACCATATGATCCTCTCAATAGATGCAGAGAAAGCATATGACAAAATACAGCATCCTTTCTTGATAAAATCCCTCAAGAAAGTAGTGATAGAAGGAGCATACCTCGAGGTCGTAAAAGCCATATATGAACCACCCAAGGCTAATATCATCCTCAATGGGGAAAAACTGAGATCTTTCTCCCTAAGGTCAGGAACAAGACAGGGATGTCCACTCTCGCCACCGTTATCCAACATACTATTGGAAGTCTTAGCCTCTGCAATCAGACAACACAAAGAAATAAAAGGCATCCAAATCGGCCAGGAGAAGGTCAAACTTTCACTCTTTGCAGATGACATGGTACTCTATATGGAAAACCCAAAAGATTCCACCAAAAAACTGCTAGAATTGATTCATGAATTCAGCAAAGTTGCAGGATATAAAATCAATGCACAGAAATTGGTATCATTCCTACACACCAACAATGAAGTGACAGAAAAATCAAGGAATCGAGCCCATTTACAGTTGCACCAAAAACCATAAAATACCTAGGAATAAATCTAACCAAAGAGGTGAAAAATCTATACACTGAAAACTATAGAAAGCTTATGAAAGAAATTGAAGAAGACACAAAAAAATGGAAAAAGATTCCATGCTCCTGGATAGAAAGAACAAATATTGTTAAAATGTCGATAATTACCCCAAAGCAATTTACATATGCAATGCAATTCCTATCAAAGTAACACCAGCATTCTTCACAGAGCTAGAACAAACAATCCTAAAATTTGTATGGAACCAGAAAAGACCCTGAATAGCCAAAGCAATCTTAAAAAAGAAAACCAAAGCAGGAGGCATCACAATCCCAGACTTCAAGCTATACTACAAAGCTGTAATCATCAAGACAGTATGGTACTGGCACAAGAACAGACACTCAGATCAATGGAACAGAATAGAGAACCCAGAAATGGACCCACAAATGTATGGCCAACTAATCTTTGACAAAGCAGGAAAGAATATCCAATGGAATAAAGACAGTCTCTTCAGCAAGTGGTGCTGGGAAAACTGGACAGGGACATGCAGAAGAATAAACCTGGACCACTTTCTTACACCATACACAAAAATAAACTCAAAATGGATGAAAGACCTCAATGTGAGACAGGAAGCCATCAAAATTCTCAAGGAGAAATCAGGCAAAAACCTCTTTGATTTTGCCTGCAGCAACTTCTTGTTCTCAACATGTCTCTGGAGGCAAGGGAAACAAACGCAAAAATGAATTACTGGGTCCTCATCAAAATAAAAAGCTTCTGCACAGCAAAGGAAACAATCAGCAAAACTAAAAGGCAACTGACAGAATGGGAGAAGATATTTGCAAACGACATATCAGATAAAAGGTTAGTATCCAAAATCTGTACAGAACTTATCAAACTCCACACCCAAAAAGCAAATAATCCAGTGAAGAAATGAGCGAAAGACATGAATAGATAACTTCTCCAAGGAAGACATCCAGATGGCCAACCTACACATGAAAAAATGCTCAACATCACTTATCATCAGAGAAATACAAATCAAAACCACAATGAGATACCACCTTACACCTGTCAGAATGGCTAACATTAACAACTCAGGCAACAACAAATGTTGGTGGGATGCGGAGAAAGAGGATCTCTTTTGCATTGTTGGTGGGAATAAAAGCTGTGCAGCCACTCTGGAAAACAGTATGGAGGTTCCTCAAAAAACTAAAAATAGAATTACCCTACAACCCAGCAATTGCACTACTAGGCATTTATCCAAGGGATACAGGTGGTCTGTTTCAAAGGGACACATGCACCCCCATGTTTATAGCAGCACTATCAGCAATAGCCAAAGTATGGAAAGAGCCCAAATGTCCATCGATGGATGAATGGATAAAGAAGATGTGGTATGTATATACAATGGAGTATTACTCAGCAATCAAAAAGAATGAAATCTTGCCATTTGCAACTATGTGGATGGAACTGGAGGGTATTATGCTAAGTGAAATTAGTCAGAGAAAGACAAAAATCATATGACTTCACTCATATGAGGACTTTAAGAGACAAAACAGATGAACATAAGGGAAGGGAAACAAAAATAATATAAACATAGGGAGGGGGACAAAACACAAGAGACTCATAAATGTGGAGAACAAACTGAGGGTTGCTGGAGGTGTTGTAGGAGGGGGGATGGGCTAAATGGGTAAGGGGCATTAAGGAATCTACTCCTGAAATCATTGTTTCACTGTATGCTAACTAATTTGGATGTAAATTTTAAAAAATAAAATTTAAAAAAATAAGTAAAATTTAAAAAATAAAAATAAAAATACATAATTAAATGCTAATGGTGAAATTAAAAACAAAACAAAACATGTTATATACCAAAACAACAACAAAAAATACTCTCCAGTTCCATCCACATTGCTACAAACGGCCAGATTTCATTCTTTCTCATTGTCAAGTAGTATTCATTATATATATAAACCACATCTTCTTTATCCATTTGTCAGTTGATGGACATTTAGGCTCTTTCCATAATTTGGCTATTGTGGAAAGTGCTGCTATAAACATTGGGGTACAATTGCCCCTATGCATCAGCACTCCTGTATCCCTTGGGTAAATTCCTATCAGTGCTATTTCTGGGTCATACGGTAGATCTATTTTTAATTTTTTGAGGAACCTCCACATTCTTTCCAGAGCGGCTGCACCAGTTTGCATTCCCACCAACAGTGCAAGAGGGTTCCCATTTCTCCACATCCTCGCCAGCATCTATAGTCTACTGATTTGTTTATTTTAGCCACTCTGACCGGCGTGAGGTGGTATCTCACCGTGGTTTTGATTTGTATTTCCCTGATGAGGAGCGACGTTGAGCATCTTTTCATGTGTCTGTTGGCCATCTGGATGTCTTCTTTAGAGAAGCGTTTATTCATGTCTTCTGCCCATTTCTTCACTGGATTATTTGTTTTTCAGGTGTGGAGTTTGGTGAGTTCTTTATAGATTTTGGATACTAGCCCTTTATCCAATATGTCATTTGCAAATCTTTTCCCATTCCATACGTTGCCTTTTAGTTTTGTTGGTTGTTTCCTTTGCAGTGCAGAAGCTTTTTATCTTGATGACGTCCCAATAGTTCACTTTTGCTTTTAATTCCCTTGCCTTTTGGAGATGTGTCGAGTAAGAAATTGCTGTGGCTGAGGTCAGAGAGGTTTTTCCCTGCTTTCTCCTCTAGGGTTTTGATGGTTTCCTGTCTCACCTTCAGGCCCTTCACCCATTTTGAGCTTATTTTTGTGAATTGTGTAAGAAAGTAGTCTACTTTCATTCTTCTGCATGTTGCTGTCCAGTTCTCCCAGCACCATTTGTTAAAGAGACTGTCTTTTTTCCACTGGATATTCTTTCCTGCTTTGTCAAAGATTAGTTAGCCATACATTTGTGGGTCCAATTCTGGAGTCTCTATTCTAGAGAATTTCTGAAATTTTGAAGTAGAGGAAATTATACCAGTAGTGGACAGTTCCGACTATTCTACACTGTTTTTATTTTTTATTTTATTTTAAAAATATTTTTAGAGAGAGAGCATGAGTGGAGGAGAAGGGGAGAGAGAGAGTGGGGAAGTATAGATATTTTAATTAAAACAACCTCTCACATGTAACGTATGATTCTTATATTTTTAAACAACCAGAGTGTAAAAGTCACTGAGTGGCAGAAAAACTGATGGAAGATTTCATTTGAAAGACATCAGTAACAAGCTCTAGGGCACTGTACGTGCCAAGCCAAAATGATGCCAATATCCCTGTTTGATTTATGCAATTTTATTAAACCAGATTGTCAAAAAGCATTTTACTGACTTATTTGATGGCTAGCTATCATATTTCAAAGTGATTCTAATTCCAGATTGGACATTTCACTACCACAATATCCAAAATATATATTGAGGTCTATTATGCTAAAGGTATCTTTCATTCCAACATTTTTGACTCTGCTCCTATTCAGGTCGTCAATACTGCAAGAGAGTTTTCTTATTGAAAGTGAAAGTCAATAAAGGGCTGTCAGAGTTTTGTTCTTAAAGTGAGCTATCGATCTTGTCATAAGCTGGTTATTGCAGGGTGAAAAAAGAAGGTTTGAAAATGACAATAGAAAAATGTGTTCCTTTTGCCTCTAATAGTTACACTTTAAGTTGATACGTATAAAGAACATAGTATGACATACGTTTTGAACTAAGAGAAAATTTTGCTCCAAAACTCAACGTTAGTTTGTGGTGAGTACCTAAGGTACTATCTTGCCACACCATCGCTTACTTTTCCAAGGGTGTGTCGCTGTCCCCACAACTACTCCATCCAAATGGCTTCCTTGGGAGATGACATTCTTACCTGATCTCATCCAAGCAAGGCTCCAGTCGATTGGCTCAGATGTGGATATTTCATTCAAGCTGGGCCAATTGAAGCCCGTCTGGGGAATTTTTTTGGACTGATACTGAAAAAGTAGATCAGTCTTCAGTGAAAAATATAATATCAAAAACTCATGAGCTCACGGCTTGTATTCAACTCTCTGTGGAGCAAATAAAAATGATAATGCGGACATGCAGAATGTCCGAGATGTGAGAGGTTATGCTGCTGGGAGTATGCAAATCCCTGATCACAGATGCTTGGGAGAGAGAACTAGCTGCTTCTCTGAAGCTTGGTTGCTCAGTTCTTCCATGTATTCCGGGAGGTGATTTTGAATTTGATTATGGTCATTTTTAACCCAGAGGGCCTCATTCCCACAAGGGTGGGAACCAAAATTTTTAAATGGCTGAATCCCTCTAAGGTAGTAGTGAGTATCATTTTGAAAGTCAGGGCTTTGGAATCCAGCAATTGAATATGTACACTTTTATTAATATGTATACTTTGAAGATGGTAAAGCAGTTGGTTAAACTATTACCTCTTGGATTCAGACCAAGGAATCACTAAGACCTGAGCCTAGAGAGGTTGGTAGGAAAATGCAATAATACCTATCATTGGATGTCGGCTTTTTCTTTTAGCATTCATAAAAATGTGACACAGAGAGACAAGCTGACTTATCTAAAAGTGGACAGGGAACAAAAGGACAAGTGATGTAGCTTTTTCAAAGAAAGACTGCTCTCCATGGACTCAGTAATCCGAGGCCTCTGAATACCAGATAAGAATACAATTTGATGATTTGCCACAAACTCTATCTTTCCCTCATGTAGTGAGTTGAATATGAGCTAGTGGTTCCCAGCAATTGGAATGGGCATATTCCAGAGGATCCAGAGTTATTAGCAAAACCTGATTCCTTGACACTTCCAATGTATCTACTATAAGAAAAAGATGATAAAGCTTCTCATTAAAAAATGCATTTGTGTTTAGTTAAACATGGAAAATTAACCCTAGGCTCCTTTTTGCCTTGAACCCCACTTAAGGGGGGTTAGCTAAAGGGGATAAAATGATACAACCCCAAAGGCAAGAGGGATGGGAGGCAGAGCAATGGCAGAAAAAAGGTTCTAATAAAATTTTTGAGGCTGGAAAGTGGATGGAGTGGCAGTAACTATTCTCAGTAAGTAACTGAGAACTAACTGATAATCTGTGCCCTTATGGAGAGAGAGCATACCAATAGGAAATGAGTCAACACACCCAAGAGCACCCACAAAAGCTCGCAGTTGGGTGAGATACCAGGTAAGTGTTAGGTGTGAAACTGAACACAGGTGGATTTTCTGATAGTCTAAACAGGGAGTAGTTGGACTTGCCAGCTCTCTTTCCTAATCAAACACAACAAGTAACTACCCCTTCAGTAATTTCCCAAAATAAATTGCAAGATTTATTTGGAAGCCTAAGCAATGAGGGTCTAGACTTAAGGATGCATGAGTATGGCCAAGCGTAAGATTGAAAAGGGGTTTAATGAGAGCATACACATGGAACTGTTGGGTTCAAAGACCTTCTGTTGTGACCATAATTCTTCTCTGGATAAACTAAACACCAGCAAAAAAAAGGTAGCCACATAGTAAATTTTGGCACCTTCCAACAAAAAAGCAGTTTTAATATCTGGGAAGCTTACCGTGAACTCCATGGGTCAAGTAGCCTAATGCACACATACACAACTTGCAACTACCTTTCTAGTGAGTCACTCTTAATTATGAACAAAAAGCCAAGGATCATGGGACATTTGAGAAAATCTTCAAGTATGTAAGATGAACATCAAATTAACAAAGAGAACCCAGAGAAAGTTAAGACAACAAAAACCAGGGAAAAAACTTTAACCATGTAATTGAAAACCTCAAACAGATAATGAGCATGGCCAATGCTTATGGAAGCTCTTGCTATGGGTCAAGCTTTGTTCTAAGCACTTTAAGTGTACTGAATCAGTGAATAAATACAACCATCCTTTGATGAAGGTTTATCCCACTTTACAGATGAGAGAATTTAGTAATTAGTCCAAGTTTACACAACCAGTAAATGGCAGAGCTGAGATTTGAGTGTAAATGGTCTGGCCACAGGTCAACCTCTTAACCATGTACTACAACACAATAAATTTTTTTTTCCACGCCAACAAAGTCAGTTATATCCATCTGAGAATAAAAGAAGCTCTTCAAAATGAAATATGATAATCATAATAAAGAATACAATAGAAGATTTAATAATTTCAAGAAATCTTCTGTAAAGTTGAATAAAAAAATTAATTTAAAGGTAGTAAAATCAGGGGCACCTGGGTGGCTCAAATGGTGAAGTGTCCAGCTCTTGGTTTCAGCACAGGTCATGAGCTCATGGTTTAGTTCATGATTCGGTTCGTGAAATCGAGCCTCACGTCAGGCTCTGTGCTGACAGTGTGGAGCCTACTTGGGATTCTCTCTCTCCCTCCCTCTCTCTCTGCCCCCCCCCAACCTCTCTTTCTCAAAATAAATAAATAAATAGTCATAAAATCAGCAGTCAAGTACATGTGATCCAGTACATGACTAATAGGAATTCCAAAAAGAGAGAATGGAAAGAATGCAAGCAAGGAAATTATCAAAAGTGATGATGATGATGATGATGATAACAATAATATCAGAAAATTTCCCAAAACTGATGGACAGAAGTTCCCACATGGAAAAATGTTCACGTGAGTGACAACCACACATAATTTAGAAAACACGAAGTCACATCGTCATGATATTTCAGGATACCACAACAAGTGAGAAGATCCTAAAAGCATGGAGAGGCAAAAAAGAAGGCCACATGCAAAAGAATGGGGATCCAAATAGCACCAGACCTTTGAAGAGCAACAATGGATACTAAAAGAGAGTCAAAGGAATACCTTTCAGATTCCAAGTGAAAATTATTTTCAACCTAGAATTCTATATAAGATCGAATTACCAATCATGAGCCAGGGTAGGATAAAAACATTTCAGATATCAGAGAACTCAAAAAATATACCTCCCATTCATTTTAGGAAAGTTACCAGTACATGTGTCCTAAGAAAACAAGGAAGTCCACTGAGAAGGAGGAAGGTCATAGAATTAGGACACCCAACCAACACCCAACACAGAGACCTGGTAAAGAAAAGTTCGAAAATGAGAAACTGCATGCCAGGTGCAGAAACCATTTTGTTCAGATCAGAGCTGAGGGAGTGTACCAGGAACAAATGAATGAATGAATGAATAAAGGAATTCATAGATGTTCAAGTGTTTTGACCATATTACTAAAACAATACAGTAAAATGTTCTAGGATTTGCTAAAGAATTCATGTTCAGTACATACAGAGTTTAGAAAATAGAAAATTATTATTAAAATGTATATCAGAAATATAGTTAACTACTGGGCTCATCAGTAAACATGTTTATATATTGAGAAAAATGTAACAGTAAATGTTAAGTTAACCCAAGTTTGAGTTTTGACACTATTGGTTGGGTAGAGACAGAAAGAGAAGCCCTTGTTAAAGAATTAATGGTTCAGAGAAAGACAAATCTCATAAGACTTCACTCATATGAGCACTTTAAGACACAGAACAGATGAACACAAGGGAAGGGAAGCAAAAATAATATAAAAACAGGGAGGGGGACAAAAACATAAGAGACTCTTAAATATGGAGAACAGAGAGTTACGGGAGGAACTGTGGGAGGGGCGATGGGCTAAATGAGTAAGGGGCATCAAGGAATCTACCCCAGAAATCATTGTTGCACTATATGCTAACTAACTTGGATGTAAATTTAAAAAAAGAAAAAAAAAAGAAAAAAAAAAAAGAAAGTATTTGCACACAAAAAAAGAATTAATGGTTCAACTACCAAAACATCATGTTATAAATAAAGTCTAAATTTAAGAGTGAGCAACATAACTAATATTTGTAAAGATACAAACGTAAATTCCAGGAGAAACAGCTAAGAGTTGAAAGTAGCTCTAGAAGTGAGACTGAAGCTGGGGAGAGATGGGGAAGGAAAAGTTTAATGTGAGCTTTTTGGTAATTCTTCAATTTAAAAACTGTGTGATATTACTTTGACAAGGCTAAACATTAAATTTTGTGAGTTGCATTCAACTGAGTGGCAACATTCCACGGGCACCCCATCTCCCCACTAGAGCCCCTGATCTCCCTCCCATGTTCTATGAATGGCAGAGCCCACAAGTTCAATTTTAAGAAACGGGAATTCTAAATTCAGAATCCAGACTCAAAGTGCTTGACTGGACATAGTTTCTAGCCTTATTAATTATGCAATGCCCCAAAATTAAGTTAACAAGAGATCCACTAGAATATTAAGTTGTAATTGCCAAAGGGGGGAAACAATAACGAGTAAATGTGATTATTCAACCCCAGCAACGTCCAGCTTTCTGGAGCCTGACCAATGGGAAGGGGCTGTCAAGGCAACACAGACTGAACAGAATTGCCTCTCATGTCCTTCACAGCAACACTGAGGATACTAGAAAAAGAATTCATGTTGATAAGTGGACCCTAGAGAGACCAAGAGACTGACCAAGGGCTCAAGTGATGCCCATGAGATTCTCAGGTTCTGTAATGTATTCCATGGTCTTCAAATTATTTTACATTCTCAGAATTCTGGAAAACTATGGAGCCCTCACATACTGGCATTTAATAGCTTCCATTATAAATGTAAATTGTTGCAGTTAATATAATGCTTGGCATATTGTAAATATTGACATTTTAAAATAAAAAGACATCTTCTAATATTTTTCATCATAAATTTAAATGGTTGAAAATAATATAATACTTGGTGTATTGCAAGTATTGATATTTTGATACTTTAAAAAATAAAATTATTATATCACTCTTCTAAATTAATCCAACGGACTGTAAAAACCATGGGATTTACATCTATTATCATCCATTTAAAAATAATACAAGAATATGTTCATCTTAAACAGCTGGAAATTTTATATTCCTTTTTTCCTTGAACTCATATTTATAATCTACTTTCTCACATAATTTTTTACTACTGCAATATATTTTATGCTTTAACATTTTTCTTAAACACACATATTTTTCTGCAATAAAATTTTGTGTCTAGATTACAATATTTTAAAATTTAATATAATTATAAGATTCGAAGCATTAAAATAAAATGAAATGAAATTATCATTAGCGCACAATGGATGAAAAGAGTCTAATTGCACTATAATTCCAATGAATAATTATTAAACATAAAAATAACTTTAATGCATCTGTGTACTTATTGCTAGAATGAAATGGGTGATCCCAATTATCAGCCAGGACTGAGAACCAGTTGTCTGTGGGAGAATCTAAGGAGCCAACCTCCAGCTGTTAACAAATGTCCTGCCCAGCTGCAGCCATCTTCTCGAACTTTTATTGTTAAGATGCACATTCTGACTTGACTAAGCAAGTCTGGGCCCTAAGTTTCTGTGGGCCCAACAAGCTTTCAGATGATGCTGATACCACAGGTCCAGGGGCTACACTTTGAGTAGCAAAAAGCTGGAGCTGTGGTTCTTTTTTGTTCGTTTAAGTGTTATTTTATTTTTGAGAGAAAGAGAGCATGAGCAGGGGAGGGGCAGAGAATCCGAAGCGGGCTCCACACTGACAGGGGGTGAGCCCAATCCGGGGTTTGAACCCACCAACCTGGAGATCATGATCTGAACAGAAGTCGGAGGCTCAACCAACTGAGCCACCCAGGCGCCCCTGGAGCAGTGGTTCTTAACCTCAGCTGCACTTTGGAATCACTTGGGCAGATATAAAGCATCTCACCCACATCCAGCCATTCTGAGGTAATTGGTCTGGACTGTGGCCTGGGTGTTGGAATCGTCTAAAATTCCTCAGGTAATGTTAAATGTGGTGCAAACTGTGAAAACCACTGAGATTGAGGATGAGAGAACCCATTCTAACCCGCCTTTCCACCAACATTGCTTAATCACATTGAGCACAAAATATCAAGACTTTTAAAAATAGGAGGCCTGATTCTGGGATAAAGTGGACAAGAAAGAAAGCGGCATCAGCCCTTCATTCCCTTTTCTTGCTCATCCCCGGCGGAGGGCAGATCATCCTATGGTCTAGGAATTCTCGCCATTGGAAAAAAGAAGCTAACGTGAAATGTGGTATTAATATTTCCTCCCAGGCTTCCTTCGACGGAGCCCATGCCCTGGAAGGCCTGCTACTCTAAGGGGAAACAGTATAAATCTCAGGGTATCATCTGAACAAATTGTCTGTTGTAGGCTGGTTTCATGAGTGTGTAACCAGTGCTGGCGCTCAGAATACCATACCGAGAAGGGCCCTGCATTTGGTTTAATGCTCTGCTGTCACCATCTTTAAATTCTTAAAAATACTGCCTTCGAACTTCTGTTTTGTAAGTGAGGTCTGATAGGACGATGGAGCGTGAGCAGAGAAGACTGCGTCGTCTGCACATCAACCGATGGACCCACAATGGTGAGAGTCCAGCGAGACTCAAAAAATACAGGAGATGCATGTTATATTATGTCTGAATAAGTGGAGGCACAGACAGTCCCAAAACGCCACAGTGTGCATTCTATCAGGCAAAAGGCAATGGTGGTCTGAGAAACATTCGAGACTAATCATCTTCTTAGTATTTGCATTACTCCCTCTAGTAACTAAACACACTAAAAATGATGACATTAAAGGAAAGGGGAAAGAGAGAGTAAACTATATTTTGCATATATCAAGAAGTGAAGTAAAAACAGTCAAATCAGTTTTATGCAGCTTTTCAGGTCTTCCAGTAGGAACGAAATACGTGTACATGAACAAAATACAAATTATATAATTTCAGTGATTCTGCATACAAGCTGAGTGCTGTTACATTTATGTTTAGACTCTAAAGATGAATAAAATTCACACTAATAATTTAACATTGTACTTTTTTTTTTTTTTACTTTCAAAAACATTAAATAGCAAACTGAAAACCCCATGACAATTTGGGAGAGACTGTGGAATATAGAGAAAAGCTTTCTATTTTAGTACGTTTAATGACACCTTCTTCCTGCTTTTTGAACAACGGAGCCCACTTTTTTATTTTGCACGGGGCCACACAAATTTCACAGACAGCCCTGGTCGTAGGTTAAGGACAGCTTTGGTCCTTGTGACCAAGACTCCCTCCTGTGCAACCAGCCACGCCTGCCTCCCCTCGATATTCCACAAGCTAAGGTCCTTAGAGCTGGCATGGGGGTTACTTCTCCTTGGCATATTTACTCTTCCAAGAAGTAATGGTTTAATTATCAAAAGCCCAGTTCTTTATCTTAGAGAAACAGAGATTAAGTTCTACTTTAGTGCTAGAATTAAAAATATTTCAGTGGCTCAGTTACGCTGATCAATACAAAATTATCTTTATGTGCTCAAAACAGAAAGTCCTAAATCAAAATGTACTCAATATTCAAACCCAAACATTCATTTTCACTCTTATTTTGCTTTTACTTAAAATAAAACATTATTTTGAAACTTCCCAGGGCTGCTGTTAATAGGGAAGTAGATAGAGCATTAGCAGAAATAGCAAAGGTTATTTTTGCTACTGAATAAGAATTTTTCAAAAACATGAGTTCATGCACATGTTTTCCATTTAACACTTATGGCTGTCACTATTCCCTTCCCCCTTTTTGGTATGAAAACAAAAAAGTACTCAATCTGACCAACCTGAATTTCCTTTTTGATTCTAATATAATAGATATAAATTATTTTCTTCAAATTTCTTTACATGTTTTTCTGCATTCTCCTATAAAATGTTATAGCAAATAATGAACATATATTAATTTATGCTTACATGTTTAAGGTTTTAAATGTAATGTCTCTAATATACTCAATATATTAGCAACAGATTCGAGAAAATTCTAATGCCATTATCACCCAAGGTTCAGTTTCTTTCATAGGATTTGATAATATGAAGGCATATTAGAAAGAAATATTCACGGCATGAATATTAACATTAGCTACTTAAACTTACAGAATGATTGGAGATACAATCCATTCCACGTAACCATACCACCATTATTCAAATTAAACAGCATTAAATCTTTTTCTGAATTGTGCTACTAGGTTTGGCTCATTGGATATCCATATGGAAAATAAGATGTATGTTTCTCAAGCCATAAAAAAAAAAATCAGTTTGAGGTAGATTGCAGATCTAACTGTAAAAGTTAAAACAATAAAACTTAGAAGAAAACATAGGGGAAGGTCTTCATGACCTTGGATTAGGTAAAAATTTCCAAATAGCGTTAATAACAAAGAAAAGATTATAAATTAGACTATAGCAAAACGGAGGCTTTTGTTCATCAAAAGACACTAACTTTTGAAAGTAAGAAAGTAAAAAAGTAAGCCCATAGCATGGAAGATATTTGTAATACATTTACCCAATATATCAAATATATAAAGAAGTGTAAATCAATAAGAAAAAAGACAATTCAAATCAAAAATGGAGGAAATGACTTAAACACTTAAAGTGTACAGCTTGATTAAACATCATGATTATTTCACTTAGCATAATAAGCCATACAGAGAAAGACAGATACCATATGGTTTCACTCTTATGTGGATCTTGAGAAACTTAACAGAAACCCATGGGGTACGGGAAGGAAAAAAAAAAAGAGGTCAGAGCGGAAGAGAGCCAAAGCATAAGAGACTCTTAAAAACTGAGAACAAACTAAGGGTTGATGGGGGGTGGGAGGGAGGGGGGGTGGGTGATGGGTATTGAGGAGGGCACCTTTTGGGATGAGCACTGGGTGTTGTATGGAAACCAATTTGACAATAAACTTCATATATTGAAAAAAAAATAAAAATAGAAAAAAATAAACATCATGATTAAACAAATTAAAAGCAAGTGTAATATCACTATGTGCCCTCAAAGAAAATATCTAATGTTGGCAAGGATGTAGAGCAACCAAAACTCTCTTACACTGATGGCAGGAGTATAAATTGATACAAACATCTTGGAAAATTATCTGGTAGTATCAAATGTATAAAATATGCCTATTTTAAGATCCTATATACACAAAAGAGACATATATATATATATTCACCAAAAAAAAAAAAACCCACAAAAAGAACATCCATAGCAGCACTTTTCCTAACAACCAAAAATTGGGGATTACCCAAGTGCCCATCAAGAATGGAATGAAAAATAAATCATGGTCTATTCATATAATGGAACACTATTTAGTTATAGTCTTTATTAATAACATTCAGAAAAAAAACACAACCACATACGACAATATAGAAAAATCTCAAATACAATTCCAAGTGAGGGAAGCCAGACACAAAAGAGCAAATACTGATTTCATTTATATCAAGTTCTTGATTGTTTCCTATCTGGATGTTAGTTTACATGAATGAGTTCATTTTGGAAAAAAAGTCATCAAACTTTGCATGTGTATGAGGCTCAACTTAACATTAAAAAAAATCTCTGTCATGTGTAGAAAGTCTATATTCTTAGCAGAATATTATAACACTTTGCTGAGTTGTATGACATCGTCTCTAACAGAAAAGTTGAGTGTGTGTGTGTGTGTGTATGTGTGTGTGTGTGTACCTCAGTGTATGTTTGAGTAGGGAGTTGCCTTTCTATGGGCCTCAGCATGACCAGAAAAGAGCCATTGTGCTCAGCAATGCTAATTCAGCTGAATCACATATTTAAAATATTTTAACCACTTTCCTGGTATCTGAAGAGTTGGAAGCCTAATTGTGTTGAGTATAAACCTTTTTTTTTTTTTTTTACTTTGTGTCACCTGTTCTTGACCCGAAATTGAGTTAAACTGCAAATAAGAATTGGAAAGCCATTTTAGGATGTGAGTTTATAAAAATCAAATACATTTTTTAAAGTTGATACAATTTTTAAATCTAGAAAACTTAACCTTTGTTTTTTCACATCCAAGAGTCTTAGCTATGACTTGGCTATTTCCTGTCCACAGGAGCAAAGCAATTAAGCTACTGTTCATTTTTCGCTGAGATATTCAAACCATTAGTCACCTCCATTCTACAAGCTTTCCTAAACCTTTCCCTAAAGTAAGTAAAACTAAGTTGTGAACCCTGATTATCACTAAGTCTCTGGAGCTTTCTGAAAAGCAAGAGAATCCTCTGAACCCCTAGCTTCCACTCCATACTCTCATGGGAATGCTGCCTTGAGTGCCTTGAGTTGAGTGTTTGACCCTGGCTGAGTGCAGCAACATGGGCTGTGGAGCAACGTGCCCTTGCCATTGGTCAGTGCAGGTGAACGACTGACAAAAGAGAGAGAGAGAGATGTAGGGGGTGAGAAATTTGGCTCTGAGGAAAGCAGAGGCCCCTGAGGAAATAAGATTTAATGGTAGACCCGGGACCAGAGCTTAGTTGTGGTTTCTAATGTCTGAGCTGTCTTGGTCTGGTTATCTAAACTATATGAGCTATACCATTTCCTTACCAGCATATTGGTGATAATAATACCCACTGCAGCATAACTATAAACCAAGTTGACAAACCATCTGGACTTGAATAGATGTTCCATAATTAGCGCCTGTTATTTATCCATTAAACTGCAAGCTCTTTAAGGTGGCGATCATGCATTGTTCAATTTTGTCTTCAATGACCAGCCAAGTCCTTGGCAACAGGAAGTGCTCAATACATAGTTGTTAAATAATTAAGTTAATGAATTAAATAATTACTTGGAAATATAGATTAATGGCTGAAAAATGTTCCACTTTGTATATAACTTGGTTTGTTTTGAAATACTAGGTGAACCTGTCCTGTTTTCCTGGAATTCTATGCCAGAGCACACAGATGAAAACCAAGGTATCCACATTCTCAGTTCAGAGAATCATCTGTCCAGAGACCAATGGCCATCCTATGGAGCTTTCTGAGCAAGACGATTCAGGAGAGCTACTTGGCACAAACTTTGTTTATGAATGAAACATATATATCTTCCTAACCCATCCATCCTCCAACACTACATGAAGACACTCAAAAAGCTTAGATCAAACTAATGGCAAACACACACACACACACACACACACACACACACACACTTCAGGGAATTCCGTATTCATTCATTGCTCTTTAACCTAACTACAGATTTGAAAGACTATAAGAAACACTAGTACTCACTGCCCATTACCAACCTCATATTTTCAAAGGAAAAATGATAGCCATCAAGAATGCCAGAGATCAAATCGGGTGTCTCAGTCAGTAGGCCGAATGAGCCTAACACTGTGTTCCTCTGCTCACAGTTCAAAAGCAGACACTTTCAGGGAATCAGTGCATTCTTCCACACTGGGGTATAAATCCCTGGAATCACAGAGCCAGTCACGTTCCGACTGGAAACTGAATTTCTGAAGGCAGTTTCAAAGGGTCGATCTATTTATTGACTGACAAGTGGTAGGTGCTGGGAATACAGCTCTGAACAAAAGAAAAGCTCTTCCTTCCTGGAGCTTACAATCTCAAGGAAGAGGCCCTCAACAAGTGAAGAAGTAAATAATAAATGTCACTTCGGCAAATTTTAAGTGCCATCAAGGAAAACAAAGCAAGGACGGGGAGGTGACAAGGAGGGACGTTTGTTGTTGGCAGGTTGTCCCGGAAGACGCCTGAGCAAGGGCGTGAGGGTGGTTTGAAGGATGAAAGAGAAATGTAGGGAAGGGGCACCCCAGCACACAGAAGGGCAGGGAGGGCAGCCCCGCGTGAGGACACAGAGTGGGTTTGAGGGCTCCCACCCTGGCTCCTGCACGTGCCCTTGCAGAAGCTGCACGTCTGAGTCCTTTCAGAGTTTCATAACAGGAGTGAGATATATTTCAGTCACCTTTGCTGCACCTCCCAGCACCCTCACACCCACACACACTCCACAACTGAAAATGACCATTGCCCTGGGGCACCTGGGTGGCTCAGTCGGTTAGGCGACTGACTTCACCTCAGGCCATGAGATCATGGCTCGTGAGTTCGAGCCCCGCGTCGGGCTCTGTGCTGGTAGCTCAGAGCCTGGAGCCTGCTCCGGATTCTGCGTCTCCCTCTCTCTCTGCCCCTCCCCCACTCGTGCTCGCTCTCTCTCTCTCTTTCTCTCTCTCAAATAAATAAATAAATAAACATTAAGAAAATGACCATGGCCTAATTTTTCTCAGTGAACTCATTTACACATAGTCGCAAGCACCCACATTACCTGCCTAAACCAGATGGGCTTTCTCTGAGTGATAATCCCTGGGCTACTTGCTTCAGTCGCTCGGGGTTCTTATTTAAGATGTTACAGTTTCATCTTCTCCATCTCCCCATAGAATTACTGGTCAGAACCCCTGGAGTGTGTGTGTTGCCTTGTAATATTTGCACACACTAAGTCTAAGAATCACGAGGCTATACATGCATGTCTGCATTCCTAATTTAGCATTCCAGCGACCATATTCAACTTCTCAGTAATATTCAAATTCACTTCCCCCTCCCCCCAAAAAACCCTATTTACATAAAAAGCAACAAATCAGTATGGAAATATCCAAAGAGAAACAAAATGCATGATTTACTTAAAAATTCTGATTTAAAAGGGTCAATTTTTTTTTAAATCCCATTTGGGACTTTATCAACATTTTTTAGCCACTCCTCAGTGTGTGTTTCTCCCTCTCAACCTAGGAGAGGATTTGAGGTGACTGTTTGTTTGTTTGTTTGTTTGTTTTGAAAGAGAGAAAGCATGCATATGAGCACGAGAGGGACAGAGAGAGAGGGAGAGAGAGAGAATCCCAAGCAGGCTCCTCACTGTCAGTGCAGAGGCTGATGCAGGGCTCAGGCTCACAAACCATGAGATAATGACCTGAGCCAAAACCAACCAACTGAGCCATTCAGGCACCCCTTGAGCCAACTTTTAATATAGATGAACAAGGTCTCCACTTCTTTCTATGTCTCTGGGGCTGCTAAGGAGCTTCTAAGAAGCTTTGATTACAAAGAAACTCAGGCTTTCTCATTGCCAAACAATATGCCATTTCCAGCAACATGGATGGAACTGGAGGGTATTATGCTAAGTGAAATAAGTCAGTCAGAGAAAGAGAGATATCATATGTTCTCACTCATGTGTGGATCTTGAGAAACTTAACGCAAGACCATGAGGGAAGGGAAGGGGAAAAAATCGTTACAAACAGAGTGGGAGGGAGGCAGACCACAAGAGACTCTTAAATACAGAGAACAAACTGAGGGTGGGGGCGGGTGGGGGGAGAGAGGGGAAAATGGGTGATGGGCACTGAGGAGGGCACTTGTTGGGATGAGCTCTGGGTGTTGTATGTTAGCCAATTTGACAATAAACTATATTAAAAATAAATAAATAAATAAATAAATAAAGCAATTGTAACAAAAGAAGGAAAGAAAGCAAGAAAGCAAGAAAGAAAAGAAAGAGAAACAAAGGGAAAAAAAGAAAAGAAAGAAAAGAAAGAAAAAAGAGAAAGAAAGGAAAAAAGAAAAGAAAGAGAAAGAAAGGAAAAAAAGAA
Source organism: Prionailurus bengalensis (assembly GCF_016509475.1). Classification (NCBI taxonomy): domain Eukaryota; kingdom Metazoa; phylum Chordata; class Mammalia; order Carnivora; family Felidae; genus Prionailurus; species Prionailurus bengalensis. The sequence goes on along the minus strand of NC_057349.1, from coordinate 101,222,103 downwards.
AAGAAAGAGAAAGCAAAGAAAAGAAGAGAAAAGAAAAGAAAGGAAAGAAAGAAACTCAGGCTGGGGCGCCTGGGTGGCTCAGTCAGTTAAGTGACCGACTTCGGCGGCTCAGGTCATGATCTCAGAGTTCGTGAGTTCTAGCCCCGTGTCGGGCTCTGTGCTGACAGCTCAGAGCCTGGAACCTGCTTCAGATTCTGTGTCTCTTTCTCTCTCTGCCCCTCCCCTGCTCACATTCTGTCTCTCTCTCTCTCTCTCAAAAATAAACATTAAAAAAAATTAAAAAATAAAAAGCAGCAGCTCAGGCTATCTCAATTCCTGGCATGCCACCCCTTCGGCACCTGACATTGCCTGTGCATACCCAGCAAAACCATAGAAAATCACCATAGAAAATCACTCTCAGACTAATGTTCCTTTAAAAATTATTACCTCTGATTTACATAAAGAACTTGGTAGTTTAGAAATACTGTCTAATTATAATATGTTTCATCTTAGAGCATAGAACTCTGTTTAATCGTGCATTTTTCTTTAAAAGCAAACCAAATAAATTACAAAATGTACATAGTTAAAATTTTTCCTACTAAACCGAATTCACACAGACCTTGGTTTAGAGGCTTGGAGTAAGTACGCATGTGATTTCAAAAATAACAGAATTGCTTGCAGGTCGGTCAGAAATTTTATACAAGCATGAAGAAAAAAAACCCCTTCCTAATGTCAAAACATAATTGAATTTAAATGAAGCACTTTATTTTTTAAATGTCTTTATCTTATTTTTGAGAGAAAGAGAGAGAGAGAGGAAGAGAGTGTGAGCAGGGGAGGGGCAGAGAGAGAGGGGAACAAAAGATCTGAAGCGGGCTCCATACTGACAGCAGAGAGCCAGATGCGGGGCTCGAACTCACAACCTGCAAGATCCCAACCAGAGCTGAAGTTGCAGGCTCAACCAACTGAGCCACCCAGGTACCCCTAAATGAAGCAATTCAATTATGTGTGTTGGTATTACTTCTAATAACTGATACTATTTTGGTGCCTTTGGAATACTTTTTTTTCCACTCAAGTAATTTTAATTAATACACATATACCACTTCTATCTGAAAAAAAAAAATGAAATTTGACACATGCACATTTTCAAGAGAAAAAGCATCAAAAATTCTTTTAAAGAAAGGAACCCATTTCTGATAGTGCTCTTTTTGTGCACATTATTTAGCCACATTGTCACTCTTATCTATTAGTCATAGCTCCTATTACATTGCATGGAAATATTCTTTCATTCCACAGGACTCCAGAAGTTAATTGAGATTGGATCAATAGTGACAGAATCATAGTATTAAATAAAGAATTTCCGGCTTGTTTTTCAAAACCTGAGCAATTCTCTATGCATCAAGTGATTTTAGTCTAATGAAAATTAGAATTTTTCTAACTTCGCCATCTGCTTTTCATTGTTATATTTCTTTCTTTTTAATGTTTATTTATTTTGAGAGAGAGACAGAGAGAGAGAGTGTGTGTGTGTGTGTGAGTGCAAGCAGGGGAGGGGCAGAGACAGAGGGAGAGAGAGAATCCCAAGCAGGCTCCCTGCTGTCAGCACAGAGCCCGATGTGAGGTTCAAACCCAGGAAACTCAAGGACCTGACCTGAGCGGAAACCAAGAATTGGATGCTCAACCAACTGAGCCACCCAGGCGCCCTCATTGTTATATTTCCATACTATGATATCAGACACCCCAACTCTCTTTTCTGTGAGGAGTATCTCCCGAACTTTCTCCACTTCCCTAACATTTTACAAAGGACAGTAGAGTGAAGCTAAAAGCAAGCACTGCACCACACCCTGTACACACACACGCACACACACACACACACACACACACACACTCTCACCTTTACCAGCCATTGTCCTTTTCGAGTCCTATGGTTAACCTTTCAGATTCTTTGTGTTACCAGAAAGGAGCGATCGCTAACCTACAGATTAAAGGGTGCCAAAAGTGAGTAATGTCACCACCCCTGAACTGACCCAATCCCAGCAGTCTGTTTTATCCAAGTCTATACCAGTGCTTAAAATGTCCACTAGAGGGTGCACTATTTCTTTCTAACTTTTTGAGGGTGACCCAAATTAATAATTAATGGCAATCTATTCCAACCCTCGTAATCCACCCAAATACTCCACCTAAATAAAGCATTCAATTTAAGGGATATCAAAAGCCAAACAAAACAGAAGAGTCACATTTAATGGGTCGAGTGGCCAACTTGAAGTAGCAAGAACTACCTACCTTAGTCTAACGGCAGGATAATTTCTTAATCCAACCATTCTTAACCTCAGGATGAACGCAGTGGGCACTGTATGCACTATGATCTATCTGTGCTGCCTACGTACCCACACACACACATACACAGTCCACACGTCCCGCAAGGTTCTCAAGGAAAAGATTAAGGAGTGAGATGAATCTCAGATCAGTAACCAGACAGGATAGATATAAGGGCAACAGCCCTGTTTGACCACAGAGCTCAGCACTTTTAATAGCAACCCTTGTCTCTCTGCTGCTATGTGTCAGAGCAAAGCAGTTTTTTCAGTTGTTTCATGAGTTTGTTAACTCAAAAGCAGGCTTACTTGTCAATGATGAGTCAATAGGGTAAGCTCTTAACTGTGTGTCCTGTGATTTAGACAGACAACATGGTCACCAGGAGTCAGGCATTAACATCAGGAGATCAGTGAGCCTAGTGCTCCGTAGGACCTTCCGTAAGAAGGGCTGGGGAGGGGCAAACTTCTCATCTCCACTGCCGAGATTATTGATATTATTAAGGAAATACAAATGGCCTTCTTTTCTCAATAGCAATTATAATGTAATGCTCACAATATCATTCATTCAGTATATTATCTCTTCTTCAACCTTAATTCATGTGTTTCATGCAATTGTCTTTCCACGGAGTGTGTCGGTGAGCACACACCGCGTCATCTGTTGTTTTAAATATTACGAGGGGCGCCTGGGTGGCTCAGTCGGTTAAGCGTCCGACTTCAGCTCAGGTTACGATCCCGCGGTCCGTGAGTTCAGCCCCGCGTCGGGCTCTGGGCTGATGGCTCAGCGCCTGGAGCCTGTCTCCGATTCTGTGTCTCCCTCTCTCTCTGCCTCTCCCCCGTTCATGCTCTGTCTCTCTCTGTCCCAAAAATAAATAAACGTTTAAAAAAATTTTTTTTAAATAAATATTATTACGAAACTAAAATTCCTGTAAAAGCTCACAGTATTTAACTTTATGATAGTAATAGACTTTTGTTGGTCGCCACCTGTTCACTGCTAGGGCTAGCCAATTTTCTTCTCTTGATGCTACTCCAGAAACCTCTAAAGTTATCATTATTACCCATCAACTAAGATGTTCCAGACCTCTCTTATGCTCCCTGCCCTAAGTTTAGCAGTAGCTACACTCAACAGAGACATAGTTCATTTCAGAGAAAGATACTACAAAGTCCTGGAATCTGGCTCCTAGTCTGCATTCTATATTATTCATACCATCCCTTACATTATTCATACCACCATAAACCATCTAATGTTAGAAGCTGCGTAAGTGATTTCAGTAACATAAGAGTGGACTTTCAAAATCAGTTCTTCAGCTATATGGGTGAACTAACTGGCATTCATCAGGATTGTTACAACAGTGGGTATTTACTGCAATGCATGTTGATCTCCAGTGGGGGTACTCTCCTGGTGGTAGCGGAGTGAATTAAAATATAAAAACTGGTTCTCTAATATGGTAGAAACCCATAATGTGTCCAAACTTACACATAACAAAATACGGGTCCATTTCTGATTGATTTTTCCTGCATTACTGAGTAAAGCATGGAAAATTTTGTTAACACTCCTTGGCCAAGTGTCCCTTGACTCTCTCAGTCCCAGTTAAGAAAGAAGGGATATAATAAAAGTGAAGTTCATTCATTTCACTGTTCTTACTAGTACTACGGTTTGGGATGTAATATCTAGTATGTACTAGTCACCAATGTGTAGAAAAGTCCTGGGTTTCCTTTGACTTTGACTTTGTCCTAAATAGGACATGTTATTGCAGCTGTCTTCATTTTTTCTACCTATTGCATATCAGTTATGGGTGTAGTCATTAAATTTTTGTTATTGCAACCATAGGTTGCAGACAAAATCTTTATAAAGAATATCTTTTTTAAATTAAGCTTTTGAGTCCATTTCTGTTACTTCCTACCAAAAGGTCTTAATTTTTAAAGGTGGTCTCAAGTCACTGGCTATTCTGGAATGGAACATCCTTAGCATTTTAATTAAAAAAGGTCACAATTGGAAAAGCTACTATTTTCTGACAAAAGTCTACAGGAGTCAGAATTCATTGGCACGTTTTCAGCAGAGTAAATTGAAAACTTTAATCAGGGACTGAAAGTGTGACCATTCCCAAACGGTAGAAAAGTCAAAGGTGAGAAGATATTCACCTCAGCTGCGCTCTTCATCGGGCTCTTGACTGAATTATTAATGATGGGTGAAGATACTACACTCATAAAAGTTTCCTTATGGGCTTTATTTAGAATCATTTCTCTATCTGGATCTTCTAAGGGATCCTGCCTAGGGTGAGTATCGACTCCAGGACATGTAAAATCTTCTGAGCTGCTTTGTCTTTTGGGATTCTTAGCCCAAGTAGATTATCAGCACAGCAACCGCTTTTAGGATAGTTTATCTCACCCTGTTGGGTCTATGAACCTGGCTCAAGCCCATACAGTGTCTGCTCCTGAGGCCCCCTGCCCCCACCACCTGGAAAAAAATTCTGTAGAGCAGATGCCTTAATACAGATGCCTGTATTGGAGATGGGCATCTCCATCTCCATTATAACAATCTCCATAATGTTATATCTCCATTATAACAATATAAATGGGTAGTTCTGACTGTTGAAAGACAGCAGGGTGAGGTAAGTGGTGGGAGATTGGTCCACATCTACCCTCCTAGCACCCACTAAGCCAGACCTTAGGTTGTCAAATCTACCTATGTCTCAAGAGAAACTGGGTTTTTACAAGTATGTTTATTGTAGAGATGTCAGATGAGCAGAATGGGACTGATCTTGCCATCAGCTCAGGACACGTGATCTTCATTTGTTCTTTATTTTATTTGGAGTTTTATTCCCTTCATCCTATATAACCCAATGTCTCTCTCCCTCCGTAGACTCCCAACCTCAAGTATTTAATAGTTGTACTTTCAAAGCAATATTTCTATCGGTTCTTATTTATATGTGTATTTGTGATAATGTCTTTAAAATATGGATATTACTGTTTGTATATGTTTAATTTACATAAATAGTGTGGGAGCATAAAAATTACATTTTAAAGATCTATCCATGTCTACTTAGTTCATTCCCTGTGATTGCTGTAGAGTCTACATTTAACCTAATGATTCCCTGGTTCTTTGCTATCGCAAATAATGCTGTAATAAACATATTCGTAAATACCTCCTGGTACATCCTTATGAGAATCTCCCTGTTGTTAATGGTCTATATAGTAATTACTTAATTCCACTGAGTATTGCTTTATTGCCTTCCAAAGCGACCGACCATAGCAGTCTACATCCCCACCAGCAGGGCATGAGGTTCCCACGTCTCCATACCCCACCAGCGTTTGATGTCCAACTTTATAAATTTTTGCTCTTCTAGAACCAATATCTCAGATTTTAATTTGTATTTCATTGATTATTGTAAGGTTGAACATCTCATTTCTGTATTTCTTAATCATTAGAATACCTCTTAATCACCTTTCTATTTTTCTATTGTTTCTTTTTCTTATTAGTCAGAATTTATTTGTTATTCTAGATATTAATTCTCTCTTGGTCCAAAATACTCTATCATTCTTCTCCCAGACTATCACTTAGCCCTCAATTTTGTTCGTGATATCCTTTACTGCCCTTCATTAAGCACTGGCTGAAAACGGAAGTACACACTTTCTCAGAAGCCACTGCAGCTGGGAGTGGCCAGATAACAATTAATTTTGATATAATAAATTATATTCACCTTTTCCTTTATACTTTATGTCTCAAAGGATTTATTTTAAAATAATTCTACATCCCAGGGCGCCTGGGTGGCTCAGTCGGTTGAGCGTCCGACTTGAGCTCAGGTCATGATCTCACAGCTCGTGAGTTCGAGACCCATGTCATTCTCTGTGCTGACAGCTCAGAGCCTGGAGCCTGCTTCGGATTCTGTGTCTCCCTCTCTCTCTGCCCCTAACCCACTCGCATTCTGTCTCTGTCTCTCTCAAAACTAAACAAACATTAAAAAAAATTTTTTTTTAATATTTCTACACCCCAATCACAAAGAAGCCTTCTCAGATTTTCTTCAACTAGCTTTACAGCTTTGCCTTCCATGCTTAATTTTGTAGTCTATCCATTGAAACAACTTAATTTTTGGACCTATTCTATATCCTACCTCTTCCACATTCTGTCCAGTTTTCCCAACATTATTTATTGAATAATTCATCTGTTTTCCAAAGATCAAATACCAAGTTTACGTATGTGTCTGTTGTAATTTCTACTCTTCTGAATAATGTCTTAATATCAAGTAAGATTGTTTGCCCCCTTACTGTTCCTCATTTTCTAAAATAACATAGCTCATTATAGGTCTTTATTCATCTATATAAATTTGAGAATCAGCCTGTAGAGATGCACACACAAAATGAATTCCCTGAATATTTAAAATATTAAATTGTGTCATCTATGAATGTGATTTAGCTCTAAATGTTTTCAGGTTTCTCTTATATGCTTTACTCATAAAGGTATGATTCATTTAAGTTAATTCCCAGATACGCTATAGGTTTTGTTACTGCAAATATTGAGATTAATACTCAAAAGGTCTCAAAACTACTTCTGCTCTTGCCTTTCCTGTAAAGACTAGAAGCTAAAATACTTAATTTTCAGAACAGTGCAAAAAGGAGGCTCTACCCAGTTCTGTCCAAAGAGAGAAAATCCCTGTAAATGGCTGTCTTTCTGAACCACCTTCCCCAAAAGCAAACCTGGTGAGAAGGCACCAAAATGATATCTATCTTAGACATCAACGTCCTTTTGTTTGTAACCTTTATAATTTTAATTTTTTTTTCAATGTTTATCCACTTTTGGGACAGAGAGAGACAGAGCATGAACGGGGGAGGGGCAGAGAGAGAGGGAGACCCAGCATCGGAAACAGGCTCCAGGCTCTGAGCCGTCAGCCCAGAGCCCGACGCGGGGCTCGAACTCACGGACCTCGAGATCGTGACCTGGCTGAAGTCGGACGCTCAACCGACTGCGCCACCCAGGCTCCCCAAACCTTTATAATTTTATTTAATATATTTGAGCTATAGTGATATGCTTAGCACACTCCTACCACTAAGATTTCTTCACCCCGGTTTCTTCAACAAAAGAAATCTCAAGGGAAAAAGGTAGAGGGGGAACTTTAGAAATGTATCAACCAATAGTGATGTTTGGACCTTATTTGGATCGCAATTCAGAGAGACTGAAAAAATAATGGAAGAAAATATGAATATTGGATATTTGATATCAGTAAGGAATTTTTAGGCATAATAATAGTATTGCACTTATTTTAAGGGTTCTTATATTTTAAAGATGATACAGTGAAATTTTTACATATGTAATGACAGTACCTCAGATGTGTTTCAAAATAATCTTGAGGCCACATATTTGTAATTACTGAACTTGGTTGGTAGGTGCACTGGGTTCATTTTATGTATGTTTGAAACTTTACATAATACAAAGTTGATTTAAAGAAGAGAGTGCTGGGGTACCTGGGTGGCTCAGTCGGCTGAGTGTCGGGCTTTGGCTTTGTGCTGACAGCATGGAGCCTGCTTCAGATCCTCTGTCCCCCTCACTCTCTGCACATGCTCTCCCTCAAAAAAAAAAAAAAGTTGAAAAAAAGAGAGCGTTCATTTTCATGTTATTCGTATTTTCTGAATTCTATTATTTCAAGGGTCATTTTTTGTTTGATAATCATGGTTCTTCTTTTCCCATAGGTTAATCCTCCTCAAAAATGCCTGGTGACCTTTGGTTGTCCGCTCATATTATTAATTAACAACTAAGCTAGTAACTATATATATCTGACACAAATTTCCTCTGCTGTTGGTAGATCTGTTTATCCCAAATCTTCTTTAATTAGAAAAGAGAGCTAAAGGGTCAGTGTCCATAGATAAAGTGAGTCAACACCCAGCCTTCAAATAAAAATAAGATTAAGCCAAGGGGTGTTCCCTTTAGTGTATTACTCTCCTGGGAAGAAATGCTCACCCTTTAATCCCACCCCACCCACCCCCATAGCTCCTTTGTGGATGTCTGGAATTACCGTGAGATTTACTGCTCTCCCATCTGGCCCAAAGCCTGTTGCAGGAGCCCCAGCTAGCCACTTGCTTTAAGAAGCAATTGTTGAGTTCTAACCTGGCGGGATAACAGATGACTGCAATTTGCAGCCATCAAGTGAATACGTCTTGAATTAAGGACTCTAATTTACACCCAATCTCAACTCCCACTTTCCATACTGGCTTTCTCTAAACTTGAAGCATCTCTGAAGCTCTGGATTCCCAGCTCCAATGAGCATTTTTTATGTGTTTTCTAGGTTGAGGTTTTTTCTGTTGTGTTTTGTTTATCAAAAAAAAAAAAAAAAGCCCAGATGTTTTATCAAAATTCCAGAAATCCATATAACATATTTCCAGCTTCCCGTTCTCAAAATCCTAACAAATTCGACCTCTTGATACTTCTTTCTCATCATTCCAAGAGAAGTTAACCTGTGCTCTGGGCCCATGAACTTGCACCTTCGTACACACCTGAGATAGATTTAGATGCAGCATCAAAGTAGCTGGTGGGTGGGAAGTGAGAATCCTTTGATGTCATAGATATGCCCTGATGGCAGGGAAGGAAGGAAGAGGGGTGGTGGGAGGGTGTGATTACCAATGAGGCAGTGAGAACCAAGAAGAAAGAATCTCAAAATTTTCAGCACGGTGCTAAAGAAAAGCAGTGATCAGCTAGCAGCCAACCACTAGCCAATCATTTACCATCATTCCAGAGATCCATATTTTTAAAATCAGGTCCCTTTTTGTAACACCAAAGTATAGTTCTCCAATGTCACTGATTGCACTTATCGCCACAAATAACTGTCTTTCTGTGGCATTCAGATATACAAGGCCCGAAAACTTGGGAAAGTAAGCAGTTTGCAGTGAAGGGTTACAAGAAGGGCACTGGCGATCCGAGAAAGATCAAGTGCCCTCATGCAACGCGTTAATGTCTCTGCAAGAGAGTGTCAGAGGCAGGAAGGAGGTTAGAGGTTTTCCTGTATAGATTCTATAAGGGAGAAATGCATGATTTTGTTCGGTATTCTAGCTTTGGTCGAATGAAAGAAATCCCAAATTGAACTGGCTTAGGCAAAAAATGGAGTTTAGAGAAAGGACATGATGGTGTCTCATGGCAGAACCCAGGAGTGAGCAAAGCCCCAAAGCGTTTGTGTAACTGAGCTAACACGAGTTCGCTGCTTGGTGAGTCACAGAATCTATACCAGGTGAGTTGTCACACAAAGGAAACTGTTTGGCAGCCAATAAGGAGATCACAGGGAATAATTTCCAAAGCTGTGACTCCCAGAGCAAAGATGAGTGGGTTCCTTTTATTTAGGGTTGGGATGAATTTTTTTTAATATATTTTTTTTAATGTTTATTTATTTTTGAGACAGAGAGAGACAGAGCATGAACAGGGGAGGAGCAGAGAGAGAGGGAGACACAGAATCGGAAGCAGGCTCCGGGCTCTGGGCTCACAGCCCAGAGCCCGACGCGGGGCTCGAACTCACGGACTGTGAGATCATGACCTGAGCTGAAGTCGGACGCTTAACCGACTGAGCCACCCAGGCGCCCCGGGATGAATATTTTTTTAATTAATTTATTTAATCCAAGTTAGTTAACATATAATGTAATAATGATTCCAGGAATAGAATTTGGTGATTCATCACTTACATGTAACACCTAGTGTTCAACCCAACAAGTGCGTTCCTTAATGCCCATCACCCATTTAGCCCATTCCCCCACCCATCTCCCCTCCAGCAACCGTCAGCTTGTTCTCAGTCTTTAAGAGTCTCTTATGGTTTGCCTCCCTCTCTGTTTTTATTTTTCCTACCTTTCCCCTGTGTTCATCTGTTGAGTTTCTCAAATTCCACGTATGAATGAAATCATATATTTATCTTTCTCTGACTTATTTTGCTGAGCATAATACACTCTAGTTCAATCCACATTGTTGCAAATGGCAAGATTTCATTCTTTTTTATCACAGAGTAATATTCCATTCAATATATCTACCACATCTTTCTTTATCTATTCATCATCCAATGGACATTTGGGCTCTTTCCATAATTTGGCTATTATTGATCGTGAGGCTGTAAACATTGGGGTGCATGTGGCCCTTTGAATCAGCATTTGTGTATCCTTTAGATAAATACCTAGTAGTGCAATTGCTGGGTCGTAGGGTAGTTCTATTTTTAACTTTTTGAGGAACCTCCACACTGTTTCCCAGAGTGGCTGTACCAGTTTGCATTCCCACCAGCAGTGCAAAAGTGTTCCCCTTTTTCCACATCCTCACCGACATCTGTTGTTTCCTGAGTTAATTTTAGCCACTCTGACCAGTGTGAGGTGATATCTCATTGTAGCTTTGATTTGTATTTCCCTGATGACGAGTGATGTTGAGCATCTTTTCCTCTGTTTGTTAGACATCTGGGTGTCTTCTTTGGAAAAGTGTCTGTTCGTGTTTTCTGCCCATTTCTTCCCTGGATTATTTGGTTTTGGGGTATAAAGTTTGGTAAGTTCTTTATAGACTTTGGATACTAATACTTTATCAGGTAAAGGGATGAATATTTACATAGGGGAGCCCTGTCATCAGAAGTAGAAGCAGGCATAAGGCGGCATGTGAATGTGACCTTTAAGGAAACGTGCCTGTACATACATTGTATGTTATGTAAATGAGGCTTGAGCTCCTCCTTGGGCAGAGAGCGTAGCATCATAGTGAGGCAAAGTTAACCGTCAGTCACTCCGTGGGTCACTCCAAGGTCCATCTGCGCAGGCACGAGTCAGGGGTTACGCTCAAACTGGTCCGAGTGGTCTTTGCTGCCGGAGCTCTTCATCCGGGCAGACGTTATTGCTTGAGGGGTAGGTTCAGTTTCCATCACAGATGCTACACTCAGGTCTTTTGCCTGAATTGAGAGACAAGCCAGAAAGAAGAGCTTAAGAAAAAAATGTGGGACAAAGGTCGTTGGATACAAGCAGGCGAACAGTAAAGGTCAGATCTTGGGGTCCAGGTGGTGATGTTTGGGCCCCGGGGACCTGTAAGAGCCTGGGCCTGGAACGGGGAGTATTACCACCTTCCACCTCTGGCTCCCACTAAATACTGACGTGGTTTATCTCTTGTTGCCGGCCAGTCTTCTCCACACGATGAAAATCACACATGCTTTCTGTTCCAAACTTTACTATTTGCAAATTGAATCAACACCAAAGGAGGCATGGTCTGTCTCCAAAGCCTCGATCAGCAGTGTGGTCTCGAGTTTTTGAACATCTCCTTAACTCCGAGAGGGTCGCCCCTTCCCCCTAAAGGTTTCAATGTATGAAATCATATTCTCTCGAGGCAACGACAGGGTTATCTTCCCTTTCCAGTAGTTAGCTTTATTACTGGCTTGTACATCAGTGCTTCGCTGATAGATGTTTAACAACCGATTTTCAAAAAAGAAAGGAAAAAGAAAGAAAGGGTAACTGTTGTAATATTTACCAGGTTGCCAGTATAAATACTGTCACCGTGGCCCATTTAAAGCTACCAATGTGACATCACCGAAGCCACAGTTAGGAACAGATACATATAATCTGCTCTCCAGAGCCCTCACGAGCAGCACTCAGCACAGCACTGCTTATAATTTATTTATGTGACCTCTATTTAGATAACAATGTAAAATGCAGTCAGCAGCCTCTTCTTGATCCTGATGCTTTAGAATCCAGTGCCAAATAGCTTGCATCCCTAGTGCTACGTTTAATTAAATATGTGTGGGCCTGGGGAACTCCATGTCTAGACTTGGAGTGTCACCATCAGTTAGAGATGTGGCCACGGACTAGGGGGGAGGAAATGGCCATGCCTCACCTCTGTCAGTTAAGACTATGGTCCCTGAATCCAACCGTTTGGACCCAGAGTCTATCTTTCCCTTCTTTGACGATACGCACTTATGGAGAAAGGCAATTTAATAATTACATTACTTATTTAACCTCCTTTTGCCCCAGTTTCCTAATTTAAAAAAAAAAAATTTTTTTTTTTTATTTTTTTTGTTTTCAATGTTTATTTATTGTTGGGAGAGAGACAGAGCATGAATGGGGGAGGGGCAGAGAGAGAGGGAGACACAGAACCGGAAACAGGCTCCAGGCTCCGAGCCATCAGCCCAGAGCCCGACGGGGGGCTCGAACTCCCGGACCGCGAGATTGTGACCTGGCTGAAGTCGGACGCCTAACCGGCTGCGCCACCCAGGCGCCCCCCCAAAAAAATTTTTAATGTTTATTTATTTTGAGACAATTCGAGAGACAGAGTGCAAACAGCGGAGGGGTAGACAGAGGGAGACACAGAATCTGAAGCAGGCTCCAGACTCTGGTCTGTCAGCCCAGAGCCCAACACGGGGCTCGAACTCACCAACTGTGAGATCATGACCTGAGCTTAAGTCGGACGTTTAACTGGCTGAGCCCCTCAGGCACCCCTGAGTTTCCTAATTATTAAAATAGGGGTATTAGAATATGCACTTCATATGACTTTTATAAGGAATAACTAAAATAATTCATGTGATACAAAGAGTTCAGTGCCTGGCACACAGTAAGGGTGCACGAACTGTTTTAGCATCATTTTAATTACTTGTCTTTTTCTCCTTAATGCTATGTTAACCAGAGTATTGTTTAATATGGTTCACATTACATTTTTAAATAGTCTTTCTCGTCCTTGTTTTCTAAGTTCTTTTTGAAAAACAAAGAATGGGGGCGCCTGGGTGGCTCAGTCGGTTGGGCGTCCGACTTCGGCTCAGGTCATGATCTCGCAGTCCGTGCGTTCGAGCCCCGCATCGGGCTCTGTGCTGACCGCTCAGAGCCTGGAGCCTGTTTCAGATTCTGTGTCTCCCTCTCTCTCTGACCCTCCCCCGTTCCTGCTCTCTCTGTGTCTCAAAAATAAATAAACGTAAAAAAAAAAAAAGAAAAAGAAAGAATGGCTGCTAAATTTTGTCTTTTGTCTTTTCCATGCCTCTTGTTTGGTTTTTCTTATGGATTACAGACAGGACTTTCAACGAATTAGCGTAAGCCAATAAATACCACCTTCCACATCTACTTCAGGTTCCCTTTCTCCATAAAGCCTGGCCTTCCTCCAGCCTGGGCACACTCCCCCGCGTAAGGCCCACTACCCCTCAGCAGATCTCCACCTGGCCGCACCCCCACTAGGCTCCTGCACAGCCCCTGGCTCTAGCCCTCTTCAGAAGCACCCTTGCAGTCAACACAAAATGCCACCTTAATCAAAGCATTCTGCCTCAACTTATGATAGAGGAAAAAATGTAAGAAAACAAAACAGAAAACAAAAACTTGAGCCCTTAGAATATTCCTGAAGGTGGGGGTGGGGGGGGTTGTTATTTGAAACCACAATTGGCTGAAGAATCTTCTCCTTCCCCCCACCCCAAAAAGAAGAGACAAAGACACCTAATTTGCTCAGCATAAAATGTAAGAATTTGAGTTTCCTGCACGTTGAGCTTTCTGAATTTCCTGAAAGCTTCCCAGGAAGCAAGGCCAGCTGTCTGGATGGGCAGGGAGGAGGCTGGGGCAAAAGCAATGGCTACAGGATGGGGACCGTGATCTGGAATCAAGGTCAGCTGGAATGGTTATGAGGGTTTTACAAAACCTAATATCCAGGATTCGGCTGTATGAGTCACGAGGCACATCTCATCGCCCTAAAAACTGAAGACCTGCCTTGCTCGTAACATTGTGTTCAGAGTACTTTAGAGAGAGAAGTGAACATGCCCAATAGGGTTTCTAAGTTGACTTCTTCTGGATGATCAGGGCAGGATAGACACACAGGCTCCAAGCAGAGGAACTGTCAGTACAGTGAAGAGACCATCATCAACCAGAAAACTCAGCATCTAGGAATGTTCCCACACACTGGAGGGGAGGGCTGGCAGAAATTCTGGTCTATAGAGAGGAGCTGGTGTTCTGAAGGATTCTGTGAACCGAGGTCCAGGAGAGCCCTGGAACCCATTCCTCTCTTCTACCTCCCAGCAAAGGCCAGGGGTGAGGCAGGGACCCCCAGGACACAGGACATGTGGGTGAATATTTTGAAGTCATTGGGTTTGATAGATTTAGATCATTGGAGAGGAAAAGGAGGGAGGTAGAGGTGGGAACAGTGAAGGTCACATCACTGAGAACCACTGGAGTTAGTGAGACATATGCAGACTCCACTCTACGAGACAACTGTGCCATCTGATGAGAAATACCACCTTCCTAAATCTGTCACTCAACAGGAAAATTCCATCGCTTTCTGTTATCCCAACTACTCCATAGTGCACTTAAAACTAAATCATGGGAGCCTGGGTGGCTCAGCCGGTGAAGCAACCAACTTTGGCTCAGTTCATGATCTCACGATTTGTGAGTTTGAGCCCTACAATGGGCTCTGTGCTGGCAGCTCGGAGCCTGGAGCCTGCTTCAGATTCTGTGTCTCCCTCTCTCTCTGACCCTCCCCTGCTCACACTCTGTGTCTCTCGGAAAAAAAAAAAAAAAAAAGTTTAAAAAAATTGCACTGGCATGAGAGAATATGGGTGCTCGTAAAATAACCTAAACACATGGGACAAGTCACTTTAGTTTTTAAAGTGCCATACTTTGTGAAGCTCAGGTGTCATTGGTCCATCATCTCTGCCATCTTTCACAAAACAAAACAAAACAAAGAACATAAGCTCAAATGGACCTCCAGTCATTATGAGAAGCATAAGTAAATCTGTTTTAAAAATATATGGCAATCATTGGGCAGGGTTTAGGTACTTAGTCTTCCTCGATTTGTCACATTGAGATATAACTTACTTTGAATTTAAAAAGCCTTAACGAAGGGTGCCTGGGTGGTTCAGTCGGTTAAACGTCCGACTTCAGCTCAGGTCATGATCTCACGGTTCATGAGTTCGAGCCCCGTGTTGGGCTCTGTGCTGACACCTCAGAACCTAGAGCCTGTTTGGGATTCTGTGTCTCCCTCTCTCTCTGACCCTCCCGCCCATTCACATTCTCTTTCTCTCTCTTTTTCTCTCAAAAATAAATAAACATTAAAAAAAAAATCTTCGTGAGAAGTGTTTGTACTCTTGAGTAGAATATATGTTTGGCAAAATCTATTTGTTATTTCTAAAACCTGTATTAAATTTTTTTCTCAAGAATAATTGGACTTAAGTGCTATTTCTGAAGAAAAAAATTCTAATTTTCATGCACAATAAAATGTATGAATAAGTAAATAAACCGTTTTAGTAATAACAGTAAAGAGCTTCCAGAACAGCTTGTAGTAATCAGCTTTCCAGGACTCTGGTCCATTTTAATCGGGAGCAAGAAAGATCTCTGTTCTATTCTTTTGGTTCATCATCTTGATTAAATCTTTGCTGACAGAAACAGTGGGTAGACACGCCTTGAAAATAATCTGTATAAATCAGTTCAAAATTCCTCTTCTCAAGCTGTCTGGAGTATCCGTATGTGAGCCTAGACTAACTATTAACAAGCCAAAAGCCCCCACCTCTTCTGCCTTCTTTTGAGGATCCTCCAGTCAGGCCAGGATTTAAAAATATCAACATCTTGGGGCCCCTGGATGGCTTAGTCAGTTATGCATCTGACTCTTGATCTCAGCTCAGGTCGTGATGTCATGGTTTGTGAGTTCGAGTCCCACGTCATGCTCTGAGGCAATGACATGGAGCCTGCTCGGGGTTCTGTCTGTCTCTCTCTCTCTTTCTCTCTGTCCCTCTCCCACTTATGCACCTGCAGGCACGCACTCTCTCTCTCCAAAAATAAATAAATAAACTTAGAATACATAAATAAATACATACATAAACACACACATAAATACATACATAAATAAATAAAAACATCAACATCTTTTATGGTGGTTGCCAGAGGGGAGGTGGTGGAGGGATGGGTGAAATAGATAAAGGGGATTAAGAGTCCACTTAATTGTGATGGATACTGAGTAATGTACAGAATTGATGAATCATATTAACCACCTGAAACTAATATAACACTGTGTGCTAATTATACTTGCATAAAAACTTTTTTAAAATAAAAATATCAAAATCTTTTATGATAAACTTGCATCCTGTTATGCTTACAAGCCTCGCTCAGGATCCTTAGTGCCATCCAGGCTTTCTGCTCTGACAACAGTTTGGATTTTCTGAGCCTGGTACAGGGAAGGATCTTTTTTCGCTAAGAAGCTGTTACCACCTTCCTGCTTTGTTTACTATACTCAGCAACCTCTACTTGAAAAATAAAATTATTTCTTACTTGAAAGATTCAGGGCACGAGGTCAGTCTGTTTTTACTGGCTTTTTTTTGTTGTTGTTGTTGTTGTTGTTTTGTTTTTGGGGTTTTTTTTGTGGTAGTTAGCCATTCTAGCAGTTCTTTGATGGCAGCCATAGTGTCATGCATTTTGGAGTGAGAAACTCCAACGATTTCCTGGAAAACTGTAAAGAAACGTTTTGCTTAGAAACCTGATTGAGAACTGTTTTCACAAAATTGACTGATTAAGTTGATCTGCACAGCACAGGAACTCCCGTTATCTGAGTCCTGGGAAAAGACCATTTAAATAAATCTCCTTAAATATTCTCAAGGGAAAAAAAGCAAGGAACAAAACAATGTACATGCTAAATGAACATTTAGATAAAATATGTACATAACACATATAGAATACCTCTGGAGGAATCCCCAAGCAACTGGCAACATGAGTTGTTTTAGAGGAGAATGAGGTGAATGGGGACAAGAATGCCATGAGACAGTTTCACTATGTGCCTTTTTGAACATTGCACCATGTGCATTTATTTAAAAATAACATACATATATATATAACACATACACATATGTTATATATACATATATACACGTATGTACATATATACATGTTATACATATATATGTGTTATACATATATATATATAACATACATAGCATATAGCATATATAGCATATATCATATATATAGCATATATCATATATATAACATATACAACATATATCATATATATAACATATACAACATATATATAACATATATCATATATATATATATATATATAAAACAAGTAGCAGGATGGGAAAAATATCTCTGATGGATATAAATCTGGCAGTTGGAACTTTAAGATCATTGGTCCCCCTGAAAACAAGCCACATGTTAGTGACCGCGTGGCAGCTCGCAGGTGCCCCACACAGGCATTGGAGTGGTATAGTGGCTGGGGCTGGGGGGCTGGAGGGGAGGAAGGCCCTGCTTGCCTAAGCACCTAACAAAATGACTGGGAAAAAAAGTGCCTGCCTGTTTTGAGGTTGGAAATTTTGATACAGAAAGCACAGGGACTCCAAATGTAGGCAAATAAATCTTGGACCAGGATAACAGGGGCTACTTGAAGTGAAACTCTCATAGAGATATTTATTGAGCAATTATGGATGAAATGATATGTGAGGTTTGCTCTTAAATAATCCAACGGAGGGGCACTTGGGTGGCTCAGTCGGTTGGGTGTCCGACTTCGGCTCAGGTCATGATCTCACGGCTCGTGAGTTCGAGCCCCACGTTGGGCTCTGTGCTGACAGCTTGAAGCCTGGAGCCTGCTTCTGATTCTGTGTCTCCCTCTCTCCCTGCTCCTCCCCCATTCACGCTCTGTCTCTCTCAAAAATAAACATTAAAAATTTAAAAAATAATAATAATCCAACGGGGAGGCCTGGCATTTGTTGATAATTGTTGAAACCCAATGAGGGTACGTTACACTCTTCTCTGTTTTTGTGCATGTTTGGAATTTTCTATTAAATGGGAAAGCTGAGGCACACTTTGCACATCATCTTTTAGTTTTTGAAATTGGTCGTAGAAGGGAAGGAGAAGGAAGCTGAGGGCAGGCTGTGAGCATACAAAATCCTGGAAGATTCACCAAAGTTCTAATGTCTGGAGCCAGGGAACACACGACAAAATAAAGGGAGACTGTGGGGCTCCTCTATGGGTCTCCAGAAAGGCATGTGGGGAAGGGCGTCCTCTAGAAAACACCCAAGAATCAACCCCATGTCACAGCAATGTTGGCACGCTAGAAAATGAGTCAGGAATAAGTCCAACTGCAAGGAGAACACAAAAAAACAACAGTGGCTTGACAGAGAAAGCTGTTTATGTTTGCATCACACCGATGATGTCGGGGTTATGTGTTCCAAGGCCAGCAGACTGTCTCTGCAGCCTTCTGAGGTCCAGGCTTCTCTGGCGCTGAAGCTGCCCCTTAGTCTTGTGGTCCAGGAGAGTAGCCTCTGCACTTGAAGCAAAAGGATGGAGGAAGAGCCTGAAAAGTGGGCAGAGAGGCTGGCTCTTAGGGAAGGTTCTTAGAAGCTTGTCACAAGGAAGTCTGAAACCAGGCTGCATGCGGCAGCGATATGCGTATTGTAGCACCACAGCAGAATCTGTCACCTAGGAAAAATAAGCCCAGCTTTTGCCAAACTCCAAGCCAGTATTTATAGATTGTCCAAAGACAGTAACCTCATAAGAGGCAGAAGATTATACCATTTTTTTCTTGGATGCTTTTTATGGGCGGGGCAGGGGGGGCGGGGGGCGGGCAGGGGAGGTAGGGGCTCGGGGAACTAGCCCAGAAAGGCTTTAATGAGAAACTTTTCCTTACCAAGGGTTCCAAAACCAAATATTAAGAACACAGACTTAGGGGGCGCCTGGGTGGCTCAGTCAGTTAAACATCTGACTTGGGCTCAGGTCATAATCTCAAGGCTCGTGAGTTCAACCCCCCCAGTCGGGTTCTGTGCTGGTAGCTCAGAGCCTGGAGCCTGCTTCAGATTCTGGGTCTCCCTCTCTCCCTGCCCCTTCCCCACTCATGTTCTGTCTCTCTGTCTCTCAAAAATAAAAAACAAACATTTAAAATTTTTTTTTAAAAAAAGGAACACAGACTTAGGTCACTGTAGTGAGTAGTTATTTTTACACACAGTTTTGGGTATTGTCAGGGTATTAGAATTGATGACAACAATCTTGTGGTAAAAAATGTGGGTGGGGAAGGGTGGAGGGTATTAGGCAAGAATGTCCATAGCACTGTAGGAGTTTTGTTAATACACTAATCTAATCCCTGCTAAAACCATCAACCTCCCTCTCTTCCCTTCATTGTTCTAGGGTTGTTTGTTTGTTTAAAGGCAGGAGTTAAAATTAAACTTAAATTTAAATGGAATGAATTTTAAACGAATTAATTAATTGAAAGGTAATTCGTCGGATGATTCATTTAACACAGAGATTAAAATCAAAATGCACTGTGTCCCCTCGACCACTGGTTTCAAAGATGGTCCCCACCAACATCACTTGGGAATGTATTACAAATGCAAATTCTTGGGCTCCACCCAGACCTTCTGAACTCATCTGAGAGATTCTGGTTCACGATAAAGTTTTGGAACTGATGCTCTAGCCCAGCGATCCCCCACCCTGACAGCACTGTTACAATCACGGAGAAAACTTGGGAAAGTCCCGCTGAGCCCCATCCCCAGAGACTCTGATTTGATTGGTTTGGGATGTGTTCTCGGGTGTGGAGATTTTTGAACGTCCCTCTCCAGACTGTAAGAACACAGGACTGAGGACCGTGGCTCTGGCCAGCTTCGGTCGTCTGGGCCTTTGTGGCCAAATAAAGCAACTACATTCTAGGAGTTGTGGGGGACAAATGTCCCTCCCAAATAAAGACTTCAAGAGTAGTCGTTTTTCCTCTGTCCCCTCATAAGCTCCCTTTGACCCCAGGTCAGGAGGACCGAGCTGCCCAGACTCCATGAGCCGAGGGAGGAGCTCCCCCAGATCCCATCTACCTTCCCTCTTGCATCTCTACAATTTTTCTAGTTCTCCTTTCCCACCTAACCTGGAGTTCGGGTCAGTTATATCAAACGAGTCAGACCCAAACAAGTTGTACCCAAGATTTCGGTGGCGGAAAGAACATTGTATATGGATATTGTGGGAGAGGCAGAGGCAGACATGAACAAGAGCAGGGGTTATGATGCCAGTATAAGTTTCTGTGGGGAGGCTCTTTTTAAAGGAACCCTGTGGGGCACCTGGGTGGCTCAGTCGGTTAAGCGGCCGACTTCGGCTCAGGTCATGATCTCGCGGTCAGTGAGTTCAAGCCCCGTGTTGGGCTCTGTGCTGACAGCTCAGAGCCCGGAGCCTGTTTCAGATTCTGTGTCTCTCTCTGACCCTCCCCCGTTCATGCTCTGTCTCTGTCTCAAAAATAAATAAACGTTAAAAAAAATTTTTTTTGAAGGAATCCTAGATGGGGACAGGATGAGTTGAGGCCTGAGAAGGCCTGAAATTTGTGGAAAGCTCTTGGAGGAGAGGTGGGAAGGGTGGTCATAATTAATACTACCCTGTTATGCTAATTAGGATTTCTAATTATAATGTATTCCCATACTGCTATTGCTTTTTGAGGCAGCCAGAGTTCTTTTCCCCAAAGTGACACCACTTCTAACACCAGCACCTTTAAAAACTGTCTACATGCATTCGTATCCATGCTACAGTTCTCAAGAGTTGGAGGGGGGGGGGGGTTGGGTGAGGAGTGGGAAGAGGAGGAAAGTACCTGACACAGATGGGTGAGGGGGATGGGCACACCATGATGCTTTCTTGTACGGACCCCTAAGTAATAGCAAACAATCATTTTAATACTAAGACTAGTCAAAATGCAGGGTGCCTGGGTGGCTCAGTCGGTTAAGCATCTGACTTCACCTCAGGTCATGATCTCAAGGTCCGTGAGTTTGAACCCAGTGACGGGCTCTGTGCTGCCAGCTCAGAGCCTGGAGCCTGCTTTAGATTGTGTCTCCCTCTCTCTCTGCCCCTCCCCTGCTTGTGTTTTCTCGCACGCGCGCTCACTCTCTCCCTCTCTCAAGAATAAATAAATAAACATTAAAAAAAAAAGTCGGATATGTGAAATGTTTTGCAAAGGGTGAATACTGACTGACAACAGAATGAGCCTGTGACTCATTCCCCTCAAGGTTTCCCCCGGGCCACAATATTCCATCAGACAGGAGAAAGGAACCAGGTCAATCATTGGCCACTGGCATTTTCCCCTAATGATTGATGAAGAAAAAAATCAGGTCCATCAGCTGGGATGAAGGGAACTTGGAACTTAAACCTCTGTGAGGAAGAGACAGAAAGTCCCTCAAAACAAACAGTCTTTGAGAGAACCTGAAATAGGCAAATACACTACAAGCTGTCACCTCAGGTCTTAGGGAAACTGGGGCTGCCCTTTCTTTGGCATTCTGGGACACAGGAAGGGACTAGAAGCCTAGGGCCCATCCCGGGGTTTCAACCTACAGCTCTCAACCTGTTGACCAGTTGTGAAATCAAATGTGTGTGAGCCCAGCATTTTTTTTTTCAAAGCAAATATAATAAAAGAGAAAATTCTAGTGTATCGCTCATAAGTACCGTTTCAGGAAACTTTTGTTTCCATATTACCAGGACCTGTTAAGGTGGATCAGGGTGGATGCAGGCCCTGAGTCAGAGAAGGGCAAGGAGACCCCTTAATAAAATCACAGGGATCAAAAGGAAATAAGGGGGGAAAATACCAAACCTGGACTGTCCTCCCACTCTAGTGGAGTTGGTAAGAGAAGGAAGCTGACTATCCTCAGTTTCTTTGGAAATGAGGTCAAAAGCAGATTCCTGAACATGTCGCAACCCAACTCTTCCAAAGCAGATGTCACCTCAGAAGTGGCTGACTCAAGTAAATTAGAAAAAAAAAAACAAAAACAAAAACAAAAAACCACAACCCTAAAGGACCTGAATGGTTTGAAAAGGAGCCATCATGAGCACTTGAGCGTCCGGTATGAGAAACCGCCATCTGAGACAGTGTGGATGCGGTGTTGGGGAGAGGGGCACAAGTTTCAGATCGAACAGGAGAGGACCAAACACGACCAAACAGGAAAACATCAAACGTCTCAGAGAGTTAACTGCAAAACCTCTAAAATTCTAACATTAAAAAAATGAATTCAGAAGCAACCTGGAGAACAGTTTTTGGTGAACATCTGTCTGCAGTTTAACGTAGTTGATAAGAATTCCCACAGCAACAGCAGTGGTCTGAAGTTCAGGCGTGCGGGGAGGTGTCCTTTCCTCTCAGAAGGAAGGGTTTCCCATGCACAAATGCACCCGGTGGGCGGAAGGCCAGGGGTCCACTCTTCTCAAGAGCTGTTTCCCTCATTACTCATTTCCCGCATTCCCCGTTCCTTCATTACTCCAGAAGGTTCGGGATCTTAACAGCTTGACATTGCCTGAGCCTGTTGGCATCTCTGTGCCTGCCGTGAGACCGTACCACATGGGAGGTGGTTTGACAACCACATGGGAGGCCAATCCTTGAAATGGGCAGAGGACGATTCCCATTAGAACAAACGTGAATCACCATTAACTGCAGACACCTCAAAGTTTTGTCGTTCAGGAAAACTTGGGCAGCTGTGTTTGGGAGAAAACAAAAATGAGAAACGTAGTTCTTTCCCAGTACTTTTGTCTCTCACTGAAACTTCATGTCAAAATATCTCATGCTGGCTGTTTCCTTCTTCTTTCCCAGACAGCTATCATTATCAGGAATGGCAGAAAAGGCATAAAATAATGAAAAAGGCGTTGTCTCTACCCACAAAATATTTTATTTAACTTCCAATCTGAAATGGCCCATTTGTATTTAGTACAAAATAAATGCACAGCATCGTCTCTGATCATCACAGCTATTTGGCTGAGAGATATAATGATCCCCACTTGAAGACTAGGAAAACTGGGGCTTAGAGTGCTTACTAACACCCCCTAAGGCCCCATAGTTCTTTAGCTACGAAGTCTACAAAATGCACCCTAAAAACTATTCAGCTGCAAGGTCTACAAAATCTATTTCAAAAATCGGCACAACCTTTCTACTACACACATGGTCTCTCTCTAGGTCATTCTGCCCTTTCTCGAGTCAAAGGTCTCATTCACCTCTGAGAAATCTTCTAGGAAGTGCTGAGTTTCTCATGAGCAGAGTTTCAGGGAGGCACCACTGTCACTTTCTCTAGGCAGCTCGGGACAGAAGAACGGACGCAAAGGCTCCACGCATGAGAGATGACTGTGTGTATAGATGAGGGCATTACCTCTCACATCAAAAAACTTGATTTCTTCCATCTCAACATCTAAAAAAATTCCTACGTGGCTAAGTTCAGGGCTCGCAGGAATTCTGGTTTCTGGGAAGGAGCTGGTATAGATGGTCCCTGCCTTCTTGCTGATAAACCAGAAGCCATGCTCGGAGGAGAAACCGGCCTTTCTCTTTCTGTCGACTGATTCCTGGCAGATCCCCAGGGTCCACTCCTCCGCCTGTCCCACTTCGACCTCCCAGTAATGGCAGCCGGAGGAGAAGCATGGGGTGCCCAGGACACAGGCCAGGTGGGTGAACCTCTGGGGATCTTCCACTGGGTTGCGGCAGATCTTCCCACACTGAACATTCTTGAGGTCATCAGAGAGGATGAGGAAGGAGTGGGCGGTGCTTGTATCCAGGGTCATATCCTCCCGGAACCTCAACAACTCATTGCTTACGTGCAGACTTTTCTCCAGTAGGGCACTGTGCTGTGTGAACAGAAGTGATAGTGCTCCAATTTGCCATTCCTCCAAAGGGGGGCTGTCACTTACCCCTCGACACACGGGGCAGGTCAATTTCAGATCCCTGTGTTCCAGCATCCATCTTTGCACGCAATGAAAGCAGAAAATGTGTGCACAGGGGAGTAAAATGGGGCTTAAGAAAATTTCCAGACAAACCGGACAGGTCACCTCCTCTTGCAGACTCTGGGCCATGGTCTCTGAAGGTCACTCCTTGGCAGTGAACTGAGCTGAAGTCGCCCTTTATTAGCTTCTGAAAGCGATCGGGAGCCTTCAGTACACAATCCGCTCTTCAATAATCAGGATGCACCTAAATCCAATACAAACATTAAATAGTATAAATCTTCCTGCGGCTTATACAGGAAAGCAGCACTAAATCACCAGAGAATCAGAGTAAAAGCACTATCTGTGAGAAAAACAGGGAACCATGTATCTTTGAGAGAAGCTAGGTGATCACAAAAGAGAGACAGGACAGCAGACATTATCTTTTCAGGTGGGGCAGCTGACCTTGTGTGGAGACGCCCAGACGAAGTCTTCTCTGCTCTGACCACAGCTTCTCTCTGTGGGAGCTGAGTGCAATGAGGCCTTTAGCAGGATCTGGGAGCCCAGCTTCTGCCTCTAATCTCTGTAGGTCACCTGCAGTTCAAGAAAAATAATTTGCATATCCAAATCCAACTATAAAAATAAAGCCAATCCGACTTAAGCGGTCACAGAAAAGTGGCTCTAAGAAGCCCTCAGTATTTCAAAGAAAACTACCATATGTAAGCAAAAAACTAGAGAAAACCATTGCAAAATGGTTGAGATACCCATTACAGAATCAATTTTAAGGATGAAGTATCATTCAGATGAACTGCTTTGAAGCACTCTTAGAAAACTCATAAGGCTTGAGTATGAATAAAAACATAACCATTGTCACGAACTTCTCTAAAATAAATGTCTGAACACAAGCCAAAAAGGTGTTCCTGAGACAAGGAAGATGCCCTCCAGTTACAGCATCCTCTTGCTCCTCCCAGAGCTCACTCCTAGAGACACCTCCTGGGCCTTCCTGCAAAGGTTGCGTACTTTGAGTGAGGGCTTGGAACAAGTTGGGCCCCTGACCCAAAGACAGCCCCGCTTAAGGCTAGCCAGTGCCGGTGAGACGGTGTGAATGGAGGACTCTTCTTGAAAAAGGGCCTATACTCAATAATAACTAACAGAACTTCTTCCTGAGAATTCACAAACCACACGGTCAGTCGTGGCTGAAGTAACAGAATCAGAGACAAAAACATGAGCCACGCCATTGTTACCACAGAGGGACAGAGTAGGAAGGAATGGGCACTCCTGAGGCTAGCTCAGAAAAACTCGGTTGCTAGAACATCCTGGAACACGTTTTCTCATCTTCATCCAACAAATACTTACTAGGAACTTTCCATGCTCCCACCCTTCACTAGACTTTGGGGATACAGACATATGTAACGATGGACAGGACATCTGCCCACAAGGAACTTGGAGTCTTTGGAAGTCTTCCAGTTCCTGGATGGCATTCCAGTCTGATTGGGCCTGGCTGAGTGACAAGAGATACGCTCCTTCCTGAGGCACCTGGGTAGCTCAGATGGTTAAGCACCTGACTCTTGACTTCAGCTCAGGTCATGATCTCACAGCTCAGGTCATGATCTCAAGCCCCATGACAGGCTCTGCAATAACAGAGCTGACAGTTAGAACCCTGCTTGGGATTCTCTCTCTCCCTCTCTCTCTTTGCCCCTCACCCACTCATGCATTATCACGCTCACAGACACACATACACTCTCTCTCTCTCAAAATAAATAAATAAATGTTAAAAAGAGTGGGTGGGGCGGGGGGAACACCTGGATGGCTCAGCCAGTTGAGCATCTGACTTCAGCTCAGGTCATGGTCTCGAAGTTTGAGAGTTCGAGCCTCGTGTCAGGCTCTCTGCTAACAAACAGCTCAGAGCCTGGAGCCTGCTTCAGATTCTGTGTCTCCCTCTCTCTCTCCCCCTGCCCTGCTCATGCTCTGCCTCTCTTTGTCTCTCAAAAATAAGTAATGTTAAAAAAATTTTAATAAAAGAAAAGAGATACACCTCTTCTTTAAATCCCCATCACACTTTCCAAAAACCTGAATTTTTTTCCTTAATGTTTAGTTTTGAGAGACAGAGCACAAGCGGGAGAGGGGCAGAGAGAGACAGAGGCACAGAATCTGAAGCAGGCTCCAGGCTCTGAGCTGTCAGCACAGAGCCAGACGTGGGGCTCAAACTCACGGGCCGTGAGATCATGACCTGAGCCAAAGTGGGACGCTTGACCAACTGAGCCACCCAGGAACCCCCCAAAACCTGACTTTTTAAGGCAAATTGAATATGGTGCTTACAATCTAAAAGAGCTTGCCCAACCCACCTTGGAATATATGCAAGAAAAAAATTAACAAAAGAAAAAAAAAAAACACTGCATTTGTAAAAAGTCCTTATCCGTGTTATCTACGACTCCAAACAATCAGAAACAATCTAATCATATAAAGATAATGAAATAATTCTGTTAATTATAATACAGCTATTAAAAGTAGCAATTCTTAAATTCCACATTTGAATGAAATCCTATGGTATTTGTCTTTCTCTGACTTATTTCCCTTAGTGTAATACTCTCTAGCTCCATCCACATCATGCCTTTGCAAATGGCAACAAAACAAATGAACACAGGAGTGAAACAAGAGGGGGAGGAAAACCAGGAAACAGACCCTCAGTGACAGAGAACAAACTGAGGGTTGCTGGAGGGAAGGTGGGTAGGGGAATGGGTTCAATAGGTGATAGGGATTAAGGAAGGCACTTGTGATAAGTACTGAGTGTTGTATGTAAGGGACGAATCACTAAATTCTAACCTGAAACTAAAATGACACTGTGTGTTAACTAACTGGAATTTAAATAAACATTTGGAAAAAAAAAATTGATAAATATATTTAAGTAAAAACCCAGAAACAGCTTTAAGAAATAATGCTAGAAAATAAAAAGGAACCCTTTTAAAACACATACATTTGTCATTGAAAACACATAAAAATACATGTATGCGGGGGGCACCTGGGTGGCTCAGTCAGTTAAGCATCTGACTGCAACTCCGGTCATGATCTCAAGGTTTGCAGTTCAAGCCCTGAGTCGGGCTCCGTGCTGATAGGGCAGAACCTGCTTGGGATTCTCTCTCTCCCTCTCTCTCTTCCCCTCCCCAGCTTGTGCTCTCTCTCTCTCTCAAAATAAATCAATTTTAAGAATATATATATGTATTCAAATAATAATAATAAAAAACACTTCTATACATAAAAAACAAAAAACCACCTGAAGTTAATACGTAAAAATTTAACTGACAATATTAGAGTAGAAGGTGGAAAAAGTTCCCTGACACAGGATGAGACTGACTCCAGAAATCTAAAGATAAAAGCATTTAAAAGATAACTTGTATCGAAAGAGAGAGAAATAGGACAGTGGAAATAGCACAGAGGGAAGAGACTACTTACGCTGATTTGGACAATTGCAGCCATCTCGTAGGTCCAAAGTCTACACCTCCACGTCTGCTAGCCTTAGCTTCTCTCTAAAGTGAGTTTGAGCTCAAGAGATTCTGGCCTTATATAGTTCCTATGACATTGTCTCCACCCACGTGCAGGGTCATTGTCTCCACCCCAAAGATTGGATTATCTCAACCTGACCAAGTAAACTCAAGCAACCCTCCTCCGCGCGCAAGATGTTGGCCTGAAGTCACATTCAATATTTTCCAGCGGTTATCCTCCGAGTTAAACTAACAAACCTACTGCCATGCAAATGAGATTCTCTAATTTCAGAGCTCAACTTTAAAAAACAAAATATTTTGGAGATCAAATACAGAAGCGCATTGCTGAAATCTAATGAAGTCTTGGCTAATGTAATAATTGGTGTTATCATCTCTGAAACTATTTTGAGTGAGAACAGGCTCTAGAACAGTTTCCATATCCTTGGACTCGGTGGTTCTGCTCTTCGGGGACGGTTATCGGACAGGATGAGAGAGATAGCAACCAGGTAAGCCTGTTACCCCACCATAATTATTAGTAACATCCCCTTTTACTTTCAAATCTGTCCCAGTTTAAACAATAAATTATATGGCGTTTATGTAAGAAGTAGAAGCGTGCGTGGGTGGCTGAGTTTGTTGAGCGTCTGACTGTCGATTTCAGCTCAGGTCACGATCCCAGGGCTGTAGGATGGATCCCCCTCCCCCCAACCCCCATTGAGTTCTGCGCTGGGCATGGAGTCTGCTTAAGACTCTTTCTCTGGGGCGCCTGGGTGGCTCAGTCAGTTAAGCGTCCCACTTTGGCTCAGGTCATGATTTGGGGGTCCCTGGGTTCGAGCCCTGCCCACCTACCCCCCCCCCCCCCCCCCCCCAGGTCTGTGCTGACAGCTTCAGAGCCTGGAGCCTGCTTAGGATTCTGTGTCTCCTTCTCTCTCTGCCCCTCCCCCACTCACAAGCTCCCTTGCTCTCTTGCTCTGTCTCTCTCTCTCTCTCTCTCTCTCTTTCAAAATTAAATAAATAAATAAATCAATAAACATTGAAAAAGAAAAAAATATTCTCTCTCCCTCTCTCCATCTGCCCATCTCTCCTACTCACACTCTCTAAAAGAAAAACGAAAGTAGAAGCAGCAGTAAAAGTCATAATGAAGGAGAACTACACACAATAATCAAACAAAAGGGAGATGAAAGGTCAATGATTTCCAGTAGTTGAGGGAAAGGAAGAATAAACCTCTCCCTGAGATACACACATTGTGAATAACCTCCCGTTCCTCGGGGTTCCTGCTCTTGCTGCAAAGCCAATTGACCAGCTTTTTTCTCTCTTTTTACCCAGTTTCTGTCTCCATTTCCATGAGTTAAATATCTATAGCGGGGGTCTGACATTTTAAAAAGTGTTTCATCATAAGCTCCTTTCCACTCTTAAACGTAACTGCAAATCCCCCAAAACTTCCTGTTTATACAAATTATACTTCTCCGTGTTTACAGTAGTACACATGAAAACTGCAAACATTTCTAAAGATTTATTTAACACATTTAAAATAACAAAACTATTATATGGCAACATAAATGACATGGCTTTGTAGACAATAAGTAGTTTCCAAAACAACCAAAAAAAAAATACAATTAAGGTGGAAGAGTGTCATTATTTTGCGTGTTTGAAAACCTCTATAATTCCTAATCAACAAATCCGGCTGCTTTCTCACATCTGCTTCTGCTTGATCTGTCGCGATACGTTGTTTTGGTTGAACCCTGTGAAGACTATTTGGCTTCCCACAGATACTTAATTGGAAAAAGGAAGTCCACTGCTTCTCAACCAATTTCATAACTCCAAGCGGCAGCTCCAAATCTTAGTTTCTTGGCAACCAAAGACCCCAACGATGAACCCAACGGTCTTTTTCGTGTGGCTTCTGTAGTCTCAGAACTAACTCATACGATGTAGCTAAATATGAAACGTTTTTCTTCTTTCTTGCCCAATCATAGAAAGGTTCTTTTCATTTTTTTCTTCTTAAACTATTTAACTGCAATAATAATGCCAAACCAGGTTTTTTTTTTTCTATCACTAACATCTATCAGGCCCTCAGCAGACCATTTGTCACAAAAAGCATCACTGCTCACTGAGTTTATATTTTTCAGCCAGCTCTAATTGTGGCTGTTGCTGAGACTTTATCTGCTGGGAGAAATATATCTTCCCCAGAAATACTTTAATTCCCAGATTCCTCATAACTACTGTAATGCTGAATTTAGTAAGAAATGTCATTTTTCATGTTCAAGTGCTGAAAATACTTGCAGTCACTTGTGTGTAATATCTTAGCATCCTCGTGACAACAGATCAAAACTGTGTGTGTTTTTTTAAGCTTTAGCGTCATTTTTAATGATCATTAGTGCTTCCGTGAGTTAAGACTAAATCACAAAATAAGCTTGTTTCCATAGCTCCCTGATTAAAAAAGAAATCGACTTTCACACTTGCTAGTTAGATAAGATACAGCCATTGATGGGGGAGCCGGGCACAGTCAGCCCGATCAGGAGTCTAAGATCCCTGCAAGGAGATGATGTATTCGTTCCAAACACCGTTTGTATTTTTCAAAAGGCAGCAGCTACAGTGGGGCGGCTTTTCACAGAGAGCTTCCTTCCGCTGGCGCTGGGCTTTCTCTGGTTTGCAGCCTCCTCTTTTCGCCAAACCTCGTCCTCCCTGGCTCTTGGCTGCCTGGTCACATTAAAGTGGACCCGTCTGTCTAAATGGGAGAAGGTGGAGGGCACATCTCTGAATTAGTAATGTCGCCAGAATTTGCTAATAGAGTTCCCACACTCTCCTCTTCAAAGGGAGCCTATATTACAAACCTGGCAAACCCCATAAAGAGAATATTTGTGACACTTTAGAGAACAGGTTTCCCCCACCATCCAAAAGTAGAAGGTTCCTATGAAAACTTCCCTAAGCTCTCACATGGTGTAAAAGCGAAGAAACAATCTCCATTGATTTAGATGGACATTTTTTTGAGTGTCCCCAGACTCAACATTTAATAACCTCTTAGGCATTTCGGATACCTTAGGATACATGTTGCCAATGGATGCAGAAAATAAAACAAGAAAAAGCCCAGATGCGACCACACTGTTTCAAAGCTCTGGCAGCTGGACGCTGAGATGCTGGGTGTAATTCCTGGGTGAGGCGCTTGGTGGCGCCACTCCGCTGCCCCAGCGCGCGCTGCCTGTGTAATGGTTCCTGTCAAACAAACGCTGAATGCTATCTTCGCTTCCACATTTTTTTTTTTTTGTCAAAGTGCAAATTCTCTTTGCATTGCTTTCAGTTAGCGAAGACAGGTACTAAGGTAGGTCTTTTATAAAAGCAAAATGGTGTAACATGAACCTTCCTAAAGCAGGGGGAGACCTGCGGGCAGAATGTCCCAGTTTCGCACTAATTTTCAGAAACAGACTACAAAAAGGGATCGTTGGACTCCATAGTTATATATTTGATATGTAACCTCTACTCTCATCCTATTAATGGGCCTCTTGTTTTTTGTTCCTTTGAAGGGTTTTCATTTATTGATTTATTTATTTGCCCAAAATTGGGAGGAAAAAAAGGGAATGTTCATGTGGTTTATTCACGACGTGTGTTCCTTTCTGTGTAAGAACTGGCAACAGAGGTCTTTATCTGTGGCAAATTACCTGTGAAAAGAACAAGCTCTAACTTGGGTCTCTATGTGTCAATGACCTTAGGCCACCCACCCTCAAAAAAAAAAAAAAAAAAAAGGAGTAGTGCTTAGTGACCCCAAATGGGCCCACCCTCCTCCCAGCTCGAAGGTCCCAGATGCTAAGCAAAGGCTGGAGGGAGACAGTGTGAATGTGAGTGAGCGGTGAGTGTGCCGGAGCGCACACACACATGTGACCCTGCCCCTCGAGCTGTTGCTCTCTCGGGGTTTCCAGAGCCAACTAGAAGTGTTTTCAGATTACCCATATGTTTTCTCCTCCGGATTCGGACTGTCAAAATATTTTTGTGGAGGTGAGGAAGTCGGAGTCAAAATAAATTTCCTCTCCACCTAATTAGCTGACGCTCGATGTATTATCAAATAGAGCCTGCAGATCTCTCACAACAAGTTGTGTTTCACCGCCCCCCCCCCCCCCCCGCCACCCCTGTCCTGGGAGTAGAGGTACATCAAGGCGAGCTGCCTGCAGTCCTGCAGCTGCAGCTGCTCAGCCTCACAGAGGTCAGAGACTACCAGTCCGGCCCAGGAAACAAGGCAGCGATCCAGGCTTGCTAACGCCCTCCTCCACCGGTTCATCTTCTTTGGTGGCTGTCCATCCGTCTTCGGAGACACGCCAAAGCCCCTGCCATGGCTTCCTGGCCTCTGCCCCTCTCTCCAGCCTCATCCTCTCGAATGTCGACATACATCCTTCTTTCATTCCTTCCCTGTGCTCCTCCACAATTCCGAACAGTCGGTTCCCTCTAACTAGAACCAGCCCCATCTAGCCACCCTGACAACGCCTATTCACCCATCATTCAGACACAGCTGGGGGGTCAGTTCTAGAGGGGAGTGTGGTCCAGGCCAGTGCGGAAGCCCCTGTTATAGCCTCCTGTACTACCCTCCTGCATCCTTCCTTATGCGTGACCCCAGTGCTGGTTCTCCGTTTATTCATGCGGTCGCTTGACTCATCTGCGGTTCCCTCACGTTGAATAAATCACACCCTCTGAGCACTTGCTTTCTGGCAGGCATTTTTCTAAGGACTGCACCTGTTTTCCAGCGTGGAATTCTTGTAGCTCTATGGAAGGTACGTGCTGTCATCATCTTAAGCTCACAGACGATGACTTTAAGACTCTAGCAAGCCAAGTGCCCTCACTGTGTTACGAAGCCTCCCTGGTGGCCTACCTCTAGTCATCTTTCACATGAGACCAAAATCAACATCTATCCTGCTCAGATCAGTATCTTGTGATGTCTCTATTTTATGCATACAATCCAATACAACTGAAGTCCGATTAAAATAGCCACTAACTTAATTCTTTTAGCTTCTGGAACTATAAACCTGTGCTGCCTTGATCGTCATAGTAACTCATCAGATCTGATCTAGGGATTGAAAATTCTGGATCCTGTCGATATTTTCTGCCATTTGTTTGCATCTTTTTGATAGGTTATCACCTAACTAAAGAGAGAGGTGTGACACATATTTCTAAATGACCTTATTATTACTTGAATGCCTGGGCATTAACTTTTTAGGTTTTGTTTGTCTGTCTGTTTGTTTGTTTGTTTGTTTTCTACAATTCTATTAGTGAATTCTTTAGCACGGTATCATTGCCAAACAAAAAATGGTAATGACTAATTAACAAAGTCAGCACAGTCCTGCGAACACAACATAGGATGAATTATGCAGTCCAATCGTTCAATTCGTTATCATTTAAACACAGCACGGTGTCTTAGCAGCATGCTGCCCATTGCCATGAGGTAGGTCCAAATAAACTAAGCAAACCAACTGTCCTGCTTCAGAAGAGCCAGCAACACTTTAAGCCTTGCACACAAACATCCATTGAGTATCTACTAGCTTAAGATACTCTGTTAAATACTAAGGGGATCCAAAACACAGGAATGACCCAGCTGACAATTTATATGTTACAATATAAGGAAGGGAGGTAAGACAAATATATGAGAAGGTAAGTAAGGTCGAGAAGTAAACAAGGCACTCTGTGGTGTATAATGGGCTGTTAGTCACCCATATACTTTTTTAACCATGTCTACATATAGATGACAGAGGACAACAGATTTGGTCTGTTTTTGGACATCCTCTTTTCAGAACCCTCATGCCATTTAATGTTTATTTCTTAAAATCGAAGACCTTTGAAGTTTTATTGTATTTTTTAACATTTACTTATGTTTGAGAGACAGAACATGAGCATGGGAGGGGCAGAGAGAGGGGCAGACACAGAATCCGAAGCAGGCTCCAGGCCCTGAGCTGCCAGCACGGAGCCCGATGCGAGGCTTGAACCCACAAACCGTGAGATCATGACCTGAGCTGAAGTCCAACACTTAACCAACTGAGCCACTCAGGCGCCCCAAAATCAAAGACCTTTGAAAGCAATGCCAACTCATCTATCCTATGTGAATCAAATGGAAGTGATTCGTGTAGCTTTACTTTTCTAACCAAGCCCTCCTCTCACCCTAAAAGAATTCCAATTATTTAGGACTCTCCACAGAAAAGTGTCTAACAAGTATTGTGGACTGATAGTTCATAGTGAATTTATTGATTGACTCATGTTGTCCTACCCCAAATAACGTACTAACTATTCTACCCCATGCGCCTACTATAGCAAGACATCTAAGTGTCTCTCTAAATGTGAGACATCTACAGTTCTGAAGCTCAGGAGAAGGATCTGGGCTACAGACATGGGCGTGGAAGGGATTTGTGTGTACGCGGTACGTGTAAATGGTAGCTGGGGCATTGCCCGTGACAGCCGTACGGTATGGGGAAGGAGGGCCTAGGGCAGAACTCTGAGAAACACCAGCATCTAGAGGAAGGGGAAGAGCAATCCCCAAAAGAGATTATTTCGGAGCCACTGAAGAAAGAGACCCCTACAATCAGCAACATAATCCCATAATCCAATGCCTTCGGTGCACTGGGGCAACTCTGAGAATACCTAGCATTTCAGCCTCACTGGGCCCTGCGTGCCGGCAGAGGAAGGCAAGCCAGGAAAAGCCAAAGCTAGGTGTTCCGGGAGACTGCAGAGGTCTGAAATCTAAATGGACAAAGAGATCTGGAAAAATAAATATGATGTAGCATATTTGTCCAGGTGGGAAAGGCCAGGCAGGCCACACACGCTGCAAGACAGAGGTCGGAGCAAAGCCCCCAGTCCCAGGACACAAATCCAGACAGAAGGAAAGGTTAGGAAAGCATGAGCATGGGTGCATGTCTACTTAAATTATTAAATCTCAGTGTAATGAAGTGCTGCACACGATTTACATATAACATTTCTCCTTTCCTCTAGGAGCTCCTATTCTAGGGAAATGCCCTTTTTAAAAATATCTGTTACTGATGTCAACTAAGGTCTCCTTTGCTAGTGTTTAATAATGAGCAGCATATTAAAAAGGGTTTCTTTGCTTATGAACGAAGTAATCACAGTTTCTAAATCTTCAACAAAACTCGATGCCTATCTCTTCTGTAATCAGAAATTTTACTTGCCTTAAGTACCTTTCGGGACTACTGAAAAATGAGCATTCTATTGGGGGAATATGCAAAAATATATAAATGCTTTAAAAATAACCAAAGAAAACACAGTCGACGCTGACTGCTCAAATTAGGCTCCTCATGATGCTGAAAAGTCAAACCACAAAGTCCTAGTGTACTCAGCACGTA
The DNA here is from genome assembly GCF_016509475.1 of Prionailurus bengalensis. Taxonomy (NCBI): domain Eukaryota; kingdom Metazoa; phylum Chordata; class Mammalia; order Carnivora; family Felidae; genus Prionailurus; species Prionailurus bengalensis. The sequence continues at coordinate 101,187,465 of NC_057349.1, read as the reverse complement.
CTTATGAAATGTCCAGAGGGCTTATTTATAGCTTGCCCAGAATGATCTTGTTTTAGGGATTAATAAAATATGAAGCATGGGAAGGTCAACACATCGTATAACCGAAAGATTACACCATGCATTGAAGAAGAGTTTTGAGGTTCAGATTCTTTGCAGACTTAAATTAAAGAAGCTTAACATTCTTGGGGGTCAGAGCAGTTCAAAAGAACTGCAGTTTACTGATTCAGCAAAACCAAGTTTATGCAGAGACATCATTTCCTAGGAGGACAACCTCTTCCTCTGGCTGGGCTGGAAAAAAACAACATTCAGGTCCAGAGATGCAATCTCTTCCCAGTCATCTGCCCGGCTACGGAGGTCACAAACTCAGGAATCTGTGTTGCACACTGCCATCTACCGCGTCTCTGTGGGAACTGCAGCCCCATCCTTCATTATTCATGATCCTAGCCTTGATGATGGCCAGCAGGAAACCAGTCAATGGGCATCACTTTCCTTGCGCTAGTGGGAAGTTTTATGAATATTAGCAATAAATGCAAATGAGATCTGCACCCTCACGCAGTTAGATTCATCGAGATTTGTAGCATGATGATTTTAGAAGCAGTGGAGTAAAATTAGCCAAGACATTGCCTCGCTGAGGGGAAATCAGTTTATAAAATTTATAATCACTTTTCTCAGCATCACAGAGAACTTAACAACAAGCATTCTGGTGTTTTTTATAATAAATCCCAAAGCATCAACTCTTATTAAGAGGACCGAATGATGTCTACGTAAAAGAAAATATTCACGCAGGTCTTCAGTTTCTTGCTCTTCCGATGTTTCCAGGCATCAATTTTTCGAAGATCAACAAGCCTATATTTGCTCCATCCTCTCTAATTTTTCCTCTTGGTATCTAACTTCTGCTCATTTCTCTGCAAGTGAGGCCAAAAGAAAGGAAATAATGCGTAACACCGATCTGTCACTAACGGGCTTGTTACTGGAGCTTGTTAGCAATTCCGATAGGTCAGTGGGGAAAAAGATTGAGAAATTCAAATAGGATTTCATTATGGATGTAGTTCGCCAGACCACGGATATTACTACACATGAATACTGGTGGGCTTCATTTTAATAGGATTTACTAAGTAATTATAGTCTGTACTTAGTACGTGATGGACACACGACTAGTGACCTGATAACTAGTGACCCGCCGTAGGACCAGCTTTGCAAGGATTTGGCAAACGGCTGAAGGCACTGTGCATTGGCAGAGAGCTTGAAATGCCACCATTCCAAATACATTTTTTCCTGCTATAACAAGCATGGGCTTGTAAAAATTACCCTGGGGAGAATAACGTTTTAGGATGATCCTTGGAGTAGGTGAGAATTCGGCCCCGGGAAAGGAGCATCTGAAAAGAAGTAGGAATCACAGCCGCTAAATCGGGAGGAGAGCAAAGGCATTGGAAAGAGGGGACTCCTGCTATGATGATGCTCACCCTCTTGTTCCTCAGCCCAAAAGACTGAGAGGGCTCCACTATGATTTTTTAAATTAATTATATCAAAGAAATGGCTTGTTTTGCTCTGTGCCGGGTTTTGGCAGCCAGTTTTAATTAGAGAACTTTTACAAGAAAGACCTGCTTTCGGGGCTTCCTATCTCTACAGATCTTCCAGAAATGGCCAGACCTCCCTTCACAAGGAGAGCTGAGAGTCGCAAAGGCCCTGCTGTCGCGTCGGTAAGGGAAAATACAGCAAAAATTCTGCACTTCACCTCTTCGGGCCATCCGTTCCCCCTCCGGACTAATCCAACAGTGCGGGACAAACCCGCTTCTGGAGACGTAGGGGAGGCTTCGGACCTCTAACTTCGACCACCCACTGCTCTCCCTACTCAAGAGACTAAACAGTCACCGATTTTTCTCTCCCCCACAGAGAGATGGGTTAGTAGAAGAGGGAAGTTTTTCATCCTTTCTCATGCTCCAAATATGTATTTATCCCATTTTTCTGAATAGTTTCTAGGAGGAGCAAGGCCAAGCAAAATGTCATTTGGGCCCCTAATTTTAAACATCTGCCGGTATCGTGCTCGTGCAAGTTCAGCCGAAACCCTCCCTTCTGCACGTGCTTGCCCCAAGCCCTCATCGCTAAAGGCCAGCCACATCTCCCCACCACCTCGGCCCTTATCCCAGGCTAAGCTACCACTTGCTCTGGCCCCAACTACCACAACAGCCTAACTGCTTGCCCTGTATCTACCCTAGCCCCCTTCCAGTCTTTCTGTTACTCAGACCCACCACTGCCTGCCCCTTGGTTACAACTCTTCAGTGGATCCCCATTGTCCCTAAGATAAAGACCAAAATCCTTACACAGGCCTACAAGGCCAGGTACTGGCCAGCATCTGGGAACTATCTACCTCTGCGGTCTTAACTCCCACCACCCTTTCCCTTCCCCCCCCATATACAGGGTCCTTCATCCAATTCTAGGATGGGCTAAGCCCCTCCCCCCAGCCCCTGAGCAAGTACTGATGAAATGTTTTTTCTGCCTGAGGGACTCCTCCTTCCCTTCATCCCTAGTTTATTTCTCTTGTCTTTTAAACATAACTTCTGTAAAGCTTTCCCAGAACCCAGGCCTAAGTCCCATTCCTTGGATAAACTATCTCATAGAATCTTCCCCCCCTACCCCCACCCCTTTGGAGTACTTAATATGGAATTATTATTAATACTGTTTTTATTATTGCCAAATAATCAAAATATTTGATGTGATTGCTTCTAATCTGTCTCTCCTAGTAGACCATAAGTTCCATGAGGTCAAGAGCAGTTTCTACTCACCTTTATATCCTGAGCACCTAGCCAGGGTCAGCTTTAGAGATGCCCGATCTATGCAATTGTATGGAAAACTGAGAAGGGCTTTATGCCTGACTTAATGTTCTGTTGCTATCTTAAAATACTTCGTTTTTGAACACTTTTTTTTATTTTGAACTAAGACCTGCAAATTATGTGGCCTATCCTGTAGCTGGTGTAACATTTGACATACAGAGAGTAATAAATACGTCTCCAATGAATAATTATGCAGCGAATAATTAATACACGAATGACCCTACATCCAACAAAAGATACAGCCTCGAGAATTTCACGTGCAGTAGGAAGGATCTCCAAAATATATACGTCTCTTAGTAACTTCTATCGGAAATTCTTGTAACATGCCTAAAACATTTTACTAACAGTTAGAGGAAAGCTAAAACTTCCAGCGTTACTGAGATTAAAACAAAACAAAAAAGCAAACAAAACTTAAGTTCACTCAGGGACATAGATCTGATCTTGCGATTTGCATTAAGACAAGACTTGTTGAGGAAGAATGGGAAGAATGGGAAGAATGGAAAGACTTGTTGAGGAAGAATGGTGGCCCATTCTCATACTGAAGACCATCCTGAAGCTGGAAATGCTGAAGTCAGACCTGGTTTAATGTGGAAGCTACACTACCATCTTTCAAGCTTGGTATACCGCTCAATGCTATAATTAGGTCAACGTCAGACATTCATTTTATTAACGAATTTCTTAAGTTCGTGTAGATATTGTATTCATGGAGAGCGATAGATCTGGGTTTGATTTCTAGGTGTGTCTCCCTAAAGCCAGTTATTGAACCTTTCTGAGACTCAGTTTGTTTATCTGTAAGCTAGGGGAAATAGAGCTTCATGCACAGTTCTGCGGAGAATTATAGATAATGTGTGTAAAGCACCTTTAATTGCCACTCAAGCCATTTAAATGCCTACCAAGAAGAGGCAGAAGTCACCAGTGGCATTTATAGATTCATTGCCATTTCCTTAATGTCTTCTCAAGGAAGAAAAAGTGTATTTTTCTTGCTTTCTTTACCACTCATTCATTGTTTTGAGTACCAAGATTTACAAGCCATTTAATAGCTTTGACTTCTTGATACTTAACTGAAGCCGTCTCTATATTACACATTATTCTCTATAACAACATTACTTTAAACTCAAGTAGTTTGAAAGTGAGTTAATCTTTCCCTCTCCTGTCCAAGTAATCAGATGGACCTAAAGGTCTTTATATTCAAAAAACCATTTCAACGTTTCTTTTGTAGCACTGGAAACAGTATGTCCATTGAATTTAGACTTTATTTCTACTTCCTAATGGGCACTGAGCTACAATCTCCTTACAAATGACTAGAGATGAGTGAAGAACTCTGTGGTCCTGGAATTGAATTGTTGACCTAGGATAGGGTTTGTCCTATGGGGAATTGGTAAGAAAATTATAAAACTGGACCAGACACCGAACAAGTGCAGAGTAGAGGTATAGAAGTTCATTTCTAAAATCGTGATTGTAGAGTTGAAGACTTGTTGTAGTATTCAATTTGTTACAAATGAAGAAAAGTAGTAGTAAAAAATAGAGAGAGAGAGAGAGGAAACAATTGAATTCCTTTTCCTTGTCCTTACCATAGGGATTTTATCCCTGGGTTCACAGAGCAATATCAGAAACATATTCAAATCAAAAGCCTCCAAACCCTGAAGCTTGTATCGATCTGATCATGGAAGAATTTATAGACATCCAGGTTTTCTTGGTGATCGTCACTTATCCATCCATCCATTCACTTTATGCAACAATTTTCAAGGCCCTACTATATACCACAAAGCTTGATAGGTGCTAAAGTATTAAATGAAATGTCATGAAACTCACATTTTACGCTGGTAACCCAACTAACCACCATACAATGTGCACCACTCTTGGTGAAGGGTGGACAGCATTTGAATCATGAGGAAGAAGCCTTTAATTATGCTGGAGTAATGAAAGAAACCAGGACGAGATTTCGTTGATCATTCGCATATGCAACATATCATACTACAGCTAAGGTACGAATAGTGTGTACGTGTATCTTCCGTTCCCTGATGGTCATGTTCTCCTTTGAAGCCAGGAGGGCACATCGTACTCCTTCATCTTTCCCCTATCTTGTGCAACACGATGCCCAGCATAGCAATGCCAAAGTTCCAATTGAAGTTAACTGAATTACAGAATGGATTTTGAGAAAAGAATATTGGTGCTTCAAGCACAAGTGGTGAAAGACTGAGCAATGAAGAGGTGAGTCTTTCAAAGATATTAAAGAGTTGGAGCAAAGCTTTGAAGTTGTCCACCTTGCCAATGAGCTGCTGAAAATCAGTCTTTATAGACCCATGTGCTGTCAGGTACTCAAAAACAATGAGTCAGAAAAAGAATAGAATGGTCAAATTTGGGACTGAGGGTCCTTTGTTTTTTAGAAAGTGAATTTTTATCGAACTACTTTTGATATTTTTTTAAAGTAAGAAGCCCCAAAGGCTTGCTTTAACAGCCGTGTTGAAAAACTCCCACATGTGAACATGCCCCGTACCCTGGGCTATTTGACCTATTAAAACAAAGATTCTCCACGAGCTCACATCATCATGGAATTTTTCTTTCAAATTTATGAATCAGGCCCTTAGTGTGAATAGACAGTGAGGGAATATCTTCATGAATAGCCTCCCTATTATCATGGTTCATGACTTTTTACAATGCAATTATTGTGGCACGTCATATCATAACATAATTGAGATTCTAGAAATGGAAATGAGAGGTAATTGAAGGGACAAGGTTACTCAAGAAAATGCAAATGCCATTTTATTTGCAAATTAAATTAAAAATATAATGAGACGGGTGTAGAAATTGAAAAATCAATTGAGAGAAACGAATTTGGGATCTTTCTAGAAGGGACATCTGTAAGAAAATTCTTCTGCTGTGACACACCTTTTCAGAGAGTAAAGCTCTTCCTGCTAGCTTGAATGGAGCTTGAATGGAAGCCGGAGTCAAGGCAGATCTTTAGAACACACAGGAATAGTGGAGGCTTGGCAGCCAAATGGTGAGCTTATGGACGTGCCTGGCCTTGAACAATAAGCAATAGGGAGTTTTTCCAACGTGAACTCCAAATCAATCAAGCTGTAAGTGAAATCAACTAAAATGCGAATAATCTTCCCACAAGAAGTCAAGAGTTGTACCTACTCTCATATGACTGGTGGTCTTATACAACCAGAGGCAAAGATGCTTACAGTCTTTCATCAGAAGTCCAATTTCTGAGTGCTGGAGTTTCTTTGCTTGTTTAACATTCTCTCTCTCTCTCCTCTCTCTCTCTCCTTTTCCCTCTCTCTCTCGCTGTCTCCTTCTTCTTTATCTCTGTCTTTACTGATTAAAAAAATAATAAGTTGGAGCTATCAAGACATTTTGCCTCTAAATACTTGAGCATGTGATTCTTAAGAGTGAAGGAATTCTTTATAATCACAATATCATTATCACAAGAAAAAAAACCGAGGTGCAGGAGTCTATACTCCATTTGCTTTCATATCTCTTAAATCTCCTTTATACCAGAATAGCCCACTGGCACCACTTTTTTTTTTTTTTTTAATTTTTTCAGGACATTGACATTTGACATGGACCAAGTCCATGCCACTTGGTCCATCTGGATTTGTCTAACTGTGTCCTCAGAATTAGGTTCAGGGCAAACTGAGCCATTGTGTTTAAAAGCGGACCGCAACGGTATTTACCGTTCACTCTATCTTTGAACAATGGTCTTAAAAAGAACGAAAGTGGGGCGCCTGGGTGGCTTGGTCGGTTAAGCGTCCGACTTCGGCTCAGGTCACGATCTCACGGTCCGTGAGTTCGAGCCCCGCGTCGGGCTCTGTGCTGACAGCTCAGAGCCTGGAGCCTGCTTCGGATTCTGTGTCTCCCTCTCTCTGCCCCTCCCCCGTTCATGCGCTGTCTCTCTCTGTCTCAAAAATAAATAAACGTTAAAAAAAATTAAAAAAAAAAAAGAACGAAAGAATACGAGTTGACCTTTTAAAATATTTAAAGTACTAAAGATAAGAAGTAAAGAATTGTTGACCTGTTTTGGTGCCAGAGTCTTTAGATCAGGTTAGGGCAGTATATTCATGAGGTGTTTGTGAATCTTGAAATTTCCGAGCATGTTTATAAAGGATCCGTCCGGCCTTTGGAGATTTACTCAAAACCTCCCGGTTTTTCCTCCACTGAGAGATTTTTGAACTTGAGAATTTAGAAAGTGATTGTTCATTATCCAAACTCTTTGAAAAAAGAAGAAGGAGTGGGCGGCACTGTAAAGGAAGAATCTTAGTTACCGGGATAAGAGACAAAATTTATGACTTTCCCACTGATTCCTCAGCCAATTCTGCCCCTCCCCAGTCCCCACTTCTCCAGAGATTAAAACATGCTTGAATTGGAGAAGTCGTTTCCTTCCTTCTGTTCAGTGCCAGTTCTCAGAGGAAAACATCCATTTTGCTCTTTGATTCTTGTAGCCCAGAGACAGCAATGAAAGACCCACTGCTTCCTCGAGTATAAGGATTTCATCTGGGGGGCTGCTGGGCAGGAAGGAGAGTTGCAGGGTGTATGTGCATCGAGCGTGGGTGTAAGAATGATTTCCCCCCGGGGCCAGTTCGTTGGCCTGGAGCCCAGAGTGAACCATTCATCTACCTTAAATTGCACCGGGAAGCAGAGATGGCTGGGGGTGGGGGTCACTCCATGGCCCTGCCACTTTCTGCCAGCTTTCACTGGGTCTCCTCCATGTGGGATGTCCTAGAAACTGAGGCAGTTTTTGGTCTCCTCCAGGGGGAGTAAAAGACGCACCTTTCAGTGGTCAGTAAACTGTAAGTGAAATCAACAAAAATGTGAATACTCTTCCCACAAAAAGTCAGGAGTTGGACCTACTCTCATAATGACTGGTGGTCTTAGATCACCAGATGCAAGGATGCTTACAGTTTTAATCAGAAGTCCAATTTCTAAGTGCTGAGTGGATGTTAAAGACGAAAGTGCTGTTGATATAGACATAGAACCTGTTCAGACACCTGATGCTCAAAAACGGTTGGCCCAACTTGCTTCACTTTGATCTGAGAATGTTTACTTATAACATTCAGCTTCAGGTGGTAAGAAAAAGAAACACGAAATAAAGCACATAAATAAACCTGGCTGAGCTGTTTGCAACATGCAATCAATGTCTTTAGTTTCTAATTAGGGACAGTGAGTTGAAAGTACCAGGGGTTGTTTTTCTTTCGTCTTGTGGTGGTGGTTTTCGTTGTTGTTGTTGTTGTTGTTGCTGTTGCTGCTGCTGCTGTTGTTGTTGTTGTTGTTTGAAACAAGGAGAAAATTTTGGTCTGTTCACATGGAGGATTTGGCTGAGCCTAGGGTGGCCGATTGGCCTGGTTTGCCCGGGACCAGGGAATTTCTCAGCACAAGGGATTTTCACTGCCAAAACCAGGACTGCCCCGAGCAAATCAAGATAATAGGTCATCCTAGTAAGGCCCAAATGGGCATAGCCTCTAAAACATGGAACGTTTGGCCTCGTCCCATTGATGTGATGTTCCAAGATCAAAGAATCCAGAGAACCAAAATGCTTGCAATTTAGGGAATTTAAAAAATTCACTAAACAATGTCTTAACATTCTAAATGGTTAATGCACCTTCAGGAGAATCTGTAAACTTTGACCACAGATAGTGAAGTTGAGATTTAGGGAAAAAATGTGCATCAGAAATCTGAAATGTTGATATAGGTTTTTAATTTTCTAAAACAGTCAAATAAGAAATAGAAGAAATACCAGGTCAGAACTAACAGATTTTTCTGTTACTCATGTATCTCAATTTTTAGGAGCATTTTAGTGGTGGTGCTCTATGATGAGCTCCACACATAGGTTTGAAATCAACCGTATTTGTATTTAAGAGCCAGTAAGTCTCCGGAAATTATATTAATTTATTGGAAAGAAAGGTTGAATGTACCTATTTTTTCAAAGATTTAATAATGGCTTGCTTTTATTATGAAAACAAGTTAAACAAAATTTGTTTGTGATTCCAAACAAGGCTTTTGAGATTTTTTGCGGTTTTGAATCTTCTTTTTAGTAATAACAGCTTTGTTAAAAAGAAAAAAAAAGCTTCAGATAATCACGCAAACTAGACGTCCGGTTATTTTATAACAGTCTTAGATGCTCAGAAATCCTGCTAAATGTTTCTTTACAAGTAAAACATGTGAACCGGCGCTGTCACAACAAATTTGTGGTCCAAATAGTTCTTAGGATACTTACAGTTGGAAAAATCTAAAGCATGATGGAATCTGGATGAGCTGCTATTGCAGATTGGAAGTATAATATTCATTTGAAATGCTTCTTGATATGATTGTGTTAGCTCTTAGCAATTAAATTTTCCTTTTGAAATGAAAAATCCATACAAAGTACTTTACAGGCATTTATCTGAGTCAATCCTCACAACAATGTGAAACGTTGTTAATTTCGTTGTAAAAGATGAGGAAACTGGGATACAGAGGGGTTAAGAATCTATGGAAGCACAAATAGTAAGAGACGATCTAATTCAGAAACTCTCACTCTTGTACCACCAAAGGCTACCTTCAGTGAACTTTTAAGTGATGAAAGATGGAGGGAAGCACAATCAGGCTGGAATGGAGAAGACCAGAAGGGCAGAGTGTTGGAGAAACCAAGGAAATACACAGAATGTTTTTAAAGAGAGGGAGTGGTCAGCTGAGCCAAGTGCCACACACAGACCCAGGAGGACCAAAAAAGGTCAGTTGTATCTTGGCCATGAGGGGCTTTTGGTGACCATAGTGAGAGAAGTTAAGGAATGGTGGGGACAAAAGCCAGATACTTGTATGAAGTAAGAAAGAAAAGTTAGGGGTTAAGCCCACTCCCTTGGCCATTTGAATTCTCAAAGAAGAGACAGCCTGGATGGTAGCTGAAAAGGAAATGACCAGTTTATTTTTCTAGGAGCCTTGGGGAGGGCAAGGCTGGAGAGGCAGGAGAGTGGGACAATGACCTAGGAATGAGATGCCATAGAGTTCCGAGGGGCCTAGGGGCAGTTGACGTAGGTCAGTGTCCTAGTGGACTTGGACTTGAGAAAGGAGTGAGGCATTCTCTGAGACCAGAAGACAGATCTTGGGAACATGTGTGGGTGTCAACAGAAGGAAGCATTAGGTACTCAACTGGTGGCTGATGATGGGCTTACCTGAGACCTAAATGTCCACGGTGTCTGGGCAGCAAGATCATCTGCTGAGACAGAAGAAGAGGGCACTAAAGGGGGTCAGAAGGACTTTGGTGAGTGTGGGGAATCTTTGGGGGACCTGGACACTCTGAACAAGTGTAAGCACTGACAAGAATTTCTGAGGACCCAGCCGAGACTGGAGACCAAGTGTCTGCAGCGTCCCTGATCTGCAGGTGGTGTGGCTTTTCATCCAGACTGTTTACTCTCCTGAGCATGGGAACAGAGAAGGCAGATACACTCTGGATTCAGCTTCGTGCAGAAGCAGTGAGAGGATGCAGTAATCAAGAAGTAAGATGACTGCCAAAAAGCTATTAAGATTCTTAATTATGCCATTCAGGCCAGATACAAAATGAGGTCCCTGCACCAGTGGTTGGAGGTCCTTTCTCCCTGTTTCATATTTTCCAATGTCCCCAGTCAAGACCTAGTCAGCCAAAAGTTAAATCATATGCCCAGGATATTTCCTAGAGAGTTCAAGTATTTCACACTTTGGGAGCTTGACCTACAAACACTGCTCCTGGTGTGTAAGGAAATGAACTTTTAAATCAGAACCTTACAGAAAAACATCAGAAACCAAGAAATGTGCACTAACCCCTGCACACCCTGCAGAGAAAATGGACGGCGATGACTCTAAATTCAAAACAATATTTGTAGTGTGGTCTCCAGAAGAATTTCTCCCCCTGATTGTCACCGCTAAGAATGTATCCAATTTTGACAATCGCTCTAACATAACAAGCCCTCCCTTGGTTCACGTCAGTGGCAGAAATGTCACAAGCCTTTGCCTGAAAAAAAAAAAAAAAAAAAAAAAGATGGGGCGCCTGGGTGGCTCAGTCAGCTAAGTGTCCGACTTCGGCTCAGAAGTGTCCAACTTCTGTGCTGACAGCTCAGAGCCTGGAGCCTGCTTCACATGCTGTGTCTCCCTCTCTCTCTCTGCCCCTCCCCTTCTCTCTCTCTCTCTCTCTCTCTCTCTCTCTCTCTCAAGTAAATAAACATTAAAAATTTTTTTAAAAACTTAAAAGTAAGCATGTTAAAGCATTTTAGAGACATTGTTCAGGAAGTATTTGCAGGCACTGACAAATTAGATTAAGATTATAATTTGCAGGTTTGATATAACTAAAAGCAGGGATTTCTAGAGGCAATGCATCATGGACTAAAACCCTTGCTCCAAAACTATCTGAGCAACTAAATTACTAAATTAACCTCTCTCTCTTTCTGTTTTCTTTTCTGCCAAGTAGGTAAACTAATACTATTTTATGGGATTTCTATAGAAATCATATGCCAAGTACCTAACAGAATAGGAAATGCAGGGAGTATTTAAAAGAATAGCTATTGTTATTGCTCCGAAAAAGGCTTTGCTTGAATTCTCTGTGGTCACAGAGAAAACAAACAGTGATTACTCCCCACATCAAAAGGCTTCATGGGGCTCAAGTTGGCTTCCTTTGAATCAGCAGGGAAAGCTTCATCTGTGAGCACATATTCTTTACATTTGAGCCTCAAGGACATATCTCCAAATGCTAAAGTTTAAATTAAAGATGTTTGATTTGCATCTGAACCACCAGATGGTGGCGGGGGGGGGGGGGGAGGGGGGGGGGCTTTTTGAATTTGCCTTTGTCCCTGCTTTGAGTCTCGGGTCTCTGGGATCTGGAATGTGAGGTGCCTCCAGACCGCCCCTGCCCCCATTAGTGCTTACGGCTTGCCTCTTTCCTAGCACCTGGCACCCTCATTGATTTTTGTCTGTCTTTCCCAATACATCATGAATGACTTGAGGGCAAAAAATTCATCTCACTCTTATTGGTATTCCCAGTGCTTAGGCAGATAACAAATATTTGTTGAGTGACCAGGTCCTGCCCCAGCCGTGCCTCATGTTTCCACTCTTTGGAACACTCAGCTTAAATTCTTGATTAGCTAATGGACACTTCAGCTAATGGAACCGAGGTATCTTCACTTACATCAGAGAATGAGGCAGACGGGCGGTTGCACTCTGTTTCTCTTCCATCCAAACATGTCCTGATTTCCAGTTTGTTCCTGGAGCTTCCCTGCTCGGAGAGAAGCAGCTTTGAATAAGAAAGGAATGATCAAAGAATTGGGCTGCTTAGCATATATCCCAGGAAAACTTAGGCATTTATAATGGAATAAAATGGAATAAAATAAGAAAGGAATGATCAAAGAATTAGGCTGCTTAGCATATATCTCAGGAAAATTTAGGCATTTATAATGGAGTAAAATACACTATAATGGAAACTCAAATTCCTCATTATGCCAAAAGGTAAATAAGTTACTACGTCAGTAGGTACGATCGGACTCAGATGTGTTAGCGGAAAATGATACAATTTCCCTACCATCCATGAGTACGTACAGTGAGGAAAGAATCAGCCTATCAGGGTCTGCTCTGCAGATCCGGGAAGGAGACACTGGCCTTATCTGTAAATAGCTGGCCGGGTGATACAGGATGAAAGATAAAGGTTTACTCTTTCTGGAGGAGGGAAACTAAAGAGAAAGGCATCCTCACACATCATCCTGCAGTCTGAGGTGTGAAAACGAGGAGAGAGGCAGGGGTCAACACCTGTGAACTGAGTTCCTTTACAAACTGCCCTTTTGCGTGTGCCTTTAGGATTTAACCCTTTTCAGTGGTCTTCTGTGGACCAAGTTTCACACTTTCCAGGTGGTGGTGGATTGGAGTTGACACAGCAGACAATGGCCCCGGGGCATGTGACGCAGCTGGGTGAGCCCAAGTAAATGCAGTGACCCAAAGTGCCGGTGGCTTCTCCTGAGGCCCCAGCACACTGCCTCAGAGCAACCTGCCCAGATAGTTTCCTCCTAATCCACTCAATTCTAGCACAATCCCAATTTTGTATCTACCCTCCATTAGCTATTCTTTCAATATTATTTTTGGCCGTATAGGTCATGGACATTTCTCAGGGGATGCTCCTGAAGGCCTTCCAGAATCTCCAAGATTCTGGAATCCAACAAGTAATTATTTCCCCTCCCTTTGTCTGATGAGAAGCTAAGTAGATGCTTGCACACTAACTTTAAATGCCCTCGATGGGGGCCAGTTAGGCTCACTCACTCACTAAGAAATTGCTCCTACAATCCCACCTTTGTCAAAGCCTGTGAAGTTCAAATTGACTACAAATTTCTACTTTCTGTGGTCTGAAAAGCTAACTCGTGAATAACAAAACCCTCCATGTTCAGCCTGAGAATATCACTTCCTGAGCAATATTCACCCAAATTGGCATGGCTGTCTTTGTGGCCCATGTGTCAGGTAAATGTCACTATTTCTGCTCACCTTGTTTCCTGGATTCATTTATTGATTCATCATTCAGTAAACCACTTGCTGAGCCCTGACTATGTGTCAAGCCCACGGAATACAAAATTAAATAAAACGGAACTTCTTATCCTTGCAGACCATGCAATGCTGAGAGAAGATAAATAAAAGTGTATTATAATCTACTGAACAAATTGCTGTGGGCCAGAGCTGTTTTTTGTGTTTTTTGGGAGGATGACTTGGTTTCAATTAGAAGCCTACAAACAAAAGAGTTTCTAAGAGCAAAATGCTGAACATAAAGTAGATCGATTCCCCAGGAACCATGGTAAATTATTTTAGAGAAATGGAAAATCGGGAAGGGCTCACCTTGATGCCATTTTCTCCTGATTGAACCAATTCGATGCGATGATAATCGATGTGGACTAACCAGGTGAGAAGCTGACCTGGAACAGGTGTTCCTGGGACTTCTTGTAGTAAAGCTAAGCTGGTGGCATTCCTTTGTGAGCTACCGTACCTGAGAAAACCTTCTGATATGAGCGTTCACAAGAAATGGATAGTGTACTTTGTCTCTAGCTTAGAGCCAAAAGCTGAGAATGCCAGTCTATTATGGCTGTGATAAAGGACAAATATAAAAATAGGACAAATGGTAATATAGACTTATACAGTGCGGTACTTTTATAATAACAGCTTTATTCAGCTATAGCTCACATACCTAGGACACATTTCGCCCGTTTGAAATTTACAATAGTTGTTAGTATAGTCACAAAGTTGTACAACTATTACACAAATCAGTTTTAGAATATTTTCATCACCCTAACGAGGAAAACCCATATCCATGAGTTGTCACTTTTCATTTGCCCCCAACCCCTCAACCATAGGCAAACACCAACCTACTTCCTGTCTACTCTGGGCATTTTATCTAAGTTGAATCATACAATATGTGATTCGTTGTGACTGGCTTCTTCCACTTAGCATGCTTTCAAAGTCTGTCCAAGTAATAGCACATACCAATACTTCATTTGTTTTGATTGCCAAGTAATATTCTATTCTATGAATATACCACATTTTATTTATCTATTCATCTGCTGCTAGATATTTGAGCTGTTTCCACCTTTGGATATTAAGAATAATGCCCATGAACATTCATGTACAGGTTTTTTTTGTGTGTGTGGACATGTACTTTTATTTCTTTGGGGTATATAACCAGAAATAAAATTGCTGAATCATGTGACAACTGTGTTAAACTAAAAGAAACTTCCAGGCCGTTCTACCAAGAATCTGTACCATTTTACATTCCCACCAGCAATGTGTGAGGATCCCTATTTCTCCACATCCTCAACAACACTTATTCTCATCTGGCTTTTTTATTATAGCTATTTTATTCATAGGTGGTATCTATGGTATTCAAAGTGGTATCTCCTTGTGGGTTTGATGACTAATGATGTTGAGCTTCTTTTCATGTAGTTATTGGCCATTTGTAGGTATTCTTTAACGAAATGTCTATTCAGATCACTTGTCCATTTTTAAAGTGAGTTATTTATCTTTGTGTACGATACTTTTATTTTTTAAAGCTTATTTATTTATTGAGAGACGGAGTGTAGGGGAGGGGCAGAGAGAGAGGGAAAGAGAGGAGGATTCCAAGCAGGCTCCACACTGCCAGGACAGAGACGAATGCGGGTCTTGAAATCACGAACCGCGAGATCATGACCTGAACCGAAAGAGTTAGATGCTTAGCCAACTGAGCCACCCAGGCACCCCTGTGTACAGTAGTTTTAAAGTTTACAAAAATGCTTTTATGTTTATTATTTTACATCTTGTACAACAATGCTATGGGTATTATTATTATTACTATACAAGATAAGAGAACTGAGGCTCAGAGATGTCAACTGACTTGCCAAGGTCACGTAGCTATCAAGTAGCAAAGCCAAAACTTGAACCCAGCAGAGGCATATCCCCTGCCATAACTGTGAGCTCTGAAAAAGGAAGAAAATTTGCCTTGTATTCTATCTGGTACTGATTAGGCAGCCCACCATGTCCAAACATCATTAAATCAAATAATACTAGAATCTCTACACTAAAGATAACTCCCAAGGGAGAGTCAAGCCAGAGCATTCAAAATAAATTGCATGGATGGCCAGACAGGAGTCTTCCTTAATAAGACTTCTGTCCAAGCCTGCCATAAATACCCCTGAGAAGTCAGAAGATAAAAATAAATTTCATAACAGTGATCTTGCTGTAACCATAACCGGCCTAAAATCACACTGCTTTCTGAGATGCTGCAGATGCTCAATTTTATTCTTCTTTTCAGAATGGGAGTTCTTCAACTTTTTCATGATTGATAAGAGCTTCTAGATGTTTCCAAATGCAGTAGGTAAATCATTTTATAGGGTCAGTGGAAAGCATCAGAAAAGACCCCCACAATCTACAGAATTCCAAAGCACCTTAAACAGAACACCAATCAATTACCGCTGAGGATACATGATAAGCTTTGCTTTAATTTTAAGCTAAACATAGTATGAAAGTTCAGAATTGAAAAGAAACAGCAAAAAATGAGGTTAAGTAGAAAAATGTGGACTCTGGAGCCAGACAAACTTGAGCTCACCTGAGAGGAGGCATCTCAGTAGCTTAAACTTTTAAGTGATTTATTTTATCTGAGACATGGATTCTACATTGAATTTACATTTCTTCTGTGAAATGTAAATAAATAGATAATTTTTTTTAATTTTTTTTTCAACGTTTATTTATTTTTGGAACAGAGAGAGACAGAGCATGAACGGGGGAGGGGCAGAGAGAGAGGGAGACACAGAATCAGAAACAGGCTCCAGGCTCCGAGCCATCAGCCCAGAGCCTGATGCGGGGCTCGAACTCCCGGACCGCGAGATCGTGACCTGGCTGAAGTCGGACGCTCAACCGACTGCGCCACCCAGGCGCCCTGATAGATAATTTTTAAAAAGGCAAAAACAAAAAACAAAACACCCTATTCTCTCTAGCATTATCATAATATTAAATGAATTGTGTATATAAAATGTCTGGCACATTACACTCGATAATGGTGCCTAATTTATGAGAACAGAAGAGAATATTTGTAGGATCGTTGCAATGTCAGTTCCATTTGAAATTAGTAGCTCTAAAAAAAGGAATACTTTTCCAGACCCATGTCCCAAAGGGCATTTTTTAATATAGTAGGGGGAAAAAAAGAATGTTCAAGGCAATAAGAATGCTCTTGCAACATGGCCTAAGACTTTATCTTTGACAGCTAATGTATCATTGGGAAGATCTGTAACCTTGAACCAAGGATACAAACCTACAGTGTAGACACAAAGCAGTGTTTAGATGGAAATGAAATTTCCTTTTTTGTTTTTTGCCTTCTTAAACAACCCATCACTCATTCTCTCAACAAGACCGGGCACGATTGGATCAGTCACTCTCAGATTT
This sequence comes from Prionailurus bengalensis, assembly GCF_016509475.1. NCBI lineage: Eukaryota > Metazoa > Chordata > Mammalia > Carnivora > Felidae > Prionailurus > Prionailurus bengalensis. Next base: position 101,170,753 of record NC_057349.1, on the reverse strand, counting down.
TATTCTTTATTGGAGGAGAGATGTCAGATACACTTTATTAAAGGCATAAGTTGATATAGGCATGCCTTTGGAAGCTAATGCTATTTTCAAGATTGGTGTTAGGATGCACACGCCCCATTACATTCTGGGAAAAAAGGAAAACTTGTGCCCAGCTGATTCTCTCAGGCAAGTACAATGCCAGACGAGGTCCACCATTCTGGGTCCAACATGAAGGACTCTGGGCAGGTTAATCAGAATTTTTTACAGAACCTGTTCAAAAGAAGTTTAATGTACTTTGCAACATCTCAAAGAGGAAAAAAAATGGGACCTAAAACTAGCCATTGACGTTATTAGTGAAGTTGAGCATTACACATGTGATATTTATATTTTCTCTTCTGTGATTTGTATGTTTGTAACATTTGCCCATTTTCCTATTACAGTGTTTATCTTTTCCCATGTCATTTAAGGTTTTAATCTGAGGATATTAATAGGGTTGTCAAAGACAAAGCAAAGATTTTCCAAGTTTTTTTGTTTGCCTTTTCATTTGTTTTTTTAAATTATTGATGTAGACATGTCTTCCACTCTAATGCAGTCAACTCTGCCTTCTCCTTCATGATCTCTTGTATTGGAACATCTCCGTTTCTTCGAACCTTATTTTACAACTATACTTAATGGCATCCAATGTGACAGAAAGGCCTAGGAGGTAAGGATGAAGAGCAGCTCTTCCATTAAATAATTAGGACGTCCTTGGTCACTTTTAGAAAGAAATTTCTGTATACTTGTGGGTTTTGACCCAAGATTGCTGGAGTATAAACAGTAAATGCAGACTAATATTACAAGAGCCTTGATGTGAATGTGAATAGACACTATCAACATCTATGGATGGGAAAAATGAAGACCTGAGTTGAAGATACTGACCTTGGTCTTTTACTCTGGCAGATCTGATGCGCCTTCAGAGAGACGGTGTCTGTTCCTCATGATGGCTGTGACCCTTTTTGGTGGTTAACTCCATCCTCAGAAGGAAATTCCATGACCCTATAATAGGTGGTATTTCAGGGGGAAAAAGAGAGGTTATGCATCATGATAATTGTGGTAATACTTGAGTTTGAAAGCTTTGAAGTCTTTGCCCACTTTATTTCATATTAGCTTCAAGTGTCAAAAAGGGATAGGTAGAGAAGCATCATTATTTCCATTTTACAGAAGAAGGAAATGAATTGCCCAGAGTTTAAGCAATTGATAAAGCCCAGCATGGTACCGCTCTGTGAAATACCAGACTATATTCTTATCCTCATATGCACAGATATAGTCTTGTGAGTAAGACAAGATATAAAAGGAACAGTTAAGAGCACCCAAGAGAATACACACTAGCATCAGATTAAATGCCACAAAATACTCTAATGCATGGAACTCATAATAAACGCTGAACAGGTAGCTGAGAAAAGATTATATCCATGTTGCCTGATTATTCGAGAAAAAGTTGATGGAAATATGAGTGTTTCAAATGGGAGTTGGATTTGGACAAGTGCATCGAAAGAAAGCATTTTCGACAGGACTGAAAAGAGACCACACTAGCGTAAGAACGGAAGACCTGGACGGAGAATGCGGGAGGCAGGAAGCCGGCCTGCCGGAATAGCCTTGTTAGGAGCAAGATATTCGGCTGGAGAGGTAAAGTCAAAATTTAAAGGGCCTAGAATATCAGGGTGAAACATTTGAAACTGAACCTTTCAGCAACAGAGAAGCACGGAAGGTATGTGCAAAGGAGAGGGAAATGGTTAAAGATGCGTTTCTTAGGAAGACTCGCGCGATAAGAACATGCAGAGCAGAGGGAAGGAAACAGTGAGAGAGGCTAGACAAAAAGAAAAGCAGAGGGGCAAACTCAGAATCACAGGTCCTGAAGAAACGTCTTCCCAAGAGTTCAGTCCCGGAGAGTGGAGATTACCTGATGCCAGTGAAGGGAGACAGGCAAGGAGATATATTTTTCTATCTTTTTTATCCGTATTTTATGTGTACACACACACACACACACACACACACACACACACCACTGTGCTCATGCACCAGGCACCCAAAGGCCCCTTGTTGCCTGCTTCTCTTCCAGGGCCCTGGAGAGGACAGAGCTGAAGCAATTAGTTCAGACTGATAACTAGGCTTGTGGAAGTGGATGAGCCTTCAGATGCAACAGAGGAAGATATTTTTAAAAACCAAAGGCCCAAAGAGGGAGATTCGAGGAGCGCTGGTAGTTAATGGATAGGAGCAGTGAACAAAGGCGATTAAGGGAGCAGAGCAGAACGGTAGCTTCCTCTGACAAGTGCACAGCACCTTCTAAAGCACTAGGTGTAAAGCCTCACATGCACTGTCAAGGGTGTGAGCGGTGAAGTTAATGGAGAAAGCAGACTTATTCTGCCGAGGAGACCCATTTGAAAGTGAAATAGAGGTCAAAACCCCACTCTAACATGGAAATTGGAAACTGCCAGATGTTCCGATGCTGTGGTATAGTTCAAAAAGGGCAGAATTGACGGATTATTAACTGTGCCAGCTGGCATCGTGGAATTTATGTTTTCTTTGTTATGTGAAATGTACAATCATAACAGAAACATTAAAAACCTGAGTAGGTTCAAGGAAGGACATAAAACAATATAAATCAAAGTTTACTGTAATAAATATAGCTAACAGCAGAGGGCTCCCTTCAACGCCTGGCAAATTCTCAAGGCAGACAAACTCAAGGGAAGGAGTTTTTTTTATTTTCTGGTAACTTCTACCAGCATCGAACATTTTCATACATATGGGGGAAAAAACCCAACTAAGTAAATGAAATAAACTAAACTAAACTAAATGTATTACAAGCATAATTTTTAGAACTTCAGGTCCTAAGATTCCTTTCTTTAAAATTTTTAACTGTATTTTTTTTGCTAATGAGAAACTATCTGAAGTTATTAATGCAATAATTCAGGGCGGTCTAGTTATAAAATGCCTCGAGATAATAGAGTAACAGCAGTTACAACCCAGAATAATAAAATATTTGGTAATTATGATAATGAATCAGTCAATAGGATTTCTTTTAAAATGAATGTAAAGATTTCTAGAATAGTGATACATGCTCCACATGGGAAATAAGTAAAAATAGAAGATAAAAAACAGTAAGCTTAGCCCTCAGATATATCCTTAGTTAACATTTTAGTTTTTTTTTTTCAGTCTCTTTTGTGTATAAATTTGTTTCCATGTTAATATATACAGTCAGATTGATGACTGTATTATGTGTAGAATTTATCATTTTCATCTTGCTTAAATAATCCACATTTTAACAAAACATTTCATAGTCCATTATAAATTCATTTGTATACATAAATCTTAATAATTACATTAATAATTACATTAATTACATTAATTACATTAATACTCAGTAATATGAGTATATGTCCTAAGAAGTCCTTAACCAATATAGGTACTTAACCAAATTTAAGCACATTCCAAGTGTTCTTTTTATGTAAGTATAATATCTTTTCACTTAAAATCATTTTTTTGTATCGTGACTTAACTCCTCAGGCTAGTAGTTTTCAAGATAAAAAAAAACTTTAAGAAACACAAGGGAGTATGAAATAAGTAGCCTAGCCAATTTACACATAACTCCTATTTAAGTGGAAATGACACTGTTAAACTACAAGACCTTGGTGTGCCAACCAAAGGACCATTTTTAACTACATTGCTGCCCTTGAAGGACAACTGATAGTGACTCATGGGAAATAGCCCACGAATAGCACAGAAAACATGTAAGGAGACACAAGTAGGGTTTGATTAATGAACACCATAAGCACACTATAGTCATATCTATATCTGTGTGTTTTTATATTGCTTTTAAATTTGTTTATACGTATTTACATTTAACTGGGGAAATGGACACAGCACATTCTGAACTATAAAGATAATTATTCTTTTACTTCATCATATTTTTGTTTTACTATTCAGAATTAATAGAAACAGTAGCCATTATGAAAAAGAGATATCAGATTGTAAGAAATAAATACATAATAAAAATAAAGAAATGGATGCATCGGGCCATTAAAGAGAGAGAGGGAGCACACGTGCTCTATTTAAGCCAGTTAGTACCCCTGACACCAGTGAAAATTCTGGTGCCTGGAGCGAACAGACCAGATGCACAACACCTTCTAACACATGGTGTCTGCAGGGCTCAGCTTTTCCTTTTGCAGAATATGGTGAAGTGTGTGTGGTGCAATGGACTAAGCATAAAAATCTGCAGTCTGAGTCAGATGATGTGGGTTCAAGTTTCTCCCTGATCATTACCAGATGTGTGACTTTGGAGGAGTTAAGTAATCCTTGAAATTCACTTAGGGGTAAAAAAAAAAAAAGTGATTTTTATAACCCTCTAATGCATTTCAGACTATCTACCTAATGACACAGACAGCATTTCCATAAAATGGCAATTTTGACCTATAATCCCCACGTCCAAACACACAGAATAGAAACCCAGGAGGGCTATACTCTGCAACCAGGGCTCTTTAGCAAATCAGGGCCTGGAAAGAGTGGACATTAGATTAAACACAAGCTGTTTTTAAGTCAAATTGAAATCCTATTTACATTTTTCATAAGATATTTTAGAAATAAAGTATTGGAATCATTTACAAAGCATATTATTGTATGCAGTAGACTATAGTGTAGCCATATTTTCAACCAGTTAATTTTAATTTATGATGATGAAAAATATGGATAAAGTAGACTTTGTCTCAAAATGTCATTTGATTTGCACACTGTCCTTAGAAAAGATAATGATTTTCCAAAGGCTAGTTTTACTGCTAGTCAGGTACAGCACTCACTTCAATATTGATGTTTTTGTTTAAATACACATGTCTGAGGACTTCCTTGGATTCATCAAGGTACATCGTTAACTATACCATGAGTCAGCAAATTTCAACCCTTCAACTCAGGGGCCAAACCCAGCCTGCTGCCTGTTTCTGCACAGCCCTCAAGCTAAGAATGATTTTTTAAATTTTTAATGGTTAGAAAAATCAAAAGAACTATAATGGTTCATCACACATAGAAATTATATGAAATTCCAAGTTGAGCATCCGTAAAATTTTGAATTCCATCAGAAAATTTGTGGAAATCTGTTTTCTCTCTTGTTACATAAGCGCTTGCATAATATCCTCAAATTTGCCTCTTGGCCTACAAAGCCTAAAACATTTTGTTTACTATCTGGCTCCATACAGAAAAAGTTTGCCAAACCCTGAACCATGCCAAAACCCAAAACCATTCTGCAGTGTTCCTTGGGCTCTTTATGAATAATTAAAGACTGTGCCCCTTTCATATTAGAAGCAAATAGTCAATAGCAGTGGTTCTCCAAAATTCTGTACTTTGCAATTACCTGGGTAGCTTCAGAAAATACTGATGTTTGTGTCCCAGCCCCAGAGATTGTGATTTAACTGGTCTGGGGTATGCCCTCAGCTTTGAAAGCTTTAAAAAAAAAAAACCATGTGTAGGTGATTCTAATATGGAGTTTAGCAACAACTGATTTGGTACTTTGGCAAATTCAATCCACTCAACTTCCCTCCTGCTGATTCCCCAGCACATGGCCCATTGCAGCTGCCCTCAACCCTTCAGCCTCCCAAACCTCTTGTTCCTGCTGCCCCAAACTCCATTTTTTGTAGCGCAGGAGTCCCTGACCAACTCAACTGAGAAGTTCAAGGCCAATCCACTACCAAGTTTGCCTGTCTTACTTTCTGAACAGAATTCCTTCCTGAAGTTAATTCTCTTCTGTCCTGACCCTTCTAGAGGGAATACACCATGGTGATTTAAAAGAGGTTGCTTGGGGTGCCTGGGTGGCTCGGCCAGCTGAGCATCTGACTTCGGCTGGGGTCATGATCTCACGGTTTGTGGGTTTGAGCCCCGTGTCAGGCTCTGTGCTGACAGAAGAGCCTCCTTGGGATTCTCTCTCTGCCCCTTTCATTCCCTCTCTCTCTCTGTCTCTCAGAAATAAATAAACAAAAAAGAGAGAGCTATTGCTTGAATCAGAACTGAATTTGAGTCCCTATTCCTTTATGTATAAGCTATGCAAGCTTGAACAAATTGTTTAATCAGTTCAACTATCAGTTCTGTCATTCATAAAGTAGGATTAAGAATAAAACCTACCTCAGTACACCTGTGTGGCTCAGTCGGTTGAGTGTCCAACTTCATGATCTCGCAGGTCATGATCTCGCTGTCTGTGAGCTCCAGCCCTACGTTGTTGTGCTCTGTGCTGACAGCTCAGAGCCTGGAGCCTGCTTCAGATTCTGTCTCTCTCTCTCTCTCTCTCTCTCTGCCCCTCCCCTGCTTGTTCTCTAAAGAAATAAATGCATACATAAATAAATACATAAACAAACTTTAAAAAAATTTTTTTAAAAAGAATAAAACCTACCTCATAGGGATCTTTGTGAGAATTCAATGAAATTTGCTTGCTAAAGTGTGGTCCTCAGACTAGCATCATTAGCACCACGTAAGCACTTGTTAGAAATGCAGAATTTCACACTCCACCCAGATCTTCCAAATCAGAATCTGCCTTTTAATGAGATCTGATAGTGATTTGTGTACACATTAAAGTTCGAGAATCACGGTGCTAGGAAGATTTTATTTCACTGTATGTCCAGGCTGAGTCTCTGCTCAGCCCCTCTACAGCAACACACAATATATGTGATGTTGCTGGTGCCCTTAAGGGTCTCTTTTTTTATGTACAAAAAGAAATTTCCTTCAGGTAAAAAAAAGAAATTGATTTGTCAGCCATGTACAAAAGAATTTGAAATTAAGAGAGACTAGGGTGGGGGCAAGGGACGGTTAAAAAAGTGCGGGGTCACCTTTATACAACCTAGGAAAAGATGCTCCTGCTGAGCATTGAGCATTCATCACCTCACAGGCACACACCTGGTGAGCTGACAGAGTCCTTGTGCAATTTAGAAACACATACTCCCATGGGCTGCTGTTGTCAAGTTTTAGACCGCATGGCTCGCCAAATGTGGCAATGGCTCAACCAGTTGTCCTTGGCAACGTGTGGCAATACTTTGAAGGTGAGTTTACATGAGGTCCCGAAGTAGTGTGTGGTCCACTGGAATGAAAAGAATGAAAAGCGCAAGGGTGGATCCAAAAGAAAATGCCAAAATGACAGAGGGCAATGGAGAAGAGGTAGTGTGGAAAATGGACCTGGGGTTATTAAGGAAGACTTCTGGAAAGAGGTAGGATTTGACACAAATCTCAAGGATCTATGTAACTGAGATGTGAGGGGGAGGTGGAATCACATATTAAATATGTTACAAACAGTACCGGACTGTGAGAGAGACTATATTTTGAGATTGGCAGGATGAACCGTGGACAAGAAGGCAAATGGGGGTATTGAAAAGTCTAAACTCATTAGACTATAAATATGAAACCATTTTATTTTCTTCCAATAACTGTCCCCATCTATGCTAGACTGACCCCTCCACCCCCGCCACACACACACACACACACACACACACACACACATCTTAGCCCTAGTCCATGGGTTTATTTGGTTAAGTCTTAATGTTACATCTAATTCATCATGTTCTTCTGCCTTCCCCCAGCCAGGGGCACGGTCTTTATCAGTTTCCCTCTTTCTCCTCTTTCCAGAACTATCTCCTCTAGAGGTGGAACAGGGCAGAGTAAGGCTGCATACCTCCCTGCTTACCTGTGGTTCCAACATGCTTCATGCTCTCCAGTATGCCCCCTCCAACCCACAACTCTGGGCACTGGAAGTTCCTAATTAATTCTGTCCACATCTTTGGCTGACCCCAGCTAGCATTGTCATGTCACATGCTTTTGTCCTTCACTGTGGGATTCCTCTAGAGACAGTTATCCCCAAACTCAGTCTAACTTTCTTGGTCAGTTCCCAGGCTTGCAACAAGTACATGTGGAACCATCTCAGTATATCTTGGAAAGGGGCACGTGTCAACTGGGGGAGTGATGAGAAATCTTATGACATCTCCACCTGACATTCCCCTCCCCAACATGCAAGTGCACGTACATCACCTCTATAAACGCCCTACCTACACACCTGACAGCTCAGAGGTAGTTCATCAGCTCTGCTATATAAGCAGATATTCAACCAGGGAATAAAGTGTCAGTCTGCCTTTCCTTAGCCACTCCCAAGTTTATGAACGATTCTCTTGGACCTCCCTCTCTTTCCTTCAAGGGAGGAGATGAAGAGAGAAAGTGAACACTTTGTTCCTTCAAAAGACTCCTCTTCTCAGTTGTTGTTGTTGTTGTTGTTGTTGTTGTTTTTAAATATCAGGAGGAAGTGAAAGACAATGGAGTAGTAACCCCAGGTCTGCTGGATAATCCTTCTCAAGCCCTGCAAAGAGATAGCAGGTCTCAGTAGCTGTGGTTCCTGGGGCTTAGAATTTGGGGTACATATTCCCAGCTTTGAGTCTTTGATGGCTCTGGGACAACATGAAAAATCTCACTCAGCCCCTGATGTGGCACTGTTAGAAGATAAAGAAATTAATTCTCAGAGAAGGGCAGATGTTTGCCCAATATTAAATGAGAGATGAGATTTAAATACCAACATCACACTTCTTCCACTGGTTCTTGATAAATGCAACTTACCTATCCATAACCCAAAAGCTTTTGAGCTAGAAGACTCCAGGAAAATAGGAGGGAATAGGCACATTCTGTAAGCACCGTTAGCAGTCTCTCTCAGTAGCTACGATTATGCACCTTTTACAAATTTATATGATTAATCATAGTGCTGAAGGCTGAGCCTAACTCACTCATCAGTTACAAGCATCTCAGTGTATTATGTTGGTTTAAGAATTATCGACTGTATATATTACCCCACAGATTTTGACTTGTTGAAGACTGAGGTAAATACCAAAGGGTATTAACATACCCAGCTAGTAAATGAGGAAGGGCTTCCCTTGAGAACACCGTTCCACCTACACTGAGACATTCCAATCTATAGCCATGGACTATGCTCAAGCCAGCTTCCCGTGCCTTCAGAAAGGTCAAGCTGGAGATCATCTTAACTAAACATTTATTTTTAAGTTAGGCCAGGTCTATACAAGCAGAGAGAGAGAATATTGCCCCCTTATCTAAAGTATTTGGTTCTTCTCCAGGGAGCAAACCAAGATCATCTGCAGACATGTTTAGAGGTAGGACACTGGGCATTTACTTAAAACTTCAAGTTACTGAATATTTATGTAATCTTTTCTTTGACTGGGGATTAGAAGGTTTGCCTGTATGGAAACACTACTCTGAGAAAGCTGATGTAAAACGGCACTTAGTCAGATGAAGGCATTTTAGAGTCCATTCAAATCAAACGTTACTTCAGCAAAGAAGTATTTACTGAGCACCTGCTCTGTGCTGAGCACTGTTATAGTTCATTACTCAGTACAAGTTCTCTGCGAGCCAGATATTTTCTTTCCGTTTTTTTCTAAAGGCACAATGTAGAGATATTCTGTACAGAGAGATTCCATGTAGAGAAATTCTTGACTCCTTGTCCATGCCTGTGATTGCACTGATCCGTGCTGCCTACGATCAAGATCTTTGGTGCTTTCTGGTTAGAAAGACTGCTTTTTCTTTATGGACGTAACTCCCTTTGAGTTGGCAACAGCTGGGAAATCTTTGCTCACTTCACTTAATTGAGCTGTCAGCTGAGATCCCAGTCCAGATTTTTTTAAAGAAGGAAGCGAGGGGGCGCCTGGGTGGCTCAGTCGGTTAAGCGTCTGACTTCAGCTCAGGTCACGATCTCACCGTCCGTGAGTTCGAGCCCCGCATCGGGCCCTGGGCTGATGGCTCAGAGCCTGGAGCCTGCTTCCGATTCTGTGTCTCCCTCTTTCTCTGTCCCTCCCCCATTCATGCTCTGTCTCTCTCTGTCTCAAAAATAAATAAACGTTAAAAAAAATTTTTAAAAGGGGCGCCTGGGTGGCGCAGTCGGTTAAGCGTCCGACTTCAGCCAGGTCACGATCTCGCGGTCCGTGAGTTCGAGCCCCGCGTCAGGCTCTGGGCTGATGGCTCGGAGCCTGGAGCCTGTTTCCGATTCTGTGTCTCCCTCTCTCTCTGCCCCTCCCCCGTTCATGCTCTGTCTCTCTCTGTCCCAAAAATAAATAAACGTTGAAAAAAAAAATTTAAAAAAAAAATTTTTAAAAAAAGAAGGAAGAGAGGAAGGGAGAAGGAAAGAAGAGAAGAAGGGAGCAAGAGAGGAAGGGAGGCAGACAAGATAAAGTTAATTTTAGCCCCTAAGATTGTAGTCTTCATTCGTGGCTTTTTGAAGGGGAATTAACATGCCATTCTCCCGATATTCAATTTTGTGAGGAAGGCATTCTAGGGACATGTTCAAGAATTACTGTTCAAGTGTCATTATTAATTATGTCACCATCGTTCGGTGATGCATCCCCCATTTATATGTGTATCTTCTTCCCCTTGATAAGAGGTGATCAGCACATGGTTGAATTAAGGAAAAAAAAATAAATGTCTGAAGGCAACCTGAATGTTTAAATGCCCGCCCACAGGACTTAAATAATCCATGACACCTGGTGAAAGGACACAAGGCCACCAAGAAAAGCTCCACAGAGGGGTGGAGCCATCCAGACACAACGTTATGGGCAGGGATAACCTGCAGATTTATAACATTTAAAACATGAAGCAGAAACTGTAGAAGTTACTGCACCTAGAAGAGCTTTCTTATGACGTGGAATAATGGAAATTTAACTAAGTTTCTTTTACAAGTCTCTCGGTCTTATTTAACACAAAGAACCAAGCAATCCATTATCTTATTAGAAAAGATCAAAATAACAATGCAGGAAATAGAAGTGAGAAGACAGCAAGAAAGGAGAAATAGAGGTGAGAGGAAGGGAGGGGAGGGAGGAAATGTGGGGAAGAGAGAGAGAGAGAGACTAATTTCTTCCTTTAGAGCTAACCTGGGAGTATAGAGCCATGAAATAAAGCACCTGCTTCTACTTGAAAGATGGCATTGTGTTCGCACTAATGCCCCATATAAGACATCAGTTTTCAGCTAATGCCACTGAGACAGGATGAAGAGCTTCCAATAGTTTGGAAGCAGCATGCAGTCTGCCCAGTTTATTTCAGAAATAAAAAAAAGAATGAAGTAACACAGCAAAATGTATGTTCCCCCTTGGTCCGCTGAAACATCAAACTCCAGGGTGAGATTAATGTAGTATCATTCCCTCAAGCATTTTGTTTTCAAATATGTGCTTGCCGGCCTCAGGAAAACTGATACTTAGGAGAAAATGGAATCGTACATAATCCAAGCAATGGACATTGTTCTGATATCTGTGTCTGGCTTTAAAATATTTCAAGTCCAAAGACAATGGGCTTCAAAGTGACCATCAGAGGGGTACACCCATCTTCCCTCCAGTGGAACACAGGAGAAATGGGAAGGAGAGGCCAGCAGCCTGCTTTGGTGGCAAGATAAAGAGAAAGCTGAGTCTGGGTTGAGAGGAAATTGCGCTCCCTTCTGACGGTGGGTCAGAAGTCTGTAGAACTCAGCTCAGATGTAGAACATATAGCGGTAAGGCAGACACTACCTGAAGTGACCTCCAGTGAGTCACAATCTATACACCCACCTCCCATTGAATGTGGGCAGAACCTGTGATTTGCTTCTCGCTGACAGAATATGGCAAAGGGGATTAGATGGCAATTCTGATGATGCGACTTTGTGTGGCAAAGCGTTGGAACGTCACTCCCTGGATTAAGGAAAGATGATGGGATAGTCCCGCCCCCATCATTACATTCATTACATCATGTAAGACTCTCTTTGCAAACTGGATAGAGTTAACTTATGTTTTTGTTGGGTTTTTTTTTTTGAGGTTTCAATATTTTATTCAAGTTTTACTTGAAGCGATGATAATTACAGCACTTGGGTTTTTTTTTAGTTTTTTAATGTTTATGTATTTTTGAAGGAGAGATAGAACACAAGTGGGGGAGGGACAGAGGGAGAGAGAGGGAGACACAGAATCCGAAGCAGGCTGCAGGCTCTGAGCTGTCAGCACAGAGCTCGACACGGGGCTTGAACCCATGAGCTGCGAGATCATGGCGTGAGCCGAAGTCAGATGCTTAACCAAGTGAACCACCCAGGAGCCCCCAACTACAGCATTTGAAGGGGAGGATCTAATTCCACACAAAATGGAAGACTCTAAAATGTACCCATTAAACTGCTAAAAAAAAATAATAATAATAAACTGCCATGCTGTCAAAGGTCCTTTGAGAGGGACATAAAACAAAAAACTCAAGTAGTCTCTGGGAGCTAAAAGAAGCCCCTGGCTGACAGCCAGCCAGGAAACAGGGACCTCAGTCTTAACAACCACCGAATTCTGAATTCTGAATTCTGAATTCTGCCAACAATTGCATGAGCTTGGAAGAGGACCCCAAGCTTCAGGTCAGCCCACCTGACACCTTATCTGGAAACTTATGCGACCCTGAGCAGAGGACCCAGACCCCTGACCCAGGAGTCTGAGATAATGAAGGTGTGTTGTTTTAAGCCACCAAGTTTCTGGTGATTTTTAATGCAGCAATAGAAAACTAATATAATATCAGCAAGGATCCCGCCCAGGGTGCAAAGGGACCCCCAACAACAGGAGTCTGTGGGGTGAGCATCTAAAACCAGAAGCTGATTGATGGTCGGCAGTGGTCTGCCAAAGTACAAGGTCACCGTAGAGGTATCCGATGATGATGGGAGTCTCTGAGGAACTCGCAGATCGTGAGAGGAGAGGTGAACAATCTGACAGGTCTAGAGAGCTCAAAGTCCCTGAGAGCCAGGGAGAACTCCCCATTCCCTAACCCAGTGGGGTGTTAGCAAAACAGCTACCCAGAGAGGGAAAGGCCTGATTTATAGCATTTGCCAATTTCTGTGGTGTAGAGACTCTCACCATGACCGAATTCAAGCTACCAACAGTTTAACAGCTTACTCACAATTTTCCTGATCTCTAATAATCAGCTGTTGGGAGCCAGTGTCTAACACAGCAGGTCTCCTGTATTTCCTCCACCCTGGAGGGAGAATCAGCCAGCCTGGGGGGAAGTGGGGAGAGCGGAAGCCTGCCCTTCAACAATAGGTTCCCAGTCAGTCGGGAGGGGGTGAAGAGACTTAACCCTGAATGGCGAAGGAAGCGTTGATTCATACCAGTTAGACTGGCTCCAAAAGTTGAGACCCAACCTAAGGTAACGTTGAATTGCGAATTATACGAGGGTGAGTAAAGGTCATGGTCTGCCCAGATTGTCAAACACACACTCACACAGGTGCATGCACACACACGCACACACACGTACACACATATTACTAACAAGATAAATTAATCTTCTCTGTAGGTTTAACTATCCAAGACAGAAATAAAAGCTGCAGAGTTACCATTTTCTTTCTTCTTCTTCTTTTTATAACAATTTCTTAACATTCCCCTCTTTTCTCGAAATGCCTTTATAAGTGAGGGGACTCTTAAATCCCAACATTAGACACATGAATGACTAAATGACTGAGGTCAATCTCCTAATGTGTTTCTCTGTTTAGAAGTGCTAGGCCATCTCAGGAAGCCCCCTGCTAAAAGGCAGCTTGTCCAGCTAAGGTGTGCACACGGGTGTACTGCTGTGAGGCATCTCAGGAGACAGAAGCCAGGGGAAAGAACCCTCAGATTTTAAAGGCAGTGAGAATTAAGCGGCTTTGCCTACCTAAATGGAACTGACAGCCAAATGGGAAGAGACAATGGGGCTAAACATGAATGCTTGCTTCAGGGTAGAAAGAGGAAAGACACTTTAACCTTGGGTGGAACCAGACCTCAGGGGTCAAGGTGAATCTGTCTGCACTGTTTCCATGGGATTTCCACTCGTAAGTTCTCTGGTGAGTCATCTGAGAGCAGGTTGAGCAGTTGCCATGGGTTACCTTCCTTTTAGAACATGTTCTAAGGGAGTGAAGCCTTGGAATTTTCATCCATGTATATCAAGTTCTGGAAGGATATCACTTTGAGTTCTACATCACACATCGAGATGTGGGCTGTTCGTGGCAACTGTTCTTTGTACACATTAAGAGCATGTACCAAACTGAATTCTTGCCTCTGTTCATTCCATTCAAGTGAGACTCTGGCAAATCAACACGGCCTAATAGAAGGAGCTCAAAAGTAATGAGTCTTTGACATGTTTATATCTTCATAGAACTTTTGGACTATCCTTGCTCTCATCTCCTGACCTTAATTCTCACTTGACCGAGAAAAAAAAAAAAAGAAGCAATTAGAAGAAAATTTCCACGGGCTTCTACCAAAATATCTACCCACTTTCGCTGCACTCCCAACTCTTCTGTGGATGACATTTTCATTCTAAGTGTCAGCCCCTGTCTACTAGATCCCATCCCTCTTGCCTAACCAAAGTTAGGTGTCAGCCCACCAATTCTGCAATTTCCTACACCATTAATTTTTCGCTGCCTGTTGGATCATGTCTTTCAGGATTCAAACTCTGCCATGATCTGTCCCATCTTAAGAAGAAAAAAAAAAGCACCTGTTTTGACCCCACTTTCCCTATCAACGCTCTTCTCTTCGCTCCCCCGGCAGCAAAGTGCTTGGTTGGCTCTCTCGTTTCTTTCCTCCATTCTGTCTTGAATCCACTCAATTGGGTTTTTGCCCTCACTCTGCCACTGAGATGGTTCTTGACAAAGGTATCAGCCATTTCCATGTTATTAGACCCAATGGCCAGTTCTCACTGATTACCCCACTTGCCTGTCAGCTCAGCATGTGACAAGGTAGGTCACTCACTCCTTAACACAGTTTCTTTATCCTGGTTTCCAAGATGGTACACTCCCAGTGCACCACTGGTCACTCCTTCCTAGTCTCCTTGGTTACTTCTGCCACTTCTCCCTGAAGACTTAGTGTTGGAGAGTCCCAAGCTCAGTCCTTGGCCTCTTTCCTTCTTCATCTGTCCCTACTCCCTTAGGACCTCCCCAAGTCCTGTGACTACCTTACCATTTATACGCTGATGGTTCCCAAATGTAGATCCCCAAAGCAGACCACTCTTCCAAATTCTAGACTCCCACAGTCAACTGCCTCCTGCGTATCTTCACTAGGATGTCTGACCTCTCAAATGTAACAGATCCCAAACTGAAGTTCTGCCTGACCTTCTCCCCAAACCTTCTCCACCTCCAGCCTCCTCCCTATTTGGAGGTAGAAACTCCATGCTTCTATTCGTTCAGGCCAAAAATCTTGGAGTCATCCTTGACTCTACTTGCCCTGACATCCCCCATACAACCAGTCAGAAGATCATGCTGGCTTTACCCTCAGAATATGTCAAGACTCTGATCACTTCTCTCTACCTGCACTGCTTCCAGAATAGCCCAGTCCCTGTTCTCGCTCATCTGAATCACAATAATGGCTTCCTAAACAGTCTCCTGGCATCCATTATTGCCAGTTAGAGTCCTTTGCCACACAACGGCCAGAGTAATTAGTCTGAAACATAAGCTCTGCTATTCCTCTGCTTATAGCCGTGTGGTTCTTAGCATTTTCCTGCAAGACAGTTGCTTCAGGGGAGGCCACAGGGCTGGTTCTTCAGCCTACGGGAGACTAGCTTTCTCAATTAGACAGGAAAAGCTCCTTTTACTGGCAAAGTAAGCAGAATTTAGAGCCCCAATTCCTTGGGGCGCCTGGGTGGCTCAGTCGGTTAAGCGTCCGACTTCAGCTCAGGTCATGATCTCGCACTCTATGAGTTCAAGCCCCTCATCGGGCTCTGTGCTGACAGCTCAGACAGCTGGAGCCTGCTTCAGATTCTGTGTCTCCCTCTCTCTCTGCCGCTCTCCTGCTCATGCTCTCTCTGTGTCTCAAAAATAAATAAAAACATTAAAAAAAAATTTAGAGCCCCAATTTCTTTGTTAGATTAGATCCACCTGCGTGCTCCCATCCCTGGTTTGTCAGGGATTTTCCTCTAACTTCCCAGTCAATGCCAGAACCTCAGTGTAAGAGGTTGCAAGAGGATTTGAGTTCTGTTTACTATTTCTAGATAGCATATGGACTATGTCACACATGTTTCAATATACAGTGTTTTTCTTGTCATTAATTCTTCCCTAGTTTGTAACTGGGGTTGATATACTTGTTAGAGTTTTTTGAAAGGGTGCTTTTAAATTTCTAAATGCATATGTACATTTTGAAACACAGTCTTCTTGTTAATGCCTGCTTTTTTTTTTTGCACTGTTGTGAGATAATACGTTATGTATGGGTTTCTTCTTTCTTGAATGTATTAAGATTTAATTTGTGATCTAATGCATGAACATTGTTTATAACTGTTTCCTGTGTGTTTAAAAAGCAAATGCTTTTAGAACTGGTAATACATTAATTTGGCTTCGCAAATACCCTCTAGCCTTCCATATTCTGTGTTGACTTGATCTATCAACTTCTGATGAATGTATACATGTTAAGGTTTATACTTATAAACCTGTAAAAACAAAACAAAGCAAAAGGGAGAGAAAACCCTGTAGTGGCTCCCATCTCCCACAGAGAGAAACTATGTCCTTACGTGGCTGCAAAGCCCCCACCACCCCTTTGCCTGTCCTTCCCCTCGTGTCTGGCTGTTCATGTTATTTGTGCCGGAAGCCTCCTTGTGGCTCCCCAAACATGGCCTTTGCTCTATTTTCTCTACTTTGAAAGTTCTTTTTCAGGATCCACTTGGCTAATTCCCTCACTTCCTTCGAATCTTTGCTCAGATCTCACCTCTTTGATGAGAGCTTCCCTGTCACCCTATTTTTTCTATTTTTTCTTTTTTTTTATTTTTGAGAGAGAGAAAGTCCAAGCAAGGGAGGGGCAGAGAGAGAGAGACAGAGAGACAGAGTATCTGAAGCCGGCTCCGTGCTGATGGTAGCCAGCCCTATGTGGGCTCGAACTCACAAACCCTGAGAATGGTCAGGACCTGAGCTGAAGTCTGAACCTTACCGACTGAGCCACTCAGGCACCGCCCCCCTCCACCACCATCACCCTATTTAATGGACAATTGTGCCCCACCCCCAGTTACCAGTTTCAACTCCCCTCACCCTGCTCAATTTTTTTTCCCATCACATTTTTATCACTCTCTAACATACTGTGTGACTTCTTATTTTGTTTATTCTTTGATGTCTATCTTCCCTACTTGAAAATAAACCCTGGGACACCTGGGTGGCTCAGTCAGTTAAGCGTCTGACTCTTAATTTTGGCCCAGGTCATGATCTCACAGTTCATGAGATTAAGCCCTGCATCGGGCGTATTCCTACAACCGTGCCTGGCACATAGTAAAGCTTTGCCAACATTTGACGAATGAACGACCTATCCTTAGACTGAGGCTTCCATTTTGATCATCCTTTCGGGGAATGTTCATTGCATTCTAAGACTTTTCTCAACTCTCTGTTGGGAAAAAGAAATATCTACATTAACAATAGCTCTTGTTATGAGATAAGATCACAGTGCATCTATTTTTTCACTATTTGATTTACAAGGGTAATTTAGTTAATATAAAAGTATGCTATTATTTCTCAAAAGAATACCCCCATGGTCAGTGTCTCTTCATTATTTTTGGCTCGCTGTCCTCATTTCCTCATTGAGAATCCCCAGGAAAATGTATGTACATATATTTTCCTTCAATTTCAAAGAGTCCAAGGAACCCCCAACACTTCTTCATGAATCTCTGGGTATTCATGGACTTCGGTGAGAGGCTTCATGCACACATACTCTCACAAAGGCATGTACATACACTTGAAATTGAATTTACATGGCCTTTCTGGATTTAATCTTGTTTCAAACCTTTTTTTTTTTTTAACAAGTATTTTGTTTTTAACTTTCCCCTACATCTTACCAAGTCAGTTTGGTTTTGTCGTTCTTGTTGTTGTTTGGTTACGATTGTTTCTGTTTATTGAAATAACTTTATTTTTTAAATTTTTTTAATGTTTATTTATTCTTGAGAGAGAGAGAGAGACCGACAGAGGGCAAGTGGGGAGAGACGGAGAGAGTGGGAGACCCAGAATCCGAAGCAGGCTCCAGGCCCTGAGCTGTCAGCACAGAGCCCAACACAGGGCTCGAACTCACAAACTGCAAGATCATGACCTGAGCCGAAGTCAGAGGCTTAATCGACTGAGCCACCCAGGCGCCCCTACTGAAATAACTTTAAAGTGTTTCAGTTTCACAAAAAGCTTGTAAGTATAGGACAGCCATATGAAAATCCTGCTGGAAATCTATCATGTGTAAATTTTCACTTCAAAGTAAATGGAATGCAAAATGAAGATGTGAAAATAATTCCTGGGTCCATAAATATTTTTTAAGCTTATTTATTTATTTTGAGAGAAAGAGAGCATGGGGAAGGGGCAACGAGAGAGAATCCCAAGCAGACCCCACACTACCAGCAGGAGGCCTGATGTGGGGCTTGAACCTATGAACCATGAGATCATGACCTAAGCTGAAGTCAGATGCTTAACGAACTGAGCCACCCAGGCACCCCCTGGGTCTGTAAATATTTAGTAGGCTTTTGGGCCTATGGTTGTCAAGTGGCAAATTTATAATACACTGTCTTTAAAAATAAAATACACAGATTTTATGGACTTCTCTGAGTGAAAAGTTATTCAGTTTACTAATTGTATTCCTTATACTCACAATCGTGTATATCTTATTAATTAGTATATTCTTTTTTAGCTTTTTTAATGTTTATTCGTTTTTGAGAGAGAGATGGGGGAAGCGTGTGCATGCAAGCAGGGAAGGGCAGAGAGAAAGGGAGAGAGAGAATCCCAAGCAGGATCCATTCTGTCATCACAGAGCCCAACACGGGGCTTGATGTCACAAACTATGAGATCCTGACCTGAGCCGAAATCCAGAGTCGGGTGCTCAACCAAGTGAAGCATCCAGGTGTCCCAGTATATTCTTAATTTTAATTGTAAAAAGCAATTCTGGCTATAGCCTCTGAGCAATTGTTTACTACAAAAAATTTTAAAGTCTTTGTAGGGGCCATGTCATTGGCCGCTCTGTTTGTCCTGCAGACAAGTGGTTTTGCAACCCCTGGAATGTATGAGAATCTCCTGTGCCACTTTACAATTATGGAGCTTTCCTGGTTCAAGGACAGTCCTATTGAATCAGAATCTCCCAGGTGGAGCCCAGGCATGTAAGTTCAAAAACTTCCAAGGAGATTTTTTTAAGACAAGCCCTGCGTAAGTAGTGGGAAGCCATGTTTTTTCTTTTCCTTTTTTTTTTTTTTTTAGGTTTTATTTTGGATTAATATTTGATTTATACAAAAGTTATTAAGTTAGTATAGAGTTCCCATATACTTCTCACCCAAGTTCCCCTAATCTTAACAGTTTCCATATCCATGGAACATTTGTCCAAACTAGGAAATTAACATTGATTCATTAAACTACAGACTTCGTTCCAATTTCATGCGCTTTTTTCCACTCATGTCCTTTTTCTGTCCCAAGGCCCAATCCAGGGTGCCACACCATATTTAATTATTGTGTCCCCTAGTCTCCTCTAATCTGTGAAAGTTTCTTAGTCTTTCTTGTTTTTTATGACTTTGACACTTTCAAGGAGCACTGGTCAGGTATTTTGCAGAACGTACCCTCCCTCAATTTTGGCTTGCCTGATATTTTCTCACGATTTGGGGAAGAATTCTTCAGAGGTGACCTTCCTCATTCATCACATCATATCAGGGGACATGATGTCAAAATTGCTTATCACTAGTGATGTGTCAAGCCTACTCACATGGTTAAGGGGCTGTCTGTCAGGGTTCTCCATGAAGCAGGGACAATTTTTCCCCTTTTCTAATAAACTGTCATGTTCCTGAAATAACTTTAGAGTGTTCCCGTTTCACAAGAAGCTGGCAAGTCATGACAATTCATTAGAAGAGAGTTGCTAAGTCTAGCCTGCACGGAAGGAGAGGTGGATTACGCTCCAGCCCCCGAGATGGAAGCAGCATCTACATATATTATCTGGAATCCTTCTTTAAGAAAGATCTGCCTCTTCTCCCTTATTTATTTACTCAATCGGTTATTTATATTAGGATGGAGCCAAGTTTTGTTTTGTTTTGTTTTTCAGGTCACATGCAATTCTAATGTTTTTTATTTCTCAAATTGTTTCACCTCTGGCCATTTCAAGCTCTTTCAAGTTGGCTCCTATGTCCTTTGGACATGCTTCATCTTTTTTTAACAAATGCATTTCCTTTCATTGTGGCACCACAAGTGCCCCAGGCTCACCTTGGATTTTCCCTGACCCAGGACTGAAGTCAGACATTTCTCCGAGGAGACTTGGCTCTTTTTGTTGGAAAATGACATCTGGAATCCAAACTCTAGGTGCTGGGTATGCTTGCTGTTACATGACAGTTTCACTGCTTCAGGTCCTAAGGACAGAGCAGGGAGATATATACATGTATACACACATGCCTGTAATTATTTCTTTATCTATCGATCTGTCTACATAGTAAATTAAATGTGAGTTTGAACCGATGTTTCCAATTCCAGTCCTGCACCACAGGGCTTATTCCTGCCTTCCCCACTTGCTTATGTGTCACTTCTGTCCCTGACAGTGGGAAACCTGGATCCCATTGTCTACAATTTATTTACGTGTCCACTCAGCCCTTGTGTGTTTGTGGAGTTGCAGAATCGCTAACCCATAATCCTGTGAGAAATGAATTTACCAGCCAGAGTACAGTGTTTACGTATAGTCCTTTTGTTTTTCGCCTTATAATATCTAGTAAAAACGTTATTTTCCAAAGTTACTTAAGTCAGCTCCTTTTTTACCCCATCAGTTTATTTTTCAATAATATTCTTGCCTCATGACTTAAGTCACATATGGTCAGTACAGAAAATAAGAGCAAGCAAAAAAAGAAGAAAATACAACTCATCCCGGCACCATGACTCAGCAATAACAGAGAAGCACTACTGACATTTTGATATAGTGTGTGTGCATTTGTGTGCCTTTGTGTTATTTTTACTCATATTGGGATTATTCCTCATGTTCTGGTGTATGATTTTTTTTTCACCTAACGCTATGGATCCTTAAGGAACTATATAGGTTTGTAAACAGAGGCATCTCCTGATGAGATGCATATTTGGAAACACCATCCTGGAGCCCTCAAGAGAATGCAATGGAGGTGAAGGGAAGGAGGGAGATACCGAAATCAGAAATACTCCTGGGTAGATAGAATTATCTAGACTGACAGGGGTGGCTGGGTAGCTCAGTCGGTTAAGCGACTGACTTCATGATCTCACTGTTTGCGAGTTCAAGCCCTGCACCAGGCTCTGTGCTGAAAGCTCAGAGCCTGGAGCCTGCTTCACATTCTGTGTCTCCCTCTCTCTCTCTCTCTCTCTCTCTCTCTCCGCCCCTTCCTTGCTTGTGTGCTCTCTCTCTCTCTCTCTTTCTCTCACTCAAAAATGAATAAACATTTAAAAATTAAAAAAAAAAGAATTACCTAGACTGAGAGGTTAATATTATTATTATGTGACATATTTAAAAGAATAACAAGTGGAATAGATGAGGGTAAATGAATTTGAGAGGCATTTCAAGATAGAATTGACAAGATTTTGGTGGATGCTTGGCTACTGGAGTGAGCTAGAGGAGGAGGTGAAGAACTCTGACATTTTAAGACAAGTGGATCCATCAACAGTGATGACATTAACCCACATCCATATAGAACACAAAGCAAAGGTTGGGTTTTACAGAGAAGATGATTGTCTGATTTTTGTACATGTTGAGTTTAAGGTGCTTCGTTCTTTCAGCTGGAGCAGTTCAAGGTCAATTGCATGTTTGTGTCTGGTTGTCAGATAAGAGGATCGACCAAGAGGCAGAACTTGTAGAAAAAATTGATAGACTCCCTGCCAAGAGATTGGGTAAAATCACTCCAGGAGATCTGTAAAGCTAAAGAAAGGCGCAAAAAATACAATTGGAAATTTAGATACCACTTAAGATTCGGGCAGGGGAGGAACAACCAGTAAAAGGGGACAAAGAAGGGGGAAATGGGCCAAGAGCTAAGAAGAGAAGCAAAAGTATGTAGTGTCTAAAAAGTAAAAAGTGGAGAAAGTTCAGAAAATGACCAAGCACATCAGTGCTCCCGTCACAGAGATGAGGAGGCTTCCAAGGACTGAAAGAGGTGAGGACATTGAGGTAACACATGTCAACTCTCTTTCCAAGAATGTGAAAGTGAAAAAAACCAGAAACAGTGTAGTCTCTTAAGGAGAAGTTAGAGTCTGTGAGAGGCATTGTTTCCTCTCTTTCTCTCCTTATTTAGAATTGGAGAGACTGACAGGCCCAGGGGTTGGAGGTGAGAGATCTCAGATGTCTGACTGGGCAAGTTGGGTCTCCTGCCATTTCAGTTACCTTTCTAGCCCAAAGGCTTCGTGAGGAATTATTGCAAAATATGAAGAGTGGAAATTCGTAGTATGGGTTAGGTGAGGGCAGAGAATATTGTGAGCCTTCACGTGTTACACACAGATCATTTAAATAATCATTATCTGAAATGATGTTTGAGAGAGCTGTTTAAACATTGAAAGCAAAGTTAAAAATTCTGGCATTACATGAAGTAGACCATAATAACACAACTTTGTGCTTTTTATCCAGTGTATGGTTTTTAAACTCAGTCAATCTATAATGCTCAAGTGATTCAAGAACAATAATACAATGTGTTTCCTGAGAGTTTCAGATATCTGGTGACCTTGAGTGTGCATGAAACTCCAGTTAACTTCATAATACTGTGAGAAACATCTAAGCTTCAAAAGAAAATTTTCCATTTCATTCTTCATGTAAAAGTAAATGTTTGGGGCTCCTCTAAACAAACAAGTTCAACATATATTTATGCTAGATTTTATAGAAGAATGTATTGAAAACATAAACAACACTGAACTGAAATAGGAACTGTTTATTTATCGAATGGCTCTTTTTGAAAAGTAATGATAGTGTGAGTCACAGAAGTTAACTGCTTCCTTTTCTAATACGACCTGGAATGTCTTTTGATGTGAGCAAAGATACAATCATTTAAAAGTAAAATAAAAAGAATTTTTTAAATTTTTGTTAATGTTTATTTCCTTTTTAGAGAGATTACATGAGCAGGGGAGGGACGGAGAGAGAGGGAGGTGGAGAATCCCAAGCAGGCTTTGACCTGTCAGCGCAGAACCCAACCTGATGTGGGGTTCAAACTCATGAACCGTGAGACCACGACCTCTCAGCCCTGGGACGCTCAATCGACTGAGCATCCAGGGCCCCAAGAATTTTTTTTTTTAATTTTTAAAATTAAGATCAAGGCAGTGATTTAAGTCAAACTTTGAATACAGATAGAATTCTATTCTATACTCTGTACTTACAATATGTCTACACTATATTATGCTCTATACTTATTCCAATGTAAGTATATTCTGCAGAAGAGCCTTTACGATGAGGAGTGAGAAATAGACAGTGACCGACAGCACAGGCTCTGGATGCGAACTTTCCAGGCTCAAGTACAATCTTTGTTACTAACCAGCTGGAACTCTGGAGTGAGTAACTTAATATCCCCATCCTAAAAAAATGGGCAAATAACAGACCTTACTGCTTAGGCTTTTTGCAAGGATTGAAGAACTTAATATAAGAAAAATATTTAAAAGAGTGCCTCATACACGTAAAGACTCAAGAAATGTTAGTTGTTCCTATTATTTGCACCAGCCTCTCCATATTTGACCTTCAAGGGTTTAAATTTCTTAGTCAAACATGATATGGATTGAACCGCTGCTCAAAAAGTCGCCCAGCCGGGGGCAGATCTAGGTTTTAAGCGGCCTGCAAATTGTATAATTTGGGAGGCCCTCTAAGAAACAGAGCAGAGAACTATGAGGAAGGCGTGTGGAATCCAGGCATTTGAGGAGCCCGATGCTCACCTCCTTCCCCCTCTGCCCTCCACTGTTATGTAGGTATAGGGTGCTGCTGTCGCTTGGAAACTCTCTTGGTACCCTTGCTGTAAAATACCACAAATGAAAGGAGGCTTCCACAAACCAGCCACACGTAGTCCTGACTCCGCTGAGAGGTTCTTGGATCCCCTAGGACCCAAGGCTGAGAGACTCACCGAATGTTTGAAGTTGGAAGAGCCCAACTCGATGTTTTTATTATGAAAGCATGCTTTACGTGCAGGCGCAGAGGCCGGCTCTCTAACCACTGGGTCCTGTGATCTAGCAGGAGCTGATGAGAGCGGTGAGGCTGCCAGAAAGCAGGGCCCCAAGCGGCTGCCTGCAGTGTGTGTGTGTGTGTGTGTGTGTGTGTGTGTGTTTAGAGCCAGAGTTCTCAGACTGTGCCCTGGGAGGTCTCACGTTACCCAACGCCTGGGTGAAGTTAGCCATTACTTATTTCAAAAGAACAGAGCTGAGGAAGGAAAAGGGAGAGGATAAGAGTAAGAGAAAGAAAGCGAAAGATGTTTTCTGTCTGTCCTCTTGAAAGGCAGTGAGGCATTTTCTCTAATGGCTTCATTCTGACAGCAATGTGGAGTCTCTTATGGACTCCAGCAGCAGGCAGTGAATGGAGAGCCAGCCCACTGGAGAGCAGGAACATACGAAGGCATACAACCAGGGAGAGAGTTTTCTTTTTCTTTCTTCAGTTCTTCTTGCAAACCGTCCAAAACTCCTGCAGTTGTCATTATTTATTTACGCTAAGTAATCACGAATATACTAATAGAATTTTCTTTCCCTTTGTTGGGTGGGGAGGGGCAGGAAGGGGCGGTATGGAAGAAGAAAAAGAGGAAGGTTGGAATTATCTTTATAGCTCAACTGTAAAACTCCCTGTCACGTGAAGGAGGCAGTATAGCTTAGTGGTCAACGTGGCCTGACTCCGTCACCTTTTCGCCGCATTCTGGATGATGGGTTCACCTTTCTTAAGCTTAGTTTCCCTATACGTGAAATGGGGAGGAAGATGATGTCTACCCGTGGGAATGCTGGGAAGACTAGAAGAGACAGCCAGACAAGCTCCTAGTAAGGCACCAACACCTACTAAGTACTCTAAAAGGCAGCTATTATTGGAGTTCCTGGGTGGCTCAGTCAGGTAAGCACCTGACTTCAGCTCAGGTCATGATCTCACAGTTAGTGAGTTCAAGCCTCACGTCAGGCTCTGTGTTGACAGCTCAGAACCTGGAGCCTGCTTCAGATTCTGTGTCTCCATTTGTCTCTGCCCCTCCCCTGCTCATGCTCGGTCTCTGTCTCCCTCTCTCTCTCAAAAATAAATAAATATTAAAAAAAAATTTTTTTTTTTTAATTTTTTTTTTCGACGTTTGTTTATTTTTGGGACAGAGAGAGACAAAGCATGAACGGGGGAAGGGCAGAGAGAGAGGGAGACACAGAATCAGAAACAGGCTCCAGGCTCTGAGCCATCAGCCCAGAGCCCGACGCGGGGCTCGAACTCACAGACCGCAAGATCGTGACCTGGCTGAAGTCGGACGCTTAACCGACTGCGCCACCCAGGCACCCCTAAAAAATTTTTTTAAAGGTAGCTCTTATTATTATGATGACCACTATGCATGCCTCGACATTTTCATAATCCAATGTGTCAATCGCTTCACTTGATCAATGGAAATATGGAAAGTAACAAGTACTAAACTCTTTTTTTCCATTTGTCAATGATGACTTATCTCTCAAATTGTAGACTTGTTCTTTTAATTTTTCAAGTCAAAAGTCACCAACTGAAGGCCCCCAGTTTGAACATTTCTATAGAATGCTGGCTAATGCTGACATTTCTTTAAGAAATACTGCCTTAGATAAAAACACAATGTTTGGAAACTTGCCACTAACATCTCATTAAAGCAGTACTATATGTTTTAGTTTCAGCCTTCCTGAGATCTCTTCTTGGAAGGACACCCGGACCTGTTGCAAGAGCAGAAAATGTGGTCCTTGGCCCTGGGGAATTTATAATTTAATAGAGAAACTGGCTGTACACAGAATCACATAAATAAATATAACAGAAGCACATAAGCAAACATTTATACAGAGCTGAGCACAGCTGCATAGGTTTACACAGGTGCTAAAAAATATATCAGGGAAAGAAAAATTAAGAAACCAGTGGTTATTACAGTGCTTGGCAGCTAGAATACAGAGCAATGTAAGTTTTGAAATTGCACAGATCTACACAGGCATGGTCTTCCTGTTTGCTAAATGGTACATTGAGCCTAAGGAAGCTCAGAGATTAGTGAAGAAAGAAATAATTCCAAATTATGGGAAGAGCAGGTAAAATAGATGAGAAACGAGTGGGGTTGAATTGTTCTTGTTGTTGGCAATTGTTTGTGACTAACATTTGAACACTTCCATTGTGCCAGGAAGGGGACTTTACGTGAATCATCTCATGTAATTCTCGCAGCCACCCCAAAATACTGTGTCACTGCTCACATTTTACAGACAAGAAAATTGAAGCCCAGAGACATTAAGGGACCTGACCAAACGGTGTGTCTAAGCATCAGCAAGTGCCTACCGTGGAATTTGAACCTGGGTCTGTAGGATTCCAAACCTGCCCTCTTCAGCTACCACTCTACTTCCTTGCTGGCACAAACTGAAAAGATAAGAGAGGTAGAGGGAATCATTTTAAAAACAGACAGTGGAATGACTGTTTACTAAACCCCTTAATGCCTCAGATGCCGATCATGGTGGGACCAAACTGTGCAGAAGAGGTCAAAGAGATGTGCACAGGCTAAAGGAGCCTTGGATGAGGGGAAGCCAGTCAGCAAGGGAGGTCACCAATCGCACACATCCGTCTGCCTCCGAAGCATTACTGACAAACTCTTCCTTTATTACCAAGCAAGTTGCTCTTACCTGCAAACCTCCACTCCCTGACAAACACTGCTTTATCACAATACCACACAGTAGAAAGCTGACCACCCCAAATATGCATGTAGATAGCCAGACAGAGTATTGGCTATCCACTTGGTGACTTGGCCTGTTGGAAACTAAACTGGAAAGGTGTCTACTGTCCTAATAACTTCTCTACCGGGCAACTTTCCCTCACTGAGTTCCCTGGATAGCAGAGGGAATCTTGAGGAAGGATGGACCTGGACTTAAGTCCAGGCCCAAACAACTCCTGGCTTTGTAGCCTTGGAGAAGCTTCGCGGGTACTCTGGGCATCATCTCTAACATACACATAATAATTCTATCCTAGGGTTATGGAGAATATTAGCTGAGGTGATACCTATGAAATACTTCGTACAATGCTCAAACACATTAGCTCAAACATAAAAATGCTCAAACACATTAGCTGTTGTTTTTAAAGATATTATGAGACAGGTAATGTACTCAATAAGCTCTTCAAAGCGGTCGGAGGCATCCTTTCTCTTTGGTCCTGAAATCAACAATGTTACTCTCGTGTTGGAGCTAGAAAAGTCTGCCATTTAGCGTCAGGGTAACATCAAGCACATTTTTGCGTGGGTGGCCCCCCTTCTTCATGCAGGATAAAGATGGAGTTAAGCACAGTACTTTGGGACCCCAGAAGTCAAGGCCTATAGCTGCAGTGGTCCGGGAGTGGGGAGGGGGCCACCACTGCTAAACGGAGCATTTCCTCTCACGCGATCTGTTTCCCTCTGGCTTCCTGTGCTGCTCACGCAGATACAACCACAAGCCGGGTTTGCAGTGCAGTTTAATGATGTTCCCATTGCATAAGGTTTTGTTTGGGTGCAGTTCGGTCAAAATGAGGTGGGGGCAGGGGGAGTGCAATCTGTTGCAGCTGTTCATCATTACCCAGATAAGCTTCAGAAGCCTCCCAATTAACCTTCGTGTGTAATAAAGCCAATCAGCACATAAAAACAAGAATTTCTCATTTACTGAAATGATATTTGGCTTGTAATTGCTGTCTGAGAATGTTGAACCAAGTAGAAAACATTAAGAAAATTGCACTCCTCCCCACAAATTTAAGCTTAGTGATTATTAAAGAAAAAAAAAAAAGACTAAGAATGTCATTTGGTAGCATAAGCTGTTTTGTCCTGATTTCAAGGTAAGAATAGAAATCTATAGTATGCCTTTGGATGTGAGACTAAGACATACTTGCAACTTAAAACCTAAAATAAATGTATGGATCATATAAATACTGTAATCAGTCCTTGTGGCTTAAAAATCTAAATAACAGAAATTAATATTAAGGGTGAGAAGACTAAAACATTAATTTTGTGTCCAGTAGGCCCTCAAATGTTTATTAGAATGATTTGAGTTTAACTGCATTGAATTATTATATTGACTTGAATTAGGACAATTATGACACACTGTCACTATACTTAAGTCTCCAATCTAAAGAATTAAAATATAAATGCATTAAATTTTAAATAACACCACTAATGAATAACAATACATAGCTACAATTTTTTTAAATTTTTTTTTCAACGTTTTTTATTTATTTTTGGGACAGAGAGAGACAGAGCATGAACGGGGGAGGGGCAGAGAGAGAGGGAGACACAGAATCGGAAACAGGCTCCAGGCTCCGAGCCATCAGCCCAGAGCCTGACGCGGGGCTCGAACTCACGGACCGCGAGATCGTGACCTGGCTGATGTCGGACGCTTAACCGACTGCGCCACCCAGGCGCCCCTACAATTTTTTTTTAAATAGTAGTAGATACACAGGAAGTTGCAAACATGTACATAGAGTCCCATGGACCCTTTTCCCAACTTCCGTGATACCATCTTATATGCGTGTAGTACAAATATCATAACCAAGGAATTGACATTGGTACCATACTAATACCTAGACTACAGACTTTGTTCAGTTTTCATCAGTTTTTACCGGTCACCCAACTGTGTGCTTGTGTGTGCATATAGTTCTATGCAATTTAATGCCCTGTATAGCTTTTCGTAACCACCACCACAATCAGGATACAGAACCATCCCGCCATCACAAAGGGACCCCTTAAAGATATCCCTTTGTAATGACATCCAGTCCTATCCCTGGCCTCTGGCCCAACTCACCTGTTCTCAATTTCTATTGTTTTCTCATTTCAAGAAAATGTTATAGAAGTAGAATCATATAGTATGTCATCTTTTGAGATAGGCTTTTTTCACTAAGCATAACGCCCTTGCGATCCATCCAAGTCGCTGCATGTGTAAATAGTTTATTCTTTTCTATTGCTGAGTAGTGGTCCATAGTATGGACATACCAGAATGTATTTAACTATTTAATCTATTTAATTCTCCCATCAAAGGGCATTTGGATTGTTTCCAATGTGGGGCTTTTATCATTAAAATCACTATTTACATTTATATACAGGTTTTTTGTTTTTGGTTTTTTGGGGATTTTTTTTTTTTTTTTGCTCAACCTATGTGTCCACTTCTCTGGGGTAAATGCCCAGGAGGACAAGTACTGGGCTGTATGGTAGTTGTATCATTAGCTTTGTAAGAAATCATCATAGAGCCCAGCACCTGTATCATATTCCCACCAGCTCTGTAGGAGACATCCAAATGCTCCCCAGAATTTAGTCTTACTACTGTTTTTTATTGCAGCCATTCTGGCAAATGCCATAGTGATATCTCACTGTGTTTTTTTGTGTTTTTTTTTTTTTTTTTTTGCTTTTCCTCAATACACAGCTACAATTTAAGAGATGTCACAAGACAATTGATTGCCAAATTGTATGGACAAATTTTATCTTCTATTTTGGTAGTTCTCAGTTTTGACTTTATATTAGAAACGGTGGGGAAGCTTTAAAACCACCCAAAGCCCAGGCCACACCTCAGGCCAATTAAATTCAAATCTCTCAGGATAGACCCAGGCATTATTGCTTATTTGTTAACATTACCCAGATAATTCTAATACACAGCCAAGGTCAAGAACCAGTGTGGAATCTAATTTCTACAGATGACAAGAATCTAATCATACTAAAAGCCCTTCTCTGACTCCCTATAACCTGTACCGTAGATAAGACTCCAGTCCATTGACACGTCCTCCAAATCTTGCTCCCTGCCCATTCTTCCAATCTCATCAACCTCAACTTCAGCCTCACATTTTATGCTCTAGCAGTAACGAATTCTTTGTAGCCTACCACATGTATTACATTTCATGCAAAATCCCTGAGAATGTGCTTTTTTATCAAATACTCCAAGCGATCCCGATGCACAATCACGTTGAAAAGACACTACGCTGAGGCACCCGGGTGGCTCAGTCAGTTAAGCGACATACTCTTGATTACGGCACAGGTCATGATCTCACGGTGAGTGGGATCAAGCCCTGCATGGGGCTCCATGCTGACAGCAAGGAGCCTGCTTGAGATTCTCTCCCTCCCTCCCTCACTCAAAATAAATAAATTTTTAGAAAACAACCAAATAAAAGACAATATACTTCCACTAATTGCAAAGCGCTTTATTTGTTTGTCCATTCCTCTAGCCTTCATTTATTCATTCAGCCAACCAGTATTAATTGAGAACTTAGTATGTGCCAGGCACTAGAGAGAATAGCTTTTGGTGCAGAGGTGGAAGGTGCGAGCAGACGGGCTAAAGTGTGACATGTGGGTAGGTGGGTGGGTGGGTGAGCACGGGGCACCCCACCCAGCTATAGAGATGCTGATACATGAAGCTCAGGACTTGCAGGATGAGGAGGAATTAGCCAGGCAGAGAGGCAAAGGAAACGATAAGAGTTTCACTAAAAGAGAAAACAGCATGTTTAAAGACCGACATCAAATGATATGGCTTGTTCAGAAAATGTAAAAACCTTTGGTATGGCTAGCGCGGGGAAGAGAAAGGAAGAAAGATAAACATCAGATACGGTCGAATGTTTTGAGTATCTTATCTTAATGTTACAAATAAAGTAGTATCAATAAATAAGAATCAATGACTCTGAATGGGTCTAGTCATTTCTCTTAAGCAAACAGTAAATTCTAATTGCAGCCTGAAGGGCTTTTGAAGATTCGGTTGGAAAGAGCCCTCACCCCATTAAACTCTATTAACAACCTTTCTATTCCGCTTCTGACCCTGCCCAGGAGTGGTTGACCTCAACTTCAGGGTCAAGAGATTTGCTTCTGACACTTATTGCAGATGCTAACTTTCATGAGAACGAAGTACTCTCTCTTAATCCAAGTGTTCATCTTGGAGGGAGGAAATGCTCCCTACATGACAGTAACACTTCACTTTTCAACTACGTGTCAGCTGTGTTGCTGAGTGTCCACAGCAGATGTCATCGTGCTCCTGGAGTCAGCGGCTCCCAGAAGCTGTTCTCCCAGCAGTGTGTACGTGTGTTTGGGGGGGGGGGGAGTGGGCACAGGGGAAGGTGGGGATTAAAACAGGGGATCCAAACTGAAGGACGTCCTAAACCTGCCATGGCACTCCACCAGAGCCAAAAGGAGGTGGATTCTGCACTTGGGCTGCTGAAAAAGTTACCAAGCGAAAGTGGAGGGGGAGAAAAATTCAGTAAAATTTCATTTTCACAGATTTAAAAAAAAAAAAGAAGAAGAAAGAAAAAGGCAGGTCTCATTTCACAGGGGAGCTTTTCTGTTCCAGAAGAGGTTTTAAGTTCACTTAGGGATATTTTAGTTTTATTCATGTTTTGGCAAAATGTATGAGCCACAGATCATTTCCTGAAAATAGGACAGTCACACAGTCACTGCCAACACTGGAGTCAATTCACTTTATCAAGCAAAACGGTTTAGGCTCACAATTTGAAATACAAATTCTCCCAGATGCCATGGAGAGACTTTTCCCCTTCCTCTGGATCTCCGAGCACAATAAAACTACGGGGTCGTCGCTTGGAAGCAGCTCTTGCGAGAGGAGACCCTGGCCCGGATGTCACCGCACTCCAACCGTATGAATCAGGACTTGTCACCGCCTTCACCGCAAAGCTTTAACTAACAACTTTTCTGAACATGAGGCCATGCAGACGGGGCAGACCTTCTGAAATATTTAAGGGTATTTCAGGGGACCACACAACAGAACATCTGAAATCGGGGTTATCTTAGAAAATCTAGGGCATATATGTTCACTGTCCCTACCCTCAACCGACTTACAACCTAAACTGTGTCGATATGGATGAAGAAGAGGCCAAAGGAATAATAATCCTTGGACACATAGGAAACATGGATGAAAATTTATATCCTCAGCCTTTTTTTTTTTTTTTTAACCACCAGCAATTTGCAAATCCTTTGAAGGCTCAGAAGTCTGTAGTGAGTGGAAGGGGTTATGAAAAAGGCCTCACTGGCCAGCTTCTCAAGCTGCTCATCTTTGCCACTTTATATAACAAAACAAAAAACAATACTCTCTTAACCAGAAGTAAGGCTAGAGAGGGTGTTTTCATGCACACACACAAATTGAGAAAGGCCAGAGCTTGACTACAACACTACAGAGCTCATATCATGCCCTTATTAAATAGCTTAAGCCAATAATCATTGCATTCATGATTGCCTTCTATGGAGGCTAACTCTGGGAGCAGCCAGCCTTTAGAATAACAGCAACCCTGGTTATTCCCTGAGGACAACTAGGGAGGAGCAGGACTTTTCCCTTCTGCCATCAGCCCATGTTCACCCAACTTTGGCCGTTTGGTTAACTGAGCATTCAATATAAAAATAAACGAAAAGGGGAGTCTGGGTGGCTCAGTCAGTTAAGCGTCCGACTCTTGGTTTCTGCTCAGGTCACGATCTCACAGGTCATGAGATCGGGCCCCATGTTGGGCTCTGAGCTGACAGTGCAGAGCCTGCTTGGGGTTCTCTCTCTCCCTCTCTCTCTTTGCCCCTCCTGTGCTCTCTCTCTCAAAAATAAATATATAAACTTTTTAAAATTAACTAAATAGATAAAAATATCCTTCAAACTACTGCCAGCCTTGAGGCAACTGGTCTTCCCCAAACTCTTATGTGTCTCTTCTCCACCCATCTCAAAAATTAAATAGGACAGACAGAGGAGAGACAAGTTTCAAACTACCTTATTCCTCCCGTCCTCACTCCCCTTCCCCCAGTCCTTGAGTCTTTGTTCTTTGCCTTAAAAGTGTCTTGGTTTTTTTTTCCCCTTGTTGTCTGGCAGCCAAGAATATTGAATGTGGCTTGAAGAAATAACATCATATTATGGAAACATCCTTTTATTGAGACAGCTGACAACATATGTCACTACATGTACTCATTCCGTAGATTGCTATGCCATTTTTAGGGCAGAGAGGGTTTGGATACGGCCTTTGTGCTATTTTGCAAATTTCATGTGCTGCAGAGAATAGACAAAGCAGGCCATTTTCCATTTTTGAAGGTTTATGAGGATCAGGGAGTATTTTCTCCATCCCATGATTTCATACGACTTCAAAAACTGGCTGTTAACTCCCAACAAGATTCTGATGTGGTAAAGCCCTAATAATCGCTAAAAAGAAACAACAAAACACAGCTAATTAACAAGGATCCCCTTCGGGAAATGACATGGTAGATTTCCAGGGTCTGGCTCAGCAGAGATGGGAACAGTGATCCTCAGCAAAGGCAGCCAGGTCAGACATTTAAGCACCATTGTCTCTCTGCGAGGGTGAGCTGTCTTTCAAGCTCACATATGAAAGCCTGGCAAGATTATAAGCTGCCTCTTCCTTCCTTGCCCTTTCCTCCCCATCTCTTTTATCACCCTAACCCTTCTCTTCCACAAGAACCAAGTGGCAGGATGGTGAGAGGAAATGATTTCATCTGGGTGGAGAAGGGAAAAGATAGAACTTTGGTCCCAAATCCTGTAAATCGAATGTGCCATACAGGAAAGGACAGCTGCCAAGCCACAGGCTGAGTCTGCTTAAGTGACAGCGTCTTGCTCCAGCAGCCTCCCCAAGGGATGGAGCAGGACAGGGCGGGGACATGGAAGGACTTAACCAAGAGCTGCATCTCGGTTACATGGTCATAATTCTCTTTATCCTGTAGTCCTTTCTTTTTATTTTAGCAGGAACATTTCTCTCCCGAGGTCTAGAGGACTGCTCTTACTGTCATAACTTCCAAACATAACTCTCAAAAACTGTAGAAAGAGGTAAAAAGACAACTAATCGTCTCTACTTTGGCTTGTGCAAAATGTCTATTCCTTAGATCTTTGCATAACGTGCTGACTCTCAACACATATCCAGAAGTATATTCAGAAAGTTAAATGCTTTTCAAACTTGGATTTAAGAGTCTGTTCCAAACCAGAAAAGCACTGATAATCCCCCCCGGGGGGGGGGGGGGCGGGGAGGGAGGTGGATATTGCTAGGTGTGTGTTAATTAATTTTGCTGTTGCTTATCATGTCGTTCTTTATCTCTGGCATGCTTCACAGAAGAGGTTATGTAGAATGCATTGAAATGGAATGGGTTTCAGGGTTATAATCATACCCAGAATGGACATCGGTAGGCTTCCAATGTGCAGTAGAGAAAATGGAGTCCACCTCTGGGCCCATTGAGCCAATCTTCTGGGGAGCACAGCTGTGGGAATAGTTGTGAACTTACTACTTTAAATACCAGTTTTGTTTGTGTGTGCCGGTCAGTCTTTTTTGGATGGAGCTCTTTGAATATGTACATATATCTATGTCTTCATAAAAAGAGGACATTTGAATTACTTTAATTTTTGATGACCCGGGTCTTTATTAAAAAGTTCACCATCTGACCCACTTCCTTCCCTATGTTAGCTCATTTCCTTTCTAACTCTTTCTCAAGAATGAAGGCCCTTGTTAAACTGACACATCCAATCATAGACATTGAGTCGGTTGCCATGCACTAGGAGGCAGTCATTGTATGTTAACAAGCCACCGCTCACTTGTACCTCTTATGACCTTTCTAGAGACCTGACCAAACGTATTTGCTCTCTTTGATATCTTTTGTCCATGCACCTATTAAGAGGGTGCATTAAAATCTACTCGCTGGGCTCTCCATATTCTACCCCACTGGATTTTATCATTAAACCTTCGTGGTAAGTTATGGGTATGTGCTATTATTATTTTCATTTTACTGATGGGAAAATTCTGTCTCAAAGAATGTCAGTAGCATGCACAAGGTAAGTAGAGGGCCAGCATGTAAAAGAATGCACTCTTCCTCTAGCCCTTGCTCTTGACCTCTGAATTATACAGCATTTTATCTTAGCCCTGACTGTTTGACACTCCGCAAGACCTCTGATAATCTTGCCAAGAGTCTCATGCCCAGTGCTCCCAAAGTGAAGAGTCCTTCTACAGGCCATGGACAGATGTATTCTGAGCAGGTGCAGGAAGAAGGCCATTATCACCCACTCAGTTGTGTACTTTGTCAGGGGTGCTGAGGCAGTCATGCCCAAGTACTTGTTTTTTAAATTTCCTCATGAAAATGATCATTCAGTTCTGCAATAACCATTCTTCCTAAGGTCAAGGTGCACATCTGTGAAGCCAACACAGGGACCAGTGTCTGAGAAAGGCTCCCTACCCTTCCCTTCCCACTGTCTCCATCAAGGCACACTGATCAACTCCTGGAGACCTCACCTGCGAGTTTACCAATGTCTTCCCTGACCCTCCATTGACCCTCAAGTACAAAGAATTAGATTCATTGTAGTCCTGTTTCATGACATAGTCTCATCATTCATAAATGCATGTCCTGGCTTTGTTTACTGAATTATCTATCTGATTATTTTAAATAATTTAATAAGTCCCTATGAAACTACCCCCCCAAAAGCTAGAACTTTGAAAATAACCTACATGGATCCATATGGCTCCTCCTCATCTGCTTAGCCATCCCCCTTAAAGTAGCATCATCTAGAACCCAGTGTTGACCATTCCCCTGCTTTCCTTTTTAAATAGTTTTATTACATCTATACACATTCTAAAATGTATATTTTACTTTTGCTTGTTACTAACATCAGAAAAAAGGTATCATACTATAGGTAATCTTTGAGCCTTAATGTTTTTAACTTAATATTATGTTGCTGAAATCAATCCATTCATTGACACCGTAATCTCCCTTTGTATAAACAGACCACAGATCATGCTCCCAGGCTCCCATTGGTGGGCATCCGGACTGTTTCGTGTTTTCCTTGTTGTGAACAGAGCTGCTATGAACATTCTCAAGCACATGACCTGTTGCATATATGTGGGAATTTCTCCTGTGAAGAGGAGAGGAATACTTGGGGAAAACATTCTGTAATTATGTATGGTGATGGGTGTTGACTGGACTTAATGTGGTGACCAAATCCCTATGTCATACAACTGAAACTACTATAAGGTTATGTCAGTTATACCTCAATAAAAAAAAATTAAACCTTGCTGCTGACACACATACACACAAAAGAAAAAAATAAATACCTATTGGGGCGCCTGGGTGGCGCAGTCGGTTGAGCGTCCGACTTCAGCCAGGTCACGATCTCGCGGTCCGTGAGTTCGAGCCCCGCGTCGGGCTCTGGGCTGATGGCTCAGAGCCTGGAGCCTGTTTCCGATTCTGTGTCTCCCTCTCTCTCTGACCCTCCCCCGTTCATGCTCTGTCTCTCTCTGTCCCAAAAATAAATAAACGTTGAAAAAAAAATTAAAAAAAAAAATAAATACCTATTTTCCAGAATTCCACATATTAGATTCTGGAAATATTCTTTGATGTGAAAAAAAAAACAATGCTATAAAAGCAGTGAATATAGGTTCTGGCCCATGTTTTCAGAGCTATACACAGGTGAGAGTAGAAATAACCAAAGTCAATTTCAGGATCTAAAGGAAAGTGTAATGTATTTGTTCATCCGAATCAATTAGCATTTTATAAAGGCTGAATTCATCAGTTTACTTGACTAGTCTTGGAACATAGTTTTTCCACTTGGTGATACATAGAAATAATAGCTTTCAATGGAAATTAATAGATAGCATTTAAAAGATAACTCTTTGGTAAACCTAAGCAGGACCAAATGAGAGACAGAGTGAGATGACTGATGACCACTGAAAGGAATTCTTAGCCAAGGTAATACTGAGTAAGTATGGAACTGTTTTTACCTGGTTTTAAAATGCCTGTGCATATGTGATTACTCTCACATTGATTATGGAACTTGCCAGCAATAAACTGCACAAATGTTTACTTTTGGGATCAGGGACAATGTCAGGCAAGAAGCCCATCACTCGTGCTGCATAGATCTCACCAAACTTGGCCTTTTCACATCGCTCACTTCTGAACGAATTCAGTGAAATAATACATCAAAACACTTTTATTAGAGAATGACATTTTTTTCTATGCATGCATTTAGTAAAATGTATTCCTTTACCTCTAGAGAGACTTCAAGAGGTTTCTCCTGAAAAGAAGTGTACTTTGGTCTCATAAGTGGAGAAATGCATGGGACCTGGGATTCACAATATAAGACTCTGAGACGTGTTATGTTTGTTTGTTTTTAAACCTTTGTTTAATTCCGCAACATTGTGGCTTGTGAAATGCTGCTTTAGTAGACTCTACTTACTCGGCAGTGGATGGGAAATGAGATTCAAGAAAAAAAAAACAGTAATAAAAAGTATGCTATCATTTGAGCCTGAATGACTGAAAGAATGGCAATTCTGTAAGATTCTATTTATTTATTTTTGAGAGAGAGATAGAGAGAGAGAACACATGCACATACACAGATGAGGGGCAGAGGGAGAGGGAGAGACAGAGAAGCCCAAGCTGAGAGAATCCCATGCTGAACATGGAGCCTGACGTGGGGCTCGATCTCACAAACCATGAGATCATGACCTGAGCTGAAATGAGTCAGATGCTTAACTGACTGAACCACTCAGGCGCCCCAAGAATGGCAATTCTTATAGCAAGAAAGGAAGCATGCAGAAAGTTTTGTGTGGGGAGAGATGATAAATTCCATTCTGAGCATACTGAGTTTGGTACCAAGATACGTTTTGGGATATCACTGTCCATTAGTTAGAATTTCAGGACTAGAGCTTACTAGAATGGTCCTGACCAGAGATGAAGATTTCACAGGCATATGCAGAAGCAATAATTAGGGGTGCCTGGGTGGTTCAGTCAGTTAAGTGTCTGATTCTTGGTTTCAGCTCAGGTCATGATCTCAGGGTCATGAAATCTGACAGCACAGAGACTGCTTAGGACTTTCCCTCTCTCCCTCCCCTTCCCCTGCTTGTGTGTACTCTCTCTCTGTCTCTCTCTCTCTCTCTCTCTCTCTCTCTCTTTCAAAATAAATAAATAAACTTTAAAAATTAAAAAAAAAGGGGGGGCCAGTCTGTTAAGCATCCGACTCTTGATTTCAGCTCAAGTCATGATCTCACAGTTCTTAAGTTCAAGCCCCGCCTCATGGAGC
This sequence comes from Prionailurus bengalensis, assembly GCF_016509475.1. NCBI lineage: Eukaryota > Metazoa > Chordata > Mammalia > Carnivora > Felidae > Prionailurus > Prionailurus bengalensis. Next base: position 101,132,703 of record NC_057349.1, on the reverse strand, counting down.
CTGCTTGAGATTCTCTCTCTCTGCCTCTCCCCTGTGTGCTCATGATCTCTAAATAAATAAATAAATAAATACATACATACATAAATAAATACATAAATAAATAAATGTTAAAATTTTTTAAAAAGTGAAAAAAAAATACAAGAAGAAGCAATAATTAAAGCCAGGGCAGTAGATTAGATTGGGAAGAAACTGATAAAGAAAGAAGAAAGAATGTGAAAAGTAGAATGTCTCCCTGCATTTAAGGAGCCATCAGAAAATTGAGAGAACAGGAGACAGATGTTCCTATTGAAGCCAGAAGAGGAGAGGGTCTCCACAAGGAAGAAATGCTAGCCAAAGCTTATAAAGACAAAGACCTGAAATAAGGTCATTGAGTGTAGTGATTTGAGGTGACTGGGATCTTCCAGAGAAGACTGTCAGCATTGTGATGGGACCTAAGCCTTACGGAAAGTGTTAAGAATTGAAGGCATGCAGAGAGTGACGGCCAGGAGGACTGACTTAGTATGTCAGCAATGAAGGAGATGAGAAAGATAAGTTGATAAACTTAAGAAGCAGCAGCATAGAGGGAATCCTCACACATCTAGGATGTAGGATTGCCTGAGCTTTCTTGTAGGCAAAGGAAGTGATTACGGTTACAAATAAGAGGGGGATAGTTGATAAAGCAAATTTTCAAAGAGCCTGGTAGGACTCCGATTGCTATTGGTAGAAGATAAGTTGATACAGGCTTTTTAGAGAGCAACGTGACAATATATCACAATATTAAATGTGTATACCTTTTGGCCCAGCAATTTCATAATACAATTCCATCCCAAAGAAAAGCTAATGAAAGTGTACAAGGATATTCATTATAATATTTGTCGTAATAGCAAAAAAAAAAAACAAAAAAAAAACAAAAAAAAAAAACCAGAAAACTTACAGGCACCTGGATGGCTCAGTTGGTTAAGCGTCCGACTTTGGCTCAGGTCATGATCTCACAGTTCGTGGGATCGAGCCCCACATTGGGCTTTGTGCTGACAATTCAGAGTCTGGAGCCTTCTTTGGATTCTGTGTCTCCCTTGCTCTCTGCTCCTCTCCCCCCAAAAAAAATACATTAATTTTTTTTAATAATAATAATGGAAAACTTAAATGTTTTTCAATGAAAGAATGTTTCAATAAATCATAATAGACCTCTTCTATAGAAAACCTTATACCTGTTAGAAATAATGAGAAAAATATGTATATACCGAAATGAAATGAAACTTAGAGTATCTTTCCACTGAACTGTAAGTTTTACTGGAGCAAGAACTATGTCTGTTTTCTCACTCTTGTATACCCACACCCTACCATAGAGCTTGACCCACAGTAGGTGCTCAATAAATATGTGTTGAATGATATGTTAAGTTTTAAAAATATACTCCAGCATAACTATAAATTTCTTGTGAAAAGATTCACATTTGTTTTATATATACATGTATTTATATTTATATCTACATAGAAAAAATTCTGGACAAATACTCAGCAAATTAAAGTAGTTATCTTTGGAGAATAGGATTGGATGGGAAATAGAGGAAGAGAAGTAAGTATATTTGTATTGTAATTAATTCTTTAAAAAAAATTTTTTTTTGATGTTTATTTTTGAGAGAGAGAGAGACAGAGCATGAGCAGGGGAGGGGCAGAGAGAGAGAGGGAGACACAGAATTACACAAGAGTTCAACGCAGGGCTTGAACTCACGGACCGTGAGACCATGACCTGAGCCAAAGTCGGACACTTAGCCAACTGAGCCACCCAGGTGCCCAGTATTGTAATTAATTCTATCTTCTTAAATTTTTAGTATGATGAGTTTGTTTTATAATGCCAATAATCTTTTATATATCAATAAAAGATCTAAAATCACTGGAGAAAAGGAAAGAAGAGTGCAATAACATGGTTCAGTCTAGGCATGGGTCAAGCCCCATCTTCCTGAAAGACAGTAGTGGGTGATAGTGAAGTTACAGAAAGGAAGAGAAACTAGGGGACCTGTCATGTGTGTCTCAGTAAAGTAGAATCCAGTGGCATCCATGAGAGGGAAGGCCGTGGTGACACACTGACATCTGAGGGAGGTTGAGAAGGTTCAAACATGAAATCAGTTTAGAGCTGGGGAGACCTTGGAGACCATTCAATACAACCACCCAGTTTACGCAAGGCCTTGCCAAAGAACGCAGAGTTTGGTGCCAGTTCACTACAACAGCCTCTAAAAATATGCAAAAAGAATTCAAAACATATGAATAAATGGCTCGTGAGGCATTTGTGAAGGACCCTGATAGGGTAAAGAGAAAGAACTTGTGGTATAGAGCCTGCGCTATACTATGACATTCTGTATCACTGGCAGTCATCCTGTGTCCTGGAGCAGAGGCAGGAGGTGGGTGGAGTATGGGAGTAAGTGATGCAGCGATGAATCCCAGGAGACCATTGCATTGACGACTGATAGATTGGCCTTTAGAACTGACTGATTGACTCAAATGAGCAAGAGTCCACTCGATTGCTCCATTTTCATCCAGGGAGTCCTAGCTATGCTGGTGTGACAATTAGGTAAGTGGGTAAAGGTGTTGCCCCAATTGTAAAGGTAGCACCCACTGACTTAATAAAACATGAAGTCACATCAGTGAATCAGAGTGTCTAGAGGTTCCCAGAAGATCTGCGGTGGGTTCTGACCTACCACTTTGAGCAGGTTTAGCTAGCAGCTCAACCTTTCATTAAGGCAGTGGCCGATTAAGGCTAAGCATCCTGGCAGTTGTTTCTGGAATAGAGGATCAGCCATTTAGTCAGCCTGTTGGACATGCTATTGATATTGTAACTTCTTCCCAGATGCAACTGACTTCTACCAGACTGATGTCCTGCCATGATGCCCAACCATGGTGCAGTAATGGAATTGCCAAGATGGAGGGTAGACCATGAGCATATGGTATGGTGTTGTCTACCATTCCAAGGAGGGGTCAGAGGCAATTGTGTAAGTTATTAAAAGGGATGGGTATGAGGAGATGGAAAGGCACCATGTTCTTCTGATCTCTCTGTGATTGCTTTGTATTTTAATGCTCCTGGCTTTTTGCTGTTTATTTTTAAATTTCTTCTCTTTTTAATGGTTTATCTTTTTATCTATGTCACACATGGACCAGAAGTGTTGAGTTTGTCTGTGTCTTACTTTGGCCATATGTGCTACTACAAGCTACTTAATGGTCTCAATTTTACTGCTGCTTTGTTGGGTTAAATAAGAACATTTTCCATGAAAGATTGAGTTCTCTTTAGTCTAAGTAGTAGACTGTTTAAAATCTGTGAGTAAATAACAAATATACACATCAAATTGCTAATACTAATTCCCCATGTTCCTCAGCATCCTGCACACCAGCAGATACTCCTTTCTCTTCTATACAGTCCAACCAAGCTTGTGTCTACACTTGGCCTTGGGTGTGTGTGTCGGGGGGGGGGTGCTTATGAATTTCATATATACTGTGTTTATAGTTTACCCTTTTGCTTTTCACCAATTCTGATTACACATTTAACATCTTCACAAAGGGCAAGGATGAAATAATTCACAGCTAAGAAAAGACATGGATTAAAGGAAGGGAATGGAATTCAACTTCATTGAACACTATAACTCAATCAATGATTTTGGATCGCACTACAGGTGACCTAATGGCTGGAAGCAACCACCCTTTTCTGCCGGTAGTCACAATTTCCTGTTGAAGTATCCTGTGTGGTTTGCCTTGTCTTTTTCCATCTCCAGCACTACATGATTTGATGGCCTATTGTTCTAGAAAGTACATACTGTAGGGCCAGTGAAGGGCTGTATAACAGAGGGGTGAATTGAGGACAGCAGACATATTTCTAAATTATTTTCCTTTTGTAGTCTCCAGCGGCATTATTTCTTTTCTAGCCTGTAGTTCTGAATCTGGCAGAGTTTAAGATAATAACTCATATTTCTCTTCCCTTTGTTGCATTTGAGTTGTTACATTAACTGTCCACAGGCTTTCCTGAGGCACCTAAAATATAGCTTCAGGCATAGATTACCAGACCCTGGTCTTAATTATTCCAGCAGAGAAGGCCATGGGACAGTCCTCTTAGTGTTACTTTCTAAACCATCAATCTGCTCCTGTCCATGACCAGAATAGTCAATGTCTAGGTATAGGTCCCTTCCTAGAACATAAGAGCCTTGAAGCTGAGTGGGATCCCAGGTGCAGCTTATCTCACTTTTCATCTTATAGAGAGAAAAAGTGGAGGCCAGGGAGCTTAGAAGTCTAGCTCAAGGCTGTGACTAGTGAGGTGCAGCCCTGGGATGGGAATACCCATAGTGTAGAGCCTTTTCTCTTCCCTGTGGTTTTTCTTTGGCCCTTCAGGAAACTGCTGGTCATCACTCATTATAACACCAGGTTAAAAACACACTAGACTTTTCCTAAAGGCTATCCAGCTGAAATTAGCACAGAAATGTGATGGGCCCATCTTCAATAGCTAGCTGGAAGAAATAGCTATTAGCTATATTCAAGGTTTTTAGTACATAATCATATTCACCCAGAAGAAGAATACAAGTGTGAGCCATGGCAAACCCAGTCCTTAGGTAGTCTGTACTCACATAAAGAAAGGGAGACTAAGACTTCAGTTTCATTCAGTCATTTAATGATGAAATGTGTCTCCTTCCAAAGATGTGCTCCCTCTCTCCTCCTACCGCATAATCAATTATTTTGTCATTGGTATTTTCATTTTTAATACGTTTTAATTTAAGAATGATAATAAGTGATTTTATTTTTCAAAATCTGATGGGCATAATCTTGAAGCTGCTCTTTTTATGTGCTTGCTGCTCAGCTATGACTTAATTTGGGTTGTACAAGTCAAAAATGTCAAAGACAGATGACTTGGGGAGCCAGATGGGATGGGAAGAAATTACACCAGGCTGAGGAGCTTGCAGATCAAGCTTCTCACTGATATTTCCATCTCTGTCAGTTTCAAGTTGGATGGATGATGGTGCTTACCCCACAGGGTTGTCAGAATTGCTTCAGATGCTGTAGGTGACAGCATTCTGCATGCTCTAAATGATGGAAAGTGAAAACCAGTGTAAAAATTCCATAATTCTAAAAACCTTCAGTAATTACAGAGTCTGAATTTAAATGCCTGAGAATACCAGACAGGAAATTGTCCCCTAAATTATGGTCTAATTCTCCAGAAAAGCCTGTTCACTTCTAGTCACCTAATCCTAGGGAGTTTAACCATGTCTGAGTCTACAAATGAAAATTCAAATAGAGAACTAAGTCCACTAAGGACATGATTTATATTGAAATCACTTTGGACTAAAAGAGTCAAGTAATTGAGGATGGAGTAGTTGGAGCCATGAATTATCTGGATGGGGCTAAGGATTAAGACGGGACTAGTAATGAAGGGCTAGATGTTGTCTTAGCTCAGTAATGAGACCAGAACCATTGTTACCCTGAGTAGCAGCCTCCATGAGAAGGGTTAACAAATGTTAAGTACAACACTGATAATGAAGCTTCTGTAATTAAGTTATAGCTTCCAGAGATTAAAATTACTGAAAGCGAAAAATATTTATTGAATTATTCTGTAGATAACAAAGAGTTCTATTCACTTTGTAATCATTAGCCTATTTCTGTCTTCTAGTTTTCTCCAGAACACATTAGTTCTATAATAACAGTAGTAATATTAGTACTATTAGTAACAATAATAGCAGCTAAAGTTTATTGAGTGCTTCCTATGCGCCAAGCGCTTTTCTGGGAAATGTATGTACATTGTGTTATTTGACCCTCACAAAGACCTCATGAGACAGTTACACTTCGCACTTTACAGATGTGGCAGCTGAGGCTTTGAGAATGAAATCGTTGGCCAAGATCACACAGCAGGTTAAGTAGGAAAATAGAGGGACACAAACAGACAATTTGAATCTATAGACAGGCTTCTTAACAACTGCATCTAATTTCTCTTTTAATAAATATCTACATACTAGAAAATGTATGGAAAAACAATATATCCATATATAAATTTTGCTTTTATGATGACTTCTTCCAGAAGACTAACGTCCTTACTCTGCAAAACAGCATGTTTTACTTCTCACTGATATGGTCATCACAGTCTTTCAAAATCATATGCTTCTCGGGGCGCCTGGGTGGCTCAGATGGTTAAGCATCCGACTTCAGCTCAGGTCATGATCTCGCGGTCCGTGAGTTCAGGCCCCGCGTCGGGCTCCGTGCTGACAGCTCAGGGCCTGGAGCCTGTTTCAGATTCTGTGTCTCCCTCTTTCTCTCTCCTCCCCTGCTCATGCTCTGTCTCTCTCTTCTCAAAAATAAATAAACGTTTAAAAATTTTTTTTAAAAAAATCCTATGTTTCTCAAATTCCTACTGTTCTCATATCAGAATCCTTTTGGGAGTCAGTAAGAGAAAATCTAACTCAAATTGGCAATAAAAGTATTTCTTGGCCCATGAAATTTGATTTCACACCTAAACAACACCTTCTAAGACCCATTTTATTCCACTTTTCAATCTGCTTTCTGTGGCTTCTTTTGTTACAAGTGGCTTCCTTTGGGACTGCCAATGACTCCAGGGGAACAAAGTCTATCTGCCACATGCAAGAGAAAAAAGGTGCCCACCTCTAGAAGCTGTCTCCAAAAGAAGCGAGAAAACCTCTTTCCAGAAGACCCTAGCAAACCTCTCCTTCCATGCGATTGGCCTGTTGGTCATATGACCATCTCTGGCGCTATAATTATGCTCCACTATGGGATAGGATCCCACTGTTAATTTTAATCTGATCCAAATACCCCACACCTAGAACAATGAGACACTAACACAAGTACTGTGTGGAAGAGGTGTGAATTCTCCATGGAAAACAAGAGTTGTTACCAAGAGTCTCTTAATGTCCGCTAGAGTTCCCATCATCATTTCTAGGGTCCCAGTGATGTCAGGGTAAGAACTAGTCTAAAATCCTGATAGAGAAATTTGGCTATATTTAAAGGTGATAACCTATGTTCATGGGTTATTTTATTAGTAAAGAACTACATGGACTACAGTCCCAAATATCATAACTGTTTGTTTTTATATATGTATTATATATCTTTCTTTTTAATTATTAAAAAGGAAAAAAGGCCTTGAGAGCTGATTTAATAGAAAATATTATCTTTTTCTTTTCTAGTTTATTTATTTATTTTAGTAATCTTTACACCCAATGTTGGTCTCCAACTCACCACCCCGAGATCAAGAGTCACAAGTTCTTTCAACTGAGCCAGCCAGATACCCTGGAAATACTATCTTTTTATTATTTTTAAACATATTTTCTTTTTTTAAGTAATGTCTACACCCAGTGTGGGGCTTGAACTTACAATCCCAAGATCAAGAGCCACATGCTTTACTGACTGAGCCAGCCAGGCACCTCTATCTTTTTATTAAACAAAATAAGTTACGCACCTAGCCTGAGATAAATGTAATTAAAGTCAGTGTGGGACTTTTGAGAAAAGAAGTGAGGACAAAGAAGAAGAAGGGGGGAAAAAAAAGAAAGAAAGCAAGACTGAGAGAGAAAGGAAAGGAGAAAACCATTCATGAGTTATTTGGAAGTAGTCAAAATAGTCCAAGTAGACCCGGGCCAGTAATTAATGAACTTTACTAAAGGACGAAGCATATGATGGGTAGAAGTTCTCATAGGAATTACCGTCACTTGACATCTTCCACTGGCACAAGAGCCGATGTACTGTGGCTTCAGTGACAGTGTTGGGTTGGCTTGCAAACACGATGTCAAACATTGCTCTCTTTCCTGGCCTATCCTCTCCCTCCAGTAGGAGGGGCTGACTCCATTCAAGCTAAAATTCATCTCAGCTTCAAGGAAATATTGATTTTACAAATTGAGATGTCTGGGTTGCATGTGGATTGTCCCAGGAGTGAGGAGTTGTGTTCAGGGAACACAGTGACGGTTCATAAGATTTATTCTGGGCATCACCTGAGGCCTATACTGTTATCGCAACAGTCTTCAGCTTGTCCCCTGGGCTCCTGTCTCTCCACTCCAGTGCACCCTCCTCATGGCTATCAGATTAACCCTTCTTAGCTCCCCTGTGATCCTATCTCTCTCTTCTAGTAGTAATCTAGTAATCAGATCCATACCTATCTATTCTATAGTATCTCTCATTATCCACCCAAACAAACTTTGCACAGTTCTTTAGCTAATCTGCCCTTTCTCTTACCTAAATTTGCATGTGATTCCCCATTCCTATCCCTGTGTCTCTGCTCTTCCATTTGCCTGGAAGTCCCTTCTCCACACCCTTCCCCCACTCATCTTCCCATACCTAATTCTTATACTTGTGTGGAGATCCGGGTCCAATCTATAATGTTTTCTCTTCTCACTGAGCTCAAAGTATCCCTTCCTGCTTTGTTTGATCCCCAAGAGCAATAGATTTGTACCCATCTTGAACACCTACTGACTCGAATTATAGGCGCTGCTGATACCTGCATGCTGTAACCCTCCCTCGTTAGACTATTAGGTTACTATATAGTGTTATCCACAGTGCCTTGTCCTAGTAGATCCCAAAAAGAAGATAGTGTGTACTTTGTGTAGTATGTATTATGCACTGAGTGTATGTTTTAAAAACAGTTCTTTAAGAAAAAGAATAGAGTGTTAAGAATCTGATCTAAGAGGCATCTAAAAAAATTTTTTATCCCACACCAATCTCTTCATCATCTCCATTCTTCCAAATGGTTCTTCCTTCCCATTTAATAATGCCAAATCAATCATTCAAGTCTGCTCAGGCCAAAAAGATGGAGTCCTTTCTTACTTTCATTCCCCATATCCAGAAAACTTCACTGGTTGTACATTCAAAACAAATCCAGAATTTGATGACCTCTCACCTCTAATGCTAACATTATGGACCAAGTCCCCGTTGTCCCTCACCTGAATTGTTGCAACAGCCTCTAAATGGTCTCCCTGGCTCCTCCTTCATCGTTTCCTTCTACCCTCATTCCCGTATGGCAGGCAAAATGCGTCCCGTCATGTTGTTTCAATACACAGAACCCTCCCAATACTTTCCAAAGCACTCAGGGTAGAAGCCAATGTCTTTACAACTATTTTGATGGTCCTACATAATCCATCCCACACAGCCCCTTAAATTTCTGACTTTATTTCCAGTCACTCTGCCTATACCACTTTATTCTAGCCTCTTTCTCAACAAGGCAAGCACCTTCCACCTGCTGCCACCTGCACTCTCTACCCCCCTTACCCTGCTTATTTTTCCCCATAGCACTTTCGATTTGACACACTGTATCCCATGCATCCCTGTTTCTCTTGCTTCATTGTTGATTCTCTCTCTCCTACTCTTGCCTCCATTAGAATGTAAACTTCCTGAAGGCAGAAATTTTTGCCTGATTTCTACTTTGCCCTATCCTCAGAGCCAAGAAAAGGGCCAATTGCAAAGCAGACTTTTTCAAAATATTTGTTGAATGAATGAATGATGCATAAATCTCATTTAGAGTGTTAAATCTTAGAGTGTTAAATATGCAGGCCACCTAACATATGTGGTAGACAATAATTTGAGAATCTTTCTCCTAAAGGTCTAAATCTGTACATTTGAAGTTTTAGAACCGGGTCAGTTTCTCACTTGTTAGAGAAGCAACAACTGTATTTCAATCCCAAACTGTAAAGCACAGTGCAAATTTGAGACATTATTATAGTTACGCTCCAGTTCTGACATTTTTTCCAACAACGGTTAAATTCCCAAAGTGAGCATGCCCAGCATGCATTTTCTAGAGGATAATGCAAGGGATACAGAGCTAGATTATATAGAGCTTTCAGGTTTCTGCCACCACTCAAAGCAGGTTAGAACATGTTTTAACTACCCCCACCCTGCTTATACACTCACCATGGTGACAGCCATCCTTCTCTTAAGGAAAGTTCTCTTCCCTTTGTGGTGGTTGGGTTGGGATGGGTGCAGGGACACAAAAACCCAGTTTCTTGGGTATCCTCTTTTGAATGGTGCTCAATTCTCCTTAACTGTCTCATTTCATTATCAAGTCCCAGGAGCTCCTATTTTATATTGATCTCATCACTGAGCAAATGGATGTTGACACCTCTGTTCTCAGTTGATTGCGTTGCCGCTGAGCAGCAATCGTTTCCCTTTCACCTAATGAAGTAATTATCCCAGTGGACCTAAGTGATGACCACAGCCACGGTGGTCGATAATCCTTGTGAGGACCGTTCTCCCTCATCCGTTGGTTTCACCTGTTTCTCCATCAGGCCGAACCACTCGGATCAGGATGTCCTCATCACTGTTATCATTCCCCAGTGTAACCTGGTCCCTCCTCTCCCCTACAGGGTCTAGGCACTTGGAGCACACAGAGCCAGTGCCAGTGGTCCTACTGGTCTCTCAGTGATGCCCTCTACTCATGATCCCATGCATGCCTGAGAATCTTCCCCCAGTGCAAATCTGAACACAAGAAGTTCCTCACAGTAGCATATTAAGTTTACACTGACATGGAGGAAAAGCTTAAAAACACTATGTACAGGGGCGCCTGGGTGGCTCGTCGGTTAAGCACCCAGCTTCAGCTCAGATCATGATCTTACAGTCCATGAGTTCGAGCCCTGCATCGGGCTCTGTGCTGACAGCTCAGAGCCTGGAGCCTGTTTCAGATTCTGTGTCTCCCTCTCTCTCTGCCCCTCCCCTGCTCATGCTCTCTCTCTCTCTCTCAAAAATAAATAAAAACATTAAAAATTTTTTTTAAAATTACTATGTACATTTTGATTCATTTTTGTTCTTTAAAAAAAATTTTTTTTAACATTTATTCATTTTTGAGGGACAGAGACAGAGCGTGAGTGGAGGAGGGGCAGAGAGTGAGGGGGACACAGAATCCAAAGTAGGCTCCAGGCTCTGAGCTGTCAGCACAGAGCCCGACACGGGGCTCAAACCCACGAACCGTGAGATCATGACCTGAGCCAAAGCCGGATGTTCAACCACGCGGCCCTTGATTCATTTTTATATGAAAAAATAGGATATATAAAGTGGATATATAAAGTATATGTTATACACATGCAAAACATATAAAATGGAATATGTAAATATTTAAAGGCACGGAATGTATCGGTATAGATGCAACAGAAGTCGGAAGGTATTTGCATCCAAACATTTCCAGTGTTTTAAGTCATTACCCCAGAGAGGTATGATTCCTGGTGACCACCTCTTCCTCTTTTTTTTTTCCATACCTGTAATTTCCAATTTGACTATAATTATATCCGCTACATTTTAAATTCTTTAAATGCAACTGTGATTATGTCATTCCTGGGCTAAAGTTTCTTCACTTAAAATTTTAAAAGTGACAACAATTTTGTGATGAGGTCGGTCAGAGAAGCACATGCCAGCTATCACCTGCCATGAGGTCTCTGAGAGTGAGGTGGCAGGAAGGAAAGGTGGAGGATGAGGTCTCTTTTCTGCCAGCACCCCTCTCCTCGTGGGCTGGGCTTCCCTGTGGATGACTCAGGTGGGAGTCCAGCCACATGAGGAGAAGCCAGGGCAAGGGAGCTGGGTGGGGGAGGGCGGGGCCTTCTAAGAGTCGTTCTTCCCTCTGTGACATTGTACCATACGGTGATTGTACATTGAAAACCAGTTAAGAGGGTACTTCTCCTATTAAGTTCTTACTACAATGAAATGCAAACCTTTTATTAACTTATAAGAAGTTGTTCTTCCTCCCATTGGTTTCCTCAGGCTTTTGTTCAGGACACAAATGTGACTGTGAAAAGCCCCTCAGAGGGTTCAGATTTGCATTTGGGGAGGACGCCAGTGCAGCCTAGAGCCTGGGGCAAGCTGAGAGACCCGGAAGAGGCTGGGAAGCTTTCTTCTCACTCAAGCTGGCCCAGGTCTTGCAGGTAATGACTGTGGCCATGAACAGGGACTCAAAGAGCCTCCAAGATGCCATGACTCTTTCACCCTTCCTGTGGCAGCATGTCTCCGATGTGTTTGTACCTCTGCAAATGTGGGTTTCCCCTCCTCTCATCACCGAGGACTCAGGACAGCTGCCCCCTTCTTATGGCCAGCGAAGTCCCCACAAAGGGCTTGTTCTACGTGGTTTCTTAGCAGCTTGTCTGGACTTTCCCTTTGAATTCCTGTTAACCACTTTGCATTCCCCATGGGGTCTACTTAAGAATGCCTCAGCAGGCTCTTAATTCCTTCAGAGTCAGGATATGTTTTTATCATTTTACCCTCAACATCTAACCTGCCATATTGAAGTGTTTGGCAAATGCTAAATAAATGACTACATGAATTAATGAATTACTAAATAAAGGATGGATGGATGGATGGATGGATGGATGGATAGATGGAAGGAAGGACAGATGGAAAGAATGCAGGAAGCACATGCTAAAAGTCAAGTGAGGCTGTGACAAGTGTCATAGCCCAGAGAGGAAGCATAGATAACAGAGGCTGTCCACATCCTGAACAAAAGTCTAAGAAAGTGAATGGGAGGGAGAATGGCTTTTGGAAGTCCCCACCCTCACCCAGCCCTCTTGCTCTTGCTCTCCTTCACATGGCTGGACTCCCCCAGGCCACCAGGTCGTCCACAGAGGGCAAGTGCAGCCCCAGAGGAGAGGGGTGTCAGCAGAAAGGAGACACCACTCTTCACCTTTCCTTCCTGCCACTTGACTGTCAGAGACCTCATGGCAGGTGATAGCTCGCGCCTGCTTCTCTGACCAACCTCGTCGTAAAATCGTTGTCACTAGGACACAGTCCCACAACAATCCTGTGTAATTATGTCCAAGATTAGCGCCTAAAAATCCAAAATAGCATCTGACGTGAATTTCTATTTACAGAAGGGCATATGGGATGCATTAACAACACCCTCGCTAGATCCTTGGGTGCTGTGGACAGGCCCAACAAGCAAGTGCTGAAGGGAGTGGGCAGCCCTGATATTTCTCTGCTGATAATTGCACCCACCAGGGGACTCAGAAGGGAACTCCAGAACCTTCTTTTGATAAAGCCTCCAGGCCTCCAGATCCGCTGCTGCCAGAACTAAAAATAGTTAACGTCTAGTTGGGGAAGCATTGATCTGGAAGTCGGAAGGTGTGGGGCCCTAGTTCTGCATTAACTGTGCAGTGTCCTTCCCATTTAACCTCTTCGCCTCCCTCTGTGCTCCCTTCTGTGCATCAGGGATTATAGAGCAGCAATCCTTTGATCACCGGGCAGGTGGGAGTCCCAAGGGAGATAATGAACATGAAAGTATTTGGCAAATACCCAGCCTCAGTCTCAGGAGACAAGGAGGGAAGGTCATGATAAGAAAGCAGCCACACTGAAGAAGTTCCCCAGTTGTCTGTCTGTCCTTGTAGCAGGAGTAAAATCCTCCCACCCTTAGGCCTTTGATGGTCTGAGGGTGGCCCTTTGGTGAGGAGATGATTCCCTTTGTTCTACTGGCTCCTAACTTGCTGTGAAACAGTCAACCATGCTCCCTTCTTGCCTGCTCTGCCCTATTACTCTGTCATCCATGACTGTCTTGTTCACGGTTAATATGGGGGAAGACCCACGGAACAGCCAGAAATGCGAACAGCTATTCTCAACAAATGGGAGGTTACCCGAGCCACAGGATAAATAAATGTGGTTATTTTTCCTCTTTAAAAATAGTTACTCTGGGGGCGCCTGGGTGGCGCAGTCGGTTAAGCGTCCGACTTCAGCCAGGTCATGATCTTGCGGTCCGTGAGTTCGAGCCCCGCGTCGGGCTCTGGGCTGATGGCTCAGAGCCTGGAGCCTGCTTCTGATTCTGTGTCTCCCTCTCTCTCTGCCCCTCCCCTGTTCATGCTCTGTCTCTCTCTGTCCCAAAAATAAATAAACGTTGAAAAAAAAAATTAAAAAAAAAATACTCTGTTCTTTTTTTAAGATTTTTAAATATGGTAGAGCTAAATAGTATATATTGGACACTGACTATATGCCAGGCTGTGTTAATGCTTTATTTGCATTATTTCATTTACTATTCATTCATAACTCAGTAGAAGAAGCACCATTATCCCATTTTACGGGTGAAGAAACTGACATTCAGAGAGACTATGTGTGTACTGAGCTCCCAGAATTGTAAACAGACCTACGGTTTGAACTTTATTTTGTTTCATACAGAGCCCAGGATCTTGTGTATTATGCAGTTTTGCCTCAAAAATAATATTATCTGCAAAAAAATAAGATGAGGAGGAAGATTGGGAAGCACATATTCAACCAACAATAAAAATTCATGGGTCTTGAACAAATACACTCCTACCCCCACCATTCAGGCCTTTCATAGAACCTGAACATGGCCTATGTCGTATAAAAGTGTGTGATTGATTGACAGTGAAGAACAGGACATAAAACAAACAAAGGTGAACAGTTTTTGTGTACTGAAGAGGTCTGTATTTGAAGTCAGAACATGATGCATATGTTATTACTGTTATTATTTTATTATCCCTTAAGGTTTTTTAAAGGGAGATTGGGAGGGGATAATTAAGCATCATCTTTTCCTCTTGGACTCTAGCCATCTTGCCTCCCAACATAAGTTTCCAAGAACCAACCAAACATATTTTTAAGTTCTTTCACTTAATTTAGCGAGTTATCCAGTTTATGTGGAAGATGATTATAGTTTAGCTTACTGGTTCGGGACAATACTACTTTTGTATCTTAAAATGAAAACATTACAAACACTTGGGGATATATGAGAACTGTTTGCTTCTACCAGCTTTGTCCCCTGTTGTCTCTTATCACTTTATGGTCCAAAATCAATGACCTTAGCATCAGATAGTAGCACTTGTACCTCTCACCCATTACTAAATATATATAACAATTCCTGTCTCATGGGATTACAGTAAAGATGAAATTGAAGGAGATAATTTATGCAAACTTTTCAGCACAGAGGAAGTACCCAAAAAATGGGAATGCCATATCTCCTATTCTGAATGTATATCCTCTATTTTATGAGTTTCGGGGTGGTATAGCTGTGAAAGATCATTTTGGAATCAGTGATGCCCCAGTGCAAACCTTAGCTTAGCTTTCTACCAGCTGCGTGATATTGGGCAAACGTCTTAGTCCCTCAGAACCTCCTTTTCCTTTCTTTCCTCTTTTTCTTTTCTTTTCTTTCCTTTTTTTTTTTTTTTTCTGTAAAAGGAAATAAAGTCCTATTTTCCAGGAATGCTGTGAGGCTTGCTAATGCCGTAATATGTAATTACTGATTACACAGTATGGTGTATGTAAGATATTACATATAGTTGGTGCAAAATAAATGGGTGTTTTGCTTTTGCTTAGATAAAATAGCTTTTGTCCTATAAAACAGAGCTAAGGATTAGGTTTTATGAAAATGCTTCACTCCACGATTGTGGATGATTTCAAGCATCTAGAGACCTACTTGGGTGTCGTTTTATGGTTGCTGCATCTAATCCTTTTAAAGCCATGGACATGTCTTGTGGGAATGCTTAGAGTTCCTTTCTGAAGCCAGTGTAAGCAAAGGTACCTAGCAGCTGCAGTGACCACTGACCCATCCGCAGGGCGCCTGGCACAATTTTGGCCCACTTCGCCCAAAGTCCTAGAAAGGTTACATGACTCACAGGGATGCAGCAGGCATGAGATTACAGGCCTAGAGGAAGAGGCCAGGGCTGTGGGCAGTATATTTGACAGGCTCATACACTGTAAGCCTTGTTCCAGACCCCTTACAAAGCACCTCTTGAGGATGAAAACAAGATGTTCTTTGTAAATAAAAGTTCATGCATTTGCGTAATAAAGTCATTTTCCAGCTCCGCAGTAAAAGATATTCTTCTCCCAAGCCCTCTGGGTGAGGACTGTCAGGAGGAGGATGGGTGGCCAGCAAGTCTCAATGAAGATAGCTCAAAGACTGCAGCCTTCCATCTTTAGAAAATGAGAAACCTTGCTCCAGAAAGTGGGGGCCCTCCCCCTCTGCCGTCTGACAAGCCGCACCTCTCTGGCTCCTGCCCCTACCCCTGGAATCCCTTTCCCCCCTCACTTGCCTGCAAACTAGGGGGTCACATAAAAGATCTGCATAAATACAGATAAGACACCGAGCACCTTGGCTAAATAAATAAAAGATGTGAGGAAGCGATCACAAAGGCTGAATATTCATGGGGGTCCCTTGGAGGGGCTCCAAACTGAGAGCGCGCGGGGAGGGCAGGCCAGGGAAAGGCCCGAGCTCCCCGTGTGAAATGCCGTTTGGAGTGGGAGGGCCTGGAAGTGGAAGGTAAAAAGGGAGTGGTGAGAATGGATGTGGGGAGGAAGGCAGGGCAGCGCAGCCCGCAGACCCCACCCGCCCGGGACAGGAGGTGGCCGGCGGGGCTCGCCCTAACCCCGTCCGCCTTTTGGTGCTCAGCCTTAAGCTGCCTCCATCTGGACGCCCCTCAGCCAGAGCCTCTGGGGAGAGAGAAAGCGGGAGAGAAAGTGCGAGAGCCAACCGAGGGGGAAGAAGGAAAGAGGAGAGACAAGGGGGGAAGGAGGGCTCCCGCTCACCCTCTCGCTGTGCCTTTTTCACTAAGTTGCGCGTCGGGCCGCCTTGACTGCCCACATCCGGACAAGGCGGGCGCCGAGAAGGTAATGCACGCGAGGCACCGCCGCCCCACGGGGGCACCGACGAGGACGCACAGCCGCCGAGCCCCACGCAGCGCCCTGCTGGATGGCAGCGGAGAGATGGCCGTGAGCTCAGCCTGGCGCCCAGTCCTGAGGCTCTGGCTCCTCTGGGGCGCTGCCTGCGCGGCCGCCGCGGCCGGGGACGACAGCGCTTTTCCTTTTGACATTGAAGGGAGCTCAGCGGTCGGCAGACTGGACCCGCCCGAGGCGAGCGAGCCCCGCGTGGCTCCCGGAAGGCTGCCGCCCGCTGCCGAGGTACGGTGTCCCTGCCCTTGTCACCCCGGCCCGGGGCACCTGAGCCCCGCGGGCTGTGGGTGCCACGCTCCCGTCCGTCTCTCTCCCCCCCGCCCCCACACCTCCTCCCCTCCCCCATCCCTCAGAGTTTCACCTGCACCCGGTTGAGGAGTTTTACTTTGTCAGTGGGATTTGGGCGTCGCGAGTTGTGAGTTGAGGCTTTGGAACCCGGCACTGTTCCAACTAGCAAAAGTGCCATGTGCTCCGTGTACTGGGAGCCGGTCTGCTTGGATTCTCACCTGGAGCTGCCGTGGCGCTTCTGCGACTTTCTGCCACTTGTGTGTCCCAGGAGGGTTACTTAAAGTGTGTGCCCTGTCCCCGGCTTCCTGCTCTTCTGAGATGTTGGGACAGTGGGAACAATACCGCGGGGCCAATCTTTTTGTCACAAATCAAGCAGAAGGTCCTCTCCAACAGGGGAGAGGGACTGAGCGGCTGAGGGTGATGGGATACTAAAGAATCTGTTGGGAAACTGCCGAGCAGATGCCTTAAATAGATAGGAGCCATTATGTTCCAGAAGCAAAAAGTTGTGATGGAAATCAAGCCCCATCCCCAAAGTTAAAATGATTGGGATGTGCTACTGGTGATATGTTTATGCAGAGAGCTGCTGTTTGAGTACCTTGCAATAGCTTTTATGTTGAAAGCATAACCAGAAAGTAGAAATTGGGTAAAGGAGGATGAATCCAGAGTAAGTGATTTAAGAGTCCCTTGAGCCAAGACGACAAGGGCATGTCCAGTGCGTGGGAGATGTTAAGTAGGAGGAAAATGAAGTCACCTAAGTTCATGGGAAAGGAAGGAGCAATTGACCTAACACCGCGCACGCACACGCGCGCACACACACACACACACACACACACACACGTGCTACAGCTATGGTTACAGCAACTATAGAACCAAAGCATTTATACAGATTGACATCATTTCTAACAGCACCAAAGTCTGGATTATTGCAACTAATTCTGCTAATTGTTAGTATAACTATAGTTATTATTACTACTAAAATAACGTGCATGGAGATGGTCTGTCTCCAGGAGTGAGCCCCACTCACACCCCCCAAAAAAGGAGGGGGGGGTGTGTGTAGGGCCAGAGCATACCAACCTCCCATTGTGGTTCAAAAAATAACCTCTATAGGAAAGAGTGGGGCACAGCTGGCTTCTGCTCAGCTTTGTGCTCCCCAGACCTGGGGAGAAGCCAGGCCAAGAGAGACACCCTGCAACGCGAAGGCATTGCGTCTCCACAGGCTTGGGATTAACCCCTGGGAAGCATTTCCACCTGTTGCTTTGAGCGTGGAAAGTCTCAGAACAAAATGCTTAGGGGCAGAGTTGCCAGATAAAATACAAGACATCGAATTAAATTTGAGTTTCAGATAGCAACAAATAAATGTTTTTGTTTATGTCTCAAATGTTGCATGGGATGTATTTACAGTAAAAATTATTTATTGTTTACCTGAAACTCAAATTTACCTAAACCTTCTGTATTTCTGTCCACTAATTTTAAAGAGATGGGCACACATACCTTTTTGTAACTCTTACCCCACAAAAAGTAAGAAAATAATTATTTGATTTTTAGGGAACCTTAACTCTATTGCTGAGACTCTGAGCAATTTCTTATATACTCATGTGCTCAGTGAAATAATAGGAAGGCAGCACAGCAGAGTGTTTTGGGATTGCAGGCTCCGCAGTCTGATGGTCCCAAGTTCAAATTTCAACTTCCCTCCTCCTTACCTTAGGCAAATTCCAGATGCCCAATTACACAGAAAGAGACTAAGGCTTAAAGAAGTTATTGATGCCTACTTCATACTTCCTAGAGTTACTGTGATGGAATTAGATAAAATATACAGACAGAATGCTTAACACAGTACCTGATATGGTATTAATGCTGTATATATGCTAAGTCTTGTTATTAATAGTATAAAATATGCAGACGATTGAATTAAAAGAAACCCTTGTTTGGGAATATTTCTCAGAACATTATTTTTATGGTGCTATTTTTCTTAATATTGCTGTATATCTGTTTGTCTATATCTTTCCAACCAGAAAGAATATCCTCTAGTGAGTTAAATGTGTAATACTGTCAGAGTCCAATAGGTTCAGAATGCCAATCCAGGCTTTTGGTTTAGGGAAACAGAAAGAAGCTATTAGTCATTCCAGAAGTGTCAAAGTATATGATGTAGAAAGTGTGGGATTGGAGTAATTACATTCCCACTGCCTAGTTTCACATAATACCTCTAGTTCATTTCTGGTCCCGTGGCAATCCCAATGCCCCACCATTCAGATTTCCCATGTTCTTTATAGTCAGTAAGGAGACCATAAAGCAAATACATTCTGGAAATTTAATAACATGGTGCAACCATTCTACTGACTGGTTCAGGAGATTGTATTTACATCTATAGACGGAGAGAGAAAGAGACCGTGGACATATGTGATACCTTATTTGTAGGAGGTTTGAGATGTAGATGGAGGGATATTCTAAAAATGCATTCATTTTACTTCACTTGGATTTATATGAATGGTTATTCCTCAATTTTCCTTCAAGGGGCGGAAGGAAAATATACTAAGGCAAGCATACAGCAGTGGGAGGGCTTGGCTGATGGCCTCCAAAGGCTCTCCCAAGCTCTTCCATGGACAGCAAGGCTTGTGCCCTCTCCACCCCTGGGTCCTTGGCACTCAACAGAGGACTCCAGACTCTGGCACACTGGTGCCCAGTGTGAGTTAGGGGTTCAATGACATTAAATACACACTGAATAAAGGGATGAGGAGCACGGGCTGACCAAGAAAGAAAGTCCCTCCTTTCCTTCTCAAACAAGCCCAAGCTTCCCCCAGGATACAGGGTTTGAAAAGAGGAGCACCCATGGGTAACTCAGTGCTAATTTGGTAGGATTTTCCCACCTTCTGCTTTTTCACAAGCAATTTCCCACATTCACCACTGCTGAGTTTATGGCGAAAGCAGTGTTTCTCAGTAGGATGGGCAAAAGGGTGATGGGCTGGTTTCAAAAAAGCATATTCAATGTTCTAATATTTTACATTTAAGAAGAGAAAGTCTTGATTCTATCATATACACTCTAGCAAGTAAAACCAGGCAGAAGCCTTCTTAACCAATATGGACCTGCAAAAGCACTGGAAGGGGTACAGAGATGGGGATAGGAATGGTCCCCAAGAAGAGGGTGTCACAGTGTCCTTGGCCGGAATGACAGTGTTGTCTGTCAAAAAGGAGCAGGAATTAAATAAGATTGAGAACACTAGGTTAGAGGTTGACACTGTGGGAAGAAGCCACCGCACAGAGACTCTAAAGAGTGAAGTCTCCACTGGAAAGGCAAAATGAGAGGTATGGAGGGCAATGGTGCTGTTACTGCCCTTGGTAGATAATTGAGAAATTAAGGGAAATAAATGACAGTGTTGAGCAAACTTCTCTCAGCAAAGAAAACAGGAATTTATCTCCTGGTAACTTGACTGGGCTCTGTTGTTGTTGTTGTTGTTGTTGTTGTTGTTGTTGTTGTTGTTAGCTTCCCTCCAAGAAAATCAGCGGCCCGTGAACCACATGTGCACATGTACCCCACACTGGACAAACTTACTTGCTTTTGAAAAAGCACTATGAACTAGACTAATTCTGAGCAACTTTTCCTCTAGACTCTTTTATTGTGGATACATGATCCTATGCTCCAACATAACTGGTGCCCTGCCACTAAAGGATCGCAGTATGTTCATTAAAAGGCAGCTTAGATTTCTTTCGCTGTCTACTTTCCTTCTCCTTATCTTGGGCCCTTACTTTGAAAGAGGCCCTGTTGAATCACGTGAAGACCTCTAGTCACTGGCCTGGGCCATCATTCTATATTGCTGTCCAACAGTGCGTGTAGGTAATGTGAACTCCCACATGCAGTCATTATTTCATTCACTTTATATCATCCAGCAAGTATGTTTGGAGCCTTACTGAATACAGAGCAATGAGGTAGGTGCCAGGAAGGACAGAAGAAGGCAGAGTCACATCCCTCCCCTCAAGGAGTAAGCAATCTAAGAAAGAAAAATGTACATAGCCACCATATAAAGCTGAATGAATTAATGTTCTGTAAAAGTGGCTGGAAGCTAAGGGCCATGGGGGTAATGTGGAAAAAGTATTACTCCAGAGCCAGACCAGTAGGACACAACCTACTCACTAAATACCAAAGAAGGTTCCTGGGAGACATTATTTTAGAAGGACTAAATATAGCGGCAGTAGTAATAATAATAGCATGGCTTATGGCTAATGCTCATTGAGTATTTACTGTGTGTCACACAGTAATCTAAGCACTCTCCAAGAGCTATTTTTTTCACCTTCAACAACTCAATGGAACTTGTATAGTTATTCTCTTACTTTGAAAACAGGGAAACTGAGAGCATTTGCCCAGGCACCTTATCTGGTAAGTGGCACAGCTAGGATGGAATTTATGAAAGTAATTCAACTATGCAAGAGTACCTAGGAAAAAGTTATTAGGTAAATAGAACTATCTGTAGGCATAAGTTTTAGTCAAAGTTTTAGAAATTTCTTAAAGATCTATAAAATGCCATTCAAAGACTATTTGTGCAATGCTTGCTGGATGAGTAGCATAAGTTGCATACAATGTTAGGATTATCAAAGAATCGAGATAACTTCCCTTTCCTGGTGAGTCTAATAACTACTTTTTAAACTACTCATATAGAAAAGACAGAAATTAATACTTATTGACTTCTACTATGTCCCGTGGAACTACATGTATTATCTTTTGTAGTAGTCAATAGTGAACATTATACCCATTTTATAGATAAGCAAATTGAGGTTTGGAGATGGTAAGTATTTTGCCCAAGGTTACCAAATCCCATTCTTTTTTCCCCAGCATATCACTGGGTCCCCCTGATAGATTTTTTTTTAACTCTAGGGTCTTTTTTGCATCCCATTTTCCTTTTTTAAACATATTCTAGTATGTTTCCTCTGCATGATGCTACAGTTTACATTAGAACCTCCATATTTAGGTTAATAGGTAAAGAATTCAGAACACCACCACCTATAGGAATACATGGCCTATCTTATAGAATGTATTATAAAATTGCTAGAAAATAAAGAATTCCATTTGCTATGGTTCCAGAGTTCTCTGATTTAACCATAAGTTTTTTTTTATTGCAGTAAAATATGCATAACATAAAATTTTCCATTTGAATCATTTTTAAGTGGCATTAAGTACATTCACATTGTTCCACAACCGTTACCACCATCCATCTCCAAAATATTTTCATCTTCCCAAACTGAAACCCAATACCCATTAAACAACAACTCCCCAGTACCCCCTTCCCCGGGCCCTGGCAACTGTCAGTCCACTTTCTGTTTCCATGAATATTACTCTGATAGATACTTCATATCAGTGGAACCTACAATATTTGTTCTTTTGTGTCTGGCTTATTTCATTTACCATAATGTCTTCAAGGTTCATCCATGTTTTAGTATGTGTTTAAATTTCATTCCTTTTTGAGGCTGAATAATATCCTAATGTATGTATATATCACATTTTGCTTACCCCTTTATCTATCGATGGACGTTTGAGTTGTTTCTACCTCTTAGCTTCTCTGAATAGTGTTACTGTGTCCATTGGCTTACACATATCTGTTTTGAGTGTGCTTTCAGCAATTTGGGGTAGATATCCAAAAGTGGAATTGCTGATTGTATGGTACAGAAAAAGTTTTAAAACTTGGATTCCTAGAGAGGCCAAGCAAAAACAAAAACAAAAACAAAGAAACTAACGAAAAAAAACTGGGCAGTGAAAGGAATACATCCTGTGAGTGACAGATCCAAAGTGACAGGAGAAGGGTTGCCTCTTCCAGAGGGACACCTACCTCTGTGTTGCCAGGTCTTTTGTTTTTTCAGGAGAAAACAGAGTCCGGATTCTTAAGTAAATTTGCTGACTCATTTTTTTTTTAATACTCTGTGGGAAGTGCGTCTGATGGCCCAATTTAGCCCAAGCGCTGTTTATTTCAGTCTCTGCTCAACCACATTTGAAATTCACCTTTCACCAAGGTACAACATGGGCGTCTAGCCAGACAGATGTGCTGTGAATTCAGCCCCACTACTTTCTAGCTGTTTGACTTTGAACAAATTAGTTCATCCTTCAGAGGCTCAGTTTGTTTGATTGTAGAATGAACAGAAAAGTATTTGCCTTGCAAGATTATTGTGAAATAATGTCTAGGAGCTGCCTAACAAAGTCTGCCTTTAGTTCCCTCTCTTCTGTACCTCCCTTCTCTCCCTTTCTCTTCCACTGTTTTTATCTACTGCAAGTTAAGACTTATTTTACCGGTTTAATTTTTTTCTAAATTTTTATTTATTCTGTAAATTTGGTTATTTCCAACTTTTCCATACAAATGTACCGATCAGGCAACAGTGGAGGAGACGGAGACTGGACTTTAATTTTTATAATCACTGTATCCCTAATGGTTCTTTAAACATAGCCTTTCCCCAGTTGGATGATCTGATCAGTGAAGAGAAATGAATGAATTTTTCTAAATTCCGGAAAAGTTAAACAAAAATACCAACATCTTTGATATGAAAAGGACCATAACTTTTTTTTTTCTTTCACAATTAAATTCTCAAATCTGACTTTTTCATAATTTTTTGAAATAGGTAACGTCAAAAACACTTCTCTCCTTTTGGGCTTTTCCTCACTCAGAGTAACCATATAAATATAATGATGGCCAGACATAATTTTGAGACATTTGATTGATTAGAAACCATTAAAACCAGATTACCAGTACATCTTTGAGTTCCACACGTTGGTATTTCCAAACAGTTATTTATTTATTTTCTAAAACCAGGAAGCCTGCTGGTTCACTGAGATGTGGTGACCACATAGAAGAATATTTAAATATCTACTCCAGTATTTGCCAAAGAGCAGCATTCTTTTTCCAACTGTTTTCTTTTTTGCTCCTAGTGTGGTAAAGTTAAATTCTGGGAAATGGTTTACTGAAGGGAAGCTTAGCCACAGATGTTTGTAATTCCAACTTAAGTTTCCCATCAAAGTCTTAATGAAATTCAGCTGCCAGCAGTTAGGGTCTGAATCTGAGTCTTTTTATCATGAGAAACTTGGGGAAAACAGCATTCCGAGGCTGAATGGTAGTGGGAAAATGTCCATATTCAAGCTCAAATCCCCTGCATAAAGAAAAAAAAATACAGAAACAAGTACTGTTTAAAAAAAAAAAGACGAGAGAGGGGTGGTCTGACATACTTTGAGCAATATGCAATATGACCTTCTTTTCACTTCCAGCACTTTCTTGGTTTGTACGTTGTGTTTTGGAAGAAGCGAGACATCTAGTGTTTACCTAAATGGAGTGAAATATCTACATTTATGACTCCATGAGAACTGATGAGTTGGAGAAATCCCATACCACCAACAGCTGCGTGCGCGCACGTCTCTTGCAGACTAGACCAGTAATCCATGCTGTGCATACTACCGCTAAAGGGACCCTTGAGCACAGTGCAGACTTTGTGCATTCATATTTATTTTGAAATCATGCCCTCCATTAGATGAAGTGGCACGATTACTTCAAAGGAAATGAGGGAGTCTGAAGATCAGAGATGTCTTCACTAAAACGCGCCTCAGAGGTGACTGTTCCGTGCAATCATGTTGTCTGTTTACAGAGTAAATTGCAACATAGGACACTGCACTACACAGCTCTGTAAAGCCAAGTGTCAGCCCAAAGGAATGTATAATATAGACACCAGCAGAAGGCAAGAAAATGTTTAGTGGGCCTCATACGTTGGGATGCTAGGGCTGTAGAACCATCTAGTATCACAGCAAGAACCAGAGCACAAATTCGGGATCTGGGGCTTAAAATTGGGGCTGGCCTCTCCTTCCACAGGAGAGTTATTTTACAATGCCTTTCAAGTTTCACTGGCCAGGCAACAGTGTGTTTCCCCCTTGAGGAACAGTGATACAATTTAACAAGCGAAGAGTGACCTAAAAGTAACCTCTCTACCTGCGGATACGCCTGTGAGTCCCGAGAGCAGGAGAGTGATTCTGTCGTCTGTGATTCTGTCAACCCCCAGGTCACAGGTGAGGTGCTAAATGCGTGTTATTTGGAGACCGAACAGTGTCTGAATGCCTGGCGATGAGCCAGTGTTTGTGGTGCATGAATAAATTGCCTCATTCTGTATTGTTCCCTTGGAATTGTTGTGTGTCATACTCACTGAAATTCCATCTATAAGGAACCAGCCCTGAAGCCCCTATTGCAGCACAGAATTCGGCGTAAAGGAGACGTGTTTGAATGCAGAGGCGGTGGGTGGTTATTATTGGATGTATGACTCTATTATATCTTGCGGTGTGAACCGTAAAATCAAAGGGATCATAGAATGTTAGATCTAGAAAGAGAGTTTAGAGGTTGAACCTTCTCATTTTGTAGATAGGGAAACTGAGCCTCGGGGTGGGAGATGGTTAAGGTGCTTCACTCAAAGACACAAAGCTCATTCATTACCAGCAGTGCCAAAAACTGTGTCTTCTGACTTCCAGCCTTATACTCTTTCAAGCTATTTCTATGGGCTATCTATCTATCTATATAATTTTTCTCTTAAAGATATATATCTTTAAGGGAAAAGTTGCTTGCTTCTAACGTACTGTTATTCACTTTGCTCTTTATTGCTTCTATTTATTCTTGAGTTGAACAATCAGTAAGAGAGGCCACGGAATTCAGCAGAGTGGGACAAGCACTGGAATGTGACTTTGGAACCAACTCTTCCGGTTCTTGGCCACGCCCCTAACAACCCGATCACCTTTACCAGTTAAAGGAACCTGGGCACGTCCCTTCCCCTCCTGGGCCCTCGATTTCTACAGTTTAAAAAGAAGAAAACAAAATGAGCAAACAAAAACAAGGTTACTTCTAGCAACGGAGTTCTGTGATTATCTAACGAATAGATAACAGTTTAAGCTACTTGAAGGGAAGCTGGCTTAAGGAAGAGAATCACTCAGCATCACAGCGGCCACCCCGGTTAGAACCCCAAGACTGAGGAGCCTAGAGCCCAAAGGAAACACAGGGACTGATCTGGTGGGGTGGGGGTGGGAGGTGGGGGCGTTAATGGGCCTTTCTCCCTGCTTCTTGGTGAGGGTGGTTGCAGGACAGAGCACTGGCCCAGCCTTAGACATGAGCCTTTCCAAGGTGACCACCAAGGAGGCTTCCCACACAGCTTCAGTTGCGGACACCTAAGTGTGTCCATGAAAGTCACTCTCCCACACCTGGGCTCCAGAGTGCTGCCACCTGCCCTATCCAGACCCTTCACAGTGACTGTAAATGTGAAGCTCCACACAGAGACACGGGAGGGATGACGTTAGAGGAAGTGAGGGACACAGAGAACTACTGAGGGGAGGCTCATGTCCTTGCATCTCGTAATAGTGAAAGGCACATAACAGGCTCTAGAAAGGAGAATGTATTTACACTCAGTGCAAAAGGAAGGGAAAGCCAGTGACAGATTATTGATTCATCACAAACGTCAACTGAGGGGTGCCTAGGTGGCTCAGGTGGTTGAGCGTTCAGCTCTTGGTTTTGGCTCAGGTCATGATCTCATGATTCATGAGTTCAAGCCCCGCGTTGGGTTCCCACACTAACAGTGCTGAGCCTGCTTGCGATCCTCTCCTCTCTCTGCCCCTCTCCCATTCAAATGCACGCGGGCTCTCTCTCTCTCTCTCTCTCTCAAAAATAAATAAATCAACCTAAAAAAAAATCAACCGAAATCACAGCATTACAGTATGCACAGTCTAGCCATCAACTGAGACTTCATGTTAAGGTAAAGAGGAAGCCTAATTTGATAACCTGCCCTAGATTGGGCAGGACACAGCACCCCCGGCCTAGAAATGGTACCCCTGGAGACTCTGTGTCCTTGAGAGTAAGGGAGGCGAGGCAGGGGAAGAATTTACTTGTGGCACTGCTTGAAAATAGGGTGTTGCTCACGCCTTTCAGGAAATAGTGGAATCGTAATGTTTCTCTTGTGAATAAGGGATGCTTTCTAATTCAGGATCATGTGTCTCCCGGGAGTGAGAAGTGTGGTCTTTGTGCTAGGCTAGAAAGATAACGTGAAGAGATAGGGAAGAGCTACGTCCACAAGATGAGAATTGCCGTGGCTCCTTCTCAAGCTGGAATTTCTCTAGACGGATTGAGATCTGTAGGAAAGTGCTCGTGAGTCAGGGTCTGTGCCTCTCGTGCATCAGAGGGGGCATCTGCATCTTGCTGGCAGACTCTAAATCTCCTCGATGCAGCCCCAGCCCTGAGAGGGGCTGTTTTAGAACAGCCTTGAACGTCAGCTATCCTTGAACCCCTTTGAGACACCTAGTTGACTGATTTCAAAGATCCTTTTAGCTTTAACTCCTAAGCATGTGATTAGCACTTGCTGTGTCCCAGGCATTGTTTTAGGCACTTTGCGTTATTAATCCATTTATTCCTCATAACATAGTGAGGAAGGCACTACCATTAATACCATTGTACAGATGGGGAAACTGAGTCACATAAAAAAGCTGAGTAACTTATCCAAGATCACAGCTTAGAATCTGGCTCCAAGCTTGTAATCTTTATCCTATAAGGATCCTTTAACATCTGTGTTTCTAAATCTCACAGTGCCTTACGGTAGCTCAACTAACAGGGATCCCCAGTATCCTCCAGGAATGCCAGAAAGGTCATAGTAGTTGACAAGTCTATAAAGAATATTCTAATTACTGGTATGTTTATATTTTTGCTTTTTTTTTTTTTAATTTAGAGCATAAACTGACCTTATCATCTCAGTAACAATGAAAGGTTCTTCTTTGGACGTAATAGGAATAAAAATTGACGTAATTTCTGAAAGTGTATATTTTCGCGTGTCTCCAGCTATGCTAAGCATTAATCATCTCAGTAGGCTCCTGAGTTTACTTTGTGGATCTATGACTTAAAAGAACTTGAGAGAAGGATAAAGAGAGAAACCAAAATGTGGTAAAAGTGGGTCCTTAGGGAAAATGGTTAGAAAAGGGCTAGAAGTCCAAGATCAGGGAGACTTCAGGCTTAGTTTATGGTGAGTGCTCTCTTCCTGGCTTGTAAATAGTCATCATTTCTCTGGGTCCTCACCTGTCCTTTATTCCATGCATGTGCAGAGAGAGAAGGGACTCTCTAGTGTCTCTTCCTCTTGTATAAAGACACTGGTTCTATCAAGCCTTACCCTTATGACCTTGCTTAACCATTATTACCTCCTTATAGGCCCTGTCTCCAAATACAGTCAGTCACATTGGGTATTAGAGCTTCAACGTAGGAATTTGTGAGACACATAGGAACCATAACACCTACCCAGTGAAGTATGTTAAGCAATAATTCATTTTTATTTTTTAATGTTTATTTATGTATTTATTTATTTTTTGAGAGAGAGAGAGAGAGAGTGAGAGAGCATGCACAAGTGGGGAAGGGGCAGAGAGAGAGAGGGAGAGAGAGAGAAATCCCAACCAGGCTCCTCACTGTCAGCACGGAGCCCAACGCAGGGCTCAAACTCACGAACCGTGAGATCGTGACCTGAGCCAAAGTCAGATGCTTAACCAACTGAGCCACCCAGGCGCCCCTGAGTTAAATCTTTAAGACTGAGGGAAATTCAAGGTGAAGGGACAGGATAAGGAAAGACAAAAGACAGAGGGTTTCTTCTAGAAAGAGATACAGTCTCAGCTGGTGAGACTAGACAACCAGGAGTCACTGAAGATTTCTGAGAAGAGAAGAAACTCAATGAGAGTTGTGCTTCCAGATCAACATTAATCTGGAAACAGGCTACTAGATGCATTGGGCAGGAAGCAGCAGAGAGCCTGGAATCAGAATCACCAATGTTGGGGCACCTGGGTGGCTCAGTCAGTTGAGTGCCCAACTCTTGATTTCACCTCAGGTCATGATCTCACAGTTTATGAGTTCGAGCCCTGCATTGAGCTCTCTTTGCTGTCAACACAGAGCCTGCCTTAGATCCTCTGTCCCCCCCCCCCACCCCCGCCCTCTGCTCCTTCCCCATTCTCTCTCTCTCTCTCTCTCTCTCTCTCTCTCTCTCTCTCTTTCAAAAATAAACACTAAAAAAAAAAAAAAAAAAAAAAAAAAAGAATGACCTATGTCATGCATTGGTAATTATCCAGGAGAGAGTAAGAAGGGCCTGGAAGCAAATGGTGGCT
Organism: Prionailurus bengalensis; assembly: GCF_016509475.1. Taxonomy (NCBI): domain Eukaryota; kingdom Metazoa; phylum Chordata; class Mammalia; order Carnivora; family Felidae; genus Prionailurus; species Prionailurus bengalensis. Next base: position 101,103,716 of record NC_057349.1, on the reverse strand, counting down.
GTAGTCTGGAAAGGAGGGAAAAAGATGCTGTGGTCATTGCAGAGATTCTATTAAGACAACTTGTTGTATGTTTGGAGAGCAAGGGTGAGGGGTAGATTTGTCAAAGGCGCTGCTGATGTTGATGTTTGTAGAAACATATTACATCATGGGGAAAAATCTCTTTGGAGACTTTTTAACACAAGACCTACTAAATCAGTGACTTCCAAGCTGAAGCCTTACAGAAATGCCTTGGCTATAATTTGGGGTGAGGGAGGCTGAGCAGCAGGAAGTTGGGGCTTTGCTTCCTTCAATCAGAACATCTTCTTGCTTTTTTTTTTTTTTTTTAATCTGTTTTGTAGATGAATTCCACATGCTATTTCACTGGGGGGCGGGGGGCAGGGGCGGGGGGAAGGAGATCTCTACTCTAAAATGTTTGAGTAACATTTGAGTAAACCGTTATGCTGGGAGCTCCCACGTTGATATTCTAAATCATGACCGGTCTCCAGAATGGTACCCCAAATGTCGTCCAAATCAGTGTCTCCTAGGCGGTTTCCCAGCGGTGCACACACCTGCTGATTTGCACAGAGCCTCTGACGTTCCGAGCACCTCTGCAGCTGTGCCAAACATGAGCTAGAAACCTCTAAACAATTGGTGCTCTCCTGAGAGATATTTTTATGCTTCCTCTTCCTTGTTTGATGATATTTTTGGCCCTTTCCTAGGAAATAAGGAAATTCCAGTTTTGTCTCAGTTATTACCTGGGGCTACTCAGGACACCTAACAAAGGAGTTTTGGAAAGAGGATAGGGTGGTAGGGAGCAGACCAGATAACTGGTGTCCTTGATCCTCAGAGGAACGGTCAGATGTTTGCTTGGTTTTTATTTTTTAATCCAATTATTCCGTTGCCATAAACATCATCTTATTCCAACACTTATCCAAAGCCTCATCTTGTTCTAAACTACAGCTTCTCACCCGCACTCTGAGCTAAAAAGATGGTTCTTGATCTTATTCTTCCCTCCCTCAATGCAGCATTGTACTGGTCTGTGGTCCTTTACCCCCAAAGGCGAAAATGCTTCCACATAAATGTTACGTCTATGAAAAGGGAGAAAATAAATATTACAAACTGTAACTTATCTTTACTTTTTCACTTGAATAAGAACAGTGACACCTTAAGCATTTCACAGTGTCATCAAGGCAATTTTCACTTTGCTTTATTTTGCTTTGTGATGTATATGCAGAACACTGAGGGAGAACCCATCTTCCAACGAATTAGGAAAACTTTCTACATCTTGAAAGATAAGCGATTGATATTAGGGGCACCTGGCTGGCCCGAAGAAGCACGTGACTCTTCATCTCGCAGTCGTGAGTTTGAGCCTCACACTGGGCGTAGAAATTACTAAGAAAAATAAACATCAAAAAAAAAAAAAAAGCTACTGACATTGGACAAGCGTTATTCATAGCTGCCAGATATTGGAATCTCCAATGGCTACTAACTCAGTTGGAAAATAATGTGAATACTTACAAAGCTTCCATGGTCTTCTAGATGTATTCCTGCCTCTTTCCACCTTTATTCCTGGCAACCACCTTATGAAACAGGCAGGCCACGGGTTATTAATCTAATGGATGGGAACATGGAGATGTCAGACGATTTTCCCACAGTCTCGTAGCATGTGGCCTTATTGCGACCGCAAGAAATTTTACAGAATTATAGACTGTTTAGATGGGAAGAGGAATCACTCAGCCACTAATGTCATTGAAAGAGAAGGAAATGAGCCAAAAGTTTAGTCACTTCCTCAAGGTCCCGCAGCAGGTTTCTAGAGCTGGGGCCAGAAACCAAGTTTCCTGGCTCTTGGAGCAGTCCCCTCGCCCCGCATCACAGCATGAATACCATCACCGGCACAAGTAAGAAGGGTGAAGAACAGCTGAAGCCCTGTGTGTCGAGACATTAAACAAGCTGCATCAGACAAAAGCACATCCATGGGACTTTCGTGTTAATGACTTATGCCACCACCTATGCCTTAGTCCTGAGTAATTTAGGTACAGAAATACTGGAAATTCTCTTAGCCTTTGCGTCATTATATGCATCCCAATTTTGAATTTAATTTATAACCACATCATTCATAACCTTTCTTTTATTTCAGAGATCTTTGCCTTGGCCCCCTATGGCTATTGACCCCTTAAATTATGCTTTCAGCACCAATACTTAGAAAGAAGACTTCCGAGTTGCAATAAGATTCCAGAATTTCCGGCTACAGTTTTCTGATGGTCCTAAAAAATAAACACCACATCCTGGATCTTAAAAAGAAGACAGAAAAAAAAAAATCGATTTCAAAACTGAACAATAATGCTTTTGTTTTAAAGCAATTTTAGAGCTAATTTGAAAAATTCCCAGGCCACATCGCGTCTGCCACTCCCCCTGCACACAAGCATCATTCAGGTTTCCACGCGACTTTAACAAATTCCCCTACCATGCAGCAAAACAACTGTAACATGAGAAATTAATGAGGAAAGTGAAATGTAGGAGAGCACCAAAGCCGTCTACTCTGGCAGACACATCCCACCATGACCTTCCCACCCTGCTTTGTGGCAGTTCCGGGTTTCAGCTACTTTACTTTCATTAGTACCCGTGTCGCGAATAAAATCTGCCCTGTCCCAGCAGAACTATAGTTGGTGAAATCCAGGGACTGTGCCACGAGAGGCATCTGCTCAGACGTGTCCTGAATCCGATAACGACAGTCCCAGGGGGTTGCTGACCTTTGTGGTCCGCAAGGTAGGAAGGTCTGTGGGAGGCAGAATAGCTCTTAACCAGTCAGTGGTTTGTTTTCTAAATGGCAGGTACCGTCCTCCCTTGTCCTCCCCCCTGGTGCTCCCCCCCTGGATGTGAGGAGGATCCTCAGCATGGTGACAGTAATACTGTATTTAAGGTGATAAAGTATCTTCGTAAGGTCAGAGTAATAATCTTTATGAGGGAAGTATAATGTTCTTTGTTTGGTGCTTAAAATCTCTTGGTTTTGTTAAAGGACTGGATTCTTCCTACTCTCAGAGAGGATTTGTGATTATTTTGGCAGATGCACCACATTTTTCCTGTGACCCATGTTTCTGGACCTGCAATATATCAAAATGTTCGGTGGAAATCAGCATGGAGTTGTTTTCTGTTTCTTTCCTGTAGACCATCTCTGTCTGCTCTTCCATTTTAATTATTTTGAAAGCTAACAAGTGTGGGACCCTTTTTTAGTTTTAAGACGTATCTTCATCTCAGATTATCTAAACTGTCTTGATTTTCCTTTGATTACAATCTCTCTCCTTTTTTAATCTGCTAACATAAGCTCATATTCAACTAGAAAATGTGCTTTCTCCTCAAAGTCATGAGTCAGCATGGATTTCCTTCAAGCTTAGTTCAAATCATCTGAACTAAGAAATTTACAAACTTCAAAAAGGAAAAAAAAACCTGAAATAGTAGTTGAAGTTTTAAATGAGAACAGTTTTCTGCTCTATTTCAGCTGCTCAGAGACCGGGCTGTTGACAATAGAGTATTGAAAACCAAGTGTACCAGGTTTTTGCTATAATTCTTGGTGGGTTCTAAGTAAATTAAGTCAATCTAATAGCTACTCAGAGGGCCAGAAAACCAAGCATTTCTACCACCGTTCTTTTGTTCCCCTCACTTTGGGAAAATTTCACTAGACAGCAAAATGAAAAAAGGATAAAATAAAAAAGATCCTCTTTTTATAATTGAATGACATTCTCCCCATGCATCAATTATAACTTGGAAGTTATTGCCACTTCCAAAATTCCTACATTCCTCTCCACATGAAAGTCACTCGTGGAGTTCTGAGGACCACAAAGAATTATTGAGGCTTCTAGGCATACTTAACACTTACTTCAGGGTTTAGGGGATGCCTCTAATATTATCTACAATGTTTGAACAGAGAGAGTCGTATCTCTGTGTGAGTATAGTATAAGCAAGAAGGTTACGGAAGATGTCACATGAGTTTAATGGTGATATTAAACCAATCTTTCCAAAGAAGATCCCAGAAAGTAGAAAAATAGTAGGTCCAACTTATAGATTGAAGTGGATTATTGAAGTATATTGAAGTAGATTACCAGGAATGAAGAATGCCTGCTTTGAGAAAACAAAACAAAACAAGCAAACAAACAAAACCAGAAGGAATAAAAGTTTGAGCCTTTGTACCTTATGGGGAGTGACTAAAAATTGACCTATGCTTTCCAGCATTTCAGCTCCAGCTTTCCTCAAAACAAACAAACAAACAAACAAAACAACAACAAAAAAACCTTGACACAATGGTCACCTCCTCTGAAGTATGCCCCCCCCCCCCCGCCCACTCCCAAGGTAAAAGTCATCTTTCCTGCGACGCCTGGGTGGCTCAGTCAGTTAAGAGTCCGATTATTGGTTTCAGCTCAAGTCATGATCTCAGAGTTCCTGGGATCAAGCCCCATGTTGGGCTACTTGGGATTCTCTCTCTCTCTCTCTTTCTCTCTCTCTCTGTCTCAAAATAAATAAATAAACTTTTAAAAAAGTAATCTTTCCTTCTTCAGTCTCTCAGCATTTCTCTGTACCTCTCCTGTTACACTATGATCTTAGTACGTTCTACCCTACCTTTATGGCAAGTTACACAGGCCATCAGTGTCCGTGATTCATCTTCTGATTCCCTGAATTGCCTTGCCAAGTGCCTTCAATATGAAGTGCTCAAAAAAGGTAATAATTTATGCATCTCTCACTTATTCGTCAAATGCCTGCTTTGTGCTACACTCTAAACTAGGTCTCAGGTGAACGGTGGTACATAAAACAAAAAGAAAGACTAAATGACCAAGTAAATACCAAGTACTGAAAGCCAAAGCAGTGCTGGGTTTTTTGTTTGCGGCATATGTACATTCTGACATAACTCTGTAATTCTGGTGGCCCTATCAGCATTCCACTTGACATCAATGGTGAGCCATGGCGTCCCTACACTATGCATTCCAGGCGCTCTGCACTGCGGGTGAAAATGCCTTTTAAGCTAAAAGCTTTGTCTTTCCCACTGTATATGGAAAAATTGACGATGCAGTTTCATAGAGAAGGTCTAGCTAAGAAATGTTTATATTGGAACAAGCCCCATCTCCAAATCTGGGTTTGTTGCTGAATGGTATTTTGTTTCCTTGGATCAGGGAAGGGGTCTGGAAACATCTGTAACTCAAGTATTGTTTTAAAACCAGCACAACTTTCCCCCCTCAAATGACAGATAACAGAGTTACTTTAAATCAACCACCCTCAGCCTTCCCCATCCATTTCCTTTCACAAATGTGTATTATTTTGTTGTCAGTGAAGTAGCTGTGCACAGAATAGATTTGTAGCATTCTGCACGCTGGCAGCTACTTTGTCCTCATTTTCCTTCCACGCTAGTTTGTATCTTTTCACTGGTGTGAGTATGCTCTACCCCAGTAACTATCATGATTACGGTAGTTATTCGGGGGCAAATTTTAAAAGCTACAGATACCATCAGATGGTAAAGTGATTCTGAAACTATCCTCAGAATCTTTACTAAAAAGAAAGGTACAGGTTATTTGTGCCATTTATAAATGTAAACCGGAACGAAGTAAAGTTTGAAATTAAGCAGCATTTTACCAAAATGACACAATTAAATTTTTAGGGGAGGGAAGCTGGGGACAAAAGAAATCATAGGAAATAGCCCCAAAGGATAGGAAAAGGATGGCAATTCTGCACCAATTTTGAATATCATTCGTGTTCTAAAAAGAACTGAAGTAGGGGCGCCTGGGTGGCGCAGTCGGTTAAGCATCCGACTTCAGCCAGGTCACGATCTCGCGGTCCGTGAGTTCGAGCCCCGCGTCGGGCTCTGGGCTGATGGCTCGAAGCCTGGAGCCTGTTTCCGATTCTGTGTCTCCCTCTCTCTCTGCCCCTCCCCCGTTCATGCTCTGTCTCTCTCTGTCCGAAACATAAATAAACGTTGAAAAAAAAAAATTTAAAAAAAAAAAATAAAAAGAACTGAAGTAGCTTATGGACAGTTCATGATATAGTTAAAATTTTGTTCACATAGATTTACCATTTATTGGAAAAGTTTCTTTCTTTCTTTCTCTTTCTTTTTTCTTTCTTTCTTTCTTTCTTTCTTTCTTTCTTTCTTTCTTTCTTTCTTTCTTTCTTTCTTTCTTTCTTTTCTTAATTAGCTTCCCACATTGTGGAGCTAAATGTGCAGGATGGTAACTCTTTCCCCATACTTTCTGAAAGCACTTGGTGTTTGATATATTTGTTTATTTACGAACTGTTTGAAAATGGCCCTGTCATCAGAGTCCCTAAACAGACTCTGATCTTGCCCTGAAAATTCATTCTTCTGAGACTTTTGGGCACTTGACACAGAGCAGAGACGTAAAATGTTTGCTTAATAAGTTCTACTGCTCACATTTTACAAATAAGAACACTTGGGGGTTGAGTCTCATTGTCGTTTGCCTCATAAAATTTGCCTCATAAGACATATCAATGGCAGGGTGCAGGGTTCAACAAACAATTCTAAATTTTGAGCCAATCACAAGCCCCTCTGTGGGATCTAGCCTCCTTCCGTGTTGCTGGTTTCATGGCTCGGTCAAAATTATAGTGATGGTATTTTATTAGTACAATTTATGGGTCATAGTCTTCCTGTTAGTTGGGGCCGGACATGTCAAGCTGCCTGCCATACATTCTGCCTAACCAGACATCTGCTTCTGATTCATAAGGGGAAACACCTGCTGATGTATGACACAGAGGGGCATCCTTTCCCAAGGCCCGTTGTCAGATCCCTCACATGGAACAAGGGAGGTGTCAGGGACACGGCCGGATGTCATACAACCAGCTTCTAGCAAGGGTTGACTTCCCTAATGAGGAATCTACGTTATTTGCTTTGCAGTCCATTTCTATCTGCACTACCCAGAAAGTGTTACACATTGAAACGCCAGCTGTAACTTATTATATTTAAATTAATAATAATTGGCATATGCCAAATCAAGTAATTACAGAGGGCTGACAGGCAATGTTTCCTATCTTGAGTGCACCCTACACTCAAAGGCAACCTGAAAAAGGCTTAAAAGTGTTCTCTCTCATCACCTTCCCCCACTGTCCATCCCACCCCCACCCTCATGCCTTCACCCGTCCTGCCTGGGGAGTGGTGTTAAGACCTTTTGATGATGTTGGCAATTACCTGTGAAATAGGAAGATGGTACTAGCAGTATAACTTTAGTAAAATTCTCGTCAAATCTGATAACCATGAGCAGAGTTGATTTTTTTCTAAATGCTTATTTATGTATTTGGGGGGGGGAGAAAAGGAGAGAGAGAGAGAGAGAGAGAGAGAAAGAGAGAGAGAGAGAGAGAATGAGCAGGGGAGGGACAGAGAGAGGGAGAGAGAGAATCCTAAGCAGGCTCAGCACTGTTAGCATAGAGCTCAATGTGGGGCTCCATCCCACGAACCATGAGATCATGACCTGAGCCGAAATCAAGAGTCTGACACTCAACTGACCTGGCCACCCAGGTGCCCAGAGCAGAGTTGAGTTTTATCCCAGATACATACCTGTGGAAGGCGGAGGAGGACAGTGTGGGCCTGTCTGCAGCCCCAGAAGAGATGTGAGTTTCCACAATACCCTTGCAATTCTCAACGTCATTCTCTGCATCATCATCAAGAAGTGTGGCTTAGTGGAAAGAGTAGAAAGGGCTGCATTAACACACTCTATGTAAGTGACTTCTGATAAGTCCCTTATTTCTCCAAGTCTCGGTTTTCCCACATTTAAAATGAGGGGCTGGACAAGGTAATCGCTAAGATCCTCACCAGCTCTCAAGTCCTGTGATTCTGTAACACCAAGCTACATTCAGTACATATTTATTAAACGCCTGCTATGCAAGGCACCAAGGATACAGTGATAAATCAGGCAAATCCAGTTTCTGTTCCTGGGGAGTTAAGCCTTCTGGGGAGGAAAGACGATGAACCGGTAACTTCAGGCGTCATTGCTGAGCTGTGCGCCATAAAGAAAGAGTTACACCGCACTGCAGGGCCGCCAGTTAAAACAGATGACTGTGACACAGACAGGTCGAAAAGGAAACGAGGAAACTAATAGCTATTGAACCCCTTGCATGTCCTTCTGTTGGACTTTGAAGGCACAATATTAGTTAATCCTCAGAGCCACCCTAGGAAGCAATATGGTGACCACTCCAATTTTTTTTTTTTTTTCAGAAAGGGAAACTGAGAGGCTAGCATTAAATAGCCTGGGTTGTAGAACTGGAACTGGAACCCAGGTGACCCCATGCCTTCCGCTGCTCCAAGTTGTCTCCAAAGGACGGGACTGTAGGGAATTATGGCTGCTGTAAGGAAAGATGGTATAGTGTATCACATCAGTGCACATGGGAGATATATCAACGAGGTCTAAAGCTGGGGGTGTCCTAAATGCAAGCATATTTGGAGGAGAAATTGATGCACTCACTCAACAAATACTTCCTAAATGACTGCCAGATGCAGAGTTAACAAATGGAAACTTGAACATGGATACACATGTGTGCGTTTCTTAAAATACCCAAGGGTAGATTTTCATCATATTCTGACAATTTGGGGGGGAGGGGCAAAATCTAAAGGAAAATGACCTAAAGTTACGTATTTGTATGTAGAGAGGGAAAGAGAATTTGTAAGCTGTTAGAAGAAGAAGAAAGAAAAGGGAACACGTTGGCAGGAAACTTTCCCCCTCCCGATGAAATGCTCTTTATTTCCTGATTTCACAGTTGATTCACTGCAGTTATATTGAGAACCCCCAAACTTGATTACTTGAAAGGCATCCTATCTTTGAAAACAAATTCTTATCTATTTGGATTTCCTAGATATGTGTTCCATCAACTGAACAGGGGGGAAATGTCGCCTTCTTCAGATTGTTATAAATTATTATAGAAGGGGTCCAAATCTATGAAGTGCAATCTGTCTTTAGATAGTGCAGTTTCGATCCCCAGATGGATAGAATTCAATTTGTTATCTCTTTTCAGTCTGTTACCTGCTACTCCAAAATGCCTTGTAAGAGGTAGTTGTACCCATGCTTTTTCCTGACTACAGCCCCCTAGTGGGACCACTTAAACATCTGTTGTCGCTGCCACACTAATGTTCAGAATAATTATAGCTAAAAAGACCATTCCCCTTCAACAACAAACAGCTCTCTCCTAAATGCTGAGCAAATTTGTATGAAATGTAAGGCTGAGCTTGGGATGTTGGAGGAGATAGTGGGGGTCATCCTCGTTTTGCCTGTTTACAGAGGCTGTGCCTGAGGACAACTGAGGAACAGGGCCATCTGGGAAGGAGACAAACTGCCCCCCCCCCCCCCCCCCCCCCGCCAACAAAGACAGTGAGGAGGGGGCCATGAAGCAGGTGTGATTAAAAGGCACCTGGATATAAATAACCCTAAACTTTCGGACTAACTTTAGCTCAGTGCACACAGCCGCAGCGATTTCTGGTATCACATTTACTAATTTTCTGACAAAAGCCGAGTTTGCTTCTGTTGCAGGGTTTTAAAACCACCCTCATTGGTAAATTAACATTATTTAATCAGCCTTCAAAGATTTGATTAAAAAAAAAAACAACTGGGTTATTTGAAAGAGGCGTTGGCCTAGGACCGTCTGCAAAAGAAAGTCAATCAGATGTCATTTCACACATCTGCTGGACCATTAAGCAGTCCCCAGATAAAGAGCTGGCATGACAATTATTTCCTACTGCTGCTTGAGTGTCTTCTCCTGCCACACTCTTGGGGGCGATGGCGTGCTGTTTACTCTTCTGCACCTGCTCTCCTCCGCTCCCCCCAGACCCTAGCTTGGCCCTCCTGCCTTGCTCTGCCTGCAGAGGCCCACCCTTGCAGACTGAAATACTCATATTGCCTTGCTGAACCAGAAAACAGGAGGGGGGGGGGGGGCTGGTGTTCTGCCTGTTCCCTCTCTGCCTTAAGCACTGCCTCCTGGGCAGAAACTGTGGCCTCGGCAAGACTGCAGAGCCCATGGTGGCCTCTCCACAGCTCTGCCCCGACCTGGGTTAGTGAAACAATGTTTCTTCACTCCTTGGGACCTAGGTGTGGTAGATTTTTGTTCCCATTGCCTCTACATGCCTTGCTGCCTTAACTTCCCCACGCTTCATTCGAACCCTGTCAAGTGAATTCTGTTTCGTGCTGGGCCCCTGATGACCGACTGTGTCAATGGACAGGCTCTCTTTGGAAATTCATGGCTTTTACCATTTCCTCTCAGGTGGGGGAATACTTTCCCAAGGCATCTGCTGCAATTAGCTGTCTTAATTCGCAAACTATTTACTTTCAGGTGAGGGAACAATGAGGAAGAGATCATACCAAAACAAATGAAGCAAAGACCGTAATCTTGATTTCCACGTAACGCAAGAACATAACCTTAAATTCCACAATTCAACTCCATTTGGCTTGAATCATTGCTCAATCTTTCCCTATTCCCCTTTTCATTTCCATGCCAGCTGGAGAGGCCAAACTTTAGCCCAGCTTCTGGGTCACTCTGCCATGTTCTGCCAATCTAAAGCCAGAAGTGGGTGGGACTCCCACTTATCAGGTGTCTTTGTCCCTCAGGAAACAGGGCTGTCCGAATTCGGACCCCAACTCCCCTTTTAGAACAGAAAACTAGCCTGTGATTTCTCCTCCTTGAATTTTAAAATTTAGTTTCTCAGGCATTGGAAAATTGTGCACCGTTTTGAGTATCTTTTACCTCTGCCTTAAATTAGTACATCCCAACTAGAATAAATGAGCCCCCTAAAAGTACTCCAGATTGCACAGATAGCCCAGGACATGTAGCTTTACTGCTGGAATGAGTTAGTTAGTGGAACTCAAGTTAAATAGTCTTTTAAACATTTGAGAAAAACCTAAGAGCTGATGCATGCTTTAACTAAGACATACAGACACATGCCAGGCTTTCCCATGGGCTGTTGTAGCTGCTAGATGTAAGATGAAAAACAAAGGAAGGACAAATTAAGAAAGGAATGTTCTTACGCTTATTTTTTTAACTCTGTATAACGATCATGGTACATAAAGTGAATAACAAGGAAGTTAGGGAAATTATACACAAGCATCTAAATCTATTGTTAAGACCCCATTAGTCACTTCCCAGAGATGATGTTTTAGAGACCTCACCAGGTCTAGACAAGGAAATCCAAAATCCAGCCAACCTAAGTGTCATCTTTTGTTTCTTTTTCATGTTTTCGTGCTTTTACTCTTTCATGAGCATTCGTGTGCCCTGTATGGAGCTTAAAAAATAAAACAATGCCGACATATATCCTTCCTCAATCCCCTTCCCCTCCTCTACCCTTAAATGGCCTGATTTCTTAGATTCCCATTCATATCTCATACTTTTCTTTATATGTGTGTGTCCCTACACATTGTATAGTATAATATTATTTTACATGTTTCCAAATGCAGGATAAATGTAGTGTTTCTGTTCTGCAGCTGTTTTTTTTTTCCTTCAGCATTATATTTTAAAAATTCAATCACAACTGAAGATCTTTACTTGTGAGATTTGCCAAAAGCTCTCCAAAGTTTCTACGCAGTTTGCCCACACTTGGTTCCTTCGTTACAGATTCAAGTCCACTTTTTTCAACTAATGTATTTTCTTTTTTTTTTTTTAATTTTTTTTTCAACGTCTATTTATTTTTGGGACAGAGAGAGACAGAGCATGAACGGGGGAGGGGCAGAGAGAGAGGGAGACACAGAATCGGAAACAGGCTCCAGGCTCTGAGCCATCAGCCCAGAGCCCGATGCGGGGCTTGAACTCACGGACCGCGAGATCGTGACCTGGCTGAAGTCGGACACTTAACCGACTGCGCCACCCAGGTGCCCCAACAACTAATGTATTTTCAAAACCTGCTTGTTATTCGCTAACGACTCTGATAGTTGCTGAGGATACAAAGATGAGCATGATACTATTCCTGTTCTCCAAGGGCTCACAGTGATTCCAAAGAGGCAGAAGTGCAAATTTAAAATTGTAATAACATGTTCCATGTGTTCCGATGAGATGTGTGCACAGAACCGTGAGAACACAGAAGAAAAGGGACCGAGTCTGAGACTAAGGAAAAGGTTCACAAGTGATGAAGGGGAGAAAGACACCCCCAGCCTCTGGTGCAAAGTCACCAGGGTCAAGAGAATGGTATATTTGGGGGATGGGGAAGAGTGGAAATATGTAGTTTAAGTATAGGGAGCACAGGTTGACCCTAAAGTTGAATTGTGAAAGAGGAGCCTCATACATCATGCTAAAGAAGGTTATTTACTCGTTTAAGCAGTGAATAAAGAGCCACTGGGAGTTTTGAGACAGAAAAGTAGTATTGTAAGATTTCTTAAAATTAATTCTGGTAATGAAGAATGAGCTGCAAGGGAGAAAGTCTGGTGACCAAGAAAGTAGGGTGGAGACTACCATAATAATCTAGGAAAGAAACGCCAAGATCCTGAACTAAACAGTGGTTTGGGGAACAAGGGGAAAACTCATGTTGGTAAACATTTCAGAGCTAGAGTATAAACTCTACGAGGTAGCAGCATCCGAAGGGTGGCAGGATGTGGGAACTGTCTAACCCAGGTGGAGGCAATGAGGGGCACATTGTGTATAGAGAATTTTAAAACAATAATAAAACCTGCTGAACCGCAGTCTGCTTTTCATTATCCCCATGTGCCAGCATTTCTAAACAATGTCAATGACAAAATTCTCCTCCCTCAAAAAAAAAAAAAAATCTTTTGTTGTCTAAGTTCTACACAGTTACTGTGGTTACTGTTGAGTTTTAATATTATAACAAATATGTAAGCTTCAAATTAGCACATTCCGGTTAGTTAATCTTTAATAAGCATTGCATTCTACACAGAAATTAATTCGGGAACTTCCAGTCCTACAGTCCCCCTGAGACAGATGGAGGTGTTAGTTTAGAGAATAAGTTTACAACAGTTCAGAATTGTGTAAGGCCCTTTCTGACTTGGGATTCTAACCTCTGTGGCACTCCATCTGTCTCCAGTTAAGCCATGGATTTGAGATAAACAATGATAGCACAGTGGTTGTGAAAAGGAAGAGACAGAACTTGGGTACTTAACTGTTCTCATTCTGTGTGCAAACCATTTTCTGATCCTTGCCAAGTCCATTCTTTTGGAAGCATTTCCAAAAATTACATTACTGCAAAATATATTGATAAAATTTAAAACTATCAGTCCATTACTTTTTCCTTTTCTGTTCTATAATCTTTATCTGAGATATAAGAAGAGACGTAGATTGGGGAGAGGATATAATAATGGTACTATGGGACACGTTCAAGTCCATGTGCCTATAGAACTACAGATGCCCTTGGAAACAAGAGTGTGGCATATAAGAGTGAGATCAGGGATATGTAGAGGGACCCGGGAGTCACCAGAATATAGACGGAGGATGAAACTGTGGGAGAGGTTGACATCACAAAGGGTGTAGATGGAAAAGAGGGATCCGGAGGCTATTCCTGGAGAACATCAACAGTGTGGAGGCAGCAGAGGAAGCGGGACAGCACTCCCTTCCTACCGCTCCACCCCCACCCCCCTCCAAAATACTAAGATAAGCAGCAGAAAAACCCAAAGACAGGATTGTCCTGGAAACCAAGAGAAGGGAGAACTTCACGGTGGGAATTTCAGCCAGGTGAAGTACTAGAAGGAGAACAAGTAAGACTGGAAAAGCAAAGCCACCAAGACATCAACCAACAGCTCTGCCAGCTCTGCCCTGGCTCCTCTGACAGCTCTTTAGTGGCACAATGCAGACAGGAGTCAGACAAATAGAGGCACGGGTGGGCACAAAGAAAGCAGAGCCAGTGTGATTGAATTCTCTCTCACATATGAAGTTTGGCTGAGCGAACGAGGAGGAAAATGAAAGGGAGGGAGGGCTGAGGGAAGGTGTTCTTAGAATATGAGCCACTGCTAGGAATTTACCCAAGGGATACAGGAGTGCTGATGCATAGGGGCACTTGTACCCCAATGTTTATAGCAGCACTCTCAACAATAGCCAAATTATGGGAAGAGTCTAAATGTCCATCAACTGACGAATGGATAAAGAAATTGTGGTTTATATACACAATGGAGTACTATGTGGCAATGAGAAAGAATGAAAAATGGCCCTTTGTAGCAACATGGATGGAACTGGAGAGTGTGATGCTAAGTGAAATAAGCCATACAGAGAAAGACAGATACCATATGTTTTCACTCTTATGTGGATCCTGAGAAACTTAAAAGAAGACCATGGGGGAAGGGAAGAAAAAAAAAAGAGGTTAGAGAGGGAGAGAGCCAAAGCATAAGAGATTCTTAAAAACTGAGAACAAACTGAGGGTTGATGGGGGGTGGGAGGGAGGGGAGGGTGGGTGATGGGTATTGAGGAGGGCACCTTTTGGGATGAGCACTGGGTGTTGTATGGAAACCAGTTTGACAATAAATTTCATATAAAAAAAAAAAGCATATGAGCCACAAGGAAGAAACTGCTCATCCAACACTTAACCCAGCACCTAATGGTGCTCTGCCTCTCCTCACCCCTGTAGGTGCAAATTGATGGATGGTGTGCCAGAGAAGGAGGCCAGATGATAGCACAGGGTCAGGTGGATGGGTCCCAGAGCACAGGGAGAGGGCTAATCTATTCTACTATGAAGAGTGCTATCTCCACTGAGATGAGCAGAGGAAATTAGAATGAGTCAAGATAAAGATGAATTTTGAGAAGAAAAATAGATAGTATGAGATTTTCTACCCAATGACCTCTATTTTGTCATTGAAAGAGGAGGTAAGATTATCTCCTGAGAATTAATGAGTACAGTAGAGGTTTGGGATATATTTCTCCTTTCCTACTAATCTGCAATAGCATTTTTTTCAGTGATGCATAAACCCATGAGGAGAAGCATAAGGAAAGAAAAACAGGACTCTATTCCCCTTTGGCTTTGCGTCTTGAGTGATCCAGGGTGAGGGTAGCACTGAAATACTAGGGGGTACCTCATGACAGAAGGGGTACATTTCCTAGCAAAGGAAACTGATGGAACACCCCAACCAGTCAACTGCCCAAGGAAGCACGACTGCCTTCCCTGGGTGCACTGAGAGGAAGCGCAAGTTTACAGACAATTAAGCCTCCCAACTCCTTGTGAAAAGAAAAGGCAATTTAGTCAGACATTTGCAGATGTCTGTGGGCCATTAAATGGTGATGACCAAATTGGAATGTCTATACAGAGCACTTAACTCAGTGCCTGGTGTCGGTCAATAAATATTAGCTGTTATTATTCAAAAAACCCAGTTGAGGATGACCGAAATGCCTGTCATCTCACAACATTGATTCCTGCCAAGTGGCGAAAGACTCACATAAAAATCCCCTAAATGCCTGTAACTCTGAAGTCATTTCTCTCTACTTGTTCTTATAGCCCTTGTACGCCACATCTCTTCCTTTCTTGGAAATGTGTCCACGGCATTTGCTCCAGTAAATTAAATAAAACTGAGTCAGTTTTCAGATATAAAAAAAAGTCTGGCAAAGGTTATGTTGTGTAACTGTAGCTTGGAAGGCGAGGAGTGAAAAGAACAAGCCAGTTACATGAGATGATGTGAGGAGAACCCAGAGCAGAAAGCCAGATGTTTAGCAGATTTTTTTTTCAAGAAAATCAAAGGAAAAAAGGCAACACTAATGCCCCATTATGTTATATAAGTGCAATCTCTACTATAAATGAGCAACTTAAAAAGCATTTAAAGTAACTTTTCAAGGAGACAATTAAAGAAATTTTCATCAGTATTAATGAACATAATCATCCCCAAATCCAACACTTCAAAAAGAAAATCTTTAGGGCTTTAGGGCTCTAAACTTTCTTGTTTGATCCTTTTTAGTTATACAACTAAAGAGAGCCAAGTGTGATAAGTACTTCATCACAGCCTGAGTCTGTTGGTATCTACAGTCCTAACAACATTTGATCAAGTGTACAGTTTGGGAAAGTTATTTGAAATCTTTGGGTGGAGCACTGGTTTCCCTGCCCAACAGAACGCTCACAAGGTCCATAAAAAGTGCTGAGAAATAGCCACACTAATGCGATGTAAATGCCATGCTAAATACCTCTCCACAGAATTAAAGGACCTGGCTTACCCGTGGTCAAGACGGCTCTGTGCTTTTCAGAATTCCTCAGACCCTAAATCCTTGTCTCTATTTCACTGGTGATTAAATGGAGAGCTGGAGTGTTTTGCAAGCCGGCCAATGCATGGCCGATACGGGTCCTGAGCAACAGGCATGAAGGCAGTTCTAAGAGCCAACTAGGAGACGCTAGCACCATAGTTTGTGTTTCGCGATGCCCTCGCTGTATTATGCCAATCATAAGAAGAAATGCCTTTCAACTGGATAAACCTCTGAAGAATGTTGAAACCGCTTTCCTAATCAAGCTATGGTGAAATCACTGTCAAAATCTAAAAATTAACTTCACCTATTAAAATGTGGGGAATTTCGATTACGCAAACAAGCGCTTCAAGAGGCCCAAGGGAGGATACGTGGGTAATTCTGTCCACATTCGAGTAAAATCAATCAAGAAGTCAACTTCTTGCTAGCTGTAGCACATTGCATGATGCCTTTAACATATTTTGGCACTTTGATATAGTTTGGTGTATGAACAACCGGGACGTGTTAAGCCCTACCTGAAAAATCATAGAGCTAAAAGTTACCAATAGCTTACCCCAGGACTGCCTTCCATCCCAGATACTTTACCTTTTATTTTTATAGACACAGAAAAAAGGTACTGTGAGATGCCTACCTATGTAATAAATTCACGTGTTTTCAGAAGTGGCTCCTCCCCAGCAAAGGCTAAGTCGATGTTTTTCAATAGGTGTTGCCCATTTATTTTAATCATCGCCGTTAGAAGAGCTCTGAATACAGATTCTTAAGCCTGCCCAAGTTTTAAGCAGATGGAAGTCAGCATTTTGCAACATGCATAGACTCAGAGTAAAGGCACAAAGTTTTAGCTCCTAAGTGAGCATAATATTCAATGTTAAGGTGACTTTTAATAATCGCTTTAAAAAAATGGAACTCACCAAAACTAAGACTAGAGCTAAAATCGTTGTTGCCTAGAAACAAGGAGAAAAGTGGATTCATTATATACACACAAAAACCCAAGCAGAAAGATAATTGAATGTGGGCCCTTAAATTTGAAGAATACTAATTTGGAAGGTAGCAATGACTCTGGGCACAAGTGAATGAATTCAGAGAGGTTTTTGGTTTGGGGTGTTTTTTTTTTAAATGCTTTCTACATTGAGCCTCAGTAAGTTAAAGCAAAAGCTGATGAATCAGAATTCTAAAAGTCTAATTCAGAAGACAAGATGAGTCAATATTTGTAAAATGTTTGTAAATCCTTGATTGAAGACACAAAGACAATTTCTACAGTGCCCCCCCTCCACCCCTGTCCATGGTTTTAGCTTTCTGTGGTTTCAGTTACTTGAAGTCAACCTCCGTCCAGAGGCAAATGATCCTCCTTCTGATGTATTGTCAGGTTAATAGTAGCCTAACGCTAGGTCACAATACTTACGTCATTCTCCTCACTTCATCTCATCATGTACGCATGTTTTCATGTCACATCATCACAAAAGAAGACAGGTGAATACAGTACAATAAAATATTTTGAGAGAGAGAGAGAGATCCCATTCACATAACTATTATTACAGTATGTTGTTATAATTGTTTTTTATTGTTATTGTGAAATCTTACTGTACTTAATTTATAAATTAGATTTTATCACAGGTATGTATGTATCAGAAAAAACATAATGTGTACAGGGTTCATTCAGGACTATCTGTGATTTCAGGCATCCACTGAGGGTCTTGGAGTGTATCCCCCACAGATAAGGTGGGGACTACTGTATTATAGGTCAGATCTTACTAGAACAGGCACAGGGCTGTAGAGTATGCTCTTTGTAATGGAATTCTATTATAATTAATCCACGGTCATTTGTTAGAGCTGATTTCTCTCCAAGGGTGATCTCAAGATGTGTCTCACAGCAGATGACAACTTCAGACTCCTAAATTTGATCAATTTTTGTCGTTTTAATGGGTGGTTGGGGACCTCAGATTGCTAGAGAATGCTATTTGAGCATTTAAATTATTTAGTCAATCAGGGTTTTCAACAGAAATTCTGAAGGTTCTAGAGATTCAATATCTATGCATATGTGGTGACTTTGGGCCAATTAGCTCCTCTGTGACAATATTTGGAAAACACAGTGAGATTTTTGTGAACGTTTTTAACCTAAAATGGTATTACTTAGCTTGAGTTTGCTACACCCAAGGGATACAGACTGGACAATACCTCAAAAAAGCCTGATTTCAGAATCTTAAGAAAATTCAAAAAATGTTCTGTATGATGACAATATTGTCAGTTTAAGTCATTGCTCTCAAGGGACTTCTTCATAGGAGAATAAAAATTATCAAGCAGCTATATAAGTGTTATCCTCTTTGTTAAGAAATAGTCTTACTTTGCTATAATATTAACTTATGAAATGATTAATATTATGATTGTACGATGGACCTGTGGAAATAATGCTTTCTGAAATGCTATCAACATATACTGCCATTCCCAGTTCCTTTAAATATATGTGGCACGTGGTTATACTAATTTCTTCTTAAAGTTCCATCCAACTTCTATAAATGTAAAATTTGTCAAATATACGTACATTGATTTTTACTCAAAGCAAGACATCATACTAATGATAACAAAGTAAGCAAATGGTAATCTTCACTATTATTCTTTGAAGACAGAGGTAAATGTTATTGATTGATCTAATCAGTATTCAAGCGAGACAAGCTGTAATAATATAGTAGCTAATAATGGAGAGCTGTAAAAAGTCTCCAAGTGATTTAGTGGAAAGTAATTTGTCAAAATGACAACTGGGCTGAAGTAAATTGCTTAAAGAGTAGATATTCCCATTCAATAGTTTTCATATATTAATAACTATATATTTTAAGCATGTATCTATTTTGTAAGATTTTTTTTCTGGAGTTTAAAGAAAAGGTTTTACATTTTTATCCTTTTAACCCTGCTTTGAACTGTCTGTAGCAGCAAAAGTTTGGGAATAACCAAAATGTCCAACAAAAGGGGTTTGGTTAATATATATTAATGGTATACCAGATGATTAGGAGCTCAAACGCAGGAGTCAAACAAATTATCTAAATCCTATGTCCACCATTTCTCATCTGTGTCACTTGGTCTGTATCACAAATCCCATAAGCTACAGAGACTCATCTGTAAAATGTGGGTGACAGCTATTACCTTCATAGGGCTATTGTGGGGTAAAAAGAGAGAAGTATACAACATGATCAATGCAGTAATATTTATGTTCAATTAATTAAAGGTTCAATTAAATTTTTCTTTCTTTCTTTCTTTCTTTCTTTCTTTCTTTCTTTCTTTCTTTCTTTCTTTCTTTCTTTCTTTCATCTTTCTCTTTTGTTTTTATGAGAAGCAGCATGTTATAATAGAGAAAGAACAAGATTTGGATCAATCTGAACTCCTTATAAAGCCATGTGACATTGGATACATTTTTCATCTTCTCTGACCCTCAGTTTGTTCATTTCTAAAATGCAGACACTTATACCTAATGCACAGAGTTGTTGCAAAGAGCAAATATCATAATATGGATGAAGCTCTTATCGTAATATTTGGTATATAGACCCTCAATGAATAACAGCTACACTACAATTATCTTCATTCTTATCATCATTATCCTTGTTATTATTATTAATTTTTTAAGGCCTTGGCACCATCCCAGGCAGTATAAATCCTCTGAATGCTCTCAGATCAGCCACCCATGTGTTCATATAGTTGTATGCTATCGGTCAGGTCTTCTCATGTGGGCAAAAGTGTTCAGTATGGCATCTAAAAATTGATTGTAAGACTTCTCTTGCCCAAACACACACATATATACATAAACACGATCTTTGTTTAACAAATTTTGGAGAACATTCCAAAAGAAATCAGGCAGACATTTGTTTTCTCTGTGGGAAGACCACTCAGCTTTCAAAGGTCTCGAAATAACACAGGTCTTACAATCACTAAGCCAAGAGATTGTTAACCAGAAACGAAACTAAAAATAACTCTACTTTCATTCCTAAAATTATCTACCTTTTAATATTATAACGAAGGTCAATTTCGCCAGTTTTTACAGAATTTCAAGACAGTACAAATTGACAGAACTTTCTGGAGCCATGACAGAACATTTCTACATAAAAGGAACAACATTTTACAGCTCTTCCTTGAGGACATTCAAACTTCTCTTGAACCACTTAAGAATTTACCATTCCAAGAAATCCTCTAAGATTCTACAACACAAAAGGTCCAAGGTAGCCAGTGCATGTGGTAGTGACATCAGAAGCTCCCAATGAATGCCCAGGGCTTCCATTAGCCTATATGGTGCCTTTACACAAATTTAAAATGGTGCCTCCCCTCAGGATAGACGAATTAGAAAATATAATCTTTCAGGTAAACAAGGCCCTACAGGAAAGAAGCTGGCTGGGTTTCTACCCAACCCCACCCTCCCGGCAGGGGGCCAAATGACTGCCCCACATGACCCTATCCCTGCCTCCCTTTTTCTTCCTATCTCCCACAGTTTAAGAGACTGGAGCCAAGTCAATTTCACACAAGGTCAGAGCCTTAGCCTGGGGAGTGGATAAGTGGATAATGACAGACTCTCTGGGTGAAGTCACCTCCTAAACTTGGCACAACATAAAGATTTCATTTGGCACGTCCAGTCTAGGCAGTGGCTGCCTGGACTGTGTCGAAAAAGACTGGAGACCAAATCCAGCCCTAGTTGGGAGCAGTGAGTCTATTAGCAGCATAAACCATTGGTTTCCAACAGCACATATGCTTCAGATTTCCTATCTTGGGCCAAACAATTTAAGTCACAAATATTCACTGAGCAATTAACATGTACAAGGCACTATGAGGGACGTTGTAGAGCAATCCTTTCAAACCTGGTCACACTTTGGAATCTTCAGGGGACTTTTTTTTTAATTTAAATCCAAGTTATTTAATATATAGTTGAATAATAATTTCAGGAATAGAATTTAGTGATTCATCATTTACATATAACACCCCGCGCTCATCCCAACAAGTGTCCTCCTTAATGCCCCTCACCCCTTCAGCCTTTCCCCCCACCCAACACCCTACCAGCAACCCTCAGTTTGTTCTCTGGATTTAAGAGTGTCTTATGGTTTGTCTCCTTCTCTGTTTTTATCTCACTTTTGCTCCCCTTCCCTTATGTTCATCTGTTTTGTATCTTACATTCCACATGTGAGTGAAGTCCTATGATATTTGTCTTTCTCTGACTGACTTATTTCATTTAGCACAATACACTCTAGTCCCATCCACGGTGTTGCAAATGGCAAGATTTCATTCTTTTTGATGGCTGAGTAGTATTCCAGTTATATCTAGATAGATAGATAGATAGATAGATAGATAGATAGATAGATACCACATCTTCTTTATCCATTCATCATTTGATGGATTTTTGGACTCTTTCCATACTTTGGCTATTGTCAATAGTGCTTCTTACACTAAAACACTAATTACCAGATTCTTGTAATTTTTCAATAAATCTAAAGCTATTCTAACTTTACCAGCAGAATTTACCAAAACTGTTTATTGCTATTGTTATTTGGGTTTTTTTTTACGTTGTGTAATTTTATTTTTGTTTTTTTGTTTTGTTTTCTTTTATTTTTTTTTTTATTCCAGAATAATTAACATAGAGTGTTATGTTAGTTTCAGGTGTATAATACAGTGATTCAACTATTTTTGTTTTTAAAACATGAGTGTCTTGATTTAGCTAGGGCCTCAAGGACATAAGGGATTAGCTACCATCATATACAAACTGATGCATTTATTCAGGGCAAATCTTAATTTTCTTTGCCTTCTTCAGGAAAAAGAGCTGCAGAAGTGCCCAAAAGGCTTGAACTAATATCAGTTGAGAGCACCTTCACTGAAACTTGATGCTTTGGGCCAGAGGAAGGTCCTACTACAGTTGATGATACAAGTAGATCTTCTCATGTTCTGTTTCCAGGCATCACTACCAGACTCCCTACCATCATAACATGCTTTTCTCCTCCTAATGCACCTCTAGTCTCTGCCCCACTCACTGGGACTCATAGAAACTCATAAGGATCAGAATGGTGGTCACAGGGGCTGGGGAATAGGGGACATGGGGAGAGGTTGGTCAAAGGATGCAAATTTCCAGTTACAAGATTATCAAGTTCTGGATACCTAATGTGCTGCCCAATGAGTGCAGTTAATAATACCGTATCAGACGCTTGAAAGTTGCTGAGAGAGTAAATCTTAAATTTTCTCATCACAGAAAAAGAAATGATAATTAGGTGGCATGATGGCCGTGTTATCTAAAGCTATGGCGGTGATCGTTTTGCAATGGATACGTGTATGAAATCAGATGGTCTAAATGAAATGCTTCTTGCCACAGTTTTAGCACCTTTCTCTCTCTATTGTTCCTTGTGGGATTGAGAAAAACCACAAACTCTCCATTATAAATTATAAATCGGCTCCCTCTCAGTCTTACTTTCTCTCACTTAGAAAAATGGAATTTCTGCTTTTCTTCATGGACAAATGTCATTATGCCCCATTAAACTTCCTCCCAATTGAATATATTAGATTTTAGTTTTGGGATCCCAACGGGTGGTGTTCTTATACTGTGAACAGTGTCTAGTGGTTCTTTCTTTACAGACAAAAAAGCAAGAGGAAATGGGCTTGCATAGCCGTCAGAGGGACTTCAGCCAGATATAATGAAAAATTTCCTGGTGGCCAAGATAGTACAAACTACAATGAGTCAATGAAATGGGGCGTGGGGGGAAGGGTGATGTGAAATCTTCTACTCTGTAAGTTTGTGGAAATAACCCAGATGCTTATCTGTCTGGAATTCTTTAGAAGTAAATCTGTCTGATGGGCAGGGAGTGGACTTCCACGTCCACAATGCCATTGCTGCCTTGCATCATCAAGGCATCCTGAAGAAACATAAAAGACATAGTCACAATTCCAATCACATAAATAAGGAAAAAAATCTTGCAAAGCTTCTCAACTGGAGCATGAGTGACATTGGTGGGAGGGTAATTCATCATTGTGCAGGTTGACTCGTGCAGCACAAGGTGGTTTAATGTCGCCACAACCCACTTAGCACCTCTGGGTCTAAGGATTTGGCCACTAGAATGAAGAAAAATAATGTGTTCCTCGCAGAGCTGCTTGGATAAATGAAATCTCTGTCACCCACACAGGACCCGACAAGTGTAAGAACTCATTAACTTCCCTACTCCTCCCTTTAAAATTTTAGGATCTGAAGAGATAGATTTTTTTTTTTTTAAAGAGCCCAGGCATAAAAGACACATCCCTAAGCTGTTATACTATAGCCAGTAATTTGTGATACTATAAGTCTTTATTTATAGGGAACCTAAAGCAACTTCTCACCTTGACTGATTGTCAGAGTTTTATTTTGTTTTGTTTCGTTTTGTTAGAAAACATTAGAAAATTTCTTCCTCCTTTACCGTTGCCCCAAATCTCCTTATTCTTCCTTACAACATTAGGACAGTGTTAAAGGTGTCCCGGTGCTTCCGAACAGTTTTTAAAAAGGAGGGGGAGGGAAGACAGCAAAGAAAATTGGACATACATCACGGAATGGCAGTGCAAATGGTTTATTCTGGTACACTTTGTAAAGAAATATTTAGATAGCTGAATAATCATCTCCCCTATTCTTCACAGAAAGCATTGACCAAAACAGGTCTTTTCAATAAAGCACATGTTTTTTGTTGTGTCTGTTTCAGAAATGTGGTGCCGGGTTCTTTCTCGCCCAGTCGGGAGCATGCATGCCCTGTGACTGCAACAGCAATTCCAACGAGTGCTTGGATGGGTCTGGATTCTGTATGGTAGGTCGGGGGCACCTATCACTTTTCAGACATTTCCTTGGCCTTCTGTGTCTTAAGTGGGGATAAAATATTCTTCGGGGACCTTTGAGCTACCTAGGAAAGAGCTAATTCAAGCTCTCTTTTTTATCCTTCACCTTTTCCTGTAAAACACTGCGTAGAAACTGCTTACGATTGTAAGTGGCCATCAAGGCATATGTGTGACTGTACATAGTCCTCCTGAAGGGTGACTGACTGACCACCCTTGGCAGCTGGTTTCTTCCCAGAGGCCAATGGTGAAGAGATTGAAAACAATACACGGCGGGGGAAACCATCCATCCAAATTCCTCTGTAATAGTATAGTTTGCCATATGTTTGGCTTCACTCCACCTAAACCAGGAGAATAAAACAGTTGTTTCATGTAGCATAGTTCACAGCTTAAGATAGTCAGGTCTACAGATCAAAATTTGTTTAAAATAAAAAGGCCTGAACCAAATAGCTGATAAAAACGAAAGCTCTGGCCTTGTGGTCTTTGTAATTCTGTGTTTCAGCCCCGAGAGGACTATTTTTCCCCTTAACTGGAGTGAATCCCTGAATTCCCCAGTTAACTCTTCTTCAGTGAGGTATCATAGGGACTCATGGAGGAGACAAGACAAGCCTTCTCGCAAAAAGTGTTTGCCACATCTTTTCTATTCTCACTGAATGGACTGGCAACTTCGTGAAAATGGCTACCGAAATATTTACCAGAAATGGCTTTAGGAGAAGTCCCAGGAGGCATTTTGAAAGTCTTATGCCCCAAGATCATGTTTTCCATCAGGAGCTGTACCACACGGCCGGAAAATCAGATTCTTCAGGATCCTCTGAGGCAGAAGAGACTTTCCAAAATTGCAAGAGTATTTTTGCATAAGTACAAGAATTCTTAATTAAGTACACCCTGTTTCCCTCAAAATTAGTATAATTATCCCTGTTAAGCAGATCATTTTGATTACAAGTGGCCTCCGAGGTGTGCACATGGAGGTGTGATTTTACCCACTGTAAATGCATTACATTAAGATGCAAATTAGAACATTTCATCTACTTGGAACCTAGCAGTTGCCATTTTTCTAGAGACAGAGAGGATGTAGTGGCAAACACTGGGCACTGCCATCTCTCTGTAGTATTTGTTCAGTCCTGGTGTTTCTGTCTTCCCCTTCCCCCCATCTTTTTAATAACCGTTACATCCAGGATGTCCTCTGTAGCCGTGTAGGCACACGCAGCTGCCAAAACCTGCCCCTTTCTAATGCTTCCATCTCCGGTTTCCTGTTATTTTAATCCCAGTGACATTTGAAAAGAAAATCCCATGGATGCACTTGAACCAATGATGTACATCTCTGATGATTTGACCAAGTAGAGGCTCTTTGCCATCTGGCTTATTAAAATAGAAGGCGATAGGGACGGGTAGGCCCCGTCAGCTGCTGTCAGGCAGCCAGTAAGATGGAACACTGAAGTAAAAGGACAAAAATGACCATCCTGCTAGTGCCTGTGAAGAGCTATGACAAAGCCACTCTTCCTGACGATGACGTTGTCAGAAAAGGCACTGTCATGGCTTCATCTCTGACCTAGACGTGAGCCTCCGAAAGGGACAGTCATCACGTGACTCCTTCAGGGCTTCTGGGCGTCCGAAGTTCCAATAAAAGTTTGGGAATGGGGGGCGCCTGGGTGGCGCAGTCGGTTAAGCGTCCGACTTCAGCCAGGTCACGATCTCGCGGTCCGGGAGTTCGAGCCCCGCGTCGGGCTCTGGGCTGATGGCTCAGAGCCTGGAGCCTGCTTCCGATTCTGTGTCTCCCTCTCTCTCTGCCCCTCGCCCGTTCATGCTCTGTCTCTCTCTGTCCCAAAAATAAAATAAAAACGTTGAAAAAAAAATTAAAAAAAAAAAAAAAGTTTGGGAATGGGATGGGGGTAAGTTTTTATACGCCTGCTCAAGGAAGCTGCCAATCTTCGCGCAGTTACTTTGCTCCAAGACAGAACATTTGAAAAAGAAAGAAAGAAAGAGCCGTCCTACCCCACCCGGGAGGAAATAGCTTTCTTCCCTGAAGTAATATATGCTCGATGTAACAAACAAAACAACAATACAGACCTGGACTACATGAAATTCAAAGTGAAAATCACCCACAGCCTTATCCCCCAGAGCTAAATGTATATATGTATATCTATACACATACATGTGCTTATAAATTTCATTTGGAAAGACAGAAAAAAAAGGAAGTAACTTGTATTTAATTAAACGTAAGTAGTGAGCAGAGAGGCTTGCCCATGTAGTAACAATATGTTGTCATTTAGATGGCAAATATATTGTCAACGGTGTCCCACTGGAATCAAACTCAGATTTTTCTGTTTCCCTTGGCAGCCCCTTCTGGCCTCCTGGCCGAGCAGTGCCAGATTTTAGGCTCCTTCCCTGTAGCTCCTTCAGTTCACCCAGTTGTCAGGGCACCAGACAAGAAGCAGTGGCCTGGAGGAACACTTCCTCGCCGCTGACTGTGGGCCCGAGTTTCAATCAGTTCTCACTGCTTAACAGCCTCACTCATTTCTCCCATCTTCCATACACAGCCAAAAATAAACGGCCTTCTTTTATTTCATCTTGTTTCATTTTGTTCTTAGTTCGAAGGCTTGTAATGCCTCTGCCTTGCCCCCCCCCCCCGTTGTTTCTGATTCTTCCCCCATTCCAACGTCCATTTTTAATTTGACCTCATCTTTTACAGACTAATCTTAAGGAACTAAGCCATTTGACAATAGAATAGAGTAGACAAAGTTACGCTACCATTTTAGATATAGCAAAGGAGCTTAGAGATGTCTCCACAAGAGGGATGCTAACGCTTCAAATGCAGGAAAGTGGCGAAGTGAAAAGTGAAAAGTGAATGAAATCCAACATGTGTTGGATGTTTCCAAAAAGGCACCTTGCATCTTATCAGAACTAGAATGCATTGGGAAGGGTTCTCAGCTGAGTCAGCCAGGCGAGGCCCCAAAGGCCAGGCAACTCCAGTGAACATGGCAGACTCTCTAGGAAGGCTCCAGAAGGAAGCATGAGAAAGGAATTAAGGAAAAGAAACATGTGGAAGCAGACAGATAGCTGGTGGTAGGAATGCTCAGTTTCTAATAACCCATATTTTATCCCAAGTCTATAAACTAGGCCCAGAGAACTAAGAAGAAACCATGGCTAAGGTCAGTTCCCATCCAAAACGTTGTCTCATCATTAGAGAAAGCCAGGCGCCCACTGACCAGAACTAGACGGAAGAAAATCTGACTTGAAGTTCACCACTGACACAGCGCTCCTTAGGTTCCTTTTGATTAAGGATCGGTTCGTCTATTGATTTCATCTATCCATTTAACAAAAAAAAAGTGTTTTACTTGAGCACCACCTATATGGAGACACTGGGTTGGGTTGAAGGACTGTCCAGACAGAAGCACCCACTTGAAAATGCTGGTGGACATGACCAATATAATAAAGCTCAAGGTATGAGGACCATGGGAGCTTTAGAAACACACGCAGAAACCCCTATCTGTTCAGTGGCAATCAAATGAAAAATTAAAAATAATACAGGGTCTGTGTCAGCATTGCAAGAAAAACATTTTTTGTAAATCTGAATGAAAATATTCAGATTTCAAACCAGAGAACTGCACAAATATAATTGAAATCTAAAGAGACACCGTCAAGCTGTTAAGTATTTATATCTGGCTAGTGGAGACATGGATGGATTTTTATTTTCTTCTTTTCACTTTATAATATGCCTCCCGAAATTTTCTGCAACTGCCTATAGTAATTTTATAGTTAAAAAGATTGATATTCAAATGGACTTCTACCCCACCCTAAGCATAATGGAGAAAGAGAAGTAATCCAATATATTGAAGGTTAATGAATTTTTTATTACTCTCAAAGCCTAATTAAAACTTCATTCAGGAAAGCAAAGATATTGCATCTCTAATTTCTGCAGATACTAGCATTTTTCTCATGCTTTTCAAACCCTCCTTTATTATGTGTGTAAGACAGAAATCAACCAATGTAAGTTCCTGTAAGACTAAAAATGTGTGGTTAATAAACCAGCACATTCATTAGATGTCCCAGAGCATGAAAAAATTCAGTTATAGAGACTTCTTTTTCCTGTCTTATTTCCAACTACAAAGTTGGTATCTAGATCGAGTACATAATTCTTACAACAAAATTTTGACAATTTTCCAATATGTTGCAAACTTGGAAAACCCCCAAATTTTGCAATAGTGATGGATTTGGTACTATGCTAACTGAAGCTTAGCAGAGTCTACAGAATCTGAAAGAAAGTCAGAAAATTGCATGTCCAAAGAATTCAGAGTTCTCTGTTGCTTTGCGGCCAGTCATGTAAGAATATAATAGGAACTGACTGCAAATAAGTTCTCCATATACTGTTCGAGTTTCTTCTTCCAACCCTGAACGTGTTCCTCTTCTGATATTCCCCTTCTCAATTAACTACCGTATCATTCTGCCAGACCCTCATGCTAAGATGTCCCAGATGCTCCCTCGGCTTCCTTTTCCACTTCCCCAACATTCAACCTGGAAGAAAGCCTCTCCTCTTCTCTGCCATCCCACTGCCTTAATTCACATCCACAGCATCGCTCCCTGACCGCTGCCATGGCTCCCCAACTACTCATCATGCCTTGCTCCAGACTTACCTTCCCCTAACCAGCAACGGAGACATCTTTCCACCTAGTCAAGGCATTCTCCTTTCTAAAATCTTTCAGGAATTTCTACTCCAGCCCCACTGAGCTTCTCACTACCACCAAAACTAACTCTGTACGAGCACCCCCTGAGTCTGAACTTGTGTTCGCCTGCTCTCTTCCTGGGATTTCTTGCTTATCCTTCGAGGCCTAGTTCAGGTGTCGTCACCTCCATCAGGTTTTCTCCAATTTTCTCGAGATGAGCTAGACCCTTTCCCTCCTCTTTGTCCCACAGTAGGTACGTACTTCACACATAGCACCTAGCACTCTATATTATTGTTTGTTTACCTCTCTCTGAGTAGTTTGCCTCACAAGTGTGAGTTACTCAACTGTAAGAACCGGGTCTTTTTCATAAAATGACACATAAGGACAAAATGACACATAAATGAACCTGGTCTTCATTTTAGTACAGCAAATGTAAAAATCTTTAATTTTATATCATATGAGCCACTTGGGTCACTCTTCATTGCAGTAAAATGTGCTGTCCTTTTATGCTAGATACTCAGGCTCAGGCCCAATGTTGAGCAACTAGCCAACAGTGTTACCTATAGTAGGTGTTTCTATTTAGACCCTTGCTTCTCTAAGTATAGGCTAGACCGTAGCACTAGCAATCATTGGGAGCTTATTGGAAATGCAGACACTCAGGCATCCTGACACCCTAGACATCCTGAATCAGAATCTGCATTTTCACAAGCTCCCCAGGGCATTGGTATGCACAGTGAAGTTTAAGAAGCACTGATCTAGGGGGGGCCTGAGTGGCTCAGTTGGTTAAGCATCTGACTTTTGATTTTGTCTCAGGTGATGATCTCATGGTCTTGGGATTTAGCTCAGGCTCCATGCTGTGAGCTTGGAGCCCACTTGGAATTCTCTTTCCCTCTCTCTTTGCCACTCCCCCACTTGAGTGCCCATAGTTGCTCGCTCTCGCTCTCTCTCAAAATAAATGAATAAACTTAAAAAAAAAGAGAGAGAAGAAGAAGCACTGATCTAGATAGAGCAGAAGTTCTCAAACTTTTTGGTCTCATGAGCTCTCTGCATTCATAAGAATTGTTCAGTTAACTAAAGGTCTTTTGTTTATGCAGATTGTATCTGTCCATGGTTACTGCATTTGACATTTAAAACTGAAAACTTTTCTCATATTTTCTTGTTAATTTATTTGAAAATCACAGTGATGAACCCATTGCAGGTTAACATAACTAATATGCTTTTATAGAATATAAACATATTTTACAAATTAAAAATACGGTTCATGTTTTGCTTAAGAGAAGGCAGCTGGATCTCATATCCCTGGTGATATCTCCATGTCATGTAGCCCCAGGAAAATTCTACCTTACAGCATGAGAAAATGAGAGTCCAAAAGATAAATAAAATCTTAATATTATTATGAGGATAGATTCGACCTCCCTGGACGTACTTTGAGAACCACAGATCTATATAGACTATAATCTTGCATAATGCATGTGACAAACCACATGAAGGCCAACCTGATCCCCTTAGGCTTCTTCCAACATTATGTTCGTTCTGCGGCCAAGTTATTGAGACAGCATTTCTCGTGTGAAGAGTCACAGCTGGTGCCCAAATGCCATTCCTAACACTTATCCACTTATCTGCAATCAACTGTCTACATGCAGCTTTCTTAACAACTGGCCAAAGATTCAGAATGTTTTTTCATTTTTAAGTGGGGTCAATTTTATGTAAAAAAATAAATTCCACCCCCCCCCAACATATTTATTGTTGCCAGTTTTTCTTTTTGTTTTTTAAATGGTAGAGCTTTGAGGGTTTAAGGCATATTTGCAATCCCAGAGTAAAAGGCTTCAGAGCTAGAAGAAACTTTACAGGCCATCTCATCTGGATTCTCATTTTACAGATAGGGAATACAGACACCAAAAGGTCAAGTGACTCGTTCAAAGACCACCAGCTAGAACATGGAAGCGGTAGAAATCTTTGTCCTTGCTCCCAGCATCATTTCCACCAGTCTTCCAGAATGTACATTAATGCCTTTCAGGGAATTCCCTGACAAACCCGTTAAAAGAAGGCAGATGAGGAAAATCCGTGTTTGCACTCTGAGCATGTAAAGGTCAGAGAGATTTGGTGAGTTAGCCCTTGAGGATAATTGCTCCTTGTGGCTGCCATGGCAGAATTAGAGCCCTGACAAGAAGTCCAAAGCATCCATCAAGCCATAAGGGGACAGAAGGGAATCAGCTCATTTTTGCAGCTTAATAGGCATTTCAGGCAGGAAGAATGACCTAACATTTTACAACAAGCCTGTTTTCTTCTGCACAGATGGGCTTCATCTGTCCAACAAGGACTCAGACAAAGTTGACCTCAGCCTATGAACAGACATGCCAGATTGCTTGTGCCTTAGATTCCTGGTAGTCGGGCAAGGCTCATTGGTGTTCCCTGGGATGTGAGTTTGCCAATTTTGAGCTCATTTGGGTACATGTTAATTTCTTTTATGTGCTCCAGGCACTAATTCATTAATTCATGCTTTCCCACTTTTTCCTTCATTTTTTCCCCACAAATATTTACTAAAGGCTGACATAGTTCTGGAAACAGAATTAAGAAGTGGAGGACAAATATGTTGACAACAGTTGTCTTCACATCTTACTTTATTTTCCAGTTTCTCATTAATCTGTCAGGCAGTCTGAACTGGCCTCTAAATTCTGTTCTTCTAACATAATTCTAATCAGGAGCCAAAGATTGCCCATTCCTAATGGCTGATCAAATGCCCAAAGAGTGTTCAACCGTGATAACCTGTTGCCTAAACTGGAACTCTGCCTTTTTGATTCAAAGTCCAAACTCTTAGTAAAATTCTATGACACCTACATAAAATGTAGTCATTTTATGACTCTTTTGGGAAAGGAGACTTTTGTGTAACATATTGGAGAAGTAGTATAATATGGGAATTAACAGCCTGGCCTCTGGAGCCAGATTGCCTGAGTCTGAATCTCACTTTTGCCTCCTTCTGTGTGACAATTTACTGGGCCATTTATTTCACCTCTCTGTGCCTCCCATCTCTTCGTATGTAAAATGGGGAAAAAATAGTAACTTACTTACTTTAGAATTATTGTAAGAATTAAATTCATTAATCCACTATGAAATGTTTAGAGCAGGACTTCACTATTATTAGTCCATTTTGAACTTCAACATAGAACACAATGACAAAAACAAAGAGCTTAGAGTTCACCTTACTACCGCTACTCCATCCTGCCTCCCTAAGGTTCTTCCATTGAGCATTATTTGAAAAAAGCTTTGTCTGTTGAAGATCTTGTGTACAGATGTTACCAAGGGAATGGACCAAACAGGAGGGTGCCTCTTTGATGACATTCTAATTCTAACAGCATAATTTTTCACTGAAAACGCTATTCGACTTTTATACCCTCTGGGGGATATAAAGCTGAAAATATCACAGTGCTAATGCCATTGCCTTGTACAACCCAGTTCCGTCCTGTTGGAGAAATCTATGAGACTAGCATCACTGACTCTTTAGAGTACTAGACAGAAATTAATCCGTGAACTTGTCACTGCTGAGTTGACTCCAGTCTACTGAGTACGTCCTTCATTTGAGTTAGTAGCAGTACGGTACTGAGAGGCACAACGTGGGGGAAGGGCTGCTGAGGTTGGGAGCAAAGAATAACAGTACAGTGTGGGTAGTAAGGAGGGAAGGATCCGGGAGGGGACATCAGAAGGAATTCCTGGAGGTTTCAAGGCCATGTACAGATCTTGAAAGATGAACAGGCATTATAAGCAGAAAAATCAGCCCATTTGGTGCTTTTCCTTCCATTCGCCTCACCACAAATGGAAAAATCATACAAATAAGCCGGCATAGTATTTCTTGTATGTCACTATCCAAGTCACCAACCCATTAGCAGGGCATTCTTCACCTACCTTCTATTCCATCTATGCTTCCTTCTGACATATTTTGCCCATAAATCCTTAAATTGTTCCCATTGTCGTGGGTAAACATCAGAGGGATTTTTTTTTTCATTTCATATTCAATCCAAGTCAATAAACTGATGTTTCTCGCACAGAGTTTGATCCTTCCGATTATCATTTTGAACTGAAATGAGAAGCTGATGCGTTTCCCCTCTGCACACAAAGCCTAAACTCCTCAGGCTGCTAGTGCACCCACAGAAGTTCAGGGTGAAGTCATCTGCCACTGTTCACACTTTCTAGCATTGACTGGAGCCAACATGCCTCCTTTGTCCTGACCATTTATTCAATCAGCCTGACATCCTCTTTGCTTTGAGTATTGTTTGGTTCCCACATATATTGTGTATAAAATTTCTTTTGTTTTTTGTCTGGTTTTTTTGTCAATTTTCCTATCTTTTGCCTCACAGCACTGCCAGCGGAACACAACAGGAGAGCACTGTGAGAAATGTCTAGATGGTTATATCGGAGATTCCATCAGGGGAGCACCCCGGTTCTGCCAGCCATGTCCCTGTCCTTTGCCCCACATGGCCAAGTAAGTTCTGAGAGAAGATGTTCCCTTCTGCTGCTTATCCCCTTAATTATTTCTTTTTTATTTTTGCTCTATCCAAAGTTCTCAGGTTTTCCTGAGATCAACCATTTCTCTGATTCTCTGAAGCCAAGTGGGTTCCTACAATCAGTTCACTTCTGACACTAACTACCTAGAGCTAATTAGCCCATAGATTAGGTCCCACTTCAGAAGCCAGCCACAAATAGGGTCCCTAGGCTACTTACATAGCTACTCAGCTAACTATAAGTTTAGGGGTTGCCTCAACACCCCCTCAGGCTCAATAATTCTCTACAATGACTCACAGAACTCAGGGAAGTGCTGTACTTACGATTACAATTTTATTCCTAAAGGATACAACTGAAGCCAAATTGAAGAAATCCTTAGGACAAGGTGTGGAGGGGGAGATGGGAGGGAGCAGAGCTTCTGTGCATTTGCTGTCCAGGTACATCACCCTCCCAGAAAATCAATGTGTTCACCCAACCCAGGAGCTCCACAAACCTCATTTTTTGAAGAGCTTTATCAATGTTTCATTACATAGTCATGATTGATTAAATCATCAGTAATTAAAACTCAATCTTTATCCCCTCTCCCCTTCCCTGAGGTTGGAGGAAGTATGGGATTGAAAGTTCCAACCCTCTAATTAGTAGTTTTCTCCTCTGGTCAGATGCCCCCAGCCCCATCCTGAATCTACTTAGGGGCCCATCAAGTGTCACCTCGTTAGCATAAACTCAGGTAGGACTGAAAGGGGCTCATTCTGAATAACAAACAATAGTCTTATCACTCAGGAAATTCCAAGAGCTTTAGGAGCTCTGTGCCAGGAAAAAGACAAAAACCAAATACATATTTTTTTCTTATACCACAAGTGGAAAGAGTAATGAACCTAGGTTCATATCCCTCCTTTGGCACAAAATAGCTGTGGGATCTCAGGCAAGGTACTTTCTCCCTCTGTCTCACTTTCCATGGGATTTAGGGTCAAAAAGACTAGATTCATTCAGATCATGGCTCCATTCATTGATTCCTTTTATCTGCTCTGATCTCATTTATTTTTTCCTCAGTTGGTGTAAGGATCTGCCTCATAGAGTTGGACAAGGATAACACGTGTGGAGCATTTGAGTTGGTGTTTTACATACAGAAAGCTGTATGTTAGCTGTTGGCTTTATTGAACACATACTTTGTACTTTTTTTAAACACTAACATTTTGCTCACTCTGTGCCAGGCAATGTTCTAACTGTTTAGATATAATAGTTAGCTGATAGATGTTGTAAAGATTAAATTAAACAGTGCCTATAAAATAACTCTTAAAAAGGCCTGAATGTCTCACACACACACACACACACACACACACTTTCTTATAAAGAGAAAAAAGATGACAACATTTTTTTCTTAATTTTTTTCTTAATTGAACACCAACACCAACTAACTAACATTTCACCTAAAAGCTTGTGATTTGTTCAAATCCTCTGATGA
The DNA here is from genome assembly GCF_016509475.1 of Prionailurus bengalensis. Lineage (NCBI taxonomy): Eukaryota > Metazoa > Chordata > Mammalia > Carnivora > Felidae > Prionailurus > Prionailurus bengalensis. The sequence continues at coordinate 101,069,201 of NC_057349.1, read as the reverse complement.
GTCTGACAGTCAGTGAAGAAGTCAGATGTTTTACAGCCCCATTTTTCCTTAGAAACCACTAACCTACTTCAAGCCTTACTTTGTGATTTTTCATGTCCCATGGTATCACTAATGTGTGCAGAATGGATAGTATTGAGAGGGAGAGTAGAAACCTCAAACATTAAATGTTCTGTTATTTTCACCCAAGTGTGTCCTGATTTATGAGCTCCCTTTGTCTCATATTCCTTAATTGTTCATTAATATTCTGCTCCCAAACATTAGTCTTAACCATATCTGATGAGCTGTTTCAGCATCCTGCTCTCTTGCCAAGCTGTAGTTATTTCGTTAAACACACCGATCTCCAACTTTGCAATAACAGATTCCCCTCATTGTTCCATGTAAACAAAGATCTATGTAGCCTCACCTGCTGAAAACAGGTTTGTAAGCTCTGAGCTGCAGTTTCCTTAGAAACTAAAAGATTAATTAGAAAGGCAATCCCAAGTGGTTCCTCTAAATTGTATTATCTGACTTTTGCACTCTTTGTCCTATTCACATGACGAGACTTTCTTATCTAAATTATGACATTAATGTCTTGAGATAAGAGACTTTTGGAACCTCATTCCAAAGGACTGATGGACTGAGAAGTTTGTCTATATCCAATCAACAAATATTTATCACACATTTATTACATGCAACTCATGTACTACTAGCCGCTGGTCACAGCGGTACACAAAACAGTCAAAAAGTCCTGCCTTCATTAAAATAGGTCAAAATACAGCAGCATTTTGGGGCGCCTGGGTGGCTCAGTTGGTTGAGCGTCCAACTCTTGATTTCAGTTCCCATCATGATCTCACGATTGTGATCTCATGGGCAGGAGATAGAGCCCCGGGTCAGGGATCCTTGCTGAGCAGGGATCCTTGCTGAGTTGGGGCGCTTTCTCCCTCTCTCTCTGCCCCTACCCCTCTCCTTCTCGTGCCCTCTCTCTCTCTCTCTCTCTCTCTCTCTCTCTCTCTCTCTCAAAATACATATTTAAAAAAAGATACAGCAACATTTTGAAGCTCCTGAAGCAAATGACCATTTACCATTTGAGCCAGGTTATCTGTATTTCAGCTGATCAGGAAGCTATCCCAAAGGCTCTTTCAAATAAATAAAGCAGAACATGCCAGTTGGGCGATGAGCTTCCTGTCTTGGAGGAGGAAACAGTTGCTATTGAATCACCATTTCCATATATGTTCTTTGGATGTGTGAGCAGAGCCCGGTTCAAAGAGCAATTGACTAGCTTAGGGAATGTACCCAGCAGTTAGGTACACATTCACAGATATGAAAACTGAGACCTCTAAAGCACACCGTTGAAGTTGAAAAGCCTGCTGAAAATCAGCCCAAAAGCAAAATTATATCCTCCCCCACCCCCATATAAGTAAAGACGTTGTGTGAAGGTGTGGGGAAATTGTGGGAGACTTGCTTTCTCTGAGGTGGCAACAATTCAACTTCCTGGATCCCTTGTGGGGGAAAACTGACTACAAACAGGGAGGTGGGGATTGAGGGCTGGAGGGGGGTAATCTGTGGTCACAGGAGGACAAATTTGCCTGGATCCTATATGATTCTAGCCTTTGATATGGCCTTATTAGAGATTTGGTTAACTAATCTCAGATACTAATCAAACATCTCATCAAAAATTAAATATCCACTGCCCCTTTCAGCTTTTCAAAAAAAAATTCATATTGCTACTTTCTATAAAAATTAAAGTGCCAGAACTTTTATTTGAGCTCAAAAAGTCACCTAATAGAATCCAAATTACACTTTGCAAGATCTTCTGATTGAGCCTCCAGACCAGGATTTGGATTTCCAGTTACAATAGCCACATCAGAAAGCAAAGAAATTATGCTCAGGGGAGGTAAGTAAGCAAATAGTGCTGAATCTATTTTTCTTTAGGGTTTCATAAAGGTTTCCAAGGACAAAGGCTCCCTTCCACTTGGAGAGGGCGCCATGGTTGTTACTGTGGGCTGAGAACGGCTCAGTGTTTTCATTTCCCTAGCCAGAAACAGACTTTACCCTAAGAAAAATATAAACAATTAATGCTGATAAAAAACAACAAAAAAGGAACTTAGTGGCTGGTGACTGCCTCTGAGTCTCCCTCCACTGAGACCAATGGTCACGCAGCTATTCCCAGGGACCATTTGCACAGAGTTCATTTATTTATTTTGGAGTTGGCCAGACATCCCCCCCTCACCCACCCACCCCTGCCGTCTACCAGTAGCCACGGTAATGGCTCCAATTAAGGAAAATGTCATCTGTTTGAAACAGCAGGACATTAGCTAAAGGCAGACGACTCCAGACACCGGCAGATGCTTCAGTCCTTCAAGCCATGGGCAAGCTGCTGGGAGCAGGGCGGGGGGGGGGGGGGGGGGGGGGCGGGAAGGGGAAGGGTGATATCTTCAAAGAAACATACATGAGGGTTTGTCCATGCTCTGGACTCTTGACTGACAGTGGTTTTTTTTTGAAGTAGGCTGAAAAATAAGAACAAGCAAAATGAAGAATAAAAGCCAAAGAAATGTAATTTTGTTGAAATGTTTTTAGCCAAACTGACAGAAAAAATAAATTGTGGATGTTGCCTTTCACTGACAAGTGTATATTGTTTTCTGACTGATTTTATAAATGTCTTCAAACAAAGCAAACACACCCATTTGCTTTCCTCCAAAGACCATTAGGGTAAAATTGTTGATGCATGCAGGAATGTGAGAACAGCAGGTCACACGCCATGGATAGCACAGTACCTAAGCCAAAATTAATTTAGAAGTCTTTAAAATTTTTCACACCCCCCCTCAGATGGATGGATTCATGTGTCAATGTAAAATTTTCCAAACACGTGGTGAGTTATATTCTATTTCCCCTGCCTTAAGAATTGAGCAATATTTTTATTGCTTTTCTGTCCTGTGTCCTAATTTGTATTATCTAAAAAACAAATAAACAAGCAAAAAAAAAATAATCAAGAGAAGGATTTCTATGGACACGAATCCTTTTCCTGTGGGTCCTATTTATTACTTGTGTACTTGTTTTGTGACTTTGATCAAAACAGCCGGTCCCTGCCCCCTTAATTCTCAATCTTTAAGGTATGCAATGAAGAAATGAAGGTTCAGTGGAGATTATAGAGTATAGTTTAGAAGTGGTTCATGACCCTGAAGAACGGAAGAGATCTAGTGCAGAAAAAAGGGAACAACTTTCAAATGTATACACAGAAAATGCTGAGAATAACAAGAAATTCTCGTAAATATAAAATAACTTGATTATTTTATTTTTGGCTTTAGAATATGTGTTTTAGACTTGCATTATATATATATACACATATATATGTATGTATGTGTATATATATATATATACATATGTATATACATATGTATATGTATATATATATATATATATTCTGGAAATTCCCACTGCTTCAAGTAAAAATAATTAAGTGCTTCTATGGCAAAATAAGTAAGTGGATCTGGGAAATGGTCTCACCAATGGATGGGCGTCTTGGCATTTTTCTGTCTGGACTGCTGGTCTAAATTTTCCTGAAAGGAAGAGTTGACTTAAATAAAACAAATGATCACACCCATTAGAATTTGACTGCACCAAAGTAGAGATGACCTAATTAAAAGTTAAGACAATCTTTTCAGTGATGTATGGAATCGACTTCTAATATTCTCTTGTATTTCTAGTTTTGCAGAATCCTGCTATAGAAAAAATGGAGCCGTTAGGTGTATTTGTAAAGAAAACTATGCTGGACCTAACTGTGAAAGGTAGGCTAATAAAATTCACTGTTTTCTGTGTGGGTCAAAGGAAACTTTCTGTTTTTGGCACTCATCAGCTCTGCCAGAGCGTCTTAAGAGGAGGGAGTGAGGGATCACATTTCAGAACCCCTGGGGGATGCCCCAGATAGAGCTATAATAATATGCTCCCTAGGAGAGCTTGGGTGGCTCAGTCAGTTAAGTGTCTGACTCTTGATTTCGGCTCAGGTCATGATCTCACAGTTTGTGGATATGAGCCTGCGTCTGGCTCTGTGCTGACAGTGTGGAGCCTCCTTGGGATTCTTCCTTTCTCCCTCTCTCTCTGCCCCTCCCACGCTCGTGCTCTCTCTGTCACTCTCAAAATAAATAAACTTAAAAAAAAAATGCTCCCTAAGGGTCCAGATCAGGACCACATCTCAGGATAAATGGTCAGGTGGAGAGGAAAATTAGTATCTATATTTTGAGAAGATTCTTTAGACGGTTTTGGTAACACTCCTCTCTCTTCATCATTGAGAATCAGCAGTGTTAATAGAGAGGCTTCCTCAGTAGGGAAAAGAAAAAGTGAATCCTCTGTCAGTAAAGCATTACACTGAAAAAGCATGAACTTATTATTTAGTCTATTCTTTACGCCGTCTCCTTCCCTGAAAAGTAAACAAATTTCGTGAGAGTTCGGATTTTCTGAATCCCTGTTGGTATTGACATCTAACACTCTTTTTTTTAAGTTGCTCTTGGCTTTGCTTAAATAAGAAGGACTTCGGTGACTAAAGTTGTGAGGCGTCCTGCTGCATGGTTTCCTGGCAAGACATTTCCCCTTCTCCCCACCTGGAGGCTACTCAGTTTTCTCAAATAAAATGATTTTTGCTAAGAGTGTTACAGAGAGGGCTTCTTATTTTTAAGAGAAATGCCAGGGGCGTCTGGGTGGTTCAGTCTGTTGAGCGTCCAACTCTTGATTTCGGCTCAGGTCATGATCCCAGGGTTGTGGGATTGAGCCTCAGTCAGGCTCTGCACTGAGCATGAAGCATGCTTAAGATTCTCTCTCCCTCTCTCTCTCTCTCTCTTTCTCTCTCTCTCTCCCTTTCTCTCTCTCTGCCCCTCTCCTGCTCTCTTTCAAATAAAAAAAAAATGTTATTAATGTCAGCCTCCCCATTGTCTTTAGGCAGCAAGATGATATGGGAGGGAAGGACAGGGTACCTCTCAAACCTCTGGTCCAACATCCGCACATGCTCACCTCCCAGCAGCGTGCTCCCACTGCCCTGAGTACAGTTCACAAACCAGCCCAGCACTCAAAATGTCAACCTTAAATGATAAACCATCTCACTTCCTAAGAAATCACCTTCTACATCTCAAAGAGTAGTTCCGGAATTCTTTTTAAAAAGCCACAGTGCCTACAGTGCAGAGAAAATCTCTACACTTGGAGGGCATTACTATTATGATTATTAAATGTACAAATCATAGCTAATCCTCTTACTGAAGACTTTTTAAAGGTATTTTTTTCTCTTTTTTTGCTACGAGGGAAGAGGGAAGGTCAAAGCTGATGGCGCATGTGGATTTTATACCTCGGGAGGAACAAACAGACATTTGGTTAATTAATGTTTGTGACACACTCACTCCGTATTTTCTTACTTAGGGGTTCGGGAATATGAGGCACCTGGTTTGCTCACTTTCTGGCTCAGAGAGGACTGTTAATCAGCCAGGGATGGAACTTTGTCCCCTCAGTGTCTGAGGTAAAACTCTGTTTAGTCTGACAGAGATCGAGCAGTATTACCAGCTAATGGGTGTTCGCTGGCCCCTGGGATGGCCTTAAATAGAGCCATGCTGACCAAATGCAAGCCCTCCCAGAAGGGAAGACATCTCTGTGCCTCAGGGCTCGGTCCTGCAAAGTTGCACAGGGGTGCAGATAGAGGTTCTGTCAGCCAGGGTAAGGGGCCTGCATGGACAGGACAGCATGCCCTCCTCAGAAGTAGGATTGTAGATGATAAGTCTCCTGATGCACATTGGAGGCTCCTGGACCTGTAAGTCTTGGTTAGATCCGGTGCCTCTCCTGGATCTGGAATGGTTGGACCAAGGAGAAAGCACTAGCTGTCAAATATTGAGGAGATGTAGCTTTGGCCTGGCTGAGTTTGTCTCTCAGCGCGAGCCCTTTGGGATCCTCCTGAGGGAGTTATTTGAGCTCTAAGTGTCCATTTCCACATCTCCAGAATGGAGAAAATGAAAATGTCCACCTCCTAGGACTGTTGTGAGGTGATACTGTGACGTTATTGGTATGGCACATGGCACTTAAGAGATGCTCAATAAAAATTACCTGGTGACTGTAGGAGTCATGGTGGCCATTGTCCAGTTCCCCCCACCAGCATCATGTGTGCCTGGGAACAAGCTGGCTCATTCTCCTGAATCTCAGTTTCCTTAGCCAGAAATGATAGATTTGAACTAGGTAGTGCCCTTTGTTGATTGTCCACTGTGTCCGTGCTTTACATCCTTCACCTCTTAGCCTCACAACCACCCTGAGAGCAGGTGCTATTTTGTCATTCTGCAGATGAGGAAACTGAGGCTAAGGGAGGTGATGGGCCCGGTCTGAAGTCACAACACTGCTAAGTGGGGGCACCAGGACCCGCACAGTTTGGCTTACAAATCTGGATTCTTTCTCTATGCCAATACTGTGTTTCCCAATTGTCTTTGTAAGGTCTTCCACTTTATTTCATTTTTTTAGTTTATTTATTTATTTTCAGAGAGACACTGAAAGCACATGTGAGAGGGGTAGGGGCAGAGAGAGAGAGAATCCCAAGCAGGCTGCAGAGCCCAACGCAGAGCTCAATCGATCTCACAAATCATGAGATCATGACCAGAGCTGAAATAAGAGTCAAACGCTTAACCAACTGAGCCACACAGGTGCCCCAAAGGTCTCCTACATTAAACTTTGACAATTAATGAATTAGATGAGTCTCTCATATTCAGGAGAAGCACAGTTAACCTGCTTTCCTTTGACAGGAGGCTGCAGCAACAAATGTGCTGGAAATAAGTGCCCCCTCAAAGGCCTTTCATCCGCATTGGGGGACAATCACTCTGAGCAACTTTCTCTGTTTTGTCTCCTCCCTCCTGTCCACCTTTCCTTACACCCTGCTGTTTTAAGGAGAGTGGATGCAGGCCTTTTACACCAAAATTGACTTTTTACACCAAAAATCCAGGGGACTCTTCCTCAAAATGGAAGCAACCACACAGCAGATTGGTGGATGGGACAGGGACGTGATAACAAGCAAGACATGGTCTCTTGTCCTCAGTGAAAATCAAGGCTAGAGCAGGAGACAAACCCAAACACCATTCATCACAAGGCAGAAGAAAGGAAATACCAAACAGAAGGACAAGCAAAGGCTCCTCAAGAGGGCAGTGGAAAGAGTGATCTCGTTCCCACAGAGAGGGCTGGGTCATTGGGAAGGGAGAAGTCTTCACTGCTTTGGCTTTGTGTTTGACCCTGGGACTGAGGGGGGTGTTTTGTTTTGAGTTTAACAGTCAAGTTGTTAAATTGTCCCAGTTTAGCTTCATCTAACCTATATTTTCCATGTATTTGTGAACTTGGACCTAACCACGAGGCGTTTTCAAAATATGCTGCTGACTTGTATGGATGTCTATCTATTGCAAACACTAGGTGTTTCCGTACTTAGAGATCATTTAATCAAGGGATGGTTTTCAAATGTGACTGTATATAAGATCCCCTGGAAACCGTGGATTCCATCCCCAAATCCCATCCATGCCCCACAGAAAAAGAACCTGTATGGGTGAGGCCTGGATACCTATTTTTTGACTCTACTGGGTTCTCATGCCAATCCTCTCACTGCCTGCAAACTACTGCCCCACCTCTTATTACCACACCTGCATGATATGAAATACTGTTTCTCAAACTATAGCTCAAGAACCCCTGGTGTCCTCAGAAATATTTGTGGGGCTCATGAGGACTCAGTGAATATTTTCCTAATTCGGTGTTTAATTTCCAGGATAATCTCGAGGAAAAAGTTACTCGAAACACGTTCTGGACTTTCTGTAGAACCACTTTGTAATAAAGGGAAATCTGCCTCAGAGCTGAGGAGAAAATAACAGCCGGGGGTGTGTCAGTGACACATGAAAGACAATTGGAGGCCAAATGGCATGACATCAAAGCAAACTGAGCCGTCACATAACACATGGCAGGGCATAGATGTTGAGCTCACACAATCCTCTGTCACGCCATGTTGCAAGTAGCCATTCAGCTGCAACAAGACAACACCATCCATCGTCTTGGTTAATTGGTTTCATAGTTTGTGTCTTATCGTAAAATTTATTTTGGTTTTTAAGATGTATAAGAGCCATAGTTATAAGGAGTTTCTCTACCTTGTATTATGTTTGAACTATTTAAAGATTGAAACGTAACTTAGATGAACACTAGCAGAGGTATTCTGGGAAAATCTTTTGCCTTCCACAGGGACCCACACTGCATTTAAGTTTGAGAAACATTGGTCCAAAGCATAAAACACGAACCTCTTACTGTACCATGTAACACAGCTCTAATACACTTGTTTTTACAATGAGGTCCGTGTTTTAAGCCTGCCCTGACCCCGGGCTGGCTCTTTCCCAACGTCTTCCTCCCACCTCACACTTTAACTTCCACCTGTGGGAGCCGCTGCTCCCCAAATCCGCCAGACCAACTGTAGAGCTCACCACATTGTGTTGCATTTAGATGACGACTGTGACGATAAAAATAATACATTTATTGAATGCTTACTGTGTGCCAGAAAGTGTTGTAAGCACTTTGCATGCAATGACACACTTAAACCTAAAAAAAATCCTAGAAGATACCGTTTTCATCCTTATTTATAGAGGAAGAAAGTAAGACACAGAGAAGATAAGCCACATGCTCAAAATCACACGTTTGGGTTTTCTTTTTCAGTCTCTACTATTAAACTATGAGCTTCTCAGCAGAAGTGGCATCTCATTCATTTCTCTACGACTCTTCCCCCATCACAGTATCTGGAACATTGTAGGCACTCAGTTATATTTGTTTAAGTAATATCTTTTTTTTTTTTAAATGAAAAAACAATAATGGTACTTTTAATGTTCCTTTAAAAAGGCACCTGTAGTGATCAGAGCGAGTCATTTCATGGCCTGTTTGATCTCCTACTCTTCCTCGTGCCAGGAAAATGGCAGAGGGTAACACAGAATTGAGTGAGTTAAGACACTGCCCTCTGGCTGGAGAGAGGTTGCAAATGGAAGTTACCATGTGATGCAAATTAGTATAAAATGTACAAGCCTCATAGCCAGCAATTTTGCGATTCTCATTTTCATCCCAGTGTGACTTTCCCTCTGCTCTACATAGTACATTTGAAAAGATGAGAAGCCTGAGACATAGAGCCTTGAGACCTAGTCCAAGGTCACACAATTGGTTAGTGGTAAACCCAAAACAAAACCCAAGAGCCTTGATGTTCAATCCCAAGTTTTCAGGTATGGGCCACAATCCCAAGTTTTCAGGTATGGGCCACCTGGGTGGCTCAGGTGATTAAGCGTCTGACTCTGGATTTTGGCTCAGGTTATGTGTGGTTCTCGAGATCAAACCCCAAGTCAGGTTTTGCACTAAAACCTGCTCGGAATTCCCTTTCTCCCTCTCTCTCTCTGCCCCTCCCCTGCTCATGCACTTTCTGTCTCTAAAAATCAATTAATAAACTTAAAAAACTGTAGATGATCTCAATACCTCAGTATTCCGCATTGTCCCCCATGGCAGCTTTAATTGTATTCCTTCATCCATTCAATTTTGCAGTGGAGTGAGAGACATACTAAGATACTATGAGGACTTATCATGTGGATCTTATTGCTTAAGGATCAGGAGAGAAGAATGGACCGAATTCAAGCAAATCCAAGGGGACCCTAAAACCCTAACAGGAGAGGCTGAATATAGTATCGACAGATATAATAATGATGACAGTGATGATGCTGATAATGGCCTTGATGATAAAAAGGAAGAATAAGGGTGCCCGGATAGCTCATTCAATTAAGTGCCTGACTCTCGATCTCTGCTAAAGTCATGATCTCACTGTTCATGAGATTGAGTCTGGCACAGAGCCTGTCAGCATAGAGCCTGCTTGGGATTCTCTCTCTCCCTCTCTCCCCCTGCCCCCCAAAATAAATCAATTTATTTTTAAGTTGATTTATTTTGGAGAGAGAGAGACAGACAGACAAAGCATGACTAGGGGAGGGGCAGAGAGACAGGAAGACACAGAATCTGAAGCAGGCTCCAAGCTCTGAGCTGTCAGCACAGAGCCTGACACAGGGCTCAAACTCACGAACCTCGAGGTCATGACCTGAGCCAAAGTCGGACACTTAACCGATTGAGCCACCCACGTGCCCCAATAAATAAACTTTAAAAAAAAAAAGAGAGAAGAAGAATAAAGACGAGGAGAAAGAAAAGAAAGCCAACATTTATTGAGTTTGGGATTCCAGTGTTTAGTCTTATTCTTTCTGCAGGCACTATGTTTTTTCAAACTCACCCTCTGTTGTCTACATAGAATTCTTCTATGACTCCCTCCTCTCTACCTTGCTCCACTTCTGGATTCTTATCCTGTGACCTTGAGTGGGTTACTTACATTTTCCTAGCCTTGTTTATCAGTGTTTCATAGAGAAGTAGAAAGCATTTATATGGCATCTACTATGTAACGGGCTCTTTTTTTTTCAGCATTTAATTTAATACCAATGACAGCTATAGAATGGCATCCCTCCCAGAAAGACTACTGTGCCACCTGGGAGTTTGGCACCCTTGGTAAAGGTATTCAGTGACAGTTGTATGGCCCTAAAGAGAAGCAAAGGATAAAGAGGAGAGGAGAGAAAAAGAGCTCCAAAAATTCCCAACACAATAGGTCTTGGTCAAAGTCTTTTTTTTTTTTTTCTCCTAAAACATATTTCTTTGTTTTCTATTTCGCCTAAATACTGTGATCACTAACTGAAATGACAATGTTCATATGACCCTGTTCTCTCATTTACACTGTAAATGTATCAGCCCATTTTCCATGAGTGAATCAAGTCATTAATAAAGCTAGAAATGAGATTATGGGAGAAAAAAAGAAATAGAACCAGACTACAGGGTACAAGGCTCCAGTGCTGACTCTAATTCCAACTGCTGGTCCTTTTGAACCTTTGTTATTTGTTATTTGAGGGCAGGAATTGGATGCATTGATAGCGTTTGATTCAATTATTATAATTGCTAATCAATTAGCTAATTCATTTAATATCAGACTTGTGGGGGGAAAGGGTATTACGCTTGGAGTCCCACCATAGGGTTGAGCCCTGCAGTAATGAACAAATTATTTAGCTTCTCCACACTCTAGTTTCCTTGTCTATGAAAGTAAGGGGTTGTGGAGTGCTATAGGAAGAAACCTTTGCATGTCTATTCTATAAAATCTGTAGGGTTAAAGTTTGGACTATGACTTCAGAATTGCATCTGAACCCACCACCAAACGATGTTCTTGAAACTCAAAGTAGGTTTCCACTGTGATTGAGCTTCTGACTTACAGAATAGAGAATTTGGTTTTTCTCTCGTGGAAGACCAAGAGACAACCTATGGAGATCAAATACAATGGAATTCAACAGAGAAAAGAAAGTCAGTGTCATCTGACTTCTGTGAGCTTGGGCAAGGGCCCACGCCCAGAGCTCACGATTCCCTACAGTACACTGAGGTGCCAGGTCTGAGTCCCATTTCAATGGGACCAAGAGTCTAATACTCTTTGGTGAACTGCGGCAAAGGATAGAAATTCAATCCAGCCATGTGTTCCAAAGAGGGATGATTTGTGCTGGCTTGGGAACCAGAGAACCTGTAAATCATAGGTGCAAAGGCATGAGTATGAATAACAAAACTCACTGGACATTTCCTCTTGGGGGGGTGTCTCTCTGTGGGTTGTGTGGCACGTGCATTCATTCTTATCTTTTTCGTAGACCTTGATTTCTAGAGTTTATGATTTATGCATAATTATGCTCGATTTGTTTCCTGTTCTTTCAGGGCGCGGGCTGTGTGTTTTTCCTCTTCCTGTCTCTCCACGCCTTACATAAAATAGACATGAATTGTCCCTCTGTTGGGTGAATTCATTCATCCACTTATAGCAGCAGCAGTGTGGTCCAGGGTGGAGTGAAGGAAAGAACATCAGGGTCAGAAGGTCTGGGTCTTGTGCTGTGAATTCCTTGCTATATGAGCCTGGAAAACCAAAGTAGCCTCTCAGCCTCAGAATGCCAGGCCTGTGTGGCCTACCTCCCGGGTGTGTGCGGTAACTAAACTCACCTCGGTGAAACCGTGAGGTACGGTGCAAGTAAAGGGCATAAAGATTGAACGTATGCCATCATTACAACTACACCAAAAAACTGAGACATAAAGTTTGGAAGAATATGTGCAAAATATCGGACAGTGATTTTGTTAGGATTGTAGGATTACAGGTGATTTTTTGTTTCCTTTCTCTGTTTTTCAAATGTTTTGAATCATGAAAGCCTCTTAAAAATGTAGTGTCTTGTTATTATTGGCCAGGTCTTCCTGATTTCCTTGGAAAGTCCTCCCCCACTCTCCTCTCCAAGGCCAACGCCCAGCCCAGGCTCTCCACACCCCAGCCCGGTCTCCCCATTCCAGCCCGCAATCCACCCTGCATCTGGAGCCAACACCGGCTTCCCCCACCTCTGCTTTCATCACAGAAACCTCCATCTGCTCCTTTCTTTTTCTCGCTCACATCAGAACCCACTCCTGCACCTGACCTTCAGCTCCATGAAGGGGTGACCACACATTCTTTCCAGCCACTCCTAAAGCATCTTCAGCCCCAGTTAGCCAGTCTTGACACTAGTTTAGGGTCACAGCAAAGAGGAGCCTATGGCCAGCCAGAAAACATGTGTAGTTTGGCTCATACGGTATTCTTACAAAGTTTGAGCCAAACTTTCAAAATTGTAAGTTCACATAAAAATCCACACTTCAGCTTTTCTCTCTAAAGACAGAAAGATCTAGCAACACAGTTCCCTCAAGGCTACAATCTAGAAACAGCTGACAGGAGCTGAGTAGCAGCTACCCCTTGGATCGGGCCTGCAGTCCCACTACTCACAAGCAGGGCCTCCTCTGCTGGCCCATAAGGCACCTTTGGGAAAAGTAGAGAAGGCATTTCTTCTTCTGAGTAGAAGCAGCTCCACCCAGAGGGCACAGCTTGGCAAGGCCAGCAAAGGCTGGATGGATTTTGGTCTCTACTCTCCAACTGAGCTGGGGTCTGTCCTTAAGGGCCCCGCTGGCATGACCATAGGCACTAGCTCTGCCCTCACAACGAATGCAGTTAGGTGCCTGGTCTCTATAGGCTTACATACCTAAAATGCCCACAAAAATGGCCATCTGGGCTCCAATTTCATTTATGTGTGGTACTCTCAGCCCTGCTCTCTGCTTTATCTTCACACTGCCTTCCTGCCATCACAAGATGGCTGCCAGCTGAGTGCTACCTGCCTCTATGTTCACCTGTGGATAGAGAGAGTGCCTTCCCACAACCCTCAGCTAAAAAAGCCCTGAGCTATAATACTCCGACTAGATCACTCCTGAGCTAACTTGTCTTGGCCAGGACAATGCCAGGCGCTAACTGGCTCAGGTTTAGGTTATCCGAACAATTCGTTATGGCAAGGCAGATGGTGATTTATACCAGTGTTTCTCAATAAGGGTATTATTAACATTTCGGCCAGGATAATTCTTAGCTGTGCCCCGGTGGTACATCTCTTGCAGTACATTTAGCATATCTTGTACCATTCGGTCATATACCAGCCATGTATCCCAATCATTAGGGTGACGAAAAATGCCCACATACTGATCATATCTGGACACTCCTGCATCTGGGGGTCTGATCATACTAAATGGGCTTCAATCCAATAGGGAAGAGAAGAATGGTTCCTTAAAAACAAAGTCTGGTCCTATTAAGAAGCTGCGATAAAGGGAATGAATTCCAGGCGAGCAATCCACATATATTCACTACACTGTCTTCTAGGTAGGAAAGAAGATAAAAGACAAGAAAAACTATGGCTGCTAAATTTTTAACCTGTGATTTCTCCTCCAGATGTGCCCCGGGTTACTATGGAAACCCCTTGCTGATTGGAAGCACCTGTAAGAAATGTGACTGCAGTGGAAATTCAGATCCCAACCTGATCTTTGAAGATTGTGACGAGGTCACCGGCCAGTGTAGGAATTGCCTACGCAACACCACGGGATTCAAGTGTGAACGCTGTGCCCCTGGCTACTATGGGGATGCCAGGGTCGCCAAGAACTGCGCAGGTACAGCACATACACCGAATTCAGATGGATCGATGTTGGGAAAATATTGCAAGTGTCCCACTGTCACTTTTCCAGGACACTGTGCACTCTTAGGAATGTGCATCCCATACTCACCAGGGTAGATATTATCAAGGCTACTGGTGTACCTTAGCTCATGGGTAGATTAAACCATGAGACACTCACACAAGTGAACTTTTGCCTTATATTCTTCCAATTGTTTATCAAAGGAGTAAGCTAAGACTTTCATGGATTACCTATCACTGACCAGAATTCTGAACGAAGACCTACAAGATTTACATCAGTTTTCTTATTCTGGAAGCCGGTCATAGCTTTAAGAAGTAAAACTGACTTCTAAGTGAAACAGATTAGCAAGCCAAGGGTACAGTTTAGTCATCCCCCAAGTTCCTCAAATTGTCAGAGTAAATATTGCAGATATAGTATAAGAAATCTTCCTGTTTAAACTGCAGTCAGACTGAAATGCACAAATTTCGTTCATGATTTCTCTAATCAATTTGCTGCATAGAGTGAAACTCTTCAGAAGTAAAAGCGAATTGACTTCCTTTAGGAACAAAGGAAGGTTGAGAGTGACTACTTCTTACTCTGTGACTTTGAGAGGAAAGAGGGCGAGGCAGAGGCCTTGGGCTCTTGTGGAATCCCCTTACCGAAACAGATTCCCACCTGCAAAGATTTTAAGAAGAGTCTAAAGTTGAGAAGAAGACACATATGATCTGCAGCACTCACAGTAAAAGTAAACGTGTCTATAAGAAAGCGAGGTGCACAGAGGCATGAAACCAGAAATGACAAAAGCAAGAGAGGAGTTCTGTGTCCAGTCAGACTAAAGAGAGAAAGCAGGCATCAGAAAGGATGTTGGCAAAATCCAAGCCTTACACATTGATGTTCTGATTCTCAAAAGATTTTTTTAAACTTCTGTTAAACTACATAGATGCAGATCGCTCTTAGAAAAGATAGTGATGTTAGAAGCAACAAAGCATGATCTTGCTGAATTGCTTAACAAATCTACATTTTGTGGAACATTAAACAGCTGAAATGTAATAAATGCATGTTCCCCCTTGAAGCTAATTTTTTATGATTATTCTGTAAAGACAGTTAAGAGGTGGGGGAGAATTTACAACACTATTCCAGCTTATTGCCAGCATAGATAGCTTAGGAAATCCTTTTTAAATATTACAAATTGATTCCTACTGAGCAACTCAGTGGAAAATGAACAGCCTGATGAGATTGGGGTTTTGCTTTTGTTTTTTTCCAAAAGGCGTTTTTGAAAATCATCAGTAGATTAATAGTGGGCTCTCAGGTCTTCTAAATTCATGTAAATATGCTCCTAATTCTTTCCACGACATTACTCCTAGCCATCCCACTGATGGAGGTTTGGAGTCAGACTTGCCAAGGGTCAAGCACTGTGGGAGCCAAGAGTCGCTCTTGAGCCTCCTCCCTCCCTCCCTCCGGGCTGCTCCTCCCTCACACCTGGCAATGATCAACCCTGGAGTTGGAGTAAACTGGAGAATCAGTCTGCGATGAAAGGAGGGCTCTCAGATTCCAGCTGAATGATGGGTTCCAGGATCGTTTTGTACTTTGTGAAATTTACCAGGATCTTTTTGGACTGAAGCAATTGCACAGTCATGTCAGCATCCCAGAAAGTGGGGAAAAGAGTCCTAGAAAATTCAGATTTACTTTTGCCCCAGGGCCACCTTTGAAAATCTCACCAGGCTGGGCTTTACTGGGTGGGGGGAATAAGCTCTAGTTCATGGATTCTACATGGTGGTAAGAAAGAATATAATTACTTCCCTTTGGAAGAACTGTGTACTGATAGCCAGTATTTCTAGAAACCAGGAAAACGTTGCCATATTTTAAGCATTTTAAGAAACGAAGCCCTAACCTCTTGTTTTTGTTTCCCACAGTGTGCAATTGTGGGGGAGGCCCATGTGACAGCGTAACCGGAGAGTGCTTGGAAGAAGGTTTTGAACCCCCTACAGGCATGGACTGCCCAACCATAAGTAAAAATAACAGTACATGATTGACTAACCCCACTCTCTCTAATGTGCTGCAGGTGTAGGATTAGGAAAAGCTATGCAATAGCCTCTCTAGAAACTGCCTAAGCCCCACTCCTGGCTTTAACCCTGTCTGTGCCTCCACCAAATAAACCCTGAGCGAAAGATATTCAACGCTCTGCTTGATTCCAATTGGCAAATGGGTGACTTACATTTAAGCAGCTCTGTTTTAGAAAACTTATTTTATGAAGCCCTTAAATTCAGCATCTTACCCAGTGGGTAAAGGCAGACTCAGAAACACAATTCCCAGTGGCCAAGTTCATTTTGGCTCCCTTTTCTATATTATCTCTTCAAGTCCTCAGATAGTGAGGTAGACAATGCTTTACAACACTAGGGAAACCAAGACACTAAGAGATTCGAGTGGCTTTTCCCAAATCACTCCAAAACTGAAGTGGCACGAGAAATAAACTATTCCCACCTTATAGAATGGAACTGTCATCTTACTTTCCTGGATTTCTGTCATCACTTTCCTTCAAATCAGCAGTCCTCATGGTGCAGGAACCTGCTGAAACACTTGGAAACAAATGCCCAGAGATGGTCTTAATGACTTCTCAACCATCCTTCAAGCGCTTAGTCTAGAAAAACTGATTCTTAGAATGATTCAAAGAAGCTTTGCCTTAGAAAGCCTTTTATCAAAATGGCTGCCCAGCTGCCTCATGGCTGGCTGGGGAGTTATTCCTGTAAGATAGCCTATCAGAAAGATCATGTTAAACTTCAAATAACAAATTAACACATTAACAACTATTAACCCTTTAGTCTTCATTTATTGGTTCCTTAGAAAAGGGGACAATCTGGGGGAAAGATAATTGGGAACAGAAAAGTTTCAAAATGAGGTCAAGACAGGTTTCCAAGCATGGTCGGCTGTCCTTCTGAGTGTGCCACAAGGGGGCGCTGGGCCTCCGGGGGTGACGACGCAGTCGGAGGAACTCCAATTCCAACTGCAAGGAGCAGAAACTGCCGCGTCTTCACCGGTGGGCACCAAGCAGAAGCCCAAAGCCTGATAGGAAGAGAGCCATCTCAGAGGGCTGTCCCACCACTAAGCAAAAGTGGAGGGAATGCTTCTCCTTACCCACCCATCTTGCAAATGTCTTGCCCTTTTAAGCTTCCTTTCTTTCACTTCAGCGATTAGAGAGTCCAGATTAGCCTCCTTCCCTGCCGCATGTGTTGTTTTGTTGTTTTAAGTGGGGATCGTGCCTGATGCACAGTTTGAGTCATCTTAGACTCTCGTCTGCTTCGAGTGTAAGGACTGGTTCGGTGACCCGGAACAGCTCCTCGGGGCACAAAGATAAAAATAATATCTATTTATTTGTTTGTTTATTTTTTGAGACAGAGTGAGACAGAGCACAAGTGGGGGAGGGGCACAGAGAGAGGGAGACACAGAATCCGAAGCAGGCTCCAGGCTCCGAGCTGTCAGCACAGAGCCTGACGCGGGGCTTGAACCCACGGACCGTGAGATCATGGCCTGAGCCGAAGTCGGACGCCCAACCGACTGAGCCACCCAGGCACCCCTAAGATAAAAATAATATTGGGTGTTGTATGGAAACCAATTTGACAATAAATTTCAGATTAAAATAATAATATTATCAGAGGAAGTACACATAATGATCTACTAGCGCACATGCTTCCTGGCTGACTTTCAGTTTTAAAGAAATAACACGTCCATTTTATCTCCAGGCTGTGATAAGTGCATCTGGGATCTGATCGATGACCTTCGGTTAGCGGCACTCTCTATTGAAGAAAGCAAATCGGGTCTGTTGAGCGTATCATCCGGAGCCGCTGCTCATAGGCACGTGAATGAACTCAACTCCACCATCTACCTCCTCAAAGTATGCAGCCATGTTGTACCTTCAGCTGTATCTCATGCTGGCTTTGCACGATCTGTCCTAGAACTCCTATCTCCTCTATCATCTGAGTCCCATGGCTGTTATTACAGATGGATTGTTAGATTAGGAAATTATGAAACGTTGATTATAACCATGAACTTCAACCTAAACCAAAGACTGCCATCTATAAAAGAAGTTAAGGCGCTAAATAAAATAACTAAAACAAGGAGTATCTATCTACCAAACTATTGAGGGAAGGAAAACACTCTTACTTCTTTGGTAAGCTGTACATTGATCGTTCAGGTCCTTCCCACAAACTTACCGTTACCTTAGCCTCAATTTGCCATGTTTTGGGGAGTTTCTCTAGAAACCTCTCTCCTGCTCTCTCCCTCCCACGCTTGCCTTTCCTTCTTACAGACACACAGTCTCTCTCATTTTCCCACACTCACACACACACACTTGAGCACACAGACATACACGCCCTGGGTCTCCTCATAGGTCCAGTGGTTAATATCTGATAAACAGTTAAAGGCTGACAACAGTCAAAAACAGTAGATTATAACAGTGCTTATACAGCTAAACTTTAAGAGGTATTTTTCCCTTCTAAATCATCGGCTTCTATCACAACCAGCAGACATTTTTTGAAACAATGATAATTAACTGAAAGAAGAATAGAATTAATGCCAGCACACGTTTTTACTGTTTGTCAACTTAGCATAATGGTTAAGAGCATAAACTTTGAAACCAGAATGGTTGCATTCAAATCCCGGCTCTCACCCTCACTAGTTACGTGACCTTGGGCAAGTTACTTTAACCTCTTAGTTCTCCAGTTTTCTCAACTGAGGATAATTATCACGCCCATCTTATGGGTTGTTGCGAGAATTCAGCAAGCGATATACGTAGAGCAGTTGCAACAGTGCACACCATAGAAAGTGCTCATCGCTCTACTTTTTAGAGGTGCAAATAGATGGCATCCACAGCAATTGGCCAAATATGCAAACTGTAAAGCAAGCCAAAAATCACAAGATTGTAGAGCTGGATGGACTCTTAGTGAGCATCCTATTCCAAACTTAGCAATCATTCCTGTCCAAACTCATCTGTTTGGACACATGCAGGCAGTACTTCTCCGAGGAGTCACCCAGACACAGGCCTCATGATACCGCCTGAACTCTCTTTCCTCAACAGCACAACATCAAGATAGGTATGATGATAACGGACAGGACAGGACGCCTGGGCCAGGATCGAAAGGCTTTCTCCAAAGTAGTCCAAGGAAAGCTACATTGGACCAAACTCCGCAAAAATGGGAGAGAAAGGGAAAATGGTCCAAAATAAAGAGAATCACTCTCCTTGCACTAAAAAGAAGAAAGAATTTCCAAACTCCATTTTACATTACATTGATCCTTATGGCTCGATCATTTCCTCCAAGGTCTGCCAAAATGGAAATTTTAAAGATCACACACGCTGGGCCTCCACCAGTCTATACGGTACTTTTGTGAAATTAGAAAAAGATGCCCTTTCTTCATGGCCGGCACAGCCTGGTTCAGGGTCTCCGGCCCAGTGAGCAGAGCTCGTAGAACTTCAGCTCTGAAGACCATGGGAACCCTTGTGCAGACCCCAACCTTCATACGAGGTGGCAGCAGCCTTCAGACCCCACGATTTTGGTAACAGAAGCTCACATTCTACTCCGAGTCCCCTTACACTGAAAGCGTTGTATGTATATGTTTAAAAGCCTGGTATGCACATCTACTGATTTTTTTTTTTCAAAACATTTTTCTTTTCCACAGACAAAATTGTCAGAAAGAGAAAACCAGTATGTCCTAAGAAAGATACAAATCAACAATGCTGAGAACACAATGAAAAGCCTTCTGTCTGATGTGGAGGAATTAGCGGAAAGGGTAGGTATTCAGTGTCTGGGAGTGCCTTCAGAGAAAGGATTTAGCCGGCATGAGCCTGGCTAGTCACAAACGACTGAAGCTTAACACAATGAAGGAAAAATGCAGTGACCCATGTGCCTTAAAATAAATCAAGGCAAGATCTGTGGAGAAAGTTAATATACTTGGTCTCTACAGTCTCTTCTGGTTTTGATGACTTTCCTTGAAAAACTATGTTTATGGGGAACTTTCATTGTATTTGTTGCTGGTTAATATGGTTGATAGATGTTTCAATTAGGATGGTTGGTCAGCTGTTTGCCTTCACATTTTATGGCTAAGAGCTGTAGAGAGCCCAGAAATAAACTTTATTATATAGAATATGAAATTTAAATGTTTGCTAAAGGATCCATTAAATAATAAAAGGAAAGAAGAACCATGCTGAGAAAGCAATTTTGCAGTTAGACAGGAAAAATAATCACCTTCAACTTTCACTTTATAACATATACTAAAATAAATTCCAGACAGATTAAG
Organism: Prionailurus bengalensis; assembly: GCF_016509475.1. Classification (NCBI taxonomy): domain Eukaryota; kingdom Metazoa; phylum Chordata; class Mammalia; order Carnivora; family Felidae; genus Prionailurus; species Prionailurus bengalensis. The sequence goes on along the minus strand of NC_057349.1, from coordinate 101,048,876 downwards.
AGTTGAGTTTAAATCTCAAATCCATAAGAAAGCAAAATGAAATCACTGTTAAACCTTGAAAGGAAATAACAGTACATTTAAATATAGCATGAAGAATTATAATTTAAAAAAGGTAATAGAGTTGACAAGATAAAATTTCAAATACCCAGTGAAGCAATAAATAGACTAAGAATTCAACCAGACTAAGAAAAATATTGAGGGAAATATGACTTGTAAAAGCTCTCACAAATGAACAAGAAAAACATGAAAACAGGAAGAACAGAGTTAACATGAAAGACTATTAAATACACTCCCCAGGAGCCTAATGGAAAAATATCCATCATCTGTACTAATAAGGAAAAATATAACTAAGCCACCAGGTGCCATATTTTATGCATTAAAATGTTTGACACATTTTTCCCCTGATTATGCTCTACCAAGGCTGTCCAATGTACTCGGATTTCAACTTTTAGACATGGGTGTTTGACATTGAAGATCTCTTTGAAAAATAATTCTTATTTTCTACAAAAATAAAGGTTAAAATTAACTCTGGCCATCTCTTTTGATGTTGGACCTCATAAACTTTTACGAGATTAGGCTTCTAAAAACATGAGTTGTTCTAATTGGATCTTTGGAAGATACAGCTACTTCGAAATGTATATGAAACTTGGGTCCCTCATTCCCATGCATTGTGCATATTAAAATCCAAGCATGAGCGTATGTAGGAAGCAGTGAGATCTCTTAAGTTTCAAAGGAAATACTAGGAAAGAAATCTTTGTGAAAAACTCACTGCTTTTTCATTTCTGGTGTCATGGTTGGAATTTGCCCAGTGTCTCAATTCTTGAGAAAATATTTTCCCCAAGATTAGTTCCTCTCACAGCTCAGACATGGACTGACTGATCCTTTTGTTGTACAAATTTTCCACTTCCAAATGCAGACATTCATGGGGAGAAAATAGCACGAGCTTTCAAGTGATACCACAGTAGTGGGGCGCCTGGGTGGCTCAGTTGGTTAAGTGTCTGACTTCAGCGCAGGTCATGATCTCACAGTTCATGAGTTCAAGCCCCACATCGGGCTCTGTGCTGACAGCTCAGAGCCTGGAGCCTGCTTCGAATTCTGTGTCTCCCTCTCTCTCTGCTCTTCCCCCACTCATGCTCTATCTCTCTCTCCTTCAAAAATAGATAAAAACATTAAAAAAAATTTTTTTTAAGTGATATCACAGTAGAAAAGGCTCCTGGGCACCAAGAAGAGACCACCAAAGCAAAAGGTGCATGAAAAAGCTACTGAAACTTTCAGGTATTTCCAAGAACTCTTACTGAAAATAAGGTCCTTCTAACTATGACAACAGTCCTGATGGTGTAAGAGACTGCTGAAAGATTTCAAAACGAATGCCCAGAGCTGGTCTTAATGACTTCTCAAGCATCCTTCAATCCTTTAGTCCAGAAAAGCCCATGATTGATTCTTAGAAGGATTTAAGAAAAGGTTGCCTTAGAAAGACTTCTACCAAATAAGTAACTAATATTTACCTTTAAAGAGAGGGAAGGATAGGGACGCCTGGGTGGCTCAGTCAGTTAGGCATTCGACGCTTGATTTCAGCTCAGGTGATGATCTCACTCACTCTTCATGGGTTTGAGCTTTGCCTCAGACTCTGCAGCTTGAGGCACAGAGCCTGCTTGGGATTCTTTCTCTGTCTCTGTCTGCCCCTCCCCTGTTCACACTCTCTCTGCCTCTCTCAAAATAAATAAATAAACTTTAAAATAAAATTAATTAATTAATTAATTAATTAATTGAAGGATTGATTTCACTGTGGGTTCATTCCCACAATGATTTTTTTTTAATCACGGTAATGTTGCCTCTTGAACTTGAAAATACCTCTGTTTGCAAATTGTCACGTAAACCTCATGAGCCCCAAATCTCACAGTTTACATTAACCTAAGTTAACTGGTTTTGTCCTAGCCCTCTTTTGAAAAAGTCTACAGCCCTTTCCTACTCCCTTACTTCTGGGAATCCCCTAAAGGATGCCCAGGCATTTTGTATTCTCAAATAGTCGGTGCTCAAAACGACCTCCCTTCTACCACTGGCTTGTCATGTCTGTAAGAAAGTGCCAAAGACAAGTCAAGATTCTACTTTCCCATGTTCCCCAGGCACCATGCTCGAAGTCTGAGTGGTGCTAGGCTACACGCAGGAGAAGAGGCGGGGGCCCTCTCTCAGTTTCAGTGCTGCCCCCTGACAACGGGACCTTGAAGTTGTAATGCAGAGCCCCAAGTCGCAGAGCCCAGTCTCCAAGGGCTGGCTCAGGAAGGTGCTGCACCACCCCTCTACTTCCCCATCTCCTCCATATCCTCCCTACTCCTTTGGCCACAACAAAAGCTCCCTCGCTTATCAAGTCATCGAAGAGATCTTTAGGACTGGAAGGAAAGTAGGCCACCACCTCTATACATCAAAAGCACCTGGGCTCATCTCTGATCCTGACAAAATGGTAGGGCAAAAAATAAGAATATGTTTCAATTCCAAAAGCACTACCTAACACCTGGTGTATAAGCTATTGTGCTAGTGCTATGGATACTGAAATGAACATGATAATGTAACATAAACCCTGCTCTCCAGGAGCTCACAGCCAGCAGGGAAAACGGGTATGTAAAACAAAGTAATTATAACATAGCGTTCAATAAGAGAGGCATGGTACAGGCTAAAGAGATAACTCTAAGGAAGAAATAATTAACTTGTTCACTAGGCATACGCTAGGGAACACTTCTTAGAGAAGATGAGTTGACCTATGTGTTTAAAAATTACTGGGAAAAAAAATAAAATAAAAATTACTGGGAGTTTATCAAGTACTTCCTAAGCAGGCGAAAAGTACCAGGAAAGCAGGGAGATGTGAAACAACATAGTGTGTTCTACAACTAGAAAAACTTTGGCCTTGGCCTACTGAAAGGTTAGCTGTAAGGCAAGGCGCAGGAGACACTGCTGATGAAGTTCTCAGAGGCCAGGTCATGAGGAACCTTGCCCACCATGCTCAAGAACATGTAGGCTTCATCCTGTGGGCTTTGGAGAACATTGAAGTATTTACGTAGGACAATGAACTGATCAGATTTGAAATTTCAGAAACATTCTTCTGCACTAGGGATGATAGATTGGCGAGTGAAGACGCTGAAGATATGGGCACCAGGAATCTGGAAAATTGCCACAGAGGTCTAGACTAGAGTGGTTGGCGGGGCACCTGAGTGGCTCAGTCGGTTAAGCGTCGGACTCTTGATTTCAGCTCAGGTCATGATCTCATAGTCATGAGATCACAAGCCCCACGTCAGGCTCTGCACTGGACTAGGCATGAAGCCTGCTTAAAATTCTCTCTCTCTCCCTCTTCCTCTGTCTTTCCACCCCCACCCCTCTTTCTCTTTCTTTGTCTCTCAAAAAAAGAGTGGTTGATTGCTACCTTGCCTTTATTTGAACAGAATTTGCAGTGAACAGGTATCAACTGAGACTGTGGTAGTATGGAACAGGAGGAGAGGCCAGAATGGCAAGCGGAATAAGAATGATTTGGTGACCAATTGGACATGAGGGAAGTTCTGGCTTGGAGAAATGACTATTCTAAAATTACAGAAGGGGGGCACCTGGCTGACTTAGTACGTAAAGCATGCATGCAACTCTTGCTCACTACCCCCAAGATTACATAAAAATACGTAGAGATCTTTATGTAAAAATCAATCAGTCCATCAAAAAATTAAATTACGGAATGGATTACTCAGGACATTTCTCTGTGGATGCCCAGAGGGCAGTTAGAGAAAGATTTGAGTTTGTAGCTCAGAGGAACTCAAGTCTGGAAAGGTTTTTAGAAGCCGTTAATGTTCAGGAGGTAGGGAAACCCACAGAAGTAGATATCACTGTACAGGTTCTGAAATGGAGCATCATTTCAGAACCATTTTATTCCCACTACTGTTTTGTCCAACACTGTCCTTATTTATGCTTGTCTCCCAGAGTGATTCCTGGAAGTTCCGCTTTCACTTTCAAAAGTGTCACAGTTTAAACAGTGAAGTCTATTCTCACCCTAGATATTATCATCCTCACTTAGTCTGGTTGATTTTTAAAATATCAGTCATCTAGGTACACTACCCTTCATATGCACTGTATTATCAAAAAGATCTTGTCACTTAAAAAATTTTTTTTTTTAATTTTTTTTTCAACGTTTATTTATTTTTGGGACAGAGAGAGACAGAGCATGAACGGGAGAGGGGCAGAGAGAGAGGGAGACACAGAATCAGAAACAGGCTCCAGGCTCTGAGCCATCCGCCCAGAGCCCGACGCGGGGCTCGAACTCACAGACCGCGAGATCGTGACCTGGCTGAAGTCGGACGCTTAACCGACTGCGCCACCCAGGCGCCCCTAAAAAAATTTTTTTAATGTTTATTTATTTTTGACAGAGAGAGCCCAAGCAGGGGAGGGGTAAAGAGAGGGAGACAGAGGATCTGAAGCGGGCTCTGTGCTGATGGCACACAGCCCAAGGCAGGGTTTTAACTCATGAACTGTGAGATGATGACCTGAGCCAAAGTCAGACGCTTCACCAACTGAGCCATCCAGGTGCCCCTTTGCCACTTTTTATACTAAATATGTACAGGGAGAATTTGCTGTTGGGGTAAGTAAATGATTAATCTATTTGTAATGTAAACCATCAACTAGTTTATGGTTGTGAGTTAATTTTTTAATTTTGGCTTTTCTTAAAGCAAGGTACGCTGGTTTTACCATGTGCCCATACCGTTATTTTTATTTTTCATCCGTAAGCAAAGTTACAGAAAAACATAAATCTTTCCAATAAGGCATGACTTCTATTATAGCCAGTAAGTTTGCTGTGTAAAGTCACCGACATTGCTTAACCACTTATTTTCTTATATAGTGTTACTAAGCGCCCTCTAGTGTTTGTCAGAAAGAAATTTTCTTAGCGGTATTCACACCACCCCCGCCCCCCCGCAGCTGCCTTTCATTGTTTCACTTCAAAGTTTCCATATCAAGAAATAAGTTAAATGAACACAGTAATTACAATAGGCCTTTTTCTTTGAAGGATGAAACCAAAGTAAAAGATATAAATGTTGTGTTTTGCAAATATAATTTGAACTGGATCAAAAATCAACCAGATTTTTAAAAAATTTCTAGATGTTTTCAAGGTTTGTGTCCATACTTTTTAAAAGCAGGAAGCGTGACATCAAGAATAAGATTGATTTTATTTTCTGCATCGTATAATTTTTTAATGTTTATTTATGTTTGAGAGAGACAGAGAGACATAGTGAGAGTGGGGGAGGGCAGAGAGAGAGGGAGACACAGAATCTGAAACAGGCTCCAGGCTCTGAACTGTTAGCACAGGGCCCCAAGCAGGGCTTGAACCCATGATCTGTGAGATCATGGCCTGAGCTGAAGTCGGGCGCTCAACGAGCTAAGCCCCCCAGGCGCCCCTGCATCATATGATTTTTAAATGACCACAGATGTTGTGTTTCTGGAAAGCATTAGAATGAGGCAAGAAGAAGACAGGCATTGGAGGAAGGAATGCAATGACTCAGAATGCAGTGCCCATTCAGAAAGCCCACTGTTTCAGGAAGGGTCTGATGGTTGCACTACTGCTCTATAGGGGGCTTTATGTGGAAGGGATTCCGGACTTGCTTGAAAAAAAACCTCCAGGGCACGTGTTTGCTATGACACCACTTCTGCATTTCTCTTCCTTGACTAAGGGCCACTTATGTGGGTTGGTTATGCCTAGAAAGCCAAAGCATTTCAGGTCAAATCATGGCACAACCCTCTGGCTAGAACACTGGGTGAGAGAAAAAAAGTTTGAAACAGGCCCTTCCCTGTCCCGGGGAACCTGTGCAGTGGGACAGACCACGCAGTCCGCTCAGACACGACGGCACTTTGTAATAGAACTGAGCTGAAAGAGCACCAGATGAGGCCAATAGGCATCTGCCAAGTGTGATCAGAGAACTCCTTCCCCCCTTAAATATAACCCGTGAGTCAGTCTAATGCCAAAGGGATATACACAGTACACATCCCCAATGCTGTGCATACAGGCCAGTGTCCTGCCCTTAAACCATTTCTTAGATCAACTTCTGTCCTGACACACACAGAAACATGCACATACACTTACACACCCACATGAGCTTTCAGAAGCCACATTTGAGTTCGAATTTCATTTGGACAACTACTACATGGGAGCTCTGAAACAGAAGCTCCCTGGTGGAGAGAATGGAGTCTGCTTCTCGGGGAAGAGTCTAATTCACTCTGAGCCAGATCTGCCTGAGTGGTTATTTGTACCCAAGTGGCATCAGTGTTGATGGGAATTTGGAATGCAGCACTGAAAACAGCATTGAGCCCAGTCAGCATAATCCTTTAAATCTCTGTGGTAAATCAGTGTCAGCTCTGGTGGGACCACCCAGGAGCCCCTAGACGCATGAAGCATTTCAAGGTCTGCCTACTTTCTCAACGATTTCCCCTTTGAAACTTTAAGCTCTTCCATCAGCACAATGTCAAATTGATCAGCAGACACGGGTAATTTCCTAGTCTGGAATCCTGAGATACAGTAAAAATTCAAAGAGTAAATTACATATGAAAGGTGATTGGTTTGGACCCAACTGTGACTGATGGCGTAGGAATACGGCCGATTTTATAGCATTCTGCAGTTCTAAAGCTGGTCATCACATCACATTCATGCATGATTTCTGGGACCATTTTATATGTTCTAGAAGCTCCACATGCCAAGGAAATTTATGTTTATGGAATGCATTATGCCCACCCACTGCTATGCGCACATACACAACATTCCCTTCTCATAAATTTAAGCTGGTGTTTATATGGATTATTTGTAGGAAAGTCAAGCCTCAAGAAGGGGCGAACTGGCTCAGAAGGAAAGCATGGATACCATCAACCACGCCACACAGCTTGTGGAGCAAGCTCATGATATGAGGGATAAAATTAAAGGTAAATATATTCTCTTCTGGTGCAGCCTAATGTCGAGGAATCATTCGTGTTGTTAAACTACAACAAAAATAATGGCTACTGATAGTGCTTACTATGTGCCAGTAACTTGTTAGAGAGCTCTATGTAAGGAAATATGTATGGATTTATAGTGTATGCATATGGTATTCATACTATAGTATATAGTATATTTATAGTGTGTGTGTGTGTGTGTATATATATATATGTATATATATATATACACACACCCACATATATAGTCATCCAGTTTGTTCGCTAGGATTTCTGAGTACTCTCCCTACTTACTATCTGTTAGCTGTCAAGAATAAATGTATAGAATCATTCCCTTCCCAGGCATTTCACTAAAGTGGAATGCCAGAATACCTTTCCAGCACAAGAAACGGAATGCTATGGAGTCTTGAGTAGGAGTCATGGTTTTCTCAACTATCTGCAGCAAAAAACATCACCTTTAGAGTGGCAGGAAATTGCACTAATCCAAACTGTCCTAAACTGTCTCGATGATCCCATGTCCCAAGGACCAGGGAGGCAACATGCTCTGATCCCCAGTTCAGAAGAGAAGTCTGGAGGGGACGTGTGACATTTCTTCGGCCTAAAACACAGTGGCAGATTTTACCTTCCCTCTTAGAGGATTACTTATTTGTGCTAACTTCTGATAAGTGCGGGCAATATTTTGAAAACCATCTTAATAGCCCATTGAAAGCCAGCCTTCAATTTATCAACAGAAAACAGGCGCTTTCACTTGTTCTAAAATAAAGAGACTTTCCTTGGGTTACAGTCTGCTAAGATACAGCATTTGTGTGCCTCCATAGCTTTTATCCTATGTATTAAGAGCTAGATGACAACACCAAGCGCGGTGGCAGAAAAGGAACCCACAGTGAGAGGGTCATATCTTTACCCTGAGGTATAGAGAACATACTCCAGGCAAAGGGATGAATGGAGCCAAGATTAGACATTTGCTGTATTTCCTACAATACATAATAAAAATGAATGGCACGCATCTCAAACAGCCCTCACTCCCATCCTCACTGACTCATGCTTTTGCACCTACCAATAAAATATTTTTTTCCTATAACATTTTAGAGCTACCATTGATTTTTTTTCAAAAAGTCGGATTGAGCCTGGATTAGCTGATCTCATCTAATTAAGAAATAAATGCCCCTCTAGGCAGCAAGTAAAGCCAGCATTCTAGAAAGCCATTCAGAGAAAATAATTCACATTTGCTGTTATAAAATTTTTATTCTAACGTGTTTCATTTGGAAGGAATCTAAGCCCTCTATTTGACCCTGTAAGCACAAGAAAAGATGAAAAAAATACAAAAGTGTAAATGGGAAACAATAACTGCCATCAGTTTACCTTTTAAAAATAATGTATGAAGGGGCACCTGGGTGGCTCAGTCGGTTGAGCGTCCAGCTTTGGCTCAGGTCATGATCTCGCGGTCTGTGAGTTCGAGCCCCGCATCGGGCTCTGTGCTGACAGCTCAGAGCCTGGAGCCTGCTTCAGATTCGGTGTCTCCCTCTCTCTCTGCCCTTCCCTTTTCATGCTCTCTCTCTCTCTCTCTCTCTCAAAAATAAATAAACATTAAAAAATTTTTTAAATAATGTATGAATAGTCTCCAAAGACCAAGGCAAAAAATGTCATTGCCTGCATTTCCTTTTTCTAATCTATTCCAGACGTGGCTAAAATAAAACAGGCCAGAATTGTAAATGTAATATTTGGATCAAAATGCCAAACGAGTCAGCCCTGGAAGTGTTAGATCTGAGGGAGGGGGAAAAAAAATCTATGTTTAGTTTATTTCCAGAGTTAATATCATAGATTTCACTTGAAAAGTAAATGTTTAATCCCTTCATAAGTTTCGTTTCTAGCATATCTTGGTTTTCCCTGTAACTTTCTCAGTAATATTTATAGTGTTAAAAAACCCCTTACCCCATTTATCTCCTTTCCTTTGGAATTCAGGAATGCGACACAGTATCAATAGCGTGTCATTCCTTATTCCCAACCGTCTGTAAAAAAATTACTGGTGACCTGCAAGCTATTATCCATATAAAATAGAAGCCCGTTTCTGGTATGATTTATGTAACACCAGTGTTTGTTTACCCGTCTTGTCTGGCCAGCCGCATACATCACAGTAAACCACAGACACACAATTTCACTTATGCCAGGAAGATAAAATGCTTCCTCCCAGACCTGTCATACGGACAAGGTGGCAATTATATAACTTTCATCTGATCATATGTAGTAGGAAGAGAAAATCAGAGAACAACTCAGCACTGCTGGGATTTAGACAACTTATCTAATCTCTCTGAGCGTCAGCAGTCTCTTTGGTTCTAAAATTCTCCATCCGACATCTTACTTATGTATGGAAGTGGAGTGAAAATGACACGGGATCAAAATGGCCCAATCTCGAAAAACAGTCATACTACAGAAGGCAAATAGCTATTGTAAAAATAGATAGATAGATAGATAGATAGATAGATGATAGATAGATTAATTATTAATATATATTAATAAACGAAAACTCACATCACACTAAAACAAACCTCTACTTTATATCTGGTCTGTAGAATAATCTGAAAGACCCATTTGAACAACTATCAATATGCTTTTATTTTGATTTAGAGCTTTGGTCAGATCTTTGGCTGAAATATAATTAATACCTCTTACACATCTTACATATGACAGGAGATACCTCAGATAATTTTCTCCAAGTTATATATTTTATTCAAAAGGTTGATCAAAGACCCCAGGTTTGTGTGCCTTACATAGTAACGTTCAGGAATTGCCATGGAAACCAGACACAGCTGCAGTCAGGAAAGGCTTTGTATTAATCCCATTCCCATCCTGAAGACACCAAATGGGGGGAGGCAGAATCGTTTCCTCAAGTTTTACTTCTCCTTGGAATATATGGCGAATTCCAATGCTGCCACCAGTGTTTGCAGCATGAACATCAGAACAGTCTTTGAATGATACCCTCTTTCCATTTGGGGATCAGCCCTGCCCTTTGCCCTCCCTCCATGTTTTCAGTGGCATCACTGTAAAATGCCCAGACACCCCACCCTGCTTTCTTTTCTCACTGTGTCCTTCCTTTCAGAGATCAACAACAAGATGCTCTATTATGGGGAGGAACAGGAACTTAGCTCTGAGGAAATCTCTGAGAAGATGGTGTTGGCCCAGAAGATGCTTGAGGAGATCAGACGCCGTCAACCATTCCTCATGCAGCGGGAGCTAGTGGACGAGGAGGCAGATGAAGCCCAGGAACGTAGGTGTATTCAACTCCTGGCACACAGCACATGTTTGCTTCCTTTGTGGGTCCAAGAGAGGACACTGAGCCGCAAGGGAACATTTGGTCAAAGCAAGCAATTCCCAATATTTGGAGCTATTTAGAACTTGTACATGGCCTCAGGGAATCATTTAGGACAACTTAACTAAATGACCAAGAGTTTTAGACTCAAGCCCAACCTCGAGGTTTTGAAAAACAGTTGAGATCTCACACAGAATCTATAGACCTTTAACTCCTGAGAAGAAGAAATAGGGACTTAACAGTTGGTGGAAACATATAAAACAGGGGAAGAAAAGCTAAGGGGAGCCAGTTTTCAGAACAACAATAAAAGGAATCTTATTGAGAAGGCAGTAAAGCTACAAGCCCAGCAACACTCACATTCTGAAGTCTGGTGAATGACTTTTAGGCTTTTAGCCTCCAAGTTTTCACATTTCCTTTAATGATGAATGTAGGCAACACACAACAGTAGTATTAGCGAACCTATGACTTGGTTACTGTATCAGTTATCAATGACTAACAACTCATCCCAAACATATTCTTTTAAAACAATAACCATTTATTTGTTCATGACTTCATAGGCTTCCAATATGGGCTTAATTCAACCTGGACAGCTCATCTCTGCTCGATGTAGCAGGAGCTGGGCTCACTCATATGTCCTGGCCCTTAGGGGCAGATGGCTGGGCCTCCCCCGCTTATAGTGTCTTACCTTCAAGGAGACTAGCCCAGCCTCGTTCATTTAGCAGGAGCCTTCCAGGAAGGCAAGAGTGGAACTCAAAGATGTCACATCTATCCTACTGGCCCAGACCAGCCCAGACTTAGGGTGTGAGGAAATAGACTCCACTCTCGATGGGAAGAGTTGCAAAGAATTTGTGTCCATTTTAATCTACACAATCAACAAGAGAAGCCGTGGATTTGGGTATCAGATACTAGCTGTTGTTCTTATCTCACAACATTAAGTTTAGCGGTAATTCAAAATAGAAGAGGCATATGTGTTCTTATAGTACCAATTTGTTTTTTAATATATCGGTCTTCTTTTTAAGTCTATGTATTTTACTTTATTCATTTTTAAATACATTATAAGAGGGGGTCTGAAGCTTTCACTAGATTGCAAAGAGTCCCATGGCACAAAAAAAGGGTTAAGAACACCTGCGTTGGGTTATTTTCCTATGATCATTACTAGCAACTTCTGCTGCAAATTATTACGAATATTTGAGAAGAGGAACATTCTTCACGTAAAGGCATATTACCATAGCAAACGTATTAAGTCTTAAACAGTAAGAACTCAAGACGAACCTCGAGCCCCATTTCTGAGTCAGGATGAAGGCAGCACTCAGGAAGGCTGGAGATCTAATGTCATAGACGGATGCTTCCACATTTCTTGCCTGTTTGGGAATTTTAACGAGTCTGCCCTGGGGAAATGAAACCAACCACATCCCCCACTTAGCCACCTTCCAACCTCGTGGATGCGTTTTTAACCACTCTCTTTACTCAGCTATGAACTTGCATCTTGTGCTCACACAGATGAAAGAAAATACAAGACCTCCAAGAGACAGACTGATACTCCCTGGAGGGAAAATAGCATTAAGGCACATAGTCAATGCATACTACCTTGATCAGAGAATTAAGACATATACAGAATTTAAGAATATATCCTTGTCATTCAGCCTTCATACCACAAAGCCAACGGTAACTCTTCATTACCAAAGTAATGGTTTAGGTTTGACCTAAAGAAGGTAACTGAAAGCACTTGCCTGGAGAGAATACAGAAAATGAGCGGCTGTGAATATCACTTGTCGGTAACAGACAAGATAATTTGGGTTATTTTTAATAGTAAAACTATGGTACATCCAAACCCTTTTATATGGTAAAATTACTAATAACCTGGGTAATAATAAACACAGTATAATAACAACACAGTTTCCACATAAATCATCATCTCGGTGGGAAAAGGAACCAAACTCTTTTTTTTTTTTTTTTTTTGGCTGACTGCCATCCAGGGGCTCTCAATCCTACAAAATAGGATTTCTTTCTTCCAGTATAGGACATGGGGCTAGTTTTGCAAACAAGAGCTTCAGTCTCTATTGCTAAGGAAGGCATGGCCTGACAAGTTTGCATCTTTGCTGAATCCTGGATGGAATGAGAGGAGACGGGAGAAGTCCAGACTGAGTTTCTGTGTCCATGTCTTGCCAGTGCTGAACCAAGCTGAGAACTGGCAGCGGCTGTACAATGATACTCGCTCCCTGTTTCCTGTTGTGCTGGAGCAGCTGGATGACCACAATGCTAAGTTGTCAGACCTCCAGGAATCACTTGACCAGGCCCTTGACCGCGTCAGGGATGCCGAAGACATGAACAGAGCCACAGCAGCCAGGCAGCGGGACCTCGAGGTACGGTGGACATTCCTCCCGTAAATGCATTTCAGACACATATGACACAAAGTTACAACAAGGAGGGACAGTTGGCTCGCGATTTTTGTAAAATATTGGTACATTCAGATATTCATAGCTTTAAAAGATTTGTCCATGTTTTGCCGCTTTAACTTGCTAATGTAAGCGTGTGCACCTAAAATCAAGTTGAAATCATTCTAATTGTTTCGCTTTCGCGCCAGTAAGAATGCAGTTGTTCTTGGTGCCTGTGTCAATGTGTATGGCTACGTTGTTCTTGCAAGTGAGTAACCAAAGTGCTAGTCCTATGCTTGCCTGTTTTTCCTTTTTTAAACTGAGAGCACTAGAACATCAAAGCAACTCAGAAACATGTGCCTAGGAGGGTATGTATAATTTCTGGAAAGGCGAGATAAGCAAATTGCACAGCCTGGCTGGTCGGTATGCACACAGATACAGAATCTAATTCAAGCCAAAGGTCATGCAGATACAAAGAGGTGAGAGAAATTCCCAGATGTAGCCACAGCTTGCAAAGGCCAGGATCCCTATGGGGGGCAGGATTTGTGCATGCCCACCTTAGGGGGCTTAGATCTGGTGGTGGTCACGGCTGTTGCAAGCAATGCAGGCACTCACAGCCACCACGATCGAGAGGGGCCATCCTCTGATAGGGAGATGTGTGTATCTTTGGACAGACTTATACAGATGAGAGTAAAATAACAATGTCAAAAAATAGGAAGCAACTGTGAGCAAATTCATTAATTCAGTTGTGTTTATTTTTATTGTCTTCGAAACCAACTTAACTGAGGCTCTCCGCCCTGATTTTCAGTCATCACCATCTCTCAGTAAGTCACTGAACATTTTCCTAAATAAAAGTGAATTTCCCTTGGGGCATCTCTGGCTGGCTCAGTCAGAAGAGCATGTGACTCTTGATCTTGGGGTCATGAGTTCGAGCCCCACATTGGGTGTAGAGATTACTTAATAAATAAAAACTGAAAAAAACAAGTTAATTACACTTGTCACCACCATTTTCTAATAGGAGGAATCCCTGAATCAATATCTTTTAGAACAATAATGGTCAAGATAGCAACCAAAATAGCCTCTCCCTTTCTCCCTTCCATTCTTTCTCCCTTCCCACCCACCCTCCCCACCCATACTGATCAGCCACCTCCATTACAGTCCTGGGGATCACCACTTGCTCTTGTTAAAACCCTTCATTTTCTCCTCCTGACCCATACCAGTGCCTTTGATGCTTCAGCTTGTAAACCACTGAGTGATCATAAAATGAGTTTGGAGGGTTGTAACCAGCTCTTTTTAAAAAGTTGAAGTATAGTTGAATAACAACTATAACAAATAACAAATAACAACAAGCATTTTTTAAAAAGACCAAAAAAAAAGGAGAATGGATGGAATGGAATGGAATGGAATGGAATGGAATGGAATGGAATGGAATAGAATGGAATGGAATAGAATGGAATGGAAAGAACAGAATAGAAAATATCAAAGCACCTCATGGATAGGGAAGTCTGGTTTCATCACATTTCTGCTTTAGTGTTGCAACAAAACATTCATTTTTTACTGTGGGTTATGGTTAAGAACATTTGAGACACTGTCCTATAGGACAGTCTATGGTCCTTCACATGCCATGAGGAACCATCTCTGATCGACCCTTGCCAGCCTCCTTGGCCTTGCCTTTTGTCGTGTCCCTGCCTTATGTGTTCAGTGCAGACAATACCACACTCCCAGTAATCCCATCTGCCTGGAATGGATTTCTTTTTCCTTTCTCTTTTGCCTGGATAGCCCCAGGCACCTCCTCCAGGAGGCCTACTCCCTATCCCCAAGTTAACAGGTGCTTTCTTCAGCAATCCCATAACAAACCTTGTGATATTCCTGTTTCTGTACTGCGATCAGCCGTTAACGGATCTGTCTTCCCTACTATACTTAAGTATTGCAATTTCACATTTCACTGTCAGACCTACAGCACATCTTAGAAAAGAATCACACCAAATTTCTGATCTTTTTACAAAACCAAAAATAAACCACACACTTTAATCGTTTTGATATGTGCAAACAGCCACACAACTAGGAATAATAAAAATCTTCATCAGATGAATGTAAGATTCTATATTTTGAAAAGCACAATTAACTTAACCAAAGCTCTGCCCCCCCCCCCCCCAGAACTCTTTCTATCATTTTTTAAGAATCAGGATTTTTTTTATTCTTTGCATATGTGAAATGGAGATTGAGCATGCCTAATAGTGCTAATTGTGTATCATTTTCATAAGTATCAGTTTTCAAAACTCTCTTTTGTTCAAATTGACCTTCTTTCTGTGGGAGCATCTTTGTTTCAAAGCTAAGTTTATTCATTTCTGTCTAAGGCTGTATATGATGAGTACAGTGTATGATAAGTGATAAACCCCTTAACTTGAAACATCATTTTCCAACTACTGCAAATGAACCTATCACTCAGTGCTGTTACCACAAGGCTTTAAAGTTTGGCTCTGACTTCGGGGTGTTACCTGCGTTCCCTTAAGGGGACCAGATACAAGATCTTCCGACAGGGGTCATGTCTCAGAAGGAAAACCTCTCTGAACGAGCTAAATAATACCAAGCTTTTTACACCTCCTTTCTTTACCTACCTTAATACCCTTATTTTATTTTTTTCTTTTTCTTTTTTTTTTGCATTAATCAATTTTTTAAATTTAATTATCAAATTGGCTTCCATACAACACCCAGTGCTCATCCCAACAAGTGCCCTCCTCAATGCCCATCACACATTTCCCCTCTCCCCCAAGCCCCTCCCCATCCACCTTCAGTTTGTTCTCTGTGTTTAAAAGTCTCTTGTGGCTTGCCTCCCTCCCTCTCTGTTTGTATTTTCCTCCTCCCTTCCCCCATGGTCTTCTGTTAAGTCTCTCAAGATCCACATATGAGTGAAAACATATGTTATCTGTCCTTCTCTGACTGACTTATTTCACTCAGCGTATTTCATTTCCAGTTCCATCCACGTTGCTGCAAATGGCATGATTTCATTGCCAAGTAGATAATACTCTTATGTTAAGACACTGCTTTTGTATAGAGCTGTGTGACTCCCGCTGCTTGTGGAGACAAGAATAATTAACCCCAGATAGTCACACTGTATTAAGCTTGGTGGATTTCGAGGGGAAATTGATTTTGGAAGGTTCTTGCATTAAGATGTTCAAATGGGGTTCTTTTCTGTCCTTGGACCTATATCTTCCCCTGTTGCAACGTGTTTGGAGAAGATGCTTCCATCTTCCTTCCCTAAATTAGAAAAGACTGCAGGGAACACGAAAGACACTGAGATGAATTTAGGAAGTGTGTCCTTCTATATCTGGGCTTCTGTAACTATTCCCATGATATCTTGGATCATACCATAAGTCATATATTTCAACCTCCATTCAAATTACCACTTCTAAAGTAACTTTGACTCATTTTTTACTCAGATTGTAAAATGAGTCTTTTACTTTTCCCTCTTAAAGTATCATTCTGTGTTGCTTTCAAACTCCAGACTCATTTGAGGCTATCTAATATTTCTTCAAAGTCACAACATGCCTGTTTCTAGAACCCACCAGCGAAGGTAGAAATGAAAACATTCATCAAAAAATAGATTAACACTTGGGCCATTTTCCCTCCTCAAAAAGTCTGAGCATCTAACATTACGAGCTCAGAGTGCCAGGAAGCAAGATCACAATTTCATGCTTTCATAGTAGGGCCATTTAAAAAAAGCTTTTTTAAGGACTTTAAGATTGTTTTGTATATGCTTTATTACTATCCAAATGAGCTATCCGTACCTGGCCCAAAGTCAGCACATGAAATGCCTTTCTGAATTAATTCATTTTCCACTTAGTGCGAATATAGAGCTTCTGTGCACTCCCACACCCAGTGTCCCACTTTCTACATTTGTGGAGAAAAAGTCAAAGGCTCTCTCTGAAGCGGTCACTCCCCTTGAGATGATGGTGTTTTGAGCAATAACCATACCTAAGTGCTTCAGAGCTCCCAAAGTGCTTACATTTGTTACCTCCATATTATAAATGAAACAACGGAGCATGACATGAGTAGAATTCCCCCAAAGTTACACAGCAATTAAGTCTTGGGGCCGTGAGAGGAACCTAGATTTGTCTGAGCACAAAGACAGGAGGTGACATTGACCATTCTGCCTGATGCTTTCTCTACAGTGACCTTCTCTTCTGCTGTATCTTACGCTTCCTTCCCACAGAAACAACACGAGAGAGTGAGGGAACAGATGGAAGGGGTGAATGCTTCTCTGAAGACGTCTTTGGATTCTCTGACAACACCCCGTCTGACCCTTTCAGAACTTGATGATATAATAAAGGTAGGGATGCATGTGGCCTGTAGGTTTGTATTTATAACAGATCGGAACAGCGGCTCATTGTCCCAGAACAACAGTGGAATCCAATTCAAATCTGTCAAGTTAACTGGAGTTACGGAAGTAGGATCAGGAGGCTGAAGTTTTCAGTTTCCCTCATTGCCTGGCGGCACTCCCCACATATGACTGTTTAAATTTACACGACTAAAAGTGAAAGAAATTAAAATGGAATTCCTCCGTGGAATTAGCCATATTTCAAGTGCTCAATAGTGCCACCTGTGGCTCCTAGCTACGGAAAGGAGATCATTTTAAAGTCATCTGATCACCATCTCATTCTTCGACTGCTTCAGCGCCAAGCTCCCTGTCTTCCTCTCCATCCCTACTCCCATCACTATCCTTGGTGACACCAAAATCGAGATGGATGAGCCCACCAGCTCTCAGACCTCCGGCCCCCATAACTTCTCCTGCCCAACAAGCTTTTCCTCCAGCCCACCCTGCTTATCCGTCCTATAGCCTAATGCTACATCACAATACCTACCTCATTCACCTCAATTCATCTCATCACATAGACGTCTTATCATCTCACATCATCACAAGAAGGGTGAGTACAGTACAATAAGACATTTTTAGAGAGAGACCACATTCTCACAATTTTTATTAGAGTATATTGTTATAATCGTTCTATTTTATTATTACTCATTATTATTACACTCTTACTGAGCCTAAATGATAAACTAAACTTTATCATAGGCTTATACACATAGGAAAAACATAGTATATGCAGGGTTTGGTATCATTCACAGATTTAGGTACCCACTGAGGATCTTGGAATATATTCTCTGTAGAGAAGGGGGGGACTACTTGTATAATCATTATTTGCAAACAGCCTTAACTTCTTTATCCACCTCTTCCCTTACTGTACCCACATGAGTTTTCTCTCCCCATAGCCCAGTAAACCCAAGTATCCCCAGCATCATGGCCATACCAGAGAAGCCAACAGAGGGAAAAATTCACCTTCCC
Organism: Prionailurus bengalensis; assembly: GCF_016509475.1. Taxonomy (NCBI): domain Eukaryota; kingdom Metazoa; phylum Chordata; class Mammalia; order Carnivora; family Felidae; genus Prionailurus; species Prionailurus bengalensis. The sequence continues at coordinate 101,030,908 of NC_057349.1, read as the reverse complement.
TTCTATCAGTCTGGCTGGTGAATTTGCTTCATGCTTCACTGAAAAACAGGAACAGAGAGAAGAGAATTTCCCTCCTCTTTCTCCCCAGTTCTACCAGCCCACCTGCATTTCTATGCACACATCTACCTTCCTTCTAACTATACTTAGTGAAGTATCCCTTCTCCTGTTGAAGTCTCATCTCCTCACCTGTGCTCTGAATCCCATCCTTCCCCACCTCAAGAACGGGGCCGCAGGTTTCCCCCTGAGAGTATGCCCTCTCTCTTCTCTTTGGTCCCATTCTTACTCTCTACTGAACCATTGCTGCCAACATGGAAACATGTGTAAGTATCTCCTACCCTTTAAAAGAAGAAAACCCTTGCCTGCATGCCTCTAATCTCTGTCCCATTCATTACTCTGCTCAGCTTCACAGCAAAACACCTCGAGAGTCATTTATAGCTGGCATATCCACCTTCCAGCCATCTGCTGCCTTCGGTACACACCCCACTCCAAATGGGATTTCACACCCCTCCACCGAGACTGTTCTTGTCCACGTCATCAGTGAACTCAACATAACCAAAACCACGGTTACTTCTCCCTCCTCAGCATTCTTAGCCTCCTTGCTGACTAACCTTTTCTCCTTATTTAAACACTCAAGAGTTTTCATCCTGGCTCCTCCAGTACCCTCCCCCCTCACCTGGTCCTCCTCCCAACTCATTGGAGACTTTTTTCCAGCCTCCTCTGCTAGCTTCACCTCTGCACATCCTCTGTGTAGTACCTATTTTAGGCTCTGCAGGCCACGTATAACCACACTCCCTTTTTTTCTGTGTGGTTTTTTTTTTTTAATTTTTTGTTTGTTTTTATTTTTTACAACTCTTCAAAAATTTAGATAATGTCCTTAGCTAGGAGCTGTGTAGAAACAGGCCTCGAGCTGTATGTGGCCCTGAGCTGTTGGTCCATCCCTGCTCTTGATAATGAATGGCTCCATTCTCAGTCCTGGTCCCTCTTTGATACTTACCCTTTCTCCCTAGCTGATTGCATTGAATCCCGTGGCTTTAAAGAACAATTATATGCATGACCCCACAATTTATACCTCCAGCTTTCATACTTCCACTGAGTTCCAGACTCATATCCAAATGCTTAAAGTTTTCCAGTGAGAACTCAGGGATTTTATCTACCACTTAGATGTGTAATAGTCATATCAAACTTAACACATTCTGAATAAAACCTGCTTCTTCCCCACCTCAGTAACCGGCACAACCCCATTTGCTCAAATCAAAACTCTAGAGTCATTGTTGATTTCTCCTCTCTCCTCCTTCCCGTTTCGGTAAGACCCATTGACCCTATCTCCAAAAGGAGTCCTGGTTTCTGACCACTCCCTTCGCTGCTTCTACTCTGCAGTCCAGGCTACCTCCTCTCCAGCATGAACTGCCAAAGGAGCCTCCTACCTATCCATTTACCTCCACTCTTGCCCCTCAAGACTCAGTCTCCATTCAGTAGCAGAACAATCCCTTAAAAATATTATTTCTCCCACACAAAAACCTCCAGTGAAACTTAGAGTAAGAAACAAGGTCATTTTACCATGGTTCCTAAGTGACCTGACTCTGACCCATCACTCTACCTCAATCCACGTATCTCTTCCCCACTCACTACCTTCCAGTCCACTCCTCTCTGTCACCCTTCAACTCTGCTCTATTTCTCAAACACACCACACTTTTCCTCACCTCAGGACCTTTGCACCTGCTGTCTCCAGATCTTCAAATGGCTAGCGTCCTTGTGACATTCAATGCAAATGGTGTTTTTACCTTCAATCACTCTCCAACCCATCCCACTCATACTATTTTATTCAAAATACTTTTTACTCTCTGAAATTAACTTGTTCAATTATTTGACCACTTATCTATAATCTATATATTCCCACTAGGTTGTAAATTCCCTGAAAGCAGAGACTATATTCATAGTTATGCATTCTATCTCCTAAAAGAGTGCCTGGCACACAGTGGGCATATGCTGAATATTTATTTAATGAATTAATAAGTAAAGGTGGAATGTCCATGGTATTCTTTCTGCTTATACAACTAAATATAATTTTCTTCAAAGTTGTTCCCCAGATGATCTACCAAATAGCTAGAGACTTAATACTGTCTCCACAGAAATAAACCCTTTGTGCTAAGAACTATGCTACATTCTGAGAATACAAAAATAAATTAGACACAGATCTTGCCTTCCACAATTATGTAGTCTGGTGGGTGGAATAATCATGCAAAATTATTATAGTAGTGTGATACATGAACAGTAGAAATATATAACAACACTGAACTCATCCTGGAGAAATTAAGGGTAGCTTCATAAAGGAAGTGATATTTCAGCTAAAACTCGAAGGATTCATAGAACTTTTCCAGGTGGGTCAGACAAAAAAGAAAGCAAAGTTATCCTGGATAGAGAAAATATTATGTTCAAAGGTAGAGTGGCCAGAAAAAAATCAGGGAGCATTAAAGCATCGGTTACTCAAGGTTTGACCATGGTACATAATGGGGACGGGTGAGAAATGATGAGATTGGAAAGAGGAGGGATCAGTTGATGAAGCCACCTGAGTAATCAAATGTGTTCCTGCAGAGCAATTGGCTGATTTTGAGAGGGAAAATAACATGAGCAGATTTGCTTAATAGAAAGATCGCCATTCCTGTAGGATGGTGCAGAGTGGGTTAGAAGACTTGAAAGACTAAGCTGGCAGAACTAAGTTAGATTATTCATAGAGGAAAGGTCTGAGTCAAGCGTGAGCAACACCAGCTTTTGAAGTCTCCTTCCTGGACAGTGAAAAAGGAGACCCAAGAGAGAACAGTGTCACAGAAGCTAAGGAAAGAGAGAGTTTGGGGGGAACGACAGTGACTAACACCATCACAAACTAGAAATAAATCCAGTACATAAAGCAGGAAAGTGTCGAATGGATCTGGCAATAGGGTGTCTGACACTGGGGACCTTGGCAAGAACCATTTCTGTGGAATGCACTCGATCAACAAAGAAAAGAAGCTGGAGGGGAAGCTAGAGTCAAGGAATAGGTTTTTTTTGTTTGTTTGTAATGGGAGAGGTTAACCGGGCATGTTTATACATGAGAGGAGCCACTAGTTAGGGAGCAAGAAGAAGAGAAAACAGGGCAGCATGCCTCATACAGAAAAGGAACACTTTTCCTCTTAAAATATGAGAAAGATGTACATAAAAATGTAGCTATAATAGGGTTTTCTTTGAGGGGAAGGGACTGAAGGATGGTGGCAAAGAGTTGTTTGTGATTCTTCTTTGTTGGTATTGGAGTCTCCGAGGAGAATAGTACCCTCTATCAGCTCCCAAGTTCTAAACGAGTTGAACAATAAATAAAATTGTAAATACGAGACCCAAGAACATCACCTTCGTTTCTGATGCAGCTAAGATGAGGACATGGCTTTAGGTCTCTTAGCCAAGTGGGGTGGCTAATACTCAATCCCAGAATTAGGCAGAACCGCCCACTCAGACAGGCAACATTGCAGGAAGGTTCACGTGGGGGCTCTGCCCAGAACAACTTTCATTATGGACAAACACAGGAAAACTCAGGCTTGCTACCAAGAGGCAGAGCGTAGAGTTGAGCAGAGACTACACAGTTATCCCCCCCCCAAAATTTACCAATCAAATAAACCAGTCCCTTTCTTAGGAGCAGAATTAGGAAATGGGTGGAGAGGTCTGAGGTTTCAGTGACTGAGCTCCCTTCATAAGGAGGAAACATCAGGAGTACAGAAAAAAAAAAAAAATTCCCTGCTACAGTTAGTTGATGTCTTCTAAATAAAAAAGAAAATAAAGTAATCTGCTTAGAATCAGTTGGAGATGGAAAAAGGAAAAGTTCATGGCTTAAGAATGGTGACAATGTCGAGAATCACTATTTGAGTGACTGGGAAAAATGAATGATGCTCATTAGATTTAGTAACAGAGATATCATTAGTTTCATTTCTATTTTTTTTGGAGCAGTGAAGTAAAAACCAGACTGGAGTGGGTTAAAGAGTGAGTTAAAAAGTGATAAAATAGAGACAGCTAACATAAACACTTTTTTGACGATATTTTACTATACGGTGAATAGAAAAGTAAGGTAATAACATTGGGGAGATGTATGGGTAATGGAGGGTTTTTTTGGTTTATCTTCACTTTGTTTTGTTTTCAGGTGGGAGAAGGCAGAGCATGTCTGAAAGTGGGGGAAGCAATCCATAGAGAAAGAGTTAAAGATGCAAGAGAAAAAGATAAAAGTCTACTTGAAGTATTTTAGACGCGTATAGACCCGGCCTGAAATTTACTAAACCTCATGATAAGGAGGAATAGAGATTATCTTTTGGTGCTCCAAGGGAAAAAGATTTTAAGTCCTTCTATGTTCAACAATTCACTTTTTAAAACATTTTCTTTAGAATGCATCAGGGATTTATGCGGAAATAGACGGAGCCAAAAATGAACTACAAGGAAAGCTCTCCAACCTAAGTAACCTTAGTCATGATTTAGTCCAAGAAGCCGTCGACCATGCCCAGAACCTTCAACAAGAGGCTGATGAATTGAGCAGGTAATATCCTGGTTTTAGAAATGCAAATAACTACATAGGGTGAATAACTCATTTTTATTCAATTCCACATGTCAGAATTACTGGGATACAGATTAGCAAATTGGGCTTGGGGTTGTGTTTGTTTGTTCATTTGAAGGTTTGTTAGTTGGTCGGTCTAAGAGCCAGCCAACCATTGTTTATTGCAATTGCTTTAGGGAGAGTTTTTTATTAAAAAAAAAAAAATCTGTCGGATTAGAGCCCTGTGTTGTGAAGGGTGGTTCTGCTCCACAGTTATTAATAGGGGAACTAAGGCATTTTTATTAGGGACATAACTGCTGCACAAAATATTATCAAGTCCCTTCACAAGGTCCCAATTAGATCCCTCTACAAGGTCTAATTCTGCCACCATCACATACTTATTTTACAGACAGCATTAGCTTTCACACCCAAGGGTCTTAAGTAAAGCTGGTTAGAAGTTGGCAATACAGCTGACTTCTGATATATACTCTGGACATTCTACAGTGCCCAGCAGGAACTGTTTGATTTCAACACCTGATTAAGAGAAAATCAATTGCCAATTTTCCTCACAGCATCTAGAAGGGAGTCCCACACCCTTTGGGCACTCAATTAGTGTTAATTGAAATGTACTGAAAGTCTGGAATTGAATTCATGACCTTGAAATGATAGGTAAATAATGAGATAATTATAGAGAAAGACTACAAATCTGGCAATTAGAAATAAGGATCAGTAAAGGTCATGGATAAAATAAGAACCAATTTAACTCTTGTTCAAAACTTAAACTACTTTTTTATTCCTGATTGTCAAAATTTTCAAATATCCCTCCAAATCTTCTGAGAATTGAAGGAAAGAGAGGAGAGAGAGAGAGAGAGGGAGAAATAGATGTTATGTAAAATCTTCATGTACAAAATGGCATTGTATCCACCTTAGCATCATGCTTCCAGTAAATGTGATTTTGATCAAGCCAATAAAATGGAGCTTGGATAAAATATTATTTGGATAATGTGCTGTATTGGAATAACATTGTTTTTGAGATTCGCTCCTATGGCTGTCTTCATTTTTCTTTTTTTTAATTTTTAATGTTTATTTTTGAGAGAGAGAGAGAGAGCACAAGCAGGGAAGGGGCAGAGAGAGAGGGAGACACAGAATACAAAGCAGGCTCCAGGCTCTGAGCTGTCAGCACAGAGCCCAATGCAGGGCTTGAACTCACACACTGTGAGATCATGTCCTGAGCCGAAGTCGGACACTTAACGACTGAGCCACCCAGCGCTCCTGTCTTCATTTTTCTTTTACCCTTTATTTCAATGACTATGTCCTATTAATAGGGTTCCAACACATACTTTCACTAAATGCCACCCTGAAACAGTGTTCTAGGATGATTCTAAGTAAGTTACCCATGCTTTACATGAAAACCTGATCAGAAATGTCAATCGCCCTGAAATCACTTTTGCATTTAAGATATTTCAGACTGAATATATTCAGTGAAACACCCAAATTTCTAGATGTCCTCCCCTCAAAATGTGAATATTCTTCATCATCTATCTGGTGACCCAATAATTTGCTTCTTGTGCCTCAAACAGAAATAAACATAATTCATCAAGAAATTTCCATTTCAAAAGCACATTTTTATTTTGTGTATTGATGCAGTACCTGTTTTGTGCCTAGTAATGAAAACAGAGTATTAAAGACTTTGTTTCTTTTTTTTTTTTAAGTTTATTTATTTATTTTGAAAGAGAGACAGAGAGAGCAAGCGGGGGAGGGGCAGAGAGAGAGAGAGGGAGAGAGAGAATCCCAAGCTGTGCTGACAGCACAGAGCCCAATGCAGGGCTTGAGCCCATGAATCATAAGATCATGACCGGAGCAGAAATCAAGAGTCAGACACTTGGGGTGCCTGCGTGGCTCAGTTGGTTAAGTGTTCAACTTCGGCTCAGGTCACGATCTCACAGTTTGTGAGTTCAAATCCCGCGTCGGGCTCTGTGCTGACAGCTCAGAGCCTGGAGCCTGCTTCAGATTCTGTGTCTATCCATCTCTCAGCCCCTCCCCTGCTCATGCTCTGTGTCTCTCTGTCTCTCAATAACAAATAAGTGTTGTTAAATCAAACACTTAACCGACTGAGCCACCCACACACCTCCAAAGGCTTTGTTTCAAGCTCTTTCTTATATCTTAATATTCTAGCCAGCACAATTTAAAAATATTAATGAATACTTGTAACATTTTATTCTTTCTATCCCTTTTTTTTAAAACTTGCTGATTTTACTCTCTGTGCCATTTCTAAGAACAAGGGCTTATGGGTAGGAAAAAGTGCCAAGTATTTGGATTAGAACTACCTCCGCAGAGCAGAGTTGCATTATGACTTTCATGGGCCCTAGGTACTTTTGCTTCTGTGGGTCCCTTCCTCCATAAAAATATTTAAAATTATATGTCATGATAACATTGTTATAAAAACTAATGTAATCATTTTAGTATCCTCATTGTTCTTCTGATTTAAAAAAAATTAAAATGAACATATCTTTGTGGGGCTCTATTATGCCTAATAGATAAGTCAGCCCTCCTGGAGAGGAACGAGTGATGACGACCTTGGACAAAAGAGAGGAAAGTAGCCAAAGCAATACAGAAAAAGTCACTCTGAGCCCAAAACAGCACACAGCTTAATAGGTCAGGACAGTTGGAAGTGGTGAGCCAGTGTGGGATCTGCAATGTCACATACTGGGTCACAGAGAATCTTCCGGAAGTTACTGATGAATAAAATGATACTAGCCATGAACTAAGCCATGAACTGAGAAAATGTGGCACTGGTGGATTTAAAACTGAATAAAATTGAGGGGCGCCTGGGTGACTCAAATCAGTTAAGCATCCAACCCTTCGTTTCAGTTCAAGCCAGGATCTCAGTTTCATGAGTTCAAGCCCCACATCAGGCTCTGCACTGTCAGCACAGAGCTTGCTTGGGATTCTCTCTCTCTCCTTCTCTCTCTGCCCCTCCTCCACTCGTGCTTTCTCTCTCTCTCTGTCAAATAAATAAAATCAAAAACTTAAAGTTCTTTTTAAAAATAAATAAATAAATAAAACGGAATAAAATAGAGACAAAGGATTCAGGATGAGCTGCAGAAGTAAAGCGGTGCTTATATTATGGAGGAAAAAGTGTCAATAAAGTGAATTATTCTATGAATATATTCAGAATTTGAAATTCCAGTTCAAGAAATAGTTCCGGCATAATAATAAACCCTGATGTTTGTTGGATGACAGGCATGGTACCAAGCATTTCACATATTTTGTCCCTGTTGTACCTCACATCAATCCTCTGCGACATGAAGCGTTATCAGCCGCAATGTGAGAGCGCCCTCTGCATGATGGGTACCCAAGAAATATTAGATGAACCTTAAGGAGTCCAGAAAGGGTAAAGGCAGAAAACATGGTGTATGGGGCGAGGGAGGAAACAGGCATGAGAAGGGCTTTGCACTTCAGAGAAGCAGCTGGGCCGTAGGAGTGAGACAAGTCATAACAACCTGTATCCTGGTTCCTTCTATAAAAAGGGAATAACAATGTCTACTTCATGGGTGTGATAAGAATTAAAGACGTACTATATAGAACAAGTCCAGCCCAGTATCTGCATATAGATGCTCAGTATGTGTCATTCCCCTTCTTAAAGGGAAAATATGATGTTTTATAAAGTGAGCAAAAGGTTGAGTAAATAGAGTGCAACTGAGACCTAACACCACGCTATGGCTATGCACCCTCTCTGAGAGCCTTGGTTTCTTCTATGGGTAGAAAGTAACAATGCTGATTTGGGTAAGTAGGTGAGGGAGGACTGTGGGTTCATTCCTCTGCCTGACTGCCACAACATAAACAAGCCGTTGCTTGAAGAGGTGCAGAGGGCTGATTTAAATCATCATTTTTTTTCCTGTGGCCACCGCCAGGCAAACAGCTTCCATGAAGCCAAAATGGGGTAAAGTCTTAGGGGCACCAAAGGCAGAGGAAAGCAAAGAAGATGTGCTCCTAGGAAAGGCAGCTCGGGAAAACCTTTCCAAGCCAAGTGACTTTAAATAACAGGAAGGAGGTCCCTGTGGTCCCGGAAGTATTCCAATCAAGCCGTCACAATAGTCCCATTTCCCAAAAAAGTAAGAAAGAGAAAAAGGACAAGTTTCTTCTTTTACAGGAATTTGCACAGTTCAGATATGAACGGGCTGGTACAGAAGGCTTTGGACGCTTCAAATGTCTATGAAAATATTGCCAATTATGTTAGCGAAGCCAATGACACAGCAGAATTGGCTTTGAACATCACTGACCGAATTTATGATGTGAGTGTTCCCTTATTTTTTTAAGATTTTGTTTTGAGGTAATCTCTACACCCAACATGGGGCTAGAACTCACAACTCCAAGACAGAGTCGCACGCTCCACCAACAGAGCCAGCCAGGTACACACACACACACACACCGAGTATTCCCTTATTTTAAAGTTCATTTACATGCTGCCGTTTCCCAACTTATGAGTTTTCTGTTTTCTAATGTCATCTCTTGAGCTTCCGGTGTAATACAAATGGCAGAAAGGGCAAGAAAACTAAGAAAACAGCATTTTATTTGTGTTATGAAGGTTTCAGTAGTTCAAGATGTGCCATACTCCTGTCAGCAAATGCCAGTGTCTTTTTCACAACATTTTTAAACCAAAGTCCCTGAATAAACCGTATTTAAGATTACCCCATGCTGATAGAGAAGTTGCTTTATGCATACATTCACGTTTTTTCAACTCAAAAACTATTTACTGAGTGGCTTCTATTTGACAAGTACTTCAGAGGGGACTTGACCAGGCACTGTTCTAGATTCACTGAATTCTCCTTGAAAAATGTTTACCGTGAAAACGTCATGCACTTTATCTTTTCCTGTTCACATTTGACTTTGATTTTGAGCTATGGAAATGAAGTTGTACGAGTCTTGCTTGGTGTTTAGCAGAGAAACGGTGTCATTTAAATCTTCAATCCATGAGAAGTGGGTTTCTTCTGCTGTCATTCTTATTCTTTCCATACAATTCCTTTGTAGGCTGTGAGTGGGATTGATACTCAAATTATTTACCATAAGGATGAGAGCGAGAACCTCCTCAATCAAGCCAGAGAACTACAAGCAAAGACAGACCCTAGTAAATATGTTTTCTACCTTCCTTCTGATTTATAGCTGCTTCTCTCCTTTCATACAGTGCTTCTGCATGTGGATAAAGATTTCAAAATCCTAGGATTAAAAAATGAATGATCTTTTTTTTACACTATTTTCCCCATTTTATTTTTATTTTTTTAATTAATTTATTTCTTGTTTAATTTACATCCAAGTTAGTTAGCATATAATGTGACAGTGATTTCAGGAGTAGATTCCTTAATGCCCCTTACCCATTTAGCCCATTCCCCCTCCAGCAACCTTCTGTTCTCTATATTTAAGTTTCTAAAAACAAATCATCTTTCAACTGAATAGCACATTAGTAGTTCCTGCTGAAATTCAAGGTACAAAAGAAGCAAAGATGGGATATTTTAAAATAAATTGTGGTTTAAAAAAAAAAACCTTCCATGTAGTGAAACATGTTGTAGATACTCTTGCTAATAAAGTAGGCTAATTAATAGAAATTTACCATAAATACCAATTTTCATGGAGATGATGCCATTAAATACACTTAACACTAAAACTATATTGGACATAAGTCAGTCTTCCTTGGACAATTCAGAAGACCCTTTAAATTTTTACATGAATTAATGAATAATCATTGGGAGAGTTAGGAAGATAGGACACCACACGGCCATCTGGTTATTGGCTCTTTGCTGTATTTGTGTTCTACAAGTTTACGATATTTGGGACAAGCCTAATGGCCATATGGGAAGAAGCATTTCCAAAGGCTAGTGTTTGCGTGTGTGAAAGCAAGCCCATCCAAAATGGGAGAGGGAAGAAAAAATAAAAGTGAAATCATTTTTGTCAATTCTGAATCTTGGGAGCTACTCTTAAAAACGATTGCAGTGATTAAGAATTTCACTAAACGTTAATCATCTCTGAGCCAATGACCTCATACCTAAGATTGGTGGCTCGCTGACTAATGAGGATGGAAATCCATTATCCAGCTAACTTCTAACCACCACCTGAAAAAAAGACCAAGTTTGCAACAAAAAACGTCACATAATTTTATCAAAGCAATCAATCTCAATTCTAACCGTATGTTTTCTTTTTTTTTTTTTTTTTTTTACAAAGAGCACTACCTAGAGAAAAAAATGCATTTGTTTTCTTATATGCTAAATATTTAAACAGCTATGATAAAGCAACTATTGTTTTATGCTTGCTGGGTAAAGAAAGGCAATAAAAATGTTCTAATTAATTATATAAGTCTGATCTTGAACTTACTTTTTAGAAAAGAATTAGAATATTACCTGCAAAAATTGAGAATATTAAAAGTAAAATATATTTTTTACTGAAGTATGATTAACATGCAGTGTCATATTAGTTTCGTGTGTACAATACAATGATTCAACAACTCTGTACATTGCTCTGTGCTCATCACATTAAGTGTGCTCTTAAAAAGGAAAATATTTTTAGGTAAATGTTGCCATGTCTATATACTCCTTTGTTTCTTGTGATGTGAAGACCAGAATATGTGGATCTTCATGACAGTGACTTAAATATTTTATCCTCCTTGATAATTTGCAATGTTCTTAATCTTGTCATTATTGAGTTATTGAACCTCGTGAAAACAATTTTTCTTTTCTGGTAATGGTATCTCTTCAAAGTTCTATATTTTAAGTACAGAGAAAATCTCTCCGTATAGGTCTCTGAATATTTCGCAGTTCTGGTCACGTATTTCATGATCTCGTTTGCTTAAATTTCTTCACATATTTATTTGCAAAAGGGACACCAATGGGGAGTTAGGACTGCGTGGACCAGAACTTTGCCTCCCTTTAGATAACACACATTTGTGATATAAATTCAGATTTTCAGATTAAACTATTCATCTACTGAGTTTCATTACAATTTCAAATTACTGTTAATTCATTTCCAAATGACTTTCAACAATTAGTAATCTTTATATCCCAGACTTCCTTTTCTTCATTATCTCTATGAAATAGTTAGCAACCTATAATAAACTCAGGAAGCTGCTATTTAAAGGGGAATTCTACTGAATTCATTTGGAAAATGAAAAATGTTTATGTAAAACAATAAGTTTCAACTAAGACAGACTTTTTGTGAAACATTTTTTTCTTATCAACTTCCAGCCCAAAGTAGAATTTTTTTCACCTATTTTTGTCAAGGGCTCCAAATATAGAATTGAATATATTATTTCTTGGTGTATCAGCCAGTGTTTTTTGCAGCTATAAGACCCAAAAGGAAGAGCTGAAAAGATTGTTTGTATTAGAAATATTTAAAGAACAAAACTAAAAGAGGGAGAGGGGATATAATTCAAGTACAAAGTATGTTTAAGTCCCTCCTTAAATTCTGGAAAATTTTTGGCATTACCCAGAGGAAATGAGAAAGACGTGCTTGTACTTTGTTTACATTGTACTTGGTGACAGAATCCATTCAGCATCACTCATTGTATACCCACTATACACAAAGGGGGAAGATAACCAAATAACAAAGCAGCACGCAAAGACCGTATAATAGAAAGAGAAAGTACACCATGGGAGACAGTATATTTACAAGCCTATAGGAGAGAAAAAGAGTATAATAGGAGGTGAAGAAATTATTTCTCTGTCTGTCAAAAAGCATAAAGTTCCTGATGCTTTGGAAATAAACAAAGCATGAACCAAGAATTCTTGGGAAAGTTCATCCTTCAGTTCAGACAAGATACTACATCATGACTTGCTTGGATTTGCTCCAAAATAACCCATTTTGATTCTATGCTATAAGCGCACTTTCAAGAATAGTTTTGTAAGAAAAAGACTAAGAAAATCTGATAGGCCTATATGTAAACAATGTGTATACATTTAATCAGTCATTAAACCCTTCCCACAAAGAAGTCTCAAGGCTCAGATGGCTTTCCCCGTGAATTCTTCCAAACATTTAAGTAACACCACTTGTGTATAAATCCTTCCAGGAAACAGAAAAAGAGGAAATATTCTCTAACTTGTTGTATTAAGCCAACAAAACTAAGATACAAAACCTGATAAGAACATTATAAAAAAGGAAAATTATAAGCCAGATTCTCTCACAGAGATGTGAAAATTCTAATCGAAATATTAGCAGATCAAATCTAACACACATAGAAGTGATAATACACGATCAAGTTAAGTTTATTCCAAGATTTCAGGGATAGTTTAACATTTAAAACGTCAATAGTAATTCACCACATTTTAGGAATATGGGAGAAAATTGATATGATCATGTCACCGCATGCAGGAAGATCATTTACCAAAACTCAATACCCATTCATGTTTTTAAAAAACTTGTAGCAAACTAAGAATACAAGGAAACCTCTGTAATCTAAGAAATAATAATAAAATAATGGTCATCAAGCATATTAATACTGAAGTATTTAAAGTTTGCCTACTAAGACTGGAAACAAGACAAAGATACCCCCCACATTACCAATTCAGTGTGTAAAAAATCTGGTTTAATTCTATGTACAACAAAATTAGAAATTAACTTTATAAAATAACACCATTTACAATATCATAAAATACCTAGGAATAAAGCTGATGAAATATAAGATCTCTAATCTTATTAAAGATGATCTAAATAAATGGAGATCAAAATGAGAATTTAGATCTAAATAAAAATAAATAAAAACTGTATTTATTAACTAGAAGACTTAAATTTGTAAAAATGACAATTCTGCCAAATTTATCTGTAGAGTCAATATAATACCATCTGAAGTACCAGAACTGTATGCATATATAGAGGATGACTCTAGAATTTCTATGGAAATGAGGGTGGGAGGAGCTAAGAAGCCAGCACAATCCTTGAAGAATAAAACAAAGCTGGAAGACTTAAACTACCAGATATTAAGACTTCTAACTCTACAGAAATTAAGACAGAGATACAAAAGATGTAGAAAATTACAATACTGTATCATTTCTTTTGAATAAAGCTTAAGAACAGACACAACTAACAGAGATAGCATTCAGAATAGTGGTCATCCTTGGGTAATCACCTAGATCCCAGGAAACTAGGAGGACCAATAATGTTCTACCTTCTTGACTTGATGCTGCTTATATGCTGTGCTCAGTGTGTGAACATTCATCAAGCTGTGCATTTATAATGTGCCCCCTTTTCTAGATGTATGTTGTACATCAATTAAAATTTTATTAAAACCATAAAAAAGAATTCTTCTTATATAACAGTCATCACCATAAATAGAGGTAGATCTTTTCTTTTCAGCTCTTTATCAACCATGTTGCTAGGAGTTATTAGTCACAGCAGTGCTATATTTTTCAAAGAAGTTAGCCATTATCTCTAGACCTTTCACGAGTCACTTTATGGCATCCTAAATCATTCCCAAGCAGTGTTACTACTTTTCTATAATCCTGTACCTCGTAACTGAGATGCCACTTTCCAGAACTCGTGTTCTATGTTCATATCATATTGAGAATTTTACAGATGATTCCGTGATATAGATCAGAATTTTCCTTGTTGAAATGGAGATTTTTTTTTTCCCCCTAGCATCTTGGCTTTACTGGTACCTTTTTTTGGCTTCTTCTCCATAGGTAATGATGAGGCAGTAGCTGATACCAACAGGCGTGTGGGTGGAGCTCTAGCAAGGAAGAGTGCTCTTAAAAACAGATTGAATGATGCCATTAAGCGACTGCAAGCCACGGAGAGAGGTAAGGATCACAGACAAGAACTTAAGCTTCATCTGTTCATTCACTGGGATTAAAATAAAGCTTTGAAGAAGGAATACGTGATTCCTTATCAGTCCTTTTATAAATAAATATTGTTTTCTGATGACAAAAGAAACTATGTTCATCACACACACACACACACACACACACACACACACAGAGAAAGAATTATAAAAGCTATAATCATACCATCTAGGGGTGACCATTAAATTTGAGAGCATTTTCCTCCTATCTTGTGTGTGTGTGCACACACGTGCATGTGTGTCTTAATGGGATCATGCTGCTTATACTGTTTGGTAACCTACTTTCTTGTGGACATCATTCTTCATTAATAAGCATGCCCTAATCTGATTACTGGGTTTCTCTGGCCCTAATTGTTATATGCCTTGTCATTCTTATGATACAAGTAGGGAGACCAACAAGCCAAATAGAGACACAAGAGCACTCATTTTGCCCAGTCTGGGACTACAGTGGCATCTTAAGAAGATGGGCTTGGGACCAGATGTGCCTTCCCTGGTATAGTGAAAGTTAACAGATACTGCTGGATGAGAGTGTTTTACTACATGGATCAAATCCAACTACTGTACCATAGTGCACCAAAACCCCAGCCAGGGGGGTATCTTCCATCGAGAATCCCTGTCATCAGCACCATTAGAGCTATGACATACTAGCCACTGGGCTGTGTTTTATGTACATTCTGTCATGTGGGAAAATATCACCAATGTCTTCAGATGAATGTGAACCCTGAGGCTTGTCAAGGTTTGGGAACCTGCTCCAAAAGGCACAGCTCCAAAAGGAAGCAGACCCAGGATTCAAAGCTACATCCATCAGAGTTCAGATCATGTGAGGTCGAATTAAATATTTCTCCACTTAAACAAAAAGAAAGCCTCAACCTCACCTGAGTGATTTTGATTACAAAAGTAATACATGATTATTATAGAAAAATGAGAAGATACAGATAAGAAAAAAAAGCACAAAAGAAGAGAAACCTTTTATAATCTCGTTGCCTAGGAAAAAACACTTTGCTGTAAACTTACATTATTTTTATTTTAAATATATAACTTTAATGAAAATAGAATGCCACTCTATATACTATTTGGAAACTTGCTTTTATTATTTAAAAATAAGTTTCCTTACTAATTTACTTCTGTACTAGAGCATCATTTTTATGGTAAAAGGTGCTCCACACAGAAGAAAGTGATATTTACAATGCATTTCAGACATAAACATATTATGACTTAAAATCTCATATGTGTTTTCTGTGGCTTTCTCACAATGCCTCTAACCTGAAGAGATACTAATTACTTTTTTTAATCTACTTCTAATTTGAAAATGTTTTCAGTGAGCTACATGATTTTAATAAGACTCTAGAGTCTTTCAAGCTCATTTTTTAATGCTACTTAACAACTTTCTTCTGCATCTAACTTACACTATAATTAACATACATTTAAAGGTCTTTGTGCAGCTTAAAAACCCAAAAGCTCAGGTCTGTTTTATCCCACTGATTAAGTGGATGGTAATGTTCCCAACCAATGTCCTGCTTCTCTGCAAAGTGAATGTCCCTGTGCTCTGTGTGAAGGTGATGCTCAGCAGCGCCTGGGTCAATCAAGGCTGATCACGGAGGAAGCTAACAAGACCACAGTGGAAGTCCAGCAGGCAGCCGCCCCGATGGCTCACAATCTGACCAGCTGGTCGCAAAATCTGCAGAATTTTGACTCTTCTGCTTACAACACTGCAGTGGCCTCTGCCAGAGATGCAGGTATCGTGGTTTGCATCCAGTTGAGGAACTGGCCATTAAGTGCAACACATCCGTTCGTTAAGAAGGCAGTTTGCTTCATTTGGGTTTTAGATTGGAATATTGTAGAAGTTAGCTTAGGAAAAAAGAAAAACTTTTGCTCAGTTCATCCATCAATATATGTACGTGTGTGTGCATAGGAGATATATATATTTCACACAAATAGACACTAGATAGATGGGTTAGGAATCATTTTTTTTTCCGAATGAAGTAATGGCAGCACTGATATTTATCAATGTAAGTTTGATCCTTTGGGGAAGAACGTCAATCACAAAATACTGGTTTGCATTTTAGAAAAATATTTACTAAACCGCCTTGCTTTTTCCTTACCTGAGTAAAGCAGGTTATTACCAACAAGTACTGACTATGGCAAAACATAACGGAAGGTTCCCATTAAGAAGAACCATTTGGGGGCGCCTGGGTGGCTCAGTGGGTTGAGTGTCTCAGATTTCAGCTCAGGTCAACAGTTCTTGAGTTTGGAGCCCGAGGCAGGCTCTGTGCTGACAGCTCAGAGCCTGGAGCCTGCTTCGGATTCTGTGTCTCTCTCTGTCTGCCCCTTCCCCAGCGCTCTCTCTCTCTCTCTCTCTCTCAAAAATAAACATAGGGGCGCCTGGGTGGCTCAGTCGGTTGAGCATCTGACTCCGGCCCAGGTCACGATCTCGCAGTTCATGAGTTCGAGCCCTGCATTGGGCTCTGTGCTGACAGCTCAGAGCCTGGAGCCTGCTTCAGATTCTGTGTCTCCCTCTCTCTGCCCCTTCCCCACTCATGCACTGTCTCTCTCTGTCTCTCAAAAATGAATAAACGTTAAAAAAATTTTTTTAATAAATAAACATTAAGAAGAGCCATCTGTTAGCCAGCTTGAATACAGATTTATAGCAATGATAATGAAATATTCTGATATCTCCCTAATTTGTTTAGTTACACATAGATTAAAATCACATATTACTACATTTATTCTATCTCTTCTGCCTCTTAAATATCAATGTCTTTGTCATGACTAGAACTTTCGGTTCCCCAGCATGGCTTTGCAGAACATAATACCTTCACTTCCATCTGAGTTAAGAAACAACTTTACTAATCCACATATGAGCCGCCTGTCACTAGAAATTTTATTCCGGGTCACAAATATCCATTCCCATAACAGGAAGATAACTCTTGTATGTTCATCTTTTAAGTATATATCTGTGAATTTCTCCATGGAACCCCTCACTTAATTACTTTTAGAACTTGATCGCTAAAAGATTTGCCTACATGACATCCAACATTTGCATTTATAAAGATAGGGCCAAAGGAATATTTACTAAATCTGTGTTAAGTTTTTTTCCTTCTTCTTCAGTCCAATCCATGATTCCAGTAATCCAGAACTAGCATTAACTGAAATTGTTTCAGGCCTCCGTGTTTTCCTCAAACAGCATCTTGTGGTTCAAAGCAGAGTAAATGAAAGAGCATACCACAGTATAAGAGACCTTATAAAGGCTCTAATAAAAGGTGACTCCCTTTCTCTGACAAAATTGAGGACAGGGAAACCCTGTTTTGCGTACATTTCCATACTCAAAATTTAATGTACTACAATAAATATACTTTATTACCTGTAATTTTTAAAGACTATTATACCATAAAATGGCTATTGTAGTCAGTAATCCAAACAACAAATATTTATCTCTGTATCAATCAATACGATAACAGAAGTAAATTGCTATTATTTTACTTAATATGATAAAGATATTAATTGATATCATATTAATTATTGATTAATTGATTAATTATTATCATATTGATAATATGATATATTATTTACTTAATATGATAGAGAAGCACCTTACTTCCCAAATAGAGAAAAGAAACATCCTTGGTCCTCACTGACATATTCTCCTGAATCTGAATTTAGTTTGGTGCTAGTAAGAAGCTCACTCTTTTCCAGCTCTTAATGCTCAATGACCATGGCCTTGCTCTTAGCTGGCAAACACCCAAAAGATGTTCATTCTCTAGTACAGTGGTTCTCAAACCTTCATATGCTTCAGAATCACCTGGTCCTCACTCCCAGGGTTTCTAATTCAGCAGGTTTGCGTTGGAGCCCAAGAATTTGCATTTCTAACAGGTTCCTTGATGATGCCGATGCTGCTGGTCTGGGGAGCCCACACTGAGAACCACTGGTCGAGTTCATGAAACCTTAGGGAAAGTTGTGTTTTAGGCTTCTCTCATCAAGCTGTATGCATATAATTTGTTCTCTTTTCGATGTGTATGTCATTCCTCAAAAAATAAATAAAGAAATAACCTACACAGTTAGTGTGATGTCCTTGTACCATCCCTCTTCTGGGCCCATAGACTCGGAAGACTCAATTTATCATTATTATTATTATTATTATTATTGATGATTAATTATTTTAACTGCTGTTTTAGTGAAATCACTATATAGAATAATCTTGCCCACCCTCACCTTGGCACGACTGCCACTTTTCTGGGTGCTACCTTGTTCCTTCCATCTAGCTCCACTTCCGCTTGGACCAGTGCAGCGGCAGTGTGATGTGTGAACAGGCATCCTGGGGGATAGCCTCTTCCACCTCCTTGTGCCCAGCGTTCCTTGTGACCTGTTGTGTCAGTTCAATTAGAAATGCAAGCAGAGGGGCGCCTGGGTGGCTCAGTCAGTTAAGTGTCCGACTCTTGATCTCATAGTTCATGGGTCCAACCCCTGCACTGGGCTCGGGCTGGTAGCGCAGAACCTGCTTGGGATGCTCTCTCTCCCTCTCTCTCTGCCCCTCCCCTGCTCAGGTGCACACACTCTCTCTCTCTCTCTCAAATAAATAAGTGAACTTAAAAAAAGAAAAAGAAATACAAGCAGAACCTGTGCTGTATAGCGTGCTGTATAGTGAAAGGAACACCTGTATATTTGTCATGGATCCTGCCCTTTAGAAATGCACGTTATAGGGCCGCCCAGGTGGCTCAGCCGGTTAAGCGTCCGACTTCGGCTCAGGTCATGATCTCGCAGTTTGTGAGTTTGAGCCCCGCATCGGGCTCTGTGCTGACAGCTTGCTCACAGCCTGGAGCCTGCTTCAGATTCTGTCTCCCTTTCTCTCTGTCCCTCCCCCGCTCACACTCTGTATGTCTCTCCCAAAACTAAATAAGCATTAAAAAAAAAAAATTAGAAATGTAAGTTATAAGTCAGCTTACTTTCCATATAATTTTTAGACCGATATATATTATAAATGCCACGAAGTAGTAATCGCTTATGCGTTGGGCTTAACTATTCGTTTTGCAGGATTGCAAATAATTTCTTATAGTTCTAACAGAAGTAACCATGTATTTGTTGTCTCTTCACCTGATACCTTAAATATAGTTAATATTGGTTGATATAGTTGAGCTATTTCCTCAAGTGGTTAATTTTTATTAACTGCAGTAAGAAATTTGACAGAGGTTGTCCCTCAGCTCCTGGATCAGCTTCGCACCGTAGAACAGAAGCGGCCTGCAAGCAACGTGTCTGCCAGCATCCAGAGGATCCGGGAGCTTATTGCTCAGACCAGAAGCGTCGCCAGCAAGGTAACAGTGAAAGGCATCTTTGTCAGTCAGTCGGGGATAGTGAGAACATGAAACTGAACTGCCAGTCTCGAGGCAGCTTCCAGAGCCCGGAACCTTCCTACTGTATTGCCCAGCTCAGTAGTTCTAAGCTGCATCTGGATCTGTTCATTTGAATTGCATGAGGAGCTTTAAAAACTAAACCAATTCCTGGTCCCAACCTCAGAGCAATGCATCAGGCTCTCTAGAGGATGGGCTCAGCACCTGTATTTTTCAAAAACTTCCCAGTGATTCTTACGTGTAGCCAAGATTAAGGGCCACAGAGTTAACTAGTCAACAAAGCTCATAGAGCAAAAGAAATCGAGTGAAACCAACCCCAATAGAAGACTCAATGTGTTATTGTTACTATTATTAATTATTTTAACAGCTGTCTTAGTGCAATCACTGTATAGAAAAATCTTGCCCATCTACCTCTTCAAGGAATTCTCAGGTACAACACTGATGATATGAAGCCTTTACTGACCTCCCCCCACAGGCTTCCCTGGGGAATCACAGACCACATAAACTGGACAATCGCAACGAAGACCCTGCCCCGAGATGCTTGCACAGAGGCAAAGAGGCAGCATCCTAATTAGAGCTGGTGTTGGAAGGCACATGCCCTGACACGGCCATCAGCATTTTCAGTGTGGCAAGCGGGGCTTTTTTTTTTTTTGGCCCTCTTTCTCATTTGTGCTTTATTAACGTATAGACCAGCATCATTTTTACAGCCAAATTATATGGTTTTATTTTCTCAATTGCGAATTGGCCTGATCAGACCATTGGCCCCTAAGTGCTGACAGAAAGGAGTACTGGAAATCAATTATTTTGTAATAGAGGAGATTAGTATTGGTCAATATATCCAACTTTTGAATGATATATGATAATTGGTCCCACCCCACAAATCGCCTTTTTTAGGTTCCTTGGAGAACCTTTGAAGAAAAGGTGATGGTGAAGAAATGGCATTTCCAAAGCTAGGTTTCTGTGATGGCTTTCTGGTAATTTTGTTTAAATGGGGAAGAAGCTGGGGGCCTTAATCATCTAAAACCTTTCTTCTTTTTTTTTTTTTATAAATTTTTTTTTCAACGTTTATTTATTTTTGGGACAGAGAGAGACAGAGCATGAACGGGGGAGGGGCAGAGAGAGAGGGAGACACAGAATCGGAAACAGGCTCCAGGCTCTGAGCCATCAGCCCAGAGCCCAACGCGGGGCTCGAACTCACGGACCGCGAGATCGTGACCTGGCTGAAGTCGGGCGCTTAACCGACTGCGCCACCCAGGCGCCCCTAAAACCATTTTCTAAAGAGGCTTGGCAATGCCTTGGGGAGCCCAGTTGGCTCTTCAAAGTGAGACAATTTCTGTGCAGACGTATTTCCTTCTCAGACTCAATTTTTACAAAAAAAAAATTTTTAATCCCATAAACTGATTGTTTATCAAGATAATTGATTGGTATTCAACTAGCAACATAGGACAGCTGTACTGCAAGCACTTGGGAATATCATCTTGAACTTATTGAACATCAGTATTAACCAAATCAATATTAAATAATGGATATAAATACATCTAATTATTCAGAAATGTTTGTATGACATGGTTATAAAAAGTCCATCCACTTCTGAATACTCAGAAAATCACCCTGAACCAGTTCAGCTTTTCCTATTGGGCCTCTCTGTAGATTTCATCTACTGAATTATGCTTTGTTGTGATGCCTTTCTGAGGATCGTTATAAGAAATATCTTAACGAACTCATCATTACAGGAATGATAATGATAGAGCTGGGAGCTCAAAGTACTTTAGAGATATTATCTTATTTCATTCAGCAAAACTTTTGTCCTCACTTTACAGTTGAAGAGACTGCAGGTTAAGTGACTTGCTCGTGATTACATAGCTAGTAAGTGGCAGAGCCAGGTTTCAAGATCCCATTTAAGACTTCAAATCTGGGGGCGCCTGGGTGGCTCAGTCGGTTAAGCATCCGACTTTGGCTCAGGTCACAATCTCGCAATCCGTGAGTTCGAGCCCCGTGTCGGGCTCTGTGCTGACTGCTCAGAGCCTGGAGCCTGTTTCAGATTCTGTGTGTCCCTCTCTCTCTGACCCTCCTTCATGCTCTCTCTCTGTCTCAAAAATAAATAAACGTTAAAAAAAATTTTTAAAAAAAAGAGACTTCATATCTGGGTGTAGACCCCTCCCAACTGTCCAGATGTGATCAAGTATGTTCCTCTTATGAAGCCCCTGAGGAGAAAGTCTTAGCCATGTTGGTACCCAAGATTAATTATACTTCTCCTGATCAATTAATTGTTAATGTTATGGGCCTTGCGAACAGCATAACTGACCAGGTATCCCATCAAGCTCTTTAGTTCACCCCAACCAAGTATGTAGTTCATTGTGGAAGTCGTATTTATTCTCGCCTTGGATCTGCTTTGTCACTTTCTTTGGCTCCCTTCCCTTCACCCCACTTTAAATTTAAACAACTATATTATAATCTGCCTCAACTCCTTTCTCCCACAAGGTGAGGACATAAGGGAACAAGGGCCAGGAGGGGAGTAGGGCTCAGAGAGCCCATAGGAGCTGAGGGGAGCCTGTTGGGAACCATGAGAGAGAGCTATGCCTATTTCTGCGGGGTATTTTTAACAGAATAATTGTGTAACTCCAGATCCAAGTCTCCATGATGTTCGATGGCCAGTCAGCAGTGGAGGTACACCCCAAAACCAGTATGGATGACTTAAAGACCTTCACGTCCCTGAGCCTGTACATGAAGCCTCCTCCCGTGAAGCAGCCAGAACTGGCGGGGGCTGCAGACCGGTTTATCCTGTACCTCGGAAGCAAACACGTAAGAGCATGACATCTTAAAAGAGAGAACACAGTTAAAAGGAAAGATAGGTGCTCTTCTCTTGCCTTCAAACCAAAACTACTATGCAAACAAATAGAATTCCCATTCTGGTGACTCACAAAGTAGAGATCACTCCAATGCCAAGACTCGAGTAGTGATTGAAAGACAAGGAATTCCTTCCCTCTGTGGGATATTTCAGGGGCTGCTTCATTACCAGCTCCACACTGCTAACTGAACGTAGCATTTCAAAGACTTTCCCAACACAGAGGCCTGCCGTGTTTGATGCTGCACCTGCTCGAAGATGAACAGCAATAGGTATTAGCAGGCTGCGTTTTGTCCCTGGGTTAACCAGACACAATTAGCACACTCCCGGAAGGCATCAAATGTCCACAGGCCTACAGTTGCCTGCTTGCCTGTCCAGGATGCCCTCGGACAAACACAGGGGGGCAGCAGACTCATGTAGCCACAGGAGGCTGGAAAGGAAGAGGCACCAGCCAACCTAGCAGCAACCTTGTAATAACTCAGGCCAGACGTGCCTTGTATACAGCCAAGCATTTGAACTGCTGACTGTCCTTTAAAGAAATGAAAACAAAATATGATATTCCTTCATACGAATTTTACTTACGTGACTTCTTGATGTTGCAGGCCAAAAAAGAATACATGGGTCTTGCAATCAAAAATGATAACCTGGTGTACATTTACAATTTGGGAACTAAGGATGTGGAGATTCCCCTGGACTCCAAACCCGTCAGTTCCTGGCCTGCTTACTTCAGCATTGTCAAGATTGAAAGGTAAAGTGAAGCCACAGCCCAGGACTTACATGCAAATTTCATTAAGAAATCTACCGAAAGTTGGGGCGCCTGGGTGGCACAGTCGGTTAAGCGTCCGACTTCAGCCAGGTCACGATCTTGCGGTCCGTGAGTTCGAGCCCCGCGTCAGGCTCTGGGCTGATGGCTCAGAGCCTGGAGCCTGCTTCCGATTCTGTGTCTCCCTCTCTCTCTGCCCCTCCCCCGTTCATGCTCTGTCTCTCTCTGTCCCAAAAATAAATAAACGTTGAAAAAAAAAATTAAAAAAAAAAAAAAGAAATCTACCGAACGTGCACGAACACAGTCTTCCTGTCGATGTTTAAATAGCACTTTCTTCCCTCTATTGTTGCTTCTCTTTTTTTACATTATTCCTTTATTCCCTCCTAAATACTTTAGTGGAAAACAAAAGATTAGGGAAAAAATAGTCATTGTTTCTAAATAGCAATCAATATTAGAAGTTTTTGTCTTTTTTTCCTCTTTCTATTGTTTGTTGACATTCTGTAAATGCATATGCATGTGACAAAATCAAATCACCAATTCTGCGATGAGGGAACATTAGCATTTTGATATTCAAAAAAACATATTTTCTACAAACGATCTGGCCAATAAAATGTGAAATTCTTTTACAGGGTAGGAAAACACGGAAAGGTGTTTTTTAACAGTCCCAAGTCTAAGTAGCACTGCAGAGGAAAAGTTTATTAAAAAGGGAGAATTCGCAGGAGATGACTCCTTGCTGGATCTGGACCCCGAGGACACCGTGTTTTATGTTGGTGGAGTGCCTCCAAACTTCAAGGTAAGCTATCCAGCTATATTTGGAGTTATTAACAATCTATAATGATTGTTTTTAAAAATTCGTAAAGTGGGGGTAGGCTGGAAATCTTGATACTTCTTTTTTTTTTTTTTGATGTTTCAAGTTTTTGCTTAAATTCTAGTTAACATATAGTGTAATATTAGTCTCAGGAGTAGAAGTCAGTGATTCATCCCTTACGTATAACACCCAGTGCTCCTCCCAGCAAGTGCCCTCCTTAATACCCATCATCCGTCTAGCCCACCCCCCCGACCTGGAAGTCTTGATATTTTAAGAAAGAACTTAGCTCAATGGGTGGTAAAATTCTGATCTAGAAATTTGTTATATAAATCTGGTCTCTACTACCCATATTTTCATAGCGTCAAATCCTTTCAAACTATAGATAGCTAACATTCATTTCATTCTGATAACAGACGTATATGATTAATATTACCCCCACCCACTACTACAGAGTGTGTGTACCTTGTGGATTTGTACCTAGCCTTCAGGTTCACAGATCACAGGTTCAACTCAGTTATCTCAACAAATAGAGACATGAAATAAAATGCTTGAGATGAGGGAAGGGATGGAACTAGGGGGGCAGGAGATATGAGATCTGGCGAAGGGAAGAAAAATCAAAGGCCCAGCCAGATAGGGAGTTGATGTAGGATTTCAATTCCAGGGCTACGACATACTGGTTATAGACACATTACCGAACATCTGCAAGAATTACTTTCCTTCTGTTTGTATCAGAACAGGAATATCTACCTCACAGAGCTGCTGTAAGAATTGATTTTGGTCATGAATTCACTGCTCAGTGTGTGACTGATACGTAGTATATACTCAGCAAATCCCATCCTCTCTGTTAAGATATGCACAGCTGAGGGGTGCCTGGGTGGCTCAGTCGGTTGAGCGTCCAATTTCAGCTTAGGTCGTGATCTCACGGTTCGTGGGTTCGAACCCCTTGTCAGGCTCTGTGCTGACAGCTCAGAGCCTGGAGCCTGCTTCAGATTCCGTGTCTCCCTCTCTCTATCCCTCCCCCGCTCACTCTCTGTCTCTCTCTCTCAAAAATGAATAAACATTAAAAAAATTAAAATGAAAAAAATAAAAAAGATATGCACAACTGAAAAATCACTGTTTATCTAAATTATTGGCACAGAGTAGACACGGGTACGGAAAGATATTTTATCAATGGGTTGTTCCCCTTGACCTCCTGTTTCATTACCTGTTCTGTATCGTCTGCGTGACATATGATCACAGGGTAGTTGATTTGCTTTGTCTTGCACAGCTCCCTGCAAGCTTAAACCTGCCTGGCTTCGTCGGCTGCCTGGAATTGGCCACTTTGAATAATGATGTGATCAGCTTGTACAACTTCAAGCGCATCTATAACATGGATCCCTCCAAGTCAGTGCCCTGTGCCAGGTAAGAAAGTGTTAAGTGTACTAAAGCCTTTGATGGCCACGTGAGGGCAGCAAGTGAGACAAACATGGAACAATATCCAGGTTCTCAATGTTTTCTTTGGGGAAACTAGTTTTGAAACTGCAGAATAGTCATGCCCGCAAAAATCATTTCAGTTCTTCCCTACCACCGAGGAGCATGCGCAATTATGAAAAGTCTTAAACAATTTGTTTGCAGCTTTGATTTAGGATTCCAGAGACTGGAGTTTCACCAGAAACTTCTGTTGTCTTAGCACATAGGGTGGAAAAGAAATCCATTGAAAACAATTCATGTAGGATAAAGATGTGATATATATTCATCTATAGATGTGTATATAATGGAATATGATCCAGCCATAAAAAAGAATGAGATCTTAACATTTGCCACAAAGTGGATGGAGCTAGAGTATATTAATTCTAAGCAAAATGAGGAGCACCTGGGTGGCTCAGTGGATTAAGCATCCAACTGGTGATTTAGCCTCAGGTCATGATCTCAGGGTTCATGAGACTGAGCCCTGCATCAGGCTCTGCACTGGTAGGCTCTCTTCCTCTCTCTGCCCCTCCCCAACTCACACACTCTCTTTCTCTCTCTCTCTCTCTCTCTCTCTCTCTCTCAAAATAAATGAACTTAAAAAAGAAAGAAAGAAAACAGGTGAGCATAGGGGAATGGAAAGAAAAATAAAATAAGCTAAAAACGGAAAGGGAGGCAAACCAGAAAACAGACTCTTAACTATAGAGAACAAATTGAGGGTTGCTGGAGGATAGTGGGTGGGGGGATGGGCTAAATGGGTGTTGGGCATTAAGGAGGGTACTTGTGATGAGCACTGGGTGTTACGTGTAAGTGATGAATCACTAAATTCTACTCCTGAAGCTCAAAATATAAAAAAAAATAAAATGATTCATTTAACTTACCTATAAATACTTCTCTATGTCTCCCATGCAAACGTCGGGACTTCATTTATTTTTTTCAAGTTTTTTACTTAAATTCCAGTTAGTTAACATACAGTGTAATATCAGTCTCAGGTGTAGAATTTAGTGATTCATCACTCACATACAACATCGAGCACTCATCACAGTAAGTGCCCTCCTTAATCCCTATCATGCCCCATTTAACCCATCCCCCTGCCCACCTCCCCTCCAGCAATGCTCAGTTTTTTCTCTATAGTTTTTTTTTTAATTTTTTTTAACGTTTATTTATTTTTGAGACAGAGAGAGACAGAGCATGAACGGGGGAGGATCAGAGAGAGAGGGAGACACAGAATCGGAAACAGGCTCCAGGCTCTGAGCAGTCAGCACAGAGCCCGACGCGGGGCTCGAGCTCACGGACCGCGAGATCATGACCTGAGCCGAAGTCGGCCGCTTAACCGACTGAGCCACCCAGGCGCCCCTGTTCTCTATAGTTAAGAGTCTCTTTTCTGGCTTGCTTCTCTCTTTCTCCCCTGCCCTCCTCCCCCCGCCCATGTTCATCTGTTTTATGTCTTAAATTCCACATTTTTAAATACTGTAAGGTCCATGGAAGATGTCATGACAATGGGTTCAAAGGGCCACACCTGAAAAGCGTAATACAAATGGTCGTATTCCTCTGATCCTTGCATTTTTATTTCAGAGATAAACTGGCCTTCACTCAGAGTCGGGCTGCCAGCTATTTCTTCGATGGCTCCAGTTATGCAGTGGTGAGGGATATCACAAGGAGAGGGAAGTTCGGTCAGGTGACTCGCTTTGACATAGAAGTTCGAACGCCAGCTGACAACGGCCTCGTGCTCCTGATGGTCAATGGGGTGAGAAAAATAAAAGTCTTTTATCTTCTCCTTTATTGCCTTTACTTTCTGCTCTGTATATTCCTAGGAACCTGCCCAGGTTGAGTGTGTCATGCCACCAAGCTGAAGGTTTAGTTTAGAAAGCAAAATTGGATTTCTTTTTCTTTAGGGAAGTGATGCCAGAAGTAAGTAAAAGCAGTCCTGAGATGCATTTCCGTGCACTACATTTTGGGTTGTATATTAAATATAGCCCCCTTTAATAAACTGGGGAATTTTGCAGAAAATCAGCACCAAGATCTAGGTGAATAGTGTGTCTGCAGAAGTTTAGCACTGACTTTACATTATATGCCTTAATCAATAAAAGTAAATAAATAACATTGCATGCTTACTATAAATATATAGTTTTTCTTTATTAACGATATACATGAAAGTATGTAATGATGTATGTTATTAATGATTATTATTAATAATAATCCATATTATTGTGGATATATATTCAAAATGAGGAATAAATACAATTTATATAAAGATAAAATAGTGAATGAAAATAAACACAATTTTAAAATAAAAATGAAATAAAATAAAATTGTGTTCTGTTTGTTAACGATACAAATATTATTGTTAATGGCAGTGTTAATAAAAACAATATAATTAGATATGCTTATGTATTTTTGAAAGTCTCATTAATTCTTTGAGATAGAGTGACTCAAAAGTCTTGTCCTAAGTCCAATTTATTTCAATACTAAGTTTAATTGGATGTCGAAACTGAACGAGATACCTCAAAAATAAAAATATGTGTATCATTGGCTATGCTTACTAAATCATGATACCATTTTTTCAATATCCTTCACTAATTGGCAAAAGCTGTCTTTGAATTTGGCTGGTACATTTCCATCTTTCCTGATGCCAATTCTTGCTAGCTAATCAGATCTTGCATCATTTTGTAAACTCAAACCAAAGAGTTTAAGACTATTAAAATCTTTAATTGAAAGATTTGTAAACAAGTTAGAAATTTCTTTCTAAAACTATTTTAATAGTGCAGATATGAGAGTTTTTATAGGTGGTACACATATTGTTTTCATCAACAAATTCACTTAACAGAAAACTTGGGGGGCACCTGGGCGGTTCAGTCAATTAAACGTCCAGTTCTTGATTTTGGCTCAGTCATGATCTCACAGTTTATGAGATCGAGCCCCTCATCAGGCTCCAAGCTGACAGCATGGAGCCTGCTTGATATTCTCTCTTGCTCTCTCTCTCTCTCTCTCTCTCTCTCTCTGCCCCTTCCTCACTCGCACTCTCTCACTCTCTCTCAAAATAAACAAATAAACTTAAAAAAATAGAAAAATTTCCAAATATGTTTTTTAAAAATCATCTCTCCAGAGTGCAACTTTCTTCAAAAATGTTACTTTCTCTTCAGAAATCTGTTGCATTCCTATACACTAACGGTGAAGCAGCAGAAAGAGAAATTAAGAAAACAATCTCATTTACAATTGAATCAAAAATAATAAAATATCTAGGAATAAACTTGACCAAAGAGGTGAACAACCTGTGCTCTAAAAACTGTAAAACATTTATGAAAGAAATTGAAGACAACACAATGAAATGGGAAGACATTCCATGCTCCTGGATAGGAAGAACAAATATTGTTAAACTGTCTATACTGCTCAAAGCAATCTACATATTTAATGTAATCCCTAGCAAAATACCGACAGCATTTTTCACAGAACTAGAACAATCCTAATATTTGTATGGAACCAGAAAATACCCTGAATAGCCAAAGCAATCTTGAAAAGGCGAAGCGAACCTGGAGGCATCACAATTCCAGACTTCAAGTTATATTACAAAGCTGCATTGATCAAGATAGTATCCCACGATTATATGGTCAATCAATCTCAACAAAGGAGAAATGAATATACAATGAGAATAAGACAGTCTCTCCAACAAATGATGTTGGGGAAACTGGACAGCTACATGCAAAAGAATGAAACTGGACCACTTTCTTTCACCATACACAAAAATAAACTCAAATTGGATTAATGACCTAAATGTGAGACCTGAAACCATAAAAATTCGAGAAGATAGCAAAAGTGGTAATGTCTCTGACATCCTCCATAGCAACATTTTTCTAGATGTGTTTTGTTTCCTGAGGCAAGGGAAATAAAAGCAAAAATAAACATTGGGACTACATTAACATAAAAAAGCTTCTGCACAACAAAGGAAAAAATCAATAAAACTAAAAGGCAACCTATGGCATGGGAGAAGATATTTGCAAATGACAGATCTTATAAAGGGTTAGTATCCAAAATATGTAAAGAACTGATACAACTCAACACCTGAAAAACAAGTAATCTAATTAAAAAACAGGCAGAAGACACGAATAGACATTTCTCCAAAGATGACATCCAGATGGCCAAAAAACACATGAAAAGATGCTCAATGTCACTCATCATCAGGGAAGTGCAAACCAAAACTACAGTGAGAAAAAAAAAACTACAAAATATCACCTCCCACCCATCAGAATGACTAAAATTAAAAACACAAGAAACATGGGGCACCTGGGTGGCGCAGTCGGTTAAGCGTCCGACTTCAGCCAGGTCACGATCTCGCGGCCCGTGAGTTTGAGCCCCACGTCAGGCTCTGGGCTGATGGCTCGGAGCCTGGAGCCTGTTTCCGATTCTGTGTCTCCCTCTCTCTCTGCCCCTGCCCCGTTCATGCTCTGTCTCTCTCTGTCCCAAAAATAAATAAATGTTGAAAAACACAAGAAACAATAAGTGTTGGCAAAGATGTGGAGAAAAAGGAATCCTATTGGTGGGAATGCAAGCTGGTGCAACCACTGTGGAAAACAGTATGGAGGTTCCTCAAAAAAATTAAAAATAGAACTACCCTATGATCCAGTAATCACACTACTGGGTATTTACCCAAAAAATACAAAAACATGAATTCAAAGAGATATATGCACCCCTATGTTTATGGTAGCATTATTTACAATAGCCAGATTATGGAAGTGGTCCAAGTGTCCATCGAGAGGTGCATGGATAAAGATGTGGTTTATATATACAATGGAATAAAATTCAACCTTAAAAAAGAATGAAGGCTTGTCATTTGCAGCGACATGGATGGAGCTAGAGAGTATAATGCTAAGCAAAATAAGTTAGAGAAAGACAGATACCATACGATCTCATTCTTATGTGGAATTTAAGAAATAAAACAAATGAGCAAAGGAAAAGAGAGAGAGAGAGACAGAGAGAGAGAGAAACCAGGAAACAGACTCTTAACTATAAAGAACAGAGAGGAGGTGGGTGGCAGGATGGGTGATGAGGATCAAGGAGAGCACTTGTTGTGATGAGCACCAAGTGATGTATAGAATTGTTGAATCACTATATTGTATACCTGAAACAATATAATACCCGTTTGTTAACTACCCTGGAATTAAAATAAAAACTTCATAAATAACAAACATTTCCAAAAGCCACATTCTCATGCATTGTTATAATATTCCTCCCTTGAAATTACAGATAAAGTATTTTTTAAGTAACTAGTAAATTTCATACCACTGAAAGACATTTGTCATCAGAAATGAAGGTCAACACATTTAGAATAATTCATTTTATAAAGAAAATGATTTGCAAGAAGTAATCTGCAAACATCTGTGTCTCAAAAATATTTTCACATCACTGCATCCCCATAAAAAACCATTGTGGTTATTCTATTATTTAAGTCTTCTCACATGTAAATCCATGTACCAAGGCACACATAACCTGCAATAAACTGCAATAGGCTAAAAGCAAAGAAATGGGTGAGGGGCCACCGCCAGCCTTCAAGTGTAAATCTCTACTCTCAAAGCCTCACATACCCTGTGAAGTCCATGAAAATCTGTCCAAAGGACAAAATGAAGGTCCAGATCGATCCATGTATTAAATACTAAAAGTTAATTTTTTCCCTCTATTTTAGAGTTTAAAATGAGCATAAACGGAATTTGAAATATTTTCTTTCTTTCCCCCAATGGATTGTTTTCCACATCCCAGAAGTATACAAACCCCACTCAGGAGATCACTTTCTGACAAATAGACACTTTACCATAATACCTTAATTTTCAAATCCATTCAATTCTTCTGTATATAAGCTTCCAAAACAAGAAAGGCTGACCAGTAAATTATATGAGTGATACAGAATTATTTTTAGGGCCCAAGTGAGTAATAATTTCATATTTGTTTACATAAATCCAATGTTTCCAAATAATACAGAAATTTCCTTCTTTTTCTTATATCTGTATTTGCTGACAATTTTTTAAGATTTTTTTACAGCAAACCTTGGGATTATTTTTCAGTATTACCAATTTTTCTCTTAAAATGCAATGCAATTACATTTGCTGGCCTGTTACAATTGCTGAAAGTTTCCAAGATTTTTAAAAAGTCAATCAGGTAAACTTAAATTTGCATTAATCTGTAAAGCGAGTAAGAAACAGGATATGGTTGTTTCAAATTATGTATAATATTAACTCTTTAGCATATTAACATGAGACATTACTGCTGATATGGATGGAGTTGTGATTTTAATTTCATGGTACGAATGTCATTAGACTTCCTTAGTTTTCAGTTTCAATAATAAATAGTAGTGTTACTTCTCAAATTCAGCTAAATCTACACTTTTATAACAGCAGATGCCCACATCTTATTAACTTCTTTCTCTCCACAGAGTATGTTCTTCAGCTTGGAAATGCGCAACGGTTACCTACATGTGTTCTATGACTTTGGATTTAGCAACGGCCCTGTGCATCTTGAGGACACGTTGAAGAAAGCTCAAATTAATGATGCCAAATACCATGAGGTACAATCATTGCAATCTGTGTTGTTTATTTTGTTTTGTTTTGTTTGTACTTAGACCTATTGATCTAATCAGAGGATCAAATGACATAGGTGGGAAAGTAATTAAACCGAGCACCTTCACATCTAAAGT
Organism: Prionailurus bengalensis; assembly: GCF_016509475.1. Taxonomy (NCBI): domain Eukaryota; kingdom Metazoa; phylum Chordata; class Mammalia; order Carnivora; family Felidae; genus Prionailurus; species Prionailurus bengalensis. The sequence goes on along the minus strand of NC_057349.1, from coordinate 100,998,659 downwards.
TGTTTCGTCGAAGGGCCCCAACCACACAACTCCAGGATGACATTTGCTTTAAAAGAGTGAATGTTTTTGTCATATTGATGTTTCTAATAAGAGTCACTGAAAGATTCATTTTAATTGCTTCATTGACCGAAAGGCTCTTCTTAACGTTCAGAGTCTTGATTACAATGGCACCCCCATAGAATTCTTATACCTTTGTCGAAAATGCCAGAGTGTGGAGGCAAAGGCCACTTTTAAATTTATCCTTTGAGCACTACTAAATGTAAAAAGAGTACATAGTAAGCAAATAGAGAATTTCCTTGTAAACCATTTATCCAGAACTTAGAAAACACTAACACGGATTTCCTTATAAACAGAGCCCACAAGGAATACTTACTCCTTAATCTTGAAACAGTTATACAGTATACTGATAATATACTTCATCTATTTTCATTAGCAACTACTCTGAATCTACAATTGAGTAAAATGTATAAAGACATATCTTTTAAGTTGAACCAAAATGCAGAGAGTAGGAGGTGGTATTTCTCTTTTCAGTTCAAAGTCCATGGCTTTCATGAGGATGGTTTACGATAGAGGAATATTTAAACTATTTCTCTGGCTAGCATTTTTGCAGATTCATTAAATCTTTTCACGATGTCACACACACAAAAAAAGGTACCCGGTAACATACACTTTAGGGTCCAAAAGGTAGCTGTTAATAGTTTTTTCCTGAATCCCCTCAAAGGGGCAAAAGACAACACCTGGTCTCGTGACAGAAGTATTTTTTGATCTAGCTTCTTCTTCATATGGAAACCTTTCTCCAGAAAATGTGAATTTCTGGTTATTTAAGTAAGACTTCCATATCTGTAAGAAAGAAAAATCTATTCCCCATTTTGTGAACAAACAAGCATGGGAACATGGAGTCCCAGCTGTTATAATCAGAATAATTAAAACATAGTAGTCTTCAAAAAGCTGATTATTTTTTAATGTTTATTTATTTGTTTGCTTAGAGAGAGCACACACATGAGCAGGGGGAGGGATGGAGAGAGGAGAGAGAGAGAATCCTAAGCAGGCCCCATGCCATCAGTGTGGAGCCCCAGCACAATCCCATGAACCATGAGATCATGACCTGACCGAAACCAAGAGGCAGACACTTGACCTACTGAGCCACCCAGGCACCCCCAAAAAGTTCATTATTAAATAATGATCAGGACCTACTATATATTATTCCTCCTAGATCTCAATCATTTACCACAATGATAAGAAAATGATTTTGGTGGTTGACAGACGACATGTCAAGAGCATGGACAATGAAAAGATGAAAATACCTTTTACAGACATATACATTGGAGGGGCTCCCCCAGAAATTTTACAATCCAGGTAAGGTGGGGTTTTTTTGTTAAGTAGTTATTGTTTCTAACAATGTACTGGGCTGAGTATTCAACATCCAGAAGAGGTCTAGTAAAACTTTTAAAGCCCTCCCACTTGCTACTTCGACACACATGCACAGGCACATGCACACACATTCATGCACCCTCATGACCTTCTTAAATTAACATCTTCTAGATGTGATCTACAGGTTTCTTTAATTACTGTATTACTCTTACAACATAGTCTAAAGCAATATGTCTCATCTGCAGGAAGAAAGGCAGAGCATCTGTCCCTTTACTTTTGTTTCAGTCTTAAACCTCTTTGAACTCTCAAATAGCATCTGAGGATATGGAAATTTTTAAGCTTATCCAAGAGGTTATGAATCATGTATCATTACAATTTTATTCTCATGTATTTAAAAATTTAACTATCTCTTATTACAACCGAGTCATAGCATCAGTCGCCCTTGAGACTGAGAGGCAACTTTAGAATATTCCAGTCCAATCATTCTCAATGCTGGTTCTCATTAGAATAACCTGGAGAACTTTTATGAACACTCTAGCTTGTGACCACTCTCCAGAAATTCTAATTGGTGTGGAATAAGGCCCCAACCTCAAGCTTCCTTTACAAATTAGATACCCTCTTAGCCCCTTCAGCCATGCCACATGGGACTTTTAACCACTGTGGTTGCCATTATATATCCACTAATCTGTTAGTTAGTATGGTCCTCTATTTGTGATCTTGATGGAGCAAAATGTGTTAGGGCTATTACTCCTTAGTTTGGCCAGTGTTCATCTAAAATACATTGAAGCCATTATAATTTGGTTAAAACTAGCTTCATAGTCATTCAATATTTAATAATATGTTAGGTATTGGGATTACAGTGTTGATCAAAATGCCATCCCTGATCTCAATGATAAAGGATTTCTTACTAGCCTATTAATCCAAAGCCTAACATTCACTAAGACATTTCTCTAGCCTTAGCTGGTTGCATTGCAAAATAGCCAAGAAGATGAGTTCATGACCCAAGTGGATTAATGGAAGACTGAATACCTGGGTTCAAATCCTAACTTACCTCTTGTGACATTAAAAAACAAAAACAAAAACAAAACTTGATGTTTCTTAGTTTCATTTAATAGGTTAAACCATGTGAAGTTGCCAAGAGTTGACCATTTTTTACCTAAAATATGTCCATTTTTTACAGTTCAACCTATTAATCATCTACAAAAGGGAAATAATAGCATTTCCTTCTATCTCAATGAATTTTTATAAATATGGAATGAGCTAATGTAAGTTAAAGGATCTTGAAAATTATAAAAAGGTAAACAAATTGGCTTGATGAAGAATAAAGCCATTCTATAAACAAAGATTAGATATTACTACGTGCTTATGGAAGAAGCCATGAGAATATGAACAATTAGAAAGCTATTAAAGGGGCGCCTGGGTGGCGCAGTCGGTTAAGCGTCCGACTTCAGCCAGGTCACGATCTCGCGGTCCGTGAGTTCGAGCCCCGCGTCGGGCTCTGGGCTGATGGCTCGGAGCCTGGAGCCTGTTTCCGATTCTGTGTCTCCCTCTCTCTATGCCCCTCCCCCGTTCATGCTCTGTCTCTCTCTGTCCCAAAAATAAATAAATGTTAAAAAAAAAAAAAAGAAAGAAAGCTATTAAAGTGAGTATAAATAAAATCAAATTTCATATCCCACATGTGCAGGGTAACATTACCATCATCATCATCATCATATCAGTGAAGACTAATTTTCTTTTTCAGGACCCTCAAAGCACACCTTCCCCTAGATATCAACTTCAGAGGATGCATGAAGGGTTTCCAGTTCCAAAAGAAAGATTTCAATTTATTAGAGCAGACGGAAACCCTGGGAGTTGGTTATGGATGTCCAGAAGACTCTCTCGTAAGTACCAAGCAAAAGCTTTTTATTAAATAGACACACACACACACACACACACACACATCTTTTTTAATAATAAAAAATAAACAGACACAAAACTTATCATTCTCAAAAGCTGAAAAAGCTCTTTTCAGCTTCTCTGTGATTGTAGATACATCTTGGGCTCCTTTCTGCCACCAGCAAAAAGAAGAATCATTAAGCTAGAAAGGCTTGTGGGAATTCCTCTATGACTTGTCCATTTGCTTCAGTTTTCAATGGGCTTCCAAAGCCCAGAGAGGCTGTGTAGGCATCTTTTCTCACTCAGGGTGGAGGATGTGCAGAAGCTGAAACCCCATCACACAGAAGGATGGTTAACATGTCTAAATTCCAGTATAATCCAGAAGTTAAAACATAAAATATTAATACTTCTCTGTTCTTGGATTGACTACAGAACACTTGAGCTCACCTTCTAAAGGTATTTCAAAAATAAAATAGGCAGAGGTTTAGTGACCCCAAGACCCAACTTATTTATCTCTGAAAAGGTCATCACCAACATATACACTAATGGACATGGACTTTGGTGTGTGGGAAATTGACATTTTAAGCACTTGATAATTATCTCAAACCCTATATTCACTTTTTTTTTTGGCCACACAGATATCCCGCAGGGCATATTTCAGTGGACAGAGTTTCATTGCTTCCATTCAGAAAATATCTTTCTTCGATGGCTTTGAAGGAGGTTTCAATTTCCGAACGTTACAGCCAAATGGGTTACTATTTTATTATGCCTCAGGGGTACGTATTTGTTTTTCCCTACAGGAACTTCCTTCTGATACTTGTTTTGTCTGTTAACAGTACTATTTATGCACGTTAAAAGTGAATTGCAATTCAAATTAATTTTGACTGACATGAACATGCATAGAGTGCTGCATTTCAGACACTTTATAATTATATACAGTGCATATCAGAAGTTCTGAACCTAGGATTTATAGAGCCACCCCTCAGGAGCTTATGGAGAAAGTTCAGTGCGTCTATCGACCTAGGTCAGAAAAACTTAAGATTTTTTTAAAATTTTATTTTCTCAAACTAAAATTTAGCATTTTCTTCAATTACAAATGTTGGCAACAAACCACAGTAGTATTTGCAGAACCTGTTACTTTATCATTAATAGAAACAACAGGTATTTTTCATTTCACATTATAGTTCTCACAGATATCTCAAAATGTCATTTTTGGCCATTGCTACTTTTAAATTACGGTGGTTATTAGATCTGCTGATAGATTTTATAATTTAATGCTTTAATAAAGAAGTGCATGTATTACTATATCACAGATTTATTGTTTTAATATTTTGAAACTGTATCTCAATGTAATTGGTTTCCTTTGTATTCCTAGATGTTTTGTTTGATGCATTTTAAAATGTTATTTTTGAAGGGGCCTGTGTGTATCACCAAGCTGTCAAAAGAGTCCATAGCACAAAAAAAAAATGTTAAAAAAAAAAAAACCCTTTGGGTATATATATAATTATGCATGTGATTTAATTTATAAAATTAAATTCTTAGACTGGCTATAGAACACTTGAGCTCACATTCTCAAGTTATTATTTCAAAAATAAGATAAGCAGAGGTTTAGTGGCCTCACGACCCAAGTGATTTATCTCTGAAAAGGTCATCACCAACATATACACTGATGGAGCAGGTCACAATATAATTTATAAAAGCAGCTTTTACTTTTCATACTTATTTTTTTATATTGAATTGAATTTAAATCCCAAAGCACTTTGTAGGACCTCCCCCACACAACCTGCTTCACATTACCATGGCTAGTTAAATAACACTTTCTGTCCACAAAAGTAGTTATGTTGAAGGCTGTCCCTTCAACTGTAGAGGCCAATGCCCACATAAGGGAAGAGAAGCAAGATTATCAATTTGCCAATATTTTAAACAACCAATAAGCCCATTCAGAAAAAGAAATGGTAACTTCTGCTCTTTTTTCTCTTCTGCCTCTATAGAGGAGAAGTTAAACATTTAAAAAGCCAAACTGGCAAATTACCCCTTGCCTGGTCGTCTAGCTACATCCCCAGGGAGACTCAAGTATTGCTTTTCCCAGAGGGAGACTGAAGACAGAATAGCAATGTCTGAGTTAGGGAGTTAACGAACACTGGGACAACTCTCAGCATGACAAAACACCAGAAATCTTCCATTCAGGATACAGGAGGCTCCTTTCTCCATTGAAATGCGCCTGATTTTATAGACGACACCAGTATAAGCAACAGAGTGTTCTGTTGTTTTCATAGAAATTATTTGACAAACTTCCCACTCGTCGTGTGTTCCTTTAAGCAATACCACGAAGTAGAAGTTGAAAACGTGTCCATCTTCTGGATCTCCGGCCTCCCTACTTAAAAACCTGTGCTTGAATTTCAGTCAGATGTGTTCTCCATTTCGTTGGACAACGGCACTGTGGTCATGGATGTAAAGGGGATCAAGGTGCAGTCGGCAGATAAGCAGTACCATGACGGGCTGTCCCACTTCGTCATTACCTCTGTCTCACCCACAAGGTACAGCCCCTCACTTTATACTCTTCCCACCAGACGGTTTTATTTATTTTATTTGCATGATTCTCTTGAATGACCACTATGAATAATAACCTATTTTATTGCTTTTCTAGAAGAAAAATGGTAGAAGGAACAACATAATGTTCTTTTAAAAGGAAGTTGCTGTTAATTTTCAAGAGATGCCACATAAACCAGTATATAATTACTTCACAAGAATATAAGGGTTTTTTTCCACTGAAACCACAGGCTACAGACGTTCTTGGGGGAAGTACCTACACATAGTACTTCCTAAATGGATTTCAGTGTTTTGCACATAGAAGGAGATCAGAAAACATTGATTTCATTTGGATTTTAATTAAACAATTGAGGGGAGCCTGGGTGGCTCAGTCGGGGAAGCGTCAGACTCTTGATTTCAGCTCAGGTCACAATCTCATGGTTCATGAGTTCAAGCTCCACGTTGGGCTCCACGCTAACAGTGCAGAGCCTGCTTGCGATTATCTCTGCCTCTCTCTGTCCATGCCTCTCTCTATCTCAATAATAAATAAATAAACATTAAAAAATAATAGAAGCAAGAAAGCAAGAAAGGGAAAGAGAAAGAAAGAACTTTACATTTATGGCCATATTTTGAAAGCTCTAACTTTAGTTTTTAAATGTGTAATACTGAATTTCTTTTTTATAAGAAGAAAGCTTTCTAGAATAAGAAATAAATTTCTTTTTGTACAGCTGCAATTCTGTATCCATTTCTGTGGAGCCCGCCCATTACAAAAAAAAAAATCATTAATAAGCCTTTCTAGAGTCCATTTCCAATCACAATCAAAACCATTCAATGTGCTTTTCAATGAAAACGGTCTCCCCAGATGTGATTAAATAATCACCATGAGTTATGTTTGTCTTTTCCACCTCCCACCCCCCCACACACACAAAATGCTCATGACTAGTCATCTGAACTTTTTGTTTTTAGAGGTCTAGAGAGACTTTTCTGCATATCAAAATATTCATCTATTTTATCCTGGGCCTCATGACGAGTCTGGCAAATTGCTATCTTTTCACTGGCCAGAATGTTCTATTTCAATTTCATAAGAAAACCTGTAACCTGGAATGGAACTCAAGGTAAAATGGTAGCCAGGTAGTGTCTAAAGAAGCTTTTTCCTTTGCAGATATGAACTAATAGTAGATCAAAGCAGACTTGGGAGCAAGAACGCTCCCAAAGAGAAGGTGGAACAGACGCAAGCAAGTGAAAAGAAGTTTTACTTCGGTGGCTCACCCATCAGTCCCCAGTTTGCTAATTTCACTGGCTGTATAAGTAATGCCTACTTTACCAGGTATAACATTTTTATTATTCATTAATTCTGCATGATTGATTAAAAAGAGGTCAGGTCAATAATGAAAGTATTTACACTGTTAAAACTGAGAGCTATGAGGGCGCCTGGGTGGCTCAGTCAGTTAAGCGACCGACTTTGGCTCAGGTCATGATCTCACGGTTCATGGGTTCAAGCCCCACGTTGGGCTCTGTGCTGACAGCTCAGAACCTGGAGCCTGCTTCAGATTCTGTGTCTCCCGCTCTCTCAGTTCCTCCCCTGCTCATGCTCTGTCTCTCTCTGCCTCTCAAAAAATAAATAAATGTTAAAAAAAAAAAAAAGACTGAGAGCTATGAAATTTAGGAGAAACAGTAGAGGGTAGTCATTACAAGCTCTCATGTGCTCGGGCAACTGACATACTTGTTTGTGTGTAGGTTTCTTGCCTTTAAACTTCTGTATGACCTTGGCGTAGTCAGCCTTTGTTTCTTCTCCACCTAAATGCAGATAATAATAACGCCTGCCTCCTTGTTATGACAATTAAATGAGATAGTGTGCAGAAAGCACCTGGCATACAGCAAGCTGTAAATATTAGATGCAATTAATGAGAAAGAATGAAATCTGGCCGTTGTAGCATCCTGGATGGAACTGGAGAGTATTATGCTGAGTGAAATAAGTCAGGCAGAGAAAGACAGATGCCATATGTTTTCACTCATATGTGGATCCTGAGAAACTTAACAGAAGACCGTGGGGGAGGGGAAGGGAGCAAAAAAAAGGTTACAGAGAGGGAAGGAGGCAAACCATAAGAGACTCTTAAATACTGAGAACAAACTGAGGGTTGATGGGGGGGTGGGGGAGAGGGGAAAGTAGGTGATGGGCATAGAGGAGGGCACCTGCTGGGATGAGGATAATATATCTATATCTATATCTATATCTATATATAGATATATACACATATACATAATATATATATACATATACATATACATATATATATATGATGCAATTATGTCCATACTTATTATTAACGGTGTAGTACAGAGCAACATACCCAAATCCTTGTTAGAAGTTTCAGAAAGTCTCCTTAACTTTAAACAAAGACATTAATCTGGGTCCTTAACAAAGACAATAAGGGCTCCCTGACTACAAGAACAGGCAAGGGAGGAACTTAATACAGATCTAGTAACACAGAGGCAGTACCAATCACCCAGTGTGATCAGAGAAAAGGTGTTCATCTGTCAGAATGTGCTAGTGTCAGGCACAATCATCCATTCCTTGTCACATGGTTGGGTAAAGGTTTCTGATGAAGATTGTGGTTGATAAAGAAGGACCCATCACACACACACACACACACACACACACACACGCACACATTTTAATTGCCAAAGGACTTTCACTTCCATAATTTCCATCGCGTAATTCTGAACAGTATTTTAAGGGTTTTTTTCCATCTGTTGTGTAGGTTGGATAGAGATGTGGAGGTAGAAGATTTTCAGCGGTACTCTGAAAAGGTCCACACTTCTCTGTATGCGTGTCCTATTGAGTCTTCGCCATTGTTCCTCCTTTACAAAAAAGGCAAAAATTCCTCAAAGCCCAAACCAAGTCAGAATAAAAAGGTAAAAGACAATGCCGTGCCAAATCCTCAGCTGCCCTCGTATTCCATGCACACAATGCTAGACACTGATGCTTTATAAAATTTCCTCCAGTTTGCAACTGTGCGCCTACGAAAGGCAGGATTCTTCTAGCACCCCGTATTATTGTTTACCAGCTTTGGTGTATCAATCTTTGCTCCCAAAGAAACATTTTGAATCGGCTTTTACTGTGTACTTCCAACTGCTTCTCATTGCCGGGGTTAAAATTGCTCGTTACTTAATACCGTAATTCTCCTTACCATTTGCTTTGGTGTAGCAATCTTGGGCTTCTGCCACAGTCTTGGATCTCATTAAAGTTTCTGATCTTATCCTGTTTTCCTCCTTCCTTGACCTTCACTTCAACCACCCACAGGCATGGTTGATCTGTGCCATCGCCTGATGCTGCTGCATCATCGAAATCTTTTGAGTTCTTAAACTGCATCCCCTGACTACTGTTCTTTCTCGTTCATTTACTTCCAGCACATACATTAGGTGCCTTCATTGCAGATGAAACTCTTAAGTCCTTCCCATTCTTTCAAGCTAATCCTCCCCACCCATCTTCCTGGCCCAGTTTTAACAATGCACTCGGGTGCCACTCCTCCCCCACCCCAACCCGGTCCAAGCCACCATCATCTCCCATTTGAGCTTTGCCATAGGCTCCCAACAGGCCTCTCTGCTTCCATCCACTTCTCTGATGCTCTATCCTCTGCACAACAGCCGCATGCTTATAAATATGTCATATCGTGTCACTCTCCTGCTCAAAGTCCCCCCCACCCCCAACTGCACTCAGAGCAAAAGCTCCAGGCCCTATGATGTCTGAAGAGGCTCTATACCATCCAGGCCCCTTTCCCTCACTCACTCTCCTGCCCACACTAGAAGGAGCCATGCGCACTGCTGCAGGAAAGTCTTTCTTTCCGCCTGGACCACTCTTCCCCGAAATAGCTGCACGAACAACTCCCTCCAGGATTGCCCACTTTTCATGTGTTCAGGGAGGCCTGACTTAACCCCCTATTTCATACCAGCTGCCTTTTGCCTTCCACTGGTACTACCTACCTCCTTTGCCTCTCCTAGTTGTCCTTTTTTCCATAGCATTTTGTCATTTTAATTTATTTAGTGACTGTATTATGTTTACTATTTACTCTCTGCTTCCTCTGCTAGACTGCAAGCTTCCTTTTTTGTTGTTGCTCACTGATGTGTCCTAAGAGCCTAGAACAATTCACATAATAGGTGTTCAAGAAATATTTAGTGATCTATATCATAGGGTCGTTATAAAGATTAAATGAGGTGGTCCGTGAAAAGCCCTGGCACAAGGCCTGGCATAGAGCAAACATTCAGTGAATATTAGCTGTTATATCTCTACAGAGCCTTGTGAATGTGTCTGGAGGACCAGTTCCTAAAAGTGGGATTGCTTGGCTTAAGGGAATGTGCGTTCTCAATAATGAGATTATTTTACTCCCACAAACAGCACTTGAAAGAACCTATTGTCTTTCACAATAGCTAACACTGGATGTGATCAAATTTTTATAATTTTGCCAATCTAACGGACAGATACGGCATCTCATTGTGGTTTTAATCTGCACTTCTTTGAATGCTAGTGAGGCTGAGCATCTTTTAGAGGAAGAACTGATTTCTCTCCAAGACTGGCTGGCTTCTGAGCCATCAGCAAGAGGAAAGCATCGCCCCACCCTCCCGCTTCTGGCTTCTGATGGTTTTGCACTGGCCGTTATACATTGAGCACTTCCCTGTAGATTTCAGCTTGCATGGACCACTTTTTAGAACCCCCAAGCAACTTCTCCTTGGTTCACACATGATTTATCAATGTAAATAGAATAATTTCATTTATGTATAATCCAAAGTTAGTAATTTTTCAGGATCCTTTCCTGAATTTCACACAGAAGACTTTTTTAAGTGATTCAGGCAGAGAAATAATTTCATTGACTTCTATGAAGGCTTTTACTAGAAGATAATATAAAGGAGTCTTCAGAGGAGACCATGAGGCTCCGATGAAATATTTCTGTCACCTTGTCACAGTGATGCTAAAATGTTTATCCTGAAATTGTTCAGCTGGGACTTGAGCACGGGTCAGTGGATCCTATGCAATAGGTTAATACAGGCTGATGAGGAGAACCAACCTTCTATGGCATACACCCAACCCCTTTAAATGAATACAGTTTTCTATTTGAAGCTGTCCATCAAATGTAGTTTCCTAACAAATACTCATAGTCTCAAGGGTATAATAAACAGCCCTTGGAACTATTGACACAAACTTTTCAATAGTATAGGAAACCTCTTAGCCTTTCTTGTAAAGTCTTAGAAATTCAGCTTCAGAATAACAGATACAGAAGCACTTTAGATTCCACTTATATTAGAATGCCAAATGTTTGCTAATCTTCTCTCATATTTACCCTTGTATCAATAGATTCTTAAATACCTACCAAGAAAAGCTTGTGGCCTTCGGTTTAATTTTTTATCAAGGCCAATTCATAGCAATTTTGGCTTATAACAACTTATTTTCACAGTAACTTCCTAATAGTCCATTTTATGAATATGTTATAATTTATTTAACCATTAATAGACTTCAGTGCTTTCTAGTTTTCTTCATTTATGGGTGAATACCATGGTACATTAATCTTTGATTTTGTTGCTGAATAAACTTCTATGAAATATTCTTAGAGGTAGACTTATTGGGTCAAGTCAAACTACTTTCCAAAACAGGAACAGCGATTTATACTCCCCCATGAGTACGTAAGAATACCTGTCTTACTGCCTATGTTCTATCCTGAAAATTTTTCATAATCTCTATGTTTTTAAATTTAATTGGGAACATAGTTTCTCAGGTGGTGTTTAGTGTGACAATGAAGATTTTATATATTAGACATCAATTCTGGAGTATTGGCCAACATTCCAGAGAATTGATCCCTACACATAGGGCAACCCAGTATATTAGGTATGTGACCTCATCTACCTGGATGTAGGTGTTTGGACCAGGGTAGATTATTTGAACTAAGCTGGGCTATCAGATTCCTTTCCTTAGAAACTTAGAATCCGGAGACACCTGTCTAGGCTGGTCATTGAAGAGAAAACATGGAAGATCTCTATATTAATCATGCACAAGAAAGAAAGCTGCTTTATAGAAAGAGAAAAGGCAGAAAGCTGTCCTGTAGAGAAAGAAAAATGAAAGCAGACAGTCTGAGAAAAACAAAGCTGAGATACCAGAAACATTTGGAAGAGAAGTATCTTGATTCCTCCTACTTTTCCAATTCCTGATTCTTGCCTCTGGTAGGACCCTGCTATACTGTACTATCTTCTCTGGGATTGTGTTAAGATACTTCTATATCCCTATAACACATTACCGTCCTTTTTCTTAAGTAGCTCGAATACTTTGGCTGTTATCTGAAACAAAAGAAACTTAGTGAATTGAAATAGACCCTCAGAGAAAAAAATTACAGTAATGTAGTCAAAGTCTAGCGGGTTCAGGTTCCCCACACATACAGCTATTTTAGGATAGTAAACTGAGACTCTGTATTATATGATAATGAAGTAATTAAGTTATACTTGTCTTCTTTATTACTTATTATTATTATTATTCAGAGCATATATCCACAGAGGATTTAGAGTATTTGGTTGCCAGATTAATAACCAGAGTTTATTAATTTTTGCAGCTGACAAGAGACAGAGCCTAGTCTATGTGTTCCCACACTGAAGCAGAAAAAGGCAGGGCTGGTAACTTGAGACCGTCATAGTCCGATAGTCCATTGCTTTGCTGACCCCTGTAGTTGATTCACAGTTGTTCTCTTCCCATAGCTAAGTGGATGCACAGACTGAGACAGCGAGATCCTCTCCATAGGAATGGAAAGAAGGAGGAACCAGAGTGGAGGGTCCCCAAACCCCCACCGACCACTCACCCCCACGCTCCCGAAAAACAAAACCCCATCCTCCAGCCAGTCATCTAAAGTCCTTTCCATCTGGCAACAGCCTGTCTTCCACTTTGCTATCTAAGTGTCTGCTTTTTCAAATCAATTTTCAGTTCCTTAAAAAAAAAAAGGGAGCCATTTCCCACTCACCTTTCTCTTCCACACCACACACTGCCCGTGGAGGGCATGCAGAATCACTCATTTCCTTCCAGGTCGTTTCTACCTATTAGGTCTTCAATAAACATTGCTGGAGTAAATGAATAAATGTCTGATCAGATTTATTTTCATTTACTTTAATTTTGCTTCAGAAACTAAGGCTAGACAACCGTTCCATGTTAGCCTGTAGTCTCAAAGCTCTAAATTTTAAAATGAACAGCGCAATTTAAGAGCACAAAGTAATTTTTAAGTATTGCTCCATACCTTGTCGCATAAACGTTTACTACCTATCTCATCACCAAAAATGCTCTTAGATATGTTGACGGTGTTACTGAGTATGTTAACTTTTTGCACAGCATGCATAAATAATAATCTGTGTGTTAAAGAAATACCGTTGTCTATGATTTGAGGCCTTTGTTGATCGATTCTCTCAGCATTCTTTTATTGTCAATATTTCCCTTTTCCGCCATTCGTTAAGATGTGCATTTAATTTAAATGCTGCAGCCAGTTACCTCTGTAGCTTCAGGTTAGCTCTACTTTACCATCACAGACTAGAATTTTGGATTTGTTAATACGCTGCGTTGTTGTTGTTGGTTGATTTTAATGCCACAGCTACTGCTATCATTTGCTTAAGGAAAGAGAGGGGCCTACTATTTGATGAATGGAAGATCCACAAAGAGTACACATTTTCCTTCCTATTTTGTTATGATGATGATGATGATGATGATGATTAACAATAAAGAAATCACAAATGAACTTTTGCTGCTAGTATATCACTTGTATCCCTTAATATGATTTATTTCCTATTCTTATAGGGAGAAAAAAGTAAAGATGCGCCTTCAGGGGATCCTGCCAGCCTGAAGTTCCCAGAGCGGAATGCTCCAAGAGATTCCTACTGCCACCTTTCCAACAGTCCTAGAGCAATAGAGCACGCCTATCAGTATGGAGGGACCGCCAACAGCCGCCAAGAGTTTGAACACTTAAAAGGAGATTTTGGTGAAAAGTAAAGTAACACACTGTCCCTTCCAGAAACTTAATGCTATGGCTGGCCTTCATCCTTGTTTGCCATAGCCATCTTTTTCTTACGATCTTTCCTTTCTGTGCCACCTTAATCCTATTGTTTTATCATCAAAATAACGCCACATAGTACATGATTCATGATGCCCAATAAATTACATTCTATGTGACTTTCTTCCCAAAAGTAAGATGCGAACGGCAGCATTCTCCTAGGAGTTGGCTGCATTGTATCAAAAAAGAAAGATAATCAAAGAAAGAAACATGGGGCAAATTTCAAATGACTCATCTTCTAACCTTGATATTACCTTCCTTCCCCCATAGAAATCGCTTTCAGATTGAGAGTGGGGGTGTCTCTGAACTACTGGAAGGTTAATAAGGAAAGACACTGAAGACACAAAACCACTGTATCTCCACTAACCCTCACGCTATCTGTAAAGCCCAGCACCTCTTCCCAGTATTCTGCAAATCTCCAGGTTACTGAGTACTTTTAAAGACTTCTTTAGGGGCGCCTGGGTGGCTCAGTCGGTTAAGCGTCCGACTTCAGCTCAGGTCACGATCTCGCGGTCCGTGAGTTCGAGCCCCGCGTCGGGCTCTGGGCTGATGGCTCAGAGCCTGGAGCCTGCTTCCGATTCTGTGTCTCCCTCTCTCTCTGCCCCTCCCCCGTTCATGCTCTGTCTCTCTCTGTCTCAAAAATAAATAAAACGTTAAAAAAAATAAATAAATAAAGACTTCTTTAGTGTTAGTACCCAAATATCCTTATATAGGTCTTATATCCCTTTCAAACCTTCATAGAAGCAATGCATTCAAAAAGAAACCTCTACTGCCTTCTAACTTGCTGTCTCCCTAATAGGCAGTATCAGTATTTTATGTTCATTGGGAAGAATTTAAAGTTAAATCAAACTAGAAATTAGCCTAATAAATGTATCTTATCTATCTGGCCTGGAGACAGATGTCTAGAAAGTTTTGTTTAATTCCTACACATTCTGGTGACTGTTTTTAACAGGTGATATCTATTGATTCATTTTTACTGGGAAATAGAAAATGAACCTGTATTTTAGATATTACACAAATGATATTGTTTCTGTGCAAATTTTTATATGCACATTCATTCCTGACTAGCACTTTTTGTCCATGTGAGTAAACTCAACACAACCACATTTTCAAACTAAGACGCACTCTGATCCATAAGTGAAACAATGCTTCCTTAAATGTAGAATGTAGCCCTGCCGTATAAAGAAGCAGGGAAAGATTTACATTTTTTGAGTTAATCACGCTTTCCCAATAGCCATTAATTAATACTAAGGTATAATTAGAAGGAATGATGCTTAGGATTTGATAGAATGGCTACTCATTCTTCCTTACACTCTGTTTCTGTGGGAAACTAGAGATCACCGTCAGTCTCATTTTACAGATAGTAAGCTTTTTCTTTTCCTTTACCAGATCTCAGTTTTCCATTCGTCTGAAAACTCGTTCCTCCCATGGGATGATTTTCTATGTCTCAGATCAAGAAGAGAATGACTTCATGACTCTATTCTTGGCCCATGGCCGCTTGGTTTTCATGTTTAATGTTGGCCACAAGAAACTGAAGATTAGAAGCCAAGAGAAATACAATGATGGAGTGTGGCATGATGTGAGTTGAAGGCTGAGAATATTATTATGAGCAAATATTCACCATTGTCAAATGGACTGACATTAATGCCCTAGTGGTCTCTCTAGAAATACCCACTTTAAAATTCTATTGCCATGTGCTCAGAGTTCAATTTTGAAAACTTTTTAAAATTCCTTATAAAAATCTTGAAGCATAGTATTAAAATGAGTGTAATTTTTTAGCGTAATTATTTTCACCAAAGGACCAATGGCAAACATAAACTGAAGTTTAATTTCTAATGAATTTTCACTTGTTTCTTTCCCACTGCCTGTAAGTTTCTCAATTTTAACAGCAATTGCTGAGTGTCTTTTATGGGCTAAGCTGTGGAAGATACAAAGCAAAGAGTAAATCGCTTAGTCAGGAAGATAGAATAACCACTGGGAGACTATCTAAATATTGATGCAAATCAATGTTATGTAATGGAAAGAGTAAGAAATGTAAGATGCATGACAATTAATTGCAATAAGTTTAGGAGAGGGAGAAAGCAAGTGGGCTGGTCAGCGGGGAAGAGCTTCATTGAGAACTCTACTAAATATGTATAAGCTGTATTCAGAAATTCAGCCTGTCACTTTAAATCAAGCTTTAAAGGAGAAAACTAAACCCTCGACCTTCAGAGAAAGGACCAGTATTTTATTTTTTTTCTCAATGGTATCATTTTTTTTTAATATGAACTTTATCGTCAAATTGGGTTCCATACAACACCCAGTGCTCATCCCAACAGGTGCCCTCCTCACTATTTTAAAGAACTGCTGCAGATTTCCCACAGTACTGTAACACCAAAGGTAGAAAGAGGCAACCCAGCCTTCCCCCCCAATCTTGGGATATACTTGAGATGTGGTCTTTTCTTTCTCTCCATCAGGTGATATTTATTCGGGAAAAGAGCAGCGGCCGACTGATAATTGATGGCCTCCGAGTCCTAGAAGAGAGTCTTCCTCCTACTGCAGCTGCCTGGAAAATAAAGGGTCCTATTTATTTAGGAGGTGTGGCTCCTGGAAGGGCTGTGAAAAATGTCCAGGTAAGCTAGGCATGACCAGGTAGAGCCACTGACCTTTAGAGCTGGAAGATTCTTTCATCTAGGCCCTTGTTTTACAATCAGCCAACTGGCAAGAGTGAAACTGGAGTTTCGCTGGATATAGGCTATCAAAGTGAGGACTGTCCCAGGGGGTGTCTGTCTTGCCTCTGGCATTACAAAGTCAGGAGTGATCTTTTGATTCTATGGTAGAGGGGAGATGAAAAAGTTTCAGAGGTATATAAGCTGTCATGAAAAGTTATGCCTCACGGAGATACTTGGTTGGTTGTTCAGCAAGTACCCATGCTTTTAGGAAGAGGGAAGAAAGAAAGAAAGAAAGAAAGAAAGAAAGAAAGAAAGAAAGAAAAAAGGAAAAGGAGAAAGAAAGGGAGAGAGAGAGAGGGAGGGAGGAAGGAAGGTCATTCCATTATATATTATTGAGTGACAAAAAACTTTTGGGCCATTGGGCCCTTATGTAAACTACGATTTCATTTTTGTTTCCTACACACACACATACACACAGACCCGCATGCACACACAATTTGTAAATGTGCAAGGAAGTGTGGTTACTCCTGCAGAAAAGCAGGGGTATAGTAAAAAACATGTTATTTTTACATTTTAAAAGTTAAAATTGCACCTTTACAGAAATATTTAGCAATCAAGGGGATGTATCAAAGGGCTAATTTTTTTCTTAACAAATATAGATTTGACTTTCGCACAAAAGATTAATGCATTTCTAAAATTCCGTAATATATGTGGATAAAGCAAAACAAGGGGGGAGCTTGTGTTATAATTAGATTTTAGGCAACTAGCCCCAATTTCATGACAATCCCTTTAAAAGTAAGGTTTCCAAAGCAGTATAAAATCAGCTGCCCAAAGTGGCCCAAGTTTCAGGTCATGAGGTGCGATAAATGCTCAACCACAAGATCAGGTAATGAAGCCAGAAATGCAAGCTTTCTGCTGCTTACTTAACCATGGTAGACTTAACAGTTAAGAACTTTGTTAGCTGTGGGGCGCCTGGGTGGCACAGTTGGTTAAGCATCTGACTTTGGCCCAGGTTATGATCTCATGATTTGTGGGTTCAAGCCCCACTTTGGGCTCCACACTGACAGTTTGGAGCCTGCTTGGGATTCTCGCTCTCCCCCTGCCCCCCCCCCAACTCATTCTCTCTCTCTCTCTCTCTCTCTCTCTCAAAATAAATAAACTTAAAAAAAAATAATTTTGCTTGCCCTCATCAGCATCAGGTGATCTTGGGCCAGCTGTCATCCTTGAAGGAAAACAAACTAGGATCCTTCCAATATTTAATTTGAAAGCCAAAGCTGCAATTTATTTTGTCATAGCGTATGTGAAAACTTTCATAGCTAATTACTGCAGGCTGACAGTCTCAAATACAAAATCCCGGCTTCAAAGAACCAGTTGAGAAGCTACTCCCTAGAAAACAACTGATCCTTCAGATAGCTAAGATAACACGACGAGGAACTGCTTCATTTCTCTCGGGACTCGAGTCCCTTCCTTTTGTTTCCCTTTGGTGCACCTGTGAGTGTTGAGAAACTAGATTTTAAGGAATGTCTTCTTCTCTCAGATAAACTCAGTCTACAGTTTCAGCGGCTGCCTCAGCAATCTTCAGCTCAACGGGGCCTCGATCACCTCTGCATCTCAGACATTTAGCGTGACTCCTTGTTTTGAAGGTCCGATGGAAATGGGAACGTACTTTTCAACAGAAGGAGGATACGTGGTTCTAGGTAACAGTGACTTCCGCGCAGAACATGAATCATGAAACCCTTCTCTCCTGGAGGTGGCTGACAGGGATCTTGGGCTCAGAGTTAAAACTTCAGAATGCCAAACTCAGCCCTAGGAAATGGCTTCTTTTCACAACAATCGCCTTTCTCGCCTCCTGCCCTGCCAGACCGGTCATGTACGTCCGTCCCTGTTTGCTTCCCCTGACCAGAGCTTCTCCACAGCTGCCACAACTCTGATGTAGACCATCTGGGCTCTTTTAGAATCTCCTGTGCTGCTCTGTGGTCTAACCTGGGTCAACTCTTAGCCACCCTGCTCTCGTCCTTCTCTGCTGCCTCTTAGCATGACCCGTTGTCCCTACCAAAGGAAGTTCCACTTCCTCCCTTTGCCCTGCATCCCCACCCTTCAGAAATTTTGTGTCTGGATTTTTAGTCTCCTCACCTATTACTCTGTCATTCATTGAACCAAGCTGTTATTGTATACCTCCAGTATGTCAGTACCTGTGCCGAGGGATGGAACGTGATAGTTCTGAAAATAAATACATAAAGCCCTAACAGACTACATGCAATCACCATCCAAGCCACCCCAACAAATATTCCATAGAGCAAACGTTAGGCATGGCAGTGCAGCCAAGTGCAGGTCTTGGAGTGAGCTCGGACGTTCTCAAAAAGAGTTCATTTTCTTGCATCACTGCAACAGCAGCTCCTAACTGCTTCTACTGCTCTCACGTTTCCTTTCCTCTGAAGTGCTCTGCAGTCCTGGTGGCAGTTACCTTTATTAAAACTTATTTTAAAATACAGACCTGATCAAGTCCACTCCCCTGAGCAAAATAAAGGCAACCTTCCCTGCGTGAGCTCTAGCGCCCTTCCCCCCCCCCCCAGGGCTCCCCACTCGCCAGGCCTCCCTCTACCCTTGCAGGGGACAGCCCAGCCACCCTGGCCTCCACAGGGCTCCCCCAAATGTCCCAGGCTCTGTACTCGTGTCCAGACCGCTTCCTCCGCCCAGGTTGCTCTTTTCTCCTCCTCACTTGGAAGTGTTAAGTGGTCCCGCTGGCCGGAATCAGTTTCTCCTCCACTGAGTTCCCATAGCCATGGTGCCTTTTCCACATGCTGCCCCCAGCCACACACCCCACGCCGCCCAGCAGGAGTGGGGTGCTAGTTATCTCGGACCCCATGGGGCTTGCCACCGTGTGTCTGACATGGGAGATACCACTTTCTGCTTTACCGATAGAAAAATCTGCCAAACTTTCAAAAACAGGTATAAAAATACATAATTACAAAATCACACCATGGTTGCAAAATTTAGGTGGCTGCTTTTGAGAGCTAACGTTTCTCTCCACAGATGAGTCTTTCAATATTGGACTGAAGTTTGAGATTGCATTTGAAGTCCGTCCCAGAAGCAGTTCCGGAACCCTCGTTCATGGCCACAGTGTCAGCGGAGAGTACCTAAATGTTCACATGAAAAAGGGGCAGGTAGTGTGGGAAAAGTTGTTTTAATAGACCATCTCCTTTGACCTTGGATTCTAGATCTGAAGCAGATTTATGTCACAGAATTAGTTCATCAATCTTTCCTAAGGGGGAAAAAAAAAACCCAATAGGGAAGCTATACGTGGAATTTAAATGCAGGCAGTACTCAGATTCAGACTCATAGTTGGGAACTGATTTGATTAGAGCAAAGAGCCATGAAAATGTGACAAAGCTAAAAAAAAAAAAAAATCATCAACAAAATGGAATTAAAAGATTGTAATAAAAGAAAGCATTTTTACAACAAACGAGAGCAGCAAACATATCCAGCTGTCAAAATGAACTCTAAAGCATCTTTCTCTACAATATATGTGCATACCAGATGTGTATATGTGCATATATGTACATAAACATATATATTCTTTTCAATTGCTAGAAATCAAAAAATTGTTATAGTTAAACACCACTTTCATCCTTAAAAATTATGACTAAAGAACATTCATGAAAGTGTTTGAATAAATATTAAAGAAAAAGCAGCATATTTTCATTTATGTCCCTAACTTAATAGAACTGATTTTTTTTTTAAATTCTGGTACTAGTAAAACATATACTAGTTTATGTTAAACTAGTGTACTAGTTTACTAGTTAAACTAGTATACTAGTTTACTATAGATACGATAAAATCCTTATAATGGCACTTACTGTGTGTCAGGAACTGTTCTAAATGTTTCATATGGACTAACTCATTTAACCCCCCACCCCCCAGTGGCTCTGTGAGGTAGGTTTTACAAATGAGGAAACAGAGGCACAGAGTGAGGTGACTGGGGCACTGGGTACGAACCCAGGCAGTCTGGCTCCACCAATACCTTAACCTGCTTTGCAGAACACATTCCGTCTTTTGAAATTAAAGGAATTTATGCTATTATCTTCTTGTCCCTCTCCCCCAGCTTCTCTCCTGTGTCATTATTTTGTCCTCTCCTAGGAACAGTTTACTCTCTATAGCCTACCAAAGAGTGACCCCTTGTGTTCACATTGCAAAGCTAATTGTTGCATGTGGTGAATTTAAGAAATCTAGTTTTATCAGGAGAAGGAGAGATGAAATTAGATAATCATGTTCCCTGTCTTTTGCAGGTCATAGTGAAAGTCAACAATGGCATCCGAGACTTTTCCACCTCAGTAACACCCAAGCAGAGTCTCTGTGATGGCAGATGGCACAGAATTACAGGTGAGGAAAACGGAGTGTCCTGGGCTTCCTTTGTAAAGAGAGCCTCCACTCCCATGTGTGGAGTGATGGCTTGGGAGAACTTAGACTACAACTCATATGATAAAATAGGGAATGGATGATAGTCTAAACGTGGCCAAGAAAAAAAAAATCACATGTTACCGTAGATATTGAATCCACACGTTATTTGAACATTTGAATACTGCCAAAATGGTCTTAAGGGGTTGTTTAAATAATGCACAATTTATGGAGCAAAAGAAAAGTAGGAGAAAGAGTATCCTAAATATTCTCTCTTTCACAGGAAAATGTTACAGTGATTGCTCGGTTAGACGTTGAAGTTTACAATGATATAGAAGAAAGTGTGAGGTTTATTCTGGAACAAATATAAGCCATTGCTGTTATAAATGAGTCCCTTTCGTGTGAAGATTAATCATTCCAGTGTCGTTTTTCACCGGCCTTTTCCTTGTATTTCAGTTATTAGAGATTCAAATGTGGTTCAGTTGGATGTAGACTCCGAAGTCAACCACGTGGTTGGACCCCTGAATCCAAAACCAGTTGATCACAGGGAGCCTGTATTTGTTGGAGGTGTTCCAGGTAAGAGCTATTTAAAAGGGACAAGTTTCCAAATCCAAAAAACAGTAAGTTCTCATTATTGTTATTATAGTATTAATTATTGAGCCATATGTTTTCCTAATTCACCTCCAAGGATTTTATATACAATGTCCTTTCATAGGAACAAGTATAGAACTACGCTCCAGACTCCTACCTTGTAGATATTACTCTCCCTTTGCTATATGTGTTATTTTTTTTTTCTCTTTTCCGTTTCTCAGATCCACATAGTGAAACACACACCCTACTTTTTTCTCTAACACAAAGAAAACCCATTGACTAATACTGCTCTAAGATCTAAGAATCTTGAGGGACTAAAAGTTTGCTGGTAATTACTTCCCTTCCTTACTAAGAAAGAAGTTCTTTCTTACTGAGAAATACACAGTTCTCCTTGTCCAAGATTAGTCTGAATTGTGAAAACAGCTGCAGACCATAAGTTCTTTTGTCCCTATGTAGTGACAGTCCCAAAGAGAGGTTCCCAGCTGCCATCCTGCAAACATCATCAGTAACATTGCTGCTGGAACAACCCAGGATGGTCACAGAAGGACTCTCAGGGACCCCCCACAATTGTTTTAAACCTCCGGAGCAGGGACCATGACCTATTGAAAGTGTTTGTTTCACACATTTAACTAACTTGGAAAAAAACTGAATGTTAAAGCTAAAGAGAGAGAGAGAGATAAGGAGAAACCCCAGCTTTTACATCTGGAATTTGGTAGGGATTTTAAGGAAAAACTTAACATGGTTTTTCCTTGTGTGCTATCTAGATTATTTTAGACTGACCCATGTAAAGGCAAGTAATACTTTAATGCAGAGAGTGAGAGGGAAAAAAAAAGAGAGAGTGAGAAAACACAGATAAAATTAAGCACCTGACACTGGGTAGTCACAAAATCATACCATCAAAGCACTCCTCTGCTTTGTAACATGAATTTTGCAAATACTAGTATTGACAATAACAGTAACTCACTGATGAAAGAGTTGAGACCTTCCTCTTCTTTACGTCCACTATCCGCGCCCATCTCCATTCCCCAGCCCTCTCCTCTGGCTCCGGGCCGCGGTTCTCAAAGGGATTCTGGCAAAGGCCCCCACTGAACTTCCTGCAGGCGGTACATAAGAAGTGTCAATTCTTCTGTTTCTGTACATTGCCTTCTTCCTGGAAACCACAACGTGGTTTAACATATTTCACACGTTCCCAAGAGCGTGCAACACCAAATTTAGCAAGGCCCTTGATCCTCTGGCCCCTCCTTACCCCTGCCTCTGGGGTCTCTCCACACCTTCTGAGACGTACAGTTTTCTGAATGCTCAGCGATGCTCTCCTTGCTCCGGGCCTTTAATAGCACACAGGGAAATGTTCTTGCTTCCCTCCCCGCCATACATTTGGAGGAACAACTTCTCCCACTCTTTTCCCAATTTAACCCCTTATTGACCTTTAGGACTCAGCTCCAACCTCTACTTAAACACACATGCCCTGCTCTTCCTAGAATGTGCTACATTTACATATCCCTTTTGTAACACTTAACCACAGACTATTGTTGAACTTCAATAGTATACTCCTGCTGCTAGGGACCCATGACTTCATTCAACACAAAACAAACATTTACGGTCTACTAAGCACTGTGCTGGGCTCCCAGAGAAGGACAAAACAAGCACGGCCCACCTTCATGGAACTGACAGTATTTGTTCTTTCTTTTGCACCAAAGTGCTTTACTCTGTCATTCAAACAAGTATTTCTCCTTGATTTTTGTCTCTTTTCGGAGTGTGATCCCAGCATTACACACTGCCATCATCTCCCACTACAAGAGCTGCTAAGCTCCATAGGCTGGGTGGGAAAGGTGGACCTGAAGCCAGACTCAGCCTGCCTGAGGCATATAATGAACAGCAAATTTTAGCTAAGGAGCCCGCACACAGGAACTAATGGGCCAGGGGGAGCTAACCACCAGCCCACTGCACCATTACAGCTTTTAATTCCATCTAGGAAACGTGCCAGCAAGGCTAGAACGAAAGCAATTATAATTTAAGCTGAATGTCATTAATTACATCACATTGAGCTGTTCAACATTAATTCCACTAAAATCACATCAGAAACCGAGGCATGAAAAAGAATAACTAAAGGAAATTTAGGCATAAATAAACCTCTTGTTTGGAATCCTATTGGAATTCCAACCAGTTCTCTTCTATCATGCAGAACCCTGATAACACTATTTCTATCAATAAAAAGTTAATGCATTTAATGAACTATATTCCCCAAAGTCAATTTTATTGTATAATTTAAAATTCAAAATTAGAAATTAAAAAAAATTATGGGAATGGAAGCTGGTACAGCCACTCTGGAAAACAGTATGGAGATTCCTCAAAAAACTAAAAATAGAACTACCCTACGACCCAGCAATTGCACTACTAGGCATTTATCCACGGGATACAGGTGTGCTGTTTCGAAGGGACACATGCACTCCCATGTTTATAGCAGCACTATCAACAATAGCCAAAGTATGGAAAGAACCCACATGTCCATCGATGGATGAATGGATAAAGAAGATGTGGTATATACATACAATGGAGTATTACTCGGCAATCAAAAAGAATGAAATCTTGCCATTTGCAACTACATGGATGGAACTAGAGGGTATTATGCTAAGTGAAATTTGTCAGTCAGAGAAAGACAAAAATCGTATGACTTCACTCATATGAGGACTTTTAGAGACAAAACAGATGAACATAAGGGAAAGGAAACAAAAATATTTAAAAACAGGGAGGGGGACAAAACAGAAGAGACTCACAAATATGGAGAACAAACTGAGGGTTATGGGAGGGGTTGTTGGGAGGGGGAATGGCTAAATGCGTAAAGGGCATTAAGGAATCTACTCCTGAAATCATTGTTGCACTATATGCTAATTTGGATGTAAATTTTAAAAAATAAAAAATAAAATTAAAAAAAAATTTTAATTAAAATAATGTAATCCACACATACACACAGATTTGACTGTTCCTCTACTGCATCCTCTAATAATCTGCATTATTCTATCATAGTCAGGTTTTTAACCCAAGGAATGTTCTTAATACCGTGTTGATTTTATTAATCAGTTACTTAGGGTACTGGGGCACTTTGTTGTCACTACCTACCATAAATTGTGTGGTGAATTATGCAGACCATAATTTCTATATGAATTATTTTCTCTAGATGATGTTCCCCATAAACCAAGGGTGGTAAGCTTGAGCAGAATGAAAAGGCATGTTCTAAAACTAGTTTCCAAAATGGGCAGAAGAAATAGATGTTTCTGCCCCTTACACTCTTTCCTGTTCACTCATTTTTATTCTGGTGATGAAGTACACTGAGCAGCCTTGAAGAATATATATAGTCATACTAATCTAGAGACAAAGGGAATTGATCTCAGCCCCCTTCCAAATCTAAAACTTGATAATTATTCTAAATATGAAATGCTATTTCCATGATTTATTTTCAGTACAAAGCTTCTGCACAGTCTTAATCTACACTGCTTAGAAAACTTATTACAGCTGCTTGATGGTATTTAATTTGCTGTCCTGTTTTATGTTCCTTCCTGAGTTAGTGATTTCGAAGTGTTTTCCGTCTCTTATCTGCTACTGCTCACATAGCTGTTTGTTCATAATAATAAGCTTTGACTAAATGGATTTTAATTCCATGAAATTTCTAAGTCCTCTCAATTGCTTTAAATTATATTGCTTCTATCATCCAACACATTTAATTTTATCTGTACAATTAATAAGCATAAGGCTTCTTCTAGATCTCTAATTAAGATAAGGGGAGAAGGTTCCCCTGGCATTCTGCCGGGCACCTGTGCCCATACAAAGACTAGTCTAATTATCATTATCCCGTTTATAGTTCTCAAACCCTGAGCTCAGAAAAATTAAAATTTAGTTTATATGAATTCATTATTTTCTCATTGTATTTTATGAACTTGGCAAAAATGTGGAGACTTAAAGGCAAAGGGTGATGATACAAATTAAGCAGAAACATGAACCAAGTCTAAAAACAGCGTGGAAGCTAAAATTCCTTTCCCTTTTGTCATTAAATCACACAAAAATAAGTATAGATCCTGAAAATTCACTACTG
This sequence comes from Prionailurus bengalensis, assembly GCF_016509475.1. NCBI lineage: Eukaryota > Metazoa > Chordata > Mammalia > Carnivora > Felidae > Prionailurus > Prionailurus bengalensis. Next base: position 100,973,091 of record NC_057349.1, on the reverse strand, counting down.
AAGCTTTATATATAAGTGGTAGATTTCAGCCCTGGAAGACAAACGAAATCTACTCAGAAATTTGATCAGGGAAAACATGGCAAAACTTTAAAATTACCACATGTTCATATTTCTTCAAAGGCAGATAAAGTTCCTGAGAAAAGGAGTCAATTATAATTATATTCCATTTTTGACATGGAAATCATCTTGGTGATGTGAGCAGTTACTATGTATATTTCTGCCCAAGTAATATTTGGACTTGGAATGCCTCACTTGCAATCTTGGGTTTCGTTTCTTTCTTTTTTTCAGAGTCTCTGCTGACCCCGCGCTTGGCCCCCAGCAGACCCTTCACAGGCTGCATCCGTCACTTTGTGATTGACGGGCGGCCCGTGAGCTTCAGTAAAGCAGCCCTGGTCAGCGGCGCTGTGAGCATCAACTCTTGTCCAGCAGCCTGACGCAGCAGAGCAAAACTGCCCCTACGAAGTTCTTGAGAGCACTGAAAGAAACACAAAGCCAGCTGGGAGGAACAGCGACTTTTCCTCCCGGTGGGAGCCTTCATCTAGTTGAGCAGGACTTAAATGAATCGTCAGGGACTGGGTGTTTATTAATAATTTCTTACTTGGATTCTGACCTTGGATCCAAAAGGTCTCCAATGAACAACAAAGGAGTGTTACACTTACTTGTATTATTTCCTGCTGGTGAAATTACTGTTCCTGTTTCTAATAAAATAGAAGGGATCCTAAATAAACACTGGCACACATTTTTTTAAGTATGCCTAGATTCTCAGATTCATCTTTCTTTCAGGGATGGTACTTTGAATTGGATTACACCAGAATATCTGAAGTATACTTTTCTTTATCCTGAAAACATTTACGAATTTATATAAAATCTAAAACTAGAGGACAAGTTTGCTTTTAGCATTTTCATTTGATCAGTATAACAAGGATATTTGGGGTTTATAGCAGTTACAATGTTTAAGAAAATAAATTTCTTTTTTTTTGTTTTTTTAACATATATTTATTTTTAAGAGACAAAGACAGAGAACAAGTGGGGGAGGGGCAGAGAGAGGAGGAGACAGAATCTGAAGCAGGCTCCAGGCTCCAAGCTGTCAGCACAGAACCCAACACAGGGCTCGAACCCTTGAACTGTGAGATCATGACCTGGGCCGAAGTCAAATGCTTGACTGAGCCACCCAGGCACCCCAAGTAAAGTAAATTTCTAACAAATTTTTAGAAAAATGGAAATATAATTTTTTCTAGATAAGAAAAAAAGAGTTAGTTTTCCCCCTTAGTTCTGTATTTTTTAATGTTTATTTTGAGAGAGAGAGAGAGAGAGAGAACACATGCACATGAGCAGGGGAGGGGCAGGGAGAGGAGGAGAGAGAATCCCAAGCAGGCTCCATGATATCAGTGCGAGCCTGACACAGGGCTCTATCTCATGAACTCTGAGATCGTGACCTGGGCCGAGATCAAGAGTTGGACGCTTAACTGACTGAGCCACCCAGGCACTCCCCCCGCCTTATTTCTTTAAAATAAAAATAAAATGGCATGAGGGGAAGCTTCTGTAAGATATTATTACTGTGTGTTCTATAAGAATCATGAAGGATATTACAGCAAAGAAAGTATGACACAATCATAAAATTCTATTTACAAGTATAGAAGTCCTTTTATTAAAAGTTTTTCCCCACATAACTACAACACAATTAGTATTATTTCTAAAATTTTATAATTTTTTAGGTGTCTATACTCATAAAATCTAGAAAAAGTGGGCATGAACAGCTGGTGTAGCATTAAAATGCAGAAACTAAAATAATTATACATGAAAAGATAGTCACCATTGAAGACTGAATGAGAAAAAATAGGCCCTTGTATCAATAGGATTAAAGATAGGTAAAAGGAATAACTTTGGGGGTGGGGGGGAGAAGGCATAAAATATTTTGAGGAATTACTCTGGGAATAAAATAATCTCTGACCTTGGGGAAAAATATATATGTAAATTATTATATAAGATAGGTATCTACACATATTCCCCTGCTACCCTCCTGTCTCACATACATTAGTAATAACATTGAGAATATCCATTAAAGTAGCTAACATCAACTCATCGAAGGATTACTGCATGCCAACCTCCATGATAAGCTAAAGTTTATTTCATTCGATCATTACATTAATCCTACGAAATGGCATTCACAGATAAGCAACCTGAGACTTAGAAAGGTTAGATATATAAATTGTTGTTGGCTGTCACTCAGCTAGACCAAGGAGCCAAGATTCAAAACAAGAGACAGCATAATTATCCCCTTGCTTCCTACCTCCAGAGGACTGTGCTATGAGCTGTTCTCTAAAACTGTGGTCACAAACCCAAATGCCTATACAGCCAGAGAGTTACCATAAAGAAGTAAAGCTTATGGGGTCTGACTAACAAAATCAAGGGGGCACTTGCCAGGTTCATCTAGAAAGACAGCGGGTGCTCAATTCAGCTATCACCATGAAAGAACACAAGCATTGAAGGACCAGAATTTCCAACAGAAGCTGGAAATGTAAAATTTGGGGAGTTTTGGAATGGCCTGATTTTTCAGTTGGTAACTAATTAAATGACAGCAACAGCAACCACAATATCAGCCAACCAAACAAAACCTTCTGAGAGCCATATGTTATATGTAGGCTAAAAACTCTGAATCCAAGAGTCTAGAACCTTAACAAGTACAGATTGAACCAGAGCTCAAAACACACTGTACTCTCATATGCCCCCCATCAGACCCAAGCAGGAAGAAGTGTTTCTGAAACACCCCACCATTTTCTTTTCCAAAACGTTCTCCCGAGGCATCCTAGAGGGTCACCTCTTTCCTCATCCTCAGAAGAAGCACAAAGTAGACAAAACCAGCCAAGCTGCAGACGCTGTCTGGACCTTCAGGAGCTCCAGTGGGCATGCACAGGGACTCACATATAGACACTAAAACCACAGAAATCCTACCTTCTCCACAATTTACAAGGCCACTTTGCAGCATTAGTATTTCACCTTCTGATGCTTGGCAGATGAGAATCTACTGAATATACTGACCCATATACCTCTTAACAAACCACACAGTAACCTGAAATTTTGAATTTACTATTTGTAACCGCGGGACTCCCATCTTCTCTCAGCTTATGTCTAGGGAGAAAAAAAAATCATATATGCTTTTTCGTTTTAGTTAAACAGAGTATATCAGGACTTCATATAGAGAAATATGGGTTGGATGCTCATAATAATTTTGACCAATTGTCGTTTTGGTCCCTGACAGTTCAGAGCCCTTTCAAACTGCTCCAGTTTGAAGGAGCAGCCCTATTTAGGCCTATGTCCTACCTTCTCTCATGACTACAGCTGATTGGACAAGAGTACCAAACTCTATAGCTTCCCAATGAAGCAACATCCCATTATCTGGTGGTGTGAAAGATTAATTCAGATATTTTCTTTCAAAATTCTGAATTGGGAGGGGCGCCTAGGTGGTTCAATTGGTTGAGCGTCTAACTCTTGATTTTGGCTCAGGTCAGGGTCATGGGATCAAGCCCTGCATGGGGCTCCTGCTTGGGATTCTTTTTATGCCTCTCTCTCTCTCTCTCTCTGAAAATAGACATTTAAAAAAGTAAAATGAAGGATGCCTGCATGGCTCAGTCAGTTAGCGTCCAACTTCGGCTCAGGTCATGATATGACGGTTCGTGGGTTCGAAACCCGCACTGGGCTCTGTGCTGACAGCTCAGAGCCTGGAGCCCGCTTCAGATTCTGTGTCTCCCTCTGCCTCTGCCCTTCCCCCACTCACACTCTGTGTGTGTGTGTCTCTCAAAATAAATAAACATTTTAAAAGTAAGATGAAATGAAAAATAAAATTCTGAATTGGGAAGCATGAAAAGAATCAAGCATTTGGCAGAAGTTGAGGCCAAAATAAAGCTATCTGAAATTATGAGTTTTTTTTGGGTTTTTTGTTTTTTTGTTTTTTTTAATTTTTTTTTTAACATTTATTTTTGAGACAGAGAGAGACAGAGCATGAACAGGGGAGGGGCAGAGACAGAGGGAGACACAGAATCTGAAACAGGCTCCAGGCTCTGAGCTGTCAGCACAGAGCCCGACGAGGGGCTTGAACTCACGGACTGTGAAATCATGACCTGAGCCGAAGTCGGACGCTTAACCGACCGAGCCACCCAGGCACCCCTGAAATTATGCTTTTAAGTGTTTACCACACACATTTATAAATGTTTTTTTAAAAAAAAACAAAAGAAAAAAAAAAGAATTTAGCATTTCCCATTCTACAGATGTAGGATAATACATCTATCTGCCCGTACAAACCACCTCAGGTCTCAGCCTGGAGTTTGGAGCGGGTAGTGTATATCCTAAGTTACTAGGATGTATTTGTTCTCTGGGCCCCCATATCCTTGTATGCAACATGATAGTATAGGGTGTCAAATAGAATGTTTTCTGTTTCCCTAAATTTGTGACTACAGTCTATAGCTGGGACCATAAAACAGGAAATACATCACATTTGAAGTGTGGAGTCAATCTCTTCTCCTTTAGAACTGACTCGGAGAAGCCATTTCAGCATAACCAGCAATGTAACACCACACTCCCCCAATATCATGCGCGCACACACACACACACACACACACAAAGTCTATATAAAGAGGCTAGAAAGGCAACAAAATGAAACACTATCCAGAATGGAAGCTCCATGAAATTGTGTCTGTGTTATTCACTCATGTGTTGTAAGAGCAATGGAATAGCACCTGACACATAGGTTTATGCTCAATAAATATTTATTGAATGAATTTCAGGAAGGCAGAATTTCCATAAAAGTTACCCCTCACCTCACCTCTCAACACAATCACTAGTAATTTTCATGGAAGTCTGAGGGGGAAAAACAACTGATATTGACTTCTCCACTTGGGATCCCCTGAGCCCCAGGGATCTCTGATTGCCTGAGATGTAGGGAGTAGATGAGAGAAAAAATGGTACGGCCCACCAGAGAAACAAGAAGCATTCCCTCAGGGCACTGGTAATCTTTCTGGAAGAAGGATGGCTACATGGATGGATAAGGCCATTCAGCTTTTTACACTTCGCAACACCAGAAGAAATCATTCCCAGAGGACACTGCTAGGGGGGCAGGATGGGGCAGGTGGAGGGTAGATGAGATTGAGGAATGAAAGCCTGTTCTCATGTGCCAAAGCATGGGACAGCAAAGCACACACATCAGAGGAAGTTAGCATGTGACCAGCCAGAATAAGCAATGGAATCCCTCAAGGAGCTCCTGAAGTACAGTAATGGTGGCGCCTCACCAGCCTAGCCAGACCATAGTGCAGGGAGCTAAGTCAGCCACCTCAACAAATGCTTTCAGGTGACCACACCTAAGACGAAGGATTAATGAGCTGATGTTAACCTGAAAGAAGGTTGTGAAAGCCTGATGCCACATGGTTGCCCTAAGACCTATTTATATTCCCTTACAGAAAGCCCATATCTAGCGATGTGAGCTATGTAGGAAGGCATTTACTCAAGGCAGAGGCTATAGAGGACTAAAGAATTCATACTGGTTGAAAACTTATTGGTTCATCTTTTTAATATGAATTAAGCCTTTATGATCTACAGTAATGTCTCCACTTTAATTCCTGATAACAGCAGTTTGTATTTCCTTTTTTCCCTGGTAATTCTGTTTAGGGGTTTATCAATTTTATTGATCTTTTCAAAATGTCAGCTTTTTTGGCTTCATTGATTTTTCTCCATTATTTATTTTTATTTTATTGATGTCTGGTCTTCATTGTTTCATTCTTACTGCTTATTTTTGGTTTAGTTTGCTCGTCTTTGCTGCTTTCTTAAGGTGAAAGCTTAGATCATTCGCTGAAGATGTTTCCTCTTTTCTAATGAAAGAACTTTACATTTTCTAAGTACTGTTCATCTGTGACCCATCCATTTAGATATGTTCTGCTTCCATTTTCATTCAATTCAAAATACTCTTCTAATTTCTCCTGTCATTTCTCCTTTATTCGTGGGCTATTTGAAAATCTGTCACTTAGTAGCCTAGTATTTGGGGTTCTCCAGATATTTTTCCGTTGATTTCTAACTTAATCCTGCTGTGGAATATGCTTGCAAATTCTGCATATTTTGCCTACATCTCAATGTATTGAGACTTGTTTTGTTGCCTATGATGTGATATATTCTTGGTGAGTTTTCCATGTGTACGTGAAAAAAATGTACAGTTTTTTCCACACTGTCATTCTATCAGATGTTGAAATCTCCAATTATGAATGAATGCAGTTGTTTCTTTTCCACTTCATCAGTTTTTGATTGGTGTACTTTGAAGTTCTGCATAAACACTAAAATTAAGACTTTTTTAAAATTATGAAATGTCTCCCTTTATTCCTTGTGGTATTCTTTGCTCTAAAACTGTCTTATCTATTATTAACGTAAGCTATTCCAACTTCATTTTTATTGATGTTTACATGGTATACCTAGTTTTATATTTTATATTTTTAATTTATGTGTCTCTTAGTATTTAAATTGGGCTCAGATAATCTCCTTTTCTAGCCAACCTGAGATTCTCCACCTTTTCATTGAAGTATTTAGACCTTTTGTGATTCATGTAAATATCAATATAGTTTGGCTTAAATCATTCTTTGTTCCTTTTTCCCCTTTTTCTTGCCTTCTTTGGGAATGAGTGATATTTATTCCATTTTATCTCCACTATTGGGTATTAGCTCTGTCACCATTTGTTTTTAGAGATAACTCTAAAGTTTACAATTACATATTTACTTAACACAGTCTATCTTCAAATACCATTATGCCATTTCATAGTCTACAACATAAGAGTAAACTTCCTGTCTTTTGGCTATTTTTGTTACACATTATACTTTTATATAATTATTTTTATTGGGGTTCCTGGGTGGCTCAATCGGTTAAGCATCCAACTTCAGCTCAGGTCATGATCTCACGGCTTGTGAGTTTGAGCCCTGCATCAGGCTCTGTGCTGACAGCTCAGAGCCTGAAGCCTGCTTCAGATTCTATGTTTCCCTCTCTCTCTGCCCCTCCCCTGCTCATGCTTTATCTCCCTCTCTGTCTCTCAAAAATAAACATTAAAAAAATTTTTTTAAATCATTGTTATTATTTTTCTTTAAACTGTTACCTGTTAAATGTTTAAAAATGAGAAAAAGGCTGTTATATTTATCTGCATAGTCTCCATTTCTGGTGCTCTTTATTTCTTTTGCAGATCCAAATTTCTATCTGATGTCATTTTCTTTCTGCCTAAAAAAACTTCCTTTAACATACCCTATAATACAGGTCTGCTGGAGTTGAATTCTCTCAGCACTTTGTTTTCTGGCTGAAAAGTCTTTTCTTCGTGGTTTCTGAAGGATGCTTTAAAAAAAAACTGTTCTATTGCCTTCCTGCCTGCATGATTTCTGATGACAAGTGTTCTCTAATTCTTATTTTTGTTTCTCTGAATGAATTTCCTCTCACATTTTAAAATTGTCTCTTTATGCTTGGTTTTCAGATAATTTGATTATATTAAATTTCTCTAAATTTCTTTCATTCATTTCAGTTTCTTCATGTTTCTTCTTCTTGGGGTTCGTTAAACTACTTGGATCTGTGAGTTTATAGCTTTCATTAAATATGGAAAAAAAAATTTGGCCATTATTTCTTCTAATATTTTTCTGTCCCACCCCCCCCTTATGGGAAGTCACTTACATATATGTTAGACTGCTTGATATTGAAACAAATTTTATTTTTTCAGTCCTTTTTTCTTTGTATTTCATTTTGGATAATTTGTATGTCTTCAAGTTCATTAATCTTTTCTTCTACAGTGTCTAATCTGTTCTTAATACCATTCCATGTATATTTTTATTTCAGAAACTGCATTTTTAGTCTCTAAAAGTTCAGTTTAGGTCCTTTTATACCTTCCATTTCTCTCATCATGATTATGCTTTCATCAACTACTTGTTTATAGTAACTTGTCCTCTAATGCTATCATCTGTCATTCTGATTCTGTTTCCATTGACATTTAATAATTCTCTTGACTATGGATTGTATATTCCTTTCTTGCATACCTGGTAATTTTTTATTGGATGGTGATCATTGTGAATTTTACATTTTTGGTGCTGGATTTTATTGTTGTTCTTTACATCTTTTTCTTTTTTTTTTTAAGATTTTATTTTTAAAGGTCACCTGGGTGGCTCAGTCAGTTAAGCCAGGTCATGATCTCACAGTTCATGGGTTGGAGCTCTGAGGTGGGCTCTGTGCTGACAGCTCAGAGCCTAGAGCCTGCTTTGGATTCTGTGTCTCCTTCTCTCTCTGCCCCTCCCCTGTGGGCTCTGTCTCTTGTCTCTGTCTCTCTGTCTCTCAAAAACAAATACATGTTAAAAAAAAAAAGATTTTATTTTTAATTAATCTCTACACCCAACATGGGGCTCAAATTTAGAATCTGGCCATCAAGAGGTGCATGCTGTACTGACTGAGCCAGGCAGGCACCCCTGTAGTTCTTTAAAGCTTATGGTTTTTTTCCCTCCTTGAATGTAGTTCAGTTACTTGGAATCAGTTTGATCCTTTCAAATCTTACTCTTAAGCTTTCTCAGGGAAGGTCCAGGACAACTTGTAGTCTCAAATTATTCCTAACTCCCACCCCAAAGCCAACCCCACTAAGGCAATGTCTTGCTGATGACTCTATTAAATGTTCCAATGCTCCATGTATTAAAAGATCTTTCCCGTATAATTTAAACACAAATTATTTCCAGCCTTGTATGGACTCTGAGGAAGTCATCACTCCTTTCTCCTTTTCTACTGTTCTTTCCCACCTTGGACAATTTCCTTCCTGGATTTTGTTATTTTATTTTAAGAAGTATTAAATTTTTATTTGTCAGGTAATTAAGTTACTTAAGAATCACTTTGAGGGGCGCCTGGGTGGCTCAGTCGGTTGAGCGTCCAACTTCAGCTCAGGTCACAATCTCACGGTCCGTGAGTTCGAGCCCCGCGTCAGGCTCTGGGCTGATGGCTCAGAGCCTGGAGCCTGCTTCCGATTCTGTGTCTCCCTCTCTCTCTGCCCCTCCCCCATTCATGCTCTGTCTCTCTCTGTCCCAAAAATAAATAAACGTTAAAAAAAAATTTTAATAAAAAAAAAAAGAATCACTTTGACTCTCTCAAATCTTATTTTTAAGCTTGTTAAAGGTGGTATGCATTAGCTTTCAATCTAGTGTTAATTTAGACCTCCTACTAAGGTGTGACCTTTCTGGGGTCTCCCTTCAATGCTCCATGTTTAACAAGGTCTTTCCACTCTGTCTGGTTGGAATTCAAACACCTCTGGGCACTGTGTGAATTTTTCCAGTTTATATTATATGCTATGTATTAATATATATTGTTATATATTACATTATAAAACTCAGTATTTTTCCATTTATAAATCCCTGGAAATTTTTCTTTTTCACTTCATGTAGTACACATGTACATATATCCATGTAATTATAAGCTAATAAATCTTTCATTTAAAAAGGCCTATATGTATATCTACAGGTGCAGCAAGGGAGACAAGAAACTAAGGGAACTGTACTTGACCCTAGAGTTAGTCTTTTGGAGAAGACAATGTCATAGGATGGATGGTGGATGGTAACCATGAAAAGGAAAATAAAGCAGGATAAATTTCTTGGGAGTAGGGCAAGGGAAAAAAAAAATAGCAGCTGGCCTAGACTTAGACCTCAAAACTTATTTGTAGGTCTGATCAAACAAAAAGATCTACCTGAGGCTTCTCAATACCAATTGTAAACAATCTCAAGATGACTGGTTGGGACCTAAGGGACAGTGTAATGATGGGACATTTTCATGGAAAATAGGGGATAGAGACATGGCCCTCACCCTCATTTACAACAAATTTAACCAATAACCTCAGCTCCCATATACAAACAGTTTATATGATTTGCAGATGAACCATGACTAAGAACTTTCTTTGGTCTCGGTATTCTTCCCCAAATGCACAATCTACTGGGCTCCATTTCTTACCCAATATAATTATTCCTAAGCAAAACATTATCAAAAGATATCAAGCCAGGTATTAAAGTATTCAAGTAAAAGGATTCAGGTAAGAGGCAACCCAAATATAAACAAAGGAAACCAGCCTAAAACACATTAAGTACTTAGAACAGGCCCTTCATGACTGATAATCAAGGTGAATTAACCTTCATCTTGAAACATTGATATTAATGATCCACTGTGAACAAAATGATCTCTAAAGGACCTTCTAATTGTGAAATATTATTCTGTCTTATCCATCAAACATAACTGATGGCTTAATACTACACATTTTGCAGATGACATTGTCTTTTCTTACTTAAAGGAAATATTTCAACTGTTGTCATCGTCCAAAGGTGCCACTGCTTTTATTTGTTTATCACATCATAAGATGATACTTGTCCATTACCCTTGACCTAGTCAAACCTCTACAAAAGACTTAATGATGCTATTTAGGATGCATTTCCTTGCTGCCTTGTGCGGGTGGCTTTTGCATTGTTGCATAGACAGTGATGGGAACGTCAGTTACTGTCAGGCAATGACTTCCAGGGCACCTTCGGAGTTGCCTGAATGAAAGAGCAAAGCACACGTGGTTAGATACTAAAAAGGAAATTTTTTCAAAGCAACAAAGTTTGAGTGCATATCAACTGCTTTAAATCATTTTGAAATCTTTGAATGTCACAATATAACACAGTGACATTGATGAGCCAGACATCTTAGACTTATGTTGCAAAGAAATTATGATTATTGCCATACCCTTAATCACAGGAAATTCATAAATAATCCTCTAAATGACCATCTTGAAAGGTATACAGTGATTGCTAAATGGCAAAAAAAAAAAAAAAAGCGCTTGGGGAGTGCATAGTTGAAAACATAGTGGTACTACTATGGCAATTTATATATATATATATATACATATATATATATATATATATATATATGTATATATATATATATATATACACCTTAAAATCACATCAATTGAGTGATTTAAAAACTAGAATATGTGGGGGGTGCCTGGGTGACTCAGTCGGTTGGGCGTCCAACTTCAGCTCAGGTCACCATCTCGCAGTTTGTGAGTTTGAGCCCCACGTCAAGCTCTGTGCTGACAGCTCAGAGCCTGGAGCCTGCTTCGGATTCTGTGTCTCCCTCTCTCTCTGCCCCTTTCCCGCTCACACTCGGTCTCTCCCTGTCTCAAAAATAAATACATGTTAAGAAAAATTTTTTTAAAGTAGAATATGTGGAAAAATATAAAACCGAACATACTATTCCATGTACTATTCAAATGTTGATTGAATCCTTAAATGACATCTACTCCAAAACTACATCTAGTACTTGAATTTCTATTCCATCATTCCCACCAGATAATCACCCAACCTCAAACATTTCTAAAGACAAGTGCTTAGTGCTTCCCCAAATAGCCCACTGCATCCTTAAATAACTCTGATTTTTAAAGTACCTACCTTATTAGGCTTAAATCTGTGTTCTAAAAGCTTCCAAGCCATGAGAAATCTAAGAGTGTAGTAATTGATGGTAAACAGCAGAAAAGTGGAACACATCCTATTTATTATAGTTTTCTTCAATTTTGCAAAAAATGATTTTGTTTTATAGAACATTCATACTCTATATCACTATCTTTCTGCTAAAGGTCAAATCAAAGCCAAAGCGACACTAAATCTGAGATAATAGTCTTCTTCATATTTGCAGCCTTGTGCCTAGCATGTAAAAAGCACTAAAGATTTGCTTATTTAAATGAATGTTATCTTTCTTGTAACTATCAACAACAACAATCTAGCTAAAGATTTACCAGAAAATAATAACAATAAAATAAGAACTAGTCTATCATTGAGACTTACAGAGGTACCAAAAACAAACTGTGCTAAGAAAACCTGGAATCTGTTAATACTAATTTCATAACAGCAAAGTTTGTTAATACTAATTTAATGGTCTCAGGCTTTTTTCTTGCTAACACTGAACATCAACCAAAGCTTATATTGATGATAGCTATTACACATTTCCTCAGCCATCAGGATGAGACGACCATACCTGGTTGGTGACATCTCTTTCCCATTACAGGCAGCACTGGAGCTCAGCCCAGATTCCAGCCCAACTGAAGAATCTCCTCCTTCCACTGGAAACTTCCTTGGCTGGGTCCCAAACCGAAAAGGCATAATTCACAGAACACCTAGATTAGAAAGTTAAAATAATGGAGTGGGGGTGAGTTGTCTTCAAAAAGCTCTTTGGAGTCTTTAGTGTTATTATTTTGTCACAGTTATATAGAAACATGCTGAAAATGACATTTTAACATATCTTTAAAAGTATATAAATGCCATATTACACAACTCCTCCTTATTATAATTTTAAGTCTAGCAACAAATATAAAAAAGCCATTAGCTGGTAGAAGTGAACTGTGCCCTATGGTTAAATTACAGAAGTCTATTTCTACTCTGTGGAAGGAAAAAAAAAGTTTGCTTGAAATGGCTGTTACAGTCAACAAGGTTGAGTCCCTACCACCACTCTCCACTGCCTCTCTGTCTACCTAAGCCCTTCTCTTCCTTCGAAGTATAGCCAAGCCTCCCATCCTCCATGACACCTTCCATCAACCCTCTTCCTGATGATCGTTCTTTCCCCTGCCTCTCTACATTTATAGCACCTTAGGTGAGAAAGTGCCTTGGAAGAGTTAGACTGACTATGTAACCAACCCTAAGCAAGGGACTTGATCAAGTATGTTTCTCAAGGATAAATTGGGGATAATACTATCTACTTCCAGGGTAATCATGTGAATTAAATAAGGCAAAATGTAATTAAATGTAAAATGTAATTAAATTAGGCAAAATGTAAACCACATGTAAAATACAGTGCCTAACACATAGTCAGTGTTCAATAAATGTTAACTATTATTACCCAGCAGATGCTACTGAGCATTAGTAAATATTGTACACACACACACACACACACACACACACACACTCAATTTAACATAATGTATATGTGAGATATATGATAAATATGATACACGTACACACAAACACACATATACACACACACTGTTCCCACTCCTTACTTGCTAGGACCAACTCATTTGTTAAGTCTGAATTTGCATTTCACTTTCTCAGGGAAGCCTTCCATAACCACTACATTATATAAGTTTTCACAGCACTCTGTAATTTTGTTTTGTAATAGGTATCACTCTAATTCAGGATTTCTCAACCATGACACTATGGACATTTGAGGCCAGATAGTTTTTTTGTTGGGGAGGGAAGGAGTTGGCTTGTGCTTTGTAGGATATTTTTGAAGCATCCAAGGCCTCCACCCACTACATGCCAACATCACCTTTCCCCAAAAATTGTGACAATCAAAAATGTCTCCAGACATTACCAAATGTCCCCTGGTGGAGAAGGGGAAGAAATCACCCCATGTTGAGAACCAATGTCCTAATTTTTTGTCAATGTTTTTGCTTAATCATTGTCCACCGCCCCCCAACCCCCATTTCATGTCTGTCTTTGCCACCACTGACTGAATCCTTAATACCTAGAACAGTGGCTTGCACACAGTAGTTGGTAACTAACATAAATTTACATATGTTCAACAAAAGACAGGAAAAATGAAAAATGTCTTATTATGGTTTCTTATGCCTAGAACAGTATTCTATGCCTAATAAGTATTTGTTATGGTAATAATAAAACTAAAGTTTAATAATTTGAATATTATATGTGATGGTTTTTATAGACTCTGTGTTTCCTTTATCAAGGAAAAAAGTGGTATGCTCAATGACAAGTTAGTAAAACCACAGTAAAATCTATGGGTTAGTATATCTATCTAACGTAGGTATGAAGTTTTAGCTAACTTAATCAAGAATACATAGACTTACCAAAATAGTCTGAGTCTGATTCCTGCAGAGGTGAATAAATCAAATGCATCTACTGACCTTCCACAGAAGACTGGAATTGCCAAAGGAATGATGATCAAATGTTCCAGTGACACCCAGAAATTATTACATCAGAAGATTCTTTCACATAGTTTCCTATCTGCTAAAGAATAGAAGGTCACAATTCATAGCTCCAGCAGCAAGCCAAAGCTTAGCTAAAGGTTGTCTCTAAAGTTTGACAGTCTTGTTCTTGTCACTGCCTTATTCTCCAACAATATGAAATATTTTAATCTATGAATGAGTTTATGTATATTCTAAACCTACAGTCTAATCTGTACGAAATCATGAGATTCTTCTCACTTTATATCCCTTTTCCTCATTACCTTTATCTTCCAGTTTTTTCCTTAACTATTAACACAAACTAATCCAACCTGTGTCCTCATCCCACACAAGAGGCCTCAAACTGCACCTTTACACATTTCTCTTTGGCTCTTCCTATGTGGGATTCTTTACATCCTCTCTCTCCCTAATGCCTAGACTACCTCTTCTATTTCCTCAAGAGTCTTGAAACTCCCAGATGACAGAAATAATGGCTCAATTTTCTCCCAATTGAGAAAATAAGAATACATCCTGTACTGTCCTGTTTTGTTCTCTGGACACTGAGGCTCTGTCCTCTGTTCATATCATCTTTGCCAAAGAAATGATGATCGAGTGTCCCAGTGACACTCAGAAATGACGGAATTTTTTCACGTAGGTTCCTATCTGCTAAAGACTAAAATGTCTCAATTCATAGCCTCAGCAACAAGATGCAACTCATCTTCTGGACTACCCTCCCTCTCCCAATTTCTGTATCAACACCTTACCTCACTGAATGTAATACTCAAGTATAACTCTTAAGCCAGAACATTTCTCTTCAGCTAATCTTTTTTTTTTGTTTTTCAGCGTTCATAGTTGATGGCAAACTAGTAAATGACATTAAGCATTTAAATTTTCTTTCCTAGGGGCGCCTGGGTGGCGCAGTCGGTTAAGCGTCAGACTTCAGCCAGGTCACGATCTCGCGGCCCGTGAGTTCGAGCCCCGCGTCAGGCTCTGGGCTGATGGCTCAGAGCCTGGAGCCTGTTTCCGATTCTGTGTCTCCCTCTCTCTCTGCCCCTCGCCCGTTCATGCTCTGTCTCTCTGTCCCCAAAATAAATAAACGTTGAAAAAAAAAATTTTTTTTTAAATAAAATAAAATAAATTTTCTTTCCTACCTACATTTTAGACTATTTCCCACTGCTATGTTTTCATATGATTTGTGTTATAGAACTTGGCATTTTACATAACTAAGTTGATATTAGACAAAATCTTACCTCTATTCCTTTTTCTTACCAGGGTGCTATCTGTGAATAGCTGATCACAATTTTCGCTTAGAGAAACCATTCAACTGACTGTGTCTTAGTCAGACAAACTGAAATAATTGCTGGCAATTGTTAGCTGATGTGTCATGAGGACCTAAATATTGGATCCTTAGGATGGCAAAATTGTTTAATAGTTTACATTTTCTAGTAGAGGTGGCAGTAGAAAACCGATGGGTTTTGACATGATAATTAGGTTTGTATTTTAATACCATGTTAGCTCTGAGACTGTGAGCAAATCACTAAAAGTTTGCCTTAAAAAAAATGGTATTAATTTCTACATCACGGAGTTATTTTGAGGAATAAAAAAAAATCCAACATGTAATAAAGTCGATGTCTGGGATACAAAATTCCATCAGCACATAACCTCTTGGTGCATAATTCTTGAAATCAGAGTGTTGAAACATTGATTTCACGTTTCAGCCATTGATATATTTTTAAGCTACAAAGTATCTGCATGTGAAATAATCAAAAATACTTTAATTTACCACTATTTTTAGCTGTTTGGCACAAGTTGTACCAAGTTTTTTTTTTTTTTAACGTTTATTTATTTTTGGGACAGAGAGAGACAGAGCATGAACGGGGGAGGGGCAGAGAGAGAGGGAGACACAGAATCAGAAACAGGCTCCAAGCTCTGAGCCATCAGCCCAGAGCCTGATGCGGGGCTCGAACTCACGGACCGCGAGATCGTGACCTGGCTGAAGTCTGACGCTTAACCGACTGCGCCACCCAGGCGCCCCAAGTTTCTTTTTTTAGTACGGGTGATACAATGAAACAAACCAAACAGTGGTCTTAATGATGAAACTTTCTAGCACTAGAGTAATAGTCATCAGAAGACAAAATGAACTTGACTTTCCAGCAGATCTTCATAGAGAAATGGATGAATATGTGAAGTACCAGGGGGTGGGGGTGGTGGGAGATGGTGAAATCTCTACATACTCCTATTCCTCATAAGCCCAAGAGTAATAATAATCTTCCAGTCCTCAGAATATTGATTCAAGAGATGCAGGAAAGGAGTAATGCTTGAACTTAGCATATCCTAAGAAAATAGATCCACTACTAGAAATAATTCATTCATACAATAAATATTTGCTAAGAATCCACCACGAGCCAGGCATGTGCTAAGTGCTGAAGATAAAATATTGAGTCAAACAAACACAGTGCCTATCCTAGTAAAGTTTACAGGTTAGGGTAGTAGAGTTTACAGGTTAGGGTAGGGTATGTCCTAGACGAGGCTATCAAACATAAATCTAAAGGATGAGAAGGCATTAACTAGCTGAAAATACAGTTGGAAATAAAGACATTGAGCCAGTTGGGATGAGGGCAAACAGAGGAAATAGCATGTACAAAAGTCATGGGCCAGTCGAGCGGACAACTGAAAATACGAAAGGCCAGCATAACCACAGAAGAGAAAATAAAAAGAAATCATGTCAGAGAAATACGTAGAGGCTAAACCAACCAAGAACATGAACCCGCTTAAAGATTTTAGACTTTAACTTATGAGCAAGGGAGCTCACAAAAGAATTTTAATCTCTCGGGAAACATACTAGGTTTCACTTATTTTTCTGTTAATTTTCTGGTTTCTATTTATCTGATTTCTTCTACAATCTATAGCGTTTCCTTTTTTCTGTTTACTTTGGGCTTAATTTGGTTTTCTTTTTCTAGTTTCTTAAGATGGAAGCTCGGGCCATTGATTTGAGACCTACCTTCTCAATATAAGCATTTAATTCTATAAATTTCCATCAAAGCACTACTTTAGATTCTTTCCAAAAATTTTGAAATTTAGTATTTTCATTACCTTCTGTTAAAATTTTTCCTTTTGCTTTTTTCTTTGATCTGTAGGTTATTTAGAACTGTATTATTTGTTTTCAAATATTTGGAAATATTCTAGCTAGTTTTCTCTTACTGATTTCTTACATTCCATTGTTGGCACAGCACATTCTTCATATAATTGTAATTCTTTTAAATTTATAGAGACTTGCTTATGCTCAGAATTTGGACTATCATGGTAAATGTTCCAGCAGAATATGTTGTCATTGGGTGAGGTGTTCTATCCATGTAATTAGTTGGCTGACAGAGTTATTCAAGTCTTCTGTATTCTTACTGATTTTCTGTATTCTTCATCAATTAATGAAATAGGATGTTGAAATCTCCAACTATAATTATGAATGTATCTGTTTCTCTTTTCTATTCTTCCAGTTTTTGCATCATATATTTTGAAGCTCTGATATTAGTTGCATATTTAGTACTGTTATGTCCTCCTGATAAACAGACAACTTTACTATTAAAAACTATCCTTCTTTATTTCTAGTAATAGTCTATGCTCTGAAATCCACTGTCTGAAATTTATGTAGCTACTTTATATTCCTTAGTGTTAGTATAATTTATCTCTTCCTGTCTTTTTACTTTTAACCTATCTGGTCTTCTTTATAGTCAAAGTGGCTTTCTTAGAAACAGTATACAGTTGAGTCTTGCTTTTTCTTATCTAGTCTAATGATCTCTGACTTTTATTTAAGGCGTTTCAATTATTGACATTTAGTGTGATAGATAGCATTGAATTTTCTTGCCCTCTTGCTATTTGTGTTTTTTATGCTGTTCTTTGTTCCTTTTCTCTTAGTCTGTTCTTTTGAAATAACTTAGTATATTTTGTGTATCTCTTCTATCTCCATTATTGGCTTATTGCTTTACAACCCTTGGCTTTGATTTTGGTTACTTTAGAGTTCATAGTATACATTTTTAACTTTTAAGTTTGCCTTAAATAACATTATACCACTTCACATACACTAAAAGAAACTTACACTAAAAGAAACTCACACTAGGATGCCTGGATGCCTCAGCCAGTTAAGTGTTTGACTTTGGCTCAGGTCATTATCTCACACTTCATGAGTTCAAGCCCCACATTGGGCTCTCTGCTGAGCCTGCTTCAGATCCTCTGTCCCCTTCTCTCTCTGTCCCTCCCCTGCTCTCTCTCTCAAAATAAAATAAACTTTAAAAATTTTTTAAAAACAAACTCACATTGAAAGAATCATTTCCCCTTTCCTACCCTGTATTATTTTGTCATACATTCTACTTGTATGTTCTGTATTATATATTATAAACCCTATAACATATATTTATAAGTTTCTCTTTAAGCAACTATTTTTAGAGAAATTTTTAAAAACAAGAGAAGTCTTTTATACTCACCCACATTTTCAGTGTTTTTATTCCCTTGAGTAGGTCCAGATTTCCATCCAACATGATTACCCTTTTATCTGAATGAATGTTTTCATTTAACAGTTCTAGTCTACTAGTGATCAATTCATTCCATTTTTGTATGTTTTTACTTCATCTCCATTTTTTTAAGTTTATTTATTTATTTTGAGAGAGAGAGAGAGAGTATGAGCAAATGGGGAAGGGTCAGAGAGAGAGGGAGAGAGAGAAATCCCAAGGAGGCTCCACATGGTCTGAGCAAAGCCTGACACGGGGCTCAAACTCATAAACTGTGAGATCATGACCTGAGCCAAAGTCAGATACTAACTGACTAAGCCACAAGGCACCCCAATTCATCTCCATTTAAAAAAAAAAATTTAACATTTATTTACTATTGAAAGACAGAGAGAGACAGAGCATGAGCATAGGAGGGGCAAAGAGAGAGGGAGACACAGAATCTGAAGCAGGCTCCAGGCTCCAGCCGCCAGCACAGAGCCTGACGTGGGGTTCAAACCTGCAAACCGCGAGATCATGACCTGAGTGGAAGTCAGACGCTTAACAGACTGAGCCACCCAGGTGCCCCTCATCTCCATTTTTGAACAGTATTTCATTCTCCATTTTGAACAGCTGAGTATAAAATCCTAAGTCAACAGTTTTGTTTTGTGACGCTTTTTATTTTTTTAAGTAGCTAAAGATTTTTGCTCAAGTTTTCTGACTTGCATTGTTTCCAAGAGTCTGCTTTTATTCTTAACTTTGTTCCCCTTTATGTAGTGTGTCTTTTTTCCTCTGAGTGCTTTTAATATTTTTCTTAGCCACTGATGTTAATTTGATTATAATGTACTTGGTGTGGCTTTATTCCTGTATCCAAAGTTTCATTGAGCTTCTTGGGTTTGTGGGTGCATAATTTTTATCACATGTGAAAAACTTTTCAGACATTATCTCTTCAAGTATGTTTTTGTTTCCTCCTTCTGGAACTCCAGTTACACAGCTCATATAAAGCTGTTTGAAATTGTCCCACAGTTCACCGATCCTTTTTTATTATCTTTTGATTCTGTTTCATTTTGGATAGTTTCTACTGTTACATCTTTAAGTTCACTTAAATCTTTAAGTTCACTACTCTTTTCATTTGCAATGTCTAATCTGCTCTTAATTCCATCCAGTGTATTTTTTCATTTTAGACACTGCATTTTTTAACTCTAGAAGTCTGACTTGGGTCTTTTATATTTGTGCCTTCTTAATCTTTTCATGCTTCCCTCTGCCTTTTTGAACATATGGAGGACATTTATGTTATTTTAAAGTCCTTGTCTACTAATTCCTTCATTTGTGCCATTTCTTGGTTTGTTTTTACTGATTCTTTTACATCATCTGGAGTGTGGTTTTCTACATCTTCGCAGATCTTGCAATTTTTCATTTGATGCAGACATTGTGAATTTTATGTTGTTGGATGCTGGATTTTATTTTTAGTCTTCTAAGCACTTTCAGGTTTTGATCTGGGACAATTATTTGGAAATAGCTTGGTCCTTTGAAGGCTTGATTTTGTGTTTTCCTAGGCTAAATCAGGACAGCCTTTCATCTATGGCTAATTTGTCTCTACTGCTGAGGCAGTTCCTTTACTGTACTCAACTCAATACCGCCAGATATTACAGGGTTCTTCCACTCAAGATGTTGGGAATGTAAAGTAGTTCCACCCTTGTGTGTCCTCCCAAAAATGTTCTGCCTGCTTCTTCCAGTGGTTCATTCCTCAGTATGGGCAGTTTCCCCACATGCACATACTGATCAGCACTCAGTGTAAGGCTCAGAGAAATTCCCTGAAGGTCTCCAGAGCTTTCTCTATACTCTCACTGCTCTCTCGCACTTTGCTCTGGAAATTCTAGCTGCCTTTGTCCCCCAGAATTTTCAATTCTGTCTCCCCAACTCAGGATGGCTGCCGGGCTGTGCGTGGGCTCTATTCATTAGAAAGAAGTCACTAGGTCCAGTCCAGACTCAAGCAGAGGGGATTACACAAAAACAGAGGGCAGAGATCGTTAGGTACCATCTTAGAGGTCGCCTACCACAGAAGCTGTATTCTGTCATGTCTGAGAACGCTTGCAATGTACTTATGAATGTTGTTTATCAAATATTTCTAGCTTTCTGTCTTCTGGAAATTGCAATTCCTGGCCCCCTCGTGATTACTCAGAGCCCATGTGACTAGTTTTGGTGGGTTAACAACAGCCATTAACTGCAGTGTAAGATCCTCTTTCTCTCTGCCACTAAAGCCAAGAATGTACGAAATCGTGGTAGCTCAGCAACCTGGGCGCCAGGGTGAGGAAAACGTAAAGCATAGTCAGAGATACCTCCCAAAAGACATGGATCATGTGCCAAAAAATAAACCTTTATTGTTTTACACGGCTGAGATTTAGGGATTAGTGGTTACCATAACTTAGCAAAATGTATCATGACTTCTACAGACTTAGGTCCAGACTTAAGAACTTCCATAACAAAAATCTAAAATATGTCAGTAGGGGGCGCCTGGGTGGCGCAGTCGGTTAAGCGTCCGACTTCAGCCAGGTCACGATCTCGCGGTCCGTGAGTTCGAGCCCGCGTGGGGCTCTGGGCTGATGGCTCAGAGCCTGGAGCCTGTTTCGGATTCTGTGTCTCCCTCTCTCTCTGCCCTTCCCCCGTTCATGCTCTGTCTCTCTCTGTCGCAAAAATAAATAAACGTTGAAAAATAAAATAAAATAAAATAAAATAAAATATGTCAGTAGGATAGTGGTCAGGCAGCAGGTGACAAGGGAACTGTTACTGGAAGCTGAAAGGACAGTTATTTATGTTATTGGTGACAAATGTATTGGGAAGAAAAAGTCTTTGCAAAATTCCTGTGATAACCTAGAAGACAGATGATTTACCGATGAATTTGAATTCTAGGGGAAGAGGTGAGAACACAATGTTGGTAACACGTTGGCTGCTATGCTTATGCTTGACAAGTTATAGGAAAGAGAGATGGGCTCAGAAATGCAGTGTGCCAACAGGACTAAAAATGAATAGAGCCTCACAAATTCTAACTTTATTTAAGTCGCAACTGGGAAAATTAAGAGTATAATTTTCTTGGAACACGTTGTATGCCCCCTCAGAACTCTGTAATAGATGTTCAAAGTCGTCCAGTACTAAATATACTCTACAGGAATCCAACAAATCCTGTTTTTTCTCCACCACTACCTACTTCTTTCTCTTGACTGGGTACCCAAAGAATTCTTTCATCCTGAAAACTGAGTGGCTTAACTAGGCTCTATCCTCGTGTTGACACTCCGAGAGAAATTTTTCCATGGATCGTGGTATATCCTCTTTTTACCGAAGTATAATTAACATATCCTATTATATTAGTTTTAGATATTTCCATACATTACTCAGTATTCATTATCAGTGTACTCTATTTTCTTATAATCCTTAATCCTGGTTTCTTTTAATCTACAGATTTTCTTTTCTTTATTATGTTTTATATCAGTAAGGACATTTCTTCTTCCAGTTGCTGTGTTCTCTATTCAGGGGCGCTTATTAATCTTATGTTGAGCTATCTTTGTCTCTTTCATAGATATTACCTTCTAAGAGCTCTAATACCTTCGTCCTTGCCTCAGGATTCTCGTGATTCTCTCAAACTTCTCATCTACATCAGTAATCTGATTTTCAGCTCTCTAGTCTGCTCCCTCGTGCTTCTAATTCTTCTTTTCTAAAACTAGTTTTTCCACTTACAGCTATAATTTGAAAGGTAACTCATATTTTTTTTCACTGTGTTTGTATCAGAGGAGGTATACTAGAACTCCGCTAGAGCTGTGTACAGCTCTCTACATCCAACCCCCAGGACGGCCTGGGTTCTGCTAGCTCTATCTATTGAACTTGAATAGCTTAAATGAGGTCTCAATCCAACTAATGAGGAATGCATTCAACTCCAGGATACACTCAAATATATGACTTCGGTGTGGACTCCTGGAAACTATAAATTCTAGAAAGTTCTTCTGCTCGTACATATGGTTGGTATATAAGGTTCTACCTTGATTCTTAAGCAGAATCGCCTGTTAGTCGGATGCTTTCCAGACTGAAGTTATAAATGAGACTTATTCGGACTGTTGCTGTTGTTGTTGTTAGGACTTTCTTAATTTAACTTGTTCCCATGTATGACCTCTGGGGAATAATGACTTAGACCTAACCACAGTATGAGAGATAGGGCTCTGAGAGGCCAGAATACCAGATGAGCTGGCACCATAACTCACTGGCATAGACCTACTTCCATCACTGCCAACAAACTGGACCAAACTTTGCAAATTCTGAAAGCCCCAGACTTTGGGAATTCAGCACCAAGACGTCCAGTGACGTGTTGGATGTTCTAGACTGCACCTCCACCCCTGACTCCATGCTCACCAATAAGCAGTTAAGAGTAAAATTCAGCAATTGCAAAACATTCTTGAGTAAAGCATTTGTAGACAATATGAATTTCAGTAAAGAAGTGCTGGGGTTCTTCATTGAAATCTGGTCTAAATTGATCAGAGTTCAGAGTATCATTCAGTGTTTGACAATTTTTAGTACTTGGTAATTTTCAGGAATGCCTGATTTTTTTTTTTTTTTTAGTCTTCTTCCATCTAGTTTACATAAATCAAATGCCTAGTTTTAATGTCATCTCTTCCACCAGACTTCTATTGACTGATCTACATCCTCATTCACTGAATCCTTACAGTCAGCAACACAGTATTTTTTTGTTAGTATTTCACGTGTGTCTTAAGATTATACGCTTCTTGGAGCTGGATCTATGCCTTGATTTCTTCTGAATATCCTAGAGGGGCTAGAAGTGAATGTTGGGGTGCGCCTGGGTGGCTCAGTCGTTTGGGCGTCCGACTTCGGCTCAGGTCATGATCTCGCGGTCCGTGAGTTCGAGCCCCGCGTCGGGCTCTGTGCTGACCACTCAGAGCCTGGAGCCTGTTTCAGATTCTGTGTCTCCCTCTCTCTCTGACCTTCCCCCATTCATGCTCTGTCTCTCTCTGTCTCAAAAAAATGAATAAACGTTAATAAGAAAAAAAAATTTTTTTTTAAATAGAAGTTAATGCTGGAAGCATACAGCTTCAACGAACAGTGACTGGGTCTCTGAAGCGTTTCGTCAAAGTGTATAAACAGCCTAGTTTCGGGTATACCCTGACACGCCTATTTTTCTTTGTGCTCATCTACACCGTTTTCTGTTAGAACAAAGAGCTTGTTGGCTAGACGCATTAAAGCAGCGTCCCAGGGTGTTGAGACTGAACAAAAACTAGACCTCTGATAACCCATAAACAGTTTTAAAGACATACATTTTTAAATCCCACTCCAAAGCCTAGTTACCCGCCAGTTACCCGGCCTCTGGAGCTGCCGAAGCTCAAAGATGTTGGCAAGCAGTTAGGATCTACGGTCCGGAGGCCCAGTCGCTATGGTAACGGTGGGACGCAAGTGCACTTGCAAGGCCTTCTGACGGAAAAACTTAGCTTGAACCTAGAGGAGAGCGTAGCGACAGCAGCGACTTGCGGCAACAGCTTGACTTACGGCTGCCCGGGCCCTCAGGGAGCTCAGCTCGGGAGCCGGGCGGGGAGTACGAACGCGGCCGCCGGCTCCCGGGTGCTCCAGTCCGGACGCGCAGCAGCATGACCCAGTCGGTGGTCGTACAGGGTAAGCTGCGCGGGAGGATGGGCACCTTGTCGCCGCGCAGCCAACCGACCTTGTTTTTCCTCCTAATGGCCACTCTCTTTCCCTCCTTTCGCTGATCGCAGTCGGCCAGTGCGGAAACCAGATCGGCTGCTGCTTCTGGGATCTGGCGCTAAGGGAGCACGCCGCGGTCAACCAGGTACCGACCCACCCTCCCGGAGACCACCCGCCTGCTACCGATGCTCGCGCAACAAATAAGCAAGAATAAGCAACAGATAAGCAAATAAGCAAGAATCAGTCCATTTGACCTTTTATCTTACTGATAGATACTGATAGAGGTCGTATAGGGTCTTCTCAGGAAAACACGAACTGGTTTTTTTAAGCGTTTGGTGGCGTTAGACCCAGAACAAACGCTAGCCAAATACCTTAAGTCTCCCTCCCTGATTCTTAGGGTCTCATTTTTATCGGGATTCTTTTGAAGAGCAATGCGATAGTATTTGGGGAAGTTTCCTGAATTTAGTCAACTTTAAAATGATCACCAGGAATCCAGAGAAAGCCCTCTTTTGATGCACCTGTTCTGCAATCCTATGGGGCTCCTTTCTTTAGCGCCCTCAGCTAAACTTTATCTATAGATCCTACGGCATTTACCTTTTAGGGAGGAAGAAGTCTGAGCATTTTTTGATAACTTGCAATTTTGTTGTTGTTATCGTAGCCAAATACCAGCCATTACAATATTGTGAGAATATTAAATCGAAAGGATTTCATTTGGGAAAGAAGCAAAACTTAATCAAATGCTATAAATATATTTTTTTCTTTTTAGAAAGGAATTTATGACGAGGCAATAAGCAGCTTCTTTAGAAATGTGGATACCAGGTAGGATGGGATTAAAGTCTGTCACATAGCATAATGATTCTTTTCATGTCATCAGATTGGGAGAGAATTCTTCAAAGGATAATAAAATAGTTGATAACTATAAAGAAGTTGTCTGGGTTGTTTGTTAGTTTGTTTTTCTCAGTATTGAAAGCATTTTTTCCCATTATTATTCCCATATCATTAATATTTCTCATATTATTCTGCAGAGCAAGACAGCAGGTTTCCTTCTAAGACCATGTTAAGGAACAAAAGAACCTTTAGTGGGCCTTCTTTTAACATGACCTTGAAATAAAGTTTTACTGAAGGACTGCTGAAAATTTCCCTCAGTGTATCTTGTTAATGCATTCAGGAAGGGCCAGCTTTTGAAAGAAAAATGTATTTTTTTTTTTTTTTACATTTCTGTGATTTTTGTAGTCAAGAGTATTTGCTCTATAAGTAGAATGTGCTAAAAGGAAGGAAAGCAACTGTCAAATTACTTTTGTTGATTTTAATAAAGAATCTATATAACTATCTTTTATCTGAGAGAGTAATTTTGACATGCAAGGTGTGTCCGTAATGTTTAACGTTTAATCATTAAGTGTGTGTGTTTTACTTAAACTGTGGTGGACTTGAACTGAAAAGTCTATACTATAGTGAATATCCATCTTTATCGTAATTCAATAAAAATTCGAGTTCTAGTTTGAATTAGTTTGTTGGGTATTTGAGGTAGTTATCTCCTAGAGAAAGCTAATGAATCCCCACTTCCCTGGTGAATTCCAGAGTCTGACCCTCAGGCTTGTAAACTTAGAAAACTTGTTGACATCTTGAGAATAAGTCCATTGCTCTCCAGCACAGGTCGGTAAACCAAACTCAAAGAGAATGGGAGATTAAAAAGCAAAAAGTCAGGGGCGCCTGGGTGGCGCAGTCGGTTAAGCGGCCGACTTCAGCCAGGTCACGATCTCGCGGTCCGGGAGTTCGAGCCCCGTGTCGGGCTCTGGGCTGATGGCTCAGAGCCTGGAGCCTGCTTCCGATTCTGTGTCTCCCTCTCTGTCTGCCCCTACCCCGTTCATGCTCTGTCTCTCTCTGTCCCAAAAATAAATAAACGTTGAAAAAAAAATTTTTTTTTTAAAAATAAAAAGCAGAAAGTCAATGTAGTAATTGACAGTAGGGACGGTAACTCCAGAGCACTAGATTTTCCTTTACTTTCAAAAGTGCATTCTCTTCTGTAGGAAATCTACCTGAAAAGCTAAATAATAGAAAGTTGCTTGGTGACCATGGAATCAGGCCAAGGGAAGTTAGGTGTAGTACCTTAATGGCTGGTGTCATTTATTTTTATTATGTGGAAATATCTGCCATCTAGATTCCCCGGAACCTAAAACTAGATTCTAGAGCATCCTTTCCCCCTAAATACTGTTAAGAGACTAAAATTTGCCTTTGTAATACTACCTCTTACATGCTTCTAACTAAATTTCCACTCTCATCCCCTCTACTCGAGATGGCCAATCCTTTCACTAAGTATTACTTAGTTGAGGGGCGCCTGGGTGGCTCGGTTGAGCATCTGACTTTGGCTCAGGTCGTGATCTCACGGTTCATGAGTTTGAGCTCTGCATCGAGCTCACTGCTGTCAGCCTGTCGGCGTAGAGCAGGCTTCAGATCCTCTGTCCCTCTCTCTCTCTGCCTCTCCCCTGCTGGCACCCTTTCTCTCAAAAATAAATTAAAAAAAATTTTTTTTAAGCATTACTTAGTTGAGACTCAGTCTGGCAGCTGTTCGTTCTTAATAATTGACTACATAACTGTACTCTTATCTACTCTGTTTTGTGATTTAAACCTGAAAACATTCTTATTTCCCCAATCCCGAGTTTCTCCAAAAAGGGGAGCTGAGTCTTGGTATCTTAGTATTCTACGTACTATCAACACCTGGGAGCCTCCACATTAATACAAACAAATCTTTCAAAACCAAGACCACATATTTGTATACACTTCCATATCTATTTGACAAGATGACTATACCTTTTTTTTTTTAATTTTTTTTTTAACGTTTATTTATTTTTTTGAGACAGAGACAGATCATGAGTGGGGGAGGGGCAGAGAGAGAGGGAGACACAGAATCGGAAGCAGGCTCCAGGCTCTGAGCCGTCAGCCCAGAGCCCGACGCGGGGCTCGAACTCATGGACCGTGAGATCATGACCTGAGCTGAAGTCGGACGCTTAACCGACTGAGCCACCCAGGCGCCCCAGACTATACCTTTTTAATAGCATACTAGGAATTTACCTATACTAGGGGTTAATAGACCATTTCTGTAAAGGACCAGATGGTAAATATTTTAGGTTTTGCAGACCATAAGTTCTGTCACATTTGTTTGACTCTGCTGTTGTAGCGGGAATGCAGGTATAGCTTACTAGTGCATAAGCAAGCAAATGGGAAAGACTGTGTTTGAACAAAACTTTATGTAGGAAAATAAGCAGCTGGTCAGAGTTGGACCAAGGACCGTAGTTTACCAGCTCGACCTAGAGCATCATCTGTGCTCAATTCAACTTCCTTTCGTATATTCTGTCTTCTTATCTACTGTATTGACTTATCTAAACTTATATCTATGTTTGGTCATAGATGTAGTTATTTTAGTAACTTTTGTTCAACATGAAATTCTAGGAACAGCCTGAGATATACAGTGATATGTAACTGGTGGCTTAAGCGGTAAAAGTATCCAGATACCTCATACAAAGAAATCTGGAAATCACATGATCTAGGCTTGGAGAAGTGCCTTAAAGACCGAGGCACTGGCACTTCATTATTCATGTGGTGTCGGCTTCTTGTCCTCATATTTATTATTTCATAACTGTAAAGTGCACTCCATGCATCTATATTCATGTTGATATGCCAAGCACAACAGCATCTGGTCCTCTTTATCAGAAACACTTCCCAGCATACCTGCTTTTTATCTCAGAACTGCATTACATGGCCGGCCCTAACTACAAAGAAAGCCAGGGGAAAAAGTACCTCACTTTTTCAGCCTAATAGGAGGGTAGGGAAGGGAGAGGGAGAGGAATGGCATCTTCGCTGTTGCCTTTTGTGCCTGCCCCTCTAGGCCTATAAGTAGCTTTATTATATAAGTGGGAGTTAACTTTATTATCTAATAGCACTATAAGCCTTGGAAGATCTTATGACCTTTTCTCATTTTTTATCTTTCAGAGTGGTTGGTGATGATGGCGATATTTCCAAGGGGAAAATTTGTTCTTTGAAAGCACGAGTAAGATCATATATATGCTTAGATTCTTTTATCACGTGTGTTTTTAAAATAACTATACTTTGGTAACTATCATGAGAATAAAATTTTAATTTGACTTCTCAAATTAAGAAAAGTTTTTACTGGAGCGTCTAGGTGGCTCACTCAGTTGAGCAACTGACCTCGGCCCAGGTCATAATCTTGTTGTGGTCTGTGAGTTTGAGCCCCGCATGTGTTGGGCTCTGTGCCGACAGCTTGGAGCCTGGAGCCTTCTTTGGATCCTGTGTGGCACTCTCTGTCTGCCCCTCCCCTGCTCACACTCTGTCTCTTTCAAAAATTAAGAAACATGAAAAAAAAAATTTTTTTTTTAAAGTACTAAGTCACATTTTAATATAAATAAGCAGACATCTATGTCTACCTGAAACGTTAGGGGGAAAGTTTTGTGCTTTAAATAAAAACAGTGCATATTTAGCATTTTTTGTGTGTGAATGTTTCAGGGAAGAGCTACGTCTAGATAGATGATAACAAAAGGAATTTCCTTAACTCTAAGCCTGAAACATATATTAATGCAGGTTAATTTTTCATTTGAAGATAGTGGAAGATTTCTTTGCATCAGAATTACTATTCCCAATACAAAGCATGGATCCAGCCACGTTATAGTGAATACCACAACCATGTAAGACCTCTTGAACAAAAATGCTTCGAGTCAGTAGCCCATATTTAGTGTTAAACTCACTCCAGCAACACTTCTCTTCCGTGATTGTCTACAACAAACTGCTTTTTCCAGTTGGTGATAAGTTATTTTTATAACAAGAAAGGCAGTTTAGATGCTGTGGGAGGAATTGTGACGCTTCTATCAAAACTGACTTCCAGAGGTGCTTGAATGTCACTTTGTATTTTGCATGTTGCTTTAAGGTAATTTAGGTAATCTCCCACAAATTACCTTAAGTCTGTTTTGGAACACTGCCATTAGAAGCTAATTTTTTTCTCTTTGTAATCCTACACAACTTGTAGTACACTACAGTTTGCCCAGACAGTGAAGTGTCTCTTATGTGGTTGATTAGATGTTAAAGTCAACATTTAAGGTAAAAATTGCATATCATCGTAAAATATCCTAGAAAACCCCTAAATTACCAGTAAACAGCCCTATATAGTCCAGTATACATAAAGTGTATGCATATTGCTTGCTATAGACAAAAGATTGCATTTGCAGTACATAATTATTGTGTAGTCTTTCTGATATACTACTGTAATATACTATTAAACAATTAGAAATATAATATTTCTGATATACTGTGTAAGATAATTTTTTAAATTGCTTGCTTATAGTAGCATCGTTAATTCCACAGTTTAATTCACAGAATTTAAATGGGCATAAATTATAACTTCACAACAGTTAGTACTCCATAAATACTGAACTTGACTGGCTCCTCTCAATGAGATAGTGGAGCATAGAGTTTGGTGGTTAAGAGTGAAGATTCTGCAGGTTTGAATCTTAGCTCTGTCACTTACTAGCTGGGCTAAAGTTATTTAACTTTCCTAGGCCTCAGTTTTTTTCATGTGTTAAGTGAGGGTAACTATAGTACCTACGCATAACGTGAGGATCAAATGCAGAGCACTTAGAACAGTGCCATGTCATAAGCACTTAACATTACGGGGTCACAAGCACTGAAGAAGCCCATAAACCAAGCACTTTCTCTGTGACACTGAATCAAAGCTAATAGCTTCATAGTGTGCCCTAAGGTTATTTCATATTTTTTTTAGCTTTTTAATTTATTTATTTCCCTTTTCACTCATCTTCCTCAGCGTACAAGATGTGGGAAGTACAAATATAATTCTTCCATCCCTGCTTACATTTTGCTGTATTTTCCTGCAGTCTTTTCTATTTTTCTTTCCATAGTTAATTTTATATTTTATATTTTCATTTTCCTCTGAGGAGTAGAGGTTATCTCCCATGTCAGTAATGTTTGTGGTAATGAATTAGGTTTTCTTGGGCGTAGGGGCCCTATTGTCATCTTTAACGTTGATCCAGTGCCTTGCTTCGCACATAATAATAAGTTTACTAATTTGGATTGGACAGTTTGGGGCTGTGATTCATGAAGAGCAGCATGGTTGCTCTAGTGAGCAAATATGCATTAATGTACCCTACATTTACTGAGAATTTTTTTCTAGTTAGGCACCTGTTAAATTTCTGAGACCTTGTTCCCAAAACATTTACAGTCACGTAGGCACATGAATAAAAGAATTGTTAGAAAATCAGTTGAGGGGATTATTCAGTTCCTTTTTTTCCCCCACGTGGTATTTTGGAGTAGGATAAGAGTTTAGAATCCATCTTTTAATTGTATTCCACCTCCTGAGGAGAGTGAAATTACTTTTTCATTCTTGTAACAGATTCTACATAAAGATTCAAATAAAGATTTGATTAACCTTCAACTGTAAAAAGAACAATGCAACTTTTAGTTCATAAATTAATTTACAGAATAACTAGCTCTAAAGAAAACTATGCTAATTAAATTTTATTTCTCTTTCTCAGGCTGTCCTGATTGATATGGAGGAAGGGGTAGTAAATGAAATTCTGCAGGGACCGTTGAGAGATGTGTTTGATAGCAAGCAGCTCATCACTGATATTTCTGGCTCAGGGAATAATTGGTGAGAATGTGCTGTATGTAAAAATTGAATGTCCTCTGGAAAAAAAAGGAACAATCTTTCCTTCATTCTAATAGGTCCTGCTAACATGAAAGCAAGATCTAACCTGCTATACCTACCTCTAGGCTTTTCAGCCCATCATCTTTTCCTTGATAAATGATGGTGTTTCTCAGTGCTGAAAAGCCACTTGTATCATAGCTCTTTCTCATTTTTTTTAAGAAAAAAATCATGAATAATTGATTTACCAAAGTCCTTGTTGTAAATTGATTCTTAAATAATACTAGGGGCGCCTGGGTGGCTCAGTTGTTTAAGCATCCGACTTTGGCCTAGGTCATGATCTCGCAGTTTGTGAGTTCGAGCCCCATATCAGGCTCTGTGCTGACAGCTCAGAGCCTGGAGCCTATTTCAGATTCTGTGTCTCCCTTTCTCTCGCCGCCCCTCACCTACTCATACTCGCTCACTCTCTCTTTCTCTCTCAAAAATAAATAAACTCTAAAAAAAAAAAAAAAATACTAAATAGTGACAAAAGTTTAAGTATTTTAAAAACTCTTCTCTTACCTGTGTTATTTGACTCTATCAAGTTCTCAGTTGATCAGATTTAATAGAATTGATAAGAGGTGCAAGCCAGACCAGTGTCCCAACATTTAGGCTCAGCCCAAGGCTGTTTAGCTCTTTAATATATAATGGTCTGATCTCCTTAATGGGGTAAAAAGCTTCAACAATGATCATTTAAATAGTTTCCATTGAAACTGTTTTTGCTGTTTTTTAAAAATTAAGTAGCTCCTTGTTATTTGCAAACCTATATTTGTTATTTTATCTATTTACAGGCAATCCCTCAAGTTCCTAATGTGTAGTGATGTGTAATTACGGGGCACCTGGCTGGCTCTTTCAGAAGAGTGTGCAATTCTTGATCGATGGGTCCTAAGGTTGAGCCCCATGTTGGGTGTAGAGATTACTTAAATAAATTAAAATTTAAAGCATGAATTTACATTTTGCATTGTTAGAGACTCATCTGGGGAGAACCAGTCACTAAATGAATCCATATGCCTACTTAACTAGCTTTCCACTAATTATTGTGTAATCTTTCTGTAATTTTTGAGTTATACAACCTGACTATATGTTGTGGGAAAATCATTCATTCATTTTTTTAATCATTTAATCATTTTTAATGCATCAAAGTGCTACTTGCAAATCTGATTAACCAAAAAAGTTTGCAGAGTCTTAGAAGTATCAGTGTTCTTTTGTGTTCCAGTTTATCTAATAACACAACATGACTTATATTTTCTCACATATTAAACCAATATGTTCAAAAGTCTTTATTTTTATTGTCATTCTAGTTGACTGTGTTCTGCTTTTTAATATGTAAAATTTACTGCAATTAGAATTTATTTTAAATGGAGATGAGAAACAGCTATGTAAATAAATTCTTATAATTATGCCTAAAGAAAAAAAAGAGAAGATAAATTTAGAAAACCATAGTTTAATAGCCATTGATAATGCTCTATTTTGTCATGATATTTGAGGATTATAGATATATATATTTGTTACATTTTCTACCTAGTGTCTTTGAAATATCATCATATGATTTATTGATATGAAACCAGAAGAATGTACTTAATACAGTAAAAATACTTTTTCAGGTTTTTCTATAATCTTTTCATTTGGATCAGAAATAATAAAATCTTGAAATAATAAATGCCAGGGTGATTTTGTGATTTATGTCTTTTTTTTCAGGGCTGTGGGTCACAAAGTTTTTGGCAGGCTTTATCAAGAACAGATTTTAGAGAAACTCAGAAAGTCGGCAGAGCACTGTGATTGTTTACAGTGTTTTTTTATAATACATTCCATGGGAGGAGGTAAAGTTATTCACTCATTTCCCTATAATCATGTGAAAGTGTAAATGGGAACTCATTTTGCAAACTGAAGGATGTTTTCAGACCTATGCTGAATAAAGGTAGAACTTTTAACACTCTGTGTTTAGGAGTATGTACATAACTGCTTTTTATTTTAGATTTTTGTCAGATTTTGTTCCTATTATCATTTTTTTTAAATTTAAGCCCTTTTAAGAGATAGTAGAACTGAATCTGAATTTTTTTTCTTCTACCTTTAGTTTCTTTTATAAAATTTCTGACTGTATTTCAGTATATATGAGCTTTCTGGGAATGCTGACTTCCTTCTAAGGGTTTGTTTGTGCAATCTCATATCCTAACTAGAGCTAAGCATTTCTGGCTTAAAAATGTCCGTATTCTTCAGCTACCTTCAGACCTTTCTTGTGTCCAATAAGAGACATAAATAAAAGAAATCCTTTTAGTCAGCTCCTTTAAATCTTTCCTTACATGGTAATTACCTTGACCTATAATAAATGATCTGCATTGCTTTCTTTTCCCTGGAAAGCCTGTACCTTGCAAATGAAGTACTTTGCTCCTCTGTTCTATGAACTAGAAACATATTGTATTTTGCTGATTTCAAATAGGATTAGCGAGTTTTAAAAGAAAAATTTGCCATGCTATTTTTCTTCAAGCTGATATTAAGATTTTATATATCTATTATGCAGTATGATAGCATTTTAAAATTAAAGTTATAATTGCTACGTAAACCATGCCTTTAGAGGACCATTGTAATCACTGAATTAAGAAACAAATTTCTCTTCGTACTAGTATAATTAACCAACAAGTTTGGATCCGTTTTAAAAAAAAGAAACAATTTGATTTATATTTCATTATGGTGCCTTTTTAAATCCATCTATTCAAAATCTCAGATTATACTTTATTCATAATTTACTGGCAAAAGTAAATAATAGTGAAGGTTAAAAATGGTCTCCTCTCTCACATCTAATTCCTAGTCTCTCTCCTCACGGGTAATCGAGTTTGCCAATGTCTGTTCTTCCAGATATTTTCTATGCCTGTTACGTATGTGTGTATATTTTTACATAAACAAAATCATGAGATGCTTATTACTCTAATTTTTTCCCTTGGTCTTTCCCGAATGTCTTTTAATACCATCTCTGTCTCATAGAATTCAATTGTGTTAATATAATAATTTTTAAAGTC
Source organism: Prionailurus bengalensis (assembly GCF_016509475.1). Lineage (NCBI taxonomy): Eukaryota > Metazoa > Chordata > Mammalia > Carnivora > Felidae > Prionailurus > Prionailurus bengalensis. Next base: position 100,939,245 of record NC_057349.1, on the reverse strand, counting down.
TGTTTCTCATTAGTAGATGTTAAGTTTATGGTGTTCAGTTATTAAACACAGTCCTCAGTTGAATATCTGATACGTACATTTCTGCTCATTTGTGCCTCTATAGCTGTAGGTAATATTCCCAAAAGGAAAGTGGGACCAAAGAATATGTACATTTTAAATTTTGATGCATGTTAATAAATACCTTGCCACATTATTTCACCGAACAATTTATACAAGTTTATTTCCCCACACTGTCACCAACACTGAGTATTAGAAGACCTGAATCTAACATATTCAAAATTGGATTGTTTTAATTTGGATGGCTTTGATTAGCAGAAAGGTTAAGCACATTCATATCTATTCACCAATTGATTTATTATGAATTACATGTTTACATACTTTCCCCATTTTTCTATTATTCATGGTTTTTTGGTTATTGATTTGTGAGACCTCTTTATGAAAGAAATTTAGTCCTTCATATGCATTGGAGATTTTTTCTTAGTTTACCTTTTTTATTTTGTTTATGGGTTCTATATGTATATGTTTATATGGCTTTTAAAATATTTTAATGGAATTAAAACTGTCTTCTCTATAATGGCTTTGGTTTTTAACATATGTTTCTACAAAAAAAAACACATAAAATTCCAGGTTCCTCACAATTTTATTCTAAATCATTTGTGCTGAGTTTTGTTTTCTTTCTTTGCAATTTTAATCCTCAGGAACAGGATCTGGACTTGGCACGTTTCTCTTAAAGGTGCTTGAGGACGAATTCCCAGAAGTATACAGATTTGTGACTTCAATTTATCCTTCTGGTGAGGATGATGTCATAACCTCACCTTATAATAGCATCTTGGCAATGAAGGAACTTAATGAGCATGCAGACTGTGTGTTGCCCATTGACAACCAAGTAAGAAATGACATTGTAACTTACAGATATATCATGTATACATTCAGTCCTATGTTATGCATGTGTGTGCATATGAAACATTGTCTTCACCTTTCAGCTTTCCCACCTAAGAGGAAAAATAAGTTTAAATTGTTTTTCTTTCTCTTCCTTTCTTCCTGGTAGAATGTCATCTGTGTCCGCTCTTAATAGCTTCTCTCCCAATATTTTTCCTTTAAAAGTCTTTATTTGACATCATTAGCAAAATTGACCTCATGGTGAATTCTGGAAAGTTGGGTACAACTATAAAGCCAAAGAGTCTGGTTACTTCAAGTGCTGGGGCTTTGAAAAAGCAGCACCAGAAGCCCTTTGATGCGATGAACAACATTGTGGCAAATTTGCTGCTGAACCTAACCAGGTAATCGTATTGATGGTATACCTAAGGACAGTTTACAGACTTCACTTTGCTTCTGATGATGCTTGCAGCAGCATTTTTGTAGTAGAACTTTTTAGTTTTTCTAGGTCATAAGAGCTTCTTTTTATTTTGTCTAGTATTTTGAGATCTTGGAGTGACAGACCAGAATTGTAATTTCTAGGTCTCCAAAGCAACATTTCCTCATATACATTCTATAGAATATTAATGGGTATCAAATGAAAAAAAATTGTCACAGAGACAGTTGAGAACTTGGTTAGATAAAAGTAAGCATGGTTGGTTGGTTGGTTTGTTTGGCTGTAGAATGTCTTCCATCTTTTAAACCAGCTAATGTTTACCTCCTCATTCATTAGCTGTCCAAAATTTCTCCTTGACTTCGATCTAGAAGATTGCTTTGGCCTTATTATATTCCAAATTATAGAGCACACTAAGCAGACTCGTAACAAATTTAGTAAAATTTATAGGATAATTAAATAATTATTGCCCTGTATGTGTTTAACTCCACCTAAAGTCTATTTTAGGTAAGATATTTTTGTGTATGTAACGTGCAGCATAAAAGTGTGTTGGTTACACATCATATGATCCACAAATAAGAATTGCTATAGATGTTGTATGTTATATTTTAATTATATTTATACATGATGTTCATGATACTAAATTTCACTAATACAGAAAAAAAAGAGCATGTATTTCCTAACTGGAGAACAATGTACAAAAGGATTTAAAAGTGCCTGCTGAATAAATCAAGCTACATTCAAAGTGTAAAATTTTTAAGTTAATTTTTTTTCTCTTGCTTTAATGTTAATTTTTTAGCTCTGCAAGGTTTGAAGGGTCCCTTAATATGGATCTTAATGAAATCAGCATGAATTTAGTTCCTTTTCCTCAGCTGCATTATCTTGTGTCAAGCCTAACACCTCTGTATACACTGGCAGACGTTAATATTCCTACCCGAAGGTAAAGTGTAGCAATTTTATTCCAGTTACTTGATAATTTGAATTACTTTTTTAAAAAAAATTGTTTTTCAGTTTGTAATAACTCTGGGTATTTATATCATTTATAATTGATAACAACCATTTTTTCATGATTTGAATTCTTTATTTACAGGTCATTGTTTAAAAAGTCAATATTAAGGGGCACCCGGGTGGTTCAGTTGGTTACGCCTTGGGCTCTTGACTTCAGCTCAGGTTACAGTTCGTGGGTTTGAGCCCCATATCTAGCTCTGTGCTGACAATGCAGATCCTGCTTGGGATTCTCTCTCTCTCCCTCTCTGCCCCTCCCCACTCATGTTCTCTGTCTCTCTGTCTCTCTCTCTCAAGATAAACTTTAAAAAGTCAATATTAAGCTATTTGGAATTAAATCTAAATTTTTAAGCTAACTAAATGAAGATACGGTTTTTATTGAAAAGGATTTAAGGGCTTTGAAGTCTGACATACTAAGTCTAAATGCTAATTATGTCACTCGCTACAGGACCTTGGGCATGTGACAAACTTTCTTTCCATTTTTCTTATCTGTAAGTATGAGAATTGATGCACCTATCTCTTTTCCTTGTTGCCTATATTAAATAAGAGTATCTTTTAAAGCTATCACGGTCTAGCACCATAGAACTAGGCTTTCCCATATTATTGTTTATGGTAGCTGTTACCTAAAATTTCCAGAACACCTTGTTTTGTAAGTGTGTGTCATTTATAAGCATAAAACTTAAGAGGCAACAAAAAAAATTAGTTGAAAAAAACTGTTAGCATATATAGTGATAATGAGCTTGAAAAGGTCCAACTGGCATCCACAGTTGAGAGTAAAGGTCCTGTCACACTCTGTAAGAGGATAGTATGTAAGTTATAAAGTAAAAACTGGATTAAAGTTTTTATAGTTTTAAGTTTTGGCAAAATAACAATTCTACACTGTGGGAATGTCACAGTGATATTAACTTTTATTTAAGCTGGTAACAAATAACCGGTTGTGCCAACTAATAGATCGGACTCTTTCTGCATAGGATACTGATGACCTTAAGTTAAGCAGCTTGCATAGTGTATAGAACATGGTGATCATTCATTAAATATTCACTGTTTTTATCAGCCCAATGTATTAAAAATTAATGTATTTAAATAAAATGTGCATCATTAGTGTGGACACATACAATGTAAATTCATACTAAACTATTTATTATACATTAGTGATAATTCCAGACATTTTTTACATTTAATTAAGTACAGCTATAAAGGAGAAAATGTTTGACTTGGTCCTTCAACCTGAATGTTTCAAAGCCAATTAAATTTCTTTTTAATCCTGCTTTTTGGCATATTTTGATAAAAATAACACTACTTCCAACAGTTCTTATTCATATAATTGGTTACAAAGGATTATTTTTAATTAAAATGTGTTTGTGAAAATGTATAAGGGACTTTAAAGATTTTAGACTCTTAAAGAGCTTGTCACATGTTCTTTCTATCTCTGTGTTCTTTTTTTCTGCTGTACTGTATATATTTCATAGGCTGCCATATCAGCATATGAACACATTTATCTTTGAGTAAAGTAATAAAATGTTTTAAAATTGTACTATTAAAAGTCCTAGTTTTAAAATTCTTTAATTTCTTACTAATGGTTTCTAACAAATGAGAATGGTTTTTATTGTACCTTTTATTAATAAATGTCATTTCTGTGCCTAGTCCCATTTTTATCACATGAAAATAATGAGCACATCTGAGAAGTATGTGCATGTTTCTTGAAATCCCGTATTTCTAATGTAAACAAAGATAAGTGTCCCAAACTTACAAATAGCTCCTTACTAGTTCTTATATTTTGTGTCAGAAAATAAATCACAAGTAAGTGTGCTCGTTTTCTGTGTGGTGGTTCTTAACCTTTTCTGGGTTTCCTTATTAACTCCATAAAAATGCCCAGAAGCACATAACACACCAATATTTTGAACACAGTAGCAAAAGATTTATGAATCCCCCGTAGCACTCACCATTCCTTAAAGGAGACTTTCTGTTCCTGCTGTCACATAACCAAGACAGAATGTAAACTCTATTAGAGTAGGAAGTTTTTGTTGTTGTTCACTGCTGGGTCTCTTGCACGTCAAATAGTGCCTGGCACATAATAGGCATTTGGTAAATAACTGCTGAATGAGTAGGTAGCACAGTGCGATTTTTGCAGCACTTGCCAGACATTCTGCAGTTTCCGCATACAGAATCTTGGCTAGAGTTATCTAAGGAACCTAATCATATTTCTATTGAGGCAAGTGGGATTTGAGAACGAGACTGGGGCTATTTTAAGGAAGGGCCTAGGATGCTGTGAATTGTTAGATATAAACTTGTTAGCACCTTTTTCTTCCTCTCTTTAAATGAAGGATAAAAGATGTCCTCTTTTTTCGTATTTTTCATCAAGATTGCTTTGAGAAAATGATAGCTGAAATTTAGAATGTATTTGTGTATGTATTTACCTGTAGATGATGATCCCTGCATTTTGTATGTATAAACATAGAAGTAATATTTAGTATAAACAGTGATTCTTTCATTGTTCTAGGTTGGATCAGATGTTTTCAGATGCCTTTAGTAAAGATCACCAGCTAATACGGGCTGACCCCAAACATAGCCTCTACCTCGCCTGTGCCCTTATGGTTAGAGGAAATGTACAGGTTTCAGATCTTCGCAGAAATATTGAAAGGTTTGATTTTATATTTTCCTGATAATTTATGTATACCACTTGTGACAACGTAGCATGGTAGTTCAGATGGCCTGTCTTCCAATTCTAGCATTTGCCACTTAACTAAAGCGTGACCTCGAGCAAATACTTAGCCCCTCTTGGCCTTACTTTTTTCAAATGTAAAACAAGAATAATAGTACAAAATTGTTATTTGTGAATAGTGAATGATACAGGAGATGTTTTATTTTCTTTTTTTTTTTCAATTTTTTTGAATGTTTGTTTATTTTTGAGAGCGCGCGTGCGCACACGCAAGCAGGGGAGGGGCAGAGAGAGGGCTAGACACAGAATGCAAAGTAGGCTCCAGGCTCTGAGCTGTCAGCAGAGCCCAATGCGGGGCTCCAACTCACAAATTGCGTGATCATGACCTCAGCCAAAGTTGGACGCTTAACTGCCTGAGCCACCCAGGTGCTCTAAGATGTCTTATTTTCTGAAAATGTTCAGAAAATTTAACTATTGTTGTTTTATTACCACCACCACCACTTCGCTGCTTCTAAGTTTATGTTGTACTATTTTTTGACCATCTGTTTTTTAGGAAAACTACTCGATTGAATTACAAAGTAAAGAAAATTACAATATTTTCATTTCTTTTTCTTCCCCAGATTTTATGTCCTCCTAACTAAATGTCCCTTAGTTCACTGTCAGACTGTACCATGATACTGTTAATAGTAAAAAGTAGATAACTTTACGTTATATATTAAGCAATTAGAATGGTAATTACCATTAGTAATGTCCATTGCCATATATGGCAGATGTTTTCATTACCTTCATTCTCACCTTTGAGTTTTTGTATCTCAGATTAAAACCTTCTCTACGGTTTATCTCCTGGAATCAAGAAGGCTGGAAAACCAGCCTGTGTTCAGTACCTCCCGTGGGGCATTCCCATTCATTATTAGCTCTAGCCAATAACACATGCGTGAAGCCTACCTTCATGGAACTCAGAGAGCGATTCATGAGGCTCTACAAGAAAAAGGTAATTATCAGTACACTTTTGTAACTATGTGTTTTTATTTGGGCTATTTAAGATGTATTCTTGTGAGTTATACTGTTACAAATCAGGGGCACTCCTGACTACTGTATTCGTTGTACTCAGACTACCTAAATGAGAAATCTCCTGAGCTTATAGGATTTGAGTTCTCATTTCTCTCGTAAAATTGAGTGAACTATTATTTTAATAAAGTATATCTGTGTTTCGGGGCACCTGGGTGGCCCAGTCAGTTAAGTGTCTGACTTTGGCTCAGGTCATGATCTCACAGTTCATGGGTTTGAGCCCCACATTGGGCTCAGTGCTGACAGCGCAGAGCCTGGAGTCTGCTTTGGATTCTGTGTCTCCCTCTCTCTCTGCCCCTCCCTGCCCATGCTATCTCTCTGTCTCTCTCTCTCTCAAAAATAAACATAAAAAAAAAAAAGAATATGTCTTAGGATAGTTACATCTGTATCAAGTTTCCTGAAAATGGTCAACATTATCCTTTGTTTGTAGGCTCATCTTCATCACTATCTACAAATTGAAGGGATGGAGGAAAGCTGTTTCATGGAAGCCGTGTCATCTTTATCCGCGCTCATAGAGGAATATAACCAACTGGACGCCACGCGAAGCACGCCTGTGGAAGATTTACCTAGACTAAGCGTAGCTGTGTAAAACAGAACCCCAAAAGTACTTTTACTATTCTGAATTTCACATTTTTTGGTCACTTTATCTTTCTGTTTTCAGAACTTTTGTGATTCAGAAAGTCTAGTTTGCACTTTTCATATTAGAAAGCATTTTTGCCTTAAAAAAAGAGTGGTTTTCCTTTTATCACAATTCATGGGCGATACCAGTGTGTGACATTACTGAAAGTCCTTGTACCTTTAACTTCAAACATTTATCTTCAGAAAGTTCCCCTTTTCTGAAATTGAGAAAACAGAGTTCAACATTTTACTTTATTTAGAGTTTCATATTCAGGCATTCATACAATGGTAATCATGTCTTCAATAAAAATCTTACACAGATTTTCATATATTTATTTATAATTTATTTTTTCAGCCCTGGAATTTGCCCTGGAATTATTTGGTATAACTAGAGCTGTTAAATAAATTTATAATTTACTTGGTTGAATTCTCCTGATTCTTTAAAAGTGAGTACGAGGAGTAATAGAAGAACACAATATAAATTTCTGTGTAATACCCACTAACTTTTCAGGGATAGGTTTTATTACAGCCATTAGGGAGGTTTTGTTTCTTGTTTGGGTAACCACTTGTTTGCACTGAAAAGAATTTTTACATTTATTTTAACATCTATTTGTATTAAATTATCTTTAAATATAATGCTTTTTAGTAAACCAGTTGATTTTATAATAATAAATGTCCATATTTTTAAACAGTATTATTGGTTTTGCTTGTCACCATTTATATAAGCAAACAGAATGTTACTTAGCCTGATACCTTCTTCCGAACTTTGCAGCAAATGGCTGTAATAGTCTAGTGAAAGTGCTCTCGTTACTATAATCTCCAGCTCTAGGTTTTAACATTAATTTATCTTTAAATAAAATAACTTATATTTTCAACGTTTTTTATTTATTTTGGGACAGAGAGAGACAGAGCATGAACGGGGGAGGGGCAGAGAGAGAGGGAGACACAGAATCGGAAACAGGCTCCAGGCTCCGAGCCATCAGCCCAGAGCCTGACGCGGGGCTCGAACTCACGGACCGCGAGATCGTGACCTGGCTGAAGTCGGACGCTTAACCAACTGCGCCACCCAGGCGCCCCAAAATAACTTATATTTTAAGTCCATAGATAGATTTGTCATTTAAGGAAGTAATTTTTAGGGACAATTTATTTTCAAGCCAGAATAATCCATTGTGTGCTTTTCTTTAGTGTTATATTCTTAAGTTTCTTTCCTTTTCAAAGTAAGGATACTGCTTTTGGTCTTTATCTTGGAAATTTAATTTTTTACATTATTTGGTATATAAACTTTTAGATTACAGTTGTCAACAATGGCCAACGAAGTTCTACTTTCTCCTTCCAAAAGAAACCTTAATAAACTCATATTCAGGATAGGGCAATGGAAGCTGTAAATATATTTAGAGTTTAATCTTATTCCTTTTTAAGAATTAACCTAGAATCTTGCTCACCATGTAATGATTATCATCTGATGGGATCCTAGGCTACATTGTCAAAGTACACAAAGTTTTAAAGGCTAGTTTTAAGAGTTTTAAACTTTTTACACATCTTCAACAAAGTATTCCAGATTATTTTATAGAATGAAATGTTTTCTTGTAAATTGTATAATTTTCCATTATGTATGGAATATGTAGATGGAACCAAGTATCTGCGTATTTCATAATTATACATTTTATTTTATTTATTTATTTTTTAATTTATTTTTGGGACAGAGAGAGACAGAGCATGAATGGGGGAGGGGCAGAGAGAGAGGGAGACACAGAATCCGAAACAGGCTCCAGGCTCCCAGCCATCAGCCCAGAGCCTGACGCGGGGCTCGAACTCACGGACTGCGAGATCGTGACCTGGCTGAAGTCGGACGCTTAACCGACTGCGCCACCCAGGCGCCCCTTTCTGCGTATTTCATAATTCTACATTTTAAAGTAAGAGTTCACTTTTAAGGTTTTTAAGTTTTACATATATTTTTTTAACAAACCTTTTTAAAAGCTTCTATTGCCTTAAATACAGTCATTTGAGAATAAGTAGGCATTCTTACTGTTTTAAATCAATAAGGTAGATTTGCCACCCTTTAAAACCATTCTAATTTTATGATGTAATGACATGATTACCTAAACTTAACTTTTCCCATATAAAGTTGGTTTTATAGGATCTTGAGCTCCGAAAATATATCTCCTGGATCTCTGCAGTTTCTTTGACATACACAAGATGTAATCCACAGCATCTTCCATTTAAATGACCCTTCATTTGGGCAATCAAATTGAATGGTAATCATTTTAGACTTGTTAGGGACACAGCATCTCTTATCCAAGCATACTCCACAGAAAGTGGGTTTGTAACTCTGAGTGCTTGAGCATCCAGAAAAGATGAATTTTTCAGCTTTGAGAAGTTGGAAAGTGGGTTGGCACGTTTTTCCTTTAGGGATCTGAAAAGGTACATAACATTAAGAAGTCATTAGAAAAGTGAAACTGTATACAGAACACTTTTATAGCACAAACACACAGGTATAATTATTTCCAGGGCATTAATATTTCTTAGTGAATCAGCACTCTCTTTTCTACCTTTGAATTCCACCCCCCACCACCCCCCCCCCAGAGGTCTGTCCTCCCTGTTCTTGTTCCATCATAGGACCCACTCCCTGTTTTTGTTGCTCTCCACCCTTCATTTCCACAATTTCCACAATGAAAATGTGTCTTATTTAATATCAAGGGCCACGTCTTATTAGATGTTTATTTACCTAAGGCTTAGCAAATTCCCTAAAAAACTCAGTTTTGAGTGGATGAATAAATACCTTAATCCCTTTAAAACTGAGTTGTCAACTTCTTAATATGGTAGGGAATAACTTGGGGATGAGAAAGGTTTTGTAGCATTTCCAAAACTTACTCTTGAGACAGTCATCTTGCCTTGTTCTAGAAGTAGGACCAGCTCTAGTTATACCAAACAATTCCGGGGTAATTATTTTATCATAGTCCTTTGGCAAGTTTACTATCTAATAAGCACAGAGCATTTTGGAAATGGTGGTTTCTCCCTCCAAGTTGGTGATCTATAGCCAAGATCAGCACTCTGATGTTCATAATGTCAGTTCTTATAATTATGGTACAGCAACCAAAATCTTTTACCCACTGCTTTGATTCCACTGCATAAAATTAACATATTTTTTAAAATTTAGACTCTGAAAAGGATTTGCTTTTTAAAAGCATGCATAGTGGGTGTACCACAACAAATCAGGCTGATCAAGACCCACACTGTTAAGCCACTAGAGTATCTAGAATCAGCAGGCTAACAGTACCTCCCTGCTTGGTAAGATTTCCCCCCATGAAATGCAATTAGATTAATACTTGCTTTCCTCCCAAATAGTTTGACTTTAAGAGTTACCATGAGGTGATTTTATTTTTACAAGAATCGCATACTGTCTATCCCTCTAAAACACGTACTTTTCAGGAGTCTCTTAATATTGAATTACAATGAAACTAAATCTGATTAAATTTTACCTTTATTCTCTTTGATATGTTACTGTCACAGGGTTGAATATAACACAGTCTTTTCTCTTTTCTCATTTCACAGTTGCTATTTTCATTGGTCACCCTATCAGATATTCCCATCCCACAGGTTCTGGAGCAAGGGGTCCACTTTGTTGCTTGCACAAGACATTTTCTTTTCCAAATAAGTGGGAGATTCCTATAAGCTAAAATAAAGGGGGAAAAGTACATGTGTATACATCATTATGTACTCACACAGATAGACAACTTTTAATAATTATTTTTAAGCTAATAGTAAATAGATCAGAACTTTTTCTTTTATGCAGTGTAACTCAGAATAAAATAAACTTGCAGTCTAATTCATCATGCTCTCTCTCTCCTACTTTCAAATTACTTTTTTTTTTTTTTAATGTTTATTTATTTTCGATAGAGAAAGAGAATGTGAGCCGGGAGGGTCAGAGAGAGAGGGAGACACAGAATCCGAAGCAGGCTCCAGGTTCTGAGCTGTTAGCACAGAGCCTGATGCGGGGCTTGAACTCACAAACTGTGAGATCATGACCTGAGCTGAAGTTGGATGCCCACCTGACTGAGCCACCCAGGTGTCCCCAAATTACCTTTTAGCCAAATGTTACAGTACAGTTTCTTAGGAAGAATAAAGATAATTTATCTTTGAAAATCTGAGTAAATGTATCCATTTGCTTCTGCTTACTAGCTCATTCTCTTGGTACTAAACTACTTGCCTCTTGCTAGATATTATTTTCAAAAATGAAATAGACATTAGTAGGATTAAGAAATTCAAGGTATTAGTCAGAATGATGTCTTAATGTTAACTTTCATGGCATGCTAAAATCTAAAATACAAAAGTTATGTTTGAGAATAAACTATTAAGGCCAGTTATTTTTCCTCTACTTGTTTTAATCTGGTCTTTTAGAAAATTCTCTACATTACATTGAACTAATCAAAATAACCATATACTAAGTCATAGTGAGTGTGTAATCTATTCTGTTCATTCAGCTTAATTGCTACATTCCCTATGGTATCAGGCCCATGGTATTCTTTCCATCGGCCAGCCATTTCAAATCACTTATAGAAAGAAATGGCAAAGGAAAAGATAGATCTATGGGCGGGTGGGTTAATTTGCTGGACAGATGGAGCCCCTCCACTGATTGATGCTTAGCAGAAGGGAGGGGAAGGGGGGGTGAATAATGAGAATATAATGAGTGCATAATAATTCCTCCATCTTATAAGTCCACTGGGAGCCTCTTGTTCTGCTCATGAATGAGTCAGGCCATTGGTTCATTTTAAACACTACATTTTAGTTGTCTCAAAGCATTTCCTTAAGGTTAATATGCATCCTAAAACGGATACTTGGAATAAGGTTGTGATTTGAGTCTGCAGTTGAATATAGCAAAATTCTGGCTATATTACTTCAAAATGGAAATGTAAAACTCTGAAAAGATGCCCCCCTCCCCGCAACTACCTTCTTGATAGGAAATATCAGTCACTTTGAAGTGTGTGCCGTCTTCGAATAAATGATACTTTACTGCTTTCAGTGTTATTTACGGTAGGATGTTGCAACTGCACAAGGAACTGAGGGAGAGGAAGCAGAAACATGAAGATACCTGGAAGGTAGACAACAGTTTAAAGACCTCAACGCAGGAAGCAGATTAAAAGCCTGGCACGCATCTGCAATAAATAAAGGTAGGTTAGATTATCACATTACCAATAACCCCCTTAAAAAGTTAAGCCAAGAGCTGCAGTTCAGGAAGTTAACATTAAGAAGCAAGAAGTCTAGAAGAGCTTTTAAAGTAAGAGTTTAGTATTTGGTGAGCAGTGAGAAAAGCATGGGGGCATTATGTCACTGCATATGCTTCATCGTGAGCGAGCAAAAGCTAGAATCCAACCGTAGGCCATCTGGAGTAAAGTATGCCCAAATACACCTTAACGTGTATATTGGTCACTGTTTGCTTTTAAAACCCAAACTGCTCTTCGGGCCCCTAACCACAGTTTCACAGGTAAGCAGAGGAGAGACGTTAGGCTGAACATACACTAACATATCTAGACCTGTGGTCTCAATTACCAGAGAGCACAGTGACAGAATTTCTCACATTTTGTAGCAAAGCACGAGCCACTGAGACCATGTAAGACCCCCTCCAGCCAGGTTCCCATGATCCTCTGCAACTACTCTCCTTCCGCAAATGAGACCGACTGAACTTGATCCAAAAGGATGCTCTAGTGGAAACTTGCTGCCCTAGGGCATTTTCTCACCGGCGAGGTTCATGCGTGAGGCCCAAGAACTTAGACGGAGCCCCTCAGATCCAGTTCAGAAAATCAGCTGTTCCCGGACATTTTGCAAAAAAGAACAGCTTGGCTTATAATTTTAGAGGTTTTAGAGCATTAGTGGCGTCGTGCTGTTAGCTAAATAACCAAGTGTGGTAAATGCAAATTCACTACAACCTGTTCAACTATTTTCAAATTAATTGGCATGATGGAAGTCTCTGAGAATGTTCCTTTCATAGAGTTAGTTTTTTAAATATCTAAAATTCATTGCTTGATTATAGTTGCTTTTGTTAAATATCCACATAATGTAACTGAACTTAGAAGTTTTTAGCATATATAAATATTCCTCCTGTATTTCCATGGCACCTTTCATTTACTAAGCTCCAAATTTCAATAAAAAGGCATTCTTGATTTCTGGGTAAAAACACAGAGCTATGAATAACAACCAGGCATGAATACTGACCCTTTTGAGTCCTTCCTCATCTGTGCTTCATTTGTGGGTGTTTTTGAAACTCCTGTCCCCAAAATGCCCTGGCATTTAAACAAGATGTTAACTTAAAGCAGACCAGTATATAGTATTTATGAATATACGGACACTAACTGTAAATGGCCAAGTGCTCACGATGAGTGAGAAAGAGTCTCATTACAGGTTCTGACTACATATATAGCTGGGGACCCTACTTTAAAATACCTGTATGTGTGTTTATTTAGAGAGAGGTTGGTAACTGTAGAGCTGCATTTTCAGACCGAATGAAAGAATAATCGTATGTCAGCAGTTTCCTATGTTTAGAAACAATATTTACAAATTCAAAACATATTCTCAAATGTTTTTAATAAGCAGGCTTCCATTTCTGCTTTTGTCATACACAGGAGTTGCCTTTGAAAATTTTTGGAACTGGATGGGTCACACGTCCTGCCCATAATATAACACTACAAGTAAAAGTTTCTCTCAGGGTGCATGTGAACAATATTTGGTCAGTTTTCCTTAGAAGAGGTTGAGTGGAATGAGCCAGGGGCATAGAAGAGTTTTTCTGACCCGAGCAGAGCTTTTAAAAACTGGAATATTTTACTGGAAAAAATCTAAAACGTTATAAAGTTTCCTTTAGGGATACTTAGAAAACTACCTATCTGAGGCAGAGACTGAGTAAGATAGCACACCCAACCTAACTCTCAGACTGACCACTAAGCCATAAGTACTTACTGAGTACCTGTGGTACATAAAAGAAACATGAAAGATCACAGGAAGCCATACATGAGAACTAACTATGCCTTTAAGCACCTGGCATTGTTTTGTAGCTTGTTGAAAGCTGTTGTTGGAACGGTCCCAGGCCACAGTTTGATTGATCAGACTTCTTTCTACCTTTAGCCCCAGAGCAGTGACCGTCAGCCGGCTTTGGTATGAACAGAGGTGTGCATCCAATGGCCCCACTCACACAGAGACAGCTGAACAGGGGATTGGGTTGAAAGACTTGGCCGTTATGATAATGTACCCGGTTGAACTCACATCCCACAGCTATAAGATCTGAAAAGAGAGAAGAACAGAATCACCAAAGAAGCCATAACTGATAATCCAGACCTCCCATTATGAATCACAGGGGTAATAGCTATCTCCTTTATGAAGTAGTGTTCTCAGCTTCTTAGGCCCCATCTGGGTCTTTCTCAGAACATGTGTAAAAGGTGGAAATGAGACATTTCCATTATATTGTAGGCGATCTGCTCCAGTCAGTCACTTTCAGAATCTTGGTCAGAATCTGACCAAGTACAGGCCCTATCCAGGATCAGTAGGAGTATCACACTGAGATACTGATTGTAAGTCTGAGAGATGGATTGGTGGCTGGTAAGACTGAGGTTTCCCAGATGTCCAACAATAGGCAAGGATGTGTTTGTAGGAAATGAGGATACGTGAATGGCTGAAGAAATCATAATTTGTTTAACTACAGTACTGCACAGCAACTAATTTTGTTGTTGTTAAGAGAATTGGAGGAAACTTTCACTCCTCTGAGAGGTATTCTTGACCTGGATCAACGGTTCTCAAAAGTGTGATCCCTCGCGCCTCTTGGTGGTACTTGAGGCCCTTTCAGAGAATCCGCAAGGTCAAAACTCTTTCAGAACACTGAGATGTGCCTGACTTTTTTCACCGTGTTGGTATTTGCACTGAGGGTGTATGAGCAATGGCGGCTGACACTGCTGCTGGAGCCTTAGCGTAAATCAAACCGTACGGGCTAGTAGTGTGGTTTTCCCTGCCAATGCACTTGTACATAAATGTGCTTTCGAAAAAAAAAAAAGAAAATCTAGTTTTACTCAATAATGTCCTAATAACAGTAGAAATTACCAATTTTACTAAATCTTAATCACCAAATATATGTCATTTTAATATCCTGTGTGACAGAGTAGGAAGTGTTACAGAGAGCATTTCTGTAGATATTGTATCGTCTTGAGAAGCACCTCTTCTATTGTTTGAGTTTGGGGCTGAACGAAACCACTTTTTGAGTGAAGATTTCACCTAAAGAGATGACTGACAGATAAACCATGATTACTCAGGTATTTGGCAGACATTTTCTTGAAAATCAACGGTGAGCGTCTCACTTTAAAGGAAACACTTTTCTGGCCAATGACAGAATTCAGGCTTTCAAGCAACAATTAGAAGTTTGGAAAATCTCTATCCACCACCAAGATCTCTATAGCTACCCAATATGCAGACTTTTATGATTAGATTGGTATTGGTTAATGTGTTTTTTTAATCTTGTACAAAGTGTATCAATATTTGGAACATCAACATCACCTTTTCCCAAACTAGTATTTTCCAAATAACCAATGCATGGTGTTACAAAATTATACACGAGTAAAAGACCCATTCCAACTAGGTCTTGGATAGACTAATGCATTTTGATGTCACAGACTCTGCCAAGTTCATTGATAGGGTTTCAGATTCCATGATACAGCTAATTTTCAAGAAAGTACCACTTCTAGGGGCACCTGGGCGGCTCAGTCAGTTGAGCAACCAACTTCGGTTCAGGTCATGGTCTCACGGTTTGTGAGTTCGAGCCCTGCGTCGGGCTCTGTGCTGACAGCTCAGAGCCTGGAGCCTGCTTCGGATTCTGTGTCTGTCTGTCTGTCTGTCTCTCTCTCTCTCTCTCTCTCTCTCTCTGCCCCTCCCCTGTTCATGCTCTGTCTCTCTCTGTCTCAGAAATAAACATTAAAAAAAAATTTTTTTAATAAAAAAAAGTACCACTTCTCAAGTTTTAATATCAAAAAGAATATTCACAATTATCTGAAAATCCTGTTAAAGTATTCCTGTCTTTTCCAATGACCTACCTATGTAAGACTGGATTTCCTTCATATATTTCAACAAAAATAACATACAGCAATAGATTGAAAACAGAAGCAGATGGGGAAATCTAGCTATCTTCTGTTCAGCTGGACATTAGAGAGGTACACAAATGTAAAACAGCTCCATTCTTCTCACTAATTTTTTCTTTGTTTTAGAAAATAAAATATTTTCATAAATATATTATTCCTATCAAGTTGCAATGGGGTTTCTATTTTTGAATGGATCAGTAATATTTTTAAGTTTCTAATCCATCTAAATACCAATAGAGATAACTCACATAAACGAAAGCTCTTTGGATGTTCATTCATTTCTGAGACTAAAGGGGTCCTCAGAGCAAAGTTTAAAAATCATTGTTCTGTATCATGGATCAGCAAATGTCCTGTAAATATCTTAGCATTTATAGACCATTGGTTTTTGTCACAACTACTGGGCTCTGCTATCATAAAGCAGCCACAGACTACGGAACTGAATAGTGTGGCTGTGTTCCAATAAAATGTGACTTACAAAAACAGGCTCTGGGCCAGATTTGGCCCCTGGGCCATAGTTTGTGACCCATTTCAGGTCATCTCCACCCCACCCTCATGGCTATGCTCTGTTAAAATACTCATCACATTCTATGTGAAATCACTTGTGGAAAGCTCTGTCTGACACAGTAAGGTTTGACTCTGTGAGGGCAGGGCCTCTATCTTTTCTTGTTTTCTTTGGGCACAGTGCCTGGCTCATTAGTGGTGGTTCACTAAGTGCTTTTTAGGGTAATGAAATAATTTGCCCAGCACCATTTGGGAGAAAGGAGGATCCTGATGCCAGAGTCTGATAGGTCTGTTGAATTTCCACAAATAATAGCTAACATGTCTAAGAGTCTACTGCCTGCCAGATATTCTGCTAGGTGCTGTGGGTTTTGTGTCATTATTTCATGTGTTCCTCCTAGCACTTCTGTAAGAGGAAGTAATATATGACGTAACGGAGGCACAGAGAGGTTAAGCAACGTGACCTCAAGGTCGCTCAGCATATAAAGTACAGAATTTGAACCCAGTGCCTGCATTCTTAACCAATATAGTTTAGTGCTGACAGGGGCATCAGGCCATCAAACTTGAATGGCTCTACACACTCAGTCATACTCCAAAGATGTGCTCTTATTCCAGGCTCGCAAAAAAACCCGATAGTAATTTGCCTGCCCACACGGTCTTTTCTGTAGACTGACTAAAATGTGAAGCTAACATGGGTATCTCTCTTCCCTTAGAAATCTTAGGTTTTGTTTTTTTTTTTTTAATTGTTTAATGTTTATTCATTTTTGAGAGACAGAGCATGAGTGGGAAAAGGGCAGAGAGAAAGAGAGACACAGAATCCAAAGCAGGCTCCATGTTCTGAGCTGTCAACACAGAGACTGATGTGGGGCTCAAACCCACGGACCGTGAGATCATGACCTGAGCTGAAGTCAGATGCTTAACCAACTGAGCCCCCCAGGTGCCCTAGAAATCTTAGTTTTTAATCCTCGCTAAATCAGGATCCTGAGTTATTGTCAAGGTGTAGGTTTAGATGGTCTCCATCAGTCTCCAGAATTAAAATCCATAAATCTGAGGGTCAGGTTGTGATTTGGGGTCCTGCTACCTTCCTTTTTACAAATCTGCTTCCATTTAAAAGTACAGTAACTTGATGATCGTTTGGAAAGGCTAAGATTAAAGCAGGATATACATCCTTACATTTTAAGCAAGATTATTTTTAAGTTGCGGAAAAGGGTGAATCCAGACTGAGCTTTTGACCACAGTGACAAAAGCTGTCATTTCGTGGCACTTTAAGAAGTCAGGCTCTATTTACCTAATTTCTCCTATTTTTATCACTAAAGGCAATTACCTGAAAATCACTACATGCTCACGTCAGTGCAATTAACAAGAACAGGTTTCTGAACACATGGTGTCCAATATGACAAAGCCAGTCCCACCGGTGTGTGAAAACCAAACCCACCTCAAACTTAGCCAAACTAAGCTGACTATTCCAATCAACAATTACAGGGAGGGGGGAATGCTGTCTGGGCTCCACCTCTCCCAGCAGGTCCCGAAGAAGACACTTACGCGCACACACTCCAGTCTCGTACCTAGGCCCGTCTGCCGAGTAGTCACAGTACAGCCCTTTGTGCGGGTCGCAGAGGTCGGCCTCGTTGCACATGTCCCCTGCTTGTCTGGCACAGACTTTACAGCATCCGCAGCCGTCCCGCAACAGGCTCACTCCAGGAGGGCAGCTGGGCTTCTGGCGAGGGCATTGACAGGGCCAGTGACAGAACTGTTTTCGCTGGTGCACCTCCGACGCTTCTCCAGGCCTCCCTTCAGGCGGCGTGTCTGACGGCCCGCCGCCCTGCGCCCTGCAGCAGAACTTCATTGGATGACACAGGTGCCGTTAGAAAGCATGCCTCAAACTCATTTCAGAGATTTCTAGAAACCGAAGACTTCCCCTGAATTGGGAGATTACAGCGGGGAGCGTCGCAATATCCACCGGGAACTGTCACCATCCCTCTTTCCGTAAACCTTTCTTCACTCGGCTGCCCACACATCACTCGTTCTTCCTCCTCCCTCCTCGCTGCTCCTTCTCACTCTCGAAGTCTCTAATTGGAGCCCCCTGCGGTGAACACCTCTGAAGGCTCCTCCCTCTCTCTATCGCCTGTCTCCCTCCAGCCCTGTCTTGGGAACTCAGATGCGAACTGCCCGGTCTCCACTTGGATATCTGACAGGCACAGCGAGCTCAGTGTGACCAGAACAAACTCCCAGTTTCCCTTCCAAGATACCCTTCCATGCACATCCCTGCTGAACACAGGCCAGTTTCACTTTTCCAGAATACCTTGGGGTCGGGTCATTCTTGACTCTTCTCTCCCATTTTCTATCCAATCCTATCAGTAAATCCTGTTGGTTATGCCTTTAAAATGTACCCAACTCTAATCAGAAATGATTAGATAGCATCCCCCCCCCCCATCACCACCAAGCTACCATTATTTCTCACTTTAGATGATTGTAAAGGTCTCCTAAAGGATCTCCTTGCTTCCCCCTTCGTCTTCCAGATTCTTCACTCAGCACAATGGTTAAAATGAAATAAGCTACAGTGCCTATAGCTAACAGTTACCGCATTATACATATACTTAAAATTTGCTAAGAGAGTAGATCCTATGTTAAATGTTCTTACCGCACACACACACACACAAACAATAATAGAAGGGACAGGAGAAATCTCTGGGAGGTGATGGATATGTTTAGGGCTTTGGTAGTGGTTTTGGTTTAATGAGTATATACTCATCCTGGAGCTCATCAAATGGTATACATTAAATATGTGTATCTTTTTACAATCATACTTTAATTCATGTCACTCCTTGCTCATAAGAGGTGGCTTCCTCACGGCTTCACATTTCGGTGTAAAAGCCAAATGACCCTCGAAGGCCCTGCAACCTCAGGTCCACCTGGCCTCCCCATTCTTTGAATACGCCAAGCATGTTCCTCCCGCAGGTATCTTCGTGGCTCACTCTTTCAGTGGCTTAGGTCTGTGCTCAAATTTATCAGTGAGGCCCTTCTTGTCCACCCTTTGTAAAACAGACCCTGCCCCAGCCTTTTAGCCCACAGACCTTCTTACCACCTGTCTCATTCCCGTGTATTCTACTTGTTTATCTTCTGAGTCACGCATCAAGAATGTGAGCTTCTTGAAAGGGCAAGCTTTTTTGCAGTCTTATTCCCTGTAATAAAGTGTATGGAATGAAAGAACATGGTACCTCCTCTGTGCCAAACGCCTTACCTATTATCATTTAGCCTTCATTAGAAGAGTATGGAGCAGTTGTTAGCCACGTGTGGTAGGCATAATAAGTGTTCCTTCAAAGATGCCTGTGTTCTAATCCCCAGAACCTGTTAAGATACTACCTTACACAGCAAAGGGGATTTTGCAGATGCAGGTAAAGGTCTTGAGATGAGAGTGTCCTGGATTAACCAGGTGGGCCCAATGTAACCACAAGTATCCTTCAATGGGAAAGAGGCAGGAATGTCGAGAAGATGGGATGGAAGCAGAGGCAGGCGTGATGTCACAGCTGAAAGGCGGTCATGAGCCACGAGTGCGGGAGCCTTTAAAAGCTGCAGAAAGCGGGGGTGCCCGGGTGGCTCAGTTGGTGGGGTCGATATTCAGCTCAGGTCATGATCTCACGGCTCGTGAGCTCAAGCCTTTGCGACGGGCTCTGTGCTGACAGCTCAGAGCCTGGAGCTTGCTTCAGACCCTCTGTCTTCCTCTTTCTGCCCCTCTCCGCCCGCTTTCTCTCTCTCTCTCAAAAATAAATAAAAACATTAAAAAGGAAAAAGAAGCTGCAGAAAGCAGGGGCACCTGGGTGGCTCAGTTGGTTAAGTGTCTGACTTCAGCTCAGGTCATGACCTCAAAAGCTCGTGGACTTGAGCCCTGTAAGGGACTCGGTACTGATGGCTCGGGGCCTGCTTGGGATTCTGTCTCTGTCTCCTGCCCTCTCCCTTTCTCTCTCTCAAAATAAGTAATTAAACTTTCTTAAAAAGCTGCCAAAGGCAAAGAACAGACTCTCTCCTAGACCCTCCAGAAGGAAGAGCCCTGCCGACCCTTGATTTTAGCCCTCTACTACCCATTTTCACACTACAGATGTCCAGAAGTGTAAAATAATAAATTTGTGTTGTTTTAAGCCGCTAAATCGGTGGTAACGGGTTACAGGAGCAGGAGGAAACCATACACCCCATTTTATAAATGAGGCCACTGAAGCTCAGATTGTTTCACCTGTCCTAAGTCCTACATCAAGCAGAAGAGGGATTTAAACTAGACAGGCAGATTTCAGAGCCCGAGCTCTCAACCCTGACCTTCGCTCCTTCCCTCGTCCGGGTCCCGCCACAAGCCAGCTTTGATACTAAACAAACCCCCTAATCTTCATCTGTCTCTCCTCTCCAGCCAAGGCCTCTCCCCCTAAGCTTACAACTCATTAATTTCCCCTGGGTATATCCACTTTGATGTCCCACGAAGATCTCCCTTTCTCCTTCCCCACAACAGACTGCTCCTCACCTAGTTCCCTTTTTAGCGAATGGTGGGGCCAACCACTGAGCTCCCCAAGCCAGGAAGCTGAAAATGGACCTCCCCTGCACCTCCCCTTCGTCCCTCACACCCGAAAGTGACTGACTTGGGAAAGTCCAAGCTCCTAAGCACAGCATTCAGGTCCCTCCTCAATCTCCCGCATTCCTAGCATCCGTTAGGTTCTGGCAAGTTCAAGTGTCGGCCGTTCCCTGAATAGCTGATGCTGTTCCATCCGGCTCTAACCTTCTTCACTGGCCCTCACTCTTCATCCAGCTCTGTTTAGCTATGGCCTTTTCCAGAAAACTTCTTACGATCTCTCCCCACCCCCCTCTCTTTTACATGCCCTTGAATTGAAACCATTTGTGTAAGTGTCTGTCTTTTCCACACGCTTAAAGCTACCCAGGGACTTTGTGGTTCATTGTAATTAATACTGGCACCTAGCACAGTGCCTGGCAAGTAATTTCTATAATTAACCCTCAATTTATTTGATAGCCTGAAGGCACTTGCACTGATCCAGAAATCTAAACCTCTTTCCAACCCAAAACCTCCTACACTTAAGAGTATGAGTTTGAAATTCCACCCTTACAACCTCAGCCCTTTTGCTTATCACTGGTAACACGAATTCCCCAGAGCAACCCTCTCAGCTACAATTCAAGCTGAAGAGACCACGTGAGGATAGATTTTGAGGATAAACTGTGCTGGGATTCTGGAGGAGGTGGTGGCGGGGACTGGAAATCCAAAAGTGGAGAAGGGAGTAGAAACAGCGTCTTCTCAATTTCGCCTTGGTTCAGCCATGGTTGCCGGGGCCTTCCTGCCAGATTCACTGGCCTCCCAGCTGGGCTCATGTTCATGGAATCTCTCTGTTTTCCTCTTGCCCCCTCTCTAAGGTGTTTGACTTTTTTTTTTTTTCTTTATGCTTCATTTATTTTGGAGAGAGAGAGCATGAGGGCAGTCAGTGTAGAGCCAGATGTGGAGCTCGATCCCACGAACTGGGAGATCATGACCTGAGCCGAAATCGAAAGTTGGAAGGATGCTTAACCAACTGAACCACCCAGGTGCCCCCTGTTTGACTCTTAATCCTCTCCTCTCCCTTGGCTTTCATGACGCCAGACCCTCCCAGGTCTACCCCTACCTCTCAATCTACTTTCTCACTCTCCTCTGCAGACTCCTATTACCCCAAATCTGACTTACACTTAGACTAACTGGTGTTCTGTGACCTTGCTGTCTTTTCTCACTCTACACAGTCTCTTGGCAATCTCCTCTACCCCCTGGCCTTCCGTTTCCACCCTGTGCAAGCGTCGAAACTAAATTTCCATCCAGGAGTTCTCCACCAAGCTCTGCAGCCATACAGCTGACTACCTAGGAGACAGTGCCACTAGAATGTCCCATGGGAAAAATTCATTCCCCAAACTCATCGTCCCTGCCCTCCCCCCTCCCCCTTCTGGATAGCTTCTCCAACGTTTGGAGTCAGGATGCCGGGAATCCTCCTGGTCGTCGTCTCCCACGCTTCCCATAGCCGTTCAGTGCCGAATGCGAATTGTCCTCCTATTCCTACAAGTAGCCACTCTACCCCCTTCTGCGTGGCTACTGAGTACTATTGCAATAACTTCCTAACTGGTCTTCCTCCCTCAATAATGACTCCTCAAATGAATCTGCCATATTTCTGCTGGAGGGATCTGTTTAGAAAGCCTGTCTGATTCTACTACCCCTCCTTGTACAGGGCACCAGTAGTTCCCTACTGCATAGAGTGCAAAATTCTGAGCATGCTATCTGAAGCCTGTGCGGGTTCATGCCTTCCTCTCCAGCCTTCGCTTTCAATGCACTCTCCTCCTCCACCTTACTGCTTACGAGCCTCACCAGGTCCCTTTCCTCCTCCATGCTTTTCCTCATGTTGCTTCCTTTCAAGGAAATGCCTACTCTCCACACTGCCCACCTGGGGACACCTGCTTCGCTTTCCCGTCTTGAAGCATTTCTATACAATCTCTGAGGCCACAAGGTAACTGTTGAAAACCAAGGATAAAATCTTGAAAGTGTACTCGGAAAAGAGAAGCATTACATTACATACAAGAGAATAACAACAGGAGAGAGATCTGACTTCCCATCAAAAGGACACCAAGATACTCTTCAGTAGGTGCCTTGGGTAAACTGTGATCCGGACAATGGATTATTCAGTACGAAAAAGAAATGAGCTATCAACCCATGAAAAGACACCCATATTATTAAGTTGAAAGAAGCCAATCTGAGAAGTCTACTTACTGTATGATTCCAACTATAGGATATTCTGGAAAAGGGCAAAACTACGGAGACCCTAAAAAGATCACTAGCTGCCAGGGATTGGGGGACGGGGTGGAGCACAGAGGATTTTTAAGGCAGCAAAAATACTCCATGATCCTGTGATGCCGGATACGTGTCATCGTACATTTGTCCAAACTCCTGGGATGGGCACTACCAAACGTGAACCCCAAGGTAAACTATGGGCTTTAGGTAATACTGATCCATCAATGTAGGCTCATCAGTTGTAACAAAGGTACCATTCTAGTGGAGGATGTTAATAAGCGGGGAGGCCGTGCAAGTGGTAGACAGGAAATCTCTTTGCCTTCCTCTCAGATTTGCTGTGACCTTAAAGCTTCTCTGGGGGAAAAAAAAAAAAGCCTTTAAAAAAAAAAAAAAAAAAAGAAGGTGGAGGGGAGGTGGAGAATAAGACCCAATGATGAAAGGAAAAACAAAAAGAAACAACTGTCAACCTGGTGTTCTATCTTCAGTGAAACCATCTTTCAAGACCCGGTGCGACAGAGAAGAAATGGAACAGAGCTCTTTTGGGACACCAAAATAGGCTCTTCTGTTGCACCAGAAACAAAGGGTTTTTACACCAGCGCTGAGATTTGGTACAGCTCTGTGATCTCAGGTGACTATCATTTACTTGATCTTTAAGCCTCAATCCTCCTCTGTAAAATGGGATTCATAATAATAATAATCCACGTCGGAAGGTTATTTTGAGGATTAAGATACTGACTAAAGTACCTAGCACGGTGCTCGGCCCGTAGCAGACATTCAACAAGGAGTAGGTATTATTCCTCAAAAGTTCATAATGACAAAATTAAGCAAAATAATACTTTCTTGTTGCCGTGTCTTAACCTCTTTGTGTTTGTTTTTGTTTTTTTATCTTGGACACCTCTCTGTCTGTCGGGATAGGTGCTGTTCAATCCACAACAACAACAATGGGCCTTTTCTCAAGAAGGGTGGAGCGGGAGACAGCTCCGTCTCCCCTCCCCTGGAGAAAATGTGCCCCTCCATATAGCAGTGGAGACAAACCACACCAGTGGCATTCTTGTTAGGATTCTTCTACAGTCTGAAATCTCTCCATATCCTATATAACAAATTTCAATCTCCTGCTTCCTAAAACACAATTGAGCGCCCTACTCGGCTACTAACTCCCAGACACGTCCATGTTTCCCCAACCACTGGAAGGTTTCCAAAGCTCTGTCCTCTGTGCAAGCAGTAACCTCCTCCATGTAAATAAATCCACATACACAAGTCACCCTGTTTTCATCTTCTTATTAAAAAATCCCAAGGCAACGACTTGCTCCTCTCAAATTAAATTTCCCTTTGGTCTGTTGCTTGAAACTATTCCCAAGTCTTCACGGACGGCTTCCTTTTCATGAAAAGGGAGAAACGCATGACTTGAGAAGAGACAAAGTAACAGAACGTTTTAAAAATATAAACGTTTAGCCCAAGTGCTCCTTTCAAACAAGGACAGGCTTAGCTGAAGGAAGTCGTCCGAATCATTTTTTCCAGTGGCTCTCTGCACCTTTCGCACACAGCCACGGAAAGTTGAGCCCCAGCCTGGAGCCCAGATGAAGGGGCTCCTTCACCCCGGCGGCCGCCTCCGGACCACGCGGTGTGTGTCGTGCCCCCCCCCCTAAAAAATATACACTATTCAAGTCTGGGAGCTGTTCAAACATATCGAAAGTGGATTCGGTGCCGTTACCTGAACGGAAGAAATGTTTTCCACTTCTTTCCCGAAGCTTCTAAACTAAACACAACTTTTATTTGGAGACGAAAATGGCTCCCCGTTTGGCATGAAGTATTCCCACAAGGTATTTACCACCCCCCCCCCCACTCTGCCCCCATCTTCTTCCTTTTTAATTTCTGACCTGGAGAAATCTGAAACTCCTGAGGGGAAGCGGTGAGGAGGGGGGAGCTTACCTGTGCCAGAGCAGCGCCCAGGAGTGTGGCAAGCAGGAGCCCCCGCATGTTCCCCAGGAACCAGCAGCAGGGAGATAGGAGGCGGCTGGGGCCCCACACAAAGCTGCCCTCTGTCTCCTCAGCGGGACACCGACCTCGTGCTCACACTCTCAGCTGGGCTTTAGCTCTCACGGAGCTGCTTTAATACCCTGTTTTCTTTCGCAGACTCTCCTCCTATTTACCTTCGCGAGGGAGGGTGGGCGTGGAGTGTCAGGAGGGTGTGAGCGCTCTCCTCCGGGACTAAGAAGGGTAGGTCGGGTGGTAACTTTTCTTTGAGTAGCTGTTCCACCAGTTCCCAGAGATCAGAGTCTCCCCTTGGGCTAAATGGTACAGCTGGACACATTCGCCTTCCTCACCCTCAGCCTCTCCATCCTAGGCTTGCCCTGCCCCAGGCCCTTTCTCTCCCAGGCCCTGGAGCACAGAGCGCTGGCCTGGTCTCTGCTCCCCCAGCCCCAACCACAGCCTGTTCTGGAGTTCTCCCTTCACAACGAAAACGGGGTGCCAAAGGCCTTCCCTGAACCCCACCCCCACCCCCAATGGCTCCTGATTTTCCCTCAGACGCCCCCACGGTGCCCTACACTTAACTTCATCCCGGCGCGTTCCTCACACCAGTTGGCTCAGGACTGGAAAAACTGGAGATGGAACATGGGTGGGCACCTAGAGTATCCGGCCTGAGAGAAGGCCCTCTCTGGGGCCACGGCCCCATGACAGATGAAGTCAAGTTAATCCCCATCTTTTTGGGCTAAGATAAAACAATTACGCTGTTAGCAATTGCTGAACAAATTAAGATTGAAGAAAAAAATTTTATGACAGGTCTGTGCTCCTCCTCCTCCTAAATCTCACCTCTGTGCTGTGTGCGGCCACCAGCCCATCTCCTCCTATGTTCAGTTGTGTGTGACCTTTGTTCATCCCACCTTCTCAGCCTTGGTCTTGGCTTATGCATCTTGATGTGCCTCTGCATTGGGGCTTTGTCCTCTCGTGGACCCCATGTCTGGCCCACCATCCTGCCCCCATCCCAAGGTCTATCCCTGTTCTCTTTGACCCTTTACACATCCTATCTTTTCTGTTACCTGACCTCTGCTAGGTGTTCTGCTCACCTTTGTTTCATTCAAGCAGTCACAGCTATACAAAGACTGTTGGGGTGGCGGAGTGGCTCAGTTGGTTGAACATCAGACTTCAGCTCAGGTCACGATCTCATGGTTCGTGGGTTCGAGCCCCTTGTCAGGCTCTGTGCTGACAGCTCAGAACCTGGAGCCCGCTTCAGATTCTGTGTCTCCCTTTCTACTCCCCCCCCTCTCCCCCTCTCCCAAATCAAAAACATTAAGAAAAACAAAGACACAGTAAGTAAAGCCTAGTGCCAAGGGGCTGGGTAAAATCTGGGCCCTCTGCCAACAACAGGGAATCTGGGGGCTTCAGAGAGCCAGGAACTCCATAAGGTGCAAACAAACTCCACACAGATTACTAAGTAGTCAATTAAACCATAATTATAATCGCACCAAACAGCAAGGAATACCCAGTGTGGTTGTGATGTCAATTCCTTAGCTTTCCTCCCTAAGAAACAGGATTAAACCTGAGAAAGACCTAGTGAAGGAAAATGTGTCTGTTTTGGTCCAGTCCAATCTATTTCTTCTATCTTTCTGGCTTAAGACTGTTTGATCTTTGAGTTCCCAGCCTCAGTGATTCACGTCCCACACTGGCCATTGGAATGGATTTTTTCTCATCTCCTAGCTGGTCCATCCAAAGCAAAGGAGCCCCGGCTGAGGACCAGCCTACTGGTCAACTCCATCCCTCCTGCCCCAGCACCCACGGTTCCAAATGTGACACTGCCCCTATCTGTGCATGCTCCTCCCATTCGCTCTCTGTGAAATTCTGAAAGCAGCTGCCATCTTTCTGGAAATGTCTTCCCTCCCTCCGTAATCTCTCTGCACAGGGCAGGGGAAGGCATCCTACTCACTATCCTTGCGTCTTGGGAGGAAAGGAACATCTTGGCTGATAACTAACTTTGAGCCCCCTCCCCCACTGAAGTGTACAGAATTGATTGGTTCGCGGTTACTCACTGTCACACGTTTACATGTCCCCAGCTGTGGGCATGCATCTAGTTAACTATTTCAAGCCTACTACCGGTGGACTAAGGGAATATGACATTTTTAGAGGTTGGGGCTGTCCTCTTCGACTTCCGACAATAAGAGCTACCGTGGGGTGCATCCTGTACTGAGCACTTTCCTTTATTATCTCATCTAACAAAATGCTCATCCGTCCAGGAGCCCGATGCACAAGCTTGGGATGTGCATTCAAACGGACATGGCGCTGAGCAGAGCTAATATTTGCATCATGTTTTATGATTTACAAGGAAGTTTCACATTATTATCTTTATTAATTTCACAGCTCAGTGAGGTAGGCAAAAGCAGTATTAACCTTCCTCATTTGACATAGTAAAAACTTGAAGTTAAGTGATTGTACTTGGTCAATAAAACACACTTAATCCCTGCCCTCTAGAGCTATATATAATCTACTGGGAGAGAAGTCGCCAAACACACACACAAAGTATCCATAACTAAAAACTGAGTAAAGGCTAATAACAAAGAACAAGAGAGTCCAAGAAAGAATGACAGGGAGGAGCTAATTGAGACCAGGATGCAGAGAGGACATCTCTGAGGAAACGGCACTTAGAGAGCTGAGAGCTGAAGCCGGCTGGAGAGCTGGGGAAGACTCCGGCTCCATTTGCTCCACCGGCAAAATGTTCATCTCTGATGGTGACGACCTGCATCTGCTAAGAGCACAGCCCACTTGCCCTTCCCCCCAGATTCCCCAAATCCTGCTATCAGGAGCATCATCACAGCTAGAACATTCCCTTCCCCTGGGACGATCAGCCGCCCAGACAGGCAAAGGTCCAAACCCACACCTTCTTCCTTTCTCCCCTCTCGTGGCAGTTGTGGGAGGGAGACCCTGTTGGTTACAGGAACACGCTGAAAGTGCGCTGCGAGGGAGGGTCCGCGTTCCCATGAGTGAAACGAGATGGAATGTAACCACTAACAGTGAGGGCTCAGGGGTCCCTTCATTGTGCTGGGGGCTGTGTACGCACCGACTCGCCTGATGCTCAAGGCAACACCGCAGGATGGGTACATCTTTTGTTTGGCTTCTGAGGAGGCCACGAGCAAGGCCACATGGCCGCTCAGGCCATAGCAGTGACAGCCTCAAAGCCCAGAGGGACTCGGTGTTCAACGGTGCTTTCTGGAAGCAGACCCAGGGCTGGGGCTCTGCAATCAGCCAGCGTCCTGCGGACGTCTGTGCGCCTGCAAAGCCTCCAGTGCACGCGCAGACCCGTAGCATCGGGGTGTGTGGGCGGGGAGCTCGGAAAGCGAAGACCAGGGGCCTGGCCTCTTTCCTGGGCACCAGCGAGGCCTCCTGGCTTGTTTCTCAGCCTCTGATGGTGTCTCCGCTGGTATTGGAGGCCGCAAAGAACGCACCAATGATGGCTCGGAATAAATTTCTTTCCAGATGGCGAGGAGACGGGACGGGGCGGGGGGTGGTTCAGAGCCTGCTTTAATTTTAATTCTAATTTTAATTAAAGGTTAATCAATTCATTTAATTTAATAAGTGTTTAATTTTAATTTGAAGAAAATGAAGAAAATGGACGTTTCCTACACTCCGCTACATGACTTGTAGAGTCCCGTCATGCTTGCTACAAACCCTCTAAGTCTCACAAGATTGCTATGCTCCCTGACTGGGTTCTCTTCCCTGAAAATTCACAGGCCTCAGAACCAAAATGGAAGCTGGGGACCTCTGTACCACCGCCTCTGGTTCACTGCCCTGAACAGTGAAGGGCCTGCAACCCGATCGCTAATAATTCAGTAATTTTTCCAGCCAGATTGCTACTGCAGGCATAACAGTGCGGAAGGACATGCACATGGCAGGTGTTCAATGAACATTTGTTGGTCATTTAAAAGGACTCCTTTTAAGGGGCACCTGGGTGGCTCAGTAGGTTGAGTGTCCGACTTCAGCTCAGGTCATGATCTCGAGGTCTGTGAGTTCAAGCCCCGCGTGGGGCTCTGGGCTGACAGCTCAGAGCCTGGAGCCTGCTTTGGATTCTGTGTTTCCCTCTCTCCCTGCCCCTCCCCCGTTCATGCTCTGTCTCTGTGTCTAAAATAAATAAACATTAAAAGGACTCCTTTTAAAATCACACTCTTACTACCATAGCGAAGCACGACTATCATGTTGTATACATGTATTCACTGCATCTTTTTGTGCTCCTTTTCTATTACTAATTATTGCACTTCTTACCTTTTCCTACATGTCTTCATCTTTTTTTTAACGCTCACTAGTTTTTGAGAGGGCACAAGTTGGGGAGGGGCAGAGAGAGAGGGAGACAGAGGATCCGAAGCAGGCTCTGTGCTGACAGCAGCCAGCCCCACGTGGGGCTTGAACTCACAAACCGCGAGATCTTGCCCTGAGCTGAAACCAAGAGTCAAATGCTTAACCGACTGAGCCACCCAGGTGCCCCTCTTCTTCTTCTTCTTCTTTTTTTTTTTTTTAAGTTTGTTTTGAAAGAGAAAGCAAAAGTGAGGCAGGGGCAGGGAGAGAAGGTGAAAGAGAATCCCAAGCAGTCTCTGAGCTGACAGCACAGAGCCCAATGTGGGGCTCGAACCCGCAAACCGTGAGATCATGACCTGAGCCCAACTCGGAGGCTTAACTGAGACACCCATTCGCCCCCTTTTATGTCTTCATCTTAAACGTATCCCAATCTTTTTACAAAGCTCCAGCCTCAAGATTGCACCATGATTTTTGTGGCACAGCCTGAGAGAGCAGGTGTATTTTCACTGCTTCCTCCACTAACCTGCGCGAGCCTGGTCTACCAACACCTGTGCATTCTGTTCTCTGAGTGGCTGCCCTATGCTAAGGCACTGTCAGCGGCCCCCTCCCGTCCAGCTTTTAGCGAACCATATCCAAGAACAAGCAGCCCCTAACAACCACAAAACACCTGGCCCTGCCATCTGCGTGGGGGCTCACAGCAGCGTCTTTAGAAAAGAAGCAGGTGCCCTCGCCTCGTTCCCAGGGCATCAAAAAGTGACGCTGTGGCCTAAGGAAAACAAGACCAAATACCTCAGAGGGATCTAATTCTCTTTGTCACGTGGCCGTGTTAGTCCGGTTTGCGTGGGAAAGAGGGTTGAGTTAATTGGAGGCAGGCACCAAGGATGCCACATGAGAAGCTGGGGAGAAGGCGAGGATGGGGTTCTTTCCCCTATTTCCAAATGTGGGTGGAGCTCATCTTTCAGAGAAGAGCAGCATGCACAACGTGGTACGGCATTCCCTGATCTTAAAAATGATTGCAGGTGGGAATCCTAATCCAATGAAAGGGCAGGCCCCTTGGCCAGGTGACAGGCAGGCTGGACTTAGAGCCAGAAGACCCCAGTTCACATCCAAGTTCTACTACTTATTAGCTCACTGACCTTAGACAGCCTTCCCCCAACCCCTCTTCTGGGCTTCTTAACCCCCCTGTTTCATCCTCAATACTGTGGCAGATTTACCTCCTTAAAAACAAATTTGACCATGTGACTCTCCTACTCAAAACCTTTCTTTCAGGGTGCCCGGCTGGCTGAGTAGGTGGAGCATGGGACCCTTGATCTTGCGGTTGTGGGTTTGGGCCCCATGCTGGGTGTAGAGACTACTTAAAAAGAAAATCGGAAAGGAAGGGAAGAAAGGAAGGAAGAAGAGAAACCTTTCTTTCACTCCCCCTTGCATACAGGAGGAAATCCAGCTCCTGGGTAACACGGTAGAGGCCCTCTGTGTTGCAGCAAGCTCCCGTTGGGCCTGTCCCCTCGTTACCCCGGTGCTCTAGGGGCACAAAACTGCTGTGCTGTGAGCTTTCCCCTCCACGCCCCCAGCCTCTTGCCTTTTCTTATGCTGCCCTACCGGGAGAACCTGCCTACCGTCTGCTGGTCTGGTGAACCATTTGCATAAGTGACTTTCCCCTGAGAAGCCATCCCAATCAGCACCCCAAAGTTCCTCAAACCTTTTGTGCACCACCCCTGGGCCTGTACTGCAATCATCTGTTTCCCTATAGGGATGTCAGATTTAGCTAATAAAAATGATAATAGGATGCCCGCTTAAAAATTTCAACCATATATGGGACATACTTACACAAAAAATGTTGTTCGTGGTTGACCAGAAGTTCAAATTTAACTGGGTGCATGCTTACGCGGATTTTTCCCTTCGAGGCTGTGTCACGTGAAAAGTGAAGACTGGGGCGCCTGGGTGGCGTAGTCGGTTAAGCGTCCGACTTCAGCCAGGTCACGATCTCGCGGTCCGTGAGTTCGAGCCCCGCATCGGGCTCTGGGCTGATGGCTCGGAGCCTGGAGCCTGTTTCCGATTCTGTGTCTCCCTCTCTCTCTGCCCCTCCCCCGTTCATGCTCTGTCTCTCTCTGTCCCAAAAATAAATAAAAACGTTGAAAAAATTAAAAAAAAAAGAAAAGTGAAGACTGATGAGACTCCTCGGCATAGCCCTGGTACCACCCCAAATGACTGGCAGATGCTTGCTAGCCATTATTCAAGTTTACACGATTGGCACTTGGAATTTCTAGCCTTAAAATTATTCACCTTGCAGGCAAACTAATAAGCCGCACGCTCGATTTTTCTTTGCGTTTTTAAATTCGATCCCCTCTTGAAGGCTACGCGTTGCCCCACGCACCACCTAGATGGCAGTGCCTGACCTTCCAGGGCCAACCTGCAATGAGCACGGACGGACTCTAGATGGCGCAGTGGGCTAACGTAGCAGCCTCCCCGCGCGCGCTGCGGGCGCCGTAGGAAGAAGGCGCGGCTGTGCCGCAGAGCCCTGCATTATTGATGGTGACGCTGCCGCAGAGGTGGGAGGAGCTCGCCGCCATCTCGCCAAGGCTGCCGCATCGCCTACGTCCCTTCAGGAACGCTCTTCCCTGCCTGCAAAAAGTCCTGTGATGTGCGAGGAGCGAGCTCTCGATAGCACGCACGTTATTGTTCCCATTCATTGCAAGATGGACCCTTTCGTTAGTCAGAACCATTTTTATTTCGCATTGTCACTGTGAATGGCGGCACCAAAGAATAGAAGCTGTACTTTGGGAAAGCCACTGCCTCTGAAATCAACATCTATTTTAAAATATTACCGAGTGTAATTAAAAGGCAATAAAATCGTGTGGGGGGGGCGGTGGAGTGAGGGTGTTCATCACCCAATTATAAAACGTTCTTCTATAAATACATGAAAATACTGTCGATGTAAAACAATGCCATTATATTGACGGAACCACGGCTACATTTTCAGCCAGCATTTTAACCGGAAATCTGAACATTCTAAGAGAAAATAGATGCTCCGAAACTAAACAGTGGGTGGGGCTTCCACGGGATCCATGGGTGGCGTCCCTTCCTCCTGACCAGTAGAGGGCGGTAATGCATTCGGACAAAAAGGGGGATCACACACCCGAATGGTACATATATACAGCAAACATTGTGTTCTAACAGGAATCTTTAAAATGTGCTTTCACTCACCAGTCCTTTTGTTTGGCCAGTGCCTGCATGGTCTTTGAATATGGATTTGCCGGTTAGAATGCTGTCTTGTCCCCTTGCTTGGCGAATCGCTCACATAATATATCCTCTATGTTGTAGCATTTGGGTTACCTTAGCAAAATGAGACTTTAAAGACCGTCCATAGCATCATGATTCAAGAATCCTTCTAGATTCTTGAGAACTATCAAATATAATTTAGCAACGCTTTTTAAAACTTTCCTTCATTGAGTTTTTCCAGAGCAGTGAGATTTTCATTGGTAACACATTCCACTTTCTTGGGTATTCTTGCATTGCTGGCTTTAATAATAGGCGGTCAAAATGTATAACTGTTGGAATACAATCAAATGGAACGGACAGGTTAGGAGAGACGCAAACACACACTGTGGACTAACAAACAGCCCTCTCCTGCCACAGTAGGCAACTAGCCTCCGTGGACTATGGGCATTAGCGTCTTAGCTCAGGCTGCTATAACAGAATACCAAGGCTGGGTGGCTAATAAGCAACACAAATTTATTTCTCACAGTTGTGGAGGCTGGGAGCCCCCGGATCAGCATGGTAGCATGGTTGTGTTCCGGTGAGGACACCTTCCTGGTTCATAGAGTATAGCCTTCTCACTGAGCACCCCTATGGTGAGGGGAGAGCTCTCTGGGCTCTCTTTTATAAAGGAAGCAATCCTATTCATGAATAGGACCTAATAACTTCCCAAAGACCCACCTTCTATACCTCACATTGGGGGCTAGGATTTCAACATATGCATTTTGAGGGGGATGTAAATATCGGTTCCATTACAGTCGGTTTCTTGCACAAAGGAAATGGAGAGTTAGTTCGTCTGGCCAATCCGTTACGTGGAGGTCAGTGATGAGAGCTTCCACTTGAACTCAGAAAAACCATAATCACTTTTCAAGAGACCGATAAAAAAATATACACTCACCTATCACTTAGCCAAATCCACATGTAATGTAATTGAGTCCATCGCCAAATCACACGAGATCTGTCCTAAGACCTGGCAGAACAAAGCCGAGCTCACTCTTAGCCCCAGCAAGGGTTGTCAGCTGATGAGGCTCCCCACAAAACACTTCCAAGCGTGAGTCGCATGTCAGCATTTCAGACTGGGGGAAGCAACTCTTCAGTTCTGGCCACTGGCTGCTAGAACACCATCCATGTCCTGTGTCAGCCACACAGACGCTGCCCTTCCCGGCCTCAGAAACTATGTCCAAACTCAGCCAGTACATTTCACCGCAGCAAACAAGAATTTTGGTTCCGCACTGCAGATGTACAATAAATGGCATATATTTTTAGCATCCTTTAAATCAGGTTGAATGTATCTCCACGTCCCCCTTCCGCAGAGATGATGGGCAGCTGAATCATAATCATTATCCGGCACCTGCTCCATCCTGATCCTGTCCTGCAACACACAGGCCACATTGTTCCAGCCCCCGTGTTCCCAGATCTGCTATTTCTGCCGCACTCTCAGGGTCTGAGAATCATCGGCGACCTGGAAGGTCCTGCATCTGGGGTGCACTCCCTCCGGCTTGGATCACCCCTAGGGATGTCCTGCCATCTCCACAGCACACAGCCAAGGACTAGAGAGCAGCCCCCACTCTCGCAAGACCTCTGACTAGTCTTGGAGGAGAATCTCTCCCTCACCGTCCAGTTGCCGCCAAAGACAGGCCCCTTCCCCCTCCCACCCTGGGGTAAAATTTACTGTAAACAGTGACAGCTGTAAGCCCTTTCAGATGGGCTCCTCGGGACCTTCCTCAGAACCAAGGGGGTAGTAGAAACTGAGTTCGTGGATTGGCGCAGCATTGAAATAAGTTCTGTTCTAATAGGGACAAAGTCACGTTAAAGATTCAGAGCAGTCTCAAGCACAAATATTTTGGGTTTTTTTCTGGTCAGTTGTAAAAAAGAGGGGGATGGAAACTTGCCCACCATGCAGAACATGCGGGCTCTGTTTATTTGGGCTCTTGAAGCATTTCCACATCCAAACATGTCAGGTGTTAACCAGTGTCTGTTAGGAAGGCTCCCACCTTCCTTCGGTCCCAGCTACAATTAAGCAAGTGCATTAAATTTTCAGTATCAGTTAACAATGTCCCTCCAGCCCAAAAGCTTCCTGTCACAGGCATACATCTTTTCTACTATGGAAAAGAAAGAACGCAAGCGTGTGTGGTGTAAATGCTGGCTTTGAGAAAATATGGACGCAAATCAGGACCGGACCAACAGGAAGCACAGCAGCGAGAAAGAGAACGGGAACTCACAGCTCCTGGGAGCTGCTGGGTCACGCCAGGTCAGCAAGCCACTTTCATTAGGGAGCCTGTTGTTTCAAGACCGTCCGTGCTGTTGTTGGAACCCTCCGCAGCAACACTGTCCAGTAGAACGTTCTGCGGTGATGGAAATATTCTAGAATATGGAGCTACATTGTGCTTGCTATTAGGCATTTAAAATAAGGCTAGTGCAACTGGGAAATGGAATTTAATATTTCAATTAGTTTAACTCAAATTTAAATAGTCCGATGTGGCTAGGGGCTACCATGTTGGACAGCTCAACTGGGTAATCGTCTTCTCTTAACGTATGATTTATCCCTCACCCACTTCCATAAAGGTTCTAAGGTCACTTACCCAAGAAACCAAGTGCAGCGTGAAGGAAGAAAATGGAGATTTTCTAATGAAAATAAAAGAAGAGAACAGCTCTGTAAAAGAGAGTAGAGAAATAGATGTTCCCAGGCACATGGAATGAGTTAGCCGTTGCCTTTGAAAATGTAATTTATTTCTAAATTGCTAGAGACTAAGGCAAAGTGAAAAGTCACGCAAAAGGCAACGTTGAAATTTGCCGTTGACCGTTGTGTAGCTGCCAGCAACCCTTATTTTCTGGAAGCAGTCGTCTTACCCCTGAAGCCTCGCACCCTCACCCATTCCATCTACTTGGTTGTAGCAAAGCCACTCAGGGTGACGCTACCGCTGACAGCTAAGCCAAGCTGGCCAATCACAGTTGCTTTCCTGAGAGGCTGGACATGGGACATAGGAAGGTGTGATCTCTCCCTGGGTTGATGGATACACAGCAGGTGTGAAACGCGGGCTCTGCAGAACCGAGGATCGGCACCAAGGTGGGAGCATGCAGTGTGGTGATGGTCGCAGACACAGATTCTGGGTCCACACCTGTTCTCTTACTTACAACTATGTGACATTGGCCACAGGCCCTAACTTCTCCAGGCTTCCTTCTCTGTAAAATGGGAGTGATTTTCATTCACATTTCATAGAGTAGTTATTAAAAATAACTTCAAGCCCATAATAAGTGCTTCATAAATATTACTATTAATTATAATAATATTAGGGCAGAATCCCGACAGCATTCGAGTTGCTATCATTTGCCAAAATCTTAGCAATTATCAGCTCTTGGGCTCCATGAGACACATTCCTCCCGCATAGTCTTAAAAATAGTGTTTTTGTTTGGCTGAAGCTAATTTGGGTTGGGCTTCTGGTAACTGTAGCCAGCAGAGATATAACTTGTCTGCCATTTGTTTGGAATTTCAACTTGTTTTCTTCCCTAAGCAGAAAGCCAGGGGCACCTGACCATCCACGGACTCCGACGACAGGTGAAGGGCATGGAATAGGAGAACTCAGACGAACACAACCTTAAATTTACTATCTTTAGTGGACACTTCCTATATTTTTGGTTGCCCAGCCATACCCTCTTCGTATTTGGGAATGAACCTTCCAGAATATGCATTTGGTGGGAGACAGGGCCCCACCTCTTACTATAGGAACCAGAAGTTGCCAAACAATACTTTTCTTCACCCATTGGCCGCTACCATGTGGGTATGTGACCTGGGCTGGACTAATTGAATGCTCCCGATGGGGACTTTGGAAAGAACAACATAGACATGACTTGTGGTTGTCATGGTGACGGTGGTATTGTCGTCTAGAGCCTGGCTGTGGAGGGGGCAGCACCAATGGCAGTCTGCTTACCAGATTGCACCTGCAATATGACCCTCACAGGCTCCGCCTGCCCAGCCTCCCATTTTTTGTGCCTAGTTCTATAGGCTTCCTGTGGATTCTGTGAGCTGCCTAAAATGTTGCCAGTGGATTCCTTCTCTGCATAAATTAGCCAGGCAGTGGTCTTTGATCTGTAACCAAGAACCTTGCCTTTCCCTTTCATGCTCTTAAGGAATTAAGTGACCAAAAATGCACACAGCTTGCTCCTCGATCCTTCATTACATCACCAGTAACTAACATCACTATTTCAGTTCCCAAGGTGGGCACATTTCTATGGATTCCTGAACAATCCTGTGGTGCTTGGACTTCCACTTGGCCACATTTGGCCTGATTATTATACCACAGCACAGACTGTGATGGAAGAGGTCAAAAGGACTGTGCAGGTACCAGACATCCCACGCTGCTTTCAAAGTTACAGTAGCAGATTAGGGGCTCGTGGTTTTCTTCTGGAGAGAAGAAAATAAGTTGTTTTCCGCATGACTGAATTTATACAAATATCAACATTCCATCTTCTATTTAAAATGGATGTGCCGGAACATCTCTAACAGCAATCTTACCGTTTACATTAATACATTAGTATTCTCTATTGATGAAGTAATATATTATAGCTTCACCTTCTCATATAACCTTCTTCTTGAAAAACAAAAATTTAAGTTTGACAGTTTATCCACAATGTGTTCTTCTCTGACCTTTTACATACACAAGAGCGTGCATCCCCAGCACCTGGCACTATTCCTAAAGAAAAGTAGATAATAAATGTTTGCTGAACAAATGAATAAGGGAGCTAATGAGTTCATGCCCAAGCACTATACCAGAATAGAATGAGGAGTCAGCTCTTCGGGCTCGCTCTGTAATGACAGACCTTCCATGAGCTTGGTAACGGAGGAAGAAAGAACAGGGCTGATGATCCAGAACATCCACTCATTGCAAAAATATGAAGCTGTTTTGGTCTGTTTGTTTTCCATTGTGAGGAAAATTTACAATTAAGTCCTTCTGTTAAGGTTACAAGCACACCCAGCGGGAGGCTTAGACTCAAGCCATAAGGCACACAGTGATGGGTCAGGTTGTGATCATGTGTGACGGCAGAGTTAGATATGCTAACACAACCCTCCGCCATTAAGAGTTCGTTCTGGCACTGAAGGTTCTGTTTAACTCCTCTCTCTTCATTCATCCAGCTCAGCTCTCTAGGAACACCTGGACTAACAGACTGTTCTATAGCTGACTCACAACCATTTGGATGATTTGGCTAATCTCTTGAGGACTACATTTCTGATTTTGCCCCATTCTTTAATGCAAAACGAAGGATGAAAAGAACCATTTCTGACAACATTTGCTATCTATATGAATAAAATTACATTTCTGTTTTCTTCCGCTTTGACCACATCAGGGAAACGCAGCTAGACAGATTTCCTAACTTAAAATATTGACCAAGTGGGGCGCCTGGGTAGCTCAGTCAGTTAAGCGTCTGACTTCGGCCTAGGTCATGATCCCGCATTAGGTGGGTTCGAGCCCCGCGTCAGGCTCTGTGCTGACCGTTCGGAGCCTGGAGCCTGCTTCAGATTCTGTGTGTGTGTGTGTGTGTGTGTGTGTGTGTGTGTGTGTGTGTTTCTCTGCCCCTCCCCTGTTTGCACTCTGTCTCCCAAAAATAAATATTTTTAAAAACTTAAAATATTGACCAACTGAAAAATTCAATTTCGGGACCCTGGAGGCTCCTTCAAGAGATGGCAGTCATCCACCAGGGTAGCAGAACTGAGGTATAGGAGGCCAGGGTGACCGCTGGCCAGGAGAGACGTGCTTTGATCTGAAGATAAATTAAGATGCAGCCACACAGATAGACACTCGGAACTGCAGATTTTAAGCGGAGTGGAGCTGCGTTTCACGGGGCAATTCTACCTCGCCTGGTTCTTCTCAAAGAAATACAAATAGTGTGGGGATCACGATCCAGGATCTGGGTGGAGTCTGAAATTCTGCTTTTCTAATGGACTCTGGAGTAGTGTCCGTGCTGGTGGTCCTCAGACCCCACTGGGAGTAGGAGGCTCAGGCTCCAAGAGGAATCACACAGACAGTTTACGTAGCGGGGGTGACAATTTCGCAGAGCAATTTCTGGTGGAGCAAGATACACTCAATAAAGGAAACCTACAAGGAAACATTGTTGTACATATTCCTATCACCGTTTTTCCTTAAAGCCATGGTTTTGAAAGGGAAAGCTCAATTTTGCTACCATTAGAATCACTTGGGGATCTTTTAAATATCCCAGGACCCAATTCAGACCAATGACATCAGCATCTGCAGGGGTGAGATCCAGGTGCCAGGATTTTAAAGCTTTCCCAGCTGACTCCAACATGCAGCCACAGCTGAGACGGGCTGCCCCGGGGAAACCTTAACCCAGGAGTCATTGGTATTAACTGCCAGCTCTCCCTCTCCCTGCTCCTACTCCTACTCCTGACCTCCTGTGCTTGGAACGGTGTGTCACACTTCACCTGCCTGTGGGGCCGTGTTGCCCACTTTGGATTTGGGAATGACCGTCATCAGTTCATCTCCCAGGAGAGTCCATCACTCTCGCATCACATAACTGTGCTCTCAGAGCTGACACCACCTCTGCTACCTGCCAAAGCGTGGCTCCCAGAGCTCGTTTCTATCCAACACAACTCCACAGCGATGCTAATAGCTGCGATTTAAAAAGGTAACAACCTTACGTTCTATGCAATATCAGGTACTGGGAGGTATGAATTCGGCATCTAATTCACACGAACAATTAGAGAGGAGCT
The DNA here is from genome assembly GCF_016509475.1 of Prionailurus bengalensis. Classification (NCBI taxonomy): domain Eukaryota; kingdom Metazoa; phylum Chordata; class Mammalia; order Carnivora; family Felidae; genus Prionailurus; species Prionailurus bengalensis. The sequence goes on along the minus strand of NC_057349.1, from coordinate 100,899,930 downwards.
GCACTTAACCGACTCATGTTATTGAAACACAATAAAATCTAATTTAAAAATAAAGGAATAGAAAGAAAGGGCTACTTAAGGCAAGGAGGTCTTCGTGGAAGATACGTAGTACCTTCCTTGACGATCTTAAAGAATAAGTAGGATTTAGATGTACAAGAGAGTGGAAGGAAGGGCATTTGCAGTAAAGGGAACAGCATGGGGCAGAGCTTCAGAGCAGGAATGAGTGGGATGGGATGGGACACAGGGGTCAGCACATGGGATGTGAGGACAGGGAGTGAACCGGCCTGAATACAATAGTAATGGGAATACTGAGTACATGCAAATAAAAGAGTTTGCTCATGATGTGATACCCAATTTCCCCCAGGAGATGATTTTTTAAAAAATTCAGCCATCCTGAATTTATAAATGTATAAGCGTATAGACAAACTAATCAATATCTTAGTGCAATATTTATTAACATCCTACCCTTAATGGCACAGGGTGAGTTCTCTGGAAGCAGACGCTGAGAGGGAGCTTGGGGTGCAAAATGTTTGTTAGAGATTAACACCTACAGAAGGAAGGGGAGGAAGCTGGATTGGGCAGGAAGGCGCTCCCTTGCAGGGAGTGGGGCTATTGGGGCAGAGGGGAGTGTTGCCTGTCACTGTTACCCCAGGTGAAGCCAAGTGGCTGGGCCTTTGTCTCTCTACCCCGCTCAGTCCCAGGCTACGGGCTGCCCCAAGAGTGAGACCTTGGGTGGGGAGCAGTCCTCACTGAGAGGCCCAATGGCTCTGACAGTATGCAACTCCTTCCCAAAAGGCACCCTGGGCAGCACATCTCTGTGTCTCACGCATGTGCCTTTCTAGAATCTTGTACAGCGTACGAATGCTTGTCTCCATTCTCGCTTTTCATCACGTAGGTTTTGAAGCACTCCTTCGGCATCTTCGTATGCATCATTTTCAGCAAGCTTCCGTGACAAGCAGGTTTGTGTAGAGAGCTTTTCCCTACGAAGGTAGCAGTGAGCCACTGGGGACTGATCTCGCCCAGGGGAGTGTGTGCACGTCCCGTAGATCGGTGAGGTATGCACGGTGAATTCAGAACAGCCAGGAAGCTAATGGCAACAGGACTTCAGAGCAGGCAGACACATCCATAAAGCTCACCTGAGAGACTCTAATGACCAGGGTGTGGATGTGATGCTGACGGCAAAATTCTAGGCTTGGAGGAGCCTGAAGAGCAGCTGTCAGTCAGCTGCCTCTCGAAGGAAGCCGTGGAGGAGGGGGTGCCAATTTGGGCAAGAATGAGGACTATTTTATTATGGAGACCTCCCTAATTATGCGGTTAGAGAACCGTGTGGGGCACATTCCAGAGCCTACACTGCTCTCATAAGGATTCCACTGTTAATTTCAAAGAGAGACACAGCACTGCAACTTTCTCAACTCCCACACCATTCACACATGGCATTTGTGTGCCAACTCCGAGCATACCCCACTGGAAATGAAAACAGAGCTCAAGCCAATGCTTAAGCTGAAGCTTGTCAAGCTACGGAGACAAGCAGGGAGAGGACTTTGTTTTCTTGCTCCCATTTCAAGATAAATTTTCCCGTCTGCCGTTTTTAAAACTTACATCATTACATCACTTAACATACCATTGTCAAATCCAAACTACAAGAGGCCGAGGAGCCTAACACAGGGGACCTTACATGGTAGGTGCTGGATCCACGTTTGCTTATGGCCTGAGTGGTCTTTAAACACACACACACACACACACACACACACACACACACACACACAGTATGGAATCATCATCATCCCTGCTATATATGATGTGCCCTATTTTTGAATGATGGTCTCTCCTGGGACAGCATTCAGACAATTCCCCAAACCACAGTCTTTTTTTTCATGGATTTTTTTCACAGCAGCTTCTTTGCGATCTCACAGTTGTTAACGTACTGTCTTAACATTTCCTTTTTCCTTCATTATTCCCACTCAGCGCGTTGCTTCTATTGTTCTCCCTTATCAATGAGTTTTATTCTCCTCATTTAAAACCTGGGGAAGCAATGGGCACAGTGACGAGGGGCACAGAGTCTGGAGCCAGACTGACCTCCACCACTGTGTGACCTTGGGCAAGTGAACTGCCCTGCGTCTCAGTTCCATCATCCTCAAAAGGCTGATAATAGCAAAGGCTGCCTCGGAGAGTCGTTGCAAGGATTTAATGTGTTAATACAGACAAAGCCAGAATAGCGCAGAGCACAGAGTAAGTCACCTGCTATACCAACTGTTGTTATTGTTCAACCCGCTCCTCTGAGAAGAGACAGCCACTGTGAATAGCCTCTGCTTGAAGCCTCTGCTTCGCGGCACTTAGGCACTGAACCTGGACACCATGCTACCCTTATCCAACATTTTTCTAACCACTGGACTTGACGCTTTAAGTGTGTAAGTTTCTTTTCTTTTTAACATTTCTAAAATGTGTTATTTAATTTAAATGATGGCAGAAAATGCAAAATCTACTGTAGGTATCACTGGATCACCAATGACCATCATTAAAAATATCAATTATGACAACTGGCTGTATTACAGCAATACCTCTGGGACCCACAGTAAAGTCCCTTTAGCAAGAAGCTCCCACCTTCCACTTGCTCTGAAGTGTTGCTGTGAGTTTAGGAGCCCAGAGGAACATGTTTGTTAGAAGAATGAGCAAAATCATAAAAATAAATCAATTATGTTAGAAACCCTCCTTAATGAATAAGGGGCATGCGCTCTAGTACATGCATTTAGGGACATTTATTCTGGCTCATCTGGGAGCACTGGTTTTCAACTATGTTCCAGATCATTGCTGCTATTCAAAAAGGGCATCTCCATCAGTGAGGTACAGTCACACAGTTCTCATGCTATTTCATGAGTGTTCCCAGCCTGATTCTTGCCAACCTGACTCTAACCAGAGTGTAGAGGCTATATTTGTTTTTTTTCACTCACTCACTGATTCTTTCAACAAAAAATGATCAAGCACCCAAGGTGCCAGGTATTATGCAGGGTGCTTGAAATAATGTCAAACATGTAGATGAGCCCTTATAGTTGTCAGAGTGCTTTTGGGTAAATTACTTCATTTATTCCTCTAAAGAGCTCTGTGAGGCAAGTGATTCTATTCTCATTTTGCTGACAAAACAACAAAAGGAAATAATGCACAGGAAAGATTAAAGAGCAAGTACGTATTAACTGGCCAACATTCTATCCATATTGGTGTTTATAGAAGGGTGAGACACCCGGAGGGGCATGGACCTTGCTCCCTGAACTCACTTGGTGCTCTGCCCAGCCCAGAACTGCCTGCAAAGAGTCATTTAATAAATACTTTGGAGGAAGATCATTTTGATGTTGGTACGCTTTCAGCTCATCTCTGGGGAAGGAGGAAAGGATGATCATGAATTAGGAGCCAGAATAAAGAAGAGGATTAACAATACTGGTCCACATATTGGGAGGTGGGGAATAGGCAGGACTTGAAGGAATGTAATGAGGTTGAGGTTAATTTCAGTCTTGGGGAGAGGACACCCCAACAACACAAAAAGACGTGGCCCCAATGAAGGCAGCAGGGCACGGAGAACAGAGACTTGGGGTCCAAGGGCCGTTTCCAGGATGTTACAAACTGGCCACGAGAAAAAGGAAACACTCTTTTCTGTGCTTTCACCAACGACTTCCAGCCAGCAAAGTGGTTCCAGATTTCTGGCAGCCTTTTAAATTAGCTTCAGTCCCAAATTCAAAGCAGAAACTGCCCTAGATTCCTGTTTCTCAACATTTCCCCTTTTTCTCTTGCATCAGGCAGCTCCTTATTGATGATCTTGTGGGTGTTCAAAGATTGTGGCTTCACGGATGAATCTGTGGAGCCACATTTTTATTGGAGATGCGCTGCACGCTCGCCACGGTGAGATGCGGTATAGTAAGGACCAACAGCATCACGGAGAGCGGACTTGGGGGACAGCAAGCACCGTATGCTGGTTTGCGGCAGCATGCTTATGATCTACCCTTGTGTGAACACAGTGAAAGAGGTTATACTTGTGTGGGAAGTAGAATCAGATAGGTAGGGTGGGGCCATATCACAAAAAGCCTGAAGAGGAAGGAGGTTAATTCAGAAGAGTTAATTAAAGTTTGGTGGCACAGTGGGTGCCTAAGTCCGTGGAATGCATGCATGCATAAATGATTTTTTTTTTTACATTTAAAAAAAAAATGTTGCATATATGATTTTAAATGAGCGTACTGTCCCAGACCCAGGACACAGTCACCTTCTCTAAATCACTGGTGTCAAATTGTGTCAAACACAAGTAAAATAATCACATCTTTGTAGAATTATTCCGAGATTACGGATGGGTTGAGGCTACTCTTTTCCTGAAGACGTGACTTTTGACCTCCCTGAACTGATATGATCACTAGGAAACAGAGGAGGAGAAGCTGAAAGAGAACAGAGCTTGGTACACAACGGGTGCACCCCTACTAACTGCGGAACAGCAGAGGAATGATGAGTGAGAGCAAAGAAGGCACTGCTGAGATCAGATTCTCCTCCTGCACGAGCAAGGCCCCAGGGAGATCAACCACGCATGCGCGTGCTGCATCCCTGAGCCGGCATTCTCGAGGGAGTGGTCTATACTAACCATTGAGTCTTAAATACTGTGATTCCTGTGCCTTCCTCACCCTACGATCCTTTCTAGCGCATCTTGCGTATTTGGCCGTGTCAAAGACGGAACGTGTAGAAATCTGCATAGTGAGGAGTAAATTAGATGGTTCCTGAATCTTAAGCAGGGAAGTCTTCCAGATGAAGAGCATGCCGGTCCACAGAGGAGGCTTCCAAACAGCCTTCAGCAGAGATCTCATTGAATCTTCTGGGATGGAACAATGGTGGGCATCTTGTCGTTCTCTCCCATCCCTCCTCCTGCCTTGTCTGTGCACACAAACCATGACCCCACATTTATCTGATCCTCAGACCAGTCCAGGGGCAACTGCCTCTTTGTATACCAGCCCAACCTTAATAATTTGAACATAAGAACAAGAGAAAACCTACTGGGCCCAGGTCATCCTCTTCATGAACAAGAAGTCTGCAATGAGTACCAGCAGGGGGTTGTCCATGAGGGATGTGGGGAGTCAGGGAGGTTAAATAGTAAGGTGTTTCTTCGGTGGTCCTTCCTTTTCTCGCAATATGGGACTCGTGTAGGAAGAAGCTGGGCCTTTCCATGAAGGCCCTATGTTTTTGTGGGGCTTTTTTGTGCCACCTGACTGCATCATCATTAAACACTGGCTAAGCCTGTGGCTTCTCTGGATCTCACACTTATCTGTATCATTTGGGTTGCATTTCATCTAGCCAATATAAAGGAGTGACCAGTCATAGAGACTTTTAGATATATACACAGAGTTCAAATTTGAAACCCATTACTCCATCCAAGTTTTACTGACCTCTACCTAGGTAGGTATCCCGGAGGTCATTGACCTCACAAGCCCACACTTTGGTAAAGTGAGTTACGAGAACTGGGTGGAACGGAGGAGGGAGGGAGCGGCAAAGGCAGACTGAAACCAGGCTCTTCTGACTCGGCCTTTTGGAGGACAATAATCACCCTGCCACCGCTGAATTCACAGCCCAGACTCATGACACTAAAAGCTCCCACCAGGAGGGTGGTGGTCCTCTGACCCTTTCAGGAAGAACTAAGATCTATACCTTGACTAATGGCCATGTCTTTTAACTGGGGTTATTTACTCTGTGTATCAAGCATCTTGCCTCATAAGGTGAGAGAATTTGTTTGAAGACCAGTTGGGAGGTTGAGATTTTTTTCTGTGAAAGGTGCATTTGGGGTCTGCCCTCTTCTACATTCAGCAAGGACCATCTCAGCTCACACCTGATTAACAAACAGTAACAGCAGTCTTCCCATGACCCTAGAGACAACCATCCAATATCATCATGGGTAATCTCTTATCACTTGAGACTTGGGTAGACTCAGCTGCTTGGCAAGCACTTTGGTTGCTGGTACATATGCACAACAGGATGTGGTTAGATGGTCAAGATTCCTAGGTCTTGGTAGCCCTATGGAGCTAGATGGAACAGGGTGTCTGAAAACCCCTGCCCAAAATGTGCAGAATTTACTGATAATATCAGAACATGTAATTTAATTCAACATATAGTTTTTATATATTTATATTTATTGAATGCCTAGCATGCACAATACTTGGCATTATGGGAAGTAAAAATCAAGACACAGTCCCTGCTGGGTAGTAGGGGTGCAAAGTATAACAGACTCAGACTGAAGTAGACTTCTTTAAGCTCCATTCTGGAGGGAAGGTGGCTTTCTGAGTTTTCCTGCTGCAGCCACTGAACAGCTTTGAATTATTAGGTAGGGTCAACTCCATCTAGACAACCATCAAAAGTGATCCCTGAGAGGGTCCTTTAGGACTTTAGGAACATACCAAAAGTGTTTGCTGGGAAAAGATTAGACCAACACACTGGAAAGAGAACTAGATGCATGTTACCACACAGCTTACTTAGAAATCTCTAAACACACAACTTCAGATGAGGGTATGCCTTGGGATCTGAGACACAATTCTACTTCTTTATCATTCAGGAACTAGTGAAAACCAGATCCTTGGGTTGTGTTCTGATGTGTGCAGATTTCTCTTCCCCTTGTGTTGCCCGGTCTCGACTGGCCCTCCTCTGAGGATTGTTGCCTGTTTTGGCTTCTTGCCAGGCTGAGTCGTTGCTTCTTGCGTCCTACACACACTGCACCAGGCTGGCTGCCAGCTGGATCTTCTTCTGTCACTTGGGCACTGGCTTTACACGCACTCTCTGCCCTGAGACCTGTTCTGGGTGTGTTCTCTGGGCCTACCAGTGTCCTGAACCACTGTGGAGGTGCAGTGGAGGAAGGGAAGAATGTGATGGAAAGAGCTATTTTTGGTGTTTGGGGACTGAGATAAAAATGGATCCTATCTTGAGCAGAAACAAGACTCCTGACACTTGTTAACTGCCCAGTGGCTTGTATTCTAGCTTGATCTTGACACTAACTCAGTCGGTTGATCATCCAACTTTGGCTCAGGTCATGGTCTCACGGTCTGTGAGTTCGAGCTCCACGTCGGGCACTGTGCTGACAGCTCGGAGCCTGGAGCCTGCTTCAGATTCTCTGTCTCCCTCTCTCTCTGCCCCTTCCCTGCTCATGCTCTGTCTCTCTGTCAAAAATAAATAAACATTTTAAAAAAATCACAATGAAGGGACATAGGAAAGCAGCCATTTTGATTTTTTCCCCATACCACCCCCTCACCGTTCTCATCGCTGAGTAATAGGAGAGCAATCTAAATGCCATACACGTGTATCCACAGTATTGTTTTTTGTTTTACGTATGAAAATATATTCAGAGCTTTTCATACTTGTACTTGGTGTTCATCAATATTAAAAGTTGGCTTTCACCACTTGCAAGTTGCCTGCCTTGCATGGTTTCTGATCTTGGACTTCTGCAGCCTACAGCAACCACTCTCCACAGCGTCCATCATAATTTCCCATCTGCTACAAAACTATGAGCTCTGAGAGGGCAGGCCTTATGCTGACATGGCCAGGGGTTATTCCTGTGCCCAGCACACAGCCCAGCAAAACTGGAGAGCTCAGTAGCTATTTACTAATTAATTAATGCAAAAATAAGTTATTGTCTTTCAGGCCAGTCCCAGGGTAGAGGGAATCATGCCCACCTACCCCCATCCTTTACTCAATGATGTCCCATCATAACATTCTAAAATCCCAGAAGAGAACCATAAAAACTGTCAGAAATGCAACAGAATGGTTAATAGCATATAAAATCCATTGAAATTATGAAACATCTGCCATAGTTCTATTTTTTTTTCCATGCAGGTAGTACATGAGAGCAAATACCCTGAACACCATAAAATGGCAATAACTGCAACTACCATGGTCAAGTACTTAGTACCCCACCTTGCACCACCACCACCACCATTTTTACTATATACTCTGTCCATGCACAAGCCATAGCATGTTGTGGTGTCAACACACAGAACTGGGTTCAAGTCCTAGCTCCGCCACTTACTAACTGGTGGATGATTGCTGTTACGTCCTCCCAAGATTCCTGTGTTGAAGTCCGAACTCCCTAGTTCTTCAGAATGTGACCTCATTTGGAAGCAGAGCTGTTGGCAGATGTAATCAGTTAAGTTAAAGTAAGGTCACACTAGAGTAGGGTGGGCTCGTTATCCAGTATGACTAGTATCCTTATAAAAAGGGGAAATTCGGACAAGAACACACACACACACACACACACACACACACACACACACACACACGGGGAGACTTTCTTACGAAGAATGGAGTTCCATGGACACAAGCCAAAGAGCTACCAGAAGCTGGGAGAGAGGCTCAGAATAGATCCTTGCTTGGTGTCTTCAGGGTGAGCATGACCCTAATGATACCTTGATCTCAGATTTCGGGCCTCCAGAACTGTGAGACAATATATTTCTGTTATTTGAGCCACAGAGTTTGTAGTATTTTGTTATAGTAGCCCTGGGAAAATTAATACAGAGGCCTTTGCAAATCAATCTTTGTGCCTCAGTTCCATTTTTAAAATGAGGATAGCAATGCTTCCTATCTCATGGAGTTGTTATGAGTATTAAATTAGCTAATATTTTTAGAGTGCTTAGAAATCATACCTGACACAGAAGACCAGTGAGGTCTTCTAATGGTCAAAACTCTCTCCTTTTCCATGTAGCAGTGACAGGGGTTGATGTCATAAATTCTGGTGTAGTAAGTCCTAATTTACAACTCTCTGCTGGGTTGTGACATTTCTTAAAGTAGCTTCAGTGTAGAGCATGGATATGTAAAAGGACTCGGGTTTATCGAGAGTGATGGGTGCCGAGGTGCTTTGCAATTACTTTTATTCACTAGACACTTGACTGAGCCATCCAAGGTGCAGAGCTAAGGATCTCACATGGCCAGACGTGACCTTGAAGAGAAGAATGTTTTACAGTGCTTTCTTGTTTTTGATACTAAACCATTAAAAAGCAAAATGATCCTAGATTGTCATCAGTTTCTGCTGAACATTTCTAGTTTTCTCATAATTTATACAACCCTGGAAACTCAAAAGAGTAGGAGAACTTAGAGAAGTAAAACACCTATGAATAAAGGACAGAAACAGCCAATGCGGGAATGGCTGAGGTCAAAAAAAATTCAGGAATTATCATTCTCTTTTCACTTTAAACAAAGGATGTTTTGCTTAACAAAAGTCTTCTGAGATGTAGCCATTGGAGAACCTCAATTAAAACATGTGTTTGTTGCACAGATTCTTTGGGAAAGGCTGTGACTCTCCCTACTCTCCTGGCCAAAATGACCACCAGGAAATTCATTCAATCAGTCCCTCAACAAGTATTGACTGAGCACTTACTATGCGTTCGGTGCTGTTTTAGGCATTGGGATATTGCAGTGGATAAAAATAAAAACCCACTTCTTCAAGGAACTCATATTCTGGTGAGGGGAAAAAAGAAAACATAATAGATAAGTGAATGAAATGGAAGCAGGGATGTGTAGGGTGCACCATTTACACTGGGGGGGGGGCAATCTGACACAGGATGACCAGGGAGGCCTCATTGAGAAGGTGACATTTGAAAGACCTGACAGAGGTGAAGGATGAGCCATCAGATATCTGGGAGAAGAGCATTCCAGGAAGAAGGAACAGCAGGTGCAAAGGCCCACAGCAGGAGTAGTACAGAAGAGGAAGAAGGCCAGAGTGGCTGGTGTGGAAGGAGAGTTGCTGAGAAGCAGGGGATGGAGACGAAGTGAGGCAGGTAACTGGGGCCAAGTCCAAGAGGGCCTAGAAGTCATAAGAACCTTGGCTTCCACTTTTAATGCCATGGGAGCCATCAGAAGGATCTCTGGCTGCCACACTGTCTTCTCAACTGTGTCGGGGCAAGAGAAGGACACAGGGAGACAAGTTAGAGGCTTTTGCAATGATTCCAGAAGGACATGATGACTCAGGATGGTAGTGGCACTGATGGTGATTCTGGATACATTTGGAAGATCAAGCAAGCAGGATTCACTAAGTGAGATGTGAAATGTGAAATGCAGAGAGAAGTTATGGATGATTCCAGGGTTTCTGGCCTGAGCAGCTAGCAGTACAGGATTTTCGTTTTTCTGAGATAAGGAGAGCTATGAAAAGAGCAGGTTTGCAGGGAATCCCAGGAGTGTGGTCCTGGATGCTTAGGCTTCCAGATGCCCAGTAGATATGGTATTAGTTTTCTATGACTGTTGTAACAAACTGCCACAAATTAGGTGGCTTAAAACAACAAAAGTGTATTTTCTCAAAGTTCTTGAGGCCCGAAGTCCAAAATCAGTTTTACTGGGCCAAGATCAAGGTGTCAGAAGGGCCATGCCCTCTCCAGGACTTTAAGGGGGAATCCATTCCCTGCCTCTTCCAGCTTCTGAAGGCTGCTGGCATTCCTTGGCTTGTGGCTGTGTTACTCTCCTGCATTTTTTTTTTTGAGAGACAGAGAGAGGCAGAGTGGGAGAGTGGGAGAGGGGCAGAGAGAGAGAGGGAGACACAGAATCTGAAGCAGGCCCCAGGCTCTGAGTTGTCAGCCAAGAGCCCGATGTGGGGCTCAAACCCATGAACCATGAGATCATGATCTGAGCCAAAGTTGGACACTTAACCGACTGAGACACCCAGGTGCCCCAAGTGACTGCATCACTCTCATCTTGGCCACTGTGGTCACATTGCCTTCTTCTCTTCTGCGTGTCAAATCCCCCTGTGCGTCCCTCATGTAAAGTTACATGTGATTTCATTTAGGACCCACCAGGTATTCAGGATCATCTCCCTATCTCTACATAATCTCCCCATCTTAATATGATCACATCCTCAAAGTCTTCCTTCAGCATTTAAGGTAACATAACAGATGGCAGGGATTAAGACATTGATATGGTCTCGAGGGCCGTTCCTCAGCCTACTATGGATATCCAAGCAGAGATGGTATATAAGCAATTCCCAATACGAGTCTGAATCACAGGGAATAGGTACAAGCTGGAGGTAGGAATCGGCAAGTCATCAGCATATTGGTGGTATTTACCATCATGACACTGGACCACCCAGGGAGGGCAGGTAGATAAAAAAGATGTCCAAAAACCTGGGTTTGTGTTCAGAGGTCTGGGATATTGGGAGAAGTCAGCAAAGGAAATTGAGGAGCCGCTGGAGAGGCCAGAGGAAAACCGGAAGGCTTCTGAGAGGCAAGCAAAGAATGTTTCTGGAACAGCAGAGGATGATTGACCATGTCAAATGCACTGATGGGTCCAGTAAAACAAGATCATAGAGCATTGGGTTTGCCAGCATGGGAGTCACCATTGATCTCCACAAAAGTCGATGTAGAGTGGGGGACAAATGTCTGATGCAAGAGGTCCCAGAAAAGAATGGAAAGAAGGAACTGGAGACAGCGTGCACTGACAATTGTTCAAAGCGCTTTGTCCTAGAAGGCAGTACCAAAAAGAATCTCCTCCCGTGCTGCCCCGAAAGAATCTTTTTACCTGTCCTAGCTTTTAGAACAGCAGAGAAAATGGCCACTGGACTTGTTCTAGCTGAGATTCTAGGATCCAAAGAGGATGGATGCTAAAAATTCTACTTGACTGTTTTGTCCAAAACAGTCTTTGCACTTGTTGTTGCCTTGTGAGTCCTTGTTCTTGTTATTGCTAAGGCTGACTACATTCTGAAAACTCCCCAAAGAAGACGTGTCCATGAAGTTGAAACCCTTGATCACTGTGGTCAGATGGACCACACCCTCACCCATGCCCCAACATGAGCAGAAATGCCTTAACCCTTAGAGATGAGATATCACCTGCTTCCAAGCACTGAAAGGTCTATTAATAACGAGGTTTCTAAGTTGGTGGGAGCAATGCTCCATTATGCACATGCTCTGCAGATGTAGAGCTAATTAACCTTGAACTAGGCAAGTTTCTAAGTCTCTCCGAGAACTTTATTTATGCCTCCTGTAACGGAGGGCAATAACTGCAGCCTCTGATTTTAATTTTAGGTTTAAGGAAGTGTGAGACATTACTTTAATGCTAATGAAGGGAAGCGTAAGTAAATTAGCACCAGCTTGTAAGGAGTTAGTTAAAAAAAATCATAAGGTTCCCTCATGAGCTTCTAGAAGATAGAAGCTTACCTTTTCATAACTGTGACACTGAGGAGGACACAAGACCAGGCTCCAACAAGACTGGAGGGATAACGTTAGCTGTTGTTTATTGAGTGCTTACTCTGTGATGAGCCATACACAGAGGCTTTGGGCATTATTATTTAATCGTCACATGAGTCCTGTGCAGTGATTACTTCTGATAGACTCACGTCCTAGTTGGGAAAAATGAGGCCCTGGAAGTCACACAGCTTCATGCCATTGGCACAGGAATCACAGATAAATGCAGAAGCATGACAGTTAGAGGGCACCTGGGGGGCTCAGTCGGTTAGGCGTCTGGCTCTTGGTTTCGGCTCAGGTCATCATCGTGTGGTTTGTGAGTTTGAGCCCTGCATCAGGCTCTGTGCTTACAGTGTGGAGCCTCCTTGGGATTCTCTCTCTCCCCCCCCTCTCTCTCTCTCTCTGCCCCTCCCCCTCCTTTCTCTCTCTCTGAAAATATATAAATAAACTTTAAAAAAAGAAGTATGACAGAGCCTCTTCTTATGGAGGTGACATGACTACAGTTCTTCAAAGAAGACAGAGCGAGGACCTCAAGAAGACGGCTGGTATACAGAAACCAACCTGCTTCATTGCAGGCATCTGCAAATGCTATTGGCAATAGCCAATATAGTTTACAATTCTCCGTTCTAAAAAGAAAATGAAACATGTCCTTTGTGAATTGAGACAGAGCCACAAACGGCACAGAAGCTGTGGGGCAGGGGATGGCTTCTTGTAAATACAGAGACTTTCATTTCTGGACAGAGCAGTCCACTGAGTTTATCGAAGGAGGCTGGGGATTGGTTTATCAGTTAGCTGGAAAATGCATATTAAAGAGGGAAAGAACAAAGGGCAGCTTCAATTCCCCCAGAGCCCATGAGCCCAGTAGGATGTTTTTTGCTGTTGTTATCACATCAATTATTTTAACAGGGTGACATTTCACGCACCAGTACTAAATACCGCCAAAGAATAACCAGTGCAGGTGAAGCTGAGATTTGGCACGTGAGGACGATAGCTGTTGGCTCCCAGAACCTTCCCGGGCCACCCAAGGCCAGCACTAGGCAGAGTTATCATCACTAGTTCTTCTGATAGACATCTTCTTCATTAAGGGGCTCCCAGAGGACTTCAGGTGTCTACTACCCTCAAGTACTCCCAGCTGCCCAGGCCTCTGCCCCGTGGAGAGCCCCCACTCCCGCCCCTTCTTGTTCTTTTCGGAATTTGTGTTCTGGACTCCATTGTTTTCAGTTCCCTCTGAGGTGACAACCAAACTGATTTATTGGAACAGAGGGCTGGTGTCAGGGAGGAGAAGCACTCTTAGGTGCCATTCAAGCTGCTAGCCACTCCTCTTCCTCAATGTGGCTTTGGATCCATCTCTGAAACTGGCCAAGCTTTTCCCTGGCCGTGTATAATCTACCAGGAATCCGAGAGGCGTGTGCACACCAAGACGTTCATGGGGAGGACCCACTGGTATCATTAGTTTAAAATTATCTGCGCAGATCTAGTCCTTATGGAATAGGAATTAGTTTCTCGACTCCAGAGGTGGTACTACTAAGACGAAAATCACTCTCTGGAAAAGGTTGCTTTTTCCTACCCAGAACTTTCCCGGTACCAAAAAACCAAAAACAAAAACTCACAGACACACAGCCCAGCATAGTAACTAAGTATATGTGCCACACGAAACCAGGTTAGCAGCCTGTTTCTGCTACTTGTTAACTGAGGGACATTGCGTGACAAGTTTCATCTCCAAGACCAAGGTAACAAGTATGTACCCCATAAGGCTTTATGCAGATTAGATGTGATAACTCACATGAAACCCTTAGTATAATACTTGGCCCCTACTAAACATTTAAAAGACGTTAGCCACAGTATCATCACTCTCTGACTAACGATAGCTATCCTTAATGTGCAGTTAACTCTGTGCCAAGCACTATTCTAAGTGCTTTATGTAAGTTAACTCATAAGTTCCACAATGGCCCTATGACATACATTGTCCCCATTTGAAAGAGGAGCAAATGAAGGCACAGCGAAAAGGGATTTGCCAAAGTACCACGGTGTGTCAATGGCAGAGCGTCTGGCCCTTCAGTCTGCCCTTTTCCCCCACAACCAAGTTCTCTGGCACCTGATGGGGGCTCTAGAAGGCACGCCGCATTGGACCTCATCATATATCAAAGAAAAGTCGTATTCGTGAGACAAAGAGAAGGCTGTATGTGAACTCTGTCACCCAAAGGAGAAAAGATAGTAAGCAATTCAAGTGTCAAAAGGGGGCTTCCATCAGGCAAATTCACACACCCCGTGCGCTCGGCTGGAAGCGAAGCGTTCTGAAATTGACATTTCTATGTTGTGAAATTTTAGGAGACGATGTTCCCCATCAAGAATGAAGGTAAGTCACCATGCAGTTAGGGACTGAAGAGAGATTCTCTAGCAAGTGGGAATGCAAGACAGGAAAGGCAGGCAGACGAAAGGAAGCACAGGGGATGAGGAAAGGCCGTCAAAGTCCCCGGGGTCATGATTCACATGCCGCCCAGGTTCTGGCAGCGTTTAGAAGGACAGCCTGTCCAATAAGCATGCACAATCCACAATACTCTAGGGACTGGTTGGATGTTGAAATGTTTTCTTGAATGAGATTCACAAAGGGAATTGTTGTAGTCTGACGGTCCTTCCAGTTTATTAGGTCACGGTGCCCTGTGTGAATTGCTCTGTGTGCCACAGGGCGGGGCTGAGCGGGAGCTGCCACACGTTGTGTTGATTCATGCGTGAGTCTTGCCTCTCCAGTTTGGCGGCAGCGATGCCTTGTATTTCATTCGCTCCGTTAATATTTGGGGAAGGAAAGAAGGAAGGGAAAGAAACCGAAACCCCATTGTGGAGATAAGGCCTAAAAATTTCGTTTCAACAACGCTAAAGGAAAATGTTCAACTTGTGATTCTTTTTTAAAAAAAGCATCTGTCCTTTTAATAAAATCTCTTTAAAGGTGCATCAAAAGGAGAGGTCTGCACTCAGGGATTTATCACGATAAAGTCTGGGCGGCTCCACGTTCAGCCTGCAGCTCCCAGGGCATGGGCCATTGGCTGGTTTCTCAGCCAGGACAAATAAAACCAAACCCAGGGTCCACAGAGTGAGCAAAAAGGTCTCCGAGTGTTTGTCACTCCAGCTTATATCCAGGAGTTCGCCTGTTGCCATGGGGACAGAAGCCCTTTGGTGCGGAGGGAGAACTATTATTTTCAACAGACTACATGCAGAGACGTGTTTTTTTGTTTTTGTTTTTGTTTTGCAAGTAGTGACTGTAATTTCTACCAACAAACTCTGAAAACTCATAATCACTTAATAGTACAAGGAAATTGGGGAGCCTGGGTGGCTCAGTCGGTTAGGGGACCGACTTCGGCTCAGGTCATGATCTCGCGGTCCGTGAGTTCGAGCCCCGCGTCGGGCTCTGTGCTGACGGCTCAGAGCCTGGAGCCTGTTTCAGATTCTGTGTCTCCCCCTGTCTCTGACCCTCCCCCGTTCATGCTCTGTCTCTCTCAGTCTCAAAAATAATAAATAAATGTTAGGAAAAAAAATAGTAGAAGGGAATTAGTGGACTGTATCTCACTTCCTTTTCCTTGCAGTTGTCCCTTTTGAGGGGAATTATAAACCATAACGTGGGAGAATGGGCAGTGAGTTCTCATCAATTGTGGGATGCAAGCTAACCATCCACTCTGTATCACTGCTGTCATATAATCTAGAAAGTCTTCGCTGGGGCTGCATTGAGGCTGTGCTTGATCTGTAAGATGCCCTCGATGTTTCTAGATCCACACTTGCCTGGTGATCTTAGAGCTGAGAGGGGCTCCCTGCCTTCTGTAGGTCTAGCTGTTCTGATGTAGCTTCCTGCTCCCAGCACAGCACAAGGCCAAGCTGCTGCCTTCCAGGCCTCTTCTGGGAGTTGATTTCCTAAAGGGTTTCTTTGACCACACAGATAAATTCTCATTTAAATTCAGGCACAGACGCCCACAGGCTGATCGACAAATACACACCATGAATTGAATGATAAATAATACATGCAGACAAAGACAACACCACTGCTTATTTGCAGATGAAAGAACACTAGAAATTATTTCTGATGGAAATATAAAAGATTAAATTCAAGCGGGCAGTGGAGGAGGAAGTATTTTTTTTAAAGCTCCTTAAGAAACAACTTCATTGTTTCACTTTCAAAAAGGCACTTTGGGTCTTGAGTTGGGAATTCAGTGGGCACTGGTAACCCGGGCCCCAGTGGGAGATATTTGGCACCAAAGAGAGAGCCCAAGGGAGCAGAAACGGAAGTTAAATCTTAGAGAGGGCACCTGTTGATGGACAGCCTGGCATCCATCTTCCTTCATCTGATAATTTTTTTATCAGAAAACTATGCCCTTCCCACTCCCGTTCTGTAGAGCCAAAGGGTATTGTGTCCCACCATCCTCACTGGGGAGGATGCTGGGAGCAGGGTCAGGAAAATGGGTCTCACTGGGATGATATCGTTCAATCACTGAAATTAGCTCTCTTTTCACCGAAGTTTCCAGCTGGTGAGATGTAAGCCTGGAGCTGCTGGGGCTCCTCAGGTCAGGAGAGCCTGACTGAGAACACAGACGAGAACAGCAGAGCTACAGATTCCTTTTTTTTATTTAATATAATTTATTGTCAGATTGGTTTCCATACAACACCCAGTGCTCATCCCAGCAGGTGCCCTCCTCAGTGCCCATCACCCACTTTTCCCTCCCCCCCCACCCCCATCAACCCTCAGTTTGTCCTCAGTATTTAAGAGTCTCCTACAGTTTGCCTCCCTCTCTCTCTGTAACTTTTTTTCCCCCTTCTCCTGGTCTTCTGTTAAGTTTCTCAAGATCCACATATAAGTCTTCTGTTAAGTTTCTCAAGATCCCGTGGTCTTCTGTTAAGTTTCTCAAGATCCACATATAAGTGAGAACATATGATATCTGTCCTTCTCTGACTGACTTATGTCACTCAGCATATTACCCTCCAGTTCCATCCACGTTGCTGCAAATGGCCAGATGTTATTCTTTCTCAGTGCCAAGTGACAAATTCCTAATTATGTAACGTGACTGCCTGGATTCAGCCATTCCTGAAGCTAGGCTGCCCTCAATGTTTCACTTACAGAAGCCAAAGAATTCATGTTTGTGTGTAAGTCAGTTTCAGCTGGGTGTCCCTCACTTTGTCAAGCACTCAGTAAGGTGCGCTAGTGGGTCCTGCTCGAATCTGTGTAATACGCATAAACTTATATACAGATACATATATACATATGTATCTCTTACTATCTGTTCTATTACTAACATGAAGCCATTAATGCTCTTGTGAGCACTAATAAGATTTATCCACAGGCTAAACCTCCATAAGAAAATCCAGGTTTGTCAACTGATAAATTAGGGAGTAGTTACTTTTTTGTTAAGGATTACACAGGAGGTAGGGGCACCTGGGTGGCTCAGTCGGCTGAGCGTCTGACTTCAGCTCAGGTCACCATCTCGTGGTCCGTGAGTTCGAGCCCTGCGTCGGGCTCTATGCTGACTGCTCAGAGCCTGGAGCCTGTTTCAGATTCTGCGTCTCCCTCTCTCTCTGACCCTCCCCTGTTCATGCTGTGTCTCTCTCTCTCAAAATTAAATAAACATTTAAAAAAATTTTTTAAAAAGGATTACACAGGAGGTCTATAAAAAATTACAGGGCCAACGAAGACCTCACCTGAGATTGGGGGAGACAATTCTCAGAAGAAGGGGATCATGGCCTGGGAAGATACCTCAAAAGATATTTAATACAATACGGAAAACACAGCTTAAAAGGGGGAAATTAAAACAAAAATAAGAATCAGATCAAAACTGTGAGCATTATGAGAATATGCAGTGCTGGAAACAGGTGAAAGAGAAAACCTTCAAGAAGAAACAACCATGACTAGCGTGACCCATCAAAAACTTGCCATTCTTGGGGCGCCTGGGTGGCGCAGTCGGTTAAGCGTCCGACTTCAGCCAGGTCACGATCTCGCGGTCCGTGAGTTCGAGCCCCGCATCAGGCTCTGGGCTGATGGCTCAGAGCCTGGAGCCTGTTTCCGATTCTGTGTCTCCCTCTCTCTCTGCCCCTCCCCCAGTCATGCTCTGTCTCTCTCTGTCCCAAAAATAAATAAATGTTAAAAAAAAAAACAAAAAAAACTTGCCATTCTTGTGGGGCACCTGGGTGGCTCAGTCGGTTGAGCACCTGACTCTTGATTTCTGCTGAGGTCATGATCCCAGGGTCGTGGGATTGAGCCCTGTGTTAGGCTCTGTGCTGAATATGGAGCCTGCTTGAGATTCTCTCGCTCCCTCCCTCTGCCCCTCCCCCCTAAAATAAAATTAAAAGATAAAAAATAATGAAAAAAATTAAAAACCTTGCTATTCTCTCCCTCAGGGTTTAGGAAAATTTCAACAGAGTAGAGGCAAAGGCTTGCAGAAATTCTGGTCTGTGGAGAGGAGCTGGTGTAGACCGCTCCTATCCTCATGCAGATGGTGCGGAGGATGCGCCCTCTTCTCCTTCGCATCCACAGATCCAGCCTTTGCTCAGGCTATCTTTGACTCCTTACCCCAGCCAACCCACCAATCCTTTTCATTTTGTCTTCAAAATATACTAGACTCTAGCTCATTCTCACACTTTGGTCCCAGACACCATTCCCCCTCACACGAATTACTGTGAGTGTCTAAGTGTCCTCCCTACTTCTGCCCCTGTCCTCCTATAGTCTCTTCTACAGACCGTAGAGTGAGCCTTTTAAAATACAGCTCAGGTCATGTCACTCCTCAGCTCAAAAGCTTTCCACCTCCCCCAACAAAAGCCGAAATTTGAATGTGGTTCAAACAAAGAAGATGAGATGATTATGACACATTTCAACCAGATAAGCAAGGGTAACATTTTGCCTCTTTTCTCTCTAACTGAAAAGCCAGGGCAAAAACCCAATAGACACCATCAGTACACCCACATTCAAAGTTCCATGAAGGCAAAAGTAATCAAACCTTTCAGAATAAGAGGGTAGACTTTCAAGCATTGTGGGGAAGAAGACTGTCAGGATTCCTAGACCAGCGCCACCATATAGGAAGCCGTGAGATGCTGGGCAAATGATTTCACTTCCCTGAGTCTGTCTGGATTTTCTCATCTTTGAAATGGGGGTGATAATAGTACCTATTTTATCAAGTTGTTATGAAGACAAAATAACACATGGAATGTGCTTAGAACCTTGCCTTATGTTGTAGGAATTTGATAAATGTTGACTATTAGTGTTTATTATTATTTGTGTTAAGGAAAAAGTTTCAGATAATTTAGTTATGAGCGAGTATCAAAATATCTCTAATATCCTGCTTGCAAGGGGAAAAGGCCTATAGAAGAGGCCAAGTCAGAGATATTTTACAGGAAAAGAGAATAGTGAAAACATCATTGTTCGGTACAAAATAAAAAGAATGTCTGGTTAAAGGCCTGTGAACTCCTTTCAGACAATCAGCTGAGAGTCAGCTGGGTGGGTAGGTAACTAACTACCTAGACCAAATCTTCATTCTACTAAAGTTCAGCAGAAAATTCCATAAGCACTTTTTTTCTAGAAGGAGGTCATAGATTTTTATCACATAGAAAAGTTGTGCCCCAGATCAGATTTGGGGCCCTTTTTCTGTTTCTTCTTCTTTTCTTCTCTTTTCTTTTTCTTTTTTAAGATTTTATTTTTAAGTAATCTCTACATCCAACATGGGACTCAAACTTGCAACCCCAAGATCAAGAGTAGTTTGCTCTACCAACTGAACCAGCCAGGCGCCCCGGAATGCCTTTTCTATTACAGGAGAGAAATATACTAAAACATTGTATACTCTCTCATTGTTTCCTTGGAAGTATTCTTTTTTTAATGCTTATTTATTTTTAAGAGAAAGAACAGGAGTGGGGGAGGGGAAGAGGGGGAGTACACAGGATCCTAAGCAGGCTCTGGCAGGCCCGATGTGGGGCTTGAACTCACAAACTGTGACATCATGACCTAAGCAGAAGTTGGAGGCTCAACTGACTGAGCCACCCAGGTACCACAACTTGGAAGTGTTCTATAAGGGAAGAGTGATGATGAGTCACATTATCATTATAAAATTATGAGAGGTCTCCCTCCCAAAGTAAACCAAGTTTACATGGTTAGATCATATGACATGTCAATAGAAGAGCATACAAGCGAATCTCATTCATAAAAACAATTCAATAATGTCATGGAAAAAACTATAGCCTTTGAGCCAAGCAGACTCATAATCAAATCCTGGTTTGGTTAAGTTACTTAACCTCTTTTAGTCTCCCTTTACTTATCTGAAAATAAGGAAGACAATATCTATCATGTGACTAAGGTAAGACAAAATATGTCAAGTACCCAATATGTAGATATGTAATGTAAATTTAAGATATTAGTTTTCCCTTTTTCAACTCCCCACTCCTACTCCTTTTTCAACTCCCCACTCCACCATAGCTAGGAATCTTCAACTTTTATCTCATACTACCCATTAAGTCTCTAAGCTGGTTGTCACACCCCCATTTCCTACATTTACTAGGAATTCTCAGAAGGGGAGCAAAGTTAGCAATAATGAGCCTTTCCCGTACACTCCAAATGGCCATCCTTTCTCTGAGAATCTAAAGCCCCATGTGAGAGGCGTTATCTCCTAATGGTCCCAACATGTCCAGTCTTCAGAGCGCCAGAACAACAACATGAGATTCCTGACGTGCCTGGGAGAAAAGCTCTCTCCTTCACCACTCTGGGCCATGCTTTGTAACCTGAGTTTATGTCCACAGTCTGAATGATTCCACCAGCTCCTCACCTGGATAACCCCACTGCTGCTCCTTGGGCTGGGTGGGGACAGATGTTACAGTATCTCCTCCATCTATCTTATCTTCTTTTCCTGCTCTTATTACAAAATAAAAGTTCCCGGGGCACCTGGGTGGCTCAGTCGGTTGGGCATCCGATGTTGACTCAGGTCATGACTCCTATTCTGTGAGTTTGAGCCCTGCATTGGGCTCTGTGCTGACAGCCTAGAGCCTGGAGCCTACTTTGGATTCTGTGTCTCCTTCTCTCTCTGCCTCTCCCCCACCCACGTTCTGTCTTTCTCATTCTTAAAAAATAAATAAACATTAAAAAAATTAGAAAATAAATAAAAGTTCCCATGCATTAGACCAGGGGCAAATATGGTATGTGTATTTGGAGAAGAGGATGGAAGGGGAGTGGTTTATTGGAAGTAGTTATCCACTATGCTCAGTTGTAGAATAAGCCTTTATTGATTACTGTGAATCTGAATTATGTCTACGGAGAGAAGAGAATATACACTCAGTCCCTGTTACCATTCATGGCCAGTTGAAAAGAGGAGTCTGCTCCTTAAGTCTGGAGCAGACATGTCTCATCTCCCTTATGTCCTCCACGTCCTTGCACATAATGGAATCACAATAATACTGAAAGTATGAATAAATTAGTGAAAAGTTTTCTTTAGCCAACTTAATACATCCTCTACAGATGTGATTTGGGGGGAGCATTAAAATACAAGTTACTATTTATTTAATGAAGCAAATGCTTCCTTTCATAAGATAGATATGGCTAGGGGATAATAACACAATTGGTACATTTATTTTGTAGTTTGGAATTCCATTATGTGAATTTTCAAAAGATGTGATTCTTGTCAGGCCAAAATGTTTATGATAAAGTATCAGGGCACTGAAAATAATGGCCTATTGTGTGAGAGAGGATAATAAAACATGTACATTGTCAAAATTAGAGATTGGGCTCAGATCAATAAAATGAGACTCAATTTTTTAAAAAGCAAAGTTGATTCCCATATGAAAAAACATGGGGCAAGTTGAGAATTGGGACTGTTGGTCTGGCTGAGTATGAGTAATAAATAATTTGGAGGTCCACAGGGGGCCCCACTGCAACAACCAACAATGGCATGCTGGGCTGGGATGCAGGGACTGACTCCAAGGTCAAATAGGCATGTGTTTATTACTCTTGATTTGGCCTTCATAAGTCCAGACCCAGTGGGGATACTAACTATATTCTTCTTCAAGTTCCAAATTTCAAAATCAATGTAGACCAAAGAAGTTTCAGAAGAAAATGAGAACAAGAATTCTTTTCTTTTTTTTTTTTTTTTTTTTTTGGAAAAATAAGGCTTACAAGAAAACACAAATAAGAAGGACTATGTTTGGTTTGTAAGGAAAGAGATTAAGGGGAGCCATGAGTCTTTGTGTGTATAAAGTTATGGTACAGAGAGGATAAAAAATGATTTATTCTCTCTATACACAGTGGAAAGTTGACATAATAAAGCCATGGTGCCAGCATTGCTTCATGAGCACTGATAAATCTAGGAAATAGGCGACAAGGACAATTATTGGCATGGTCTATTCCACCTTGGGCAAAGACTGGCCTTTGTTCAATCTGTTACTCAAAATCCCTGCTTTTCCTCCACTAGCATAAACAAAACTATCCTCACAGAAACCTCAGAAGGAGGAAACAATTCCCTATCCTCTCACATAGAAGGGATCAAAAGAAGAATATCATATTCTGGGACAAAAACAATAGGATAGAGTAGTGGAGGGAGAGGGCTATATGCATTACTATCAATGTCAGTTCCCTGCTAATCCTTCGTGTGTGAACTGGTGAGGTCTTATGGTGCTGGGGTAAGTGGGGAGTCTGTCCTCTGTGGACTTCGTACACTTTAATTTGGTTGATGACTCAAATATAGGCCTACAACGTATATAAGTTGTACTGAGAAGCAAATGAGAGGAGTGTCTTTGCTTGTCCTTCCTGAATGCAGGGCAACATTGCTCTCTTCTAGACCTTTAACAGCTCCCTCCACCCCAGGGACAAAGCCATAGGTACCCTACAAATGACCTGATGGATTTTTTTTTCCAGTTCAGGCCAGCTCTCCCTACTTCCTCCCTCACCCTAAGCATATTTCTGACCTATATCTCCATTCCATATCCTGTTGTCTCAGACCTAGTTTCCAAGACTCTTCCTTGCCTCTTCAGATTAATTTTCCATGTATAGCCTCTGCATGCCCCTCATTTCAGATGTTGCCTCAGCTTTCTTTTGGATCTTTCTTGATTCCACCTGCCTCCTGAGAGTCACCTTCGCCTACCCCCACACCAGCTCAGCCTCTTAAATCCCATACCTGGTCAGAGAAGTCCGAGGACTGCCAGTCCAAGATGAATATACTTGGCCCACGCTACCCATGGTCACTCAGAATATAAATAAATCCTAAATACCTAAAAGAGGTTATTTGGGATGAAATGTATACATATTTGGCCAAGATTCAGAATTTATCAATCTGCCACTTTGTAGGATTGTGAGGGAAGTAGGTGGAGGTCCCTTCCCTTCAACCAGGAAAAAAAACGCTCTCTCTGTTCCTGTGAGGCCTGGATCACAAACAAAATGCCTTCGGGGGTCAGAGAAGTGATGGAGATGGCAGAAGTGGACCAGGAAGAGGAGTGGTGGGAAGCATGGCCCACTGGAGAACATCCCCATCTGTCTTAGGTTACTATGGCTGCCATAACAAAGTACCACAGACTGGGCACCTTAAACAACAGAAATTTATTTCCTCATAGTTCTGGAGGCTAGACCTATAAGATCAAGGAGTAGACATGTTTGGTTTCTCCTGACACTTCCCTCTTTGCCATGTGGATGGCCATCTTTTCACTGTGTCCTCATAGCCTTTCTTCCGTGTCTGCCTGTGTCCTCATCTCCTCGTCTTATAAGGATCCCAGCCATATTAGATCAGTGTCCACCCTATGACCCACTTTAATTTGATTACCTCTTGTAGGCTGTCTCCAAATACAGTCACATTCTGAGGTACTGGGGGTTAGGACTTCAACATATAAATTTTGGGAGGACACAATTTAGCCCATGACACCATCTAAAGGAGGAGCCATCACTTGACTTCTGCCAATGTGTGCCATGATATGGGTCCAACATTGACATAACATCTTATTTCTCAAGAGAAAACAGAAATAAGGAATTCTTAGTGAAATCCTCAAGTTTTAAGCATAGACAATTTTTATTTCTTCAAAATATACAACCTATAGTGCCCGCAGGCAGTCTGTAACCTCTTCAATCAGGTATACAGCTTTCCTTGGAACCCCACAGCTGAGACAACCCCTTGAGATTCTTGAGATTAGGCAGTGTAAGCAGCCAATACCAAAGGCAGAGTGGCCAGCCTCCCGAGCCCCTTCTTTCAGTGACACACTGATCTTGGCCCCGCAATGGAGCAAAGGGCTGAGAGAAGACAAACCTCAGGAAAGAGCACAAAGGAATCAAGTGCATTTCTCCCAAAACCCTGGGCCCTGGGGTATAGCATCCTGCCCCAGGCTTCCAGCCTGATTCTTCTTGGCCTTTCTAGGGCAGGAGATGGGACCAGGTGACAAGGAGCCAAACGAGAAGAGGGGAGACTGAACAAACTACCACGTGGAAGGAAGACTACTTCAACCTTTTACCTTTCACACCACAACTTCCACCCCCAGCACAGGGCTAAAAAATGGCATTGACCCACATCACCACTATGGTCCTAAGGGATAGAAGGATGGAGTAAGGATTTGTTTTGTGGAGGACACGTGAATGCACAGAAGAGTTGGGCTCACCATAGAACCTAGTTGGGAGGCCAATTTTGAGTGATTCCCGGGAAAACACTTTGAATCAATCTGACCTGGCTCTGTCCCACAGATAATCCTATAACCAACCAGGCACAGAAAAGAAAAGATGGCCATCCACATGGCAAAGAGGGAAGTGTCGGGAAAAACCAAACCTGTCTACTCCTTGATCTTACCCTTCTAGCGTCCAGAACTATGAGGAAATAAATTTCTTTTGCCTTAAGGCTCCCAGTCTGTGGTTCTTTGTTATTTCAGAAGAGATCTGTGACTTCTTTGGGCTTCCTTCAAACCTGAGGCAGAGAGGCTGCTTCCTGGTGATAGAGGGATTGTTTGGCCCATAATGGGCATAACTGTGCCAGATTCTGTAGCAACCTGGTAGCTGAAGCCCAACAGCCCCCAGAGATGTCTGGTAGGGGGCCAGAAGCTAAGAAGAATGGTAGGCAGGTTTCATCTGTCAAATGGACAGGAAAAAGGCCAAGTGCAGAGAAGCAGAGGAGAAATAGTAAAATGAATTTACATGGGCAAGGGCCATCATGTAATCGAGGGATGGCAAACAGGATGGGACGGGGAGTATCAATTTGCACATGCTTTGCAACCTCATAGGGACACTAAAAGAGTGCTGTGATTGATTAGCTCTGTCTTCCCTGGACACAGAATGGGTAGTGGTTGTGAGTGACTGTGCTATCCCTCCTCTAGAAGGAATGATCAGGCAAGACCAACCAAACACCCAGGCTGGAGATGGGAAATGTCAAGGATGTTTCCAGCTATGAGATGCCAGAAGATAGGCAAGGGTCTTATTACAAGAAGCCAGAACAGAGACAAGGGACTTGCTTGCACCACCTGGAGAGCAAAACAAAAACTAAAGAATTGTGGAGGTCAAAGCAGAGGTGGGCAGATCTGGGGTGTCGGTTTTCAGAAGCTAACTAATAACCCCAAAACCAGAGAAGAGGTGAGAAAGAGTAGTGCCCCAAAGCCAAAACAAGCAAGGGGCCGGAACACAGGGTAAGTAGGTGAAATGGACAACAGAAGCAACGATCAAGGCATGAGTTCCTGGAGGATGATTTGTTTGCCAGAGGGGTCAGCCTGAGAATAGTCACCGAGGGATCCAGATGCTCACACCTGACAGAGAACCCAGCTGCAGCTGGCTAAGAAAAGGAGGGGCCCCAAAGTCACCTGAGGCACCAGCCTAAGGCAGGCTGGTGTCCCTGTCTCGCAAGCCCACTTATTTGTCCACAAGAGCATTTGCTGAACAGCTGTACCGTGTCAGGAGTGGAGCGGTGACAAAACACACTTGCACCCTTGAAGAGCTCGGAGCAAGGCAGGGAAATCAAACAGGCCAAATCACCACAACGAATGTGCTGAGTGCTGTGATAAAGGTGAAATGCAACCCACCACAGAGGCACAGTGGCAGCAGAAACGAATGCCCATATCTGAAAGTGAGCATGTGCTTGTTGAGTGAAGGAACCAGAGCAACAAATACTTATGGAAAAGTACCTAATATATGCCATGCATTATTATAAATGCCTTATGCGTATTAACTCATTTCATCCTCTGAGGGGTGGTATTTTGTTATGACCATTTTACAGATGAAGAAACTGAGGCTCAGATATTAAGTAGCTTGCTCAAGTTCCCACAGCTAGGAAGTTCCAGAGTCACAATTCAAACGTTTGTGGTCTGCTCCCACAGTCTGTTCCTTGCTTCCCCTTAAGGGAAAGTAGACATGGATGAAAAGGTCAGTCTTTAAAGATATTTCAGGATGAAAATGAACCTTGGAGTTCATTTAATCCAAGTGATACATGGGGTGGGGCATGTGGGCTAATGCCCTCAACCGTCTTCAATTTCCAGATTATTCTGAAACCTCTGAGACTGCAGAAGCACCTGTTGTTCTCTATTAAGGATTAATATCCCCAGGACAAAATTAATGGGCACCCAGCAAGGATGCTACTCAATCTGAAATTAAGAGTTATCAAGGACAAATGATCGGGACGCTGAGAGTTATCATCCCAATAAAAAGCCATGATCCCCTGCCCGGTTCCCAGATGTGAACAAGTTTTATGGACCTGGAACCTAATAAAGGGGAGGCTGGGTCCTGGAAGGAAGGACCCTATAACATCATGGCAAGTGTAGCCAGTAAGGATTCCTCCAGTCCATTTGCCATGGGGACCCTAAGGAAAGGGGGATATGAAACATTTTGAGGTCTACCGAATATGAGATCTGACTTGACATTTGTAACTGGAGACTCAAAGCACCGATATGGCCCTCCTTTTCTTGAGGACATGTGGGTTCTAGGTAATAAATGAGGGTAGTCTGGCCCAGGTCTGGCTTACACTGGGCCCACTGAATCCAAGGACCCACTGATTGCCATTTCCGCAGTCCCCAAATAAAAAAATGGGTGCACATACACCCACATTGGTCTGTGGGAAAGCCAAGTGGAAACCTCTGAAACAACGCTTCTCCCAAACCCAGTTCGAAATGGTAAATCAAAAGCATTGTAGCTTTCTGGGGGGATGGCAGGAAAAAAATGCTTAAAGGATATAGGGCTCGCAAACCCCCTCTGACCTCCATTTAATTCACCAGTCTGTCCCCTGCAAGAACCAGACAGATCCTGGAGGATGACAGTAAATGACTGCCATTCAATCAAGCCCAAATGCAGCTGCTATACCAGATGTGGCATATTTGCTAGAGCAGATGAACATAGCCTTGGGTATATGGAATGCAGCCACTGATCTGGCAAATGTATTATTTTCCATCCCTATCAAAAAAGAGGATCAGAAACACATAACACTGTATATTTATAGTTTGATTTGAGGGCAGTATTAACTCTCTTCCCTTCTGTCATAACGTAGTCCAAGATAAAAACCTGGACTGGTTAAACATCCCACAGAATATCACACTGGCCCATTATACTAATGACATTATGCTAATTGGATTGGATGAGCAAGGGGCTACTACATTGCAAACCTAACTAAGCCACATGCACTCAGGAGGCTAGGAAATAAACCCTATGAAGGTTCAGAAACCTATAGCAACAAAAAAAAAAAAAAAAAAAGAAAGAAAGAAAAAAGGTGTCCAATGACCTGAGGAATGCCAGGTCATCCATTTCAAAATAAAGGATAAATTATTGCGTGTTGCACATCTCTCCATGAAGAAAGAAGGCCAACAATGCCTGATTCCAGGAATGGGCTCTTGAGACATATTACTGCCTCTCACCATGCATGAGGATCAGGGCAGTAAGAGTACTCCTGGAAGCCTCTGCGAGTCAGAAATGGCTAGCAATAATTCCACTATAAACAGAAGTGACTAAAACCTCTTAATCCAAAGGCATTCATAACTCCCTTCCCCTTACCAGAATCCCAAAAGGCTATTCCAACACCACCCAACACAAGAAGTAGTTAGAGTGTAGATGTTTTTAAAGGTCGGTCTGAGTGCACACATTGCTAGGACACCTCTTAGAGTCTCGGGAAGGTGTCTGGACACGTGAGGGGGCCCCGGGGTTTACATGCCATTAGCTTCCAGGTAAGATCAATGATGGCCAGGAGCCAAGCCCATGAGCATCCAGGTGGGATGGAGGGCGGGGTGTCAGGCCAAGGTGGAGCTGGTTGTGAGTGCTGGAGTTTCAGTGCGCTTTCCAAAACTTCTTCTCCATTCCTATGGATGTAAATGCTTTCACCGCTGTGACAATTACCAAGGGCTTTTCGTTTGTTTATCAAACTAGGTTCCATCAAATACTCTCATAATTAGGAACAGTTGGTGAAGTACAGGCGCCAGGAGAGGAGCCGACTCTCATTCCCCATCCGAAAAGAGTAACGGAGACCAAGAGTTTGGCTCCTTAGCTTCTACTCTGGGTGGGAATTACAAATATCTGGACAGTCTTGCCACAGTCTGCAATTCCAGAGCGTGAGACCAGGCACGAGAGCTTTGCTGCTCCAGTTTTCCCCACCTGCAAATCGATGGTATTTACTAGTTAGTGACTGCTGGATGAATGGCACTATTGAACTGCAAAATATTAGTATTATTGCTTTTCCTCTTTCATCTCATGGGGCAAGATGAATTTGTGACATGGTAATTGTTTCCATGGCAGCAAATCATATTGTCCCAAACAGGGGATTTTATGACTTCATGGCTGGATTAAGAAAAAGGAGAAATCGGAGTGAGAGTGAGAAATTTGCTCAAGCGTAAATATCTTCAATGATAGCGAGGGGAATAGAGCAAATTACAGATAGGCAAAATTGCCGTTGGTTTAAATGTTCTTTTTACAAGTTCATCCCAATGCAGAAGCCCCTTCTCCAGGCGTATAATTTGTATAATGATGCCTCTTTGCTTGAATTCACAGAAGGCTAATGGTGAAGCTCGTCTATTTCGGGACTGTTTCGCCAATGCTATTACTAATTGTTTTGCAGCAAATATCTGGATTTCTGCTGTAAGCAGTTTTGTTTGGCTTTTCTATTTGTTTGGGTTGTTTGGGGGGCTTTTTTTTTTTTTACTCCCCCAAGGTTTTATCTCCACAAATTTGCTTGAAATAAACCTTTCCAGATAAAAATTGGCTTTATGTCATCTGAAAAATCCATCAAGAACTCTCTCCTCACTAGAGGTATCTGCATTGCCTTCTGTAGGTTCCTATTGACTTCATTCTCATATTTCCAGTCTCTCATTAGTCTCTGTCTATTCCCTGAGAAGAAAGCAAAATTTCTTCCTAATTCTGAAGCCACTTAAATTCACCGTAGTTTCATTTAACCATAAACAACAAACAAAGACTTGGGATTTTAAAATCCTGGGTCTCTCTCTCTCTCTGCCTCTCTTCCTCCAACCTTCCTCCCTCCCTCTCTTCCTCTCTCTCTCTCTTCCTCCCTCCCCCATCTCTCTTCCTTTCTTTCCCTGCTTCTTCTCTTCTCCTTATCTCACCCCAACCCCACACCACTCTTTTTCTGCATGGACTTATTTCCAGTACCTTCTAAGAGTAGTGTCCCCCTCTCTTCCTTGTAACCCTCAAATATCCAGAATCTGCAGATGCCTACTGATTTATAAGCTTCTTGCCAACCAGTTCATCCCGGAGCACCACATGGCTTCCGCTCTCTGAATGTCCTGGAGGTTCACTGCCTCTTGTCAATGTCTCTCGGTGATCCTTCTTCGTTCTTATTCTGAAGATTCCGCCTTCTTGAATCCTATACAATGAATTACTCCTTGATATGATTCCATAAGCAAGTGTTCTGTGATGGTTGATTTTGTGTCATTTGGGGTAGACTATAGTACCCAGTTATTTAATCAAACACTAATGTAGCTGTTTCTGTGAAGGCATTTGGTAGATGTGGTTAACATCTACAATAGGTGACTTTAAGTAAAGGAGATGACCTTCAATGTTGCGGGTGGGCCTCGTCCAATCAGGTGAAGGCCTTAAGAGCAAAAACTGGATTTCCTGGAGATGAAATACTGCCTCAAAATTGTAACATCAACTTCTGCCTGAGTTTCCAGCCTTCTGCCTGCCTATAGATTTAGGACTTTCCAGAACCCCACAGTCATATCTGACAATCCTTAATATAAGTCTGTGTGTGTGTGTTAACATTTCTCGAAGGAAACCTGATTGACACATGTACACAAAGAACATGCTAGGTGTTCAGTGACATGCTAAGAAATATACTGTGAGGAATACAAAGGAAGCAAAAGATGTGGTCCATTTCCTCCCAAAGAGCTTACAACTCATGGAAAAACCAGAACTAACAGTGCCTAAAACAGTGGCATTTTTTAAATAATAAAAATAGGATTTAGATGTTCTGTATAGATGCCCAGGAGTTCAGCAGAAAGAAATATCAGTGAGAACGGGAGGAGTCAGGGCACATTTCATGGAAGAAGTGAGTGTTGAGCTGGCCCAGGGAGGATTTTAGGATTGGCACATGCATGGGGGAGATCAGAAGGCATGCAGGCAAGAAAAGCAAAGCAGAAGAAAGCACAGAGACAGGAATCTGTGCGTTCTCGTTACAGGACCAGGAAGACACCAGTCTAACCGGAGTAGGGTGCATTTAGAGAACCTGGAAAGTAAGCTTGGAGAGGGCAGACCGAGACAGAATTTGGGGAGACCCCAATAAACCTGGGAGGACTGTTTAGGCCTTGATGTTGTAGAAAGAAATCCTAGAATTTAGAGAGAAAGAGGACTTATAGGTTGACAAATTCAACCCAAGCGCCCATGGGTGCCCAAGGGACAACTCATTTGTCCCTTATAGGTTGGACAAATTCATGCCCAAGTGCCCATGGTTAGTTAGTGGCAGAGCCAGACAACCAGGTTTCTTGACCCTTTGTCTAACTTTGTTCCCACTACACCTCTCTGCCTCTGTACAGAATACAGAAATGATATCATGAAAATGGTGTCAGGGAGAGATTGTCTAGTTGGTGGACTATGGGACCAGGGATGAGACCTTAGAAGGGAGGCTCCCAGATGTGGGAAGTGAGGGTCTCTGCCAGGGGAGCATGGGTGAGAGTGAGATGAAGGAAGGACATGAGGTTACATAAATTAAACAGCTTCTTCTCAACCTTCACCTTTCCCACATCTTAGCGGTTACAGAGTCCATGACTCCTTCCTGAAACTGCCACCCTCATCTTCTCGGACCCTTTCTCTCCTCTCTCCTCTCTTTATGGGCCTTCTCTGGATCCTTCCTCCTCCTGTCTCATCAGTGTGTTTCACAAGGAACCATTTTGGCCATCTTGTCTTCTCTTTTTCACAATCCCTTGGCAATTGTGACCCATCTCTTGACCTAAACCCTTACCTTGGTAATGGCCTCCATATTGCTACTTCTAGGTCTGACCGTTGTCGTGAGTTTCAGGCTTACAGGTTTAGCTACCCATTGGAAAGCTCCACTTGGGTGTCACAATGGTGCCTCACATGCACTGTGACTGCAACTAAACTCATAACTTTCCTCCTCACATGTGGTTCTCTACTCTTCCCTATTTCTGATTTGGGGATTGGACACTTGAGGTCAATATCTCAGTATCATTTTTGCTACTCTTCCCTCTTTTGTTTGTTCTCCATGTTCAACTGGATGCAAAGTTCTGTTCATTCTACCTCAGCAGTATCTCTGCCATCCCCCTGTGGCCGCATTCCCACATCTGCTTCTATTCCTACCACCCACATTCAGGCTGCTGTGGCCTCCAGCCTAGACGATGATGCTCTATCTTGCATTTCTTATCTCCAATCCATTTTCAAAGCTGTAACTAGATTAACTTCCCTGAAACACAGCTCCGATGCATTATTTACCTTTACCGTACTGTTGAATCTTTTCCCCTGCCTTCCAACAGAAATAAGTCTCCGGCCTGTCTTCACCTTCCTTCCAGCTCCCCCCACCCCCACTTCAAGCTCCAGCCCAGCTCAGCGATCATCCTCCCTCCTCACTTATGGCTGTCTTGTGTCTGGTGTTCTGTTCATGCTGTTCCCACTGGCTGAAAGGCCAACCCCAGGGTTAGCATGTCCAAGCATGACCTAATTTTCACGGCCCATCTCAAATGTCCCTCTTTCTAGAAGTCTTCCTGAACTCAAATGGAAGTAATTTTCCTCTCGTCTATATCCTCATACCCTGAATCTGTAACTCATTATTTTCCTCCTTAAAACTATTCCTGAACATGTTTTACCTCTAAGCTTTGGTTACAAAGTCTCTGAGGGTAAAGAAGAAATCTTTATAGCATCAACTCCAAAGCATTTACACAGTGTTTTCCATATCCTAGGCAATAAATATTTCCTTAGTTAATGAATTCTGAAAGAAGAAGTTGTAGGACTTGGTGTGGTTTGGGAAAAATTTTAAAGATAGGAATGCAAAGAAATGGAAAGGTTTCAGGCTTAGCTGGGAAGAGGGAAAGTAGTGACATTGGGAGGGGAAAGGGAGTCTGACAGGGGATTTGGGGGCTTTAGGTGACAATGAGATTTCAAAACGGAAATGGCTACCAAACAGCTGGAAATACGGGCCTGAACTCAGATGAGATGCCAAGACAGGGGCATAGATGTGAGAGATAAAGCTCTGAGAGCACATGTGGTCCCCAGTGAATAAAGCGAAGAAAGGGAAAAACACGGGTGAAGAATCTGCACCTTGAAAAACAGGAGAACAGAAAACAAAGAAATTGCTGTCAAAGAGGAAGAGACAAGAAGTAACGTTGTAAGGAGGACAGCATTTCCAGAAGGAAAGAGATGCCGACAATGTTAGCTATAGAGACATCTGTAAGTCACTTGCCGAATGAATGTTTATTGAACATCTCCTATGTGCCCAGCACTGTTGGATGTCCTGGAGATTCAGGGTTAAATACAACAGAGTCACAGTCCAGTGGGGAAGAGGAGAAAGCACAGATAAATACACATCAGGTGGCAATGAAGTGCCATAAAGAAAAGATAAAGCGGGGTAAGGGGATAGAGGAAGGCAGGGGTGTTATCTTAGATAGGATGGCTAGGAAAGTCCTTGCCATGGAGGTGACATTTGAGCAGAATGCTGAATGAAGAAGCGAGCCACGTAAATATCTGGGGAAGTGAAGAACCCGGATGGGGGCAAGCATGGTAGCTTCCTTCTGGGTGTCTTAGCTCACTCGGGTAAGTAAGAGGTAAGAGCATGAGATGAGAAAGGAGAGGCAGTGTGGAGGTTTGGGGAAGGACAGACAGCCACTGGCATGGGCCGGGTGAATGTGCATGCTGGATGAATGGAAATGGTGCCGATGGAGGCAGAGGTGCTATAGATGGGGAACGGCAAGAATCAAGAGTGAGCTGGGTCTTTCTCCAGCAGGGCCTCTGCTTCCAAGGCATAATCCTCACCTGGTTCACCGTCTACCTCCAGAAAAAGCTGGCTCTTCCTGAGTGCCGAGTCAGTAAATGCCACCATTTTGCCAACTCCCTGACAGAAACTTCTGAGAAACCTTCAGTGCATTTTTAGTCTTTTCTAATCCAGTTCGTTAATAAATCCTGCCCTCCTCTCTCAATATGTAGCCTTCCTACCTATCTTTCTCTTTGTACTGGCACAGCCTGAGAACAGACACCGATCCTTTCCCCTGGAAACCTTCTTCCTCCTCAAATTTCTTCCCTCTAAATCTACCTACCCTCCTCCACTGAACCTCACCACCTCAGCCAGAATTACCTTCGTCTGTTGGTATTGCTTTTATTGAAGCGTCGTTTTTATTTTGCTTTTCTTGGGCTGGGATTCTAACAGCTTTCCATATCACCAAAGACAGAGCCTGAGGTGTTGAACATTTGTATCGGGAACCAGGGACCTCTGCCCAGCTTGGCCTCTTCACTTGTCCCTCTCCTTGCCCCAAACCTGTTCCCAAGCTGGGCCACAGGCTCAGCCATGCCGTCTGGGTAAGCTTGCTGATTGAGCCAATACCAGCCACAGGCCTCCCTGACTCTATCAGGTCATGTAATTTCCACATTCCCTTCATCTTATAATTTCCACACTCCCTTCATCTTGTCCCCGCGTTGGTGTGCCCATCCTCACCCGTCAGCTCCCCACCCCTGGCACAGAAATGTGACATCAGGGGAGCATGTGACCGAGTATGGTATAAATCTACGGGTTCAACTGTGAGGATGACTCCCTCTCGAAGCAACTGCTTAGATCCTTGATCTAATCATTCAGGGAGGGGGAGGAGGCACTGAAGAAACCTGAAAAGCCCAAGCACAGTGATGTGCTCACAGCTGAAGAACCACAGCAAGAAAAATAAATCATAAATAAGTAAAGATGCAGCATTTCTACTCCGAAGCTTTGTTAAAAGGCAGCAGCAGGGCAAACCCAGTTGTTACAGTAAACATGTGCTTGACTCTATCAACCTTCGATGGGTTGGAGTTATAGGAAAATGTATTCCCTCCCCAACCCCCAAACGCCTATTCCCGTGATAAAACAGCAAAGTCATGGGCCAGAAACTGGGATTTTAGCCTTTCTCCAAAGAATCTCCTCCTGGCTCCTAAAGAGCTGGGAGGTCTCCCTCTGGCCCCATTATTCAGGGGGAATGAACACCATCAGCCCGTGAACTAGCTTGACATAAACTCGGCCCTTGAGACTCAGAACCTGGCTTCAGAAGAGCGGGAGGGGCAGAATACAAGGGAAGAAGAGAGGGTAATAGCCTTCTGGGCTGGCAGATCTGTGCCCGCTGCAAGCACCAGGAGAGAGGGAAGGAAGGCCTCAATAGCCTACCACCTTAAGTAGAACCGGAGAGCCCAGCACCTCTGAGACTTGCTGTGGCTGAGGGAGTGGGTGAGCAGGAGCCCCCGACCATCCCCACAGCTCCCAGGGGACGCCACCTCTGCGCTCTCCTCTCTGCTCCTCTTGGCCTCAGCCCTCTCTCCAGCACGCGTCTACACCCCCGGTCAGGGACGTTGATGCTCTCCTCCTGGGTGAACTCTCTGGTTTAAGCTCTAAAGGCAACTGAAAAACCTTTAAAAAAACAAAAAACAAAAAAACAAAAAAAACCCCAGGGATCTCTGTGGAGGAAATCTGCTGGAGGGGAGAAAAAAAAAACAAAAACAAAAAAACAAAAAAAACCCAGCAACATTTGAGTAGCATCCCCAGCACTGATGGTAGCGTGCGGCACAAAGGAAGGAAATCTTCAGCCGTCAGTCCTGAGCGCCTCTACCAGGGAAAACAATGAGGAAATGTCTATCTCGCCTTTGTTTGGGGGGGAATTTCGTAAGAATTCGCGTCCCTGCTGCTATTTTCATTCTCTTAGCCCAGTGCAAATCCTGAGCCACGCGCTAGAGGTCGCTGTTCATCACAATCCAACCTCTCCTCCCGGTGAGGTCCGACCGCCTGGCGTCTTCCCCGTCTTCCCCCGTCTTCCCCGTAGAGGGAGCAACCAGCCGGCTCCCGCTGCAGGAAAATCTGCTGGGTCACACCCAGACCAGGTGCGTCAGGAGGCACCCACCTGCGAGTACGTTTGCCCTTCCTTACACAGACGGAAGTGTAAAAGGGGGGGGAAAGCATATCATCAGAGGTGCTTCAAATTAATTAAGAATTTTTCGAAGCGCTGCATAATTTGTAACCTTTGAACACTTCCCCTATTGCTATGCCTTCCCCTCCTCCACTGCCCAGCTGTATCACTTCTTTCCAGGTGACCCAACAAGCAATTTGAGGAAGGTGCAGTAAGACCGACTTGAATAAAAGCCAAGGCTTAAATACCAGCCAAACCTGCAGCTAGCCACGACCACAGACGCCACTGGGTTTTTATCCCTCCCAGCTGGTTCTGTGCCCAGGATATAAAACAGCTAAGAAATAAAATGACAAGACAACAGAGCCGATAACACTGTAAGCAATTACAGCCTCACCTGATGCGGAGATTTCTAAAGCTTCTACTCAAAGAGCAGTATCCAAATCGAAGGCCATTATTAATGACCCAGAGCTCGGCCTGGCGGACTCCTGGTATTCCTTCCCTAAGTCTCCTAATTACATTCGTCTGTCCCTTCTTTAGTTCTAACTTTGGAAATTGCAATTCATTCCACACAGAGCACAAGGCGAGATAGAGGCCAGAGTTGATGTATAAGTCAGCAGTACTTTCGTTTCAAGGCAAGTCACAAAGCATTTATTTATCGTTTGCTGCATTTCCACCTCTGTCCTTTACTCTGGATCCAAAGTAGCATCTAGATGGTGACGCAGAGTCGTTACACCTGCGGACACGGGTACAAGACAATGTATCATTCAGCCTTACGATCGTGGCACAGACTTCAAGTCTTCAGGAAATTCCTAGAAGTGCCCAGAGCACCAGTGGAGACAGGCAAAGACTTCTTGCACCCACTTCTTGAGGGTGGTGAAAAGGGGCTAGGAGCACAGGGGTAGGGAAGCAGACGGGAGCCTGGCTTTTGTGAGGGGACCTCCTGCCTGCAGCCGATGTGCTGTGGCTCAGTTGTAGGGGAAGTGGGGACCCACCAACAGTGATAAAGGAGGGGGGGGACATGATGCTTCTAGGGAGGCATCTGCACTCTTTTTTGTTGTGGCAAAATACACATAAGATTGGCCATTTTCATCATTTTTAAGTCTGTCATTCAGCGACATTAAATATATCCACATCGTTGTGTGACCATCACCAGTCTCTGCCTGCACAACCTCTTCATCGTCCCAGACAGAAACTCTGCACCCCTTAAACAACGACCCATTGCCTTTGCCCAGCCCTTAGTGACCTTCATTTGATTTTCTGTATCTATGAATTTGCCTATTCTATGTACCTCATCTAAGTGAAAACATGCAATATTTGTCCTTTTGTGACTGGTTTATTTATGTAGTATAATGTCTTTAAGGTTCATCCATGTTGGAGCAGGGGTCAGAACTGCCTTCCTTTTTAAGGCTGAATAATATTCGATTGCGTATTTGTTTTGTTTTGTTTTATTCATTTATTCATCTGTAGATGGGCAGATGTTTTGTTTACTCCTTCATCTGTAGATGGACATTCGGGTGGTTTCCCCTTTTGGGCTGTTGTGAATACAGCTGCTACAAACGTCGGTGTACGAAGACCTGTTTGGGATCCTGCTTTCAGTCCTTGGGGTATGTACCTAGGAGTGGAATGACTGGATCAATACGGTAATTCTATATTTAAGTTTTTGAAGAACAAACTGCCTCCCACAGCAGCTGCACCATTTTACATTCCCACAAACAAAACACAGGATACGAATTTCTCCACATCCTCAGCCAACCCTTGTAATTTTCTGGGTTTGGTAGAGAGATAGATAGATAGGTAGATAGATAGATAGATAGATAAAATAGCCATCCTAATGGGTAAAGTGGTATCTCATTATGAGTTTGATTGGCATTTCCCTAATGATTAGTTACATTGGACATCTTTATTGGGCTTATTGGCCATTTGTATCTTCTTCGGAGAAACGTCTATTCAAGTCTTCTGCCCGCTTTTGAATGACCATACTCTTTTGAGGCAGCATGATGCTTCTATCCTGGCTTTGGCACCTCCTACCTATGTGACGCAGGGCTAATTTCTCTCGGTTCCATCACCCGTGAGATAAAAATAGTAGTATTTACGCCATAGGATTGTACGAAGATTAAGCGAGTGCATATCCATAAAGCACTGTGAATCGTGCCATAACAGATACTCAGTAAGCGTTACATTCATCACTACATGAGGTGGCTTGGAGAGGGGAACGATGGAGGGGGGCGGGCAGTCAGGAGATAGCACCCTATCACCAGTGTTGGTGGGACTGGCCTCAGACATCCTCTAGTCCCGCTTCTGTATATAAGGGGAAAGGAAAGAAACAAAATGTAAGCCCCCAAGCCCAGGGGCAAGAGGGGCCCTTGAAACCATAGCTCCAGAGCACAAGCCCAGGCACCTTCTACCACACTTTCTGCTAACTTCCATTCCAGCCTGTTAGTGTCCTCACGGGATAGGGCTTGAACATCTTCAAAACCACTCTGACTTCCTCTTATTGGTATTGTATCGATGGATCTACAAATGTTGTCAGTTCTGAGGCTCAGAGTGGGAGCCCGTGGGAGCAGGAGGCAGCGTTGCCTCCAAGGTTCCCTTCTGGGGAAAAGGAGCCCTGGGCTCTTTCAGCGCTTGGGGTTGTCCAGCTTTCGGTCAGCATCACGGTTCTTGATGACCTGCTCCCACCTTTCCCTCCCACTCCCTGCATATGTGGGAGAGACCAGTTAGAGGAGAAGACTAGGGACTAGAAGACCCTCACCTGGAGCGACAACTCTTGGGACCTCCCTCAAAAGGGCCGAGAATGCAGGGAGCCTCACTCCCCTTCGGATGAACGTCTTACTGAATGGAACCGGGCTTGTCTGTGTGTAACTCCAATTGTTCCGTGCCCGCCAGCAAGTATGACAATGCTAACTGCCTCCCGGCCCCCCCACGGTGGCAGGTGACACAGAAATGGGTGGACATGAGATGAGCTGAGGCCGCACGGTCCGCCAAAGGTTTTTATAGCAACTCAGAACCCCGGCATCACTGGTGACATCAATGTGGCCTCTTTTCATAGTGCCTAAAGCTAGAGTTCATTTCCAATTTCCTAAACTGTCCTATCTCCAGCAGCATAATCCGTTAACATCAGCTTTACGTAAACCTGGACGCTCTGCACCTCTAGCTTCGATTTGGCTAATGTGATTGCTCCCGTTCACCACCCTGAACAACGCCACGCGTGCTTTATCTCTGACTAAGCCCTGTGGCCCCTCTCGTACAGTCTGTTTTCTGATGATTCACATCAAATTTCCTGTTTGGCTTCCTTTATAGCTGCATGGCTCCTGGTGTTTTTATCCATCTTCTCATGGTGCATCCGGCCCAAGAATGCTTATCACACTCGTCAGTTTAGCAGTGGTACCTCACCAATGCTACCCCAGGCAGGAGAGGAAAGT
Organism: Prionailurus bengalensis; assembly: GCF_016509475.1. Lineage (NCBI taxonomy): Eukaryota > Metazoa > Chordata > Mammalia > Carnivora > Felidae > Prionailurus > Prionailurus bengalensis. The sequence goes on along the minus strand of NC_057349.1, from coordinate 100,860,881 downwards.
TTCATATTTAAAAAATGTTTAAAAGATATTCCTTCTTCCTTCTACTTTTCCTCTTTATATAATGGTGGGGTTTATATATATATATATATATATATATATATATATATATACATATATATATATATATATATATAACCCCAGGGTCCTCAGTACAAACTGCTGTCATAGCATGTGCAAAGAGCAGGAAGCACTCGTGGGCCAATCACCAAGACCTCCCATCGGCAGGGGGATGTGGGCAAGGGACGCCAGAGCGAACGGTGGCCCGCAAGGCCGTAGGTGTTTGGAGGGAGAGGTCAGAGCTTCGGGGTTGCCCAGGACACCAAGCATGATTAAGGTCACATATGTGGCTTCCACACCGGTGGTTTTCGAATTGCTCCGCAAAGGTGCCGACAGAGAGAATATGTGGAGAATGAGGGCCAGCCAGGCTCTGGGCCTCCTCCCTCGATTCAAGGAGAGCAGCTCTGAGTTTATATGTTTCATACAAGCTTTTCTTTGGGTGAAGGGCCTCTGTGGGCCCAAACATGCATACCCACTGATGTGCTTAAAGGATCACTGTCCCGGGAGAAGGGACCTTGGTCCTGACCCAGCCCCACAGGCTTTGGGCAAAACATTCGAGGTGTCTCCACCATATCTGAAATTAAAAGACTTGGACGAGTAGCTGGCCAAGACCCTTCCTGTGTGATGATCTTCTCTTCAATGTGATTTGTAACCTTTAGATGACCACATCAGTTCCGAATCAGAAAGACTTGGAACTCAATTCCAGTTCTGTCACTCATAGCTCCGTTACCTAGGCAGGTGACTTCTTCCACCTGAATTCCAGTTCACCCCTCCTGGAACCACTGATCACATTAATGGGCCTTCAAGGTTGTTGTAAGGGTTAAAAATAATATATAGAACTCTTTGCATCCCGTAATAATTGCTCAATGAAGGGTAGCTGTAACCTGCCATGATTTTTATGCATATCCCTTTAACTTGGCCATGCTAATGCTAGACATTTAACCTACGGGTATCTGGGTGAATGTTCACCAAGGTGTTCGTGCAAAGATATTCTTAGTGGCAAAATCTGTAGTACCAAAAAAAAAAAACCAAAAAACAAAAAAAAACCAAAGAGAATGTACCCATCAATCAGGAACTGGATAAACAAATAATGGATTATGCCTCTCTGTATATTTGTGTTTTGTGACCATGTGGATAGGTTTGTTTATTGATCTATTTTATCAAAAGATTATAACCTATCCTTTTGTTTGTTTACTTCTTCACACTCCTCTATATTAAAGGTAAGCTCAATAAATGTTATTTTTTTAAATGCAATGTTCTATACTCTATGCATATGTGTGTTAAATAAATATTTACCATGATGAGGCTGGCGGTGCAGGTGATGCTGGGTCACTTTTAAAGGGTGTAGAAATCTCAGGATGTCTTCCAGATCAACTATCAGCAAGGACCAGGCTCTTCCGATGGATTTTCTCTGGCCAGTCTTTTTCTCTGGCCACATCTGCTCCACTTAATAAATTATTTGTGTCTTCCTGGGACCTTCTCCAAGTGAAATACCTCTCTGGCCCTTATTTGTATTTATTTTTTTCTGCTTTGCAGCAGGAAAGCTGGGAGAAAGGAGAGCTTACAATTCTTACCGGGTCTCAACACATAGAACGGAATGCTCAGCTGAACATCACCAGGGCTCTCCAAGGACACAAACCCAGCTTCCAGGTTCTCGGTGTTGGTTTCTCAGCACTTGGACTTGAGAGTGAAAAGGGCCTACATCCTTGAGCAGATGATCTGTTCCACTTGCAGAAAAACAGGCTGCTGTCTTTATATATAAAGCTCAGATCTTTGAGGTTTCTGTTTTATTCTTAAGATCTTTTCCTAACTACCTCGTAAAGTAAAACATTCCCTTTTCGGGCACGGGGGCCAGTGCTAACCATATTTACATCATGCAAATTAAAAACTCTAGCCAATACAATTCCCAGAATTTCTGGCCTGGGAAATAAATTTATAAGTAAGTTTGTCTGGTCCTGTTCTCCCCTGTGAGAACATCCTGCACCCCCCGCGCCCCCCTCCCCCACATTGAATGTCAAACTACTTCCTCTGGCTTCAGGGCCCCATGGTGACATCCTGTCATATCTGATCTCTTCTGAACTGTGTCAAGCTCTACACAACTTTTCCCTCTCATTCCCCAGTGCCCCTATACCCCTCCAACTCCCCTACCTTCATACAAACTCAAATTTTCTCACTCCTCATGTAACTATCAGGAGGCAAGTAAGCTGAGTCACTAATTTAATTTATGATGTGAATGACGGATCACCTAGTAATTTTCTTGGGAAAAGTGAAGGTTTTATCGGTGGCATTTAATGCAAATATTTACCCTGTAGAGATTACAGATTCTCCTCATTTTTCCCCCCATCCTTAACCCAGCCCCAAATTAGATGTTGCTCCACTGTCCTATTGTCCTCAGGGCTGAGAAGATCTCAGTTCATCAGGAAGAAGGCAGCTTCTCTCCTGATAGACTGTTCTCCTGTGATCTCGACTCTTTCCCACTCTGGATATCTTCTATTTTTTAACTCCCTTTCTTCTTTTCTTCCTCCATAGCACAGAGCCTATAGGCCTTTACTCTGTCTCTCAGTTTCATTTTCTGGGCAGCTTATAGACATTCTTTTGCTCTTCTCCTATTTTCTCTTTCTCGTGGCTGCTCAGGTGTATAGAAACAGATCACAGAGGGACTCTACTTTTATGACCAGAGGTCTCCCAAATGCCAACTTCTGTGCCTAACCACGCAGACCCTGGCTTGGGGAGCACAGTGTAGAAAAAAGTAGCTAGGATCTGGGCGAAGAGCCTTATCCACGGAATATATATTGCTGCCTGTTCAAGGCCGCTCAGGTGTCTTGAGTGTACTCTTGGACACCATTTATTTTTCTTCTTCCTTCTGCCACTCTCCACCCTCAGGATCTTCCTACAAGGACCATTGCCCCCTGCTATCCCTCAACAACTCTGGCTACTTGTTGTAGTTCTCTGAATCACAGTCTGGAGGTGGGTCTTTCTCTCACATTGTTCAAAAGACCTCTAGTAACTTGAAGTATGAGACATTTGGGCCTACTCAGTGGCTTGGACCTGCCATGGGACACTTTCTTCATTCAAGTACAATTTTCATGTTGTTTCACTTTCCCTCCCCTTTGGAAGTTGGCACAAAGGCTCTGGACCGGAAGGCATCGTGGAACGCTGGCTGTGTAAACTAGCACCCAAACAACTCGTTGATAAGGCAAAGCCGAGCTTTTTGCTCACAGCGGTGCAGGAGAGCACTTGTCCTCAGAATCTCGGTCACACTGCAGAGCTAGAGGGGCTAGGGAGATACAGTTAGTGAGATTTTGAAGGCTGGCTTGAGACAGGTGTTTCAATGTGAGGGCATGTTCAGGACTGAGGAAGCATCATGATATTGAAATCTAGTATTAGTAGACAAAACAAGGCAAAGATTTTGAAGCAAGAGGCTTCAACAAGTCCTAGGTTATAAGCTATCATTTAATGCTTTTTAAAATATTTATTTATATTCAAGTTAACATACAGTATAGTCTTGGCTTCAGAATTAGAACCCATTGATTCAGCTCTTACATATGACACACTGTGCTCATCCCAAAAAGTGTCTTCCTTAATGCCTGTCACCCATTTAACCCATGCCCTTACCCAGCAACCCTCAGTTTTTTCTCTGTGTTTAAGAGTCTCTTACAGTTTGCCTCCCTCTCTGTCTTTAATCTTATTCTTCCTTCCCTTTCCCTATGTTCATCTGTTGAGTTTCTCAAATCCACATATGAGCAAAATCATGTAATACCTGTCTTTCTCTGACTGACTTATTTTGCTTAGCATAATACCCTCCAGTTCCATCCATGTTCCTGCAAAGGGCAAGATTTCATCCTTTTTAATCGCCAAGTAGTATTCCACTATATATATGTACCATATCTTCTTTATCCATTCATCAGTTGATGGACATTTGGGCTGTTTCCATAATTGGCTTTTTCAAATTAAAGACTTGACAGGTCTATCAGCAAGTTCCTGCAATAATCAACAAAATCACCTGCAACTTTTTAAAAATGTTTGTTTTTGAGAAAGAGAGAGAGAATGGGGGAGGGGCAGAGAGAGAGGGAGAGAGAGGATCCGAAGCAGGCACCTCACTGATAGCAGAGAGTCTGACTCGGGGCTCAAACTCATAAACCACGAGATCATGTCCCCAGCCAAAGTCGGACACTTAACCAACTGAGCCACCCAGGTGCCCCAAATTATCTGCAACTTTTACCTCCCAGATAAGAGCTTTCTAGAATAATTAAGTTATCTGATGAATACAGTAGAATGGTAAAGTCATGTGTAAATAGTAAGCTGTGTAGGAAGTTTGATTCTTATAAGTCCCAAAAGTCCCAATAGTGCTATCCTTAATTATCTCTCTCTATAGCCAGCCCCACGCACCCCTGCAGAATCCATAGACCCAGAAGCTTCAGACCATTTTCTTTTCTTATAGTGCTTCTTTCCTCATCCAGGTCACTGTCTGCAAAGTAAAAGATTTCTATTTTCATGGCCAGCTCAGCCACATGCTGTCTCTGCTTGACGTTCATCCAGATCTCATGCAGACAGAATTCCTCCCAGCCTCTTGACAGGCCCTGACGGGCCTGAATTCACACACACTAGGTATGTAATATTGACTTCTCCTCCATGACTTTCATGGGCAGTTAAAGATTTTGTATAAGCGGCAGCATATAAAAATTGGGCATGTTCCAAAGTGACACCACATTGTAAAGGACCATAACAAATAATGCACATAAATGGCTAGATGTCCATCAACATTTTTACTCCCTCTTTCATGGCACAGAGTTATCACTGATCTCAGGCAAGACATCAGGCAGGATGGAAGAAGCCTGGGTCTCGGGATCATCAAATGGAGAAAAGCCTGCCAGTCAGGAAATGAGGGAGAAATAAACTCCTATTGTGTTAACCATGAAAAAATGTTTGGTCTATTTGTTATAGCAGCTAATACAGGAAGCAAAATGATAATACTCCCATAGGGAGTCAGAAGAAAATGATCTCTGTCATTGTTTTGAACTGAAAAACCACACCAGAGTGAAGAACACTGGCTTCAAGCTTTGGGTGACCTTGACGGAAAGCCAGAGCAAATTAACTTGGCTTAGGCATATTAATAAAGTGGCAGGTATTTATAGAATGTGTTATTAGCTAATCATCCTTTGAAAACCAGTTTGCTTCTTGGGGAAGGTTTTGGCAGCTGTGCACAGGCTGATAGTTCCCATTGTCTCCCTGCTCATAGTCATAAACTGAGATTATTCTAATTTAGGTACTTCGGATTGAAAAAAGAGATGGGGTCAAAGTTATATTTGAGCCAGAATCTCCTCAATACGTAGGTCATTCTCTCTGGGGCTCAGTTTGATGCAGAACTGAGGGAAAGAAACCTCTGCCAGCACCCTTCTAAATATCCTCATGGCCTGGAAGAACCAATGCCCTTGTGACAATGGAGTCCTCACTTTTGGGGACCATCCTGCAATTTTGCTTCCTTGAGTGTAGGTGTTCAGGCTGAGTCACACAAAACAAACAAAAAAACCCCAATCAAACAAACAAATAAAAAGAACCCACCACCAACAACAAAACACAAAAAACACATGCCCACAAGGATAGGCAAGAGCCCCCTTCTCCCCACGTTTCTATCATGTTTTAGAGAAAGACATAATGTTGATGAGGGTACAAATTCACACTAGTTTGCCTGGGGTAACAACTGTAAGAGGGCTTAGCCATGGTGGTTTGAGGTGGGCCCCAGCTCAAGATCATTGCTTCTCTGCATGCACCAACGCTGACTAACGTGCATTCTGACTCTATCCCAGCACCCGTACACTCCCAGGAAGGATTCAAAAGGATTCAGCCACCTTCTCCACCTAACCCACCATTTTCCATAAAAGAAGATTGCTAAAAGCAGTCAATTTCATGAGAGAGAGGTAGTTGATAGGCATTAAAGGATTATAGACTATCGTAGGAGGGAAATAGAGAACACTGTATATAAACGCTAGGTACATGCTAATTAGCCTCAATACGGGGGGCAGGTCTTCCTATCACAAGTTAAAAAGAGTGCAGTAGATTCAAAAAAATCTTTTTTTTTAATTTTCCTTTCTCAGTAAAACTTTTACAATGGGGAGAAAATACAGCATTTGGCTCACCCATTCTGGGTACAAAAGGATTCCACAGGCAAACTACATTATTAGAAGAAGCTGTCCAGCTCATACTTGTTCATTCATTAGCTAGAGCCTGAGAGGTGTCTAACGAACTGGTTTTGTGACATTCTCATCTGAGGAAGTCACACGGGCACCTTCAGCACATTTACATGTGTGAGTCCTGGCTTTGGTAGAGTTATCTGTGGGCAAGGCTCACATGAAAGCATTGGAAGGGGTGGCTTTTCTGGGTTTAGATCGGAGTAAGTAGAGAAGTTGACTTCAGGGACTGGAGGGCTTGGAGATCTGGCAGACTCAGCACTAGGTGCTATTTTTAGGAGTTCTTCAACTTTATTGACATGAAAACTTCCAAGTAAAATACGACTCTGAAGGAAGGCACCTGTTTGAACCACCAAATGCAAAAGAAATAATAATTAAAATCTCTTCTCCTTAATGGCCATCTTGACTCAGTTATACGTCTTCTGGGTAGTGGTTCACATTTCAGTACTTGAGGAGCATAGGGAATGCCTTGGATTTTATTATTTCTCATAACAGGGATTTAAAAATAAATGTATCTAAATTTATTTTTGGTTCAAGTGTAGTCCTTGTTCTGAAGTTTCTAAGCAAAAATACCTAAACTCAGAAGTTTAGACTACCTGAGAGCTAATGAAATCAGAGGGAGTGTTACTTTGAATAGACTGTAGTATTATCCTTTCACCTCCTCAGCTGTGGTGGTGTTCCCTCACCCTCCTGGCCTGTAGTGTTGTTATCCCCTCCCTTCCTAGACTGTGGTGTTGTCCCCTCAGCTCCTCGGCTGTGCTGTTGTCCTCGCACCTCCTGAGCTGTGTGGTGTTGTTCTCTCACCTCCTGAGTTGTGTTGGCGTTCTCTCACCTCCTGGGCTGTGGTGGTGTTCTCTTACCTCCTGAGCTGTGGTATCATTCTCTCACTTCCTGAGCTGTGGTGTTGTCCTCTAACCTCCTGAGTGGTGATGTTGTCCCCTCACCTTCTCAGCTATGGTGTTGTCTCCTTACCTTCTGAGCTACCAACAGCCTAAGTGCTTCTAAAGCGTACCTTGCCTGCTCTCCAAGAGTGGCAGCCATACAATGAGAAAAAAGTGGCTTTCCCTGTGATTTGTTTCGATTTGAAGAGTAGAGACCCCCTGAAGCCAAGTCAAATCAACAAGATTTATTATGGGTCCACAGAAGAAATGAAGAAGATATAGAGTTCCAAGGACATCCAAGACCAGGAGCTATAATTGAGCTAGGTCTTGAAAGCACTGAGGGTGGTTGTGGCTTCAAGGACACTCAATCAACCCCAGAGGCAGAAATTAATAGATGTTCACTCCAAAATCTCCAAGATCTGCCAAAATTGTGTCCACTCACGTCACTTCTCTGCTCAAAATGCTCCAGTGGCTCCCCATCTCAGTCAGAGAAACAGACTAAATTCTTACCATGAGCCACAGATCCTATATGATTTTCACTCCCTCCGCCTCAGTCACACTGCTGTGACTGACCATGCTGCCTACCCAGTGACCCTTTAAACTCTAAGAACATCCCTGTCTCAGGGATTCTGCACTTGCTGTTGCCTCTGCCTGGAATACTCATCCCCAGCTCTCTCCTTGTCACTTCTTTTAGGTCTTTGCTCAAATGTCATCTTCTCAGTGAAGCCTTCCCTCTATCTGAAATTGTAAGCCCACCCTCCCTTAATACTTCCTCTCCAACTTACCTGAATTCTTGTTAAAATTTTTTGTTATGAAAAATTTTAAACATGCTCAAAATAGTATAACGAAACCCTTCCATTCATCATTGATCAGATGTCTCAATTTCACCAGTTTGGTTCTATCTATTCCCCTCCATTTTTTTCCACATTATTTCTAAAACTCCCAGCATTTATCACTATCTAATACATTTTTCTTTTTCTCAGTTATTTTATGTCTCCCCACTAGAACGTCAGCTCCACGTGGGCTGCTGTGTTCACAGCTATACCCACAGCACCTGTAAGAGTGCCTGATGTAGAGTAGGTACTCATTAATAATGGCTGAATGAAGCAATGAAGCAGCTACACCCCAATATTGCCTGTTTTCTTCCCCTACTTCCGCCTCCACCATCTGACCTGCACAGCCATGAATGCCTCAAGCACCCCTACTCCGACTCCACCCAGTGACTGTCAGCCACCGCCCCTACTTATCCCCATCCCAGACTCTCTATAGTTCCTGGGCCACATTCACAAGGGGCAAAACCTGATTGGCCCAGCTCTCTGTTTGTGCGCTACGTCACAGTATTCTAGCAAGTCTGTAAATGAACTCTCCTGGTGTCCTCTTGTCACCACTTGTCAGCAGTGTAAATGTGGGAACCCAACAGAGGCCATAGATGGGGCATTTCCCTGGAAAAGAGTGTAATTGACACCCCTCTTTTACCCCACAAATAATTTGCCAGCAAATTTGATGAGATTAGGCTATGTTCCTTTTTAAGTGGGCGGGTAACTCTCTCGGGTAGCCAGCCTCTAATCGCTTGAGCCATCTTGGAGTTATTGTGTGTATCCCATAGAGAAGATATTTTTTTGCCAGGCTCCACCTGTGAGGGAGGAAAGAATGCACGGGGAACAGCTCACCTCAGTTCAATATCTCTCTTCTACCACTTTCAAGGTAGTCAACCAGCAAAGCCCTCTGGGCATCAGACACTCTCCAATTAGGCCTTCAATAAAAGCCAGGAGGTGTTGTCAGCCATGATGACAAACTAGAAACCTGAAGGACCAGTAATATGCTGGCACCCCGGCAGCCACAACTAGGATTGCGTGGCACATGCTCCTTGCCAACAGCGTTTCCAGTCTACCTGCCAAGGGGTGTGGCTTCCTCCTTGGCCAGCTCCTCTGTGAACCAAGCACTGACCAGGCAAGGGTAGATCCAGAAGAAAACATCACCGCATCAGAGCATGTCCCAAGGCTGTTGCAGTCTTTTCAGTGAAGACTGTTTATTTTCGCTGGGCCTGGGTGTCCCGGACAGCTCTGCTCCACCTGGCTGCCACTTCCCATGACTTCTAAGTCCACCTTGTTTTCAAAGTTAGCTCATAAGGTTGTGGAGACTCAGTCCCAACTCAGATTCAAATTTTTTTTTAATTTTTTTTTGTTTATTTATTTTTGAGACAGAGAGAGACAGAACATGGATGGGGGAGGGTCAGAGAGAGGGAGACACAGAATCTGAAACAGGCTCCAGGCTCTGAGCGGTCCGCACAGAGCCCGACGCGGGGCTCGAACTCAGGGACCGCGAGATCGTGACCTGAGCCGAAGTCGTTTGCTCAACTGACTGAGCCACCCAGGTGCCCCAGATTCAAATTTTTTTAATTAACAGCATTTCCTCCATTGGCTGTTGGATGTTGACTGAGACCTTACATGGGCATATCCTTCTTCTAGAGCCTTTCAAGAGTAGGATCAATATTCGTCCAGTGCGGATACAGCAGTTCAAGTATCGGAATATTTCTGTTCCACTTGGTAAACAGATGTTCCCCAAACACCGCCTCTGTGAAGCCTCTCACTATCTCAGCTACCTCAGCCTTTTTTCTGAGTCCTCTGGACCTTGGCATGACCCAGAAACTAAAGGGTTAACACTGGCCCAGCCGGGACCACAGTATCCATTGTGATGCTTCAGCACCTATGCTATACCAGTTGTTAAATACTTTTAACATCACTCCCACTTCTAAGTTAAAAACAACTACCACCACCCCTCATTTTAGACATTTTCATTCTTGCTCATTTATAGAGAAGGCAGCAGTGGGACTAGGATTGGACCAAGGTCCTAATCCTGCACAGAGACAGGACAGCCAGAAACAGAAGTAATCATTCAAGCGGTGATGCTACAAGCACTTTCCTCCACTGTGGACATCTCTCTTCCACTATGGGCATCTCTCCTCCACTATGGGCATCTCTCCTCCACTATGGACATCTCTCCTCCACTATGGACATCTCTCCTCCACTATGGGCCTCTCTCCTCCAGAATGATACCCACATAAGATACAAGTTTTTCATCTGGCTCGTGCACTGCCATATATTCCAACCCCCAGAACAGTGCTTGGCACATAGAAAGTGCTCAAAAAATAAGTACAGTTCTTGAATGAAAACACGAACTCCCTGATCTGATGGTACAGTTATTGCCTAACTTGATGAGCCTGGGAGAATCCAAAGCTTTCTGGGACATTACAGGGTTGATCCTTTTTCTTCATTATTTAATCTCTTCACACATCAAGGCACAGAGGAGACAAACATCCACCAGGCATGTCACTGCCCAGTTTCCACACACACAGTGATGTGACAGCTGTAGCATTCCTCCGCGGTCTCTAAGGCACTCTGGTTTCTCCAACAAGACACCTTGATTTTCATTTCCAGAAAATGGGCCCCCCATACGATATCGGGTGGACCGATTCAGCAGAAGCCATGCCAGGATCCCAGGGCAGCACAGGTGAAACAAAGAGAGCAGAGTAGCGTTCTGTAATCACAGCTCTGTCACGAGCCACATCATCTGTGGCTTCTTGTCCCAAGGTGCTCCGGGGTGGTGGAATGGGGTCAGGTGCCAGGAGGAAGTGGGACGGGCCACAGGCCTTTGAGAACTGGAGTAAGCACGTTCACATTCTCTAGCCGCTGATGAAAGGCCACTCTGGAAGCAAGGATGTGCCTACCTTCTACCCACTGTCCAGCTGCGCTCACCTGGGACATGTTTTCTGTCAGCAAGATCGCTGTGGGGTTTGAACGGTAAAGGAGCAAGGTCTCCGAAGCAAAACCTGAACTATGTGACATTTGAGACTCGGTCCTCTTCCTGTTTACAAAACTACAGGGCAAAGCGTCAGCCTCTGAACACACATCCCACGTACAAATCCACGTTTTCCTCTTGACTTTAGTTTGGGGACCGATGTGACTCCAATGCACAACACAGGTAGCATGTTTCCCTATATGTTTCCCTGACATGGATCATGCGTCACAATTACACTTTGTGTTTAACCCCTTTCATCCCTGCATTGCCACGCAGTTTGCAACCCTTAATTAATACCCCTCACAAAGTAGCGAGTGTCATTACCCCTGTGTCAAGGTTTGAGAAACCGAGTCACCGTAGGCTGTGACCCACAGGCCACAGGCTGAGTCAGTGTGAGGGCAAGAGACCAAATTCCCGACTCCCGACCGCCTGTGCCACTGGCCTGGCCTCACACCCACCGCTGGCATTTCTTATGTGAAGCGGCTCGCCTCAGCCCAGAGCCAGCCAGACGCCTCTTCTGAGGCCTCCTTCTCATTCCACAGCTAACAAGGATGCTGCGGCCCAAGAGGGGCGGAGGCCAGGAGGGAGGAAGGGTTGAGCACATATCAGAGAGCATCTGAGGACCTTAGACATGGTCAAGAATCTGGGCCTGACCTGGGAGTTTTCTCCCAGGAATGTGAGACCACAAAGCACCAAGCTTTCCAGATGCCTCTCTCCGTTCTCAGAGCACTCTAGGTCTGTACCTCCCTTTTTATACGTCATTATTCTCAGTGAGGACACCCGTGGTTTTAGCCTTCGTCCTTGTCTTCCTGTCACTCTGCTTGAAGCAATCATCTCTGTTTTCTCTCTTCCTTACACAATACATGCCTTGCCTCTGCTGCAGACAACTCCCACACCCACACACCTTTGCCTAGAAGGCATGACCATTCAGCTCACCTTCTGCATGTGGCATCATCCTAGAATTCTCTAGAAAAGGAGGCCAGGAACAGCCTCCACTAGAAACCAGCATTCAGAAGGGCACAGGAGATTACACAGTGTAAAGGAGACACACGGATATCTGGGAGTGCCCTGATGGGGAGTATGGTTCCCAGATGTTGCACACGAGGACATATTTTTCCTGAAGGAGGAGAAATACACGGAAGCAGAGCCCGGACAAGTTTTCAGTCAAGAGGTGGTGTGTGGGGTGGCTAAGAGAATGGGCTACATGGAGCCCAGCTACAGCAAGTCCCGGCTCCACACTCACCAGCCATGTGACGTGTGCAGCTTTCTTCACTGCTTGGTGCTAATGTTTTCACTCTTGTGCAATGATGGTCATGAGAAATCAATGACTTAAGGCACCTAAGATTCCTAGAACAGTGTCTAATTCTTAAGAACTGTGAGGATCCAGCAAACATTTCTTTCAACGATTACTCAGGGCCAAACACTGTTCTAGGTACAGGAGCTGGACCCCCAGGGCTCCAGTGGAGGAAATAGACAGATCTTCATAGTACACTGAGGTTGGTCATGACAGTGATGGGGATATACACAAGGCACTATGAGTCTGCCTTTGTGTGAATTAGGAAACAATTTCAGGGGCACCTGGGTGGCTCTGTCAGTTGAGCACCCGACTTCGGCTCAGGTCATGATCTCGCAGTTCATGAGTTCGAGCCCTGCCAAAAAAGAAAACAATTTCAGCCCTCAAGGCACATGCTAGGCAGTGGAACTTGGGCTAGATTTCAGGAACTTATTTCCTCAGCTGGCCAACACTATGCCATAAAAAACCTGTGCCAGTGCACATGATGGCACTTAAGAAGAGCATCTAACCCACCCTGGGAAGGAAAAGGAATGGGTCAGAAATGGGTTTGAAGAAGTGATGGCTGAATTTATCCTGATTAGGGGAGGGGTGCCTGGGTGGCTCAGTAGGTTAAGCATCCAACTCTTTTTTAATTTTTTAAAAGTTTATTTATTTTTGAGACAGAGAGAGAGAATGTGAGCAGGGGCTTGGGAGGGGCAGAGAGAGGGGGAGATACAGACCTCAATGCGGCCTCCAGGCTCCACACTGTCAGTACAGAGCCCGATGCGGGGCTCGAACTCATGAACTGTGAGATCATGACTTGAGCCGAAGTCGGATGCTTACCCTACTGAGCTACCCAGGTGCCCCAGGCATCAAACTCTTGATTTCAGCTCAGGTATCGATCTCAGGGTCGTGAGTTCAGACCCCACATGCTCTGTGCCAGGCATGAAGCCTACTTTTAAAAAACTGGACAGGGGAACCTGAAGTATAATTCTGAGCAGAGAGAGCAGCATAAGCAAAAGCAAAGAGGCAGTTCAGAGTACATTGTATGTAGAGAAATACAAATAACTTGGTACTGCCTCGAGCAGGAGGCATGGAATGGCAGTCAGTGTGCTAGGCAGGGGCCAAGCAATGTAGGGGCAGGTCCGCCATATTAAGAGCAGCCCACCATATCTGAGAGAAGATGGCCAGAGATTCAATTCTTTATACTAACTCTGAGTTATTGACTTGGATGTGGTTTCCTCTTTCCTTCTCTGCTCTAGTCTGGGGTTTCAGTGGGTGTTGCTAACAGCTGGCATCCTGAAGATCCGTGATCTAACAACTTTGGGCTCCCCTCCCTTCTGATCATCAAGATTAGACAGGGACCTTATGTCAAAAGGGAGTCTTTCTAATTTGTCAAGGAATATTAAAGGAAAGGTTGAATACAACTTCCTCTGAAATCCCACGGGAGCCTCACTCAAATCACTTCAACAAAAGAAGAAATGGACATACTCTGAATATAGAAGGAAGAGAGACATGATCTGAGTTTTTAATCTATGGGAGACAACCGATGTGTAAATGGAGAAATTAAACTACCAGATGACCTGGAAAGTACTAAAATAGAAATATGGGGCAAAGCATATGGAAATCACAGGACCAACTTGGCTAGAAGAGTTGGGGGAGGCTTGATATAAGAGAAGGTTTTTAAACTGGCTCTCAGAGGCTCAGCTGGAGTTTCTAAGAGAATGCGAAGAACAATTCAGACTGAAGAAAGCACAGAGTTGTGAAAGAGTCTGGCATTTCAGGAAACAACAAGCTATTCCATCAGAATGACTCTGGTGAAGGGTTTGAGGGTCAGAGTCACAGAAGCTGAGCCGTAAGAAGTGGATTATGAGGCATCTTGGAGTCACATGGCCAGGTTTGCCTTTTAGAAAGATATTTTTGGGCAGGATAAAGGATGAAGTGGGGTTCTCTCCTTTCTCCACCATCATGCTGTGTGCTGCTGACTGTGTCTCGCCATGTCTTCTCACAAGACTTTCAGGATCATGCGATTCCTGGCCAAGAAACAAAAGCAGAATCGTCCCATTACCCGGTGGATTCAGATGAAAACTGGTAATAAAATCCGATACAACTTCCAAGAGGCGGCATTGGAGAAGAACCAAGCTGGCTCTATAAGGGATCATACATGAGATGACACACATTTATGCTGCCTGAAGGTCATGTGTTCCTATCCCATCACTCTGTAAACCTCCCTACTACCTGAAAGGTAGATGTGTTTTCATCAAGGAAATGACATTTCTCTGTTATTATGCTTCTGCACCAGTGGGTTGGTTCAGTAATAAACACGTGAGGTCTTTTGATTGGAAAAAAAAAAAAAAGGATGAAGTGGAATGCTGTGCAAATAGAAGCGGGAATGCTACAGATGAAGCCAATGCAATCCCCCAGGTGAAAAAGGGCGGTGGTCTAATCTAAGATAATGCAGTGGGGATCTTTATGAGGTGGGATTCTCTGGCTTTGTAACTGATTGGCTATGGAAGTGAAAAAGTTTATTTTTTCAAGTCAGGTCAAGAATGACTGAAATTTCTAACCTGGGAAAGAGAGGAGGTAGTAACACCATGAGTCAAGATCAAGAATACTCGAGGTAAAGGAGTTTATGCTTTCCATAAGGCTTCCATTTAAGATGCATTAATTTTGAGGTGACTGAGGACAATCCAACTGGAAATGTCCAGTTGATCATCGGAAATATTTGCCTAAACTTAGGAGAAAGATCAAGGCTGGAAATGGGGATGGGGAAATTATTTTGGGTTGAACCGTATGAAATTGCTAACATTTGGTCACTTTTTATCTACAAAAATGGCAATTGGCATGTGGGCGAGTATTTCATATGGGAAAATATACAGAGTAAGAGAAAAGAGGTGAGTACCAAGGGTAGGATATTACCTGGGAAACGTTGATTTCTGGCCATGGACAGAGACGGAGAAGTGGTGAAGGATATTGCACAGAATTGGTAGAAGATAGAGATATAGGGGAAATTCAAGAGGGAGTAATGGTATAGAAGCCAGATGAGTGCTTCTCAAAAAGGAAAGGGTGTTCTTGAGCCTCAACTGCTACAGAGGATGCAAGTCTGAAGGCAGAAACAGGACTCTGAACTTGGCAGTTGGGAGGTGGCTGTAACCCCAGCAAGAATTTTGGCAGAGTGGAGACAAGAGCTGGACTGTAAGAGGTCAAAAAAAGGGGGCTGACCTCAAGGTTTCATTTCCTTGTGTGTTTTGTTTTTTAAGGTTTGAGGAGGTTTGCACCTATTTATGTATATGAGGGAGAAGCCAAAGTAAGGAAAATAGTTGAAGATACAAGACAGAAGGAATGAATAATGGAGAGAACCAAGTCTTGAAGGAGGCAGAAGGGTAGCCTTGAATGCCTAAGAGGAGAGGTTTGCCCCAGATGGAAGGGACAGAGGCTCACTAAAAGCAGTGTTAAGTCCCTACCCAACGTATGCATTTCCAGTCACGCACTCTGACAGATCACATTTATTAGTGCCATTATGTTGTCATGGGACAGAAGTCCTCCTCAAAGAGAAAGATGGCAAATATTTTAATTACCAGTGCTTCTTTCCAGAGATCGGCAGTAATGCCTTTGATGTATTCTTGGGCACGCCTACCTTGCAGCCTGCAGCAATCACAGCTAAGCCCTCTCCACTGTTCACCGTGAGCCTGCCCATCCCCTAGAAAGACCTCCAAAACAGTCCAAACAGCTGTTTGGTGAGCACAGAAGGAGGGTGGCAGAATTCACTCTGTCAGCCTCTAAGGAGATGTTTCTCCAAGGAGGACATTTCTTCGGGCCCTGCAGTTAATGGTCCCAATGCCCTATCACCGAGTAGAGTTGGGGCAAAGGGCTTCCCTTTGCTTCCAGTTTCTAACATTACCCAAAGGAGAAATTCATCACCCAGGACAACTAGTACTCGCTTAATGATGCGTCACAAACATAGATGCTGTCTTAAAATTCCCAGCTACTCCTGTCCTAGTTCTCATCACTTTGAGGTCAGAGTGCTAGTATTATGTTGGGTTCATCTAATCAGAATAGTAGGCAAAGCAGGATTAATAACATGAGCCTCCTCATCTAGAGAAGTTAATAAGTGAAAGATCCAACAACCCGATCCTGTAATAAAAGAGTCCATTAGGTGAGGGACCCATGTTGCCACCTGAGCTGCCCAGAAACCTGGAAGCTTGGGGAATGTGAACTATTGGTCACAGAGACCAGCTGAGAGACCAGGAAGTTTCCTACTAAACCTCTCATATATTACCCACATTGTACCTACAGGTATCCAACTTGTCAGTTTAGAGCTCTGTGTCTGGTACAAGGGTTCTATCTGTCATAAGAGATGCTCAATAAATATGGTTCTAACAAATGAGCAAGTGAGTGAATGAACGGCGTTGCCAAATAACCACACCATTTATCCAAATAAATAAATAGCATGTCTATTTATTTGGAGATGTCAGAGTGTCTTGGTGCTTGTGTGTGCATAAAAGAGAAAATGAGGCAGGTCCTTTGGAAAGTTATCTTACTGCCAGTTCCTAATCTAAAATGGTGAAACCAATTTTTTAATAAAAGACCACAGATCTTCAATGTGTGTACGTATGTGTGTGTGTATGTGTGTGTGTGTACATAGATAATACATCGATATACACACACACAATGAGGGATGTAGACATCTATAAGATCATAGCTTGGAGTAAGATGATCTTGGATCCTGAAAGATTGCAGGAACACTGATGCAATTTGCACCTGGTAGCCTCAAGAGGATTTGTACTCATCTTTTGAGATAAATAAAACAGTAATGAAACCAGCAGCCCAAGAAATTCTGAATTTAGCTCCTGCCTTTTGTTCAATTTGGATTCCCTCTTTTTTTTCCTATAATCTTCCAGATATTTCTTATACTATGAAGTGATTTTGTTACTATGGAAACCACAGGGCCTGCCTAAAGCTCAAATGTGATGTCAAGTTATAAAATGATTTGAAATTTGCCCCATGGCTTGATAAAAAGCATTTAGAGGAATTACCACACCCAATATAGTGATGTGCCTATATAAAACACATATCTGGGAATATACCTTTTTTTTTTTTTTAATTTGGATGGGAATCTGGGTGGGCAGATGTGATTGGTGAAGAAATATCTCACAGATGCCGCTCTGAATGAAAATAAAGCTTGGTTAGGAAATTCCAGGTTTATAAAATCATAGTAATTATGAGTTATAGCATACGGAGTTTATTCCTCACACGCAAAGCTTTGCCCTGTTTGTGAAGCACTTAAGCTAGCTTTCTGAAAAAGCTTTACTAGAAATATTCGAGAACAGCGTATCAACCAGTAAGGGGGATGTTTTTAAGTGACTCCTCACCTGGAGGTGAGAGATAAAGAAACTCACCTCTTGGGGTCCTTTTTAGGCCAACGAAAGCCTAATTCTCCCACTGGAGATCTTGCTCTCTTTCCTAGGCCAAGTGTTGCTTCCAGACGAACACATATGTTTCTGATGTCATCATCTGGCCTTGAATCTGTATATGATTCAGTGGTAGTGGAATCTGCCCTAATACTCTGAAATCACTTATTACACTGATAACCACACGGAGCCTGGGAACCCACACCAAAAATCTACCTAGTTGACTTGAAGAAAAGCCACAGAGCCGTGAGAGCTGTTAGACAGGAAAGACAGAATCGGCAGAATGGAAGTCAAGCCACTCTGCTCCCTGGCCTCCCACCCTCCTCCTCGGCTCCCCTTCCCTCTGCCAAGTACTTGCAACTATTATCATCACAACAACACTCCGGAGAACATTCTTGTTGGGTAATAAGAAAGCATAATTATATGCTCCAGAGCTGTTGAGGTTTTCTCCTATTTTCAAAACAATGCATATCCTGTGGAAAGACAGCGCTGCACATGAATAAGCTGAGATTCCTTCCCCTGAACACACAGACGGTGGTTTGGAGGAGAGACCAGAGGACAGCTCTACTAATGTCTTTATTCCTTGGACAACCTAACCACACTGTTCTGTGGGGCTCCCGGGAACAAACCTCTCTGTAAACATTATTAAAAGTGCAACATCTTCAAAACTGAAATGACATGTTCTCTCTTTTGCTCACTCTTCCCTTATAGCCATGGGCTGTCCCAGTGCTGAGAGAAATGGAATTTAAGTCCACACCATACAAAACTCAAGCCTGACTTCCCCAAACCATTACATTTAGTCATTCAGAGATCCATATTTCTCACCTCAAACGTGATCGGTGAAGAGGCAGGGACTGTCCCCTCGAGTTACATAGTCCCTCCTGGACTTGGAATCGGAGTTGAGGCTCCGTGAATGTGCACTAACACATGGTTTCCAGAGGCAAAGGGTCTTTCCTGCGATTATCATACCAACATTCTTCAAAGTCCAGCAGAAAGTCATGGAGAATAGCTGTGGCTGAGGCTAAGGAAACCAGCACGAGCGTCATAAAACACCAGTCCTTTCGACACTTCTCTTCGCTAAGTAGTGGCATCTGATTCCACAGGTAAGAAAAAACGACACCCAGAGAGAGTCCTGGAAGTGCATATCTCAGAGTCTTTGTTCAGACTGGACTTCCCAGAGCCCAGACTATTCTGTTACCACAAAATCAGGCTGTCGCTCGGAGAAGCCTGGGTTGCTTCTAAAATATCATGCGATTGTGGTTATTTGTACCACTGCCCACTAAACTCTCAGTTCCATTAAAATTGCCCTGAACAGAGCACGCTTCCAAGTACAAACATCATGCTGCTGCTTTTAGGAGGCTTGGGTCACATTCTTTTGACCATATGGACTCTGTCACGTGGATATGAGAATTGTCAATAGCTGTCCGAAAATGTTGTCCCACCAGAGGCCGCAAAGCATTCTGGGGCTCCCGCTACCACTAGCCGCTGCCCCTCACTCGACCACGGCCTCGTGGAGATTCCAAGGCAAACGCTGGGGATCTGATTCCTTTCACTTTGGTGGTGGTTTGGGAAATAGGACTTTTCTTCCTGAAAATCTGTTATTTGGCAGTAAATACCAAACATAGGGGGCTGAGTCACGTTTCCTCATCCAACTTTGTGTTTTGCTTCCTAGGCAAGTGGGAGACGTTGGGAAATCCAATTTTTATGAGTGTGCAATTGTGTACATGTGTGTGACACAGAGAGGGGAGAGAGAGGCTTTGGGAAGGAGTAGGGGAATAAAAAATATATATTTCGCCTGAGCCAATTTCTAGCAGATAATTTATATTCTTAATCTGTGGCCTAGAAGAAGAGTGTCATTTTGTTGGCACAAATGACTTACTGTGCAGTTTGCTGGGCAAGTGTTTAAAAAAAAAAAAGTAGGGAGAAAAAAAACCCAGCCATTTGCAGAAAATGCCTTGGCAGATGGAGCACATCTCTTCCAGACCCCAGGTCCTTTACTACTGAGTATTTTCCTTTTCTTGCTGCTGGACCCATTCACTGGTAGGGAAACAAAGGCCAAGAATCTCCCAATAGCACCACTGAGGATTTCTGAAATGAAGAGCTATCTGGACTGTTGCAGGAAACTCTTAAATTTCTTTTTAACGTTTGTTCATTTTTTTTTGACAGACAGAGACAGAGCGTGAGCGGGGGAGGGGTGGAGAGAGAGGGAGACACCGAATCTGAAGCAGGCTCCAGGCTCTGAACCGACAGCACGGAGCCCGACGCAGGGCTCGAACTCACAAACTATGAGATCCTGACCTGAGCCAAAGTCAAATGCTTAACCGACTGAGCCACCCAGGCACCCCAATTGCAGTCAACTCTTAAAACAAGACATGTAGGCTGTGTTGCCTAAAGGTTAAGGGAGGGTTCTTTACTTAAGTAGTAACTAAAGCCATGCCCTCTACAAAATGCCTATGTGTCTCCCTTAACCTGTGCTTGCTCTGAGCCTCTGAGAGGCAGGAATTCAGAGACATTGTTTGTAGTTAAACTTCTCATCTGATTAGCTTCACTTTCTCAATCTGAAGACAGACCACAAGAGTAGGACTGCACTTATGGATAATGAACAGTTTCGTTTTGTCCCAAGACCAGACCATGAGTTTATTTGGGAAATTTTGTGATGAGGTATTCTGAGGGTGACACAGTGACATAACCTACTGGTTCTCTTTAACATTCGAGTCTTCATTTCCACAAATGCTCAGTTAACATACACATATATGCAACTTCTGTTGTGTGTTTTGAATCATGTAGACACTTTGGGGAGACAGAAGCTGATACGGATAAGCTAACAGAGATTCGAGTTGATACACAGGTGAATGGATAATCAAAAGCATAGAGGTAAACAGAGTGACGTGTCATACTCATCAGAGTGTAAGCATCAAATATTTTCACTATTTATTCATTCATTCAGCATATATTAACTTGGCACCTATTATGTGACAGGCATTGCTCAAGATGTTGGGAATAAAGCAGATAATGTATGAGACAAAAATTCGAGTCTTGGGGTACCTGGGTGGCTCAATCAGTTAACATCTGACTCTTGATTTCAACTCAGGTCATGATCTCGCTGTTCGTGAGATCGAGCCACACTTTGGGCTCTGCACTGAAAGTACAGAGCCCGCTTGAGATTCTTTCTCTCCCTCTCTGTCTGCCCCTCCCCTGCTTGTGCGCACGCACGCGCTCTCTCTCTCTCTCTCTCTCTCAAAATAAAAAAACTAAACATTTTCTTAATCTTACAAAAATTCTAGTCTTTATGGAGCAAGTCAGATAGGAAAATGTAAGTAAAATATAGAGAGAGAAATTGTGTCAGATGGAGATAAATGATAATCAGCAAAATGAAGAAGGAAGAACACAGGTATGTATGTGGTGGAGGAGGGGTTTGAAATTGAAATAGGGTGGTTGGAGAAGCCTCACTGAGAAAGTGACAGTGAAGCAAAAACCTGAAAGTGGTAAAGGAGAGAAGAAGAGCACCATGGGCAGAGATAACAGCAAATGCAAATGTCCTACGACGGGGGTGTCCCTGACATGTGTGGCTGGAGCAAAGTAAACCACAGGGAAAGGATAAGAGAAGGCATCAGAGAGGTATGAAGTGGCCAGACATGGGCCAGATTACAGAGGGTCATTTAAAAGAGATGCTAAGGGGGCACCTGGGTGGCTCAGTCGGTTAAGCGTCCAACTTCGGCTCAGGTCGTGATCTCGCGGTCCGTGAGTTCGAGCCCCGCGTCGGGCTCTGTGCTGACAGCTCAGAGCCTGGAGCCTGCTTCACATTCTGTGTCTCCCTCTCTCTGACCCTCCCCCGTTCATGCTCCGTCTCTCTCTGTCTCAAAAATAAATCAACATTAAAAAAAATTTTTTTAAGAGATGCTAAGGACTTCTGGCCTTTATTCTGAAGTGGGGGGTCAGTAGAGGGTTTATTTCGTTTTTTTTGGCTACTCACTAGCTAGGCAACCTTGGGCAAATCAACTACTCTGAACCTCAAGTTCCTCACCTGTCAAATGGGAACAGTAACAGAATAATATACCTATTCCAAGCAGGGTTGTAAAGATTTTTTTTTATTGTCGTGAAATATATGTAATATAACATTTGTAATTTTAACCGCTTAAAAAATTTTTTTTTGAGAGAGAGAGACAGAGTGTGACTGGGGAGGGAAGAGAGAGGGAGACATAGAATCCAAAGCAGATTCTAGGCTCTGAGCTGTCAGCACAGAGACCAACAACGGAGCTCGAACCCACAAATTGCAAGATCATGACCTCAGCCAAAGTTGGACACTTAACCGACTGAGCCACCCAGGCGCCCCTCATTTTAAGTCTTTTTAAGTGTACATTTCAATGGCATTAAGTACATTCACATTATTGTGCAACCATCATCACCGTCCATCTCTAGAACTTTTTCATCATCACATACTGAAACTCTGTACCCATCAATCACTAACTCCCCATTCCCTCTTACTACCCACCTCCCCAACCCCCCAGCAACCATTATTCTACTTCCTGATTTCTGATTTCTACTTTATGATTTTGACTACCCTAGGTACCTTATGTAAGTGCAATCAGACAATATTTGTCCTTTTGTGACCAGCTTATTTCATTTAGCGGAATGTTCTGAAGTTTCATCCATGTTGTGGCAGATTCCATTGTACGGATATAACACCACATTTTGTTTATCCATTCATCTATCAATGGACACTTGGGTTGCTTTTACCTTTTGGCTATCGTGAATAATGCTGCCATGAATGGAGCTGTACACGTTTCTCTTTGAGTTTTTAATTATTCTGGTTATATACCAGGAAATGAAATTGTGAGATTATATGGTAGCTTATGTTTCATTTTTTGAGGCATCACCATCCTGCTTGTGCTGAGCGCACCATTTTACATTCCCACCAACACTGCACAAGGGTTTCAATTTCTCTACATCCTCACCAACACCTGTTATTTTTCCATTTTGTTTTTTATGATAGCTACTCTAATGGGTGTAAACTGGTATCTTGTTGTGCCTTTGATTTGCATTTCCCTAATGATTAGCGATGTTGAACGTCTTTCCATGTGCTTATTGATCATTTGTCCATCTCCTCTACAGAAATGTCTATTCAAGTCCTTTGTCTATTTTTTAACTGGCTTGCTTGGCTTTTTTAATTTTTTTTTTAATTTTTTTAATGTCTATTTTATTTTTGAGAGAGAGAGACAGAGCACAAGGGGGAGAGGGGCAGAGAAGGAAAGAGACACATCATCTCAAGTAGGCTCCAGGCTCCGAGCTGTCAGCACAGAACCCGATGCGTGGCTCGAACCCACGAACGGTGAGATCGTGACCTGAGCTGAAGCCGAATGCTTAACCGACTGAGCCACCAAGGCGCCCTGTTTGGCTTTTTACTGTTGAGTTATAAGAGTTCTTTATGTATTCTCGATATTAATGCCTTATCAAGTATGTGATTTTTAAGTATTTTCTTTCATTCTGTAAGTTGCCTTTTCACTCTCTTACTAGTATCCTTTGATGCACAAAAGCTTTTAATTTTGATGAAGTTCAATTTATCTACTCTTTCTTTTGTGTCCTGTGCTTTTGGTGTCATACCCAAAATACCATTGCCAAACTAATGTCGTGAAGCTTTTCCCCCTGTGTTTTCTTCTCAGAGTTTTATAGTGTTAGCTCTTATGTTTCAGTCTTTAATCTATTTCGAGTTAATTTTTTATATGGTGTGAGATAAGATCATTGGAGGGTTTTGGGTGGGGTTTTTTTTGTTGTTTTTTGAGAGTATTTATTCTCCTTTTTTTTTATGTTTATTTATTTTTGAGACAGAGAGAAACAGAGCATGAATGGGGGAGGGTCAGAGAGAGGGAGACACAGAATCCGAAACAGGCTCCAGGCTCTGAGCTGTCAGCACAGAGCCCGACGCGGGGCTTGAACTCACGGACTGCGAGATCATGACCTGAGCTGAAGGCGGTCGCTCAACCAACTGAGCCACCCAGGCACCCCTGGAGGATTTTGAATAGAGGAGAAACATGATCTGACTTTTCATTTTTAGAAGATAATTCCGGTGGCTGTGCAGAGACCAAACTGCTACCAGCCAGGCCTCATTTAATCCTTTCATGTACCAAAAGGTGAGTTCCAAAACCACATTTCAGTATGATGTTTTAACTTCTCAGTCACTTCTTTGTTCAACAATTGTCTAAATAATTTGACACTATTTTTACATGAGTGTGTGCACACCTCCTCCCAACCCCTATGAATGTCCTAACCCATTGTGTAGAGTAGAAAGATACACACTTCCTTCTATGTGAATGTTATGCTTTTATTACCTCTACATGAATATTGTACTTTTATTATTATTTACTTGAAGAATATGCATTCAGCAAGTATTTATTGGGTGCCCACTATGAGCCAGAGACTTTCCTAGGTCAAGGGGATATAGCAGTGAGAAAGGAAGATCCTGTCCTCATGGAGCATGCATTCTTTTGATGCATTAAAAAATTGACCTGGGGCGCCTGGGTGGCGCAGTCGGTTAAGCGTCCAACTTCAGCCAGGTCACAATCTCGCGGTCCGTGAGTTCGAGCCCCGAGTCAGGCTCTGGGCTGATGGCTCAGAGCCTGGAGCCTGTTTCCGATTCTGTGTCTCCTTCTCTCTCTGCCCCTCCCCCGTTCATGCTCTGTCTCTCTCTGTCCCAAAAAAAATAAATAAAAACGTTGAAAAAAAAAATTAAAAAAAAAATTGACCTAATGGGCGCCTGGGTGGCTCAGTAGGTTAAGTGTCTGACTTCAATTCAGGTCATGATCTCTCCGTTCCCAAGTTTGAGCCCCGCGTCGGGCTCTGTGCTGACAGCTCAGAGCCTGGAGCCTGTTTCAGAATCTGTGTCTCCCTCTCTGTCTCTGCCCCTCCCCGACTCATTCTCTACCCGCCTCCCCACTCTCAAAAATAAACATTAAAAAAATGTTTTTAAATTGGCCTAACAAATAAATGGTCCTCATACCCAATGATTACAAAAGAACTAATTATCACCCTTTCTATCCTCAATCTATTCTCAAAGAGTCTATTGAGACATCAAAACCAATCGATACAATACAATTCATAAATAATTCATAGAAAACTCTGTTGCTTAGACATGGATGATGATTTTTTCTGTGAGCACCGTCAGAAAACCATATCCATGGATTCATTCAGTCCTACTTTGCTTTAAATTCAGAACCTACTGTGTGCCAGCCACTGCTCTGGGGGCTGAGTAAGACTGGAATGAACTGATGTTGGAGAGAAAAGCCAGGACCAGGTCATGGAAGGTCCATTTGGCCACTGAAAAGAGTTTGTCTGCCTGGGACATTGTCCAGGGTTAAATTATCCCAGGTGAGGTCTATAGCATGGGGTGGTGGCTCTCAACCTAGCTGCGTATCATAACTACCTAGGGGATTTTTTTTAATGCCAGTGCCTGGGTACTACCCTTGTAGGTCCTAATTCAACTGATCTGGTGGGGGGGGGGGGAGGCGCAGTGCATCAGTATTTTTTAAAAGGTGCCTAAGGGATTCTAAAACTCAGTGAGTGTGGTAGAACTTTGTGACTGCTGTCACCTCTTCACCCCACGTATTGAAGAAGTCCACGGTAGCTCTTTTTTTCTCTGAAAAGAACTGTCATTGCTTTCTTTTTTTTCCCTTATAATGAAAGTAATATCTGTTCGTTCTAGAATAACACATAGAAAAGAGAAACGTCACCCCAAATCCTACTTCCCAGAGGTTTCTTCTATCAACATTTTGCTGGATTGTCTTTTCGTGCCTGTGTTTGTCCTCTTTGTCCCCAAGATGGTATCCAGCTTTTCTCATCACTTAGTAACGTATCGTAAAGCACTACCCAGTGTCAGAATTATGAACTATTTTGACGCTGCCTTTACATGATCTCTCAGCCTTCCCACACGCAGAAATGGGGTAGTTCTGTTCGGGCAGGTAAGTTTGCTTGACTCTTACTTCTTACAAAAAAGGCCTTGGTCTTCTTCTCTACCTGACTGATTATCCAGTCTGATCTCTCTGTCCTTCATCAACAAGGGAGGGTATCCATACTCAGGGACTTGCCTCGGACTCTACTTTCATATACTTTCCAAAAGCTTGGTTGCCAGAGATCATGTTGATGGAGGATTGCCTGAAGGACGTGAGTCTATTTATTCTTCCACGTATTCTAAAATGTATCCTTGCAGCATGCCAAACTGTGGAAGATTGCATACATTGAGCACACTATTTTAGTTTCTTATAAAAATGCTTTTACTGGATTGAACTTCAGCTATATATCATCAGCCTATATTGAAAGGCATCATAAGAAACAGTTCTCTGCAGTTTATTATCATATCTGTTATGAAAGCAGACTCATTATTATGTTTGACATCAGTTCCTTATATCACCTAACATTCCTTTTATGAGAATCTACAAAAGTGCTCGGGAAAAGAACCACAATTTTTGAGCATCCCCTTAATCTCATAGACCTCACTACCCTTAATGGTTTCTATCTTTCCTTTGGCTGCTAGGGAGCTCAGTAAAATGGTGGTCGCAACTAGCAATTACACCTAACCATAGCATGTGCTTACACATTTCCTCTTAACTCTGACTTTGTGTTATCTCTATTCCCATTTTCCCTGCACCTATTTTTTGCTTCAACTATTAATTTTGACTTTTTGTGTTGGATATGTATATATTTTTTAAGTCTTTGTGGGAAGTGGAAGGAGGGAAAGAAAACAAGAAAGGTAACAAAGGGAAGATGAAGAAAATATAAAGTGAGGAAGAGAGAGAAAGAGAATAGTGGGAAGGAAAGAAGAAGGCAGGAGGAAAGACAATAAAGGACAGTCTAATCACCAGTGTAAGAGTCATGCTATAGGAGTCTTAAGGAGGAATGGGTGAGCTTGTGTCTGATTGAGCAGGTCAGCAAAGTCCTGAGGAGTTTCATGGTAACAGCAAGCTCTCGGAGGGAGCCTACCCTCCTCCAGATACTTTAGATGCATCGGCTCATTTAATCTCCATAGCAACCCTTTGAAGAAAGCACTATCATCACACCCATTTCTCAAATTTAAGAAAACAAAACAAAACACCAGAGATATCGAGGTAAATTTCGCACTGAATGGTGAAACTGGTTTTCAATCCAGATCTGGATGCTATACCCGATAGCCAATACTTTAAGGTTAATATGAGCCTTTAAAAAGGACCATTAAAATCTTTTAGAGAAATCAAAACTTTAGCTGAAAGAAATTTCCTTATATTAACAATCTCTTACTTTACCATCATCCTGGGGTGGGAGTGGGGGTGTCTGTGTGTGTGTGTGTGTGTGTGTGTGTGTGATAAAAGATGACTTTCTCCTTCATCCGTCTATTTCCATCTCCCAAAGAAATGTAATTACATTGAAAATAAGATCAGGAACGGGGGGAAATAATACAGACTTGCTGGCAGGAAGAGCAAGCAGGAAAGCCAAAAGGACAAAGGGAAAGCTGACAAGACAGAAGGAAAAGAGTGAAGGATGCCAGAGCAGACGGGAAGGGGTTCTTGCAAAGAACTGAAACCCTGACTGAAGGCCAGGGATAAAACAAAGACAATCTTGGCGGGAAGCCTGGCATGAGAAGTGGCAAACTAGAGCTAAAACAACAATGAGGTGCTCAGGAGAAGATGAAGTCCTTAGGAGAGAAAAAGAAAAGGCCATTTCAACGCCCCCCCCCCAACTCTAGGTGGCACCGTGCAGGGGTGGCCAAGCACAGAGTGGAACACCTGCCTATGCTACACCCTTAGTGCTCCAGTCAAAACCCAACTCATATATTTTTATATGAGTTTTTATGATATATATATCATATATGAGTTTTTATGATATATATATCATATATATGATATGCGTATATCATATATATAAAATAATATGATATGATATATCATATATATAAAATAAACAATTGGAGCTCAGGGACATCCAGGTGGCTCAGTTGGTTAAGGGTCTGACTCTCGATTTCAGCTCAGGTCATGATCCCAGTGGTGGGATACAGCTTAAAATTCTCTTTTGGGGTGCCTGCATGTTCAGTCGGTTAAGCCATAGCTCAGGTCATGATCTCGAGGCTCATAGGTTCAAGCCCAGAGTGGGGATCTGTGCTGACAGCTCAGGGCCTGGAGCCCACTTAGGAGTCGGTGTCTCTGTCTCTCTCTGCCCTCTCCCACTCGCGCTCTGTCTCTCTCTCTCTCAAAAATAAATAAACATTAAAAAATAATTTAAGCCTGGGTGACTTAGTCGGTTGAGCATGTGACTTCGGCTCAGGTCATGAACTTGCAGTTCGTGAGTTCAAGCCTTGCATTGGGCTCTGTGCTGACAGCTCAGAGACTGGAGCCTCCTTCAGATTCTGTGTCTCCCTCTCCCTCTGTTCCTCCCCAGCTCGCACTCCATCTCTCTGTCTCTCAAAAATAAAGATTAAAAATTTTTTAAAATAATGAAATAAAAATCTCTGAATCTCTGAGGGAGCTTCATGCGACTGCACAAATGAAAATGGATCTGTGGCCCCTGAGGTGCTGATGGACAGCTGTGTTGTGCAAAGCAAGACTCTGTTCACGAATGCGCCATGTCACTTAGCGGTTCGAGTAGCAGAAAAGTGGAAACTCATCGTTTTCCTCATCGTTATCCTTTCCTTTCAATTTCAACTGGGTCTTTTTTAAAACCATCCCCATTACACGGTTGGTTGTAGAGTCGAAAGATTTCCATTCAGGAAAGTACCTAGAAGCCCAGCATTCTGGTATGCTAAGTGAAACTATTGACAATTCTTTTTTCTCCCCACCAATGTTTTATCTGCAAAATTTCAAGCCTACAGAAAGGTTGCAAGAAAGGTACGATGAATATTCATATACTATTCCCCTAGACTGGCCAATTTTAATATTTTGCCACATTTATGCCTTCTCTCTATATACATATGTAATACACACTCCTTTTTGGCCAAACCTGAGAATCTTCAGGGAGGTATTTGCAGACATTATAACCCTTTGCTCCAATTACTTCAACATATATCTGCTATTTAAAAAGAAACCCTTTGGGGCGCCTGGGTGGCTCAGTCGGTTAAGCGTCTGACTTCGGCTCAGGTCATGATCTCGCGGTCTGTGAGTTCAAGCCCCGCGTTGGGCTCTGTGCTGACTGCTCAGAGCCTGGAGCCTGTTTCGGATTCCGTGTCTCCCTCTCTCTCTGACCCTCCCCCGTTCATTCTCTGTCTCTCTCTGTCTCAAAAATTTAAAAAAAAAACATTAAAAAAATTTTTAAAAAGAAACCCTTTTCATAATTGCAGTACAATTAACATACTCATAAAATTTCACAATTGACATAATACTATTATGTAGTATGCAGTCTACATTCGAATGTCTCCATTTACCCCAATATTATTCATGATAGCTGAGTTATTCCACCCCACACCCAGGATCTAAACAAGGAGCAATTATTGTATTTGGTTTCATGTCTCTTTTGTCTCCTTTAATCTAGACGAAAACCTCAGCTTTTTTTTTTCTGGTTAATTCTTTCATGATGTTGACACTGTTTTAAGAGGCCAGTCGAGTTGTTTTGCAGAATGCCCTCAGTTTAGATTTCTCTGGGTGTTTATTCATCATTAAACTTACAATAAACAACTGAAATACTGTTAAGGTGAATCACGGAATGGTTATTTTATAGACCCAAACCAGTCAAATATTAGCAATTTCATGCAGCTTATGCAACTGATAATTTCAACTTAATACATAAGGAATATTGTGTCCCTCCTTTTATGTCACACCAAGGATACATGATGCTCGTTTGTCCTGTTATTGGTGGTGTTAAGTTTGATTGTGGGGTTAAGGTGTTGTCCACTAGATCTCTCCATTACAGAGGTATTTTTTTCTTTTTATAATTAATAGGAAATCTGTAGGGGATTCTGTGAGCCTATTTAAGCATTCTGTTCCCCAACAGTCTTTCACCCAATTAACTTAACATCCATTGATGATTCCGGGCGCCTGGGTGGCTCAGTCAGTTGAGCGTCCAACTTCGGCTCGGGTCATGATCTCACGATCTGTGAGTTCAAGCCCCACATCGGGCTCTGTGCTGACAGCTCAGAGCCTGGAACCTGCTTCGGATTCTGTGTATCCCTCTCTCTCTGCCCCTCTCCTGCTCATGCTCTGTCTCACTCTCTGTCAAAAATAAAATAAAATTTTAAAAAATCCATTGATGATTCTCGCCTGAATACATTAATACTATGATGGCCATAAAGTGGTGTTTTTCTGCTTCTGTCATTGCTTCCACATTTTCTAGCTGGCATCCTAAAGTGCTTTACCTCCTCACTGCTTATAAACTTGGCTGGTAAGGACTCATGGATTCTTTTTATTTAAGATGTTGTAATTTACCCCTGCCATTGTTCATTATAATTCTATCCCCATTAAAGGTTTATTTTAACCTACCAAGTCAGTCTTGCCTTTCTAATTCCAGCAGGCTTACCTCTACAAGTAAGTTATCTGCTTTGTCAGATTTGAATCTACATCTCCTGAAGGGTAGTGTGGTCATAAAAGTGAGATTTTTAGTTTTTGTATTTGACCTCAACTTTCTCTCTTTTATAAACATCTGAAGTCATTTCCCTGAATTGGATTAACTTTTGCTGGAAAACTATTCTTCGTTGTCAGCATTTTGTAACTATCTGTAGTCACATGGGACGGAAGTACGGGAGGAAGAGGAAAAAGCAGGCATGTGAGCCACACAGGTTTGGGCTGAAAATCCTGGCTTTGTCCCTTAACAGCTATGCAAGCTTGGGCAAGTTATCTTATCTCTGTGAACTTCAGTCTCCTTGATTTAAGAAGAAAAAAAGAGAGAGAGGAATTCTAACCCGATACATAGGATGGCTGTGAGTATTCAGGGAATGAGGTGTGCCAAGTGGTTAGCTCAGTACCTGGCAAATACGATGTACTCAACTAAGTGGTGGCTGTTCTTGTTTTTTAAAAATGTTTTTAAAGTTTTTTAAAAAAAAACCTTTTTGTTTTGTTTTTTTTAAAGTGGTTTTAAAATGTGTTTTTTAAAATTCATTAGGGACGCCTGGGTGGCTCAGTCGGTTGGGCGTCCGACTTCGGCTCAGGTCATGATCTCGCGGTCGGTGAGTTCCAGCCCCGTGTTGGGCTCTGTGCTGACAGCTCAGAGCCTGGAGCCTGTTTCAGATTCTGTGTCTCCCTCTCTCTCTGACCTTCCCCCATTCATGCTCTGTCTCTCTCTGTCTCAAAAATGAATAAACGTTAAAAAAAAATTTTTTTTTAAATTCATTAAAAAAATTTTTTTAAGTAACCTCTACATCTAATACGGGGCTTGAACTCATGATCAAGAGTCTACGGCCATACCACCCTGAATGCGCCCGATCTCGTCTGACCTCAGAACTCATGGTCAAGAGTCAGATAGATGGTCTACCTACTGAACCAGCCAGGTGCCCCTAAGTGGTAGTTCTCAGTAGCACTATTAATGTTATTTTCCCCCAGGCTTATGTTTCTTTGCAGGTTTCACTTACCTTTAGATAATTTTGCATCTCCTAAATTATTTTTCTACGGATGCATAGTTTTGTGCTTCTCTAAAGTGAAAAGTCATGTTATTCTTTCCACCCATCTTATGAATTTACATCCTTTCACATCTAATTGACTTTTTTCTTGGTGTTTGCATTTCCTCCCAAACGGCAGCATCCGCAAACTTCATTTAAACTATGTTTCTTCTAGTCCTTTGCAAAATTTGTAATCCTGAATTTATTTTATATTCTCTTTATCCTTTTGCAGAAACATCCTCTTGAAAGAAATTCATTTACAGTCACCCTATATTTAGTTAGGAAGTTTCCTTCCTCCCTCCCTCTCTTTCTCTTTCTCTTCTCTTTTCTCTCTCTCTCTCTCTTTTCTCTCTCTCTCTCTCTTTCTCTTTCTGTCTCTCTCTCTCTCTCTCTCTCTCTCTCTCTTTCTCTCTCTCTCTCTTCCAGTCTTCCTTTCTTTTAAGTGACAGGTATGTTTTGGAGCACCTGCTAGATCAAACAGTATACCAGCAGAGTCCCAGACCTCCGTCTAGCAAGAAACAGACACACAATATACATAGCTGTAATTCAAAGTAGGCCAAATGTAAAAAGGTTATAAAGTGACTAGAAAACGTAGAGAAAGACTTGTAGAATGAGTAAGATATGGACATGTGGTGTCTTGAAGGACAATCAGTAAAAGTTTAAAACTGAACTCCATTCTAATCTAATCTCAAATAAACTTAAATTTTTCATCCAGCACTGCAAGTTCACCAGAATTACGTACTTTTGGAGACACTGTACCCAGAAGTGCCATATTCCATTTGTAATGCAGAAAAGCCTATTGCTATCATTTCTTTCCCATATGAGACCTGGAACACTGTGTCTGATGCTACACATACTAAAAAAACATCATCCTGGGCAATTTCTTCTGACCTATCTTCTACTTTACTAATTCTTTCTTTACCTTCATCCATTATTTTTCATCCATATGAAGAGCTTTAAGTTTCAATTATGTTTTTTCTAAAAGTTCTACTTGGTTCTTTTTCAACACAGTTTAGCTATTCTTTGAAATTTCTTATTCTCTGTAGATATTTTCAAGTTTGTCTTTTATTTCTCTAAACAGTTTAGTATGGTGGCTTTCTATTTCTTGAGTATAATAACCTATTACTTGAAGCTTTTGTAGATCTATTTCTTCTGTCTGTTTTCCTATTGGTTTCCTTAATGTGCCAATTTCCTTATGTGCTTAGTTGTTTTTTTGCTGTCAACTGCTCATTTTCCATGGAAACTG
This sequence comes from Prionailurus bengalensis, assembly GCF_016509475.1. Classification (NCBI taxonomy): domain Eukaryota; kingdom Metazoa; phylum Chordata; class Mammalia; order Carnivora; family Felidae; genus Prionailurus; species Prionailurus bengalensis. Next base: position 100,828,487 of record NC_057349.1, on the reverse strand, counting down.
ATTTGTGGGACTTCTTTGTGGCCTATTATGAAGATGCTTTCATTCAGACAGAATTTGCTGTTGCTTTTGCCCAGTTGCCTGAGGCCACTGCCTGTCCCTGACCACTTTGGTCTAAATTTAGGCTTAAAGTTTTTTAACTACCCAAATGATGTGAATTCATGCTAAAAAAAAAAAAAAATGCATGAGGACAGATTTTTGTGGTTAAGATGTGTCAGGACCAGTTCCACCAATACTGGCTCAGGACCAAAGCTACTTTTCTTACCATCTGTCCACTGGAGGTGGGAGTAGGAATGATATGTTTATTTCTGGCTGACCCCTACCCTGAGGGTCTAGCCTTTTGGGGGTCCCAGTTTTATGAGTAGGGTCTCCCATTAGATCCCTACCTTGTTCAGGCCCTGGCTTTGTTTTCTGTCTCCTTAGGCCCTCGGGCCATTAAAACAAATCCAGGTTTGCTGGGTTCAGCAGTTTGGCAAATGATTTTAGGGCAAAAATAGTTTTCCTCTCAGATTTTTTTGTCTTCGCTAAGACTGACCTGATAATTTTTTGTACAAGATTTTAACTTTTCCATTTAAAAATACATTTATATACATATTATCAAGATTTTCTAATTTGCTTTTAACAAGAATGTGCAAACACACAGCCCACTCTACTCTAATAGAGCTTGAAGCCCACAATCACTGCCATAATTTGAGACATCACACGATCATTCTATTTTTCAAAAAATAAGTTACTTGCTTAAGATTTTTCATTTCATAAATGTACCAACTTTTTTACTAACAATGTTGAAACTTCTTATTCAAAATACATTCAATGGGGGCGCCTGGGTGGCTCAATCGGTTAAGCATCCAACTCTTGACCTTGGCTCAGGTCATGGTCTCACATTTTGTGAACTCAAGCCCTCAGTCAGGCTCTGAGCTGACAGCACAGAGTCTGCTTGGGATTCTCTCTCTCCTTCCCTCTCTCTCTGTCCCTTTCTCTCTCTCAAAATAAATAAATAAACATTAAAAAAAATACATTCAGTGATCTCAAAAACAGGTATTCTGAGAAATCCTGGAAGACAAGACTTTAAACATTGGTAGTTTATAATCATTTATTATTATTATTATTATTATTATTTTTACATTTATTTATTTTTGAGAGACAGAGAGAGACAGAGAGAAGGAGACACAGAATCCAAAGCAGGGTCCAGGCTCTGAGCTGTCAGCACACAGCCCAACATGGGGCTTGAACTCACAAACCGTGAGATCATGACCTGAGCCGAATCCGGATGTTTAACCGACTGAGCCACCCAGGTGCCCCAATATAATCTTTTTTTATAATAAAACCTAAGCTTGATGGAATAAGCAGAGAATAAAGTGTACAAGATCTTAAATGCATAAATATATATTAGTTAAACATGCAGTTAAACATACTGCTTAATGATTCAGATTCTTACAATATTTCCATTATTAAAAACTATCAATGATTTTTTAAATATTTATTTACTTCAGGGTATCCTCTAGAAGTTGTTCAAAATAGCTTTTTTTTTTTTTTTTTAGAGAGAAAGAGAGCATGAGCAGGGTAGAGGGGCAGAGGGAGAGAGACAGACACAAAGACAGAGAGAAAGAATCCCAAGTAGGCTTCACGCTCAGCCAGGAGCCCAACATGAGGCTCGATCCAATAACCAGAGATCATGACCTGAGCTGAAATCAAGAGTTAGACGCTCAACTGAATGAGCCATCCAGGTGCCCCTCAAAATGACTTTTTAAAATATACATCTAATACACCAACATATCTTATGTTTATTTGCCATTTGTCTATTTGTCATCGAAATCCAAACATGAGGAAGAGCAAGTAGTGTTGGTTAATTCAAGACAATAAATTAGGTGTGCTTCAGTTAATTCTGGTTTTTATTTCCAAGCAATTTTTATTTTTTACACAGCATTGTGAAAATGGCCAGTGTCATCCCTCTTCCACGGTCCAGCAAACAGAATCTTACTGATTGATTCAAGTAGTAAATGATCAGTTCAATGTTTAGATGGTTGCGCTGTGCTTTCATTTCCCCTTGACACAGCTTCCGAGCAGAATTCAATCATTTTTAAAACTTTGAAAAAAAGAAAGGTTCAGTAGTAATTCAACTGGTGAGAAAATCCAACATAGAAACAGTAGGACTTGGGAAATCGTCTGACTCCATAGATTCATCCAATAATTATTTACTGTGCACCTGTTTCGGAGACGGCACCAGATATCGCGCACACAGCGAACAAGACGAAGTCTCTGCCCTCAGGGAACTTTGTCTCCCAAGGCAGTCTCAGGCCTTTGAGGTGGCCGATGGGAACAATAGCTTTCTTTCTACACAGCCTTTCCTCTCCTTTATCATCTGGTTGCTTTTTTGCAAATGCCACTGCCCCACCCCAACCCCGGTGCAGTCTGGGGGAAATATGATGGGAACAGAGAGGTCCCATCATCCCAGCATTGGCCTTGTTGATGCAACCTGGTGCCATTTCCTCATTTCCCTCGTGAGAAGTCCCTCCTATGCCTTATCCCAGAATTCACTCATTAGAGGCTGTGAGGAAATGCCCAGTAGAACCCAAGTCAGGCTTTGTTCCAAAATATGGATGTTTAGGGGCACCTGGGTGGCTCAGTCAGTTAAGCATCCAACTCTTGATTTTGGCTCAGGTCATGATCTCACAGTTGTGAGACTGAGCCCTGCATTAGGCTCTGCCCTGACAGCATGGAGACTGCTTGGGATTCTCTCTCCTTTTCTCTCTCTTGCTGTCCCTCCCCCACGTGCATGTGTGTGCACATGCGTGTGTGTGCGCTTTGTCAAAATAAATAAACTTAAATAAATAAATAAAATGTGGACACTTATGTGGATGGTTTTATGTAGCAACCAAGGCAGCAGAGGTTTTCCCAACAGAGGCAGTTCCATCCTCAAATGAGTTTGTAGGAGTTGATATCAGTAATAAGGCTAAAGCAGAAAAATAGGAGTGCCCTTGCTTATAAGCGCATAGAAGACAGATCCTGGGACTTCTAAAAATGCCTGGGAGGAAGCTTCAGCTGGGAGGCTGAGGGCCTTGTCAGTCAGTAGAAGCAACAAACCAGCAAAAGGTAGGCTTTAAGGTTAATGTAATCTCATTGTTATCCAAAGCCAGTGAGAACTGGGGTGATTTGGGATACATGTGTTGTCTTGCTGTCTCTAAAATGTAATCAAAAGAGAAAGGAGGGGGGGTCCTGGGTGGCTCAGTCAGTTCAGCGTCTGACTCTTGATCTCAACTCAAGTCTCCACCTCAGGACTGTGATGTAAGACCTGCCTTGGGCTCCACACTGGGCCATGGGAAAAAAAAAAGAGAGAGAGAGAGAGAAAAGGGGATTGGAGAGGACTCTGGGAAATGCTCAGAGAGAGACTTTACTCTCTAATTCTTTTTTTAAAGCCACATGACTGCTTCACAGTTGGGTGCAGAGGGGTGAAGTTACAAGATTGGGTAGGCTCTGTCCCATAGTGGGTCTTAGACAAAAGGGCCTGCTTAGAAGGGACAGTGCTAGGAAATCAGAAGCAAGCACCCTGTGTCTGGATGAAGTCAGAAAAAAGCAGGCATTGACTAGGACCAAGAACTATGCAAGCAGGAAGCCCGGACCCTCACCCCAATTCCCACCCTCAACAGTAACTTGTCTGACCACCACCCCTAGAGGCCCAGGCTTACTCCTCACTCCAGCTACTTCCATCATCCTCACCACAACCTCCCACTTCATTTTAACCCAACAACCAACCTACAAATTTTAGTATTATGGCTCTCAACCTTGGCTGCATATTAGAATTACCTGGGGGAGCTTTTAAAAACCCCAATGCCCAGGCCAATTAAATCAGAAGTGAAACCCAGGCATCCATAGGTTTTAAAGCTCTCCTGGTGATTCCAGTGTGCAGCCAAAGTTGAGAACCTCTGCGTTAGGAACACAACTTATTAATAATAAATTGAATACTGCCTAGCTTTTCATCAAAAGCAGAGTGTCAAAAAGGGAAAGAAAACAGAATGGTGGAGATAGGGCAGGGGTGCAGCGTAGAAGGCAGAATTTTGTATCAGTAATGACAGACCATGGATGTGTGTGTGTGTGTGTGTGTGTGTGTGTGTATGCGCGTTCTATGAAGAGCTCATTCAAATTTAGAACAAAGACATTGAGACCTCCAAAGGGAAGCGCACAAAGGTCATGGACAATTCACACAGAAGAATGCAAAGAGTAAACGAACATGGAAAAATCCTTTTTGCTGATGATAAAAAAAAAAATAAATTAAAAGCAATCTTGAGGTCGCATTTTATAACCACTAGTGTAAAAAGGAAAAGCTTAAATGACGCTTAATTTTGATGAGATTGCTGTGAAACCAATATACTCACAAATTCTGATGGCACCGTAAATTGGTTTTTAAAAAAACTCCTTCTGGATAGCAAATGGGAGCATGAAAAAAAATTATAAAGGTGTTTGGACCCATGGACTACTAGAGGTTGATCTTCAGGAGGTATTTGAAGCCAAATGATATACACTTGAAAACAACCTCTGCAACAAATTCTAAATAGCAAAAAAAGAAAAAAAAGGAAACAAGCTAAATTTCCAACATAGGGTAATAGTTTAATAATTCATGGTATACCAGCACCACAGAACATTATGCAGTCATTAAGCTGACAACTATGAAGACTGAGGAAATGTGGAAAAAATGCTCCCTTGAGGGGGCCCTGCCCCAGGCTCAGCACAGCCCCGCTTCTCTACAGCAAACTGCCTACTGGGCCCATCTGAGAAGGAAGCTGTAATTTGACCTGATTTCCCAGCCTCCCCTGGGAGACCTTTGGGAGTAGCTCCTGTCAGGGCTCACTTCTCTGTTTCCCTCCACGGGGGAGGCCGGCTGCTTGCCACCCAGGCTCTTATCTCTAGAGCTGTGAACACCCCGCTACCTGACAGATCCTTTTTCACTCTGCCCTCCAGAACCCTGAGGTCTCATCTGCAAAAACCCCTGTATCTCCCTCCAGCTTCATCTCTGAGCCGTCCCCTGTCACGTGGTTAGGAAACATTTTGGGAAGTTAAAACGTCAGTCGTGGGTGATCGGGTCCTGCTTCTGCCAGGACGGTAGCGTTTGCTGCAATGAGCTAAACAGCCCCGCACAATGAAGAATCGCTCTGTGTTCTGTTTATAATCATCTAAAGCTAGACTTGACCTGTACTCTATGTATAAACCCAAAGTATTTTTGACATTATTTTTAAGTATAGCGAATTTCCCAGAAATAAAACTTCCATGTACATTGAGGGAAGAGGGCACTTTGTTTGGGGGCACTTTCTTAAGAGTTGCACAGCAACTTTGGAGAATCCCATCCAGGCCGCACACCTCTGACCGACCGCCTGCGGATCTGGCCCATTCGCAGTGTTCCCCCGATGGGTTCATACAGCGAGCAACTTCGTCGGGCCTTTTAGTGAGGTCATGACCAAACCTTTTTACAGGTCAAAATAAAATATCGTACTGTAAGTTACTTTCCTTTTTATCCTTGCGTTCCGTTACAGCCAGAGCGTTTCAAAATATTTGTCACAGAAGGGGAGCCCTGGGCCTAACAGGGATGAGCCCCAAGCTTCCTCCTCCCTGTAGCTCTTGCAAGTGGAGGCTGATTTTCCTCTCGTTCCTCTCACACGGGGTCTCAGCGTGGCCTCCTTCGTCGCCTCTAGTCTGCGGTTTCCTCTAATAAAACGCTCGGGTCTTTCTATGGAACGTGCCTTCAGACTAGCACCCGTGACTCCTTCTCGGTGCTCTCAACTGCTGACTCACAGGCCGTGCCCCTTCCTTTACTGATTTTTAGCACCCTGCTCAGTCAGTCATCTTCCTTCTACCAACACTTCCGTCCTCATTCCTCGAAACCCCAACCTCTATGAGGACAACCCACCATGCCCCTGACTTTGCATTTTCTTGATCCCACTTCCAGAGACCTCTTCTCCCACCCCACATGAGCCACGGCTACGCTCCCAGTCCTCAACAGCGCCAGTAATGGCACTACCTCTGATATCACAGTTTAAAGCCTCTACTCTCTGACCACCACGTCATGTCCTTCCAGCCCACTTCCTCTACTGTCCTCCCCTTAACGATTCCTGGACCTCAATGAGACTTCCAGTCCGTTGGTCCCATCGTTTTCGCACTCTCTCTCTCCTTGCCTGAGCTTCTGCCCCCTCCCATGTCTTTACCTTTATCCTGACTCTTGACCGACGCTTGATCCCATGGCGTGCAATTTTACACACCGCGCACACAGGCACACACACCTGTATCTAATTCCTTTGTCACTTGCTCCCTTCACGGTGTCGTCTGACAAAAGCTCCAATCCTAGTTGCACATTCCACCTCCTGCTGAATGTAGCTGAGAAAAACACACCACCTTGCAAACCAGCCTCACTTTCAATTTATGACAAACTTTTCAAGTAGCATTCAGCTGTCCACACTGGTAATGTAATCCTAAAGTATGTCCCTGGGGAAATAGACTTTCTCCCTAAGTCAACTCTCCCACATTTTCTCCTTTCCCAAACCATCGACACCACCTTCCCCTCCTTACTCCTTGATGATGGTCTGAGCCTTTATTTCATTGACAAAACAGACCAGATTTGATGAGAATCGCTTCGGTGTTCTACTATTAAATCTAACAACCTATATGAATCTGTGCACATATATCACATTTAACTAATATAAATTGGGGGAACTGTACATATTCCATTGAAGACCAACCCCCACAACTCTTAAACTGATTCCCATCACCTCTTGCCTGCTTAAAGCTTTTTGCCCCGTAATTATCCCACTTTCTTATGAATCATTATTTTTCTTCTCATCTCCAATTGTCTGCAAACTTACCATAATATGCTCCGCATCCTTGACTACATCCTCTTCCAACTCCACTCTATTTCTTTCCTCCTGCCCACAGCAAAACCTCCCAAAATGTGTCTCTCATGATGTCTCCACTTCTTCACCTCTCAGTCTCTCTATACTGCATCCCATCAGAACCTCATCCTCACTAAACCACCAAAGCAGCTCCCATTAAGGTTACCAACAACCTCCAGGGGCATCTGGATGGCTCAGTTGCTTAAGCGACCAGCTCTTGATTTCGGCTCAAGTCATGATCTCACAGTTCATGAGTTCTAGCCCCATGTCCAGCTCTGTGCTAACAGTTCAGAGTCTGCTTGGGATTCTCCTTCTCTCCTTCTCTCTCTCTCTTTCTCTCTCTCTCTCTCTCTCTCTGCCCCTCTTGTGCATGCTCTTTTGCTCTCTGTCTCAAAAATAAACTTAAGGTTACCAACAATCTCCAACTGGCTAAACCCAGTGGGTTTCTCTGTCCTCTACCTTATTCCACCTCTCAGGAGCATTTTATTCCATCCTTCCATCACGTCCTTCTTAAAGTATGTTTTCACTGTTTCCAGGATGCCACACTATCCTATTTCTTCTCCTACCTTATTGGCCACTCATTCTTAGTTCCCTTTACCAGGTGCTCAACCTGGTTCTGCTCAACCTCTAAGTGTTAAAGCCTCCTAAGTTTAGCCTAATCCCCTTCTTTTCTTTTTTTTAATTTTTTGAAATGTTTATTTATTTTTGACAAAGAGACAGAGTGAGCAGGGGAGGAGCAGAGAAAGAGGGAGACACAGAATTGGAAGCAGGCACCAGGCTCAGAGCTGTCAGCACAGAGCCCGACATTGGCCTTGAACTCATGAGCTGTGAGATCATGACCTGACCGGAAGTCAGACGCTTAACCAACTGAGCCACCCAGGTGCCCCTCCCCTTCTTTTCTATTTACCTGGAGACCTATGGCTTTAAATACTACCTATAAGCTTATGACCCCAGATTTTATATCTCTAACTCCTCTCCCAGGTTCAGATGCGTATCTCCCATTGCTTATTCGGTATCTCTTAGGGGGCTGCCTCATAGGCACCTCAAACTTAGCATGACCAGTACGAAATGCCTTGTGTCCCCCTCCCCACCCCCATAGTCCACTTCTCCATGATTCTTCCCAGTTGCTTTTATGGCACCATTATTTTGATAGCTAGGGGCCCTACCTATCAAAACTGTTAGTTACAATGGGAAATACAAACATGCAGCACATCTTTGTTGTCAAGGTACTCTTGCAAATGTGTGCCACTGTCTGAGGCTCAGACCCCAAGTGAATCCAGCCAATCGGAAGTCACCAAATCCTGATGACCACCTGCAGACACTCAAAATTGTCTATTACCTAGCTGTTTTAGTCATCTGATACTGTATATAACAAACCACCCCAGAATTTGGTGGCTTAAAACACGATAGTCCCTTGTTTGCTCACTATTTGGCAGTTTGGGCAGCTCATGGTGGAAATGGCTCATCTCTGATCTATAGGCATCTCCTGGCGAGCTCACCTGGGGCTGGAGGCATCAACCTCCTGGGAGGATTCACTCACAGGCATAGCCAGTTGATGCTGGTTATCCAACTGAGATCATCAGCTGGTGACTTCGATTCTCTGATTCTCTGTTGCGTGGGCTTCCCCCAGAAGCTTCTTGGTATCCTCATAGCAGGGTGCATTCTAAGAAGAAGGTGATAGAAGCTGCCAGTCCTCTTCAAGGATAAATCTAAAATTGGCACAGGGTCACTTCCATCCTATTCTGTTGGTCAAATCATCACAGATCCAGCCAAAATTCTAGGGGGCGGAGAAGTATACTCTACCACTTAGCGAGGGGCAGTGACAAAGAATTTGGAGCCATCTTTAATTCATCGCACCAGCCCTCTGAACTGTGGAACGGACCTGTAGCTGGTTTGACTCTTCAGAAACTGTGGTGTGCTGGCAGATGTTTAACAATTGACTGGACTGCCCTGGGAACATGGGGGCTGGGTGTCACAATCTCACTGGCTCCCCGACACATGTACAGGTAGTACACCCCCACGGATATAGACGTCAGACAGAGGAGGGAGGCAGGGAGAGGTGGGGCCTCTGCCATGGGAGCAGTGAATATAGACTCCCACACTTTCCTGTCTTAGCCCCCTCCTCCAGCAGAAAAAGAGCAGAGATAATGTATCTCTGACTTTTCTACTTACCCATCTGTAAAGCAATCTCAAAACTCATTGCCTTTATAACTGAAAAGCTTTGTAAAATACTATATGCCAAAATACAGGTTTTGTGATCTCCATTTTTTTTAAAAAAAAATCCTAAAAGATCTCCTCTCCCTCTAAACACACATTGTCATTGTTCTCAATTAAATGGGTAAGAGCTGGAGCAAGAAAAGGAGCCGTGCTCCCTGGCAGAGCCCTGGGGCTGATGAAAGCGTTGACTCAGTGGGTCAGAGGAACATGTCCCTGGAGACAGGCTCTAAGCTTACACTGAGAAATCGGAGTTGAATCAGGTGTCAGAAGACCCATTGAGCCTTGTAAATGGTTAAGGGAAGGCTGTGATCAGCAGCGAGGAGGGCTGCTGAAAGATCAAAGGCACCATAGAGCAAGAGACAACCCAAGTCAGCCGTGAATAATAACTTGTTTTCTTCCTTGAGGAGCAAAGCATGCTAGGGCTAAAGCCAGAATGAACACATTCAGGCTCCATCAAATACTGCAGGAAACGCTTATGTGGATGTGGGGGTGGGACAGGGGTGCGGTAAAAAATTAGTCTATATGGTCCATAAACACTCATTAAGTCTCTGGAGCTATGAGGAATGTGCTTGGAATTAGGCTCTCCATTTTACGGCTGAAAGAACGCATGTTAGATGAAGCAAGTTGTTGAAACACTATTAAGTAGACGGAAAGAAGCAAAAACAAACAAACAAAGAAACAATCAAAAACCCAAATATTTGTTCCCCCCTGCTCTGTCCATCAGAGAACGTAGCCTTTATCTTACATGATGGTTATCTAGTTACTTTCAGCCTGGGGAAAGATCTGAAAAATGGCAAAACGCCTAATCTATAGGCTCTCTTGGGAAAAGAGCAGGTGACCATAAGAGGTTTTCCTATCAATGGAATACCAAGACTGACTTCCAGCTAGGAACCCAGCCAATTTCTTCTTTCCCATTGTGAAGAAATACTATAAATGGACACACTAAGCCCTAAGGAAACTGGTTAGAGGAGAAAGAAAAATCAAAACCCAAGTGTAGAAAGATAGGCTAGTAGGATCAGTTTGCTGGGTTTCCATCCAAATCCACCTAATTATGCATGAGGCTTGGCTGGCAGCTTGACATCAGCTAGGCTGTCCCCAGGCTCTTCAGGCTGAGCCTGCTCTGAGTAGCAGGGCAGCAGATCAACCTTCTAGAAACAACTGGGTTTTCTGTCCTTGTGCCCAAAGGAGACCCTTCCAGAAATCTAAATGTATTCTTCTCTTTAGAATTACTCCTTCAGAAGAATGTCCAAGATGTAGTTACTCTGCTCCTGCTTACGCACAGCTTAATGCTGTCCCTCCTCCCTGCCCTTGGCCTTGTCCCTTTCCTTTTCCCACTGACCCCACCCAGAAAGGGCTGTATTTCATTGTCTGTAGCTAACTCAGTCATGCTCTCTGCACCAAGGATAGTTTGGGGGGGGGGGGGGACTTTAATATTCGGTGGCATCTACAAAAACATCTGAAAGAAATCTAGCAGGCCTCACTTTTGGTGTCCTCTCCAAACAAGCACACGCCAAGAGAGGCTTTCTCAACTATGGTAAATTTTAAAGGCATACAGCTACCCTCGGCTTGTTCTATTTCTTTCGTTTTACCCCCAGCCCCACCCTTGGGCAGCAGAGTGGAAAGGGACCTCGCTGTCCATACCCTCCTCCCCTCTGACCCTCAAGGAGGGAGGGTGGTGTTCCACTGCAGACTGGGAGTCCATGCACAGGCAGATTCCCAGGCTCTGGACAGTGCCCATGGTCTGCCCCTCCTCTTCCTCTGTGTCAGTCAGCCCCTTCTGCTCTGCCAAACCAGCTGTCTGCACCTGGACGTCTCTGTCATTCTGCTCCCTTACTCTGCCTGGCCAGAAGCCAGCTTGGCATGATCCTAGCTGGGGTCTGTGCTCCACTCCGGGCAGCCAGCTGGACCTGGGTGGGGGTGGGGAGGGCTCTCCTGGGGCCACCAGCCCCACCACTGACAGAAGCAGCAGACTATGTTCTGGCTTCACCTAACTTTTGAACCAGCGTAAACTAATCTTCAGGCTTTCCAGCAGATTCAGAGTGTGTGCCCTAACCGAATGAACGGGCCTATTGCAAGGTATTTCTGTTAATGAACAACATAGTTGGGTTTATATGGGTGGGCATATCTATAGATCAAAGCAGATATTGTCATCTAAGTAATGTCCTTACAATGTGATTATAAATGGTAGGGTTTTGTTTTTTTTTTCAATTGCCTTCAATCCATTTAAGGTTCTGAGACTTCCCAAAGTTCATGTAATCTCTCATAAGTCTCCAAAGAGCCACATTTTCAGGGACCAGATTTACAATGTGATACACATTGTAGCAGGACACGCAAGCCCTCCCCTCCTTATGTCGAGCCTTACTTGGTTATAAGCAACAGAAAACCAAATCTACCGACTTAAGCGACAAGAGGGAATTTTATTGGAAGATACTTGTGTAGCTCGTAGTGAAGAATGTGAAGGAAGGAAACAACAAGGGTGTGCTGAGGCCCTGGGTCGCAGGGGGCCACTACCCTCTCCAGATGCATTGTCCTTGTCCCGTGCATTAGTTTTCTGTTGCTACCCTAACAAATTACCACGAGTGTAGTGGCTAATTTCTTAGTTCACAGTTCTATAGGTCAGATGTCTGCCTTGGCTCAACTGGGTTCCCTGCTCAGGGTCTCCCAAGACCAAAATCAAGGTGTTGGCCATGCTGGGCTCTTATCTGGAAGCTCTGGGGAGCTTTTTAGGCTCATTTAGGTGGTTGCTGAATCCATTTCATTGCGATTGTAGGTCTGAGTTCCTCACTTCTTCACCTGCCGTCAGCTGGGGGCCTCCATCGGCTCCTGGAAGCCACTGCAATTTGTCTGCATATGGACCCTTCCAGCTTCAAGTCAACAATGGGGTGTCAAATTCCCCTCCTGCTCAAATTTCTCCAGCTTCTGCTGCTTTTTAAGAGAACAACTGGTTAGATCAGGCTCACCCAGATCATCTCCCTATCTTAAGGTCAATTCTGCCACATAAAATAACAATCATGGGAGCTATATCTTATCATCTCATCATATTACAGTTGGGGGGGAGGGGATTAGAAATTTTGCCAACCACACCGTGACTCAGTTCCGGTAACTTTTAGTCCTTGTCTATCTGTGTCATGTGTCAAGCTCTCAAGAGAGCAGCTCAGATTGGCCAGTTTAGGTTAGGTGTCTGTCTCCATCACCAATCAGCTATGATTGGGGATAGGTTCATACAGAAGAGAGGTCAGCACCTAGATATCAGCGGCTGTTCCGGGACAGGGGAAGATGGTGGGGAGAAGGGCTAAGATCCTGAGAAGAATCCTTCTTGAAGAGGGAAATAAGGCAAGTGACAATAAGAGAAGAGAGCCCTAGGCAGCACAGCTGGAAGAGAAGCCACCCAAATTAGGTAGAGAACCTAAGAGGAACATGAGCAAGATTTCCGTGCTCACGTTTTGTCCTTGTATTTTCCTCCTGGGTTAAAAATCTGTGGTGTTGACCCTGCTGCAAAACAGAACAGTGACTCATTTTATTTAACAAGTACATTTCGGAGAGCTGCTTTTTCCTCTGAGGAGTTGGCGTGTGTATGCCCCCCTATGCTTCCCACTGAGGGAGAGGGTTTAAAACAGTACAGCCACAAAGGAAGTTGGTAGAAAGCAATCCAGAACCAAGCAGACAACCCTTGGATTTTGTAGGGTATTGTCATATCCTTTTTGTTGCTCCCAAGAAAACTAGGATTTGGGGGCACCCTCCTGATTTTAAAGACTTGAAAACTAAAACCCCTAGCCAAAAGTAATGGCTCTCTTTAAGGTGAGTCAACAAGGCACCGATGTATATAGTAGCACTTGAGACTTTTCAAAGAAAGAAGACCTCATTGAACCGTATGCCTTGTTAGACTCATTTGGGGAAAAGACAAATGTGCAGTTGGCTGTATCTGTCAAGTGCCCACTTTGGGCAGAGCTCCCTGGGAGAATCAGAGAGACAGGAAAGAATCGAAGAGACTTTGTGATACAGTGGAGGAAGCAGGACCAAAACTAATTGTGCCTGGAACTGTGTTTTACTTAAAATGAAACAGAGCCTCTCCAGAAGAAGTGGTGCAAACCCTCTCATATTACGAAGTCACAATGAAATTGATTTTTATTCTCTTCAGAAGTTTATATGGTATACTGCACTGTACCATACAGGTCTGGATGGGTTCATATGGTAGCTCCAAGACTTGTGGGAATGATTTTCTGTGCTTCACTTACTTCTCACCACACTGACTTCCTTCCACAAGCCATTCCTCCTACCTAGAAAGTATTCCCTCATTCCTTTCGAGTGTTTTCCTTCCTGTCTTCAAAATGTTTCTGAAATGAAGCATTTTATCCCCATCATCTGCCTTCCTATTTGTTATTATCCTCACTTACCCAGTTACTATCTTAGTACCCATCATAGTTCATGACCATGCGAGTGGGAGAGGGGTGGAGACAGAATCCCAAACAGTGTCCGTTGCCAGGGCAGAGCCTGATGGGGGCTGGAAGTCACGAACTGCAAGATCAAGACCTGAGCTGAGACCCAGTCATTTAGGCATCCTGGCGTTGCTTTTATAATAAGGATTTGGGAGGGGGGGCACCTGGGTGACCCCATTGGTTAAGTTTCTGACTCTTGATCTTGGCTCCAGTCATGATCTCACAGTTCATGAGATTGAGCCCCACTTGGGCTATGTGCTAACAGTGTGAAGCCTGCTTAGGATTCTCCCTCTCCCTCTCTCTCTGTTCCCCCCCACACACACACACTCACACACCCTCTCTCTCTCTCTCTCTCAAAATAAATAAATAAAATTGGCAAAAATAATAATAATGACTTTTTTGTGGTAATTTCCAAAACCTCAGATTGCAAATAATTTGCCAAGTTCTCTGAATGAGCTACTTTTCAACTTGTTTTCTTCTTTTATATCCCACTCCATCATCTACAACAAATCTCATTCCCATAACCCCACACCCACCCACATACCTACTTACCCACATGAATTATTTTTATGTGATTATTATTAATATGACAATAATATGACAAGCATGCAACACTACAAACAGGCACATTTCAATAACATAATGACAAAGAGATTGTTGAACACATTCCCCAATGTTAGGGTAGAATTTTGCAAAATAATTACTAAAAATTCTAAGAGGCATTTACCAACTTTCTCTGTGCCACTGGACTGAGTCCTTCACTTGCATTATGGCACTTTAATGTCAAATACACGATTGAACAAAACAACATTTCCTTCCCCAACACAGCACTCTCAGTAGATTCTATCTTTTCTGAAAAATAGATTCTTTCTCTTCCAAGAACCTCAAGGCATTCCACTGGCATCAAGTAATTCATTTAAATTCTCTCACCATCCCTAAGAGGAAAACACAGGATTGGATATTACTTATCTTTCTGTAGAGTTGAGGAAGCCACAGAGATGTAATTTCCTCAAAGTCACTCAACTACCAGTGACATCTGTCCATGTCTCCATTTATTAAAGCTGAAGGCATTGTGAGAACAATTATTTTATTTAACAGACATATCTTGCGGTTCTACTTTGTATCAGGCTTTTGTGCAGGGAATTAAAGTCTGATTCACGCATGGACATCCATGCTGGGTGCCTAGGCTGTGCCAGGTACCAGGAACAAGACAGATGCAGCCCCAGGCCCCACAACGGAGAGGCCCTAGCTGTTCTCAAGTTTACAGTCAGAGGGTAACCAGGGGAGCACCTGCAAGTGAGGCGTGTGGCCTAAGAAATAGAGGTGAAAGTTGTGTCTGAGGAATTGGAAATACGCGTGAAAACACTGAAGTGACAAACAAAAAGTTGGTAGATACGTATAAGGCAAAGAAACTTAGAGACGGGTGAAAGCTACATGTGGAGGAAAAGCAAGTGAGGAAGCAGCATTCACAGGTAGAGACAAAAACCTGGGAACACTGAGGGCCACCTTGAGAGGAGCTGCTCCTTCAGTGGAAGGACACACAGGTCAAGGCAAACTTGTAGAGGGGGCAAGGAGATAAAAACCTAACTCCGTCCTGCAGATGTGCCTAATCTCCTGCCAGGTCTCCCAGTGGCCAGTCCAGGGATCTGGGGTGTCTGCTGATACAGTCTAATAGGTTTTCCCAGGCTGGGTGGAGGTGGAGGCGAATGGACAGTGAATCTGGAGGGGTGAACAGAAGATACCCAACACTTCCAGTTATGCTGCTAATTTGTGTTCCTTGACCAAGTCCTTTGGCCTCTTTGGACATCAGCTTCCTTACTGTTCACAGGAAGGCCTCATTCTGGTCATCTCTAAGGAATCTCCCAGGGTTGGCACTGTATGGAGAAAATGACTCCTTGGTCTGAATAGGCTTGCATTAAGAATTAGGGAGGGGCACCTGGCTGGCTCAGTCGGTTGGGCGTCCGACTTCGGCTCAGGTCATGATCTCACGGTTCGTGGGTTCAAGCCCCGTGTCGGGCTCTGTGCTGACAGCTCAGAGCCTAGAGCCTGCCTCAGATTCGGTGTCTCCCTCTCTCTGTCCCTTTCCCTCTCACACTCTGTCTCTCTCTGTCTCTGGAGAAATGAATAAACATTAAAAAAAATTTTTTTCTTTAAACAATTAGGGGAGATTGGGACACTTGAGTGGCTCAATTGGTTAAGCATCCAACTCTTGGTTTTGGCTCAGGTCATGATCTCATGGTTGGTGAGATCCAGCCCCTCATCCAGCTCTGCACCGGCAGTGAGGAACCTGCTTGGGATTCTCTCTCCTCTCTCTCCGCCTCTCCTCTCTCTCTCAAAATAAATAAATAAAAATTTTAAAAAAGGATTAGGGAAGATTTCCCTCTACTATCAACCAAGAGTCATTCTTTCCCACCACCTGAGCATATATGGTATTAAACTGACTTAATAGGAACCCTCTTGACTGACAAATGGAAGAATCTACACTAAAATCACAAAAGGTCTGTAAACTACAGCTCTGGGACTGTTCGTCTTGGTGTGTACCTTGGGGGAGTCAGTCTTCCCCTTGTTGCAACAGCCAGGAAGCAGACATAGACACAGAAGGTCATACCTCCCCTGTAAATATAATTGCTATTTTTAACACCAAATAATTGAGGAGCAAGGAGACAGAAGGAGAAGGGAAGATTATCACTATCCGTATTGGAAGTGACTTCTACCAGTTCCTCTAAGGACACTACACAGTAATTACCACTGAGAGGAAGTGTAAGACGCTGGCTGGTTGGCCAGCAGACAGGGGTTGAGTAAAGGGATTAATGTTCAACTCAGGGAAGCTGCTTCCCTATGCAGTCAAGTGGCTCTGATGGGTCTTCTGCTGGCTGGTACAGAGCATGGTTCATTCATTAATTCTGAGTGTGTACTGAGAAATGGCACACACATTAACTGAAGAGGAGAAGAACTTGCCACTATAAGAAGAGAGAAGGATTTCTTCCCCCATCAAAACCAGTAAGATGTCATGGCTCATTTTATCCATGAATTCCAATGTACTTGCCGAGTCGCACACTCTGACTTCTTGATCCGAACAGATGGGAGAGGTGACATGATGAGGAGATTAAGCAGTGGCCATTAGAGCCAGGATGCTGGGGTTCTGTCTCTCACATCAAGTGACCTTAGCAAGTTACTTAACTTTTCTGAAGCTTGGTTCCTCATCAATAAAATGAAGAATTGTGCCTTCTCATGGACTGCTATGAGGATTAAAGTATTTACTAAAGAGCTAATAAAGTTAAGAAAGGTAAGGGGAGGGTCGCCTGGGTGGCGCAGTCGGTTAAGCATCCGACTTCAGCCAGGTCACGATCTCGCAATCCGTGAGTTCGAGCCCCGCGTCAGGCTCTGGGCTGATGGCTCGGAGCCTGGAGCCTGTTTCTGATTCTGTGTCTCCCTCTCTCTCTGCCCCTCCCCCGTTCATGCTCTGTCTCTCTCTGTCCCAAAAATAAAAAAAAATAAAAACCGTTGAAAAAAAAATTTAAAAAAAAAAAAAAAGAAAGGTAAGGGGAGCCTGAGTGGCTCAGTTGGTTAAATGTCTGACTCTTGATTTCAGCTCAGGTCATGATCTCACAGTTCATGGGTTTGAGCCCCATGTCGGGCTTTGCATTGACGGTGTGGAGCCTGCTCGGGATTCTCTCTCTTCCTCTCTGTCTCTCCCCAATTCTCTCTCTCTCTCTAAAAAAGAAATAAATAAACTTAAAAATTTTTTTAAAAGAAAGGTAGAAGAATGACCTAATATGCAGAAAGTACAATATGTGCTTAATAAAACAAATATTTCAATGGGAAGGCAAAGAATAGAATCCAGAGACCATCAAACTTAAATCTTTGGTAGATGACAGAGTTGTCTTAAAAAAAAAAAATGGAAAAGACAAAGGTAATTCCTATTGGGTTTAAGCCAGTTGCCAAGTAAACTTGAGAAGTATTTGCTATCATGTTTTTTTTTTTACAGATGTTAGTAAGTGTTTGGCCTATGGTTTTTATCTATTACAGTTGTCATGCATTAATATTTATATTAATATAAATAGATACACACATATATGGGCCAAAGTTCTCCAAGTACATAAGCTACTCTCTGAAGAGTAGCTTCACTTACTTGTAGTGGAAAGAATAATACATCTGAAAACATGTTAAGATTTTGATCTCAGCCTTTTTTGGGAGACCTTGGATAAACCTAGCTTTAGGGTATATTTCACCATCTAGATAGGAGGTAATATCTCAGAGCATTATGAGGATCAAACGAGTTAATACAAGCAAAGTACTTAGAATAGTCCTTGGGACATGGTGAACCCTCAAAAAAATGTATTTCCAATATCCTTTCCAGTGTTAAGTGATGTCAGGGCACTTGTTTGGTCACAGAGGAAAGGATTAGCTGAGTAATCAGCCCAATGAACATTTCTTCCAAGGCTGAGAAAACAAAGCTGCTATAACTATGAGGCATATACATGCAAGAATTGTTAATGAAGAGCTTGCTAACATATCCCTGGATCTCACCACCATACCTGGGCCCTCACCTAGGTGCTGCTGCTCAGGGCTATGTTGGGCACCCATGTCTCCACTAAATGAAAGCTTCCTGAAGGTCTCCAGAGGGGTCAACCTGATGGCCCCTATGCTCTGTGAGAGTTTGGCTCCACTCAAATCACATGTGGTACTCAGGTTTGCAAATCCAAAAAGAATGAATCAAAACAGAATTAGTCTCTACTGTAGAGGCAGCCACATTATAAAAAGCCTGAAGTGCCAGAATCATTTACTTTATGCTTGCCCATTTGTTGAGCACTTTATCGAAAACAAGTCTTATGTTATTCTTTTTCTCATAAGAGAAACTTGGTCGCTACAATGACTGTTGTCAGTTTTCCTTTAAACAACATTTTGGTTAATCTTGACAATTATCACTCTTGGCCATATACAACTGCTGCATTGCATTTGTGTGTGTGTGCGCGTGTGTGTGTGCGTGCGTGTGCGTGCATATGCATATGTGGGTGCAACACTTTATTTCATTTAAATAAATGCCTTGTTATCAGCTTAGGCAAATAGTTGGTGTATGGTTCTTGTTTTTTAAGTGTGTTTAAAGTTAATCTTTTTTCACTTTTTTTTTTCTGTTACACCAGTCAACCTGATCTTTAATTTTCATGGCTTGGAAGGCTTTGGAGAATAGATAATATCTTTGGTGTCAGTCAAGCTAAGCCAGAAATATACTCATCCCTGATACAGGACACTGAGAGGAAAATCACCTGTCTGAAACTCAGCACTGAGTAAAATGGGGGAAATGGCCCCTAAGAATTCACCCTTCACAATGATTTTAACCTAGAATTTTTAACCCCAATTCATACTACCAAGGTAGTCCAAAAATCCTTAGGCTGAAACTGAAGCAAGAGGCTTTTAAAATAACTGAGGAGGTTTTCGGAAGAGTAAATAGAATTTCTAGAAGTGAAAAACATAATAACCAAAAGTATTAATGATTAGGTCCGATAGCAAATATGACACAGTGAAAGAGAAAATTAGAGAACTGGAAGCTGAAAAAATTCGCTATAATAAAACACACAGAGGAGTTCCTGGGTGGCTCAGTCAGTTAAGCATCCGACGCGTGAGTTTGAGCCCTGCGTCAGGCGAGGCTGCCAATGCAGAGCCTGCTTGGGATCCTCTCCCTCTCTCTACCACTCCCCTGCTCTCTGTCTCTCAAAATAAATAAATAAACTGTTAAAAAAAAAAAAAAAGAAAGAACAAACACACAGATAAAGAAAATAAAGAGAAGAGGTTGAGTATGAGTATGGAAAATACAGGCAAATGCCTAACATACATCTAATAAAAATGAGAATATGAGATAGTAAAAGAAAATACTGGGATGGACAAAGGCAATATTTGAGGAGGTGATGGCTGAAGAGTTTCAGAACTAATAAGAGACAATAAAAGTGGAATGACAGGGGCACCTGAGCGGCTCACTTGGTTGAGCATCTGACTCTTGATTTTGGCTCAGGTCATGATCCCACAGTTTGAGTTCCAGCCCCACATCAGGCTTCTCCCACTGACAGCAAGGAGCCTGCTTGGGATTCTCTCTCCCTCTCTCTCTGCCCCTCCCCCACTCCAGCTTTTTCTCTCTCTCTCTCTCTCAAAAATAAATAAATAAACTTAAAAAAAAAGTGGAATGACAAAAAATAATCCAAAAGAAGACAAAGTGGGGGCGAGAGGGGCGGTGGACCATGGAAAAAGTGAGACACCATAAAGTATAAAATAAGATTAATAATAACTTCAAATAGATCAATAATTACAATACTGGACTAAATATTCCAATAAAAAGGCAAAGGTGTTGAGAACATTTTTTTTTAATTATTTTTTAATGTTTATTTATTTTTGAAAGAGAGAGACAGAGTGTGAGTGGGTGAGGGGCAGAGACAGAGGGAGACACAGAATCTAAAGCAGGCTCCGGGCTCCGAGCTGTCAGCACAGAGCCTGACGCAGGGCTTGAGCTCACGATCTGTGAGATCATGACCAGAGTGAAGTTGGATGCTTACCCAACTAAGCCACCCAGGCGCCCCAAGACCATATTGTTTTTATGCTTTTATAATTCTTTTTTTTAAATATGAAATTTATTGGCAAATTGGTTTCCATACAACACCCAGTGCTCATCCCAACAGGTGCCCTCCTCAATGCCCATCTCCCACTTTCCCCTTCTTCCCACCCCTCATCAACCCTCAGTTTATTCTCAGTTTTTAAGAGTCTCTTATGGTTTGGCTCCCTCCCTCTCTAACTTTTTTTCCCCCTTCCCCTCCACCATGGTCTTCTGTTAAGTTTCTCAGGATCCACATAACAATGAAAACATATGGTATCTGTCTTTCTCTGTGTGACTTATTTCACTTAGCATAATACTCTCCAGTTCCACCCACTTTGCTACAAAAGGCCATATTTCATTCTTTCTCATTGCCACGTAGTATTCCATTGTGTATATAAACCACAATTTCTTTATCCATTCATCCTCAATGGGGGGAAACTGAGAGCTTTCCCCCTGAGATCAGGAACACGACAAGGATGTCCACTCTCACCACTGTTGTTTAACATAGTGTTGGAAGTTCTAGCATCAGCAATCAGACAACAAAAGGAAATCAAAGGCATCAAAATTGGCAAACATGGAGTCAAGCTTTCACTTTTTGCAGATGACATGATATGATACATGGAAAACCCAATAGATTCCACCAAAAGTCTGCTAGATACATGAATTCAGCAAAGTCACAGGATACAAAATTAATGTACAGAAATCAGTTGCATTCTTATACACTAATAATGAAACAACAGAAGGACAAATAAAGAAACTGATCCCATTCATAATTGCACCAAGAATCATAAAATACCTAGGAATAAACCTAACCAAAGATGTAAAATATCTGTATGCTGAAAACTATAGAAAGCTTATGAAGGAAATTGAAGAAGATACAAAGAAATGGAAAGACCATATATTTTTAATTCTACTTACATACTTCTAATCTGAGCTACTTGTAAAATATAAAAATACAAAAAAGTTGAAAGTAAAGAAATGAAAAATATATGTCAGGCAACTATTTGCTATGCTAGTAATCTCACCAAAATACACTTTAAGGCAAAAGCATATTTTCTTACATATGGGAAAAAAGGTTAAATTCACTTGAAAAATATAATTCTAAATATCTGTGCACCTAATATTGTCTCAAAGTATAGAAGTAAAAAGTGATAAAATTACATAGAAAAACAGACACTTTTTTTTTTAATTTTTTTTTAACGTTTATTTATTTTTGAGACAGAGAGAGACAGAGCATGAACAGGGGAGGGGCAGAGAGAGAGGGAGACACAGAATCTGAAACAGGCTGCAGGCTCTGAGCTGTCAGCACAGAGCCCGACGTGGGACTCGAACTCACGGACCGTGAGATCATGACCTGAGCTGAAGTCAGACGCTTAACCGACCAAGCCACCCAGGCGCCCCAAAAACAGACACATTTTACAGTCAAAGTAAGAAAGTCGGTAATCAATAGATCAAGCAAACTAACCAAAATTAGTAAGCATATAGAAGATTTGAACAAACAATTGGGAAGCTCATGTATAGAACATTGAACCCAATAGTTGTCATTCAAGTGCACAGGAGGAGTTACAAAATCGATCACATAATGGGCCATTAAAGAAGTCTCAAGAACTTTCCAAGAACTGAAACCACACAGACCGTATCCTCAGATCATAATTCCCTTCCTCTTGAGTATGGACTAGACCCAGTGACTCATTTCTTACAAACAGGAGAAACAAAAGCAAAAGTGATGGTGTGAGATTTCGCAGACTAGATCACACAAGGCGCAATAGCTTCCCGTGTTCTCTCCCTCCGGTTCACTTTCTCTGGGGGAAGCCAGCTGCCATGTTGTGAGGACACGTGAGGAGCCCCGAGGAGAGGTACACGTGGTAAGGAACTGAGGCCTCCGGCCCACAGCCATGTGAGTGGCCATCTTGGGAACAGAACCTGCAGACCCAGTCAAGCTTTCAGAGACTACAATCCCAAGCAACGCCTTGACTGTATCCTAATGAGATATCCTGAACCAGCACCACTTAGCTAAGCAACTCCTGGATCCCTACCCCATGGAAATTGTATGAGGTAATGTTTGTTGTTTTAAGCTGCTACATTTTGGGGGTAATTTGTTATATAGCAATAGATAACTAATACAATAGCGGTGGAGTGCCTGTTCTACCTACTGGGGGACTCAGAATAATAGCCAGATACACACACAAGTTAGAGAACAAGTCGACACGCAGTAAGGTGCTACAGCATATCCTGCAGCAAACAGGACTGTGCACAGTGAGATGATAATTCTAAAGTACGAAAACTAAGTTGGAGGAGGAAGACATCAACTTTCCAAAAAGAAAGTAGAGGTGAAATTTAGTCTTTTATTCATCCATGCAACAAATAAATTGAACCCCATTTATGTGTGATACGCTGGGCTAGGAACTTGAGCTACAAAAACAAATGTGTTAGTAATGATTCCCGCCCAGAAAAATTCACAATTTAATGGGAGAGAGAGAGTCAAGTAAACAAAAAATTACATCATCCGTGATAAGTGTTCTGATAGTACCCTACAATTTTTGGAGAGTACGGAAAGCCTCCTAGATGAAGCAATATCTAAACAGAAACACGAACATCGGGGTTGCGTTAGCCAACCAGGAGGAGGAGGTGAGGAACAACGCTCTAAGCCACGGAAACAGCACATACAAAGGCAGGAAGGCAGAAAACACAGCGCATGAAGTGTCCAAAATAAAGTTCAGGATGTCGGGAGACTTGGACTGAAATGGTCCAGGGTGGGGAGATAGAAGACTGGAGAAGACAGAGAGGCCCGATCCTGCAGAGCCTAGAAGCACCTTAAAAGACTCTGTGCTACACCAGCAGCAAGGAGGAACCACCAAAAAGTTTTAAACTCCAAAGTTTGGGCTGAGTAAGAGATGACAGCAGCACCCTTGCAATGTCTCTCCGGTTTACCAGGCCTTCAAAGATACCCCATCTCCTAATCCTCACAATCCATCCCCAGGTAGGTATTGTTAACACCTTTGTAGGGAAGGCAAGAAGGCAAGGAAGGCGACCGAAGCTCCAAGAGTTTTTGTGCCTCATGCAAAATCACTGGTTACAGGGGGCAGAGCTGCAGCTTAAAAGCAAAGAAGAAAAAAGGAAGAAAGAAGGGAGTAAAGAAAGGACCGATAGGTAGGGAACCCGTTTGGCAGGACAGCACAAAGGACGGTATTATATTTTAAAAGCCTACTTCAACTATCTATTATTGTAATAGACTTTCTTTCAAAAGCGTGTTGCCTTTCTATAGGGGTGTGAACGTGTGGGAATGCATGCAAGACCCGCTGTAATTACAGAGAGCTAGAAATAACTCTGACAGGCTCCTACTGATTTCTTTATAATAGCATGTGCCCTGCGACGTTTATCAGTGTCCCTGATCTAAATTAATACGATGACAATGCACACACAAGTGATAGGTACAACTCAGACGCCATTTTGTGCCAGTCGTTAAATGTGCCATTCCCCTGGGGGGGGAGACCAGCAATGCTCCCTGGTGGCAAAGACCCCCTACCCTCTGCCCTGCCTGCCTCCAGGCTGCCCCTGAGGGGTGCTCCTGTCTGGTGTGGAAAAGAAACAAAAGCAGAAGCATGCCTGCTGAGCAAAAAGACGTTTTAAAAATCCTAACTGAACAACAACTACAAAAAAAATCCTTAGGTGCATTCCTGAGAGTGGTATTTATCATTTTCTCCGGGCCTTTCGTTTACATAATTTACCTAAGTATAAATTCTCAATTACTTTCCAGAATTCCCACCGAGGGGCTTACAAAACAGCAACGAGAAGTTCATTTGTAACAAAAAACTGTTGTAATGAGTAGCGGACTGTCCTTACGCCAAATCAAATGTCTGGGCGCACCTTTGAGGTTTTCCTTTTTTTTCGGTATACTGCTTTTCATTTGTCTTTAATATTTCAGTGGTAGGAGAGGAAGAAAATTAATGTCTACCATGGGAAATAGCAAAAGGCTGAAAAAGATGAAAGAGAATAGGATAAAGGCAGATACATTTTTCTAAATTTGATGGATCTATTAATATGGAGGCTAAAGGCAAATGCAAATAAAAAATGAGTTCGTTTGTAACGGAGAGCGCTCTTTGATAATATCTGAACCCGTAATCAATCTCAGTCTCAGAATCACAAAAAAAAAATGGCCAGTCCGATTTTATGGGCCTCAAAAGGTCATGCAACAGAAAGTACGTGTGCCCCTTGGAAGGGAAAAAAAAATTGAATGTGGATCTCATGAAGCCTCTAGTTTTTGCCTACCCGTTTACAGGAAATACAGAGGACAGAGGCAGGAGCTGAATGACACCAGAGAGAAGCAATTAGCTAAATCCAAAGCATGGAACATTCTTCAGGACAAATGACTTGTTTGCTGTCACCAGGCCATAGCATGAGAAGAAAAAAAGAGGGTGGAGGTAGATGATAGAGACTTAGAAGAAATGGAAACACCAAATACAATGGGTAGACCTTGTTTTCAACTTGATTCAGATGAATTAACTATAAAAAAGACACCTGTGCGGAAATCGGTAAATTGAATATGGCAGGGGTAATGCAATTAATTCTGTTAGGTGTGGTAACGGCATGGTGCTTATGTCTTTCTTTCTTTTTAATCTCTATTAGTTAGAGACTCTAAAATTCGTACTGGTGAAATAATATGATATGCAGGCTTTAGTTTTAAAATACTGCAGGGGAGCCTGGGTGGAGCAGTTAACCGTGCAACTCTTGATTTGGGCTCAGGTCATGATCTCACGGTTTGTGGGACCAAGCCTGGTGTTAGGCTCTGCACTGACAGAACAGACCCTGCTTGGGACTCTCTCTCTTCCCAACTCTCTGCCCCCCACCTCTCTCAAAATAAACAAATTTAAAAAGATAATAAAATAAAAAGAAATAAAATACTGCAGATCATTTTTTTAAATTTTTTTTTCAACGTTTTTTATTTATTTTTGGGACAGAGAGAGACAGAGCATGAACAGGGGAGGGGCAGAGAGAGAGGGAGACACAGAATCGGAAACAGGCTCCAGGCTCTGAGCCATCAGCCCAGAGCCTGACGCGGGGCTCGAACTCGCGGACTGCGAGATCGTGACCTGGCTGAAGTCGGACGCTTAACCGACTGCGCCACCCAGGCGCCCCCTGCAGATCATTTTTAAAATGAGGCTAGAGGAAACAAGATGGACAAATGTTGGTCTGGTTCAAGCTGGTTTATGGCACGTGAGGCTTCGTTCTATTATTGTCTCTATTTTTGTGTGTGTTTGAAATTTTCCATCGTTAAAATAAGGGGAGGGGCGCCTGGGTGGCTCAGTCGGTTGAATGTCCGACTTCGGCTCAGGTAATGATCTCACGGTCTGTGAGTTCGAGCCCCGCGTCAGGCTCTGTGCTGACAGCTCGGAGCCTGGAGCCTGCTTCGGATTCTGTGTCTCGCTCTCTCTGCCCCTCCCCCGCTCATGCTCTGTCTCTCTCTCTCTGTCAAAAATAAATAACCATTAAAAAAATAAAACAAAATAAGGCGGGGGGGGAAGCAACTCACTTAAAGATCAATTTCTGTGACAGGGCATGGCCGTATGGTGGTTTCATCTCGTTTAGATCACTTATAAACAAAGTGACCTTGGAAATAAAGCCTCTTGGAACCCAACAGGACCTCAGGGATTATTTTTCCCTTGAGTTGCAGATGAGAAAGTTGATGCCAAAGTTAAGTGAATGATGGAGGACATGCGGCCGGTCGTAACCAGGCTGTGGACTACCAGGAGCAAAATCCAGATTCTCAGTCCAGCTTTCTTTCTTCTCTGACATGTGGCAGACCAATTACTTAATCCTCCCGGAGCTCAGTGTCTTCATCCCCAAAATGAAAGGCCACTACTTACTCTAACTAATTCATTCAGAACCACCCTGGGGAGGTGAGAGGGCTTCGCAAAACTCTTCACAACTGCAAGAGGTCGTGACCGTCTTTTCAAATGTACCCAGTATAAAATGGCAAAACTCCAAGCTCACTGAAGAAGGGGCTGCAGGGGGTGGCGGGGTGGCGGAGAGTAATAAAGAACAACAGGACAACAGATAGGTTTCAATCAGGCCAAGAGAAGTCCGGTGTAACCTCCCCACGAATGAAGCAAGATGATTGCCAAGAGAGGCAACAATGGCTCCCAACTAAATCTGCAAAAGAAGACAGATCATCTTGCATGTTTACCTGAGAGCAGCGTTCAGAGGGGGCCTGCCACACGACAAGAGTTGCCCTTGGGGCTACTCCCTTGTTCCTCTCTGGCAAATCCTTTGCCCCGAAAGCCATATGGCTCCCTGCTGGGGGCCCAGGCACAATAGTGTGCCTGCCAACCCGGAGGTGTGACTTCCCTAATTGGCACAGTCTGTTCAAGTGTCTGGCCACCAGCTGACAGACGCCAATGTTGACAGTGGGGAGGGGGAATCTGAGGGTGGGCAAGGGGGAGGGGGAGCATATAATGTCTGAGGCAGAATTCTCCCATTACATTGACTCATCTTTTTCGCTTCCCCCATCTTTAGAGTTGAGGGACATGAGCAACCTAATTGGTTGTTCGGGTGAAAGACACTACAGCAAGAGAAGTCAGATGCCCTCTCAGGAACATCTGCTCTGCAGAGTGTCTACAAAAATAATGGCACCCATGAGAGACAGGCTGAGGCTGGTGAGTCCCAGAGGAAGGGAGGAGGAGGAAACACAAGCAGGGGATTTGCTGCTTGACCAGAGCTACGATTCCATTCCATGCTGGCAAGCGATGGATGATGGCGATGAGCAGACGGAACCATATTTCCGAGGGCAGCAGAGGAAGCCTTTCTTTGTGCCATGATTCCAAACACTTGGAAAAGAGAAGCCTTGCATGGAGTGCAAAGAGCTCTGGTGTGGGAGTCGAACAGCTTGGCTTCTTTCACTCGTTTTGTCATTCCACAAACATTTGTTGGGCACCTGCTCCGTGCCAGGTGCAGATTAGCCTCTGGGATCCAAAGATAATGTGGGAGCTAGGAAATAAAAAGAGTTTATAGGCTATCGGGAGACGCAGAAAAGGACAGATTTTTTTCCAATAGACCTAAACCCTGGTTTCTGTGGCGGCAGCCAAGTCAGACACAGTTGTTTGAATCTAGACTCCTCGCTGGTTTGCCGGGTGACCTTGCTTCAGCCACCTAATCTTCCTGAGCTTTTGTTTTCTTACCTGTAAAACAGGACTAAAGAGGCTTTTACCTTTTATAGGAGGCTCAAGGGAGACCACATCCATGAGAGATTTGTAGATGTGGAAGGTTGCTTTACTAATGGTGTTGTGTCCTTTTCTATGTAAGGAAGGCTTTTGATTTCCAGAAAGGTATGTATCAGTTTGGTCTTATTTTCTGAAGTGTATCAGACGTCACAAAAGAGAAAAGAATCACTTGGCAAAGATTCCCCACATAAAGAGGGAGATCTGGGAAGAAACGATTGTTCGCTTGATGTGTGTCCCGAACCACAGTAATGGCTGCCACATATTTAGCGTTTACTTTATGCCAGGCACTATGTTTGTATGTTTTACACACATACACACATTTCATTTAATCCCTAACGCCGTCCAGTGAGTTAACTTTATTATCATCACTTTATAGGTGATGCAATTAAGATCCAGAGAAGTGAAGCAACTTGCCCGAGATCACACAGCTAATAAGCAGAGGTGCCTTGGGTTCAGACCCAAACCTGCCTGACTCTGGGATCCTTGTGTTTAAAGCCCCAGACGGCACCATCTCCACTGTTGGTGGAAAAGGACAAAGCTAGGACTCCAGCAAGCCGTCAGAACAACGCACAGATCTGAGATAGGGCTAGAGACAATTGTCAAGATCATTTGCTCTTCCCCTGCACCCCAACCCATTCTATATAGGAAAAAAATAGGTCACGACAAGGTGAAGTATCCTCCTGGGAAAGGTCATCCATAATCCCATGATCTTCCCACCGTATGGCATGGCCCTAGAGGTTGGTCACTGATCAGGAAGAGGGATTTATAAGGGGTGGCTTCATAAAGACAAGAGCAGTCAAGGATCAGAAACTGACCACTTTCAGGCCTCTCCTTCCTGATTCATCTCCTCTAATGCCCAACTTCCCATCTGGCTTTTTGGAAAAGCATAGTGCGGACCAGTGGTTCCCAAATCTTAGCTGGCATCAGAACCACGTGGAGGGCCTGTTGAAACCAAGATCGCTGGGTTCCACCCCAAGTTTATGATTCGGGAGCTGACTTGGGAAGGGAGACAGAGGGTGAGAATTTGAATTTTTATAAAGTTTCCAGGTGATGCTGGTCTGGAGACCACGCTTTAAGAACCACTGGTGTGTAGGGCCGCCTGGGTGGCTCAGTCGGTTAAGCGTCTGACTTCGACTCAGGTCATGATCTCACAGTTCATGAGTTTGAGCCCCGCGTCAGGCTCTGTGCTCACAGTTCAGAGCCTGGAGCCTGCTTTGGACTCTGTGTCTCCCTCTCTCTGCAACCCCACCACCCCCACTCACGCTCTGTCTCTCAAAAATAAACATTAAAAAAATTTTTTTAATTTAAAAGAAGAACCACTGGTGTGTGGCACTGGGCTTGAGGATGCATAGGCATTTGATACAGTATGTAGTCAAAATCCATTCGTTGCTCCCTACTATCTGTTCTCCCGTTCCTCTCCAGTGATAGGACCTGGTTATTTAGCTGAGCGCATAGCTGACCAAAATAGATGCAACATTTCCTAAGTCCCTCATAGCTGAGTGGTCACTTGTAGACCTATGTGATCTAGTTACAGGTACTGACTGGTCTATGAGGACCAGTGACGCGTGCAGCTTCCAGATCGTGCACCCTCCTCCCCCATGCTGGCTGGAATTCAGAAATGGAGAGAAGTCACCTTAGATTATACAGAAGGAGTAGGGTCCACTAATGACTTAGTGAAAGAGAGTCATTAGCCATCTTGGACTTCTATATAAAGAAAAATAAACTCTCTTTATTTATACCACTGTTATTTTAGATCTCTGTCACTTGCAGCCAAACTATATTCTAATGGATACAAACATACCAACAAATGTCTTAGAATGCCAGAAAATAAGGTAGATAGGTAGATCACTAGAGTAGCTAAACAGATCATTGGCGATTACCAGATGTCAACAGTCAGAGCCCAACATGTAACAAGACACTTGATCTGGAGAGCTGGTTACACAGATAGATCCCCAATCAACTTCAGTTGGCTTAGCCAAGGTTTAACTTTGCCAGAAGTCATTTAGTTGTTTTTAAAGATTTCATTTCAATTTATAATTATGGAAAGTGTTCCCCATTCATTTTATTGCCCTGCCCTACATTATACCTATAATCTTCCTAACTTGGATTGTTATCTGATACACAATTATGTTTCTAAAAGACTAGAATTTCAGCAGATGATTTAAAATAAAAGTTAAATGGATATAATTTGTGTTTATTTTTGCCTTATTGAAACCAAATACTATAGAAGTGTCTATTTCACAGGGATGATTTGAGCCAAGTAGATGTAGTTTCTCTTTAAATAGCATCTTTGAGGAAAGCATATGCGGATGAGACTATAATTGTCCAAAGAAGGAAGGCAAGGGGAAAGGTCAGGCGTCACCATGCCCAGGTTCTGTTCGTGCAGATTCACTTTCATCCATATGTTCCATTCCCAAACGGTGGCTCCTACATTCGTCTTTGAAAAAAAAAATCAAAAGTCAGAAGGAATAGCAAAAATCAAAGCATTTCAATGCTGGTAAATAACAACAAAAATTTTATCGCTTCTGGAGCACCTCAGAGTTTGCACAACATTTCACAACATATTATCATACCCCCAGGTGACAGAAGTCAGAAATTGTTTTGCTTTTTAAATAAATTGCCAATAGTGATCACCCACAATTACATGAAGTTGCTCATTGATAGTGATACAATAGAAGTTTTAGAACAATAAACTGTTTGAAAGATTGGATGCTAGCTCCCCATCAATAACATATAGCTC
Source organism: Prionailurus bengalensis (assembly GCF_016509475.1). Taxonomy (NCBI): domain Eukaryota; kingdom Metazoa; phylum Chordata; class Mammalia; order Carnivora; family Felidae; genus Prionailurus; species Prionailurus bengalensis. The sequence continues at coordinate 100,798,422 of NC_057349.1, read as the reverse complement.
ACCTTGAATTGTTCCAAATTGGATTGGTTGGTTTGGATTTGGACTGAAAACGTTGGATAAGCTATTTTCTGACCCTTCTGCCTGTTCTTAGAATCTGTAATAGTGTCCAACATATAGACAGATAGATGATTGATAGATAGATAGATAGATAGATAGAGATAGATGAAAGGAAAAGAAAGGAAGGAAGGAAGAAAATTGATATACATAGAAGCAAGTGGGAATTGAAATGAACCGCTTGGAATTCTAGCATCCCACAATGCAATGTACTTTATGAGGGTTACAGAGCTGGTTGACAAGAATCCCACCTTTTCCTTTGTAATTAAGTCTTCAGCAGAGCTAAAAGGTGATTATAAAGATATAAGCTATATATATCTATAAGGTTCTTAGAATCTATAATAGTGTCCAACATATAGATAGATAGATGATAGATAGATAGATAGATAGATAGACAGATAGATAGATATAGATAGATGAAAGGAAAAGAAAGGAAGGAAGGAAGAAAATTGATATACATAGAAGCAAGCGGGAATTGAAATGAACCTCTTGGAATGCTAGCATCCCACAATGCAATGTACTTTATTAGGGTTACAGAGCTGGTTGACAAGAATCCCACCTTTTCCTTTGTAATTAAGTCTTCAGCAGAGCTATAAGGTGATTAAAAGTGACCTTGTACGTGGCTGGCATTCAGTTACATGGAGTAATTACGAAGCAAATGTGTATTTACAAGAGTCATTGACAATACTTACGGTATGACAGAGTATCCATGCTAATTATAATTCATGAGAAGTACATAGGAATATATATTTAAAAGAAGATACTAACTAAGCAGTTTCAAAATAATCTTCAAATTTCAGCAAGGGTGTTCCTTGCAACACCCACTGTGATTTCATCAGATTCTAACTGTAACTTTCAAATTAGACTGTGACCATAGACCTCCCAAAAGTCTGATGTCATTGATGGCAGATAGTTTCACTGATCTGTGAATGTTTACCTAACAAAGTAAAAATAAAGTGTTTTTTACAACCTTGGAAATTACAGTGACTAGACACTCTCCCAGAATGTTTATCATTCTTGTTGAATATCTAAATATGTTTTTATTAAGGTTTAGAGAAAATTAATGAAAGGAAGAGATGTGATGGGGAGTTAAGGGAAAGGAGGGTGGGTTGGGGTCAGCCCCGCTGGGAAGATGACCAAGCCGTCCCATGATACATCTCGTTGTGACCATCAGAGATGAACAGGGGAGGGCTGTAGAGACACCTTTAGGTGTCTTTGTGATTATGTGATTATATTATGATTAAGAAAGTATGTTTCATAAGAAAACACGGCAGAAAGTTATTTCCAGAAGATACCAGTCCATCAGGAGGATTTTTTAAAGTTTATTTATTTTGAGAGAGAGGGAGAGAGAGAGAGACCGTGAGCAGGGAAGGGACAGAGAGCAAGAGGGAAAGAGAGAACATCCCAAGCAGGCTGCGCACTGTCGGCATAGAGCTGGATGGGGAGCTCAAACTCACAAATCATGAGATCATGACCTGAGCTGAAACCAAGAGCCGGAGGCTTAATCGACTGAGCCACCCAGGAGCCCCACAAGGATTTTTTTAAATAAAGACATTAAAGATTGTTTGGCTAGAAGAGACCACTCTTCTCCCATGTTCCTTGGTAGTGAAGCAACATGTACAGCAAAGCTCATCCTGTTCCAAGAAGATGGAAAACAAGAGGGCTAATTACAGGATGTTTGAAAAAATAATACTCAAGCAATTTTTGTATTTGTCAACTTGATTGCAAGCCATAAAAAGTGATTAAAATACTTATTGTGCTGTAATTTCTTTATAATTTGGTATTTTTAGAGTCATGTTTCCCAATGATAGCATCTAAGGGACTCTTAGAATTTAAATGCAAAATTAAAAAGCACTTGTACAACAAAACAAGCACTTACCAGTAGCTAGTTCTTGTCAACACAAGATGAAGCAGGTTTTGCATCTCATCAGGTGATAGGCAGTTAATTACCTCAGAGCAGGGAAGTTTTGGAAATGTGATGCTTTTCTCCAGGCCTAAATTGGTGACCAGTGGCCACAGGAACCCAACATCTGGCGGAGGTCACAAATAATTTAGGAGTGGATCCAAAAAATGCAATCCTGTTGCTCTCAGGCACTTGTAAATGCAGAATGAATGAATGAATGAAGGAATGATCGATCAATCAGGTATGGCTCGGAGATCATTGACCCAGGGAGTGAAAGGATTTTTAAAGTCTTCCTATGTGGTTGGTGGTGCATCTTTCTAAACTCATGTGCAAGTCTGACTTTAACGACTAAATTTCGAAGTGACCCTTTCCAAAGCTGATCCTCAAACACCCCCAACCCAGCTTCCCTTCCTCCAAGTACATCAAGCCCTCTCACTGCCAGCAGCCATGAACTGAATGTTTATGCCACCAGATGGGCTTTTATCCTTCCTTCCACCTGGGTCAGGCAGTTGTTTTGACATAAAAGCCTGAGGGAGAAATTTACAGGCTTGTTCATCTGAGCTGGTGAAAGACTGGTTATTTTGCTGGTTCACCTCCCTGAGAAGACATTATAGTTCAGGACTCCTCTGCCTTCTCCTGGCATCTGGCACCCCTGGGGCCATCAAGGAGAGGACAGATGGAGCCACAGGACTCCGGGGCAGGAGTAACTGTGGCTAGGTGGACAGATGGATGGGGGTAGGGGAAAAGAGCCAGAACTTGAAAAGGGGGAGAGAGGGCTACCCCTGCAGTCTTTGAGACCACCAAGCATGTTCATTATAAGTTAGAATGTATGGCTTAACCATGGGGAGGTCACCATTTGATACACCTTCAGATTCCCTGGGGGTCACCTGTTCCCTCTCTTCCATGATATGGGTTGAATTCTGGGGCTACACTCAGTTGTCAAAAAATGCACACACATTCACCCATCTTTCGGTCAATTTTGTTTTGTAAATCACAATTCAGTGTTAAATGTTGAAGACGCTGTAGTGGGGAGGCCCAAATGTAACGCCAGTAAATGCTTTCCACCTGGGGAGAGCTATACCCTTCACAAAGGAATCCTGTGATTTCGTCATTGCCATTTAATTCTACTGTGAGACTGAGAGGTAGGTATTAGCTGTCCTCCCACTTGCCCTCCTCACCCCCCACACACGCCAGTTAATGGATGAGCAGACTGAGGCCCAGAGAGGTTAAACGACCTTTCTAACCAAGATCACTGAGCGAGCAGACAGCGGCATCCCTGACTGACAAGCCAGGCCTCCCCTTCTTTATCATGCTTAATCATTCCGGGCTGTGCATAAAACACTGATCTGTTTGCTTGTGTGGCTGATTTTTTAAACATTTAATAGGGTGCCCACAGAGATCAAATCTGTGTGGTTTTCCCACTTTTTCAGGGAGAAAAGTGCCAGAAAATCATCTCGGGCCCACTAAGAGCAGCTTCGCCTCTGGGGAGTCAGAGGTAAAGGAGATTCCCTGTAATGACTGAAGGTAGCTTTACTCTGAAAGTCAGGGGCAGAGTGAGTGGCTCAGCTGTCCAGAGAAAGGACATGTAGGACAGCCACCTGCCTGCTGTGGGGGCACTAGAGAGAAGAGAGGCTCTGAACCCTGGCTGCTCGGTCAGTGGACAGAATCTGACGGAGTGGCCTGGGCATGGGAAGGGGCTGGAATAAAGGATACAGCCTCCTCTACGTTCCAGGCCAGATTCTGCTCAGCACTTGCACTCTCCTGATGGCAGAAAACAGGCCCTGCATCCTTGGTTCCCACCCGAGGAAGGGCTGGGCCAGCCTCTGTGCACTCAGACCATCTTCCACAAAGCCAGCCCTCAGTGGGCAGAGAGCTCAGCCAGGCCAGGGCACCGGTCAGCCCTCACCAGCCCTCAGAGAAGAGGCCCAAGTGTCCGTTCCAGCTTCACACTGAGTGGGAAGGTGGTAGGGCTCCCAGTTTAAAACAATATTGCCAGATACTAGATTTTGGTCATGGCTAAGCAAGCTCGGTGCATAAAACACGGACAGTATACCTGCAGAGTTTACCCCTTCAAAAATACAGTGCTTATTCACAGAGGGTTGTGTGACCAGCTGATTTGGGGAAGAGAGGTGTCAAAGGCAAGGTTGTCCTTTGTGAGAACAACTAATAGAATGTGCTCACTGATGACACATCACTGACGACCAACTGAAGCGCCTAGAGTTTTTAAAGATCATGGTGTTCTTTCATTACAGTTAAAACTATGTCTGGAGTGCCTGGGTGGTTCATGCAGTGAAGCGTTGGACTCTTGATTTCAGCTCAGGTCATAATCTCACGGTTCGTGAGATCAAACTCCACGTTGGGTTCCGTGCTGACAGCACAGAGCCTACTTAGGATTTTCTCTCCACCCCTCCTTCCTCTCCCACCCCAAATAAGTAAATAAACTTAAAAAAAATTGTTCCTTTTGTGCCAGGGAAACCTACTAAACTCTCTCTTCCTTCTATTCTCCCTTTCCCCCCATTTTAAGCAGGAAGCTGGGTTTTGTGACTTCTTGCTTTGAGCACCATAGCTTCACGAAAAGCAGAAGCAGCCTGTTGTCCAAGACTGTGCCTTTCTCAAAGCCCAAGTCTACAAAGCACAGAGAACAAGACACATGCAGCCTATACCAAAGAGGGGCAACTCTCTAAGGAATGACTCCCATGAGGCAGAGAGTTAGTCATAGCTCAGGCAGTGGCCTCCCCAGTCCACCAGAGTCCCAGGTCCCTGGCCAGCCCAGAAGCAGCAGAGCCCCCGAGAGAGAAGGATCCTAAGGTCAGCAGGGCCATAACCATGTGGACTGTGCTGAGGCTCGGGGTTTTTTTCTGCTTCTGACCCCTGAACTTTGCACATCCGGGGTCGAGGAGGAGAAGGTCTAAGAATGATGGCAGTTAGATTTCCTGCCGGCCTGGTGGGAGGGAAACTCAGAGTGGGAACTTCACCTGCTTAACAAAACTACACGTCTTCCTCACCTAAATTTGAAGATTGTAACTCATCTCTACCATAGAAGCTACCGATGAAGATAGCAGTCACTCCACCCGCAAGTCACACTGGGATCCATTATGAGGACGAGCCAGCTGTGCTGGTTGTAAAAGATGCAAGAATTTATTTGTGGCCATGAGACGAGGGCACGATTGCTCAGAGGCACAGTTAAAGCAGGTGCTGCGCATCAACGAGTTGCATTCTTAGCTCCTAAATTCCTAGCCACATCCTTGCACTTTGTCAGCAATATGTCAAGCTAACACCTTCAAAAATTGACAACTGATTGGTGTAAAAAGTCTGGATCAATGGACATAAAAATAATTCGAGAAGGCATATCATATATCTTTGCTCTTTCCAACTAAATACACACCCGACTTGGGTTTCTTCATGCTGGTTAAGCAGCGGCAGGTGCTAGACCCTTGAGACAGACATGCCTGGATTGGAAGCCTCACTCTGCCACTGACTAGCTCTGTGGCCTCTCACAAATTGCTTGATCTCTTATAGCCTCAATTTCCTCACCTGTAAAACATGAAGGATGCTACTAAATGCCTTGGGAGGGCCTTGTGAAGAATAGATATGTGTTCAAGATCTATGCCTGGTACATGGTAAGCCCTACGTGCTTGTTAGCTTGTAAATAACTTCTTAAATGTTTTCATTGATGTAGAACCTCAGGTAGTCTTGCATTCAGCAGCATCAAGTTACCAGCAAATCATGAATGGCCTCATTGCTTTTTTATATATTTAAACAGTTTATTAAAAAAATATATTTTTTAATAATAAAATATATTTTATATATATATATATATATTTTTTTTTTAAGTAGGCTCCATGCCTAGTGTGGGGCCTGAACTCATGACTCAGAGATCAAGATGCCCTACCAACTGAGCCAGCCAGGAGCCCCCTAAATATACATATATATATATATATATATACATATATATGTATTTTTTTAGATGCTTTCTATTTTAGGGAGAGAGCATACATGAATGGGGGAGGGGGCAGAGAGAGAGAGAGAGAGAGAGAGAGAGAGAATCTTAAGCAGGCTCCACGCTCAGGTGGGCCCAACACAAGGCTCAATCCCACAACCCTGGGATCATGACCTGAGCCAAAATCAAGAGTCAGACACTCAACCAACTGAGCCACCCAGCCACCCCAATATATATTTTTATGAATAGATTCACTATTACTTGTAATTCACTGTTACTTTTATTTTGAATAAAATTCTTTTGTTTTTATTAACTCATTTGTACAGTAATGCTCTATTTTGGCAAGTATATAGGTTTGCATTATGTTAGTCGAAGATAAGTTCATATAAAGAATACTAGTAAATGATTGTATAAAGTTACATCACTAAGTCCAAAATCATGGAACTGCTGAGATGGACTTTTGGAAACTCAAACAGAATGCTTCCTAAGCCTGCTTTCCTTTCTAACATCCTATTTTTAGTCTACTTTTGCTCTTTTTCCCCCCAGCTTTACTGACGCTTAATTGATAAATAAAAATTGTACATATTTAGGTTGTACGGCATAATTATTGGGGTATAATGTGATGCTCTAATATGCATTTTGAAGTGATTACCACAATCAAGTTAATTAACTTAACCATCATGTCACATGGTTGCCATTTTTTTTCGTGTGTATAGTTAGAACAATGATAATCGACTCTCTTAGCAAATTTCAAGTGTACAATACACCATTATTAACTACAATCACCATGCTGCACATTAGACCCCCAGAACTTATTCATCATACATAACCAAAAGCTTATACCCTTTGATCAACATTTCCCCCGTCCCCAAACCCCTGGCAATTACCATTCTACACTCTGGTTCTGTGAGATCAACTTTTTTAGATTCTACATAGAGTGAGATCATGAGGTATTTGTCTTTCACTGTCTGGCTTGTTTCTCTTAACATAATATCCTAGGTTTCATCCATGTTGTCACAAATGGCAGGATTTCTTTCTTTTTTATAGCTGAATAATATTCCTAGATAGATAGATAGATAGATGATAGATAGACACATACATACATACATACATATATACATATATATTACATTTTCTTTATCCATTCATCCATTGATGGCACTTAGGTTGTTTCCATGTCTTGGCTGTTGTAAATAATGCTGCAATGAATATGGGAGTAGAGATGTCTCTTCAAGATCCTTATTTAATTTCCTTTGGATATATACCCAGAAGTAGAATTGCTGGATCATATGGTAGTTCTATTTTTAATTATTTGAAGAAACTCCATGCTGTTTCCATAATGGCTGCATCAATTTACCTTCCCACCAACAGTGTACCAGGGTTCCCTGTTCTTCACCTCCTCACCAACACATGTTATCTCTTGTCTTTTTTTTAAATGTTTATTTATTTTGAGAGAGAGAGAAAGCTGTGGAGGGCCAGAGAGAGAGAGGCAGAGAGAGAATCCCAAGCAGGTTCCACAGTCAGTGCAGAGCCTGATTCAGGGCTCAACCTCACCATGAGATTATGACCTGAGCCGAAATCAACAGTCTGACACTTAACTGACTGAGCCACCCAGGCGCCCAGTATCTCTTGTCTTTTTCGATACTAGCCATCGTACCAGGTGTGAGGCAATATCTCATCATGGTTTTGAGTTGCATTTCCCTGATAATTAGTGTTTCTGAGTACATTTTCATATACCTGTTGGCCATTTGTGTGCCTTCTTTGGAAAAATGCCTATTCAGGTCTTTTGCCATTTTTCAGTCAGGTTATTCTTGCTATTGGGTTGTAGGAGTTCCTTATATATTTTGGATATTAGCCCCTTATCAGATAGATGGTTTGCAAATATTTTTCCCCGTTGGCAAAAATCATTGCCAAGACCAATGTTAAAGAAATTCTCCTGTATGCTTTCTTCCAGGTGTTTCATGGTTTTAGAATTTACATTTAAGTCTTTAATCCATTTCAAGTTAATTTTTGTATATGATATAAGATAGGGGTCCAGTTTCGTTCTTTTGCATGTGGGTATCCAGTTTGCTCAGCACCATTATTCTTGCCCAAGATTCGATGACATATTGCCCTTTTGAAAGATTTTTGCTAGCATTTAATAGTATCTAATGAGTTGTGGTTGGAAATGGAGGAAAGCTTAAAAGGAAAGAAAGAGATGCTATTTCATGAACCTCTAGAGCTGTACTTCTCAAGCTTTAGCATGTATACAAATTACCTGGGGATCTTAAGGTGCATATTCTGATTCAGTAGGTCTGGGGTGGAGCCCATGGATTTTAATATCCTTCTTTATTTTATTAAGCTTTTCATTTTAAATACAGTATAGTTAAGGATTTCACTTCCTACCAAGCTCCCAGGTGATGCTGATGCTGTTGGTCTGAGGACCACACTCTGAGTAGAACAGGTGCTAGAGGTATATACAGACAGAGGAGCTGTGTGATGTGCCAAGATAACCGTTATACAACTTAAAGAGATATGTCGTGGACTTTAAGATTGGCCATGGTTCTTTTATATTGAAAGTTGAAAGGTTCATTTTGTCAGTAAGACATGGACAAAGAGACATCTTTTCCAAATTTCATGAGGTATTTGCAAAGAATATTTCTGCCTGCCTAGAAGTTCTAGGACACGCAACTGAAAAATTCAGAATTAGCAAGAGAATTCAATCATACAACTGTTGATAGGGAAAAAAAATAGATTTCCTATAAGCCAGTAAGAAGCAGTTAGAAAATTTAACTGTATGTGGGCGTAGGGCAAAGAAGAGAAGTTTCATTCACAATAGCAACCAAAATACAAAGTACCTGGTGCCTGGATAGCTTGGTCACTACAGCATGTGACTCTTGATCTTGGGGTTGTAAGTTCTGGCCCCATTTTGTGTGTAGAGACTACTTAAAAACAAAATCTTAAAAAAAAAAATTGCAAAGTGCCTAAGGCTTTGCTTAGTCCAAAATATGCAAGAACTATAAGAATAAAATAACAAGATTAGAATTTAACCAAGGTGTATGTATCCACATGCAAAAAAGTAAAGTTGGACCATTGCCTTATGCCATATACAAAAATTAACTCAACATAGATCAACAGTGGGGCCCGGCTGGCTCAGTCAGAAGAACATGTGACTCTTGACCTCTGGCTTATGAGTTCGAGCCCCATGTTGGGTGTAGAGATTACTTAAAAATAAAAGCTTAAAAAAAAAATAGATCAACTAAACTTAAGAGCTAAAACTTTAAAACTCTTAAAATAAAGCACGGAGGGAAAGTTTTATGACTTTGAAGTTGGCAATTTCTTGGATATGATGCCAAAAGCAACAGAAAAAAGATAAATCTGACTTCATCAAAATTTTAAAACTTTTGTTTTTCAAAGAACACTATGAAGAGTGAATAGGCCACCCATGGAATGAGGAAATCGTTACAAATCATAGGTTTGTAAGATGTCAATATCTCAATGTATAAAGAACTCTTATAACTCCACAACAAAAAAATAAAACAACCTGATTTTAAAATGGGCAAAGGACTCAAACAGATATTTCTCTAAAGAAGATACACAAGTTGTCAGCAAGTACATGAAAAAAAAAAATACCATCACTAATCATTAGGGAAATACAAATCAAAATTACAATGAAATACCACCTCCCGCTTATTAGGATTGGTGCTATGAAAGCAAAACCAAGCAAACCCCCAAATAACAAGAATTTGCACAGATGTAGAAAACTTGGAGCCCTGGCGCGCTGTTGGTGGGGATGTAAAATGGTGCAATTGCTAATGGAACTCGGTAGGACAATTCCTCAAAAAAATAATAAAATAAAATAAAAAAATAGACTTGCCATATGATCCAACAATCCCACTTCTGGGTATTTGCCCAGCAGACTTGAAAGCAGAGACTCCAAAAGCAAGACTCACTAGAAAGGAGGCTGGAAACACCCCTGTGTTCACGGCATTATTTGAAACAGGCAAAATGTGGAATCAAGACAAGTGTCCATTGGGGGATGGATAGATAAACAAAATGGAGTATTACTCAGCCTGGAAAAGGAAGGGAATTCTGACACAGGCTACAACATGGATTAGCCTTAAGGATGGTAGGCAAAGTAGAACAAGCCAGTCACAGAAAGACAAACCCTGTACATTATGCTTCCACTTATATGAGGTACCCGGAGGCAGAAAATGGAGTGGTGGTTGCCAGGGCCTGGGGGGAAGGGAGGATGGAAGGGAATGAGGGGGTCATTGTTTAATGGGTACAGACTTTCAGTAACGTTTATTTATTATTGAGAGAGAGACAGAATATGAGCAAGGGAGGGGCAGAGAGAGGGTGAGACACAGAATCTGAAGCAGGCTCCAGGCTCTGAGCTGTCAGCACAGAGCCCGATGAGATCATGACCTGAGCCAAAGTCGGACACTTAACCGACTGAGCCACCCATGCGCCCTGCTAATAATATTTTTAAAAGGGATGGGGCGCCTGGGTGGCTCAGTCGGTTAAGCATCTGACTCTTGATTTCGGCTCAGGTCATGATCTCCCCAGTTTGTGATTTGGGACCCCACGTCAGGCTCTGCGCTGTCAGTGTGGAGCCTGCTTGGGATTCTCTCTTTTCCTCTCCCTCTGCCCATCCCCTACTTGTGCTGTCTCTCTCTCTCTCAAAATAAATAAACTTCAAAAAGAAAGGGAGACTAATGAAGGGTGTGTTTAACTAGAAATACAAATATACTACGAAATAAAAGACTGATAAACTGGACTACAAAAAGTTTATAACTTCTGTTGTTAAAAAAATAAACACACATAAAGCAAACTATAAACTGGGGAAAATGTTTGCTCTAAGTATGGCAAAGGGCAAATAAGCTTAACATACTAAAACTTTTATAAATCAACATGAAAGACACAATCGAACTCACAGAAAATGAACAAAGGGGGAAAAGGTAATTCATAAAAGGAAAATGCAATGGCCAATAGAGTCATGAAAAAGCTTCGACTTCACTAATCAAAGTAATGCAAGTTAACACATCTATCAAATTGCACTAATTTTTAAAAATTATAGGGGCGCCTGGGTGGCGCAGTCGGTTAAGCGTCCGACTTCAGCCAGGTCACGATCTCGCAGTCCGTGAGTTTGAGCCCCGCGTCAGGCTCTGGGCTGATGGCTCGGAGCCTGGAGCCTGTTTCTGACTCTGTGTCTCCCTCGCTCTCTGCCCCTCCCCCGTTCATGCTCTGTCTCTCTCTGTCCCAAAAATAAATAAACGTTGAAAAAAAAAATTAAAAAAAAAAATTATAATATCCAGGGGTGCCTGGGTGGCTCAGTTGGTTAAGCATCTGACTTCAGCTCAGGTCATGATCTCATGGTTCATGGGTTTGAGCCCCGTGTCAGGCTCTGTGCTGACACCTCAGAACCTGGAGCCTGCTTTGGATTCTGTGTCTCCATGTCTCTCTGCCCCTCCCCTGCTTGCACTGTGTCTCTCTCTCTCTCTCTCAAAAATAAATAAACATTGAAAAAAATTTTTTTGATAAAAATAAAAACTATAATATCCAGTGTTGGTAAAGTTACAGAGAATGTAGCACTTTTGTACACTGGTGAGTGAGAATTAGAGGAGAGAGAAAATTATTACAAATTTCTTGGGACAATATAGCAATAGAATTTTTCCTACCCTTTAATTAGAAAGTTTATTATTAGATATATATAATGTGCAAAGATTGAGCTAATAATTATCCCTAACAGTGCTACTTAGAATAACAAAAACAGGGGCGCCTGGGTGGCTCAGTCGGTTGAGCGTCTGACTTCGGCTCAGGTCATGACCTCACAGTTTGTGAGTTCGAGCCCCGCATCAGGCTCTGTGCTAACTGCTTGCTCAGAGCCTGGAGCCTGCTTCAGATTCTCTGTCTCCTTCTCTCTCTGCCCCTCCCCTGCTCACGCTTTGTCTCACTCTGTTTCTCAAAAATAAATCAATGTAAAAAAAAATTAAAAAAAAAAAAAAAAGAATAACAAAAACATGAAAACTTCTTAAGCGTCCAAAACCACGGGATTGGTTAAAATGGTACATCATCCATGAAATGGAATAAAACTCATTTTAGAAATGACATTTAGAAGAACATTAAATGAACAGGAAATGTGTACCAATGCAGCAAATGGGACAAGCAGGTTATAAACAGTAGAAGCAACATACATACATTGAAAAATTACTGGCAGTATATACAAAATATTAGCAGCCGTTATGGAAGAAAGTGAACTATAAATTATTTTTCTCCCTTTCATCTATCTGTATTTTCTATCTTTATTGTTTTGTAAGATACTTGGTTTACTTTTGTATCAAAAAATAATCAGCTTAAAAAATAATTTTAAAAACCTCTAGATGAATTTTGAGGAAAAGACTGTAATCATTCCTTGGCCCGTAACAGGAGATGTCCACTTTAGATTTTTTTTTTTTTTTTAATGTCAAAGCACTAAGGAAAGACTGAGTCCAACTCACTTTTTTGAAAATAAAAAAGCGAGTGTAAAGACATTAAATAAACTGACAGAATTTGTTTTGTTACTTTGTTACTTCAGATTCAGTTTGGCTGGGAATAAAAGAGACCCAAATAACAACGGGTCAAATAACAGCCCACAAGATTTTATTCACTCAAGTAACATGTCTAGGGTTCAGCAGCAGCTGGGGCTGAAGTCTGTTCTCAGTATTTCGGGGAGTAGGTTTTTATCTTGTTGCTCCACTAACCTCTGTGGCGAGCAGCCACCTAACAACAACCTAGCTGTTTCAGCTCCAGCCATCACATCTGCCTTCCAGAGAGCTGGAAGTAGAAAGAAAAGAAAACTTACCCTATGTCTTTAAGGACACTTGCAATTGCCCATAAAAGCAAAGGGAGGGGAGCCTGGGTGGCTCAGTTGGTTAAGCATCCTAATTTGGCTCAGGTCATGATCTCACAGGTCATGAGTTCGAGCCCCCTGTCAGGCTCTGTGCTGACAGCTCAGAGCCTGGAGCCTGCTTCAGATTCTGTGTCTCCCTCTCTCGCTCTGTCTCTCTCCCTCTCAAAAAATAAATAAATGTTAAAAAAAATTTTTTTTTTTTTTTAAAGAGCAAAGGGAGCTAGGAAACACACTCTTTACTGCGTGTGACGCTGCTCAGCTAAGAATTTGGAGTTCTGTTAGTAAGGAAGAAGAAGAGGAAAAAAAAAATACGAGGGTTTAGCTCTGTGTCTCTGCCAGTGCCTCACTGCCGGCAGGAATGGGGCAACAGATGGACTGGAGTTTCTCTCTCATGCCCGTTTCCCTGCGGAGGGGAGCGCACCAGAACTCTCACTCTGAGCATGCAGAGTGGGAAAATCACCGCACTTCTGGATATGGAATTTATTTTCAAGTTCGAGTTGCTAGAATTTTAAATTAGAATATATTTAGCCAATATTACAGTAAAACATAAGCAAACATCAAGACAATATTGTGTATATATATATCTGTATGTTGTATACAGATATATATATACTAAAGCATCCCTTTTCCATAAATATCTAGTTTTTACACGCTTCTGTGACCTCTTCTGATACTTTTTTATGTGATTTTTTATGTTTTTATGTGATTATATTCTTTAAGATATATGTGCAGAATTATAATCACTGTGTATTGAATGTGACATGATATTTTTCACTTAATGTTATTTAAAATAACTTCCTCACATGTCCATATTGTCCACATGTCCACCATTTTGATGCCAAGATCTAGAACCAATATGCCAATTACACCTATAATACCAGTTATAGGACATTTCCATTATTTCCAGCTTGCATTGTGTTATTTTGTCGTCGCTACGAAGAGACTAGCTATAAACATCTTAGTGCAGGTAAACACTTCTTTCTTCCGAGTATTTCTTTAGAATATATGTCCACACTCAGGATTATCAGGGCAAGGCCTATGACCAATTTGATGGCTCCTACATGAACCATAGTCTCTCCAGAAAGTTCTCTAATTTTCAAGATGTCTACGCTATTCAGTGAAGCTGTTTGGCTGCAACCCTGGGAGATCGGAAACTTGTACCACATTTGATAGTTTCCAGTTTACTGGAGATGCAACAATATCAATAGATCACTTGAACTTAAGTATCCGTAAATATTTTTTAGCTGAACATTGTCCGTGTTTATTTGCTTATGTTTTTAATCCCCTTGAATCACATGCCCATTCATACTTTTTGCAATCAAACTAGAACAAGAAACTGGTGTTGTAAGTTTGCACCCGTTCTTCTGAATCCTAAATTTGTTTCTATCATTTTTTTTACGATACATGGTTTTTTCCCTTCTGGTGTTTTCCCCTCCCCTTAGGGCAGCTCCAGTGACGGTGAAAGGGTTAAAAAGAATATTTATTAGAAGGCATAATGATGCACATGTTTCTGCTCAACTGGGAATCCATTGTCTGCTGGGGCCCAAGTCGGAGGGATGTTTCCTATTAGGAGTAGCAGGCTCGGAAGTTGCCTCCGCTGCCCACAGAGATGGCAGGACTCGGGATGCAGAGGGGGAACCCAAAACGAAACATGAATAAAGGAAGCAAGCATTTCCAGACATGCTAAGCGCATAGTGGCAGGTATATTACAGCCCTCCCAGGTGGTCTCCTCGCTTTGCACATGATGTGAAGTATTCCTGAAAAGCCATTTGAATTTGAATGTCTGGAAGTCACATGTTAGGGCGTGTGTTATGGATGGGGGAAAGAGAAAAGAAAAATAGTGAATCCCAAACTGTTGATCCCTGAGGCACCGCCTCTCTCAGGGCCGGACTACCCAGTGGATTGAAGAGAGACTATTGAGTCAAGTATCTCCCCTTTGTCTGCACCCCTTTCCAGGCCCTAGCAAAGGGTCATGATGCCCTTCGCCTTTACACTTGAACTCTGGGACACACTGGTTATCTAGGGCAGAGGTGGTATCTCTTTTCTAGCAGGGAGATGGGCAAAACACAAACAAACAAATAAAAGCTAAAATGTTAAAAACAAGCAAATAAATAAGCATGACAATTACCAACTGTGACACATGCAATAAAGGAGTAGGATGATGCAAGCAAGGGTAACTTGGGGTGGTGCTACTTGAGATAAGATAGTCAGAGAGGGTGTCCCTGGGGAGCAGACATTTGAGCTAAGACGTAAGGATGATAGGCGACACAAACAGCAGGGAAGAGCATGTCAGTGAGAGAGAGCAAGCCCTGGGCTACCGAGACAGGAAAGGGCGGGAGGTGGTCAAGGAAGAGAAGAGCAGGTTAGGGAGGAGAACGTAAGGTCAGAGGGAGCCAAGCGGGGGCCATATCTTGGATACTTTTAGAGACCGCAGTGAAGACGGAAATTTTTATTCCATAAGAAGTGAGAAGTCAGACATTATAGAATAAATATATGATTGGGGTGGGGGGCGCCTGGGTGACTCAGTTGGTTAAGTGTCTGTTTCTTAATATCAGCTCAGGTCATGATTTCGTGGTTGTGGGATCGAGCCCTGTGTCCGGCTTCACGCTAAGCGTGGAGCCTGCTTGGGATTCCTCTCTCTCTCTCTCTCTCTCTGCCCTCCCTCTTCATGTGTGCTCTCTCTCTATCAAAAATAAATAAATAACCATTTAAAAAAAGAAATATATGATTGGGCAAAGCAAGATTTCAAATGCTGTGCAAAAACCCTATTTCCTGTTTAGATCTGCCATATACTATATTAGATTCATTGCATTTCATTATATAATTCAAACATGTTTACATAATTTTTAAAAATATATTTTTTTAAATACTTTTTTTAAAAAAGTTTCAGGTTCATCACAAAATTGACAAGAAGGCATAGAGATTTCCAATATACCCCTGTGCCAAAATATGTACAGCCTTCCCCACTATCAACATCCCCACCAGCGGGGTGCATTTGTTACAACTGATGAGCTTGCATTGACTCAATAATCTCCCAGAGTCCATAGTTTACATTAGGGATAATTCTTGCTGATGTACATTCTACGGGTTTGGATGAATGTGCGGTGACATGTATTCATCATTATAGTACCATACAGAGTATTTTTACTGCCCTAAACGTCCTCTGTATTCTGCCTATTCATCCCTCCCCACCCTCCAACACCTGACAACCACTGAACTTTTTACTGTCTCCATAGTTTGGCCATTTCCAGAATGTCATAGAGTTGGAATCATACAGTATGTCAGATTGTCTTCTTTCACTTAGTTATATGCATTTAAGTTTCCTTCATACCTTTTCATGGCTCAATAGCTCATTTCTTTTTAGCTCTGACTAATGTTCCATTGTCTGGATGGGCCACATCTTATTTATAATCTAGTTACCTACGAAAGGACATCTTGGTTGCTTGCTTCCACGTTTTGGCAAATTATGAATAAAACTGCTATAAATATCCATGTTAAGCATATTTTTATGTCATAAGTCCCCTTTGTCACAGGTAATTTATTCGTTCTGTTAACGGACAAAAGACTAAATTTTCTTCACAGTTATAGTGAGTACATTATCTTCTTTTCTTATGGGTGTTTTATGGATATTTTATATTTGGCCCACATTAAACTCACACACACCTTTCTTTGCAGACAAATTCACTGTTGAGGCACCAGCTTATGTTCCCTCTGTGTGTGCCCAGACAGCAATTGTCTTGATCTGATCTCATATTCAGACTAAGGCTTGATAACGTTTGTAGTTATCAGGAATATTACATACTATTCTCTCTTCTGTTTTAGACATTGGGCAGACAGTAAACCAATGGCTCTCCAGAGGATTGCACCTCCCATTACTTTATTTGTTGATTCATTTCTTCCCAGCCATTAACTCAATAGGTATTTCCTTAGTATCCATTATGAGCTAGGTACCATATTATCACTGAGGACATAAAGATGAGTAAGACAATTTCCGCCCTGAAGGGGCTCACATCCTGGTAGGAAAGATAGATTCTAAACAAATAATAATGATGTGCAATATGTCTACCATCACAGTAGCGGCATGTACAAAATGCAAGGGTAACCCAAAGTGGGAGAGTGATTAATTTTGCTTGGGGGTGCTGGCACAAACTTTGGCATGTGACCTGGGTCTTAAAGACTTAAAGATTTCAGGGGCGCCTGGGTGGCGCAGTCGGTTAAGCGTCCGACTTCAGCCAGGTCACGATCTCACGGTCCGTGAGTTCGAGCCCCGCATCGGGCTCTGGGCTGATGGCTCAGAGCCTGGAGCCTGTTTCCGATTCTGTGTCTCCCTCTGTCTCTGCCCCTTCCCCGTTCATGCTCTGTCTCTCTCTGTCCCAAAAATAAATAAACGTTGAAAAAAAAAATTAAAAAAAAAAAAGACTTAAAGATTTCACAGGCAGAGATGAGAAGAAGGCCTTCCGTGGAGGAAATATCACAAAGAGGAGAAGCAGTATGTATTTTTAGACATTTTAATGTTTTTATCAGATGAACACATATGCAGGGTTTAAAACCCTGCATATGTAATTTTCAAGATGGGATTATAATGAGAAGCCCCTCACGCATACCTTCATTCCTACTCGGCCCCCAGGGGTAACCTTCATTTTATCTTTTTTTCTAATAACCTTCTTATTTTAGGATAGTTCTAAATTTGTGGTCATTTGACACAACAGCCATAGAAATCTAATGCAGGGCTTCCCTCACGGGCCATTCCAAATGGACTTCACGTTGGTAGGAAATTATCCTTTCATTGGAGAACCCCGAAACGCTAGTATGTGGCCATCTTTTCTCAGGAACTGCTCAGTTTTTCCAACAAAGAATCTTCAGTCTTGTCTGAAAAACTACCTGCATTTTGAGGAGCAGTCTACGAGGGAAAGGCTTTGAGGAGTCTGACCATTCCGTATGAAGATTTTCAGTTAATTCCTCCATTTATACTCCTATGCCTAACTCCTGCCCATGCTGTACAAATTGTCGCCAAATCCTAAGAGTTTTTTCTCATTCCCTTTCTTCAGAGAATAAACCCACCTCCTGCCTCAGTAGCGAGTATACAGACACTAGCTAGTGTTCTATGCTTGGGCTGTAAACAAGGCCATAGACTTCTTCGTGGAGCTTCAACTTCCCGCACACTCTCGGCTGTACTGGATTCCTCAAAGCCTGAGCTACTACTCCAGGGTTCTACCGAACTAATCTGCTCCCTCCTTGTTGTTGCCCTTGTTCTTGTCCCTTAAAACATGGAATCCTCGGTCCAGCTGTATCAGACGCCTCTCCTCTATCCATTTTTCTGCCTATTAAAGTATGATTGAAATATCTTGTCAACTAATGTCCTTTCTCCTACTTTTGTTGTGCCTGCGAGTTTAAGCCTCTTTTATTCTTTCAAAGATTTTAGCAGGGTTTCTGGAAGGAGACTATAAACTTGCATGTTTATCTTTAACCTGAACAAGGGGAAAACATCTTAATGGTTAAGAGCATAGGTAGACCTGCGTTTAAATTCTGCCTTCATCACATAGTGTCTCTAATTTACTTAACTTTTTGAAACCTCAGTCTCCTCTGTGGAAAATGAGGATAATTCTACTACTGACCTCATTGGGTTGCTATAAGGATCAAATGAAATATTTATGTTTGGCACAGTGCCTGAAGTCAGTGACTCTTTAAATGTTAGTGACTGCCATTACGCAGGTAAGAAAGGATTTTCAAATGATGGAAAGAATAACTTTGGGACATGAGGCTAAAAAAAAAGGTCAAATTGGTATTATGTCAGCTATGGATGACCCAGAGAAGACAGGAGTCAAGGAAGTCAGTTATAAGTCTTTTTGCAATAGTCTAGGAGAGACGTGGTAAGGCCATGAATCAAAAAAGTGACAGTGTTTGTAAACAGGATGAGATTGATTATAGCTAGGTTTAGACAAGTAGTTCTCAATCCTGGATGCACATTATAATCTCATGGGGAATTGTTGGGTTTTTGTTTTTGTTTTTGCTTTTTTTTTTTTTTTTTTTTTTTAATATTGACACCCAGATCCTGCACCCAGGCCACTGAATCAGAGTGTCTGGAGATAGGGTCCATGCATCCATGTTCGTAAAGCCTGCCATGTAATTCCATTGTGCATCCAGGCTTGAAAACCACTAGTTTAGATGATAGAAGTCACAGGACTGGCCCAGTGATTGTCAGAGGGCACAAAAAACATTGAGAACTACCACCAAATTTCTAGTTTGGCTAATGTGTTGGATGGAGCTTCAGTCTTTGGAATATGTTTAGGGGACAATTCATACTGCTGCAAGTAACTTTTTAGCCAACCTCCATTGTATAGAGGACAGAAGTTGGGATGTCTGATTAAGCTAATAATGCAACATATTTCTAATTATTACACTGCCTGTCCCCCACCTGTTCCATCTTTAGGGAGAGCAAAATGTTGGAACACCGCTTCTCCCCATTGCATTCACAGCTGTCAATGGGATAAAGCCAGAGCTTCAGGGGGTCCCAGGGAGGTAGTTACTGTGAGCCCACAGGATGGGTATTAGAGAATGGTTTGCAGATCACTGTCCTTGACAGGAGCCCGAAACCAAGCTTGGCAGTGATAGTCTTATTTATTTAGAACTTACAACCTGTTTACTTTCAAAAGGATTTGAGCTAGCTTATCAGACTAAGCTAAAGCACATGATTAGGAAATCAAAACAGAGACCACCAAAGGTCCTGGAAGAAATAGATGCTTCCATTCATTGAGGTCAGCTGGTCTCTATAGGCCCTGATGTAGGCTATGGGTTCTCCAGCGGGCACTGAGTTTTTCTTAAGTTTAGACTCTCAAAAATGCACACCCTTTTCCAGAAGATGCCTGCTTTTTTCATGAAACAAAAACTTGAAAAGGGTTCACTGCAAGTATCTATCCTTCCCTGAATAGCAAATTTCTGAAAGGCAGAAGGGAAAGAGAGTGGCTAAGTAGATGACCCAGGTACTTAGAGACTCAACAGGTATAAAACTGACCAGGAGTTGGGTCGGGGCTCTCTATCAGCTTTTTTATCTGCAAAAAAAAGACAACACTGAATATTGGAAAGATACATTTTCACTTGAATTCATTCACTTATGATTAAATTACGAGGGAAGGATAGAACTATATATTCATTAGATTTTATAGTGAATCCATCCTTAAAGTGCTCCTTTTGAAATACTAAGTTAACCAGTTGAGCCTCTTTTTTTTTTTTTTTGAAAGAGAGAGAGCACAAGTAAGGGAGGAGCACAGAGAAAGGGAGAGGGAGAGCCCAAACAGGGTCCACACTGTCAGTGCAGAACCCAGTGTGGGGCTTGTAAGGTCATGATCTGAGCCAAAACCAAGAGTCAAACACTTACCCAACTGAGCCACCCTTTATACGTTGAGCCCTTAATACGTGCTGGAAGCCCTTAATACGTGCTGGAAGAGTTAATTCATGGTCAAATCTCCAACAAGGGTCTGTAGTGTTAAATTTCTCTTGTTGGCAAAGTCAGAACCAAACAATTTAGATGTTGGGTATGAAAAGGACAAACTGTATTATACTCTCCGTCAAAACGCAAGGTCAGCCCACATGAACTTGAGAGTGGGTAGTAAGGATTCCTGCAGGCAGAGCCAGTGCTTTAGTCAGGAGTATTGACTCTTCATAACAATCTGCAAAATGGGAAAGAAATTAACATTTACTGGATTCTGGTCCTACTCCACGAGGTGGTATATACACCTCTATCTCCAGGGCCAAAGGGCGCCTGAGGACCCAGCTTACTAGGCTGGTGCCATATATACCTTATTTCACTTAACCCTCACAAGAGGGATGCCAAGCTGACATAGGTTTCCCCATTTTACACTTGAGGAAACATTTTAAGGAATCTGCCCAATTTTTCTTTAAGTTTTTAATTCCAGCTAGTTAACATGCAGTGTTATATTTCAGTTACACAATAGAGTCAACAATTCTCTACCTTACTCAGTGCTCATCACAACAAGTGCACTGCTTCATCTCTGTCACCTATTTAACCTCTCCCCTCCCTCCCCTCTGGTAACTACCAGTTTGTTCTCTATAATTAAGAGTCTCTTGTTTTGTCTCTCTCTCTCTCTCTCCTCGCCCCCCACTTTGTTTTGATTATTCAATTCCACATACGAGTGAAATCGCATGACATCTGTCTTTCTCTGACTTATTTCACTTAGCATTATACTCTCTAGCTCCATTCATATCATTTCAAATGGCAAGATTTCATTCTTTTTGATGGCTGAATAATATTCCAACGTGTGTGTGTGTGTGTGTGTGTGTGTGTGTGTGTGTATCACATCTTCTTTATCCATTCATTAGTCTATGCACACTAGGCTGCTTCTATAATTTGGCTGTTGTAAATAATACTGCAATAAACACAGAGGTACATGTATCCTTTTGAATTAGTGTTGGGTAAATACCCAGTAATGCGATTGGTGGATGGTAGGGTACTTCTATTTTTAACTTTTTAACTTCTATTTTTAACTTCTTTTTTAACTGATTTCCTAATCTGCCCAGTGTAACTCAGATTGGACTCAAACTCAGGTCTGTGTTTTTTCCAAGTCCCTAATTTTCCCATACCCTCTTGAATGTCAGTGTACTTGGTTGAGTGTCTAAAGTTCCAGCTCATACAGAAGAGGAACTGCTATTTTCTGAAGATCTCCTTCTTAACATTGTAAGGGCATGATCAAAAAACTTTGACATGGTAACCAATAACATCTGCTACATGAGGTAACTCTTGTCCATGTTCTTAAAGGTCTTCAAGTCTATAAGTTTCTTCTTATTTTCCCAACAATCCCATGAGTTGGCTCATGGTGGAATTAAACCTGTTTGACCTTACGGAAAAATGGAGACCCCCAGAAGCGAAGTGACTTGCACAAGGGAGTTGATGAACAGGCTGTCACTGTTTTGTTTGGATGAACAAAACTGCCGCACTCCAGAACCTGCTGTGCCTCCACCTCTGCAAAGCTCCTCATTCCTCAGTCCAGCATTAAGGATGTTGCTGTCGCCAATATATTGTGTGTCAGAAGTGTTTTTACCTGTATCTATTTATCAGGTATCAGAATAATAAAGACCGTTACCTAGCAACGGAAAGCAAAAAAAAAAAAAAAAAAAGGATGGGAACTGGTCTCACACTGCTGAGAAAATGTGCAGGGACAGCGGTACAGGAGGCCAGATACAGGATTTAAGCAGCCCTGTTGCCAGAGCCAGACAGCCAGGGTCATGTCCAGCTAATTCTGCTGGTGAGGACCAAATCCCTTTTCCCTGTGGGTGGGTGGGCTAGAGTAAGAGATGGGAGAGTAATGGTCCTGTACTCCAGGAAAGCACTTGACCTCTGGTTTGTGATCTACACAGCCTCTAGGCTGGCAGTTTCCTGCAAACAACTGGTAGAAAGGTCCCTTTTCACACTTGATTCCTATTCCTAGAAAAGGAACTTCTATTTTGGGGATTCCTTTGTATTCAACAAGTATTTGTATTGAACACTGGGGTTAGCATCATCCTAATGTTAGGGGGAATTGCTATTGTAGTTATTATGTAAATGAAATAATGAATGTACAGTGTCTTAATATTGAATTAAATATTAGGGAAACACACTGTGAAAGAGAAAACAAGCCAGGGGCTTACATTGTAATTCAAGAAAATAAGTCAAGAGGGCAAATTTGGGAGCCCAGGAAAGGACCCAGAAGAGCTGTTTGGCACCTTCGTAACTTCTAGTGAAAATGAGCAAAATGAGTTAAAGAATCCTTAACAAGGTCAACTGACATGAAATTCTCCATATGTAAAGATATAAAAAGTATATCTAAAATGGCAAAGGTGGGGCACCTGGGTAGCTCAGTCGGTTAAGCGTTCAACTTCAGCTCAGGTCATGATTTTGCAGTTTGTGAATTTCAGCCCGCCGTGGGGCTCTGTACTGACAGCTCAGAGCCTGGAGCCTCCTTCAGATTCTTTGTCTCCCCATCTCTCTGCCCTTCCCCTGCTCGCACTCTGTCTCTCTCTCTCTCTCTCTCTCTCTCAAAAATAAATAAACATTAAAAAATTTTTTTTAATAAATAAATAAAATGGCAAAGGGGATCAAGATAAATCTGAGAGAAAAGGTATTGTTGAGTTTACATTTACTTTCCAATGCGATGGCATCTTTCTAAAAAATGTGAAACTAAGTAATTTTTTTGAATAGTCTTAATGAATATCAGCAAATCACTGAAGCAGAACTCTTACTTTTTGGGTTGCTCTAAGACATAAATGACACTTTTCTCCATTGCTGCACACCAGATTCATGTGCGATGGCGAAGGCGGAATGACCCAGTAAAACCACAAAGGGGAAGTAGGCGGCTCATCTTTGCAAGGCTTGTTTAGTACAGATTGTATTTAGACACATATTCTTACAATAGTTTTGCCACTCTGAGAACTGGGTGTGTAGATTAGTGCTGAAAATGCATGGCAGCACACCCAGACTCCACATGATGTTTGCAGTGTGGCTCTCATTTCGTGGTCTTAGTATTTCCCTTAACTGTTCATTGCTCACGCCGAGGCAGTTTCTGCCTCCAACTGGGACCAGTGCTTACGGTGCTTTCTTTCCCAGATTCCACCCTTCCAAGGAAGGAAGGAACGCTTCAGACTTTCAGTTGTTGGCCCGATTCCCTTTAGCCTAGTTCAAGCCCCATTCACTAAAACATTGTTTCACTTGAAATTTGGATCTTAAAAATAAGTTTCTCACCCTCCGTGGTACATGTCAGAAAAAAATACAGAATTATAAGCCAAGGGATAGGAGTCCTGTCCTGGTGCTGCAGCTGGTGGCTGTGTCCCCTTTGGCAAGCCTCTATGTCCTTTGTTTTCACCTGTAAAATGGTGGGTCCCAATACATTCTGTAATCAACACCCAGTCCTTCGCTAATAGTTTGGGTGCCTACTGAGTGCTGAACCCTCTGCTGGGTACCAGGGAAATCACACAGATGATGAAGGCATAGCCATGTGGTCACAAAATCTGTACTCCTGACACAGCTGATCACTGGCTGGCATTGAGCTTTCCTGAGACAGTGCTGTTAGAGCGACCTACTATTTTTACCGGAAAAGCCATATTTTAAGAGGAAATTTTAACCTGTTTTCCCCAACCCGAAATAGAAATGGGGCCATAACGTTGGGTCTATTATTATACTCTGCATGTCATATGCAAAGATGCTGGATTGGATTAAGGAAAGGGAGAATCCCAGAATGAATTCCAAGCGTTCTGCTCCCTGAAACGCTCTCTTTGCTAAACATTTGGGGCAGCATTTTTCATAATGTGTTCCATAGCACACTCGTTTTTCAGAATGTTAATGTGTTCTGTGAAAGAAGTTTCCAGCACTACAGACGTTGGAAGAGTACTAGGCAAAAGAGTTAAACAGTTTTTCTGAGAGCCGGTTTCCTTGGTGCCTTTACTGAGTAACGTGACTTTAAAAGAGCAGAGAGAAGAAGCACTAACCGCACCTATCTGACCATAGAATCTGTTTTATCTGTTTTGCAGAGCCTTTCATGGGGCCAGTCCTCTATGGAGCTTAGGGCCTTTTTGAAAGCAGCTGTTTAAAAACACGTGTCTTTCACACAAAAACTCATACATGAACATTCGTAGTGTCTTATTTGTAAGAGTCCAAAAGTGGATACAACCCAACTGTCTGGCAACTGATTAATGGATAAATAAAATGTGGTGTAGCCATACAACAGAATATTGTTTAGTCATAAAAAGGAATGAAATACTGCAATGACATGAATGAACCCTGAAAACATGATAAGTGGAAAGATGGCAGACATGCGAGGCCACGTATTCTCTATATATATGATCCATAGAGACAGAAAGTAGATTAGTGTTTGCTAAGGATTGGAGGTGGGGGGGTGGGGTCTATGAAATGGCAGCTAATGGGTTTGGGGTTTCTTTTTTGTTAAAATTGTCCCCAACTTGGGGCGCCTGGGTGGCGCAGTCGGTTAAGCGTCCGACTTCAGCCAGGTCACGATCTCGCGGTCCGGGAGTTCGAGCCCCGCGTCGGGCTCTGGGCTGATGGCTCAGAGCCTGGAGCCTGTTTCCGATTCTGTGTCTCCCTCTCTCTCTGCCCCTCGCCCGTTCATGCTCTGTCTCTCTCTGTCCCAAAAATAAATAAACGTTGAAAAAAAAAATTTTTTTTAATTGTCCCCAACTGTATTGCAGTGATGGAAATGCAACTCTGAATATACTAAAAACCATTGAAGTAAAACTTCAGATAGGAAAATGTTATAGCATGTGAGTTATATCTCAAGAAAGCCATTCACAAGTACATGTCTGTGCAAAAAAAAAAAAAAAAAAAAAAGAGGAGAAGAAGAAGAAAGACATTAAATGGAAGGGGGTCAGGCCTGTCTTTTTGAATGCCATCGATTCATAGTTATGATTCATTGTCTGAGAAGTTTGCCTGCTGGAGCAAAATAAGCCAACCTGGCCTACAAACCACTTGTACCATTTACTGATGAAGCAACCACGGAAATGTCCTAACCTCTCTAAGTCGTCCCTTATCTCTAAGTAGGACTAATAACAGGACTGTTGTGAAGATGGATAAAATCATGGTTGGACATTCTTTCGAAGAGTATAAACATTTTACTCGTGCTATTATTTTACTGTAAATAGTAAAAGGACCGTTGGGTGCAAAGTCTGTGTGTGATGTTTGTAGGACTCAGTTTCCTCCTCTGAGATCATAAAATACCTCCCTCACTGGGTTGTTACAAGAATGTAATGGGTTAATGTGTGTAACACTTTGAAAATTGAGCCTGAAATTTAGTAAGATTTCCATATTTATAGCTTAGTTTCTTATTTTTCTGGCCAAGCTTACTTCCCAACATAGTTTTCACACGTTGTATTTTTTTATTTCATTCTTCTCTTGCCTTGATGGCTTTGACCACTTCTAATGTATCATTCCTCCCTTTCTTTTTAGTGGCTCTTAGTTATTTATAAATCACCATATCCTTCTTTTCCTGCCATTCTTCTAGGGTGTGCATGCCAACTTATTTTCGTTGCTTCTTAAACATATGCCCTTTAACCCACATTGTTGTTTTCTTGGCCACTTTCCAATGTGTCAGCAACCTCTTTGCTCATGTTGCTGTGTGCAAAGCAGAAATGTCGATGAGTCTAGGACTCGAAAGATCTGCCCTGGACTTCTGGTGGCGTGGTCATTAGCACCTATGCAAAAGTCACTGTCACTAGACCGCAAGCTCAGGGAGCAGGAACTCTGCCTTCTTTACAGTAGGAGCTCAAGAAATATTTGAATGAATCAATGTAATTCCAAAGGGAGCGGGAACACTGAAGTGCAAGCATGAGATTGTTACCATTTGAAGCTGAGGGTCAGTAGAAGAGCCTACAAAAGAAGATGAGAAGAAGCAAGAGGAAAAATAAGAGGACACATGGGAGAGAATGAAGTCATGGATATCCGGGGAGGAAAATGTTTTAAGGAGACCATTCCAACGGGGGCAAAGCATACTGGAGGGTCTGATAAAATGGATCCAAAGCATGTGTATTAGATTTCACATCAAGGAATTGGTGACTTAAGGGAAGCAGGGCTGTTTCAGCGAAGGAGGGATCATCCTTCTGAAGAATCTTAGCTGTGCAGGGGAGGAGAAAGAGTAGTCACTGGGGGTCGGTGGGGGGGGGGCATTTTAGTGAGGAAGTTTCCTTCTTGTTTTAAGATGAAAGTGCCATAATTAAGTCTATTTGATGAGACGGAAAAAGTAGTATAATAAAAAAGGCTGGGGTGCCTGGGTGGCTCAGTTGGTTAAGCGTCCAACTCTTGGTTTTGGCTCAGGTCACGATCTCACAAGTGGTCGTGAGTTCGAGCCCTACGTCGGGCTCCGCACTGATGGTGTGGAGCCTGCATGGGAATTCTCTCTCTCCCTCTTTCTCTGCCCCTCCCCTGCTCCCACTCTCTCTCAAAATAAATAAAAACTTAAAATAAAAAAAGGCTGAGGGCTTTATAAAAGAGAAAAGAGAATGAATAAAATGAGTTTTATGAAAGTATTCCTAATTGGAGTCCTCTAAATGGGAAGTTCCTCATGGGCCCATAAATTGTTGGGTGATTTGCAAAAGGAATAGGTTCACATCTCTTGTAAGAAGTACTTTGGTTGTAGTAATCAATAAATACTTGTGGTATCGCTGTATTGTCTATGATAAATACCCGTGTTTCTAAGTTTCCTATTTTTAATTATAAAGTGAGATCAGGCCCGTTAATTCCATCTATTCTCCCTCCCGCCCTGGTTGCCTCTCTTTCCCCATGCCGAAGCAGTGATTTGTATTCAAGAGCTCCAAATGGAAGAAGATGCATCTATTCCCGGACTTCATTCGTTCCAACCCATGGGCTTTTAAGTTTTCAATTTACATGCTGAAACTGAAACGGAAAAAAAGAAATCCCATCGAAACCACGCCTGCAGTCCTGTGGGAAGAATGCTTCAGGAACCTGGCGGGACAATGGGATTGTGGAGAGCAGGGCCCAAAGTTCCTCCTCTTGGCTGTAGGAAGACTGAACCACCAATCAAAAGCAAATGAAGAAATCTCTGAACACAAAAACAAAGAAGAAATCCAGCCCAATGTAGCTATGTTTGCCACGCTACGTTAAAGTTCAACTTCCCTGGCACTGGGTGGCCACCACCATATGTCTTAAACTTAAAATAAAGTTTTTATTTTCCATCTCTCCATCTGAATGGACAGGCCTGGTATTTTAGTCTTGGGGTTGGGAGAGGGGTACTCTAGAAAACAAAGGATGTCTTTAATTCCTTCTTTCTACCTCTCTTTATCTTCATGGTATATAGTAAAGCAGCTCATTTCAAACGTATCTGCTCAATAGCTGACAAGTTGAATTACTAGTTTTTTTAAATAGAAAGACTCTAAGAAGCTCCAACAGAACAGATGATATTAAGCACACAATGAAAGCCCCTCCAGCCTGTTATTGTCCCATGGCCACCATCATTAGCCGTAGTTATTGGGTATTGTGCCAGGAATTCCCTAACGATGGGTGAGCAAAAATATGATTACATTTCATTTGAAAAGGAGATGATAGTGGTAGTAATCAGCTGGGCCCTACCCTGTCACTTTTCTGGGCTTTTGTTTCCAAATCTGCAAGTAGGCAGGCCTGTTTGTTCTTTCCGACGGCATTAACCGAAGCTGGCACACCAATTGTACATGGCAGTCTTGGTTGGGTAGTGATGAGTCCTCAGTAGGTTTTAGAAGTGCCGTGAGGGAGCCTCAACCCTCTGATCCTCCTCTTTCTCCTCCAAAAGGGAAGAGCAGCTTTGAAAAGTTAAGCTCCTGCTGAGGTCCATCTCTGCCTCCCTCCGGGGGGCTTCTCTCTGGAAGCTCAGTCTTTTTCCCAGCTGGAGCCCCTCCTCCTCGGATGGGGGAAGCATCCTGCGGCTGCCTTGGCTTTAATAAGTATCCAATTAAAGAGAAAGCCAAAATGCTCTTCTCTGAAGATGAGAGACCTGAGAATGAAAACACCATGAACTAGGAAGTAAATGAGGAAGACTCCGAATTTTGGTAATAATAATAATAATAATAATAATATTTTTAATTCTCAGAATGA
This sequence comes from Prionailurus bengalensis, assembly GCF_016509475.1. Taxonomy (NCBI): domain Eukaryota; kingdom Metazoa; phylum Chordata; class Mammalia; order Carnivora; family Felidae; genus Prionailurus; species Prionailurus bengalensis. The sequence goes on along the minus strand of NC_057349.1, from coordinate 100,770,074 downwards.
ATTGCTATTTCCACACATATCATTTTTCATGGATCTGCCTGAGAGCTCCCTTCCTTCATACTGAATGGTTATAATACTGCTTAGAAGGTGCAAACCTGTGTGGTTGGCTTGCTTCTAATGACACAAGATAAGATCCCTATCTTTTTTGGCCTCGGACTTTCCAGTCTTCAGTGAACTGAGCAAGTAGATGAGCAAAGGGGGAAAACAGCCTGGCTCATACTTTTTGGCATCGACCCAATTTTCCAATCTTCAAAATTCTCAGCCCGTTTCCCTCTCTTCATCATTGCATTGTGCTATTTGAAAGACACAGTGGAAATAGCTATGGGAACACAAAGAAAGAAAGAACACACACCATGGAGTTAGCGGAGAGGAAACCCTCTTAATAGATTTCAAAAGAATAAATCCTGGAGCAATCCTGAGTCTTCAAAGATTTACCAGAAGTGTAGGCAGAACTCCAAGACCATGTTGCTGGAAAAAATTACAATATTGGGTATTGTAAGATAGAAGATAAGGAGAAGAGAAATTCCAAATAATTTAATAAGTAAATTCATGTATGGCTTCTTGTTAACAAGGTCCAATCAAGAACTGTAAGATCCAACCTCATTACCCTCTTAGCTGGACTGAATATGATGTAGTATTTGCTAAAGCAATCTGTATCATCTTATTTTCAAAATAACCTTGTGTCCTCTGGGCCTTTCAGGTAGCCAAATTCTGTGCAGAGTAAAAGTGATTTGTTTTAAATCAATGATTTCCTATCGATATATCACCTGGTCTGTCAAGTTCTTTTTTTTTTTTAATTTTAATTTTTTAAAGTAAATTCTACCCCCCAACATGGGGCTTGAACTCACAACCACGAGATCAAGAGTCATATGCTCTACCAATTGAGTCAGCCAGGTGCCCCTATCAAGTTCTGACTATGTTTTCCCAGGAATACTGAAATCTACAACTTGACTGGACCACAGCGGTGTCCTTAGTAATTATCCTCTGTCTTATGAACTCACAAGAAATACATTCTTAGCAAAGTAAGCTCTAGAAATTGAACTATAATAAGAATCTACCTAAAGATGCCTCAAGAGAAATAAGTTGCATTCAGAAGTATACATTTTCTTCATTCCAGTGTGGACTCTGACAACATATAAGGGCTTTTAATACGTAATCTGGATTTATTGGCTTTTTCTTTAAAGGTTGCAAAGATAAGAGCATTTTACGAATGTATGTAACCAATATACAAGTTTCAATAAACTTCAAGTTATATTAAAAGTTTAAGAGCTTGGCTGCAAACCAACAGCACTCATCAAGTATTCAGGTTTTACTGGCTTTTTGATGTTTGGAACTTTGGGAGCAATACAGCAGACAAAACAATAATTTTTTTTTTAACTAATTAGTGAATAGATTTGTCTAAAATGGAGACTCCACCATCCTATCTGTAGGGTCCTTGTCAGAAATGCTATGGAAAATAAGCAGGATGACAGAGCATAGACAGCTGCACTGGGGAACACCCTGGGATCGGAGCAGAGAGGCATCGGGGACAGGGGGAAGGTACAATGGTTCACGTGTCATGAGATGGGGGCTCTGGCAGACTATAGTTGTTTACCCAACAGGTCCCCCACTTTGTTCAGATATAAGGAAGAGAGGCTTTGATATCAAGAAACATAGTTTTGGGGGCTCCTGGGTGGTTCAGTCGGTTGGGCGGCCTACTTCGGTTCAGGTCAAGATCTTGCAGTCTGTGAGTTCGAGTCCTGAGTCAAGCTCTGTGCTGACAGTTCAGAGCCTGGAGCCTGCTTCAGATTCAGTGTCCCCTCTCTCTCTCTGCCCCTCCCCTACTCATGCTCTGTCTCTCTCTGTCTCTCAAAAATAAATGTTAAAAAATAAATAAATAAAAATAAAGAACATAGTTCTGGCCTCTGTTCTGGGGAGAAATGAACATGTGATCCCATTCTTTCCAGTGATGTATACGGGGAAGTCTGCTGGGGGTTCTGCTCTGGGTACAAAGCAACAGGTATAAAAGAAGGTTTTTCTGCCTGGCTGTTCCCAGGCCAACCCCATGCACCCACCCTCTGCCATTTCTGGTCTTTGTTGTAAAGCTTTGGCTGTGGCAGCCATATTGCAACCAAGAGAGGACGAGGAGTCCTCAGATGAAAAGCCAACATGCTATGGATGGTAAAACAGAAGAATAGAAAGAGCCTGGGGTTTTTTTTTAAACTTTTTTTTTTTAACATTTATTTATTTTTGAGACAGAGAGAGACAGAGCATGAGCAGGGCATGAGAGAGAGTGGGAGACACAGAATCCGAAACAGGCTCCAGGCTCTGAGCTGTCAGCCTAGAGCCCGACGCGGGGCTCGAACTCACGGACCGCAAGATCATGACCTGAGCCTAAGTCGGACACCCAACCGACTGAGCCACCCAGGTGCCCCGAACCTGGGGTTTTAATGACCCCACTGAGATGATGAACCAATGCCACCAGCTGGCGATCTCTAGACTTCTTGATATGTGAACAATAAATCCATTTGTTTTAGCCACTGTTCCTCAATTTTTATGTTATTTGCCGCTGAAAGCATTCCTAGTTACTAAGGAAATTATAGCCTCGGTTCTAAAACCAAACCATAGCATGACATTGAACAACAAAAAAGACCTTGTTAAAAAAATAAAATACAGTGAAGGACCGCTCAAATCCTGTTTCCTTATTTATAAAATGTGGAATAAGAACCAAAATAATACTGTGATCTTTTCAAGATAAATAAGACAGTCTACATTTTTGAAATAATTAAAAACACATATTTTGAGCTCTTGCCTAATATATTTTGAAGGCTTTCCTGGCCCCATGCTAAGGGTTTAGTCTGCATTATCTCATTTAGCCTTCCAACAATCCTTTACAATGAGTGCTCTTAACCCTTCTTCAAATATGAGAAAACTGCAGCTGGGAGAAGCTAAGTGACATGTCCAGGGTCACACAAGCTACTAAGTGGCACAACCAAGATGCACATGAGGTCTCTTTTCTGCATCTGAATGTACTCACCACCTAGAGCAAATACACCAATGCTATGAGTGAGGCCTAAAGCTTTATGGGCACTTAGGTGATGTTTGTTGTTTTACATTTCAAGAGATAAGACTTGACCTACGGTATAAACAAAGCCATGTCATAGTTACCCCAACCCACTATCTTCATATGGAGATGGGCTGAGACTATCCACGGGAGGATCAAGATTCTCCCAAGGAAATGATTTTGAATTTATTCTGATACATACACAATTAATTGAGGCACTGAGCTGTGTGCCATAAAGGGTGTAAGTAACAATTTGGGTTTGGAAGAACTTTGAATGCAGGAATAATCAAAGCCTACGTGCATCACGCAGAGACCTCTCAGGAAAGCACCCAAACATTGAATGTCTGTCATTATTGGTCTTTCCTGGTACACAGCCGAAATAAACTGCATAATCCATTCTACATAACGGAATGAATGGACTATTGACTACACGGGTAGTAACTGTATCAGTGACAAGCGAGGAGACCCTGACCAAAAAGACGACTTTGGTTTTGAAATTATGATCAATTATGCCCACTTTTTTCTTTTTCTGGCAGAAATTAGTCCACAGGTCCCATTGTCTATTAAGGTATGTCATAATTCATGATATTAACGCCTCATCCTCTACACATGGAAAAACCCTCACGTATTCTCCGAAGTTACTTTATTACTAAAGGAATACATATTTTTTGTTGCAAATCTGAAAAATTACACATAAGAAAACAAAATGAATGCAATGACAACAACAACAAAAAACCCATAAGTTCCACTGCAAGATGTCACATTTTCCCCAGAGTGCTGCTTCCAACACGTGCCAGCTGCACAGCCTGGGGCAGGTTTCTTTAACCATCTTGGCTTTGGTTTCTTTTCCTATAAAGTGGGATAATAGGGCCACCTGGGTGGCTCAGTTAAGCGACTAACTCCTGATTTTGGCTCAAGTCATGCTCTCGCAGTCTGTGGGTTCGAGCCCCACATCGGGCTCTGCTCTGACAGGAGCCTGCTTGGAATTCTGTCTCTCTCTCTCTTTCTGCCCACACCCCCACCACCACCCCCCCCCCCCCGCTCATGCTCTCTCTCTCTCTCAAAATAAATAAAACTTTAAAAAAATGTTTTTAAGTGGGATAATAATAATACCTATTCCTTAGGTTTTTTATTGACCATTAAATGAATTACCTTATGTAAAGCATTAATAATAGGTAACACTGGTACATACTAAGCACTAAAGGAGAGCCATCGTAAGTTTTATAACATATTCTATCATCTCTTTCATGTTATGTCATAGTCTTCTACAAAATAATTTTTAGTGACTGCAAGGAATTGAATTGTAACTATATATTATAACTTAACCACTCTCTTATTGGTGAACATTTCAGTTGTTTCCAATATGCCACTATTTTACGCGACTCATGCGGTGACAAAAATGTCTACAGCCAAATTTGTGCACACATCCCTGATGATTTCCTTCAGATGTATTCTTAGGAATGAAATTGCTGAGTCAAAATGCTAACGCAAAGCTAAGTGTCCAGAGATGTTACATGGATTTATAATTCCTCGAGTAGTACGTGCCCCCCACCCCCACCCCAACTTAGAGAACATCCAGTATTTTGCCAATTTGGCATTTTAACAATTATATGATTTTTCTGCTTAATTTCTTTTCGTGGGTTACTACTGAAGTGAACTGCTTTTTCATTGTTCGTGGACACTTGTGTTTTGTCCTTAGGACTTGCCTGTCCTAAGTGCCTTAGGACTTGTTCAGCCCTTCTGCGGGGCCAAATTTCTTACAGAGGTCTGTATACACCAGGTCTCCACCTCCCCTCTGTTCACTGACCTCTCAGCCCACTCCCCACCCATCGCTAATGACCTCCATTTCACCTAATTTGGGGATCATTTTTTCTGATCTCATTTCTTTAAACCTTTTGGTAGTATTTGACCCCATGAACCATGTTCTCAAAAGACTCTCCTCTCTTGACTTCTGAGATACCACATCGGTCTGTCTCTCTAGCTGTTCTTCCTCATTCTCCTCTGTCTGACCCCTCATGGCCTAGTCCTGGGCTCTGTCTATGTGATCTCATCACTTTCCATTTAATTACCACGTATACTCATCACATCTCCAACCCAAACTTCCCTCCTGAGTTTCAGACTCAGACATTCAACTGATGGTGTCCCAGGAATCTCAAAGTTAACATGTTCAAAAGAAACGTTGATACCCTCTTCTCTTCCCTCAGTCTTCCCTGACTTAAAAATGTCACTACCGTTTTCAGAGCTACTCAGGTTAGAAACCACGGTCATTCTTGGTTGCCTTCTCATGCTCCACTGGGCCTTCCCTCCCCTATTTTAAGCAAGTCCTATTGTTTCTCGTTCCAAAATAGATCCTGACCCTTCTTCTCCTCTCCCTCCTCCATAAACCCCAATCCCAGCCAACATCATCTAGCCTCATCTCCACCATTACAATGACTTCCCAACTTGTCACGCTGTATATTCTCTTGCATCCCCCTGATCTGTTGTTCATAAATGGACATTTTTTTTTAAGTGGAAAATTTGATCATGTTATTCCTGCTTGAAGCCCTTCATTGGGGTCCCATAAATTTTCGAATACATTCCAAACTAGTTATCACACTCCAAAAGACTCTGCATGATGTTTGTCTCCCTCTTCCATTTCATTCCTCACCATTCTCCCTGCCCTTTCCCTTACCACATTGGCCTCCTCTCCATTCCCCCAGGGCCTTTGGCACATGCTGTTCCCGCATACTGAAATGCTCTTTCCACTTCCTCTCCTCTTCACCCAGAAGTCTCCTGCTCATCCTAAAGGTCTTGGTTTGTAGGTGACTCCTTGTAGAGGCCTCACCTGGGCACTTTCTAAGTACGTCCACTCTGCCTTCCCTGTTCTCTTCATAGCACAGTGTCTCCCATAGAACAGGCTCTCAAGAAACACTTGTTGAACAATGGACGAGTGGGTACTTTGCCCAGTTGAATTTTTATTAGTGTTTTAATATTTTCGTGTTAAGTCTCAAGAACTGCAAGTACTTTTTATGTATTAAGTACAGTAATGCTTTCTCTTTTATCTTTTGCTCTGATGTTGGTGATGTTTTAGGTCAATAGATGCTTTTTCCGTTTATGTACGCAATTCCATCACTTCTGTCCTCTGAAATGCTATCTCAGGTGTCAAGCATAGGCTGGACTTGCTCATTCTATTTACCCTCATTTGTTCTATCCGGTACTTTATTGTTTTGACTTCTTTACATTTTAACCTTAAATCCACGTGGAGTTCATTCTGCTGTATAATGTGATGTAGGGTTTAACTTATACCAATAATATTCATTCACTATTTCTTTCATTTATGAATGATTTGAAATCCCACATGCTAATGCTAATTACATGCTAATAAACATTTGAGTGTGTTCCTACAGTCTTTAGAATATTCCCTTTGTCTGTCTATCTATCCCTGCACCCGTACCACTCTTTCATTATCTGGTAAGGTCAATACGCTCCCATTACTTAAAAGATTTTCAAGGGTGATATTGACTACATGAAAGTTTTCAAACATTTTAAACCATTCGTACTCAGTTTTTCTTTCCAGAGAAATTAAAAAAAAAAAAAAAGACCCACTAGAATTTTCGTTGGAATTATACTCAACTTATAGTTTAATTTGGAGGACACTGAAATCCTAACATTGTTAAGTCTTTCCTCCCAAGAATATGGTCCATCTCTCCATTTAAATTTTACAATTTATGATTCTTAGGAAAAGTGTGTGGTTTTATATATAGGTCCTATTCCTTTTCAGGTTACATGTGGTAGACACTGCCAATGCCCTGCCTACCAAATAACTTCGGCATTCCTGTCTATGTGCCAAGCAAGGGCTGCTTCCTGGGCATCCCTGGAATGAGGGATCTTTTCTATAAGGGGTCTTTTCTGGGACTAAGAGTACACTAGGCCCATTGGCAGGGCCAGCTGGAAATCTGGAGTTTATGTCCCTAGACATATGCTCACATTGTCTTCCACAGGGACCCAGTGTAGTAATGCTCTATTTACCCCCAGAAAATGGCTTGATGATGCATCTTCTATTGACTTTCTTCCCTCCTCCCTCTCTTTCTCATTCCCAGACTGGGTTCCCAGGATGACTCTTCAATAAACAACTCTAACTCTCATCCTTGTCTCGGGGTCAGCTTCTAGGGAAACCCAAACCAAGACGTAACCCCTAATTATTGTTGGTTGCTACTGTAAATGGGACTTTCAAAAAGTATACTTTTTAACTAACAATATAAGAAAGGTATTGATTGTTTTGTCTATGGCAGAAATATATGTACGTATACTTATATATTCAAACATTAATTTTACCATGAAAAAATGAGTACTGTTAAATTTCTTTACATATATACTCAAATGTGCTGCAAATTACTGTAGATATTATATATCTATACAGATATAGTATGTAGAGTTGCATATACAACCTCCATGTATATAGTATTTCAGGGGCAATTTGGAGAATTTAAAGGGTGATTTCGGCTATGCCTAATTTTTACCTCACTGTTTTTAGAGCCTCATGATCTTTGTGAACTGGCTTCCTTACTGAATTCATTTCTTAGTTTTAATAGCATTTCAATTGATTCTCTTAGCCTTTCCAGGTAGACAATCACATCAACAGGAAATAATAAGAATTTTGTCTCCTTTTCATTATTTATACCTTTGGTTTCTTCATCTTGTTTTATTGCATTTACTGGAATTTTCAGAACAATGTTAAGTATTAGTGGTGAAAGGAATGTCCTTGTCTAATTTCAGATTTGAATAGAAATAGAATGTTTCTCTTCATATTGAGACAGTATGTGCGAGAAAGTGGTGAATGCATACAGCTCATCCAAAGGCAATTAAATAAGTGACAAATAAAACTGAATTAAAATAAATGATATGTTGAATCCAGGGTGGAATGAATACCTTTCAGTTTATACCAGCATGAATATTTTCTAATTTTTCAATAGACCATTTCTAATAAACTTGATTCTCTTAATTAAAAAAGAGTATAATTTCTATAAGCTCGTCTATCAGTTAAGTCTGTTTGAGATCTTCTCTGGCTGCTTTATGTTTCAGTGACTTTTGATTCCATGGATCATATGAAGAGGGCTTGATTCCTCAGATTGGTCTGGGGCCTCCAAAGTTCAAGACAGTTGACCTCAATTTATAGTAAGCTAGAACAATTAAGCCTCTAAAATGAAACAGGGATCCTGGGATTCCATACCCACACTTGCCAAATACACACTCCATGGAACTATTTCTGCCCTTATTATTGGTTCTGACAGACTCAGGTGTTTTCACATAAACACAAATTACAAAAATTTAAGATAATTTTAAAATTTGGAAGTCGTACCAGCTATGGTCTTCTAAGTTTCCTTTTGGGGTTGCTTCACTAACTTGGTCAGCATTTTGTTTTGTTTGTTTTGAGCCTGGCCCTCTTTATCAAGCTGGACAGCAGGAGGGCAAGAGATGGTTTTGCCAGGGCAGATGTGAGATGGCACCAATTTTAAGTTAGCATCCATATCTGTTGATGGTGTATGAAGGGCCAAACTTCTTCCTTGAGGAATCCTAGATGCAATTTTTTATTCCTCAAAACTTTTCAAGTTCTATTCTTCATGGATATATTTTGATAACTCCACAGTTCACTTTATTCTTTTCCCAACTCCTATTTTCCCCAGGTCAGCGATGGCAGGTTCTGGGTCAGCTATGCTAAAGTGGAAGGTGAAAGGGAAATAAACACTTTCTACAAGTTCTTAAAAAAATTTAGTCTGTTTTAAGGCACAAAGAGTTGCAAGTACCATAATTGATGTGACTAGTCACCTATTGACACTTAAGACATGTTTCCAATCTATTGTGATACAAAAATGCAGAACTTATTGTCCTTATACATACACTATTGTGTACATATGTAAATACGTCTGGCTACATTGAACATAAGGAGATATGGATTGGACGGACACTGATCTAAGAAGCCTCTTCTTAGTGGATCTAAGTAGTTGACCAATCAAGTTAAAGGAAGAGAAACCAAAATGCTGAAGGGAGATCAGCAGCAGGACTTCGTAGATCATCCCCCCGGAGCACTGCTCAGTATTACCATCTCCCAGTGTGGCAAGATACTCACCAAAGCCATTTCCTCTTTTTCCTGCTGCCATCACTAGATTACATTTCCCGTCTCCTTTGTCTATCGGTGTAGCCTTGTGACTATTTCTAGCCAATAGAATGTGAGCAGAAATGCTATAAACCACTTTTATGTTGACTTCTAAAATTGGCCATGCAATTCTCTTTTCCCTTGTTCCCCAGTGACATCCTGGTTGAAGGGTGCCTCTGTCCCTGAATCACTTTGTGAAAAGTTGCTCAACAGAAACCCAATTAGACCATGACCTTAGAGAGAAGCAAATCTTTGTTATGTAAAGCCACGGAGATTTGGGGATGTTTGTTAAGGGCAGTTGGCTTTTCCTACTAATACACTCACATCTGTATATCTCTGATCCAATTTTCAAATACGCAGTAAATAATAGTTGGCTCTTTATGGGACAATGGGAAAAGTGCCTACTCCTGATGGCAATGGCTAGCCTGTGCTATTGAGGGTCAGTTCATAGAGACATGGTCTCTAGAAGCCCACCTCTGGGTTTTGGTAGCTATTCCCCAAAAGTGGAATTCACTGTGAGCTGGGAAGCCACTCACTACAAGAATGTCTTTTACATGAAGGATGATAATAAATGGGAAGAGACTAGAGCCGACTGAGCCTCTTATGCTGCCAGGGTAAAAATTCTACCAATGTCCCCATTCCTCAGAAGTTCCACATCCCTATAAGACCTGTCATAAATCCTTCATTCCCAGAGACAATGAACTCTCCCATTTGAATGTAGAATAAATGAAAGTTAAAGATCATTCATGTGAGACATTATGTTCAAGAAGATATTGTGTACCTTGCCAAAGAAATTTAAGTGTGGGACCTAGCCTGTCACCCTCTCACCAGAAAACAGAATCATGACTGAAGAGGAAGAAATTTTTGTTAAATGAGCAATGACACTCAATCATGGCAATCCGAGGTTCACAGAGATATGGGTGAACAGTTGCAGGGTGGCATTTGTCATTTTTTAAATTCTGGCCCAATGTCTCGCTTCCCTTCCTATTTTGGGGAGAGCCCTATTATCTGAGTTGGTTGGGGGCAAGGTCTTACCATTTTCCACAGAAGCTAGAGAAAGCCAGATACCCCTTCCCCTCTGCCTCCCGCTCTCCAACCACCCTGAAAGCTACAGTATGGCCCGCCTGTAAGATGCTACCACCCAAGAATTTGAGGCTTGAGTAAGTGAAATGAGAATGAAGAGAGAGTGTAGAATCTACTTCCAATAGTGGTAGAAGGTCCTTGGTGGTGTGATGGCCCCAACAGAACATCCTAACCAGGCCTCAGATGTGCCCCTGGGTGGTGGTTCCTGATTCCTGCCTATTTGCTGAGTCTACTTTTCGAGTTCTCTCACTGATTCTCTGAGCTATACAACATCCTTCTAATAAACTACTTTTCTGCTGAAACTAGACATAGTTCATACTGCTCGCAACCAAGAACCTTGACTGATAACAATGATTTTCTTCTTTCTGTTCATTTTTTTTCCTTTGACAGCCTGACACATAGAATATTTGAATACTTGAAAGTGGCAAGATGAATGTTATAAAATCTACATCTCATACAGATGTAGATCACTAAAGTAATTAGAAAGCCAAGACATTATCTTTTCTTTAGGACTACATCAGGCTATGACCAGAAAAAAATATCTGAATCATCAAGGATACTTGGAGCTCTACCAGATCAAACTCTCTCTCTCTCTCTCTCTCTCTCACACACACACACACACACACAGCACACAGCACATGTTGGGCCTCACTGCATAGGTCTTGAATGGGGAGCATAGCTCCCCCAAGGTCAGGCCTAATCATCCTATGCCTGCAAACTGGGAAATATGAAAGCTTCTGATCCAGTTATCTGTACCAGTGGCTTAGCCACACAGGATGAGCCTCAAGCACCATCACTGCATAGAGTGGCACCAGGAAATAGAAAAAATTGATTAGTCAAGACTGGTCAGAGTGGGAGGGACAGCTAATCAGGCTGTAAGAGAAAGGGACAGGCCATCTTACAATAAGAGAGCCTCCCTTGTTAGACTCCTGCAAGGTCTCCGGTAGGAGATCTGTTGGAAAATAGATACTATATATGAAATCAGAAGTGTTCTCATTGAGACCTTCAAGATTGACTTAGTCCCATCCTCACACACTAGAACCACATCAGACAATGATCCAGGCTTCCTTTGGGGAGTCAAGCAATGAATCAAAAAACACCATTTTCGATTATCACCATCTTTCCCACCCTCCCTGTGGTTTGGCTGGGATATAGGCTCTCCTCCTTTATCGACCCAATTTTTTCTTTCTAACAGGCCTGGGTTGTCCAGTAATGACCCTGACACAATGAGAGCATGTTGCAGAGGTCAGTGGACTTGGGCCCTAAAACCACATTCGTAATAATTCCTATCTTTTTAAGAGGAAAGGGAGCTAAAGCCACATGCCAAGAAGGCTCTGCTGTGACCCACCAAGGGGAGCAACTATCCAGTTTGGATAACATTTAACATGAGAGAGCTGGAATGAAGTGCTAGCAGAATCCCAGCTACAGCAACTTTGCTGGACCTCTTCCAAAAAGAGGTCTAACACCATCTACTCTTACCCTTTCCTGAGCTCAGGCTGGGGTGTAGCATGGAGGGTCCTTCCCTTTCCATATGAGATTTTCCCGGGACCATCTCCTGCTTTTGGCTATATTCTGAACATCATGGATTTTCAAGTATGTAGCTCTTTCTTCAAGAACTTGATGATATGAGATATCAGAAGCAAGAATTTGACAGTAAACCAGGTGTGCCAGGTACAGAGAGGTTAGCCTTGGGACCAGTTCCTGGTAGTGTCCTGCTCTTAGACACATAAGTAAAGCTTTTTGAGAATCATTCTTACAAGTCCCAAGGAGATCCACCAGAAACCAGTGGCAAGGCTCCTTCAAAAGGGAAGAAAATCAGCAGGGAAAATAAGAGGAAGATAAAAGGGAAAACTAAAGTAGCAAAGACAGGAAAAGGTTTAAGTTTTATTGTTTCTTCTGTTAAATAGTGAATAGATGCCCAATACAAAAAACTTCAGAAAAATTTTTAAAAAAGATAAAAAACAAAGATGATCTATAATTTGATAACTTGGAGAAAATCACTGTTAAAATTTCTGTGTATGAACTTGCATACTTCTCTATGAAAATTTATATGTAGATAAATTTTAAAACAATGGGATATGTATGCATAAAAATATAGAGACATTAATTTATTGTGAAAATCCTTTCACATAAATAAATAAATGGCTTTATCATCATTTTCATGGCTGTGTAGTGTTCTATTATAGACATAGCTTGGTTAACACACCCAATCTCTTACCAGTGGATTTTTCTCAATTGTTCACTATTATAATGTTGTAATTACTCACATCATAGGTATATCCTTGTAAACTTCTTCCATTGTTTCCCAGGAGTAGTCTTGCTGACTGAAAGGTACATACTTTTCAAAATACTTTTCATAAATTGATTAAATTAATTAATTTATTTATTTATTAAACTTTTCTTAAATTGTCATCCAGAGTGCTATGCCAGTCAACATTAGGATGTGGGTATCTACAGGTGTGCCATTTCGAAGGGGCACATGCACCCCAAAGTTTATAGCAGCGCTATCAACAATAGCTAAAGTATGGAAAGAGCCCAAATGTCCGTCGACAGATGAATGGATAAAGAAGATGTGGTATATATATACAATGGATTATTACCTGGGAATCCAAAAGAATGAAATCTTGCCATTTGCAACAATGTGGATGGAACTGGAGGGTATTACACTAAGAGAAATTAATTAGAGAAAGACAAATACCATATATGACTTTACTCTTTTGTGGAATTTAAGATACAAAACAGATGAACATAAGGGAAGCGAAGCAAAAATAAAAACAGGAGAGGAACAAAACATAAGAGACTCTTAAATACAGAGAACAAACTGAGGGTTGCTGGAGGGGAGGTGGGTGGGGGGATGGGCTAAATGGGCAAGGGACATTGAGGAAGACACTTGCTGGGATAAACACTGAGTGTTATATGTAGGGGATGAATCACTGGAATCTACTCCTGAAATCATTATTGCACTATAGGCTAACTAACGGGGAAGTAAATTAAAACATTAAAAATTTTTTTAAAAAGGATGTGGGTGGGGGGTGGGGGAGAGGGGAAGTGGGTGATGGGCATTGAGGAGGGCACTTGTTGGGATGAGCACTGGATGTTATATGGAAACCAATTTGACAATAAATTATATTTAAAAAATAAAATACAATAAAAAATAAATAATAAAATAAAATAAAGGATGTGGGTATCCATTTCCTTAAATCCTTTTATGTCTTTGGCCAACTGGGTAGTTGAAAAAACCATCTTTGGGGCGCCTGGGTGGCGCAGTCGGTTAAGCGTCCGACTTTAGCCAGGTCACGATCTTGCGGTCCGTGAGTTCGAGCCCCGAGTCAGGCTCTGGGCTGATGGCTCAGAGCCTGGAGCCTGTTTCCGATTCTGTGTCTCCCTCTCTCTCTGCCCCTCCCCCGTTCATGCTCTGTCTCTCTCTGTCCCAAAAATAAATAAACGTTGGGAAAAAAAAGAAAAAAGAAAAAACCATCTTTGCACTGCTTTGGTTTCAAGTGAAGTTGAATTTCTTTGCATGTTTACTGGCCATTTTGAGATGCATTTCCTTTGCCCATGTTTTTCAACTGGAGTGTTCATTTTATTTTCTTGTTGATTTGTGAGAATTCTATATTAAGCATTCTTACCCTTGTCATACATGTTGCTACTGAGTTAACATTTAAAAGAAGATGAAAACTAAAATGTAATGAGGCAAGAAAATATGTTGACCAATAAAATAAAAAATAAGGAAATGTTACTTTAAAAACGAGATAATAAGAAATTCTGTTGAGACAAAATAAACCCCAGATAGAAACAGGAAACTGTAAGTAAAGAAATAGAAAAATAAAAATGGAAAAATAAAACATTATATATATATATAGCATAAATTACCATAATTTACATACATAATTTATATAACATAATATACTTAACATATAATATATTTTATATTATATATAATTATAATATATAATATTATATAATAATATAATAATACATCATAATATATTATATATGTAACAATATATAATATATATCATTTTTATATAATATAATAACATAAATTGTCCAGAAGAAAATAAAAATAAATCAGGGGTGCAGAGAACAATAATGACTTATCCCAAGTAGGCCAAGGACAGTGTCATGGACCTTTCTTTAATCAGGGTGTTTGCAGAGACCTGCACAGATCAAAATGGGGAATGGTATCCAAATCCTTCACAGTACTCTTACACTTGTTCAGGCCATTAGCAAATCCTCCAGAGGAAGCCAAATCCATTTAAAGCGACTTTTAAGAAGGGCAACAGATAAAAAGGTAGGCAAGGAAAGAATTATAAAAACAGGATGGAGTCGTGATGGAAGCAGGTTAATCTGTCATTTTAATTGCATTGTCCCTTCTTTTTGTTCACTAATTAGATCAAGAAGCTATTAGAGTTACAGATGCTAAAAAGTGACTCTTTTTGAAGAAAGCTTAAACAAGAAGATGTCTTACCCCACCAACTCCAGGTTTCACGTAAGATAAATTGGATCCAACATGGGATACCAAAGGAGGTCCATGTCTTACGAGTATTTTTTTCTGAGAGTACAGGACAGTTTATCTTTTTTTTTTTTTTTTTTTTTAATTTTTTTTTTTAACGTTTATTTATTTTTGAGATAGAGAGAGACAGAGCATGAACGGGGGAGGGGCAGAGAGAGAGGGAGACACAGAATCGGAAACAGGCTCCAGGCTCCGAGCCATCAGCCCAGAGCCCGACGCGGGGCTCAAACTCACGGACCGCGAGATCGTGACCTGGCTGAAGTCGATTGCTTAACCGACTGCGCCACCCAGGCGCCCCTTTTATTTTTTTTATTTTATTTTTTTTTGACAGTTTATCTTTAAATAGGAGGAAGGTATGCATAAACTTTTTGCATGTCCGTTTAGTCTTCACAAAGCAGTATGAGATCAGTTTATGTATGAGAACGCAAAGTTCCACAAAGGCTAAGTGATTTGCCTCATTAAGTTGCTAACTGTGTAGGGGCACCTGGGTGGCTCAGTTGGTTAAGTGACTGACTTTGGCTCAGATCATGATCTCATAGTTTGTGGGTTGAAGCCCCACGTTGGGTTCTGTGCTGACAGCTTGGAGCCTGGAGCCTGCTTCGGATTCTGTGTCTCCCTCTCTCTCTGCTCCTCCCCTGCTCGTGCTCTGTCTCTGTCTCTCTCTCTCAAAAATAAAAATAAAAATAAAACATAAAAGATTATAAAAAAAGGTGCTAACAGTGTGTGCTATGGAGCTGGAATCAAAAACAACTCTAGGCCACTGCTATCCAATAGAAATATAATATGAGCCATATATGCTATTTAAAATTCTCTAGTAGCTACATGTAAAAATGAAAATAAATAGGGGCACCTGGGTGACTTAGTCAGCTGAGCATCTGACTCCTGATTTTGGCTCAGGACACAATCTCATGGTTAGAGCCCACACTGGGCTCTGCACTAGCACTGTGAGCCTGCCTGGGATCAGCTCTCTCTCCCTCTCTCTGCCCCTCCCCCTCTCGCACTCTCTTAAAATAAATGGCAAACTTTAACAAAAATTACTAAATAAATAAATAGGTGAAATAAAATTTAATAACATTTTCTTTTTTACATTTCTTTTTTTCATGCTAAATATTTGAAATCCAATATGTCTTTTACATTTACAGCATGCATACCTTAATTTGCACTAGCCACATTTCAAGTACTCAAGTACATTTCAAGTACTTAACAGCCATGTGTGGCTAGCAGCTGCCATGTTGGACAGCCTGGTTCTAGACCAGTGGTTCTCAAGATGTGATACCCAGATCAGCAGCAGCAGCACCACCAGGAAACTGTTAGAAGTACAGATTCTCGACCCCTGTTCCAAACCTACTGAATCAGCCCTCTGGCAGTGGGGAACACCAATTCGCATTTTAACAAGTCCCTTCCAATAATTCTGATACATGCTATGGTTTGAGAACCATTGCTCTAGACGATTGCCTCTCCAACCCACTTCAAATCTAGGACAGCCATGGCAGGCTAGTACTAAGGAAGAGAAGCCCCTTCTCTTAAGATCAACAATTCTTGGCTAGATGAAGTTGGTATTCTTGTGTGTGGAAGTCCTCTGGTCCTTGTTGTAGTTCCATTTCTTGGGACTTTGGAATGAATTGCCAGACATATAATTTAAAACATGGTTTAATTTATCATTTTGTTTAAAGGAGGAAAAAACACCCGACACTAACCACCCTATACTATTATCTTGAGTTCAGTTATTAAGTTCTCTTGTCCTCGGTTTCCTCATCCATAAAATGAGAATCCTTTAATAAATGTTGGCAATTTTTTTTAAACACATTTATTTTAGTAATCTCGACACCCAACGTTGGGCTCGAACTTACAACACTGGGATCAAGAGTTGCATGCTCTTCCCACTGAGTCACCCAGGCGCCCCAGGAAACTTTTTTCAAAGTACTGTGTACAAAAAAAAAAGTCAGCAAAAGTGGCTGATATTTTTAAACTATGGTTAAAAAAAAAACTAGTGGGCAGGAAGGTAATATAGATTTTGAGCATAGAAGCAGAAGCTAATTCACTTCTATATCTCAGAACATTAGATTTGCTGAGGGGGGAGGGGAGGGTTCTTGCCAAAATTACCGAGAATGAATCTGAGCATGCCTTAAAGGAGAACTTTCAGTAAACAGGAATTACCTATAAAGAAAATCAGGAAGCCAAAGTGTTTCTTTTTATGAAGTTACATCCTGCCATAGAAAAGCTGGGTAGGAAATAAAGACTGATGCGCTCCCAACTGTATACTAAACCGGTTATTATTTCATTAAGGAAAATCTGAGCAAAAGCTCAGATTCAGTGAAGGAAAAAAAACCATGAGAAGCTTACATGTCATGAGAAACCAAAGACAACCAATGGCTACAATTAAACATGAGTTGGGGAAAAACTATACAAACAAATCTCTACTCTGATTTCAGATTCCTTAGTCCACACTTGCCCTCTCCACCCCTCCCCCTATTTTAGTAATACTTCCTCCAGACTTTTGCTTGAAAATGTGTGTCCACGAAAATAGGAGACTAATAATCTCAATTTCCTCCTTCTCTTTCTCTTTATTGTTAATAATACTTTCAAATTGTGCGTTTCCAGGGTTCTCTTGGTTTTTCCAGGTTTCTGTGATGGTTTTTCCGGGCTGCTCGGCACTCTTAAGTTCGATTAGAGAAAACGTTTTCACCACCTAACACTTTCCCAATTTATCCTCCCACCTTCAAATGAGAAGACACAAGAAAAGGCAAGATAGCCCTTTTTGGAGGCAGGTTCCCATGGTTTGGGGGGAATGGCAGATGCCTTTCTGCAGTGGCAGCCGCAACCTTCCGCAAAGCAGAAACTGCAGCTCACACTCTCCCCTACTTCCCCCGCCCAAACCCACTACCTCGCAAGTCCACACAATCCTTAAAAGCACACACACAAACTCCTCCAACCTCGCATCCCCTCTTACACCCCACACCGCACGCACGCCAGGATGCCTGCTGCCACAGTAACGCTCAACCCACCCGGTGGCCCCACCCCTTTCGGTCCCGCCCCGCCCCAGACACCAATGGTCGCCGCCCGCAGCTCCCGAAGGGTGCGTTGATAGGGCAGCGGGGCCTGCCACTCTCAGCGTGCGTCCCGCCCCCTCTTCACCCGGGGCTGGGGCTGGAGGGGCCGGAGCATCAGCGTGAGTAGCTGCGAGCAGCCGCGGTGGCGGCGGCGCGTTGTTGCAGTTGCGCCATCTGTCAGGAGCGGAGCCGGCGGGGAGGGGGCTGCCGCGGGAGAGGAGGAGGGGTCGTCGTGACCCAAGGCCGCCGAGACCCGCCCGCCGGCCGGCCGCGAAAGCACAAGCGGGCTGCCCTCGGAGCCGCGCGTCCTCCAACGTCCGGGCGCGCGGCGCTTCAGCCAGCGCACCGAGAGCTCTCTGGGCACACACAAAGCCGCCGCCCGCGCCGCACCGCCCGGCGGCCGCCGTCCGCGCCAGGGAGGGATCCGGCCGCCGGGCCGGGGACACCCGGCGCCGCCCCCTCGGCGCTCTCGGAAGGCCCACCGGCTGCCGGGCCCGCCGAGGAACCCCCGGAACCGCCTCGGCCGCGCGGGAGGAGGGCGGGGAGAAGACCATATGAATGGGCTCCGGAGCCTGAGCGCCGCGCAGGTAAGCGGCCGGGGATGCGCCCTGGGAGGCGGTGGGGATGCTGCGGAGACGCGGGCCACCGACGCCCCCGCGCTGCGCCGCCCCCGCCGCGGGGCCCCGCGCTGCAGTCTCCCGGCGGTCGCCGCTGCTGCCTCCGGGGCGCCCCGCGGGGCTGCCGGGGAGTTGGCCCCGCTCGGAGTCTTCCCGCGGCCGCGCGGGAGGACACCTCTGCGGGGTGCGGCCCTGAGGTAGCGCAGGGATGGGGGGCCCGTTTCCTCGCCTGCGAGCGGGCGCAGGGTGAGAATAGGAATTGTCAGGGGGGCGAGGCTGGCCCAGACTCCACCCTCGCCCTCCTTTCGGGGGCCCCCCGCGGGGACTCGGTCTGTGTGTGTTGTTTTAATGTCAGGGATGATGTAATCACTTAATAATTGATGCCCCGTGCTGCTTCCCTCCCCACCCCACCCCACCCCTGCCCCACTCCTCCACCTCTCGGCCTCCTTCTGCGGTCGTCGCTTTCCTCAGCTCATCCTCCTGCCTATTTCTGGCACCTCCCTAGCACTTCCCCCATCCTCCCCTTCACTCTTCCTGTGCCACCACCCGCCCAACCTTCCCCTGTCCCCCTTGCTGGAGCCTTCGCTCTTCTTCCTCTGCCTCCCCACCCCTTCTGCTCCCTCAACCTCCTTTCTCTTCCCTGCCCGCTGAATTTCCTCTCTACTTCCCAGATCGATGACTGTTTTTTGTTTGGTCGCCTCCCCTCTCTTATCTCTGCGGCCACAGGCGGAGGGGACTGGGCCAGAAAGAGGCCACCGAGGTTGGGCCCAGGCGGAGATTTGCTGGGACTCAGTGAGAAGCGGGATAATAAAATCACCCTTCTTGCCCCTCCTCCCCTTAATAAATCACACAGACTCGCCGTGTGTGTGTGTGTGTGTGTGTGTGTGTGTGACACAAAGAGCCCTTTCAGTGTACAGAGAGGAGACGCACAAAGTACCCAAGGATGGGCACGATGATTCTTCTTTCTCTTCACTGGGGCTTCCCTTTCTCTCAGATAAAGCAGTTGATTTTCTCTCTGAGAGTCTTTCCTGCCACATTTACCAAAACATAAAAGGCCCCAGATGCTGCAGGGTGGCAGGTGCTGTCATTTTGCTGTATTCATGGACCCAGTAGCGTTGACTGGCAGCTGCAGTACTTCTTAGATTTAAGGGGGAAATGATTCCAGCAGTCCCAAGAGTTGCTTTCTTATCAAGATAGCCTTCCTCCACCTTGTTTGAACCTCCTCTCCTCTGAGGATAGGTACTAAAAAGCTGGGGTAGGATAAATCGGTGTGGGAGCAGAAGAATTTGGCTTCTGAGTCAGATAATTAAATTAGTATTTGATACGAGTGAGGCAGCTAGATCTGCTTCTTCCCTCAAGTCTAAGAAGTGCTGAAGTCTTGAAATTTTGTCTGCCCATTGGTGTTGTTTTACCCTTATATTTAAACAAGTTTCCGGGGGCATCAAAAACACAGCATTCAAATTGGTATTTGGAAGGCCGTGGGAGACTGTGTCTCTTCCTTGCTTCAGGGGAGTCTTCAGACACCCACATCCTTCCTCTCACCACCCCAATCGACTGCAATACTTTCCACCCTTTGTGCTCTTTCTCCTGAGTCCTGGCCCCTTGGGTACTGTGCTTTCAGATGAAGGGACTCACAGACTTTTGGAGGAAGTGGTTTGTTAACTATCTAACGTTTGGGGGTAGGGGGGCACTTAACTATGAGCCGAGGATGTAGAGAATCTTTTGATTGAACTTTGAACCATCTGTTTGGTGTTCCTCTCAAGGAGGAAATGTTAATGTAAATCTGGAGGCTTAATGTTCCATTTTGTAAGCCAGTGGCTATTACATGCTTAATTGATAATATGAAAACGTAGGTTGAACCCATTGATTCCTAAGAGCATGGCTCCTTGACTCTTGTCTTAAGTTTGTTTTTCAAGAATTTTATTAGGAAAGAGTCATTTTTCAAGAATTTTATTAGCAAAGAGTCATGATTCATTAAACATTTACTTCTGTACTTTCTAAGGACATTCATCATGGAACTTTTTATATTTAAAAAAAGCAATAGGGTTAATGGGTATGCTGTAAAAACAAAGGGTTGTTTGTTTGATGCCAGACCCAGGAAGGAAAGTCCGTGCACAATAAGCTCACACTGTGTTGACCGAGCTAAAGAGACTTAATGATAAGGTTGAATGTGAACAAATGCACACTCTGCTTTCTGTACTTTATGCTTTGTCCTGGGTCTGGACTCTCCAATCCCATCAGATCTGCTTGCATTCTGTTTAACCTTTAGGCTCAGCTCAAAAGTCTTTGATGTTTTCTTTATCCTCCCCACCAAACAAATCACCACGCCTCCAATTTTGTTTTCAGACCTCAGCAGCAGGCATAACGTTTGGCCTGTCTCTGTTTCCATCATTAATTGGTCAGCACATTGAGAGAAGGAACCTGGTCTTATCCTGTTTCAGTAAATGTGAGTTAGGTCTTTGGTATGTGCCAGGCACTTGGATTTATTAAACTAACGTTAGCAGCTGTAACAAATAGGCCTGCAGAAACGTAATGGCTCAAAGGCAATAGACATTTATTATTCCTCATGCAGTAGTCCACTTTTTAAATGCCTTGGCCTGGAAATGACACCTATCACTTCCACTGACATTCTGTACGCAAGGGCTGGTTAGGTGGCCGCATTTAACTGCAGGGGAGCCTGGGAAATGTAGGTTAGCCATGTGACTAAGAAAAAAGAGGAAATGTATTTTGGGCCAGCAGCCTTGCCATATGTTGCCATTCAACAAGGCACAGTCATTGCCCTCAAGGAGTTTGTAGGCTGATGAAAACTAAATTGTATGGAAACCTGGAGCATAAACCCATCATTTCTTTTATTCTTTTGATTTCATAAGTTCAGATCTTTTTATTTTAAACATGTTTCATAAAACTTTGCTTTTTGTTGGTTCAAGTAGTTCCCACTCAGTGATTACTTGTAATACAGTGATCTCATGCCTCCTATGTTGACTTTGGTATGGTTCTTTTACTCTAGTAGAACCTTTCTTGGCCTAGATTTTTTTTATTTGTTGATTTTATAGACTCCCAAAGTGGCTGGGAGGGTCCTTAGAAATCACAGTCCTACCTTCTTAACTGAAAGAGGAAATTAAGCAGAGTGCCGAGGAGAAACTTCTTGCCTGGGGCCATGCTAATGAGAAGGGAGCCCTAGCCAGCCCAGGCTCAGTCTTGCCTGGGTCCCCTTCACCACACAGCTGTCCTGACTTGGTGATTGTGATATCTGCATATTCCACGGAGACTAAGTGAGTTTCCAGACCTCCAGGAGCAGGGCAAACTGCTCGTGTTCTGGATAGTCTCTGTTCTCCACAGGCCTCCAAACCATTGGAGCAATGCTGTCCATACTATTCATCATAGTTAATAATGCATATATTTTTGCTACAAACGGTTCATTATATTCATCTGTTCTGGAAACATTAGCCAAGTGTGTTCCTGTGTGCAAGGCACTGGGAGATAGGGTCATGAAAATGAATGCTTCTGCTGTCCTTTTCTTCAGGGGCTCACAGTCTGCCAGGGGAGATAAAAGTAAATAAATAATAGCTAATTTTTATCGAGCATTATTATCTGTCAAGCGCTGTTGAAGTTCTGGTCTTAGCAATAATGATCTGAAGTGGTTTCACTTCTCTCCCTTTTACAGGTGGGAAATTGAAGCAGGGGAGGTTAAGTAACTAACTGAAGATCATATAGTTATTAGGTGGTACAGTCACAGTTCAGGCCCAATTAGTTTGGTTTCAAATCCCTTGCTCTCAGCCACTAGGCAATATGCAAAATACTATATATGGATATAATAATATTAATTAAAATACGTTACATGCCATAAGAGGAAGATAGCTAAATACTTTGGAAACTGATACTTCTAGTTGTTGTGAAACAACCTTATATTTAAATTTAAAAAGTTAAAGATGGGAAAGCAAAGCATGTTGATACTGGAAATACTTTTACTCTGTGTGATTTCTATTTTAAGCTGTGTCCTTCTGTGGGCCACAGATAGGTGGGTAAATGTGAATGGTCATACATATTTCCTCATTCAGCAACATTCATTCATTGTATCTACCATTTGCCAGACACTGAGCTACATGCTTCAGGGGCAGAGGTGTGATCCTGCTCTAAGGAACTTACCTGGACAAAGGAAGTCTCTGCCTGCTGTGATTCTAGGGGCCCTCACAAGAGGAAGAGAGCACATAGAACGGAGCATGAACTACACAAAGAGGTGGAAAAGTGGGGCAGCCAGGCAGCAAAGGTTGGAGGAGGTGTCTTTGAGGTGAAGAGTAGGAGTCAGCTAGTAGAGTGTTATAGAAAGGCCATTGCCCTGGAAGGCAAATGCACTTTTAGGAAATTGGAAGTAGTTTTTGGAGGGGGTCGGGGGGGTATTGTAGAGAGACAGACAGAGGAAGAAGATAGGATAGAGAAAAATCTGAGTGTTCTTGTAAGTACAGTTGACCCTTGAACAACTTAGGTTTGCACACGGTCCACTTATATGCAGATTTTTTTTTGATAAATATGGTATAGTACTGGAAATGTATTTTCCTGGTGATTTTCTTAACATTTTTTTCTCCAGCTTACTTTATTGTCAGGAATATAGTATATAATACATATAGCATATAAAATATGTGTTAATCAACTGTTTATGTTAGCAGCAGTCTCAACAGTAGGCTTTTTTTTTTTTTTTTTTAATTTTTTTTTAATGTTTTTTATTTCTTTTTGAGACAGAGAGAGACAGAGCATGAGCAGGGGAGGGGCAGAGAGAGAGGGAGACACAGAATCTGAAACAGACTCCAGGCTCTGAGCTGTCAGCACAGAGCCTGATGCGGGGCTCGAACTCACGACTCGCGAGATCATGACCTGAGCCAAAGTCAGATGCTTAACCGACTGAGCCACCCAGGCGCCCCAACAGTAGGCTTTTAATAGTTAAGTTTTGGGGGAGTAAAAAATTATACACAAATTTTCAACTGCATGGGGATTGACACCCCTAACTCCTGCATTGTTCAAGGGCCAGAATGTCAGAATGCCATTTAACAGTTGTAAGTGGAGATGATGCTTTGATCTAATTTGTATTTTATAAAAGATTATCTGGCCACAGTGTAGGCTGTTGCAGAGGCAGTCAAGACCAATGCGGGGAAGGTAGTTATGGAAACTCAGATGAGCAATATATAAAAGTCTGAATGGAAGAAATGGAAGTGGAGATGGAACAACAATAACAAAAAAAAACAGAGTAAGAGAGGGTAAGACAGTATATTGAGGGGCAGGGAAGAAGAGGGGTCCTGGGAAATTAGGTGGAGAGAAACATGCAGATAGGTAATACAGTAAGAGAGGACAGGTATGTCAAATGATGACTTTATCATGGACACTTAGGGCTTTCAGGTTGAGGTATGTCATAGGAGTGAAGAGTAAGACTTAATTATACGTCTATTAGCAGCAAATTAGAAACTACTTGAAATAATGGACATGGGCAGTATACTCAGGGACTTTGTAGACAGGGCTGGGGGAGAGCCCAGGAATGGGGGAGGTTAGAGGAGCCCTGAATGGAAGAGCCAGAGTGTTGAGCAGGCCCAGGGGAGAGAGGTTTCCTTGATCACCAGGAGGCGAGGGTTATGCCCCGGACATTAAGCAAAATTAAGAATGAAAAGTGCAGTTTGATTTAGCACCAAAGATCTCCGAATCCAGCCAGAGCAGCATCAGGAAGATAAGGGGTGGAGGTCTAAGACTCTGCTGCTCCCTAGACCAAGATAGAAACATGTATCAAAACTGCAGAACATAGGACCTTAAGGGACTAGAGACCACAAAGTCCAACACGTCTGTTTTACTTAGGAGGAAAAATGAGACCCAGAGAGGCTAGGTGACTTGTCCAAGGTGGCAGAGTCACCACTTAAGGTCCACTGTCAAGCCATTCAGTCCAGGCGAAGGATGTGGTCAAGAGCATGGACTCAGGTGTGGGCTGGGTTCAGCCCCTTCCAGCTGTGTGAACGGGGCCAAGCTACCTAAACTCCGTGCCTCCCTTTTTTCACCTTTAACCTGGAGATAATAGTTCTTACCTCAAAGCTTTGCTGTGAGGAGTCAGTGAGTTAATAAACGTAAAACCCCACATATGGGAAAAGTGATGAGTTTGCTGCTGTTGTTAAAATGTGTGTGTGTGTGTGTGTGTACACACATACATGTAACAGATATACATACAATACATATATCCCTTAGGGAAGGAAAGGTGAAGATGTACTGTCTGCATAGAAGGAAATTTTGAATATTTTAGGCAGAGATTTGGGTGATGGATTGTCAGGTCTGGATCAAGAATTACTGGAAAGCTTGGAAAGTTTATATAGTATGATTGAAAACAGCATACTTAGCAAGTCTTTGTTAGAAATGCAGAGCCTTTTTTATTCTTGAGAGTAAAAAAAAAAACAAAAGCACTTTGAAGTTAGCCCTATCAAAGACTTTCTTGGTTTTAGTCAGATAACCAGAATTTTAACCTATTAACAATGTAAATCCCTTGAGTTTGACTTCAGAATGTCACCATACCTCCTGAAGACAGAACAAACTAGAGAGTAGGGGGAGAAGACCTGAGTTATGACTTTCATGCACTTGGTTCCTATGAATAAATGGTGATTTGGGTTAGAGAGAGAGTGCTCAGTGTTTCTAGTTGAGCAAATCTAATTTTTAGCCACTAAAACACATGAGTAGCCTAAACCGTATTACCTGGAGGGACTTGGGTGACATGCAGTACAGACAGCCTAGGAATAAGTGGCACTCTGGACTTGATTAGGACACAGTAATCCTAGAAGGATATAAATTGAACTGGATTTATCGTCTAATAAAAACGTGGGAAGGAAAGATAATGCTTACTGACTCATGAAACTTTAACAACGTTTGTAAGGCTCTGAGTTGTCGTAATGTTTGGATGAGAGCATTTCCCCATTCATCTCCGTGCTTCCAGGGTGACCCACGTGAGGCCTCACTGTGGATCAGAAGCCGACTTGGGTCCTTCCTGGGTATTTTTAGGAAGCAGAGGTCATCATATATTCAGCCCTTGTAGACCCCATGACCTCAACAGCACCTTGTTGGTTTGGGCAAATGTGTATTGAACGTCTATTAACTATAAATTTGGGGGAGAAAAAAAATACAGCACGAGAAAGTTTTAGCCCATTGTTCATTTCAATTCATAAGGCTTTTTCTGAGGACTGCTTACTTCTGGCCTTGTGATAATGTAAAAAACCATGTAGCACACCATAGCTACTCACCCCTCCTTAAATACACCATAAAAATAATAATACCTACCGCTTTTATTGCACCCCAGAGGCCTTGTTAAGTGCTTTACATACAGTAATTTACTTAATTATAACAACTCCATGAGGCAGGTGTTATTATCCCCATTGATCAAATGGGAAGACTGAGGCTCAGAAAGGTAAAGTAACTTGCCCATTGTCACACAGCTAATTACTAAAGAAGCCAAGTCTGTCTGGCTCCTAGGCTCATGCCTGCTTTTGCTCCAAAGCTGTGGTTCCTCTTTCCCTGCCTACTTTCAAATGACCTTGCCTTTGCTTTGCGGTTGTTTCTGTGTTAAGTGTTAGAGGATATAAAGACACCTTTTCCCCCCAGTGGAAACCTCACTACTTCATTACTCCTCTCAAGACTCACCTTCTGGGAAGCCCCCTCTTTGGTCCTTTCTGTGGGCCCCCATGGCACTTGATTTCTACCTCATCATCACCATCATCATAGTTGGACTTGTAAAGCAAGATGGAATCAGCTGGGTGGAAGAATGGGTGAATACTGGTCTTTTTCATTGACTTATGAGCTCTTTGGAAGTCAGGGACAATATCATATTCATGGTCAATTGGCCAACACAACACCCAGCACTATTCCATGGTATACTATCATTATTCCTACTTAACAGATGGGAAAACTGAGGTTTAGAGGTTAAGCGATTTAGTCAGGCTCACACAGCTAGTAAGCATTAGAGCTGGAATCTGAACCTGGACAGTCTGGTTCCAGAAATCTATGCTCCTAACACTAATTTTGTTCCATCTTTCAAATGAGATTGTAAGCCATGAGTATGGAGACAGTGGATATCATCTCCTAGCCCAGTACCTCACAGTCCATGCTCTGTAAACAGCAGCTCTCTTATTCTTCCATCCACCCTGGCAGAACAACAAACAATATATTGAACTAGGTCTTAGCTCATAATAATAAGGAGAGAGTTTTAGGGTCATGGTTACATGAATATTCTCTGAGGATCTTACAGAGTGCATATCTCCGGGCCATCTTCTGAGTCAGTAGGTCTGGGGCTGTCAGGATTGAGCACCGAACTCCCTTCTGGATATGAGAATGGCAGTAGGGATGGAACCATCAGGGAGGCAGCTTCTGAAAGACAAGGAATGAAGCAAGCATAGTGAGTCTCATCCACATTGATGGGAGCAGGCCGTGAAGTGGTAGAAAATCATCAGTCAGCCCGAGTCAGCAGCCGCCCAGGGGAGGCTGGGGATCAGAAATCAATCACAGAAAGACCACTTACTTTGTATTTTTAAGATTTCTAAGTACCTGCTTCTTTTGAATGTGCTGGTGGGATTTTATCTGATGAATTTAAACACTTTCATTTTTCTCAGATCTTCCGTCTTTGAGGTTCCCAAAAATAGTAGGCTTTTCATGGAGTTGTATAAGGATTCCATCTGCTTTATACTGAAAAGTAGGGCTTTAATGGAAAATTAAAAATGAGCCAGATCGCCTTTCCCACAACAAAGCCCAGGGCACTTTTCCCAATCCTTTCTTCTTTTAATCCCCAGCAAAAGTTACTGAGTCTGTATTTCTGTGGGATCACCCCCACCCTCCAAATTAAATTCTACCCAAAAGCCAAATAAACACCAACAAGTTTCTTCATTTCCATACGTTGTCATATCTATTTAAAAGCAATAACAGTTTCAAATATTGTCACTTATAAAATTTGACTTTCATTTCAGTTTTCATTTTATTCCAGAATTGTGTGATCTGTGGCCTATAACTAGGCACATGCACACAAGGATACCTGAAAAGTGCTGATTTCTGTTCATGGTTTCTCTTATTTGCTCTCAAAGTTTGGAGGCTTTCACCTTTCATTGTAGAGTTTACTGTCTAACCTACAAATATAGAGCACCTCATTGTTTTCAGTTGTAGGAGCTGAGTTGTCAACGAATGCTAACATTCTGTCATTCTCTATCTTTTATCATCTCCTTTTACTTGAAAATGCCAATTCTGTGGCTGTCCTTTATATATACTGTTGCCCAGTCTATATTCTCTTGATATGTTACGTCCTTCAGGCTCTCCTGTGGTTTGCAAATAATGATTGCAGTTGCTTCACTCCTATACCTTCTAAATTGAGTGAGGGGATGTTGATCCATGTGAAATGGATGTGCCAGCTGATGTAGATACTGGTTCTCTTCCCTTGTCCCTTTACTTACAACCCAGTGAATAGGAGCAAAGACCAAATTCCTTAGGCTGGCATTCAACACCTTCCATGTCCACATTCTTAGTCATACTTGGCTCACCTCATTTACCACTATACTAACACTTGATTAGCCAGATGTCAGTCTAGTATCTCATTAATATGAAAAATGTGTTCTGGCCTTTGTTTTCCCTTCTTGAAATCCCCTAGCCCTTCTTTTCCCTCAGAATTCTACCCATTTTTCAATCCCAGCTTTAGGAAGTTTCCCCTAATCTCCTCATCCTCTTACATTGAATACTTATGACCAGTTGTCTCCTAATAAATGATGCCTTATGTTGTTAGTTAAATTCTCATAGGAGAGATCTAAGGTTCAGAGAGATTTTGTGACTTGCCCAAGGTCATATATCCAGTTACTAATTTAGTTTAGACTATAATCTAGGTCTCCAAGGAATCTGTGTGGGTCCTGTATTCTCAAGAAACTGTTGGCCCTTTGTGTGCAAAAATGTTGTTTGCTGGCCCCCCTATAGCAGGTAGCACGATGTCATTCGTAGTGTAGATATTCAGTGGATGTTTATTTGGAGAGGCCCTGGAGCAGGGCCCCGGAGTATGTAGCTGCTCTCCTGGCCATCTGTGGGGCTTGGATGTTGAGCCTGTGTAGTTTTTGTAGTTTCTGATGGCACCAGGTTGACTCTCTACCAGCCCGCATGGTTTAGGGTCAATGATTGTCCCAGACTGGTTCAGGAACCACTGTTGTATTTTGAGGATGGTGTGTGTTTAAAGATCTTGCCCTCGTAATCTTGAGCTTTTGGTTAAACATTTAGAGTGGTCAGGGAAATAGTTACTTCTTTGTCCTCTGCCATCAGGTTTTCACCAATAAGATTTTCACTAAAAACCATAGGAAGTTACCAGTGGTGCAGTGACATCCAAGACCAGGAGAAATGCAGAATGTTTCAACACTGGGAGGAAGTTGGAAGAAAACAGTAGTGGATGGTGGAAGAGTGCAGAGTGGCCACCAAGGTTGTGCCTGGAAGTCTGAGAGGACTGGGGAAGCCGGTGCCCATCCATATCTGCACCTCTCCAAGTAGCATTTACCTGAGTCCCTCAGCCATGTGACACCCAACCGTGACTGTGGAAGTGCCATCCTCTCCCTGTGTTAATTTGGTTCACTTGGTAGTATCAGCATCTGAAGAATCTCCCTGGCAGGGGAGGAAGGTTCTTTTCTAGACTTAAGGTCCTACGAAGTCATGACTAACACTGTACCCCAACCAGAGCCTCTGTATCTCCATCAAAAGAATGACTGAAAATAAACCTTATGAAATGTTTTCCATGGTTAGGGGTCATTACTCGAGTCATTTCTGTAACAAGATGACAACAGCATAATAGTCAGTGTTTGTCAGCCACTCTGCTGCAGCCAGAAAGAGGGGAGGTACCTGGTGCTTCACTGTTGTTTGAAATGCCATTATGGTCTTTGGAAAGCGGTAGTGAACTTTTTTCCCTTCCTTAACCATACATGGTCCATGATTTGAGCACCTCCTCACCCCCAACCCCCCTCCCATTTCCACAGCCACCTCCTTAAATGCAGGAGATCACATGCCAGTGTCCTAATACACTCTCTCCTTGGCTGGCATGTAATGTCACCACCTCATGCATTTATCCAGTTTGTTCATGTTCAGTCATTTTGGTATATCTCCCTGTCAGAATTGTCCATTTTCAGTAGCATGCTTCTAGAAGGCTGAAAGCACACCTCATTTCATTTGCGTTGTGCTATGTAACACTACACTGAGCTGTGCATTTATTAAATGCTTGTTGATTATGATTCTGAGCTTCCAAGCTGGGAGGTCTTACAAGTGTTTTCAGTACTTCTGGAATGAGATGCATCTTGAATATATTTTCTTCTTGTAGGTAGTACATCAGGTCCTTTGCATTGGTAGGTCCTCAAAATCATGGCTCAGAACCCAGATTTTGGTTGCACAGTGTCTTAGGTTCCCCCTTATGTTCAACTTCTTGGGTGAAAATGCCAGTGATGCCAACTTCTAATCCTGTTTTCAAATTAGGGGCAAGGCATAGGTAGATAATGTGCCATATCACATCCTTCTTTTCATATAGGTGTGGTTGTCCATATAATTCCCACCGTCTTGTAGTCATTATTCAACACATTGTTGATTTCAGACTGTTAAGAGTTACAGGTGGTTCTCCAAGAGACTGAGATTTCCTCAGTGAAGGCCTGTGAGGTGTGGCTGGCAAGGACCTATGAGGACTTCAGAACAATGAGCTGAGCCAGATGCCTCTGTGAGTGCCAGTAGCTCCAGGGAAGTTCTGGTTAGTTTATGCCTGAATGTGATATAAGGAGGACTGGCACTGGAAAACTGCAGCTGTTCTTTGTACCTTGGCCCAAATATGCCAAACGAGGAAGGGTGCAGTGTGTGAAGGTTTAAGAGTCCCCGATCTAGAGTTCCCAAGGCAAACTCCGCTTCCCAGATCTCCTGTCCCAAGCTGTGACAGAGGTTCTGTGTGTAGGGGTTGAAGTACCCTGGCCTCCATCCCCACAACAATGCTCCCATGCACTTGAGATCCAGAACTGCCAGTGTGGGAAGAGCCCTGCTCTATGCTGCCCACCAGGACACTCAGCTGGGCTTTAAGAACCTTCTAGATGAGCTAGAACATGCAGAAATGATCCACTAGTGAGGGTGATGTTGGTGAGATTGGAGGGAGGGGGGGATAACGGATGGAAGAGGATCAACAAAGAGTTGGCAGGGGCAAGATCATGATGGGTATAGGAGGAGCCCTTGTATTAGTCTTTTGTGGCTGCAACAAATTACCCCAAACTAGGTGGCCTAAAACAACAGAAAAATTTCTCTCACCATTCTGGAGTCCAAAGTCTTGAAATTAAGGTGTCACATCCCAGTGACACTTTGTTCTGGAGACTTCCATGCTTCTTTCCTAACTTTTGGTGGCTGCTGGCAGGCCTGGGCATTCCTTGGCTTTTAGACCCATCACTATAGTTTCTGCCACCAATTCACATGAGATTTTCCTTTGAGCATCTTTACATGGCTTTCTCCTCTTTCATAAGGACGCTTGTCACTGGATTTAGGGCCTACCCTAATTCAAGATGGTCTCATCTCAAGATCCTTAACTTCCTCTTTTTTATTATTATTTTTTTAATGTTTGCTTGTTTAGAGAGAAAACGTGAGCAGGGGAAGGGCAGAGAGGGAAGCAGAATCCCAAGCAGGATACACGCTGTCAGCACAAAGCCCAACATGGGGTTCAGTCTCACCAACCATGATATCATGACCTGTGCCAAAATCAAGAGTCGGTCGCTTAACCAACTGAGCCACCCAGGCACCCCATCATGATCCTTAATTTATTAATTATATCTGCAGAGACCCTTTTCCCCATGAGGGGATTTCGGATGGGCATATTTTATAATGGGAAAGGGGCTGCCGTTCAACTCACTATAGCTCTCAACAGGATAAAAATTAGCAGTAACTTGAAGTGAGAAAGAACACATGAGAAGGGTATTTGCAAGTCTGAATTCCCACGAAGGGGCAGGCACAGTATTTTACACGTGTGATTTCTAACTATCACTGAGGCAGATGAAGATACTGACATTTAAAACATTTTTTTTTTAATGTTTATTTATTTTTAAGAGAAAGCATGTGTGCAAGCGTGGGAGGGGCAGGAGAGAGAGAGACAGAGAGAGAGAGGGAGGGAGACACAGAATCCGAAACAGGCTCCAGGCTCTAGGCTCTGAGCTGTCAGCACAGAGCCCAATGCAGGGCTCAAACTCACAAACTGTGAGATCATGACCTGAGCCCAAGTTGGACGCTAAAGCAACTGAGTCACCCAGGCGCCCCTGACATTTTTATGTGAAAAGAAAGAAGTTCAAAGGTGTGGATGTCCTGAAGCTTTTCAGTAAAATTGGAGGCTGAGCCATTATCCAAGGTTGGAAGGTTCAAAGATAGGAGGACAGCTTGGCGAATCTAGAAGAAGTCCAAACAGCCACAAAAATATAGAGTAATATTTTAATAGATGGATAGAAATTATTACAGAGAGGGGTGACTGGCTGGCTCAGTCAGTGGAGCATGTGACTCCTGTTCTCAGGGTTGTGGGTTTGAGCCCCACATTGGGTGTAGAGATTACTTAAAAATAAAATCTTTAAAAAAAACCAAAAATGTATTACAGAGAAATAGCGAGGCCCCATTGGAATTTGTAGGTATTTTTTAATGGCTCGCTTTAGCCCAGTTTTGTGATTTGGCCTTGTAGTACTTGTTACTTTGGAATGGAAAGGAAAATCTGACCGTTTGGTGACCTAGAGTTGAGAATTGATTTGAACCATCAAGTGAGGAGGATATTCTTAGAGACTAAGGAAAATATCGGTTGAATCAGCTGCAAGTAGGATTTAGGCTGGCGAGGGGAGCAAGCTGGAATTGGGATGGTAGATGCAGTAAGGAAGGATCTGTAGTCTTACGGATATGATGCGTGAACACAGCAGGTATGGAAGAGGGGAAACAAAGGCAGGAAGCCCTCGGAAGAGGAAGCCTAGGGGAGTGTAGAGTTCTAAAATGATGCCGAATAAGGGTGGCTCCTTGTTGAATGGATAGCTGCTCAACTGTAGATTAATGATTAAGGACATTAGGTATAAATACTTCAAGAAACTGAAATCCATAGGCCTCTTTTGCTCTTGGTTCAAATATGTGTACAGTTGACCCTTGAACAACACAGAAGTTAGGGATGCTGACTCCTTGGGCTGTCGAAAATCCATGTATAACTTTTGAATTACCAAAAACTTGAATGTTAATTGGCATCTGTTGACTGGAAGCCTTATTGATCATCAAAAGCTGATTAACGTATTTTGTATGTTATATGTATTATATACCATACTCTTACAGTAAAGTGAGAAAATATTAAAACCAACCACAAGAAAAAATACATTTACAGTACTGTACAGTATTTATCCAGAAAAATCCAGGTGTAAGTAGACCTGTGCAGTTCAAACCTATGTTGTTCAAGGGTTGGCTGTAAATGATGTCTTCTAGAAGAATGACATGTCAGTATGTTGCACTTTTAAAAAAAATCCTGGATAATGGAGTGCCTGGTTGGCTCAGTCAGCAGAGCATGCTACTCTTGACCTCAGGGTCATCAGTTTAAGCCGCATGTTGGGTGTAGACTTTACTTCAAAAAAATTTTTTTTTAATTAAAATTTAAAAATCCTGGGTGAATGTTCTGGGCTCCCTGAAACCTTACATTATGACCTTGTTTAGTGGGGGATAATCTTAAACTAGTATTCAATTTACTTTACTTTCCTTCTAATTCTTGTTTCCCTGGGAATCTCCCCCATTGAGGCGAAGGATTCCATTACTTCAGGGGGAGGACAGAATATGGTCTAGGACAAAGAAGACGTTGTTCAGCTTTTGACTTTCAAAACAAGCCCTTGAAGCATGTTTCAGAGACCAGAATTAGCCCAGGCCTTCACTCAAAAGAGGCAGGCTTTGTTAGAAGAAAAATGATTGTGGATTCCAAGGAGGCAGATCTCAGAAGGCCTGGTATATATTGTGTAGTAAGCCATGCAGGAAGGAGGAAATACCTTCCTGGGATGGAGCATGGAGCTTGTAGAGATTAGGAGGAGACTAGAGCTAAATGAATGGGTGGCTGAGATCCCCCACTTCAGGAGAGTGGAGGAGAATCTGCTTGCAGAGAGCACCCATACCTTGCATTTGGTCTGGAACCCTGGAAGGAAACTACCTGTAGTGTACTCTACAGGGGGGCGTGTTTAGGCAGAAGCAAGCCCTCTCAATTCCCCAAAGCCTGCATGTGGCATAGGAGCGATCCCACGGGCCTGTAGGCCCCCTCAGGCACATGTGGAGGTGCAGAGGGAGCTGGGAGGTAGAATGAAGGCAGCACAGAGTGAACTGTGCAGTCTCACTCCTGGAGACTGGTTGGGTTCAATTTACCAGTTACATCAGCAGAATCAGGCCAACACCCAAAGACAAAGGGATGAAACATCCTAGGGACCCCAGTGAGGGCATGGAGGGCAGTGCCTAGACTAGGTCCTCTCCCCATCCTGCTAACCTGGGGTGGGGGCAGAAGGGCAAGGGAAAAGAACACAGCCCTGAGAGGCAGTTTAGAGAAGTTTAATTTGACTAATTGCCCTGAAGCAACTAAGAATTTTAAATCTGAAGAGATTAAGTTATCTTGAAGTGGCAAGATTGTTTTTGTTACTATCATCAGAAATGCAGTGGTCATGATCAATTTGAATTAAACACTGGAGAAATGAAGTAACATTTTTAAAAAGTATTTATTCATTGGGGTGCCTGGGTGGCTCAGTTGAGCGTCTGACTTCGACTCAGGTCATGATCTCCCGGTTGGTGGGTTCAAGCCCCGTGTCAGGCTCTGTGCTGACAGCTCAGAGCCTGGAGCCTGTTTCGGATTCTGTGTCTGCCCCTCCCATGCTCATGCTCTGTCTCTCGATAATAAATAAACGTTAAAAAATTTTTAAATAAAAAAAAAAAAAGTATTTAGGAAGCTCTAGGCCC
This sequence comes from Prionailurus bengalensis, assembly GCF_016509475.1. Classification (NCBI taxonomy): domain Eukaryota; kingdom Metazoa; phylum Chordata; class Mammalia; order Carnivora; family Felidae; genus Prionailurus; species Prionailurus bengalensis. Next base: position 100,735,669 of record NC_057349.1, on the reverse strand, counting down.
AACATGGGGTGGGAACTCATGACCCTGAGATCAAGAGTTGCATGCTCCAGTGACTGAGCCAGCCAGGTGTCCTTAAGTAACATTTTTTGTGTGTGTACAGCTGAGTAATAAGTGTAAATTTCACTCCTGCCACATTGCATCTGAGCTGTATTTTATCTTGATGATGATGATGATGGTAACAATGATGGCAGCATATTCACTGGCTTGTATTCTTAGAGTATGCTTTTTCTTTTGAGTAAATCATGTCTTCGCATACGTGTATTAGGTTCACTTTGGGCAAGAAGTGGGAAGATCTGCCCTCTCAAGGAGCAGGCTTGTCTACCAGATATTCCCAAATGTAGTGGGGATTTGGGCTTCCTGTTTTTAGCTTGTGGCAGTTCTTCTGAGTGCCCTGGAAGGGAGGACTTCAGTTGCCAGGGAGACTCATTTCAGTGGAAATTATTAGAATTTCAGGACTTTCTTTAATCAATTTACTGTGATACTGGAGACTAGAAGAGAAGATTTACTGGGTGTGATCCTTCAGTTCCATATTTTAAAGGAATCAGGGTGAATACTAGAGATTGTATTCAATCTCTGATTATCATGGGAGAAACTCTTCACTTTTATTCAGTCCTCATGTACTAAATAAAGCATGAGTATATGGAGGGATTCATTTTCGAGTATAACTCATAAGTAGTTACCAGAACACTAAATGGGGAGGGGGGGGCGGGCGCAGAAACCAGTTAGCTCTTTTTAATTATGTCTCATCCCAACTTGACATTCGTACAAGGATGATGCTACATTTAAGAAGATGTTTTAAAACCTGCTGTTTCTTGAAATGCCTAGTAATTTGAGAAGGGAAATCTTTAGTCTTGCTTTAAAAAGTGTGTATTTGGTGGTGTGTTGAGGATGCTGCTTATATACTTTTCTACTAGAAAATTATGGTGGCACTTTGAGCACATCTTCTCAAAATATACACGCATCTCCTATTTTTCCTCATCTGTCAGTGGGAGCCAAGAGAACTCGAGATGTGGGATCATAACACTGTGGAAAGGAGTCACTAAAATAATCAATACTATAGAATTTTTAAAGGTTGATTTATTAACTGATACCATGTTTGGACCTTTGAAATGGTTCTATTCAAAATCGGAAAAATAAAATTTCTAAAACTTAAAAACATGTCCATGTACATTAGAAGAAAAAAACCTTTTTATACTGAGTAAGCATTAAAAAGAACATATGACCATAATTATTTGGGGTATACATTCACTCTAGTCAGTTTCTAGCTATATGTCTCTAATACCCATGTCACATATTTTTTATGAAGAATGAACTGTTTTAAATGTTCTCATAGGCTTGCCTCTAGTCTTCAAAGTTGTGTCTTATAGTCACTATGTGAAATTGTTACTGTCATCAGTTGGCATTCATGGTATATATACATCAAAATATTTTTTTCGCAGAGAAAATAGTTCTTTCTACCGATGCACATGAGCTCAGAGCAAATTCTGCTAAATGGAGGCTTTCCTCGGGCTAACTTTTTACATGTTGAAATGTGTTAATATGTTAGCCCAAATATTTTCACAGGTCTTTTACCCTCAGGATTTATATCGTTAATAAATATTTTTACAAAACTCATGAAAATAAATTCCTCTGTGGTCCTTTTGAATGTCTTGTCACAATTAGGTGACACAAATTGTAGATCTTCATAATTTCGCTCCATTCTGGTTCCTAACATAAATGTATCCAATTAAAACTAGGAGCACCATCAAAACATCACCTCAAGTTGAGATCCTTCCTTCAACACATCATAATACAATTTCAGAATTAAATCTTGGACACTGTGTTTAGTCCCTCCTTTGCTTTGTCGGGATAAATTTCAACATCTTCCTTTTTGCAAGCCTTGTTTTCAATAACTGCAATTGGCTAAAAGCTTTAAAGAACTGAAGTGTTTTGGCGCTTCATTCACTGCTTTAATGAAAGATTCCCAACTGTTTTGGAACAGAACACACCCAAACTTTACAGGATTCATCTATCATACCATTATGCAACAACTAGGTTGATTTAGAGAATCGTTTCTCAAACATTTTTTTCTTTTTTTTGGTTAAAGTTTATTTATTTTGAGAGAGAGAGAGCGAGTGAGCATGAGCAGGGGAGGAGCAGAGAGAAGAGAGAGAGAATCCCAAGCTCCAACTCACAAGGCTCAGGGAGCTCGAACTTACGAAATGTGAGATCATGACCTGAGCTAAAATCAAGAGTCAGACGCTTAACTGACTTAGCTACCCAGGAGCCCCTCAAACATTTTTTCTAAAACTTGGTTGCTGATGACAGGTGGCAAAGTAAAAGGCACATATTATTGTGCTGAAATGTTAATAATATTCACAAAACACTTTGTCACAAAAATTTGGTAGTTATGTTTTCCTATTATTTGTCAATTTCTACATCTGTAGTTTTTTTTTTTTTTTGCATTTGGTAGGATATAGCCACTTATTTGAATGCAGTTATGAGTTATGCATATGCATACACAATTCCAAGTGACTTTCTGTTCCATAGGTTTCTTGATTTAGTAAGGGCAGTTGTTTTTTAGCATTATAAAATTTATGTGTGTATTTCACTGCAAAAACAAATAATTTCCTCTCTCATGTTAAGCTTTTTTTTTTTAAGTTTTATTTATTCATTTTTGAGAGAAAGAGCATGGGAGGGGCAGAGAGAGAGAATCCCAAGCAGTCTCTGCTGCCAACAGAAAGCCCAATGCAGGGCTTGAATCCATGAACCGTGAGACCATGACCTGAGCTGAAATCAAGAGTCAGATGCTTAACCGACTGAGCCACCCAGGCGCCCCCTCATGTTAAACTTTTTACAGTTTACAGTGGCATTCACAGTAACAGGACACGTTTCACCTGTGACAGAATGAACTTCCACAAGCTTTATTTGATCCCAGGAAATAGATGGAAAAAAAAAAAATCAAACCACTGTTGGCATTGATTTTTTTCTACTTAAACCACTGGTTAATACTACCTAGAACTGGAATCATTTAACTGTTAAATTTCTTTTGCTAATGAAGCCAACACATTAAAAGCTATCACTTTGCTTTTCATATATGTACTTATTTACTCAGAAATAAGCAGAATCAACTTAGAATAGCAAGCATTTGATCTAAAAGAAAAGTCATACTTCCTAGAGTGCTATGTTAGTGAACCTTCTATAGCGGCATGTGTTAGATTGTCATCCTCGGACACAACCTTATTACAAAAGTGATTAACATTTGAAGTAGTTGCTGATCTGTGCTTCTGTAGATTTGTGGCTGTGGTTTATGGAGTGAATGATATCACTATGGCTCCCATGGTGGATAATGAATATTAACCAGCAGTTTGTATGCGTTAACATTCCATCATCAGCTTTCTCGAAAAATAGAAATACAGTACTTAATTTTTCACTAAATTTGCCATTTTTTCCTTTTTGTTTCATTATCGCCAAAAGGCACGTTACGAAGTGAATTAGAATAGCCATCGATAAATGACAAGAACACTGTAATGAAAGCATTTACACCATTCTTGAGAAGGGCCATGTCCTGAATATATTTCATGTACACCTAACCTGTAATCTTCTGTTTCTCACTGACCCTTGTGATGGGTGTCTTGTGCAACTCTAGCTGCAGCATGGCTCACAGCACAACTGATCACTGCATCCAGCGTCTGCCAGGGGCACTGCCCTCTGAGACTGGGAGGAGTTAGCTGCCCTGAGCTGCTCATGTCCAAGTGTTCTTTATTTTATTGGTGAGCATCCTGTCTATTTTCCTTGAGAGGGAGGTGTTTACTTAGGCCAAGATTGGAAAAGGACAGGAAAAGAGATGGATTGTCATTGGTCACCTTTCAGAAAATTCTCTTCACCTTGAGATTATCTCACCCACTGGCAGGCAAGTCTGTCTGTGGCAGAAGCTGGAAATGCAAATCCAATCTTGGTACATTTTGATGCAACTAATAATAATAATAATACTTGGCTTAAAAATGAATCATTTACACAAATGTTTAATCTGACGAGTGCCCAGGACAGTAGATATCATCTAGCATTTTCACAGAGGAGCCAAGGTGCAAAGTCACCCTAATTAGAGATCACATTTCTTCATCTGCTTTGTATTGCCCTCTTTCGTTGGGACGATTCTGATAACGTTACTGCTCTGCGCTCCTCTACTGTTGACTTCCAATCCCACTTCCCACATAGCTGAGTGAGCTTTTAAAAATCTATGTGAGATCATGTTGCTGGGGAACACCACTCAATTATCTTCCTATTTGCAGTTAGAATAAAATCCGGCTCTTCACCAAGGCCCAGGAGGCCTTTTATGCTCCCACCCTTGCCCAGTTGGCTCCACCAGATTTTCAGCTTCCAGGGGACCCATATCTTGCCTGTTTCCTTTGCCAACATGGCACATGAAAGCTGCTCAATGTATTATCTCAGAGAAATAAATATGGTCTACTTTGTGTTGATGAAAAGAAAAAAGAAAGAGTGTCTTGCTAATCTGTGACAATAGGGAAAAGCAAGTGTAAATCTCTATGTCCTAAGTATTATTTCCCTCTCTTAAAACAAAATTGGACAGCAGCAGGTATCACAGGACTAAATCCTTGTCGTTAGCAGAGGTATTATCATGCCTACAAACCTTCTGATTCTACAGTTTCCCAGCCCCACCCCATCGAGAGAAGTGAGCGTGCCTCACAGGGAATCTATTGTTTTCACCAACATTAGATGGGAGATTTTGTTGTAATTACTCTTGGTGTACAAGAGGAGGAAAGGTGCTTCACTGGTTGACTTGGGGGAAACCGGACCATATGATGGTGGTGGAGGAATACCTCGAAGTCACAATTTTGAGATCTTGTGGTGTTCTTACACAACTGCTGTCTATGGGATCGCTTTTTAAAACATGCTACTGTTCAGTTTTTATCATGAATGCCTTTCCAAGGACAGTGAGTGGTTTTACACACTATGACATTGTTTCCATGGCAACTAATGTATTTTAGCAAAGAGAGACTGCTAGAAGTAGGCTAAAAAGGACAAATACAGAAATGGCACAGTGTAAAATGTGGGGCAATGTGTGTTGTAGTAAAGATCTTCCCCCCCTCCCCGACTTCTTGTTTAAGAAAACCAGCGTAACTAGATCTTAACTTCTTCACTCTTAATAATAAAATTTTTACTGCACCCAATACTGTCTAGTATTTTGCTGACATAATTGCTTTAGTTGGTACTTGGGTTTTTTTTTTTTTTGCTGTTTATTCTAACATGATGCTCATTCTGTCACCACATTTGTGATTTCATCCATTTTTAAGATTAAGTTATTTTCACCTTGCATTCTCACGTAGAGACCACCTCGTTGCTGTGCTGCCCTTTAATGCAGTGTTTCTTGAGAGGGTTGTCTACACCACCTGTCTCTACACAGTGTTTGTTTAAAAAAAATCAAAGCCATTCCCCTCAGACTTCCACCCCACTGCTTGATCGAGTTGGTCACACCCTCGTCCTCCAAGGCTATTACAATTACCTCTTTTGTTTGTTTGGAAGCTAACATGTATAATTATACATTTCAAATAATTCTACAAAAAATGAAGCCACATCTATTAACATTACATAAAACCAAGGGATCATGTTACTCTGCTTTGTGCATCTGAATGGGCTTGGATTATTTTGTTACGTGATAATAACCCCCCTCCCCCATGCTCTTAAATAACCCCAAGGGGCGGATAGCGACCAATTTCCTATTTAATATTAAGAGAAACCAAGGGCTGGATCTTATGACTTAAACAGATAGCAAACCAGTCTATGGGCCGGATTATACCCTTGTTTATTATGTTTCATTAGGCCACATGAGGCATTTTAAAAATTAAATGAACATTTTAAAATGGGGCATTTTTGTATAAAAACTGAGATTCCCTGTTTCTTTTGAAAAAAATTGGAAGGTCTGACAAAACCAAGCCTGTGTTCTCTCATGACAGCGGCCTCAGGGCTCTTCAGGTCACCCAAGCCCCACCTCACCTGCTTCATTCATTTGTTTTACCTGCCTGGCCCCATCGGTTATTTAATGTCACCCTTCCTGCACCCCTGCCCCCACCCAGTCACAGAACAAATAAATAACAGAGCTAGAGATAGAACTGGATCCAACCCAGACGCCTGAGTAGCTCAGTTGGTTGAGTGTCCAACTTTGGCTCAGGTCATGATCTTGCAGCTTGTGGGTTCACGCCCCACATCGGGCTCTGTGCTGACAGCTCAGAGCTGGAGCCTGCTTTGGATTCTGTGTCTCCATTTCTCTCTGCTCCTTCCCTGCTCATGTTCCGTCTCTTTCTCTCTCTCTCTCTCTCTCTCTCTCTCTCTCTCTCAAAAATAAACATTAAAAGACTAAAAAAAAAGACAAAACAAAACTGAATCCAACCACTTCCTCCCTGGCTATGGACCAAAATTCTGTGTTTTAGAGAGTAATTCATAGGTCCGTGGTGAGAAGCATCCTTAGGTGATGTAGCCTCCCTTTTGTGCCTTACTACTTGAAATAGATCCTGCAATTAATTTTACTAGGTACATTGTTCATATTGAGGGTACCCTGCCCCCCACTGTTTGCCTGTATGCAAAATAAGTTGTATGTGCTGTCAGTTGTGACATGCAAGTTGGAGGTGCTGTAGTAGCGGTTAACATTTACATAAGCATAGAAATACTGGCCAGAAGGGGAAAGTTCCAACATCATAACAGGGGTTCCAGATTTTCCAGATTTTTCATTGAGCGTATATTACCTTTTCAGTGAAGTAAATCAATGTTTGTATAAAAGAAATAAGAATGAGATTATACGACAAAGTACATCTTCCTAGCATAGGATACCCAAAGGCGATCCCCAGCCACCTTTACTGTCCTCTCCCAGGCTAGACCCTTTCCTTTAAACTCTTCAGGAGTCTTGACCTGTCACCAACATTGTCAAGGCCCTCTGCTCTTAACCATTGTGCACATGGACACCATTGTGTCACTGTGCCTTTACTAGGGTGGGAGGGAGGTAAGATGGGAGGTTAGCTTTTAACTTTGTTAAAAGGTTCTTGTGTGGAGAAGGACGCAGGAGAATGAGGTAGGGCCAGAGTGAATGGCTAAAGGAAAATACATTTTTCCTGGGGAAACCAGGCAATGAGGAATACCCCACAACAAAGGGCCTTGTCTGAGCTGTCTCCTGTCTCCGGGGCCTGCCCCAGCTGTTGGGCACACAGAAGATTGTGGTGACCTTGAGCGTAGATGGTCCCAAACACTGCACTGCGTGTCTGTGTGCAGCTGTGAAGGCCTCAGGAAGCCCACTGAGAGAGTGGGCCTGTTCCCAGGCTGCAGGCAGGGAGCCAGGGGCCGCCCCTTCACCGGGGAACATTGAGGAGCTTCTGTGTACGCTCTGTGTGTGTCTTAGCTTTCTTTGGAACTGTGGCAGAGTCTGGCCCTGCCTGGTCTTTTTTGTGCCTTGGATCCTAAGTTAATAACCAAAGGAGCAGTGCCCCTGTCGACACACTTGATATGGAAGTTGCTGTCAAATGGCCATTTTATCCTCGGTGCCACTGACATCACACCACGTACAGTTCTGAGGTTCTCACTTTAGTTTGACTGAATACAGCAATGATCGTTGGAGCAGAAAGAAGGCATTCAGATGTGAATAGATGTGTCGAGTAGCATGCAGATGTTTTTTGGCAGGTCGATGAATATTTTAAATCTTTTGCAAGTAGTAAGAAGGTTTGAATTGGAAATAGAGAAGATTCTGTGGCAAGAGAAAAGTAGATTTCATTTCTCTCTCAATCTTCCTTTTCTTGAAATAATCAAACAAAACCCAGAACCATGATTTAAGTCTTGGATTTGTCATATCCCTCAAGTCTCCTTCACACAGGAGTTGTGGTTATGACTCTAACATATTGAGCGTCAGTTTCTCAGTCACATTCTTTAAGTGGAAAGGAAACACTGGCTAATATTAAAAATAATAACAGAATCTCCAGATTGGATCTTTGTCACTTATTTATAGCTAAAGACACAGGATGAAATTGAAAGAAAGGTCAGCTTCTGGTTATCTATGTGGCATGTGCGGTATGTGGGCACACCCTGCATTTCTGTCCTCCAGCCCTCCCCCCAACACACACCCCTACCCTACGTGCAGCTTGAGTCAGCTCTATTGGTCAGTTCTTCATCAGTCACTCTGTCACCGGCTCTCTTCACCCTTCACCTCCATCAGCAGAGCTGAAGCCCCTGTTGGGCTGAGCGCTGCTCTGGAGCAGGGAAGACCAGGATGCAGGAACTGTGTAAGGTGCTGTAAGAACACAGAGGAAAGGAAATCTAGTTGTGCACGGAAGTGGGACCAGAGGAAAACAGGAGTGAAAAGGTGATTTTGTCCTGGGCCCTGACAGCTAATTAGGAGAAAACTATACTTACCCAGCAGAGTTGGTGAGATCAGAATGACGGTGCTTAGTCCTGTGCCAGGAAGATGCTGGGGGCTGTATCTATTTTCCTCCCCCTTCCTGGGATAGAGGCGTGTAGAAAATACACTGGTAAGTGCAGGAGTATGCCTCTCACAGGCTGACTTCTTAGCTGGCCTCTGCCTCAGTTTCCCACCTTTCTCCCACCAGCCTACCTCCACACTCGTAAGTCCCTCTCTGCCCTGTAGGACTACTAAGCCTCTTGCCATTCTCTGAACATGTGGCTGACACCCCCTTTGGTTCTGTTTATTCTTGTGCCTGCACTGTCCGGTTGTAAGGTCCCTGTGGTGAGTACCAGGGGGGACGTCCCCTGGGCATTTGGAAATGGGAGAGCAGGGAGTTGGGGGGCTACAGGAATGGCTGCATCAAGAGAACTCAAAGTCAAAGCCTTCTCAGTTTTAGTTTTAGACTTTCCTCTAAAAATGAAGGTCTCTGTGTATTCTCCCAAAGATAGAGGATTTGATCTGATCTAAATAGTTGGGAGTAGTTCATTTTTGGCCAAGGTCTCATGCTTTGGCTTTCATTCCTGCAGGCGGTCACACATTTGCAACATTCATGGATCAGCCTTTTCCGCTTGGGAATCTGGGTCACTTCAGTCATGTTTCTCAAACAAAACATTAGCACTGCTTCAGCAGGAAGAATAAAAGCATGGAAAATGCCCTAATGGCCACAAACCCACGATTGAATACAAAGTCAACTATTGAAAATGTCTGTATAACTATATATGTATATCGGTCTATACGCAGACACACACACACACACACACACAGAGGAGGAGGGCGGTCTCTTTTGCCTTAAGCTTTGAAAATTTAAAACTTGAATATTCCAAAAATTTATATTTAGAATAAAGATAAAATAGAATAATCGGTCAATTTTTAAAGAAAGATTTTTTTGGGGCGCCTGGGTGGCGCAGTCGGTTAAGCGTCCGACTTCAGCCAGGTCACGATCTCGCGGTCCGGGAGTTCGAGCCCCACATCAGGCTCTGGGCTGATGGCTCGGAGCCTGGAGCCTGTTTCCGATTCTGTGTCTCCCTCTCTCCCTGCCCCTCCCCCGTTCATGCTCTGTCTCTCTCTGTCCCAAAAATAAATAAAAACGTTGAAAAAAAAAATTAAAAAAAAAAAAGAATGATTTTTTTATGTAAGACATTTAAATAAAAGGTACTTCTGTTTCACTTAAACATTTGATGACAAAATTTATTCTCAGCTTTGCAGAAGCACACCCTTTAAGACAGACATAACTGGTTTTAAAATCAAATGCCACTCTTCATCCTAGCAAGGTTGTCCTGTGAATTTTACTTTTTGGCAATTTTATTTCACCAAACCATATCCTCTTTGAAACAATGGAGCTGATGCCTAAAAATATCTCAGGCTGTGCTTGCTGGGAGGCTTTGAAGTTAAAGCTGTGACATCCTTCTGGTTTATGGCTGCGGGATGATGCATATATGTATTGTCTTTGTTAATTAACTCCATCTGTTTTGTAAGCCTGAAAAAGAAATTGGATGAAGCTGCATATATGTATGGATGGATAACATTCCTTTTGCAGTAGTTAGCTAGCAGCTCCAAACAGGTTTTCAGTTTTCCTTTTGCTACCTACCAGTTGCTAAAGTGTCATGGAGCTCAGGCTCATTTTTTTTTTTTTAATTTTTTTACGTTTATTTGTTTATTTAGAGACAGAAAGCATGAGAGAGGGAGAGAGCAGGAGAGAGGGAGAGAGAATTCCAAACAGGCTCTGTGCTGTCTGTGCGGAGCCCAACGTGGGGCTTGAACGCGAATCATGAGATCATGACCTGAGCCGAGAGTCGGACGTTTAACTGAGCTGCCCAGGCGCCCCACTAAGGCTCATTCTGGAAGAGCTTGCTGTTGAACGGGGTATCTCATGTGGTTGCACTCGTGCTGTGTGCATGAGAGAGGTTAAGTTTCGTTACTACTTTGGGAAAGGGTAGTGATTCTGCAGGTGTTTCTTTTTCTGTGGTGGATGAAGGAATCTTCCACCTTGCAAACAGAAAAATTCCGTTCTGTAAATCAGAATGACAGCCTTCCTAAACTTCTTTAGGGAAGTGTTCAAGAATGGAAGTCAGACTTCCACTGTATATCTGTTCCCTTTGGTGAAAAGTTCTCCCGATTCTGAATTACTCTTTGCTGGTGATAGGGAGGCTAGTTAACATTTTTAGACAATGGGGATTCCCATTTTTTACAGCTCAGCAGTGTCTGCATCCCTAGTGGGTTAGCCAGGAGAAAGGCACATATTGACTCGTGGCATCTCCTTGCTTAGGACAGGACAGCATGTCAGAAGCAAGGAAGAGATGGGGTGATGTGGGTTGCTAAGGTACGGGCTGTAGTGGCATGCTCATTAGCACATTCTCTCCCCGCAACCTCGTGCTGGTTCTCCTGCATGTCTGCAGTCAGTTCATGATTTGAATACCCATCTGCAGAAGACAATATATGAGTTTCTCATGCTCTTCCCCGTGGTCATTTTTTCTTTCCTTCATTCTGAGTCATCTTTGATTAAACAAAACAAAGATGTTACTGTTAATTATGCATTCTTTGCAAAAATTCTTTTGTGTGTGTCGGGGGGAGGCGTGGTTTTGATGGGGATAGTAATTTATGATGGCAGTCTTTTAAACCATGGACCAGGATGCTAAGAATCATAATGACAAAAAGTGTGAGTCTCTACTAAGAGAGGAAAAATTGTTGCTGCCTTTTTATTCACATTCCTCAAACCTTTTACTTTCTGCCCTAACATATTGTTGTCAACGTAATTCCATTCAACCATTTTGATTCTTTATCATCATACTAAAACTGAAGCTTTGTTCCAACAGCTAAAATTGCAAATAATAAGCAAGGAACCGTAATATTGGCAGGTTACAGGCAGAGTGCATGAGCAAACTGGAAAGGTGCCATCCCGCTCCTGGCACTTTCAAGATTAATGTGAAGTGGGCAGGGGTGCCACAGAATCAGCACTCTACTTTGCCAGGGGTTGGCACAAGGTTCTAAGGTATTCCTGGGGCCTAAGTTCCGTGGACAAGTCGGTGCAGGCTGCTGGGTTGGCACATCTCCCAGAGAGGGGAACTCCAGCTGATGGGAAAGAGGGGCCATCCTAAGAAGGCTGTTTTGACAGTGAGGCCCACCCACAGTCAGACAGGAAGTGGGGCACATGTGGGTTGGGGGCTAAGGGAAGATTTAAGCCAAGAGGTGAGCTGAACAAGATCTTGGAAGACTCTTTTTTTTAATGTTTCCCAACTATGGATGACCTATAGGCACTGGAAAGAAGGTGTGTGTGTGTGTGCGTGCATGCGTGCGTGTGTGTGTGTGTGTGTGTGTGTGTGTGTGTGTGTGTGTGTGTAAGACCTCCATCTGTATCTTTCCTGGCTTCAGAAAGTTAAAATCTCATGTTGGCTTCCTTTGATGGTACAGGGCCAGGTCTTTGCAGTTGCAGGCAGGTGTTTGTGGCAACTGTGACATAGCAACAATTGTGTGAAGGAGAGAAAAGTTGTGGGCAAATTGATTGTCTGCAGCAAATGAAAATTCTATGGTGGTACTTTGTGGGAGGTTTATAGGAAAAGAGCGCTCCGTTCTCTTTTGATGTCTATTTTTTTTTTCTTCTACAGTTTTTTGAAGAAGCAGGATGCTGATCTAGACGTGGAAAAAGTAAGTTGACAAGTTTTGCACTGAGAGCACATGCCTTGTGCATTAGAAAGCGTGTCCCATTGGGACCCTAGACTCAGTGACTCTGAACTGGCGATTGTGACTCTTGAGTCTGTAGGTTTCTAAGAGAGGTTGAGTTGGAGATGGAGCGAGCTGGTATGTGAAATAGAAAGTCTTGCCTCACTTAGGTGAATCTACTATTTTCTCCCTTCTCTTGGTTGTAACACTCAATTTTGATAATTACGGGAACATGTGTTTTAGCTAGAAGATGTACCTCCTTACCCTAGAAATAGGATGGAACAGGTGTCCTGTGGCTGAGAGCCTTCAGGGGCTGCTGAGGGGTGGGTGGCACTCTGTCTTCAGCCTGGTTTGGAAAGGTCCCCTTCAGTCCATCCGGTTTTGGTTTTTCTCCCCTCTAAGATGACTGCTACTTTCCTCTGCCCTAGTTGTACCTTCAAATTACAGTCACTGTGTCACAGGTCATTCTTTCATTCACTTACCATTTTTTTGATGCCCGCTGGGTGTTAGACACCATGCTGGAATCTGTTGAGACAAAAATGAATTCGACAGACAAGTACACAGGCAATTATTGTACAGTGTGATACAACTGTGTGGAAGGGGCTCTGGCTCTGGGAGTGCAGAGTGAGGCCAGGCCATCCAGAAAAGCTCCCTGATGAAGGGCATGTGTGAAGGAGCCACGCACTCTGTTTCTGTAAACACTGGTTGAGTCTTCTCTGCTTGTACTTCTCTCGTCTCCCAGAGGCCTTGGGTTTCCAAGAAAGGCTGGACCTAAACAGGCCTCGCTAGCTACCTGTGGGATCCTTTGCTGCCCTAATCTCCCCTACCCAATCACATTGCCTTGGGTGTAATTTTTCAGCAGGTTTGCGTTACGTTCTTCCATCCCCTGGCCATTCAGGGGCTCTACTTCATCATCTAAGAATGACTTGGGGTTCTTGTTTTAAATTTGTGTGTAAGACAGGTTCTTCTCCCTGAACTAGAGCCATTCTGTATTCAGTCAGTGTACCTTTAAGTTGAGGAAGTATACTGACTGAAACCTTATTCTAGAACAATTATGAGCAACCCCTGACCTCTGACCCGTGTAGCCCCCTACTTTCTACAGAATGGCCTGTGATCAGTGGTGGCCTTTTCAGCTCATACAAACCAACGTGACTCAGGGAAATTGAAAGGCTCTACTCAGGGCTAGATTGGAGGGGAGCCTTCTTGAAATCCTGGTGTGCTTGCATTTTGGCTGTGGGAGCCAGGGGCTGGCAAAGGCACTCCGTAAGTGGGGTGGGGGGTCAGCACTGCGGCCCTCCTGGGCCACAGAGCCTTTGGGTACCAGGAGCCACCTCAGGGTGGTATAGTGCAGACCAGCTATAATAGCCAGAAACCTGGGGGACAGTTTAAGAGATGCCTGGAGCTGTTCCAGGTTTTAGGGCTTGCCCTGCCTTGTGCCACTCAAGCGGAGGTGAATCCCGGAGGGCCAGCGAATGGAGGAGGTGGGTCTGTTAATTCTGTTCTCAGTACATCCCAATGCCAGGCAGACAAGAGGGCTCAGTAAATGGGGTGGGAAGTCCTAAGTGGTATGAATTAGGTTCTCACTTTGGCTCTGCTGTTCACTTGGTCTAAGACCTTAGGCAAATCTTCTCTCCTATGTGAGCCTCATTTTTCTCATTAGTAACATGGTCCCTTTTCCAGGATCAAGTAAAATTCTTCATTTCTTAACTTAAAAACACAAACCACACATACTTGTTTTCTGACTTGGGCTTTGTACCAAAAAGGATAAAGGGCTGTTAGCCACGAGTCTAAAGGATGCTTAATAAGGCCCACCGGGGGTTGGGAGCTCCTTGAAGGCACAGCCTTGTCTGTTGAATGTACCCTCAAGCACAACACTGGCAGCAGTGAGCATCTGATGAAGGAGTGAACAGTGTGATGGACCCTGCCGTGTGAGTTGGGTGTTTGTAAGTACTGCTGGAATTCAGGTTGAGAGAAGCTAAAAGTGAGGTGGGAAATGCTTCTTGGACTGAGTGAATTTGAGCTGCATGCAGAGGACTCTGCCTGTTGTACCCTCTCGGTCATGTAGCTAATGACCTGGAAAACACTTAACCACCCTAGGGGAGTTCACTATTTTAAAAGTTCTAATTCAAAAGTTCCAATTCCAGAATTTTTTCTAATGCTGATAGAAGGCTGCTGAGCACAGATGTATAAACTGTTCTTTTTGCTTGTGTTTATGTATCTGCCAAGAAGAATCTAGAATAGAGTGTACCTCCATTGTATAATTAAGTGATATCTGCTGGCCAACCCAAGAAAGAAAAATTACAGAAGTCATGGTGTGTTTTTTTTTCTAAATGTATTTTTGAGTTTTCTCTTTCAGTTGAACATTTTTGTGAAGATAGAACTATGAATGGAAAATATGCTTTATCTTGATGTGTCAAAGCTCAAAGCTAAATCAACATGAAGTCTGTAATTATTATCATCTATGGTTTATTGAGCATTTACTACATACTGAGTGCTTTCTATGCATCACACTTGACCATTACAGCACTCTTGTGAGGCAGCCATATCGCTTACCATGAGTTGCTTGAGGCACCATGGTAATAGTAAGGGTCCTAATCATATCTGTTTCCAGAGCTTCTTTTTCTCATACCCTACCTTACCTTGGAAGTGATACTATTTGAGACAATATATTTGTGTGACCTCTTTTTAAGAAGTTTTGTGAGTAACGAAAAAGCAGTGTTACCTTCTAGAGGAGTCTTCCATGACACTCTCTCCCATTCTAGATGGGGTTGCCCTGCTACCATGCACTTCTTCATAGCTATTCTTGTATAGTTATTTGTGCAGTAACTGTCTGGTATCTGTGTTCCTATTGAACTGTAAGTTCTGTCAGGTCTGAATCCTTCCATGTGCCAAACCTAATGCCTGGTTTCTAGAATGCCCTCTTAAAAGGTTGACTACAGGCATGAATGAATGACACATAACCAAATTAGGGGGTAATAAGAGTACTTGAAAGCCACTTTGGTAAGTGGCAGAGTAAAAAAATCTGTGTATTCCAGAAATCGCGTTTCTCTTCTCCATCTCTAGGTTTTATCTTGGAAACCATGCTTGTTAATAGCATTATATGGAGATAAGACTTCCTTGGCTTTCTCTTCAAAAGTACAAAGTCTCAAGCAGACAAGTGAATAGATAGTTCTTAAGAATGAAGTCTCCGTGCAAGCAAAGACAGTCAAAAGAGGGAGGAGCATTAAGAGCACAAGGGAAACAGTAATACTGTTTTTGTTTTTGTTTTTGCAGAGAATCTTCTTGAATTATTAAGGGATATACTTCCAAGTTTGATTTACATAAATCACTGATTTAAATATATACAGTTTATCTTCTAAAAGTAAAACCCATACTCAACTGAATTTTAAAGAATGTGTAATCCGGTTATGTCAGAAGGACAAAAATGTACTTTTTAAAAAGAAAAACTGATTAAATTGGCTTATCTTTTTTGGTAATTTAAATCATGATTTAAATGGCTTTGATTAAAATAACATCCACTTTGCTCCTAATGACTTTCAAAGGGCTAAGGAGAGAGGTTTGATTTCCACATTTCCTGCATGGCCTTTGTTCTGCACAATTGAAGGTATTTGGCACTTGCCTTGAGAGAGACCTGTCCTTTCTGTAGTTTCAGTGAGACCAAGAATTCCTGTATTGCTATTTCGCTGTTTGCAGGGTTTAGATAACTGCCTTCAGGCCACAAATATGGCGACAAATACTGCTGTCTGTTTGATAGAGTGGCCTCCCCAAGTAAAAATTGTCATGCAAAAGAAAAGAAAGTAGAATGCTTTAGAACATTTCCTTCTCCCCAGTGAATTCCTTGAAATGTGTTTATCTGTAAATGTAGAATGTACATAGAAGTTGCTCCATTTTTCAATATTTCTTTTGTTTTAATAAGTCCGAAGAGAAGTCATAACAATATCCTAGGTTCTTATTGTGGAGCTAATAGTTTTTGTAAAAAAAAACAAAAACAAAACCCCAAAGTGATTCTAAACAACTGAGGGTTCAAAATTTGAGACTGCATCTGGAACCAAGGTTTAAAGCCATGTGTATGCAATTCCTACATAGCTGGTTGAGAAAAGTGAAAAGATTAATTAATACAAGATTTTTCTTTAGTAAGAGGAATAGGACTTCCAGGAGCCAACAGGTCAGCTGTGCTTGCATGGGCTTGAGAATGCTGGTCGCTGGGAAGGCATGAGGATTTGTCTTCAGGGAGAACGTATGCGTATGGGGGAGGTGTCAGGGTGTAGCGTCTCACTGTGCACGTTTTCGAAAAGGAGGCAGAAAGAGTAAAGAGGAAGAGGGAAGAACAGCCATCAAGAGAACTTCCTGCCCTCTGTAGAAGCCATTGCTTCCTGAATGGAGTGGGAGGGCTCCTTAAGTGGGTGTGGGGACTGGAGAGGGCAACCCAGGTGTACAGATGGGACCCTCCCCCTCTTTGGCCTTCTCTGATCCACACTCTTAGGGTTGCCAGCCCCAGGGCCTATGGGATGCCCAGTTGGCTCCCATAGCCACGCCTTGCCCCAGCCTCCATAAGATTGACCCATTCTCTTGGAGGAGATTGGGCATGGGGAAAGACCAGCCTCTCTATGCCCAAGGAAAGGCTGGGGGTGACCAGGGATCAGGAAAAGGGAATGGCTTGGGTGCGAGGGAGGGGGTTGTTTGGGAGGGAGGAACTTGCACAGAGTTCTCTTTTAGGTTGAAGAGCAAACAGTTTTAGTCGTGCACCAAAAGCAGTTGTTATGCATCACCCATGATAACTGACCAACTTTCTTTTATATAAATCTCTGGCTTGTAAAACTGCCGCTGTAGAAGAAACAACATGCCCTCTGCCAATTTGAATTTCCAAGATCACAAAAGATCCTTCTTGCTAGACATTATGAACTCAGGCAGGCAGTGATGACCATTGGGAGAGCTACAGATAAAAAAATTTATGTTGTGATTCAAGGAAAGAGTTCAAACATTAGGGTTGAATTGTCTAGCCTTGGATGCAGAACACATAATTCATTTGTCCCTTGAACATGAATAAACAGCCGGGGGCTCACCAGTGTCCTAGGCCACGTGTTCTCTTCCTCAGTTGCCCTGTTTTACATGTGAGGGAAATGCAGCTCAACAGAAGTGACGTGATTTGCCCAGACTCACATCGAGAAGTGACAGGATCCACAAGTGGCACTCAGACCTGGAGCACCCTTCTGTTTCCACTCCACAGTGGATGTTCTCTTGTACTGAAGCCCAAAAGAGCAGAAGACAAATGAATCATCACCAGCCTCGTGTAATTTAACTGGTAATTTCATACGCATCTTTCATTTTCTCTTCTCTAAATTTAAAGGACTTTCACCCTTATGTGTGGTTTTAAAAATAGGAACGATGTTTTGATCAAAAAGAAATTAGAAACTTAAAGGGGAACCACCTCTTTAAACCTGACCTGGTCCCACCAGGTGGTGCCTGGGGGGTGACAGCCTGAGAGTGACTTACGGGATGGCAGTCCGAGGGAGGCCTGCAAGACACTCACTCTGTGGCCTGTCCCTAGGCTGGGGTTCATTTTCTTGTCCTCATCTTAGTAGCGTTCATCATCTGCAAGGGGGGAGCCGGACACTGCTGGGAGAAAAGCAGCCCGCATTACAATGGAGAAGCAAGACCGGGCCCCCCCCCAACTCTGTAGGCTTTCTCCTGTAGCCACGAGGGGCTGCATAATCTCTTGCCCTGCAGCCAGGCCTGCTGGGTAGAGGCTGGAATCATTTGGTTGTCTGCCTTTTGCATAGACATACTGTCTGCTGCAGTCTCCTGTGAAGGAGACATTATTAGTAAAATATGTGTAAAGAATGGCTTAGAAGATACCTTTGTCATTGCCCCTAAACACTTTTTTTTTTTTTTTTAATTTTTTTTTCAACGTTTATTTATTTTTGGGACAGAGAGAGACAGAGCATGAACGGGGGAGGGGCAGAGAGAGAGGGAGACACAGAATCGGAAACAGGCTCCAAGCTCTGAGCCATCAGCCCAGAGCCTGATGCGGGGCTCGAACTCCCGGACCGCGAGATCGTGACCTGGCTGAAGTCGGACGCTTAACCGACTGCGCCACCCAGGCGCCCCGCCCCTAAACACTTTTAAAAGCAGAGCTGCACCTGTTTTGAGATAGTATGGAATAGGCCATCAAAAATACATAAAAATTCAAGCTTTGCCCCTAAAGAAGGTTATTACTGCCCACACTGGGCTACAACAAAAGTTCAAGCAGAAAACCTTAGTATTAGTTTGCTGTGGCTGCCGTAGCAGGTGACCCCAAACTTGATGGCTTAAAACCACAGACTTATTCTGTCATGATTTTAGGAGTCAGAGTCCACTATTGGGGTATCAGGGGTGCATCCTCTCCAGACGCTTTGGAGGAACCCCACTGCTTGCCTCTTCCTGCTCCTGGTGTCTACAGGCATTCCCTTGACTTGGGGCCACATCACTCCAGTCTCTGCCTCTGCCTTCAAATTGTTTTCTTCTGTGTGTGTCTGTGTCACATCTCCCATGCATCCCACTTGTAAGGATGCCTGTGATGGCTTTTAGAATTCACTGGATAATCCAGGATAAACTGCTCCTCCCAGGATCCTTAACTTTATCATACTCTATCATGCTGTGTGAGGGGACAGTCACAGATTGCAGGGATTGGGAAGTGAATGTCTTGGGGAGGAGAAGTGGACATTTTTCTGCCTCTG
Source organism: Prionailurus bengalensis (assembly GCF_016509475.1). NCBI lineage: Eukaryota > Metazoa > Chordata > Mammalia > Carnivora > Felidae > Prionailurus > Prionailurus bengalensis. The sequence continues at coordinate 100,716,856 of NC_057349.1, read as the reverse complement.
TCTTCTCTTTGACAATTTCTACATTTTTCATTTCCTGAAACATAAAGCTTATTACCACTGGTTTCACACATTATTTCAGTGGGGTTGATTTTCCTAGAAGGGGCCCCTCAGGAGACCTAAGAGCCCATCTGGTCTCCCAGGCCTCAGAACAGGCAAAGCCATGCCTATCTTCTTTCTCAGATTGGGGTTGATGTAAGGATGAAGAATCATGGGCTCTGAGAGCAGGGAGGAGCCTTCAAAATCATAGCCTTCCAGTCTTAGGGGGAGACTGAGGCCCAAGATACAGGGTCACTCAAGTCAGGAGCGGAGATGGGACCAGCACTTACTGCTTCAGTCCACCTCTTCCGCTGCTGACCCCAAGCTGTCTCGCCACATAAGCCCCTCAGCCATCCTTCATGTGGCAGCTCAAAGCACCTGAGAACTCCATCCCTGCAAATCCCCCTTTTCTCGGCCAGCAGCCCTGGTTCTTACAAGTACTCACATTACTTAATATCAGAAATCCCGTTGTTCTCGTTACACCCCCCTGGAGGTATCCCCTTTGTATCATTGTCTCTCTAAGAACATAGCTCTCAGACACGAACAGTACTTCTGAGGTAACTTGCCCAGCATAGGGTAAGGGCTGTACCCCTGACTGTTGGATCTTGTGAGATGCATGTGTTTTCTGCATCATTAGGTGTTACTCTTAGGCGAATCAAGGTCACATCTCCACTCTGTTGCACTTCCGGCTTGCACTGAACGTGGGTTCAACAAAAATCCTTAAGACTTTAAAATACGAATTGCTTCCAACCTCTACCTTTTGCCCCTACCAGATAGAAGAGCCGAGTTTCTATCAGTAGCGGTATGGGATCAGCTTGGGACCCCGAGTAGATTCCAGATAGGGATTCACAGAACAGATACATCCACAGGCTGGGGCATGCTCATGGAGATGTGACCAGCAGCAAACAGGGGGCACTTAGGACGTAGACAGTTAGGTGAGGCATAAAACTGGAGAAGGTCTTCCATCAGTGGCAGTCTAGGTGGACAGATGTCTGGCAGAGGAACTGGCCAGCTGAGCAGGCCAAGGGGTAGATAGGAGCACTGGTGTACAGGGATGAGACTCCAGCCAGGAAGCTGATGAAAAGAGTTGAGTCCAGAAAGACGAGTTAGAGTCCACTGCCAAAACAGGGGAGGGCCCAAGACAGGAGCTTGAGACCAGAGAGTAAAAGGAAGCCCCCGGTCTGAAGTCAAGAGTCACAGGACTGATGTGTATCTGAGGCCTGGAGCTTCACCCACTCAGAGCCTGGGGTCAGGGGCCTATGGCAGAACTTGTGAATAGGGCTGAGTCATCCCAGCTAAGCAGATTAGGGGGTGTAGGGCAGGCGATGACACCTTCCTATATATGCACAAATGATTTTTTACCATTAAAAGTAGGGCTTTATCTCTGTTAATTCTTTGCGTTCTTTTTTGGTTGTTGTTTTGGTCAGTTTTGGCAGTATTCCAGCCTGTTGAAATGTTTTCAAATCTCTGTTCATTCCTCTCATTAATTGTCCCCTCAGCCGTGACTTATTTGTGATCCCCTTAAGCACATCTCGATGAAAACGTTACCAGGGATAAACCTACAAAGCCCCACTGTGCAAGGACCTCCCTCCAAGCCAGTGTTGCTCTTCTGTGATGTTAGCACCCCTGGGTGTGGTTGCTCAGTTACCTCTGAGGCCCTCAAACTGAACTGTCACTTGGCCCAGAGTTTCCCTTCTCACTCAGCTATGCTTTGAATGGCTGACTGTCAGATGCTTTGCTGACATCCAGGTACTCTGTGTCTATAATCTACTCTGACAGTCCTGTGAAAATGCCCTGAGATAGGGCAGTGCCTCAGGAAGGGAGAGTTGGTAGGGTGCTTGGTTATTCACAGCTTTGAGGGCGGAGGTCCCCGCTTGTTCTCACTGATGTCAGTGGGTGTCAGTCCTGAGCCCCGCTTTCCGTAACACGCTTGTGGGTGTTAGCCCGTGGGTGATTCTTGAGGTGAGACCAGAAGCCCGAATTCAGATGTGGAGCCCTAATGTTTGTTTCTAGGGTTAGCCTCTACTAAAGAGGCCTCCTTTGCCGATTATGTGGTCTGCGAAGAGCAGGCCCCGCTGTCGGGTGCATAAGGCTGCTTCTTGGAAGATGTAGGGGTGTTCATTAAGTTGTGAAACATACCACGACTGAGTGTAGTCCGCGTGTAAAGTGAGGGAAGGGAAGTGGGATGCTCTGTGGATCGTTTGTGTTAACAGAAGAAGGGGATGAGACAACAATTCATCTATTTGCATAGTCCTTCCACATTAGACTGCCAAGACCAAGTGAGGTGGTTTCAGGGTCAGTCACGAGGCAGCATGATGTAGTGGAAAGAGTGTGTGGGCCTCAGGGGCCTGAGTAAGTCCTGCTGTGCCACCGAAGAACCGTGTGATGCTGGCTGCACGGGAGGCAGATGGTCGAGGGAAGAGGTGCAACAGTGGTGAGTGTCTGAGGGGGGCCGCGGGGCGCAGGGAGGGTGACACAGGAGGGTCCCAGATGGGAGTGAGCAATGTCTTTTTGTTGTCCCCTCTTTCTTTCGGACAGTACCGGCCAAGGATCGGGTCACTTCCAGGTGTGACATGGGGCAGAGACTTGGGCTAGAAGAATGGGCCAGGGAAGCCCCATTTCTTTCCACGACATTATTTTTTTCTACTGCTCTTCATCAAGACTTAGTGCCACAGTAATTTGAAACAGATGGGACCTGTGTGTGTGTGTGTGTGTGTGTGTGTGTGTGTGTGTGTATGCGTGCGTGCGTGCGTGCGTGTTGGGGAGATGATTTTGTTGATCTTTGGAGGAATGTTCTGAAAAGTAGTCCTACACGGGTGGTATGGGAAGCAGTAGTTTAAAAAACTTTGCCTATTATACAGTTATTAAATAAGGGAGAAAAACATTGTTTCCTTTACCAGAGAGGTGCATCAGGGTGATGCTTATTGCAAAAAAGTAAATTTGATCATTGGGAAAAGTTTGAACAGCCCTCAGGTATTGAACACGAAATAACTTGTGAAACCTACTCACAAAGTTTGGAAGTCCTCACGGTGATCCACAGTGAAGTTTTAGGGATGGGAGAGGCCTCACTGACAAAATGTCAGGAGTGCTGTTTTTCATGTATGACCCATGAATTGGAAGAACAAAAAGACTTTCGACAGTTACCATAATAATTTTCTCATATTTGGTATTAATAAATATTGGCTACTAGCCAATCATGTAACTTTAAAAAAATTTTTTTGAATATTTATTTTTGAGAGAGAGACAGAGCACAAGCAGGGGAGGAGCAGAGAGAGAGAGAAGGAGACACAGAATCCGAAGCAGGTTGCAGGCTCCCAACTGTCAGCACAGAGCCTGATGTGAGGCTCGAACTCATGAACCGTGAGATCAGGACCTGCGCCAAAGTTGGACGCTTAACTGACTGAGCCACCCAGGTGCCCCGTAACTTCTTTCTTCTATTTTTACAGTGGCTTAGAGGAAAATATAGCTAGGCTTCCATGTTTTCTAGGTGGTAAATGAAACAACAAGATGTTATGTAATGTTTTTCGAACGAAAAAGCTTCAGAAACAATTTCAGAGCCAACAGGGTAAGAGGTATCAAGACAGGAAAAAGCACTTGGTTTTTTTTTGTTGTTGTTGTTTTGTTTTTTGGTTTTTGTTTTTTCGGGTTTTTTTTTTTTTAAATAGGCTTTACTTTTTTGAGCAGTTCACAGTAAAATTGAAGGGAAAGCCCAGAGATTTCCCATATACGCCTGCCCCCACACATGCACAGTGTCCCCTACTGTCAACATCCCCACCAGAGTGGTACAGTTGTTATAGTTGATAAACCTACATAGACACATCATTATCACCCCAAGTCCATAGTTTACATTAGGGTTCAATCTTGGTGTTATATGCTCTATGGGCTTGGATAAATGTACAATCATGTGTAGTCACCATTAGACTGAGTATTTTCACTTCCTTAACAATCCTCTGTGCTCTGCCTGTCCATCCTTCCCTTGCCCCTAACTTCTGGCAACCAGTGATCTTTATTTACTGTGTCTGTGGTTGGGCTTTTACAGAATGTCATGTATTTGGAATCCTACACCATGTAGCCTTTTCAGATTGACTTCTTTCACTTAGTTATATGCATTTAAATTCTCTCCAAGTCTTTTCATGGCTTGGTAGCCCATGTCTTTTTAACACTGAATAATATTCTATTGTCTGGATATACCACAGTTTATTTATCCATTCACCTCCTGTAGAACATTTTGGCTGCTTCTAAATTTTGGCAATTATGAATAAAGACACTCTATAAACATCTGTGTAGAGGTTTTTGCATAGACGTAAGTTTTCAGCTCCTTTGGGTAAATACCATAGAGCATGATTAAAATCACTTGCTCTTTTGGGAGCGAGGGGAGGGTAGGTGATGGGTATTGAAGAGGGCATCTTTTGGGATGAGCACTGGGTGTTGTATGGAAACCAATTTGACAATAAATTTCATATATTTAAAAATATATAAAAATTAAAAAATTAAAAAAAATAAAATAAAATCACTTGCTCTTTGAACATTAAAAAAATTTTTTAAAAAACCCTCTCTCTCTGCCCCTCCCCTGCTCATGCTCTGTCTGTCTCTCTCAAAAATATATAAACATTAAAAATTTTTTTAAATCACTTGCTCTTTGTTGGAATATAGAAATTGTTTTATATTTTCTTTTGGGGGCAAAAGCCCAAATCACTGCATGCCATCGGCTTGTTTGTATGTAAATTTAGGCAGCCGGTATTTTACCTGATGCTTTAACCCATAAGTATCCATTGCTGTATCTCTATTCAAATTCGAGTGGCGAATGACAGAGTTTTGTGTTTTCTCTTATATCACTGTATCTCCTGGCTCCATGATTATTGAAAGCTCTCTTTGCCCAAATTGATGGACTTGGGCCAACTCTGATGCTTTTCTCCAAAGGGCCTCTTTTTTGTTTGTTTGTTTCTCTTTTCCCACAATCAGATCTGAGTCAGGTTGTTACCTTTCACTTTGGAATCCCCTTCGCTGGCTTGGAAGTTCAGACCTGTGTTTCAGTTCCAGTGTTTATTGCTGAATTCAGCATCCGCTGTTGAGACATCCACGGAACTCGGCCTCCTGACTGTATCATAGTGTCGTGCCCTTCATGGGCTGAGGGTAGGGTTTGCTTCACGGTATCCAAGCACCTCTTTGCATAAACCAACCTTTCCTGACTTTTCTTGTGATTTTTTTTCATATTCATTCCGCACCTAGCATGTTTTCTGTGATCAAATGAAAATTGTCCCATTAAGGTGAAAATGGAGACTTTTTTTTTATGTTACAGTACAGATGGTATGAAACATTTCTGAAGAAAATCAAGTCTCCTAAACTCAGATCTCTAGGACAGTGGTTAAAATTTAGATATTTTTTCCACAAGTAGTCTACTTAAATAAGGGAGAAAAACCAGTGTTAAAAACAAAAACAACTGTTTGCCAAATTCAATTGCTTTTGAAATAATTTATCAGTTTTGATTTTTGAGTAGGAAATAGGTAAAACTTTTAGCTTAAACATTACTTAAGTAGAATAAATTCAATAAGAATTCTTATTTTGTCTAAATTAAGGCCATGGTACCAAGATCAGGGGCTCCTGAGGAGGTCTTCTAACTGCAGTTAGAGCAGAAAAGTAATCTCAGAGCCCACCCTTAAAAGAGGTAAGAAGATGCAGAACTATTGTTAAGGTTGGGAGCCTGGGTGTCTGAGAGATGGGTGGAATTGAAATTATTTTGGAGGAAGGAAGAAAGGGTGGCTTGGGGAAGTCGGGCCGGTTAGCAGTAATGCAGTGGGGGAAATAAGCTTCCCAGGAACACAGACACCCTGTGGTTGGGTCAGGTGTAGGAGATCGAGGCGAGCACTGCTAGAACTGCCTTGAACTCCTTGCTGTAACAGAACAAAGAGCCATTGCACTCTGAGTGGTGTTTCAGGTCCCCCTGCAGTGCAATTGACACCACCTTCTGAGCGAGGCATTACCTCAGAGCTTACCTGACCATCAGTGGTGGGCCTGGATGAATGCTCATGTGAGTCTGTATAGAGAATAAAGGACACCATGTTGGGTCTTCAGTGGTCATCATGTTTGATTGGAGTTGGACAGAGAAAGCACTCAAGTCTAAGACAAAGGTCTGAGCTGAGGGCTCCACACAGGGTCAGAATGCCAGGAAGGAGGCGCTAAGGAAGGTGGGTCCAGTGCTCAGAGTAACATGGATGATGATGATGATGATGTCTACAAAGGAATATATATATATATATGCATACAAAGATGTGTGTGTGTGTGCGTGTGTCCATCCATTATATGCATACACAGAGAGTGGAGTGGAGGGAAAGAGAGAGTAAGAGAAATACAACACCTGGTACCCATCCTGCAGCATAAGAACTGGAATATCACCAGTATTTTGCAAATCCCTATGTGTTCCTCCCTGGCCATACTCCTCTCTGTGGTACCACTGTTCTGAATTTTGTGTTTGTCATTTCCCGCCTTTTCTGTGTGTGTTTCCCTATGTAATCTATTATTAAGTTTTATTTGTCTTGGGCTGTGTGTGTATGTATGTGTGTGTGTGTGTGGAATTCTTATACCAATTGCTTTTTTTTTTAAATTGTTTTTGGGGTTTTTTTAAATTGTTTTTGGGTTTTTTTTAATATTTATTTTGAGAGAGAGAGAGAAAGAGAGCGTAAGCACGAGAGGAAGAGGGGGAAAGAGAGAGAAAAATCCCAAGCAGGCCCCACGCTCAGCATAGAGCCCACCAGGGGACTTAATCCCACAGCTGTGAGATCACAACCTGAGCTGACATCAAGAGTTGGATGCTTAACTGCTAAGCCACCCAGGCACCCGAGTCGATTATCTTTTTAAAGATTCATCTCTGTTGGTGCATGAAGTGACATACATGAAATTCACTTATCTCCACTTCTATCTGGTCTTGCATTGTATGAACATGCCACATTTTATGACAGTATTCAGTCACTGCTCAATGGACATTTGGTTCATTTCCAATTTTACACTATTTTAAACAGTGCTACTTTGAACATTCTTGTATGTGCATCCTGCTGCAAACAGTTTTTCTAGGATAAGTGCATAAGGGAAGAATTTTGGAGTCTTAGAGTATGCGCACCTTCAACTTTACTGAAAAATACCAAATTGTTTTCCAAAGTGGTGATATTTGTACATTCCATTTGACATTCCCATGAGTTAACAGATTAACTTCTAAGAGAAGGGGAAGTCTAAAGGAAAGATGAAATGCAGGATTAGCTAAACATTGCAGAGGAAAGGGATATCATTAGGGGCTGATGAAGTACAACTTCCCATCTAAGTGTGGGGTAGAGAGAGCTAGGGATATGAAGAAGAAGAAGGTTTAGGTTTTAAATAACCACTGTGGGTACAGTGAAAGGCTGGAAGATTATCTTGCATGGACTGTAGTCAAGTTGTCATTAAGTGGTATATCCCATCTCAGTAGGAATGAATTACCCAGTTCTCTCCATTTGCACTCAGTTTTCCCTGATCAGCAGTAATCTTTAGTGCTATATCTGGGGAGCAGATAGATGCTTCCGGGCATTTAAGTGTGCTGTTTTTAATGTCAAACTGGGTGGCACGGATCCTAATAAAGTTTTCAAAGCAGACGTCCACACAGAGGCACACAAATGTTTTGGATATTACTCTCCCCCAAACATAGGCGATTTTTATGACAGCCATACTTTATACTTTATAAATTCAGTAAATTTACACAGGGTTTGACATTGCTGTTTCTTTTACTTCAGAGGGTTATTTGATGAAAACTCAGAGCTGCTCTGCTGTTACTCACTTAACCTGAGAAAAATGGGTGTATGGCATTTTGAGTAGCAAATTAACTATGAAATATGACACAGCCCTGGGTGAGCATGTTGGTCTCATTTGTAAGTTCTGACCACTCTGACACATACAGGTGATCGGATTTGTTTTCAAAGAATTCATTCTTCCAAATCTAGATTTTAGTGAGGATAACTTCTTTTGTTGGCATTCCTAGGAAACTGAAAGTGGAGCAGAAACCATTCACAGCACATGTTCTCTGGAGCTTCAGAAGTGTGGCTCTTTTTAACTTGTTATTTTTGGGTCACCCTTCATTAATAGCATTCATCAGATTTATTTGACTCTAGGGCTAAGAGCTCAGTGATGGTGGCATTTTCAAAATATTTTAATCACAGGTTTAAAAAAATTTTTTTTTTTAACGTTTATTCATTTTTGAGAGACAAGAGAGAAACAGAGCATGAGTCGGGGAGGGGCAGAAAGAGAGGGAGGCACAGAATCCAAAGCAGGCTCCAGGCTCTGAGCTGTCGGCACAAGATCCCAACACGGGACTTGAGCTCATGAACCACAAGAGCATGACCTGAGCCGAAGTCGGACGCTTAACCAACTGAGCCACCCAGACGCCCCTTTAATCACAGTTTTTATCATCTGTTGATTGGCATTGTCTATCCGAAACGTTCAGTGGTGACCATACATATTTAGGAAGGCAGCATGGTATACTCAAAATAACACCATGCTTTGCCCCCCAAACTGGAAAGAACCTCCATGTTCCACAGTTTGAGGTTTCATTATGTAAACTATGACATGTCTACCCATGGAATATAATATATTAATGAAAATGATTAGAAAATTTGTCAAATAAGTTAGATGGCTACCTTGTTAAGTAGAAAAATGCAGGATACCAAATTGTGGAATATGATGATCATAGTTCTGCAAAGCACAATGCATGTGTGGGAAGTGCCTTCAAAAATTATACCAGAATGCTAACATTGTATTTGGGTTATGGGATCATGGGGATTTTTGTCTCAGTGTTTGTTAATATGTTTATGTTACTTTTATAATAAAATTAATTAAAAGGATGGACTTAAGAGAGATCAATCGGAGGGCACCTGGGTGGCTCAGTCAGTTAAGTATCCGACTCTTGGTTTCAGCTCAGGTCATGATCTCACAGTTCGTGAAGCTCCACATCAGGCTCTGTGCTGATAGCATGGAGCCTGCTTGGGAATCTCTTTCTCTCTGCCCCTCCCCTGCTTGCTTTCACTCTCTCTTCTCTCAAAATAAATAAATGTACTTAAAATAATTTAAAAAGAGAGAGAGATCAATCTGGATTCAAATTGCCACTCTGCCATTAACTGGTTGTTTGACCTTGGGCAATCTACTTAACTAGCTTCCTCAGGAGCTAAAGAGGTTATATCTACCCCCACCCCCTACAGTTTTTGCTAGTCAAATGAGGTAATATTCCCAAGCAGGCCCCAGCCCTGTCCCCAGTGCAAGTAGCTAGTGTGGTGGTTCCTACCCTCTCAGCTTCCCCTTCTCTGGTGAAATAAGCTTTGCCCAGTACACACCCAAGAGCCATGAGTGATGCTCTTTTATTATCTCATTTCTATTTTGTCCAGTTGGGGCCTCATTCTGATGTCAGTAAACACTTTTGACCTCTTGGAACTTCTGTTTTAGCAGTGACAACTGATGGTTATTTTAGAGAAGTGATTGGTGAGTAAGAATGCTTGGCCTTACGTGACAGGAGGGGAAATTTGAAGAACTGGACTTCCTAAAAGTTCTAGAATTTCAGCTGTTCAAAGATATATATTTGATTGACAGAAATAATGCTTGCTAATTTGAGGACATCCTTATTTTTTTCTTTTAATGTTTATTTGTTTTTGAGACAGAGACAGATTATGAGCAGGGCAGGGGCAGAGAGAGAGGGAGACACAGAATCTGAAGGAGGCTCTAGGCTCTGAGCTGTCAGCACAGAGCCCGATGTGGGGCTCAAACTTGTCCCCTACGGGCTCATGACCTGAGCCGAAGTCAGACGCTCAGCTGACTGAGCCACCCAGGCGCTCCGAGGACATCCTTCATAACATCCCTTGGTTAGCAAAGAGGGCTTGCTCACAGGCTGGTGATTTTCCTGACTCTGCCGAGTTCTTCTAAGAGAAAAATACAAAAAATATATAAGAGAAGATTTAGCAGGATCCCCAGGGGCTATCTGTGAGCCCTAAGATGTTATGATGATATGAGATGATCATGTTCAGCAGTTGGTTTAAACAGGGTCAGAGATGCTGTATAAGATCCTAGTTTTTAACTTATTTCAGGGTAAGTTTATTCAGATAGGAAGAGGAAAGCTCAGTTCTTTCTTTCTTTTCTTTTATTTTATTTTATTTTATTTTTAAGTAATCCTTACACCCAAAGTGAGGCGCGAACTTACAACCCCAAGATCAAGAGTCACATGCTCTACCAACTGAGGCAGACAGTTGCCCTGAAAACTCATTTCTTTTTCTTTTCTTTTTTTTTTTTTTTAACTCATTTCTTAATAGTAATAACTAGCTACAGATTAGCCAGGTACTGGAAAATGTCATCTTGCCCTGGTTTAGGGTACACTCTTAGCAAAGGTCCAAAAAAGATGCTCGTATTCACGTGGGCCCAAGTCATGCCATCTACTTGGACCAGTACTCAGATTATCTGAGATCTCCTCTAGACTCTTCGACTTACAGTCTATAGACAGGAATACATTCCTGACCTACTCAAGGCTAGAATCCAGGACTGTGCCCTCCCAATTCATGTCCTGTTTGGAATAGCAGACTCTATGTCTGCCTCCAGCTGGCTTTGTACTAGTCGCTGGACATGCTGAGCCTGACTTTTGTTATAAGAGGAGAGGTTTAATCTGTAAGGACCCTTCTGGCTCAAAAGTCCAAAAATTCATTAATTCCTTTTGGTGTTTCTTTTCTTTCTTCTTCGTCTTTTTTTTTTTTTTTTTAATGTGTCAGCATCTTGAGAGGTACAAGTAATTGAACTATAGGAAATCAACTATAAATTCTTGTTCCTTCAAGTTTGAGGCTCTGAATCTAAGCCCCTGTTTTCTATGGATGGCTTGGTGGGATCAAGATCTTTCTGGTAAGGCCACAGCTTCCCATGGTTCAGTCTTCATGGCTCTACAAAGGTCAAAAATGGCATGAAGCAAACTGGAATACAGTGGCAGGAGTTTCCTTGCCTGTGAAACAAGCCATTGTAGTCCTTTAAGAAGGAGAATAGAGATAGAACAAGAAATGAAAGGCACACAGACTGGATGGGAAGAAGTAAAGTTCTCTTTACTTATAGTGACATGACTGTTTACATAGACAAATCCTAAGGAATGTATAAAACCACTTCTAGAAAGAACAAATAAGTGAACTTAGTAAAGTTATAGGATACAAGGTCAATACACACAAATCAATTATTATTACTATTATTAATATTATTTTCAGAGAAAGCACGAGAGGGGCAGAGAGAGAGAGAAAGAATATCTTAAGCAGGCTCCATGCATAGTGTGGAGGCCAATGCAGGGCTCGATCCCACAGCCCTGAGATCATGACCTGAGCTGAAATCAAGAGTCTGACGTTCATCAACCAACCAAGCCACCCAGGCGCCCCAATCAATTGTATTTCTATATATTAGCAGCTAATAGGTGGAAAATGAAGCCAAAGAAACAATTCTATGTATAATAGTAACAGGAAAACTTAAAACAACTTAGAGATAAATTTAACAAAACTGTCAGTTGGTGCTATCTCTGAGGGTACTTAAGGGTAATGGGTGCTAACAGTCCCTGAAGGTTCCCCAGGGAGTGGATTTTGTTTTTGTAGCTCTTATCATTTCTCAAGGGAAAAAGCTGTATCAACTTGGATAATTGTTGTCTGGCATCATCAAGATGTGGATTGTAATGTCAGTTTGTATTCAGTAAGCCGTACAGCACTCTTAGGGCCATTTCATAATTTATCTGATAGCAAGCATATCTCCTTTGCACTTTGGGTGTAGAGTGGTCCTGAGTGATTAACGGGGCCGGATTAAATCTCAGGCATAAGATGTTCACTCAGAAAGTTGTGATTTTTCTTTTTTCTTTGTTCTTCTCTCTAGGGTGTGATGAGGCATTTAATCCATCAGACAGCAGGAGGATCTATGTAATGAATTTCTACATGCCCCGGTCATTTTAATGTAATCGTCCTTGTTTTAAAAGGCTTCATTAAGTCTATTGTTAGGATTGTAAAACTACCTAAGAGAGACAAGAGGGCTTTTCCCATTTTCAGAATTCAACAGTTTTTAATTGCACTGCTTTAGGTGAATGGTAATTAAATGGGTTGGGAGAATGTGCAATATTTATTTATAGTAACAGGCATGTCATGTATTTATAGTCGTTATTGCACAGTGTACTTGATAACATCCTTTTGGGGGGAAAAGGGGTCATGACTGTTAAAAGTAGTTCTAATAACTGTTTTTTGGCAGGTCTTTGAATCTAGCTGTGAATATTAAAGATCCAGGTACTTTCATATTAAAATACTATAGACACAGTAAGCCTTTTGCAAGGAATGCACTTGCAAAATTCTAAATGTACTTTTAACATTGCCAATTTAAAATATTTAAGTTAAATATATTTGCCAGTGTTAATGGTCTTTAGAGTGTTATAATGTACCTTAATTTTGATAAGATGATAGGAGAGCGACTATTCCTTGGTTCTTTTTTTATTATTATTATTTTGTTTATTTTTTAGTTTTTTGAGAGAGAGAGACAGAGCGTGAGCAGAGGAGGGGCAGAGAGAGAGGGAGACAACAGAATCCAAAGCAGGCTCCAGGCTCCGAGCCGTCAGCACAGAACCTGACGCGGGGATCAAACCCATGAACCCTGAGATCATGACCTGAGCCAAAGTCGGACGCTTAACCAAATGAGCCACTCAGGTGCCCCGTATTCCTTGGTTCTTAAGTTTTGTAATACATACAGTTTTAACACCTTATTCTTAATGTGCTCTGACATGGCAGATTTGTCAAGCAGGTAGGAGAGAAATTTTCCGTATGATATTGAGGATCTTAAGACCATTTAAACCTACTGATTGGGGGTCTTTTAGAGCAGATTAAAGCTAGGGAAATCCTCCATCAAGAAAACTGTGTGCACACATACACACAAACAGAGATACAGTGTGATACTTCGGGAGGTCTGTGGACTTCCTGGGCACCTCTTCATGGACCCAAAGAGATGAGTCCTTGATCTAAAGCAGATTGAATAAATAACCCCTTCTGTTTTGCACATCCCCCATGTCTAGTCTCTCCCCTGCCCATGTCTACAAATTCATTTTCATTGTTACCTTTTCTTCAAAGGACATTTTTATTCAACGTCTTCATTACCAGTTCAGTCTAAATGTGACAGAAGCAGAGAACTCTTTTCCAGCTCACCTGGTAATTTCTTCAGTTATTACAGCTGGTCATCGGCTTCTCCCTCTGCCCTGTCTCCCCAAGAGCTGGAAGAAGCATGCTGTCTTACTCCGCACGGCTAATATATTGATAAACTTTGGTCACACATGTTCTTCCCGCCGAGCCACCACTTTCATTCCTTCTGGCATGTATCAACACTGCCCTTGGGCAAGCCTGTCCTTTAAACTGCCCCGGCCTCCTCTCCCCTGCACTCCCTCCATCCTGCCACTCATTTGGGACTCCATCTTCCCTCACACAGGCACACTTTTACTTGCCCCCTTGGATACCTTTGGGGGTTCTCTGTCATGACACACAGGAAATCAAAACCCACCAGCTCCTTCACTATGGGGGCCTGCTCTCCTACTCCCACATCCCCCCCCTCCCCCTCCCAAAGACTGATGCTTCCCCTGGGCCCCTTGCCTGTCCGTATCCAGCCACTTTTCTCCCACCTTCCCGCACCGCCAACGTTCTGCCCTTCCAAGAGGGTGCCGGGGACAGGTTATCATCTGCTGACCTGCAGTGGTTGGGCATCTCACATTTTCTGGGAATAGTCACTGAACCCGGCAGGAAGGTGGGTCCCCCGGTCTGCCCAGCCTTACTTCTGTGAAAGTCTTTACTTCTGTTCAGTTAGCAACTTTTCCCCACCATCTGCTTAGCTCAGTTGAGTCAGTCCTGCACTAAAGATACTTTGGAAACACCTTTTTAAAAAAAAACACTGGAGCAAGGCACTAGGAGAATAATATGAAAGAAATAAATCCATGGCATCCCCCACATGTGCCGTCTCATCTTCTCGTACTGGTCTGCAGGCCAGCAGCCCCATCTGGCTCACCAGGGAGCACAGACAGTGGCCTGCTCATCTTTGTATCCTAGCATGGAGCGAGGCGAGGGCAGGCTTAAGTGTCTGGTGGAGGAGGCGTGCAGGTGCCGTGGTGACGTCTCTGTCAGCATTTCATAGAATCATAGCTGGAAGTGCCCTCTGAGATGATCTCCCACCACCTCATTTGACAGCTGGGCAAGCTGAGAGTCAGGGAGGTTAAGTGACCTGTCCAAGGTCAGACAGCAATAAAATCAGCTTTTGAACCTATGTTTTCTGACTCCCAGACTCTTTATTTGCTATACTACAAGTGCTCAATCCACCATTCTTCCTTTTTCCCTTCTCTTCCATCTCTATGCTCATAGTGCCTGTTTGGTGCCTGTAGATATTATTCTTAGCTCTTCACGTTGCCATAAGTTGTCTGTTACACTTCAGTAAGCATAAATACTTAGTAGTTATCTCAGGGGGCACCTGGGTGGCTCAGTTGGTTAAGCATCTGACTACAGCTCAGGTCATGATCTCACAGTTGGTGGGTTCAAGCCCTGCGTCGGGCTCTGTGCTGACAGCTCAGAGCCTGGAGCCTGCTTCAGATTTTGTGTCCCCTGCTCTTGTGCGCGCTCTCTCTCTCTCTCAAAGATAAATAATAAACATCAAAATACATTTTTTTAAATAATAAATAATTGTCTTACATTTTGAATAGCACTTTGGTACTTTTCAAGTTCTTTCCCTAGATTTCACCACAAAGCAGTAAGATAGGTTGAGCCAGTATTATTCTCATACATCCGAGGAGATAAAATTAGTGACTTGTTTGAGACCAAGGCCATGTGGCTAATAAGTGACAGGGTTGAACATAGAGTCTGGTGCTCCTCAATCAGAGGATGATAGCAACTTAAAGCTGTGTTGAAAATCTGGCTTCAGGCTCTGGAATCCTGCCTTCCTTGATGTAAATATTAAAAAAAAAAAAAGTAGGATTTCCTATTTTTTAACAGTTTCCAGTTTAGTAGCTCATTTCCTAAAGTCTGTTCTGAAGCACACTGGTCCCATGAGATGCTCAGCAAAAACTGGGTTGCGAGGCCAGATAAGCTGGGCAAAGCTGTCTGCTATATGCCCTTCTTGGGGATTCCCCATGCATAATAGCATTTAAGGTTCTGATCAGTCCTACTGCAAAGATGGCTGTTGAATGTATTTTTTTTTAATTCAGTAAAATACACATGACATGAAATTTACCATCTTGACCATTTTCATCGTACAGTTTAGTAATTTAAGTATATTTACTTTGTTGCTCAACTAGTCTCCAGAACTCTTTTCATCTTAGCAAAGGTGAAACCCTACACCCCTTAAATAACACTCCGTTCTCCCCTCCCCGAATCCCTGGCAAACACTATTCCACTTTCTATCTCTATGAATTTGACTACTCTGGATATCTCCTATAAATGGAATCGTATAGTATTGTCTTCTTATGACTGGCTTATTTCACTTAGCATCATGTTGTCAAGACTCATCCATGATGTAGCATGTGTGAGAATTTCCTTCTTTTTTAAGGCTGAGTAACATTCCATTGTATGTACATCCCGCATTTGTTTCTCCATCCAGCCCAAGTTGGCACTTGAGTTGCTTCCATCCTCTGGCTGCTGGGAATAACGCTGCTATAAACACGGGTGTGCAAATATGTCTTCAGGAATTTACTTTTAGTTCTTTAGGATATATACCCAGAATTGGAACTGCTGGATCGTGTGGTAATTCTGTTTTTAGTTTCTTTGTGCAACCACCATTGTTTAACATATTTTTCTGCCCAGGTTTCACAGATTCATTTGATCGCAGAATTCTTTTTCCGCTTTTACCTTTAGATCATCCCACAGAACACAGGCCTCTCGGAAGACCCTGAGAAGTGCTGAGTCTAGGCCTGTTTCCACAAGCCCAAGGTGCCAGCAAGCATCAGGATGCTGGCCGGGCATTTCAGCCTCAAAGTTCCCAGCCCACGGGCAAGGTCAGCCGTGTGGTCCCAGGGGCTGCCGAAGCAGAGGAAGCTCATAGGACAGACCACAGACTGTAGCAGGTGTTCCTCTGCCTGGACCTGGTGCTGTAAGCTTGGCGCAGGTGAAGAGGCTGCTGTAGCGCTGGTGTCATTTAGGCAGCACTGGCTAGGCAGGTACCTTTGCTCAACAAGGGAGTAAAGAAGAGCCAGCCCCCTGCTTACATGCAGGAAGGGACCTGGGGAGAGCTTTACGGCGAGCAGTGTGGGAATGCAGAATCCCGTGTTGCCCTCATTCCTCAAAGGAATGCCACCTGGTCAAAGCCATTTATAAATGGACTCCCCCACAGGACTTGTTGTGTTGACTCAATCTAATTGGTCCTTAATGTGATTCCTAAATAATTGCGGGGTAGCTATAAGTTCTATAATTGTGTGGGTAGGTAAAAATTCCAACAGAGTTCACCTGCTTTCCACAGATGGAAAGGGGTATGTGGGGCAAAGGCAGTAAAGTGAAGAAAGAAGAAAATTCCCAACCCCCAAAGCTGCTGTGTACCTCAGATGTCCTTGTGGTTGGCCTTTCTCCAGCACAAGCTCAGGAAGCCCTAGCCCTGGGTGACCTGAAGGAGATACTACAGGATCAAACACCCGAAATGCCCAGTGTTGTTTCTCTATACGCTGGTTTAAAATTTGGCATGTACCTAAATGGTTTTAGGGGCACCAGAAAGAGAACAAGCTGGGAGATTACTGTAGCTGTTGTAGCTTTGTCAAGCTGTTTGTGATATTGATAAGGATGGGGACATGGAGAGAATAATATAAAACCACACCGTGGATATGTAGTTCCAAAGACCTTGAACCATCCTGCAGTAAGGCCATAGGGTAGCCAACCTCTTAGCACCATTGTCCAAGAGCAGATAATGATACCTGACCCTGTGGGTTGAGAATTTCATAAGCTGAGATCCTTAGATGAAAGCAGCTACTGATGCACAAATTATTATCATTATATGAGACTTTATGTTCCGTAAATAAATACCGTAGCTTATTCTCTCTGACTCTTTTGCTTTAAACAAGTTCAGATTTGGCCTTGCTCATTGGCCAGCTTCCAGCCAAGCTGCTTCCCCAGGATCACAGTTCCATGTGGAGGTGCTGAGGCCGAGTTGAAGGAGCACTGATGAAAATGTATGACCTGGGGCAATCCACTTCCCCTCACGGGGCCTTAGTTTTCTCATCCTTCGTTTCTCATTGCTGCCGGCCCTCTTCTAAGGCGCCTTCCAGCTCTGTAGATTTGTGATTTCATCAAAGATTAAACAAAAGAATTCAGCTTCAAATTATAAATGTTTATCAAGTGCCTTTTATGAGCTAGGCACTGTTGTAGGTACTTGAGATAAATCGCTGAACAGGGCAGCTTATTCCAGTTGGGGGCAAGGAAATGAGACAATAAGCAGTAAACGTTAATGCGTAGTAAATTATATAGTTGTTGGAAGGTGCTATGCTCTGTCCAAGAACAAAATAGTCTGGTTAAGAGGGATGGAGAATGCAGGCAGGAGTGCAATTTTAAAAATGTAGCAAAGAGGAACTTTTCCATTATGAGAGTTGTTAGAAAGTCAAGTACATCATTAATCGGAAGCTATAAACCTCTCCCTTGGAGATTTTAGGAAAAGAAAACTCTCATTTTTTTAGATTCAGTGATATTCTTGTTTGGATGTAGCAGGATTAACCAGATGATCCTTTTGAAGGCTTTCTTTTTCAGTGATTAGTTGTTTGTGCAGGGACAGCTGCAGAATTTGTGTGTGTGTGTGTGTGTGTGTGTGTGCATATGCACACACATATAGATAATGTGTTTACACACACACACACACACACACACACACACACGTACTTTTGTTCAAGGAGTACAACAAGTCCGAGTTGGGAGGACCCAGCTGTTGGCATATCTCCCAGCAAACTTTTAAAGGTCAACTGCTGGGCCATAATAATATGGCCCTCCCACCCTGCCATTTTACAAGGGAAGAACTGAAACACAGAAATGCTAATGACTCACCAGAATCAGAATGAATCGGGGATGGGTAATAGGACCTGGCTCCAGCCCTCTAACCATCAGTCACCAGCCTCCCAGCGCCTCCCTACATTCCTTTTACAATGAGGCAGGCGGTGGTTGTTTTTACTTCCCCTTCCCTGTTGCTTATGAACCACTTCCACTTCCAAGTCTGGATAATTAAATAATAATAAAACTAATATAGTACTTACTCTAACCCTTATGCATCCAGAGCTACATGATCCCTCCTCAGGATGATGTTAGAGTGCAACAAATACAGTTCAGCGGTGACAATTTCAAACAGCAAATTCTTTACTTGTGTTTGTCAGTGCAATGGTGGGGATATAGCGTCTACAGCAATGCTTCAAATCCCTTGTTCTCCCACCAGATTTCCTCACGCCCTATGGCGCTGACCAACTTACTGACTTTTCCTAACCAGGACCCACTTCCTTTTCCCCCTTCCTTCCTCATTCTGCATCATAAAATACCCCAAAAGAGGCCAGGATCAAGACTTTCCCAGAAGGGTAGTCAAGGGGAGGAACCAGGAAGGCAAAGCCAGGATTCACATTAGCGGCTGGCAGAAGAGAGCCTGAAAGCATGCAGGCTTTCTGTTCTCCTCACACCACTGTTTACTGCTGTGCTAGTCATTCTCCTATATTGCCTCATACAATTTTTTTTTTAAGTTTATTTATTTAGAGAGAGAGTGCAAGCGTGCGGGGGTGGGGCGGGGAGCAGAGAGAGGGGGAGAGAGAGAATCCCAAGCAGGCTCCAAGCTGTCAGGGTGGAGCCTGATGCGGGGCTCAAACTCACGTACCTTGAGATCATGACCTGAGCCGAAACCAAGAGCCAGACACTTAACCTTAACCGACTGAGCCACCCAGGCACCCCTACCTCATACAATTTAATCCTCACAGAAATCCTACGTGGCAGGTATTGATATCTTCATTTTGCTGATGAAAAGCTGAAACCTGAGAAGTCGAATAACTTGCCCGGTATGCTATGTAGAGAATGCTAGGATTTGAGCCCAGTTCTGTCTGATTATAAAAACTGTGCTCTTTGTCTATATGGTGCTGCCTCTAATCTAAATCCCAGAGGCTTCATGCTATTTCAGTTGCAGATTTGTTTGGGTGCGAAGCACAATTATAAAACTAAGTCTTTGGTGTTTGTTTGAGGCAGTTAAATCTGTTTTCAGCAAAGATCTTGAAAGCGTAGTAGCTAAATGGAGAAGTGGATGTTCCCCCAAAGCCTTGTGGAGTGGAATCTTTGTGTTGCTTGAACATAGAATGGTCTGGGCCTCTTTGCTCACAGCCCAGAGCGATCCCAGTAAGTTGCCTGGACCCCTGGTCCTACGCATCAAAGGCCATAGTTTCCTGACTCAGCCTTTTAGCAGGTCTTACAACCTACAGAGTGCTAATGTTGGGCCTGGCAGTCTAAGGAAATGCCTGCAGTGCACAGAGATGGGGAGCTGGAAGGAGCTTTCAAAAATCCAGGAAATTGTAAGCAGTTCCTTTGTCACAAGTATAAAATAAAGATATTTTCCGACAAACACGCTGGTTTAGCCTGTGAATTTGTGAACTTGATACAAATAAGAACCTTAGGGGTCAGGGTACACAAGAATGCATTTTGTGGCCGCCTTATTTGGGCAGGCAGGGGAAAGGGCCCTAAATGGAAGAAGAGACAGGAGACCAGAGAAACAAAATAGCTAAACGTAAACAAATACAAATACAAAATAATGAGAGCAGGTAAGGCAAAATAGAGGAGACGGAGTGAACTAGGAAAGGCACGCTAGAGCAAAACTGTGTATAAGCTGAAGACAAAGGACACTAGACAGAGAAATGTACTGTCAATGGAAAGACAAAGACATGGAGACACGGGCAAGAATGTCACCCAGTGTTAATAGGATGCCAAATGGAGGGGTGGTGGTGGTGGTGAGGCTTTCCCCTAAGTTTCAGTCAAAAGTTAAGCCTAGTATACAGAGGGCTTTCACATGAGTTCTCTTTGCACATGCCTGCGGCTGTATTTGTCGGGTCAGGAGAAAATCATTTGAAAGTAGAGCGCTAATATTTATCATCTTCCAAATTGCCTCTTAATAAACTATGAGAACCAGAGCAAAGTGAGATGAGCTTAAAATAGATTCTATGGCAATGACCCAGCCAATGATGTTATCACAGATGAGTCATTACCAAATAGATTCTTCACATCTTGCAATAGATGCTTTTCAGTTTGCAAAAGTTTGCAATGAAGATTTTTTTCAAAGACCGTCTACTCATGTAAGAGTATCAACTGTTGATACCTTTCTTTTGTGGAGATGCTGTGCCTTTCTAACTATTTTCCCAGTGAAAAATGCTTTTTGACTTCAGAATGTTCTGTATCCATAGTTGGTGACTTTATGTACTCCTTGCTTCCACTTCCTGAGGCGAAGCGATATGATGAACTGATTAAAAATAACATTCTAATGAAATTATTGGGTGTGTTGTTGTAATATAAGTCAGCTGCAAATGGGAAGTTCTTTCCTGAGGAAATTTGATAAACTGAAAGTCAACTTGAGTGTTTATATATTTTCTGGGAGAATTTTGGGTCCTTCCTAATGTTTTCCTTCCAGAAATTACCAGTTAATTTGTGCTTCCCACCCAAACACATATTTTACCACTGGTAATATTTAGCTGAGGGCTGTTATGTTAGCATGATACAAGAGTCTGGATTAAACGTTTACCACTAGAGTATGTGAGTGTATAGACTCTTAAAGGAAAGCAAGGTGAACACTTTTTTGTTCAAATATTGAATGTTTAAAAAATGAGAGGATGGTTTTTATGTATCAGGTCTTTGCTCTGAGCCTGGCAACATGTGAAATGCTCTCTTTAAAAAAAAAAAAAAAAGAGACTAAGAACAGAATTTTTACTTGACGTTTTCTCTTCAATGCCAATCTTGAAAGGGTCAAATGCTGGAGGTGGCCCACAAGTATTTTTTGGTACCGGTTTGGCAACACGGAAGAGATGGGGCAGCTTGCTCCCAGTTCGCATTATTCCTGCGTGTTTCCTGTCCTGTGGCATTTGATTTACAGCTGCTGTTCACCCCCCATCTTCACACCCCATCTTTACCCCGCTGCAGTCTTATTTCCACTACTGTGCCATCAAAACAGCCATATTCCAAGTTAGAGACTCCTCCTCCTTTGTAGCTTGTCCTTTCTGGCGTCCTTGTCCTCCTTCACTTCCGTTACGCAGTCTCATGATTTGGTCGACCAGCCCTCTCTCTCAACACTGTCCTCCAGTGGCTTCTATGACTCTGCCCTTTTCTGGATTTCCTTCTATGGGTAGCTCATCTCAGCTTGCTTTGCTGGCTGCTCCTGTGCTACCTGCTTTAATCATTTATTTCCTTAGCTGTCAAGTATTACAGGAATGTATAGATTGCTTTGAAAATTCATGTGTAAAGTAAAAAGTATGTAAATAGTCTTTTTTTTTTTTTTTTTTCTTTTTTACCATGTTCCTTTCTACTCATCCCAGAGATAACCATGATTAACCTCTGGATGGGTCTTTTTTCCTTACCCTTTCCTTGTAATCTGGTTTGTTTGTTGTCGTTCAACATAAATAGGATCATCTTATACATACTGCTTTTTGATTTGGAGATGACCCCAGTCAGTATAAATAGATCTCTATCATACCCTTTTTATGATTTGCCAAATTTTAATTATGGGTGTTTCCAAGCAAAGCCTACTGAATAATTATAGTAGTTAACATGTGGTTGTCTTTATGATTGTGTATCTGTTTTCCCTAAGACTTTGAGATTGGAGAGACAGTGTCTTTTCATATTCCCTTGTCTATCAAAGCACCTGCCAATAAATATTCAGTGAGTGAATGAACATTGGTATTTTTTGCCCATTCAGTTAGATCATTCTAATTTATATTATATACACTAGTATAGTTTAAGTTCAAATTAAAATATCTTAAGCTCTGTGATAAAAATATTAGTGTATTATAAGGTACAGTTAACCTATTTCTCAGGTCATTTCCCAACAGTAGTATTATTAATTTTGCTTTCCTCACTAAAATCACCCTACTATGCAAAAGAGAATTCTGTACACCACTTGTTATATTTGGAAGAAGTATTGATAACTGGTTGTGTTTGGCTTGTGTATTTTAAGTGTGTATGTTGGCGTCTTTACAAGGCAGATAGTATTTTGTGTGCAATTCATTCTTCATAAAAGAATCATTTATCTTTAAAGAGAACATAAATACATAATGGTTGTATAAACAGAATTGACTTAATACAACATCTCTTCAGTAGGAAAATAGTTGAGGTTTATGAAGTGAGCCTTGTCAGATACAATTTGAGCTCTTTTGCTGATGGTGTTCATTCAGTATCATGCTGCTGTTAATAGCCCTGATTTAAGGAGAAACCAATGAAAACATCTATCATCTGATCACCATGGGATGTCATCCAAGCTTGTGTCATGGTCACATAATGTTCGTGGGTTTGTGGGGTGAAGAAAATAACACTTGGGTGTTTGGAATTTATTCTGAAGCTGTTTTTGTCAGTGGTAGATGAATTTCTTGCTCCTGAGTCGAAATGAGGCTCTTAAATACTCTTAGTAACTCTCTCATCACTGGACCCTCTGGAGGAGACACCAAGGGTGAGTGTATAGGAATACTACTCTGATATTTGTATATTTTAAAAAGTGAGGGAGGTGGGACTAATCTGTCATCAGTAGTGAGCTGTTGGTCACTGACATCCATATTAAGACATGAACCCTACTTGTGCTAATTTGGGAAGTAAGCAAACACAAATTAGAAAATAAAGAAGCAGGAAAATGGAAACGACATAAAGATCTCTGCAATGCACGTGTCTGTTAAACTAATTAAAATTCTGCCCAAGGGGTTACTGGAATGGCTAAAACTCCGTTTAATCTGGGTCAAGGTCTTGGGGAAGGTGGTTCAAGTGCTGCATTTTTAAAGAAAGATTTTTAGGTGAAAGGATATATTCGATTTCCAGGGACTGTCATAAAACCGCAATCACGATCCAGTTGGAGATTTAAAGTGAGTCCAGATTATAGAAGGATTTAAATACGGGAATAAGAGTTTGAACAAGAGTTTCTGTTCAACAGGGAACAGAAATGAAATAAAATGATTATGCCCATACTGATATCTTGTACTTGTAAATCATACTATGGCTTGTAGACTCCTTTTAGGAATGTTATTTTATTAAATCTGTATTAAATCTTGATGAATTGCAAGCCTTTTAGAAGGTTGAATCTCTAGGGTTGGTGGTGGCAGGCTGCCTGAATGTAGGGGATGAGATCAGGGAAACGAGACAACACTGAGAGGATGTCTGCCTCTGACCAAAGCGAGCAAATAGAGCTTGTTTGGGAGAGAAGATGATCAAGCATAGCCAACACTGGCGGGGAGAGCCACTGACAGTGTTAAACTCTTGAGAACAGGGAAGGTTAACTTGCTGCTGAACTTTACAAGAAAGATTTTTATAGCCTGGTGACCTTGAGAGCCAGAATCCTGGGAGTGGGGCTGGGGAAGAATATAGGCACAGAGGGAGCTGATGGACTAAGGGTAAAAGCAGGAGAAAGAAGTAACTGGAAGGGAAAAGTGAGTGTCAAATGATACTTGTAAATCAGGGAGCTGCCACAATGCTACAATCTAGAGAAACAGCAGCATGACAGCATGAAATCATGTTTTGTATTGTTTATTTGCAGTTTGTTGAGTTTTATATCCCTCAGGAAATAGCTGTGGTTCAGATGCTGACAGCTCTGGGTAGACGAGGCCCATGACAGCAGCATCAGAGAAAACTAGTCAGCGGCAACAGCCAGGTGAAAGATCAAGTACCTGTCACCATGATGGAGCCTGGTTCCCAAGGTAGGCCATGGTCTGGGCTCCTTTCTCAGGAGGCTCCAGGCATTGAACAGCACAGGCTCCCCAGGCTGTCCATGCACCTTACAAATGAGTGGTTCTGGCATCCAACAGGCATGATTACAAACTATCACTGCCACTGAACGTGTACTCAGAGCTCATGCCATTAGGCTTTGTCTTCATATACAGTGGTGCCTTTTTAAAAAAGCGGATTTGCAATAATTAAATCCATGGTCCACTTGATCAGATCATGCCAGTCACCCTCATGCGTGAGGTTTCGAATGCTTTTCATGTTGAGTTTCTGCTGTTGCTGTCCCCAGCAGCCACCTGGATTGAGAGTGTACCCGGGAACTGCAAGGAGGAAGCAGTAGATGTATGTCACCTTCCAGCGTTCTGTCTCTGTTCTCTGCACCCTCCATCTTGCTCTTACTCTGGTCATGATTATTTGGGAGGAGATACTACAAGACCAAAATATGTAGCTTATTCTAGACTTGATGAACCCGTGCATTGGCATGGCATGTTTCATCAGCAGATTTCTGTACTTTCAGATAAATGGCATCCAGAGGAGGCAGCTTATCAGTCATCAGCTCATGTGCTCTGTCTGCCATTCTCACAGTTGGCTGGTTCTTCAGGGCACATGTGCGTAGATGCAGTGTTTGTTGGCCCTGACTCCTGCTTTCAGAGGCTGGCCAGAATTGCAGCCGGGCACTGTTGTAACCAGACAGTGCCCCAGTGGAGGAATCACGTTGCTCTTGTTTGAATCCAAAGAGAGACACTTTGTCATTTGTTTATCAGGAATGCTTGTATTTTCTCTTGGACTGAAAAAAAAAAAATTACCAGAAGCCGTTAGTTATTAATACAAACTGCCCACTTTTAAACTCAATCCAGCATTCAAGAAAAGCAGTGTTTCTTTGCCAAATAACTTGGAGGTCTTTGTATGTAGAGCTGACAGATGGAGTCCATTGATGGTGAATACATTTGGATGCACACAGAGCCGCAGAGAGCACCCTTGGGCTATGAGGACAGCCAGAAAGTTAACAAGGGTAGGTTCAGAAGGGTTGTGGACAGAGTAAGTCAAAATAGTGAAATACCGTGCATTGAGATTTTCTCTTCAGTGTAATGGTTACCAGGACATCCACTGCAACTGTTTTAAAACAGATGCGCCTTGTGTTCATTCTGCTTCAGGCATGTTTCAGCAGTAAGTTGCAGAAAAGAGAACTTGTAGCACAGCAATATTCGAGAAATCAAGGGAAAAGTAATTGTCTTAAATTATATCCTCTAAACGTTATCTGTTAGTAGCGTTATCCTCCTCCATAGCTTGAGTGGTTGGGATAAAAATTCAAAGAATAGAGCTGTCCTCAACCACATAGGAAATATGTACATATTTATTAATGTTATTAAAAGATTTATTTAAAAGAAATCCAAATGATACGGAAAGGTATAAAGAAAAAAATGAAACATTCACAAATCCTACCAATAGTGTCATTACAGACATACATACACAGGCGGGCATACATATGCTTTTATCTAAATGGGATATTACTGTATAGGCTAGTCTGTAATCTGTTTTGGTCACTTAACAAAATGCTGTGGACTCCTTTCTATGTTGAATGTAGCTTGACATCAAGGATGTTAATGACAGAATAAAATTCGCTTGTATAGTTGTATCCTACTAATTTATTCATTCACAGATAATTTATTTTTACGCCTCCATGCAGCAGACACTGCTAAATTCTGGGGATAAGCAGCAAACTCCCCTGTCAAAGAGTATTTAGATTATTACTGGTTTTTCTGTTATAAGCAGTACTGCATTGAACAGCCATTACTGCAACATACACCTTTGCTTACTTAACTTTTCTCCTTAGAGTAAGTCCCTACAAGGAGCATTGGCTGGCAGTGGGTTCCCACATTTTGAAGTTTGATCCGTATTTATTGCCTAAACATTCTCTACTAAAGGTTTACAATGGTGTGAATTTTTCAGTACTCTTAATGATAATACTTCTCATTGGTTATTATCTTTGTCAATATCAGAGGTGAAAAATGATGCTGCACTGTTTTACCTTCTATTTCTTTGATTTCTAGTATGCTTGGGATTGGAGTTTTAGCCACCAAGAAATCATGGGCTCCATAAGATGGTCTATGGAGTTCTATGTTCTGAGTCCTAACTTTATGACTCCTAAAAAGGGAAGTCCCTTCTTTTTTTACTTTCTTTCTTCAGGGTCAGGTTAGAATCAGTGAAGAGGTTGTCTATTTTAGATAATAGAATCCTCACTGAAAGGATATTGGATAATATAACTGATCAAAACCCAGTTCATTGGTTTTAGATCATATAAGATTTCATTAATTTCCTTGTATTTTCAAATAGATGCCATACTTTTAAATAGCAACAACAACAAAAAAAATCACAGAGGCTAAATTTAAGGAGTACCTAATAAAAATCTTAAACGTAAATGCCTGGAAGTGTATTGTCTCCGTTTCACCCTTCACTTGGCTATGTAACACTTAAATTTACTTTTAAGTTTGTTTGTTTGTTTGTTTGTTTGTTTGTTTGTTTCCTGGCCACAAATGAAATTCAGTTGTAACAGAATGATGAGACAGGCATGTCTGAATTCCAGTCCACACCCCTCCAGTGTTGGTTTCCTGGGTTTCCACTTTCACATCTGCAGAGATAATAGTAATACCTCGTGAAGATGTGAGGACTCTGTGAGATAACAGAAAGCATCTTGGATACTGCCTGGCCTCTAAAAGTGCTCAATGAATATTACATTTATTATTGTAGGAAATGTTTGCAAAAGTTAGAAACACTCAGAAAAGGATCTAATTCCTATACTGAAATTCCACCAGTCAGAGATGACCAGTGTTTCTGGTTTGGGGGTGTATTTAATTCCAGTATTTTTTTTCTCTAGATACCTGTTTTACAAAAGTGGGACCGTATTAAAATTGTACAGGATTTTGAATTTCAGCAAATGTGTGTACTTAATTTTTTCAACAATGGGAGGGGGTGGTTAGCAAGATTGATTTTTTTTTCTTTCTTGTGCTTTAATTGGGAATTTTTGTGTGTTGCTATTTATTTGTAATAGATTTTTTTTTTATTAGAGTGAAGATTAAGTGTAATTGAAAGACATTTTGGACAATTAAAACTATAAACATTGCAATTCCTCCTAATTCATCATTCAGATTTGTTTCTTGTTTTACAATCAAAAATAATGTGGCAGTTTTCTCTGTTATTTCTGAAGATGTTTAAACAGTTTACAGACTGTAGGAGGCCAAAGCTGTAGCCTGTCTACACTGCTTCCGCTCCCATGAGAACAGTGAAGCAATCTTGCACTGACCTAATGTGGACTGAATCTTTCTCAGCTCTCTGTGTCTCATCCCATGTGACTGAGCTGGATTTCACGAGATAGTTGTTTTACTACAGTGTCAAAATTAAATTTTTGTTACCACATATTTTTAAGGTCTTCACATTCCTTTGAAGCCAGTTCTTCAAAGAAGCCTCGTTGTGAATCTTTTTTAAAACACACACACACACACACACACACACATACATACACAGATGCAAAACTGTGAACTCACCAGTTTATCTGCCTTGCATGTTGAGATTATCCAGGAATTACATTTCATAAATTTTCTGTATGTAGGGAACTCACATACTCTGTACTCATGCTTCTGTGGTCTGCAGTCAAGTCCTGGCTTCAATTTCTGCCCCGTAGGATTTCCATGTGAATTCATTTTAGGTGAAAAATCATCTTAATTTTACTGCTAGTAAATTAAGTAAAAATGCTAGTACAAGTATGGGATTGTTTCAAAGGCTTAAACCAAATAGATGTTTTAAAAATATTTTATTTAGGATTACTCCTTGAAATATTCTTGCCTGTGTGAAATTCATAACTTAGGTATATGTTTTCTTAATTCTACACATAGTATACATTTTGTGTACTGTGTGTATACAAATTTTGCATAAACCTTTTTCTATCTCCAGTTCCTAATTATTTCCAACCTTTCGGCAGAAGAGAAGATAAAATTTACCTGTGTTAAATTCACAGCTCTAGTAATATCTTTATCCTTCCAGGAAATTCCAAAAGCTTGCAGAAAAGATCTTTTCATGCTTCAGGCTTTACTTTGTTCTGGTTTTGGTGAGAATCTGGGACCTTGTCAGTGTAATGCAGCTTTTTCATTCTCCTCCGCATTTTCGTCTTGAGAATCAAAACTTAGCTTATAGGGGCGCCTGGGTGGCTCAGTCGGTTGAGCGTCTGACTTCGGCTCAGGTCATGATCTCACAGTTTGTGAGTTTGAGCCCTGCATCGAGCTTTGTGCTGACAGCTCAGAGCCTGGAGCCTGCTTTGGATTCTGTGTGTGTCTCTTTCTCTGCTCCTCCCCTGCTCATGCTCTGTCTCTCTCTGTCTCGAAAATAAATAAAACATTAAAAAAATTAAAAAAACAACAACTTAGTTTATAAATCCAAAGCCACTTCTAAAACTAACCCAGTGGAACTGAGGGTTGATGGGTGGGAGGGAAGGGAGGGGAGGGTGGGTGATGAGTATTGAGGAGGGCACCTTTTGGGATGAGCACTGGGTGTTGTATGGAAACCAATTTGACAATAAACTTCATATATTGAAAAAATAAAAAAAGTAAAAAATAAAACTAACCCAGTGGTTAGGATTTGTTTTCTCCCCGCCATTTTGACCTGTTTGTAAAGTTGTTTTTTTTTTTTTAATTTTTTTTTTTTTTAACATTTATTTATTTTTGAGACAGAGAGAGACAGAGCATGAACAGGGGAGGGTCAGAGAGACGGAGACACAGAATCTGAAACAGGCTCCAGGCTCTGAGCTGTCAGCACAGAGCCCGACGTGGGGCTCGAACTCACAGCCCTCATGGACCGCGAGATCATGACCTGAGCCGAAGTCGGCCGCTTAACCGACTGAGCCACCCAGGCGCCCCTGTAAAGTTTTTTAATAAGACCAGTGTTGAAATACATCGTTAGCATGGGATTTCCCCCTTTAGTTTTAAAACTCATCCAGAGCAAACATTGTGCTTTCTCTTTACAGAATTACTTTACATCAGAATGTCCCAACTCCCATGTTGGGACATGATGAGAAATTAAGGTTCACTTGTGCTGCTCCCAGAACATCCTGTACTCTCTCCTCCAGCTCAAGTCTTGCTGGGACAGAACTAGAAGGAAGATCCATCTCCCTTGATTTCCTTGGCCCCTCTGTGCTGTCTGCCCAGCAAGGGCGACACAGCTGCTGTTGGGAACATAGAAGTTAGCAGGGTCTCCCCATCCTCAGCCCGCTTTCCAGTTTCAGTAACACCTCTTTGATGACCCTCTGGTTTCCATGCCAATTCTGTTTCCACACAACGAAGATCTGTGTATTAGCTAATATTCATGGAGTCCTTACAGTATGCTAACCTGTTTGACTTGACAATTCTTAGAAATCCTCTCAGATAGGTGCTATTATTATGTCCATTTTACAGATGACAAAACCAAGGCCTAGAGAGGTAAAGTAGCTGGTCTAAGACCACGGCTGCTACACTGTGGTCTGGGACTTTGCCTGAGTGCAGAGCGCTAGCTCTAACCTCTATACTCATTACCTCTTCCTTCCTCCAAGCAAATTCTGATAGAGTCAAAGTTCAGCTCCATAAAAAGTTTTGAGCAATCCTGGGAATTTGTTTTATCAGGATTTGACCTACATTATCTCTGGGGGTTCTGTCAAGAGGAGATATAGTTTGTAAATGAGGCTAACACAGTATGATTATTCTCACAGGGTTGCATTTCATGAACCAGGGTGTTTGTTCATGCTGTATTAGAGAATTTTCCATAAAGTTGTTGTGTTCTCTGGGAACGTATGTAGTATCTGCCTAAAATTGCTGCTGTATTAGGCCTGGGGAATAGGCCATCCAGGTTAAGTGAGGGTGTTCTTTGAACTCTTTGAAATCACTAAACTCTAGATCATCACAAATACAGAGGTGGGAAAATACACCACTGTTAAATTCTGTAAACTGTTTAGTTTTGAAAACACAAATCCAACCGTTTTGAAAATTATTTGCAACACACTAAGTCTATGATTTTAGAACATGATTGTAGATGTCTTACATCTGATTAAAATTATTCCACGGTTTAGAATATAGTGAATGGTCAGTAAATAATTGTTTCCTGAGTGAATTAGTTGCATTATTTATATAATTTTGAAGAAGTAAAAATAATGAGCGATAAGCAATCTCCGTGTGTATCTGAGGAGTGATCATGTATGATGTATATACTTGGTATTTTATAGAGGGCATGACCCGTCTCCATAAAAACATGTTGTATGTGCATAGTATCTTTTATCTAAAGATCCAGTTAATTCTCAGAATACACTCTGAGGAAGATGGTTGACACACTCTTTTATAGATGAAGAATTTGCTGTTAAGACTGGTTAAGTGTGACTAACGACTGATGAACTCCAGTTGTAGGATCCTTGTCTCCAGCCTCATTCTGCGCCCACGACCTACTATTTGACCTTTCAGGGCTGTGTGGCCCCCTACTGTCCAGCACTGCCCCCCACCCATTAAAAAGGGGGAGCATTTTTAATTTAATTACCCACTTTAAAGGAAATGTAATAATTTAGCTGTGTAAGCGCATTTGGTTTCTAAGTATACAACTAAAGAATTTCTAGACATTTGGCCCCAAACACTTTTTTCTCTTCACACAGTTCCACAAAGTGCACACTAAGCAGATGGTGCAGACAAGCACATGGTTTATTTACAGCCAGTACAGTAGACGGAGGCATATGTGCTAAGGCCTCTTACACCCGCTCCATGGGAGCCATTAACACATCCGTTTAGATGGAGGAGTCTCGGGGTTTTGCTCTGGGCACTTCTGTTCGCTCGCTCCCCCCAAGCATCACCATCTGCCCTGCCCCCTCTCGGAGGCCCTGGCACCTGCCCCTCCTGCCCAGCCAGTCACAGGCTGGTTCTTCACGACGCGCTTTGTCAGGTCAGACGTGGCACTTGATAGCAGCCGTGCTGCTCTTCGCTCAAACCTGTGTGTCACTCCAGGCCTGTCCGACTTCCACTCAAGACTGCTCTTGAGCCAAGTTCAGTGCCACGCAGTTCCACGGACATCCTTGAGCACTTTGCGCTCGCCAGGCAGGGGCTTGGGGTGCAGAGGGTCCTCAGACATATTCCCTGAGAGCTGGCACATATGTTTCTTCTTTGTATTCTAATTTCAAAGCTGCCGCTTTCCTCATCACCTGTGATGCCCGGAGAGCCAGCAGCTGTTGGCCTGCAAGACTTCACGCATCAGATGAACCAAACAGTAGCCCCTGCTTTCTGCACCTCTCACCGAGGAATTATGTGCATGCTTTTCTTCCTTCTCAAATGTTCTCCCTAGGTGAATAATTATGAATTGTTTTTAAAGAGCTGTGATGAAGAAAGAAAGAAAAAGAAAGAAAGAAGAAGAAAAAGAAAGGGAAAAAAAAAGCCTTTTGACCAGAATGATCTGTTAGCTTAGCAACCCACAGCGAACTAGTAACAGTTTCTCCATTTTCTAGTTCCTCCTGGCAGAGCAATCGGATTGGCTTGACTTATCTTTTTAAGCCAAGCCATACACCCTGTAGGTTCCTAGCTGGTACATGTGGGTGGGCTTCCTTCAGTTGAATGGCAAGATGTGGATTTTGCCAGTTCCTTTTCACTGTTGCAAAATTATGTCATCACTGAGTGGAGTATTTATAAGCTGGCCTTGAGTGTGCATAAAGCATCAGTATCAGACTTTTTTTTTTTTTTAACTTGGTAGAAATTTGTGGAAAGAAGTGTGTTTGTGTTGTCTGATTGAGACGATCATTGGTGTCTTGCCACAATGTTTGACAATTACTATATGGGGGAGTTATAGCAAAGCAGCAGTTGTGACTGACTTTAAGTAGAACTCACATGCTGTACCACATTTATGTCTGGCATTTGGTTTATGGACTTTATCTTCTTGTCTGAAAACTTCATGTGTAGCCACTGGTGTGTACTATTAGGGAACACCAGTCCAGTAATCACTTGGGATTTACTGAGGCATTTATGAGTCTTCCTTAAGACCAGCTTATGTAAATGTCATCAGAAAGGTTTCTTCCTTTGAGGGCATCAGATTCTCAGTTGATGAGTCTTATTCACATCCCTTTAGTATTTGCGATGGGAGATCCTTTTATTCTTTTCTTTAAAAAAAATTTTTTTTAATGTCTATTTATTTTTGACAGAAAGAGAGCACGAGTGGGGGAGGGGCAGAGAGAGAGGGAGACACAGAATCCGAAGCAGGCTCGAGACTCCGAGCTGTCAGCACAGAGCCCGATGCGGAGCTCGAACCCACGGACCACCAGATCATGACCTGAGCCGAAGTCGGACGCTCAACCGACTGAGCCACCCAGGTGCCCCAAGGAGCTCCTTTTGTTCTATGATATTCAGGAATTTCACTTGTACACTTCTGTCCAATCATGTTGCTGGCTTAGCTATAGTCACATGGTTCACTGCCGAGCTATTGGCAGGACGGATTCCCAGAAAACAGGACAAGAATGGGGCAGACACCCAAAAACATGTATGGTACAGATACGATTTGAGAGCCCTCATTTGTATTGTATTTGCCCTTTGTCCTCAAGTCTCTTTGTGAAACTGGATTCTTTTAGAATAAGGAGCACGGTAGCATCTTTACCCGTACTGTCCAGTATGGGTAGTAATAAGTAGTAATAAGGTACTAAGTATTATGGCATGTTTTAAACCATTTTGTCTGAATCTAAATTTTAGGATTTAAGTAAAATTGAAGTCTATTTATTTCCTATAATTCTAGCAACAGAGTAGTTAGAAACATTTTACAAATGAAATCATACAGCATGAAACAGCATCCCTTTGTCTTACGTGGCTAAAACTAAGATCCCAGAATTAACAAGTCCCGACTACTTACTTGCACATCCAGCGAGGGCAGAAGGACGAGGACTCCATGTCTGCAACACACATCAGCTGGTGCTGGGCAAGGTCTGCTCGCTGTGCCAAATAATGCCAATTATTCTTTGGTAAACACACTTTTATTCACTGAGGAACAGTTGTTTGCCAACGTATCATACAATTATATAGTGAATGGAGAACAATAGATGCTTTGTAGAAATATTTTTAAAACAAGTAAACAGCAGACAGTGCCTAGGGAAAGGGCCCCAGCTCCAGAGTGTCTGCTGATATGTGGTATTTAGCAAAGTGCAAGTGCAAATAGGGGCTTGGTGGGCACACGCAGTCCACACAAGTAGGGGTGCTTGCACCTTACCCCCCGGCTTCCTCATGCTCATGCCAGTGAGAAGAAAAAAGTCACCATACAGTGGTTGATTTAATGTTTCCCGAGATCTTGACTTGAAAGGAATATGAACATAAATGTAAATTTTTCAAGAGGTCAGCATCTGGGCTTCGGGCTGACTTGAAACAAAACAGGGCAGAGGTAAAATGCCTTAAGAGCTTCACAGTTCACGTAGGAAGGGACGATGGCCATGTCTTCCCTGAGCAGCACCACACAGAGTGTGCCGTATTTTCACCAAACATCAAAAAGACTCACGTACCATGACAAATTGCTTTTGTAATTTACTCTGCCTGGACGGCCCTGGAGTCCTGTCAGGGAGT
The DNA here is from genome assembly GCF_016509475.1 of Prionailurus bengalensis. NCBI lineage: Eukaryota > Metazoa > Chordata > Mammalia > Carnivora > Felidae > Prionailurus > Prionailurus bengalensis. The sequence continues at coordinate 100,683,324 of NC_057349.1, read as the reverse complement.
CTTAGGTGAATGAGAAGGTTTTTCTCCTCGCATTGCAAGGGGCGTGCCCCAGGCCCTCCTGTCAGACCTGATGAGAGCAGCGTTCAGCTCTCGTCCTCTCCCTTGGTAATTTATTATGCCGTATTTTCATCCTCCAGTAGTATACTGTGTAAACGTTTAACGTTTAGCACAGGCATCTCTGTTAAGAACAAGATAGGATTCAGATTACAAAGCAATTTTACGAAATTTTTATGGCTCTCTTTGAGCTGCAGCCCTCTGACCAGAACTACTGCTTTCAGTGAAAGAGTTGTTTGTTTACAAGGCAATAAAATTAATCGTTATTGCTATTTGATGGCTGTTAGAACTAAAACCTAGGTCTCTCTGAGTCATGAGGCATACCTAGCACTAGATCAGTGTTTCCCAGGGTCTAGTCATTTGTATACCACCTGTATTACCTCCTCTATATCGGTGTAGCACCTGCATTATTTATATCACATCCCTTAAGTTAATTTTTTATACTAAACCAGCCTTATTTTAAAAGGAAATTTTGTGGGGCGCCTGGGTGGCTCGGTCGGTTAAGCGGCCGACTTCGGCTCAGGTTATGATCTCACAGTCCGTGAGTTCGAGCCCCGCGTCGGGCTCTGTGCTGACAGCTCAGAGCCTGGAGCCTGTTTCAGATTCTGTGTCTCCCCCTTTCTCTGCCCCTCCCCTGTTCATGCTCTGTCTCTCTCTGTCTCAAAAATAAATAAACGTTAAAAAAAAAAAAGGAAACTTTGTGACCTCCAGTAGAAAAGCACTATCATTTCATATGAATAAATGGTCACCATTAAGATAAATAAATGAAAATAAGAGTGCTGCCACAATCTCATACATGCCCTTTCCCATAGAAGACTAGGGCCTAAGGCCATACCTTAGTGGGAAAGAGGGGCCTTGGCAGGTGTGACAGAGCCGTGTAGACGTGTAGCATCCAGCTGAGACTTGGTTGTTGGAGAAGACTTGTAAAGCATTGAAAAAGGAATAAGGTTGTCAGTTTGTAAGTCTGTGATGTGCCTCTGAAGTTACCTGGGGCGTCCCGTGGTGGCCGACGCCTCTGCACCGGGCCGCTAACCCAGAGAACCCCCGAGACTGTTCCTTCACTGCTGCCAGTGAGCCGGGCAAATGCGGGCACAGTGAGACTTACAAGTTGTTTATTGCGTACCCAGTGAAGGTGAGCGTAGAGAATGGTGATCAGACATGATGCCTCCTGAGAGCTTGTTAAGTTCAGTGGAACCAACATGAGTTGGGGAGAAGTTGAAGGATGGGATAAATCGTTTCTCAGCCTATTTGTTTCAGGCCCCCCAACCTCACATTCTGTGTTCAGTTGCCTGCTTACTTGCAGGTAAAACCTAGTTGGAAAATCATATATATTAAAAGGGGGAAAAAAGAGTCACTTTTGTTATAGGCTATGAGTACATGCAAAAGTTCAATGTTTCCACTTCAAAAACTCTGAGATATTTTCCTTTTCTATAATATATTTATTTTCAATGCCTTTTTTTTTTTTTTTTTAGAAAAAGTAGCAATAGGCGCTTCACTAAACCCTATGAACACATCTCCCAGCAGTAGCCCTATTGAGTTCAACATGAAAGACACCAAGGCCTTTACTACAAGACTAAAATGTGAAACATCATGTCTTTTCTGGAGTCGGTGCTCAGTAGATATTTGAGAAGTACATTTGTGAATTGATTTTTGAAATCCTTTCCTGGACAGAGTTGTTCCCGTGTCCTCCAGCTACCTATACCATCAGGTGCTATCATGAGTGGGCCTGGTGGAGGCATCAGAGGCTCAGTGTTTGCTCACGGGACGCTGTCATCTGTGATGGTGGTGAAGGTTTGACACTCCCTGGCACTGTGTCTGTAGGGAGGACCAGGCACTGTCCTCCCTCTGTGCCCCCCAAAAACTGACCTGTGCGGTGCTTCGGTGGGCTCCATTGCCTCTGGTTCCCAGTTGGGTCCAGCAGGGGGAGCACCTGAGCCCAGAGGGCAGGAGTGAGGTCGGGATCCTCATTTTCTGTGGGATTTCTCAGCTAGGCAGTGGCTCTTAAAGGATGGACGCAGCTCCTGTCATGCAGTGCTATCCACCCACATTTCTGTTCCAGGTTTAGGCACTCACCCTCTCCTCTGGCCCCTTCAGGCCTTGGGGTGTGACAGAGCCTGCCCTACCCAATTCCCCTGTGTTATTAGCACAGGGGACTGTACTGTACCTTGTGGCTTTCCTGCACCCCACCCACTTCTGTGTAAATCACCCCTTTATTAAATTTCCTTCAAATTACCATAATTCAAGAGTGTTGCCTGCTTCCTGCTGGAACCTTGGCTGATAAAGTGGGCATATGCAGGTTTCTTTGCAATACAGCCCCAAGCTGACTGGTTCCAAAGGGACTGACCTCTGACCTCAGCTTTAATAGCAATGTGTTGTGTACCAGAATGTTCCCCAAACTTGAAGGCACTTCAAGATCAACTGGGGAGGTTGTGAAAATGCAGGTTCCTGGGCCCCAGCCCTCTACCTCCTGGCTTAGGAATGCTGAAGATGGCTCCAAGGCCCTCATCACTTTTGACGTTTTGCACACTAGACACAGAATATGATAAATATATTACCCCAAACCCAAGTGGCCTTCTGAACAGATAACTGGTTCAAGGGCAATGGACCCCTGCCTTTTGTGTCATGTTTTACTGTTACCTGAAGGTGAGAGAGAGAAACACTTAATGGTTGTAAATATAAATTCTCCTGAAAAATGCAGTTTAATGAGAGGAAAAAAAAAAACAAACTAAATCTGAGAGAGGGGAATAACTGTTCTGTCAACTCCTTGTTAACCACAGTGAACTGATGCATTAGCTGGAATGGCCAGATTCCTCCTGGCTCCGGTGCAGGACTTTGAAAAGACCATTGCCTTTTATCCAGGAGGAAAGCCTAGTATCTGTTTTGCTATGGACCATGGAGTTCCTCACCATCATCTGTTAAGAAAAGAAGCTTATTGACTACCAAAGTGTGACTCAAGATAATGAAATATAATTCCCTAAATACTGGACACTTCTTACAAAAAAAAAAAAAAATTAAAAGTCCTGTATTAAAGTAAATCCTTTCAGTAGAACACTTGTTATTTATAAGCCCATGAAATGCTTAGTCAGTCCTTGTCAGTGACCATATTCTGAAAAAAGTATCAGCATTCACAGTCCCAAAAGAAAAGTGAGATCAGGGCTCAAGACCCTGAATAAAATGGTATCGTGGACAATGGGGAGTGTCCAGAAGACACAGGTTCAAATCCTGCTTGGACCAAGGGGTCCATTCTCCTAGTTAGGCCTAGTTAGGTCATTCTTAATGCCCCCCAGAGTTACTTTGGCCAGCATTCAGGAGCCAGGAGTTACAAGTGCATGCAGTTGGGTTTCATCTCTGAACACAAGGTGCTCAAAAAGGAAATAGACTGGGCAGGCTTTGTGTTTTCTAGTCTTAATCAATGCTGGCACTAGCGAGCCCCCGGACCTGCCCTGGTGACTGAGAGGGTGGCTGCAGGCAGGGGCAGAGTGTGGGGACCATTTCCTAGTAGACAGAACACCCCCATTTCCTATTCCACCCCATTCCACTCTGTCCTTCCATTTGCCCCTCATCCACAGGGTCTTCAGCTGCCATGAGAGCTGCTGTGGGTTCAGAAAAAGGCAAACGGAAAAGGCTAGAAAAAGCAGAAACACTTTAGAGGAACTGCTGTGAGAACCAGCAAGAGGTGGGAACAGCCCCATCATGCTTTTTTTTTTTTTTTCACACAGGCTACTTTTTTTTCACTTCAATCTTTGGATGGCCTACAATTCGATCATTTTAATTTGAGGTTATAAGTGACCTTTAAGAAGGAAAAATTGCTTCAGGGGAGGTTGATGACTCATGAAATGATCAGTGGCATATGTGCACGAATTAATTTGATCCCATTTCCGAGCCTGGGGCATGGCGAGTGTGATTGGAAAGTGGTCAGTAGACAGTTTGGGTACCTCTGGGAGACCCAGGTAGGATATGTGGTGGTGTAAAGCTGATGGCAGGACTAGAAGGCAGTAGTTTAGGAGCGGTGAGAGAGTTAGGGAGAAAAAAACCCTCACCCACATGGAGTCTTTTTCCTAAGACCCAGAAGTCGGGCCAGCAGTGGTTTTGTGTAAGGCTGATTTGGTGGGGCAGCCCGGACCCAATACCACCAACAGCAGCATCTGTCATGTGTGGGGTTGCCAAATTTGGCAAAAAAAAAAAAAAAAAAAAAAAAAAAAAATACAGGATACCTAAGTAAATTTGAATTTCGTATAAGCAATAAATAATGTTTTAAGTATAAGTCTGCCCCAAATTATGCAAAATTCAGATCTAGCTGGATGTCCTGAATTTTATCTGGTGGTACTCAAAGGCCGAGCACCTGACATTCAGCAGTTCCGTGAGAAAGATGCTGTTGGCTTCACCTTACTGATGGGAAAGCCGGGGCTAGGAGGGATGGTGTTTTACAGCCTCTTAGCTGATGGACGGACAAGCCTCCAGAAGCTGGTGTTCGTAACCCCAGGACCATCCATGGAGAACGAATGCACTGTAGCCCCAGACAGTGGGCTCACAAACACACTCTGGGCCCTCTGGTGTTTATCTTGGGGTGGCAGAAAGGGCCCTGGAGGGCGGTGAGGCTGGCAGAGGGCTCTGCTGTCTGAGACGCTCTTCCAAAAGGTGTGGAGAGCTGGGAGGACCGAGACCCCAGGAGATGAACCCCCGGTAGGGTTGGGTCGAGGCCTGGAAGGAACATCAGAGTCTGTCTATCCTTTTTATTTTATAAGGAAGCTGAGAACGAACAAGGTGAAGTGACCACTCAGGTCACAGAAAAGAAAAAAAAAAAATCAGTGAAGCTGGTAGCAGAATCAGGTTTCCTGAGTCCTGAGATCTTTCCACTACATGATGCTGACACGGCAGATTCTTCTCCAGCCCTCCAAGTTTCCACACAAGCGCGACTTTATATGCTGTACCCACTTGGGCCAACCTGGTGGGAAGGACTGCGTTCTGCTTATGAGTCACTGCCCTCATTTTCTTTTCTGCTGGTATGAGAACTGCCTCGGTAGCCCCTTATTACCAAGAGGCTGGGTTATGTTTTATATCCTAGTTAACAGGGACCAAAACATCCAGGTTGTGCCATTCCCTGCATTAGATGCTATTTGGGGCAGGTATGTATGTTTCCAAAATCTGGCTACTCAGTAGAATGAAAGAAAAACCTGAAGTTGTGCTTCCTTCAGGCTTAAAAATACCTATTGGTGGTTTTGCGATGAATCACATTTATTCCTATTTGGACTGAAATGTGATAGGGGAATCGTCAGCAGAGGTCTGCTTATGAGCTCCCCGAGCCCTCCACAGTGCCCAGTTGGGGAGAAAGATACGCTCAGGGTAGAGTGGAGTGGGGAGGGTCTCTTCTGACTTGGGGAAAAGCATCACCCCCACATCCTCCAGGGACTGAGAGTTTTATGGTAACAGGAGACGTAGATGTTCCCCAAAGCCTGACTTTACCCTGTTTTTGTTTTTGTTTTTGCTTTTGTTTCTGAATCCTTAAGCTTGGCCTTCCTGTATTTTCAGGACCACAGTGCCTTTTCCTGGCTTTTGAACACATGGAATGATGGGCCCCTGGGTGGCTCAGTTGGTTAAGTGGCTGACTCATGATTTTGGCTCAGGTCATGATCTCATGGTCCATGAGTTCGAGCCTTGCAGCAGGCTCTGTGCTGATGGTGCAGAGCCTGCTTGGGATTCTCTCTCCCTCTCTCTCTGTCTCTCTCTCTCTCTCTCTCTCTCTCTGCCCTTCCCCTGTTTGTGCTTGCTCTCTGGTGCACGCACGCTCTCTCTCTCTCTGTCTCTCTCTCTCTCTCTCTCTCTCTCTCTCTGTCTCAAAAATAAATCTAAACACGTGGGAATGAAATGTACTTTTTAAGTTTATTTGGTTTACTTTAGCAGCTTTTGATGTAAACTGAGGATATGAGGATAAGAATACTTCAGTGAACCAGTAGCTGTGTCCACACTGTCTTATCCTCTCAGCAAATTAGCACATGGGAAACTATTTAGAGGGGAGAAGGTCATTTTATGGGAAAGAAGATGCTTTCCCTCTTCTCTATTCATGTGGTTTGCTCCATTCCTGACATGGCGGATATTTGCAACGTTTTCTTGGAAAGCAAAATGTCCCACATTAATGTTGCATGGCTTCTTTGGGAAGCTGAAATTCCACATGCTCCTTCACAGATTATTTTTTCAGATAATTCCACAGATTGCACTGTTTGCTGCAGAAGTGAAATTATCCACAGCACATTGTTGTTTTGTTATCTCAGGAGTGATAATGTTCAAGGTGAACCAGCTAGAGCCTTAGGCAGACACACCTGTTATTCAGGTTCTTCCATAGCCATTTACCTCTGTGGCCTCCACCTCCCATACCCACGCCGGCCGAAAACATTGTGAAGTGGGTTACTTTCCTCCCTGATGTCAACAAGAATCGTGCTTGACCATTTGTCGATGGGAGAATGGGAAACTAAAAAGCTGAAGACTGATGAGACTGGCCAGGAGCTGGTCAGCTTTGTAAACTGTGGTCCTCAGTTCAGGGTGGCTTGAGGATAAGAAAGGCTCTTGGACATTTATTAATGTTACTTGTTGACTTCAAAAAATGATCCACAAGGTGAAAGAAACCTCATGTCCAGAGTCAAGGCACAAAAGCAGCATCGTTTGGAAAAGGAATTTTTTTAATGAAGCCCAAATATTTAAAGTGATTGAATGAATACTTTTGAAACAGCCAAATTAATGTGTACCCCTGAAAGTTATCTGATTTAGAAAATCTGAAAAACTGTGAATTAACCCAGAACAGTGCTCAGAGGATGAAACAGGAGTGTGTCCTTGGAACTCCCAGTGGCCTCCGAAGGTCAGTGGGAACTTGCCTTTTTGAGGCAGATGGTGGATCCGGAAAACAGTTCTCAAAGCGGATGGGGCTTTTTTCTGGAGAAAAGTGGGTAAACAGCTAGGCTCCTTAGTTGTCATTTTCCTTACTTAGAGGAACTTCAGCTGGATTCTGGTCATCTTCTCCAAAATTTTACAGTTTCTTAGCCAAGAAAAACATGTGTGGTTGAGAAATCTAGGAGTTTTACCCAGTTTCTTCAAAACCCACTCTGCATTGATTTTGGCAGATAGTCACTGGTTAAGCATTGCATTGGTAAGTTAACCTGGCACGCGGGTAATGTCTGGAAGGCTAACTTGGTATCTGATACTTTGTTCTCTTCACTTGCAATTTTTGTAATGGGTTCATGTTCTTCTAGTATGATCTGGACCACTGGCAGAGACCCCCTCAGTGTTCTGATAACTTGTAGCGTGAATGAGGCCATTCCCAGATACGTCTAAGTGGCTGGTATAAAAGTGCTGTTGGATTTTGGTATTCATTTCCCTAGCCATCAAATTTCTCTCCTTATAAATATTCAGTTAAACGACACATGATAAGCATTTCTGAATTGTTTTCCTGTATTCCATACAGGCAGCTGTTAACAGGAAAAATGGGGAGCTCCCTTGAAAGGCTGTGTAACCCTGCATATAATGCACACAATGTGTGGACCCCTGCCTCGGTTATGGCGGAAGTGGTTTACAATGGAATGCTTAGATGCAAAACCCTTTAAATCCAAAGTGGTCCCAAAACTACCAAGGTGACCGCTGAGCTAAACAAGCAAGGTGCTGCCCTGTTGCTGCCAGAGCCTGGATGTTAACACCAGACTTGCTGGGGCTAAGAGCAGATGCCCCTTGCATCTGTCACTGGTCTTTGATGCTGTGGTGTCTTTATTTGTTGGCAGCGGTGTTCTCAGTATCAGTGAAGCATTAGGATAAAATGTAAGGAGGTGTAAGGTGATTTAAGTATGGAACAGCAAACACTGAAAACACTGAAGACATTCTTGGATTAAAATTTTAATCTGTTCTCTTCCTAAAAGATGGAATTTAGGCATTTGCAATTTATACTTGACTCTGCCTTAGCCCTCATGGCATCCCACCCCATCCTCACAGGGTACCAGTCATCGGCATTTGGTTTCCCATGAGAAGGTGTGAGAAGAGGCCTGCAGGCCTGGGCAAGAGAGGGTTAAATCCGAAGCTAGGTTTCCAGGAATTCAAGGCAGAGAGCTCTGTGTCCCTGCAAACCAACCTATTCATTAGGAATCCTGCTGCATCATCCCTGGAACTTAAATTCCCATTTCCATCTTGGTGGGTATTTTTGGAAGTCAATGAATAGTATTAACTTATGCTCTGGGGGAAAAAAAAAAAAAAAAGAATGATCCCGTGACAGATTTAAGAAGCACGGTTGCAGTCGTTCCCATTTTAGATGACAGTAAATTCCTTCTGTGTCAGGCTCGCTTCTTGTGAGTTTTCTCTTCCTCCATCATGCCCATCATCCCTTGGGTGGGTCGTGTCTGTCCCTACTGCTCCGCTCCCACGCGCTGCGCCCTGGACTTCTGCAGAGCCTCCAGCATGCCTCCAACCAGCCGGAGAGCCTTCTCTCTGCCACCTGCCACCCACTGCCGGTCTTCTCCACCCTGTGGTGAAACCTGGGCCTTATTTTCAGCTCTTCTGGGGTAGTGTGTCATTACTTGGAAGAAAATTAGAAAGCATTTTACATTGCTTATTATAAATCGTTAATTGAAGCCCCACCAAACCCAAGGAATTTATTCTCTCATTGATGTGTGCGTTACTCCCATTAACATTTATAAAACTGTTTAGAATCAAAGAACCAGCAGGAGCCCGTAACAGAGGATCCATTTTGATCCTGCTTTACAAAGTGACTCATACCCACAGGGCATCAACAAGCATTTTAAATATGATCGTTACAACTTCTTTTTAAGAAATAGAGCAATTACTGAACATGTCATCATAGCACGCTCAAGTCCTTTGGAATAAATGACAGTTGCCAGTTGTACAGCCTTGCCCCACCCAGGCTAGACGTTGCAAGCTTTGTCTGACGTAGGCAGTATCTGCGTTGAAGATATAACCTCTGGCTGCCGCTCCTGCGTGCTCCCCTCCGTCGGGGGAACCGCTCGAGCCTTTGGGACTCAGCATAACAACGCTGGACAAGGCGCCAGAGCAGCGGGAAGGGGAGAGAGAAGTAATAGAGGTTTCTTGCTTCATCTGAGCCCTTTGTGCCCTGCCCTACCTGTGTGGTTATCGACAGCTAACATCACTGAAATAAACAGTTGAGAAGTGATAGGATTTGGTCCAGATATTTCTAAAGCTGTTGAAACCCTTCGTTTACCAGTCCTTACTATGGTAGAAGAAACACAAAGAATCGGAAGACGTTGTAGAAACAACTGAAAATAGCCTTAACCTTTCACGTGAAATTCACACACTAGGTGTTAGAACTGTGCTTTCTCTCTCGCTGAATGTATTTGTACAGTGCTTATTTGTTCATCTTAAAAGCCAAAAAGGAGAGCCTTCCAGCGTGCCCCATTTTTAGGTCTGTGTGTTTCACCCTCTGTCTTCTCTGCTCCTTCCCTACCTCTTCTTCTGCCTGTAATAGGGCATTAATTAGATGGACATTCTCAATGTTTGGAAAATGAGTTCAGTTTGGATGGGAGAGGAGAAGTGTATTCATATTTATGTCTGATTCGGGCACCCATTCAGTACCCTTTAGTCTTTCTTAGAAATTTCTGTTAAATTTTATAACACGTAGATGAACACTTGGTTAGCCTAAATGTTGCTCTTTTAAAAGTTAATTTTATTAGGTTTTGAAGTGCTGGCAATAATTGTATTATTTCCCTAAAGACCAGCAGTATCTCACCTAGTTCTGTCCTTGGAATGTCATCAAACCTTCTAAGAACTTTTTGAGTTTCCTCTGCTTTGGTCTGAGGTGGAGAAACAAGTTTTCATTTCTGTAATTGTTAATCTAAGATATTCGGAGGAAGAAAAATACAGAATATCCCTTTAATCACAGAACCTCATTTCTAACCCCCCTTAAAAAAAAAAAAAAAAGAATAAATACACAGTTTCCAAAGGAAGGAAGCAATGCTGGCTATTAACAGGTAGAACCCATCTGGCACTGAATAGAGAGAAACAAGCCCAGAATGCTTTTTATTTATTCTTCACCACAGCACTGGGAACTGGGTCAGGATTATCCTTGTTTTACAAATGAGGCGGCTGGCGCTGGGGAGGCCAGGCCAGCCTTTCTCAAGGCCACAGATCCCGGCCCAGAAGAGGTGGGAGGATTGAGGGCAGGCCTGCACAATTACTGCCCAGCCCTGCCTGCTGCTGGATCTTGCTAGAGTCGGGGTGTGTAGGCTCACTGTCAGCCCGATGGGTCACTTGTTCCCAGAGACTCAACTTGACCTTCCAGTACCTAACAGGGTGCTTAGAGCATGACAGGCACTCAATAAATGCTTGTTGAATGAAAGTATTGTCAAAGCCAAGTAATTCATTGCAATTCATCATCACATCCTTGTGACTACCCTGGCCACTGCCAAATCTGTTTTGAAACCTCTTTGCAGGTGAGTAAAAAATATTTTTTCTTTCTTTCTTTCTTTCTTTTTTTCTTTTTTTTTTTTTTTTCTTTTTTAATAACATTACCAGAATTTGCCATCTGTGCCACCGTGGCCAAAGGCCTCCGGTGGCCAAGACCATCAGCAAGTCAGAGATGTGCAAATGAAGATACTATATGCAAACTTTCTCTTTGACTTAAGCTTATTTCTAATGGTTCTTTTTTCCTGACTTTAAAATTGAACTCACTGTAGAAAATTGGGTGAGCTGTAAAGAAGAAAGTTAAAACATCTCTTAATCACACTGTATTGAGAAAACAATGTTAAGCCGGTATTTTTTTTCCCTCTTTGGTTTCGAGGATGTGCATCATACATACATTTACATGGTTTTGATCCTGATTTTACTTAATATTAAATTGTGATCATTTTCTCATTAAATAACAACTATAGAGTTTTACATTGTACATATAGACATAATTTACTTAAACATTCACCATCCTATGTGAGGAATTAAATTTACTCACATTTGATATTACAAATAACATGTATTGAATGTCCCAGCATCTGAATATTTGCTTACCTCCTTGATTATTTCATAATTTAAAAAACTCAACAAACTTAAAAACATAAAGTTGTTGTGCATGTAAAATCCTAAATAAAATTAAAGACAAACCATAAGAAAAATATTTGCCGCTAATATATCTACATTCTTCACACTCCGTGCTCTGGTTTCCTTTCACTCAGCGTAATTTTCTCTCACATTCTCGTGACCAGGCCTTCAGTCTAATTTCTTAACCATTGTACTGGTATCTCATTTGGTTTAGCTTACGTTCTTCCAGTTCGATATTTAATTCTTTGCTCACATGCTTAATACCACGTGACCGTATCTATCCTGCACTGGGACTACCCACGGACTGTCTGAACGTTGTCATTACATCCGCCTTGAAAGTCCCTGAGTAACCTGTGTACATCTCTCTTGAAAACAACTTAAAGAGGTGCCTGGTTGGCTCAGTTGGTCGAGCATCTGAATTTGGCTCAGGTCATGATCTCACGGCTCGTGAGTTCGAGCCCTGCTCGTGAGTTCGAGCCCCGCATCAGGCTCTGTGCTGACAGCTCGGAGCCTGGAACCTGCTTCCGATTCTGTGTCTCCCTCTCTCTCTCTGCCCCTAACCCCCTCGCATTCTGTCTCTGTCTCTCTCAAGAATAAATAAACATTAAAAAAAAAATAAAAAAAAAGAAAACAACTTAAAAACAAGTAAATAAATTCAAACTGCTGTGCACTATGTCAAGCACTAAAGGGGACATTTTAAAATATGACATAGCCCCTGCCATTGAAACATTTCCAGTCGGCTTGGAGACTCAGCATGCCCACATGATAAGTTAACCTGGTGGACACAAGAGATATTGAATACAATTACCAGAAATTTCTATGTAGTAAACCATACCCACCTTCCTTTGTTTTCTACCATTTCTTCAGTTTCATTGGCCTACACCTTTAACACACCTGAATCTCAACTCCTTGTGACCCTGCACATGGGGTGATTTCAGTCACTGTGCTGTGGTTATATTTTTAAGGTTTTATCCAAATGTTCACCATGATGGCAAGAATTCTGTTTTGTTCATTATTGTATCCCTACCCCTCAGAACAGGGCCTGGCAGGTGATATGTGTTCAGTTGGCATTTATTGGACATATGAACAGAAAGTATGCATCTATTTTCTTCAAGCAGAGATTATCGGCAAACATACATTAGGTTGACAATAAGTATGGTCGGGCCAAAGGAGAGGTTGGGGTGGGCAAGAGTTCTAGCTTAAATGTCAGATCAATGGGAGTTCAAATCCTGGGTCTGCAATTTACCAGCTTTGTAACCTTGGGCAAGTTAATTAATTTTTTCCACACTTCCTTAGCTGAAAAGCGCGGATTAACAGAACCTACTCTGTGGGTGGTTAATAAGGATGAAGTGGGGTCATTTATGTAAAGCATGGCACAGTACCTGGCACATAGGAAGTGTTTGGTAAGTGCCAGCTATGATAATTTACAAATGTTTTCCCCTTCCTTTTGATCCCTTAATGTCATCACACTGCAACCTGTTCTCAGGGACATGGAAGTACAAACTGATTCATGATGAGGAGTAATACATCATAAACTTTGGAGTCAGGCCTGGCTGTGTAAGTCACTTAACTTCCCTGCACTTAAGTTGGTCAGCTGGAGACATACAGCTTAAGCCATGCAGAGGGCCACTGTGAGAATGAAATGAAATAATGTACACAGAGTGCCTGTCATGTGCCCAGTAAGGGCTCTTCCCCCTTTTTTGTCTTGGCTCAGTTAGAGCATCCCTCTGTGATTTTGTACCAAGCGTGTATATGTCTCTCCAGTGTAGTGCTTGTCAATTTATTTTTGACCTAACACTCAGAATATACTACATTTTTACATCACAGCCATATCACATGCATATGTGATTGAAAAAAACTTTTTCTCACCAAATAATACTATGTATGACCCCTATATTGGGTGGCCTAGGCTGCCACACAGACTGAGTGGCTCAAACAACAAAAATGTAGTTTCTCACAGCCTGGAAGTCCAAGATCAAGGTGTTGGCAAGCTTGATTCCCTGTCTCCTTGGCTTGCAGGTGGCCATCTTTGCCCTTTGTCCCTCACATGGGACATCCGCTCTTCTGTGCATGTCTTAATCTCCTCTTATAAGGACACTGGTCATATTGGGTTAGAGCCCACCCTGAGACCTCATTTTACCTTAATTGCCTCTTTAAAGGCCCTGTCTCTAAACACAGTTACATTCTGAGGTGTTGCGGGTTCGAACTTCAACACATGAAATGGCAAGGGGGAAATAATTCAGTCCCTAACAGTGCCCTCGGTATTTTTCTTTTATTTTATCAAAGAAATGCTAGGCACAACCAAACTGAGTAGGTTTTTGCAGCCCATTATACTGATTACCAGACCGCAGGTTGAAAAAGGCCCTGCTCTAGTGGGTTGTGCGGGTTTAGTAGGTTAGTGTGAAATTGGCACCAGCATTAGGACTTGCATTTGACTGATTGCAGAGACAGCTTCAGAAGCTCAGAACAGAGAGTGAGATCAGAGGGCACAGCCTTCCACAAATACATAACAGTTACCTGAGCTTAGGGCTTGGCAAATCTCTGTAAATAGCCAAATGGTAAGTAGTTTGGGCCTTGTGGGCCATATAGTCTTTGTCAGACAACTCTGTTGTATCATGACAGCAGCCAGACACAATAGGTACACTAGTGGGTATGCCTGTGTTCCAACACAACTCCATTTATAAGCACTGAAATTTGAATTTCTTGTAATTTTCACATGTCATGAAATATTCTTTTCATTTTTTCCCTAAGAACTTAAAAATGTAAAAACCATCTTAGTTCATGGGTTGTGTAAAAGTGGGCAGCGGGCCAGATGTGGCCCACAGGATATAGTTTGCCTATCCCTTCCCTGGCTGATAAAGCCAAGTCATTTAGCTAAGAGGCTCTCAAGGAATTTGGCCTGGATGGTTTTCTTCAGTCCATGTAAGTGCTGAAAAATCTCTGTGGTTACTCATGATAAAAGATATATATCTAAAAAGCAAGGGTTTTGTTTGTTTGTTTGTTTGTCTGTTTTTTTTTAACCAGAGGGATCTCTATCTGGGGAGGTGGAAACATTCTTAAAGTGCCCACAAAATCATTGTCAGGCAGCAAAATTAGGAATAGAATAAGCACAGAAAGGCTGCACAAAAACAACAGAGCTTGAATCTAAAAAGGAGTCTCCTTTGTGAAGTTGCTATTGAGGGAAATGTAGTGGCCAGAGAAAGGCCCAGGTTTCTTCAAGATGGTTGGAGGATAACCGCTCCAGGGCCCTGGTCCCCATGCTTTCCTCTCAAGGTGAGAGTGAGTGAGGTTTCCTTCCTTCATAGGAGCCCCACATCCTCCAGAGTCTTCTCGTGAGGTTTCTTTCCCCACTCAACATGTAGGCCATGGTGGGTGTGGCCATCTTTCACTTCCTGTGGGGACTGCCTACAGCCTCAGGATGCCATGTAAGTGCCCAAATAAATCTCCCTACTGGAGGATCCGAGAGAACAAAGCTGTCTGAGAAAGCCAAAAGTCTGACCATATGGTTTTTTTGCTCCAAGGGATTTCTTTCAATGGTAGCTAGAGCAGTTGTACAGAGCGTGTGTCGAATGACGGTGAGCTCTCCTCTCACCAGGCACTGACCAGAAGGGGGAGAGGGCCTAGCAGAAGATGGGGGGTGAGCTGCCCCCAGGACTAGGTGACAGAATTCTCTCTCCAACCGTATAATGCTGCTCTGAGGTAGGTCAAGACTCTACCTGATGACCATGGACATTGCACAATGGGAATCTGAAGAGCCATAGAAATTGGCAAAGGCTGGAGTGGTGTCCGGGGAGTTATTTTCAGTATTTTAGATGGTCAGGGGGAAATTATCCACAACCAGGTTGTGAAGGCAGACACAACTGCTGTGGCTTCCATTGGCAGGAATGAGCTAATCTCACGTGGTGACTCTGGAAGGGAAATAGTGCCACAGAAAGAAAACACCTTTATCCCCAAGACTTTCTCGGTTAGGGATTCTTCAGATGGTAAACCAGAACCAGGACCCAGAAAATTGTTTTTTTAATTGACCTGAAAATATTGGTCTTAATATCTAAATTTTTGCTGTAAGAAATCAGATAAAATTAAAATGATTTGTATTATTTTATTTTGGAAACTGTTTGCTTCATTCAATCCCGACATAGGACAATACAAGAGCTTTGGCATGAGAGTCATCTTAAGCGAATAAAAAACACAATTTAATGAAATGGCATTTTTGAAGCTTTTAGCAGAGCAAATTTTTAAATTATCTCGCTTAAATTAGATTGCTGTGCTGTCTTCTTTCAGTACTTATAAGAGCCCTGTTTTGTTTCTGGTTTCACTGCATTAACCACCAAGATTTTTTTTTAATTGATGTATAACATTCACACAGAAAAGTACAGAAATTAAGTGCACCGATAACTGACTTTTCATGAAGTGAACATTCCTGTGAAAACAGCAGCCAGATGGAGAAAGAGTGTCCCCCAAATACCTAAAGCCCCTTGCACCCCTTCCCAGTCCTTAACCACGCCCACTCCAAACGTAACTGATAGCGTTATTTCTAACAACACTGATTTTGTTTATTTTGAACTTTGTGTAAATAAAATTGTGCTATGTAATCTTGTGTCCCCCTTAACATTGTATTTGGAAGATTTCTCCATGTTGTTACGAGTCTGTTCATTCTCATTGCTGTATAGTATTGTATAACTATACCAAAATTTATTTAACCCTTCTTCTATTATACATGGGCTTTTATGTTGTTTCCAGTGCAGGGCTATTACAAAGAATACTGCTAAGAACACTCTTCTACATGTCAATGGGTGAGCATGTGTAACATTTGTGTAGGATAGATTCCTTGACGGAGAGACCTTGAGTTATAGGATATGAGTGTGTTCAGCTTTCAGATACTGCGAGTTTGCCAGTGTCTTTATCAATATACACTCTCATCAGTATGTATGACAGTTCCATTTATTCCATATCCTCACAAATGTTTTTGTTGTTTTAGACAATGCATTGTGATTTTACTCTTCTTTGATGACCAGAGCAGCTTTTAATCTGTTTAATGGCCATTGGGATGTCCTTTTTTGTGAAATTTCTTCTCAAGTATTTGCCTGTTTCTTTATTAGGTTGTCTGCCTTTTCCTTATGGATTGACAGGAGTTCTTTGCTGGATTTAACATCGCAGTTAACTTCCACTGTGTGCATGCCTTTTGACTCTGATGTCATTTGACAAAGTCATACTTAATTTTAATATAGTCCAAATTATCATATTTTTCCTTTACGGTTAGCATTTTCTTGTGTTCTGTTCTTTAAAAATCTTTACCTCTCGCAAAGTGTGAAGCTATTCTGTTTTCTTCTTAAAGTATTATTTTACCTTTCACATTTGGTTCTACCATCCGTGTGGAGTTCATTTTTGCATGGTATAAAGTAGAGGTTAAGAATAATTCTTTTCAGGGGCACCTGGGCGGCTCAGTCAGTTAAGTGCTTGACTCTTAATTTCGGCACAGGTCTTGATCTCACAGTTTCATGAGTTTGAGCCCCACAGCAGGCACTGCACTGTCAGCAGCTTGAGATTCTACCCCTCTCTCTGCCTTCCGCCACCCTCTCTATCTCAAAGTAAATAAAACTTTTTAAAAAACAGAACTTTTTTCAGAACATCTAGACGGCACAGTCAGTTGAGCATCCAACTCGTGATTTCAGCGCAGGTCATGATCCCGGAGTCACAGGATCGCACCCCACATCAGGCTCCACACTCGGCGCTGGAGCAAACAACAAAAATGATTGTTTCAGAAGTTCCGGAGGCTAGAAGTTAAAAATCAAGGGGTGGCTAGGGCCGTGCTCCCTCTGAAGGCTCTAGCGAAGAATCCATCGTAGCTCCTTGGCACTCCTTGGCTTGCAGCTGCATTGATTTGATCTCTGCCTCCGTTCCCACATGGCCCCGTTCCCCTCATGTCACCCTGTGTCTAAATTTCCTTCTTATAAGGACACCGGTCATATTGGATTTAGGACCCACCCTAATCCACTCTGACCTCATTTCAATGAATTATATCTACAGAGATCCTATTTCCAAGGAAGGTCACCTTCTGAAGCGCTGAGGGGGTTAGGACTTCATTGTATCTTTCTGAGGCACAACCCACAATACCCAGTGAACCCAACACCACTTACTGAACTTCAGCATCATCTTTGTCATAATTTAGATGACTCTTTGTATAGGTCTGTTTTGGGACCTTCTTTTTTCTTCTATTGGCCTATTTATCCTAAACAAATGCCACACTGTCTTAATTACTATTATTTTATAGTGAATTTTGAAACTGATAGAGTAACTTTTCCAGCCTTGTTGTTCTTCTTCAACATTATCTTGGCTTGTGGCTCTTTGCACTTCCATATATGTTTTTGAATCAACTTGTCAATTTCCACCTGGAAAAAAAAAACCTATCTTTTTTTTTTTTTTAATTGAAATGCATTGAAGATTCAGTGGGGGGGGTGGGGTACTGACATCTTAAAAAGAGTGAGACTTCCAGTTCATTTACATGCATAACCCTCTATTATTTAGGTCTTTAAGTTCTCTCAGTGTTTTGTGTTGGATTTATTCCTAGTTATTTGATTTTTTTTTTTTTGGATGGAGATTTGTTTTGAATAAATAAGAAGCAGAGGAAGAGAAGACAAGCCTCTGCTGGGTTTCTACTTTCACTTCACACTATCCAGGAATTTTCCCGAATTTACCAAGCATAGCAGGGCTAAGGTTTAGGTTGAGGTGTCACTGACTCCAAATATGACCTAGGCAAATAAATTAGCTACTGCTTCAAAAATGCAGTTTTTTATGAGAGGTGAAATCCTCATAATGTTGGGTCCTGGGTGTGGGTAAAATAGATCCTTGTAGAGAAAAGGTAGAGGTGTTTCCTTACCCATGTTGCCGCATGGCAAACCTGTGCTCGGGCTAGAAGAGACAGAGACAAGAGGCTGGATGGGAGTTGGGGACTAGATTTGTGATTTTCGGTGTTCTTAGAACATTAGGGTTCCAAGGAAGTGCCAAGTGGGCCAGAAGGATGGCCCAGGTGGTAGCATTTTGAGTCCTTTTACCCTTGAACCAAGACTGTTCTGTTCTACTTTCATCTAATATATTGGCATTTGGTATCAACCTTGAAAATGTGTGCACGTGTATGAATTCAGAAGGTTCTTGTACTAAAAACATAGCACTAAAACTACTGGACTAGATATTCTTCAACATTTCATTCATCCTTAAGATTCTGGGATTATAATATTGTAGCCAGCCTACACTCCAAGGGCTCTACACACATCATTATTAATCTTGATCTTGGCAGTATTGTGATACTGTGTGCATTTCACGGACCTTCCCAGGAGCCACTGCACAGTATCTGTTTGGAAGGTCTCAGGAGTAGTAATCAGGCAGAGCTCAGGGACCTGTCCAGCAGCTGTACCTGCATCATAAGTTGTTCAGACTCTGGACAGCAGATCCCTAGAAACAGCTTCATTTATAAGGGCAAGGCAGAAATAATTCAAGTATACTACAAAACAGTTTCTCTTTTTACCTGACATCTAAGTAATGTGATCACCTGAAAGAAACTCATTGCTCATTCTTTAACTCGTTAAAGAAAAGACATGATTATTATAAATATAAACTTCATTCCATGAGTCTTATAGAATAACAGAATCTTTTTCCTTCTGAAAGTCAACTAATTCGTTATTCCAGTGGCATTTATTTCTTCCCCATCTTCAGCCTAAAAGTTTAAACTTAATAATTCATTATTATTATTATGAATCATATTATTACTATGCTTGCTTGGGGCTGATGGAGATTACAGGGGGCAAAGGGGAGCCCTAAAAGCCCCACCCGAGCCCTCCAGCCACCCCTTTGCTTGACTCAGTCCAACCATTTGTGCTGTTAAGCCCAGAATATATACCTTTCTAGTCTGACTTCAGAGCTGGCCTCTTGGGCAGCTGAGGGTAAACTCATTTGCTGGTTTGGTGGTGCCCTGCTCACAGGGAGCCTCTGATTCCCTGAGCCAGCCTTTTGTAGTTCTGCCTTCCTGCCCTCTTATTCTGTGGTCAGTAATTTCTTTCTGCTGGCCAAGTGCCTTCTGTGCTCATCTCTTTTTCTGTCTGTCCTCCTCCTCTTTTCTTCTGCTCTTTACTCCCCCTCCAGCAAATAATCAAACAAGCAACAACCGAGCCTCAGTTGAGTCTCCCCAACTCATTGGAGTAAAGCCAGAAGAAATAGAGCCCTGCAGGCAAGGGAAGCAGATGGGTCAGTGGTGCCTTCTCAGAGCACCCCTCCTCCTCCCCCAAGGGGAGCGAAGGCCACAGTAGTCATAAAGTGGGTTTGGTTTCCTAGGGAACCCTGTGTTTTCTGGTTCCCGTCCTCCTCCCTTGTGATTGGGCTTTGTGCATTGGCTTGTTTAATGCATTATCCCGCCATTTGGAACGCTTTAATTTTTCAGACAATTGACTTTAGACTCGCAGAGAATATTGTAGCATGGAAGGAGTCAGGACTGTATTTGAAATCTATTGTTATCTTTGTGCACAGGCTGCCCAGCTTGTACCTCATGCTGTGCAGGGCAGCCACAGCCACAGGAGAGCTATGGAGGGGAGGGGAAGTCACTCTCCCTGCCCCCACATTCTTTGCTTTTGACAATAAGACTCAGCAAAGACTCATACAGTTGTTTCTTAGTAAGGGGGCTCCACAAGTGTGTGCTGGCTTATCATCAGCCTCTATTGTCTAGAGGAAGACTTGGAATCCCCATTGGAGAATTTATATAATTGGTCACAGAAGTGAACTAAAAAGGATAAAGCCCTTTGAATGCAACAAAATGACTAGAAGTGCCTCTTCTGTGCAAGGCATTGGGCCAAGCAAGGTGCCAGTGGTTCGAAGATAAATTTAGAGTAGGTTCCTGCCCTCAAGGAGCTGTCTCTTTCCCTTGCAGTAGATGATATGGTAAGTTCTATAGGAGAGGTACAAATAGAGTGAGATTGATTCTAGTGGAGGAAATTGGGCAGGAACTTCAGGGAGGGATTTATATTAGAGTTGGGCCTGAGGGCAGGTTGGTTCTCCATTCTTGCAAGTGGAAGTAAGAACACATAAGAGGGAAGAAACGGCACAGGAAGGCCTGGGGAAGGGGCAGATGCTGGGAACAGCAAGTGCTTTGGTAAGACTGGGGGTGAAGGAGGAAGAAGAAATGGAAGATAAGGTTGAGGTGGGTTTGGAGTAATGGTGGCTTTAAGTACAAAGTTGAAGAGTTTGTGTAAGTCATCCGTGTTTTGTTTTGTTTTGTTTTGTTTTGTTTTGTTTTGTTTTGTTTTGTTTTTGCAGTGCCACCAAGCCCTGAGGTTCTTAGGAGGTGGCTCAGAGGCACTGCAGGGGCAAAGGTCCAGAGCACCTCCCCTCTTCTCCATGTTGTATACTGGAGAATCGTCTTTCTTTTCTTTTTTTTTTTTTTAAATGTTTATTTATTTTTGAGAGGGAGAGAGAGACAGAGTGTGAGCAGGGGAGGGGAAGAGAGAGAGGGAGACACAGAATCTGAAGCAGGCTCTAGGCTCTGAGCTGTCAGCACAGAGCCCGATGCGGGGCTCAAACCCACGAGCTGTGAGATCATGACCTGTGCCAAAGTCGGAGCCTTAACCGACTGAGCCACCCCGGCGCCCTGAGAATCGTCTTTCTTTAAAGAGTATTCCACTTTAAGAAAAACTGAAACCCATTGGTATACGCAA
Source organism: Prionailurus bengalensis (assembly GCF_016509475.1). NCBI lineage: Eukaryota > Metazoa > Chordata > Mammalia > Carnivora > Felidae > Prionailurus > Prionailurus bengalensis. The sequence goes on along the minus strand of NC_057349.1, from coordinate 100,662,538 downwards.
AAGGGAGACACTCATTTATCCAGTCAGTTAACAAATGTTTATTATGTGACTTCTACATACCTAGCCCTGTACTAGGTTCTACTGAAAGATCGCTGAAGATTTCAAACCAGTCAGTAGCATGGTGGCAAGAACCACTGGTTAGCATCCTGAGTTATAATCCTGCCTCTGCCACCTACTATTCATAAGACCTAAGGCAAGTCTCCTGGTTTCACTGGGACCGGTTTCTCACCTGGAAAATACAGCTAATAAGTCATTCCCAGCTGGGGCATTCTGAAACTGACATGATCAGAGCTGTAATTGAGAGCTTTCATGTGTGTCCATAGAGTGGGAAAAGGAGACACCAAAGTCAGGCCAGTTAGGAGGTCATAGCAAGAGCTTCTGTGAATCATCCTAAGACTCTGAGTGAAGACTTTCACTCACTCATTCAACAAACATACAACACTCAACACCAGCCACTATGCTAAACATTGATACACTAGCAGTGACCAAAACGAGGTCCCCACCTTTAAGGTACATTATATTTAGGAGGTAGCATGGGTGATAGATCTAGGGATATAGTTTAAAACACGTGACAAGGGGTAATGGTTGGAACTATGGAAGTATATGAAATACCAGGGAAGAGAAGGCACAAAGCTTTGGGGGAGAAAAAGAGATCTGAGGTGATAGAACATATAGAAAATTCTGTGGAAAACCAACTAATATTCACTCCATGATAGAAAGCACGTTCTTGGGGTTGCCTGGGTGGCTCAGTCAGTTAAGCATCCAACTCTTGATTTCGGCTCAGGTCATGATCTCACAGTCGTGAGTTTGAGCCCGCGTCCGGTTCCGCGCTGACAGTTCTGGAGCCTACTTGGGATTCTCTCTGTCTGCCCCTCCTCTGCTCATGCTCTCTCTTTCTTTCTCGCACAATAAATAAACTTAAAAAAAAAAAAAAAGGAAAGAAAGCACATCTTTCATCAAGCCAACATGACAAACCCATCCCTCAAAATATCCTGTTGGGGCTAAGAAGCTATAACACAGAAGAGATCATGTCCATTTAGACACCCACTTCTCCTTGACCACATCACTCCTGTACATGAAGCAAAGTTACACCAAAGCCGTATATGGTTTTATATAAGAGCAGATCTACTTGGTTTCCTCAGAAAGGTCTTAAATAAGTACCAGTGGTATGTAAAAATGCTAAGAGCAACTGCCTAAGCTCCTGGCCCCTCAAATCTTTTTCTAGACCAGCTGGCTCTTTTTTACTTTCCCCCAAGTTATTGGAGTGGATCCAAAAGCAGATTCTGAGATCCTCCAGCTTTTCCTTATTTACCCTGCCAGTAATTACATGTCACAGGTTGTCTTCCCTACTGGAGTCTGAGGCTGAGCAATTAGTCTCCCATTGTCTTTACAGGAAATGACATCCATGTGGCTTCTGGGGAAAGCAACTGTTGACCACTCTGGCTAAAATAATTTGGAAAGTGTTCAGCACTTCCTCTGGTTGATCATTTAAACTGGCTGATTTAGAAAGCTCTTGGAAATGTGCAAAGTGAACAAAGGTTGTCAGAACCAGAAATACTCCTGGGTCACTTCCCCAAACAAAACAAGTCTCTAAACTGTTGCTGTGGCCTCTCGATGCACCAACTTGTCTGGACTCTTCAGCATGTGGCTGAGCCCAGTGCCTCTGTGTTCTGTTCCTTGTATAATGCTTTATTGGGCACTGAGTGGTCAAGATGCTTTCCAGCTACTGGTCATTGAAAACCCAACTCAAGGAGGCCTGAACAATATGAAATTTACTGGAGTTCCATTGGTTCCACAGACTTCAGGGTTGACCTAATGTAGTCACCCCAACTCTGCTTCTCTGGGGTTTTTTGTCTTTACCTTCCTCTCTGGGCCAACTTTATCATTAGACTGAGCAAGGTAGCTACAGAAGCCCTAGGCATCACATCCCATGGAACATTCAGAAAGGAGGAATTTATCTCAGAATGAGAAGAAGCTCCCAGGAAACCGTTCTTCACATCTTGTTGGCCTGCATTGGGTCGCATGCCTAGTCTTGAACCAGTCATTGGCAAGAGGAATGCGTTCCCCTTAGATCAGTGCATCTGAAACCTTGTGGACACCTGGGGATCTTGTAACATAGATTCTGACTCAGTAGGTTTGGGATGGGACCTCAGAGTTGACATTTCTCAGAAGTTCCCAGGTGATGCCGATGTTGCTGGTTGGCACACTGCAAAGCCTTAGACCCAAAGTCCCCACCCTCCAGCTGGGAGTGTTGTCGCCTGCCCCTGAGGCACCGTGGCTGAAGGAATATGGGGGATTTGTTAGGAAGAAGGGAGAAGGGATGACCCATGCAGATGAGAACCATGTTAGAGATACTTGTTCCCAGTGGTAATGAGATCTTACCTTTAATCAGGAGCCGCACATGGTCTATGATATGTATTAGAAACAAAAAGTACATGCAGTGCAGTGTGTTGTGTGGGAATGCCTGTAAATATCTTACTATTTATTTACGAGGATGTATATGTCATAATTCTTGAAACAAAAGATTAAACAGTCATGCTCCTGTTCGTTATCATTAAGCTGTTTTTATTTAATACCGTATACCTAGTGTGTCTCAAGAAGAACAAATTCAAGTGAGATGGATATAAGCGTCCTTAAGTTTAAAAAGAGTATGCCAAGGCCAGCCTTTGTTTTGAATAGGTATCTCATCTTTTGTAGTTCTCTGGGGGGAGAGAGTATACCCTCACTGTCCTAAGTGTCACTTGATATAATGGCGAGCATGGAAGATGCTGCCAGTGGTGAATTTATTCCAAAGCAAATGGTCACAGTGCCCTTATGAGTGGAGGAAATCATTATACTTTTGTCATTTGAAAAGGAAGAGCTATTCTCTTGTTGTTAAGTTTATTTAAGTTTATTAAGTTCAAGACTACACCCAATGTGGGGCTCAAACACACAACCCCAAGGTCAAGAGTCACATGCTTTTCTGACTGTAGTGAGCTGCAGCTGTTTAGGGACAAAGCTGGTAAGACCAAAGGACTGGTCTCTCCTGAGGCAGATTCATCACAGACCCAGGGGGCTCAGAGTGAAGTACGCAGCCAGGTATGGAGTAGACCTTCCTGAAGCGGTCTCTTTGTTGAGTTGCTATCTTCGGCCTCATATACAAGGACAACGTCACTTAGGGAAGGTGACATTTCACCCCTCCATCTACTGGGACCACGGGCTCATATCCGTGAGACCAGTGAGAAGCCAGAGCAACCTTAACTGGCCTTGTCTTTATAGGTCACCAAGGTATCCATACTTAGGAAATCACTGGATATTTCTTGTCTTTGCAAAATCCCTGAAAGATTGAGAGAATCCCATCTACTCTACACTAGCTGGGGAAAGCTCTAGACTTGGTGCTCCATGAAGGAAGGGATTGTGCTTGTGTCACACAGGAGCCCCCTGTGTGACAGAATGGTGTGATGTCCAGCCTGTTCTTGGAAGATCTGAGCATCCTCTCTAAAGGGAAGTAAAAGAAGAGAACATTTTATTGCCTCATTTCAGTAGTTTATACTTTGAATATGGAGTGTTTAGGTGTCCTGTCTACATATTTAGGAGCTCACAAGCTACCAGAGAGAGGTGACATAATAGTCCTATCAGCTGAGTCCGTGTGGGGCAGGAAGCAAGCCCTTGAGCTCACTCATTCAAACAGTGCTGGCTGTGTGCCTTCCCTCGTGTGTGTGCTATGAGGCAGGGCATTATTTGCCATGCGAGGAATAAAAAAAGAGGGCCTTCCTTTACAGCTTAAAAAGTAGGATACAGAAGTGTATTTCAAGTATCTATATCAAATAAAACATAATTTTTGAAAACAGAAAAGCAGGGTAAGATAACAGCACATTGGGAAAATCAAGTTAGAGCTCACGAAGAGGAGAAGTAGGTAGGCCAGGCCTAAGAGCAGGGGCTCATGACCTGGGGGTCCGTGGATGGAGTTCAGGGGTCTGTGAAATTGGATGGTGGAAAAAAATTTATTTTTACTAACCATTAATCAAAATCTAACATTTCCAGGGCACCTGGGTGGCTAGTTAAGCGTCCAACTTTGGCTCAGGTCGTGGTCTCATAGTTCGTGGATTCGAGCCCCGCGTTGGGCTCTGTGCTGACGGCTCAGAACCTGGAGCCTGCTTCGGATTCTGTGTCTCCCTCTCTCTCTTCCCCTCCCCTGCTCACACTCTGTCTCTCTCTCCCTCTTAAAAATAAATAAACACTAAAAAAAAAGAAATCTAACATTTCCTTCTATTATGAAAGTAGCACTAGCTATTTGTCACCAATAGAAATTATTGGTGTTTTCATATTACTTTATAGTTACAGATATTCTAAAATACCATTTATGCCCAATAGTACTTCAGATTACAGTAATTATTAGACTTTTGCTGGACCTTATTTAAATATAAAAAAATCTGTTTTATATATTTTGATAACTGCATATCAGTATACCTCTTTTGAATCCTGTTCATTGCATGTATTAATTTCAAGCATTTAAAAACATTATTCTGAGGAGCACTGGGTGGCTCAGTCAGTTAAGCATCAGACTCTTGCTTTTAGCTCAGCTCATGATCTGATGGTTTGTGGGTTCAAGCCCCATGTCTGGCTCCACACTAACAGCATGGAGCCTGCTTGGGATTCTCTCTCCCTCTCTCCTCTCCTCTCTCTCTCTCTCCCTCCCTCCCTCCCTCCCTTTCTCTCCCCCTCTCTCTCCCCCTCTCTCCCCTTCTCCCACTCACATGCGCACTCTCTCTCAAAAATAAACTTTAAAAATAAAAATAAATAAAAACGTTATTCTGAGAAACATGTCTCTAGGCTGCAGTGGCACAAAAAGAATAAAGATCCCCTGCCTCAGAAAATGGCTAGGCCCCTTACCAGCATTTGTGGGGCAGAGACACTCACGGAAGAAACCAGCAGACCCACAGGCTCAGGCAGGACTGGCGACTGCATTTTCCGATGGAAGATGTGGAGACAAAGCGGAGGGAAGTTGGAGTCCCAGGCTAATGTAATTTCACAGAGAAATTTGAAGGTCATGGGAAGCGGTGGAAGGTGTTTCCACAAGGCTTTAAGTTCGGTTTAGGAAGGATGCTTTGCAGAGCCGTGAGAGTGGGATTTGAAGGGAAGAAACTGGGGGCCAGGAATTGAGTTTCTGCAAGGTGTGATGCCAACCAGTGTGATGATAAGAGAGAGGGAAGGCGGTGAGTCCTGCACGCCCGAAGGATGAGAAGGGCAGGCCAGGACCACGGTGTCCAGTGGAGGTGAGGAAGGCCGTGTTTGCTTTCAGGCCTGGGTGATTAGGAGAAAGATCATAGCTCCTCGAATGCTCTGAGTGTTTACTGCATGCCAGCTGCTGTTTTAAGCCTTTCTGTGACATTTATGTCACTAAATTTATATCATTTAATCTCCATAACCACCCTGGGAGGTCAATACAATAATCCCTATTTTACGGATAAGAAAATGAAGTCTAGAAAAGAAAGGTGAGGGTCTCTCAGCCAGCAGGGGAGAAGAGAGTATATTATTAAAAGAAACAGGGAAGAGGAATTGGTTTGAGGGAGAAACTTTTTATGACTTCAATTTTAGGTCTTTTTGCATAGTTCTTTAGTCTTCAATTATTTTATTTTATTTTTTACATTTTTTAATTTTTATTTATTTATTTGTTTATTTTGAGAGACACAGCAAGAGTGGGGGAGGGGCAGGGAAGGAAGGAGACGCAGAATCCAAAGCAGGCTCCAGGCTCTGAGCTGTCAGCACAGAGCCTGACGCAGGGCTTGAACTCACAGACGGCAAGACCATGACCTGAGCCGAAGTCGAATGTTTAACTGACTGAGCCATCCAGGCGCCCCTGTCTTCAATTATTTTAAGTAAGGGCTAAAAATTCAAACAAAGTATGAGCACAGTTTCTGGTTTATTTCACTGTCCCGATTTTAATTTATTTGTTATTAGTGGGTGCTGAGTTAATTTGTAAATTGGTTTCATCTTCCTGTGAAAAACAAAAAGGAATCTGGCAGTAAGAGTTTGGTACATTGATGAGTGCCCCAAACAAGGAAAATGTTGTGGTTTCCAGAAGGGTAAATTACTTCTGTTTAGCGATGCATTTTTCCTTTTGTTGTGGTTTGTCTTTCAGGACTGGTCCAGCAGCTGTATTAGAAGACATGTGGTGTGTATGAAGTTTGTGATAGTCGGGGGAAATTTTGGTAAGTGTTGCTGCATTTACTTCTAATATCTTTTGTTGTAAAATGGTGCCCAAAAGGGAAGCCAATGCCTTGTTTTGTGCATCTTTTACATCTGCACTAAATTTAGACAAAATGGGATTTTATCATTAGATGTAACATTCAGTTGGTACTTTCTAACAGTATGACTTTTTTCTTGTTGTTACTGATATGTAATTAAGTAATATTAGAAATATGGAGTTTTCTAAGATTTAATAAGAAGTCTAGATTTAGGAAAGTTTCTGAATACGGGATAAAGAATACCCTTGACAGTTGAGCTTGTAGTCTAGGTAACCTAGACTATATGAGTATAGTCTAACATGGACTATAAGAGTAATAAACTGCAGACTAATAGAATAACAACAGCAACAAAGATTCTCCGCTGCGGAGAGATCCTTATGGCCTATCTGTTGAAACAAGAAATAGTCAGTTAGCTGCTTGGGAAATGGAAAGTCGAAGGGAAGCAAGAACTCAGCACGTCTGGGAGCCAGTCCCAGCATTTCAGTGGCCGGAGAGGCCAAGAACATTAAATTCAGCAACCACCCAGAAGACCTTGCTAGCAGTAGTAAAAAGAACAGTCTTCGAGATCAGGAGACCCGGGTTGAAGTTTAAGTTCTACACTAACTGGCTGTTACATACCCTCCCTGAGCCTCAGTTTCCTCATCTGTAAAATGAGGCTTGTAATGTTACCTCCGTCATAAGGTTGTCATGAGAATAAAATGAGCTAGGTAGTGCTGGGGCATAGTAGGTGTTAAATAAAGCAGTTATTCTTGATAACAGGACAGCGTCGTTTGGAAACTAGACATTTGCCACTGAAGTCAGACCACCAAAAGGTGTACATATCTCCCAGCAGGAGGGCCACTGGGGATGGGTTGGTCACACCACATTTGCTGTCACAAGAGATGTCACAGCTGGTCACCACGGTCCGTCCTCCAGAGTCCACTCTGTAACACCTTGTGGGAACCCCAAGACATTTGCTGTCTTCTCCACCTCTGCCTACCCATTCTTAGATGTGCTTGACTAATTTAACTTACCTTCCTGTTACCTTTGGAGCCAAGTGCAGTTAGAGTTTGGAGTTCGTTTGAGTTCCATTCAGTTTTGGAGTCATTGTTACTACGAACCAAAATAATGAGAAGGAAAAGACGGGTCGGGAATAGATGGTCCCCGTGGTTTGGGTCTTGGGTACCATATTTAGGCATTCATTTCCAAAGCTTTATTTTTATTTATTTACTTTCTTGTCTGTGCTTATTATGTACTCCTCCTGGAGATCCAGTTATCAGACTAAATTTTTGAGCTTTAACTACAAGAATTTGGCATTGGGATGGGACTTTTCCTGTGGTGGGAGAGAATCAACTGTGTCACTGCAGATGGGCTGGTGTTTAAGATTAGGTGTCCCTAAGTGGACCCCTTTGTTTCATAGAATTGGAGAGATGGACACAGCTTCAGGGGTTGTCCAGCCCATTCTCCCTCGAGCCAAAATCAAATCTCTTCTACAGAACCCGTGACAAAGGGCAGTCCAAATTCTCTCAGGGGTAGGGAGCTTGCTACGTGAAGAGTAGCTTGCGCCAATTAAGAAAAAAAGTTAAGGGAAACAGGAAAATTTTAGAGGGTAATGAAATTGTTCTGGATCTTTATCTGTGGCAATATTTTTTGTTTGTTTGTTTGTTTAATTTTTTGAGAGAGAGGGCAAGCAGGGGAGGGGCAGAGAGAGAAGGACAGAGGATCTGAAGCAGGCTCTGTGCTGACAGCAGCGATCCCAATATGGGGCTTAAACTCGCAAACCGCGAGATCGTGACCTGAGCGGACATCAGATGCTCAGCCGACTGAGCCACCCAGGTGCCCCCATCTGTGGTGATATTGATACAACTGTATATTTCCTGCAAATTCATAGAACTCTACAATAAAAGGGTGAATTTTGCTCTATGTTAATTAAACCGTAGTTTTACAATGGGGGAAAAAAAATGAGCAAATACCTGGGTGTTTAGCTCAAATTGTTAAAAAGAAAGAAGGGAAGCAGGGAGGGAAGGAAAGCATTCTAGTCTTTACAGTGAATTATGACATATGCTCCATGAAGCAGGACCTTGGTCTTTTTCCTTCCTCTGGTCTCAGTGCCCAGACAGTGCCTGGCACAATGGCAGGCCTGTGATAAATATTATTGAGCCGCCTCTTAGTGCTCTTAGTCACTTTCTAAGTAGAGACCTGTCTTTCCACTCTGTCACACACCAGCCCTTCTGGTATTTGGAGACACTCTCCATCATTCATCTTCCCCTCTCTGGGCTGAACTTACCGTGTTCCATTCTTGTACTGTTTGTCTCCTGATATTATTTCCCTCTCCCTCCCACCCTGCCTCTCCTTGAGGAAGCATCTGCTTTACCATACCCCTCCTGGATACGTGGCCCAGCGCTGGGAACCCTGCCCCTGAGGTGGTTGGTCCACCAGCGGTACCGTGGGCCATTGCATCTATAGACGATGTGAGGAGACACCAACCCCAGTGTTCTTCTTTTGCAGTCAGTACTGAGTGCCTGGTAATGGAACATGAAGGATTTGTTAACAGTAGTCTTCGAAGAATGGAACTGTTAAAAGTAGGGAGAAGAGCCATCCAAGAGATAGGGTGACGGCAAATCCGTCTTCTTACACGTCTTGACCGAAATGAGGGCAAGCCTCACCACCCTTTGTTTAAGACAGCAGTAGTGTTCTTTATAAATCTTTCAAGGTAGCACTGTATCACATGTCCTGACTCTTCATTATGAGTCATAGGAAGTTTGAAATTCTTAAAATTAAAACTTGTGAGTGCCTTGAAAAATCTAGACTCCCCACCACCCTCCCCTGCCCACCCAGCCATACCTGGGGGAGATATGTAAATATATAAACAGAGAGCAGTGGTTCTCAACCCAGATTAATTTTGTTCTCCCAAAGGACACTAGTCAATGTCTGAAGACATTTTTGGTTGTCGCAGCAGGGGGTGGGGAGTTGTGTGCTATGGGCATCGCGTGGGTGGAGGCCATGGATTCTGCTCCCTACTAACTATCCTGTAGTGCACAGGACAGCAACCCCCTCATGCAGAATGATCGGGCCCAAGGTGTCAAAACTGCTGAGACTGAGAAACCTGATATAGAAGGAATTTTTAAAATTTAATACCCAAAGTACTTATTATTTTGAAGGTATAAAATCTTTGATATTTTGGCATTTAGTTAGAGGTCAATATAGAACCAGAAAACGTAGAGAGGTTTGGTCAGAGAATCATAGGGCTGAAAGGTCTCGTAAGAGACTCTCTCTTACATTGCCCCTGACTCCAAGCAAGATGTGACTTCAGCAAGACAGATGGGCATCTGAAGGCTTATACTGATGACTGTAAACTGAAAATGAGACTCACACAACATGATCCTCACATTCACACAAAAGAGGTTGTCTCATATTTTAATTTCGGCCCCAGCTTCTTCACAAGTGCCTGTCTCTAGATAGCCTTTGAGATGTAATGGTATTTCAATCTGGGCTAGTCCTTCCTTTTAAATCAAGGGCAGCGATTCTGGTGTGATGAAAATGTGCTTAGGGAGGAGAGAGATCTCATTACAGATGATTGAGATTGGGTATTTTGGTACACAGGGCTGTTTATTTGCATCAATTTCCTAGTGACACCACAGTCTGGTTTAAGTGTAAGTTATTGAGAGCTTTTGTAGCCCAAGATGGCTACACTTGCTAAAGCAGGGAGATTAAAGCAACGTATGTCAAGTTGTGATATAGGACGATCCACTTGAAAGGACTTTAATTATAGGGCTTATTTTGGGAGGGTAACTGTGCTTTTTGTGAGGTATATTTTGGGATCTACGAACCCAGCTTCAAGGCTAGTAATATCTTCCCAGAAAGGGTGTGACGTGTGCTGGTGGACATAAATATTTTCTCACCAAAACCTTCAGTATAATATTCTTTCGACTTTACTACTCTGCATTTTTCCTTTTCTGATAATCTTTCCCTTTGCAAAAAAATGCATTCTGGAACGTTGGAGAAGACAAGGGTAAAAGATCTCATTTCAGATGGCCAAGCCCAGAGATTTTGCATTTTCATCAGTCTGCTGTTTTTTTTAAGATGAATAGAATTTGGAGGAATGTACCAAAGCTAAATAGTAAGCAGTGTCAGGTGAGACTAAAACCATGTCAGTGCTAAATATTTTAATGTAAGAAACTATGGAAAAGCTACACATGTGTAGCTTCTTATTTGCCAACACTGCCTCTCCAACTCCCGGGTAATTTTTGGAGGCCACTTCAGTGCCCTTTACCACAGCTAATGAGCTGGAGTCGGTACCCACTTGTACTTTGCTCTTCAAGACTTGTGCCTTGGGGCACCTGGGTGGCTCAGTCAGTTGAGCGCCCAACTCTTGATTCGGGCTTAGGTCAGGATCCCAGGGCCGCCCCATGTCAGGCTCTGTGCTGACCGTGGAGCTTGCTTGAGTTCTCTCTCTTTCTCCCTCTGCCCCTCTCCCCCACTCTTCTCTCACTCTCTTTCTAAAAAAAAAAAAAAAAAAAGTATATTAAAAAAAAGGACTTGTGCCTTTTCCCAACTCTGCCTTTGGTGACCTCCTTCACTTCCCCATTAATACCTGAGGCCTTTGGCCTTCCTTAAAGGAAGGGTCGGAACTTTCTGCCCAGTCAGTGTTTCCTAGTCCTCATTTGAAAGTGAATGATAAAGGAGAGATTAGATCAACAAAATAAAATCAGCTTTTCCTTTACACAATGTGTATGGTAGGTGGGTGGGGAGGAGGAACAGAGGTAGAGGAAGAACAGTTTTTTAGCCCCCCAAAATAACCACATCTGAGGGCAGAGAATCACTTTTACCTAAATTCTAAGTCATGAAGGCAATAAAATGAGAGCCAGAATGCTCCATGGGGGAGAGTTGAAGGCAAAGCCTCCTAACTGTAGAAATCTCTGGAGAGGTGTCCCTGTTTTCCCAGAGGCAGTCTGTGGCCTGCATCTGAATCACCCAGAGAGACTATTTACGAGTACAGGTGCCTGGGCCCACTCTAGATGGACAGAATCTGAACCCCTGTGGCAGGTGCTTTCTTCATATCACTCTCCAAGTGACTGTTGTGCACACTGATAGAAAGCCCTGCCCAGCCTCTAAGATTCCCTCCCATAGGGGCGCCTGGGTGGCGCAGTCGGTTAAGCGTCCGACTTCAGCCAGGTCACGATCTCGCGGCCTGTGAGTTCGAGCCCCGCGTCAGGCTCTGGGCTGATGGCTCAGAGCCTGGAGCCTGTTTCCGATTCTGTGTCTCCCTCTCTCTCTGTCCCTCCCCCATTCATGCTCTGTCTCTCTCTGTCCCAAAAATAAATAAATGTTGAAAAAAAAAAATGAAAAAAAAAAAAAAAAAAGATTCCCTCCCATAAGCATGGCTGAAAGATGCAAAGAACAGATCAGGCATTTTGAAGGTCAGACCAGCGCATGCTGCTCCTTGCTCTGCTGTGCATGGGAGGGTAGAGCACCATATCCTGCTACCTTGTTCTCTTGACCCTGGAAGCTATTTCTTGCTCACTAAGAGAAGTGTCCTCGTTCCAGTTTAGTTTGGGTGCCATCCTAAGGCAGATTCTTTGAAGCTACTATGAGACCGCCATCCTTCTTGTCTGCTCCAGCGGCGCATAAATCCGCCAACAGCCCTCCCTCTAAAACTTACACTGCAGTGTGGGGTTGGTCTGCGGCAATGCTTAAAACCAGAATCTCCCACTCAAGGAGGGGAGACATTCTCAGAATGAGTAGCTGTTGCATATTCTAGTACGTGACTGGACAGCTCACCCTGTGCAATAGATCCCATGTGGGATACAGGTATTAGGACCCACTCTGTAGACCTGCCTCTGACTGGCAAGGCTGTCCGTGGTATCGTTTGTAGAGATAATTTAGGTTTATAAGGAGCTGTGGCATATTTGGTCCTCCCAAATCCCTCCTTAGGTGGTAGAACAGGTATTATCCCCAGATAAAATCTGCGACTCAGAAAATTTAGCCCATGACTGAGGCAGGAGGCATTTGGGAGTCTTTGTTGTCCCCCTCTCAAAGACTGGAGGCACTGTTGGCATGTGGTGATGTGGGGGTCGGGTGGTTGGCAAATGTCCTACGGTGCCTAAGACAGTTCTGCCCAGTGAAGAGCTGTCCCCGGCACAGTGTTTGTTGCACCCCCACAAAGAACTGCTCTGAAGTTGTGCGGCTAACTTGTGCAGTAGAACTGAGCTTGTATCTACGCTGTTTGAATCCAGACCCTTTATGGCCCTCTCCATCTTAAAGGCATCACAGAATTAATTCCCACATCACTGGGAGCTCTCACTGCATTAAAGTTTGAATTCTGAGAGACGGTTCTTTGGGTTGTGCCCTTGCTGCTCTATGCGCCTGAACATAGGCACAGCGTGCCATATGTGGTGTCTGAGACCTCTGTGGCTGGGTTGACCACTTACCTTGTACCTGTCATTCCTCTGTCAATGCCCAATGCAGGTGGAGAGAGTGCCATATTATTTTTTTTAAGAAGTTTGTTTATTTTGAGAGAGAGAGAGAGCACAAGCGGGGGAGAGGTAGAAAGAGAGGGAGAGACAGAATCCCAAGCAGGCTCACACTGTCAGCACAGAGCCTGATGTGGGGCTCGAACTCACAAACCATGAGTTCATGACCTGAGCCGAAATCAAGACTCGGACGCTTAACCAACTGAGCCGCCCAGGCGCCTCGAGAGAGTGCCATCTTTGAAGAAAGATCAAAGCCTAAGAGGATGTTCCACCTTTGATCCAGTCTTCCTGGCCTAAAAGCCGTCTGGATAGGGAATTAGGTGTCAATTTCAGGAGTTTTTGATATGATATCTTAGGCTTCATACCTACTTGCTGCACTTCCAGAGCCTGGTATTGGAGCCTTGTTTAAAGTTTGGTTTTGATGTCAGCCAAAAAAACAGCCAAGACAGTAGCTCCATCAGTCTGAATGAGCACACGTGAAATTTATTAAAGTGGTAAAACTATAACCGTATTGAATGAAGAGACACAGTGAAGCTGACCTGAATATAAATGTCGAGGGGATTAAGAAAAGAGGAGGTAGTGACATGTGATTTTTTTTCTTCTCTATTATATTTTGCTTCTCTCTCTCTTCCAGTTTCTTTCCCAATTTTTTATTCTGAAAAACTTCAGAGCCGCCTCTTTGGGAGAATGGTAAAACCGACACCTATGTGTCCTTTACCTGGATTCACCAATTGTTCTGAATTCACCACATTTGCTTTCTTTGTTCCTTCTTCCAATTTAAACATATTTACATTTATATGTATTATATATAACATATATAGCATATATTACATAAATTTTTTCTGCACCATTTGAAAATTGCAAACATCGGGGCGCCTGGGTGGCTCAGTCGGTTAAGCGGCCGACTTCGGCTCAGGTCATGATCTCGCGGTCCGTGAGTTCGAGCCCCGCGTTGGGCTCCGTGCTGACAGCTCAGAGCCTGAAGCCTGTTTCGGATTCTGTGTCTCCCTCTCTCTGACCCTCCCCCGTTCATGCTCTGTCTCTCTCTGTCTCAAAAATAAATAAACATTAAAAAAAATTATGAAAAAAAAAGAAAATTGCAAACATCTTAACACTTTACCTCTAAATATTTCATTACGTATCTCCTAAGAATACAAATTCTTCCACATAATCACAATACTGTTATAGCTAAGATATTCACAATAAGTCCATGATATTAGCTAATATCCACTTCATATTAAGACCTCCCCAGTTGTCCAGGCTACATGTAGTGTAGAATGTCCTGTATTTTGGCCTTGCTTGTTTCTTCATGGTGTTGTTCAACTTGCCCTTTCTCTCTTCCTGAAAATAGTTAGATCTAGAGGCTTGGGATTAGATGCAGGTGAAACATTTTTTGGCAAAAATACCTCACACATAGTGATAGATGCTTGATATTCTATCACAGCAGGAGGTCCATGGTATCAGCGTGTCCCACCATCCAGAGTGATCTGCTTGATCTCTTGAATACGGTGGTAACCAGACCTCCCCTATGTTCACATACACCTTGGGTCAGTAAGGCATCTGTGGGCTGGTGCATGGATCCTTTGTGAACATCCTGTCACCCACCTACCTTTTGCCCAGTGCCTTGAGTATCAATGGATAATCCTCACCTGTACCCGTTATTACATTGGGACGGTGATATTTTTTACCCTTTGCTTTCTCTTCCTCAGTTCTTTATAGTGAATGACCTTCATATTTTTACAATGATGATTTTTTTTTAGCCAGTGCCCTGGCAGTCAGCCAGATTTTGCTGTGATAATAGATTATGCTGAACACATTTCTTTGCCTTTAGGATAAGAAGGAGTAACTTTACAGAGCCGTTTACTACTGCCTGCCAGGGTACCGCATAGGCTCCTTAACTGTAGAATTTATTTCACTTTCCCCCACACGCAACAGTTCAGACTGGCAAGCAAAGGGACTTGCTGAGGGTCACCCAGCTCCTATGGTGGAGCTGATACCTAGCCAGATCTGTCAGGCTTCGAGCCAAGGTTTTCCACTCTGCCATGTTCCCTCTGATCCCTGACCTCTGGCACTGTCTCCCACCTACAGTGCTTGCCTTAGACTAGTGCCTACCTGACTGGGTAAGTCTGTGAACAAGGAAAAGTCAGCCAGGACAGGGCTGTGCAGCTGGAGAAACACAAGCCACATATACCTAAAAGCTGCAGGTGCTACTGGGGCTCAGACAGATGTGGGCCCGTACTATCAGAAATCTCAGTCTGTATTTTAACCATCCCAACTTTTCCGTGTGGGTAACTGATTTATATACTCTGACGCTCGTCCGCAGAATCACCAGCTTCCAGCACCTGGGCCGCAGCCAGCCGAGGCCCCCGCACATCAGCCAAGGCTTGGTTTAGAAATGGAATGCTTTGCTTGCTTGTTTTTAACATCTCTTTTAAACAGAAATTAATGTTCTTGAAATCTGATTTGAGGGGTGATTGATTTTTGAAGAGGGGGGAAGGTTGGGTTTTATGGAGGAAAGTCGTTAACTGATATATTATAAAACCTTGTATTTCTTAATTAGTAGGTTAAGAGCACAATAGTAGATATTTCATCTGTAGCTTGGGAAGAAAGCAAATATGGGACGCCTGGGTGGCTCAGTCAGTTAAGTGTCTGACTCTTGATTTCAGCTCAGGTCACGATTTCATGGTTCATGAGTTTAAGTCCCACATCCACATCAGGCTCCGTGCTGACAGCATGGAGCCTGCTTGGGAGGCTCTCTTTACCTCTCTGTCTCTCTCTATCTGTCAATAAATGGACAAATAAACTTAAAAAAAAAAAAAAAAAGAAAGAAAACAAATACATTTCCCTCTGAATATCATCTCTAGGACTTCTCTTTTTCAAGTTGTTGTCTGAGCCCTTATCAGGGAGATGAAGTCTGTTTTCCCCACCTTGCACTCCTTGTTCTTTGTGTATATTTAACTGTTTTAATGAGTCACAGAAGAAACTGTGAGTTTGTTCCCAGGAGAAGAACGGTCGCAGATAAATAGCAGTGCTTCTCAGAATGGGCCACAGTGTTGGCGTCACAGTGTTGGCCAAGGATACAGACCAATTAGGTTACTTCTAATTCTTTTTAGCAGAAATTATCCTTGAACTTGAAGCAACGGGAAACAATTGCAGGTAGAGGCCCTCTCTGGTCTTACTTCAGCCAGTAGGAATTTAGTCCTGCCCTCCCATTTTACAGGTTAGCAACCTGAGGCACAGGCAGGTTGAACGGGACCCAGGTCAGACCTAATTAGCTTGGGTCTCTTGTGATTCCTCCTCACGCTTCCTGAAGTTAACGTTTTCAGTCAGCAAGTAATAACCATACTGTTCCGCCCTGACACTGTCACTCATTGTCCACAATGTTTTTCTTCCCATGCTAACCTCCACGATCCAGGTTTCCACTCCCAGTAACATTTAACAAGTGAAGAAATGAGGGTCCAAATCAGTGCCGTCCAATAGAAATAGAAGGCAAGGAGCATGCATAATGTAAAATTTCCTAGTAGCCATGTTAAATGAAAGTACAAAGAAATAGGTGAAATTAGTTTTAACAATATACTGTAACCTACTATGTATCTAAACTGTTATATCCTCATGCAATCAATATTAAAAATTGTTGGAACATTTCGGTACTCAATCTTTGAAATCTCAGCGTGTATTTTATACTCAACAGCTCATCTCAAGTTAGAGAAGCCATATTTCAAGTGTTCCATGTGGCTCACAGCTACAAGTACGGGCAGCAGAGCGGTCCAGGGCCACACCCAACTAGATTCTTTAATTGAAATCTCTTGAGAGAGAAACTTAATCAGCTTTCTTGTCCTCCCCCACCTCCGCCCCAGTCTGAGGCCACATGTTTCTGTCTTCTGTGTGCCACATTTTCCCCAACTAACTCTAATTACAGGGAGACGCTTGGTTTGGTCCTAACCCCTAGCTCAGCACTTTTCCACCAGTCCTGGCAGCTGGTGAGACCGACATACCCTGCCTTGTAAATGATAGTGTGAAGCATACTTCCAAATGTCTCCACCGCAGTTTCCATGATTTCCTTTCTCTTAGGGGTAACTCAGTGGCATTTTGCAGAACCAGGGTGATTTTTTTTTTTTTTAATTCACCCTTTCAGAAAAATCTATTCTAATCAATGAATTCTTAAAACACATGCAGGCCAGTAGTGTCCCAGGACCTCAGCAGAACAAGTATGCATAGTATACAATTTTTAGCTGTGTTTATACCAAGTATGTCTCTGTTTTGATTCATGATGGTTTCTTTTTTTTTTTTAACTAGTCAAATACTAGTCAATACATCACTCCCATCTTAAGCATTATTCACAATGAAACCAAGAACACTGTTCACAATGAAACATTAGTAAAGGTCAGATTCCATTTCCACTAAATGTCAAGTCTCTGGCCATTGACCCTATTACTTGAAGTATTCAATTATAATATAATCATGAGTGGGGGGTGGGGGGGAATGACAGAAGAATGGTGGCGGGCTCCTGGTGTTTGTTATGATGGACTTCACCCAAATAGAAACCCTAATTTATAAAAATGGAAATTTGAATCAGGAAAAGTTTCTCCCATACTCTTTTTTTTTTTAATTTATTTTTGGCAGAGTGCAAGTGGGGGAGGGGCAGAGAGAGGGGGACAGAGGATCCGAAGCAGGCTCTGCACTTAGAGGCTGACAGCCCAGAACTTGATGCAGGGCTCGAACCCACAAATCTCGAGATCACGACCTGAGCTGAAGTCAGATGCTTAACCGACTGAGCCACCCAGGTATCTCCCATATTCTTAATTAGAGGCCAGGTTCCATATCTTCCAACATTCTCAGTTATATAAAGGCTAGAGAAAATAATACCTTTTTTTTTCCCCCTCTTGTCCTGTGGCCTCCTCCAGTATTGGAAGGATGAAATGAATTTCCTCTATTTTCCTTCAGCACTGCCTTCCTTAAGTTTTGACCTTGTGTCAGTCTCTCTCATTCACAAAGCCCCTTGAACTTAGGTGGAAGGTTGCATTTGGAATCAAAACAATGTGTTGTCAGGGCAGACTTCTTCTCTCACCCCAATCCCTTCCCTACAGTAATTCTGGATTAGTCTCTCATTTATTAAATTAGAGTCCTTTTATTCACTCTGATTCAAAGGCATTTTTTTTAGGTGGATATCTCATGTTCATTTAAAAATATCATTTAGTAGCTGTATTTCTGCTAAGCAACCAGAAATTATAGTTGACTCCAGCCAAGTGGCTGAGTTACCTAGGTTTTGCTTCCAGTGTTATGCTGAGTAGAAACGTCTTGGTTTCATCTTCAATATTAATAGTTGACTGAGAGTGATGGATGGGGCTGAGGAAGGGCAAGGAAATCTAGAATTTAGTGGCACAGCATCATCGACTCCAGGATTCTTCTCTGAATCACCAGAGGAGTTTGTTAAAAACCCTGGCACCCAAGCCTCACAGTCCTGAGGACAGGATCCAAGCAAGTACATAAGAACCACCTACTCTTGCTCAATTGTGTCCATTTGTCAAAACTCAAGGTCAGCTTTACTAGATGTAAGTTATACTTTAACAAACTTATTATCCTGAAGTGTATTTATATGCATGCATTGAAATTTTTGACACCCACCATGGAGAATATTTTGACTATCAAACACTCTGGAGTCTGCGATAAAGCTCATAGTCAAAACATTCGTTCATTCATTCAGAAAACATTTAAGGAGCAGTGCTAGGCATTGTTCCTATCTTGGGAAAACAGAGGTACATTGAGACACAGTACATGACCCTGAGGGTTTTGTTTTATGGGTGAGACCAGGATCCAACAACTGGGATGCAATGTGGAAAGTGTAATATGAGTATTGTATATCTGTGGAGCAAAAAAGGAAAGGAAGACCCTCCAACAAACACACACATGTGCTCACGCACACATACATGCGGATACACACACACATTCCCAGTTCTACCCCACTGTCTTCTTGAAGATGGAATGGGGTAGGCAGTGTTAGGAAAATTTCACAGAGAAGCCACTGAACATGAGTCCTGGGGCATGATTAGGCAAGGAAGTGGAAAATATTATGCCTGTTTTTCAAAGGAATGGCTCTCAAAATTTGGTTCTAAAGTTAAAAAAAAAAAAAAGGTCATTATGACATCAGTTGTTTTTAGAGTGATTTGACCAACCTCTGATACTATTCAGTTCATTTATCCTGATCTATCTAGTTACACTGCCTGACACAGTAAGACATCCAGCACGGTAGGTGTGCTGAATTGAATTGATGCTCTCAGTAGTTTGCCTTTCCCCTGACAAACTGTTATACATGCACAACTATATCTTAGGATAATAATAGTAGTGTGTAATTTTCAAAATAGCACCCAAGTTACCTCTGTAAGTACTGCTTCCTAAATACTAAAAATGTTTGCCCTTGGAGGAGAGTGCATTTAAGAATATTTAAGTGCTTCCTGCTGGTACATGTCACGGTATGATTTGATTTTTGTATTTCGGGAACATTAACTCTTGTTTCTAACCCAGTTTTTTACTCTTTTTTTCATTCTTAAATATATCTGAGGTTGTGGATAAGCAACGGAGCCAAGAGAAATGATCATGGCATCCCTCACTAAGTCTGTCCTTCCAGTGGACCCAGAACACAGCACTGTGTTCCCCTGGATATTGGATGCTCTTTCAGGAGTGGGGGGGGGCAAAGAATATTTGAGAGTAGCTGTCGACACTGCCCCGAAAAATATATAGTCAGCGCTGGGTGTCAGCGCGCCCAGGGCAACTGCTCTCCCTACGCATTTTTGCAGCTTACATGCAAATTACCATTATTGGTTACTTTGATACAGTCCTGAACTGTAACAGGAAAACTTGTAACTTTGTGTTGTGACAGGAAGGACGAGAACCGGCCCACATATTGCTTCTTTTGGAAGGCTGAATAATATTTCTAGACATGCCCTGTGCATTGGAAGTTTTTGCTGCTGTTCTGCCCGCTTCCTAAGCCTAAACAAAATGTGCATTCCAGTCTCTGTTCCATTAAATAGCCATTCTGGTTGCAAGGAAAGTAGGCGAAGTTGTGAGAACCGGATTTAAGCTTTTAAGTGGCAGGATGGGCAGGGCATTCGCTTTGGTGCTGGGCCTATGACTGAAATCGGAGCTCCCTGCTGGAAACCAGCTGTGGGGTCTTGGACAAGTGACTCCACCTCTTGAACTCACCATCCTAGTTTCCCAAGTGGTAGTTGAGAATTACGGGAGATAAGATGTGGTGCTAACATGATGCCTGGCACTACCAAATGCTTATTCCATGTGAGGTCTCCTGACTTTGCCCTTGTTAGCATATGTATCAGTCTTGTCATCCTCTGTTTACAACTTTGCAGGCTCCCATTAGCCTCTGAGAAAGGCCTAAACGTGGTGAACGTACTCAAGGCCTTTCACGATCCGTCTGTCCGACCTACACTTCATATTCATCCCACAGCAAAACCAGATCACCTCTGTGCCCTCAACTGGGCCTCAGGGACTCACTCTCCTGCGCTAGAATGCCTTCCTCCCATCTCTTAGGGTCTGCGGCAAGGCCTGTCTTAAATACCACTTCTTCCCAGTCTCTCAGGCTGGAAAATTCACCTCTTTGTCCAACACTGGGTCTCTCTCCGCACAGGTGCCCAAAGAGGCCTCTTCTCCTGGTTAAGCCTCTCCTTTCTGCAAAGAGGTTTGCAAATAGCCGCCTTCTCACCGTGTTCTCCTGTGGCCTCTCTGCACAGACACATCCCTAGTATCACTTCCTCTTACAAGAACAGCAGACCTGTGGGACTAGCGCCCTATCCTGTGGCCTCATTGAACCTTAATGACCTTAAAAGACCTATCAACAAATATAGTCACACTGGGGTTTAGGGCTTCAGCATGTGAATTTGGGGGAGACACGAGGCAGTAACACACGGGTATACACATACTGCCAGATCCTCTGAAGGAGTGTGTGTGCGTGTCTGTGCTCACACGTGTGCACACACCCCTGTGTGCATGTCCCCCCTGTCACTAGCTTTCTTCTTTGCGGCCCTCATGCAGAAAGCATGGCTTTGTCACTTCCCTGTGGAAGTACAGCTGCCCCACCCCTCAAACACCTTGCTTCTACTGCCCCTGTGAGGGCCTCAAGAGACACACACCATCTCGCTGAGCGGAGCCGCTCCATCGCGGCCCCTCCTTGCCCCTGACTGCCAGCAGAGGTGAACGAGAGAGAATGAACCGCAGCAGGGAAGGGAAGGAATCAGGTGACTGGAACAGGAAGGTGACATTTTTGTTTTAAAGGAAAGAAATGAAGCCTCTCTTTTCGCTTCTCAGTTAAACGTTGTCCACAGTTTTTGTTTTTTTACTCCAGGTTTCTCCAGTTCTGAAAGTGGCTAAGGAACCCTTTATCTCTACTAGTCCAGACCACTGATAAGTGATGTGGGAGAATCCAGTCTAATGGAGTCCTTTGCTGACCCAGCCCTGACTTACAGAGGGAGGCTGTTCCATTACAAATAGTTTTTATTCTGCTAAATCAGAGGCTCCGCACGCTGTCCTCTGCCTGCAAATTAGCTGGAGGCACAAGCTTTGCATTATGCAAAGTATTTATTCTCACAGTTAATATGCTGGAAAGTGTGGTTTCACACTTTTCTGCCAAGTACAAAGGTTCTCACCCAGTAGTGAACCAAGTCACTGGGGAGCATGTACAAAGTACCTAAACCCCGTGCTTCCTCCCCATCTGTGAGAGTGAGATGGCCCAGGCCCTCCCGTGTCATCATTTCTTATCTTGTTACTTCCTCCGAGGTTTCTTACGAAATTTTTCAAATACAGGATTCCTTTTATTTTTCTTGACAAAATCCAGTGGTGAATTCATTTTTTTAATATTCTTTTATGGAAATTTTCAAATCTGTAGAAAGTAAACAGTAGAGCATAATGGACCCCGGGTTATCCTTCACCCAGCTTGCAACAGTTATCCACATTCTGCCATTCTTGTTTCATCGGTACCTGGATTGGATTATTGTTACTATTTTTTGACTACTGCAATTTTGTTTCATAGAGAAGAGAGTGAGAGAGCCAGCCAGTGCCTGCACTGCCCGTGAATTAAAAATTGGTTACATGTCCTCACAGGTGCTTCCCTGACCATATTGCATTTAATCCTCACGGCCCCTGGGCATTGTTCCTCACATTTTATAACTATGGAAGCTGAAGCACTAGGAAATCCAACACCTGTGCAAAGTCTCCCGACTAGTAAGTGCTCAAGCAGGGATTCTCACTCTCAAGAGGTGTCTGAAAATCATGCTTTCCCCCAAGCAGCAGCTTAGAAGAATCAAGACCACAAAAAAATGCCTAGACAAGTTTTACAGTTTGGGTAGATGGATCACTATATTATAAAACAAATATAATTTTTAAAAAAATTTTTTTAATGTTTATTTACTTTTGAGAGCGAGAGAGAGTGGGGGAGGGGCAGAGAGAAAGAGGGAGACACAGAATCTGAAGCAGGCTCCAAGCTCTGAGCTGTCAGCACAGAGCCAGCCCGACATGGGGCTTGAACTCACAAACTGCAACATCATGACCTGAGCCAAAGACAGACGCTTGACCGACCAAGCCACTCAGTGCCCCTATAGTATAATGTTAATGTTAGAAGCTAGGTAGATGTTCGATGTAAAATTATTAAATGTGTAGGTAAAAGGTTTTACAGTACGGTAGGTGGATAGCTATATGATAAAGCAAATACGATATAATGTTATTGTTAGAACTAGATAGATATTCAACATAAAACTATTAGAGCTATGTATTTGAAGTTTTTCACAATAAAATGTTGGCAGAGTGGAATTCCAACAGAAGCAAACTTTGTCTAACTCATCAAGCAGTGGACAGAACACAAGTTATTTTCACGTACCTATCCTACTGATGTCTGCTCCAAAGAGACAGATTTGAGAGTTGGTGGAATTGTAATCTTAGGCATACCCAGCCAGGGATAGAAATTACTTGGAGGTGTACCTAATCAACATCAACTGCTGAGGTCTGAGAGACCTCAGAAAACCGATGCAGAAACAGCGGTGGTGCCTTGAGCCAACAGCTCGGGACGCCTCCTCGCTGTTGCTGCTCGTGGAAGGCGAGAGCTGGCCGTGATGATGGACAGTTCTCTTTTCCAGTTCTGGCCATGTAGGTGGGATTCCATCATTTACCCACAGGAACATATTGCATGCATACAACCTGCATGTTGAAGCTGTTCCTCCTCGTGGAAGGCCATGATCGAATTTTTTTTTGCAGACATCAAAAACCGAGCCACCCACACCGCTCCACTGTGTAACACAGGCCCTGCTCTGATGGCGACCTGGCCTGGTCTGCTCTGCTATATTCTGTTGGGAATGATGGTTGGAGGCAAAGACACTCTGTCCAAGGGATCCCGGAGGGCATTTTGTTGCTGACACTACAGCCCAACAGGCCCTCTCCCACTTCCACGGAGGGCTCCGTGTATCCCGGCGGCCCAAACTTAGCTGCCATTGGCATTATTACCCAGCCTGCCCTTAGTTCTTGAGGCCGTGCTCCTGGTCCAGGGAAAGCTCTGCCCTCCTAGCTCTACCCTGCTCTAGACGACGAAGCTGTTTCGAGAAAGGAAAGCCACCTCTCTAGAATCCTCTAGTCGCCACAGACTGCAACACTATGGTCACGCCAGGAAACCAAAACGTTTCTGGCAACAACTTTTCCCACCGATTTCCAAAATTCTGATGGAGCCTTGGTCCAAGCCATGTGACTCACTGATGCTTACACCATTATACTGTTCTCCTTCCACTATACCCTGGGCAGAATTGAAAGCCTTCAAGAGGTACCCGTCTCTTGAGTTAACTACGCCATCAGCTTCCTTCACCCTGAACGGTTTCAGGCAATCCAGGCTAGAAGGAAGAGACGGCTTTGTAATCAGACTGGATGTGGACCCCAGCGTCTGCCATTACTGGCTGTGAGACTTGAGGAAAAGTGTTTAACTTCTTTGAGCCCAACCCATGTAAGGCTTGAACTCGGATCACGTATGTGAAGCCACCTCACATGGTGTCAGGCCCCCGGGTCACTAAGCACTGGTTTCCTTTTTCTCTCGTGTGTGGTATGTTGTAAGGTATGACGTGAGGACTCATATCCCTGCCACCAGCTGGTGGGACGACCACATCTTGTCTCTGGCTCTGTAAACCTCAGTCTCAGCATCTAAAAATGGACCACCTGTTCTCCAAGTTGCTGTGACTTAAAAACAAAAACAAAACAACTATACTATCTAACTGCTCCTTGGGGGGCTCCCTCAGATTGTGGGGGCAGAGGGGAAAGTCCTGAGCAGGGGATAGCCCAGAAAGAGTGAGGACTGGGATGGGTGAGATTGAGGTAGGGACAGCAGGGGAGGAATGATCAAAATGACACCAAAGTCAGAAGGTTGGCATTGCTAAAAACTAAGATTGCCACCTGGGAGTTTTGTCAAAGTTGAGTTACAGCACACTAAGCAGGGATTACTTCCCCACCGGAAACCTCTTGCAGCTTAGGCCCCTTGCGACTCCCTGGTCCAGATGAATCCTGTCCTCCACTGCAGCATTCCTGCCCACGCGTGTTACTGCTGCCTTCCTCCCAGGAATGAGTGCCATTATTATTTCACGCGGTCTCACTACCAGAAGACGTTGTTTGCTCACTTTTGCGTGACAAACATCGAGTCTGTTGTCCGCTTCGCTGTTTAGTCTTGCTTGGGGACCTTCCGTCCTTACTGTTGGCTCCTGCCTGCTGCAGCCATCCACACGCTCCGAATGCCTTTCCCTTCTTCTCTGCAGCTGCAGGGAGCCTTGTGGTTGGGCTTCCTTAAATGCAAGCAGATGGAAGTGAGCAGGGGTGTGGAGGCAATTAGAGGATTTCTTGCTCCAAGCGGTGTGGGTTTGCTCTCTCTGGGTATGTGGCTGTTCTTGCTCATTTTATCTTTCGTTTGGGTTTTGTGAGGCTATCAGCTTTCTTTTCAGGCTATATTTTGCTGCCCATTGCAGGAACTTGCAAAATGGGATGACTTGGTTGCTTATTGTTTGGAATCAAACTTTCCACATAAGGCATAGATAATGCGTATCACGCTGATGATGGTGCTTCATATTTGTGACATATTGTCCCATCTAAAGAGTGCTTTCACGTACATCACTGTCCCACTTTTTGTCTGGTCTGAACTCGGAAAAAACACGAAGGCTCTACTCTCTCTGCTCGAGTGGGAGTTTCTCCTTGTCTTTACACCATCTCTGTAGTCAAACCACAAAGGGGAGAGTTACAGAATGAAACTGTAGCCTCTGCTTCATTCCTTTCCTCTCTCTAGCTTCAGTTTAATATGTTCCAAACTTTATCAGCATACTGCCAGATTGTCTGGACCTTTAAACAATTGTAACAGGTAACATCTGCCATCAGGGAGCTTCCAATCTAGTTGGGGAAACAGACCTTTAAATGTGAGTTTAAGCAACAGTACCCAGCGCACAGAAGGCACTCCATGACTAGGTGGTGAAGAAATGAATGGATAATGTAACCTACCAAAGCCCTGAAAAGCAAGGAGGAGAGCTAGGAAGGAACTGAAGGAGGCATAGTCCTCAGTGGGAGCAGGCACACAAGGTGCAGCACCTGTGGGTGCCTGGGAGTGAGAAGACAAGAGGACCGACTAGGCACCCTCGTGGATTGTGATTTGTCATCCATTAGTGCAGCTAAATGAGAGCTGAAGACATCAGAGGAGGCCATATAGATAGAAACTAAGAAGAATGAGCAGGGAAAGTGCCATTCTCTGCTCTCCAGGACGGGACAAGCAGAAAGAGGGAAGGAAGCAGGCTAACAGGCAGACTGGAAGGAAGAGACTGCCATGCCACAGGCCTGTGCTAGGAGCTGGGAGAAGGCAGTGGGGTGGGGGTGGGGGTTCAAAGCAATACAAGACTTGGCCCCAACCCTGTAGAGACCCTGCCATGCACAGCAAACAGTGACTCAGTGTGATTGTGGGGGATAAGCCAAGGAACTAAGAGACCGGGAGACCAATGTGAGCCTGAGGAGCTAAAATGAAGGCTTCTGGAGGGTGAGACCAGCATGGGGCCAGGCACATGGATGAGATGTGGGAACTGCACGGACGGTCGTGTGGAGATATGTCCCATCCTGGGTGGAGATCATGCCGCGGCAGTGGGAGATTGGTGGGACAGGTGTGGGGGCCCTAACGTGGAAGGCTTGGAAGCCAAGCTGGAGACCTGAGGAAAGGTGCTGAGCAGGAAGGCAACATTAGGAAGTGTGGTATGTGGAATTTTGTCCCAGACGCTGGGCTAGGGGCTCCGCACTCTCCCTTGCGGACGGTGCGAGAGTAAGCTCAGGGAAGCAGGCTCCTCCTTGGGGTGGACGCTGAGCCTTTTCAGTGTCTCCTGAGGGCACTGGTCTACTCCAGCCCAAACACTGCCACTCGGGTAGAACAGGAGTAAGAAAAGATCCTCTAGTGCAACTGTCAGTAGGACACTGTTACCGTTGGTTGTTTTGGCTGCCACAAAGCTGTACTAGGTTTGGGACAAAATGGGGGCGCCTGGGTGGCTCAGGCAGTTGAGCGTCTGACTTCAGCTCAGGTCACGATCTCACGGCTCATGAGTTTGAGCCCCGCATTGGGCTCTGTGCTGTGGCAGCTCAGAGCCTGGAACCTGCTTCGGACTCTGTATCTCTCTCTCTCTCTCTCTCTCTCTCTCTCTCTCTGCCCCTACCCGGCTTGTGCTCTGTCTCTTTCACTCTTTCAAAAATAGATTGAAAAACATTCTTAAAAATTTAAGGATAAAAAAAATGTTTGTGACAAAATGTTCTTGAAGAGCTCCAGAAGTTTGTGCTATAGGAGCTCTAGGTATTTTCGTTATGGTGGATTTTGTTTGTTCATTGATTAATTATCACAGTGTAGTTGACAAACAGTGTTACATAGTTTCAGGCGTACAACGTAGTGATTCAACTTCTTTATCCACCACAAGTATCTGTCACCATACAACGCTATCACAGTACCACTGACTATATTCCCCATGCTGTACTTTTTATTCCTGTGACTTATTCATTCCGTAACTGGAAGCCTGTATCTCCCACTCCCCTTCACCTGCTTTGTCCACCCCCCTACCCCTTCCTTCTGGCAACCGTCAGTTTGTTCTTTGTGTTTATGGGTCCATTTCCTTTTCTTTGTTCATTTTTTTGTTTTGTTTTTAGATTCCAAATACAGGTGAAATCATATTCTGTGTCTGGCATGTTTCACTTAGCATAATGTCCGTCCGTGTTGTAACAAATGTCATTATGGTGAGTTTTTAAAAATAATATCCACGTTAATGCATGTCCTCAGCGTAGAGTACTTAGAAAATACAGAAAAGCACAAGGACAAAAGTCACTATTACTGTTACTCCATCACTCAGAAAGAATCACACATATTGTTAGTATTTTTGTTCAGTGTCCAAATTTGGAAGTTTTAAAGTGATTTCAAATTGCACTTAATATTTTGTATCTTATTTTTATAACTCGGCAATATAGCATGAATACTTTTATGGCAGTAAATTTATTTTACAATATGATTTTAGTGCTATCTCCTATCCCACTATGGAAATGTACCATACATTGGTTATTTAATCAAACAGGAAACCCAGCCTCTATTTCTGCTTATTTTGGTTGTTTTCAGCAAATTAGGTTTTAAACATTGTTTAAAACAACATCATAATGTAGTATTTTCAGATAACCTTGTTTTCATTGAGCAAATTGCCCAGTCAGATCCAAAGGAATATAAAAAGTTCTTCATGATATTTTATCTCATTTTTGTTGTCACTTCATCGAAATGATAATCAGCTGCCAAGTGGAAAAGAATTATATGTGCCATAGTATGCTCCTCTAAGAGTGTTGAAAACATAAGCGCACCAAGCCCATGCTGATGGATAGACCCAAATACAGAATACATTTAGGGGTCTCCATTGAACCAGGTAGTTCTCAGAATGTCAGTATCATCCTGTGCTTGATATAGTGAAATTTTAATGTTTATTTATTTTTGAGAGAGAGAGACAGAGCTCAAGCAGGGGAGAGTCAGAGAGAGAGGGAGGCACAGAATCTGAAGCAGGCTCCAGACTCTGAGCTGTCAGCCCGAGCACCATACAGGGCTCGCACAAACCACGAGATCATGACCTCAGCCGAAGTCGGATGCTCAACCAACTGAACCACCCAGACGCCCCATGTATAGTGAAATTTCAACAACAAAAAAAATTGTAAGCAACCCTCAATATTATCTTCACATACATGAAGAACTTCCTTAACCCTCTGTCCCTACCTACCTCTTGTCTAGCGCCTCTCCCTTCACGACACCTGACTCCTTCCCGATGTGGGATGCCATTTGAAGGGCTGGTTCCTGCTGACTTTATTATGAGCTGTGTGGAAGAGAAGGTGGCAACCTTATTTTTCCTTTGAGACAGAGTTTGATTTGCAAAGGCCTGGAACTTCCTGTTTGTGTTTCTTTTCCAGTAAGACATGTGATTCACCACAGTTCAAGGTAACCCCGTCGACAGAGCCTCATTTTTTTCAAGTGGCATTTTTCTGTGGGACCCATAGAATAGAAAGGAATCCTGTAAGTCTTCCCTGAAATTGTTTCCTCTCACAGTTTTACAGTATAATTAGGTTACTTGTTTGTCTTAATTATTTTTTTATCATCCTATGCTTACCTGAATGAGGTGTGTGTCAAAGAGCAGGAAATGAAGGTCGAGAAAAATAAGTGTTCTATTTTTTGAAAAAAACAGACTTTGTCTAACTGTTGCTGGTACCTAGGAACAGGATGATTCATATTGAACTAATAGCAGTTTGCTAAGGCCTTGTGTCAATTCTGATCATTTATCTGTAATTTCTCTCCGGTCTGTGTAACCAATGATATCCATGAATAATTACAAGTTTTAGTTCTTCCTTTCCAACACTGATTGATTGATTGATCTGTCTTATCTTACCCCTCTGCCTGGGACCCACAGTACAGTGTTGAGTGAAGTAGGAGCAGCACACCTCCCTGGCTTTGTCTTCCTTTTAAGGGGAAGGCTGCTAACATTTCACCATTGAATGCGACGCCTACCGTTGGGATTTGGTTAATACTAATACTCTTCAGGTTAAGAAATTTCCCTTCTGATCCTAGTTTGCTAAGAGTTCCTATTTTCTAAAATCACAACCAAGTGTCGAATTGTACTCAGTGTCCTTTTTCTGTGTCCATTGACAAGATCGAGGGTGTTTCTCTTTTAATCTGATAATGGGGAAATTGCTGTCAGCAACTTTCTTGAGTTAAATCATCCTTGTATCATTGCTAAAAATCCCCCAGTGGGTTCATTTGCTAATATATTTTTAGGACTTTTGTTTGTATTTATATCTGAAATTGGCCTGTCATTTTCCCATTTCCCTACTGTCCTTGTCTGGTTTTGATACTGAGATTATACTGGTGCTTTCCCATTTTCTCTCTCTGAAACTTGCATCTTTTTTTTCTCTAAAACCATCGGAACCTCGTGTTTATTGGTTTTGTTCTCTTTGATGGAAGGATGAGTAGATTTTTAACTGATGCACCACATTCTTTAATGGTTATAGGACTTTGTTTTTCTGAAATTCCTCGTTTCATTGAAATTTTCAAACCTAATGACATAGAGTTGCTCATAGGACACTCTTATTTTTTCATCTCTGCTGAATCTGTAGTTACATTCTTTTATTCCTAATATTATTTTGAGTGTTCCCTATGTTTTCCTTGATCAGTTTTGGTGACTTGCCTATCAACCTTTTCAAATAAACAGCCTTTACTTTGTTAATCTTCTCTAATGTATCTTTGTTTACTGATTTTATTAGTTTCTACCCTTTATTATTCCCTTCTTCCACTTTCTTTAGACACTTTCTTCTTAAGTTGGCTACTCATTAATTTTCCATACTTTTTCCTTTCTAGGATAAGATTTAAGTATTTTCTTCTAAGCACAGCTTTAGTGGAATCTTACCAGTTTCATTACAGAATATTTCATCATCACTCAGTTTTAAGAATATTGTCATTACCATAATTGTTTCTTCGTTGCTTCATGAGTTACTAGCAGTGTCATTTTAAATTCCCAAACAAGTGAGAGTTGTTTTGTTTTTGTTTATCTATTTTGAGAGGAAGGGGCAGAGAGAGAGAATCCCAAGCAGCCTCCACACTGTCAATGCAGAATCCAATGCAGGGCCCGAACTCACAAACCCGAGATCATAACCTGAGCTGAAACCAAGAGTCGGACGCTTAACTGAGTCACCCAGGCGCCCAAGTGAGAGTTTTTTAGTAATCATTTTGTTTAGTAGTCTAATTTAAAAAAAAATCTATTGTAATTAGAGAATGTTGTTTGTATGATTGATACCAGTTCCACAAAATTTATTGTGACTTGGTTCTTGGCATAGTGTGTGATCAATTTTTTAAAACATTCCATGAATGTTCTTTTTTAAATGTATATTCTCTGATGGGTGCAAGGGAGATAGAGCTTTAGAAAGAGATTAGGTTTGGGGCGCCTGGGTGGCTCAGTCGTTTGGGCATCCGACTTCGGCTCAGGTCATGATCTCACAGGTATGGGTTCAAGCCCCGAGTCAGGCTCTGTGCTGACAGCTCGGAGCCTGGATGGAGCCTGTTTTGGATTCTGTGTCTGCCCCTCCCCTGCTGTCTTTGTCTGCCTGTCTGTCTCTCTCTCTCTCTCTCTCTCTCTCTCTCTCTCTCTCTCTTTCTCTCTCTCAAAAATAAAAACATTTAAAAAATAGATTAGGTTAACCCATTAGATTAAACCTCTTAATTATGTTATTCACATCTTTTATATACTTATTAATTCATCAGTTATTAGAGACGTGTCATTAAAATCTCTTACTATGTTTGTTATTCTGTCCTTACAGTTCTGACAGTTTGCTTTAGTCATGGTAGAGTGTCAATGTGCCTTTCTCTGGCATTGTCCTCTTTCTCTCAGAACATGGATTCCCTTCTTCAGCTTCTAAGTAACTATGAATCTAGTTTCTCAGAAGCCCTGGCCTCAAAGCATTCATCTTCAGATTACGTTGTTAGCTTTAACAGTGTGGGCTATTTGGGGGAGGGGGAGAGCTGGTGCTTGAAGGAGACTTAAAGTTAATCTAGTCCAACCAGTGTCTGTTTATCTACATTCTACAAGAACATCTGTATTGTCAGATGGTTTCTACCATCTTTGGGAAGTTCTCATTGTTAAAACGAGTCATAAGAAAATCTTCTTCCATGTAAGAACCATGTAAGTTTTTTTGAAGACTGCTTAAATGTCTTCCCTAAGCAAAACAGTTTTCACTTTTTGTATTAGCTTTTCCCAACATAATTCCAGGTCTTTTCAGTATCTGTTATTTTCTGAACAAGTTCTAGATTCTATATAGTCATGGATTGAGAGACTTAAATTGTAAACACACACACATATCCACATGAGATATGTATTTATCTATGTATATGTTTTAAGAGTATTTTATTAGATAATTACTAAGGAAAACCCCTCAGAAAAATGGCAAAAACCCACTGACCCCATCATCTAAGAATTTCTTTCTCTCAAGAGAAACAGTTGAGATGAGAAACAATGGCTGTCATCTGTTATTCTTAAGGTATACACCAAGATCCATGCAATCCTTGTCCTGAAGATCAACACCAACTACAGGAGGAAGGAAAACAACATATAGCAACAAATATCCTATTTTTTAAAAAATCCAACTTTGTTTAGAAATCATACTAGCTTTGGGGCTTCTGGGTGGCTCAGTCAGTTAAGCGTCCAACTTTGGCTTAGGTCATGATCTTGCAGTTTGTGGGTTCGAGCCCTGCATCGGGCTCTGTGCTGACAGCTGAGAGCCTGGAGGCTGTTTTGGATTCTGTGTCTCCCTCTCTCTCTGCCCCTACCCCGCTGTGCTCTGTCTCTTTCACTCTTTCAAAAATAAATAAATACTAAAAAAAGAAAAAAGAAGAAATTATGTCAGCTTGGGGTGCCTGGCTGGCTCAGTCAGTTAAGCGTCTGACTTTAGCTCAGGTCATGATCTTGCGGTTTGTGGATTCAAGCCCCGCTTTGGGCTCTGTGCTGACAGCTCAGAGCCTGGAGCCTGCTTTGGATTCTGTGTCTCCCTCTCTCTCTGCCCCTTCCCCACTTGCCCTCTCTCTTTCTTTCTCAAAATTAGATAAATACTTTAAAAAAGAAGAGGAAGAAGAAATTATGTTAGTTTAAGGCACCTGGGTGGCTCAGTCAGTTAAGCGTCCAACTTCAGCTCAGGTCGTGATCTCACAGTTCGTGAGTTTGAGTCCTGCATCAGGCTCTGTGCTGACAGCTCAGAGCCTGGAGCCTGTTTCTGATTCTGTGTCTGGCTCTCTCTCTTTCTTTCCCAAAACTAAATAAACATTAAAAAAAAATAAAAATTATGCCAGCTTGCTTTCTATGTATCTAATAGCCAGTAGGGAGAAACTTGCCTTTTATTTGCTGACATAAAAGTAAGTGTTATGTTTGGAAGCTCAGAGTTCACAATTTATACACTGAGGGAATAGTAAGAGTTATTACAAGATCTCTTCCCTCATGGGAATAGTACCCTATTGTGCTTGCAGGGAGTTGACTGTAAGTTGTGGGTACTCCTCTCCCTTTCACTCATGATCCTCTCCACCCATCAAGAAAGCAAACTCCAACTTGGGCCCAGAACTATTCAGTTAAAGAGTTCCACCTTCAAACAGACAACGCAAGTAGTATCTTAGTATTTCTCAGCATTGTGGTTAATGAGGAATAAGGGGACGACACTGCCCTTTTAAATGGTCTCTGTCTCTCGGTGCCTAAAATTTCATGATTGCAATTTAAAGACCCAAAGTTCAGATTTGCTAAGAATGGCTAAATGCAACCTCCAGTGTGATAGCTCCATCACTGCTATCTGTTAACCTCCTTAGCTCAGCCTAACTAAGAGGAACACCTTCATGGTAACCAGCATGGTTGGTTAAGCCAAGCTAGGTTTGTTAGGAAGTTTACCCAACACGTTTATATCAAAAGCTCCCGTGTTTCTAAGTGTTTCTAAAACCTTGTCTTAAATGAGGTCACTTAATGCTATGTTTCAATAACCACTGCATTAGATCACACTGGCTTTCCAGCAGCCATGTCAAATAATTGACTCAAACTGAAATTACTCAACTAACACCCTCCAAATCTTTTTCACATGTGCTGCTGCTCAAACCATACGCCCACCTTCCTGTACTTATGCAACATTTTTTTGTTCAGGCCCTCACATTTTCCTTCACTAACCTTATCTCAGTTCTGCCTATTACTCTAGCCTATCAAGATATTTTTGTGTCTTGACATTGTCACCTGCAACATTTCCTATCCCTCCAAAAGTTTGTCTCATTTGAATATTTTATCAAACAGATTTTCCACATCTTCATCAACGATATTGGCAAAGTTGTTGAAGAACTCAGAGCCCTGTTTTATGCCCCTTAGAGTCCACCTTCTAATTTTTTTTTTAATGTTTTTATTTATTTTTGAGACAGAGACAGGGCACGAGTAGGGGAGGGGCAGAGAGAGGGGGGGACACAGAATCTGAAGCAGGCTCCAAGCTCTGAGCTGTCAGCACAGAGCCCGACGCGGGGCTCGAACCCATGAACCGTGAGATGGTGACCTGAGCCGAAGTCGGACACTTAACCGACTGAGCCAGCCAGGCGCCCCAGAGTCCACCTTCTAAATGGACATGAACTCACTGATCAGGCCCATCTAAATATTATCATTCATTTCATTGCCCTGATATCCAAGCCACATTTTCCTGTCTCACTCCCATAGAGATATGAGAGGCTTTTTTGGATGATGCATTGCTGAAGTCCATAAAGAACCACATTCCTCTGATCCCTTTCAAAACAGAAGTGAGCTAATCATCCCTATCCTATATGAGGGATCAGACCAAATGCTGAAACACTTTAATAGGATTACCCAAATTGGGCTTTTTTCATCCATCACTTCTTGATACTTTTTCCATAAGACCAATCTATTTTAATAAGACCAATTAATGTTGAGATTTCAAATATGGAAATGGGACTGAATTTTATCCCAAGCTATTTTTACCCCTATTTGTGGGCATCCAGTTTAACAATTTTCCTCACTTGTGCTGGATTATTAAGTACTAGAGTATGTCAGCTAGCACGTTAGAGATAAACTAAGCCCCCAATGAAATCTCACCAGTCAACAACCCTGTCTGTCCCTCTACCCACCCTCCCCACCTCCTCCCTAAATCAAGATTAATACTGGCTTGGTCCACCAAAACTGCCTCCTAGCTGTGCACCCTCTTCTGGGTGCTCTCTTTGCTGTCCAGGCTAGGTCTAGTCCTCCTCCCTTGTCTGGCAGTCTGCTCTCCCTGGTGCCGTCTTTGCTACCAATGTTCCTGAGGCCAAGAATGTTCCAATCCATTTCTAAATTTAGAAATCTTGCTCCTCTCTCAAGCAATAAACTAAATGCTTCTTCTTAATAGAGTCTTGACTGATCCTTCCATTGAACGTGATTTCTTCCTCTACTGAGCTCCTGTTAGTACTCTGTAACTTCTATGTGACAGCTGTGTCGAATTGTTTGTATACTTGCTTTATCAAAAGCCACCCCAGTTGCTGGGATAATAGCTTATTCACCTTTTTAGCTCACCAAGGGCCAGGCACCTAGTAGATGGGACATATTTGTTGGATGGATGGATGGATGGATGGATGGATGGATGGATGGATGGATGGATGGTGTTGAGATTCAAAAGAGATAACTTGTCAAGATCACCAAGTTTTGAGTAACAGAATTGACAATAGAGTCAGTCCCCAAATTCAGTGGTAAGGTGTTTGTCCAACACTGTTCCACATCCCAGTCCATGGTTTTGCTTTGATCTTTTTGTGGAAGTATTAGTAATAAAACATAGAATTTTAAGAATTAGACCAAAAGTTCCACATCTGATTATAATACCTCTTGTTTTTGCACGTTTAGAAATACATGTTTGGGAAAGAGGCATGGTGGGCTTTTCCTACTGCATTCTTCAAATTTCATAAATAATTTGAAAGGAGACATTGCCACTTTGGGACATTTGTGCCACACAACTTAAAACATCTGCAAATACATTGGAAATATTGATCGTTCCAACTCTAAAAATCAGAATTCTCTTAACGGAAGCATGCACTTAAGTCTCGCTGTGTCAGCAGTTTTGTGTTTGCGTTTTGCCTTTATTTTGAGTGAAGAGTGGTCTAGGAATGTGATGTTAAAAGTAAGAGATTAAGCCCAGGGATGAAATGGTTACCCCACTAGAGCCGTGGTTCTGGCTTTCTCAGGCTACAGTGTAACAAAAGCACGATGTTGTCAACCTGAGCTAAGGCTGATTAGCTTCATTTGAATCTGAAAGGGAGCCCACATCCTTCCTGTTGCCACGCTAAGATGCTGAAAAGAACTCACAGAGAAAACAGATGGACTAATGTGTTGTTTCCCAGACGTCCTGTCCCCAGTGCCCCCAAAACAGTGCAATAATTGGGAATGAGGTTGAACGAGAAAAGAACAAAGGAATGAAAGTATAAAATGCTGAGGAAAAGCCAGCCAGAAGCTATTCCTTTTAATCTGCTTCTCTTGCTCTTTTTCAAATGTGGTTCTGTAGATAGTGGCAAAGGGAAAGAAACGCAGGGTCATTTTTTCCGTTTCCAAGTCAAATTGTTATCTTGCACAATAGGCCCACGGAGACTTGCTCTCTTTCATGGGTTGGCCAACTTCCACCCCACCAATTTCAAAAGTGAAGGTGGCCAATCTATCCTTTTGTTGTTCTGTGATTTTGGAGCCTTTTTCTTGCTTTTTAAAATAAATTCCTCCAAAATCTGGAATGGCTGAAGCACATGTCATTTATTTTCAGCAATTCAGTCAAAATTTCCAATTTGCCTTCAATGTTAGTTAAAAAAAAAAAAAAGATACAAATTCCAGTGGCATGATATGGATAGACGAAAAAAAGAAAGGAAGGAAGGAAATAAAGGAAGAAAGAAGAGAGGAGGAGGGGGAAGAGCCTGCATGTCTAACATTCCTTTTGTCACCAAGTATTTCTTGGGTTACCTGTAGAACAGACAAGATTCATCAGTGTTAGTGCTGTCAGGGTCATGTTGCGGAAAAGTCACGATTGAAGGAATCTGGAGCCATGTAAATACAGGCCGGGTCTGCTTCCAAATGGGCAAGTATCTTAGTGGCAACTGAACACCCTGTCACTGTATGTTCAGAAGTTAAAGGCATCAGGTTTAAGTTAGTTATACCAGGGCAATCATACAAAATGGAGATGTAAATTCTAGAGTTCTTTCTAGGGGAGATCATGCGTTACTTCTGGAGGTCTTCACGATAAGTAAGATTTCCATCCCTACAGTGTGGGCATTTATTCCTACAATTTCTTAATTCCAAATTTGTTTCCACACATATATTTTGAGCATATGTTTGCTTAAAATATTCACAGGGTCATGAATGCTATTTATCTTTCATTGTGCTGAGACTTTACCCTATTAGTTATAATTGAGTTATCTAAATTGAAACTTTTTGCCTTTTAAGGAAAAACTGGAATCATCTAAAAAAGTGTATAATTTGCCTGAGAAATGCAGAATGGCTTCCAGCAGATTCTTAGATGCTTTGAAAAGAAAAAGAAATAGGGCAGAACCTGAACTAAAAGAATAACTAGTTCTCTTTGCCCTCTCCTGGGATATGTTATAAGATGTTGGGTTCGCCTTTTAGTGTTTGTTGGGTTATTAAGGAGCTCTTAAGTTTTTCCATGTTAGGACTCTAGCCTTGTCATATAAAACCCACTTATTGGGATGCACAGGCAAATGGCATCATCCCTCCTGTAGGGTGGCCCAGTCTGTCTACTGTAAACTTGATTATTATTGCCATTAAATTTTAGCTGTGGCTCCAGAAAGACAGTCAAAGTTGTGTCTCTTGTGAAAGAGCAGCAGATGACATTGGCGCTGCAAATATTTGGGGTTTATTATCACTATTATTCACCTTCACCCATGAGTTACCAAACCCTTAGGAATTTGCCACACACTCCAACTGTGAGCACTAAAAGAAATGCTCAGGATGATCCGAATGAACCATTGCAGAGGCTAGCACCAGCAAGAGTGAACGGCTTACATGAATGAGGTCACCAGTGGGTGGAGCAGAACAACAGGGCACATGTTTGCCTTTTCAATTATTCTGTTCACCTGTTGGGAAATATATTCGTTGCAGATGGCTTACAACTTTTGATCAGATCCACCACATTTTCCACTTGGGTTAATCTTTTCAATTACCAAGTATGTTACCAGCGCTGTCGATAGATGCAAATGACAAAAGCAGGCAACACAGGTAATTTTAAATTTTCTAGTAGCCATGATGAAAAAGCAGAAGGAAACACATGAAAGTAATTGTCCCGCTATCTTTTACTTAAGATGAGGTATCCGAAACCATTGTCATTTCAACATGCAGTCAATATTTCAAAATTTATTAATGACATATTTTACATCCTTTTATTCACATTGAGTCTTTGAGATCTGGCTATGTACTTTACGCTTACGTTCACATCTCAGTTTGGACCGACCACATGTGGTTAGAGATCACATACCACATTGGAAAGCACAGGGGTATATAGCTGTGTACAGGTGTATACACAAGTGTATACCTGTTGAGAGGCCCAAGCTTTGCACCAAGCCGCAGGCCCCTAGCGTAAATTGTAAGTTGTTGTAAGTATCTCTGAGCCGAGTTCACATTCCCTTGGAGTTTTTGCTCTTGATATGCCATGCGTGTCTCCTGAAAACCCAGAGAGGTAAGCAAGCACAAACTGCTGTAAAATGAGTGTGTCTATTGAAAACATGGTCCAGCTCTTGCTAAGATAGTGTTACTGTGTGATATACGATTCCTGCCTTCCTCTGATTCCGTGAAGTTCTGCATTTCCTTAATGTCAGAAGTTCCCTTACCAGCTGCAGCTGTTTCCTGTGGATAATGTTCTAAATGGCTTTTATTTATGAGATGTCTTGTGCTGTAACTGCTATCAGAATGAATATGTATTCCAAAGCCTGTACCCCAAGTCAGTCTAATTAACGATCTTCTAAGAAATGATTGTTTAACTTGAGCTGTAGCTCTCCACAGTGATATCTCTCACTTTGACCTAATTATGAAACTTAATGTTAAAATATGTAAGGAGGAAGATCAAAGAAGAGGATCATTTTGCTTTCTGTTTGTTCAGCATCATCTTTCACATCTTCCAACCCCCACCGCCAACCAGACAGGCAAAGGCAACACACGGAATAGTAATGAATGACTGTAGAAGCTGAGGCTATGTCTTATTTTCCTCCCCATTGAAGTAGGAATAATAATAGCTCCTACCTCAAAGGCTTGCGAGAATGAAGCGTGAAGCCCCGTATCTGACACGTAGTTAGTGTTCAACAAAAATGATAGCTGGGATTATTTACTTCGCAATTGCTTCGGAAAAATGGTTGGGCAAAATAGAAAGCAAGAAGGTGTGTCTAGTCTGAAAAATGGAAAGGGAGCCTGCCAGCTTTTTGTAGGACATTATCCACATGATTCTTGGAATCAAACCAGGCTCCACCCAGAGCTGAGAGCTTTCTGCTTCCAGTGTGTTTTCAGCACGACTGCAAACCAGCATCGCTTCCAGTGTTGGTGGGAATGTTGGAGCCAAAACGACGAGTCCATTTCAAAGGACAGGCATTGTATAGCGACGGGAGGGAGGAGCTGACCCAAATGGTGCGTTTCAAGTCATCAGAACGGTATTCATATCTGACTTTCACAGTGAGTTGCGACAGATGTACAGGAGAAGGCAGAATAAGCGTTTGGGATGCCATTAGGAGTCTTTTGTGATGCTCCTTCACCCAGTTCCCCAGAGTAAGGACTTTTGCCTGTGCTGCCCAATAACCTTGTTAGTTGCAGCTCCTCAGCTCTCCTCGAGGCCTCCAGGTATCGTCTCCTGGTTGAACACATCCACAGTCTCGCCACATAGATGCTCGGCGCTCATGGGAGCAATTCTGTCATTGGAAATGGGGAATCCTGGCGGTGTTTCTGAATCACTCCCTTTCTCTGCTGAACTCCCTCAGTCCACTTACTGAAGTACCACCTGTGGTAGGAACAACATAGAATCCTAGGCTCTGTGCAGGACTCCATGGACATACTTTGAGTTTTTAGAGAATGCTTTGGTTGCCAAAATTATTTGGCTAACCATCCTGACTACCCAAATTAGCAGTGAGTTGACATCTCCCTTTTGGGGGCCACTTTTCAATCTGCTTCTGTGATCCAAACATATAGCACTAAGAAAATGCAAAGGGTGGTCTCTCTCTTAGTTTTCTTGATTTACCTGAAGTCTTAGCCCCTGTTGCCATTAGAGGTCCTCAAGACGAAGCTGACTCAGGAGGTCAGTCCCTAACCACACAGAAAACAGTTGGCCACTTCACCTGACCTTGCACACCATGCCTTTCTTTTTTGCTTTGCCTCGGCTAGGCACTTGCACATTCCAGCAAAAGAGAGAGCTGTTAAAAACATACCTCATAGTGGTATATTCAGGCCATGCAGCACTGCTCAGCAGTAAAAGTAGTGTAATGGATAAAACAATAAAAATGACTGTACTATTCAGCAATAATAACCTAACGCAATGCACTTTATTGTGGATAAATGTCGAAAATAAGTAAACAGAAAAAAGTATTTACTCTAAGACTATATGTATATGAAGTCCCGAACGAGATAAAACTAATCTCTGGTGGTAGAAATCACAACTGTGATTGTCTTGCATGGGACTGATGGCAAGGAACACTGATGGACCTTTCTAGGGTGATGAAAATATTCTCTATCCTGAGAGGGGGTGAGGCTACACAGATACATACACTTGTCAAAACTCACTGAACTGCGCACTTAGGATCTATACCTTCTACTGTATGTGAATTATCCCTAAACTTGAAAAGGAAAGAAACTACAAAGAAAGAGGGAGGGAACTGAAAAGTCCATAATACTTGCTGAACCTCCCCACGTTATTAGAAATTCTCTTTTCGGGGCGCCTGGGTGGCGCCGTCGGTTAAGCGTCCGACTTCAGCCAGGTCACCATCTCGCGGTCCGTGAGTTCGAGCCCCGCGTCGGGCTCTGGGCTGATGGCTCGGAGCCTGGAGCCTGCTTCCGATTCTGTGTCTCCCTCTCTCTCTGCCCCTCCCCCGTTCATGCTGTCTCTCTCTGTCCCAAAAATAAATAAACATTGAAAAAAAAATTTAAAAAAAAAAAAGAAAAAAGAAATTCTCTTTTCATTTCTGAGATACTTTTTCCAAAGCTCGCTCCCGGGTAGCTGTTCATCGTTTCCTGCTTCTTTTGGACTCTTCCTGGTACCACAGTACACAAATGGTCCGCCACATTTCAGAAGCAGGGATCGACTCCCTTTTCACAAAGACTGCTCCAGATAAAATGGGAAATCTGTGTTTCCCAAATTGTGCAAGGGAACTTTCTTACTTGAAGAGTAGTTCCTGCAAGGCATTGACTGTTCACCTCCCTAACTGGTGATTGGCTATTATTAATTTAGAATTCGGAGGAATGCTCTTCCACCAGTACTTGCTGTAAAGAGTTCAGTGTTGTGAAATGCAGATGTTTACATTAGATTATTTTAAATCTGTTTCCTACCCCCTTACCCTCTCTTTCAGTCTCTCCTCCCTGCTGCTAAGTAATCTTTCTGAAATACCAATCTATTGTGTAATTCTTGCTCAAAAGCTTTGATGGCCTGCTCTTGCTTTTTTTTTTTTTTTTTTTTTTAGGCCCCTGCCCAACTTTGTAGATGCCCATCTCTACTCTTGGCTTTCATCACACCAAACAAGACTGCTCTCTGGAATGTTCCCTCTAGAATCTGTACCTTTGTAAGAGCGAGGGAGCACTTGGCCTACCCTGCTCCTCACTAGTCCTTCCTGCAGGCCCAGCTCAGATGCCCATACTCTGAGAACCTGTCCGAGCCTCCTCGGGGTAGGAATGACCTATATGCTTGAGCTCCCAGAGCACATGTGTGTTTCTCTCGAGGGTACACTTGACCACGTTGGACCAGGACAGATCCTTCCCGTGTTCACACTCTCGTTGGCTGATCTCTCTTCAGCAATGGGGATAGTATTTTGCATGTTTGTATTCTGTGCACACTGCTAGATACATAGTGTTGGTCTGTAAAAGGTATGTGGGTGGGTGGATGGATTCATTAGTTCATTCCTTCAACACTGCAGCGGTAGCCTTCTTAGTATGGACTTCTGAAGAGGGCGCAAATAAGGACCAGAATGGTGTGTGCCCCTAGCAAAAGCAGACTTTCTAGGATAGTGTTACAGTGTTCTGGTCCTGCACTTTTTCTTGCTTTTTCCGAGTGATAACAAGAAGCAATGATGTTCTCTCCCTGAGGTGCACTTATTACCTCTCCTCGGCCTGAGGGAATTCCTACCTCGTTCTGAGAAAGAAAACCAGAACATACCCATATAATATAAGCCAAGCCAGGGGGGGAAAAAAATGAAAAACCTAATACAAATACCACCTAACAATGCATTCGCTTTTTGTATCT
This sequence comes from Prionailurus bengalensis, assembly GCF_016509475.1. Classification (NCBI taxonomy): domain Eukaryota; kingdom Metazoa; phylum Chordata; class Mammalia; order Carnivora; family Felidae; genus Prionailurus; species Prionailurus bengalensis. The sequence goes on along the minus strand of NC_057349.1, from coordinate 100,621,347 downwards.
TCCCGATACCTTCACATACACCACTTCATTTCATCCTCACAAAAAATCTCACGAATTAAGCAGAGTAAGAATAATTATTCCAGCAGGCAAGTAAGAAAACTGAGGTGAAGTAAAGGCCAGATGATTTGCCCAAAGTCACACGTCTGGTTGGTGATAATGCTGAGACCAGAATAGAAGTCCATGTGCTCCACCAGGCTGGGAGATTTTCAAAAGTACAAGTTCCCAGGAAAGATCAAATAATTGCTGGAAAAGCACTTCCGATCTCCAACGAAAACAGCTCTTTCCAGCTGAGTGCCCTCCCTAAGGCCTGAAGAGTATTATCTGCCAAGTAGCTATTCTTTTGTCTTCTGCATGAACTACCCCAGGCTGAAGGCCACTGAGGAATCTAGGAGAATCAACAGCAGCCACACACTGCCAAAATATATCTGCAGCTTATGGAATAAATGTCCATTTGGATAGAAATTGGGGAATGTAGATATGGAGCTTGGTTCCATGTAGTGTGTGACTGTGTGTGTGTGTGTGTGTGTGTGTGTGTGTGTGTGTGTGTGTGTATGAGAGAGAGAGGCAGGCGGGGGAGGGTGGCGGAGGGGAAAGGGAGACAGGAGACAGTTCTTCCTGCAGGGCCAGTATAATATGTAAAGCAAACATATAACCGTAGGCTGACACTGCATGTGCAGCCGCAGCAGCAGCATGCCCTCTGGGAAAGCCAAGATGGCCATTTTCCAGACTGTTCATAAAGGGAGAGAGTCGGGAATGAAAAAACAGCTTGTGCACACTTCATGCTGCACAGTCCAATCTCATGTCTTGCATTAGAGGCCTAGCTCAGAAGCTGACTGCAGACACAGCTCATTGGCTTTGAGACGCAGAGTTCGTTCTACGAGATCTTTCAGACCTTTGTTTTTCTACAATAAATAAAACTCCATGCATTTTATTAGGAGTGAAAGAGCCAGACCTTTACAGATATTAACAAATGAGGGGCCATGAATTTGGCCCGCCTTACTGATTTGTGGACAGAGAAGACCACAGTCACTCCAGACATATGCATAATTGTGTTTAGAGCAAAGTTGCCTTTGATATCAAATTTTAGCCACCCTTGAGTACCCATCTCTGGGATCCTCTTGTCCTTTTTTTTTTATTATTATTATTTTTAATGTTTATTCATTTTTTGAGAAAGAGACACACACAGAGCATCAACATGAATGGGAGGGATAGAGAGAGAGGGAGACACAGAATCTGAAGCAGGCTCCAGGCTCTGAGTTGTCAGCATAGAGCCCCACACCGAACTCAAACTCACAAACCATGAGATCATGACCTGAGGCAAAGTCAGCGCTTAAGCCAATGAGCCACCCAGTCCCACCCTCTTGTCCTTTTTTCATGTACACTCTGCCCTGTTTCCTCTTTCCCTCTTATCTTTCTTTCAAGGTCTCTACTGGCCAGCTTTGCTAGCCAAAATGTACAGACATTTCGTTGACCATTTCATTAGAAAATGAGCTTCTAAAAGAAGAGGCTCCAAGGACACTTGGGGAGGGCACAGGAAGGAACTCATCATGTGAGCTGTCTTGGTCGAAGCCCTCATTCCTCTGATTCTATAGCCAGAATTACACAGCAAGTATTTCCTTTTATTTGCATGTAAAACCTATTTATACAGCTGCTTCAGGGATCTGGAATAAAACATATGGGGGGAAAACTCGTGACGTGAAATAAGAAATACAAAGAGACCAAGAAAGAAAACCACTTTTTTTTTTTTTTTGCTGTTGCTCCTGAAATAACCCACTAATATTTAACCTTGCACTTAACCTGGGATTCCGGTGAAAACTATAATGATAAGAATGTCATCAAGGCCCTTTGCCGTTACAGTATTTACAGAGGTTTCTCCAACTTGGATTGAGTGTGGCCACAGTAGTAGGACAAATTGTGACTCGTTGATTGTGTGGGCATCTATAGGTATGGGTGACCTTGTCACCGAGATTTTCCTGTCTCTCATCAATTTCCCCATCAATAAATTAAAAAAGGAGTGTTAACTAATGTCTAGGTTACCTTTTACCTAAAGTGATAAATGATACAGTCTCATATTTGGCTTTTGGCCTTTGAATTCAAATTTAGTTCTTCAAATAGTGGGACAGTTCTGTTCAGCTGCAAAGTTTGGTTCTATTCCCACAAAGCATGTGTGAATTCTTCTTCCTTTTGTCAGAAAATGAGATTGATGAATTCTCCCTTCCCAGTTATTTCACAGATGTGACTTGCAGTGAGCTAGGCATTGATTCAAATCATCTCTACTCTGACGGTCTGGGATTAGAAGTTGCTGAATATCATGTAAATGAATAAACCTTGGCTTCAAGCCCAGAGAAAACGTTGGATGTTAATACTGGTATACACACCTTCAGTGTCTTTGGGAGCATGACATCATATTAATATTTCTTAGGGGTGTGTGTTTCACATTGGGAGACATTGGTTTGCCACTCCAAATGCCACAGTGACAGTTTTTTGTTCTTTTCTGAAGATTGGAGAAGGAGCGTGGACTTTATATACTCAAACATGGATTTGAAATATGTCTCCATCACTCCCTAGCCGTTTGCTCTTAGACGAGTTTCTTTATCTCTCTGAGTAGTTTAGGTTTCCAGCAGTAAAATAGAGTAAACAAACACAATGTAGATGCATCTAGAACAATGCCTGGGATAGAGTAGGCTCTCAAAATTGTTTCTCTCTTTCTCCTTTCCTTCTTTTTGCTAGGAACTTTGGAGAGTGAGCCTAAAAGATTGGGTTTTCTATGAATTCTTTGGTTGAAGGTATTGTTTTAATCACTACCATTCCTGCAAAAAGAGTAAGACATTTCTGAGGGAGTCATGAGAGGCAACGTGGTATAGCCTAACCCCTAGTGGTTCTCACAGTGTGGACCCAGACCAGCAGCTTTGGAATCATCCAGGAACTTGTCAGAAATGCAGGTTCTCAGGCCCTTCCCCAGACCCACTCTTGGAAACCGCAGGTGAGGCCCAGCAGTCTGTGTTCACAAGCCTTTCCAGATGATTCTCATGTGTGTTAAGTTTGAGAACCACTGGCATGGTGAGAAGAACCCCAGAGTAGTTGTTAAATGTTCTGCTCTATGAGCCAGTAGTCATTTCCTGCTCAGCCTCGACCTCCTCATCTCTGATGTGAAAGGTGGGATTGCACCAAATGTTCCCTATGCTCTTTTCCAGCTCTGGCATCTTGTGTTTCTAGTCTCAGTCTAGCTGTACCCAGGCAACCTTTTCCTAGTGACTATACTATAAAACAGAGGGAAAACTTTGTCTTCATTATTCCAAAAGTAGTACATTCTTGTTTTAAAAGATGAAAATAAGCAAAATGAAGAAACTTAGAATCATCTAGAAACTCAGTATCCCCATCCAGGGATAATCTTGTCCTGTGCTCTCCCAGTCCTTTTTTTTTTTTTCTTTTTTTTCAAATGTGAATGCAAATGTGTACCTTAACCTATGTGTATGTATGTAAACAGCTCCCCATAGTCCTTCAGCATTCATGGGTGTATAGTGAATGGTCAAAAAAAGCCTTTGCCCCTATGGAATTAGGTGCATGAAGGAAATAAAACAGAGTGACATGATAGAGTGACAGGGCAGTGACGATTTGAGATTTGGTGCCAGGAACAATGTTTTTGAAAAGGTGACATCTGAGGTGGAACCCGAATCCTAGGAAGAAGCCAGCTATATGGGGTTTGCGGGGGAGAGCAAAGGGAAAGGGAAAAGCTTGTGTCGAGGCCCTAAAGGCAGCCTGTCTGGGTAGAGAAGAGGCATGGAAGGGAGAGCCATGGAAGAGGAGGTCAGAGAGATAGGCAGGGGCCAGAGCAGGGATGGCTGTGTGGTTTAAATTTATTCTAAATAGTGATAGGAAACCATAATAAGACTAGCAGTAACTTTAAAAAAAAAAATCACTCTGATTGCTATGTAGAAGATGGATCATAAAGGGCAAGAATGGAAACAGAGGAAGTAGACTCATATTTCCACCTAGTGTTTTGTAACCTGCATGTTTCCCTTGACTTTAACATGAACATCTTTCAAGATTATTAAAGTAGGCAGAGTCTAGAAAACCCGAGTAACCAAATAAGTTTTCAGTTGGTTTCCTTCTCTGCATCGCCCCAGCACGTGGTCCCCACATAGAAGTTGAGGACTTTTAGACTCCTTTCGGCAAATAATTGAAGACAGAGAAGGAATCTTTGTATCTATAGAAGCAGCTGCCCTCCCACTCCTCAACCACCTGACTTAAGTGTTCATGGCACTGTTTCCTTTGGATGCTCAGACTTCTGTCCCATGGCTGGTGTCAGCCACACACAATTCCAGATGGCCCATCACACCACAAAGCCAGGGCCACTGTTGGCACCCTGGAGATTCTCCAGGCATTACCAACCAAACTATCTTTCTCCTCTGTCATTTATTCCTTTTCTTTACTGAATCCGGTGAGCCTGTTTTTAGCAAACAAATAAGTGTTGGGCATGTAAGTCAGTGGGTAGATGGCTAGCAAGAATGATTATCATCACAAAAAGCCACAAGTCCAAAAACTCTTAACCCAAAATGTTACAAAGCCACATCCCTCTAGACCATCCAGTTCTGATCAAAGGCTCCATGTCTAATCTGGCTGGCAGAGTCCCCGGCTCTCCCGCCAGCACAGGTAAAGGAGAAGGCCCAGGTGACCTTGCTCAGGTGACTTTGACACAGTGGCCATTCCCAGCATCTGGCGCCTGATTGGACCCAGCAGCCCCACTGGTTCGTGGAAGTCCCAGAGCGTGAAGGAGAGGTCCTGCATTCAGGTGACTCAGGCCCTGTGGGCATAGACAGTGTAATAGGAGAGGTTGATGACACTTCGTGGGGCCACAGAAGTGATCTGTGAGGAATCAGAATGTGGCTGCCCCAAACCCATCTGTTCCTTACTCCCTTTGGGCTTTCTGATCATACCAGGCCAAGAGGACTGTGCCAAAAAGCCAGGGCTTTTCAACTGTCTCTTCATGGCCGTGAGGAAGTCATGGAGCTAAATATAACCCCTTCTGCCTGAGACCCACGTGCTTCCCTCCAGGTTATCAGACATCAGAGTAAAGCTTCTGAGTAGTCTATGCTTCAAACGTTACTGTTTAGGTGAAAATTAAGCTTAGTAGGTGCAGAAATGCTGTCTGACAAGAGTGAAATAGTTTTAGTGACCCCTGAAATTGGCTCTTCAATGGTGTGATTCATACGGAGATTTTTAACCCAAGAGTTACACTAAAAGCTCCTTTTTTCTCTCTAAAAGTAAACAACCCTCCAACCCCATCTTCCAGCTAATACATTAAAAACATGATTCTCATACAAATGTTGTGGTTCCTCTTGAAAACTCTAAGCAGTGGATTCTTTCTTGAGTTGAAACCAAATAAAGATTAGACAGAAATGCAGCTTTCCCCCTTCTTTATTTTCTTTTTTATTTCCTCTTAATTGTTATCAAAATAACTCATTTTGTCTCTTCAGTTAAACTCATTAAACGTTATCAGGAATCCATAATGATAAGTTTGGTAGTATAGCTGGACACTATGGACACTTAATGGCAGATCGGCTATCTCCTGGGCAGACGGGACATCACTGGATGTCATTTGTGCCTGACATAGAAAGCCAGCTCCCCAGGAGAACCCCCAGGCTCCAACATGCCTCCTCTCTTCACATACACATGCCCATTAAACCTGTGGTTTATTGAGCACCTACTATGTGGCCAGTCAGTGGTCTAGATGTTATCTACTAATTTGTTTGAGCCATATGAAGTTGATGTTTCCTTTTTTCATATCGAAGATGGTCAGGTATCAGTAACATCCTAGTAGTACATAACGGTAGAATGTCTATTCTTTTAAGCATTGGCATAATCCACATTTTACAGGGAAGAAACCAGAGTACTTTTAGCCACCTACTCAAAATATAAATTCTTCCCCCCAGTCATGGCTTTCTACCCTTCTGACACCCAAAGGCAATGAGAAAGGAAGCAAAGAGGAGAGAGTGAGAAGGCAACCCATTTTAGAACTGAAGGAGTGGAATTGAAACCATTAAAAGGAAAATCACTCCTGTCTCTCTCCTACATGCCCAGGCAATGAACTGCCTGGCTGGGGCCTCTCCTGAGACAGTTGGTCGGGTGGGTAGCAGGCTGCTCCAGTGGGGACCACCACGGCCTTAAGTGAGAGACAGAACCTTGGCAGGACTGTGGGAATAAGGCCAAGTCATACAGAGATGGGCTCTGTGTGGCCTCCCTGAAATCCAGCCCAAAGTCCATTTATATTTACGTTATATCATCATCTTCATTTCCTCCCAACATATCATCATCTCCCACACATATGCATCTTGCCAGAACTGCGTATTAGTATGAGTTAATATTTAAACTAGACAAATTGCCTCCACCCTCAGTATATTACTGGCGCTGAGTAACAGGGCAGGTTTCAGATGCCCAGTGGAATCTGTAGAGCTTTTGACACCTTGAAGATATTTTTAAACCTAAAAGAACAGTGGCCACATGGTAATTGGTACTTTGCCCCAGGGATGTTTCAGTTTCAAAATAGGAGGATTATGGGAATGGACCAACGGAGGGAGGTCATCTGACCAATTCATGCTCTTTCCCTATTTGTTCACCTAGAGATGGGGGGGGAGGGTGGTGGAAGCCATTCTTGGCATCAGGAGGAGAAATGAACATAAGTGAGGGTGACAGGGAGCCACCATTATACAGCCTCCCTGAATGAGGGCAGACAGCAGTAGGAAGGTGGAGGGCACCTTTAAGGAAGGCACAAAGCTGCTTTCACTTCTTTAGACAAGGTTTCTTATCTCACTTTCTGCTCATTGCCATTTGAAGGTATTTATTAAAAGCCAAGTTGCATCCGACATTGTACTTATGTTGGACTCAGGATACCACGAATCACAAAACGTGCGTGTCCACATAAAGGCTCACACAGAGAAGAGACACCACCTGTGTGTTAAAGAATAACTGTGGTTAGGGGCGCCTGGGTGGCTCAGTGGGCTAAGCATTGGACTCTTGATTTTAGCTCAGATCATGATTTCCTGGTGAGTGAGATGGAACCCCACGTCGGGCTCTGTGCTAAGAGCACGGAGCCTGCTTAGGATTCTGTCTCCCTCTGTCTCTGCCCCTCCCCCTCTCTCATACGTGTCCTCTCTCTTTCTCTCTCTCTCTTTCTCTCAAAATAAGTAAACATTAAAACATTAAAGAAAATATGTTTCTTATTAAAAGAGAAGAAGAACCATGGTTCTTTACTAGGGCTCAGCCTTCTCTCCTGAAGCTTCACCTAGATGTGTCCTCATTCCTGGCAGGGGAACACCGCATTCAGAACGATGACTTGTCTGGGTGGGCACTTTCAGGGCTTTGAGTTAAAGACAAGGATGGTGATCATGCCGACCCCAAGCACCTCTTGAGATGAGGTTGAGTTTGCATGAGGAACGCACAAGCCGAACCTTGCCTGGGCAGCCAGGGGTGACAGAGAAGGAAGAAGAGGAAATGACCATGAATTTTCCCAGGTCCTCACACTGGTTCTCTTTGACCAGAGATCAGCACCCAGAGCATAGTTACTCAGCTAGCAGGCTTGTGCCTTTTCTAATCACTCCTCTTCAGTGAACTTTCCTGTGGCTGTGACCGCAGGCCTTGGAGGGGACCCAGCTCCAAACACAGATCTGAGTTGATACTGTAAGCCTTTAATCCCAGACCCTTGCTGTGGAGTCAGGCCCCCACATCGCCTGTGGAACTATAAGAAATACAGATTCCAGGGCCTCCCCCAGACCTGCAGGTACACATATCCTCTGGCTCACCTACGTGAGTCTATGCATGTTTCCTTAGGATATGTGCCTAGGAGTGGAAGTGGAGCTCCTAGGATAGATGCATCTTCATTTTCACACTAAATAATACAAAATTGTTTTTCTTTCTTTTTTTTTTTTTTTAATATAATTTATTGTCAAGTTGGCTAACATACAGTGTATACAGTCTGCTCTTGGTTTTGGGGGTAGATTCCCATGATCCATTGCTTCCATACAATACCCAGTGCTCATCCCAGCAAGTGCCCTCCTCAATGCCCATCTCCCATTTTTCCCTCCTGCCCACCCCCCCCCCCATCAACCCTCAGTTTGTTCTCTGCATTTAAGAGTCTCTTATGGGTTTGTCTCCCCCTCTGTTTGAAACAATTTTTTCCCCTTCCCTCCCACCATAGTCTTCTGTTAAGTTTCTCAAGTTCACATGTAAGTGAAAACATATGATCTCTGTCTTTCTCTGACTTATTTCACTTAGCATAATACCCTCCAGTTCCATCCACGTTGTTGCAGATGGCAGGATTTCATTCTTTCTCATTGCCAAGTAGTATTCCATTGTAGATACAAACCACACCTTCTTTATCCATTCATCAGTTGATGGACATTTGGGCTCTTTCCATAATTTGGCTCTTGTTGAAAGTGCTACTGTAAACATTGGGGTACATATGCATTTGACAAAATACAGCATCCTTTCTTAATAAAAACCCTCAGAAAGTCGGGATAGAAGGAACATACCTTAACATCGTAAAAGCCATATATGAAAAGCCCACAGCTAATATCATCCTCAATGGGGAAAAACTGAGCGCTCTCCCCTGAGGTCAGGAACACATCATCAGGGATGTCCACTCTCACCATGGTTGTTAACATAGTGTTGGAAGTCCTAGCCTCAGCAGTCAGGCAACAAAATGAAATAAAAGGCATCCAAATTGGCAAAGAAGTCAAACCTTACACTTTTTGCAGATGACATACTGACTCTACATGGAAAACCCGAAAGACTCCACCAAAAGTCTGCTAGAACCGATACATGAATTCAGCAAAGTCGCAGGGTACAAAATCCATGTACAGAAATTGGTGCATTTCTATATACCAATAATGAAGCAACAGAAAGAGAAATCAAGAAATCAATCCCATTTACAATTACACCAAGACCCATAAAATACCTAGGAATAAACCTAACCAAAGTTGTAAAAGATCTGTATGCTGAAAACTATAGAAAGCTTTCGAAGGAAATTGAAGAAGACACAAGGAAATGGAAAAACATTCCGTGCTCATGGGTTGGAAGAACAAATATTGTTAAAATGTCAATACTACCCAAAGCAATCTGCGCATTCAATGCAATCCCAATCAAAATTGCACCAGCATTCTTCTCGAAGCTAGAACAAACAACCCTAAAACTGTTTTTCTAAAGTAACTGTAACAATTTACATCCTACCAGCAGTATTTGGGAATTCTGTTGTTCCACGTTTTTACCAGTCCTTGGTACTGGCAGACTGAAAATTCTGCCAATAAATAGCATCACTTCTTTATGCTGGAATTACAACAGAGAAATGAAGGGGGAGAGTTTGGGGTAGATTTGTTTCGATTTGGTTTGAAAATAAATGATATTTTGTTACTTGGCCTAACTGAGAAAGCAAAAGTGCTCTGGTACCCAAAAAAAGTGATACATTTTGTTTGTTTGTTTTGCCACGGGCAAACAGAGCCAAAAAAGTGATACATTTTGTTTGTTTGTTTTGCCACGGGCAAACAGAGCCAAAAGTGAAAAAGAGAAATTTATGGGGCGCCTGGGTGGCGCAGTCGGTTAAGCGTCCAACTTCAACCAGGTCATGATCTTGCGGTCCGTGAGTTCGAGCCCCGCGTCAGGCTCTGGGCTGATGGCTCGGAGCCTGGAGCCTGTTTCCGATTCTGTGTCTCCCTCTCTCTCTGCCCCTCCCCTGTTCATGCTCTGTCTCTCTCTGTCCCAAAAATAAATAAACGTTGAAAAAAAAAAATTAAAAGAGAAATTTAGTCGAGCCATTATTGTAAGCTAAAGAAGAGACAAATGTTTTAGGCACAAAAGAAATAAATGAAAGGGAAGACTAAGCAGCCAGCATGTGAAGACAGACACAGATTTGAAATAACTGAGATATGGTTAAGAAAAACAAACTTAGTAAACAGCTTAGTGGGTTTGGAAAGGCAGGAAATATATATATTATTTATAAATAACTAATTTTCTATAAGAGATACAGAGATCCACTAATTTTTAGCAACATTTTAATTTTAGGAATGGAACCTGTGTAGAAAATGGAAATCCTAAGAGAAAAGCAAGATGCATGGGAAACGAAGAGGGAGGCTTAGTGGAGAGTGCATTTGGGAAACGTGTGTCCAGATTAAAGATGAGACCTGGCAGAAACCAAGGGCGTGTAGGCTGGTTAATCACAGGACATTTTTTTTTTTTCCTGCCTGGGCTGATGATCAACATGTCAGGTCAGCCTTTGTCAAAAAGAATTATGACAGAGCTGTTGCCCAGGCTCATTCCAAGTATGTATCATTGTTACTCACCCAGTGAGTTGGGGTTGTATTGAACCAGAACTGGGGCAGAGTATGAAGCCGCGCTTGGGTCATTGTCACCCGGAGTCTGTAAGGCAGCTGCACAGGAGCTCTGCATGAGCCCTTGGGACAGGCCAGTTCTGCCTAGTGCTGACACAAATAAATGGCTGCTGCTCAGGGCTGCTGACTGACGACGTGCTGGTAGATGGGCAGAGCTTCCACCCTCTGACTATGATAAGCCTGTAGTGTGAGCAGAGCTGTCAGGGCTAAAATATAAGCCGTCTTCTGGCACTAGCGTAAAGAATTGGTTAGTATTACGTATTCCGTGCAAAGCCACAGTGTAAGTGCTGCTTCTGCCAAAAGTCATTCCTGTTTGGCTTGATGGAGTAAACTGCCATTAGTAGGCCCCTGCTCGTCTTCTACCCACCTGCACCTCCACCCCAGTCCCTTCTTCAGGCTCCTCTTGTAGACATCAGCGGTCATCAGTCCATTGTTGCGTATTAGCTATTACGCGCCCTGTTCAGTGGACAGTTGTCTTTTTTCGGGTGTGGTGCGTTGCAGATGTCTGTCTCTGTTGTTGTCTGTCTTTATCGTGTTTAGACAGCCATCTACCCAGCTACACATCCCCCATTCCTACTAGCCTCAAAAGATCTTGGGCTTCTTTTCATGACAGGGCTCTCTGAAAATGTAACTTACGTAGTCCCACAGTAAATCACCTCTGCAGCAATTCGGTTCTAGATCTTTATCCTTACGTGCAACAAAAGCTACAGTGTTGTCACAGTTGGGGATGATTTATGAGGTATGAATTAGGCATAGACAGGTAGCTAGAATGGATGGAGTTGTTTGTCCAGCTGAAGAAGTCACATCTTACTCAGATGCCTCCATCCACCTCTGTGCAGTCTCTTCCCACTCTTGGTTTCACTGTCTGGCACCCCACACTTCTCTTCTCCCTTCCCCATTTCATTATGTGTCTATCAAGACCTAGTTCCACTCCTACTTAATACCGAGTATCAGCTAGATAACGTGCAAGTACTTTATTTAGCCTATTAGCACATAGTTAAGATTATGTCTTCAACTCAGCCAGGCATGGGTTAAAATCCAGCTCAACCTAGCTGTGGGGCTTTAGTCAAGTAACTCGACCTCCCTATACTCATTTCCCCCATCTGTAAAATATAATAATACCCAGTTCACAAGGCTGTTGTTGATGGATCAAAGATCATTTGCTTATTGTGCATAGCACAGTTCAGGCACTATGGTGAGTGCTCAGGAGAGTGGACCCACAGTTATTTATGATCTGGCTTCCTTTCCAGCCACCTTCCTGGTGCTTATATCCATTCCATTGAACTGCAAGCTCCTTTTGAGCAGGAACCTGGCCCCTTCACTCTTAGAGCTTTGCGACATGCACATGTTTCAGTGCTCTCTAAGCATGGGAACAAATCCAATAAACCACACGGAACCATGCTGTATCACACCTCTATGCTCTCATGTTCTGTCCCATCCCATCCTCACCTGGACCAGTTATCTCACGGTTGCTGTCCTGGATGAATTCAGGGTCCTCTGTGCTCCCTCCCCACCCCAAATGCAGATTTGACTGTCTCCCTCCTAAGTATATAGAAGCTCCTCATGAGCAGGGCTTGTTTACTTGACTCCATATTCACAACCCTTTGCACAGTGCCTGTCACACAGAGAGGAAATAAGCAAAATATGTTTACTGAATAAAGGCTGGAGGTAAGGCTGACTGTAAATAAAAAGAAAGACAAGAATGCGAGGAAAATGAAATCATTGAAAACTGGGGATTTGTTACTATGGTGATTTCTGATTAATTTTTACTTGAGAGGGGTGGGAGACTCTTCTTTGTTCTTATTATTGGTTTGTTGTTGTTGTTTTGTAACTTCCTCATCTCTGGCAACTCAGGAGAACAGCTATACCTAGCAATCCAAGGGAAGACTCAGAATTGGAGCCTCCCTGTGAGGAGGGGGAAGTGGGTCAAAAGCAGGTCTCAAATACCCGAGCTGCTTGTGCCATACCATAAGTTGTTCTTCACCGTAGCAGCAAAGGGAAGTGGAGGGCCGAGTTGGGTCTTCTGAGAACCATAGTATGAAAGAACACTTCAAGCCATAGTGCAAACAATGAAATCAAAGCTGTAGGGTGTAGTAATGCCTAGGTCCTATCCCATCGTTAAAGCTTTCATAATATGCATGGTGCAGGCTCTGGTAGTAGCAGGGGGGATATCTGAGCGTTCATAGCCAAACCTGACCACTTGGTCAGATCACTCAGTGAGTCCTCATGATTGATAACATTCATCGAGGGCTGTGGAGAGTGGAGAGCCGGGCTGTGCGTGTGTATTGACTCAGTTCTGCTCGAATGTGTACAGGAGGGCCCTGGGCTCCTTTAGGAGTGTTAGGCTTGGTATGACTCCTGAGAGCTCCTTGTTGAGGCCTTCTTTCGTTCAAGTGAGAAGGAAGCTGAGCTCCACGGTGTCAGGTGATAGGTTGTGCACCACGTGGCTACTCACAGCCTTCTCCCAGGCCGTGCCACTCCCCCCAGACCTTCTCTAACCCAGGAGCCCTGCTACTCCAGGACGGAAATGGCCTGAAGACTTAGGAGCCAGTCCTAAGCTGGATCACTGTAAAGAAAAGGACACTTAGGGGCGCCTGGGTCCCTCAGTCGGTTAGCCATCTGACTCTTGGTATTGGCTCAGGCCACGATCTTATGGTTTGTGGGTTCGGACCCCACATGGGGCTCCGTGCTCACACCACAGAGCCTGCTTGGGATCCTCTCTCTCCATCTCTCTCTGTCCCTCCCCCGCTTGCTCTCTTTCTCTTTCACAGAAGATAAACTTAAAAAAAAAAAAAACACATAAAGAGCACTTGGCAGCCCTAGTGTGAACAATAATATAACGGTAGGACACAGCAATGCCCAGCTCCTATCACACTGTTAAATCTCTCAATCTTTGTTCTTTTCAAACAGAGTAAAGAAAATGGCTAGGAGCAGGCATGCTTCTCAAGAGGAAGCATGGGGTAGTAGGAAGAGGATGTGATTGCCTTAGAAACGGATCCAGGTCCCACTGACTGGGTAACCCCGGGCAAGTTAACTTAAATTCTGCGCACCTAAGATTCCTTAACTGTGAAATACCCTTTCAAGGTTGTTCTGAGGATTAAACGAAGTACCATCTTTGAAGTGCCAAGCACAAAATAAGTTCTCAATAAATGGTAGCTGTTGTTGCAATTTGTTACTGTCGTTATACTACTAAGCTATCTTAATACAAGTTTAACTGTCAGTATCCAAGGAGGTCAGAAGCTCTTATTGGTTCTAGAGGCCATGGGGGAAAAACCAAACAAGTGACCATCAGAGCCGTCCTTCACCTCTGTGTTAAATTTACTTTCTCCTTGTGTTAGAGAACAGGCTACCTGTTGTAACAAAAAGACCCCACTCACTCCTCCCTCCAAAAAACCAGTGGCTCACACAAGGTACACATTCATGCCTCTCCCGTGTTGGGTCAGAGATCAACACTCTAGGAAGAGTGAGCAGCTGTGCCCCACAAGACCATCTAGGGCCCAGGGTCCTCTGTCCTACAGTTCTGCCACTCCTGTTGGGTTACCATCCTCCGTGTGGTTGAAGCCCATTCAGCAGCACGCCGTCCACTTTCCAACCCACAGGAAGTAGGAAGGAGAATGGAGAGCAGCCCACTCTCTTTTAAAGGCACGGGGGTTGAATATATCACATCCATTCTCAACCAGTTGGCCAGAATGAAAAATGGCCAAACCTAGCTGCAAGGGAGTCTGAAAGTGGCATCTTCAGGTGCATAGCCATAGGCCCTGCCCGGGAGGAAGGGGGTGGATCCGGTGGCACAGTTATCATTCCGCCACACCCTTCACATGCCTCATCCTCCCACTACTCACTCTCAGTGATGTGGGTTTGGGCCTCGAGGTTGCAAGGCTGCGTCCCTTGCCCTTCAGGCCAAGGACAGCCCTATCTGATACCAGAATCTGCCAGGGGACAGTCAGCTGCTGTGCTGTCTTCTCTAAGGAGAAAACCTCAAGTCCAATTACTGTGCAAGACAACACGTTAAAAAATCATCCTCTGCCTCATTCACATGTCAAGTGAAAACTCACTAGTGTTTACAAAATGTGTACTGGTATATAAACCACATCTTTGCGTTTCAGATTTGTTGACAGGATTTCTGTCTGGTGCCAAGTAGGTCGTCAACACGTGGTCTAGTAACACGTGTTCCTCCCACACAGAGTGGCCACAGTTTGTCATTCCAGATGCCATTTTTACATGCTGCTGGGGAAGGCATCACTGACGGCCTTCAGTGAGTTCCACGCTCTCTTCCTCTTGCTTACGATATCTCCCTCCTTAATGTCCTTGCGTCTCTGCTGGCCCTCAGCTTGCATTCACGAGTGCAGAGCTCTTGTGCGGGCCTCTCTGACGCAGCCACCGCCTAGGCAGCCGACCTGGGCTCACCAGGGCTGAGGAAAGTGAGCTGAAGGGAAGGCGGAGACACTCATCACTCCCTTTCGGGGAGGAAGTGGTAGGGGGAGGCTGGCTAGAGGCAGCCAGCCTCTGTGTTCCCTTTGTTCCCATTATCACTGTCACTGTTGTTCCTTGTCCCAGTAAAGGCCACGGAGTTAGGGGCATGTTTTCTGAAGGCCTACTCTTATCAGCATTCACACCAAAACAGCTGCTGAGAAGCTTTGAAATTCTAAACCACTGCAAGGGATGCAAAAGTTATGGCTGCCAGTGTTACCGATTCCTCCTCGCAACTTGAGAAAGTGCCAACATAAAGATCCAGGGGAGGGGCGGACGGGGTTTCATGTCAGTCTTCAAAGAAAAGACATCTGCCTCAGTGCCAAAAACACAATGCACATGGCTTTACAACCAAATTCTCAGGGCAGTAGATTTTGATGGGCTCTGACTTCATAACCAGAGAAGTTCTCAGTGGAAAGGAGGTCTCGTGGGGACAGGAACACAAACAGGAGCTTGAGGGCAAAAAGAAGAAAGGCAAAATTTCCTTATTCAAAGTCTATTCTGTTTCTTTAAAGGAATGGATAGATCTTCTCGACTGGAACTGGTGAATTCAAGGGAAAGAGAATTCACTGTTTTCTGAAGGGATGAGGCCACATTTGCAGAATCATCTGGCAAGGAACCTCCACAGAGACTAGAAAGATTGGCAGAGAGGGTTTTTGTTTGGACTTGGAGAGCGAACCTCCTCAGCTTTCATTCTCCACATCGGTGGGCAGGGGGCATGGATGACGCCTGTTCACACAGCTGCTTTGTGCTAATGTGCTTTCTTGTGGCTCTGCCAGGTGACACCCTGACCCTCGGGCCCTGGGCCAGTTCAGCCCAGAAAGCCACTCTCTGCCACTGTGGCCCAGATGTGACACTGACTCTCCCGTTTCCTTTTACCAGTTCACGAGAGGAAGCCCACATTTTTATTTTTGTCTTCCTCTAGTTGTTTTAATGTAACAGGGCCAAGGAGAGTGGAAAGATGCTTGACCAAATACCGACATCAGAAAGAAGCATCTTTGTTGTGTCTTCTATGTTCCTGAAAAATTTTAGGTCGCATAAACCAGTGTTGGTTACTATTCTATGCCCTGCTTGGATTGTGCCAAATTCTAGGGACGGGGAATTCTAGTCAGAGTCAGAAGTCAGATCATCAAAATGGCCAGGCTGAATGTTCCAACAGAAAAGGGTAAGGGCAATGAGAAGAAAAGCGAGAGGGAAGTACAGAATTTTTCTGCCTGGTAACCTTGAGTAAGTCCCCTTGTCTCCACCAACAGCAAGCATCCAGAGAACAAAAATGCTTTGCCTCATTCTCCTCACCCCCTTAGCACCGTGCCAGTGTGTGGTCTTCAGGCCCTTGCCCACAGAGAGGTCTTGCAGGGGCCTTAATAACCAGAGCTGGTGGGTTGTGTTCCAAGGTTGACTTGTTCAGAGCACTGTCATTCCGACTTTACTGGATTTCCCCAGGTACCTACCAGCTTGGAGCCTGAAGGTTCTCAAGAAGCCACTGATCCAGCCACCCCACTTCTGGTTCTTTTATCCCAGATTCTGCCACTTGCCACCTACGTGGTCCTCTGAGTTGATTGTAGGTTATGGCTTTGCTTAATCTGTGCCCTTAATGAGATTTCTGTGGCTGCCCATCAGCGTGCCTTCACTGCCCCGACGTTATGAAAACCCACTCAGAAATCTCTGTCTTTTGGGTGACTTCCATCTTTTAAACCTCCCAGGAGGAGAGGTTACTTCTTAACAGATTTTAGAATCAGCCACTCTCTCTCCCTCTCTTAATTCTTCAGTTCACAAAGCGTACCTCCTCAATGTGTGGTTGTGGTCAACTTACATACAAATTGAATCAGTGATTGATAAGGTTAAAGGGATCTTTCCTATTTGAAAAAAGTGATGTATTCTTGTAGAATGGTGCTTTCTCAGTACAGAAAAATCTGAGAACAAAAAAAAGAAAAGAAAAACAGAAGAGAGAAGAGTCCCCTGCACACCACAAGCAAGCATCTTTGTCTTTCCTTCCAATTTCTTAGGCATTTGTCATATAGTCACAATCATGTGATCTTTCTTAATATAATACAAGCATTTTTCCATATTACTAATAATTTTCTGTAAACGTAAGTTCTCATTTCTGTTTTACTTTACATCATGGCATGCCGTACAATTTACTTAGCCATTACCTTCTTGTTCAAGTTTTCTAACTTTTCAAATTATAAATACGTCATAGGACCTCTTCTCGTGTCATTTGTCAAAAAGCATCTCTTTAGCCCAGACTCACAAAGAACAGGCCCATTTTTAAGGTTTCTGTAACAGTATTGTTGGATTGGTTTATGAAAAGGTTAAACACTAGCTTCTGGTCTTCAATCCGCAGTATATGAGAACAGGCATTCCAGGGGACCTTCATCACTACTGGGCAGACTTCCTTTTGAAATTTTTGTTAATTGAGAGGTGAAAGTATCTCGTTAATCTACTCTGTGCTGCTTTGATTACTCCTGAAGGGAACATTTTCTGTAAGTTTCACAAGCTCTTCTTCCTTTCTTTGAATTGCCAATTAACATGCTTTCCCATTTACCTAATCTTAGGGTCTTTCTTATCTATATAAATTCCTTACATATTAAAATATTAACCCAAGAGAATTGAAAGCATGTGTCCACACAGAAGCTTGTGCATGAATGTTCGTAACAGCATTATTCATATAGCCAAGAAGTGGAAACAGTCCAAATGTCCATCAGCCCACGATTGGTAAACAACCAGTGGAATATCAGCACAGCAGAATAGTTTCAAGCCATAAAAAGGAGTGAAGTAACCGATTCATGCTACAAAGTGAATGGACCCTGAAAACGTTACGCCAGGCGAAAGAAGCCAGTCACAAAAGGCCACATATTATATGATTGCATTCCTATGGCAGATCCAAATAGGCAAATCCATAGAAAACTAAACTCATTGGTTGCCAAGGGTAAGGCTGAGAAGGAAATGAGGAATAACTGTTTAAGGGGTACAGGTTTTTTTGGAGGGGTAATGAGAATATTCTAGAAGTAGACAGTGGCAATGGTTTCCTTTGTAAATATATTTAAAAAAATTTTTTTATTAATTACGTTTTTTTTTTTTGAGAGGCAGAGAGAGACAGAGCATGAGTGGGGGTGGGGCAGAGAGAGAGAGGGAGACAGAATCCGAAGCAGGCTCCGGGCTCTGAGCCGTCAGCCCAGAGCCTGACGCAGGGCTCGAACCCACAAACTGTGAGATCATGACCTGAGCCGAAGTCGGACGCTCAACCGACTGAGCCACCCGGGCGCCCCGATAAATATATTAAAAACCACTGAGCTGTAGGCTTTAAGAGGGTGAATTTTATGGTATGTGAATGATGTATCAATAAAAATAAGATAAAATGTTAATAGTAACCACAAAGGAACTTTTTTTTCCCCTCCCAAAAAGGGTGGGAGAAGGTCTGAAAAACTTGACAATCTGTGTTCTAATTCTTTCTGAACCCTCTGGCGTAGACAGTTACAACATATCCTTATTTTTTTTTATCACCATTGCACCCTTGTCTTAGCCCTGAGATCCAAAGTGAAGTGACTGTAAGAAGAAAATGTTCTTTCCTCCTTCTGGAGCCTTTCCACAGTTTGGTGTTAAAACCTCATTTGGCCATTTGGGTTTGGGAACGGCTCCAGCTTTTCGTTGACTGCAGTGTTAAATCTCACCATTGGGGTCTAATGCTTCCATCTCTTTTTTATTTAAGTGTTTTTGAATCTCTGGGCGCGGGGGGATGGAAGGTTTTACAGAAAAGAAAAGAGAACATGCCGAAGGGGTGTGAGCCGCTGCTTCTCGTCTCGGGGGTCATTCGGACCAGACAGGCCGTAGGGGCGGTGGGGGAGGGGGCAGCCAGAAAATATTCTAGGTGCCAGGAAGGCGGTGTTTTTCCTAAAGTAATGTGATACTTGTGAGAATGCACAAATGATCATCCAACACCACCTCTTCTCATTTCCAAAGCAAAGCTTCGATCTGATTTTTAGATGGGCTCCTTCCTTCCTCCCACCGTTGCATGTTGCCCCATCCACCCTGTGTATGTTCCTGAGTTCACCTCAGTTTTCTCACCTCAAAGATGTGACATATTATTGCTCGTGTTTGGTGGGGGAGGCTCTCCCTCACGGTGCCACAAAGAGCAGAAATCTGTTATGTTGTGCTTGGAGGAGGCGTTGCATGTGCTCTGGTTATGCAGTAAATATGCTCCAGAAAGTTCTGCCTGTAAAGCAAATCATGTTTTGAATGCGATAGGAAAGCTCACTTATAGCAAGGAAATCGGTGTTCGCTCACTCCTCCATGGTGTATATAAACACTCGCCACATGTACGAAGTAATCAGGAAACTAAGGGGAGCTTCAGTGCATTGGCTCAAACGTTCATTAAGAACCACCCCCCCCAACACACACACACACACACACACACACACACACACACACACCACCTGAAGGAAGCTGGTGACTCACCAGGCCTGGCATGGGCCCGGCACCCTCACAGAGTCCACAGTTTTGAGGCAGCGTGTGAATGTGGGGAATGTGGCCCAGTCTCTGATGTCAAGGCCCCCGTTAGTCACACACATGAAGCTAGGTTCTGTAGAACCAGGGGGCCATCCCCACAGGCCTCTCCCTCTTCCCCTCCTTTTACCTCACACCCAAACCCTGGCATGGAGCGGCCAGGAGTCCATGGGGCAGAAAGCAACTCTGGTCTACAGGCTCCATGTGCCAGCCATGGGATCAGTCTGTCTAGCTTCAGATCCCGTCTCCACCCCTAACCGAGCTGCGGGCAAAGTCTCACAACCCTCCGTTCCTCCGTTGTAAAGTGAGGGGAAATAATACCTCCGTCTTAGGATTGTCATGAGAATTTAGTGAGATGGCATGTTCTAGTACATAGCATAGTACCTGGCTGGCAGGGAGCCCTCCTTTGATATTGGTCATCACTACCAAGATTGGAGCCTTCATCTCAGTGGTGCCCATGCCACCAAAATATATACTAGCTTTCTCTTACTGTGTAACTATTACCACAAACGTCGCAGCTTAAACAGCCGCCATTTATTAACTCACAGTTCTGAGAGTGTGGGTATGGTGTGGCTGACCTCTCTCTGCTCCCAAAGCTGTGTTGGCCAACAGCATTCTGGAGTCTTGACTAGGGAAGAATCTATCTTCAGGTCCTTGTAGTTTTAAGACTGAGGTTCCCATTTCTTTGCTTTCTGCCAACTGGGGACTGTTCTCAGCTCCTAAAGGCCACTCATGTTTCTGGCCACATAGCCCCCTCTATCTGCAAAGCCAGCATGGGAGAACATCCCTTCCTTGGAATGCCTCTTACACTTTGTATCTACTTCTCCAGAGAGAGCCCAGTCCTTTTCAAGGGCTCACTTGATGAGGTCAAATCCACGTGGGATACTCTTTGTTAAAGTCAACCATGCCAAATAAAATAGACCAATCTTTAGACTTTCAAGGGATTTGTTTTCTCTATGGAGAATGTAACAAGATACCTCAGGTTGATTCTTGTGGGTGTTTCCAATTTGAAAAGGATCAAGAACCCCCTGTCATGAATCTTCTATCCAGAAGTCATTTCCAGTGCTTTCTGCCACATCTTCTCCTTTTGCCTCATGTTATTATTGTTGACCAGAAAAGGATGGTTGCTCATTAAACTATAGTTGTTGCTGTGTTCCCAGAGAAGTGTATGAGACTGTGCAGTTGATCTACAATGCAGCTTTGAGTTCTTTTTCAGCTGTCCCCATCTCCATTGCTTGTTTGGTTTCTAGGTGCCCTTCCTTGTTCCTTCGCTTGTGTTATGATTTTCACCCAGGCAAAGTGGAGACCAGCTCTAGGGATGGTGAGGGATACCACCAGGAGACATGCCACCTGAAAGTACAGGCCAGTGTGGCTCCACCTGTCACTCTTCAAAGTCGGGGCTATCAACAGCAAGGATGGACTTCTGCCTCAGGCCTCTCACTTCTCCACATCCACCTGGGTTGGTTTCTGGGGCAAAAGTGCTCACATTGCTGAAATTAAAATGATTGGTTGTTATTTTCGCCTCTCTTCCTCCTGCCATCTCTCCTCTGCCTTCGAGTTTATGTGTCTCAAGAGAAGGTAATTTGTGGGGCGCCTGGGTGGCTCAGTTGGTTAAGCATCTGACTTCAGCTCAGGTCATGATCTCGTGGTCCATGAGTTCAAGCCCTGCATCAGGCTGTGTGCTGACAGCTGAGAACCTGGCACCTGCTTTGGATTCTCTGTCTCTCTGCCTGCCTCTCTCTGCCTGTCTGTCTGTCTGTCTGTCTCTCTCTCTCTCTCAAAAATAAATAAACATTTAAAAATTTTTTTTAAAAAGAGAAGGTAATTTGCTTTTGCAGACAACTGCCAAACAGTAGCCTATTCCCCTTTTTGGTACGTAGCTCTCGTACACACCAGAAATCTTCTCAGAAGTCCTGAGTATACAGGTGTTGCTTTATTGGTTGGCATACAAGGAAGTGTGAGCTTATCTGTGTTTAACGTGCATTTAGCAAACCAGACTATGGTCTGTGGCATCAGTGAAGGGAATAGATGTTCAACCGGACTCATTCTGGATCAAAGCAGCCTATGCCCAGAGTAGCGGATAGATTCCATCTTTTATGGCAGCTTCAGTCAATCACCCAAGGGCTATATGGAGAAGGATTCTGAGGCCACACGTGGCATAGCACCAGAAAGTGCTGTGATCAGTTGACAATGTCTGCCAGACTCACACGAACAGGGTGTGACGATCCTTGGATTCTCTCTTCGACAACTCTTTCCTGAGTTGCGTAATGCCGTTGGCGCATACAAGATCCACAGCACTCAGGAAATTTTATGTAAATCGGGTTTTACTTGCATAATAGAAACAGAGCCCTTTAGTTTTGCCAAAGGATTGAAGAATGGCAGGAGTTAGGGGGGCGCAGGGGGTGGGCAGCTTCACGGCTACAATCCAGACACCTCGACCACAGTCATAGGATCTTATTGGTCAGAGTTCTTGTCAGTCAGTTTCTCTAGGTATAGCAACACGCAGAGAATGATGGCCATGAGTTCATAGTATATGATTTACTCATCAGAGTAACTCCAGGGCCCCACTTTTGGGATGGCAGTATTCAGCGTTTCCCAGTGTCCCACAGACCTAGGGCAAGTCTGTTAGTACGCTATATGTTCATAATGGACCTACAGCCTTGGCCGTTGGCCATAAATGCCACACCACAGAACTGTATATGTGGAGAGGATGTTTTTATTTTAACTCGAATGCTCAGAGGTTTGCCTTGTGGCAAGGAGCCTGAAGTCATATTGAGTACGGCTCATGGAGCACCTTCTGACTCTTCCATCAGGAGATGGTTGGTCTGACTGCCCCAAGTGGGAGGAAGAAAACCACAAGTTCTTACAAAAATATTTTCATTGCCATTAACTTTTAATGTCTTGAGCCTGCATTTACTGATTTACTTTGGTTTCTTCATGTCTGTCAGTGAAAGGAAGAGAGTAAGCAAGATCCGTGCAGAAACATTTCCTACTCAAAACTGCACATACATGAAGTGGTAACAGAGCTGCCCCTTCTACAAAAAAGAATCATTTTCTTCCAAATGATTTTTGACTGAGTGTTGCTTTTTAGCATTCTAACCATTTAACAAATATTTATTGAGCTCCTACAGCGTGCCAGGCACTGTTCTGGACCCTGGGGATGCAATAACAAAACCAAACCGAAGAGTATCCCTGCCTGCAAGGAGCTTACTGTTTGTTTCCTTTCGTTATTTCATAGAGTTATATGGACAGTATTAGTTGTTTATTACAGTGGTAATACCTTTTCTTAGCGGATTTTGAAAGATTGGTTTTTTCCTTAGTCCTGTTTTCAGTGGGGTTCTGATGTAGCATTTTGTTTTGTTGGAGTTGGAAGAGTAGTTTGTAATGGGAGTTCTCATTGGTTCTAGCTTCTTTTCTCTATCCCAAGGAGTAAGCTTCTAGAGAAGAATCAGCATTTTGTGTCAGTTTTTTAAATGGCTTCCTTCTACTTAGAGTGCCTATCATTCTGGATTGCATGCCGATCGCACACATGTAAGGGAAACAGCTGTTATGCTGTTTCAAAGATATAGATATAAGTTCTTTCTCCTTCATAAGGCAGGATTTCTTGACCTTGATGCTGTTAACATCTGGGGCCAGTTAATTCTTTGTTATTGGAGGCTATCCTGTTCATTGTAGAATGTTTGTCAGCAGCATTCTTGGCCTCTACCGACTGGGTACCAGTAGTACTTCTTATCCCTGAGTTGTAACAACCGAAAATGTCTGTGGACATTGCCTAATATGTCCCTTGGAGAGTAAAGGGGGTGGGGTGAGGGGAGTGAAGTCACCCCCGGCTGAGAACCACTGGTGTAAATGATGTGCTTCTGTGATTCAGGTCTTACATCTTCTAATTATAGTAGATCATTGAAATCCCTGAAAAAGGCGCCTGGAACAAGAACTGTCTTCTGTCTCACCTTTGAACTTTCTGCCATGAAAGAGTTAATATAAAGCGAGCAAGATATTTATCAATCTTATGAAGCAATAGCAACAACAAACGATGAAATTCCTCCCATAAATCATGCCTCGGACAGCGTTTGCATTTCCTATTGGAAATTTGTTAAAATTGCATCCATCTACCATAAGTTAGCGTGTTGGACACAGTACACTGTAAGTTCATCTCGAATGATTTACGTGTAAATGTGTTCCAGATTTGGTGATCTCAGCTCAAGCAGTAGGCGGCTCATTTCCAGACGTTTCCATTCTCAGGAACTGACATTGAATTCAACTGAATTCATTGAATTCAATAGGTATTTATTGAAATGTGTAATGTGAGAGGACATTAGAGCAGTCTGATGCTGCTTTCATGACCCTGTTCCCCAGAAAAGCAGTGTTCAGAACAGTGCCCCCCTCCACCCCCCACGCCCCTCCCAAGAGTCTATATCTGATGTGGCACTTCCCACTTTGGATTGCAAGATACTAAGAAAAACTGGCTCTTTCATTCTCCTCCACTACTTCAAGTCCCTTCCATTCCTGTACCAGCTTTGCCCTCCCCAGTGAACACGTGTAATTACACATGATGCCAATGTGTTTCTTATTTGAGCCTTTGGTTTCATATGGGCCACTTTTCAGAGTTGTGGCAGGGCCATCCATTGCATGTTGTACTTACCCCCATCAACTTGACAGGGTATTATAGTCCAAAGTAGGACCATTCAACCAACTTAACCTTGTATTTCTGAATCCTCCTTACTTGTCACACATGCCAATAGGTTCAGAACTGCAAGGTCAAGTGCTAGTGTAGGCCACTGAGAGAAGGGTTGGTCTTGATGCAGAGAGAAAGGGTGAAAGAGAAACATACTGGACTGGAGAAAGACCTACTACGTGTCAGGCACTGCATTATAGCTATGACAAAAATGGACAGGGCCCTGCTTTGGTGGAACCCACAGTCCACTGGGCAATGAGACAGGTGGACAGACCATGTTCCAATATGGCGCAAGAGGTGCCATGATGGGGGAAATCAGGATGCCGTGGAAGCACTTAGGAAGAGCATCACCCCAGATGTGGAGGGTGGGTACGGGGGTCAGAGAAGGCTTTGCAGAGGAAGCCGTCTCACCTGGAACATGAAGGCTCTGTTGCACATCAGGAAAGAATGTTCAAGGCCATGTTCCAAGGCCTGAAGGAGAGCAGAAGAAATGGAACCTTTAAGGAACTGAGAAGTTTGGCATGTTTAGATAGTAGGGCATGAGACAGGGAGAGTAAGAAGTAAAAAGGAAGCAAATCAAGTCGCTTCTCAGGATTCTGACTTGAGCAAGTCAGTCACTGGTGGTGTGTGTCTGAGATGAGCACAGGAGAAGTCGATTTGGAGGAGTGTGGGATAACGGCAACTTGAGTTTTTAATCTACCACTAACTCTCAAACATGGGATTGATTTTTTTTTAATATTTGAAAGATGTCAAAAGCTAATGGAAATTGGAAAAGTTAATTAGCAGCTGTAAATGATTTTGTTACTGTAGGCTATGATGACATCCTGCAAATATACTCGGACCTCTTAGTTACTGCCAATTTTCTTTTTCATTCGGCAACTATTTCCTAATTTTGATACATATCACTCTTCCTGCTTAAAATTTACCAAGTGTGTGTCTCAAGAATGGGTACCCGTGAGGGAAGAGGTATGATGAGCTGTTGTAGGAGCTGTGTTCTGGCTTTCCCAGCACTCCTCCTTGCTCTTCCTTAGATTTTTTTTTTGGGGGGGGGGGGGGCATGATATAGGTTTTCATTCTAATACTGCAAAAGCTCACTTTATAGAGTGTACACTATTCTTTTAGGTGACTAAAGAAAAGCATAAGAAGTAATATTAGATTATCTTTAGGCAGGTATGTAGTGTTACAGAATTTTAAGGGGTGTAGACCTCATTTGAGGGAGTTGCTGCCTCGTGACCATACTCTGGGTGGATCCCATCACCCAGAGCACATGGGGAACAAATGTGGTTGTCAGGGGCACCGAGATTGCTTCTAACCATGAAGTCTAGCCGCTGCTTTTCTTCTTGTCCCTTACAGGTCTGAGGCATCCAGGGATGAGCCTTATAAATGATTCCTCTTTAATCCAACCACCCAGCAACTAAGGAGCATCCAAGTTCACATGCCTCCTTTTTGTTTCCGGCAGGAATTTAGATAATGGGCTGTGTGCAATGTAAGGATAAAGAAGCAACAAAACTGACGGAGGAGAGGGATGGCAGCCTGAACCAGAGCTCCGGGTACCGCTATGGCACAGACCCCACTCCTCAGCACTACCCCAGCTTCGGCGTGACCTCCATCCCGAACTACAACAACTTCCATGCAGCCGGGGGCCAAGGACTCACTGTCTTTGGGGGTGTGAACTCTTCATCTCACACTGGGACCTTGCGTACCAGGGGAGGAACGGGTAAGAATCGAGCTGTTCTTAATTCTTTTGACAATTGAACATCTGTGTTCCCGTCAGCTCCCTTTGACTAAGGACTTAGCGTTAAGTTTTTCATCAGTGTCCACCCACCTGCTGCCAGATGAGGGGCTGGAAAACAGAAAAAAAAAAACAAAAACAAAAAACACACAAAGAACATAAGGCTTGATGGGCAAATGAAAATGCTGGCCACAGTGGTATGAGGTGACCCCCAAGTGCTGCTCTGTGCGGATCCTGCGTGGGTTAGGAGGTACAGCTTCCACTGAGGTACTCTCTGCCAACCAGTGGTCTCAGGCTTGGCTGGCTGACTCGGAATGATGAGCAGCTTTTCAAAATACTGAGTCCCTTGGGGCGCCTGGGTGGCGCAGTCGGTTAAGCGTCCGACTTCAGCCAGGTCACGATCTCGCGGTCCGTGAGTTCGAGCCCCGCGCCAGGCTCTGGGCTGATGGCTCAGAGCCTGGAGCCTGTTTCCGATTCTGTGTCTCCCTCTCTCTCTGCCCCTCCCCTGTTCATGCTCTGTCTCTCTCTGTCCCAAAAATAAATAAACGTTGGAAAAAAAAAAAATTTAAAAAAAAAAAAAATACTGAGTCCCAGCCAAGATCTTTTGAATCAGAAGCTCCAGGACTAGATCTGAGTGTGTATTTTGAGTTCTCCAGATATCAATGCACTCCTTCCTCCCAAAGCCCAGTTAGGAGCCACTTTGCATGGGTAGAACCTTCTCCCTCATCTTCCTGATCGTCAGCCTGCCTGTCACCTCCCAGCTAGTGGGAACATTTGGCAGCATTAGTTTATGGCCATTGATCTTCGTTAATTCTTTCTGACCTTCCCACCACCTTCCATATGACTGAGTTTACCAACCCTCAATTGTATCATGTATCTTGGGGCGCCAAATCTTGGGGCTCCTGGGTGGCTCAGTCAGTTGAGCGTCCAACTCTTGATTTTGACTCAGGTCATGATCCCAGGGTCGTGGGATCGAGCCCTGCATCAGGCTCTGTGCTTGAAATTCTCTGTCTCTCTGTCTCTCTGTCTCTGCCCCCTCCCCTGCTTGCGTGCTCTCTCTCTCTCTCTCAAACTAAAAAAACAACAATTTTTTTAATAAAATCTTATGTATCCTTAAGGGATCCTTTTCATTTTTTTTTTTTTAAGTTTCCTTCTCTTTCCCACCACAAGACTCTGTTTTACTGCCATGTACATTTGCTGACTTAGCTAATACTTTGTAAAATGTCTGGCATACGTTCTCAGACATATGTTTTGCAAAATATTTGTAAGTTATCTCATGCATCCTTAGCCTTCCAAATCTTCTCCCAGCATGTGAATCATGGTAACTAGATATTAGACATTATTCTAAGATTGTTCTGTTTATTGCAAAAGTTTAAGGAGATATACATCAACCATTATGCTTTTGGCTTATTTGGGAAGCGATGTCTTACATAAGGAACCACTGTGCCTTTTTACCTGGGGAGTTGGCACTACTGAGGCATTAGCAGGGATTTTTTTTTTTCCTCTGCATGCAACAAGGCAGTGTAGTTATATCCAGGGGACCTGACCCAGAGCCTTGGGCATTATAGCATTGTGTTGTAAGGGATCCAGCTTTCTTTTAAGGTAGGCTTTGCATGAGTGAATCAATGTTAGCACACTCACCCATCCTTCCTACCTTCCCGGAAGGTACCTGGAAAGAAGGGAGGAAGGAAAGAGGCATTCTATGGAAGTCTGTCTCTGAGGATGCAGGAGCAAAAAAAAAAAGGGGGGGGGGGAGGGCCAAAAATGCACCGACACACACTTCCTGTGCCTGCTGAGTTCTTTGCCAACCAGACTGAATTCTACTGACGTAGACATTGACCTTGTTCATTCATGAATGCTGGGTACGAATCCGTGTGCCTGCAGGTATCATTCATAAAGTCACTGGAGGGGATACTTGGCATTAAACATAGGAGTCTATACTATCGTCAGGGACAATATATATAAGAGACCACCTTATAAAATTTCAAAGTTCAAACATGGCACTCCCAAATGTTGGTAGATTTTTCTGCCTTGTATTATTATTTTTTTTAAGTTTATTTATTTATTTTGAGAGAGGGGAGGAGCAGAAGGAGGGAGGGACAGAATCCCAAGCAGGCTCTGCACTATCAGCCAGGAGCCCAACGTGGGGCTCTCGGGCTCGAACTCATGAACCGTGAGATCATGACCTGAGCCAAAATCAAGAGTCGGACACTCAACCTAACTGAGCCACCCAGCTTCCCACCACCCCACCCCACCACCTTGTATTATTTGGCTTTCTTACATGTGCAGGTCTGTCTCTCTACCACTGCTTTTAGTGCTTTAATGTCTGTGTGCCCTGGTGACCTCCTTTGACTCTCCCCTCCACCCTTAGAAGATAAAAGTCCCAGTGAAAATTTGCAGGCTGATGCAGGGAGAGAGAGGGAGAATGGAAGTATCCATCCTCCTGTGCCTTGTCTTCCGCACAATGGAGCTTGGGTTTGTTTTCAAATTATGTAACAAAAGGAATCTGTTAACGGAGTGTTCAGTGAGAACAGGCATGACCTACAGGCTTCCACTTCTTTGTTTTAAGCCAGTCTTCTCTTCCAACCTTTCAAAGAAATCTAAAGTTGCCAAACGAGCCCTGCTGCTGTGCATGGTCAGATCTTCTGAATACCAGTTCTCCTGCTGGGAAACCCCACTTGGGATGAGGTGGAAAGACAAGCCCCCACCTCCTTCTCTGGTTTTTGAGTGGTCCCACAGCCACATCTGTTCCCTTGGAACTACGGACACAGCAAAATGGCAGCTTGGTGAAGAATGGAATCCATGTTGTGCATTCTTTAGACCATATCAGGTACTTTGAAGTGTGTGGACAGCAAAGTAAGAGACCAAAGAGCAGAGAAATGGGATGTATTAGTTAACGATTGCCGCATATTACCACGAACTTAGCAGCTTTAAACCAATACATACTTACGGTCTCACAATTCCTGTGGGTCAGAAATCCAGGAATGACTTAACTGGGTCCTCTATTTCAGAATCTCTCACCAGCTGCGATCAAGGTGTGTTGGCTGGGCTTTAGTCATCTCACAGTCCAACTAAGAAGGATCTGCTGCCAAGCTCATGTGGTGTTGGCAGGACTCAGTTCCTCGTTGGCTGTTGGCCAGAGGCCACCCTCAGTTCTTTGTCGTGTGTGCCTCTCCGACATGGCAGCTTGCTTCATCAGAGTGTTCAAGCCAAAATGGCAGTTCAGAGAGTGGCTAGAAGACAGAAGTCACAATCTTTGGAAGCCTAATCACCTGTGGGACGTCCCATCACCTTTGCCATGTTCTCTCGGTTAGAAGCAAGTCACTAGGTTCTTCCGCACTCAAGGCAGGGGGATGACACAGGCCATGAATACCAGGAGGCGGGAATCACTGAGGATGCTATCTTAGAATTCTGCTTACTATGTGAAGGAGGTCCTAGGCCAAATGGGATGCTGGCCATTTCTTACTATTGATAGCAGACTTCTGCAAAGCAGAAAAGGCCTCTGTGGGGAGTCCACCAGATGAGAAAACCTAGGGCGGGCATGAGGAAGGGTAAGTACTATAGGTCAATGCAAAGATAGGCAAATTTGTGATAGGAGAGAGGGAGTGCCCAGAGCAATAGCAGATACCAAGAGCAAGAAGACATCCTCTGACTGGGGTGAACATTTCTGGACAGGGTCTTCTCAATCCCAGGCTGAGGAAGGAGTTTCCTATCTCATTCTCACCATGGGAAAAGAGTGATCTGTTCCTGGGCTCCTGAGAGGAGGAGAATGTGTGTCAGATAAAAGGTGTCTGTAACTGCTGCAGACCTCTGCAAATGTGAACCATACCACCACTGCTGCCCCTTCACTGTGCACGTGACATTAATATGTGTCTTTTCCCGAGGACTCATTCAGAGGCGCGTAGAGAAAGGTGCACCTTCAACTCTAGGTTTTAGTCGGATCGCGTAATGCTTCCCCTACAAAGACCAAGGCATACATTCAGCCCCGCAACTCTGGTTTCACACGTGAATTACATCACCGCATCCTGTTATCCGTACCGATTAGATGTAGGTTTTGAGAATGAGACTTCAGTGAAGATTTAATTTCTTGGAATTACTTTCCCCTTGTGTAATAATCTCTCCCCTTTTGATTTCGTGTTGTCAGGAGTGACCCTGTTTGTAGCCCTTTATGACTATGAAGCACGGACGGAAGACGACCTGAGTTTTCACAAAGGAGAAAAATTCCAAATATTGAACAGCTCGTAAGTTTGGAGAGGGAAGGGGAAATATGCGTGTCTTTCAGATTGGGAAGGAATACTTGTGTTACCAGTCTGTGCCTTTTCAGTACCCGAAATGCTAAAAGAGCACTTGCTAAATTCATTGATTTGTGGCAATGTAACTTAAGAAATGAAGGGTAGACGAACCAGGACAGTATTTTATGGCTCTGGGGTCCAAGGAGCTTTTTGGAGGATACCGTAGTAGCAGGGTTGGTGTTTGGGGTTTCAAGGTTGGCCAAGATCCAGTATCGCCCTCTACAGAGCTGCATCCTCACACGATTGGCACAAAGCGTGGCTGGCCGTTCGCATTACCCTCTCTCTGCTTGAGGGTTTTTTGGTTTTTGGGTTTTGGGTTTTTTTTGTTTTTTTTTTTTTTTTTGCATCTTACAAGTTGCGCTAGCCGAGCCCTCACTCACGGCTGGCAACAAGTCCCTTCTGTTTTCAAAACTGCTAAATGCTCCGATTGGAGAAGCCTGTGGAGGCGTCTCCCCATAGTGAAAATTTGCGAGTGACTGAAATCTTTGTGAGATGGGAAGGAGAAGCTATTTCGCCCACTTGTGAATGGCTGCAATGTGTGCATTTTAAATGTGACCAGTAAGAGCACTAGTTAAACAGACAGTGGGGAAATGTCAAGGGTAAGAGTCACTCACTTTTCAAATTCTACGTTTAATACTTCCACTAAGAAGAGTAACTATAGGTCTATGTGGCATCATATATAGGGAAACATACTTCCCTGTACTTTTTATGTTTAATGTTTATTTTGAGTGGGGGGAGGGACAGAGAGAGAGGGAGACAGAATCTGGAGCAGGCTCCAGGCTCTGAGCTTTCAGCACAGAGCCTGACACGGGGCTCGAACTCACGGACTGTGAGATCATGACCTGAGCCGAAGTCAGACGCTTAACCGACTGAGCCACCCAGGCTCCCTTTCTATGTAGTTTTTCAATATTGCCTCTATTAGGTTAAGGCAGTGTGCCTGCCAGAAAACTTCAGGCTTCGAAGAAAATGGTGGTGTGGTGGTGGGGGTGCCTGGCTGGCACAGTCAGTAGAGCGTGCGACTCGATCTTGGGGTGGTGAGTTCGAGCCCCACGTTGGGCATAGAGTTTACTTTAAAATAAATAAATAGATAGATAGATAGGAGAAGGAGAAAAAGGTAGCGTGCCGTCAGCAAGTCACTGTACCTCAAGTTTTCCTTGTGAGTGCTCCCAAGTGACTGGAGGAGATCGCCACTCCAGGGATGAGGGCCCACCAGCACGTTCTCCTGTGTCTCCAGGGCCACGTGCTCTGGACTCTGTCCCCTGAGCAAACTGTGACGGCAGAAGGATCGGCATGCCTGGCTCTTTGTCTTTCCTGAGAGTTCGAGCGAAAGGAGTGGGAGGTGGGCCAGTGCATCCATGTCCCAGAAAAGAGAAGCGGTCCTTGTAACAGGAAATTCCCTCAGGCATCAAAACCGCCCCGAACTCTCAGAATTCGCCACCCTTCAAGAAGGGCAGGAGCTGGATCCTTCCCACTGGGGGCCGGTAGCTCTTCCGGACATGAGAAGACAGGCTGTATATAGTAGCCACGGGTTGTTGGGGTTTCTTTTAATTATCATGTGTATTGTCATCATTAATGGGTGTGGGTAGGTTTTTGTTTTTTTTAAACTATTCCAATACATGCAGAAAATTCCACATGGTGGAAGTGTGTGTGGTAGTGGTCACGCAACAATGTGAATGTCCTTGGTGCTGCTCAACTTCACACTTAAAAATGGCGGAAATGGTAAATTTTGCTATGCTTGTTTTACCACAGTGTTTTAAAAGCGTATTGTTTGCTGTATTTTCGCAAACTGTATGTGCCTGTGCAGCCACCGCCCAATTCAAGAAGAACATTACCTGCCCCCTGTAAGCCCCGCCCCCCTCATAGCCACAGGAATTTTTTTTAAATAGCACACAGTTGCCATCTGTTGAAGGCCCCTGTGTGCCAGCCATGAGCAGTTGTCTGAGCTGTCTCACGGTCCTCGTTTGACACACGAGGAGCCGGGGGGCTCAAGTCCGGGAGTTGCCCAGGTGCACAGCGGAGCGAGCAGGCGGCTGAGCCAGGGGTGACATGTGGCGATGGCATCCTGAGTACAGTGTCAGGTTTGGTCGTGGAAAGGCCCAGAGACGCCGCTCAGAGGGGACCGAACGTTTCAAGATACGTGAAGGTTGGGAACACTGGCTGCGAGGTGGGGAGAAGGGAATTTGGCTTTGATCTCTTCCGATTTATAGGAGGATTCCTCATTGCTAGTTGGATTCTCACATGAAGCCTTCTTGTCAGAGTCTACTTAATGTGAATTCTGAAATACCCACCACTTCCCGTCCCCATTCTGTGTAATGTTCCCTCAGTCCCGAAGTTGGCCAGAACTGTTAACCAACCTGTAAAAGGTGAGAACTAAGGAGTGGGCAGGACCACACACAGCTCTTCCTCTGCAGGTTTTCTCCACACTGCAAGGGGATCTGTGCATCAGATACATAGGCCACTTGCACAGCCGGTCCTTGCCAAAGTCACATTCATGGTTTCTTCCTTTGTTAACCTGGATAGGATCTACAGTGGCATTCAGTTAAAATTTTGGAGAAACATTCCAAGAAAATCCAATCTATCTCAATCAGTATTTTACGATTTGCATGCATGGCCTTTAGTGTTTACGGGTTCGAGTCTCTGGCCCTGTTCTCTTAGAAGAAAGTATTACAAAGATTTTTTTTTCCCCTTTAATGTTCTTCCTTCTTGCCGGTGGAATTCCTCAACCTACATGTCATTTAAGTGCCCTTTTTCAAGGTTATGGGGGAAAAGATAAGGTTCTTATAACAAATGCAATATCTTGAAGTCAAGGGTAATAACCGGGAAGGGGAAATCATGAAGGACAAACAAAGCAGTAATACAGAACCAGATGGCTTGCGTCTCCTTCCCCCTCTGCCAGCCTCTCCCAGCCTTTGGCTGTCGTCCGCTGAGAGAGGAGGGGGATGGCACCCCGTTCTCCCTGGGGCAGCTGCCACACCTAGCGTGTGTGCCCTCCCACTCCTTCCCCTGTCAGGGGGCAGAAATAGGAGACGGCAGGAGTGGTCTTTGGGTTTTCAAGTGCATGAACGGGCGTGTGCATGTGCACAGAGCCTGCGGCGCTGCTGCCCGGCGTGGAGGCCTCGAGTGCATGAACGCGCGTGTGCACAGAGCCAGCGGCGCTGCTGCCCAGCATGGGGGCCTCGAGTGCATGAACGTGCGTGTGCATATAGCCGGCGGAGCTGCTGCCCAGTGTCGGGGCCTCGAGTGCATGAACGCACGTGTGCGTGTGCACAGAGCCCGCGGCGCTGCTGCCCGGCGTCGGGGCCTCGAGTTCATGAACGCGCGTGTGCGTGTGTGTGTGCGCACAGAGCCGGCGGCGCTGCTGCCCAGCATCGGGGCCTCGAGTGCATGAACGCGCATGTGCGTGTGTTTGTGCACAGAGCCGGCAGCGCTGCTGCCCAGCATCGGGGCCTCGAGTGCATGAACGCGCGCGTGTGTGTGTGTGTGTGTGCACAGAGCCGGGGGCGCTGCTGCCTGGCGTGGGGGCCTCGAGTGCATGAACGCGCGTGTGCACAGAGCCGGCGGCGCTGCTGCCTGGCGTGGGGGCCTCAAGTGCATGAACGCGCGCGTGCACAGAGCCGGCGGCGCTGCTGCCTGGCGTGGGGGCCTCGAGTGCATGAACGCGCGTGTGCACAGAGCCGGCGGCGCTGCTGCCCGGCATGGGAGCAAGGGTTCTTCACTGACCTGTTATAGGTGCTCAGTGTAGTGTATTTGGACATGGTTAAACTTGAACCCATTTTCCAAAATGTTTAAATTCTTCTATTTTATACCCCATTTTCACATTTCACGACTAGTGATTTACCAGCTAGAAACAGTGACTCTTTAAAATATAATAAACATGATACACGGACTGGAATAGTGCCTAGGGTAGTGACTACTTTCTTTTCACCTTGGTAAGGACAAATCCTGGTTTAGAGCCCTAGAAAAGCATGTGATAAAATTGTTATGGATATGCTCTCTGACAATAAGATGGCAGTAACCAAATTTAGAAAGAATACAGCATTTATAATAGAAATGTTACTGGGGTGCCTGGGTGGCTCAGTCAGTTAAGCGTCCGACTTCAGCTCAGTTGGTCTTGCGGTCCGTGAGTTGGAGCCCCGCATTGGGCTCTGGGCTGATGGCTCAGAGCCTGGAGCCTGCTTCCGGTTCTGTGTCTCCCTCTCTCTCTGCCCCTCCCCCGTTCATGCTCTGTCTCTCTCTGTCTCAAAAATAAATAAACGTTAAAATAAAAAAAAAAAAAATGCTCCAGAGCTCAACAGATCTAGCCTTACTTCTGTTTGCCAATGCCACTTCCTGGCTGCATCAGGGCTCTAGGCTCTTGGGACCAACAAACCTTATAAGCAATTTTGGGGATTGACAACAGGCTCTATTAATAAGTCTTTAAACGGGAGGAATAGGGGCAGCTGTTATAAAAACTCACAAGTTATTCTAGACCAGAGCCTGATAACATTAAAGAAAATCTCACCAACTCTAAAGTAATGAAATATCTGAACTGTAAGAACTGTTTTTTTTTAAGTGCAGCTTTAATAATGTTAATTACCCACAATAATTCAAGAAATAAAAAGTAGCATAGTAAAAATTCTGTTTTCCTAAATCAAGGTGAATGATTCGTAAAGAGTATTATTTATCGGGACTCCTGGTTGTTCAGTCAGTTAAGCGTCCAACTCTTATCTCGGCTCTGGTCACGATCTCACGGTTCATGAGTTCAAGCCCCGAGTCAGGCTTTGCACTGACAGTGAGGAGCCTGCTTGGGATTCTGTCTCTCCCTCTCTCTCTGCCCTTCCCCACTTATGCTCACGCTCGCTCTCTTTCTCTCTCGAAGTAAACTTTAAAAAAAATTAAAAGAAGAGTATTATTTATCTATGGGTGAATTGAGCTTCTAATGTATTAAAAAGGGGCACCTCGGTGGCTCAGTCAGTTGAGCGTCTGACTTCGACTCAGGTCATTATCTCACGGTTCGTGAGTTTAAGCCCCTATCGGGCTCTGTGCTGACAGCTCAGAGCCTAGAGACTGCTTCAGATTCTGTCTCCCTCCCTCTGCCCCTCCCCAACTCACATTCTGTCTCTCCTAATAAATAAACAAACATTAACCAAAAAAAAAAAAAAAGAGAGAGAGAGAGAGATGATTACTCATTTGCTCAAAAGATTTTTTTGATAGATGCTTTGAGTGTGTACCAGCCTCTCTGGGCAAACCTGTGAGGCTTACTACACAATACATTGTTTCCTTGTCACCTCATATCTCCTCTGATGGAAAAAGTGACCCTAGATGGCCTAGAAAAAGAGAAAAGGATTTTATCTTTCTCATGAATAACTGAAAATCCCTGTGAGATTAATGGAGTCACTTCAGAGAAAATCATGAATTCCTGATACATGACTTTAGAATGAGCCCATAGCTGGATTCTAATCTGTTCTAAACTATTTAGGTGCCAGCACCAAAATGAGATACTTAATGCTGGCTTTGAAATGGAAATTGTAGTTGACCCTTGAACAAGGAGAGGATTAGGAGCGCCAGCTCCCCCGACTTCATGGGGTCAAAAATCTGCATAGAGGGGCACCTGGGTGGCTTAGTTGGTTAAGCATACCACTCTTGATTTTGGCTCAGGTTATGATGTCACAGTTCACGAGGTCAAGCCCCACATTTCTCTCTGTGCTGACAGTGCAGAGCCTGCTTGGGATTCTCTCTCTCTGCCTCTCTGCCCCTCCTCTGCTCACGCGGTCACTTTCTCTCTCTCTCTCTCTCTCTCTCTCTCTCTCTCTCACTCACTCTGTCTCTCTCTCAAAATAAATAATTTTTTTTTAAATTGCGTATAACCTTGACTCCCCAAAAACTTAATTTCTAATAGCCTACTGTTGACTGGAAGCCTTACTGATACATACATTTTATGTTTTATGTATTATATACTGTGTTCTTAGAATATAGTGAGCTAGAGAAAAGAAAATATTAAGAAAATCATAAGGAGGACAGTACATTTACTGTACTGTTTTTATTGAAAAAAAAAATCTGCACATAAGTGGACCTGTGCAGTTCAAACCCATGTTGTTCAAGGGTCAACCAGACTTGATTCATCCCAGATCGTCTGGATAGGACTGGGCTTGTCCCAGCCTGCAGCAAAATGTATTGACTTCCTGCCCAGGTGACATTTCCCTGTACCCCACCATTGATACTAGACTTTCTTCATCTTAATTTAAATCATTTGGGGGTGTCTGGGTGGCTGAGTCAGTTGAGCATCTGTTTGGCTCAGGTCATGATCCCAGGGTCATGGGATTGAGCCCCAAGTCAGGCTCTGCACTGACTGTGGAACCTGCTTAAGATTCTCTTTCTCTCTCCCTCTGCTCCTCTTCCCTGCTCAAAAGCACACATGCTTTCTCTCTCTGTCTCTCTCTCTCTCCCTCCCTCCCTGTCTCCCTCTCAAATAACTAAAATGAAAAAAAAAATATTTTTAATTCTATTAGAACTAACTTGATGAAGGTTATCTTGCAGTAAAAGATAAGCTTCTGCTGAAAACTCTTAATTTTTTACCATTTTGGAGCATTTCCCAGGTGTCGGGTATGGGGGTAGAGACAGAGAAAGAAAGAAAGAAGGCGGGGAGATAGTGGGTATTGTTTTTTTATGATGAAATGTCTCCATCTAGTGGAGTTTCAGAACAGTGAACATTGTCACCATCTTAGTCTCCAAAGCCATTTCTTTTGCATGTGTTCAGAGGAAAAAAAAAATTCTACATATGTTCCTAGATGATATACTTAACAAGTGCATGTATTTCTTTTAGAGGACACAGAAATGAAGCCAATGCAAACTGTTCAAACATTAACATTTTAATTTCATGATTTGAGTCCAAAAGGCAGAGGAATGAAAATAGGGGAGCAGCACAAGAGTAAATTCCACACAATCCGTAAAGATCCAGCTCTTAAGTCGGGTGGTTGATGCACAGGTGTTCATATACACATATATTCTTTGGTATGTGTCAGTTATTTCCTAAGAAAAATCTGGACACAAACTAAATTTAAGATTTATTAATAAAGGACTTCCTAAGGACACCTGGGTGGCTTAGTCAGTTGAGCATTTGACTCTTGTTTTCAGGTCAGGTCATGATCTCCCAGTTCGTGAGTTCGAGCCCCACATCGGGCTCTGCACTGATAATGCAGAGTCTGCTTGAGATTCTCTCTCTCTCCTCTCTCTGCCCCTCCTCTGCACGTTCTCTCTTTCTCTCTCTCTCTCTCAAAAATAAATAAACATTAGATAGATAGATAGATAGATAGATAGATAGATAGATAGGACTTCCTACGTATGAGAACAGTTATCTCCTCTTTTGGTTGATTTATCTGTTCACATTTGTTTAATAGTGTGAAAAGCCTCTGACAGCACCCCATTTTCTCATGGGCTATTTTGTGTCACTTGTGCCACCGAACACTCCCCCACAGTCCCACCCAGAGCATATGTGGGCTTGTCACCATTGGCTGCTTCATTACTTGCTGTCTGGGGTGGGTTCTTTCTTCCCTGACTGTGGGCTTTGACAGAGTCCAGCCACAGTGATTTTTAAAAAAGAAAAAAAAAAGTCCTGGGGTTCCTCTTGCTGCCTCCAAGGACCAAAACAGGAAGGAGAAAAGGTACTGGACCCCTGCCGAAGAGCAGTGTGAGAGGTCTCCGTATGCTCAAGGACAGTAGCATCCTCCCCAGCCCTCGCGTTCCTGGCCACGGGCTGGTGCAGGGTTCTATGGGCACCGTGCGTGTTGGGGCCCCAGCCCCACATGTATGTGTGCAGAGAAGCACACGCTCCACCCCTGCTCTCTGTCACAGATGCAGTGCCATGGGTTCAAGCACATGAACTCTAACCATGTGATAGACCCATGTGTTTTCAGCTGAGAGTGGTGCTTATATAAGCCCCCCACCATGTCCTCCTGCCCACAGTTCTGGGAGTCCCCACCCCCACCCCCGACTGAGACAGGCGATCGCATGGAACACCAGGCTATATACCATGTGGTGAGACTCAGAATCCCATTCCCTGGCCACTTTTTGTTCTCTCCCCACACTGTTACACACACAGCTACCCCCAGCCCTCCTCTCCTGCCCACCAGACTCGGGTCAAGTTGATGAAGGAACCTGAGGTTGAAAATTTCTGAACAAGATTTAACCTGTTGTCTTTATTCTTCTACCCACTTGCTTGAGAACAAGCAAGACAGGTATTCAGAGGAGGCTTTCATCCCTTACTGGGCCTCCTGACAGGTTTCCGTTCTCAGATGCTCTGCAGCTCTAATGTTTTTCTTTTCTTTTTTGGTGCATCTTGTAACGGCTAACAGAATGACACTAAAGCCAACAAACGGTCTGCTTCTCTCCAGCAGTACCAAAGGATGTTGTTACCTCAGGATGTGAGACGACATAGACGGTTAAATTAGCAGTATTAGCACATGCTTCATTTTCCTTCTAGCTTTGCTGAGATGTAACCGACACGTAACACTGCAAGTTTAAGGTCGACAGTGTGATGGGTGGACGCACGAATATGTTGTGAATGTTTACCACGATAATGCATTCTTCTCTTCACATAATTACCATTTTCTTTTTGTTGTCACAGGGTTTTTCTAAAGTAGCCTGAGGCTGGGTTCCCTTCCCCTCTGTCCAAACTGGGGACACTTACCAAGCAAAATGCCCCCTCGCCCCAAGAGAGTTCTCTCGTGGCCAGGGTCCTACATTGTTAATTGGCAAGTAAGATAAGAAATGAGAGACCGCACTGGATTCAACTCACACTTGACTCAGAGAGTAACCATGTGACCCTTACAAAGAGCTGGGTTGGAGTTTGAAGAAATCAGGCAGTGGAATGAGTCGGAGATATTGAGTCTGTAACTGCAGAACATTGAAATGGTCAACACATTCACTTCCTTTTCTCTTTGTTCTCTGCAGGGAAGGAGATTGGTGGGAAGCCCGCTCCTTGACCACCGGAGAGACTGGTTACATTCCCAGCAATTATGTGGCTCCAGTTGACTCTATCCAGGCAGAAGAGTAGGTTTTGTTGTTTTCGCTCAACTACTTGCTTTTAAAAGTTAGTTGTCACAGTAACATGCTACTAACCTTGTGCAGGAGGGACAAGAAACTCACTAGAGCGATTCAGGGTTGAGAGAAGATAAGTGATGCCGCATGCCCCAGGCACTGTGCTCTGCGTTTTGCCATACCTGTGTAATACTTGTGCTGTTATTAACTTAATATTTTTCTTTATGACTGTATCTTAAAAACATACTGATTTTGAAAGGGAACTTTGTATCAGAACCCTAAATGAAAGCCCAATATTAGTTGCCGTAGACCGAAAGTAACCAGAAAAACGTGATGAAGTTCTGGCTAGGGCACATCTTAGTAATGTGAACCCAAGGTTTTAAGCCTATAGTCTGCTGGGAAATAAAAAAGAGCGAGGGAGAGAGAAAGAATGGGAGTGGGGAGGGAAAGAAAAAGGGGGGCGAGGAGTAAGGGGCAAGGGGGCCAAATAACTATTAAAGATGAGATGGAGATTTTCTTTCTCAGTGTAATCAGAAATATTAAAGGAGCACCGAAAAGACTTACCTTCCATGTGCCAGGTAGAAGTGTCTCACATACAGCATGTTCCACAACTCAGGAAGCTCTCGTGATGCATTTCAAATGCTGCTTTCCTTTGAGTTGGGGTCTTGGTTGGTTTCCTTGATAGGAAATCATGACTCGCAGTTAGTTGGACCAAGGATTTCACTGGCTCCAGTTTTGGAAGTTGCTCCGTAGGCCGAGGGGATTCTAGAAGGGACAACCATTGTTCTTCCTCCTGACCTGTGGGGATTCATGGGCACT
Source organism: Prionailurus bengalensis (assembly GCF_016509475.1). NCBI lineage: Eukaryota > Metazoa > Chordata > Mammalia > Carnivora > Felidae > Prionailurus > Prionailurus bengalensis. The sequence continues at coordinate 100,581,462 of NC_057349.1, read as the reverse complement.
TTCAAAAGGGGGAACTATTAGAGTGGCTTGTGTGTGGTTACCCCCATTTCTGAACTAAGGGGAAGAAAACTGGCCCGTGAGTCCAGAACTTGGGGACCTGCCCTCCTCCCTGACACCCTGAGGACCTGCCTCTCCTAGTGGTCTTGCCTTACCAATAAGGGAGTCGAGAAGAGTCAGCCATGAAGCCCAGCCTTTGGCTCTGATATTGCATTTTGCCCTGGATTTGTTTAATCACTGCAAGGAAGATTAGATGCCACACCCCAGCCAAATCCCCAATTGGATCACTGTCTTGCCTTTAATTCCTTTGTATTTTCTCTAAGAAGATCTGTTTTGTTCCCCACTCTCAAATACTCAGTGGTTCTGCACTCCGTTTTTTCTCCTAGTGAGTGTGTTTTATCATCAAAGAGTAAAGAAATCTGTATTGAATTTTTATTTTAGGGCAGATTTGCAAACATCTTTGTGTTCTTTCAGAATAAAAGGTACCACTAAAAGGTAGCATTACTTTGGTTTAACTGGGAACATACCCACTATATATTGAAGTTCTATTTATAATGATCAATTTTTAAACTACTTTGTTTTTAAAGAATAAACTAGCGTTTTAAAAAGATAACGCATATGGTTTTACACAGACAGTTAATTGCCATTATCTTAAAATGCCATTGTTTTGGTTCAATCCATTGTTCTAACTGTTCTCTCTTCACCACTGCTCGTGTTTATACTGCATTTTAATTGGGTGATTGATGCCAACCCAGAAAGTCATTTCTCATAAATAATTGCTCTAATTCTCTTCATACCATCTAGTGCTAGGTTAGGACTGTCGCACAGTCTGGTGCCTTTAAAAGTCACTGAGGAGCTAACTTGCAGTGTGTCTTTTCTTACGATCGGTGAAGCTCTTTCATTCACAAAAGAATTTGACAGCGCACGCATAATAGCTATGTTCAAGTATAAGGAATTAAAATTTCATTTTAGAAACTGGATTATTTCACAGTTGAATATTCTAAAATTGTTTCTACGCACAGATTCCAAATGAATGCTTGCGAATTCTTGCAGCACCTCGTGCTAACCCATTTAACTCCCTGCCAAGCCACGGTTAGGGCTGGAGAGTGCAGGGGAAGGTAAAAGGTGAATGGCAGAGGTTGTGATATGACTTCACGATGCCTTCCTCATGGCACTGGAGTGTCACTACGGGGAGAGTGGGACACGGTACACCCAGTCATTTCTCAGGACGTGCTCGTTGACTGTGCACAGCGACCTGTTCCTGCAGCGGCACCAAAACACACGTGTGCAGATCCCCACCCACCCGCGAGGCAGATCCTTTCGCTCACCTAAGTCATCACCCTGCTGGACAGGAAGAGACTGAAACCTGACATCCACAGTCCACAGCCATCTCAAATCGGGGGTGGTTTTGACAATTGTTTTCAAAGTTGCTGTAGGTACAAAGTGACTGAAAATACCATGTCTTTGTTCTGTATCCATTGTGACTGGCTTTTTTTTTTTTTTTAATGCTTGATTAATGATCTGTGTATAGACTAAGGCTGTGCTTTGTTATTTCCCAGGGGGTGTAATTATGCTCAGAAATCCGGGGTCTCATAGATGTGTGTGGGAAGGGTCTCCTGCAGTTGCCATTTCAAAACGAGGTCTTAGATTTCTCTTCTCATAAATGCAGGTGGCGGTTTTAACACAGACCAGTTCTTGTCACCTCTGAAGGGAAGGAAAGTCACCCACTGTTCAAATCTGACTTTTTTTCTTTGAAGAATGGTAGAGGTGGATTAGGGATAGAATCAGGAACAGACTGAAAGGGAGCTAGATGAAGCTAGGAAAAAATATTATAGGGGAAGGCTAAGGATGAAATCAGAGGGAAGGGGGGTTGCTGTTCCATTTTTGTAAATGATCATTACAAAATGTTCCCCTCCCTTGATTTCATTTAAAGGTGGTACTTTGGAAAACTTGGCCGAAAAGATGCTGAGCGACAGCTTTTGTCCTTTGGAAACCCGAGAGGTACCTTTCTTATCCGTGAGAGTGAAACCACCAAAGGTAAGATAAGGAGTTGAAGATGTTGGTTGTCATTCAAATCCGTGGATTAGTCAGAGGGGATGAAAGGCTTATCTCTAATGTGCAAGGATTTTTAAATGGCACATACCCTCCCTGCCTCGTGAGCGAGTCCGAGTTTCAGTTTTTCCCTCCAGGCTCTAGAACTGCACACGGTTCCGGAAGGACTACAGAGGCTCAAAAGCAAAGCCCTTCTTCCTGAAACAGGGAGCTGGGCAGCTTCGCTCCTGCAGGCGCACAAGATCATAGAATTTTCAGCTGTTCTTTAGAATTACGATTTTCTGAATCTCTCTTAGTTCCCCAGGCGCCGGTCCTACAGGTTGTTTTTGCATTCCTTTTATTTTTTCAAAACTGAGCACTGCTCTTCCTCCAACTGCTGGCCCTTTCATCATTGAAACACTCATTAGAGCCCACAAGAGGAGCCGGGCCAAGGGAAGGGACTTTCTACCTTGATCTACCAGACATGGTTATCTGCTCCCGAGAAAGTGTGGCAAATCAGAAACAGGAGGCTCCCTTGTAGGGAAGCACTCCTTCGACTTCTGTAGCACACGCTGCCCTGCCTCTGCGACACTCCATGGGTGAGGAAGACAAGGAGAGCGCCCCCAGCCTGCGGGAGAGTTGGGTCTACCCCGTGTTAGGCAACGTGCGGGTGACGGTACTGAAGAGAATAGGAAAAAATCCAGAAAGCTTTCCTTCTCACGAGTAAAATCACTTTATTGCTAACATCTTCTGACATTTGTGGGAAAGAGGTGTTTTCTTCTTCTGTTCCTGAGTGGAAGAGAGCGTGTTTGTGTGCATGCACGCACATACATGTGTGTGTGTGTCCTCTTGATGATTATTAATCAGAATACTCAAGTGAATGAGACCGAAGAAACGAATGAGCTCTCAGAATGATTGGAGCTGCTAATGCCTTGCATATTTACCAGGTGCCTATTCACTGTCGATCCGAGATTGGGATGATATGAAAGGAGACCATGTCAAACATTATAAAATTCGCAAACTTGACAATGGTGGATACTATATTACCACCCGGGCCCAGTTTGAAACACTTCAGCAGCTTGTACAACATTACTCAGGTAACCCTAATGCCAACTTGCTACTAACCACTGGGACACTGGAGGGAGTGGGTAGGCACTGAGTAGGGGGTGGGGGGAGAGATACAAGCACACACAAAGGCAGCAGTGAGTTTTCTTTGCTCGCCACTCAACGTGGGACTTTGCTGCATAGGATCTGTTGATGTTTTTCTATCATAGTTATTATTAGTTCCATACGTTTGTCAAAAAATTCTGTAACATTCTTGTTCCCCAGATACAAAGCAGTAGGTTAAATTGTAAAAGTTGTCATCTTTTCCTGTTCCCCTGGAGTCTGTCATCAGAAACCATGACAGGAGAGAGAACAGTGTCTGGGCGGGAACACACGGAGTGTTGGGGGATCGTGTAGGGGACCCCCCAGTTCTCACTCAGTACTCACAGGAATAGCCACACATGCTTTTCATTCTCATGACCAGAAGAATTTTGCAACCCATCTATCATGTTCTACTGATCCACCAATACTGCTGTTTCCTAACTAGATGTAGACTCTGTGACCCACAGCTCCTCCTAGATCTGTTAGGGCCATTGTGTTAAACTTGTGAACAGTAAGTGGAACAGCCTCTGTCCTAACACCCATTTGTCACTGTCAGTGTGTTCCTAGAAATATGCACTTATGAGGTGTTTAGGTGTACAGTTGGTACATTCTAGTAAAGATTGTGGTCTTATACACAAGTGTTAAAATGATTTCTTTCTTTCCAAGATTAGCAAGAATACCCTGCTATATGACATACACACACAGGTGGATTTTTATATAGATACACATATACAGGTATATATCTGTATCCCATTAAACCCAGTAGTTTTTTCTGTGACCTATATATGTGTGTTCTTCAGGACAATGACAAAACCCCAAAATAGTGCATGACTTGCTCTATGCACATTCATTTTAAAAAAAATGTGTGTATAATTTTTTAGCCCCCCCCCAAAAAAGCAGTCTTTTGAAAATGGAAATAAGAAATGCCTATTGATTTATCCCAGGCACTAATGAAAAAGTGAGAAAATTAACAACACTTGGAGTACTCGTTGATTAGGGCATTGGATAGCTCTAGTTTACGTGATTCTAATGAAATATTTGGGAGAAATGGAGCAGAATCTCTCCCTGAGCTTAAGTGATACACTCAAAATGCCTGCATGTGTCAGAATTTTTCAAATGCCAAAATATATTTCATTACAGGCAAACATCAGCAGGATCCCCAGGGTTTGGATCATTTGAAAATATTGTGTTGGAAAGGGCACCTTAATAACATCGTAAAGCTGGAAGGAGAGAAGGGATATGAAGAGCAATAGACGTTTTTTAATCTCAAAAAAAATCCATCTCGAGTTAGATTTGTTTTTATATTGGCTTTTCCTCTTCCCCCCTTCCTCTCTCTCACACAATAAAATGCCTTTGCAATATTGACACATAAATAATTTCCTGCCTAAACATCTCAGAACCTGAGTCTACCAAAAAGAAAGGAATAAAAAGAAACTAAGAGCTGGTTCCTAGAGAAAAGAGAGCACTACATGTGATTTTCCTGGATCCGAGGGGCCTTCAGGGGGTGTGGTGGGGCAGAGGCTCTGCCTCACAAGCCAGGCTTTCTACAGCTTTTGTCACTGCCCTGATTCCTTGTTCTTTGTTACCTTTTCTTACCTGACAGAGATTTCACTTGGCATTTAGGCAATTTCCCCCTTACCATTGCTAAAAAGTGTAAAAGGTATATTCTTTTAAATGAAGGAAGGAAGGAAGGAAGGAAGGAAGGAAGGAAGGAAGGAAGGAAGGAAGGAAGGAAGGAAAAGAAAGAGAACAAAAGAAAAAAATCCAAATAACCTATAAGTGATAACTTTTTTCCTTTGTCTTTTTCATAAGAAACAGTTCTTTCACATCCTTGAATTTGTACAGATTTCGGTTTCCTGTCTTTCTGCTTTGAAACCAGATTTCTAAATTATACATTGGAGACTGTTAAAAAGATTTATTTTTAATGGGAAATATCAAAGAAGTGAGAGCATCTGACTGGTAGAATAGAGTCAGTTAAAATGCCAAAGAAATCACTAGAGAAATGTGACCTCTTTTTTTCCCCTGCCAGGTAGAATCTTCAGCCCTACTAGTTTATAACAGTCTAAGATTGAAGAGAAAAATCCTGTACTGAAGCTACAATTTTCAATATATTCAGACCAAAGAAAGCCCCTAAACCCTTGACATTAGAGAGGGTTAAGGACAGTCGTGCTGACATTCAGTAGTCCAGATGTACCTTTTGAAATCAGCGGAGGTATTTCAGGGTTCCAGAGACATGTTATTAGCACAAGTTGCTGAAAATGTTTTTCTTCCTTAGCGAGTATTAGAAACCAAAGCAGTCATACCTGTACCTGTATATATGTGTAAACTATACTATACCTGGAGGCATGGAGCAGTCCGCATTGAAAATGTCCTCTGTTCTACCTCCAATGACCATGTTTCAATGTGTGGTGTCTAATCTTCCAAGATGTGCGCAGCTCTCCGCCGACGTAGCACTGTTTTCAGCAACACTGTGCACTCGCTGGGTTTGTGCAACTGTAAGTGTTGTTTCACGTGTTGTGCTTTTCTCTCCCTCTCCTGCCGCTGTCCTCGCTCCATCAGAGAGAGCCGCAGGCCTCTGCTGCCGTCTCGTAGTTCCCTGTCATAAAGGGATGCCAAGGCTTACCGATCTGTCTGTCAAAACCAAAGATGTCTGGGAAATCCCTCGAGAATCCCTGCAGTTGATCAAGAGACTGGGAAATGGGCAGTTTGGGGAAGTATGGATGGGTATGCTGAGACTCAATTATTCTATTACTAGCTTTCTCGTTTGGGAAGTCCCAAACAGCGAAGATGGAAGGTGAAAATAAAGACTTTATGACCAGGGAGAAGGCTTAAGTTACTCATAGTAGAGAATTATACATTTGATTTTGATTTCAAAATTCCAGAATTTCTAGAAGAGAGATAGTGGTCAAGATTGGCAGATGGCTCAAATTATGCCGTTATATGAATCTCAATTCATAAGCCAGAAAACAGTGCAAGGAATGTTCCAGCTTGCACAAATGCCTTGCCCTTCCTTTACAACTGCAAACGTTTGCCCAGTGAACTCAGTGTTGCCCTAAAGGGTAAGTCACCTTCCATCTTCCCTAGTGCATGCATGATAACGGATTATAAGGATTGTGTTTTCTTTATTAATTCCCTTTCCTGTAGAGAAAGCTGATGGTTTGTGTTTTAACTTAACTGTGATTGCATCAAGTTGTACCCCACAAACTTCTGGATTGGCTAAAGATGCTTGGGAAGTTGCACGTGGTTCATTGTCTCTGGAGAAGAAGCTGGGTCAGGGGTGTTTCGCTGAAGTGTGGCTTGGTAAGGCAGAGGGCACATTTCATTTTGGCTACTTCTCAAGGCCAATTAAAAGGACAGTCTGAACAAACACACACACACAGTCACTGGGACCAAGACACTTAACCTGAAGCTAGACAGACGCAGGCCATCTAGATTTTGAGAATACGGCGATACCTTGCTGTGCTCTTCTATACTTCTTCATATGGTTGGTGAAGCAGACGCACATAGAAGAAACACCAATACAATAAGTGTCTGTTGTTTCCTCTTCCTGAGACATAGGAAGGTAAGATACTATAGATGGGTTACTATAGGGAAAGACCATGGGCTTTTATGCTCAGTGGGCCAGGGTTTGAATCATTACTAGCTGATTAACCATATCCAAGGGGCTCATTTAACCTCCTTGAGCCTCAGTTTCCTCGTCTGTAGAATTGGAATGATACCTACTTCATAGGATTGAGGATCACATAGGACAATATATTTAGAGTCCTTGCACGCAGTTCGTGCTCAGTAGGCACACATACTTCTCTTAATTCGGTTGTCATGTCATTCATTGATGAGGCTGACTGCACTGGGCCCGTCCCACCGCTTTTATAACACCCTTTGGGTCATTTACAGCTTTGCTTGGAGAAAATCCATGGGTTTGGTGCCACCCAAAGACATCTGTCAGTGAGACAGTGTTGGTGCTTATGGAATCTACCTTCTTTCTTAGGTTCAATTAAAAACAATATGGATAGGTACCTGTTTTTACATTGTAGCTGTAGGTGTGCAGGGGTGGTCAGCATTAAAAGATTTAGTACAGTGAAAGCACTTGGAACAGAGCCTGGCAAAGAATAAATATTACATAGATATGGGTGTAGCGATAAGGTTAGAGATAGACATTCAAACATACACCTATATGTGCTGTGTATGTATAAGCTACTATATAATAAATGCTCTCATTTTTCGAGTCCACATTATTGTGTCTCTCTCCGTACTTTAACTCAAGTATCATAAAATATCTTCATGTAGCCTTCCTCTCCCTCATCTGCCCAATTTATAATTGAAGTTGTGGGTGCCAAGGATTTCAATTCAGTCATTTATACCATCAGGAAGAATTGGACATTCTACAAAATTTTGTTTTCAAATTTTATGATTATCAACTTTAAATCATTATACCACATTATTAAGAATTTGTTGCCCACTGAGCATAAAACATTATGTCGTGGTAGTTCGGGATCAGGATGGAATGCCAGTGAGAGTAACTGGGTTGTTATTAGACAGGAAAATCTCTATTTAAAATTTGGGGATGCTGGGGTGCCTGGGTGGCACAGTCGGTTAAGCGTCCGACTTCAGCCAGGTCACGGTCTTGCGGTCCGCGAGTTCGAGCCCCGCGTCGGGCTCTGGGCTGACGGCTCGGAGCCTGGAGCCTGTTTCCGATTCTGTGTCTCCTTCTCTCTCTGCCCCTTCCCCGTTCATGCTCTCTCTCTGTCCCAAAAATAAATAAACGTTGAAAAAAAAAATTAAAATTTTGGGATGCTAATAGCACTCAAATAGCAAAGACCACTTCCAGATTATCAGATTTTCCATTTATATTTAGTGGTCAGATATTTTATAAGGTTTGAATGAACTCTTTTTTAAGCCACTGTTCTTTCATGACTTAGATGTTTGTAAGCTTCATGTTGTAATCGTATGAACCATGTTTTGAACAGGGTAACAAAAGTTTACAGAAATATTTAATTCTGAAGTCAATTACATTAAATATGAAAATGAATCTTCATTTAAACCAGCTCTCTTTTCCAAACAGAAAAAGCACGCTCTAACTTAGCAGATTTTTCTGTTTCCCTTAGAGTTTTAATCCGAAGTTGTAGGACTAATAACAGAATACACATAGAACCTGGATTTTTGTTTTTTTAATTTCGCAGCTGAAAGAGATTCAAAAGATAATCCAGTTCTACTCCTATATTCTACAGATGAGGCAACAAATGATCATAAACCAGGCCTGTCTCTGTATCTACTTGACTTTCTCCACCTGTGAAGCCTAAATATTTCTGTTCCCTCTTAGCTGCTGTTTGATTTTTTCAGTCCGATAGAGGCTGTTGCTCTTGTGGCTGACCTGAGGAGTTGTCCTTACCTGGTTGAAGTTTGGGGCAAGTAGACCGTGAGCTTCTTGCCAGTGCCCATTGGCATACTTGTAATCTCACTTATATATCAGCTGTTCAAGGTCTCTGTCAAGTAGCTCACCCACCGCACACGGTGGAAAGTCGAAAGGTAACTTCCAGACTTCCTCCGTGTGTTGCCGTCTTTTTTTAAATGGCACCCTTCATACAACAGAACTATCCTAGTTTCTTCCATGCTTGCTCTACTGTCTAAGGGATAGTGGTGGGATAGCCAGGCCTGTTCTAACCTTTGAACCTTCAGCCTTGTTAAAGAAGCATCCAAAACTTTGGGTACCAATTTGTAATCACATGCCCGAGCTAGAAAAGGAAAGTGGCATGTATCAAAATCAGAAAAAAGTTAAAAGAATTACAAACCGTAACACAGCTATAAGTAAACTCATGTTTCCCGTTGAAGATATTGGACAGAGTCCTTATTACATTCGCTTGTCTTCGTTCAACAAAAAAGGATATTAAGTTTTTCTAAGTTAAAATCTAACCTTATGCAAGTAGCTGTTGATTTAAAAGCTTTTTTATTTTCCCATCAAAAGAGGATCCTCGGTTTGACTTAATGTTGTGGGATGTGTGCAGGTACCTGGAATGGAAACACAAAAGTAGCCATAAAGACTCTTAAACCAGGCACAATGTCCCCCGAGTCATTCCTTGAGGAGGCACAGATCATGAAGAAGTTGAAACATGACAAGTTGGTCCAGCTCTACGCAGTGGTGTCCGAGGAGCCCATCTACATTGTCACCGAGTACATGAATAAAGGTCAGGCCCCACCTCACGGTTGACCCACAGGGGTTATTTCGGGGAGGGAGATGGAGGTGCCTGCCTGCTTTTGTTCTGCTTTCTGCATGAGTCCGGCATTCCTGTCAGGAAGCACAAATCATGTGCTCGTTAATGAAAGCATTGTTAGAACAGACCATGACCTTGAGTGTGCCCCCCAGATCCTTATGAAATGCAACACCTTTTGCACGCTGCACATGTCAGGAGTCCCAGCTCCTCTCCATAATTAAAGCATTCATATTTAATACCCGGGGTGATCTGGAGGGCTATGATCATTTGCTGCTACTTTGAATGCCATGGCTTGTGCTAAATTTCCTTTTTCAGGGCTGAACAGTTAGTATCGGACACCGGTCTCTGGGCTCAGCTTAGTCTCCATCTTCTCAGCACCTTTTCTTTCCCAGTTCTCTTCTTAAACATCAGACGAAGAAAGACGTGCTTTTAAAGAGCCCGTTTTATTTTCATTCTTTCTCTGCCTCTTTCTAATCAAAGCACTATTGCCAAGGATAAGGCCCAGAATCACTTTGTTTTGGAAAAATAGACAAACCAAACAAGAAACGGCCTTAAAAGGTAATATGTTGTACATGAGGGGGCACCAGCATAATTTTTCCTGTCCGTATACTTTCTTTTTAAATACACTTGGAAATTTTTTTCCCTGGCAGATTGTTTGTCCCTTGTATCCAGGGTTATTTGGTAAATAACTTTGTGATTAAAGCATGGAAACAGTCACCGATGACCATCATGAGCCTCCATCCAGCCTCGGCACATGATTGTTTCCACCCTGGTGTTGGTCCTGAGCTCCCTAGGCTGTTACCACAGTGGCTCTGAAGCTTCAGCTGTTTTGTTTCCGATATCTTCAAGGCCTGGCTGGCCATGATTTAAAAAGGGGAGCTAACTGCCCCACCCTGTATTCCTCAGATATTCTTTTCTTGATTTAAAATCTGTAAATAAGCGAGGCCAATGATTCTCAAACCTTACTGTGTATCAGAATCATTTAGGGGTATTCTTTTTTTTTTTTTTCTTTTTATAGGCTTTAGTCTTTGTTTTTTAATTTCAACTTGTTTTATTTTTTATTTTTTTTAATTTACATCCAAAGTAGCATACAGTGAAACAATGATTTCAGGAGTAGATTCCTTAGTGCCCCTTACCCATTTAGCCCATCCCCCCTCCCACAACCCCTCCAGTAACCCTCTTATGAGTCTCTTCTGTTTTGTCCCCTCCCTGTTTTTATATTATTTTTGTTTCCCTTCCCTTATGTTCATCTGTTTTGTCTCTTAAAGTCCTCATGTGAGTGAAATCATATGATTTTTGTCTTTCTCTGACTAATTTCACTTAGCATAATACCCTCCAGTTCCAGCCCCGTAGTTGCAAATGGCAGGATTTCATTCTTTCTTATTGCCAAGTAGTATTCCATTGTTTATGTAAACCACATCTTCTTTACCATTCATCGGTTGATGGACATTTGGGCTCTTTGCATACTTTGGCTATTGTTGATAGCGCTGCTGTAAACATGGGGGTGCTTGTGTCCCCTCGAAACAGCACACCTGCATCTCTTGGATAGATGCCTAGTAGTGCAATTGTTGGGTCGTAGGGTAGTTTTATTTTTAGTTTTTTGAGGAACCTCCATACTGTTTTCCAGAGTGGCTGCACCAGCTTGCATTCCCAAGGGGTATTCTTAAAATACAGCTTTCTGGGCCCGCCTCCAGAGTCTCTGATTCTGGTTCTAGGGTGGGGCCTGAGAGCTTGCATTTCTAACAAATTCCCTAAGGGAAGCTCTTCCTGCTGGTCCCAGGACCACACTTTGGGAGCCACTTGGCCTGGGTGGCATTTTCCCTATGTCACTCCTTCATTCAGGGCTGATGGGAGATGAGGCTAAAGTGGTTAGCTCCTCATATGTCCTTCTTTATGACATAAAGAGAATTGCATCCCATTTCTTATAGGTTTGTCAGATTTTTGTTGTCCTTAGAAATGGAGTCACTATTGTTTGTTTCTGAAAGATAAAACTGCTACCTTTCAAAGAACAGAATTTTTTCTAGCCTCTTTTTTTTTTTTTAATAAATCTTTTCTTCATTGATGGCATTCATTCACTCACCTCATTATTTCTAATAAGAAAACCAAACCCAACCCTTTGTCAGGCATTTTTATCTTTCAAAGTAAATTGAAATGATTTTCTCTTTTGTTCATAGGAAGTTTACTTGATTTCTTAAAAGATGGGGAAGGAAGAGCTCTGAAATTACCAAATCTTGTGGATATGGCCGCACAGGTAGGCCGCATGGTCCCTTGGTTCCTGCCTCAGGTTTACTGCCACGTCAGTACGAGTCGTGGGGTAACGTGTCCTGTTCATCGGTTTCCACAGGTTGCTGCAGGAATGGCTTACATCGAGCGCATGAATTATATCCACAGGGATCTGCGGTCAGCAAACATCCTAGTGGGGAACGGACTCATATGCAAGATTGCTGACTTTGGACTAGCCAGATTGATTGAAGACAATGAGTACACAGCACGACAAGGTGGGCACTTAAATAGGAGGGCTTGTGACCTCAGCCTCGAGAATAGGAGCTTCTTCAGGACCTTTCCTCTCCCCTTCCCTTCCTTTCCTCCAGAAAATACTTGAAATGGCCTTCTTTGGCCAAGTGCTTTCTTCTTAACCTGGCGGGAATCTGACAGCTTTGCAGATGGGAGACTGTGGTGGGTCCAGTAGATGGACAAATGTTGCTTTTTGGTGAATGAATGTCCTCTAATGTGGTCTTTCTGACTCATGCTACCCTCATCACAGTGTCCAGGCCTGGGACGCTTTGCCTTTGGAGAAAGAGGGCTGTGGAAGGCCAAAAGAGAAGTCAAATAATAGCGCATCATTCCATCAGAGTTTCAGCAGAATGAAGAAAGCACGCTCATTGGAGACTTGAATAAAGGAGTTCTTTATAAAGGCATGGGCAGAGTTAGGAAAGCCAACAAGGCAGGAGGTGATATCCCAGAGGTAGCAACAGCCACGGACCTGACCCGAGCCCAGAAGGGCAGTGGGGAAGGGAATAGGCAGGCACCAGAGCTAAGAACCAGAGGCCACCTTTGGCAGACAGAGGCCAGGCACGGATCAGGGGCTTCATACCTTAGCTCCTCCTCCAGAGATCCTGCCAAACCCAGCAAGAAGCCAGAGGTCAGGGGAGCCCACTGATGGGTCCAGCTGGGTCCAGAGCAGGGAGAAGAGCAGAAGGGGGATCATGTAGCAAGAGGACAGAAAATAGCGGCGTCTCCTAAGCAGCCCCACCTCCTCTAAATCATCTCCCTCCATTCTCCCTCCTCCACAGATTTGTAGAAATTAGACTCTAGATTAAATACATCCCAAACGAGCAACCACACCAGTGGGGAGCTTTTTGGATGCTTTTTAGAGCACCAGATGCCAGGGAGGGAATTCCCAGGGTTATTTTTGATCTTCCTGGATCTGCACACAGCAGTCAACAGGTAAATGTATGAAACTGAGTGTGCCGTTTGCAGTCGAATGTAGGCTCCTCATGTAGAATATAATGTTCACGTCTGAAGGAAATGGGTAGCCTTCATGACTGTTGTTTTTAACCAAGCCTAGGCATTCTGAGCAGGGCTGAGCGGTGACTGGAATATATTACAGGGCAGTGCTTTCTACTGGGTTTTGTAATAGCCACCTTGGAATTCCTGTCCTTTCTTTCTAAATTCTGTCATTTCATGCCAGTTCTTCCCTCCTTTTATCATTCTCAAGTGACGAGGAAAACAGTTAAACTGAGACCCTGGCTGGTGCAGATACTGTCCAAGTGCTCAATTCCATGTTGGTCAGACAGCTCGGCTATTTGAATTTCCCCAACACATGGCAGTTCCTGTCCTGGAGCCAAACGCCCACACAGGGAGCATGTCCACACATTACGCACACGCACAAGCACGCACACACTCCTGTGGGTCCAGACGGCAGGCCACGTCCCTAATCAGAGGCACACGGGCAGCTATGATTGGCACTGGCAGTCCAGAGAGAAATGTGGACATGATTTTGAGTCCGCGTGAGCTGAGAGGGTCTGCAGTGCCACTGGGGTCTGAGACCTGGCCCTAAATGAGAGATTTCACCCTGAGGCAAACCCTTCAGATCCCAATTCACAGACCAGAAGGAGGGGGAGCAGGTGAAGGTTTGGGGACATGAATATTTGATTTAGGAAGGGGTGAGATTGGAGCTGGTCTTGGCAATCCATCATGTAAGCGTCCTTGCCTGTGTGAGTAGAGTCCTGGTGCCGACTGGGGTAGTCCAGGATTTGATTCTCCCCTTCTCCCGCACTCTGGACTCCACGGAATTTGTGGTTACAAATCCGCGCCTTGAACCATCCACAAACGAGAAGGCTGCAGGGCAGAAACTGAAGATGTTCATGGAGGTGCTGTTGACAAGGCTGAATGTTTAGTTCATGGATTGGGGTCCGGTCCTCTGGCTGTGGCCCAGGTGACTGGCGCCATAGGGGAAGGCGTGTGAGAGCCCCTCACTGGTTTCCCTGACCGCATGCTTCCACCATGGAGCAGGGCCACGGGTGGCCACCCTCAGTCCTGGGCATCAAGTCCCACCCTCCTCCCCACTCAGCTGTCTGTCCACTTCTGGTGGCTTCCTCACCCCCCACCATCAGTTTCCCAGCTGCTGTCCTGACGCCTTTCAGATCAGCTTCATACCCTTTGTACCGTGTTTCCTCTGCTTAACTTCCAAATGGTCCCACCCTTCCCTCTTAAAATTCTTTTTGTTTCTCTCTTCCCTTTCACAAATATTTACCTATCCATGACAAACACTGGAAAGAGATGAGTAAGGAGAAGTAAATGAAGTGGAGAACTGAACTTGGAGAAAGACACAAAGGTTGGGAGCTCCAGCATTTACAAGGAGGATACAAGAATGCTGTCCTGCAGCAGAAGGAAAGGAAGGAGCTGGGGCGCTTACCTACCGAGAGCCAGGCCTGAGAGGGTAAACGTGAGGAGCGGGGAAGGAAATGATAGACTCCGAGGGGCTAAGTAACTTGTACAAAGTCACACAGCTAATACAAGGGCAGAGGCAGGATTTGAATCCAGGTGTGGCCGGCACCATTGCATCCCTCTTAAGCTACACCAGTGGCCTCTTACCAAGACAGTGATTTAAAAACAAAAAATAAAAATTGAGGTTAGTCATACGCCCCTTTTTCTCTTTATGGGAAAGTTTTTAAGGGGCACTTTCTAATGTGCATGTGTGAGGGAGTTTGAAAGAGCTTCATTTTCCAGTTCTGGGACAGCCCAGCTGTTTATAAAATTCCTCCCGCGGGTCTGCCCTGCCCCGGCCTCTTAACGAGACAGAAAGGCCTGGTATGTATCTGCTAGTGTGCTCTACAGATGGCATGCGTGCTGCGTGCTGAAGTTTCTGCTGGGGATTAATCAGCTCCTCCAGACAGCTGGGCCATGTGCCTGATAATATTTACAAGTCGGGTTTTATGATACCCAGAGGCCACGGTCAGGCTAAAGCTTGATTATGGAAGTGTGGGCCGCGTTCAGAAGCAAGTGCCCAACACAGGTATTTTGGGACTGTGAATGACAGTTGTTTTTCAACACCATTGTGGGTTTCCCATCTACGGGCACACAAATGTCTGATACCATCCCCCCCCGCCCTGGGTAGATGCGGTGACATTTCCCAGGGCACAAGTAGAGTTGAAATTTGGACATGTGTTAAACAGCCCTCCCTGTGTTCCTTTCCTCCTACCACCCCCTACCCCACTGGACTGTAAGCAGAAGCCCCTGTCGGGGAGAAGGTCAAGACCAGGGTCAGAGCCTGTGAGGGTGGTCCCCTGTCAACAGCATTCTAGAGGCAGCTAGAAATTATTTGTTATCGCTCATTCTCTTGCCTGTACGCCTCCCTCAATCCCAGCACATCTTCTTTAGTCATAAACTCATTGCTAAATTGTATCCAATCAGGGTCTCCAAGTAATGCCAGCATTAATTATTTGAATGCCTTGTCTGGGAAAGGGACTTTGCTAGGAGCTCCTGACCTAAGGAAGCCTGAGACTGCACCGGGGCGGTCTGCAAGCGTGCAAAGGGACACACACGAGTGGCGCTGAAGCCACATAGAACCATGGCCTGCCAGCCTCGGGGCCTTGGCCAAGTTATTTAACTTTCCCACACCTCAGTTTGCTTAAAGTGGAAATACATTTTACATGCTTTGCGCTTTAATTTTTGCCAAGATACCTAACAACAAGACATGTGACGTGGTTAGCACGGTGCCCAGCACATGGCAAGTGATATATAAATACTGCTGTTATTGTGTCCTGTACAAGACTAAGTCCTTGGGGAATAAAAATACACGCAAGAATGGACTGCAGACATAATGGAAAGGCTCAGACGCTGTTCTGATAAGGGAGAGGGGAGGCAAAGAGAATTCCCATGTAGTCAGATGCAAGTATCGCGAGAACGGAATTGCCAGCAACAGAAATGAGCGAGTCAGAAGAAGAACTCATTTCCAGAGGAAAGAGGGTGAGTTTGGTTTCAGATTTGTTGAGCTTGAGGAAGTTGTGGTTGGCGCATCCAAGCTCGGTGTGCAAGCCCTCACCCAGTACCACTGCCGTGGGTCCTCGCCTCCAGGCACGTGCCCCCGTTCCCTCCTGTCAGCTTACCCCCACCTGCACCCTCACCTGAGGTCCTATGTCAGCCACCTCCCTACCCCAGCACTGCTGCAGAGCCAGTCCAGCCCTGCCTGTGCCACGGACACCGCACCCTAAGGGTCCACTGTCTGGATGTTGTCCTCACACATCCACACCTCGCCTCCAAGAACCACCAGCATGGACGGCTGTCACCAAGCCTTGCTTTCCAAAACCCACAGCCCCTGCAACCATCAGTTCCTTCAAAGCTCACACAAACAGGAAGCAGTGGGAGAATTCTTGATAGACTGCCTTCTTGATAAGCTTTCAGGAAGCTCAGTGCTGACTAGTGTTGACTTAAACCTAGCAAGTTCAGATAGACTTGGCTTGTGTGTAAGCATGACTTGTTTGGGGGGACACTTATTTGTTACTGAGCCGTAATATACATAACACTAAAATGAAGAGATCTGAAGGGCACAACTTAGTAAATTTTTACATATGTATATGCCCCTGAAACCACCCACAGATGAAGGTACAGAATGCTGCCAGCACCTAAAGACCACCTCATCCCCCATCCAGCCAGTAGTCACCTGCAGAGGTAGCCATTGTTTGTACTTCTGTCACCAGCCATTCATTCTGCTTATAATTGAACTTCATATAAGCGAATCATACAGTATTACCCTTTTGTGTCTGGCTTCTTTCCCATCATTCTGTTAAACAAATATATCAGTTTATCTGTTCTACTGGTATTTCTCATTTGGTACCATTATGAATTCTGCTGTGGTTAGTGGGCATATGTCCTCCTGTCTCTTGGATATATCCCAGGACTAGAACTGTTACCCTTAAGGCAAGCCTGTGGTTAGCATTTATAAATACCACCCAGCGTATTTTGTGGGCGTATCTTTAAAGGTACCATGCATGGTTACTGTGTTATTTGCTGGTGGGTATACTTCCCTCTGGGCTACTGAGGGAGCCTGGTAAGACTGAGGAACCTGGGTTAGAAGTTAGGAGGCCTCGGGGTGCCTGGGTGGCTCAGTCGGTTAAACGTCCGACTTCGGCTCAGGTCATGATCTCACCATTCAAGAGTTCGAGCCCTGTGTTGGGCTCTGTGCTGCCAGCTCAGAGCCTGGAGCCTGCCTCGGATTCTATCTGTCTGTCTGTCTCTCTCTCTCTCTCTAAAAAATAAACATTAAAAAAAAAGTTATGAGGAAGTTAGGCCTGGATCTGAATGAGCTCTGTCACTTACAAGTTTGGTGTTCCCAGACAAATCATTTAACCTTTCTGAGCCTCAGTTTTAGCATCTGTGAAATGGTGATAATGAAAATAATTACCTCACATAATTAGTGTGAGGATTAAATGGGGTGTCTATAAAAGCTCTTTGCGGGTTGTGGAATATAAAAGCCATTCTTATGACCCAAACTTTTCATGTTTGATGTATATTTTCCTTGAAAAGTATCTTTTTTTTCTTGCCTAAAAACTTTTTTTAGGAAAAAGACTGCTAGTAATCAATAAAGAAGAATCAATCTTCTAAGAGAAAAAAAAATTAGTTCCTTATTTTATAGCCAGCTCTATCTAGGCAGTGAGCACTTAGCATCACCTACATGGCCCAAGGGCCCCGACCGACTTTCCTTTTTCTCCTATTTGCCTTCTCTGCTGAGAACTGTCCCTGCCTCCATGCTGCCTCTGTTGTTTTTAATCTTGTCAAACCTGAGTATCTGATGGGCATTCTCCGCAGTGTCTCGGATGGTTGTGTTTGCATGTGCATGTGCACACACATACGTGGACAAGCACTGTTGTGGCAATTCTCCCAAGTACCTATGGACCCAGTGTTGCTGCTTCCTTGTAGAGGTGATTTGGCCCGAAGAACAGCGCAGAGCAGTAGTAGGTATTTAATAGATACTCGTGTACAAGAGTGAAAATAGCCCAAATCACTGTCACCACTCCACACTCCTCACATGCTCTCCTGCTCTCTGAGAACCGGGCACGGCTCTCTGGAAATCAGATCCTGTGGTGACAGCAGGACGCTCCGGAGAGGATGGTTTGCTACACTAGCACTCCCTGCACAGATTGTCTTTGAGGTAATAGGAACCACCAGAATTTTGAGCTAGATGGTCTGTGTTCAGATCCGGGCTCTGCCATTTCCTGCTCGTGGATTTTCACATAAGCTCTAGCCTCAGTGAGCCTCAGCTTTCACATCCTGAAGTCGGGTTGGTATTGGTCACCTTTCAGGAGGTCATGAGAATTAGAGAAGAATAGAGAAGAAGCTGTTATTATTCACTCCTTCCTGCTGCTCCTGGAAGCACTTAGCTTTATGTCTTTCTGGATAGCCAGACCGATTTCCTTCTACACACACACACACACACACACACACACACACACACACGCCCTCCCAAAGATAGGAGGAACTGGATTGTTAAGAGCACAACGAATGTTGGGGCACCTGGGTGGCTCAGTCGGTTGAACATCCAACTCTCGATTTGGGCTCAGGTCATGATCCCAGGGTCCTGGGATGGAGCCCCGTGTGGGGTTCTACGCTGAGTGTGGAGCCTGCTTAAGATTCTCTCTCTCTCTCTCTCTCTCTCTCTCTCTCTCTTTCTCTCTCTCTCTCTCTCATTCTCTCCCTCACTCCCTCCCAACCTCCCTCTCTGTCTGCTCCTCCCCAGCTTGCACTGTCTAAAATTAAAAAACAAAACAAAACAAAACACATAGCCCATGAAATCAAATTGATGTTGGTGTGAATCCTAGCATTGCTGCTAATTAACTGTAAACCTTGACAAGTTACCTAACCTCTCTAAGCCTTCATTCCCTCCTCTGAAAACAGGGATAATAATAGTTATCTACATCACAGAATTGTATGGCTTAATACATAAAAAGCACTTAGCACAAAGCAAAATGCTAAGCTGATAGTTGTATAGTTGTAGTTATTAGTAGTGATAGTAATATCACTACTATTGATCCAGTGGGTTGATAGTAGCTGTTTGTGTGTGTGTGTGTGTGTGTGTGTGTGTGTGTGTGTGTGTGTGTGTGTCTGCCCCTCCCTCCCTCCGTCCTCCTCATACCCACCCCTCACTCAGGCACACATATCACATGCAGCACACACACCCACTTGATGTTTCCCTAACCGCTCCCAGCCAGGTCGCCTGCCTATTTAGCCCTCTCCTCTCCTGATTTGAATCATCACAAAGACAAGAATACGGAATTGCTCCGTGTCTTGGTTTTTTGTGTTGTTTTTTTTTAAGGTGTAAGTTAATGACAGGATCATTGTTGAGGAAGCTAATGTCAAGGCAATTTAATCTTTGGAGCTTTGGGATGTATGTAGAAACCGGGGCTTTCGTGACTTTGTGTAAGACATGCTGTGAGTTTAGGTTTGTGTATTAAATAGAAGAAGAAAAATGCGTCTGTTCAAATGCTCCCAGTATTGCGGGTTTAAGTTGAATAGATTATTATCTGGAGGAAAATTCACATATAAATTAGACTGCGAAGAATTCATAATTGTTGCAGTTTTCATGTTAATTATTTCATGTTAAAAAATTGTTACTGCATAAATTAACACATTCTTTCATGGTGAACATATTTTAGAAAGATTTGTTACTTTAATAACTCTTTGTGTATTAGAAATCCCAGATGCCTGTACTAATTAAATATAATCAGATTTTGGATTCAAAAAGCACAGTAGCCATTTAACACAAACAAGGAGGCAGCTAGGTTGACAAACACAGTCAGGAAGAAGCAGATCCCGGTTTCTTTCAAATTTTGAATTTCACAATTCAGAACTGTGAATTCAATTTCTGTCCTTCCTTTGTATCACAATGACTGGGGATTATCAGACTCAGAACACCAGCTTTCCAGCTCAAGGGCTCCTGCAGAATTATTAATCAGCTTCATCTGAGGCCTCTGTAATCCAGTGGCACATGAAGGCTGATCTCGCCATGAGATGCCCTCCCTCTGCCCCCGTCGGCACATGCGTTTCTTGTTCTCCGTCAACAACAGCACTGCAATTCCCACACAGTGTGCCGTGACCTGAACGGCAAATGTCAGGGAAGGGGAGGTGGGCGGGGAACCCTTTTAATCACTGAATTTAATCTAATTCTTCCCAGACGAGAGGAGCAAACCATCCTTTGACGAAAAGCAAACCCTTTCCAAAGCAGCCATTGTTTTAAGGCCTGAGCAGGAAACTTGTTTGTTTGGACTGACCCTCCCGCCCCCGCCCCCCCCCCGCCCCCCCCCCCCCCCCCGGAGTTTACGGGCTGTCCCGAGGGGCTGTCTGGGGAGAGCCTGGGGCACCTCCGGGCTGAACGTCCGGCCCTCAGCCGGTCAGAGCCAGCCCTCCCCGCCGAGCCCCCCCACCCCCCACCCCTGCTGCCTGCACCGAGCCGGTTCTGCCTAGTTTGGTACATTTCTGTCACTAGGCAGAAAAGCGCCTTCATTTGTATTCTGCCGCTTACAGCCCAGGGCTTCCGAGGCATTTCCGAGAGGGGTGCTTTGTTTATCTGCGGAGCCACCGTGGGTCATTCTGCCCGGGAAAGGGAGACGGATCTGACCGTCCATTTTCCTCGTAGAAAGGACTTGCGGAAAGCCAAAGATTACAGTGAAAAGAAAGGCACTTTAACGCACCCTTGGCTACCCCGGACTCTCCTTCAAGATTAAAACTGCAGGAAGGGGGTGCTCTCACTCCTTCTACTCCCTGACAGTCCCGGGGGGGGGGGGGGGGGTTCAGATGGGACCGCGATAGGCCCTGATCACTGAGCCCGCTCCCCTCAATATCTGTCCTCGTTCTCCACACTGGGCAGTCACGTGTTGTATTCCGTGTGGGTGTCTTCCCCTTTGTGCTGTCTTGGGCAGAGCAATTTGGCGGTTGTTTCTGAATGGTCAAGAGCATGTCCTTAGTCTCTGCATCCCACGTTTCTTAGTAATCAGCAAGAAGGAAGCAGATGGTCACCCTCTGTGATTTTAAAGTGTGTAAATAGGAACTGCAGACTGCCATCAAACATCAAAAATGTCACTTGGCTTCCTCATCTTGTTTTGCTGGCAGAAGGAACTCCTTCATTTGCATCATCTGGATAATCAGGGACGGGC
This sequence comes from Prionailurus bengalensis, assembly GCF_016509475.1. Classification (NCBI taxonomy): domain Eukaryota; kingdom Metazoa; phylum Chordata; class Mammalia; order Carnivora; family Felidae; genus Prionailurus; species Prionailurus bengalensis. The sequence continues at coordinate 100,560,428 of NC_057349.1, read as the reverse complement.
AGTGCAGATGAAAACTGCCCCACATTGTGAAGCCTCCGTTTCTTCCCGCTGAAGGAAGGCACACAGCCTTTGCAGCAATGATGTCAGACTGAACCAGGCCCACTGCCCCTTCTGGAGGTAGCTGGATTCCTGGAATGATTTCTGGGTTGAGCTGCATCCCAGACACGTGTTTCTTACTTAGGTCTGAGTTCTCACCACCCTGAACAGCAGCATACAGGTGGTTCCAAAGCCCTACACACAGCTTTCTTGTCTTTCACTCCGAGTAAAAGTCCACAAAGGTAGTGTCCGTCCTATCGGAATTGTGAGTCAGAATTTTTATTCTGATGCTTCTCATTTGGCTCTCAGAAAGCTGGAAGGATCATTGGAATTACTCAGAGCTTTGGTGTTCTAGAATAGCTAGCAAGGTTTCTTCTTTCCTCAGTTCCACCCAAGATAACCACTTCCACAAGCTGGCCCAGCCCGGTCTGTACTTTAAGCAGAGTCTTCTGGATGGGTCTTAGATTTCCTTCCTGAGAGTAAGAGGACCAAATGCCCGTGATTTCAGGAGAGGCCAGTGAATTTCATTCTCTTGTGCCCCCAGTGAGCATTATCCTGGGTTGCCACTGGTCCCCACCCTGCTGGCTGCCCCCCCCCCCCCCACAGATGGTAAAAGAACTGTCACAGCCTGCGTTCTGTTCTCCTCCGCACGAGGCTCTGCCGTCCTTCCCAGTCCATCTAGCCGCCTGCCCTTCCTTCCTCAACTCCGAGATGCCAGGACTCCTGCCCTGGCAGCAACCTCAAACCCGATGTCTCTGGAGGCTGGATTTGCTCCCCCCTGTCTAGTTGTTCTGATCGTACCCCTTCTCTGTCTGGTCCTCCATTTGGGGCTTCCCTTGGGACTCTCCTCACCCCTCTCAGCCTGAATATCCCTTCCGTGGAGGCAGCCACACCAGACTTTGGATCTGTGCCCAGCCAGCCAAGCCTTGTCTCTGGGGTATGTTCAGGCGCTGCCGCTGGCCCTTGATGCATGTCTTCCTGGGCCGAACTCCTCCTTCCTCCACCCACACCCCTGATGGGACAGCACTCCCCTCCCTCCTCCTTACCTCCTTCCTTCTGAAATTCCCTGCTCACTGTATGCATTGCGGAGGTTACATCATATGAATTCATTGTACCCTTTACTTCTCCTTTACTTTTACTTTTAAAACATGGTGATAAGACCTTATGAATCTATAGTAGAAATTTCAACAGCATGTGTCAGCAGGAATAGCTGGAAAACACACAGTTGTATTACTCCAGACACGTTTGGGAAATTTGAAAGTCATTCCTTTGGCCTAGTATGAAAAATCTTGCGTTTTGGCTTTGCCCAGTTTTATTGGGTTTGAAATCCTTGTTTTGTTTGAATAACCACTGAGTTCCAGGTCGGGTCAGCTTTGATTTCACCTCTCCTACAGGATATCCTGTCCTAGTCCTGCCTTGTAACCCTTCCCCACCAATGTAATCAGCTTCCTGTTACTGGCCTGATTTGTGATTTCTTTTCCGTTATCCCTCAGGGTAACTTTAAAGTTGAAGTACCGAATATTATTTAACGTTGAATGCCATAATTTGCAGAACTTGTGACTTCATAATTAAAGAAGACGCTGGATGGATCTTTGGTTCAGAAAAACCATGTCTGTGGTTGAAGCTAATGCCTTTTCCCCTTGAAAACACTATCAGGGCACCAATGTATTCTCTGCAGGAAGGATTTGGCTGTTTTTATTCCACACTGGCTTTGCCTTTTCTACCTTGGCCCAGTTTTTTAGCCAGAGGGGAAATTTTCTGAAACCGGGCTATGGAATCAGCTGGGGGAGGGGGCGGGGGGGGGGGGGGGTGGGGCATGGCTTAACAGTCCAACTCTCCACCAAGAGCCAATAATGTGAGCTGGGCCCCACCCAGGCCTGTCCTGGCCCCTGAGCTGAGCCTCTCCCAGGGAGCAACATGGGGCACACTGCAGCATTTCAACGTGGCCACCTCTACCCAGAGACCCCATTCTCTGTGCATTCTTTCCCTCTCTCCTGAGCCCTCTTTCTCCCAAAGCCAGCACCACAGTCTATTTAGTCTCTGTTGGATTTGCCTGTGAGTTCTGTCTCCCTGGCTGCCTAGAAAGGCCTACGGCAGGACCCATGCTTGGTTGTCTCAGGAGCCCCTCCCACTGCACTAGGGACTAACTGGAGGCTCAGTAAGTTCTCAGTATTTGATTGATGAGCACACTGGGTTTTCTTCATCCTCTTTTCCTCTCTTAAAGTTTGGAGAGCTTTGGCTAACCTGATGCAACTCAGTGCCTTTGCATTACTGTCCAAATAAAATAATAGTTGGCATTTATTCAGGCACCAGATGCTGTGCTGGACCCCTTACATTGTTTATAATTCTCACCACAACCTCATGAGGTTATCATTGTCCCGATTTACAGCCATGGAGACTGAGACTGGCGGAGGTTTTAAGTGGTCACCCAGTAAATTGAATGTGCAAGCCCAGATACGCTGACTCAGAAACTACTTTCGTAAATGGCCACCCTGGGCCTTCCACAAATGACCCCTCAATCCCAGCGCAGCCCACAGGTGGGCCCCTTTGCATTGTCACTGAAGAGCATTTTCTCCCTGATCCCTGGCCAGCTTACATACACTTAGTGCAGGAGGTAGACTTGGGAGCAGAAGTCTCTGCCATCTTCATTTGAACATTTCTAATGCCACTGCCGTCATCTTAATGCATGAAGATGCATACAGTATAGTAAGTAACCAAATCAAGTAAGAACTATTTCTGTTTGAGACAAAGAAAATAGACTGCCTGACCACTAGGGATATAGGACCGTCATTAACTGGAATGGAGCCCGGGGTTAGGATGCGCCATCCTGACATAATGAGTTTAGCTGGCCTTCCTGTTTTCACTTACACACCAAGAGCATCCGGTCAGACTGTCCTAGAGTATGGTAAGGATGATTTTATTCCTATAACACTAAGGGTGGAAACAACTATTAGTTTGTTACACTGCCGTGTATTTACTCTTCTCTTGTTTGGGTTTGATTTGAATCTGTGTAAAGGAAGAGAATTTCTTTGGCCGTCACAGTGTTAGATATATTGCTAGGTTGACCCTTTAGCCAGATAAAGATTTGTTGAGCAGTTGCTCTTTAACTAGCCTTAGGCAAGGTCCTGTCGAGGAATCTAAGTATAAAACATGGTCTCTGACCTCCCAGGGTTTACATTCTATTTAAGGAGATAAAAAAATAACCCATGCAGAACTAGCAGAAAGACATGCTGGAGATGTGGACACAGCCGCACGGTGTATAGTGTTTAAGCACTCGGGCTCTGGAGCCAGGCTCCCTGGCTCAAATCGCAGTTCACCATTTCCACCTGTCCTTTGGCATCTCATTTTACCTTTCTGTTTAGTTTTCTCATCTGGAGAACAGGACTGTTACTGGTATGCACCTCCTGCACGTAAAGCACTTAGCGTGATGCCTGACACTTAGCAAGCCCTCAGTATGTTTAGCCATTATGGTGGATATTATTGTCAAGCATTAAACCGTTACTCATAGCATCGGCTCCAAGTGCATGGGAGAGATCACTGAAGGCTGGCGTAATCACAGATGACTTTATGAAGAAGGTGGGACTTGAGATGAGTAGGCTTCAGCTATGCAGGTGGAAGGAGAGGAGATGTTTAGAAAAAGCTAACAAGAAACAGGTATGGTTATGCCAAGTGCAGGGTATAGGTTCCGAGAAAGCAAACCAGACTAGAAGATGGGTTTGGGGTAGCAAGAGCCAAAGTGGAACAGATACATGGGTATGAAAAACAGGTGGAGGAGTTTGCCTTCGTGCAATTGGGGGTGGGGGGGAGGGGGGCACAATGAGGTTGGGGAGGAGAGGGTTATGAACTCATTGGTTTAAGTGACTCATTGAAAGGACAGTGATCCAGAGGCAGGGCACCGTGACAGGAGGACTGATCAGAGGGATGAGGACCCAAGACAGGTTTCAGCAAAGAGCTTAAATAAGAAAGAGAAAATTTGAGAGACATGTCAAAGAAGAAAACAGGAAGCCTTGGTGATATGGGGTGCCTGGCGGGCTCAGTTGGTAGAGCATGTGACTCATGAGCTAGAGCCCCATGTTATGCATAGAGATTACTAAGAAAGAAAGAAAGAAAGAAAGAAAGAAAGAAAGAAAGAAAGAAAGAAAGAAAGAAAGAAGGAAAGAAAGGAAGGAAGGAAGGAAGGAAGGAAGGAAGGAAGGAAGGAAAAAGAAAAGAAAAGAAAAGAAAAGAAAAGAAAAGAAAAGAAAAGAAAAGAAAAGAAAAGAAGGAAGAAAAGAAAGAAAGAAACAAACAAACAAACCTTGGTGATGGATTAGCTCAGAGGTTTAAGGAAAGGGAGAAGTCCCAGCTGGCTTTCAGGTTTTTTCTGCTTTGCAGCCTGGCAGAATGATGATGTGGCCCCCAGAAAAGGGATAGTAGGGGGGCGCCTGGGTGGCGCAGTCGGTTAAGCGTCCGACTTCAGCCAGGTCACGATCTCGCGGTCCGGGAGTTCGAGCCCCGCGTCGGGCTCTGGGCTGATGGCTCGGAGCCTGGAGCCTGTTTCCGATTCTGTGTCTCCCTCTCTCTCTGCCCCTCCCCCGTTCATGCTCTGTCTCTCTCTGTCCCAAAAATAAATAAACGTTGAGAAAAAAAAAATTAAAAAAAAAAAAGAAAGAAAAGGGATAGTAGGAGGGAAAAAAAAGATAACTCCATTTCCATCCTAAAATATTATAGTGAGAATAAACTTTTTAAGTCAGGTCAGTCTTTTAGTAAAACTTTTTACCTAATACAAGAATATCCTTTATAATAAAATATCTTATTCATAGTAAGATGAGTTGGTAAAATGATGAATTTAGATTCATAGTTAGTTGCCACATGTGAGATAAAGGTGAGACAGCCTAGAGGCTTTGTCCCTTAGACGTTTGCGAATCAAAAACTGGGACTTCCGAGGAGAAACGGTCTGTGTAGTATTTCCAGCCCTGTTCATACAGAGATGATGGGCAGCGGAAGTCGTGAGAACCTGTGTTTGTTCCCCAAGGGAGGAAGCAGGGAGGGAGGAGTCCACAACACCGAGGCCATTAGAAAACGAGGATGGGGGCGCCTGGGTGGCTCGGTCGGTTACGTGTCTGACTCTTGATCTCATGGTTCATGAGTCTGAACCCTGCATGGGGCTCCTCGCTGACAGTGCAGAGCCTGCTTCGAATTCTGTGTCTCCCTCTCTCTCTGCGCCTCCCCAACTTGCACTCTCTTTCAAAATAAATAAACTTAAAAAATAAAAAAAGAAAGTGAAGTATGAAGAAGAGCCTAAAGCAGAGACACAAGAAAGGCTTGGGAAGGAAGGAGGGACATCGGGGAAGAATAAACTCAGAGAAGATAAGTAATTCATTTCCCATAAAAATGTTTGAGCCTTGCAGTTTTGGAGTATGCTATTTTACTCCTTTGTTGCTGAGATTATTGGTATTATTCAAACCTGAAAAGTGTGCTACAATAGCACAAATGTGACCAGAGCCACTAGTTAAATATGATGTCAGAGGTGACAACAGAAATATAACTTATCTGATACTGATTGCTGATAGATGCCCATGGGCCTCGAAACGTCATGATGCTTCTCGAGAGTTTTGAAAAGTCAAAATGCTCTTCACATTCTTTCTCCTCGTAAATCGTTCTCGAGGTAATGCTCTATTGTCTGCTACATTTGAAAGACAAGGAGAAACAGTGAGGTGGGATGTCATCATGTTCTGCTCACAAGCCCCAGTGGCTTCTCATCACACTTCGGATGGGACCCAACGTCCTTAGTGAGCCTTGCAGAGCCCCATAAAATCTGTCCTTGTAGCCCATTCTGTCATTCTTTATAGCATTTGTCACCGTCTGACATATATCATGGCCACTCGTTTATTTTGTCTCCTTCCCGGACTAAGCCGCATGCTCCATGAGAGCCAGGGGTTGAGCTCACTGGTGGCTCCCTGGAACGAGGTGCGGTGCCGACCACAGGGGAAGAACTCAGAAGTGCTCATGGTAGGAAACAAGAGAAGACAAAACCAGCCAGCACTAGTGGGGTTTCGATGTTATTTTGTGGTCCAACTTTGATAACCGAATAAGTCCACAACCCTCTCCTTCCTCATACCTAAAGCCCAGAAGACTATTAACCTGATTTTACATAAGGAAGACCAGGGCCTGTGAGTGTGAGCGATTGGCGTCCGGTTACCCGCTTTCCTGTTCAGTCTTTTCGGAAAAAGATGTTCCGCTGCGTTTTGCTGTGAACGCTCCCAAGGCCTCTGGCCACCTTGTCTTTTTGCTGATATAACCCCCACCTGGAGTTGCAACTCCAGGGATCTAGACCCCCTGCTCCTCACAGAGCAAAGTCTGGGGTTCCCTCCGTCTGAGACAGATTCACTCCACCCTTCATTTGGCACTAAAAACACAGGTTTTTCCGGGTGTTTCTAAGTGTCATTAGTTTGTGACAGATGCTTTTCTACAGTAGCCGGCAGTTGTTAGACCCTTATAAGGAGGGCATCCAGATGGAGACAGACAGTGACACTGGTCACTGAGAACAAGGAGAGGACCCTCCAGAGAGCAGGGAGCTAATAATAAGTAAGGAGCTGTGTCAGTTCAGGCTGGAAAGGAAGGCTGGGAGGACTAAGCATCTGTCCAATTACTCAGTCATTCACCACCTCTTTAGTTTCTTCCGGGCACCGGGCACTGGGCTCAGTACTAGAGATAAGGTGGCCATCCAGAAAGACCTGCTCCATGCCCTCAAGGACAGTCTCTGAGTACTTCAAACGTATTCATTTGCCCTTGAAAAGTAGCAGCCACAAAGAACAAGACGCTCTGGCAGCACAGTACCAGGGAACCTACCCCAGTCTTAGTGTTCAGGTGGAGGTTCCCTGTGCAAATAACACTTAGGCTAAGAGCAAAGGAGCAAGAGTTCGCCATGGGGGAGGGACGTCAGCAAAGGGAACAGCCTGCCCCGTGGCCCTGCAGCAGGCAGGAGCCATCAGAGAGGGGCAATGGAGAGGTTGGAGATAGGGAGGAGCGGGAGGCCCAGGATAACAAGAAGAGGCTGGACACATAGGGAGGAGGGACCAGACTGTAAATGTGGGCCCAATGGGAAGGCCATTGCAGGAGTCCAGACAGGTGACCGTGAGCGAGCAGGCACAGACCAGAGTGGGGGTAGTGAAGACACACAGATGCACTCTCCGGAGTGAAATGGACTCAACATGGAAAGTGGTGAAGCAGCAGAGGTGGAAGGGGACTCAGGGAAGATGTATGGCGATGGGCAGATATACGCAGCATCTGAATGAGGGGGCCTTGCGGCATTCTGGTCTCATCAGCTAGGCAGTTGACAAGGCAAACCGTGGGGAAAGGTAAATTTGGGATGTTGCATTGAAAGGCCCTTTGAGGCCTCCCAGTGGAGAGGCTGGGGAGAGAATCCGATATACAGGTCAGGAATTCAAGAGGGAGGGCCCAGCAGGTGATACAAACGCAGGTGACATTGGGGTCACGAGAGAGGTGGAAGCCAAGAGAGGGAGTCCAATCCCCTGTTGTCACACCGAGCTCATGCCCAGTCGGTTCACATCTCAACAGAATTTAGAGAAACAGGATTGAGAGGTAGGTGCCTGATGGCTCAGCATGAGGCTCACCGGTCCTCACCACGATTGCAGGAAGGTAAATGGCACAAGTGCAGAGACACCCTACCCAGAAGGTGGTTCCAGGACATGGGCCCCAGTGGCACACCAGGTCAGACTTTCAGCAAGGGCTTTATCCTAAGAGGTACAAAATCTGCAGACACTACCTAGGAAACAGTGGAAAAGGCGTTTCAAGTCCATGCATTACACACATATATATTACATGCACCATTTTGTGTGTTGGCTTAAAAGAATCCTAAACTGTTAGAGTAAATTCAGTAAGAAGTAAAAACTAGAGCAATGATGAATGATAATTCCTATATTTTTTAGTGCATCTAAACATTGAACAAGTTCACAGAGTGTTACATGATACCAGTGACACAGATTATCCTACCTGCCATAGTTTGCTATTCGAATAAAACGCAAAGGAAAGGAAATTGCATTGGCGTCTGAATCCTGCTCCCAAACAGGAGAATTTCAAGAAGAGCGAATCAGCTGGTTACATAACAGAGCCAAGTTCATCATTGTATAGGCCTCTGGACACTGTCTCCTTTTTTCTACAAATCTGTACTGCTTAGAAGACATCTTTGATCCTGACTTTCTGCCTGTCAGAACTTTATTTTCAAGGGAAAGGCAGTGTTTATACCCAGGAGATCGGGAATTCCTTCCAGGTTTCTGAGCTTTCTTGACTTCACCTGAGGAGAGAGCCTACCGCAGCCCCCAGGAAGGCCGCCTGTGGGATTGTGTAGGTGGTATTCCAGACAGCCCCAGCAATGCTGTTCTCATAGGCCGGGGTCTGCAACATGCAGCCTGCCTGGATAGAGACACCCCCACGCCCCCACCCACCACAGACCCCGGGTTGAACTCTCTCCCATTTGGGGCTGCATCTCCTTAGAGATACCCTCCCCCACCCACCACCGCCACAAACCGGGGGTTGAACTCTCCCCAATTGGGGACTACATCTGTACCCTCAGGAGGTGGGAAACCAAGGTGAGCGGAAATAGAGGTAATGAGTTGAGTAAAAGAGCGAACATCAATCAGTTCTTTTGTTGAAACCATAGTTAATGACTAACAGATCATCGCTGCTTTAATTTATTAACCTTTTGTCTGCCTTGAAAAGGAAAATACGAGTTGTCTTTAGAGAAGCTCCTTTTGTCAACAGTGGCTGCTATTTTAAGATTGAAAAGAAGTAGGAGAAATTGGACAAAGATATTCTTTCTTTTTCTTCCAAAATGTATTAGGTGTAAGTAAACATATTGCTTATCTCAGAAAGAAAACTAATGCAAAATAAGTTTATTTACGTAAGCCCCTGCTACTAAGTCTCAGAGCACATATCCACAAATGGTTTCCTATCAGAGATCGATTACAGCCTTTGTCTGAACCTACTTGTTGAAGGTTTACATATTACAATTCTTGCTGTAGATGATGTAATGAGAAAACAACAAAGCCGACTAGCACAAATGGCTGATATATTGACATTTGGGTTTGGTTTTTTTTTTCAAGCTCACATTATGAAATCTTCTCTCGGAAAATCCAAAGTGACTTTATCCAAATTTTGAACGGTTTACTGTTAGCATCATACACACCTTCACGAATGTTGAATGGTTCCAAGAAGGGAAGAAAGGCTCCTTTTGTTTGTCATTTTATTTACGGGAGTCGTATCTGCACAAGGGAGAAAAAAAAAGTTCTTTTTGCTTTTAGAGATGGACATAGATTTCCAAGCCATTTGGCTCAAGAGATAGTTTAAATAGGAATGAATTTAATATACCTTTAATTCTCTGAAATAAGAGAACTCCAGCTGAGGTTTGGTCCAGGGCAAAGTCTGTTCTCGACACTGAAGAAAATCTATCACATTAATCCCAGCGGCTCAGAGTCCAAAGCTGCGTGAACAGAATGCTCGAGGGTAGGTTCTCACACAGAAGAACGCTTTGAAAGAAACTTTAAAAACAAAATGACTGTTCAGAGAATACCAGGCCTTGTGTGGAATCATGCAGCACTTAAGGAAAGATAGAAATAATTATGCTTGAGAAACACAGCTAATTAAAAATAACTCCGTGCATAAAAGGAAAAGAAAACCATAGAATAACTTCTCTGCTCCAGTGTAAATGTGAGATGCCACATAATGAAATAGTAGGATTTTTTTTTTTAATTTCATTTCACACTGGCATAAAAGAGATGGAGAGGAAAATTATATTGCCAGAAAATGCCAGGGCAGATTTGCTAAAGATGTTATCATGTACTGTGTTTAAAACAAAAATCTAATTGCTGTAATTTATCATACCTCTGGTTATTAAAACCATACTAATTTAAAGATTTTAATTATTTGCCACTTTTGCACATTGTGACTTTTCATAGAAGATACCACAAAAATTTCTGATTCTGTCAGCCTTTGTATGGTTTTTTTTTAGGAGCTCCTATGTAAAATTAACATGCTTTTAACATATAATTGTGTTTATATCAGTAACAAAAATTCCTTGTGTTTTTCTTTCAGTTTGTTTGATGAGATCTCTAGAACTGCTTTATAATTGCTGAGCCTAATATGTGAGCGCACAGGCTGCCGAATCAATTTTAATTCCCCATACACACAACTGGCCTTATAAAGAACAGCCTTCCTTTTAGATTGGAGAGAAGATTCTTTTAATGATCAGAGAAATTTCAAAGAAAAGATTCTCCTGACTGGCATGCATTTGCTGCTTGGTCTTGAGAAATCAGACTCCTAAGATAGTCACTGAGGCAAGACTGCTCTTTGAAAGCAAACACTATTAAATAGTACCCTCTCGGGCTGGTAGGAGAAAGGTCGGGCGGTAAACAAGAGATCATATAGTACAAAAGAAAAAACTATCCCAGAAGCAAAGATGGCCACTCTCAGGGAGAAAAGGTGGAGGGAGGTAGCCAAAGGCAAAATCATTTCTCTGCTGTGGATATAGGAGGCCTTGGGAAATACAGCCCATTTCAACAAAATACATGGGCTACAGTAAATTGTCTTCACCTTGAGACAATCACGGTGGTTTGATTTGGTTTTTATGTACCTCGGAAGAACACACTCTGGCCTTTCTATATCAAAGAATTCATGAGAGTAGCATTATGATTTAATACCATATATATTTATTAAAATATGACATAATTTCAAAGCAAAAGAAAAGACATATGAAATGAGTTCCCTAAATCGCAGGTCAGCCCCTTATCCAGACCAAACCTGTGACATTCAGTGTGATCATAGATTCCAGTTTCTAGAAACCAGAGCTTTAAGGAGCTTTGAACTCCCAACCCTTTGGTGGGCAAATTAACATTAAACTAGCTTGCTTAAGGTCACAGAGCCAGCACTAGACCCCACAGCTGCTCAATTGTAGTCAGTTGTACTCCATTTCCTTATTGACCACTTTCTCCTCCTCCTCTGTGAACTTGCCTCTGTGAAAGTGGTTCCTAGCGCTCTTCCTCCCCAGCCCCATACCCGGTGCCATATGCTCTCTGCCTGCCAAGTAATCAATCACATGTTCTTTCTGCAGGTGCAAAGTTCCCCATTAAGTGGACGGCCCCCGAAGCAGCCCTGTACGGGAGGTTCACGATCAAGTCTGATGTATGGTCTTTCGGAATCTTACTCACAGAGCTGGTCACCAAAGGAAGAGTGCCATACCCAGGTAAGGGCGGGACCTGGCAGCAATGGGCCTCCGATTGGATGCTGTCTTAGCACCATCTGGGGACACTTCTCAGTTTGCCTTCTAAGCCCCATCCTCAGCTTTCTGCTGTGCACGAGTTTAAAGAACACGAACAGGTATTTAGCCATAGGAAAGCAGAACTGGGAGCCACCATGGACATCATGCAGGCAAGCAGCTACCATGCATTGTATGCCAGGAGTCATGTGAACAGCAGCTACTATGAGGTTTCAGTCCACCCCAGTACATGGAATCTCTCCTCTCTCAGTAGGAGTGTGCATCCGTGGCTCCAGGAGCAGAAATGTGGCTGGCAGAAACTCAACCCAAATCGAGTTTGCAGACACTTCCAGGAAAGAGATGTGCTTTTTGATTACATTGTAGCATTGACCCATGGAGTGAACCTGGCGGGAAAATGCCTGGACCTGTTCTCTCTGCAGGCCCCAGCTCCAGATGGCCATAGAGAGCAGAGGCACATGCGAAACACAGTTTAGAGGCCACTCACTGCCCTGTGCTGAACAGTCAAAATATGCCCTAGAAGAACAAGTACAACATAAAGAAATTAGAGATTCTTAGGCCCTGGAATTTTTCAGGATTGTCAGATTCATGCTTTTCAAAGAAACCACAGGTTTAGGTTTTCCACACTTAAATTCATTAATTTCGACAGATGGTGACATAAAGGACACTCGTGCCATTTCACCTCCACGCTTTAGTGGTTATATTACAGCACATGGACAATCTGCTTTCTGAAATGTTAAGGACATATTTTTCAGTTACTGTTGAGTGAAGAAAGAACATAGCTCCCCCTCATTCCCTGCCTAAGAAAGGAGCTTAAAAAAAAAAAAATAGCCAAGATAGAAACGATAGTGGAGATTAATGAGGAATTGAGGTCTTTTGCAAATCCTGGGTTTGTAATTCTATCTTTGCAGTCAGAGGAGACAGCGAGGGCAGATTAATTTGTAATCCCTTTGTTCGTTTTTATGATTATTTCTGGTCATTTTCAGAGAATGCAGAGAAGCAAAGAGGATCTCTTTTCAGGTTGGCGTGGCCTTGAGACTCCTAGGAGAGCCAGGCTGGCACAGAGACAAAATGGACAAATTTCCGTGTCTCTGAAGCGCCAGCCCTGGGCCTTTCAAGATGCAGGTGGAAGTCCGTTCTCCTGCTGCGGGGGCGGCTCCTCCCAGCATGCACCAGTGGGCAGGCTCTCCAAGAGAGCCAAGCAGTATGCAAGAAAGGGCTGCCTGAGAGGGGCCTGGAGCACAGCAGGGGCATTTTTGAGTTGCTTCTCAAGGGGGAAAATGTGCAGGTCTTGGGATTTTGAAGATAAAAGGCATCTTTTTTTTTTTTTTTTTTTTGGCCTGAATTTTGAACCAATTTCTCCCTGAATCCCCCAGGTTTACGGTTGGCCAGTGTGTTGAATGCAGTGAAGGGGAAAAGGTTAATGTTGTTTTGCATTTCGTAAAGGCTTTCCTTTCAGTGATACAAAGCCGCTTTTTGTTTCTCAGGGTTGCACACAGAAACCCAGACAAAGGCGCAGGGGCTGGGGCCTCAGGGAAGGCAGGCAGGTGTGTGCTTCTAGGGAGAGTCTTTTACCAAGTTTGGTTCTAGCATAAAGAAAAAGGCCTTATTTTAGAACTCAGACTAGGGTTCATTCATTCAGCAGAGCGTCGGTGAGTGTGAACTGCACCGGGCATCTTACTCTACCTAGGAAATGAGTACAAATAAGACATTTCACACTCTCAGGAAACTGATTAAAGCCTTCCTGGAGTGAGGCACTGTTCTGGTTGCCTAGGATAGAACAATGAGCAGATAAACAAATGTAGTCCCAGCACTCATGGAATTTACAGTCAGATAGATAAAAGATGCATCAAATCCAGGAAGACATCAGTCTTTCCTGCTACTTATCTATTATTAGAGGAAATGATCCTCAAGGAGTGGATTACTTGGATTTACTCCCTGTGGGCCTCGAATCTTAATTCTGATAGTGGGGTCAGGGGCACCTGATCCAGGTATCTACAGAGGGACCTTTCCCTCAGAATCCTGTGAGGGTGGCAAAGGAGTTTGAAACGAGAACTGTGTACTTTATTATGCATAGTTCTGTACTGTGAGCAGCTGCTGACGTGCGGAAGGCTTGGAGAGCTGCCCCGAGTCTGTGAGGATAAGAGGACAGGTTCTGTCTGGGAAGCTTCATGGAGAAGGAAGCAAGTAGGGCCTCCTCCTCAAGTCAAGGAAGAGGGAAGAAGGTTCCAGACAAGGACCAGCATGCGGGAAGGCAGCAAAGCCTGGGACAACGGTGCTTGTTCAAGGAGCTGCAGGAATAAGGGATTTGAGGGCCATGACGTGAAGCCTGGAAGTGTGGCTGGAAAGTCCCGTGGCGAGGGCCTCACGTGCTACCACGGGGAGGCTCTGGGGCCTGGCTGGTCGGCAGCAGTGGCCAGGGGAGCTTTGTCAGCAGGCGAGTGGCCTGAGCTGCCCCTCGCCCACAAACAGCCACAGAAGATTGTTCCCAGGCCCATTCCTAGCCATGGGTGCTTCTTGGGTGTTTTTCTTGTTGTTGTTTTTCAACGTAGTTATAATCCTATTTAATTGGACTTCTGTATCTTACAGTAAACTCTTCTTGAGGGAGAGGCTTTTACAGAGGAATTCCAATTACAGGATTATTACCTTAATGAAGGATAACAGTTCCTAAGGCACAGCATCATTAAGCTTCATCCAGATGTCACTGTGCAAGGAAGGACCTTCCTGTCCACATCCTCGGTGTTGGCGTGGCCGAGTCAATGTGTGCCAAGGCATGGCTTCTCTGCCGCACCGAAACCTCGTGTCTGTCGGTGGTACCCGAGGACAGAGTCCCAGTGCCTGTCCCTCGTGCCGACATCGCGATGTAGAAATTTTGCAGTTGGCTACGGTATATTTTTAAGCAATTCCTTTTGCAAGAACGGTAGGTGGCGGTATTTTCCTGAATTCTTTCACACCTGAGAATGACCTTCTGTCACCTTCACACAGAGGAAAGGTACTTGGGCTGCACGACGAGGATGAGGTCAAGGGAGGGGAAATGACTTCTCCGTGGGCTCATAAAGCTTGCCAGGCATATTTGCGCAGCACGAGAGAAGTTCCAGAAGGGAGAATCAGAGAAGAAGCTTAGAATGGAGTGTGTGAGGTGTGACCCCATGAAGAGCAGAAGGGTTGAGGAGACAATGAAACATGGGCCGCCTGGTCGGTTAGCTGGTTCTGAAAAAGGAATGGATTAAAAGGACAATCTCAAACTGAATGACAGCCTTGGAGCCAAAGAAAAAAATACGGAAGTGTGACGCTGAGATTAACAGGGAGGTGGGGACAGGAGTCCCACACACCACCCTCCCAGACAAAGGTTGCTTCCGAGATTTGCCACAGAGATGCACATAGTTGCAAAGAACCACTCAGTTTTACAGGTTCCCTGGGAGCAGCCTGACCTGAAAGCATTCTAGGCCCAGCAGTATAACTTGCTTTTCTGTGAGCCAAGGTGCAGAACCATTCTTTGCGTCAAGATTAGAATGGATTTTGTACCGATGGGGTTGTTTATGTGAGAAATGAAAACACGCACGTAAAAGGAGTTTTCTGGGGTTGATGCATAAAATCAGAGTTCCGCATTTTAAGCCGTCATGTCACCTTCAAAACCTCCCTCACCACCTCCTTTTCCTCTTTGCCTCCACTGCCCTGTGTCAGGCTGTCATCCACTCTGCAGTGACCTCTTCATGGGACTTCCGCTTCAGTTTCTCTTCCCCTCCACCCATTCTGTCACTGTCACCACCAGGTTGTTATCCTAGAAAACAGAGACCCGGTTATCTTACTCTCCCAGTTAAAAATGTCTGTGGCTTCCCTTCACCTTCCAGAGAAACTCCAGAAGACTTAGCTTTGCATAGTCCTTACTAACCCTTTCCTTGAGGGGGAAAAAAAAATCTCCCGGAGTCATTCCACATGCTCCACATGCTTAATATTTATTGAGCACCTACTGTATGCCAGGAACTGCTCACACACCAGGAGTACAGCACTCAGCCTACAGACAGAAACTCGTGCCCTCACGAGTGTTTATTCTTCTTGGAAGAGACAGACAATGAACCAAGATAATAAGCTGACTATGTTTGGTATTGGCTGGGTGGTGATAAGTATGGAGAAAAATAAAGCGGGGAAGGGGGTGGAGGGTGGCATCTGAGGAAAGGCCTGGAAAGAAGCAAGGCTAGCCAGGTAGCTGTGTGGCAGGGAATCTTTCTTCAGAGGATCCCAGAGACAGCGAGGCCCTGAAAACAGGAGGCCAGTGCAGCTGGAGCTGAGGGAACAGGAGGTCTGAGAGGCCCCCAGGTAGATCAGATGGGGCCTTCCTAGGTGCTTAGTAGGACTTTAACTTTCACCGTTAGTGAGATGGGGAGTCACTGAAGGGCTTGAGCAGGAGTGACGTGATCTGACGTGAGTTCTCTCTCGCCACCCCCAGCCCTTCCCTCTGACCTGTGAGTCGCTCTCTCGGCTTCACTGCCTGCCTCAGAATCCTTCAAAGCCCAGCCCAGCCATCACCTCCTCCGTGTAGCTTTCTTCGTGTCCATACCAAGTGGCTCGCCCCTTGTGCTCACTTCCGTGATACCTGGTACATCTCTGTCAGAGCCCCTGACCGTGTGTCTGTATTTCACAGCAGCTCTGAGCGGCCAAGGGACAGGAGCTCCTTTATATGTTGCCAGTGCTCAGCAGTGTCTCCCCATAGTAGACTCTCAATAAGTGTAAGCATGTGGAGCGATGGATGAATGGATTGATTGATCGATGGGTAGATGGCTGGATGTATCAATGGATGGATTGATGGACGGATAGTTGGGATAGCAAAAAAAAAAAAAAAAACCCAAAAAACAGATTATGCCTATGAGGTTTTTGAAACAAGATTTTTTAGTTTGGCTGAGAACCTTTAAAGCCTCCAACTCTATTCCATCATCTCCACACGTAAATATAGCATGTATTGTCCCAGCCACGAGATAATCTCTGTCCTCAGAGTTGTTCTGGGAAATGGACACTGTGGTCAGTTGAAACACCATGTTCCACCCTGTTCTAGGCAGAATGTTCTGGCCATCCTGTGCCCTGGCTCTCAACTGAACACCTGCTTTGTGACTTTGGCAGGATCTGGCAAAGCAGGATCATTTTCTTAAGCACATCACATTTGTCCGTGCATTTGAAGCACTTTCAAATCTTTTAAATAAGTGACAGCTGCCTGGCTTTCATGACTATATCCAGTCACCTGACGATGGCTCGAAGAGGCAAAGGAAATTAGTGAAACTAGAAGCCACCTTCCTTAGAGAATTAGAAATCCTGCCCTTCTCCTCCCTCTGCCCCACTCAGATGCCCTGGATCGTAGACATACATTCCTCTGTGTTCAGCAGCCCATTTTCATCACCTGCACTCTTACTATTCCTGCTGTGCTCAGCATGCCGACAGAGCAGATTTTTCTTGGGGTAGGAAGTGATTAGACTCTCCAGCAGGAAAATGGGAAGCAGAATGAAAACTGTCAGCCAGGGGTGCTTTGCCCTCTGCCCTCTCCACGCCCATCCCCAGTCCCCAGGGCTTCTCCTTTCAGCTCATGACGTTCCCCCAGAGAGGCAATCCTGCCTGGATGCCCAGGAGTCATGTTGCCACCTATCCTTACAAGATCTCTCTCAGCCAGTGTGGCTGGCGAGGGAAGAAAGGAGGGGAGGAAAATGCAGGTGGAGAGGGCAGCCGGAGAGGAACTTTCCATTCCTGAGCGCTGCATTCTGCTGCCCTTCATTTCAGCTGTGTTTCCATGGCCTTCCCAATGGACGCCCTCACCCCCTTCCTCACTTCTTTTCTGGGACAAAAGAGTTCTTCTCAGCACTGCGTGATCAGCTTTAAAATTGTGTATCAAGGCACCTGAGTAGCTGTCACTTCTGTATTTACTAATATAGCAGACTTAATAAAAACAGCTGCCCTGGGCGCCTGGGGAACTTAGTCGGTTAAGCACCCGACTTCAGCTCAGGTCATGATCTCAGGTTCAGTGAATGTAAGTCCCACGTTGGGCTCTCTGCTGTCAGCGTGGAGCTCACTTCAGATCCTCTTTCCCCCTGTCTCTCTCTGCCTCTCCCCCGCTCGTGCTTGCTCTGTCTCTCTCTCTCTGTCTCAAAAATAAACATTTTTTAAAAATTAAATAATAAAAGCAGCTGCCCTGAGGGTATCTGGTAAAAATGGGGCAAGAGAAACAAAACCACTCATTATTGTGCCTTCTCAATGTCACTCCTTTATTTTCATTCTGCTCTTTGATCAGCATCTGCCTGCCCTAAATTTGTACTTTGATCCTTCACCAGACCTGACGTGACACATCCCGATTGTCGCCCAGTAAGACAACTAGAGCACGTGACGGTCTGGTAGCACAGGCTCGTGCTGAGCAAGCACCATTAGCATAGCTCTCCTTCCCCTGGCATTAGCACAGCACTGCTCAACAGACACAGACGAGTAAACAGAAGGAGATTTTTACAGGGTTTATGCAGAGAAGCAAGGGGGAGCCTCTGACGAAAGCCTTATGCACAATAGAGCATAATGTCCTTGGAATGAAAAGCTCAGTTTGCAAAAGTAATCTTGATGTCTGATAACCTAACATCATGCCCGTTGTTAAAGTGCTTAATTTTTCCATGGCACAAAAGTCCAGGTTCTTGCAACCCATGGTCAAATCCAGATGCAGCCTTGATCCGGTAACAGCGAAAATCCCTGATGGTGCAGAGACGGCCCCTCCGAGATCCATATTAGGAGGCTGCACAAACGGGAAGCCGTAAAGCAAAACCCTCTTCTGTCATAGAAGACCATTTTTTGTCTTTTTTTCAAACAGCTAAGAGCACAGTTGACAAATGTTGACAATTTTGTTGACAAATGAAGAAACTGAGGCCGGGGGAGGTCAGGTCATCTGCTGAGAGACCCCGTGAGAGGATACAGAGTCAGAAGTAGTGCAGCGGCTCTGCCAGCGAAAATGAGGGTTGGGTTTTTTTTTCCTTCTCTAAAGAACCTAAAAGAAAAGAAGGAAGGGAGGCTCTACTCAGTTAATATGTAGCTTAGAGGAGAAGAATAGGAAAGTTTAAAAGAAGAGGAGGGAGAAAGACAACAAAGAGCAAAGGGAAAGAAAACACACACACACACACACACACACACACACACACACACACACACACAGGAAAATCGATAGTGAGAGTTGGAAGCTTGACCCTAATTCGGAAATCAGGAGGAAGCCGGCAAAATGATTTAGAAAGGACAATCTAGTCCTAACAACAGGAAGTGAGTACAGTCCACTTGGCTGGAGAGTCTCAGCTGTAGTGCTTTGGGCAGACCGACTGGAAACAATGCTCTCTCCCTGACCATGTCTGGGCAAGCCCGAAATCCGTGGTGACAGGAGGCCCGGCGGAGGATCTGGGGAAGAGGAATCTGAAAGCAAACCCTGGGACAGCCAGCAGGCCCCACAGGTTTCCGTGGACTGAGGACCATTAAGCAGTACCCTGTGAGGGTGGCCGTGACAGTGGCCCATTTTCCCACGCCGTGAGAGGACAGGGGCCGCACGGCGGGGTCAGAAGAGGACGGGGTTGAGGCCCCAGCCCCTAGGTCCTCCTCCGATGTGGAGGTTGGGAAGCAGGGCACACACCCAGCTTTGCTTTGTGAATATGACACCTCCCACAGTCAGCCACGACTGGTGGTGGAGACCACCCTCCCACTGAAAAAGGGTCTGTATTGCAGCCCCTACCAGGAAACGCGGAGGCCCAAACTGTAGATGACCGCATTTCCCTAAAACATGCCCGTATGCCATGTTTTAAAGCTTCTGTCTTTTCTCTTTCTCTGCTAGCATTCTCCCCACTGAAAAGGGAGAAAAAAGAAAAACAAATTCTTGAAATGATTTTTCAAAATTATTCTTATTGCTGAGGAAACTATTCTTTTCAATATGAACCCCCTTAACCCAGCAGTTGTTTGTAGAGTAAAAACTAGCCTAAGCCTTGCTTGGCGGGCAAGCTCTCGATTGTGCAGGGTCGTGAAGGTGCCGTCCGCAGGTCAGCCGTGTGGGCTCTGGCTTACGGACGGTTGGAAAAGAGCCAATCCCGCTCACGCTGTCGTCACCAGCCGGTGTATTGTCTTGTTTCCCGCTTTTCTGGCAAAGCTGTCATTGGTATGTTTCGCTTTGGCCCAGTGTGTGGAATTGGTTACATATGGTCCCTGCGCTTTGAGAGGCCCAGGGAGAGGAGGCATGAGAAGAGAAGAAAGAGGAGGAGCGAGACAAGGAGCAGGCACATGACTGCCGGCATAGGCCTGCTGGTGGCCTACGTGGGTCCCCTGGCTACAGCCGCCCAGGAAGCAGGCTGTCTCAGGGGATGCTACAGGTATAGGGTCAAGTTACTCTTTTTTTTTTTTTTTAATGTTTATTTATTTTTGAGACAGAGAGAGAGACAGAGCATGAACAGGGGAGGGGCAGAGAGAGAGGGAGACACAGAATCTGAAACAGGCTCCAGGCTCTGAGCTGTCAGCACAGAGCCCGACGCGGGGCTCGAACTCACGGACCGCGAGATCGTGACCTGAGCTGAAGTCGGATGCTTAACCGACTGAGCCACCCAGGCGCCCCGGGTCAAGTTATTCTATCTGCTGTGTCTGGGACTTGGGCAGAGCGCTGGAAAAATAGGCCTGACCCAAGTGGCCAATTAAACTTTCCATTGGCAGAGATTGGATTAAGAGTTTAAAGAAATACATGAAATCTTTCCATTTGAGTAGTTTGTTTTTTAATGAAACGAAACATTTACTGACCTAAACCCAGAGCAATTGGAGAATGATTAATTAAACTCTGTGGTGCCATTTTGGACAGTCTCGATGCCAGAATAAAGCATTAGAAGGCGTTTGGGGGCGGGGGGGGGGGGGGGTAGTGGGGAAACCATGTCCGGAAGGGGCCTGTCAGGCCTTCTGACGTTCAGACCTTCTGCCTGTCTTTCCTCCCAGTTCCTACAGGTTCCTGGCAGGGGCAGAGACAAGGGGGCATTTCTGCAGGTTTGGGTCATATGGCTTCTGAGAGATTATGAAACCAAGGACCGTAGTAAAACACAGAGCAGAGGCTTTAGAGAATGCCAGTCCTCACAAGAGATTACCCTCTCTTCCTCGCCTTTCTGGCCTGGGATGTACTTGTTCTTGCTGCCACCGCTCGGGCCAGAGGCTCCCAGCCACAACTCTCGGGCCCATATGTGCTTCAGAATCAGACTTTTTTTTTTTTTTTTTTTTTTAAAGAACATGCATACAGTGCATGGACCATTCATTATATAACATCCCAGGAGAGTCTGAAGCAGAAGTCTGTACTCAAATACATTCTTATTTCTATAGCAGTGTGTATGAATCAACCAAAATAGTAAATAGCCTCAGGTTTTATGGCCAGAATGAGGTCAGTTCAGATCAGTTTTGCTGCCAAGTGAATTACCAGCACTTCTGGTTTGCAGATCCTGTGGGATTTAGGGACAGTGGATAAGGAAATGCTGTCCCCTTCCCCTCACTCCATTTGTCCAGAGGTCTGCAGGACGTTCTCCTGGCAGCATCATGTTTTTCCCCTCGCTTCCAGCTCCTCACCCCATCCCGAGTTTTCAAAATGAGTTTTCAGCAGTCGGAGGAGGATTTAAGCTAATTAGCCACAGAGCTGACCGAACACCCAACTGAAGAGGGCACCTGTGAAATCAGGCATGGCATGGAGGCAGGGGGCCCACATTGGTTCATTAAACCTCTCGCACTAAACGGGGCATCACTCCCAAAACATGAGCAAGGTTATGCGAGAATAATTAAATTGAAGGCCTATTTCAACACAGCAGGAATAATATATGGATTTTATCACAAGAAGTTACAGTGGCAGAGAATAAGAAAGCATCCTAAAAGGGCTTGTACAGGCATGCGACTGACGGGGCCATGGCTGGCGGCCACAGGATAAACCCAGGTCCAAAAGTAACAACAAAACAAGAAGAATGGCAACAGACCCCAGAAGTCAGGACAAAGGACAAGGTTACGCCCTGGGCCCAGCTCCTCCAGAATTAAACGAAACTGCTTCGTGTATATGCTATGGTCTTCTCATTGTATCCCTGAGATAGGGGGAAAAAAATCTTGGTTTCTGCATGGCTTGAAACCATATTTTGTTTAAAACAAACAAACAAACAAACCAGGTCAGAGGTTGGAAAGGATTCCAAATTAGACTTGGGGCCAAGGGAGCAGCCAAAACATACAAGTGCTTGGCAGGCGATGGCAGAAAGCGATATGGCAGGAAAAGGAAGGAAAACTAGAGGATAGTGTCTGGCAGTGATTGGAGTAGGGTCAGGGCGCTCCCCTCACCCCACGTATGGTATTTCCTGCTCTTGTCAGGAAGGCCAACGTGCAGGGAGGCTGCGTCCTCCAGAAGGGTTAGCAGTCTCCCCGACTGTCTCCTGTTTGTGCAGCCTGAGCTCGCAACATTAGGCAGTTCCCCCAGAGGGTCACAGAGGTCTCAAATGATAGATGGCCTGTCCAAGGTCATCAGTAAACACAGCCCCCGGAGGCGCCCTGTCTCCCTATGAAAGTCACCAAACCCCAGGGCACCTCGGGGTCGCTGGGCCAGATGGTACCCAGCCTTGCCGACATGATGGCAGATCTCAGCTGGGGGTGCAGGCTGGGGGGGCAGGGGGGGCACCAGAAGCTTGCCCGGGCACAAGCAAAACGAATTTATGAAGTTCGTAAGTGGAGCTTCTAGATGCTATCAACATGGACAGTGTATGTTTCATTCCATGGATTTCTGTTTCTTTGCCTGCTTCATTCATATTTTTTTATCAGTTTCACAGAATTGTAATTTACAAACAACAGAATTCAACCATTTTGGGAGCACAATGAGTTTTGACAAACATGAACTAGTCACACCGCTGCGTACGAGATCTAGAACAGGAGTTGGCAGGTTATGGTCTGTGGGCCAAATCCAACTCCCACCTGTTTTTTCTTTCGTGTGTCTTTAAAGGGCTATTAAGAAAAATAATCTGCGGCAGAGATCGTATGCAGCCCACTAAGCCTCAAACATTTGCTATCTGGCCTTTACAGCCGTTGATTGCTGAGCCCTGAAACCGAAGGTTCCCATCACCCCTCAGTGTGCCCTGCAGCCCCTGTGCAGACGTTCCCCTCCCCTTACCCCTGGCGACCACTGATCTGCTTTCTGTCACTGTAGCTTTGCTTTTACTAGAACTTCACAGAAACGGAATCATACAGTATGTTGCCTTTTGTGTCTGGCTCCTTTCACTCACAATGCTTTTGAGATTCATCGGTAGCAGTTGCACATTTCCTGTTTATTTCTGAATGGAGCAGTGCCCCTTGAACCACGTGCAGGCTCAAGGTAGAAGGAAGCGGAGCGGCAGGGCCCACACTCACTGCCTTGTCTTGCAGGCATGAACAACCGGGAGGTGCTGGAGCAGGTGGAGCGCGGCTACAGGATGCCCTGTCCGCAGGACTGCCCCATCTCTCTCCACGAGCTCATGATCCACTGCTGGAAAAAGGACCCGGAGGAGCGGCCCACTTTCGAGTACTTGCAGGGCTTCCTGGAAGACTACTTCACCGCCACAGAGCCCCAGTACCAGCCTGGTGAAAACCTGTGAGACCTGGGTCTGCAGAGCGAGGCCTTATCCAAGAGGCTTCCCCGCCCCCTCCCCATTAGCTTTCAGTTCCGTAGCCGGCTGCTGCCCGAGCAGCGAGAGCCGTCCTGGATCAGATTGCATGTGACTCTGAAGCTGACGAACTTCCATGGCCCTCATTAATGACACTTGTCCCCAAATCCGAACCTCCTCTGTGAAGCATACGAGACAGAACCTTGTTATTTCTCAGACTTTGGAAAATGCATTGTATTGATGTTATGTAAAAGGCCAAACCTCTGTTCAGTGTAAATAGTTACTCCAGTGCCAACAATCCTAGTGCTTTCCTTTTTTTAAAATGCAAATCCTATGTGATTTTAACTGTCTTCACCTGATTCAACTAAAAAAAAAAGTATTATTTTCCAAAAGTGGCCTCTTTGTCTAAAACAATAAAATTTTTTTTCATGTTTTAACAAAAACCAATCAGGACAGGTGTTTGGTTTTTTTTTCTTTTTTATAAATATGAATATATATATAATATATCTGTCCCTGTACATACACCACGTGGGTGCTAATGTGGAGACCATGGCCAACCCAGGCCATAAAGCCTCGGGACCCAGAGTGAGGATTTTACTGCCAAATCTGCATAAAAGCCCTGGTATTACTCTGCACACCAGTGGCATCCTTTTTGGCTTTTGCAAAGCATGATCTTTTTTTTTTTTTTTAATTTAGATTGCACTTTTTTGGTTCATGATTGTACCTGTAGATGGCTGTTACTTTGATTCTTTTCAAAAGCAGCTCCAGAGCTGGATTCACAAGTTCTGTTTCCAGTATTTGCTTTGACTTAACTGCAATTTGGTCTTGAAACCTAAAAGCGTGTTTAAGCAAGCCAACGGCCAATACCACCAGGGGAACTGGAAGGTGGATAACCACACATACTTCTTGTACAAAAATATGAATGCTGAAATGTTTCAAACTTTTTTTTTTATTTAATAAACCTTGTAACCACATTTAAATGGTCTAAAACCCATAGCGTTATAGTCTTGGCAACCTGCTAAACTTTCTCATGCAACTAAAAGTTGGTGGGGCGGGGGGGGTTGTACATTTCCCATTGTGAAATAAGTGGTTTAAACATCCTGTACTGCTAATGAAATGACTTTCTATATGTCCGAGAAGTCTCCAGTGGAATAACTATGCACTACTTTACATTTCATGGGGATGCACCAAAAAAAAAAAAAAAAAGAAAAAGGAAAAAAAGGAAAAAAAAAAAAAAGTACTACATTTTTAGTTGCTGTTTGTACCAACCTTGAATTACATGTTTAACAACAAATCAAAAAACCTATTTCTATTAAGTTTTTAATACTGGGTAGCAACTCTGAAATCTTAATTCCTTTTTTTGTTATGATTTATTTGTGAGTTTACATTTTTACATTGTTTAACTTTCTTAATTTAGTAATTAAAAAGAGAGCATTTTACATTTGAATTTTTTTTTTTTGTTCATTTGTTTAAATCATGGAAGGTACTAGAACAGTGACACTGCCCCCCTGCCAGGTGGCAAGGAGCTACCTGGTGAATTTAACCATTGTGCAGTGATTTCCAAATGACAGAAACATTCAGAAAGAACACCGAGAGTGGGGACTTCTCCCCCTGCCCTGCCCCGCCCCCCAGAAGGGTTAGGCTGTGGTCTAGCTAGTTCAGAGGATCATTAGAGCAAGATTAAGCATACTTTAATGTTTTCATCTACCGGACACTTTGGCTAACTGGAATTTTCTGTATCCCGCTTGTAGGAGAAAGACAATTTCAAGAAGAAGCACTGTTCCCCTAGAGTCAGTATATGTCTTTCCCAGTGGCCCTCTACATCCGCAAGCATGTCGCTAAGCAGGGAAGCAACCTGGTGTGGTAGGAGGGGCAGTGGGTAGACTGCACCTACTATCCAGGCCTGGCTCTGCGCTCATTCAACTGTGGGACCTCGAACAGCCATCTGGCACCTCTGTTTAGGGTCCTGAATGCAGAAATGAAGGGGTCGGATGAGATTTGCAGCTGGTTCCTACAGATCTAAGACCCTGTGATTCGAAGATCACTGCTATCGTGGGATTATACAAGGAGAGTTTTTTTGCTGAAATAATCTTTATATTTAGAAAGGGTTTCCAACGTTTAAAAAAAAAAAGGATAAAACAAAGGGATTTTCTGGCTAATCAAGCAAGTCTTTATGGTATTGTTTTTGGTATTGATGCAATTGCTAAATTGATAAAATTTCAAAGATCTCTACAATTGCCATCACATTACTGGGCAATTTATTAACACGTTCGAGATATTTTTAAAGACAACTTTGTTTTTAATCCTCACGTCCCACTAGGTTGGATAATTGGCAAATATTCTCTGGAGGATTGTTGTGTGTTTTTGATTCAGTCATTCAAAAAAAAAAAAAAAACGAAAAAGTTATATACCCTGCTTTGAAAAGAGATGCTTCTAGAAAACAAACTTAGTTTCTTCAAACCAAAGTATAGCCTTTAATTCATCAGTTGAGTTTGTCGTGGATTCTCGCCTGTGAAGCAAAGCCCGAGAATTGGGTCGACCCCAGGGCACTCTGACACAGCGTGGCACGCTGAAACATCTTGTGTAGGGTTGCAGTGGAGAAGTAAAAATGTAGCTATGAATACAGAGAAATCAGAGATGTTTTCAGGTTCCTTCTTCCTAACAGTAATGTGCTACCCGGAGACGTTCCTGAGGTAGACCAGTCCAGGCAAATGAAACTACCTCGATTCCCAACACATGCCAAGAAGCCTCTGTCCCTCACAAGTTGTAGACGTTTGGAGCGAGGAAACTAAATCCACTGACCAGAAAGCTCTCTTTTTCAGAACGAAAAATACAGACCTACCTCAGAGAGAGAGGGTACAGGTTCTGGCCCCAGACCCTCTCACTAAAGCAAGCCGAATGTTTTGGCTTCCCAGCGCATATAAAAGTTGTGTTTACACCACACAAGTCTATGAAATGGGCGATGGCATTGTAAAACAATTCATTTAAAAATACTTTATTACTAAAAAAATGCTAATCATCTGAGCTTTCAGTGAGCTGTGATAACTGATCACAGATCATCATAACGAATAGAATGATAATGAAAAAGTTTGAAATCCAGCGAGAATTACCAAAATGACAAGAGACACGTGAAGTGTGTCTGAAGCAAATGCTGTTGGAAGAATGGCACCAACAGACTGGGTCGATGCAGGGTGGCTGCAGACCTCCAGTCTGTAAAAAAACACGGTTTCAGCGAAGTGCAATGAAACGAGGTAGGCCTGGGTCCCAAAACGTACCTTAGCAGCAAGTGCCAGTGAAGTGTTTTGTCTTTAGTAACCTGGTAGTGAAGAAGTGCCCGCTCTGCTCCCTTGGGAGAGCTGGCTTCTGGCATTGCTGGACTGCAGAGGGGGACTTCCTAACGAACTATTTCTTTTTACTGTCTTAAAAATCAAATAATAGAGCCACCGGAGAAGGCAACTTGACAAAGCTCAGACACCGTAAATGTGACAAAATGAGTTCCGTTCAGCCACGCTCACCGCGGCTCATGCTCTCTGCGATGCTTTGTTCACGGTGCACTGATGGGCTGGGAGGGCCAGCGAGCCAGGAGTGGATGCGGGGCCTCCTGCGTGTTAGGGTGTCAGGGTGTAGACCCAAGCTAATGATGCATCTGGCTCTGACTTGGTCGTGGCAAAGAAAGGTGTATGGGGAGCCAGGCAGTTCCCCAAGAAAAGTGAAGGGTATTCATAAACCCTCAAATACAGCCACACTACTGAAGATTTTCTGACAAGTGCCCGAGGGTGTTTACCTGCCTTGAGAAAGACAGGAATCCTCCTGTGGCTAAATCTTGGCACCAGAGGATTTTTCTAGTAGCGTGGGAGCTGCAAAATTTTATCTGAAATTTCCTATGGGACCTTAAGAATGTATACTGCACTAATTGGAATGGTTCTTCCAGGAGTCTTGAAAGAAAGTAAGGTTTTCAGCAGGATACAGAGAAGAGCTACAGAGACCTCCTGCATTTAGGATGTCATCTGTTCTTGCATCAGCGCACAGGGCAAGAGAGCCTCACTTGACGGAATGGGCATTTCCTAACAAGTTCTATTTGGATAAAACGGTGTTTGGTCGATTTGTTCCCAAAGTGTATTTTAATAGGTTTAGATGGCTTTTGTTGCCTTTCTTACCGCTATCTCCTATACTGTCGGGATTCGGTTATGCTGTCCAGAATATATGCTGGAAGGAAGAAAGGGAGGGAGAGGGGGGAAGAAGGAAGCAGAGAAAAAAATAATCTGGGGGTAGGGGAAAGGAAGCTCAAAAATGTTTTATTCTAAAAATGATATTGTGGGGTACAGATTTAACAAGAAAGTGCCAATGATATATGTTTATTTAATTCTCAAAAATAGATTACAACTGCAAGAGAAGAAAATAGTGAAAAATGTGTATCTATCTTTAATATCTTTGAAATATCAAATAGACCTTCATAATTTATATATACCTACATTTTCAGAAATGTTTCATAATAAACTCCTAAATCATGCCTCATTCTTTTTGAACATGCAGAATATTCAGAATCCCATGGGGGGCAGGGGGAAGATATGCCTTTATTTTTAAGATTCTGAGGACTGAGAATAAAAAAGTGTTTTCCCAGCTTGGCTGGGACTATTCTAAGGGGAATGTGATCAGGGAGAAACAACTGCTCCCCCAGCAGACAGAACTCTGTGCTCCTTTCCAGAATCCTTACTACTCTTCTAATGATGTGCTTCATAATATGACTCTCCTTTTCATGCATCTTCCCTGCCAGACTGTGAACTCCTTGGGAACGGTAACGCCTAGCTGGTCCACCATCATTCTCCCTGCACAGAGAGCATTGAGGAGCTGATGGTAGATGTTGGATAGATGGATGGTGGCTAAGTGGGTGATGACGTCTAGTGGGGCAAATGGCTGACCTACAAATGACACACTGATCTAGGACCGTGCTGAGCACACCAGGATTTGCCGTGAGCCGCCGAAGGTGCTAGCCCTGCCCCCTTGCAAATGTGCGGTCACCAGTCTTCAATATAGGACTTAAAGATCCAGCGTATAGCCTAAGGTGAACCCCATTAGTGCTTCCCAAACTTCTCCCCAGAACTCACCCCAACACTAATGGGAATAAAGTTGTATGCCCTGGGACTGGGGCCTTCAGGGGCTCATTTTAACTTTGTACTTTCATGAAAATTTGACATTCTCCCTAAGATATCCATTTTTTACCTTCACATGAAATTATTTTCCCAGACCTTCAGGTTGTGCATTGTTAACCAGACTCGGGCTTATAGGATTCCTGGTATACCTGTGCATGACCCAGGGAGCACCTGGGCCCTGCTTGAGACCTGCAGCAGGAAGATATTGTCCATAAAATGTTACTATTAACATAAAAACAATGTATTTGGGAGAGGTAACATTAACCCCCACTAACATGTATTCTCTTATCTGATTCCCTTTTCTCTCCCAGTAAATAACAGCCCCCTAATTGAGAACGGGACAGAAGACAAGAGGGTTTGATAGTGGTAAGAGGAAAACCATCCAGAGCCACCGTGAAGTAAAAGTCTGGTCAAGTCAGCCTGCTGGTCCAAGACGGCAGCAAATGGGAGTAAACAGGATGGAGACATTGGACAAGGGGGAAGAAACCAGAACTGGGATGAGAAGAGTCCTTTGCCAAGGCTGTTCAAGGTAGTGGGATAATGGCAGATATGACTATGGATATATACAAGGACTTAACATTCATTCCTTCTCCAAACATTTGTTGAATGCTTCTTATGGGCTAGACCCTGTGCTTAGCTCTAGAAAGAGACAATTGGTATTCCCAGTCCAGTGAGGACGGACAGCCATAAAAGATACGTACAATAAGCTCTCTACAGGGTGACTCTGTGGCTCAGGTGGTAGAGCGTGTGACTCTTGATCTCAGGGTTGTGAGTTTAAGCCCTACGTTGGGAGTAGAGCTTATTTTTTAAAAAATATAAATAATAAATTTTATTAAAATAATAAAAGAGTAAAAAAATAATAAGGTCTCTGCTAGATGGTAGCAGAAGAGTGCTGTCCAGCCCAGAATGGTGCAGGGAAGGCTTCCTGGAAGAGGTGATGTCTGAACTCAATCTTAAAGGACAAGTAGAAATACATCATGCATTGTTTAATGGTAGACCCCATGTTTTTTGCCTTTAGATGTGTTTCCTTTTGATTCCCAGACCCCGTTAGGGGCTAGCTTGTGCTTTAGATATAGTAGATGCTCAGCAAATGCATTTAAATGAAGAAGAACCAAACCAGAGAAAATCTAAATCTCTCTCTCTCTCTCTCTCTCTCTCACACACACACACACACACACACACTAAAAACTATATAGGTACATCAGTTATTCTGATTACTAAGCTGCTAACTGAAGATAATACCATAAAAGGACAAAGAGAAAGGCTTTAGGCAGATTGCTGGCTCCAGTGTCCCAGCTGGCGTGGTACAGTAGTTTGAAATATATTTACAGAGTATGAGAATAAAAGAATTGCAGGACAGGCTTGTAATAACTCCTTCCCACCTCTCTTAATAGCAATGAGTAGGGGTTTTTCGCCCATTTATGAACCCATTATGAGCAGTTGCGAGATGTCTTCTTTTTTTTTTTTTTCAACGTTTTTTACTTTTATTTTTGGGACAGAGAGAGACAGAGCATGAACGGGGGAGGGGAGAGAGAGAGGGAGACACAGAATCGGAAACAGGCTCCAGGCTCCGAGCCATCAGCCCAGAGCCTGACGCGGGGCTCGAACTCACGGACCGCGAGATCGTGACCTGGGTGAAGTCGGACGCTTAACCGACTGCGCCACCCAGGCGCCCCGCGAGATGTCTTCTGCTTGTGTTGTTTCAGAATTGTTTTTTCCTTTGGTTAATTATCAAGGGCTTGCAATGTAATAATCAATGAGTAGCTAATTAGAAGCAGGAGAGAGTGAAATGGGTATTAGATAGTGTTTTTTAATGAAAACCGTGCATGTAATACTGTGGGGAAATATTACCAAATAGCAAGAGATTTCATCTTCTTTTTTTTTTCTTTTTCTTTCTCTCTCTTTTTTTTTTCTTTTTGGTGTGCATTTACAAAAGGATTCACTTAAAGCCACTCATAAACTAAACCCAGGTATGTGAATCCTTTCATTTTTCAGACTCCTCCCGAGGAATGAGCCCTGGAAGACGCAGGGGAAGCGGAGCCTCCCGAGATCGCTCAGGAACCCAAACCACCCGTAATGGAGCCGGAAGGTCTGTCAATTCCCAGGGAACAGTGAGGAAATGGTAAGCAAATGGCAGCAGTTGCCTCGAGAATTAGGGAATGAATAACAATGCTTTCTGGTAAATTAACCATATTACAGTGTGCACAGTAAAGTGATGGAAAAACCCTGTTAAAAAAAAATTGAATAATAATTTGCCCACATCATTTATGTAAAATGCATAATTTTCCTACTTCAGTGGACTTTAGTTTGATTTAAAACACGAACAGCTCCAGCCCTGTTCACCAGTGCGTAATTTCGGAGGTAATTGGGAAGGGAGAGGAGTCAGACTGTAATCAGCGTGATCCTGTGTGAGCCACTTCACCTCCCTCCTTTCACCTGCAAATTCCAGAAAACATTTGTTTGTACGTTCCTGAAGGTCTCGAAGCGAAAGCGCGGGGCGTCCTTCGTTGTCATAGCTATCACTAAACCGCGACCTCACCATGTTTCAGAGGGGAAAGCGGTCCTTCGCTCTCGTCAGTGTTTTTCTGCTCTAATTCAAATAAGTGCTTCGTCTTTAATAGCAGAGAAAATGGAAATGTAGCAAAGCTATACTTAAAACAGCAAGCCAAGAACAAAAGCAACATGCACGCAGCCAAAGGAGACCCTGGAAGATAAACAGATAAAACAAAAAGCTGTGCTTGGCTGGGATTCTGCTTTGGAGTCAGACGCAAAATGGAGAGCATTGTTCCAACTATAAAGATTTTGCAGTCTACAGTATTTGAAATAGAAAGTCATCGTGTAATTCCCCCTAGCCATTCAGAAGCTGTGCTGTTGCTATGAATGATGATAGCTAGTCAGCGACTGATGGAGGTTTTCAGAACCAGAGTGGTCACAGTTGGGGTGCAGGCCCTGCGCTCCAGCAGGTGCACTCTCGTGGCTATCACTGTGCCTCTTCCCTCCTCCCCTCTGCCTCCCATCCTCCCATCCCCGCTCCCCACCCCCACAAGAACCACAGAATTTTTTTTAAGTTTATTTATTTATGTTAAGAGACAGAGAGAGCGTGTGGGAGAGGCAGAGAGAGGGAGGGAGAGAGAGAAGCCCAGGCAGACTCCACACTGTCAGCACAGAGCCCAATGTAGGGCTCAAACTCATGAACCATGAGATCTCATGACCTGAGCTGACATCAAGAGTTGGATGCCTAACCGACTGATCCACTTAGGCGCCTAGAACCATAGAATTTTTATTTAGACATTTACACATGCTCTTTATCCCCATCTCTCTGCAAAGGGCCATCATTTCTTTATTAGAGTCAGCCCTGAGATTTCCACCTTTCCAGGCAAGTCTGTGGCTTATTCTGTCTGCTTTGCCTTCTTGGCCTACCTTGCCTCCTTGATAACCCTGATGGCCCCACAGGGCTGAACCTTGAACCCCACAAATATCAACACCTCTTAGTTCTTGGGTGCCCACTGTGGTTAGCCAAAGGGACCTTCTTCCCCAATACTACTCCCCACTCCTCCCTTCTCTCCCACCAACACCTGCCACTGACCCAAGATTTATTAGACACTGGTTTGTCCTATGCCTCCTGCCACTAGCTATAAATTACCTTTGTGCAAATTAGAAAAAGGCACCCTACCTCAAGACATTTTGCTGCCCTCTGCCAGAAAACTACTGTAGTAAATATGCCAAGAGATCATGTAAATGATGCTCCCTCCCAAAGTTGTGCAGTACACAACTGGCTTAACTGTATGTGACAACCCTGGAGTTGAAATCACCTGAGCTCTCCTGGAAGCCTGTCTAAAAATCAGAGCCCCAGCAGGTCAGTCTTGCCTTTTTATGACAGGTTGCAACTTCAAAATCTAAGTGTTTCCCTCACGATCACAGATTGCTCAAGGGGCAGTTTCTGAAAGAGACAGAGAGCCCCCAGGCAGCAGTTCTGATGGGTAGATAAAGCCCAAAGCACACTGGGCGGGTTTTTAGGAAACCTCAGCTATAGAAAGCTGCTAAGTCTGAATGTTCAGGATGCTGGGGACAGGTGGACTTGGCTTATATTTAGGTCAACCATCACCACCCCCCGACCCCCCAGTGGCAGACGGGGCTGGAGGACTTGCTTTCACTGAAAAGTGGCCATACGTGGCTGGTAAGTTGATGTGGCTGCTGCCCAGGGGCTCAGCTGGGGCTCTTGGTAAAGGTTGTTTCCTCTTCACTTGGGCTCCCAGGTGCTTTTGTGGGCTTGCTCACATGGTGGAGCCCCTGTTTTAAGCCACCAGTTGAACAACGCCAGCTCACTCTGCATCGAGCAGAGACAAGCTGCCCCCACCAAGCCCTGCTCAATTTCAAATTTCTGAGCAAAACAAATGACTGTGGTTTTCAGCCGCCAAGGTTTGGGATGGTCTGTTTTGCAGCAGTGGATCACTGGAAAATGCAGGTTGTGCCAAACATCGCATGGATCCATCCCCACATCTCCCTAGGATACCTCCGGGTGCTGCACGGTCAAGGAAACCAAAAACTACCTTTTCCAGACCCCCTTACCATTAGCATCACGAGTGTTAACTAAGCTATACCAGTCAGACATATTTGCACGAAGTGTGGAAGGCAGGAATGAGGCGGAAGCCAATCTCCTGCAGCTTTTGGCTGTTTCCTGCTGGAAAGCAAGGTCTTGGAGCCACTGATGTCCGATCCCCAGCTCCAAGAGTATCAAGAGTCAACTGAAGAGGTGTCCATGGCTGGGTACCACATCCCAACACGCAGGCAGAGGGGGTGGTGACGGTTGTGGCACTTCCTGCCCACCACTTTCTGACCATTATGCTGCAGCTATCATGTCCTTAAGGTCATAGCTCTAGTGGCAGCTTTTCAAGTCCTGCCATTTCTGATTGTAGCACAGTGGCCACTCTCCTGGCAGATCAGTTCTGGCACATTCTGGGGGCCATCCCTGGAGGTCCCACATAGAGCCTTCCCCCCCCCCCCAGCCCTTCTAACAAGTTTGTAATTCTCCACGCTAAATCCCTCTTTGCTTAGAAACCTTAGTATGATTTGTGTTTCTTACACTGAACCCGTTTCTCCAACTCACGGCCAGGGGATCTCCAAATTCCCGTCCCTCCTCAGCCAGTCTTTGGTTCTTGCTTGCTTGCTTTCTCCCGCTGAACCATTCCTTCAGCAATCATCTATGGAATGTCTACTACGTGTCAGGCACTGGGCTAGACCCTGGGGCAAAAATATATGAACTAAACAGACATGGCCCCACATTCATGGAAGGAACCAAAATAAAGACCAGGAGACAGTAAATTACAACCCTAGGGCCAAGTCAGCCCCCTTTTTGTTTTTGTCTAAATATCGTCTTGGAACACAGCCTTGCCCATTCACTTATGCCTTGTCTGTGGCTGTGTTTTCCCTGCAAGGGCAAGGTTGAGCAGTTGTGACAGAGACGGTACAACCCCCAGAGCTGAAAATATTTATGCCTGGCCTTTTCCAGAAAATGTTCGCCAGCTGCTACATTCGACATAAAACTCCGGGCCATACTCCTGTGCTCAGCCGATCACTCTGTCCATCAGTTGTGGATATGCCAAGCACCACACTCTGTGCTGGGTTGTGAAATGTAAGTGAGACGATTCTTATGGGGTGCTCACACCTATGGGGGCATAGTGCCATTATCTCTCTTTTACAGAGAAGGAACAGATTTTAGGGAGATTTGGCTTTGGGTGACTCGGGAGATGGCGATAGCATTCCCAGACATAGCAGACCCAGGAGGAAAGATGGAAAATACGCAGGAGACAATGGATCCAGGGTAGACTCATGGGACGTAAGGCACCTGCAGGCATCCACCAGAGGCTGTCCCGGCCGACTGCCTGCCCTGGTATGATGGCGAAGTGTGGATTTCAAGTCTGCTCCGATTTTCCGTTCAAATCATAATTCTACCACTTACTAGCTGCGTGACTCTGGGCAAGTTACTTCACATCTCCAAGACTTTCAGCCGCATTTTCCTCATGAGTAAAAATGGGCTCTTGTGAAAACTAGAAATACAGTAATGTGCATACGGCTCCGAACGGAGGGCTTGGTACATGGTAGATGACAGATCTGTGTGGAGACAACTTCCCTTTCATCTGCAGTCTATCTTTCACATGGTGGAGAGTAATATAAGATCACAGCTTTTATTGTGTTGTGCTCTCAAAAAATGTGATGGTTCCTACTGACCCTCACTAGTGGAAGAAGACACATTTGCAAGCCCTGCCCAGCCCACACCCTTCTTTAAATAACCCCACACTACCCCCTATATTGAAGGTCACCTGTTTACCATGTGACCCTCCCCTCCTCCAGCAAGAATGACTTGATGATGCCAGAGGCAGATGCCTGACCAGAAGAAACCCATCCACTGACTGGCCACTTGCCAATGGAACATTTGCCTTCAAGTTGGCTGTGGTGACGGACAGTTGACCTACAGGTTAGGTTGGCCCTCTCGGGGAGCCAGAGGCCACAGTCTGCAGAGGGAACCAGTGGCTGAAGCTCCTGGGCCACTAGAGAGAGAATGACTAGGAGTAGCTTCTTTCCTTGCTCCCGTACCTGGAGGCTCCCTTCCTGAGCGCCATCTCTGCGAGGTCCCTCAAACTTGTGCCGTGCGCCATCTTGTCTCTTGAGCTCATTCAAGGGAGTCTGGGCCCCTGCAGTCCAGCTCCACTGTTTTGCCAGCCCCATCTCTCCCTTTGCCCCTGTACAACCCCTACCTTTAACTCCTGGCTACCCTGAATGGCCTATGATTCCCAAGCATGCTCTGCACTTCTCCAGTCTTTTCCCCTGGGCTGGAATGTTCTTTTGCCTTCTCCCCTCATCTTAGCAGCCTCTCCATCCTTTGAGGCCCAACACAAACACCCCCCTCCTGAAGCGTTCTCTGGTGCCCCCGTCACACACGACAGCTCTGTCCTAGAAACTCCCTGCACTTGACTTCTAGTGTCTCTATGGCATTCAAGCACACTTCTCCCCGAGTTTCTCTCCTTGCCTCTGTGCTCAAGGAGGGTAGAAACTTGGCACATGTTAGGCACTAGGATGGGACACTGAATTTAATCCAAGGGTTGGAATCCTAAAACAAGTCTGAGTTTTTTCAATCAAGAGTACCATGCCAGTGTAAGACATTGTTCCTTAAAATGGAAATGCACTTAGGGAATGCTTCAGATTAAAGGGATGAAGATCAAAGGGCACATTCTTGGCCAGGAGTTCTGAGTCTTAGAGACCCAAATAAATTGTAGACATTTTATTTCCTGAATTGATTGGAACCATAACACTGGATTGGGTGCCGTAATATAAAACTTTCTGAAACTTTTAGCTTGGCAGAAAGTCTGTCGCCTCTTTACTGTAAGTGTTGGGACTGCTTGTGTCTAAAACTCGAGCGCCCACGCCAACCGTTGCAACTGGCTAGTAAAGCTGGAAGCCTGACGGAGAGGAAGCTTCCCCTGCCGACTGGGAAGCTTCAGATCCTGCCCTTAGCTGGAGTCCCAGGCACACCCAGCTTTGGCAGAGGGTGTGTCTGCATCGCAGGGGGACACATGTCCGCCAAGGTTCAAGATCCTGTGGACCCATGTTGAGAATAGAAAGCAGCTGCTCCTGCAGGCAGCTCAAAATAATAGCTGCATTTTGCAAACGAGTGAGAATTTCCCCATGGCAATCTTTCCTACAGCTGTGGGCCCCGCAGCTCCTCCTGGGCCCTCAGCCTGCCTCAGCCCCGGGCTTCCTCTCGGCCACCCTCTCAGATCCAGGCTTCTCCCCGCCTGACCTGCCCACCCCAGGCCTCCCTCTGTACCTGGGGCCTGGGTTTTGGTTCTGGGTTATGGGGTGAGCCCAGCCCTTGCCCCTGAGCCAATGGAGGGAGGTTCCCAACACCTGAAGCAAAATTTACTTTTCCACGCTGACCTGTGACCCTTGCTAAGCTTTCTGCACGAAGCCCAACATGGTAACTTAAAACCACACTTCCCAAACCTGCCTGTGCGTGCCCCCTAAGAGAATCCTTTAAAATGCACGTTTCTGGGCCCCTCCCCAGACTTGCCAAATCAGGCTTTCTCAGGCAGGAGGCCCAGGAATGTGTCCCTGAGCGTGTCTGTCCTTTTTTCCTCTCACCTGCCCCACCCCCACCCCCAGCAGATGATTCATGAAATGCTTCTCTGGGCTCCTGTTAAGTCCCACTTGCCTCAGCTCTGGTCTGGGCAGCCCCGGCAACCTTGTCGTGGTCTGCCCCTGCTGGCAAGGAGGAACACCAAAGGCTGGTGACCAGAGTGCCCCAGGGTGCAGCTGTGGGCGCTTACTTCCGGGCAGGGCAGCGGGCAGTGCCAGCCGTGGGGCCATGGGCTTTTAGAGCAGCCAACCAGGCCAGGCCAGCTGGGCCTGGCCTGACTCGACCCCGCAGAAAGCACGTCCCTGCTGCAACAATGCTGAGCGGCCTGTGGTCAGTGCCCTGGGAGCAGTCGTGAAGGTGGCCTGAGGTTTGGGAAGCAGGAACACTGGAGTCCCAGCACCCCGGGGTAAGCTGCCAGCTCACATCTCTTCTCCCACTGGATTTGGGACCACAAGGCAGAGCCTCAGCATGGACCTCAATTCCAGCACTTGAAGGCGTCCAGTACTGGATTTGACGAACTTGACCTCCAGCACAGAGTCCCAGAAGATCACAAACCTATCGGGCACAAAGGGCTGTCTTTCAGGGGGAAACCTTGCTTTTTTGGATGAAACTGATGAAAAACAAACAAAACACACTGAAAACTCCCTACCTTGTCCCTCGCACGAGAATATCTCCATGTAGAACGGCCTGGACTGGCCGTATATAAGGGATGCCCTACCTCACTCTCCTGATGCCCACTTTTGATGAATGTAACTATCTCAAGTGCCTCCCCTGACCCTCCAGAGATTCAAATATGCCACCCCACCCGCCACAGAGGCTGCAAGCAGGATGAGATGGAGAAGCACAGCTGGGTTAGAGGGGGTTCCTGCTGTTAACAAGGACTTTCTCCAGAAGCTGTGTGACGCTAGAGTTTCCAATCCCCATTTGGGTTTCTTAAAACTGAAAACCCTTTGGGCAAAGTTGCCCTCTACCTCCCACTCACTGGGGAAATCCTGTAGTTTGTCTTGGGCCCAGGCTAGTCAAGCTCTTACCCTGGCTGGCTGCCTCCTTGTGAGCTCCCTGCTGATTCAGGGAGCAGAGGGAACAGGGTCTGAAATTTTAGTTAAATCCAGATTGCAGGACTCTTCTGATCCTGGGGTGAGAACCAGGGGTCTATACCTACAATTTTTCTTTATGACGGCATAAATTCATATGTTGAAGCCCTAACCCCCAGGACCTCAGAATATGACTATCATGCGGCAAACATAAGGTGTTTTAGAATGTGTCTAGACCGGCACCAATAGATTATGGACAAAATAACTTTGTAAAAAATTATAAACAGCTTTATTGAGATATAATTCATATATCACACAATTCACTCACGTAAAGTGTACAATTTAATGGCTATTTATGTATTTACACAGTTTTACAACCATCACCACAATCAGTTTCAGAACATTTTCCTTACCCCACAAGAAACTCCACTCCCCTTTAGCCAGCACTTCCCCAATCCCTTCCCAGTCCCTTAGTCCCCGGCAACCACTAATCTATTTTCTATCTCTATAGATTCGCCTATTCTGGACATTGTATTTTATTTATATAAAATACATATATACACACACACATACACACACGCATATATACATATATATGTACATATATACATGCATATATATATGTATGTGTATATATATGTATGTGTGTGTGTGTGTGTGTGTATATATATATATATATATACACACACACATATATATTTTTTTTTTACGTAGGCTCTGTGCCCAGCACAGAGCCTGACACACACACAACTTGAACTCATTACCCTGAGATCAAAACCTGAGCTGAGATCAAGAGTCAGATGCTCAACCAACTGAGCCACCCAGGTGCCCCTGGACATTGTATTTAAATGGAATGACACAATATTTGGTCATTTGTGACTGGCTTCTTTCACTTAGCATAATGTTTTCTAGGTTGTTGTAGCATAGCGTCTAGCTATGTTGTAGCATTTATCAGTAATTTTTTTAATTTATTTATTTTGAGAGAGAGAGAGAACACAAGCAGGGGAGGGACAGAGAGAGAGAGAGAGAGAGGGAGAGAGAGAATCCCAAGCAGCCTCTGAGCTGTCAGAGCAGAGCCCAGGGGCTCAAACTCCAACCTTGAGATCATGACCTGAGCTAAAATCAAAAGTCGGACACTCAATCAACTGAGCCACCCAGTACTTTTTTAAGTTTATTTATTTAAGTAATCTCTACACCCAACGTAGGGCTCGAACTCACAACTCCAAGATCAAGAGTCATATGCTCTTCTGACTGAGCCAACCAGCACCCCTGTTGGTAATTTTGTTTATTGCCATATAATATCCCATTGTATGAATATACCACATTTTATTTATCCATTCATCAGTGGACGGACATTTGAGTTGTTTCTACTTTTTACCTATTGCAAATAATGCTGCTATGAACATTCATGCACAACTTTTTTGTAGACATGCTTTTAATTCTCTTGGGTATGTATCCAGGAGCGAATTACTAAGTTATGTGGTAACTTTATCCTTATACATTTGAAAATGCTAAGTTTTACTCAAATTATTCTCACTTGGACTAAATAATTGAGAAGAGATATCCCATCTTCACGGACTTAAAAAATTAATCCATGAAGATATCACTTTTCTCTATATTGATCTATCAAGGCCATCCCAAGCAAAATCCCAGCAAAGCAATTTTATGGATATTGGCAAAATTCTAAACTTTATCAGAAACTGCAGAGGACTTAGAACAGCTAAAACCATCTTGACAAGAATTCCAAAGTTGGAGGACTTCTACTACCAGACTTGAAGATTTACTATAAAACTATAAGACAGAGTACTGGTATTGGTATTGGGGCAAGGATAAATAAATAGACCAGTGGAATAGAATAAAGACTCCAGAAACAGACTCATACGTGTACATAGCCATTTGATTTGCAACAAAGGAACCATTGCAATCTAATAGGAAAAGGATGCTCTTTTCAACATAATGGTCCCGAATCGTTTGCATATCCATGTGGTAAAAAAATGAACTTCCACATGTATACCATACATAAAAATTAATTTGAGGGTGGATCATATTCTTGAACGTGAAAGGTAAAATAATAGTTCTGTAAAGGAAAATATAGTAGAATATCTTTATGACCTTGGAGGAGGCAGGGACTTCTTCAAAAGATTCAACTATTAAAATGTGACGACTGTGGATCTTATTAAAAATAAGAACTTATGTTCATCACAAACAACATTAAGAGAATATGCAAGTCACAGACTTGGAAAAGATATTTACAACATCTATTTTTTACGAAATACTCATACCCAGAATGTATAAAGAACTACAAATCTATATGAAAAAGCCAATTCATCTTATTTTTTTTAATGTTTATTTATTTTTGAGAGGGTGGGGAGGGGCAGAGAGAAAGGGAGAGAGAGAATCCCAAGCAAGCTCCATGTTGTCAGTGTGGGGCCTGACACAGGTCTCCCATCTCACGAACCATGAGATCATGACATGAGCCAAGTTCAAGAGTCAGACACGGGGCCCCTGGGTGGCTCAGTCCATTAAACGTCTGACTTTGGCTCAGGTCGTGATCTCGTGGTTTGTGAGTTCGAGCCCCGTGTTGGGCTCTGTACTGACAACTTGGAGCCTGCTTTGGATTCTGTGTCTCCCTCTCTCTCTGCCCCTCCTCCACTTGTGCTCT
Organism: Prionailurus bengalensis; assembly: GCF_016509475.1. Lineage (NCBI taxonomy): Eukaryota > Metazoa > Chordata > Mammalia > Carnivora > Felidae > Prionailurus > Prionailurus bengalensis. Next base: position 100,520,528 of record NC_057349.1, on the reverse strand, counting down.
GTCTCTATCAAAAATAAATAAAATTTTAAAAAAATTAAAAAAAAAGAGTCCGACACTTAACTGACTGAGCCACCTACACACCCCAACAATTCATTTTAAAAGTGGGCATAAGATTTTAACGGGCCCCTCATAAATGAGGATATCTAGATGGCCAATGAGCATAAGAAAAGTATTCAACAACATTAATCATCAAGGAAACGCCGAATAAATCACAGTGGGATAGCACTGAAGGGCCAACAACAGAACAACTAACAATACCAGTGTTGGGTGAGAAGCAACTAAAAAGTCATACATTGCCAGTAGGAGTATAAATTTGTCCCACCACTTTGGAAAACTGGCAGTAAAGTTAAGCATATGCCTACTACCCTATCTCCAAGCAATTTCACTCCTAGGTATATATCCAAGAGAAATTAGTACACACACTTACAAAAAGTCTTGTACATGAATATTCATAGCAACTTCATTCATCATAGCCCCAAACTGGAAACAATCCAAACATTCATTAACACAAGAAGAGATCAGTGAGTTGTGGATAAATTCATTCAATGGAACATACTACAGAGCAATAAAAAAGAAACTGTTGACATAAGCCATAACATGGATGGGATCTCAAAATGATAATATCGAGTGAAAGAAACCAGACACAAAAGAGTACATCCCAGATGATTCCCTGTATAAGAGGTTCAAAAACAACTGATCGGTGATAATGGAAGTTGGCCTTGAGGTTTTCTTGGAGTTGCGGGATATTAACTGGGAGAGCGCACAGAGGAACCTTCTGGAGTGAAGGAAATGTTCTGAGTCTTGATCAGGTTGGTGGTTACGTGAGTGTATACATATGTCAAAATACACTGAGCTATATACTTAATACTAATGCACATTACGAACGGTAAATTATTCCTCAATAAAAAACAAAGTAATTGAGAAAAACTGCTATTAAAAGAGACTTTGTAAGGATTTAATTTTAAGTCTACTCTCTCTTTGGGGGGCAGGTGGAATGCTTACCCTCTCTGAGCCTCAGTTTCTCATCTGTAATAGAGATAATACCTACTCCATGTTTATTTGGTAATAAGGTAATGTACATAAATATGTCATTTAACTACTCTTTTCTTTAGTGTTCCCATCTGTAAAATAGGTAGAAAAGTAGTAATTACCTCATATCAGAAGCTAATTCTGAGCACCTGGGTGGCTCAGTTGGTTAAGCGGCCGACTTTGGCTCAGGTCATGATCTCACGGTCCGTGAGTTCGAGCCCCGCGTCGGACTCTGTGCTGACAGCTCAGAGCCTGGAGCCTGTTTCATATTCTGTGTCTCCCTCTCTCTGACCCTCACCGGTTCATGCTCTGTCTCTGTCTCAAAAATAAATAAACATTAAAAAAAAATAAAAAAAAAAAAAAGAAGAAGCTAATTCTGAGCCGATTCACATAAAGCACTAAGACAGTGACACGGGGCACCCAGCTGGCTCAGTCCATAAGGCACGTGACTCTTTTTTTTTTAATTTTTTAAATGTTTACTTATATTTGAGAGAGAGAGAGAGAGAGAGAGTGTGTGTGTGTGTGTGTGTGTGTGTGTACATGAGTGGGGGAGGGGCGGAGAGAGAGGGAGACACAGAATCCAAAGCAGGCTCCAGGCTCTGAAGTTTCAGCACAGAGCCCGACATGGGTCTTGAATTCATGAGCCATGAGCTGAAGTGGGTTGCTTAACCGACTGAGCCACCCAGTTGGTTGTTTTTTTTTTTTTAACTATGAGGATAACATGACAAGGATTTTAAGTGTTTATTTATTTATTTTGAGAGAGAGAGAGAGAGAGCACATACGAGTTGGGGAGGGGCAGAGAGAGAGAGAGAATCCAAGCAGGCTCCATGCTGTCAGCAGAGAGCCCGGCGAGGGGCTCGAACTCACGAACTGTGAGATCATGAACAGAAGTCAAGGGTGGAACACTTAACGACTGAGCCACGCAGCACCCCCAGAGCACATGACTCTTTATCTTGGGGCTGTGAGTTCAAGCCCTACGTTGGGCGTAAAGATTACTTAAAAATAAAATCTTTGGAAAAAAAAAAAAAGAACAGTGACACAAAAAGCAGCAGACAGTACTGCTACTCTCAGTATCATGAATCCGGATCAGATTAACTTCAAGGCCCCATTCAGCTGCCGTAGGCATCTAGGAGTGAATGAAAGCCAAGAAGATTGGGTATATATGGCCCATGCCTCCCGCGACAGGGCTGAGATGGAAAACCAGGTCCCTTGACTCCCCAGTGGGAATCTTCCCACCACCCCACACTGCCTGAAAAGAACAACCCGGGAAGTATTAATTCTGCGTTGATTTTTACGTGCTCGGCCCTCTGTGTCCGCGAAAATGTTGCTGTGTTCATGAAGAACAATATGGCCTCAAGCATGGAGGTGGAGGAGGGGGGCACTTACATCTCCTTTTCTTCCCCTATAGATGCTTAGATTGATCCCTACCCCTCTGAATTGACTGCCATGGTCTCTTTTAACTGCGTGTAGTAAGGCTGTTATTCCTATATCATGGTTGAGGACACTGGAAAACAGGGTGACTACGTGACTTGCCCAAGATCACGCAGCTAATAAGTGGGGGAAGCCAGGAACTGGGCGTACCCTGCCTGGTGCTGGCACCCACTGTCCTACTCTGCACTGCTGCCTCTTCTAGGGCTTAGAGGGCACCTGCCCTCAGTGTCATAGGTCTCCTACACCAAGCAAAACTCACAGCACGAAAAGCTGTGAGTTTGGATTCAGATGGATGCTGAGTGCCAGTGTTGCACTGGCTGGCCCTCCACAGCCCCGCGTTTTGTGTTCTGTTATGCTCCTAAGGCCTCCAGCTGATATAATTTGCAATCCAGTAACGGGGGTGAGCGGGTGAGCGGGGGTGAGCGGTGTTAAAGCACACAGCCTAGCTGCCTGTCACCGCGGGGAACTGTGCTCTTTCCAGACCCAAATTTATGTCCATCCTACATAAACTTTATACAGTGCCTTGCTGCTGTTAAGAGTGATTTACTCCACGAGGTATTGGATCGCAGGACGCAGACCTTCAGGAGATTTGTGCTAACCCTGCTCGTGTCACATCAAGACCCCACCCAAGAGTCGGAGCAATTCTCTGCAGGACCTTGAATCACAGAGGTCTGGGGTCAAGCTTCTCCCAGGCTGAGGTGGCGGGGGGGTCTCCTGTTTGGCTTTAAAGCCTGACAGCTGTAAATTGAAGGAGGCCACAGAAGTAGATCTCACTTGCTGTGGTGGATGGCAACATCTGTGCAATATCTTTTCGTCCTTGCCAGTACATACCCAAAAAGAGTCTGTGCATACTGAAAGGGAACAAAGGAAGAGGAAAAATGTATATGCACATATTCACATATGTAATCATATATATGGAATTACATATATGTAAATTCCATTTAACTATGGAAGACAATCCATTTTCTTTTTTTTTTTTTTTTAATTTTTTTTTTCAACGTTTTATTTATTTTGGGGACAGAGAGAGACAGAGCATGAACAGGGGAGGGGCAGAGAGAGAGGGAGACACAGAATCGGAAACAGGCTCCAGGCTCCGAGCCATCATCAGCCCAGAGCCCGACGCGGGGCTCGAGCTCCCGGACCGCGAGATCGTGACCTGGCTGAAGTCGGACGCTGAACCGACTGCGCCACCCAGGCGCCCCGACAATCCATTTTCTAAATATTTGTAGAGAGCCCCAAATCTGCCTCTGCTCTTCAGTGAATAATGGAGAGAAGAAAAGAGCCAAGACCCTGGGCCCCTTCTGGGGGCACATGGTGTGGACCAGGACTGGGGCTCCCTGGTGCAGCTGCCTTCTCACACCAGGACAAGTTCAACTGTGGGCCTCCTTGTCAAGCCTATTTGTAGCAACAAACCCCCAGAAGTGAGAAAAGAATGGGGCCCTGACGTCCGTTTTCAGGGAGTCTTTGATCTGTTCAGTAGGGAAATCTACTTGCCGTGCCTTGCCCTCCAGAGGGGATCATGGAAAAGTACTTGGGGACCTTGGGGCGCCTGCGTGACTCCGTTGCTTAAGCGTCCAACTTCGGCTCAGGTCACGCTCTCACAGTTCGTGGGTCCAGCCCCACATTGGGTTCTCTGCTGTCAGTGGAGAGTCCCCTTCATTCTGTCTCCCTTGCTCTCTGCCCCTCTCCCACTCACATACACTCTCTCTCTCTCAAAAACAGATGGACATTAAAAACAATGTAAAAACAAAAAAAGAAATGTATTTTGGGACCCTGATATCCTACACTTAAGAGACATAGAACTAAAAAGAACACAGAATCTAGGTTCTTTGTTTTGACAAGCTCAAAAAAAAAAAAAAAAAGAAGAAGAAGAAAGGAATAGTGGGTGTTATCTCTCTGCTATTTCAGTTTAAGACAGGCTCCCCTGGATGTGGGGTCTTAATTTGCCTGGTATGTCAGTCAGGAAAATTAACGCTAGCTGCCGTAACAAAAGTCCCGAAAGTCTCAGAGACCTAACGCAGTATAGTCATGTTCTAGTTTGATGTGAGTTGAGCCGCTCTCATGGGTACCTCTCCTGGGAGCCATGACTCAGGCTCTTTCTGTCTTATGACACCACCATCCCCTAAAGCTTCTCTGGAGCCTGCTGCTCAATCTGTCTTCACTCATCAGTGAAGGAAGAGTGAACAGGTATTCTAATGGGATATTTTAGGGGGCAGATCTGGAAGTAGCATTTATTACTTCTTCTCACATTCTACTTACCAGAACTTGTTGCAGGCCTCACCTACAAGCAAGGAGTCTGGGGAATGCTGTCTCACTTGCAAGGAGAAGTGAAGTCAGTGGGGATCTAGCCAGTTTTAGCCCCATCTAGGAATGGAGGTGAACTAAGAGTTCAAGGCCTGACAGCTTCCCTGTCCACCTAGAAGCAACTCTTAAGAATCCCATTTAATGTGGATATACATTTATGTCAACTACATAGTGGAAGTTCTGGACGGGTAGAAAGATCTCCCGCTCCAACATACCTTCTCTAGCCTGCGTCTTCTGGAAATGTAACGCTAGAGAATCCCACTGGGGTCCACATTACCCTGATCTTTTCTTTCTCTTTTAAAATGTGTGCCAATTATCAATGTATTGCTTCTTACCTCCAAATCCATCCTTCATTGCCTGTTATTCAAACATCGACATGCACCCTTTAACTTTAAATATTTTTCCTTTGCATCTGGCACGATGTTAACCTTTGTCAATGAAGGATGCTGGAGAGGCACTGCAGAAGGAAGGGGTTTTCTGTGCTACTTCCCTTATGCTTGTTTGGCAGACTCCTGCAGTTTGCCAGGCCCCAGGAGCACCAGCAGCTTTTCCAGGCTTTTCCAGCCTGGCTCCTGTAATGCACAGCAGCCATCAGTACCCGGTGCTAGCAGCCCCCCTCCCACTTCCCCCACCCCAGGTAGTTTTGTAGCAGAGTACCTCCAGTAGATCTCTCCCTGTGGTCATCTTCTCCTAATACCCCAGAAAGCAGATTTCCAGCAAGTTCGACCAGTACAGCCTCCCAGAGTCTTCTCTGTCATCCTGTGAGCCGCAGCTGTGACCTCTTCCATAAGGTCTGAATCTCGACTCTGGAGGCCTCTTGCTTGAGCCCTGACAGTGGCTGTTGCCCCTTATCTGCCATTCTTACCTTTTTTAGAGTTCTCTTTACTTCTGGCTAACTCTTTGTTACTTTAATACCCTGTTATAATTAGTCATTCTTTGTATTAGACTTTCCCTATCTAAATTACTTTGTAGATTCTCTATTGGATCCAGGGTGATATAAAATGCAAGTGTCCTTAGGGTAGAAGTCACAAAAAGTCAATGACACTTTAGTGTAAAATAGTTTTGTTTTCCTGGCACCTAGAGAGCAGTGGGTGCCTTGAAGCTAAGAGAGGGGACAGTAAGAAGAAAGACCCAGCAAGGGATGATAGAAAAATCCTAATGACAAACTTTGCCTATTTGACAGTTTTGCCATGGGCTAGACAATAGCTGTTAAGTGTTAATCTTCATTTCAGTGCAAAACTTCTTTGGTTCCCCAAGGTCAGCCTAACAGCGCCAGAAATAGAATGAAAACGGTAGTTTTTCTGGTGAAGCGGCAAGAGGGCACTTTGATAAGCTTAGTACATTCTTCCCTTTGTTGTTTTGTTTCTTAATCACATACAAAAATGTGTTGCTATATAAAATATAAAGAGAAGAGCTCTGGACATTTTATTGCGTTGAACAGAGCTGGGCTACTCCCTGACTGTACATTAGTTCCTTCAGACGGGACGTGATCACCTTCAGACTGCAAGGAAAATGTGAATCAAAGCCATAAGGATTTTCAGACAATGAAATGACTCTGTTAAGGAGAGGCTAGTGTCGCCTTTCTCTAGGGATTGTTTAAAACAGGGAGGTACCTTGTATCTTTAGGATAGTGTAAGGTGGTCTTGAATAAAAACTGAAGTAGGGAACAGAGAGCTACAAAACAAAGAGAAAACAATTAACGAAATGGCAATCAGTACCTATCAATAATTATTTTTATTTTTAGAAAGATATACTTTTTAATGTATTTATTTTTGAGACGGAGAAAGAGAGAGACAGTGAGAGACAGAGCACAAGTGGGGGAGGGACAGAGAGAGAGGGAGACATGGAATCCGAAGCAGCTCTAGGCTCTGAGCTGTCAGCACAGAGCCCCATGCAGGGCTTGAACTTGTGAACTGTGAGATCAAGACCTGAGCTGAAGTCAGACACTTAACTGACAGAGCCACCCAGACACCCCTATCAATATTTACTTTAAATGTAAATGGATTAAATGCTCTATTCAAAAGATATAGGGTGGCTGAATGGATTAAAAAAAACAACAAGACACATCTATATGCTGCCTATAAGAGACTCACTTCAGATCTGAAGATACACATAGATGGAAGGTGAGGGGTGGAAAGAGCTATTGCATGTAAATGGAAGTGAAGAGAAAGCTGGAGTAGCAATACTCATATGGGACAAAACAGACTTTAAAACAAAGACTGAACAAAAGACAAAGGACATTAAATAATGATTAAGGGACCAATCTAAGAAGATATAACATTTGTAAATATTCATGCACCCAACATAGAAGCACCTACATATATAAAGCAAGGATTAACAGGCATAAAGGGAGAAATTGACAGGAATACAATTATAGTAGGGGATTTTAATACCCCACTTACATCAATGGATAGATCATCCAGGCAGAAAATCAATACGGAAATATTGGCCTTAAATGACACATTAGACCAGATGACTAAATAGAGAACATTTAATCAGAAAACTGCGGGATACATATTCTTTTCAAGTGTACATTCTCCAGTATAGCTGACATGTTAGACCACAAAACAAGTCTCAATAAATAATTGGAAAAATCCAAACACATGGAGACAACATCAACAACCAATGGGTCAATGAAGAAAGCAAAGAGGGAATATAAAAATGTCTCGACACAAATAAAGATGAAAACCCAACTTTCCAAAAATATGGGACACAGCAAAAGCAGTGTAAGAGGGAAGCTCATTGCAAGAGCTTCCTCAAGAAACAAGAAGAATCCCAAATAAACAACTTACATCTAAAGAAACTAGAAAAATGAGAACAAAGTCCAAAGTTAGTAGAAGAAAGGAAACAATAAAGGTCAAAGTAGAAATAAATGACGTAGAGCTTTAAAGAGAGAGAGAGAGAGAGAGAAAAGATGACTACCACTAAAAGCTGGTTCTTTGAAAGGATAAGCAAAATCGATAAACCTCTAGCCAGATTCATCAATAACAAAAAAAAAAGGCCCAAATAAAGAAAATCAGAAATGAAAGAGAAATTACAACACCACAGAAATACAAAGGATCATAGGAGACTACTGCAAACAATTATATACCAACAAGTTGAAAAACCTAGAAGAAATGGATAAATTCCTAGAGAGACACAAAACTTTCCAAGACTGATTCAGAAAGCAACAGAAAATCAAGATAGACCAATTATAGGTAAAGGAATTAAATCAGCAATTTTAAAAATTTTTTTTTACATTTATTTATTTTTGAGAAACAGAGTGAGACAAAGCATGAATGGGGGCGGGGCAGAGAGAGTAGGAGACACAGAATCTGAAGCAGGCTCCAGGCTCTGAACAAGCGGTCGGCACAGAGCCTGATGCGGGGCTCGAACCCACGAACTGTGAGATCATGACCTGAGCCGAAGTCGGACACTCAACCGACTGAGCCACCCAGGCGCCCCATAAATCAGCAATTTAAAAATCCCCCAAAAAACAAAATTCCCAAACCAGACATCTTCACAGGTGAATGCTACCAAACCTTTAAAGAAGAGTTATTTTCAAAAATTGAAGAGGAAAGAATACTTTCAAGCTTCCAAACATTTTATAAGACCAGCATTACAGTAATAACAATAAGGGCCATAATAAGGGCCATATATGACAAACCCATAGCTGCCACAATGAAAAGCTGAAAGCTTTTAAGATCAAGAACAAGACAAAGATGCCTGTGCTGACTGCTTTTATTTGACATAATATTGCAAGTCCTAGCCACAGCAATTAGGCAAGAAAAAGAAATAAAAAACACCCAAATTGGAAAGGAGGAAGATAACTGTCACTATTTGTAGACAACATGATACGATATATAGAAAATCCTAAAGATTTCACCAAACACTACTAGAACTAATAAATGAATTCAGTAAAGTCACAGGATGCAATATTAACAAACAGAAATCGGTTGCATTTCTATATTCTGATAATGATCTATCAGAAATGTTTTTTTAAATCACATTTACAACTGCATCAAAAAGAATAAAATACTTAGGAATTAATTTAACCAAGGAGATCAAAGACCTGTACACTGAAAACTATAAGACATTAATGAAAGAAATTGAAGACAACACAAATAATGGGAGGATACACCATGCTCATGGATTGGAAGAATTAATATTTTAAGATGCCCATACTACCCAAAGCAATCTACAGATTCAATGCACTCCCCATCAAAATACCAATGGTGGGCACCTGGCTGGCTCAGTCCATGGAGCAGGCAACTCTTGATCTCCGGGTCATGAGTTCAGGCCCCACACTGGGCATAGAGCTAACTTAGAATTAATTAGTTAATTAATTAATGAAAATACATTCTTTAAAAAATACCAATGGCATTTTTTCATATAACTAGAACAAAAAAAAGTCCCAAAATTTGTATGGAACCACAAAAGACCTCAAATAGCCAAAGCAAAGCAATCTTTTTTTTTTTAATTTTTTTTAACGTTTATTTATTTTTGAGACAGAGAGAGACAGAACATGAACGGGGGAGGGGCAGAGAGAGAGGGAGACACAGAATCGGAAACAGGCTCCAGGCTCTGAGCTGTCAGCACAGAGCCCGACGCGGGGCTTGAACTCACGGACCGCGAGATCATGACCTGAGCCAAAGTTGGCTGCTTAACCGACTGAGCCACCCAGGCGCCCCTAGCCAAAGCAATCTTGAGAAAGAAGGCTGGAGGTATTACACTCCCTGATTTCAAACTATACTACAAATCTATAGCAACAAAACAGTATAGTACTGGCATGAAAACACATAGATGAATTAGAATAGAATAGAATAGAATAGAGAGCCCAGAAATAAATCCATGCATATATGGTTAAATAATCTATGACAGAGGAGGCAAGAATATACAATGGGGAAAAGACAGTGTCTTTGATAGTGTTGGGAAAACTGGACAAGTACATGCAAAAGAATAAAACTGGACCACCATCTTATACCATATACAAAAATAAATTCAAAATGGATTAAAAACTTGAATGTAAGACTTGAAAACAGAAAACTAGAAGAAACCCTAGGCAATAAGCTCTTTAACACTTTTTTCCAGCAATATTTTTTTCGACCAGTCTCCTCAGGCAAGGGCAACAAAAGCTAAAGTAAATAAATGGGATTACCTCAAACTGAAAAGCTTTTGCACAGCAAAGGAAACCGTCAACAAAATGAAAAGCCAACCTGCTGAATGGGAGAAGATATTTGCAAATCATACTTACAATAAAGGGTTAATATCCAAAATATGTAAAGAACTTACACAACTTAATATCAATAAAACAACCCAATTTTAAAATAGAGGATTCAAATAGACATTCAAAAAAAAAAAAAAAGGCATACAGCTGGCCAGGCACATGAAAGATGCTCAACACCACTAATCATCAGGGAAATGCAAATCAAAACCACAATATCACCTCACACCTGTCAGGTAGGCTGTTATCAAAAAGACAAAAAGTAACAAGTACCAGTGAGTTTGTGGAAACATTGGAACCCTTGCCCACTGTTACGGGAACGTAAATCGGTGCAGCCACTGTGGAAAACAGCATGGAAGTTACGCAAAAAACTAAAAACAGAACTACCAGGTAATACACTAATTCCACTTCTGGGTATTTACCTAAAGAAAATGGAAACACAACTTGGAAAGATTATGCACCCCATGTTCATTGCAGCCTTATTTACAGTAACCAAGACATGGAAGCAACATAAGTGTCCACTGATAGATGAGTGGATAAAGAAGACGTGCTATGCACACACACACACACACACACACACACACGAATATCACTCAGCCATAAAAAAAAGAATAAAATCTTGCCATTTTTTTTATGTTTATTTATTTTTGACAGAGAGAGAGAGAGAGAGAGAGCATGAGAGGGGGAGAGGCAGAGAGAGAGGGAAACACAGAATCTGAAACGGGCTCCAGGCTCTGAGCTGTCAGCACAGAGCCCAACACGGGGCTTGAACTCGATCAGACCACTAGATCATGACCTGAGCCGAGGTCGGACGCTCAACCGCCTGAGCCACCCAGGCGCTCTAAAATCTTGCCATTTGTAACAACATAAAGGAAATTAGAAGGTAGTATGTTCAGTGAAATAAGTCAGAAAGAGAAAGACAAATACCATATGATTTCACTTATATGTAAAATCTAAAACACAAAACAGAAACAGACTCATAGATACAAGAAACAAACTATTGGCTACCCGAGGGGGAAGGGTTCGGGTGAATAAAATAGGTAAAGAGGAGATTAAGAGGTATAACCTTCCAGTTATAAAATGAATAAGTCATGGAGATGTCATGTACAGCATAGGGAGTCTAGTCAATAATATTGTAATATAACTTTGTATGGTGACAGATGGTAACTAGACTTACCATGGGGATCATTTCAGAATGTATAAAATATGAAATCTCTAAGATCTACACCTGAAACTAACAAGATATTGTATGTAAATTATACTTCAAAAAAACTGGAGTAGGAATAAGACAACAAAGATCCCTTCTAACTTAAAAAAGTATTTTTTACCAAAGTAATATATCTACACAATTGAAAAAACAAATGGTAGAGAGGACATCCTCAGCAAACCAACTGTCTTCTTTTCCTTCTCTCACTGTCCACAGATTCCTGCTTCTCAATTTTATTCATGTTGTGGGGTTATACCTTTTGCATATTCCTTCATTATCATTTTAATGGATCCTTGGAAGGGAGCGTATAGAAACTCATGTGCCCGTCTTGAAAAATAAGCTTTCTTCTCAACATTGACTAATTTTTTTCCTTAGGCAAGAACATAAATAGCAGAATCCAGTGTTGTGAAAATTCTCTGCTTGCTAAGTCAAAATGCATATACACGTGTGTCATTTAAACCTGTGACGGAAAACATGCTTCTTCCATCTAGTCTAGTCCCTTGGACCTTCTAGATATTTCTGTCTCCTGGGTTCAGGATCTAGGCTTTTTGTCCTCATTCATCTGGTGCTCTTTGGACAAACATTACTTTGAACATCCACATCGTACTGAAAACTTCCAATATAGGTCAACCATTACAATAGCAGATTGTAGTATTATTATCAGAATAAAAACAGCAATGTCACAAATATTGTATTAGCTACAGCCCCAAAGTGCTATGCCCTAGGAAGGGAGACACAGGAGCAAAGCAGCTGGAGCCAAAGTGACTGAAGTGTGGGATCCTCACACCTTGTCCCTCCGCGCCCCCAGGGATGGTTTTCCTGTGGCTGGCTCCTCAGCTGGTCCCTCCTGCTGTATACCTACCATTTCTGCCCTTCCTGACAGAAAAATGGAGAGCTGGGCAGAGCACAGAAGAGAAAACTTAGGCTAAGTTGATCTTTATCCCACACCACTGCTGGTGAATCCATCCATGCCTCACTTCATCCCAATTTCTCTTCTCCGCAGCTGCCGCAACACCACAGACAGGACCAAATAAACTAAAGCCCTGTTTTAATCAGACAGTAGCCCTGCACTTAAGCTCCCACCATCTCATGGCCATTGGTCTGTCTGCTTTGTTTATTAACAACTGCTTCACAGAGCACTCAGTAGACAATGCTCACAGAATGCACCTTTTCCTGGGGTAGTGTTGTGAAAGGAGAAAATGATAAGACATCTCCTTTGCAAGGAGGAAGAAGAAGAAGAGGAAGAAGAAAAAAAATGCCACCAGAGCTCCTTAGCACATAATACATTTTAGCAATCAGAGCCAGAACCCAAAAGCGTAATAAAGAAAAGCAAGTGAAAATGCCTATAATCGTCATTTTTTAAATGCCTTATTTCCTGCCAATCTTACATTCGTTTCCAGAAGAGCGAAAGTTGCCCACTCTGCCAGGGCCTTTGTCAGCTGCCAGCTGTTACCTCCCTGGAAAAAGGGTCAGAAGGCTGCTGGTAGCTAATAGCCAGCCAGAAGCTGCGAGTAAGAACCATCCCTCGTGGGTTTTAGCTGCTGGCTGATTGTCAGCTGAGAGCTACAAGTTCTGGTTTGATAAAAGCCAGCTATAGATTTCAAACCTTCTTTTTTTCTTTTTCCATTTGTGCTCTGAAATTGTCGTGCACTCCAAATGGAACTCTGGGAGCACGCGGGTCTTTGTTCTGCCTTGTTAGGCACCAGCAGTTAGAGTCCTCTCCAGACAGTCACTTGGCAGGGAGGGCCAGTGGGCTGGGGCGAAGGGAGGCAGGAGAGGGGTCTGGGGCTGGAGGAGCTGCGTGATGCCCGATGGCGCGTGTGCAGCCTGAGTGAGGATCGACCCAGCAGAGAGGGTTTCATGCTCTGAGAGACAAGCTCAGTACTCTAGTTGTTTATGTGATGGCTGGGGGGTGGGGTGGGATATGCTTGTAAGCTAGAGTCGGAATTTATTGAGTGAAGCCCCCTGAAATGAAAGGACTCGCCAGCTCAGTGCACCGGGCATGAAATCCAAATCTTAAACTGCCTCAAGGCTCCCAACTGTTCCCATAGGCCAGCAATGAGAATTACCTTCTCTGAGACATGGTGTGGAAATCAGAGCTCTGTAGATTTCAGGGAGTCGGGCAAGAAGGGGTGGGGGTGGCAGAAATTCTGTACAATGGTGTGCTTTAAATTCAGATGCTTAGGGGCTGTCATGTGCCATGCATCAACGGTGAAAAATAAACACCCAGCAGAAGCTGGCTTTGAGTTAAGGCGAGCGCACAATAAATTTCAACTGGTTAAATTAATCGCTCGCTGCTTGTTGTGAATATTAATCCCAGGGAGGGAGCTGGCTTCAACCCAATCAAAAGACAGGTGAAAACTGAAAACAGCATAACATTTGGGATCTTTAGAGGGAAGGCTTACCTGTGAGCCAAGCATGGATTCTGAGTCCCAGTGAGAAGGAGAATCTGCAAAACAGCCCCTCCTGCTTTACGGGGAGAGCTGAGCTGTACTAGTCAGCTTGCCCTGCCCTCCACCCTCACCTGTCCCCTCTGGGGCTCTCCGGGGATGTGTATGGAGAAGAGTCTTGCCTGAGGGTGTGGAAGATGAAAGAGCCAAAACTCCTAATTTGGTTGGGTTTTTTTTTTATTATTGTTGTGGTAAAATATACATAACATTTACCATTTTAATCATTTCCAGGGGTGCAATTCAGTGCCACTGAGTACATTCACACTGTTGTGCAACCATCTCCACTAACCATCCTCAGAATTGTTTTCATGATCCCAAACAGAAAATCTGCACGTGTTAAACAACAGCCCCTCATTCTCCCCTTTTCTGGTAACCTTTCTTCTATCTTCTGCCTCTATGACTACGACCAGGCATCTCGTGTAAGTGAAATCAAATAATATTTTTTCAATGTATATTATTTGTTTTTGAGAGAAAGAGAGCATGAGTGGGGGAGGGGCGGAGACAGAGAGGGAGACACAGAATCTGAAGCAGGCTCCAGGCTCTGAGCTGTCAGCACAGAGCCCGATGTGGGGCTCGAACTCGGGAACCTGCGTGAGATTGTGACCTGAGCCGAAGTTGGACGCTCAACCGACTGAGCCACCCAGGCGTCCCTGAAATCAAATAATATTTGTCCTCTTCTGTCTGCCTTATTTCACTTAGCATAATGTTCTCAAGGTCCGGCCATGTTGTGACATGTATCAGTACTTTGTTCCTTTTTGAGGCTGAATAATATTCCATCGTGTGCATATGCCACATTTGGTTTATCCATTCATCTGTTGATAGACATTTGGGTTGTCTCCCCCCTTTGACTACCATGAACAGATGCTGTGAACATGTGTGTACAGATCTTTGTTCAAGTCCTTGCTTTCAATTCTTTTGGGTATGTTTCTTTGTGAGGAATCACCAAACTGTTTCCTAATGTGTTTTTAATATTCGTAGAACTTCTCATCTAACAGAGAGGGGGAAAAAAATCATTACAAAAAAATAAGATAATTTTCGCTCTGGGCATTTAGGGGATGGTATTGCTCTCAGGTGGCTGTTGAGGGAATGACCCTAATGGGACATGTTTGGCTGTAAAAAGTGAGATCCTTTTACGATGATCCAGAGGGAGAACGTCGCCACCAAGAAAAACAACTAGATGGTACAGCCTTGATAAAGTTACAAAAGTATTGTCTTCCCTGGGTGGTACTGAGACAGCGGTCTAGCGCCCTGAAAGGAGGGAGGGAAGAGGTCTCTAGAGAGGGGGAGCCACACCAAGGTCAGGGATCCTCAGGCAGAAGATGATCAGGGAGATATTTCAAGGCAAAGATGGCCAATGAAGCTAGAATACCTCACAGTCAATTTTAGATTGCTTGGTCTACCCTGAGCTGTCATTCCTCTCCATTGTCACTAAACCTTCAGCTAAAGTCTGTTATGTGTAACAAAGTGGTGATAGTGGCCCTTTGATTAAATGGGGAGAATGGGAGGGACCAGGCAGGGGTTGGGGGGGGGGGTTCCTCAATGTGGGGGAAGTTGAACTGTAGCTGTATCCAATGGGAGCAGAAAATCAAGTTCCAGGTGGCCATGAGGCACTTCAGAAATCCTACAGGAGATGAGGTGGGGACAGCCACTTGGAGTAGGTATTGAAGGAAAAGGCAGTTGCAGACAAGGGGAAAACTTGGGACTTTCCAGGTAATCCTGAGAATCCCATGCTTCTGAGCAGGAAAACCAGAGCCACCCTAGGTAAAGCACCAGTGTCATACGTGGGCAAAAACGTCCTGCTTAGTGAACGTAGGGTCCAGGCCAGAAACCGAGACTCATCCTCTCTGTGACAAACTTTATCAAAATTCACAGCCTGTTATACAGAACTCTGTAGATTTCAGAGAGCTGGGGACACTGGGGCAGCTTAGATTAGATCTCATTTCCCATCACTATGAGGAACATCTCCAAAGAGTCGCTCCAGGGACTGGCCTTGGAATATGACCCAGCTCAGACAGAACCCACTCTGCACTGTGACAGGACCTTGTAAAGTACCATCATCCTCAATAAGGACACCGTGGGTATCAGAACCTTGATTCTGAGACAGACAGGGTCACCCTGTCCAGAGATGCAACTCGGGTTTCTTGAATCAGACTTTAAGCTACAAAAGATTCCTTGACAGTGACTGAACCCACACTCTGCAGGAATGAGGTGTGGTTTTGTTATTCTTGAGTTACACTTTTACATAACAAACTATGAGAGATTGGCTATTGTTTTAGTTCTGAGGCAAGTCCTGGCTCGCTCGGGGCCTGGGGATGCCAGCCTGTGTGACTGAGGGATTAACCTCTGGCCTTCTGGGGCCTGGTCCCTCTTCTGCACATTCTGCCTGTCCTCATCCTGCATCGTCTGGACAGTCACACCTGTCTCAGGACCCCCAGCACTGGGTCTCAGTCTTTGCCAATGTAACAGAAAAGGAAACCGAATGGTACAAAACAAAACATAAATCACTGTACGTGTGTGTTTGAATTCTAGAGGTGTAGGATGGGCGGGGCGGGGCAGAAAGAAAATGGCCTCATTGTTTAGGAAAATGTGGGTTGGTTATAAAAGGTGAGGCTCCAAGCATAGTCTGGAAGGAGAACTGAAGTGACCCAGGTAACGAAATGGCAGGAATTGGGGGATTTTCCCTAAGCACCGAGGGAGACTGTTGCCCCATCACCCAGAATATGTTGAAAGGGGGCAGAACAGGCCCCCAAAATGGCTAAGTTTAAGGCTTATGGAGGAAGGTAACTCCAAGTGAGAAATTCTCCAGGGCAGGCAAAGCTAAGCGTCCTGGGAGTAGCAGCACCAGGCCTGGGCCCTCCGCTTTAGAGCCTTGCTTTACAAATTGTGACCCACAAATAGCAGCATCGGCAGCGCCCTAAGAGCTTGTTAGAAATGCAGAATCCCAGGCCTCGCCATAGACTTACTGAACCAGAATCTGCCACTTGAAAGATTCCCAGGCAATTTACCTGTACACTAAATGTTGATAAGAGATGTTTTAGAGCATTGGTCTGCAACTTTGGCTGTATGTTGAAATTACCTAGAGAGCTTTCTTTTTTTTTTTTATGTTTATTCATTTTCGAGGGAGAGAGAGCAGGAGTGGGCAGAAAGAGAGAGGGACAGAGGATCCGAAGCGGGCTCTGTACTGACAGCCGCAGCGAGCCCGATGTGGGGCTTGAACTCACGAACCTGAGATCATGACCTAAGCTGAAGTCTGATGCTCAACCGACTGAACCACCCAGGCGCCCCTCCTGGAAGACTTTTTAAAGTTTTGACAGCCCACCATGAGAGCTTGCAGGTGATTCTGACGTGTAGCAAAATCCGAGAACCACTGCTGTAGAGGGTTCTGCCCTGGCCTTTTTCTGGCTGTTGCCCTGTGCTTGCACAAGGTATCCATGGACCAGTGGTATACTGACAAACAGACTTTCCAGGAGAAAAGAAAAAACTGAGTTGTAGCGTTTGAAAGTTGACAGTTTGCCAGTTTTTATTGTCTACATATTCCTACCACACCACAGCCAATTTTTGAGGCCACTGGTGTGATAGCGCTGAGGACAGAGTTAAGAAGAGATGAGTCAACTCTCAAGCACCTACCCCAACCAGCACACCTGCTTGGGGCCGACGGGTGTGTCCACACCAAGCCTCAACCCTACTTTGGGACCGTGGAACTCCCTGATCCCATGAGTCCTGTTCTCCAAGGGGGTGGTACAGAGTTTCAATATGCACCACGGTGGCCACACGCGAGGCCCCTCGGAGGAGCCGGCATTAGGAAGAACATGGGAGAGGGGTAAGAGCAGGGCTCTTGCCCCATCCCTGGAGGTACAGGAGTGAGCCTGCAAACAGTCATGCCCCGTTATGAATTTGCAGCTCTTCCCTCAGCTCCGCTGTGGCATGGCGACCCTCTGTTACCACCAAAAGTCCCCAGTCCTTAAGGGCGGGTTTAACACGCCGGTTTTGGCTTGGGTGTGCTTTGGGGAATCAGGGAGAGAGACAGCACTCTTGCACTGAGTGAAGGACAGGGAGAGAAGCCAGCAGCTGCTGGCAAGGACTGGAAGGGATCAGCAATTTAAGTGGGAATGAGCAGGAGAATATAACTCAACCCTGACTGCCCAGGAAGCCTTGGAAATGTTCAGGAGGTGTGGGACTTCCCACGGGATGTGGGAGATGGACTTACTTTTATTTGTTAAAGGAAGGATGAGCTCTCAAGTCTGGAGGACTTATGGCAAAGAGCCCAGAGCCTGGAACTGGACCGCATGGATTAAAATCCCAGCCCCACCACCCACTAGCCTTGTGGATTTGGGCAAGTGGCCTCAGCTTCCTTCCGTTTCCTACTCCATATTTGCCTCATGAACCGGGGGCGCCCTGGAGGGCAGGGAGTTGGCCAGATTTGGGGCAGGAACGGCTCAAGGAGGGCAAAGGGTCTGGTGGCAATAATACTGGGAGGCTAGAAGGTGTGTGACACAATGGTCAGCAGCCCTCTCTGTGCAAGGAGTGTCTTGGGACGATGGCATTTTGAAAGGAGGGCACCCGGAACCCATGAAGGGAATCGATTAGTGAAAAGAGGTTGCAGACAAACATCACCTCTTTCCCAGGTGTTAGTAGCAACAGCCTTCTGCCTCTCACCCAAATTCTTCAGGTAATACTTCTTTTATTATTTATTTTTTAAAGATCGTGTTTTTAAGTAATTTCCACACCCAATGTGGGGCTCAGACTTCCAAACCCGAGATCAAGAGTTGCATGCTTTACTGGCTGAGCCAGCCAGGTGCCTCAGTAATACTTCTTTTAAAAGATTCAGGGGCGCCTGGGTGGCGCAGTCGGTTAAGCGTCCGACTTCAGCCAGGTCACGATCTCATGGTCCGTGAGTTCGAGCCCCGCGTTGGGCTCTGGGCTGATGGCTCAGAGCCTGGAGCCTGTTTCCGATTCTGTGTCTCCCTCTCTCTCTGCCCCTCCCCCGTTCATGCTCTGTCTCTCTCTGTCCCAAAAATAAATAAATGTTGAAGAAAAAAATAAAATAAATAAAATAAAATAAAAGATTCAAAGTGTGAAGGCTTGAGGGCCACCAGTTGCTGGAAATTAAGCTTTTTCAAAGGGCCTAAGAGCTCTCCAGAATTGCTGACATTTCCACCACGTGTATGTGCACGTGTGTGTGTGTGTGTGTGTGTGTGTGTGACACACACAGAGAGAGTAAGAGAGCAAGAGAGAGCAAAAGGTGATCTTATGGATTGTCAGGGTCTTGTGGTTCTAGCTACCTTGTCAGTCTCAGGTGCCAGTTAGAGGCAAGATCCCCTTTGCTTGTCTGTTTCCAACTTAGAACTAGCCCCTATTGAGGGAGTCTCAGTGTGCAACTTCCTCCCATAGATTAGCTTACCTCCCCACAGAAGATGTGCTCTCCATCCAGGGTCCTAGCCCTATTCAAGAGGCCCCAAGAGAGGAAGAGTTGATTCTGGTCCAAGGCCAATCTCAGTCCTCAAATCCTTTCTATGATTGAACTCTTCTTGAGATTACTAATAACGGAAATGGCCACAATTCTCAAAGAAAATCTGTCCCCCCACCTGAGGCTGTTGAGGGGGATGGGAGTTGAGATACAATTTTAGTGGGAAAATCCCAATGAGGCAAATCAAAGTGATATAATATTTCATACCTAGAATATAGGTTCTGGTGTTATCAGGGACCCAGACTACTTCCATCTTGTTGTCCTACCATTCTTGGAGTGTTACTGTCAACCACACAGTCCCCAACAGCTTGCCCCACCCCCCACCCCACCCCCCCACCCCCACTAAATCCATGGTCTAGCCAATGATAAGGGGAAAGAAGAGGAAAGAAGTGTCACTCAAAGGGCATGACACTTCTCGTACCTCATTGATCAGAACTTAGTCCACATGGCCATACCTACCTGCAGGGAAGGCTAGTAATGTAGGTTTTTTTCTGAGTAGCCATTTGCCCAACTAAAGATTCGAGTTACTGTGGCAGAAGAAGGGACTGGATATTGGGATTCACTCTCAGCCACTGCTACGAACTTCAACAACCCAGTTGGGTTGGACCGAAATTGGGTCTGTTTTCTTAAGAGAGTCTCCGAGAGAAGGGGGAGAACAAGTCAGCTTGCCCTTCCAGGAAAGCCAAGGTGAGTGTTAAAAGGGGACTTGCTGGGGCGCCTGGGTGGCGCAGTCGGTTAAGCGGCCGACTTCAGCTCAGGTCACGATCTCGGGGTCCGTGAGTTCGAGCCCCGCGTCGGGCTCTGGGCTGATGGCTCAGAGGCTGGAGCCTGCTTCCGATTCTGTGTCTCCCTCTCTCTCTGCCCCTTCCCCGTTCATTCTCTGTCTCTCTCTGTCCCAAAAATAAATAAACCTTGAAAAGGGGACTTGCTTGTCAGGCATTGTCATCATCTTCAGGTAAGAGCAAGGTGCTCAGTGAGGAAAGACTCTTTCCACAGAGAACAGGAAAGTCCAACATGGGCCTGAGGCCCCGCCCCACTACTAAGAAGACACAGGGTTTCCTCTACCTCTAGACCCTATCTTGAAGAGAAAGAGGGAGAAATGCCAAAAGACTGAATACTTGCCGAAGAGAGACAGAACGGAGATTGAATGACTCTGACTGGAAGTATAAAGTTTTTCCCTGACTCTTTAGTGGAATGGGAGCTCATGAGAACAGCTAAATCACAGGACAAAAAGGTTGTAGGGTTTGGGTTTCTTTTGTGTTTTGGCTTAATCGAAAAATGAAATCAACCTCCCTCTCTCTCCCTCTCTGTCACACACACACACACACACATAAAATTTCGTGACTTTATTGTCTTGAAGATGCAATTCTATTTTTTAAAAATTTTTTTTAATATTTATTTATGTTTGAGACAGAGCATGAACGGGGGAGGGGCAGAGGGAGACACAGAACCTGAAACAGGCTCCAGGCTCTGAGCTGTCAGCACAGAGCCCGACACGGGGCTCGAACTCACAGACCTCGAGATCATGACCTGAGGTGAAGTCGGCCGTTTAACCGACTGAGCCACCCAGGTGCCCTTGAAGATGCAATTCTAAAAACATCTTTCTTGTAGATAGTATCCCTACTCCTGTTTACGCTTACTTCCATATGCATCCTGCCAAGTAGGCAAAGCTGAAAGGGAAGACCTTTTAAATGAAAAGAATCCTTAGTTTTCTTCTCTGCCGGGAAGGCCTGAGCATCAAGGCAGCAAGCTTGGAGAGCGAAGACAATTCTGCTTTCAGGCGGCCTGAGAGGTGATGTAGTCGGTCTGTGCCCAGAACAGAGCGGGGCAGACAAAACCCCTCACCAGGTATGTGGTTCGGCCTTTGGTTTTTCTTCAACTGGATCCTCACATGTGGTTGCATTCTCTGATCTGTAGTCAATTCTCTGACAGACAATATGCTCTTATTCAATTGTTAGCATAAAAGTACCTCTTACCACTACATATGACTATTTATATTATGTGCTATGTTGTTTTTCCCCTTACGGTATTGACTGATAACTGATCCTAATGGAGTTATGCATTTATTTAATAGCTAATATTTATTATCGTAATAGCAGCTGATATTTATTGAGCACAGTGCCAGGCCCTCTACACAGATCATTTAATCTAATCTTCATGATAACCCCCCCCCCCAGGGCTGCAGGGCACAGTTGTGCCATTTGTGTCTGGCTGGGGAGGCAGTGGGGCAAAAACCTACCCTGGTCCTCACTCACCAAGGTCTGTGCTGAGGGAGAGGTTTCATCCCCTTGGATGAGAAATGTTTTCTCCACACAAAGACAGCCACCAGAACTGCTATATTTGAAGCCTTGATCGCCCGTGAAAGAGTTGCCTTACTGTTCCCATTACACAGATTAAGAAACCAAGGTACACAGAAGTCAAGAAACTTCCCTACGGTCACACAACTGGCAGGCCATGGAGTGGGGACCCAGACCAGAAGCCTGAATCAGAGGCCAGGCTCTTAACCTGGATGCTATTGGTGTGAGGTCTTCTCCCTGGAAATTTCCAGTCAGGCCATGAGCACCCGGGAGACAGGCTTTTGCGTCCACATGATTTGTGTTAGGTTTGGTACAACACACTATGTTCACGTGCGCATTGAGTGCATTCTGGACACAAAAGGAATGATTGCTCAGATTCTTCGGACGGAGATCTCCAGCTGCTTTACCTGGCTGCATTAGACCAGAATTTCACAATCTAACAAGAAGAGAAGAGGCATCGAGAACTGTCAGGGAAATGATGCCCCGAGAAAAATCAACCCTCTGTCTTCTCTTTTCAAGGCTGTGCACAATTCTGGCACCAAATAAGACTAGAGTCTGGAAGTCAGGCAAGCAAGTTTGCCCAAAGGGGAGGGTTTAACATGAATCGTCTGCCTCCCTCCCTTGTATTCACATCTCACATCTTTGTGGAGCCTTGAAAGATCAGTCTGTCCATAAAATGTATCTCCCTTCTAACTTTGTGCCTAAAGTTTCCACCACTTAATGTGTTTTTTTGGGTTGTGGCTGCCCTGCCTGCCACCACCGCACTCCAGATCCCCCCTGCTTGCTCCCTGATGCTTGAAATTCCTTTAATACGGAACAAAGGCTTTCATTTCATAGAGGGTGATGAGGCTTAAAATGCAAGCACCCCTCAGAGAGGTAGCACACTCATTTAAATTCACGCCATGTAACTTAGGTATAAGTGAGTGATCGGGTTTTTTTCCTGAGAGCACCTTTTGATGAGGGAAAGGCAGAAGAGAGAATAAGGACAGTTAGGCGGAGCCGAAAGGTAGTCCAGAGAAAGAAAAGGGCACAGAGGGGAGATGAGTCTGTTTGTGTGGCACCAGGAAGCTGCTTAATTTCTCTGCACCTTAATTTCCTCACCTGTAAAAGGAGGCTAATAAAACCCATTGTGCAGGACTGCTTGAGGAATTTTTTATTTTATCTTATATTTTACTGTGGTGAAATACACAGAAGATAAAATTGGCCATTGTAGCCATTTTTAAGTGTGCAATGCAGTGACAGTTAGTACATGCACATTTTTGTGCAGCCATCACCACCATCCGTCTTCTAGAACTCTTTTCAGCTTGCAACACTGGAAGTCTGTACCCACTGAACGATGACTTCCCCATTCCCCCTCTGCCCGGCCCCTAACTACCACCTTTCTAATGTCTGTCCCTATGAATCCGACCGTTCTAGGTGGCTTATAGTAAGTGGAGTTGTATAGTATTTGTCCTTTTATGACTGGCTTATGTCAGTTAGCATAATGTCTTCCGGGTACACCCATGTTGTAGCGCATGTCAGGATTTCTTTCCTTTTTAAGGTTGAATAGTAGTCCATTGTATGGATATACCGCACTTTGTTTGTCCACTCGTCCCCTGATGGACACTGTGTCGTTTCCACCCTTTGACTATCGTGACTAATGTTGTTAGGAACATGGATGCGCAAATATCTCTTCAGGACCCTGTTTTCAATTCTTTTGACACCCAGAAGAATTGCTAGATCACGTGGTAATGGTATTTTTTAATTGTTTGAGGAACCACCCTACTGTTTTCCACAGTGGCTGCACCATTTTACATTCCCCCCAACGGTGCATGAGGTTCCAATTTCTCCACATTCTCACCAACACTTAATTTCTTTCCTCTTCCTCCTGCCCCTCCCGCTCCTCCTCCTCCTCTTTCTTCTCCTTCTTCTTCTTGTAAACATCCTCATTATTAAATGTAAACCTTACACAAAGCTGCCCACGGACATGACCAACAGCCAATTGAGTACATCAAGCTAGAGAATACATGGAGAATAACATAGTTTATCATAGATGTTCTTGAAGGGGCACAGGGATCCCTCCGGCTCTTTCCCTGCCACACTGCTCCACAGAAACCCTCGCTGCCAAACTGCTGTGTCTTCACTTCCTCTGTTGGGCTCAAGCTACTTTCTCACCATCCCTTTCCAAACATTCCTCTCTCATCTGACTTGCTCTGCTGCGTTCAGCCTCCATAGAAAGCAGAATCTGGTCTCTATCTGCTTTTCTGTCTTTGAGAGCAGCTGTCTGGAATTCCGGTGAACACATTTCTCTACTTCATTATACAGATAATGTAAATCACTTGGCACAATGTAGCTACTCAATAAATGGCAGCTAATTCGGGGCGCCTGGGTGGCTTAGCCGGTTAAACATCCGACTTCAGCTCAGGTCATGATCTCGCGGTTCGTGGGTTCGAGCCCCGCGTCGGGCTCTGTGCTGACAGCTCAAGAGCCTGGAGCCTGCTTCAGATTCTGGGTCTCCCTCGCTCTCTGCCCCTCCCCCGCTCACACTCTGTCTCTCTCTCTCTCAAAAAATAAACATTAAAAAATTTTTAAAATAAATAAATGGTAGCTAAGCTTGTAGTACCTGCCTCATAGAAACATTGTGAACATGAAATGACTAGTTCTTAGCACACTGCTCACACTTAATAAGCACTATCTGCAGTTACTGTGGTGGTATTATTATCGCAGTGGTAGTAATGGGACCCCAGCGTGATAGGACTTAATCGTACTTTTAGCAAGAGAAGCTGCCAACAACCTTGGGTTCCAGTGGACCATGAGGAGAATCACCTCGGGGTAGATAATCTTTGGCTTTGGAGTGCCTCCTTTTAAGTATACAACTGGCAGGTGAACAGGCACCCATCTTTCTGGGAAATGGTAGGACAGGACCTTTTGTAGCTTGACCGAAGCTGCTGTCCCCAGTAGCCCCTGGTAGTGGAACGAGATGCTTAAATCTGCATCTTGGAAAGAAAGAAGCTTGAGAGCAAAACCCTTCCCTTGTGAGAGTCAGTGTGACCACGACCTCTTTGCCAGGTTCTGGATGGATCTGCTGACAGAACAGGAAACAGTTCCGGAGGGGAACTCAGCAAGAAGGAAGGAGCTCCGGACTGGTAGGGCAGTCTCAAGGAGCTCAGTGGGGGGGGGGGGGGGGGGGGGGGGGGGGGGGGGGGGGGGGGGGGGGGGGGGGGGGGGGGGGCATGGAAGAGCTAGTGATGGATGGATTCTGGCATCTGCCTGGGTCTGGCACTCCCTCCGGGCTAGAAGCAGCCCGCCAAAGCAGTGGAGAAGCAGCAGCCAGATGACTCTGCAGCTTTGTTTTGCTGGCCGGTTGGTTTGGAGCTGCCCTGTTTCTTCAGTTTT
Source organism: Prionailurus bengalensis (assembly GCF_016509475.1). Lineage (NCBI taxonomy): Eukaryota > Metazoa > Chordata > Mammalia > Carnivora > Felidae > Prionailurus > Prionailurus bengalensis. Next base: position 100,495,765 of record NC_057349.1, on the reverse strand, counting down.
TGCTTCTGACAGGCACACGAGAACATGCTGAGAATCCTTCGGTTTGCATGCCTAGCACCTAGTGTGTGTCTGAATGAGGCAAGTGCTCACTAAAGGTTGGGGGACCGGAATATGCAGGAGAACAGGACTAGACCCTGGGAGCCTGGGCGTTTCTGGGCGTTTCTGCTCCTGCCGCCATCGGTCTTAACGGCCATGCCACAGACTTGTCAGCCAGCAGAGTGTGAGTGCCAGGGACCCTCCGAACGAGGGCCGTCCTCAGGGAAATTCGCTCTGCCCTTCCAGCACTTGAAATCATACCATTTAAAAATGGAAAAATCAAGGCTTGTCCAAGGAATGAATCTTTTCCTTTTCCCCTTCTTCTCGTGGATTAATACCGTAGAATGGAGGGGCGCCTGGGTGGCTCAGTCGGTTGAGCGTCCGACTTCAGCTCAGGTCACGATCTCACGGTCCGTGAGTTCGAGCCCCGGGTCGGGCTCTGGGCTGATGGCTCAGAGCCTGGAGCCTGTTTCCGATTCTGTGTCTCCCTCGCCCTCTGCCCCTCCCCCCTTCATGCTCCGTCTCTCTCTGTCTCAAAAATAAATAAACATTAAAAAAAATTTTTAAAAGATACCGTAGAACGGAGAGTTTCTGAATATCAGATCCAAATGGCTTCGTTTTGTTTTGTTTACAGAGGAGGAGAGAGCCAGCCGACTTTCATCTACTTATGTGTTTTGCAAGAATACCGAGCAACGCTAGAAGCGGGCAAACACAAATCCTCCCCTCCTAGACATTTAACTGGAGGGTGAGAGCTGACCCGTATTTTGGCTCCTCTGCCTAGCACATATCCAGCAGCCAGCGCCGTGGACACGCGTGGCCTCACGTGACTGGCAATCTCGGCTCCACCCTTTTGTGGTCTACACCCTTTTTCCTTCTTGAGTGCTGTCGAGAGTTGTGCGAAGGAAGCAAGTTACCTGTGTTCACCCAAGCATGTAGGAAGGACAGACCACAACACGGCAGGAAGGGGCAAGAAGTAACATCCACCTGGAAGTGGGAGAGTTCCAGAATTCTTTTCCACAGACTAGCTGTGTGAACATGGAGAAGTTACTCAGTGTCTCTGAGCCTCGGATCCCTCAAAGGTAAAGTGGGAATGACGGTCGATGCCTCTCTCAGGACTGTTGGAGGATTAAATGTGCTGATAGGCGGTGAATGGTGGGTTCTCAGTGAAGCGCCCCTCTCCTGTGATGGCAGCTAAAAGGGTGTCTGTGCTAGAGTGAGAACACCAGTGGGGACTCCTGGGGGCCAGAGGTGCTCATTTTCCGGACTCCCTGACACCTCCCCTGCGTCCACATTTCACTGTAACTGCCTCCAGCACATTTAGACAGGAGTTTCTCCCGTTCTAAACAGTTTACATTCCCATGCTGCTTTGCAGTAGGGGCCTCCGTGAAGGCTCCCGGGTAGGAACCATTAACCTATTCCGGCAAGTGACTGACTTTCTGTTCAGGATAAATGGAGACGGGAGGAAGGCCCGGCTGACAGCAATTCAAAGCAGCACTACAGCACTTAGTTATCTTCCTCCAGGGCCCTTAGGCCTCATGGCTGGGGAAACAGTCGGTGGGAGCCATGGAAAAAAAGATTCTCCCTGTTCTTCCCGGTGAGTTGTATTCCAAAGGTAGTACTTGACAGAAGCATCTTCCAGGCTTTTTCCCAATCCATGTAAGGGGCCTAAGAGAAATGAAAACTATTTTTCACCCCGCCCCCTTCTTTGCTCTCCTTCTTATTTCCTCCCCTTGGCATTCTTTTCTTCTCTGTCCTCCTCTCCTAACACAGATAGCTTTTTCAAAGTATCCTGGTACCAGCTGCTGCACAGAGAATACTATTTTTCTCTAAACTAAAAAAAAAAAAAAGATTATTATTATAGTAATTTTGAGGCAGAAAGGTCAAGGCTAAGGTAGCAAGTACAATTTTTTTTTTTTTGAAAAATATGTTTGTGGAAAAAAAGAATCAAACAGCCCATATGTGTAAATAGTATATAAGTCCTCCGTTCTCACTCATTGCCCTCAATCTCATTCCCGGGGGGCTGAAAACCACTCAACAGTTTGGATGCGTTCTTCCAGACATTTATGATTTATTCATCTGACGCATATAGAATGGTTGCTCACTATGTTCCGGGCAGGTGTCAGGGCCAACAAGCAGTGAACAAGCATGAATCTATATATGAATGTACACGTGTTTATCTGCCATATATATCGACAAAGATGAGATCATGTTAATAAATAATATAGTCACTTTTGCACGTTAGAATGTAGAAATATATACATACATATTTATTATTTTTCACAGCTGCATAGTATTCCATCACAAGGATATACCAAAATATATGCAACCTGTTATACGTTATTTTAAAAACAAGCCGTGTTTCCTTTGCTTGCAGTGTAGAGCAACCCACTTCGTGTGACCTACTTGAGCAGAACCTGGCAGTGTGGATGGGGATGCTCTGGGACCTGTCCCCTGCACAAAGGTGGAGAGATGGCTGGCAGCGGGTGCTGACCCTTGGGCAGGCAAGGCCAGCACCAGGAGCACAGTGTGCCTGCCCAGGCACCTGGCTGTGGTGCCCGGTCGGCCAGTGGCGGAACTGAGTTCACACCCACATCCCTCCGACTCCAGAGCTCTAGCGGCCACAGCTCCCATCATGTGCTTCCTTTGACAATAAATTCTCCAGTCTATGGATTAAACAAGGAGAAGGAAGGAGAGGAAATAAACTTGAGGTCATGAAAAACGCAGCCAAAGGAGGACAGTGCATGCATCCTTGTGCTTGTGTGCATGCACGTGTGTGCACGCACGCACGCTCACATGGGGATGGGCAGTGAGTCCTGCCCCCACATGAGCAAGGGCAGCAGATGCTGACGTTTAAACAGAGATAGTAAGAAGCCCTTGACTCACACTCCACCCCGCTATCTGCCCCTAATCTCCTCTTTTGGAGCAGCTAATGAATAACCAATCTTAACACCCAAATCCAATCCCCTCTCCAGACACCTTGTCTAGGGCTAGGGCGCTGCAGTAGCACCGAGGTCCAGGGCAGTGCGGGCATTCCTCCGCAGTTACTTAGCTGGGTGGTGGAAACAAAAATGCACCCCAATTGGTCAGTCAGTGGCCTTTTCTGGTGAATGAAGGAGGTTTCTGTTTTAAGAAATAAAGTGACTTCTCAGCTGTTGATTCACTGCCCACAGGGAGATTTTCTCGGCAGAGGCTTCCTAGCCTCCGTAGAAATTTGCATACAACTTCCACTTCCTGCTTCAGAGCTTGTTCGACCGCTTACCTGGGCCTGGAGAGGGAGGAGGGAGGCGGGAGCGACCCAAGGTGGAGTGTGAGAAGGAGAGAGCACGACCACCCCGTCGGCCGGTCTGTCTGTCCGTGGTGGTGCTAAGGTAAGTCGTTCAGAGCTGTCGCCTGCCTGGCCTTACTTTTTAGCTGCTGACCCATTTTCCAAAAGCAGTTTTCGCCTTCGCTGAAATGTTCTGCCTTACTTTCCCCCCACCTTCCACTCCCCACCTTTTTAACCTGTTCGTGGAGAGACCGGCTGGGGCTGAGAAAATGACACCTAAGTATCTGGCTGCCAGAAAGCGCTGGTGGTTTAGTATTTCAGACAGGCGAGAGGAGATTAACTCTCTGAGGGGTGGAAAACGCACACACGGGTGTTTTCTCGGAGCTGTCTGGGAACCATTTGTTTGAGTACTTCGTGTCCCACAAGTTTCAGTTAAGAATCCAGCCTCACTTCTCCAAGGAGGGAGCCAGGGATGGCAAAAATTAAGTCATTGGCTTCCAGCCCCGGGACACGTCAGTGGCAAAGATGGAAGGAAAACTCCCAGTTTTCTCGATCCTTGTTTCATGCAGGGAAAAGATCAACCCCATATTCGTGGGCCAGGAAGTTCAGCTCAGCTCTGCGCTGGCTCCCGGCTGCCTTCCCAGCGCTCTCCCACAGCCCCCCGCCCCTCCCAGGCAACCCAGACGTTTGCTGGCACAGAAAACAAGGAGAGAAATGCCATTACTCGATCTTAGAAGCTCATCAAGTTTCATGTGACTTTCAAGTTCAAGATGGTCTCTTAGAATAGGGCGATTTTAATGGGGGGCGGGGGGGAGAGACCGAATAAACAATAAAAAAGAAGGACAAAGTCCGTTTCAAGTCCTCACTCCATTCCTTGCTGGCTTTGTGGCTTAAGCAATCACTTTGGTTTCCCTAGGACTGGATTTCTTCATCAATAAAATGTGTGTGGGGGGGTGAACTAACATGATTTTGTCTAAATTCCCTTCTCACAAAATAAAGCTAGGAAAATGGGAGTCCCCAGAGGGCTAGCCTTAATGGGTGATCTTGGAAGACTTACTTTGTTTACTGACTATTCAAACGTATGAATTTTACCTCCTGCTACTAGATGGTTAGTTCCTTGAGGAAAAGGACTTTGTTTCTTAATCCTTTTCTACCCCTTAGCACAAGTATACTGTCAAACACCTCATAGGTGCTCAAGCTTTTATCACATAAGCTGCTTTGACTTCCGTTTCACTCACCTGTTCTCAAAGCACAAGGTAAAAGCCTCAGTCAGGGCCAAAGGCTGGGGGAAGCTGGGCAGCCACGTGGCTCTGCGGGAGGCTGCCGGGAATTTAGGCGTTTTTATTGGCTCTAGTTACATAAAACGGGGTTTCTTAAATTAGTTCATGTCCCATTTGGGTTACTCAGGAAGAACTGTCCTATGCACTTGCCCACAGATTCATGGCAGGCCAGAGAACTGGCAGACCAGCCTGGCTCCAGAAGGTTGCATTACTGACTTAGCTGGAGCTGAAAACCACTCCTGGGCTAGACCAATAATCGCTGCATGTGGGGCCTTTAATGGGAGGTGAAAGGAAGCTATGAAGTACATCCTAATAGCATGTAAGGGTGATGACTATGATTGGACACATTAGATGGCAGACACAGGATCCTTAACCTTTTCCAAGCCACTATTTTATTATTGTTGTTGTTGTTGTTGTTATTATTTCTTTGGGCAATTATTTTTTGTCACTACCGTTCCAACAGGCCCTGGCTGATGGGGATGGGCTGACTCAGTGCTTTCAGTATTGCTAAACTGTTTCTGTGGAAAGGCCCTGGTGTAGTCATTGTCACGTTCTTAGATGGCCCTCTCTATGCCCCCCGGGATGAGAGGGCAGGAATTTCGAGATGTTTCACCTGTGATGAATTACTGATTCTAATTTCGAAGGGTGAAGCACCATTATCTGAAATGAGGCTAACTGCTCTCAGCCGCCAGCCCTGCTTTTACCCAGAAAGACCACCCGTAGCCATTCTTAATCTGGTGTTACAGCTCCAAGTCATTTTTAAAAAAAAATTTTTTAACGTTTATTTTTGAGACAGAGAGAGACAGAGCATGAACGGGGGAGGGGCAGAGAGAGAGGGAGACACAGAATCGGAAGCAGGCTCCAGGCCCTGAGCCATCAGCCCAGAGCCCGACGCGGGGCTCGAACTCGCGGACCGCGAGATCGTGACCTGAGCTGAAATCGGCCGCTTAACCGACTGAGCCACCCAGGCGCCCCTCCAAGTCATTTTTTGATGGCAGTCATGAAACAGTGTGGTACCTCTGCTCACTGTGTGTGGTGGGCTGACTAGGGAGTGCAGTCAGGGCAGTGAACCAGCATGGATGAACCATCATCCTAACTCAGGGATACTGACTCTTGGAGGGTGCAAAGACAGAAAGTGTTGAAGCTTGTTTCTCTCAGGGTTAAGGAGTTAGTGACTTTCAAACGCTCTGAAAATACAAGGTAGTTCGATTTGCAGGCATTCTTTAACAGGCATTCAGAAAGATAGATTATGTGGGTAGTTTGTCTAAATGAAATCTGTTCTACCCTGCACAGAATCGAAATCTCAGAAATACCCTGAATCCAACCATTTTTCTGCAGCAGGAAGTTTTAGATTAGCCCATAACAATATGTAACAATTGCAGGCAACTGTTTGGGGGGGGGGGCGGGGGCGGGGGCAAGGGCACAGATGAGGCACATTAAACTTTATATTCCTTTCAGATCCAATGAAATGACCCCTGATGTTTGACCACATTTCCTTATCAAAACAATCCTGCCGGCCTTTCGTGAGAAAGCATCTGAGGATTGGAATCAAGAAGCTCTCCCCTTGGGCCTCTCCCGTTTCTTCTAAGTGCGTTGTCACCAAGATATTTTTAGTTCATGAAACCCCAGCTGCCCCTTCTCCCCCCGGCATTCTTTGCGTCTCTTCACCAGCAGGCCTCTACTAGCCCTCATGTACTTCAATGCCTGGCCGCTCGTGTCGCTCTGTGCGTGCGTGCGTGCGTGCATGCATCTAGACCTTCCCAGAGGCCGCAAGTTGTACCCTGGCCGAGGAGGTGGGGGGGCCTTTCATGTACCGGCTGAACCGGAGAGTTGTGCCAGTTTGGGTTGGCTCCCCGACCAGGCAGCCGAGGTGGAGCGATTTGGGAGTGATGGAACTGACTGCCGCCCCCAGCCTGCGTGTCCCCATTCCTTCCACCCTGAACACCGAGGCTGGCTGGGATCTTGGCAGGTCCCTCAGCGATGAGGAAAACTTGGCTCTTTTCTGCCTCATTGTTTTCCTGCCCTGGGGTCCCAGTGTTTTTCCTTCTTCCCCTCCCAGGGTCATTAGGTCTCCCTGCCATCTCGGATCTGCCTTCCTCCTCGGTGCTGTCGTCCAGGCTCTTCCTGGCTCACCAGCTTACCTACAACACTCTCGCCTTTCACTGTATTCATTCTTTTTCTTCCCTTCCAACTGCCCTTTCTCGTATTCAGTAATACATAAAAATCACAAATAAGTCTCTCTCCTACACTAATAAAAGGCAAATTGTTTTAAATGTCCTTCAAGTTTTCCCCTCTTTCCTTGTGTGTCTCCTCTTCCATTCTCCTTTCTTTTAAAAAAAAAATTTTTTTTAACGTTTTTATTTATTTTTGAGACAGAGAGAGACAGAGCATGAAGGGGGGAGGGGCAGAGAGAGAAGGAGACACAGAATCGGAAGCAGGCTCCAGGCCCTGAGCCATCAGCCCAGAGCCCGACGCGGGGCTCGAACTCACGGACCGTGAGATCGTGACCTGAGCTGAACTCGGCCGCTTAACCGACTGAGCCACCCAGGCGCCCCTCTCCTTTCTTATGTTCTATCCCTTCATCTTCCTCTCCTGATTTTTCCTTTCTGCCCCTTCGTCTTCACTCTAGGGCTTGGACTGAAATTAAGAATCACAGATATGTGCTGAGAGAAACCTTATCCGGAACAAAAACAAAAACCTGGGCCGGTTTGAGGTTGCTCTCCAAATGTTTATCACCAACTAACAACATAGCCAGGTCGGTCCATTCCCACTAGTCCATGGTCTCCTTGCTCAGCGGCTCAGAACAGTTCCAGAGTGAACTTCAAATCAGGTCAGGTCATGCCGTGCTGCCTTGAGCCTGATGTGAGTTGTACCGTGCAGGGGATGAACAAGGGCCAGTAAATGTTCCCTTGTCTCCAGGGCTCACCACTGCTTCCAGTCCTCTGGCAAACCAAATGGAAGAACTTCTCTGTCTGGGAAATTCTGCAAGTAAACTTGGAAGTATTTATTCACTGGAATTTGAACCGGAGCCAAACAGTTCACTCAAAACCAGCCTCCACTGAGCAAACTGACATTGTGAAAGTTTGCATGCATTTGGGCAGTAAACAAAGAGCATTAATGAGTTTAAAGATTTTTTTTTAATAACATGGCTTTTAGACTTTTAATTTATAAAAAACAAAAAATTACTCTCTGCAGAATGAAGTAAGACCTTGAGAATCTGTAATTGAAAGTATCGGATCCAAATTGGATCTGAGGATCTTTCTAGCTGAAAATGTATATATTTATTACGTCCACCTGAAATATTCATGGTGTGTGCCTCTAGGACTCTTCAAGACTATTGTTGACCCAAAGAATTCTTTAAAAAAAAAAAAAAATCCACGTGGTTGGTGAACAGCAAGCCTTGATTATTTAGGAGCTGGTAATGTGGTTTATTAATTACTCAGGCTGCTCACTCCTGCCCTTCCTCTGTTTCTCGCTATTTGTCTTCTTCCAGGGACATAACACCTTCATTAAATCCCATCCGTCCTTGCCTCAGAGGCGTCCCCTGGAAGATATCCCCTCTCTCGATGCATCACCATTTATCATCACCCTTTGTTTGTGCTCTGTCAACCAGTTTTCAATTTATTTTGAATTCAGTTTATGATTAAAATTTAATGAGATCCAATCAAGTGCTTTTCTCAAATCAAGATGCCTCTGCAGTCCTCATCCATGTCCTCTATTGTACTGGAATGAAGGAAAGCCACCACAGGTTTCCCGCCCGGTAATCCTTTATAAAACACAGGTGGCCAGTATCCATGCCTCCTTAGCTTCAAGGTGAAGAGTCTGAAACATATTCATTCCAGAAGCTTCCAGGGGTTACTCAGCTGCTCCAATCCCCTCCCCCGCCCTTCAAAGTCAGGGTTCTTAACCAAGAAACAGATTGTTAAGTGCACGGGTTCTGGTGCTGAGCTGCTTGGATTTGAATCCTGTCTGTGCTGCTTACTGGACATGTGACCTTGGGAAAGTCACTTAACCTCGCTGTGTCTCAGTTTCCCCATCTGTAAAATGAGGTTGGCAATCATACCTACCAAATAAGGTAGCTGTGAGGATGAAATAAGTTAATACATGTAAAGCACTTGGAACAATATTTGACACATAGTAAACATTCAACAAATATTAGCAGTTACTACTAATAAAGGGGAAGGTTTCTTTGTATTTTATCAGTGTAATCTGTATCAGCCATTGGTAAACTATAACCCTCAGGCCAAATGTGGCCCATAGTCTGTTTTTGCCACAGCATGCTGCTAAAAATGGCTTTTGTATTTTTAAACTGTTGCTTAAAAACAAATTTTTTAAATAAGCAAGAGTATGAGACAGAGACCATCTGTGGTCCATAAAGCGTGAACTCTTTACTCTCTGGGCTTTTACGGAAAAAGTTTGCTCCTGATCTATGTGGTTTAATGGAAAGATCTCGGAGATCTATAGGCTAGATGCAGCTGTGACTTTGGAAGAGCTACTTAATGTATCTCTAACCCTCTGTGAAATAGGAATGGGAAAGTTATAGGGCATACCCTGTCTGGCCCAGCTCTTTTTTTTTTTTTTTTTAATTTTTTTCAACGTTTTTTATTTATTTTTGGGACAGAGAGAGACAGAGCATGAACGGGGGAGGGGCAGAGAGAGAGGGAGACACAGCATCGGAAACAGGCTCCAGGCTCTGAGCCATCAGCCCAGAGCCCGACGCGGGGCTCGAGCCCACGGACCGCGAGATCGTGACCTGGCTGAAGTCGGACGCTTAACCGACTGCGCCACCCAGGCGCCCCATGGCCCAGCTCTTTTTAAGACAAGAGGCCATGCGTATCGAATGTGCCATAAATATATATATTGGTTAAGAAGATATGGTCTTCATTCATTAGGCTCATATAATAACGCTAGCATTCAGGTATAAAACCAGCGAACATAGTCTAGAAGAAAGTTCTAAAGCCAAATCAGTTGTAACAATAATAAAACAGGTTTTGTTTTTTGAGAGCTTGATATAGGTCGGGTTCTGCAGTCAGCATTTTATTTCCATCTTCTTTTATCCTCACAACATCCCTGTAAGACAAATGGTCTTTTCCCCATTTTACATATCAGAAAAATGAGGCCCGGGGAAGTAAAGTAATTTTCTCAAGGCCTCACATCTAATCATGCAGCTGGCAAAGAAAGAATTAAAACGTGGGGAGTTTGAATGTAGCGCCTGTGCATTTAAATACTACATCCTAGAAATATGTGTTGGTTCAGAGTAAGTCCATCTGGAAAGCAGAAGCCACAGTCCACTGCGAACGTGGACATGAAGTCTCTTCACGTGTGCCCTGAGAGAACTTGTTTTGCACTCAGGCCAGGGCGGTATGTAATGGACACGCGGAAAGGAAGGTTGGGATGAGGAAAGGAAAAGAAGCTTTTTTATGAACTGTGAGATCAGAAAAATCGTGTTTTGAAGACTTAATAGGCTCTGTTTCAAGAAACTAAGAATTTAAGGCAGGATGTGCTGGAGAAGAAAAAAGTTGCCGGGAACAGATACCAGCAAAGAGTTGGAGGCAGCTCCAGGGGATTGACTAAGAGCTGTGTGCAGGAAAAGGGAGGAGGGGGTGGGAAATTCTGTGAATGGGACACCAGGGAGCATTGTCACATGGGATGTTGGAACCGCTGCCATCTGGATAAGAGCTTATCTGCAAAATCAGGCTACTCAAGGTAGAGTGGATATGCTAAGAGAAAGGTTTCAGGCCAGAGGAGGCAGAAAGGAAGCCAAAGTCGAGACTTGGACAGAGAAAAACCGCCGGATTTGAAGAAAGTTGCGGTCAGAATCAAGGGCTAGAACCACAGCTCACTGTCCAAAGGGCAATGAGATTCAAGAGAAGGGAAGTTAGCGTCTTTTGGGTCAACTCAGTGAATCAGAACCAGACTCCCGCGCATGACTGCTTCAGCCTAGCTGTGTGTACTCCAGACTAGCCCTCTGTTCCTGGCTGGTGCCCACCCATTCCTGCCCCCGGGGGGGGGGGGGGGGCAAATGTTTTCACCCTCAGCGGAATGGTCTTTTGTCTTTTCAGAGACACACCTCCCCTTCCTTCACGTTGGTTCTTAATCTTTGTGAACAGCAGGACCACTCTGAAGCTCTTCCTTTTCTCCTATCTTTTAAGTAGATATATAAGGTATAAAATGCTCCGGAAAGCAAGCATCCCTCCTGTTCCCGTTCCCCAGCCATCCAGTTCCCTTTCCAGAGGCGACCGTTGTTCCAAATTTCTGACGAGATGGCATGTGCATACACAACCTCAGATCGTACAAAGGGTAGCATGCTCTGCACACTGTCCTCCTCTTTACTTTTCCTAACTTCACAAATAAATCTTGGACATCATTCCACATCAGTCCCCAGAGCACTTCCTCTGTCTTTTTAAAAAAGACACAGAGCGGTCGTTGTTTGGCCGGACCACAGTTTTTAAAAATTAGAACCTTTCCGGGGCGCCTGGGTGGCTCAGTCGGTTAAGCGTCCGACTTCGGCTCAGGTCATGATCTCGCAGTCCGTGAGTTCGAGCCCTGCGTCAGGCTCTGTGCTGACGGCTCAGAGCCTGGAGCCTGTTTCAGATTCTGTGTCTTCCTCTCTGTCTGACCCTCCCCCATTCATGCTCTGTCTCGCTCTGTCTCAAAAATAAATAAACGTTAAAAAAAATTAAAAAAAAAATTAGAACCTTTCTGCACATGTGGGTTGTTTCTAGTCTTTGCTATTACAAACAAGGCTGCATCGCCTATCTTCATAGCGTCTTCATTTTGCAAGGTACACCCACCCATATCCCTGTGGAGGAAATTCTTAGAAGTGAAGTTACTAGGTCAAAGGGCATAAACGTTTAAAATTCTGATAGTTCCTGCCAAATGGCACAGATCACAGAGTACAAGAGAATCTGCATACCTGTGGGACTTAAAGATACATGGGAGCCCTGACCTCACCTCAGAATCTCTAGGTGTGGGGCTTGAGCACCTGTGTTCTGAGCCTCAAAAAGAGATTCTGAGCCAGAAGACTCCCTTGAGTTGAGTTCTCTCACCCTCTGGCCTCTCCCTTTCCCCAGGAATTTGCCCCGAGGCCAGGTAGACTTGACCATTATCCTCCTGGCTGACCGGCTGACCGGCTGACCGGTCCCAGCTTCCCCCAGGCTTGCTGAGTGGGACAGGATGTCCACGAGCATCTGTCCGGGGCATTGCCGCTCAGGCTTTCAGGGTCCTGGCTGGCAGCTCTTCTGTCCCTCTGGGGAGTCAGTGCCTTCTCCTCTAGAACAGTGATAGGACACAGAGGTTTTTCCATTTCACTCCAAGTGCCACCCCCTGTTGGGGACTGGAGCACAGGCCATGTAACCATGTGGATATCATGTGACAAGCCCTGGAATAAAACAGGGAAAAATGGAAATATTAGCCTTGGGAGATATTGAATGATTATTTTTAATGTGTAGCATTTTTACAATATTGACATTAAAGACCAAAAACGAAACGGCCATTTCCCACTAATCTGCCCATGACCCTCTGATGCGGCATTTGCGTGTAGTTGTTCTTAGTGACACCATTGTGTATCAGGGTTTGTTTTGCCAGTTCTGGCAGGGATCTAGGGCTGGGAGGGACCCACGTGGTAGCTGGGAGGCATGCCCACCCTACACTGCTCCGGGCAAAGCCTGATGATGCATGAACAGACCAGCTCCCTATCTGGAACAGAATACCAGATGTTCCCTTTAGATGGTAGAAACACCTGTATTCTGCAAGCAAGGTTCACGGTCAACTCTGCCCACGGATGGGACCTCGTAGGCATGGCCCAGACTCACCTTGGGGCCTGACACTTAGTGAGCCCTTAATAAATATTTAAGAAGAAGCAAGGATGTAAGGGGGAAGGGTCCCCAAGTGGAGTAACTTTAAGAACTGTGAGTACTTGGTCCACCCAATATTCCTTGCTACCCACCATGGTGCCTGATATTCTCACTGTCAGTGATCCTTCCAGCCACACAGATCTGTACTCTTTCCAAAAACAGGCATCCATCACTTATTCAGTCCACAAATATTTATGTGCCAGGTACAGCTCTAGATGGTGAGAAGATAGCCATGAGCCCAACAGTCAAAAATCACATCCTCATGAAGTTTAAATTCTGGGGGAGGAGAGGAACAATAAACAAGGAATGTATTAGATATTTGCAGTTATAACACACATTTTGCAGTATGTAAGATGTGATAACTACTGGAAAGGATGGTGAAGCAGGGAAGAGAGACAGGGAGTGAGAAGGGCAAGTAAACACTTGAGAAGGAGACCTGAAGGAGAAAGGAAGCAAGCCCTGCAGACATGTAGATAAAGAGTGTTCAGAGAAGACAGAACAGCAAGTGCAAAGGCCCTGAGATAGGGCTTTTGATTTCCTCTATTAGTTTTCTCTCTTGTTCTGGATCACAGGCAACATGAGGGCAGGAATAATGCTTTTTAAGGCTTTAGAAATACTTTTGATTACCATTCACTGTATACCCTTTTGTACTCTTGAACTTTGTATCACTTGTATTACTTGTTATTAAAAAAAGGGTTTCATTCAGCCCATGCCTCAGAAGGAGGTTATAGAGCACAGAGTTGGACACATAGTAGGTTCAGTAATTATTTGCTCTTTGAATATTTGATAGTGACACGTTTTTTTTTTTTTAATTATTTTTTTTTTACGTTTATTTATTTTTGAGACAGAGAGAGAGTATGAACGGGGGAGGGTCAGAGACAGGGAGACACAGAATCTGAAACAGGCTCCAGGCTCTGAGCTGTCAGCACAGAGCCCGATGCGGGGCTCGAACTCACGGACTGCGAGATCATGACCTGAGCCAAAGTCAGATGCCCAACTGAGCCACCCAGGCGCCCTGATAGTGACACGTTTAAAACACCAAGGGTTGTTTTGCCTTTTATGGTTTACTAATCCCATAGCTTTCCCCAGAGGCCATTTATTGTCGGCTGATCCTTACTACCATCCAAGGGGTAGTTTTAGTTTAATTTCAGAGCAGTTTTAATTGTAGAATTTCCACCATAAGATAGACCTCAGGTTTCCAGTTATGTGAGATGGCCACGCTTGTCACTTTTTTTTATTAGCTTCTTTCAAGCCCCTGGAAGGTTTGGAATTTGCAATTTTTAGGGAAATACTTGTAAGGTAATCACATTTTTTTTTTTTAATTTATTGTTCGGAGGAGTTGGGGAGGGACAGAGGGAAAGGGAAAGGCGGGAGAGAATCTCAAGCAGGCTCTATGCCCAGCGTGGAGGCAACACAGGGCTAGATCCCCCAACCCTGGAATCGTGACCTGAGCTGAAATCAAGAATAGGATGCTTAACTGACTGAGCCATCTAGCCACACCCCCCCCCCCATTAAGGTATTCACATTTAAAAACCCAGGGAGAGGGGTGCCTGGGTGGCTCAGTCAGTTAAGTGTCTGACTTGGGCTCAGGTGATGATCTTGCAGTTCATGAGTTCGAACCCCACATCGGGCTCTATGTTGACAGCTCAGAGTCTGGAGCCTGCTTCGGATTCTGTGTTTCTCTCTCTGCCCCTCCCCCACTCATGATCTGTCTCTTTCTGTTTCTCTGTGTCTCACTCAAAAAATAAATAAACGTTAAAATTTTTTTTTTTTTCTAAACCCAGGGAGAATGTAAACTGTGGCACCTGAATCACGTAACAAGAAATCGTTGACAGTGCAGGCCTTTTGCTAGCTCCCTCACTCGGGGCACTTCCTTGCCCTTCCACTCAGCTGTGGGCCCACAGACGCTTGCAGGAGGTTACACAACACTCAGCCACCCCCTCAGAAAATACCTTTGTTTCCTGACCAGCCGAAGAGCATGTTGTGTGGCATATCCAATTTCACAGCTGTAGAAAAAGTGTAAGACAGAGAGGAAAACAATGGTGAGCACTCAAAAATAATAAATAGCTGAGATATTTGTGTTAGGGGTAGGTTCCTGTTTGTTTTTACAAGGTCTGATCGAGGTAGGTGATGAGGTCTCTTTTCTGCAGAGTCCAGAGGCCAGGGGCACGCACCGCCCAGCCGGCTGCCAAGAAGGGGGGGGGGGGTCAGCCAGCCGGGAGAAGGGGAAATGAGGCAGGGAGGGAGAGAGAGGGCCAGCCAGGAATTAGACACTAAAAGAGTTTTCTTCCGGGCCAGAAAACAGCACAAAGGTTGTTTGCAGCAGATGGGTACGTTTGTTACCAAGTGAGGCTAAGGAGAAGTGTTGGAGTTCACCTGGCAGGGGGTGGGGAGGCAAAGAGAAGTTTCTGCCTACAGGCACTGAAGATAAATTTGGTAGGAAATTGCCAGCCCCACCTCTGCTCAGAGGGGAGCACCTTAAAACGGGTGCTGTCAGGTTCCCATTGGGACGGATACAGGGCTCAAGAGAAGGGGAGTTCATAGTCTTCAAAACTTGGCTTAGAGGGACAATTGACGTACATCACGATCTGGGGCACAGCACGCCCTCAGTAAATGTACATGGCTGAAATTCTCCAGGAACCCCAAATAGGCATTTAAAAATCCACCAGCAGAGCACCACCTGTATCCTCTGTATGATATTTGAGGTATACTGTGTACAAGGCCTTCACAGAACAGACCTCTGGGATGTCTTTTTTTCGTGGTCTCCCTACCACTACACCTGCTCTGGAACTTTCTGCAGGCCGTCAGTCACTCCCGTACTCTTTTTCCCTGCCTGCCTCCTGCCTTCCGCTGGAGCTTGGGTGTCCTGGGACGTCATCTCAAGCAAACTAATGATAAGGGAGGCTAATTTTCTCTTTTATTCCATCATGTTGATTACAAGTTCTATTTTTACAGGTAAAACCAATATTATTCGGACTGTAGGCTAAAGGCTAGTTTAGCCAGCTTGCTAGTTCAGCCAGTTCATCACAAACCAGACGGCCACGGCTACCTTGACTGTAAGCATAGTGCCAGAGGGAATTAAGTCCAGAAAACAATCTATAGTTGTTAAGTGGGAAATGTCACTATGACCTTTTCTCCGTGCTTTTTAACTCACACTTTCTTTTTTTGTTGTTTTTTTTAATGTTTTTTGTTTGATTAAAAATGAAGCAACATTTTTAAAGTTTATAAGGTGGACACTGTCTCCCCACTGCATCCTCAGAGGCATCCTCAAAGGCAGACCAATCAATGTCTTGTGTATCCTTCACACACACACACACACACACACACACACACACAGCAGCCCACATTATAATTTCCCTCCTCCATACTTAGCTGTTGATATTCATCTGTCTTCCCATTGTGCTGTCTACTGCATGACGGTCCCGTCACATTCTTTGAATCGCCTTCCATGTAAAAGTATCTTAATAAGCGCTAGAGCCTTTGCCTAGAGAATGAGTGAACAACTTTATGTGACTGGGGCTTTGAAACACGTTGGTGTCACACTGCTATTAACTGAAACCACATCTTGAACGAGGTCTCTTAAGGCCATAAAGTAGGGGCTCCAAGAGATGATCTGTCTTCTAAGGCTGTGGCATGTTTTCTCTTGTTCCAGAAACTAGGATGAACCGAAGCATTCCTGTGGAGGTTGATGAATCAGAACCATACCCAAGTCACTTACTGAAACCAATCCCAGGCTGTTCCCGGGAAGAGGCATCCGAGCCACCTGCTCCAAATCTAAGGAACATGGCACCCAATGGCTTGTCTGCACCCCAAACCCCTCACTGTTCCTCAGGAGACTTTTCTCAGGCTCATCCACCCCTGAAACTTTCCAATCACCTGCGGCCTGTGTCCCAGCATGTCACCTGCCTGCGCACTAAAATCCTGGAGGAGAGCGAAGACAGCTTCTGGAGGAGACACCCGGACCCAGGCAAAGATTTTCCCTCGGGTTCCTCTGCAGCCTGCCAGCACGAGCCTGAGTCTGTGGTTGGAGCCCTCCCCCTGGAGCATCAGTTTTCATTTATGGAAAAACGGAATCAATGGCTAGAATCTCAGCTTTCAGCAGCTTCTCCTGACACTGGCCATGACTCAGAGAAATCAGACCAAAGTTTACCTAATGCCTCGGCAGACTCCTCGGGCAGTAACCAAGAGACGGTGCAACAGCCCCGGCCCCACAGGAACCGAGCAGCTCCAGATCTGCCTACAATAGACACGGGGTATGATTCCCAGCCCCAGGATGTCCTGGGCATCAGGCAGCTGGAAAGGCCCCTGCCCCTCACCTCTGTGTGTTACCCCCAGGACCTCCCCAGACCTCTCAGGTCCAGGGAGTTCCCTCAGTTTGAACCTCGGAGGTACCCAGCGTGTGTACAGATGCTGCCTCCCAGCCCTCATGCTCAGTGGAACTGTCATTACCATTGTCCTGGAGGTCCCCATCACCAGGTGCCATGTAAGTGAACTTCACCTCCTGTGGACATTCCGGGCTGGGTAACTAAGTAAACAAGGCCTTGTGTCAATGCCTCACATCTCTAGACCAGCACAGATAGGTCAGAATGCAGGGAAGGCATTCTGCTTCCCAGAATAGGGGCTTTCCAGAAGAATGCTTCATCTTAGCCCAAAGCCTGTCCCACTTGGAACCTCCTTCTCTATAAAACTTTAAGGAGAAAATGGATCCTTCTGTCTCAGTTTAATTGAAACCTGCCTACAGGCAGGGAGATGACCCAAATGACTTCTAGAGTATATTTTTGTTGTCTTCATTCTTGGGCATCCGGGTTCTTCCCAGCTGCTTCTCCATCTTAGTTTTGGCAAAGAAAGAGGCCTTCAGTCAAAAATGCCGGAATGTTATTGAAACTCTGGATTCATGCCATCACATGAAGACTGAGTTGCTCTTATGATGCTGTTACTTAAACCCCATTGGAGACTTGAGCCACCCACCTCTACTCTAACCCTGGCCACCCCCAAGGACCGCAGTCCCCCAAAACCTGTCTAACTCCTTTACACCTCCAAGCATTTGCCCTTGCTCTTCTCTATCCAGGATGTTCGTCCCCTTCGTGCACATTTGACCCAGTTCTATACCTCTTTTTTCAAACAGCTTTACAGATCTAATCAACATACTGTAAAGTTCACCCTTTACCCACTTAGGTGTACAATTCAATGAATTGTAGTATATTCACAGAGTTATACAACCATCACCTTGTAAGACTTAGCTCCAGGGTCCCTCTGGAAAACTCCCCAGATCAATCCTTTCTTCGGGCTCTCCGTTTCCTTGTGCTCTGCCTGTCAGAACACCTAATATCAGTATGCATCTACTCATGGACTCGTCTACCTCTCCCTCCAGCACAACAGCAAAGGTATATCTTTAATCCATAATTTTCCAGCGTTTAGCATAGTGGCCAGCATACGCTAGGCTCTGAGGAAATTATTTCTGAATGAGCGGATGAGTGAGTAATGTGTATCAGTGCAGTAAGTGTCTCTGGAAGTGATAAAGTCTTAGCCTGAGATAAAAGGTTCATTACAATTCTTGATGTTAAGTCTCCGTTAAGGCTACTGGGAAGTCACAGGGCTGTGAGATATATTTTTCTTAGCAAATAAACGTGGTACAAAAAGCAGTTCAAATGGCCAGACTCTTTGGTCTGATGCCTAGCTTTGAAATAAATTATAGAAATAATAAAAAATGCTGGGGCACGTGGGTAGCTCAGTTGGTTAAGTATTTGACTTCGGCTCAGGTCATGATCTTGTGGTTCGTGGGTTTGAGCCCCGTGTCAGGCTCTGCGCTGTGTGGAGCCCGCTTGAGATTCTCTCTCTCTGTCCCTCCCCCCACTCGTGCTCTCTCTCTCTCTCTCAAAATAAATAAACTTAAAAAAAAAAAGAAGGAAAGAATCAAAAATCCTATAACCAATCACAATTTATGTATTTATACAAGCACACTTCGTATAAAGCCCCCTAAAGTGAATAGAGCAACACAGTGATTCATTAATTCATATTTTTTTTTAAAAAAGGAGGGACAGAAACTGTTGCCCTGATGTACAAAAGCTTGCCTTCTGGAGGGGGAGGTAGGCAAGCCCATGAGTAGATGCCGTACTGACATTAGGTGTTCTGACAGGCAGAGCAGAAGCAAACAGCCTGACGAGGTGCTGATCTGGAGAGATTTCCAGAGGGACACTTGAGCTAAATCTTAAAGGAGCTTAGAAGACAGTTGGAAGAAAAAGTAGGAATAAATGTGAGGTTAAGAGTGATGCCAGGAGCTGTGGAAGCAGCAAGCTCGGGGAAAAAGAGGCTCTGAGGCCTAAAGCTGAGACCTTGAGTTTGGGAGGCTGGGAAGTCACTGACTGGGGTTGTAGACACCTCGGCCTGCTCTCTGGGCCCAGTAATAGGATGGGTGTGGTGGCCGAATTCCTTACATGTGAATCACTGAGGCCTGGACCTTGGCAGGGTCAGGGGTACATTTATTTCTCAATGATTTCCAGGATAAAAGGGAATAATTCTGGGAGGATAATACCATAAACTACTTTTTAACATTCTACTCTGTGCATTGAAAGATGATTTTTCTGATCAAAAAAAAATCAGAATCAGAATTTTGCTCTCAAAATTGAAATATGCCTAAAAGTTCAATTCATACTTCTGTCACCTAAATATAATTCCTTATTGGGGTTTTGACATATAAAATATATGTCAAATATATATCTCCTCCTTTCCCTCCTCCTTTCTGCCCCCCTCTCCTCCTCCCTCCCTCCGCCCCTCCCCCTGCATATGCACGTGTGTGTGCTCTCTCTCTCTCTCTCTCTCTCTCTCAAAAAAAAAGTGCTGCATGTATTTTATCAGATGGATCTACCAAATTGTTTTTAAGCAATTCTCCATTGTTGGACATTGTTACTAGTTTCCAGTTTCTGATCCAATAAGCAATGCTAGGACAAACATCATGTATAGGAGTTTTTTTCTGCATTTCTGATGAATCCCTAAGATTAATGTGTAGAAGTGTGAATACTTAGTAAGGGCTTTGTGATACTAAGTCCCAGGCAGTTGCCTTTCCCCGCTAACAGGAGAAAGCCTGGTTATGACAGACAAAGAAAGCATTAACTCCTTATGATTCGAGGATCCCAGAAAGATCTTCCCACGTGGAAATATTCTTTGTGCTGAAGTCTGAAATGACCCCACCAGCAATCCAGTCTTTGGAGGTGAGTGCAAATTGCCCCCTCCGGGCAGACTCTTTTAAAATGCAAACATCTCTGACTGGGGAATCTTTTTGTCTCTAATACCTTCTGATGAGATTTCTCTCATCAACTGCCTTGCCCTGGCTCTGTATACCATTTCCTTCCACCGAAGCGGTGAGAAGGGGACCACTGGGGGTCCTGGGGGGAGGAGAGGTGATGAAAGGCAGAGGGGAGAACTTGGACAGGAGAAGGGAATAATTCAGAGAAGACATACAGTCAGTAAGCGTATGTAACATTACTAAATTTAAGAAAAATGTATATATGCAAAATTTTTTAAGATACCATTTTCCTAATTAGATATGCAAAAAGATAAAAACGTCAGACAACATCCAGTGTTAGTGGGGTTATGGGGCAGTGAACACCCCCATCTACTCTTGGCAGGAGTATAAATTGGTACAATCTTCTGGAAGGCAATCTCCCTATTTATCAAAATTTTAAATGTGCTTCCTTGGCCCCGCAGATGCACTTACAGGATCTATCCCAGGGAAACGCTAAACAAGCATATGAAAACACATGAACAGGGATGCTTAGTAAAGCACTGTTGTATCACAGTGAAAAGGAAAACAACTCAAATGCCGCTCAGTAAGGGGACAGATAAGTAATTTGAGATTTATTTATACAACGGACTACTAGACCTCTGTTACACAGACTAAAATACACATTCTGACTTTATATAAAAGAAAGATCAAGCAGAAAAGCAAGATGCAGTGTTTATCCTATATGTGTTATTTTTAAAAGCTATATATGTTTAAACACCGTACATTGAAAAGTCTGGAACAATTGCCCCAACTGTTATCAGTGATCATGGCTTGGGGTAGTCAGGGTGGGGCGGGGGAGTGCAGACAGGGAATTAAGAGACAGAGAGACTGTCCTTCTAACTTTATATACTTTTCTTAAATTTGTTATAGCAAGCAGGTATTATGTTTATAATTGAAAAATAAGTAAAAGTGAAAAAGAAGAAAGAAAACCCCTCAGGCAATGAAAGTATATAGCACACTAATTTACCATGCCTTTCTTTGCCCTGGCCCCGGCTCCCAAAAGCATCTAATCACAAGGAATAGGGTCAGGATTGGGCTGGCTTTATCAGGGAAGACTTGTGCTTATGTTTTTCTTCAGAGCCCTGCAAGCCCAGAATATTTATGAGGCCCCCGGCACCAATGGCTCCCATGAAGGCCGCTCTGAAGATTAAATGAGATAATATACTGAAGGCACTAGGAAAGTAAGCCCTCAACAACTAGCAGCTCTTAGTTATCATTGTTATTACTCACATGGATCCGGCAGCCCAGTCCTGGAGAGCGCCCCTCCCTTTCCACACTCCTCTCACCGGCACAGATTTTAAGTATTCAGAGCAGGTGTACAAATGCTTAGTTTCATGTCAGGACTATAACGGCACTTAATTGCCAACAAAACCACTTCAAAAGAGCTGTTCACCTAAGGGATGCTCATGCAGTTGGAAACGTGGTTCTACTTGGCTTTAGAAGAGCATTACTTCCTCATCCCTTAATGAAAACATAAATAAATAATGATCACCATGCAAATGGCATACCCTAGCCTTTGCAAGTAAAGCAGAAATGGTTACCGGTCACCCCTTTCATGTAAAAAAAAAAAAAAAAAAAAAAAAAACCAAACAAAAAACAAGTTCAAAGCAGTAGAATAGGCTTAATGTTTTCTCCCCTACCCCCACCAGACCTCCCAGAGAAGTTGGCCTCTTATTGTCTCAGGATCCCTCTGCTGAAGGTCACCAGAATGGAGATCATGGCTGTGCAATCAAATAAAGCCCATGATGCAAATAACTTGGGGGGAAAAAAAGAACGTATTAAATCTAAACAGCCTTTATTTTACTATAAAATTTTTTGCTTTCTCTACCAAGAATACCGAATAAAATAAAACTGTGGGCATAGGCCTACTATTGCTGACAGGAACCTGAAAAAGTGATTATTCGTATGCTAGAGTGCATACACAATTAAAAGTAAGGAAAAGAATAACCCAGATGGAAGAAATGATAAAGGAGCTGCCTTTCAGGAACCGCAGCTGCTTACAGCTGTGGGTGTTCCCGTAACAGTTTATGTTGGCCATTTTGTTTCCTGGCCAAACTGATTGCATTATATCATCGTGCTTTTTGACAACTTGAAAATCAGATTTTATTTCCTCTCTCAAACTCTTGCAATACCATTCTTAATAAGGAAGAAAAATGTTGAACGTCTTGACTGATCAGTGGAAAACCTCGTTTAGGATTTGGTTTACAAATTCCAAGTGGTAAAAGCCCTAGTGACATGAGAACCGTGTACATCCAGGCCAAGAGGGTTTCCAGACTGACAAATAACATACAGTCCCGGGCACCCATTTATGAGTGTGCAAGGTTTGTATTTTTGTTCTGTGATGAACACTGCCTCGGAACTGAGGAGTTACCCTGCTCACAAATCATCTGTCACATCATCCCCCATCTCCTGCAGAATAAATTCTTGTGATGGGATTTTAGGCACCGAGGACAAATCAGTGGGGGAGATATTTTGGGGCGGTAATTCTTAAGTCTACCAAGTAGGTGGCTGCTGACTTGCACGCCTCCCCTTCTCACATACTAACGAGTGTGGGTTTGTGTTTCAAAACAGACACCCACAGACACACAGATTTTCTCTCTTTCTCCATCTATTTTGAGCTACTCAAAGAAACTGTATCCTGTTTTTCTCTGTTCGCTGCATGGCTAGCAGTGGAGGTTCAACAGATATTTGTTGAATGAATAAAAAGAAGTCTGTTCCCTGCCTCCTGAGGAAAGGAGTAATCCCTAATCATGAGTGGAGCCTTTGTGATATCAAGCCATGGAAAGGCCATCTTTAACGGCCTATGGAAGAGAGGAGGGGAGGAAAGGAGGGGCGTCAATGGGACTTGGAAACAGAACTTGTCCCTTCATTTATCAATTTATTCAACAAATATTTGCCCACCCTATGCTAGGCACTGGGTGTGCAGTGATACAACAGATGTGATCCTGTCTTCATGGGCCTCATAGTCTACTAGAGAGCCAGATAAGTCGAAATTGGCAAACAAAACAAAGTATAAGTGCTATGAAGGAAATAACTGGGTGTTAGGCATTAATAGGATGACGAGAGGAGACCTGTTTGAGAGGACACCTATGAGCTGAAATTTGAAAGATGAGAAAGTGAAGGAAGCAAGGAACTGGGTGCAGTGAAGGCACCAAAAGCAAGCCAACGGGGCTGCAGCAAGGTGAGCTCTGCCAGAAGGGGAAGGATCCAAGGACCATGGTAGGGGAATCAGATTTTATTCTCAAACTTCTTTAAGAAAACAGAAAATTGAACTCTGTATTCCCAACTAAGGAGCTTAGTACGGCACCTGGCAGGTAGCGAGTGTTCAAAAAGTGTCGGCCATGATTATATGGAGAATACCCAACTAAATGAGCAAGGCTCGGTCAGAATAGTGGAACAGAATGAATAAAACGTGAGTGATGAAGAGATATTCATTTACCTGATAAATGAATACTTTTCATTTAGCCACTTGTCCACACAACCAAATTTCACTTACAAAAGGGAAGGCTTGTTTTTGGCTGACCCTCTAGTGTTCAATATTTCTTTGTTTTAAACAATCAAAGGACAGCAGAGAGGACTCTCCTTGTCAATTTTAAAAACAGGTAAGGTGGATCATTTTCATCTGGTCACGTAAACCGGTGCAAGTTTTTACCTCAGGTGGCCATTTCAGAAATGAAAGTTACAGCTAATCAAACCCTAGCCCACATGCCTTAGTGATTTTAATGACACGATTTGTTGCTATGAGACAAAAACATGTTGTGCGGGAAATAATCTGTTAGAAATCATACGACCTTGATTCAAAGGCTTTTGATTAACAGCACTAACATCCGCTCTCTGGAAAAGAAACAAACCCTATGATTAGAGCCTGGTAGTCCTTCTAAAGCAAATAAAACATTATTAGCTGCTTATTAACAGATATGGGAAGCAAAAATGGCTGCAAATACTAAAAACTTTCAAGGCCACTGGCAAAGTCTTTCTCCTTCCTACTTCCAGGAGAGACACTAGAAAAACACAATGGACTGCACATAAGTAGACAGTCTAGTGGCTTCTCTTTTTCTGTGTGTGAACTGTTGAATCTTCATTCATCCTTTTTTTTTTTGAGCATCCCCATGTGCCAGCACTGTGCTTGGAGACCTGGTGGCCAACAGACTCAGTCTGTGTTTTCACAGAGCTTAAATGCTAGTAGGGAAGGCAGACAAAAAGTTGACAAGAGTCATGACTACTCAAACATATGATAAACACCATGAAGAAAATAAAATGGGGTGGGGGGGGTAGGATAAGGCAACTGGGGGAGGGGGTGGGGCTCTTTGAACAGGTGGTACCTAAGTGAGCCTGGAATGACAAGAAGCTGGTCTGTATAGACGTAGTGCAATAATATGCTAGGCAGAGAGGATGACTATCTCATGGTCCCGGAGATGGGGACAAGCTTGGGTGTTCAAGATAAAAGATGACCAGGGTAGCTGGGGCTTGGTGAGCTTGTGAGAGCATACTAGGGGCCAAGGTCAAGCCCAGGAATCCAATCACAAAGGAGGATTTTAAGTGCAAGGGGAGATCAGAGGGTTGCCGCTGCAGGTGCTTTTGTAAATGGTCCACTGATGCAAGACTCCTCTAGAAGCAGGGCTGGTCCCTGCCTGGTGATCTGATGGCAGTGGCCCTTTCTCCCCTTTCTAGCTCTGGAAAAGGAGCAGCAGTAGCAACCTGGCCATCTGGACCCCATTGAAACATCTGCCTGCTCCGAGAAGGCTGTAAAAGCAAAATCTGTGTGGTATATCGTGCCCTGTGGTCCTGTGTCCCCACTCTTGAAGGTACTCTCTAAGTCCTGGTCTCCTTTATTAGCCAGGGGGCTGGGATAGATCCAGCAACCTACTCTTTCATCCCTCCCCTTGCCCCTAAATAGCAAGACCAGGCCTGAGCAATTGCAGGGCAAGCATCAGGGTCAGGGCCAGCAGTCAACCTGGGTTGGAGAGGTGACAGGAAGGGCCTGGCTGGCATCCTGTGTCAAAGCAGACAATAGGTTGAACCCAGGGAACCTGACCATGTTTGAGAGACTGGCTTGCATGCGTTTCCAGGGTCACCCAGCCAAGTTTCCTGAGTCAGACAGTGGAGACCTGGAGGCAGTGAACATGCACATTATTTGTTTTCTGTCTCTATCTGAGGCTGTGGTTCCCTTGACTGCTCCCCTAAAAACGTCAATGGCTGCTGACCACCAAACTAAGAAGAAAATTCTCTGCTATATCCTCACCCCCCATTTTCTGGTTCCAACCTACCTTATCGGTGACTTTCTCACTTGCTGGCTTTATTTTGCTTTACATTTCTTCATGTATCCTACCTCACAGCAAGCAAGCTTTTATTATCACTATTATTATTATTAATTATTACTATTATCAGAAAAAGAATAAGGATCAAAAAATGTTTTGAAAAACAAGGTTCCTTCCTATTCTAACTGGCTGTGCCTGCTAGATCATCCAACCTCTTGGGCAGAGGTGGCAGTGCTTAGATCACTAGGCAGTTACTGGATAGTTTATTTTGCTGCGTTATCCACTTGGACCTCTCCGATCCCTCTGTAGGCTAGACCCACCCTTAAGATGCACCCCCACACTTACTGCTTAGATTCCCCACTCTTTTTTTTAAATTTCTTTTAATTTATTTATTTTAGAGAGATAGAGAGAGTGCGCACGCAAATAGGGGAGGAACAGAGAGGGAGACATAGAATCTAAAGCAAGCTCCAGGCTCCAAGCTATCAGCACAGAGGCTAATGCGGGGCTCAAACTCACGAACCACAAGATCATGACCTGAGCCGAAGTTGGACACTTAACCAACAGACCCACCCAGGCGCTCCATAGATTTCCCACTCTTGAGCCCCTCTGGGCTCAGAGTTCCCTCAGAGGCTTCCTCTCATCCTTACTGCTTTCTCCCCATCCTTCCTCTGGCCTTGAATTCTCTTCCTTCACCTGGTCAGGCAGGATGCCCTCCTTCCCTTGGAACCCTGCTGCTCCTGGGCCTGGCTGAGACCAACTTTCTCTTGGGTTACACATGCACATAAGTCACCACCAGCCCTGGCTGTGTCCTGAGGTCTGCCCTTTTCCATAAATTTTTTTCCTAATGTTTATTTATTTTTGAGAGAGAGACAGAGACAGAGAAAGGGGGGGTGGGGTGGGGAGAGGATCTGAAGCGGGCTCCAGGCTCTGCACTGACAGCAGTGAGCCCGATGTGGGGCTCAAACCCATGAATCATGAGATCATGACCTGAGCCAAAGTCAGACACTCAACCAACTGAGCCACCAGGCCTGCCCTTATCTAACTGCCATGGTCCCAAGCACATGTAGGCTTCAAAAAGAGAAGAATAAAGGTCAGGAGGTATTGCCAACTGGTTAGCTACTTCCCAGAGGTATGAGCCAAGTTTTCATTCATTTACTTCTTCCTCAAGAGGGAATGGTATATGTGTGTGTGTGAGTGTGTGTGCATTGTGTCCACTTGGGGGAATTCTCTATCTTTCATGGAGGTCATTTCTCCTAGTCTTGTGTTCTGGAAATCTGGGAAATTATGGTAGGAATGGTGGTGTGAGCCGATCCTCATGGTTAGATTATCCTAAATATCTTATTAAATATTATTAAAATAGGGGCCTGGGGGGAGCTTCGTGCTTTCCAATTAGAACACCACACTCATGATTTCACAGGTTTTTTTTTTTCAATGTTTTATTTTATTTTTGGGACAGAGAGAGACAGAGCATGAACGGGGAAGGGGCAGAGAGAGAGGGAGACACAGAATCGGAAACAGGCTCCAGGCTCTGAGCCATCAGCCCAGAGCCCGACGCGGGGCTCGAACTCACGTACCGCGAGATCGTGACCTGACTGAAGTCGGACACTCAACCAACTGCGCCACCCAGGCGCCCCCACAGATGTTTTTATTAAGGAAAAAAAAATGACCGAAAACTATCTAAAAAATAGTACGGAAACATGGTGGACATTACAGAGGTGGTAGCTGACATCTGGAACCCTCAGTATTGAGACAAAAATTGGCAGTGAGCTTATACTTTCACACGAAGGAGTTTGAATCATTCTGCCCTGTTCACTTTGCTGTCTTCACCTGCAGGCGGCCTCGACCACCCTCAAGCAGCCTACCATCAAGTGTTCCAGCCACGCGGGCAGCCCCTCCCGGGAGCCAGCGGGCGAGGCCCACACCCTGTGCAGAAGGTCATCCTGAACTACCCCAGCCCCTGGGACCAAGACGAGAGGCCGGCACAAAGAGACCACTCCCCAGGGCTCCCAAGGTATCAGTATGACAGGGCCAACTTTCAGACATTTTTTTTTTTTTTAATGTTTATGTATTTATTTTGAGAGAGAGGGCGAGAAAGGGGCAGAGAGAGAAAGAGAGAGAGAGAGAGGGAGAGAGAATCCCAGGCAGGCTCTGGGTTGTCAGCACAGACCCTGAAGCGGGACTCGATCTCACAACCCTGGAATCATGATCTGAACCGAAATCAAGAGTCGGGGCCTCAACCAACTGAGCCACCCAGGCACCCCCAGACATTGTTTAACGTGAAAAAGAAAAAGAATGACACCAGTGCAATCAAGATGTATCAAAACTCTCTGTTGGTTTGTTGCCCAGGTGAGTGACCAAGCCACACAGGGGAATAGACTCTTTGAGTCAGGAGGAGATGGAAGCTGGTTGACAAGAATCTCTTTCCAACACATAAAGCCGCTGGTGACAACGAAAGTCAACATTCTTTCGAAGGAATGGCCCTTAAAATGCCAAGTGACATCCCCTCCTTCTATGGTCAAATCACCTGGCCTTTTAGCCCAGAAATAGATTTTTCTTTTTACTATGACTGACTTCTACCAATAGGACATTTGGTTTTTTTACCCTAGTTTCTACACCTGTTTAAACCCAAGTCTTACTTGGAAATTTTAAATTCGATTAGCTCCAAAGAGAAATTTTTAAAAACAAAATTTTTGTGTTTTTTTTTTATATTAGCATCCACACATATGGAACACCATTATTAGGTCTTTCCTATACTTCTTCCAGAAAACTACTTCTGGTATTTCTTGACTTCAGTTGTCTAAGTTTTAGTCATTTCTCTTTATTGTTCTCCTTTGACTCTTCTTCAAGTTTTCCTCTTCTCTCTCTTTGCTCTTGTTTAAGTTTATTTATTTATTTTGAGAGACAGCACAAGCCAGGGAGGGGCAGAGAAAAGGGAGAGAGAGAATCCTAAACAGGGCTAGGATTCTGTGCTAATAGCACAGAGCCCCACGTAGGGCTTGATCTCACAAACTGTGAGACCATGACCTGAGCCAAAATCGAGAGTTGGACAAACAACTGAGCCACCCAGGCACCCCCCTCTTAATTAACAGATCTAAAATACAGAGGAAGAATTTGTAAAAAGGGAGCTTCTTAATTTAAGACAAAATTGAAAAGAGTAGATGAAATGTTTGCTCTTGCTCAAGCACAATTTTTATAGACCATTCAGAGTAAAATTATATTCTCTTTTGAGAAAAGAATGAGACACAAAGGTCATTGTAAAGCAGATTTTTCAGAAATGCAGAAGTTGGTAATTAGTTCAGCAACTTTATTAAAAGGATAAAAGCCCACTCCATTTACAATGGTAGATAAGGTGCATGCCTGTACCTTTATTCAAAAGCCCATATGTTCTCAGATTTTCTTTCTAGACAGAGCCCTTATTATTCAAAAACAAAATTGCATGGAGTTTGAGGTGCCTGGCTGGCTCAGTCAGTGGAGCATTTGACTCTTTTAAAAAAAATTTTTTTTTTCAACGTTTATTTATTTTTGGGACAGAGAGAGACAGAGCGTGAACGGGGGAGGGGCAGAGAGAGAGGGAGACACAGCATCGGAAACAGGCTCCAGGCTCTGAGCCATCAGCCCAGAGCCTGACGCGGGGCTCCAACTCCCGGACCGCGAGATCGTGACCTGGCTGAAGTCGGACGCTTAACCGACTGCGCCACCCAGGCGCCCCAGTGGAGCATTTGGCTCTTGATCTCAGGGTTGTTAGTTGGAAGCCTAGGTTGGGTGTAGAGATTACTTAAATACATATATACATACATACATAAACAAACTTAAAACATTGCATGGAGTTTAAATAATGAAATTAACTAAAATGTGACTGTACAACCAGATAAGCATGCTTGCAGAAGAAATATCTGAAATTCCAAGAAAACAGACAAAATTTAAGCAACTTTATGACACATGTCTACTGGCATTGGATAGGAGAGACAATAGTAATTTTTTTCTAAAAAAACATTGATTTTGAAATATTTTTAGATTTACAGAAGAATTGCAAAGCTAGTACAGAGTAATTGCTTTTGTAACATCAATTTGAGCCTGCTATGGTCTCCTTGGATTTATTTTATCATTTTAGGATAATGAAAAATAAATTCAGGTAATGAAGCTAATTCTCCTCTTACTGATAAATTTGAAAGGGAACCTTGACACAGAAACTTGCCTCTGTCATTCAATCCATGATATTGTTTTTATATGGAGGTTTTTTGATATGATCAAAGCTTTGCGGCACCTCTTTCCTTGGAGACCATGTCTGCCTTGCACATACTACTTAATCTTCCCAACAATAGGCTAAGTGTCTGACTTCGGCTCAGGTCATGACCTCAGGGTTCATGAGTTCGGGCCCCGTGTCAGGCTCTGTGCAGACAGCTCAGAGCCTGGAGCCTGCTTTGGATTCTGTGTCTCCCTCTCTCTCTCTGTCCCTCCCCTGCTCAAGCTCTCTCTCTGTCTCTCTCTCTTTCTCTCAAAAATAAATAAACATTAAAAAAATTTACAAAAATATTATCAAAGCTTTAACATGTCTTTATCAAATGAGCAATTGTCTTCTATAACAACCAAGCAGCTTTCGATATAAAGGGAATTCACGCAAAAAGGATGTGGAGCTGGATCTTCATTAGATAAAAGCATATTTTATGGAGATTTTTTTCTATACATTAATAAAAATATAAAATAAAAATAAGTTCCTCAAACATTCACACTTTAGAAATATAGTAAGTATTCTTGGGGTGCCTGGATGGTTCAGTTGGTTGGGTGGCCGACTTCGCTCGGGTTGTGGTCTCACGGCTGGTGGGTTCAAGCCCCGTGATGGTCTCTGTGCTGACAGCTCAGAGCCTGGATCCTGCTTTGGATTCTGTGTCTCCTTCTCACTCTGCTCCTCCCCCACTCACACTGTGTCTCTCTCTCAAAAATAAAATAAAACATTAAAAAAAAAGGAAAAATATAGTATACTTGAGATTCTGTGTAATTTTGTTTTAAATCCTGTTGCATAAGAATTTCAAAATTTGTAATACTCTTTTGGGTAAAAATATGAGCATATGCAACAATCTACAAAACTGGGCATATACACATGGATTTTGTCATCAAAACCGTTTTTAAAATTCAGAATATAAAGGGGCACCTGTGTGGCTCAGTCTGTTAAGCAGCCAACTCTTGATGTTGGCTAAGGTCATGACCTCACAGTTCATGGGATCGAGCCCCATGTAGGGCTATATGCTGACATTGTGCAGCCTGCTTGCGATGCTCTCTCTCCCCCTTTCTCTCCTCTCCCCTGCTCATGCTCTGTCTCTCAAAATAAATAAATAAACTTAAAAAATATTAGAATATAAAACAATCTCAAGCACACAACAAACATCCACGTTCCCACTCCCTAGATTTTTTGTATGTGAACATACTGCCATACATAGTCCAGAGCCTTTTTAAAGAAATAAAACATTACAGATGCAGGTGTAGTCCCCCTATCGGTCAGGATTCAGTTATAGAAAATAGCTATTTTCAACAGAAAGGATTTAATGCAGGGAATCGGGTGCTTACAGAATCGCTGGAGGTTGGAAGGGCAAGCTTCAGGCCAGGCTTCCAGGAATGACCCCAGAGCAGCACCAAAGAACAGGATGCCAAAAAAGCTGCTTCCTCCGTCACAGTGGGAGAGGCAGAAGATCAGAAAGCCATCAGAGAACCCTCCATTCAAGGCCATGTCGCCACCGTATAGTCCAGGATCAGGAAGCCACCAGTGCTGCAATTATTGGGTCCATTCTGTGCCTGCTGGATCTGCACTGGCCAACAATGGATGCCTCTGTCCTCACCTTGACATGGGAGCTGGTAATGGGACACTGGGGTGCTTCCCCAGGAACTCAGCACCTGATGGTAGCACTAATCAACAGAAACCACAGAAGTGGCAGAAGCATATTTCCTCTGGCTTTCCAGATCTCACATGAGTGCATCTGTGTGTTCCTCTCAGTACAATGTTCATGGGAATACTGGTAACCAAAACAAAAATAATACTAATAATAACATGTAACAATGTGGTAGAAACTTCATTAAAAGCTCCTCAAAATCAGATTTTCATCCATATATTAACAACATAAATACTTAAACCTACACAGCCTTTTCTACCTTTTGATACATAATGAACTGTTCTCTACCATGAGTTAAAAATCCTGTCTTTTTATCTGAATGCCTATAACACCAACCTTGTATGTCAACCATTATATTCCTTTTTTCTTTGGAGACCAGGTCTGCCTTGCACATACTACTTATCTTCCCAATTAGACAGTCCTTGCATGGAGAAATCGAATCTTCTCTCTGTTTCTTTTTCTTTCTTTTTTTTTTTTTTCCTGTTCATATTCTTTTATTTTTTTAATTTTATTTTTTTTTAATTTACATCCAAATTAGTTAACATATAGTGCAACAATGATTTCAGGAGTAGATTCCTTAATGCCCCTTACCCATTTAGCTCATCCCCTCCTCCACACAAACCCCTCCAGTAACCCTCTGTTTGTTCTCCATATTTAAGAGTCTCTTCTGTTTTGTATCCCTCCCTGTTTTTATATTATTTTTATTTCCCTTCCCTTATGTTCATCTTTTTTGTGTCTTAAAGTCCTCATATGAGTGAAGTCATATGATTTTTGTCTTTCTCTGACTGACTAATTTCACTTAGCATAATACCCTCCAGTTCCATCCACATAGTTGTAAATGGCAAGATTTCATTCTTTTTGATTGCCGTGTAATACTCCATTGTGTATGTATATATATATATACACATGTATATATATACATGTGTATATATATATAATATATATATAGTATATGTATATAGTATATGTATACTATATGTATATATGTATATACTATATGTATATACTATACTATATATATACTATATATACATATACATACACATATACATACCATATATATACCACATCTTCTTTATCCATTCATCAATCGATGAACATTTGGGCTTTTTCCATACTTTGGCTATGGTTGATAGCGCTGCTGTAAACATTGGGGTGCATATGTCCCTTCGAAACAGCACACCTGTATCCCTTGGATAAATACCTAGTAGTGCAATTGCTGGGTCATAGGGTAGTTCTATTTCTAATTTTTTGAGGAAGCTCCATCCTGTTATCCAGAGTGGCTGCACCAGTTTGCATTCCCACCAACAATGCAAAAGAGATCCTCTTTCTCTGCATCCTTGCCAACATCTGTTGTTGCCTGAGTTGTTAATGTTAGCCATTCTGACAGGTGTGAGGTGGAATCTCATTGTGGTTTTGATTTTTATTTCCCTTATGATGAGTGATGTTGAGCATTTTTTCATGTGTCGGTTGGCCATCTGGATGTCTTCTTCAGAGAAGTGTCTATTCATGTCTTTTGCCCATTTCTTCACTGGATTATTTGTTTTTTGGATGTTGAGTTTGATAAGTTCTTTGTAGATTTTAGGTACTAACCCTTTATCCGATATGTCATTTGCAAATATCTTCTCCCATTCTTTCGGTTGCCTTTTAGTTTTGCTGATTGTTTCCTTCACTGTGCAGAAGCTTTTTATTTTGATGAGGTCCCAATAGTTCACTTTTGCTTTTGTTTCCCTTACCTCTGGAGACGTGTTGAGTAAGAAGTTGCTGTGGCCAAGATCAAAGAGGTTTTTGCCTGCTTTCTCCTTGAGGATTTTGATGGCTTCCTGTCTTACATTGAGGTCCTTCATCCATTTTGAGTTTATTTTTGTGTATGGTGTAAGAAAGTGGTCCATGTTCATTCTTCTGCATGTCGCTGTCCACTTTTCCCAGCACCACTTGCTGAAGGGACTGTCTTTATTCCATTGGATATTCTTTCCTGCTTTGTCAAAGATTAGTTCCCATACGTTTGTGGGTCCATTTCTGGGTTCTCTATTCTATTCGATTGATCTGAGTGTCTGTTCTTGTGCCAGTACCATACTGTCTTGATGATTACAGCTTTGTAGTGAAGCTTGAAGTCCGGGATTGTGATGCCTCCTGCTTTGGCTTTCTTTTTCAGGATTGCTTTGGCTATTTGGGGTCTTTTCTGGTTCCATACAAATTTTAGGGTTGTTTGTTCTAGCTCTGTGAAGAATGCTGGTGTTATTTTGATAGGGATTGCATTGAATATGTAGATTGCTTTGGGTAGTATCGACATTTTAACAATATTTGTTCTTCTTACACAGGTCTTGCTCCCTCTTTCGACCCCTAGCACAGGTCCTTACAAATGGCAGCCTGCCGAATTACTTATTGACTGAAATTCAATGGAGCAACCCTCATCCCTCTGGCTCAGGAAAGAAATGGAGGGAGAGGAGAGAGATAGCTCACTGGTATATTCCCATAGTTCTTAAAGGCTTTCTGTCTTGCTAGGTTTGCCTTTGTAAAAAAATGAAAATTTTACCATAAATGTATTCTTTTCCAGGGACCAACTATATCATCAGCCACCTAATCGAGCGGGAGTTCCTGAGGAGTCCTTGGAGTGTCCTGCAGAGTTGAGACCACCAGCTCCCCAGGCTCCATCCCCAGCTGCTGTCCCCAGACCCCCTAGTAACCTTCCAGCCAGAGGAACTCTGAAAACAAGCAATTTGCCAGAAGAATTACGTAAGTTGTTTGCAATGTTGTTTTTCCTTCTTTTTTGTCAGGTCTTCTACTTAGGGGTCTTCTACTTGTCAGGTCTTCTACTTCATCCCTGACCTTGGGTATTCCTCATACACAGAGTGAAATAAATTTCACTTCCTTACTTTTTGCTTTAAAAAGTAACCAGCATTTTATATGAATCGTTTTTAGTGATGCTGACACTACCAGCAAAACTCACAAAATGCTTACCGTTAGATTTTCTTAAACGTATACTCCAACAACAAATAACTCCAACGCTTCTCTCTTCTAAATGATGCTCTTGAGTGGACTTGTCCCTGGGTAAATTGATTGGATGTCCATGTGGTATTGGCCAGGGACCTAGTGTTTCACCATAAATTAGCAACAGCCATCAGGAACGAGGTCATTTCCTGTAGGAATGAGCAATCTTGTTTGGAAAAAGCGGTCTCACATTCTCCATACTGTTTTACAACCAATGCAAACCAAGCCTTTTATTTAAAGAAACATTCAACTAAGTGTCAGGTGATGATTCTTTTTCCAGATTTTGCAGCCAGAACCAGAAATGTTGAAATATCACCAAAATGTTCTCATATTAAGGTCAGTCAGGACAGTAAGTTCCAGAAATCTTATGAAAACAGCCACTACTTGTGAAATTGTTATATTCTGTTGTGCTTGCTAGAGAAGTTCAGGTAATTCTAATAAGCCCTTTAGAAACCTGGGTGCTTCTTTTAACCAAACTTGAAAATTAAGCCTTCTGCATTTGCTAACTCTTATCGGGGGAATCTGTGCTCATTAGTCATTTAGGGCTCTGGAAGATATCTATGGTAAGGATCCATTGTTGTTTATCATCCAAAAAAATTTTTTTAATCTTTTCAAAATCTTATACATTTTAATCTTGAGCACTTCTGGAGAATGGATGCTGTCCTGCATAGGATATAACCCTCATGTCAATCTACAGATCATATTTATCTTACCATAATCTATAAAGGAGTCTGGAAATTCTTACCTAGGCATTGGTTGAATATTAGGCGTTAAGAATACATTGAGGGCCATCGATATGTCGGGCTGCTTAAATGAGTCAGTATGAGCATTGTACATGCTTCTATTTGAGATATTTGTTTCAAAAGTCCAGAGCCCAAGCATAGATGAATACATACAAACTCATATTTTCTCCCCAACCTTCCTTTCTTCTCCACCTCCTGCCCCAGGGACTTCCTGATATTGAGCTTGTCTCTTCCAGACTAAAAGCCAGCACACAGAGATTATTCATCTATCACATTAACATGCTACCCAGAAATTTCCCTAAGATTTTAGCCTGAGAAAACATTGGCATGCCATCCTGACTGGGTCAAGTCTGTGGGCACAATGCCATCTGTTGCTCCAGGCTGACCCAGGGAGGAGCCAGAGAATAAGTGACACTGGATGCCCAGAGGTGGAATCTGTCCTTCAAGCTGTTGAAGTTCCTACTAACATTCCCAATCCATGCTTTGGTGTACCCTCATTTCCTGGCATTTCTCCCAGCAGTGAGTGGTAAGGGGAAGGAGGTGGTAGGGAACCACCTGCTCCCTCTCCTCCCACTTGCTTTTGTTGAGCAAGAGCTCGGGGAGCAGAGAGCATCATGAAATCAAAAGAGGACACTGCTGGGTGGCCCCTTAGCAAGGTTCAGCTTCTTGGCCTGCTGTGAGAGTATTCCTCAGGCACAGTGCCAAGTGTCTCTAAGAAACCAGGAGGTGGCCTGATCTTAAGGCCCCTCAGGTTCTGGGTGATAGATGTTGTTAATGCATCGTGTGATTTTTCAGCAGACCTCCTTGGCTTGGCTCAGGCTGCCAGCACTGTTCTTCCCATGCACACTGGGCAGTCTGCAGCCCCTCGGACAGACCCCTGCCGCCCCTTGGGGCCTAGTGATGCACACAGCTGCAGGCATAAGCCCTCAGACCAACCCCAGATAAAGTTTCACTTTATAAGTCTAAAAAGACAAGAAACATTGCATACAATTTACAAGTGTTCAGAATAGAATGATTTGACTAGTTTCTAATAAATGTGAAAACTCTCTCTTAGGGAAAGTCTTTATCACTTATTCTATGGACACAGCCACGGAGGTGGTGAAATTCGTGAACTTTTTGTTGGTAAATGGCTTCCAAACTGCAGTAAGTATTTTCTCCAAAGAGAAGACTTGTGAGTACAATGAGGGGCAGCCGGGGGGGGGGGGGGCTCCGTCAGTTAAGCATCCAGCTTAGGCTCAGGACATGATCTCATGGTTCGTGACTTCGAGCGTCGTGTCAGGCCCTGTGCAGACAGCTCAGAGCCTGGAGCCTGCTTCAGTTTCTGTGTCTCCCTCTCTCTCTGCCCCTCCCCCACTCATGCGTGTGCATGCGCTTGCGCTCTCTCAGAAATAAATAAACTTAAAAAAATAATAAAGCAAGTACAATGAGAAGCAAAACAAAATAGCTGTTGAAGTTTTAAACTGTATTATCTGAGTTACGTGATGAGGAGCTAAACGCTTATAAATGTAGGTAATTATTTTCTAGATTTTAAACTCTCCAGAGTCTCCAGCAGTTACTTCTTGTGTGCTTATGGAGGGACCCTGAGAACCTCTGAACAGCCGGAACGGTGGTAGTCGGCGCTGACCACAGACGCAGCTTGGCCCCCAACGCAAAGGAAATGCCAGGCTCTTAATGCACTTTCTACCTTTGCCCTTTTTTTCTTTTTTCTTTTTTTTTTTTTTTAACCAAGCAAGTCTGCTTTGGTTGCGTTTCCTGTGATGCAGGAGGCCTCAGGCTTAACCAGGCCACCTGCTTATTGTACAAGGCCCTTCTGTCGGGCACTAGGCTGTAAGGTCTGAGGTCAAGGCCCACTGTGCACAGCTGCCTTCCACATCTTGATGCAGCAGCAGCCCCTCTGGGCAGGGAATACATGGCCTGATTCTCAGCTGGTCTCGTCTAGTTCTAGGGGAGGTAGACAACCCAGCCCTGCAGTTCACTGTGACCTTGGCCCAAGAAATCTCAGGAAGCACACACTCCTCAAGTTTCCCTGCAGTGCCTTCCAACAGCACAGCTTAAAGTCATGTAAGTTCTTCTGTAGGATAAACAAAATACCACAGGAGGCGACTCAAAGGACTGGCTTTCCTAAAACACTGAGCTCACTTCTCTTCCTTCCCAGAGGCCCCCTTTGGGTATTGAGTGATAGTAAATTCTAGAGAGTGATGAAAAATTAAGGAAAATATCTATGAATAGGAATGTGGAAGGATAAAAAGAGAATACTTAGCAACTAAATGTCAATTTTAAACATTACTTAGCGTTATTTAACAGTTTTTATTGAATTTCTCTTTATTCTATAATTTTTTTTAATAGGAGCGTCTACAAGGTTAAAAATGGATACAATTTATACATTCCAACTTACGTGACTGTATAGAAGCCAACATTTCAATTTCTCGTTTCTAGAGAAAGAAAGCACTGCGGCAACCAGGATGTAAAATCAAATTACAGGTCCTAAGGCCAACATTTGCAGAAAAGATCTTACTTTTGGTCATTTCCAAAAAAGCATACTGATTGCCCTTGGAGAAGAAGACAGGTTTTTATGAACTTAAGAGTCAGGGACGCCTT
Organism: Prionailurus bengalensis; assembly: GCF_016509475.1. NCBI lineage: Eukaryota > Metazoa > Chordata > Mammalia > Carnivora > Felidae > Prionailurus > Prionailurus bengalensis. The sequence goes on along the minus strand of NC_057349.1, from coordinate 100,458,574 downwards.
AGACGGAATTTAAATCTGTCCTTAATTTGTATCACCATGAAGCCTTGTATTAGAATCACAGAACCCCATCCTGGACAGCTAAGTTACTATATTGATACATCAAGAGTCCCTTAGTGGAGAAAAACACTTAATGGGTAATTTAAGGAAAGTTTAATGAAAGGACTATTTTCTTTTTTTTTTTTTTTTTAATTTTTTAAAAAATGTTTATTTATTTTTGAGACAGAGAGAGATACAGCATGAGCAGGGAAGGGGCAGAGAGAGAGGGAGACACAATGTGAAGCAGGCTCCAGGCTCCGAGCTGTCAGCACAGAGCCCGACGCGGGGCTCGAACTCACGAACTGTGAGATCATGATCTGAGCCGAAGTCGGACGCTTAACCGACGGAGCCACCCAGGTGCCCCGAAAGGACTATTTTCAAAGTTCTAGGTAAATTTTAAGAAATCCTCAGGGAACAGGGCATATCCTGGGCCTACAGCAACAGCAGGAAGTTGCCACCACCCCTAAGTCTAAAGAGGCAAGGGAACAGTGGCTATGGCAACCTGAAGAGGGAGGCCGTATGGGTTGCTAGGGCTGCCATGAAGTACCACATGCTTAAGCAAAAGAAATTTATTTCCTCATAGTTCTGGAGTCTGGATGTCCAAGATAAAGGTGTCAGCAAGATTGGTTTCATTACGGGCCTCTTCCTTGGTTTGCAGGTGGCCGTCTTCTTCCTGTGTCTTCACCGGTCTTCCCTCTGTGTGTCCTAATCTCTTCTAAGGACACCAGTCCTATTAGATCAGAGCCCACCCACATGACCCCATTTTACCTTAATTACCTCTCTCAAGGCTCTATCTCCAAATATAGTGACATTGAGTCAGTGGAGGTTAAGACTTCAACATGTGAGTTTTGGGGGAAACAATGTGGCCTTTAACAGCAGCTGTGTGGAAAAGTTGGCCTGACAGATGCTGTGGACTTTGGTAGAGACCTGGAGAGACAAATGAGAGATATCAAGCACATTGTGCCTCCCAGAAAGTCCACCTCAGTAGCAGGGAATAATTTAGGTGCTCAGTTAACAATAAAAATTACCATTCATTGAGTACTTACTTCAAGCCTGGCATTATGATATACCTTTTTCATAACCAATTGTTTTAATCCTCATAACCATCCGTGGAAGTAGGTTTAGTAACCACATATTACAAATAAGGATAATAAGACTTAGAGAGTTTCCATAACATTTTATTTTATTTTATTTTATTTTTATTTTTTTAAATTTTTTTTAACGTTTATTTATTTTTGGGACAGAGAGAGACAGAGCATGAACGGGGGAGGGTCAGAGAGAGAGGGAGACACAGAATTTGAAACAGGCTCCAGGCTCTGAGCCATCAGCCCAGAGCCTGACGCGGGGCTCGAACTCCCGGACCGCGAGATCGTGACCTGGCTGAAGTCGGACGCTTAACCGACTGCGCCACCCAGGCGCCCCTCCATAACATTTTAAAGTTATGCAAGCAGGAAGTGCAGAAGCCAACAGTAGAACCAAGAGTAGAGCCAAGCTGTCCGTTCCTTCTCAACCCCAACATTATATTGCTTCTGTCTCATATAATAGAAATGAATTCCTGATACAGTCACAGAGAGCTACAAGCTTTCTCGAGATTACCTCATGTGGTCATTGGCTATCAGACATTTTAAAGCAGGAATCATCCAAACCAAAAGGAAAGCCATTCTATTTTTAATGCGCCATCGGTAAAGAAACATTATATACTGTATGTGTTTGACAGTTTGGTGTTCTCGAGGCACTTTCTCGTTCCACAGGAAGATTAGAACTAGGTTGAAGAGATAAGGCAGACATAAATGAGTCATACAGTGAATGAAAGGATGTTATAATGATGTGTTAAGTGTCTAACAGCACTGGTCACAGCAGGGCTGAGTCGGGTGAGGTGAGGAGGAGGAAGTCAGCGAGTGGGGAGGAGTCACAGAGCAGGGAGGCTTGGGCTATGCTATTGGGGTGCAGGGGAGTAAAGTAGACAGGGCACATGAAACAAGAAATAAGACTGGGTCACGGATGGCATGGAGAGCTTACTGAACAGCTAGGACTTAAATGGCGGAGTGACATTTAGGACAACTGATCTGAGAACGGTGTGGCCGAACTAAATAACTCCTCCTCAAGGACACTCTCCCCGAGTCACCCATTCTTGTATATAATCCCTCTTCCAAACAAGAGCACCCTGTACACATGTACATTACTCTCTGGCTGCAGGGCAAAGCCTGAGCCCCAGAAAGGCCTTCTTATTTGGTCTTCTGAAAAAACAGAAAGTAACTGGTTTTTCTCCCCTTCAAATACTCCTTCAAAGACTTGATATTTAATATCTATCTTTTCAAGGCCCAGGAGGTTCTGCTTCTTGACTTTCATCATAAACCTTTTCCCACCATCTCAGTAATTGTTTTTGTGACTGTTCCTTGGATTTGCTCCAAGTTTCATACAATCCTTCTTAAACGTATAGATCGAAACTGGACATAATACCATAATAATGACCTGGCTAATGCAAGTAAAGCACCAGAACTATATCTCAGTACTTGCACACCACACATCCATTAAAATGCTCCAGAATCATATCGTGTTTGCCTTTCATATTACAGATATATATATATATGTGTATGTATACACACACACACACACACACACACATATATATATAGATATAGATATAATTTTTTTTTTTGCTGGCTTATATCCAATTTGGTAGTCTACTATATCTCTCAGATATTAAAAAATTTTTTTTTCAACGTTTATTTATTTTTGGGACAGAGAGAGACAGAGCATGAATGGGGGAGGGGCAGAGAGAGAGGGAGACACAGAATCGGAAACAGGCTCCAGGCTCTGAGCCATCAGCCCAGAGCCTGACGTGGGGCTCGAACTCACGGACCGCGAGATCGTGACCTGGCTGAAGTCGGACGCTTAACCGACTGCGCCACCCAGGCGCCCCAATCTCTCAGATTTTTAATACATAATTATTGTGTAGCCAAAGATACATTTTGATTTGTACCACTATATCCTAATTACGGATATTAAATACTTAAATGCCTACTAATGTTGAAATAGGGAACACTTTAAGAAAATTATATTTTGGCTTTTAGACTTATATGCTGCTCTCTGCAAAAAGTGCTCATAATTTTTTCAGTCTTAAATGCATATAGTCTCGTGTTTTCTCTTGCTCTGCAACTAGAGAAAGCTTCTCATTAAGAGCCACCTCCCATGTCTTTTTCTTGTAGATTGACATATTTGAGGATAGAATCCGAGGCATTGATATCATCAAGTGGATGGAACGCTACCTTAGAGATGTAAGTACATTCCAAAATTCTGAGCTCGTTGGCTGGTGGGAAAGACAATGTGCTTATGGGGCTATTTTATGAAAGGAGCAATTGGCAAACCCACCAAGTCCAAAGCCGAGAAAGTCCCAACAAAGCCTCCCTTGTTGGCAGCCGCGCAAAGACCTGGAAAGGAAGGATGGGGTCACCCTTCTGGACATGCACAGGCAGGAAATAACGGTCAAACCAGACACAGGTGGTTGATAACAATCAGAGCAAACAATTTTTTGACCAGAATAGGAAAGGAGGAAATGAAGGCAGGGAGTGGGGAGGGAGTGACAGAATTCAATTTAATCTGAGGCCACCCCAAGTGTTTTGCAGGATTGGGCTCCAGAGCTTTCCCCGGAGGCTCCCTGTGCAGCAACCGTCCCCCCTCCCCAATCCAGGCGCCCACTCGGAGCCCTGTGATTTGTTTTCCACTGACAGAATCTATACTGACCACTGGGACACTTTGTGCTTTAACAAGATAGAAATTGATTGCTGCCAGTGTGTCCGTGTCGGCTGCTTCAGCTGCTTCTTTTGGAGAGAGCGGTGGGGGAGAGAGTCTCAGCAGGCTGGGGTTTTGTGGCTTTTCCTTTTGTCTGCAGCCTGATGTTTGCTTTGTGTTGAAGGGGCTGCTCCTCCTGGCTGTGCTGACTCGTAAGCGCTCGTGGCACGCAGGGCAGTCAAGAGTGCAGTAACTGACAGCTTACACCCAGCTGCCAGAGGGAGGGGGCTTTTCATCGGTGATGTTCCGGAGCCTTTTTGCCACGATGCACAGTCACTTAGCGATTCTGGCTTTCATTAGACGTTTATTAGTGATGGTTGTGGACAATGGTGGGCAAAACCGCCTCCATTTAGGAGAGCTCCTCACAGAGCCATTTGCTCTGCATTTCAAGGGAGCCGGGAGGGAGACGGAGGGGAGAAGGGGAGACAGGAGCCTGTTAAGAGTGGAGGCCAGTGCCTTTCACCCTGGGCAGAGAATGAGCCAGGCCCTCCACTCTGGAGCATGTCACGACGCTTACAGTCCTGCTGGCCAGTTTCCAGCCTGCCTTCACCAAATGGACCACACTTTACACTTCCATAAACATGCTTTCTCTCTCATTAACAGAAGACAGTGATGATAATTGTAGCAATCAGCCCCAAATACAAACAGGATGTGGAAGGTGCTGAATCACAGCTGGACGAGGATGAGCATGGCTTACATACTAAGTACATTCATCGAATGGTGAGTGGTGGGGGGACCGCAGCACCTCGCCGCCCCTCGGAGAGGGGCGCTTTCTTCTGTGAAGGCCTGTCCTTCACTAGAAACCAACTGAAGGCGGCATGATGATGGGTGAAGAAGCCCAGGCAGCAGTGGGGGGTGTTGGTTCTGGCTCTGTCTTAAGTGACCACGTCTCTGGGGCTCCGTTCCTATCAGGAGCAAGGGGAGATTCACATGTGCTCTGGAACGTCCAAGGCTCTGGAAAACAGTGCTCTGCTGACTTGGTTGTTTACCAACAAATGTGAAGTCCCAAGAGGGCAGGGGACAGGGCTGTGCGGAGAGCAGGCTCCTGCATCTGTGTCCTATTCTGACCCCTGCCTCACCAGAGAGGCAGAGTAGCATAGTGAAAAGGACCCGTGCTGTTGTGTCAGATAGACCCGGTTCAAATTCTGCTTCCTCATGTATAGTTGTGTGACTGCGGGCCAACTGCTTAAGCTTCTCTGTGCCTCCATGTCCCTAATCATAAAATGGGTCACTAATACTTACAGTGTTGTAAAGATCGAATGAAATCGTTCGTGACGAACATATCGATGCTCACATCAAGGGAAGGGACTGTTCTTAGCTCATGATAGATGAGCAACCATCCACGGCCACACCTAAACTATGGGATCTGGTCAAACTAAAACCAGTGGGAAAAATTTGTAGGAAGTTAGGCGTGCTCAGCATCTGGCAAAACATTCTGACCGAAAATACCACCCAGCTTTGGAATTGGCTGTTTTGTGAGCTAGCAATCTCCCTGCTTTCCAGGATTACAGAGATGCTGTGGAGATGGTCCCTGCTTGACTAGGGCGCTGGACTAGACTTGTGACTTTCAAAATGTCCTGCGGGTCAAAATGTCCCCGATGGACTCTCACAGGTGCTGGGGGTCAGGGCGGCTCTGGGCCTCCAACCCCAACTCAGCCACAGCTGGTTTGCTTTTCTCAGGCTTGTTTACCAAGGATTTTGAGATTTGAAAAGGCTTGAAATCCACTGGACTAGAACTTGTAAGCTCCATTTCAACGGTAACATTCCACAGGCACCTGGAATGCGCAGAAAGGATCACTGACTAAGACAGGAAGATGAGGCAAGACACCGAAGTGGCCCCGACAGAATAAGTAAGCAGCACAAGGCAGGACACAGGCAGGCAAGGGACATGCAGCTTTACCTCAGCGGAAGCTGACTTAAGTCCAGGTCTGTCCTGGGATCAGGAGCACAGGAAAAAGGCAGAGTGGGTGGGGGTTCCCCATCTGTCTCCTCTTCTACCAAGTGCCGACCACTTGTGCGAGTTCAGAACCAACCCAAGGCAAGGTGGTGAGGTCAGAGAGTAAGGCCAGGGAATCAGGAGCGAAGCCTCCCCCCTGTTCATCCTCTCCCAGTCTGACAGCCCCCCGGGGGTTGGACAGGGCCCAGAAAAGGGTCACGGCTGGCTGCGGGTGCTGCCATCCCTTGGCTGTCTGCTGCATGTCTGGCTGGCCCCAAAGCACTCAATGTCCTGTCTGCATCTCTAGGAACCTGCCAGTCCTGGGAGCTGACAGCTGGTGTGTGGGAAGGGCTCCAGGTCCCTGCCAGTTCCTGAGGAAACCTGTCAAGGTCTGCTGGTGTGTGGCCACGCCAGGCAGTAAAACGCAGCTCAACCTCAGAGTTTGTCTGACTGTGCCCAGCCATGAACCAGATTGTCTCCAAACTCAGTGTCTGGGGACATGGATGTCTTGGGCCCTTCCTTATCACTGAAGGAGTTGAAGAGGCCTGATACAGAAGTGCCTTCCTGCCCAACTGGCTGACCTCCAGGTCCCCTCCAGGCAGCAGAAACCTCTAGGACAGAGGGAGTGAAAAGGTACCCAGGAGTAACCGCATTATAGAGCCAGTGACTTCACGAAAAGCCGGTATCTGGAAATACGAGAGAACTATAATCTGCTGCTGCTGTCTGGCCCGCCGGCAGGCTGGGTAGCCTAGCAGACAAGCAAAATTTTAGAGACAGGGTCCTGGGAAGTCAGAGGTGAAATCCAGTTCTTTACTTTTAGCTTCTAAACCCTGTGCCCTTCCTTTCACGTGTTTGTCCTGATGATTGGTGCTTTCATTTGCACTGTACGTGGGTCATTTTAAAATATGCTTTTGGTCCTCTGGATTTTAAAAGACAGCGGTTCTGAGAAAACACCGTGTGGGGCATTTGTGTGTGGTGTGTGTGTGTGTGTGTGAGTGCGCACGCGTGAGACCGTGTTTGTGGGTTTCTATGGTGACTTCAATAACCAACTGTCACCACTGTCACTTCTCTGTCCTGTTTGTATTCCCCTGCACAATGAAGATTTCTCAGTTTTAAAAATCAATTGGAAGATGAGATACTTGGGGACACATAATTCCTCATCTCCTTGTCATCAGATGACTGACTGAGAGCTTTGTGCTGGTCACAGGATTGGGAAGACTCCCAGCTCCGCTCATCTTGAAAATTCTGGTTTTGATACAGTTCTTGGCAGCTGAGTCTTTTGGGGCCACAGCAGTGTCAGAGCAAACTGGAACCGTGTGGGGAACCTACATGTTCTGTGGCAGGCAGAGCTCCTCACGGTTGACACCCCCCCCCGCCCCACCCAGCCTCATCTCCCATCCCCTCCCTAGCCCATCCTGTGCTCTAGCCACAAAGCATTGTTGGCTGGCCCCAACCCCACTAAAATTCTTTCACACCTCCAAAGGTTTGCTCTTGCTGTTTCATCTGCTGGGAGTGTCCTTCCCCTCTCCCCCACTTCCTCTGCCTGATCAAATTATTCTTGTCCTCCAGTATCTAAGTGACACATCCCCTGTAACTCTTCAAATCACTGATGCAGAATGGATGGCCCCCATTTTGGCCTTCCACAGCAATTTGTTTAAACTTTTCACACTGCACCGTGGTTGGCAATTTACCCTTCTTCCTCCGCACCAATCTGCTGACTTTCGGAGGATAGGGATTGTATCCGTAGTGTTCCGGTAAACTGGTTCTCAAAAAAAAAAAAAATCCTGATTTGTAGCATTTCCCCATTTCCATGGTATAAATACTCTCATTAGGGCCCATTTCAAGCTACCAGTGTAAAATCACTGAACAAGGAATTAGGAATGGATGCATACAACTGGCTTTTGTGAGCAGATAGGAGCCAGCTCAGCACACCCTGGAGGGTATCCTAATCCTTGAAACCCAAGGTCGAGCACTGAGTGTGATGTTTAACAGGCCTTCAACAAATGATTCGTGTGTATGGCATGCATGTGTCATGGGGGGCACCTGACAGGCGAAGTGTGTGGCCCTCGAAATCAGAATAAAAACGCTGTGTGGGCCTTGCATGATTGTGGGTGCCATTAACTCCTCCTCCTCATTCCTGAAATCAAACTTTCACATTCCTTCTGTTCCAGATGCAGATTGAGTTCATAAAACAAGGAAGCATGAATTTCAGATTCATCCCTGTGCTCTTCCCAAACGCTAAGAAGGTAAACAAAGAAATAAGCACACAAACAAACAAACCTCAACAATTCGAGCTTTGCTTTGTCTGCTATCTGGGATTTTAAGTGGAAAAGCTTGTGAACTCTTTATCAGTCGTTAGAGATAACAGTGTTACCAGAAAGATCCACAGGTCGTAGAGCACTCAGCTCAGCTGCATGGATCAGGAAGGTTTTAAGACGTTATCTGATAGACCATCGCTGCCCTAATTGTTCAAACAGCCATTACACACAAAGAAGTAGTTTGTGTTTTAACTCATGAGAGAAAAAGAGGCTGTTCATCTGATACTTCTTATCTCTTGTACATAAAAGTCAAGATATGTACATTTTTTGCTGACTAGCCACAGAAGTCTTTTGGTGCACATAGCTCAGCTCTCAAACCTGTAGATGAAAGGAATTAAATCTACACAGTTGCCAAAGTGAGCTTTGCTGTGGTTCCTATGTGGGTTTTTGCCCCAGAAGAGCATGCCAGCAGGTTAGGGGAGGGAGGACAGAAACCATCTGAAGCCACGTTCCAGGCTTGGCAAAGGGAAGACAGAGGTGTGGTGGATGTCTTGAGAGTTGGAGCACAGCACCCTGAGCCCAGGCCCAGCTGCACCCTGGAGGATCCCTAAATGTCAGGGCTGCCTTGAGACTCAGGTGCTGAAGGAGGGAGAGTCCAGCTGATACGAATGGGATGCCTCCAGTTACAAAGCTCACACCCTATGCGATGGTATGCATGTCCATCCCTTGCCCAGGCTCTCAAAGCCCCACTGCAGCATCTCCTGACTGGTCTCCCTCCCTAGCCATCGTCTGCACCGCCGTGCAGAGGAACATCCAAAATGTAGATCTCCCCTGTCTCGCCCCAGCTTAGAAATCGTGTGGCGGATGCCAACCAACCACGGGATCATATCCACCTTTCTTAGCGTGACAGATGAGGCCCCTGAGAAGAGGGCTGTGCCCACATGCTCAGTCTCCTCTCCCGACCGTGTGCACAGTGACTATGCTCGGGTCGTACTGGGCTATTTCAGCATGCCCTCACACCTGCCGTGTTTTTTCATGTTTCTGTGCCTGCGCACTTTCTGTTCCCCCCGCTTACAATGCCCTTCCCTGACTTGTCTGTATAGTCAACTCTTGCCTATCCTTATATCACCCAATCTGTCTAGCCTCTCCTGACTTCTCGTCCCCTTTGCCAATACTCTTGAGCTCTCTCAGTCGTAGTGCCTTGAGTCAATGTGGTTGGGGGTGGATGCACTGTTGGGAATATGGTGATGGAAAAGGAGACCGACTTTTAGTTGGTTTTATTAATGTTTTTAAAACTTCGTCAGACAGTCCCTTGTGGCCTGTGCTCCCACCTCCTGCCCCCTTGGTACACTATTGCCTAGAAAATAGTTTCTTTACATCTTCATTCACATTCCAACATTAGACTGTGAACTCCTCAAGACAGTAACTGTGTCTTTTCCTTTGGGTGTCATCAACACCTAGCACCATGCCTGACACGTAGCACGTGCTACTTCTGGGTGTATCCGGCAGTCCCCAAAGGGATCCCATCTCCTCAGAGAAAAGCCTACAAGGCCCCATGGGACACGGGCCCCCCTACTTCCAGACCTCCTCTCCTACTCTATTGCACTCACTCCTCTCTCTCTGGCCACACTGGCCTGTTGCTCCTTGAACAGGCCAGGCACGCCCCCGTCACAGGGCCTCTGCACTGTCTGGACCCAGACATCCACAAAGCTGGCCCCTTCTGCTCTTTTAGGTCTTTGCTCATTTTCTCTGTGAGACCTTTCCTATACACTCTGTTTAAAAAAAAAAATTTTTTTTTTAATGTTTATTTATTTTTGACAGAGAGAGAGAGAGAGACAGAGCATAAGCAGGGGAGGGACAGAGAGGGAGGGAGACACAGAATCTGAAGCAGGCTCCAGGCTCTGAGCTGTCAGCACAGAGCCTGATGCGGGGCTCAAACCCATGAACTGTGAGGTCATGCCCTGAGCCAAAGTCGGACGCTCAACCGACTGAGCCATCCAGGCGCTCCTCCTACACGCTCTGTTTAAAGCTGCAACCTTTCAGCCCTGCCCCAGCACTCCCCAGTCCCTTTCTCTGTTTCATTTTTCTCCAAGGCATGTATCACCATCAAACACACTATACGTTTTCCTGATTCGTCGTCTGTCTGTCCATGCCACAGCAGACAGAATGTCCACTCCACGAGGGCGGTCAGAAAGCGCACCCTCACGATCCCCGGCTCACGCTTTGTGCTTTTTGCCTGCTAACAGATCTGCTGGGCTCCTGCTGCTGCAGGCCAGATCTGTGGCTGAAACGAATTAGATTAAGCCCCTAGCCTTGGCATTCTTCTGAAGCCACGAAGGAATTCCCATCACTCTGCGTGACCTCTGTCCTACCCCTTTTATGTGAGGGTGGTGAAAAGCACGTTGAAATGCAAAGGGCAGGTAGCCTGGGAGGCTGACAGAAAACGCCGCGCACATGTGGTTTCCATAATGAGATATTCAGCTTGTACGCGGAGCCAGGAGAGGCTCACATGCTAGCCCTTTCCAAAAGCAAAACAGCACAACTCCCTGGATAGTTCGGCAGGGAACGCCCATGCAGGGAAAGCCGTAGATGTTTGGGAACGGAGCCGGGGATCTGGAATCCAGGTTTTTCTCTAATGGCCTTTACTCCTGTCATTCTCTCTCCCATAGGAGCATGTGCCCACCTGGCTTCAGAACACTCACATCTACAGCTGGCCCAAGAATAAAAAAAACATCCTGCTGCGGCTGCTCAGAGAGGAAGAGTACATAGCCCCTCCCCGGGGGCCTCTGCCCACCCTTCAGGTGGTACCCTTATGACCCCCACCATCCCCAGAGCCCCAGGGCCATGCTGTGTGTGTGTGCTTACAAGCACTCTTCTAGCAGAGGCTGTTCCTTTGCAGGCCCTCTCAGAGGGCTCCCCCCGACCCCAGAAAACCTGTTCTGCAGAGCATTCTTCCTCCAGAGACCTCCTTTCAGACAGAGGCCATGTTGCTCTGCCTTCCCTACTGCTAACACCCACGGCATGTTGCTCCTAACTGTCTGATGTGTCCATTCTGGGCCTCTCACTGCTTAGCGAGTAGATCATATAAATGATGTTGCGATAAATGTAAACGGACCACAAACGCTCTCCCATCGCTTAGGGCTATTTTTATGAGTTAGCCAGATGTTCTTGTGTCCTCAGACCAACCTGATTCGTGTACAGATAATAAAATGTTTACTCTTTTGTAAGACTGTATTTTACTTATCTCAAAGGAGATAGATGTGTATTAATTCCTGATGAGATGGGCAGTTGCTTCCAGGGATGTTAGTAAAGTTGCTTAGATATAATATTAGATACATGTAACAGACTAGTCTGTATTAAAGGATTAGAGCCAGATAGTTGAACAATCCCTTTTCACATAATCTTGAAAGCTTTATTGTTGCAGTAGAACTTTTTAACAAAACCACTTGTGCAACCACCGTGATATGTGTATATCTAAGAATATCCTCTATGGTCAGGAGTGGCCGTGGATGTAGAAGTTTGGCTGGAATGGTGGTTTGTGTTCTAGTCTTGCTTCTATCACTAACTAGCCATGTGACCTTAGGCAAGTCCTTTCACTTTTCTGAAACCCCGAGGACTCCGTTATAAACTGACATGGACAGGGGTGCCAGGGTGGCTCAAGCACTTAAGTGTCCCACTTTTAATCTCAGTTCAGGTCTTGATCTCAGGGTCATGAGTGCAAGCTCCTTGTTGTGCTCTGTGCTGGGATGAAGCCTACCCAAAACAAAATCACATGGACAGATGTACCTCTAACGGCCCTAAATGGTTGAAGGTCTGGGACCTAAGTTCTAAATACTCTTTTGAGGAATGACTGAGTTGTCATAATTGTATCTCCCAGAGGATAAATTTACATTTTCTTAACAAGGACATTTTCTTCTTTTTTTTTTTAAAAATTTTTTTTAACTTTTTTTTATTTATTTTTGGGACAGAGAGAGACAGAGCATGAACGGGGGAGGGGCAGAGAGAGAGGGAGACACAGAATCGGAAACAGGCTCCAGGCTCTGAGCCATCAGCCCAGAGCCTGACGCGGGGCTCAAACTCACAGACCGCGAGATCGTGACCTGGCTGAAGTCGGACGCTTAACCGAGTGCGCCACCCAGGCGCCCCCATTTTCTTCTTTTTAAAATCTCTTCTCTTTAAATCTCTCCAGTCCCTCACATGCATAATTTTAGAAACACGTACACCTTGCTCATCTGATTCCAAAAAACACACAAACATACCTGTATATGAAGTATGTGTATAATCTACATAAACTATTGAGCAAGGTGGCATTATGTTAATTATGGCCTAAGTAGTAAGCTAATAAGATTCTTGGTGGGGGGTGGAGGGGTGCTACTGCTTCCTGTTACCGATCTATCTAATCTCTTAAACAAGGCTCAATTGTGCTGTGAGATAGTTCAACCTTGGTATGTCGCCACAGAGAAAAGACAAATATGTACCAACTATAAATAAGCAAGTTTGCTAATGAATTGTAAAGAACGCTAGTTTCATTTACGTTGTAACCTAGAGGTCTTCTGGGTGGTAAGGTGAATGTCTTTGTGTTGAAAAAAAAAAAATAGGGAAAGGATAAAAGCTAGTATCCCTTAAGGAATCATTTGTAAGACGAACACAAGCATCTTTAGCTCCATAGCATTTGAGACCCGGTTGAACTCTCTCTTGTTTGATTAACTCAAAATGCCTAAGAAAACACCCCAAACAAGTCTTTGGGACTTCAAGTCTTTCTTTTTAAATCTTTTTTGGAGGTGACACGATCATTAAGGATTCACACCCTTGTAAATAAAATGACATTCGTAATTACTACCCTCAAATGTGTCTAGTTTGCAAGGTTTAACAATGGGACGTTGTTACCCCTCCTCCCTTCGGAGACCTGTCCTGAGCCCTCAGCCACTGTTCCTACCCGGGGTTATTCCCCGGTGTTCCACAAACATTCATTAAAGTGTTACAGCTGGGAGCACTGGTAGCAAAACAAACAAACAAAAAGTAAACACACACACACGTACAACACCTGGCCAAGTGATGAAAGTTGGACCCTTGAAGTTTCTAAGAAATTTGATGACCACGGATATCAAAGGAATTTTAACAACTATTATAGAGCACTGACACTAGGATTAACACTTGGTTTATTTAGATGTTATCCCTGTCCTCTGCGTTCATCTGCAGATATTTTGGGGGTGGAAGTGAGGTAGGGCTGACTCAGTAAAAATAACCCTTTAGCCTCAAGGCTTGATTCAGACCAAAACTGATTTTAGCGGTAAGGTGTGCACAATGCAAGGTCAGATTCTTAAGTCTAATATTTAGTGACTCACTTAAAATTTGAAATGTAATTTTTTAATTTCAGTGACCAGCTTCAAAATCTATGCCGAGTTCCTTTGACTTCTGTATCATTTAATGGCATCTCAGTGCATGGCTACAATCTAAGTATTGGACTGGCTACTTCTCAGTTCAGTGCTCAGAAAAATTATTGTTGTTGATACCCTTTTCTTTTTTTTTTTTTCCTATTAAAGAAATCACCTACTTAAAGATTGGGTTTTTCTTAGTCATCTCAGCAAGGGAGGAAAGCCCCCGGCTCTGAGCACTCCAGACCTTGTTTCATGATGTTTTGCCAAGAGCATTTTTCTTAACCTCAGCCACTTCATTAGCCACCTCCACCCACTTTGCCAAACACCCCATTGTCACCATCACCTTTGCCAAAGGGATTGCAAAAGTCCTGTGATCATTGGGAAATGATCCAGAAAGAGTTTCTCAAAACTCAAAACAGGATCTTTCTGTTTCTTCCTAATGAACCAAGAAGAATCAGTGAGACCCACCTCCTAGCGGCAAATGAAAAGAGGAGGAAGGTTAGACTGTGGGAAAATGGCACAAAGAAAAAACGCCTCTCATCCTGAAGAATTAGGCACTACGTTTCAAGATCAGTGGCTCTATATGAGCCCACGAAATAAACTAAAACAAAAACCAGAAAGGAAGAAAGAAAGCACAGAAATAAATGTAATTCTTAAATCACTTATTTCTGGAACCATTTGGAATTTTCCATCTGAAAAGGACCCGGGAAATCCAGCACCTCTGCAGTGTGGTTTCATGCATAGAAAAGTGGGACCCACAGACACCTAAGCTTGTTTAAGTTCGCCCTGCGGCTAGAACCCAGAGAGCCTGATTTCTAGTCTGCAGACCTTTGTTTGAGAAACCTAGAAGGCTTTCTGGCTTTTGGTTGTAGATTTGTTCAACAAATGACCCAGGGTCTCCTGGAGGTAAACTGAGCCTCGTGAAAGAAGGACGCCTGAGGGAAGATGCATCTCTGTCCTCTGGTGGCTGGAGGATTAAATGATCATGTTGCAACTTGTTCTGTGGGAAATTCTTGGGGGAATTAATTATTGCTGTGATTATATGGAGTGTAACTTTTCTTGAAGTAGTGTGGCATATTTATTTTATACTAGTATTATATAAAACCAAAGCACAATTGAAAAGATCTTGGCACCTCCCTGAAGCTTCCAGATACAATCTGCTATTAGATCGATTTTGTTTCAGTTTTATCTGGCCAATCTCCAAGGCAAAAACAATGAAACGTGCTTTTATTTTTTAAATACTGTGGTATTCATCTTTCCCTCCTGCTTCTGATTCTATAAGAGTAGCGCTTGTTGGAATAATACATAGCTGTTTGGAAAACGCATTACCTTTCAGAAGAAACAAGGAGAAAGGTGTGGGTTATAACTCTCCTGTGGGTGGGGGGAGGCTTCAGGAAAGGTACGTTTTATCAGGAAGCACAGCAACAACACTAAAGAGCCTCGCCCAAAAGGCTAGCAATGGTCCTAGGACAGGAACATAGTTCCTAAGGTAGCATGTTCCTAACTTCGTGCTGATTTGTTCCATTTTCTTTTTTCTTTAAAAATTTTTTTTCTCTTTTTTAACGTTTATTTATTTTTGAGACAGAGAGAGACAGAGCATGAACGGGGGAGGGGCAGAGAGAGGGAGACACAGAATCGGAAGCAGGCTCCAGGCTCTGAGCGATCAGCCCAGAGCCCAACGCAGGGCTCAAACTCACCGACCGTGAGATCGTGACCTGAGCTGAAGTCGGAGGCTTAACCGACTGAGCCACCCAGGTGCCCCTCTTTAAAAATTTTTTTAATGTTTATTTAGTTTTGAGAGAGAGAGAGCACGAGGTGGGGGAGGGGCAGAGAGAGAGGGAGACACAGAATCTGAAACTGCTCCAAACTCTGAGCTGGTCAGCACAGAGCCCGATGGGGGCTCAAACCCACAGAAAGTGAGATCACGGCCTGAGCCAACGTCAGACGTTCAATTGACTGAGTCACCCAGGTGCCCCTGATTTGTTCCATTTTCTATCGGAAAAAGCTTTTGGATAGAATCGCAGCGTACTTGGTAGGGGCTGGGAAGCTTTCACGGACCCTGGGCAGTCGTGTGCTGCCCACTCGCCTACATGGACCACAGCCCCTCCACCTGTGACTGCATTTGCTCCCAAGTCCTCAGCCTCAAGCAGAACAGGTGGGACCTGTAAGAGCAGCACTCCGTGTAGCCGAGTTCCGTATTTGACTTCTCAAGGAGCATATGAGCATGGGTCTAGGTCACACTTCCCGGGGCCTTTAGGAAGTGGTATTTGAGCCTTTGCTAAACAATAAGGGCATCTTGGACCAAAGTGTACCTGGGAGAAGTGTGCTGGGCCTCCCTGCTCTTTTCTAGAAACACTCGCGGGGAAGGAATAATTGCAGCCCCCAGATCTCCCAGCACTTGTAACGAAAGCCACCAGGGCACACATTTCTTGTCCCTTGCCTGACCTCCCTCTGCTCCCTTCACCAGGAAGGCGCTGATGGTTGACGGCAGCTGGGGAAAGACACGGGAGAGGGAGGGAGAAGGCGCTTGAGAGAACTCATGCCTGATGGATCCCATTAGGCTTAGTGTGCAAAGCAAGTTGAGATGAAGTAGCTGCTCTGGTATGCGTCCAAACTGCTGTTCTATTTTTAGTCTCTCCCGCGTGCTTCTTAGCCCCGCATTGTCCGCCTGGGCACCTGGATCGGCAGCAAAACATGGAACTGAGCCACTCATTTGTAAAACTGGAAGGAAGGAGGCCATTGATGCAGGGCTCGTTTATCGCTGACGGGGAAGGGGGACCTGGAATGTTAATGAGGACGGCTCTCTGAAGCATGCCTTCACGGTTAGCTAGGAGTTCAAAGGAGAAGGGAGCCTCAGTCCTGCTCCCAACAAATGTAAACCGTTGATAGAGGGAAGGAGAAATCAATTATGCTGTCGCGGGCTTCCATGGCATTGTGTTGGAGTTGTTAGAAAAGGTAGGACAAGGACCAGATCTCAAAAGGAAACAAAGCCACATGGCCTTGAAGTATAACGAGTTTGCCATGGCAACTGATGGAAATGAGCCTCCCGGGCACTGAGCAGGTGTGTTATCTTACAGAATAAACATACTTCTCTCACTCCCTGGTTTTTATAATAAAACCTGTGTTTGGATTACTTTCCCCTCCTCTTTGTTACCCGGAGAAGTTGGCTGTTGCTCAATCGGCCCAAGGCTCTGGTGAAGGGAAACGTAATCAGTGTTATCAAAAGGGCGGCTGTAAAAAAGCAGGCGCTCCGCTTGGCTGCGGGCCTCGTCCCTCGGCAGCCGCTGGGCCGAAGGTACCTGCCTGGCCTTTGGCCCCTTGCAGGTGCCGGGCTCCTCGCAGAAAGCCGCTGGTTGGCGCATTCATCCAGGAGGAACCAGGAGGCCTGGCCAGCAGTGGTCAAAACTGCATCCTTCCGAGGAGAGCAGAAAGGTGTTTAGGTGAGGCTGGGAGCTGACCGATTGTCAGCATCCTGTGTTATCTGGGATACGGGCCAAGGGTTCCTTGAGTTCAGGGATTAACCGACTCTATCTTCCAATCTGTACTTATCTACAAAGTTCAGTTACTCGGAAACTTGCGGAGAGTGGCTGTTTCCCTGAGCTTTAAATCCCTCTCAGATGGGTTCCGGGGTGGTAGATACTCATGTTCAAAACGTGCACAAAATGCGGAGATTTTATAAAAATCCTCCCAAGTTAAACAGAGAAGTTTCGCTTGTTTTTTTTTTTTTTTTAATTGTTACAAGGCCAAATGAATGGTAGGTGGGATGGTCCTGTTTTCATTTTTCTCACTTTGTGACTGAAAGAAAACTTCTCCTAGCTTCTCATGGATTTTGAAAACAGGATGCTCATTCACCAACAGGCTCCAAGAACACAAGACAATGCTAAACCAGGTTGTGGCCAAACCACTGAACTGGGGAGAACTTGTACACCGGGGGCCAGGCCACTCAGTGTAGACCTGTCAAGCGGGGCTTACCGTTCAGCAGCTCCAACCCTCTTTCCGCTTCTGTCCTGCTCTAGTTTTCCTCCCCAAAGAGGCCCAGCACCAACGCTCCTGCCCCCCTTGTCAAGTCCCAGTTCCCCAGATGAGGCCCTGGGGGCCCCTTCACACATCACCTTACCTTTGACCCTAATAAGTAAAAAACGAATGGCTGAAAAACTAATTTAAGCTCTGGTGTCAGTGGAGGAAAAAGTTGCATGCGGTAATTTTCCCAGGTGAAACAGCATCACAAAGTTCAGGTGCTGAGCCATGCTGTGAGGTGACTTACGTCGGGTGGAAGGGTGGGCATTCCAAACTCGGTGGGCAGGGCCTCTCCACACCCAGGTTTTTAAAATTCAAGATTCCAAACCAGGTCTTTGGATACCAGCACATAGCTGTTTGTTGAAAAGGCACGTGAAGCAGAAGTCCCTGACACCCTAGTGTGAGCAGAAAGGTTCAGGTTCCATCACGCTACCATCTCTGTTGAGCCGGTCATTGAAAAGCTAATCCCCGAAAGTAACAGGGTGGGAACTAGGCAGCAGCTAGAGATCAGCAACCAATCTACAATTAGTTATTAAGTGCCTACGGTGTGCAAGGTACTATGCTTGGCATAAAGATGACTCATGCCCTTGCCTTCAAATTATTTCAAATCTAGGGACGTGGATAAAATTATTTCAAACCTAGGATGGCATGAGCCACGTGAAAAGACTGAATCAAAGCAGCAGGCAGTAGAGGCCAAGCAAGGGGCAGCTGCTCTCTTTTCCCCGACCCTCACTAGGACCCAGGACTGAGCCCACATTTAGGCAGTTTCAAGGTCAGATCCTCCAAGGAGCAGATGACTGGACATTTCTCCTAATAAACAGAAGACTTGTTCACTCCTCCTCCCCACAGACACCTTTGAGATGATAATATTCAAAATCCCTATGTATCACTCCAAGATTAGGAGACGCAATGTAAGGGACAGCTGAGTGGCCCGGTTAAGCATCCAACTCTCGATTTTGGCTCAGGTCGTGATCTCATGGTTCATGAGGTCGAGCCCTGCCTCGGGCTCTGCACTGAGAGTGGAGCCTGTTTGGGATTCTCTCTCTCTCTCTCTGTCCCTTTCCTGCTTGCTCTCTCTTTCTCTCTCTCTCTCTCCCTCAAAATAAATAAACATTAAAAAAAAAAGAGAGAGACACAATGTAAGAACAGGAAAGTAAGGAAAAGCATTGCAGAGTGTATATAATTAAACCACTACATGACAATGCAGCCTGCAGGGCATACATCAGCCCTCTCTAAAGACAGCCTAGGTCCATCTGGCAAGAAGGGCCAGACCACACTGTGGCGAGAGGGACGGTGGGGATGTGCTTTTTACACTGCGCCCTCCAATGATCTGGGAAGGCAGAGACCTGGCTGGCGATGGGATCAACGGGGAGAGAGGAAGTGGGTTTCTATACCCTACTAAATAGGGAGTGGGGAATGTTTTGAAGTTGAGCCTGTCAGCTAAATCCACAAACAACTGCGTGAGAAAGCAGAAAATGATAATTTGCTGGAGTGGGCAAGGAAGCTCTCTTCATGAATGAATATCGGCATTGTCCAATTTTCCCAAGCAAAATATGCGGCAGAAAGCACTGACCAAATGGACTCTGTCTTAACTAGCTTAACAAGTGTCTTAACAAGTTTCTCACTTGCGCATGCAGAGTAGCTTTGTAATCAGAAAAACCTGAGTCCCTGTTCATTTGTAAGTTGTGTGACCTTAGGCAAGTTACTTTCAGAGTTTCAGCTACAGAAAGAAGAGGACAGAACCAACTCCTGGGAAGACTGTCAGGGTGAGTTAAGGGTGGGGGCGGGGGGGGCTGGGTGGTTCTGTCGTTAAGCGTCTAACTTTGGCTCAGGTCATGATCTCATGGCTCATGGGTTCGAGGACCTCATCGGGCTCTGTGCTGACAGCTCAGAGCCTGGAGCCTGCTCTGGATTCTGTGTTTTCCTCTCTCTCTGCCCCTCCCCTGCTCATACTCTGTCTCTCTCTCTCTTTCAAAAATAAATTAAAAAAAAAAATAAATAAATCTTAAAAAAATTTTTTTTTAAAGATTAAGGTAAGATGGATTATATAAATCTTCTAGAGTAGTGCCTGGCAGGCAGTAAGTACTCAGTAAACGTTCCTTTCTTGCCCTTTGTGTCCTTTCTTTCTTGCTTTCTCCCTCATAACCAATGATTATTTATAGGGACTTTGAATATTTTCTTATTTCCAAAAAGTAAAACAGCAAATCCTAATGAAAAAAAAAAATCTTTCATTTTAAAAATGAAGCCTTAGGAGAGGTCAACGTATAAGCTTTTAAGCTAAAAACACTTCTATCTAGTTTTCCAGAGGAGCTAATCAGCTTAGTTTGTTTTCTTACTAAGGCCTGGACCACAGCAGACTCACACAACAATCACGGCATCTGGAGACAGCCTTCTTCCTTCTAGCAGGTTGCTAAGGAGCAAGCTTCTCAGCAGCACTGGCTAGGATGATTAAAGGTATAACATATCAAACCTGGCAATGATGTTTGACTTTAAAGGAAACTAACTTTAGAGATTCACAATGGGGCCTCAAAAATAGAATAATGGATTTGAAAGTATTTTGAAAAGTAATTTTAAAGGCAGTATTGTGTTCATATTATCCCCATTATTAAAAGGGAAATTTTGAATTCAGGCTGGGAAAACTGCTATGCTCTCTGTGGCTTTGCTTTTTTCAAGAAATGAGGTATCATTGTCACCTGCAAAACAGCCCACTCCAAGCTATCTAGCCTGGAAGGAAAAGAGGGGAGGGTTGCTTAAGCAAACATTTAAACTGAAACATAGTTACCATATTGACTGGCTTTTCTCAAACCTTTTTTTTTCCCCCAAAGAAAAAAGTTCTCTTGAAACTTTCCCCATGTTGGCTTAAGTAATTTTCATTATAATATTCCTTAAATATGTACCCATATATAATTAGGTATAAATGCTTCATCCTTGTAGCTCACTAAAAGCTACAAAAACACAAAATGAAAATGTTCTAGAGATCTGTTGTGCAACCATGTGAATATACTTAACATTACCAAACTATACGCTTCAAAATGGTCGAGATGGTGAATTTTATGTTACGTGGTTTTTACAATCTAAAAAAAACTATAAGAACAAACTAAACTTACAAATTAATTAAAAATGACATCACCAGATAAATTCAAATAAAAAAATAATTTAGTATGAAAATGGTAACATTTTGCTGAAACTAAATAACCAATGTTAGGTTTAATTTATACATGTAATTAAAAAAGCATAAGGAGATGCTTTTATGCACTTTATCTTTCAATTGTTGACTTAAATATTTGTGGAACGTGATGGACAGTCTTTGACTCACAATTGTTATCATTGTTACAATTTTTCCTCCCATCAGGTTACTCATTTTTTTAATGTTTACTTCTTTTTGAGAGAGAGAAAGCGTGAGCGGGGATGGGGCAGAGAGAGAGAGGGAGACACAGAATCCAAAGCAGGCTCCAGGCTCTGAGCTATCAGCACAGAGCCCAAGGCAGGGCTCGAACCCACAAGCCTTGAGATCAAGACCTAAGCTGAAGTCCCACACTTAACCAACTGAGTCACCCAGGCGCCCCTCAGGTTACTCATTTGAAACTATCAGCTGTTTATTTTAATTGGTCCAGCTGATTTTAAAATGTTTCTCTCCAAAATGTGGTATTGATAGATTTTTTTTAAAAAGCTCCTAACAAAAAGTTCTTCATGGAGAATGTTTGCAAGCTGGTATGTCATAAAAACACAGAATCAAACCAACACATCTGCTTATAATCTGAATTAAGTGACTGATTTGCCTAGTTTCTTTTGAATCCAACTCATGCTACCATGAGACCTGTAATGACTCAATTTTCTCTCCATTTTTCTCTTTGAACGACTGTAAAACTTCATTTATGCTGGTGCCACGAGGCCTTTGGCCTTCCCTTTGCATGAACGCATCATCTGTGTGTTCAGTCGGCCCAGTTCTTTTCTCATTAGCCTGTGACAATTAAAGTAGCATGGTTATTTTCATGACAGAAAAGCGAAATTAATTTATTAAATACATCAAGAGACTACATTGCATCTTACCACTGAAAAAGAGCAACTTTAGCTTTCTTATTGGTAAGATAGCTCAGTGTGATTTTTATCAAATGGAAAGCAAGACAGTTTTTGTTATTTTGATGCCAGCAATGCCCATCTAAAGATTACCAACACATTAAAAGTTGAATAGTGCCACATTAATGATCACGTGGTGCCAATTTTAAACACAAAGCACTAACACTGAGAGTATGTGGCTATAAAATAAACCTCCCAGTTGAACCAAATAAGCTTATATTGTATTATATAAGTGTTTTTAGATTGTCGTTGAAATGAAAACATTATTTGATGGACCATCAATAATATATAGAGACTTCTGTAGTGTGAGGAAAAACTGATATATAGAGAGATAAAAAAAATCTTCAAAGATTTTTTTAATGTTTATTTAATTTTGAGAGAGAGAGGAAAAAAAGCTCGAGTGGGGGAGGGGGAGAGAGAGGGAGACAGAAGATCTGAAGCAGGCCCCCCCGCTGACAGCAGCAAGCCCCACGTGGGGCTTGAACTCATGAACTGTGAGATCATGACCTGAGCCAAAGTCAGACGCTCAACCAAGCCACCCAGGCACCCTCAAATCTTTAAAAAATTTAAATAACACCACCAAAGCCTGCTTCAGGTTCTGTGTCTCCCTCTCTCTCTGCCCCTTCCCTGCTCATGCTCTGTCTCTCTCAAGAATGAATAAACATTAAAAAAAAAAAAAAGGTCTTAAAGAATTTAAAGAACACCAGAAAATTGGGGTGAGGAGGGCATGTACACGTGAGGGAGGCCTCGTGCAGGGTGTTGGGCCCAAGCAAGACAAAAGAGGCATTCCTGCAGAGGGTGGCATGGCTCGGTCTGAACCAAAGCAGGCTGAGTGGAGGGCTCGGTGCAGGTTTTTGGATACCAGGTGGGATTGGGGCGGTAGCCCAGCATGGGGTTTCAGAGCCCACGTGAGTTTTGTACCTTACTTGCAACTTTGTCAAAAATTTGAAATTGTCTCAAAATTTAAAATTTAATGGCACGATGTCGAGTTTAAAAAAGGATAAATATGCACGTATAAAGTGCAACCAATTATGCAGAATATCTTGCAAAGTAGTAAGAGTTCTCCTATTTGGGCATTTATTATGTGTCAGATACTGCGGGAAGAAGTTTGTATGTTTTATCTCATTTAAATTTCATACCAACCTTACAAAGTGAGTATTACTAGTTTCATTTTATAGATGAGGAAATCTGAGGCTCGGAGAGGTTAAGTAACTTGTCCAGGCTCTTAACTAACCTGGTGTGCTGCTCAGAGAAAAGACTGGGAAAAACCTCCAAAAAGATTGTGTAGGGACTAAGGGCATGCTACCCCATGATGGGCCCCTTTGGCATGAAGATTATTCTGAGCTGGGCAGTTAAGACCCTACTGGCTCAAGAGAAACTTCTACCCCTTCCTTAACTACATAGCAGAGCCTAAATTGGGGGTCTTTTCCAGAGTAAGCGTTATTAGCAGAGATAAATTTTATCTGAGTGACCCATCTGGATAGCAGGGCAAACATCTAATTATAATCATCTAATTATCATCTAATTATAATCTGCTCCTATCACTCCGCGAAGTACATTCCTTTCCTCTGAAGTTCTAGACCCTTCTCCCCTTCTCCTTAGTTCAGAATGACATATATACCTCATCTTGCCTGTCTTTGGAATTTCCATGTCCATGTGGATTTCCTGTACGTACGCTATTAAATTTTATTTTCTCTTGTTAATCTGTCTCATGTCAATTTGATTCTTAGTCCAGCTAGAAGGACCCTGGAAGGCAACAGGAATTCTTGGTTCCTGACAATTGGAAAATGTTCAAAGCAGAAGTCTCTGGGTAGTGGGACTATGAATGACTTTTAGTTTTTCCCTTTGTCGTTTTCAGTATTTCGCAAAAAATCTACAATGGCATGTTGCTTTTGTAATTAGAGACAAAGATAAAGCTTTCATTTAAAAAGTAAATCATTTGTTGTGGAGCAATGTTATAAAAATGTGCTGATTATTCAAAACCATATTGAGAAACCCAAATTATTGATAGTGATGTTATCTTTTTATAGTGGCATTATCAGTGACTTTCGCTTTTAAGTTTTTGCTTCACTATAATTTGTTTCTATAATTAATTAACTCATTCAACAAATACCGAGCATCTGCTATGATTTATTTTTATATGAAAAACAATTTTTAATGTACTATATAGAAGTCCAAAGTTGTACATTTTTTTCAAAAATAGCAGAAAGGAAGGACATGTATGCCTAGAAAAAGACAGGGCACCAAAATATTAATAGCAGTTATATTTTAGTGGAAATTTTATCTTTTAAAAATACTTTTCTGTGCTTCCCCAGTTTTCAACAATATGAATTACTTACATAGTCTATTCATGGCTGTGTCTTCAGTGCTTAGAACTTGAGCAGCACTGGCATGCACAGAGGAGTTCAGGAAGATTTGTTGAATGAATAAATGCTTTTGAGTACAAATATTCCAAAAACATAGTTTTTAAAAATAACATTGACTTTTACTGATTCATTCCCTCATGGTGGCTGGCAGACCTTGCATTCAACCTCTGCTCTCTTCCACTGGAAAAGACGTAAGAGGAGGCCCAGGGATGGTGGGGAGGAGGTCTAGTGCCATTTACCGGGTGGTCGTGAGATGGAGAGCCATGTTACAGGAAGACAGCATGAGCAGACAGAGGGACGCACTATTCCGAAAAACATCCCAATGTTGTTTTATTAAGATTCCTATTCAAACTATTTCTCGGAGGAGGTG
The DNA here is from genome assembly GCF_016509475.1 of Prionailurus bengalensis. Classification (NCBI taxonomy): domain Eukaryota; kingdom Metazoa; phylum Chordata; class Mammalia; order Carnivora; family Felidae; genus Prionailurus; species Prionailurus bengalensis. The sequence continues at coordinate 100,434,344 of NC_057349.1, read as the reverse complement.
ACACCCTACTATACTACTGTCCATTGAGGACAGACCTCGTATTGTAATAGGTGGGTTTCTTGATAGTGATATCCAAGGTTCACAGTGGAATGGAGGGGTGGGATAAGGTGGGAATGGCTTAGTCATAAGCTCCCTTTTTGCCTGTAATTATGAAGCTCATTTCTCTGATTTTACAAATGAACTTGGATCATAAACCTTAAGGGACAGCAGATACAAGGCCAACGTGGGGAAAGAAGTCCCTCAGCTAGTGCGTAACTCAAGCCGACTGCCCAGCATGCACATCTCCACTTCGGTGTCCAACTCTCAACTCATTTATGGAGGAGGTTACACGTGATCGTGATATGCCAAATTTGATGGTTCTAAAAAACCATACCAGGTAATCCTCATGTATATCCAGGGATTACTGGAAGAAACAAGCCTTTGAAGTCATCCTGGAATCTTCTTTCTCTTTGGCAAATTCCATTGGTTCTACCTTCAGACTATCCAGAATCTGACCATCACCCAACCCCCCCCCCCCACTCCTTATCTCACTTGGAGATAAGAGCCTCTTAACTACTCCTTGCTTGGCCCCAAACAGCAGCCACAATAATCCTTTTTTTTTTCTTTTAATTTTTTAAGTTTATTTTTGTGTGTGCGAGAGAGGGAGAGAGAGACAGAGTGTGAACACGGGAGGGGCAGAGAGCAAGGGAGACAGAATCTGAAGCAGGCTTCAGGCTCTGAGCTGTCAGCACAGATCCGCATGCAGGGCTTGAACTCACAGTGAAATCATGACCTGAGCCAAAGTCAGATACTTAACCGACTGAGCCACCCAGGACCCCAACAAGAATCCTTTTGAAACCTAACTCAGACCATGTTTTTACACAAACAATTGTAATGGCCATACCTAGTGTCCTACAACTCTATGACCTCTCTGACCTGATTTTCTACTGCTTTCCCCTTGCTCACTCCACACTAGCCACCTCAACTTGCGATTCCTCACACACGCCAGGCACACTTTGCCCTTGCTGTATCCTCTGCAGGAAGTAGTCCCCACCCCCATCCAAATGGCTTTCTCTCCCTTAAGACCTTTCCTCAAATGTCACCTTATCAGAGAGACCTTTCCTGACCCCCTCTGTCAAGCAGAAACCACCTACCTGTACACCATCTCCTCTATCTTGTTTTTTATTTCATGGCAACTCTTATCATCCGGGACAGTTCTGCCCACAAAATGTGTCCGATTTTCCCAAACCCGTGGTATGATTACACTTCCTCACCTTTTGAAGTTGGACGCAGCCATGTGACTTGCTTTGTCCAGGGACATGTGAGAAGTGCCATGTGTCACTTTCAGGCATAAGCTTTAAGATCCAGTGTACAATTCACCACTCTGTCTTCTCCCTCTCCCCTGGAGTCTAGCCATACTCCGGCGGATGGTTCTCCAGGCAGCCTGGGCTTCAGAGTAAAGGTGCACAGAGCCCCCAGCTGACATGCAACGAACATGCAATATAAGTGAGAAACTGTTGTTTGAAGCCACTGATACCTTGGGTTGATTATTGCCCCCAAATAGCTAGCGTATCCTGACAGACTCTCTGATATAGTACATATTTATTTGTTTACTGTCTTGCGCCTCCCCCTCGAGAATGTACGTTTATGATTGTAGGACTCTGTTTACTGTTGTATCTCCAGTGCCTGGCACAGTGCCTGGCACATGGTAGGTATTCAGTAAATAGGTGTCGTCTGACTGAATGAATCATAAATTGATCACACCAACTGAAATAGGAAGATTTAACAATGGCAGGTGAATCTGATCCCAGACGCAGCCACAAAAACATTCATTGCACCTGCTCTGAATGTGAATGAACTTGCCGATTCGAGATCAGAAGTGTGTGTGGCTGCTTATCTCACCAGACACGGTTTGAAAGCACAAATCGCCTATGGGTACATGACATAGCTGGTCATGAAAGCCCATAAAGTAGTTAAAGTTACTACACAAATGGAGATCTGGCATACTGCTGAGGGGACTCAGTGACAACCATAAATAAAAAGCATTAGCAGTGTGTTGTGTCGATGCTGAATACTGATGCGGTTTCCTTTCCCTGTGTGGACATTAGCATTTGTAATGAACCGAGCTTCAGAGGACTGGGATTTTATCTGCCGTTATCATAAATTGGTGTATGAGCCCCTCTCAGGACTTTTGCAAAAGCTGTGTGTGCTTTTGTGAGCTGCTTTCTTTTCACGTGCTTCCTCCTGGTATGTCTGAATTTGGATGGGGATAATGCATTTCCTGTATCATGTGGCACAGCACAAGGAAACTCATTGTATCCCTTCAGAGGAAGAGTACATCTGTAAGTAGTTTTTAAGAGTGTACTGAAGGATCTTGTTAGGGTGACTTATTCTCCCAGTTCCATTTGGTTGATGAAGTGGATCACGTGACAGATGTGCATAATGAACTGCTTCAGCTGCTGCCAGTGGGAAGCTCAACCTATAAAACACGAAATCTCATGGACTCATTGAGGGCATAGCAAGCTGATCACATGAGAGAGAAGCCTGCCTCATTCCGAGCTGTCATTTCTTACTGCCGCACACAATGCACCAGTGTTGCCGAGGTTTTTGCTTTTACTTTCCCCCAAAGTCACAGCCTCCCCAGCTTAATCCTAATTCACTCTGGAAAGGTACTTCTTTCCGCATACAATTCCCTAAAAAGCTGAGGTTATTAGGATATGCAAGTCATTGTCTACAAAATGCACAGGCAAGGAGCCTTTATGTTGTGTCATTAAAAAGGGAAATATATTTATATCAGAGACTAAGATTGGTGGATTGTTTTTGTGAAGTTGGTTTTTATTTATTTTTTTGCCCTCTTCCTTGTCTCTTTTCCTCTCTCCCTTTTCTGTATTTTCTTTCTCTGTTCCATTACTTGTTTTTTCCTCTTTATACTCATTGGTAATTCCCTAATGACTGCAATCATAAAGGATGTAATTTGTCTCCCATTTTCCATGGTTGGTCCAGAATGGTGATGTCCCAAGCCAAAAAATACAAGTGATGAGTCTATTCCAGGAGTGATCCAACTTGCAGCTCACTCTGGATGCTTCTAGGTCACTGAGGGACACATAGGTAATGGAGAAATAAAAAAGTAATAATGCAAACTCTAGCTTTCAACGGAATAATAGAAGAAATGATGAAAAAGGCTATGTCAATTTAACTCCCTTCTACCACAAAGCGTTCACACGTGTTCACCACTATGCTAGGCGCTGTGCAGGGAGCTGAAGAGAGTATGTGTCCCTTGAAATGGAAAAAGTCAGTGAATAAATGATGGCGTATGATGACATATCCAAATGCCATAACAGCTGCATAAGAATAGGGCTTCAGATGGTCCCAGAGGGAAGATCTCAGTGAGAACTTAAGTTTTCAGGCAAGCTCTGGGCTGGAGGCAGGAACTGAACTAGATCTGGTACAACAGGCAAGTTTCAGATGCTGTCAGAAGAGCAAAACACTGTATTATAAAGAGGTCAAGAGTTCATGACATCTCGATCGATTTCAGCTGTTTGGGGCACCTTACTTCATAGCCCCAGTTTCCCAACTAACAACACATGTCAGGTGTACAGGTTATCTAAAGAACTTTATAAAAAAAAAATAGGGGCGCCTGGGTGGCTCAGTTGGTTAAGTGTCCAACTCTTGACTTCAGCTCAGGTCATCATCTCATGGTTCGTGAGTTTGAGCCATGAATCGGGTTCTGCACTCATAGCGCGGAGCCTGCTTGGGATTCTGTCTCCCTCTCTCTCTGCCCCTCCCCTGTTTGCTCTTTATCTCTCTCTCAAAATAAATAAAAAGAGACTAAAAAGAAATAGTCATCAGGGGCACCTGGGTGGCTCAGTCAGTTGAGCTTCCGATTCTTTTTTTTTTTTTTTTTTTTAATTTTTTTTTTCAACGTTTATTTATTTTTGGGACAGAGAGAGACAGAGCATGAACGGGGGAGGGGCAGAGAGAGAGGGAGACACAGAATCGGAAACAGGCTCCAGGCTCTGAGCCATCAACCCAGAGCCTGACGCGGGGCTCGAACTCCCGGACCGCGAGATCGTGACCTGGCTGAAGTCGGACGCTCAACCGACTGCGCCACCCAGGCGCCCCGAGCTTCCGATTCTTGATTTCAGCTCAGGTCATGATCCCAGGGTCATGGAATTGAGCCCCGTATTGCATTCTGCACTGAGCGTGGAGCCTGCTTAAGATTCTCTTTCTCCCTCTCCCCTGTTTGCATGCTTCTCTCTCTCTAAAATAAAATTTTTAAAAAATTTAAAAAATAGCCATCAGATGTTAGTGTAAGGCAATTAATCATGATATAAAGTACCAAGATGTTACAGCTGTAAGCTTTAAATTTATTATGAAGATAGCAGAATTCTTTTATATACCAATGGATGTCATGGATTAAAAATACTGCTGAGGGGAGCCTGGGTGGCTCAGTAGGTTGAGTGTCTGACTTTGGTTGAGGACATGATCTTGTAGTTCATGAGTTCAAGCCCCAAGTCAGGCTCTGTGCTGACAACTCAGAGCCTGGAGCCTACTTTGGATTCTGTGTCTCCCTCTTTCTCTGCCCCTCCCCCACTCACACTCTGTCTCTCTCAAAAATAAATAAACATTTAAAAAAACTAAAAAAAAAATGCCAAATTTAAGGAGAATAGAAAACATAATCTAAAAAATGAGAACTTAGTCTTCTAGTAGAAAAAACAGCTTACAAAACTTCTTTTGGAGACCTTTAAATATGTCAGCTTTGGCTTTAGCGAGTTCAGTGAATTTTCCTTTGTAGACAGAAAGCTGGCATCGGGCGCTATAGAAAGCCCCTTGGCACCTCAGTTACCCCCTCCTGACTTGGATGCTGGCTGGCGGCCTCTGGTGAAAACCCCTGGCTCTTCTCCACAGAGGAGTGGCCAGACTTGGCAGCGACTGTTGGGTTCACAAAGAGACGGGAGTCACTTGTTCTCAGGGTCATAGGGGGTGGGGGTGAGAGGCAGCTCAAGGCCAAGAGTTTGACTTCCTGACCCTTCCAGAAAAGTATGGCACTCTTTAATTTATTCCTAATTGGAATACTTTGCTGTGGTTTTCCTGGCCACAAGATGTGCCCTTTTAACCATTTCTTCTCAAAAGACCTTTGTTAGATCTGATTTTGTTATTTCAGTGTCAAAATAGCTTCCACGTTAAAATCAGTGCGAAAAAATGTCCTGTATTCCTGTTTCACATAACTAAGTAACATGCTTTCTGAGATCTTGAGCCCAGGACTTTTATAGTCCTTTTGGTTCTGAGGGATTGGAAGGAAAAATTAAATAGAGTTTATGAAAAATAGAAAGAAACGCTTTGAGACCACCTCCCTTGTTCTGAATGTCACGAGTACTTGAACGTACACGCACATGGTTTGCGTGCTTGTATGCGCACATACACACACACGTCCTCACACATTACCTATTATACTGAAAAATATTATCATAGCTTTATTATTTTTCATTAGGTCCTGGCTGTAGTCCTTCAACGATGGGCACCTGAGAGGCATAAGTTCGTAGGCTGCTGGAGGTATAGCTAAGTGGTCTGGCTGCAGCCTAAAATGAGATTGAGTTGATGATTCTACCGGGAGAAATTTTTCCCTGTGTTTTCATTCCCAAACTCCGCTACTCCCACTGCCTCTAGGGACTGAAGTCATGGTAGATAGTACTCAAAAGTAATAACTCCTGAGAGACTCTCTCTGGAAAATCAGCATGCAAAAGGCAGTTGGCCCCAGAAGCCAAGGACCCTTGGCTACAGCAGCAGAATGTTAAATCCACACAACGGAATAAAGGATTCTGGGTTTCCTATATTTTAAATTGTCTACTGTTTCAGCCTTAGCTTCAGTGAAATCCAGAGAATAAATTAAAGATTTTTCTTTTAGACTCTTTATAAAAATAAGGTATTTTTGTGGTTATTCCTTAAAAGATGATGAAAATTAGGTGCTGAAATTTAGGTGCCTTCTGAAAATGACTTGGAATAATTATATTTGTTAAACGGGGCAGTCCTGATATTGTATGCTGTATAAATCAACTTTCATTATTCTTTAATGACTCTTTGCAATTCTTTTTTCTAGAACTTTGCAAGCTTGACTTGTGTTCACCTTGCTGTGGAATGCTTTAAAGGGCATTTCATCTAATAGCAGAGAAAAATGATAAATTATAGATGCCAAATCATATAGTAGTGATTTAGGTAGCACTAGGGTAAGGTTGTAAGCAATAAAATAAAAATTTTCTCAATCAACCTCTATATTAGGAGCAAAAAAGAAATAGCTGTCTGCATAATTAAAGAGCAACATGTCAACACGCTTGTTAATATGCTAATCTGAGGGTTTTTTAAAAAAAACTTGAAATCACAAAGCAGAATACTGGGCATATGTATCAGTTTAAGTGAAGAAATTCTATATTTATGAGTGAGTATGAAGAAATTTCATTGTAAGTGTGCTCTTGAAATACAGATATCAAGGAAGGGGAAAAAAAAAAAGAATTTGGTCTCAATCTCTTAAGCATTTGTGGAGTCAGGACAATGAGGTGGTTAAGAGTGACCAGGTTCTAAATTTTGGCCAAGTCCCCGCTAGCTGTGTGACCTCAGGCAAGTTACTTAACCTCTTTGAGCCTCTGTTTCCTCAGTTGTAAAGTGGGAAAGATAATGGGTTCTACCTCACAAGGTTATTTGTGTAGATTACAAATAAAGCATTTATTTTTTAAACTTTTTTTTTTTTAATTTGAGAGAGAGAGAGAGAGAGAGAGAGAGAGAGAGAATCTTAAGCAGGCTCCACACGGAGTGTGGAGCCCAACACAAGGCTCAATCCCATAGCCCCGGGATCATGACCTGAGCTGAAATCAAGGGTTGGATGTGCAACCGAATGAGCCTCTCAGACGCCCCAATAAAGGATTTAAAATAGAATCCACAGAGTAAGCACTCAATAAGTACGGGTTATATTATACCTTGTCATTCCTCTACCCAAACTCCCTGGTGGTTTCTTTTCTTACTCTGAGTGAAAGCCAAAGACCTTACCATGTACTATAAGCCCCAACACAACCAGCTTGTTTTCTCTATGACCTGATTTCCAGCTGCTTCCCCGTCCCCCCTCAGCTCACACGCTGGCCTCCTGGCTGTTCCTCAGACACAGACACACTAGGCACCCTCCCATCCCAGGACCTTTGAAGTTACCGTTCCCCTGCCTTGAAAGTTGTTGCAGGGATTGTTCTAGTCACTGCTGCATCCCCAGTGCCTAGACATGTGTTTGTCACCATAGTAGCTATCGACAAATATTTGAAGGCTGAATGAATGATGTCCCTTAATTTCTAAAAAATAATTTTAGGGGCACCTGGCTGGCTCAGTTGGAAGAGCATGCAACTTGATCTCAGGGGCGTGAGTTTGAGCCCCACGTTGGATGTGGAGATTACTAAAAAAATAAGTAAACTTAAATAATAATAATTATAATTCTATCCTACACATATATTTCCTCACTTCACAGTTTAGTGAAATGTAATTTTTTTGCCAGAGAAGTTCTTCTTGGCTGTTACGATGACTGTCAACCATAGATACAGCAACAACCACTCCTTAAAGGCCTGCTAACTACATAACGACAGTGAAAAGAGCAAGGTTACTGCCCTGGCCATGGTGCAGCTGCTTTTCTAAGTCCCCACCAGTTCACCTGGAGGCAGAAATAATGCTGTTTGCTGGACCTCCCTATTTCCTAGTCCTTTATCCACAGATAAACCGGGGACAACTCCTGATTTGCCCTTTCTACCTTGTCCTTTTACTAGATAAAATGGTGAGGAAGTTTCTTAAGTAAATATGGCACATAATTTCCAAAATCTGAATGTATGCAAGGACAGAGTATATAAAGTATATAAAGTTTTCTCTCTCTCTCTTTCTCTCTCTCTATTCCCTCCACCCCCCAAGGGTTTTTTAAAAAGGCATTGCTAGGGGTGCGTGGGTGGCTCAGTTGGGTAAGCTTCCGACTTCGGCTCAGGTCATGTTCTCGCTGTCCAGGAGTTCGAGCCCCATGTCAGGCTCTGTGTTGACAGCTGAGAGCCTGGAGCCTGCTTCAGATTCTGGGTCTCCCTGCCCCTCCCCTGCTCTCTCTCTGATCATCCCCTGCTCATGCTCTCTCTCTCTCTCTCTCACTCTCTCAAAAATAAAGATTTTTAAAAAATTAAAAATAAATAAAAATAAAAAAGGCGTTGCTAAACATTGACCTGTTTAGGGCGTCAGAAAGGAAGATGGAACATAAGATTTCCTGGATGCCTACTGTGCTCCAGACCTTACACTAGGTACATCTGATTTATTCCCTCACCACAATACTGCAAGGGTGATACTATTATCCCCAATCTCTAGATGAGGAACTGAGGTGGAACCAAGGCTCAGAGAAGATAGGGACCTGCTCAAGGGCACCTGACTAGTAAGCGGCAGAGCAAGACATAGAGCATTTATCAGAAACGTGACAACCACTTTCGTTTTCTCTTTGCTCCTGTCAGCAGTTTCCTAGGCATTAGCCCAATGTGGGTGTCTTGAGCCAACAACTTCTGAATTAGGGGGTAGTAGATTTTCGTGATGGATTTCTGCGGCAGCTTACAGCTACTGGGGTCTCTCTCAGTAGCTTTTCTTCTCATCAGTGAGGCGAGGACCTACACACCAGGGACAGGCTGACGTCAGAGGAAGAGCAGCATCTGTGCCCGTCGGTGCCCCCCATTAGTAACTAGGTGAGATCGCTCCCTCCTCATTTTATTTTTTTTTTTAATGTTTATTTATTTTTGAGAGAGACAGAGAGAGAGAGAGAGAGAGAATCCCAAGCAGGCTCCGTGCTGTCAGCGCAGAGCCCAACACGGCGCTCAAACTCACGAACCATGAGATCATGACCTGAACCGAAATCAAGAGTCTGATGCTTAAGTGACTGAGTCACCCAGGCATCCCCGCATTTTACTTCTTTGATGACACTTACACTGCTCTGCTTTGTTTGATTAAAATATATGTATTCATCATATTCTAAACCCCTTACGAGTATAACTGCCCCTCCTACCTGATGTCAGATAGAATTCCACTGATAGGGTGTAATAGCCCCTGCATCCAACCACCACACAATGGTGGAGTGGGAAAAGATCAGCCAGTCCAACTTCCTAATGCTACTAATCAGGAAAGTGAAGCCTAGCACGGATATGTGATGTGGCCAAGGTCACAGAATTGAAACCAGAGCCCTGGCTTTTTAGTTGCTTAGTTTTCCAGTATGCCACACTACCTTCCTTGTCTTTAAGCAGAAGTACAATGTGAATGGAATGTGCTTTAAGAGAAAAGCTATCTGGGGGCACCTGGGTGGCTTAGTTGGGTAAGCATCCGACTTTGCTCTGGTCATGATCTCACAGTTTGTGGGTTCATGCCCCTCGTCGTGCTCTGTGCTGACAGCTTGGAGCTTGGAGCCTGCTTTAGATTCTGTGTCTCCCTCTCTCTCTCTGCCCCTCCCCCACTCACAATCTGTCTCTCTCTCTCTCTCAAGAAATAAATAAACGTTAAAAAAAATTTAAAGAAAACTATCTGGCAAAAGTTGTGTAGGCAGCACAGGGTCCTGCAGAGACTGCAGTGGGGACAGGATAGCAATAGTTCAGGAAATAAATAGCAATCATTTAACTAGGTTGGTGGCAGCAGAAATGGAAAAAGGGGGGCAAATGCGAGAAAACGTCATGATATGGATTTGCTAGGACTCATAACCGATTTGGGGGATAAGTTCACGGGGTGACAAAAGGAAAGTCAAAGTTGAGGCAAGAGCAAGTGGGGCATAGGGGTTAAGTCGATCTGCTTTCAAATCCCAGATCCTGTATGCTTGTTGTTTGACCCTCCATTCATTCAATAAATATTGATTGAACACCAGTGTGGGCCAGGTGTTGTTCTAGGCACTCTGGCTATATCAGGGAATAAAATGGACAAAGATCCTGAAGCGTATATTCTAGTTTTACCTTAACTTTGCTAAGCCTTAGTGTCCTCATACGTAAAGTAGATAGAATAGTAGCCATTCATACGGTCGTTGTGAGGATTAAGTACCCAACAAACATTAGGGATCATTATGCCCAAGTTTTGAGTAACTATGGTAAAAGTGATATCGAAGAAATTGTGAAATTGGAAACATAAGAGGGTCTTGAGGCAAGATTCAGCGTGGGCATATCAAGTTACAGTCCTATATCATCCCATCCCATCACGTATGTTTCTGACCCAGGATTGCTACAGAGTTTGGTCTGTGTATGTGCCTTGGGAGATGGTGATTTGAATTTGCCTATATTTAAATAAAAGAAAAGATGTCCTTTAAATAAAAGAAGTTGATACTGTAACCCAAAATCCCAGATTCTCTAGTTTGACGTGTGCTAGGTAGAAGTGAGTGGCCTCTGTGGAAGGACACTCGTTCTGTGCTGCTGGGTCTGGGCTCCGTCTTGATATGCAAGAGCCCTGGGGCAATTGGGAATAAGGTGGGCTATGGCTGGCCAGCAGGCAAAGATGAATCCCCAGCCATTCTCTGAAAAGAACTGTGGCACTCTGCTGTTGGAGCTTAAGAATGTACAACAAGCAATCTCCAAGGGGGCAGAGGAAAGAGCAGTTCAAACCTCGAGGCTGAAAGAAGACGACTGGACAGAAAACCAACACTGTTTGATGTCAGTACGTAGGTCATCAGGAGAGAGAGATTCTGGGGTGTCCATGAACTCAGTACAGGTGCAGATGGGAAAGGAACCTAAATAGCCAACAGTGTCTAAGAACACCCAGATTAATAGGAGCTACATGTCTAGCCACCAGGGGTTCTCAAAGTGTGGTCCCCAGACCAGCAGCATCAGCATCACCTGGGAACTTGTTAGAGATGCAGATTCTTGGGTCCCATTTCAGAATCTCTTGGGGTACAGACCAGTAATCTGTGTTTTCACCAGCATCCAGATGATTCTCTGATATTAAAGCGTGACAGCTACTGAGACACATTATTGAGCTATGAAATATCTTCCTAGCTGGGTGTCTCCGGCCTCCATTGCCCACCTTCCAAAATGTATCTCTTTTGATTGCCTCTGTGTTTACATATTTCCAGTTGGGTTTTTTTTGTTGTTGTTGTTGTTCTTTTTTTTTAATGCACAAGGTTTTTTGTTTTTTTGTGTGTTTTTGTTTTTGTTTTTCTATACAAGGTGCTGTGAGGTAAAGAAAAGATAAATACCGAGTTCCCACTAGGGCTTGAGTCAGTAAAGACCCTAAACTTTATCCTCTCACTCAAAATCTGACAAGAAGGTTGCATAGAGATATTTATCCCTATAGAACTGTCCACTTAATTTCATGTTCATAAGTAAGGTACTTCTGATTTTTCAGTCTTCTCTGTAGGACTGTGAACAGGATCAAATTGGGCCTTAAAACTAGGTGAATTAAAGGAGTCATGGATAATAAAGATAAAAATAGCAGCTATGATTGAACACTTACTACATCATAGGCACTGTGCTATATTTTATATGACTTACTTAATTCTCTAACCACCCTACATTAAACATTTTTTAAGTTCATTTATTTACTTTTTAGTAATCTCTACACCCAACGTGGGGTTCGAACTCACCACCCTGAGATCAAGAGCCACATGCTCTACCAACTAAGCCAGCCATGTGCCCTTACATTAAACTCTTTTTTTTTTTAAATGTTTATTTATTTTTGAGAGAGAGAGAAAGAGAGAGAGTGAGGTAGGGGCAGAGACAGAGAGAGGGACAGAGGATCTGAAGTGGGTTCTGCGTTGACAGCAGTGAGCCCAATGTGGGGCTCAAACTCACAAACTGTGAGATCATGACCTGAGCCCAAGTCAGACACTCAACTGACTGAGCCACCCAGGTGCCCCTACATTAAACTCTTATTAATAAATCTTACCATTAAGAACACGGAGGCTCAGACAGGTGAAGTACATCATCCAAGGTCAAATACCATGATGCGGCATGTCTTGTAGAGTGAACCCAAGCAATTTGACTCCAGAGCCAAAGTTTTAATCATTATGCCATTGGTCCATAACATTAGACTCAAAAGATGTTGCTTTTGAAAAATATTTTCATGACTTCTTAAATAATCTAAAGTTGTCATCATCATCTTCATCTTCTTTTAAAGGTTTGGCTTCTAGAAAGTATTCTGAGTATAATGGCAAAACACTCAGTTTTCCTATGAGCTTATAAATTGAAGTGGTTCTTTGGGATAAACAAAAAATCTTTTCATCTAAAAATTTAATTGAGACCAATTCAGTGCCCTGGGAATTAGCTCCAATGTTTGGCTCAGGTTTCTGGCACTGAGCACTGGGCCTTGGCCTCAAGCCTGCATTGGGTCACCTTACAGCTGCACCTCAGGGCTATTTGCCAAGAAGCTGGTCTCAAGGCAGCACTACTCTGTGGCTTAACACCAGAACACTGAGCCTCGATATCCAACCTGGCTGAAAGCAATTCACATGGTTGCAACTCTGTATAGCAAACAACCTACAGGAGTCATCTCGTGTAGCACTATAGCACCCTCTGACATTTCTGGGAGAAAAGAGGACTGATTTTCAGGAGTTTGTCTAGGAGCAGAGAAGGGCGTTTCTCAAAGTTTAATTTATAACCAGAAAGTTGTGGATTGATATAGCCATCACATAAAAGGGAAAACGTCTGTCACTTCCATTTGTAGCCAAGTTGGTAGCAGCTTTTTCAAAAAGGGAAAAAGATGATGGACCAGCTATCCTGGTTCAGGGACAAGAGAGATCAGGACTTGAAATGTGGTCTTCCCACTAACCAGGTAGGTTTAGGCAGATAACTTAATCTTATTGTGCCTCAGTTTCCTCATATGTAAAATAAGGTTTGGGCTCATTAAATGAATTCTAAATATCAGCCCTAAAATTGTATTATATGTATGAATATATATTTATAGTTTTTCTAATTTGGTATAACCACTTGAAACATCCCTTTACTAGAGAAAATCTGAATTTCTAAAAATCTGAGGTTGACATTAAGGATGGAACTTAACAAGAAATTGTAGATTTTTAGCTGTACAAGGCTATTTAGACAACGTACTCCAACTTGCTCATTTTATCTTCTCCCTTTCTGTCTCCTCTTTCCTTTCTTTCTTTTTCAACAAAAACTTTTTTTTTTCTTAATGTTTATTTATTTTTGAGAGACAGAGTACAAGCAGGGGAGGAGCAGAGACAGAGGGAGACAGAGAATCTGAAGCAGGCTCCAGACTCTGAGCTATCAGCACAGAGCCTGATATGCGGCCCAATGTGGGGCTCGAACCCATGAGCTGTGAGATCATGACCTGAGCCAAAGTTGGATGCTTAACTGACTGAGCCACCCAGGCACCCACCAAGTCCTTAGTCTTAAAGAATTTCCAGTACAGTAGACACAGGAAGCAAGTTATCAACACACAATGAAGTAAGTACTATAACAGAGGTGAGCAGAAGGGACAAGGGCAAACAGAGGCTTAGTCTCAGGGTCGGGTAGGGGTGCGAGTCAGGCTAGGGTTCCTGGAGAAATGACATCTGAGCTGAGGGCAGGAGAAGGGGCCACTTTCTAGGCAGAAAAGCAGGCATAGGCCTTTGCGTATCATAGAGGGAACTCCAAAACGGTGGGGAGGATTGCCCAAGGCCATGCAACTGACCACTGGCAGAGTTGGAGCTCAAGACCCTAACCTCCAAATTATAGGACTGGTTGAATGTCAATGACATGAATTAATAATTTTTGTGTCTGGGTTTTTTTCGCAAAGGTGGGACATTACAATGCCTGCCTTTGTTGCCATCAACTTAATTAAAATTCTGGACTCTTCCTAGGCTCTCTAGGCTTCAGCTCTCCCCTGTCTGGCTCCAGTGTTGTCAGCAGTAACTCATCAACACAACCACATCACAGACCCATCAACTGAGAAGCACCACCACCGATCTTCTCTAGGGATGAGGCTCTTTCAGTGGCTGAGGGGTGTGGATGAATACAGCTCCTACTGTGACTGGTTTAGGAGACAAGTCTTAGTGATGGCTCAGTTAAAGAACACTTTAAGTCATGATGATTGTCTTCAGATATTTGAAAAGTTGTAGGAGGGATTAGATCTATGCTGTGTGGAGTGAAGTCGGGAAGAATAAGAATCAAATGAAGGTACAGGTACAGTTAAGTATATTTCCATAAATAAGAACTTGAGGTTGGTTGTACTAATAAGTTTTGGGTATCCCTACACCTAAGTATTAAAAAAAAATTTTTTTTAATGTTTGTTTATTTTTGAGAGAGAGAGAGAGAGAGAGAGAGAGAGAGAGAGCAGGGGAGGGACAAAGAGAGAGGGAGACAGAATCTGAAGCAGGCTCCAGGCTCTGAGCTGTCAGCACAGAGCCCAACGCGGGGCTTGAACCCATGAGCTGTGAGATTGTGACCTGAGCCGAAGTCTGACGCCCAACCGAATGAGCCACCCAGGCGCCCTTACACCTAAGTATTTAAAAAGAGGGCAGAATGACTACTTAACTGGGATGTTACTAAGGAGATATAAGAGTTTAATTATAGAGGCCTAATCAAATCCTTCCAGCTCAGAGCTTCTGTATTCTCACAGTTGGCCCAGGCCAACCGAGACCTAATTGTTCTAGTTTCTTATCTATTCTTCATAAAGTATTTATTCTCAGTTCTAGTTAATTCACATTATTTTTACATTTCTTTCTTAAATTTCTTTTTTATTAGATTTTTAAAAAGTTCATTTATTTATTTTGAGAGAGAGAGAGAGAGAGAACATGCATGCGGGAGGAGCAGACAGACAGAATCCCAAGCAGGCTCCACACTGTCAACATGGAGCCCGGTGTAGGGCTCCCCAGGCACCCCTCCTCTTACATTTCTAAACAAAGAAAAACTTATTGTGTGGTGTGATATTTAAGAAGGCTATTTAGTGGGAGGTTTTTTCCCCATAAAGCATAATATATTTACTGGTAGGCAGTGAAACTGCTATATTTAAGTGAGAAGATCGTTGGTCTGGAACATGCACGTACCACACCCACCTATCTGGTCTGTTCGTGGGCACTGACCTATTTCAGGTATACTTGGCCTGTGGACTTACACCCTGTTCACACTAGTGTCCATCCTCTTACATACCCAAAAGAAACTTTATAAAGTCTTCCTGTCCTTCCCTTTCTTTTACCTTTGTTTTTCTTTGTGGAAACTGTTCCAGTTCTCCATTTGGTCTGAAGATATGGAGAGAAGGGAGAGTAGAGTCAGTGAAAATTGAAGATATTACTGGCAGTTCTGACAGGTGCAATTTAGATTTTGTTAACCCCAAATTACTTTCAGAGAACAGTGGTAAAAGATGATTTATATTGCTTTGTAAGGCAGACTATTCTGTTGCCAACGTAGTAAAATAAAACATATAATTTGTTTTTACCTGCTTTCTATGCTCGTCCATGTAATGTGTTATAAATCAACTGTATTAAATATATATTTTTTTAAATTACTATTTGGATAATATATTGCCTGAGGTCTAAAATATGTATGTTTTAAAACTACATAATAGCTTTTTTCAAAAAGAGAGAAAGAATGCAAGCCCATTTTCTAAGTGTTCAAAATCAAACATTAAAAGGACCAGTCAAAATGAGCTGGCTCTTCCCTAAAAGCCATGGAACATAAATTACTTTAACATATTATGCAAAGGAACTTGTCCCATACTAGCTCCCATAGTCTACCTTAGAAGCTTATGCTCAACTACACTCTGAAAGAAAAAGAAGTTCTGTGGCTGCTGGTTATAACGGTTTATTATGCATTAAGTGCAATGCTAGCAGCGGCTCAGACAGTCCCCAAGCACTCTGTGCAAAGTTACAGGGACAGGCCTCTGGTATAGCTGTTTACTGTGCATGGGATGAATAAACCTTTTCTCTCCAGGTAATCCTGTGGAGGACTTCCCCTCAAAGAGTCATAATCATCTGGCATCTGCATGCACATGTATGATTGTAGCTTTATAGTAAACTGATATGGTAGCACACTGAAAAAAGCACCACCAGAAATGACAAGCAGAGCTCGTGAGGGCAGCAGCAAGTGGCTATGTGTTGGCTGATGGACTTTGTTTTTTCCTTCTGTTGTTTTCCATGTGATAGAAATGTTTTTTTTTTTTTTTTACCGTAAAGAATGGTAACGGCAAGGGGACACCAGGCAAAGTCCCCTGAAATCACGGCAGGGACAGAGCCAGGACTCAGGTGGGGCACTGGGAGGAAGAGGGCAGTGCGCCATTTTGAAAGGACAACTGGGGGCGGAGGATGGGACAGTCTGCAAAGCAGGGGAGCAGATGACACAGAAGATTCTACAGCTGCTTGCTGCAGCTGCTCTAACAGCCTCCTCTGCTTCAGAGTAGAGGCAAATGTGTTTAGAAATGAAAGGCAAGAGGGGATAGGAAAAACGTACCTTCCATTTCTAACCAACTGGAATATATTCTTCACAAAGCTCACTTTGTTCTCATGAGGTGGTTATTTTTAGGATTCAAATATAGGCAAAATACTAACCAACAAACTCTATGTACTTCTTAGCTATAAGCACAATTGGGTACACCTAAATTACGTAGCAATTTCCAAGGACAAGCTTGTAGTTGGAGTTTTGAACAGTAGAAATGGTAGTAATGTAGTAATGTGATAGTTTATGGCCTTGCCCGACTGTTTCTACTCACAAAATGCTTTGACACATGTAGTTTTAATTTTCATATGCTTTAGGGCACATAATGGCTTTAAGCACTATTTCTTGTTTTAAACTCAATACAAATAAGGGTAGTTGAGCCCCACAAGATGATTTCCAAGAACTCTGGATCCTTTGGACTATCCTAAGGACTGGCTGTGGTTGAAATCCTATCCCGAGGAAATAAACACAGGGACGGGAGGATAGGGTGGGCCAGCCCCATCCACCCCCATGTTTTCTTCAGGATCCACAGTCATCTTAACCATAGAGTTTTCACCTTCTTGATAGCAGAGAGCATTTACAATCAAAAGAAGTTCCTCAAGAATGTCAGGGACTGAGAGAATTCACAAAAGAAAAGTAGGAGAGTTAACAGTAACTGCTTAGTAACTGGGCTGTTTTACAGATTAAAAAATAAAAGTCTTGGGGTGCTTGGGTGGCTCAGTCAGGTGACTTCGGCTCAGGTCATGATCTCATGGTTCATGGGTTCAAGCCCAGCATCAGGCTCTGCGCTGACAGCTTAGAGCCTGGAGCCTCCTTCAGATTCTGTGTCTCCTTTTCTCTCTCAGCCACTCCCCAACTTGTGTGTGCGCGTGTGCACTCTCTCAAAAATAAACAAAAATAAATAAAAATCTTATAAAGTTTAGTAAAGTCACACAGGAGGGTCAGAAATCAAATAAAGGTCTGTGAGACACCAAAACTTCTTTCTACAACCACAAGATGGCCAGGGGGTGGGGGTTCTCAAAATTCTATAGAGCTCTTCCCTCATAGGGTTTATAAAATGCAGACAGAAAGTATGTCACCAATTCTAAAAGGTGACGCCATTCCTCAGCCTATCTGCCTTTGCAGGTAGGGTGCTGTCCTCTCAGCTCCAGTCAGGCACTTAGAACCATGCAAGCTCACTCCAGGTGTCCACAGTGAGGCCTGAGTCTAGGGAGGCCTAGGGCCGACAGCTGCCTGATACCCCAGCTCAACGAGGCATGACACAACTCCAGAATGGACAGCAGTCCTTGGAGTATGTTGTTGTGGTCTGAGCAGCCTCAAAGAAAACAAACATGCTACTAAAGCAAAGCACTTAGTTCTGTTGAGATGTGTTCCTATAAACATGCTAGGAAAAATGAGATAACTTCGATGCACAGATCAACTACCAGAATAATAATGCTGACCTCCAGCATGAAGTCATACTTAAACTGGGCCCCTGTCTGAGCCTAAAATCTGTCCCATAAGTCCCTCAAATCTGTCTGTTCGAAGAGAGGATGTCTCTCCGTTGTTCCCACATGCTTCCCTCATTCTGGCTTCCCTGCCCCAGTTGCTGCCCTCAGGCTAAAACGCCTTCACATTGCCCCATCCAGCAAATCCTACCCCATCTCTCAAGGCCCTTATCAAATCCACCTTTTCTCTGTGGAGTTTGTTGTGATAACTCCTGGCAGCAGTGGCCTCTACAATCCTGAACAGCCATCACAGTATCTCCGCTGTTCATTTTCATATTTGATTATGTCCAGCTTAGAACGTGGCCTTGAGGGCTCTGTAAACTTTCATTAATTCATCTTTGGAAATCCTACCAGTCGCCATACTGTAATAGCATCTGTTGACACACTAAAAGCAAGCACCACGGCAGCATTTCTTAACCTCAAATCTATTCTTTTTCTCATTTTGGGTTTTTACCAGATGTGAGCTGAGGAATGCTGTCCTTTGAGACACAACTAAATTGGCTCAAATCCCATTCCTTTGTGCAGTGGGAGCCAAATCTCCTGTTGGAGATTCTGGAAGGGGATGGGGATAGTTGATAATTTCTTTTCCTAGTCACTTCTGGCTCCAAGTTCTTGCCTTCTGTAGACTTAGTTCAGTGGCTGGAAGAGTGCATTGCTCTCTCTGAACCAAACATCTCCAGATAGGAACTCAGCTCCTTTTTTTTTGCTTCAGTAAAATGGGCTTAAAGCAGGAATGATGCCCACTTAGGAGAAAAACCAAAAGTGAGGCAGATGTGTGCTAGGTCTTCAAATATTAATACTTCATGCACATGCTATTTGCTTTTGAAGATTTAGAAGAAAAATACTTCGTATTAATTAACTCTTTGTTACACCAAGTAGACGGCAAGAATTTTCTTTGCCATTTTCTAAGTGACTCTGATTTATTACTGTGCCATAACAGAAGAATAAATGAAAGCTGCTTCATTATTTTTCGTATATAATAGCTTAGTAATTGCTAATTAAACATGTACAAACTTTTGAAGTTAATCATAATTTTACCTCAAATACGGATTACTGTGTTTTCTGTTTCTTTGTTCCAAATGGGATGCTTTTTGTTGAGAGGAGCAGTTGAATATAGTGGATGAGTCCAGACTCTGGCATCAGACTGTGTGGATTCAAATCCTGTCCTACGATTTACTTTATATGTGACTCTGGACCAACTACTTAACCTCTCAGTAACAAACAGGGATAAGAATAGTTCTACCCCATATGGATTACATGAACGTGTGTAAAGTGCTTTTACACAGTGTTTGACACACAGTAAACCATATATAGGGGTTATTTTCTTTTTTATTTGGTATCACATGGTTTATGCTACAAATGCATCATTATGGGCTGAACTGTCTCCCCAAATTCATATGTTGAAGCCTTACCCCTCAGGATCTCAAAATGTAACTATATTTGGAGATAGGGCCTTTAACGAGGTAATTAAGTTAAAATGGGGTCATTAACCCAAAATGTGTTCTCATAAGAAGCGGAGATTAGGACACAAACAACACAGAGGGAGGGAAGACTATGAGAGGGCACAGAAAGAAGACGGCCATCTGCAAGCCAAGGAGAGAGGCCTCAGAAGAAACCAAACCTGGCAACACCTTGATCTCAGACTTTCAGCCTCCAGAGCTGTGAGAAAATAATCTCCTGTTGTTTAAGTCACTCGGTCTTTGGTATTTTGTTAGGGCAGCCTTAACAAACTGATACATGCATCAAAA
The DNA here is from genome assembly GCF_016509475.1 of Prionailurus bengalensis. Classification (NCBI taxonomy): domain Eukaryota; kingdom Metazoa; phylum Chordata; class Mammalia; order Carnivora; family Felidae; genus Prionailurus; species Prionailurus bengalensis. Next base: position 100,414,754 of record NC_057349.1, on the reverse strand, counting down.
ACAAATTTGTTCACAAAAAATTAAATATGGTGAGAAACTAATGGTCTGTCATTACAAGTGAAATTACAAAACCTCTAAGAGATTTTGATTTTGGTGAGGCTGAAATATAAGTGGTTAAGAGCACTGGGTTCTAGCCATGGTTCGGTTACTTTCTGGCCACATACCTGTAGGCAAACAACTTAGAGACACATGTAAAGCCTTTCTGAGTTCCAGGACTTCATGGGTGTGTAAGAGTAAATAAGAGAATGTGTAGCACAATGCCTGGCAAGGGGTACCTGGGTGGCTCAGTTGGTTAGGCCTCCAACCTCGGCTCAGGTCATGATCTCACAGCTCGTGAGTTCAAGCCCCACGTGGGGCTCTGCGCTGACAGCTCACAGACTGGAGCTTGCTTCAGATTCTGTGTCTCCTTCTCTCTCTGCCCCTCCCCCACGTGCACTCTGTCTCTCTCTCAAAAATAAATAAACGTTAAAAAATATTAAGGAAAAGAAAAGGCTAAGTTTATAAATTCTATCTAGCTATTTACATTCTCCTAATAGAGGTGGTATAGTAGGGGAACAGGGGAGACGTTTTCTCAGGACCTAACATTTTCTGCTTTGGGTGTGTGTGTGTGTTTAAACCAGATAAGATGGGTGCCTGGGTTTCCCAGTCGGTTAAGTGTCCAACTTCAGCTTAGGTCATTATCTCACGGTTCGTGAGTTCCAGCTCTGCGTCAGGCTCTGTGCTGACAGCTCAGAGCCTGGAGAGTGCTTCGGATTCTGTGTCTCCCTCTCTCTCTCTCTCTCTCTGCCCTCCCCTGCTCACACTCTGTCTCTCTCTATCTCAAAAATAAGAGAAAAAATTAAAATAAATTTTAAAACCAGATAAGCTGAGGCCCTTAGAAATTAAGTGATTTCTCCAAGGTTATAGAGAGTATGGTGGAGATGGGATTCATAGGCAGGTGTATCTGACCCCAAGACTTATTCTCTTTCCACTCTATCACATTACCTTTCCCATTAATTTTCTAAAACCTTTAGGTTCTAGTATGCAGTCCACAATGCTCACCTGAATACATGCTTCCCAACATATTTTATTTGTGAGGGATCATGGGGCCAGAGCAAGAGGACATTAAATATCCTTCTCAAAGGGTCTTCTCATATATAAAAGAAAAGCAAAAAAATAAAAAATAAAAACCAAGCTTCAGGTAGAAGTAATTGTAGCTTTGGTAACTCTACTGTTCTGTAATGGAAACAGCCATGGTATAATGGTCTCATAAGAATATGGCATAAGTGATTATGTTCTCACATTGCAGTGTCCTGATATGAACCAAGAGACTACGATTTCTAAAGGATTATAACTTGTGCTGCTATTGGACCTCCCCCAATGTCTAATTTTAGCACTGAACTTGCTCCAACACTACTTAGTCCTGGTTAAATAAGCAAAGGGTGTTCTTACTGAATGATAGCTCTTCATTTCATTTTATAACTTGTACACACCATCAGTCAGGAATCACACACCAGCTACCTATGGAGATATTTTTAAATACCAAAACAAGGTGTTTTTCCAACTAGTTTCTTTAACAAAGAAACAAACAAATAAATCAATGAATCATACAGCTTTTACTAAATTACCTCCCAGAAAATACTTGATACTGTAATGTGAGCAGTTAACTCACATATTTACTTTATTATTTTTTAAATTTAGATTCAAGTTGGCTAACATATAGTATAGTATTTGTTTCAGGAGTAGAATTTAATGATTCATCACTTACATATAACCAGGGCTCATCCCAGCAAGTGCCCTCCTTAATGCCCATCGCCCATTTAGCCCATCCTCCCACCACTTCCTCTCCATCAACCCTCAGTTCTCCTTATTTAAGAGTCTCTTATGGTTTGCCTCCCTCTGTGTGTGTGTGTGTGTGTGTGTGTGTGTGTGTGTTAAGCTTATTTATTTATTTTGAGAGACAGAGACAAAGTGAGCAGGTGGGGGTAGAGAGAAAGGGAGAGAGAGAATTCTAAGCAGGGTCCGTGCTGCTGACCTGATCAAGCCTGATGCGAGGCTTGATCTCATGAACCGTGAGATCATGACCTGAGCTGAAATCAAGATTGGTTGCTTAACAGGAAAGAATATCCAATGGAAAAAAGACAGTCTCTTCAGCAAATGGTGCTGAGAAAACCGGACAGCAACATGCAGAAGAATGAATCTGGACCATTTTCTTACACCATACACAAAAATAAACTCAAGATGGATGAAAGACCTAAATGTAAGACAGGAAGCCATCAAAATCCTACAGGGGAAAGCAGGCAAAAAACTCTTGACCTCTGCTGTAGCAACTTCTTACTCAATACATTTCCAGAGGCAAGAGAAACAAAAGCAAAAATGAACTATTGGGACCCCATCAAGATAAAAAGCTTCTGCACAGCAAAGGAAACAATCAGTAAAACTAAAAAGCAACTGACAGAATGGGAGAAGATATTTGCAAACAGCATATCAGAATAAGGGTTAGTATCCAAAATCTATAAAGAACTTATCAAACTCAACACCAAAAAAACATAATCCAGAGAAGAAATGGGCAAAAGACATGAATGGACACTTTTCCAAAGAAGACATCCAGATGGCTAACAGACACATGAAAAAATGCTCCACGTCACTCATCATCAGGGAAATACAAATCAAAACCACAATGAGATACCACCTCACACCCGTCAGAATAGCTAACATTAACAACTCAAGCAACAACAGATGTTGGAGAGGATGTGGAGAAAGAGGATCTCTTTTGCACTATTGGTGGGAATGCAAACTGGTGCAGCCACTCTGGATAACAGGATGGAGGTTCCTCAAAAAATTAAAAATAGAACTACCCTACAACCCGGCAATTACACTACTAAGTACTTATCCAAAGGATACCAAAATGCTGATTCGAAGGGGCAATATGCACCCTACTGTTTGTAGCAGCAATAGCCAAAGCCAACATATGGCTGTCAATAATAGCCAAAGTATGGAAAGAGCCCAAGTGTCCATCAACTGATGAATGGATAAAGAAGATGTGGTATATGTATGTATACACACACACACACACACACACACACACACACATGCAATGGAGTATTACCTGGCAATCAAAAAGAATGAAATCTTGCCATTTGCAACTATGTGGATGGAACTAGAGTGTATTATGCTAAGTGAAATAAGTTAGAGAAAGACAAATATCATATGATTTCACTCATGTGGAATTTAAGATACAAAACAGATGAACATAAGGGAGGGGAAGCAAAAATAATATAAAAAGAGTAGAAGATAAACCATAAGAGACTCTTAAATACAAAGAACAAACTGAGGGTTGCTGGTGGAGTTTGGGGTGGGGGGATGGGCTAAATGGGCAATAGGCATTAAGGAGGGCACTTGTTGGGATGAGCACTGTGTGTTATATATAAGTGATGAATCACTAGATTCTATTCCTGAAATCATTATTACACTATATATTAACTAACTTGGATTTAAATTAAAATAGAAATGAAAATTCAAAAGAATAATAAAATAAAAGTTAAAAGTTAAAAAAAAAGAATCAGTCGCTTAACTGACTGAGACACCCAGGCACGCCCATCTCTGTTTTTATCTTATATTTTTCCTTCCCTTCCCCTATGTTCATCTGTTTTGCTTCTTAAATTCCACATATATATGGATGAGTGAAATCATGTATTTGTCTTTCTCTGATTGACTTATTTTGCTTAGCATAATACACTCTAGTTCCATCCATGTTGCTGCAAATGGCAAGATTTCATTCTTTTTGATAGCCAAGTAATATTTATTTTTATTAAAAATAGACTGGCTTGGGGTGCCTGATGGCTCAGTTGGTTGAGCATTCGACTGTGGTTCAGGTTGTGATCTCGTAGTTCGTGAGTTCAAGCTCCACATCAGGCTCTGTGCTGACAGCTCAGAGCCTGGAGCCTGCTTCAGATTCTCTGTCTCCCTCTCTCTCTGCCCCTCCCCCACTCACACTCTGTGTCTCTCTCTCTCTCTCTCTCTCAAAAATAAAGATTAAAAAAAAAGTAGACTGGCTCTTAAAGATGATACCATGCAATCCTAGTTTTTATTTTTTGTAAGTTGTATGTATTTATTTTGAGAGAGAGAGGGAGTGTGAGCAGGGAAAGGGCAGAGAGAGGGAGAGAGAGAATCTCAAGCAGGCTCTGCAATGTCAGTGCCGAGCCAAATGTGAGGCTCTAACTCATAAACCATGATATGAGATCATGACCTGAGCTGAAATCAGGAGTCAGATGTTTAACCGACTGAGCACCTAGAAGCCTGCAATCCTAGTTTTTAAATGTTTCCATTAGCATGGCCACATATACATTTCTACCACTTTAATTAAAAATAGAAAACTGGGGCCCCTGGCTGCCTCTATCGGAAGAGCATGAGACTCTTGATCTCAGGGTTGTGAGTTCAAGCTCCATATTGGGTATAGAGATTACTAAAAATAAGTAAATAAACTAAAAAATAATAGTAAAAACAGAGGACCAAAGCTGAGTGATGGGGATATTTTTCCATGTAGAGCTAACGGTTAGTGTGAACTACTATCTTGCTCTAGAAGGTATTTTTTGCTACTGCACTAGTTTTACACTGTTGCAGAAACTTGGTGTGCATAATAATTTATTTTTTTAGGTTTATTTATTTATTTAAGTAATCTCTACACCTAATGTGGGGCTGGAACTCACAACCCAGAGACTGAGAGTCACCTGCTCCTGGGACTGAGCTGGCCAGGCATCCTGTTTTGCATAAAATGTAGACACTTGGGGTTAAAATTTAAAAACCCTTATTTTCAAAAACTCTTTAATCCAGTAAATAAAGCAGGCTGTTAAATTACATAATTGCCTAAACTAAGACAATATCAAAGTGAAAAAGAACCAGCAGAATTTCCTGTCAAGGTGACACAGTAAATTCATGCTTCAATTCATCCTGTATACTCTAAACACACAGTAATGACAGATACAATAGAAAAAGAGAAAACTGAAAGGTCATTGCGGGGCTCAAAAAACAAGATAAACATCTTTGTGGATCAGAAATACAACAAAAATACAAAGCAGTGAGCTGGGCTAATGCTGCAGCCTATCAGGCTCTGACTCTTAAAGCTGCTAGTGGCAACTGGAAATTCAGCTCTGGTGGAACAGTGGGGCTAAGATGCTCTACTCAAGATGGAGACCAAAGCCAGCATTGTTACTGAAAGCCAGGAACTGGAGCAGACAAACAATCCCGGTTTTCCCAGGACTGTCCCTGTTTTAGCCCTGAAAATCCCAAGTCCCAGGATAACCCCTTAGTTCTGGGCAAATAGCAATGATTGGTCACTTGACTTTCCCTAGCCTCATGATAAGAAACTGAATGAAACTACTGCCAACATACTGCCTGGAGCTGTGGATTTATGGGAAGCAGTGGGCCCATAAAAGCAAAAGGACAAAAGACAAACATCAATACAGCAAATGAACTGAGATACCAGCTGGCTTAGATACTAGATCAGCCATATTCCTAATATGGATAAGGAGCATTAATGGCCTCTAAAGCCATTTTAAGGTCTTGTTCTAGAGTGGGGCATGGAATGGAGAGAAGAGCAGGTGGGAAATAGTCATCAAATAGGAGATCGGTTAAGAAAGGATGACAGAAATAACTCTCACTCAACGTGACTGCGCAAATCAAAATTCCAAAACATATAAAGAAGTTAATGCTAAAAGAGACAGTTGGGCAATGATGGAGGAAGTGGCACTAGACCACTGCTCCTGCTATAAACAGTTATAAAAATAGGCTATATATAACACAACCATTTTCAGAAGTTGAACAACAAGCACTATGGGACTGTGATCCCTGGGAGAAACAAAACAAATGAGTTCCATGAGTGCCCCAGCTTTCTGCCTGGAGGCTCTCTGTGGATCAACATACAGAAAGGCAGAACTCAAGCACAGCACAGTGGTTTTGCTGTATTTAAGAATGATTGGAACTCAGGAAAGTGACCACAATCTGAGTAACAGGGTACCGGAAAAGAGAAAGATATGCAGAGACAGAGCTCCAGAAATCTGCCTAAGGGTCACCTTGAGTGTTTGAATATTAAGATGCATAAGCATAAGGGAGGATCTCATAAAGCCAGGCAAAACAGCTACTGGGAGAAGAATAGCACTCGGAGAAAGAATTACTGGGGATCTGAGACTTGGGCAACACTTTCACAACCTGGCAAGCATTTGAGTTCCAACCAGTGGAGGGTCCTCATAAACATGGGGGGCTAAGAGACAATCTTCCCTGACATTCCTCCATGTCTTCTGAGAACCGTTGTCCCTATCTTGCTAAGGATATTTGTATAGTCAATAGCCTTTGGAAAGTATGGTATCACCTTCTAGGAGAAAGGGCAAATTTGTTTCCTGACCAAGATAATGGAAAATACCTCCTCCCAGGGCAAAGTTTGGACAGATTTGCTAGCAGCTATCTTATAAAACGAGGTTTTCTAAGCTCAGGATTCTACAGCTGTGATTCAGACCCATGGTGTATGTAACATCCACTTGGACCCACTCTGCATTTGCCTCATGAGGTTTGAGGGACAAGGGAAACCAATAGAACATGGAACTCATGCTGCCTGCTATGCTGTGAGTAGTAAAGTCTTTTGTCTCTGACCTAGAAGTCTCATGTCTTCTGCCAGCATCTAGGCAATCATTACCGGCTTGCAAGTAGGGTAAAATCTCAGACACTAACTAGCCCCTGACTTGACAACAGGCATTTAATAGAGACCTTAGAAAGGCCATCCAGCCCACAAGCTAAATCCAACCTATAGCCGGATTTTGTATAGCTTTTGAGCAAAGAGTATTTCTTTCTTTCTTTTTTTTTTTACATTTTTAAAAAGGATATAAAAAAATAAAAAACAACCAAGAATATGCAAGAGACTGAATATAGCCTGTAGAGCCTAAAATACTTACTATCTGGCCCTTTAAAGAAAAACATTGTCTACTTCTACTTTAGAACCATCTTAACAAAGCTTTAAAATACGACTTGAAAGGATCAAGTTGATGTGCAAGTAATTAACTGCTGGCTGAAACAATGCACTTTTAAAAAGAAGACAAATCTAGAAATTCAACAGCATGGTAAACACAGTGTCCAGCACCAATAAAAAATTATTAGACATGTAAAGAAGCAAGGAAATGTAACTCATAACCAGGATCAAATCAGTCAATAGAAACAGAATTGACAGCGATGGTAGAATTAATAGAGAAAGACTTTAAAACAGTTCTTATAAGTATGTGCAAAGATATAATGGAAAACATGAAATAATTTGGAAACAAATCAGGTATCTCAATGGAGACAGTAAAAGAATTTTTAAAAAGGACTATATATGGCTTTTAGAGATGAAGATATATTATTTAAAATAAAAATTTTTGGGGCGCCTGGGTGGCGCAGTCGGTTAAGCGTCCAACTTCAGCCAGGTCACGATCTCGCGGTCCGCGAGTTCGAGCCCCGCGTCGGGCTCTGGGCTGATGGCTCAGAGCCTGGAGCCTGTTTCCAATTCTGTGTCTCCCTCTCTCTCTGCCCCTCCCCCGTTCATGCTCTGTCTCTCTCTGTCCCCAAAATAAATAAACGTTGAAAAAAAAAAAATTTTTTTTAAATAAAATAAAATAAAATAAAAATTTTTAATTTCATTGGATGGGCTTAACAGCAGCAGATTATATACTACAGAAGATCAGTGAACCTGAAAAATGGGCAATGGGAATTATACAACCTGAAGCACAAAGGAGAAATGTAGGAAGGACAGAGCCTCAGTGAGAAGCAATACCGAGGAGCACGGTTCAGAAGAAGAAAGAGTATGGCAGAAAAACATATCTGAAGAAATAAAGGTTGAAATGTTACCAAATTAGGTGAGAATTTTAAACTCACGAATCCAAGAAATTCCATTTCTATGGAAACAAAAGAAAAAAAATAAAGGTTAATGATTGGAGAAGATGGTAATCCCAGTTTCTGAGTCTTGAAGGCAGCCAATGGAGATTTCTAGATTGTCAGGCTTTTAGTATCTTCAGATGGAGTGAGGGCAGAAAGTGGCAATCTAATAGATTTCCTGGTTTGCAGTTTGAATGTCTCTGGTGATCTCTCTGAGGGCCCACACAGTAACAGGCACAAAGATTTGTCCATACATCAGCTGTCGTCATTTCTCTTAAGTTTATATCAAGTCGTCCCACTTGTTTGCTTGGCTTTGGGAAAAGGGTGGTTTTAGTTCTCAATTCCAAGCCAAAGGGGTGGGAGAAAAAGCAGAAATATTAGTTTGAAGAGTTATAGTCAAGTATACGAGGAAATGAGAAGAATTCAGGATCCAGTAGAAAACAAAACCTCAAAGACAACAGAACTAGAATCTAATATCCACGAGTATGTATTATTCTACTGAAACATAACTTTTCTCTCTACAATCACCCTTGTTCCTATCAAAGATAATTGTAGAAAGACTAATTTTTTTCCAAATTAAGTCTGGTTTCAATATACTTGGCCTGATTATTTAAATAAATGCAACAAAAATAGTTATTGACCATTTAGGTCCTAAGTCTGCTTTGCTGGAACTTTTCATAAGGAATCTCAAGTTGAACTTTCAAAAGCCTCTCAAGGCTAGGAAGCCAAGCCAAGGACTCATCATCAGACTTTGCCTGCAATATCTATGGATTTGGGAGAATTTCTCTCTTTTTTGGGGTCCCCCCAAATATCTTTAGGTTCCTGCACCTACCAGGAAGCAGCCTTCCTTACTCACCTTGCAAGATGGCTGGGAACAGTATAATCAAGATACCAGGCAAAATTTTTCAAGGGGCTTTATTGGCTCCATAAAATCAATCTTAGTTCCTTAAAGCTGCCTGGTGATATCTGAGTTTGTACATACCACTCTCAAATATGACAATAAAATCAAAGCCTTGGTGATATAACCAATGTTTCCAAGTATGCCCTGTTACAGAGAGAACAGATTGTCATTGAGCTGATGCAAATAACTATATTGCCATGAAAATAAGAATATTCACTGAGAGTTTCTGAATCCTGGAAAGATTGGGGAAGGGGGAAAAAAGTAACTGTTCCATCTTTGTTCGCAAAGATACCTTACCAAATTGCTGTGAGTCATAGTTAGCTAAAAAAAATAATAACAACAAATAATTTTTAAATTTTTAAAAAATTTCCTTAAATCTAGAAAACAAAAGATTAAAGAACCAGCAATGTTTTTGAACAAAAATCCTATAAAATTAGAATCAACTCACTGGCTTATTCAGTCCTATGTAATTAATTTTTTAATTTTTATTTATTTTTTTAAAACTTTAAAAAAGTTTATTCATTTATTTTGAGAGAGAGCATGTGCACAAACAGGGGAGAGGCAGAAAGAGGAAGAAAGAGAATCCGAAGCAGGCTCTGCACTGTCTGCAGAGTCTGATTGGGGACTGGATCCCACCAACTGTGAGATCGTGAGCTGAGCCAAAATCAAGAGTCAACTGCTTAACCTACTGAGCCACCCAGGAACCCCTGTAATTAATTCTTGATCTTGATCTTTTGTTAGCAGTTGTATGAATTTGGTTTTTCCTTTGAGTTCTGTTAATTCTTTTTTGTTGTTGTTTTAAATGTTTATTTATTTTTGAGAGAGACACAGAGTGTGAGCAGGGGAGGGGTAGAGAGAGAGGGAGACACAGAATCTGAAGCAGGCTCCAGGCTCTGAGCTGTCAGCACAGAGTCTGACGCGGGATTTGAACTCACAAACTGTGAGATCATGACCTGAGCCGAAGTTGGGCGCTCAACCAACTGAGCCACCCAGGCTCCCCCAGAGTTCTGTAAATTCTTATCCTGTTCAGTGGTATGATCTGAAAAGTCATCAGAAACCTATACTTGTCAGAATCCTTTTCATGAATCTCCTCCAAGATGGACTACTTTTGAAAAGCATCAGAGTAAAACAATAAAGGTCTGTAAATGACAAAAAACTTAAAAATGCCCATGTTTAAGATCTGATGAGAGTTCATTATGTTACTGACAGAGAAAGTTGGTTATTTCTGCGACAAACATTCTAAGACAGTAACTAGAATTACAAATGTTTTTAGGTGAACTTTTCTGCAATTATTATGTTATATTATGTCTACTGAAAAATAGTTCCCCAAATTTTTGGTAGGACATATCAGATTTTTAGGAATTTCATACAATTTCTAGAACACTTATATAATAGCATTTGCCCATGTAATATAACCTAAGAAAGTTTATCATCCCTCATTTGATTATGTTTCTCATGTAATTTAATATGACAATATATGAGAGAGAGAGAGAGAACAAAGTTTTTGAGATGTTCCAGGGACTCTCTAAAAGTCTTAAGTTAGTGTCTTAAGTGTCGCCTGGGTGGCTCAGTCAGTTAAGTGTCCAACTTTGGCTCAGGTCATGATCTCACAGTTTGTGAGTTTTAGCCCTGCATCAGGCTCTGTGCTGACAGCTCAGAGCCTAGAAGCTGCTTCTGATTCTTTAGTCTCCCTCTCTCTCTCTCTCTCTCTCTCTGCCCCTCCCCTGCTTGTGCTCTCTCTCTCTCTCTCAGAAATAATAAAATGAATCAACTTTAAAAAAAGAGAAATTTTTGAAAAAGTCTCAAGTTAGTAAGAAATAAAAAATAGTTCATTTAGAATTTGAATTTTATAAGATTTGTCAAAATATCAGAAAGGCTTGGATGCAATACTTAATTACCCATTTAAAGTGACAAAAAAAGATTTCAAAAGCAAATATACAGATGAACATAAGGGAAGGGAAGCAAAAGTAATATAAAAACAGGGATGGGGACAAAACATAAGAGACTCTTAAATTTGGAGAACAAACAGGTTTACTGGAGGGGCTGTGGGAGGGGGGATGGGCTAAATGGGTAAGGGGCATTAAGGAATCTACTCCTGAAATTATTGTTGCACTATATGCTAACTAACTTGGAGGTAAATTTTAAAAAAAAATTAATAAAAAAAATTTTTTTTTAACTTTGACCAAAAAAAAAAAAAAGGCAAATATAGAAGGTTACATGGTTCTGAGCAAAACTTAGCTCTTTTAATACAGAAGACTTGGATTAAGTAATCAAAGACCCAATAAAGACAGTGAAGCACAGTTGATAAGACACAAAACCTTGACTTTCTAAGCTGATCACTTAAAAGGTAAAGAAAAGCCTTTGTTTAAATTTTGTGTTACAAGCAGACCAAAAATCTAAGAAACCTGTCTTTTGGCAGATGAAATAAAAATTAGTTTCATATAAGCACACTATTGGTATTAAAGCTTAATTTTAAAATCCTTATAAACAAGAATTCCATTTTCAGCCAACTCGACCACACAAGATTCTGTCTCTTTCCCCCCACCTCCTCCCTCCGTCTCTCCCTTCTTTCTAGGTATGTAGTTTGTCCTTCATTTTCTCCTTTCCCATTCTGAAATGACCAGCTTTATTTTAGAACAAAATCCCTTTCATTGCCCTCAACAAAAATGCATCTCCATATCTCATATCTTTTCTAACAAAAAAAAAAAAGGAAAAAAACAAAACAGAACACCATACATCCTCCTTTTCTTACATACAGAATTGTTTCCTGTATAATGTCTAGTAGTTAATTACATACATTAGAATCCTTAACACTTAAAAACTTAATTTCTAGTGAAAATTAATAAGTAGAAATTGTGAACTGTTACACCAGTACTCTTTAGACTGGCAAATTTATGAATACATTTCATGATTTCTAGAAACATACATTTCCTCATAGTATTTTTTTTTTAATGCAGCACAACATATGTTTTGTAACAGACCCAAATATCTTCATTTTCTCTGCAATAAGAGGTCAAACATAGGTAACCTTAAGTTTGTTTAACAATTAATGTTTCAGTATTTTATCTTATATGGAAATGATTCAGACATTCAATGAATTCCCATCATTTAAATGAACTTAGCAAAATTCTAAGGGTGGAAGTTACCAAAGTTTGGGAAACTATTTTGGTGTGGGGTGCAGGGAAGGGTTTATTTTTAAGTAGACATAACATAATGATTGCTGAAAAGTTCACTTATCCCACTTACATCTGTCTAAATTATTTGCTCCCAGCAATTGTGTTTAGACCACCCATGAAAACTTCATTAGACTCCAGACAAAGTCAGCCATCATACGAAGCTACTTTTCTAGCTGACAAATGTTGTAATAGAGAGAACATAAATTTGTTTGACTGGTAAACTCAGGTAGAATAAAAGTTGTTTATCTGCATAATATTTAATGCTGACAACTCTGAAGACACCCGAACTTAAACTAGCTTTTATTTACCAAAGATTATGCCAGATTGCATGAATTTGAAAAACATTTGGGTTAGTTTCCATATTTCTGAGTTTTGGAGATACTTAATACCTAAGTGTTTCTTTCTAAGCCGATTAAATAGGGCTCTTTTACAAATTAATTTTGGCAATACCATCCAGAGTTAGAGAGAAAGAAAAGAACAAGAAATCACATACATAACTTACATCTGCAGACACACAGAGAAACACAGATATAAACAGAGACCCTATAAGCTTCCATTTCAAACTTTTAGCCATGGGTCAGATACAATATAAAATTCACTAGTTATGAAAAACAGTTGAATCCAAACTGCTTCTGACAGAGGAACAAGTTATGGTTACCCACTCCATGGCTAAAGTTTTTTTTTTACTCTTTGTAGAGAAGACTTTTAAGTCTTTGTATTTGCCCTTGACAAATAATGTTAGGGATCATTATCAGCGTTTGGACAAGAGACGTTTCATAGCAGTTTATATTTTAAAAGGCCTCTTACCTCTGCCCCCCTTTTTTCCTGCAATCTCAGGCAGCGCTTTAGTTCCCTCCTGGGGTGTTTACATTACAAAGACATGGTAAGATTTACGTCTTCAAGGGACAGAGGAAGAATGTAACTTTTCTCCTGGGAGTTCCAGTGCCCTTTGGATGGTTTCGCAGTCCCCCCAAAATGTAGTAATGCCCTACTGTAGTTAGGGTGAGTGCCCTATAAAAATAATTTTCAGGGTCAAATGGGGCCTCTTTAGGTTGGAAATGCAGAAGGGGTCATCTGGGTCACTGTGTCAGGGGAATGATGAACGCATTGGATCATGGGAATTTTGTGCAGCAGGAGATGGGCTTCCTCTGTGAGCCTCAGCAGTAACCATGGTGATGGAAGGACGGGTGCAGTACCAGGCAGTATATATCCAGGTGAGTATATATCCAGGGAGGGCTCGGCTATGAGTATCAGTGGCTCTAGGGGCCTTTGCCTTCCCAGTTCCCTCTTCCTCCTCTAGGAGAGGCCTCGATAATCCTGTCAGCTCTTCCCTTGTTGGAAGGGACACCTCGTGAGGCATGCTTCTAGTGGAAAGCTGTTCAGTGGAAAGCCGAGGGGGCTCAGGATTTATGGTATCTCAGAAGGAAGGACAATATAGCCCCGATGGATCTCTGAGAAAGTTATGGATTTTAGGGTCTTTAGATACTGGCCTGTCAGTGCATTTTGGCCACTGTGAGGCATTTAGAGCCTGTTCCAAACAAACAAGAAAATCCACAATAGCCAATTAGCTCTCTTCTCTCCTTCCTGCTGCATAAAATCTTTAAGCAAGGTTTGAGTTTCATTAAGGTATAGTTTTTGATCTCGGTTTCTACGTGTTTTTTCTCCTGTGACCTTAATCTTCCATGTTGTTACCAGAAAATTTTGGATGACATCACTGTCAGCCCTCTTCATAGGTGGTCGCTTTCTTTTCCAGGGTGTCCCAATAGACATCTCCAGGATTGGAGTCTGTCTTCAGTAGCATGATATGCACAGGCTGTTTGGGAAAAGTCCCTGGGCCTCTGGAGCATAAACCAGAGTCTTGGCATGTTGGCGTGCATGACATTGAATAATACCCAGGAAGCATCCATGGGGTTTCACATTCATCAAGGAGCTGGTGTACCTCCTCGGGGTTCTTAGGAGGTGCTGGCTCCAGATGTTCAAAACATTTATGTTTGTTCACTGATTTTTAAAAAAAAATTTTTTTTTAACGTTTATTTATTTTTGAGACAGAGAGAGACAGAGCATGAACAGGGGAGGGTCAGAGAGAGGGAGACACAGAATCTGAAACAGGCTCCAGGCTCTGAGCTGTCAGCACAGAGCCCGACGTGGGGCTCGAACCCACGGACCACGAGATCATGACCTGAGCCGAAGTCGGCCGCCCAACCGACTGAGCCACCCAGGTGCCCCAACACTGATTTTTTTTAGTAACACCATACCAAGGAATTGAATCCACAATAAATATCTCATTGGGTCAGGAGAAAAGAGCAACAGTAGTGAATGAAGGGGTGACACAGAGGCTGTAGGCCTTTGTTGTATTTTCCTTCTGTGATGCCATTGGCTTCCAGTTGCAACACTATTTCACCCTTCTGGGTTAGGACACATAGTCCCGGCACAACCCACCGACTCAGTGGTCACAGACAGAGGTCTCCTATCCACACCGACAGGAATCTTTTTTTGTGCCTTTAGCCCAGAGCCCTCCTTGGGCAGTGACAACAGCCTTGCAATCTAATCCACCCTCCTTACCTCTCCTTGGTGTGGAGGACCCTTATGCACATTAATGGTCACTTAAGGCCTTTGTAACTAGTGTTCTAATCATCTTGTTATACCATATGGCCCGATCATACTGCTCTGGGAAGATTGTTGGATTATTATGCCAGCCTCTTGCACTGGATACTATAGGCAACACACGACAGAGGCAATATGTGAAAGCACACAGCAGCATGACAGACCCCAGCTAGTGGTGCTTCCTTCTTAGATGGTGTTACCCACCTGAGTTTGGCAGTCAGTAAGCAAGTCGCAGATAAAGACGTTTCCCTCAGTTAGTTGCAAGGGCAATCATACAATCCTGCCAACTATGCCAGTTGTGTATTGGTTCCAGCCTGTCAATAACCAGTGTTGTGGCCAGAGCGGTCCTTATGGTTCTGATCATTACTAGGTACCCTTCAGCAATAACTATCAGGAAACTTAAAAAAAATATATATATATAAAGGTTTATGACTCAGAGGACCTGGAAATTACACAGCACATTTGGGGCCACACAGCAAGGCCATGGGTAGAAAGAGGAAGAGAGCACGGTGCATGCAGGGGTCTGGGGTTCTGCTTTTATTGGGCGTCAAGGTGGGAGTCGAAGGTTTCATGCTCACGCTTTATTGATGAGTTTAAAATGTAAAAGCAGGAATTTAAAGACTGGAAAGAGGAAAAAACAAACAAACAAAAAAAAACAAGTGGCCCAAATGGTTAGATATCAAGATCAACCAAGATCTCTAAAACAAAGGAACCACACTTCGGGGAGGTGGCCTGGCTCTATGTCCAGTAGTGTGGCTGGTCAATGTATTTGTTAGATATGCCCATCTTTGAAGTGGATGCAATCAAAGCTTAAATAAGGCACTTGCAAACTAAACCAAACCAAACCAAAACAAAACAAACCAAAACACAAAAAGCAATCATCAGGGCTTATACTACACCCATGTTATTTTCCAGTTTTCCAGTTACACTTTCATAAAGACAGATTCATTCTTGGGGCCCCTGGGTGGCTCAGTTGGTTAAGCATCCAACTCTTGATTTCAGCTCAGGTCATGATCTCCTGGCTCGTGGTCTTGAGTCCCACATTGGGCTCTGCGCTGATAGCGCAGAGCCTGCTTGGGATTCTCTCCCTCTCTCTGCTCCTCCCCAGCTATCTCTCTCTCTCTCTCTCTCTCTCTCTCTCTCTCTCTCAAAAAGAAATAAACTTATTTTTTAAAAAGAGAGATTAAGGGGCGCCTGGGTGGCGCAGCCGGTTAAGCGTCCGACTTCAGCCAGGTCACGATCTTGCGGTCCGGGAGTTCGAGCCCCGCGTCGGGCTCTGGGCTAATGGCTCAGAGCCTGGAGCCTGTTTCCAATTCTGTGTCTCCCTCTCTCTCTGCCCCTCCCCCATTCATGCTCTGTCTCTCTCTGTCCCAAAAATAAATAAACGTTGAAAAAAAAATTTTTTTTAAAAGAGAGATTAATTCTTTCAACAGATATTTATTGAGAATTTACTATGTGCAGCATGCTATACCAGTAATATGGAAAGGAGGTAAAAAGGGGAAAAGATGTCCCAACCACTCATGGATTTTATTTGGGGTGAAGGTTACAGGCAAACAGACTATAAACAGTAATTAACAAGTGAAAACATATAGAATGTCACCACATGAAGAGAAGTGAAAAATAGAGCAGGAGAGGTAGGGGGAATTACAATGTTCAAGAGTGGGCAGAAAAGACCTTATTTGAGAAGGTGGTGTTTGAGGAAAGATCAAAAGAAAGGAAGGAATGGGGCGCCTGGGTGGCGCAGTCGGTTAAGTGTCCATGTCTGACTTCGGCTCAGGTCATGATCTCGCGGTTTGTGGGTTCAAGCCCCACGTCCGGCTCTATGCTGACAGCTCAGAGCCTGAAGCTGGCTTCAGATTCTGTGTCTCCTTCTCTCTCTGCCCCTCCCCTGCTCGTGCTGTTTCTCTGTCTCTCAGAAATGAATAAACACTTAAAAAAAGAAAGAAAGGGAACAATCCATGTGAAAATCTGGAACAAGAAGTATGTAGTATCCATGTGGCTGGTGCAGGAAGAGCCCAGGGAGAGCAGCAGGAGATGAAGTGCAAGTGAGAAAGGGAGGGGGAGTCCCTTCATCCCTAAACACCACTGTAGGGACTCCAGTTTTTATACTCATACATGTGAAGCCTCGGGAGGGTTTTTGAGCACAGGGGTGACAAGATCTCCTTGGATTTCTGCAGAAGCATGCTGGCTGTGGTGAGGAGTACAGACTGAAGGGGAGCAGAGGCTGAAAGAAGGAGGCCAGTTAGGAAGCCCCTGCAAGAATCCAGGAGAGAGCTGATAGCTGCTTCCACCAACAGTTATGTGAATGGGAATGATCCAGTAGAAAGGGAGGGAATGATAACTGTGGGAGAGAGTTACCGATTCACTATCCTGGAGCAGGGCAAGGGATGGAATCTGGCATACAAGCCGCAGAGATGCGGGGCTAGGAATGTCTCATTCAGAGTAACGAACAGGAAGACAGGAGGAGAATCTGGACGCAGGCGCTGGTAGGTGACTGTGGCACTGGCGGGGGGGGGGGGGGGGGGGGGGGGGGAGGGTCTGTGAAAAGTAATTCTTTTCAGATTACTCCTATTTCCCAGGGAGATAGGAAGCAAGGGCTGACAAAGAAGATGGGGGAGGAGGGATTGCTGGCTTGAGGAGGAAAAAGTATGAACCAGTAGAAGAGTAAGAAAACTAGTAGTTTGGGATTTGCCATGGTTGGTCTTTTCAACCCAACATACATTTGAGATGGCTCTCTAAACATTTTGCTCCTAAATCTATGGACATGAAGAAAGCATCATTTTGAAGCCAAGTAATTATCAGTGTCTATCATCTTTATTATGCCCCTTCTACTCCGGAGAGAGAGGGAAAATTCTGCCCTCAGAAATGTATAGCTAAACGTGAATGGAATGCTGGCAGATTTGTAGCTTTCTCGTACTTTCGCAGAAACTAGATTGAGTTTCTGTTTTGAATTCCTTCTTTATTACAAGACTCCTTTCAAAAGAGAATCAGCGTATTAAAAATGTAAATGCACTTATTATTATACTTCCCATTTCCCCTAAAATTACAGCTGAAGTAAGCACTTGAAGGAGAAATTAATGTCGTAGAGGGGAAAATGCTTAAAGGGCTGGTTATTAGAAATTTTTTCAAAAAGGCCATGAAGCTTTCTAATGACCAGCTACCATGGAAAGCTTAGAAAAAAATAAGTGGTCGTTTTTTTCACAGCCTGAAGATAGCATCTAATAATTCATCTCAAAATAAATAAGGGTGTAAGTTGTGTCATAAATATGCTATACATCAAAATTATAAATCTAGAAAACCTATGATGAAGTGACAAGACTAATTATCATTTTATATTTTTTCTATGGACGCAACTCAGGAAAATAGAAAAGCAATCCTGGTGGTTTACAAGACATGAGCTGTGTTGATTCTTCTAAGACATCTTATCCTCCTAACACTCTGTATTTGAGGGAAAAAAAAATCACACTTAAATTACATTATTGGACTACATTTACATGTATATATTTTTCCAGAATCTAAACCTTTTGTAAATGTCTCATCATCCCAAATCCCTCCATTAGGGGATCTTTATGACAGGAATTTCAAGACAAGAATCTCCTGCACCCTGCAACATGGGGATCCAAAGAACACGTATCTTTATAACTGATGACTTTTTAACAAGGAAATGATGAGTTTTCCTTTTGTGCATGGTGGGGTGGTGAGATAGCAGATTATTATTTTTAAAAAATTAGGCCACTTCCTATAAATAATTTACTGCTCATGCTTGGGACTGAGGTGTTTAAAATATCATTAGGAATATTCAAAGCCAACCGAAGACTCAATATATTCTACCTTTTGGCATGAATGAAGCAAAATCAAGGAAACAAACTCACTGCTTGCTAGCAAACATTTAAGGTTCTAGAAATGCTGTTTCAATTACTCTTAGAGGAAAGCAGTTATAATTTTTAGGCAGAACTATTTATTCAGCTTAGTTCAAGTTTTAGTTTTGAATGGCTTTAGGCAGTTTTTCACTCTTGGGCAAGGCCCATTTGGCCATTCGTAGGTAGGTGTGACTTTTTCCAGATGGGCAATTTAAAAAATATTAGTTGAAAATGAATAATACAAACGTTCAGATTAGATCCAACCCATGATCACATGGCCGTTGGGTCTGTGCATGTAATGAGGGACAGGTTAAAAATACATACCAAAGCAACCTGGATTCCTTTAACTATACTATAAATGGTTGAAACATGGCAGGAGGGCAGGGAGAAGACTCAGATTTTAACTAAAAAAATTAAAAAAATTTAAGGGTTATTTATATTTTCAGCCCATACTACGTCTTAAACAAAAATTTTCATAATTCACTGAAATGCTTTTTTTTTTTTTAAATGTCTATTTTTGAGGGGGGGAGGGGATCCAAAGTGGGCTCTATGCTGACAGCAGACAGCCCAGTGTGGGGCTCGAACCCACGAGCTGTGAGATCATGACCTGAGCTGAAGTCCAAAGCTCAACCGACTGAGTCACCCAGCCGCCCCTCGCTGAAATGCTTTATTATTTATTCTAAATTTGTCTTTTCACTCCTTCACAGAAAGGAAGTGTAACTCAGACAACAAATTTCAGTTGTGATGTCTCTGGTGTAAGCTATTCTTGATAAATAAGTTTTAAAAAAATCACTAAAATGAGCTTTTTGTTTTATTCATAGCTTTTAATCACCTCAGCACTTCTTGCTCCTCATTTGCACACATAATTGAAGGTTGATGGTGCCGCTGCTACGCTCTGAATTTCATTCTGCCGCCATCAACCGCGTTCAGAGTTTCAAAGTTTCTCAGGTGTAAACATTTGTGCTTTCTGGTAATTGTGTCTTTTGTGTGAAAGAGGAGAGGGGACAGCATGCCTTATGTTGATTCTTTAAATAAGTTAATCCTGAAGTCTCATTTGCATCCTTAATACCAAACAGAAGCTATCAAACCTGGGGAAACTTAGAGCCAGCCCAACAAGCCCTCTCTCGTGGGGCTTATCTGATTCTTCCTCAGGAAAATGGAGGCTGTGCTGGCCTCTGTGTTTGTGAGTCCTCTGTCAACATGCCTCATGGGGCCGTGTTACAGACCACTGTCATCATTCTTAGCTTCTTCAGGGGAGCCTCACTGTTGTCACTTACCTATCATGTAAGTATCTATTCAGCACTTACAGATATGAGGTACTGAATCCATCTTTGTCAAACTGATAAAGAATTCCATAAGACAAGGAGTCTGAACTTGATGACCTCAGAGTTTCCTACCTGGTCTAAAATTTTATGATTTTTATTTGTCTCAATCTCTACCTATAGATTTTCCTACGAATGCGAATATACAAAAGTTGCCAGTTTGGTCATTCATGGGGTGTGAATCCTTTTCCTCCATTATGTTGGTGAGCTTAGACCCAGAGTGAAGTAAAATCCTATTAATAGTTATTCTAGATCAGTGCTATCCAATAAAAATATAATACATGCCAAAAATACAAACCACAAATGTAATTTAAAATTTTCTAGTAGTCATCCAAATGATAAAAAGAAACATGTGAAATTAATTTTAATGATCTATTTAACACCATACGTCCAAAAAATCACCTCGACATATATTAATATAAAATAATTGTTAAGGTGTTAATACAGTCTTTGTGTGTGTGTGTTAAGTCTTCAAAAGCCAGCGTGTATTTTACATCTGCACATCTCATTTCTGACTAGCCATATTTCAAAGACTTAATAGCCACACGTGGCTAATTAGTGGCTGCTTTCTTGGCAGGGTAGTTTTAGAGCCTTGATACTCAAAGTTCTCTGTGGACCAGGAGCAGTGGAATCATGTGGGAGCTTGTTAGAATTCTAACACAGATTCTTGGAATGAGAATCTGCATCCCAGCAAGCACTATGGCTGATATGTGTGGACTTTCAGAAGCACTGTTTTAGAAGGTGTATCCAAATTCTTTTTTTCAGTGATACTTAATTTCAATATTTTTATAACATTCATATTTCTCATTTGTATACATTTTTTATGAGTCAGTATGCTTCCAGGTCTCCCCCCCCATTAAAAAAAACCTATTTATTTACTTATTTATTTAGAAAGCAAGCAAGCAGGGGGGTGGGGGGGGGGTGGAGAGAGAGAGAGAGAGAGAGAGAGAGTGTCCCAAGTAGGATCTATGCCATCGGCACAGAGCCTGATGCAGAGCTAGATCTCACCAACTGTGAGATCATGACCTGAGCTGAAATAAAGAGTGGGATGCTTAACTGATTGAGCCAGCCAGGCACACCCCCCCCCCCCCCCCCGTCATTTCTAAAAGTAATTCGTTTTTTTCTAGTTACAAAAGCGTAACTTGTTTATCCTGAAAAATTAGAAACTACAAACAGGAAAAAAGAAAACAAAACCACTTGTCACCCCACCAACCAGAGATAACTACTATTAACATTTTGGGTGTTTATCCTTCCAGTCTCTAAAATGTTGTTTCTTTCTTAATTACATAATATGTAAATAAATTATTAAAAATAATTCACAGGGCGCCTGGGTGGCTCAGTCGGTTAAGTGTCTGACTCTTGACTTTGGCCCAGGTCTTAATTTCATGGTGGTGGGATCAAGCCCTGTGTAGGGCTCCACACTGGGTGTGGATCCTGCTTAAGAATCACTCCCTGCCCCTCCCCCACTCACACTCTCTTTTCCTTTCTCTCAAGAAAAATAATTCAAACAGTAACATATAAAATAAGATCCCTTTAATTACTTCCCAAAATGCAGTCCCTGCCTGATTCACTCATCAGGTGAAGACCATTTGGATTGTTTGGGGCAATTATGAATAGAGTTGCTATAAACATTGACTTCCAGGTTTTTTAAATTTTTTTTTTCAACGTTTATTTATTTTGGGGACAGAGAGAGACAGAGCATGAACGGGGGAGGGGCAGAGAGAAAGGGAGACACAGAATTGGAAACAGGCTCCAGCCTCTGAGCCATCAGCCCAGAGCCTGACGCGGGGCTCGAACTCCCGGACCGCGAGATCGTGACCTGGCTGAAGTCGGACGCTTAACCGACTGCGCCACCCAGGCGCCCCAAGGTTTTTTAGTAAATACACAGGAGTGGGATTGCTATTAGAAAATATCTTTTTTTTATGCCACATTGTACTTCAGGACTTGAATGTATATGAAGATATATTCAGTCAACAAATACTGAATATGTGCGCTGTATTAGGCAGTAAGAATATAGCGAATGTAGTACAGGTCAGTGTTGGACCCAATCCTCATAGAATTTTTGTTAATGTTTATTTTTACAATTTTTTTTTTCAACGTTTATTTATTTTTGGGACAGAGAGAGACCGAGCATGAACGGGGGAGGGGCAGAGAGAGAGGGAGACACAGAATCGGAGGAAACAGGCTCCAGCCTCTGAGCCATCAGCCCAGAGCCTGACGCAGGGGCTCGAACTCCCGGACCGCGAGATCGTGACCTGGCTGAAGTCGGAAGCTTAACTGACTGCGCCACCCAGGCGCCCCTTAATGTTTATTTTTGAGAGAAAGAGTGTGCGAGCAGGAGAGGGGCAGGGGTGGGGGGAAGGGGTGGGACAGAAGCAAGCTATGCACTGAGAGCAGAGAGCCTGATGCAGGGTTCAAACTCATGAACCGTGAGATCATAACCTGAGCCGAAGTTGGACGCTTAACCAACTGCGCCACCCAGGCACCCCTAGAATTTATTTTTAATAGAATCTCTATTAATAGACATTTATTTTCAATTTATCTATTATAAACAATGTGTTTTAAAATTTCAGTTCAGTCACTACTGATCATCTGCTATCTGCCCAAAATTCTCCTAGGAGTTTTCAAGGAAAATAACGAGCAACTAGATAGTCTTGGTTGAGAGAGTCACCTAACTCTAAGCACTGAGCCTAGCACTGGTTAGAGTCGGGGCGGGGAAGGAGAAGGGAGACTCTACCCCCAGGCAGGTGTTGTAGGTGAATTCTAGGTTAATGTGGAGAACCAGGGATTCTCCTTCATCTTCCTAGGCCAATAGTTTTCACACTTTAGTGTATATCAGGATCACCTGGACAGTTTGTTAAAACACAGATTCTTAGATCCCACTTCTGATTTAGGAGGTCTGGGATGGGCCCAATAATTTGTATTTTTAACAAGTTCCCAGGTGAGGCTAACGCTGCTGATCCCAGGAACATACCTTGAGAACAGCCCGCTGCTATTTCTGGGAGTTTCTGGCCCTGATACCTTAAATTTGTACTCTCCTTCATCAGCAGTTAGGAATTCAGAGATCTAGAAGTAGCCATCCTTGAAGTCACCGGAGAAGTTACCGATGCAGAAGAAACTTCAGTGCGCCTAAAAGCTCCTTTGTAGGACTGGCTGACAACTCCAGTTCCTAGCATTTTATTTCTATTCCTCTTGAGCTACTACTTCATGCAGGCTTTTCCCCGAGTTGCACTGGTTGGCCGGGGAACTTGTCCTCCTGCACTCTCAGCACCCTCGGTGGGCAGGGAGGGGCTTCGCACTTGAAGGGTTCTTCTGGAACAGCATCTTGATATGAAGCTCCAGAGTTTCCTCCTCTGGGTTAGAGGGGACTGCGTTTCTGGTGGCAGGAGCCTTGTGAAAGCTGCAGGCCGTTCTCCTGAGACTTCAGAACGGCTGGGAGAGGACAGGCTTACCCTGAATTTGTGTGTGGGTGGGGAGGCCCTGAAGAAATGAGCTAGCTCTGGGAGCTGCAAGGGTCCAGGTCCCACAGGCAGAGGAGCCAGAGTTCTCAGAGTGGCTGGTGAGGGTAAAGCTAACTGCATAGAAGCCTTCTTAGTTTTCTCTCCTTAGCTAGCTTAGTGGGCAGGTTTAAAGAAGGGATCCGTAGCTCATTCTCCTCATAGCAGGGTTGAATGCAGTTTTACCATTCACTAACTCCATCACCAATGTTCCTAGGAAATTTCCTCATCTGTAAAATGAGGACAACACCCCCATCCTCAGGGTTACTGTGGCGATTAATACAGTCACATAAGTAAAGTGCCTCATTACTACAGTACTTAACACACAGTAGGCCCCTCTTTATCTGATGGGAGCACGGGTCAGTAGTGAAGCTGTTATACCATGCCGTGGGACCTTCAGTGGACTCAACACAAGAGGTTCTTTTTGTACTTAAAAGTATGGGCATCACTTCCTCTGGAAATGAGGCTAGCTAGCTTTGGGGGCCTGTTGTCAAGTGCTAACAAGCATACACATGGAGCCTAACATAGCTGACAGGATAACAGTCACACCATGCTAGCATTTAAGGACTTTACAGGGTCTACGGTGACAATTCACAGATGGGACTTTTAGAAATAGGGCTGATTCATTTCAATCATTCATTTTACTATTTTGGGAGGTTAAATGACTGTCTCAGGCTTAGAGAACATTGTCATGTTTGGAGTTCCTAATTCTGAGCTGGTCTTGTTTTCAGCTATTCCACACTTTCTGGATCTTGACTGTTGCTCTATCTATAAAGCACTTGCTCTATTCCCCCCCCCCCTTTTTTTTTTAATGTTTATTTATTTATTTTGACAGGGAGAGGGTCAGAGAGGGAGAGGGAGAGAGAATCCCAAGCAGGCTCTGCACTGTCAGTACAGAGCCCGACACAGGGCTCGAACTTATGAACTGAGAGATCACGACCTGGGCTGAAATCAAGAGTCGGATGCTTAATTGACTTGAGCCACCCAGGCGCCTGCTCTATTTCCCTTCTTATTTCATACTGCACACAAAGGGAGAAGAAGTTGATAAGCGCAGTTCTGTGGCTCCAAGTTCTTGCTTAGAGAAGGGTTTTGGAAGAATAAGAATTTAAGGTCAGTTTGCAGGAGTTAGAGTATAGGTTGGCATAATGAAAGCATAAGAGCCCATCTTTCTGTTTTGTCATTCCCAGATACTGTAAAACTTAATGCTACTTATAGGTTCCTATAAACATTATTGCAACAACCTGATTTTAGCTTATTGGCAATTTGATACTTATGTTTATATTCCAATTTTCTGTTTTAGTAGTCAGGAATCTTCTTGTTATTTTAGGCATATCTCAGCAGTGAAAATAGTTTTCCTCTATGTCAGAAACTTACCCAAAGAAGAAAGTAATCATAAGCCTACTTCTGAAAGTCTGTAAAATGTAAACTTTAGATACGACACAGAGTATTCATTTTATAAAGGAAGGTTTCTTTTTGATTTTTTTTTTTTAATAAAAAGGCCTTAAAAAAAAAAGGGCACAAACTCCACTAGCAGAAGGAAAGGTAAGTAAATTCAGAATGATATGTACAGAGTGCAATCCCACCCCCACCCCCTCTTATTGTCTTCTCAGCGTTCCCACTGGTGTTGCGGAGAGAATCAAGAACGCATCATGGACACGAATCTCCATCCCAGGTGCCTGACTCCCCACTTTCCTATCCCCCATACTTAGTAGAAGGGAAGATGGGTAGCAGTTGTCTGTAGCATTCCAATTGCAAAGGAAGTATCTTCCTACTGAAACGATGTTAAAAGAGGTGCACGGACTTCCCTTAATGTGAATTAGATAAATCACTGAGAGTTGGCCTGAAAAGCAAATAGCCATTTTAAGATTATTTCTACAAGAATCATATTTATACATCCAAAAATTAGCTGACCATCAACAAACATTTGAAATACAATCTGTCATAGGTTGGGAAATAGTTGGATATTTTTAAAATTTTGATTTATACAAATTCTTTCAAATATGCATTAGGCCACAACCATTTCTTGAGTTCCTGAACATCTGTTGCATTAATAAATGTGGTACCTATATTAACATATCACTTAAAGCTCAAACATAACTTGGGGGTTCATCATACTATTTGCTCTGCTTTTGCATATGTTTGAAATTTTTTGTAATAAAAAGGATATAAATTTCAAAATTCCCCAAGGATTAACCTAGGGCAAAATTAGGTGGCAATACAAAAAACTCTAATAAGAAGTAAAAACTTGAGGCGCCAGGGTGGCTCAGTAAGTTAAGCATCTGACTCTTGATTTCGGCTCAGGTCATAATCCACTGTGGTTTGTTAGCTAGAGTCCTGAGTCAGGCTCTGTCTTTACTACCAGTGTGGTGCCTGCTCGGGATTCTTTCTCTGCCCCAGTCCCATGCACGTGCACATGCACACGCTCTCTCAAAATAAAAAAACATTAAACAAAAGGTAAAAACTTAAATTAAAAAAAATTTTTTTAAACTTGAATTTCTAATTGCATCCATTATATAGACAGCAAACTAGCTATCAAAACATTGAAACTATTTCAAACGTGGACCTATTTTAAAGCCTCCAAAATCTCATGTCACTATTGTTTATAATTAAGAATATCTTTCAAATGCCTAAGTATGACATTTTTAAAAATCCATAGCAATTAATATAAAAAGGAAAATTAAATTCAGATTTTAAGCCTCTCTCTTTACCACATTTATCTCTAAAATATAGCTTAGGGGCGCCTGGGTGGCTTGGTCGGTTGAGCGTCCGACTTCGGCTCAGGTCATGATCTCATGGTCCCTGAGTTCGAGCCCCGCGTCGGGCTCTGTGCTGACAGCTCGGAGCCTGGAGCCTGTTTCAGATTCTGTGTCTCCCTCTCTCTCTGCTCCTCCCCTGTTCATGCTCTGTCTCTCTCTGTCTCAAAAATAAATAAACATTAAAAAAATAAAATAAAATAAAATAAAAATAAAATATAGTTTAACAAAAAAGCTACTTCTTAAGATATAATTTTATTAAATTCAGAGTTAAAACATTCACTCTTTAGATATCTGCAATCAGCTAATAAATTTTCTGTAACATCCTTTCATAGCTTTTATAAACAAAATATTTTGAAGACCTACAGCGACATGATAGAAAAGAGCAATAATTATAGTAGACAAAATAATAATAAGTGAAAATAATAAGTGAAATATGATATAGCTTCTGCTATACACCTATGAGTTTTACAAAATAATCATTACAACAGATGTCCTTAGAGAACAAAGAGGAATGAGAAAGTAAAAGGTGAAGGAAGGCATGGAAGATATTTTCTGTTATCTTCTACTGTGTGGTCTCTCGCTGCACTATTCTTTAAACAAAAAAAGGTCTCCACAAGGGCAGGTCCTGTTTCAAATGTCCCCTTACCCTTCTGACTAGAGAATAATGTGTTTGTGTAGTATATGATTACACCAGACAAGGCTGTGAACACATGTGACTTACTCAATGATCCTATTCTGCTTCCTTTTAAAGATAAAGAATGCATTTAAGTCGATTGTGTATGAGACTCTAGTAATTCCTTAGAAGGCTCCATTCAAACAGAGAATAATATTACCTTACTTTAAAATGTTAGGAGCATGGCCATTTCCTCAGTCTTCATTTTCTTTCCAGACAATATGAATTAATACTTTCATTTATTTTGAAGGAGAAAAATAGGACACATGTAATTGCTTTAAAATAGTTTTAATTTTTCTTTGTATAAGCAAAACACCCCCATAAAACATTTACTTTCAAAAATGTTTATATACAAATAACTGTAAGATGGAAGAAACAACTAAAAAAAAAA
Organism: Prionailurus bengalensis; assembly: GCF_016509475.1. Lineage (NCBI taxonomy): Eukaryota > Metazoa > Chordata > Mammalia > Carnivora > Felidae > Prionailurus > Prionailurus bengalensis. The sequence goes on along the minus strand of NC_057349.1, from coordinate 100,387,699 downwards.
CACAGCCACCAATACAACTCCTAACAGTAGGCCAAGTCAGGGTGCAGATCTCATGAAAACAAGCTGCTCACATTCCCAGAACCACAATCTCCTGGGAGGAATCTTGTCCTGTTTAACTCGCTGGGTGGTGGAGCCCAGAGGAATTAACTCAAACTATGAAAATCCCAAAGCATGGTCACCTATGGGGAAATGAGGAGAGAGATATAACTCGAGCATGGTAATTATTTTCTTGTAGTAACGATAAAGAAAACAACTGTAAATGGTAAAGGTTTTGTGGGCCCCAACCTCCACAGGTAGCTAATTGTGTATTTACCAAACATAAATTTGTTGGCTATGGTGGAAAACATACGACGTATGATTGCCATTTGTCTTTAAAATGATATTCTCTAGAGCACTAACATGTACTGATTATAGATGCATGTAAGTAGTATGTAAAATAATAAAACACAGCCCAACATTTGAGGGTTTACTGTGTCTCAGACATACTCTTCTAGGTTCTTCATATGGTTTGTTTCACCTAATCCCCACAAGAACCCTAAGAGGTAAGAACTATTATTATTCCTATTTTTACAAAGAGCTAAGGCATGGAAAAGTTAAAGGTTACACAAATAGAATGCAAAGCCAGGTGCCTTGTCTGCAGAGCTCTTGTTTTTCATTTAGGGCCAATGCTGTAATGTGAAACTGGATTTTATTTTTACTTTAAAAAAAATGTTTATTTAGGGGCACATGGGTGGCTCACTCAGTTAAGCAACTGACTCTTGATTTCGGCTCAGGTTGTGCTCACACCTGATGACAACAGTGTGACAACAGGTTCAAGCTCTCCCTCTCTCTCCCCCAAATAAATAAATATTTTAAAATAAAATAAAGTGTTTATTTATTTTGGGAGAGAGATTGAGAGAGCAGCATGAGGGAAGGGTCAGAGAGAAAGGGAGAAAGAGAAAATCCCAAGCAGGCTCAATGCTGTCAGCACAGAACCCAACACAGGGGTCAATCCCACGAACCGTGAGATCATGACCTGAGTGGAAATTAAGAGTCGGACGCTTCGCTGACTGAGCCACCCAAGCGCCCCTGAAATTGGATTTTAAACCCCATTATCATACAGAACTGTTCCTCTACAGAAAGTCCATTTCCTAACTTCTACCTCCTACTACCACTCTGACTCACTGTTCACCTTCTGCTTCCCAAGTCACCTTCTGGTTTCACCTGCTTCCATATACAACCTGGACCCCTAGTCATTTCAATTATACCCCAAAGTCCTGCCCTGGCCTCTCCTACTGAAGTCAAACCAAGGTGGTGGCCTGCACCAGCAATCTCTGGTGCTATTACTGCTCCCTAGCAGTGAAACATTACTGCTGATTTAATGCAAGAAAAAGTCATGCTTCCTCTTGCTAAGTGGGCCTTCACTGCTACTCAGCAATCCTTTCACTGACACTTCATAGCATCCACAGCAGCTGTTCCCAACTTCTTCCAGAATTAAATCCCCAAATGCACCCATCTATCCCTTTGTAGATTATTTTACTATGGATTTACTTAAAACTCATCCAAAGTCGAGTTGCCAGATAAAATACAGGTTGCCCAATTAAATCTGAGTTTCCAATAAACAAGGAATCATATTTTATTTTAGTTTAAGTATGTCCCAAATATTGCATTATAGAAACATTTAAATGGCATGTAAAATAATAATAATAATAAAAAAAAAAAACCCAGCAAGCTAGGTACTGAGAGCCTGCCAAATATTGTACAGAACATACCTAATACTAAAAATTTGCTCATTGTTTATCTGAAAATCGAATTTTACCTGGCATCACATATTTTAATTTGCTAAATCCAATCCAATCAAATTCCCTTCTTTCCATTCCCAGAAGTACCCTTCCTTTTTTCAAAGGTTAATTCTCCTCTGAGCTATGGTACTGGTCTCTCTCCGTAGTTCACTTTCTTCTTCATTCTACATATTCCTTCTTTTCTACCTTCAAGAATGCTCAGGTCATCCCTACTACAGTATTAATGATTCTAATTCTATACCCCTCCAGGAGTCCACCCATGCCCTTTGCCATGTCACTTTGCCTTTTCTCTGCAAAGGTAAGTTCTACTTCCTTAAATCTGAACTTAGCCATATAATCTGATCTGGTCAACAGAATGAGGCAGAAGTGCCAGTGTGTCAGTTTGGAATCCAGGTTTCCAGGGGCCTCGTGTATTTCTGCTCATCTTCTTAAAATTCCTTTCCACCTCCATGAGAAGAGTATGCCAGGGTAAGCCAGAAAGGAGGAGGATGTCAGGTGAAATAGAGTCAGCATAGAGCAAAGTCCCCCAGTAGGCTTGTAGATGCACAAGCAAGCCTCACTAAGATCAGCCAACCCTCAGGTATGACCTATAATTACAGTCTCAAGTCAGTGAGTTTTCAAGTGTTTGTTATGCAGCAAAAGCTAATGGAAATATCTACCCTGAAAAAGATCTTCTTGACCTTACTATTCTAACTTTTCTTTCTTGCACCCCCGAACTGCTGCAAAAAGTATTATTTTTTTTTTACCTCTGCTCTCTCACCACTTATTTTTGTTACCTGTACCACTTCTCTTAATTGACACCAAAAACCTCCTAATGGGCGCTCCTATAGCTTTGACTCTGTCCTGATCCACCTTGGCCTCTGTGTAGCACCTGACACTGTAGATCACCTGACACCTCTGTTAAATTTCCCCCTCCCTGATTGTACTGCACTGGTCTCAACGTCTTTGATTATATTGTCTATGTTTATTCATTCCCCCAACAGTAACTATCATACATTTGACTCACACATCTTTATCTCCACCCCAAATCTCCTTTCAAGCTCTAGTTGAATTGGTTCTCAAACTATAGTTTGAGTGCATTAGACTCACCCAGAGGGCATACTAATATTCAGGTTATTAGGGCCCCACTGCTTGAGTTTCATATTCAGTAAGTCTGGAGCAGAGCCTGAGAATTTACCTTATTAACAAGTTCTCAGGTGATGCTGATGCATGACTTTGAGAACCGCTAGTTTTATATTTCCTACTACATAACAGTCTCCACCTGGTTACCCAAAGGTGCCTCAAACATTACATACAGGGTCAATTCGGTTTTTTGTTTGTTTGTTTTAACTATAAGCCCTGGGAACCAATTTGGGCTAGCCAAAACAAGAACCAAGAATATATCGGGGAGCTCACAGAATCAATGTGAAGGCAGGTGAACCATGCTCCAAATAAGGAAACCAGAAAACAGACTACTTGACAGTAGGAGCATTTCCTCTAAATCTGAAGAAGTACACAGTGTTTCTTGTGTCTTAGTCCCTCTGTTCAAGATTCAATTCCAAACAAGAGTCCCCTACCCATCCTTTAGTTGTACCAGGGCAGGGATAGAAAGGATTATAGCGGAAGTAGCTACCAAGGATTGCTCGTCTTTCATACTGTCTTTATTCAGGCCCTCACAATCAAGCGAGTGGATTACTACAACAACCTCTTAACTGGTTTTCTTGCCCCTAATCTAACCTCCAATTCATTCTCCACATCAACCTCAGTTATCTCTTTAAAACACATGTCATTTTCTTCTTTGCCTTGTCTGGTAGTGTTCCTGTCTTATCTTATTTTAAGTAATAAATTGCTTTTCTTTATGTGCAAGTGGATGGGATACTTCTGCCTTAGCAGACTCATAAAATGGAAAAGTAGTTTTAAAAGGTAGGAAATACATTTCGTTGTTAAATGAGGACCTAATTCCTTAGTATCCAGGCAAGGGTCAGAAGTGGTCCCAAAATAGAGACCCTTCTAGGAGCCTTTAAAAGATCAACGCCTCACCAGATTGAAAACCCCCTCATGACACGGACTAGTCCTCACTGCATGACCAGCACCTAGCTTATAGCAGGCACTTAATGAGATGAATACAGTCTTCATCTCTGGGCCCTCCCTACTTCAGATTACTGTATTAGTCTCCTGACTTCCTGGTCTGCAATCTCTGCCTGCCTATCTCCTCACTACCAACTCCTTCCCGTATACCACTGTTAATCAAGCCAGTTATCATTTCCTGCTCGAAACCTTCTGACTTCCAGCTATGTTTGCCAACTCTAACCTTCTTTGTACTCAAACCCTTCCATTATAATCTGGTTCCAACCAGTTTCTCTAAGCTTTCTTTCATTTCTACTTATACTGTCCACTACTCTAGATGAATATTTTTTAAACACAATTTACTTTTTCTGTTCCTGTTTGCTTGGTTCTACTTTTTGGGATGCCTTTCTCCCATGGTGTTTATCCTACCCTACCTTCAAAGTCTGTTAACTTAACCTGTCAGTATTCTCAATCTTTTTAAACCCATGACCCACCACCCCAGGTTCTTTTGGTCGTGTCCCCTGGTACCCCATATCCCTCATTCCCTCGTTAGAAAGTTTTCTATTTGAAGCTTTTGTTAATTGATGTCTTATGTGTATACATACTTCCTAAGAGTTGAACACATACTATCTTAAATTATCACTATATACTTTTGTCTATTTGTCCTACCCAATTTTAAGAGCTTTCTATCACTAATTAATCTTCTATATTCCTCCAGAAACTACTCTGGTGGTTTACACATAGTAGTGATGAATGAAATCTGTTGAGCAGATGAATAAATGGATGTTTAGATTCTGGGCTAGTATTTGGGGCTGGTCTTGGAGGCAGCAGCCAGTGGCTATGCTAGGAATTCCAGAACTGCTAGAATCAAGGGGTATAAATCCTGGCAGCTTGGAAGTAGGTGAGTCTAAACCAAAGATGATCAGATCGAGCACAGAGTCAAGTGCCAACAAGCCAAAAGTAAGCATCAAGTAAAAAGATCCAAAGGTCAAACCTGACTTGAAGGGTAGAGCAAAGGGTTTTGGAATCAGGCAAAGACACAGTAGAAGCAACAATAGTTTAATATTAGGTTGATGGGGATCTGGAAAAGTGGACTTCTTTTAGGGGCTTGTGCAGAGGATTTATGGAATTAAAATGAGTGGTTTATTAGCAAAATGGAGTTGCCTAGGAGTCAGAAGTTGAGTGGGCAGCCATTTATCATTTCTAGCAAAGAAATACATGGAAACAAATGTATAATAGCAAATATGGTGAAATATAAATAGACCTGCTTTGAGAGTATTTCATCTGAGCTTCATTTTCTTGCTTCTGCCCTGTCATTTTAATTTGTTTCACACATTTGCATAAGTTCACATCCAAGTTCTAATGCATTTTTGATCCCTCCATATTATAGGTAAAGAAAAATATGTTTTAAGAGATGTAATATCATAGTACCCAATACCAAACACAAAAACTCACAATGTTTTTGCTGTATATTTTAGACTTTTAAAGTATCAGTCAATAAAGCTACAATAAGAATGCTGTACCTAATAACAACTGATTTTTTTTTTCCTACACTAACTGTTCATAGACTGGAAAAGTCTAAGAATATTTTACAAAGGTTTAAAAAATAAAATGTAAAACAAAAAAAATCCTATTTATAAAAAATGCATATTTTATTATTGAGAATTCTAAAAAGTTTAATTCCTACACCTACCTTTCCCTATAAAGAATTTGTTTGCTTTCAGTCTGTGAGGCTGGATCGAAGAGCTCTCTGCCACACACAGTGTTTCCTTGTACTAATTAGCAGCAAGCATTGTGGCAAAGACTAATGTCCACATGAAAAGCACAGCAAAATTCACTTTAAATCCTACTGTAAATGTGCAATAGTTCTTTGCATGAATTATAAAATAAATTTTGTTACTTTGAATTAAACAATGAATAAAGTACACTTTTCAAGCCTATTTTATTCTTCCTGATAAACTCCCATATTAGTTCCTTGATAAGTTAATATATTTTGGCAGGCAACATAGAAGAATAGTAAAATCAGTTATCCAGGAGCTAGGTGACCTTGATCCTACCAATTATATGGGGTCTTAGGCAGGTCATTTATTCTTTCTAAGTCTCACTATCCTCATCATAAAATACAAAGACTTGAATTACTTCAGTGGTTCTTGCAAGGAAGACTGCATTGGGATTGCCTGTGGACATTTTATTTTGACTTGGTAGATGTGAGAAGGGAGGGCCTCGGTAACTGGAGCTTTACAACACTTCATAAGTGATTCTGATGCATAAGATTGGCTAAAAACCAATGGTCTAAATAATTTCTTGACTCTTTTGCAATTCTAAAAGTCTACTTTTTACATCCAATCAATGGAATTTTAATAGCTCCTAGCTTTCATCATTAGTCTCTTCTTGTAATGAATAAATGTATTTTAAGAAATAGAGAAGCTGCCTCTAAATTATGAATAATAGCTTACAGTTACTGAGTGCTTACCAGTTCTAAGGTATTAACTCATTTACTATATGGAATTTAATCTTCACAACAACATTGTGAGGTTGGTACTAGTATTATTGTCTATGTATCACAGATGGGAAAACTGAGGCATACAGACTAATTTGCCCAAAGTTACAGAGCAGGTAAGTATAGAAACTGGGTCATAGAGCCTGCACTCTTAACCAGTATGCCACGGCCATTCAGTAAGTGACCTACACCTGCAAACAGTACCCACCACTGTTCCCTACCCAAGTAGCACTGTTTTCTCTGTCACTTGCAGAAAAAAGAGGGGTTTGTTTTTAGAAAATTTGTGGGATCAAAAATGATGGGAGGGGGAAGCTGGGAAAGGCAAGAATGAAATGACTCAAGGGACTGAGCCTAAGGCCCTTGACCTAGAGATTACTTAGATTCACAAAAGCCTTGCTTTCTAGGGTAATCATATGCAGGAGTGATTTTCCTTCAGTTATTACTTCATCCCATAATGTTTAAAACATGTCCTTTTGGACTGGTCAAATATTAATTTAAAAAAAAACATTAGAAATTCACCTTATTGGGTGAACTAGACCCAAAACTATAAAGTTAAAACAGGAAAGGGGCGCCGGGGTGACTCAGTCAGTTGGGCGTCTGGCTTCGGCTCAGGTCACGATCTTGCGCTCTGTGGGTTTGAGCCACGCGTTGGGCTCTGTGCTGACAGCTCAGAGCCTGGAGCCTGCTTTGGACTCTGTGTCTCCTCTCTCTGCCCCTCCCCTGCTCACACACTCTCTCTCTCCCTCAAAAATGAATAAACATAAAAAAAAATTAAAAAAAAAAACAGGAAAGTAAGCACAAAAGCTAGGATAGAGAGTCAGGGAGAAGGTAATGACAATTGAAATTATCCAGTCTATTACTAATTTGGGGTATATAAAAGAGAATTTATGACAACTGTACTTTGGCATATGGAGTAGAGTCTAGTGCATTATAAGGATAACCTTCCCTTCCCAACATCATGGACACAGTGACCTAACTGGTCTGTGGTCCTGGTTGTGCAGTGTTAAAGGCCAATCTGCACAGCCAAGCTATCTCTTCCTAACTGGGTGCATGCACTTAGCAATCTGGGTGAAGGCACCCAGTTAGAGCTGGTGTTTTGCCAGGTCAGTGACAGCAGGGCAAGCAGGGCAAAGGAGATGTGGTTTTTGGCAACAGAGGCAATTTAAGCTGGAATGCAGCAAAAAAAAATCAAAGGGAGTGAAGGAAGGAGAAGGCTGATAGGGAGAAAAAAGTGAAGTCTGGATCAGAGGTCTCACGTCAGAGAAATCTGAGAAGGACAAAAGGCTGAGGTAGAGAGAGGAAGAACACTGGAGACATCAGGGAACTGAGAATGATGTACTGGGAGGAACTGAGTGAGAGAGCTGGGATGAGTGTTGTGGCCAGAGAACGTGAAGTCTGCGTTTATGGAGTTAGAGGGGAAACAGACTGGGTGTGTGACAAGATCTAGCGTGTGGCAACAGAAATGAGTGACTAAACATCACTGGAGATGAGAGGTCAAGGGACTTCAAGACTGGTATTCTGGCTTTTTCGGCGACGCATTCACTCAGGACGAGGGTAGTAGTTAAGGGAAACAGGAAGACTGTAAGCCATGTGTCAGACTTTAATAATTTAAGTCTTGAAAGACTTTGGATATGCTTAGTATAGGGGACTGGATATTCTAGAAAGGGGATCATTCCCCCCTTATCTATGAGTTTTCAGTCTAAAAACAGTTGATACTACTGCAGAAGCAAGCAGCAGCTTAAGAAAAATAAGTAATGTTTTCCTTCATTCTTAAGACTAATCTTTGCTCCACTTTTCAGACTTGGTAAGAATCTGTGTTTCACATTTTCATCCTAGGGCTAGCTTAGTATTTTGCTAAAACTGAATAGAGAATGAAATTAACCTGCTAATTCAGGCAAGAAAAATCTCCGTTCCCTGTTCTCATAAGTTTGTGAAAATAAAGTTTAAAAAATAAATTACAACTCAGTTGCCCCACTCCTGATTTGAAAACATCTGGTGAGGGGCGCCTGGGTGGCTCAGTCGGTTAAGCGTCCGACTTCGGCTCAGGTCATGATCTCACGGTCCGTGGGTTCGAGCCCCGCGTCGGGCTCTGTGCTGACAGCTCAGAGCCTGGAGCCTGCTTCCGATTCTGTGTCTCCCTCTCTCTCTGCCCCTCCCCCATTCATGCTCTGTCTCTCTCTGTCTCAAAAATAAACAAACATTAAAAAAAAAAAGAAAACAACTGGTGAGATCACTGGGTATAGCTTCCCACCACTTTTTTAAGTGTAAAAAACACACGTACAAAGGTTTCTTATAATCTTGAAAGAACAGGGTGGCATGCTATTTACTGACAGGTTGACCTTTACACAAAGAACCTTCACCTTCAACAAGCTGAAATTACTGTTACTGATGCCTTCAGAATATCATTGCCTCAGAATGAAGCATGTTTTGTCCAAGCCATACAGAAGTGTCTAGATAGACACCATTTGGTCACCAAATGGTGCAACGCAGAGGGTAGGGGCAAATTATTTCTACAGTACCAACCATATGTCTGATGCTGTGCAAAGAATAAAAAAGGAAATGTCAAATATGATTCCTAATACCAAGAAGCTTACAATTTATTGGTCAATTACATAATACTTGAGCCCAGACCCATGTCTTACATTTTCGTAATTACTCACAGCATCTAACATAGGAATTTATATATATCAGTAAGAAGTGAATAACAAAATAACAATACAAAAAGTTTAGAATTAAGTAATAAAACACACGTTTAACATAGGTGACTGAGAAAAGAGAGAGAACAGTTGAGCTAGTGTCATTGTAATCTGTGAGAAATCTTGTTCCTATTCTATTTTGAGCAGGTACTGACACAGGAAGGTCCCTGTTCCTACTCACTGAAATCTTCAGGGAAGAAAAGAATCAGGTCAGCTTTTCCTACAGGTAGAAACTGAAGGTCAGGTTTATCCTGCACCAGGGCATCCAGAGGGGCTGTGTCCTTACCGGCATCTTTTCCCAGTTAGCCAAGGAAACTGGCCTTGAGCAAAAGCTCTTTTAAATACATAAAACTATTGGCCAACCTGTTATTGAAATCCTTTCCCTCTTGGATTCTTTGATTTTACATTGTTAACCTTTCATTCATCTATCAAAAAATTATTGAGCACCTACTATATACCAGCAATGTATTCCTATCTTTTTACTTCTGATTCCTTTGCTACCTCTTTTCTACTCTATGACCCCTCCCCTCCACCTCTTGTTCAGCTCTCAGCTCTATTCTTTCTCTCTGTATCCCATCCTTCAAAAGGTGAAGTTTGCTGAGGTTCACGTAGCCTTTAGGCTGATATCTACCAACCAACATATCCTACACATACAGATGGAAGAGGAGGTTCGAGTGTCTCCAAGGTCTTAAATTTCCTGCTACTGGTATGCTTCATTGATCGTTCCTTCTCAGTCTTTCCTACTGGCAATGCTTCCTCTAGAGAGTATTAGTTTTTGAAAATTTGTCAATACTCTGAATCTGTCTTTGCCCTCTATACTTTATCCTTACACAATTTCATCTCCCTCTCCCTATCACTCTCCAAGCTTAAGAATGAATTTCTTTCTATTCTTGTTCTTTCTATACCTTGGGTCTTCATTGAGTCTGTTGCCCCTGCTTTATCCAGGTAGTTCCTCTTTCTTAAATCTTAAGTCCTATTCCTTAAGGAAGTCTTTGTTCTTCTCCCTCAACTAGGTTACACAGCTCTGCCATGTGACTTTATTGCACCCTGTCCTTTTCTTTGGAAGTATTCATCATCTCATATGATCTGTGTAGTGGTTGTCTTGTCCAACAGACCAGGAGTAAACAATAGCCTATGCATCAAATCCAGCCCCACTGCATGTTTTATTGGAACACTCTTATGTATTGTTGACGATTGCTTTTGCATTTCAAAGGCAGAGTGGTTGTGAGAGAGGCTATATAGCCTGAAAGCCCCAAATATTTATTATCTGGGCCTTTACAGGAAAAGTTTGCCAAATGCTGCATTAGACTATAAGGACCACGAAGACTAAAATCATGCCTGTTGTTCTCATTTCTATATTCCCAGCACCTAGAATAATGCCTGACACATCAGTATTTCTGGACTAACTGTATTTCAGTCTCAAGCTTTAACCCATCTTGTCAGTGATCAGAATGAGATCACATTAATCAGCCTGTGTTTATAACAGCATTATAATCACTGCTTATCCAGATAATGATTGTAGTATTGTAGTCTAAGGGAAATTAAGTAATATACAAATGAATAGATTATTACAACCAGAGATAAGTGCTATGGAAAAAAGGAACACTGTACAATTAGAATATATAACAGAAAACCATAATCAAATATAAAGTTTGGGAAGACTTCCTGGAAGAAGTGGCCTTTGACTTGAAATCTAAAGAGTGAACTAAATGGGCAAAAAGAGGTAGACAGAAGGAACATGGTATGTACAAGGAATTGATGCTCATGTCAAATAATACACTATAAAGTAAGTTCCTTGAGAAGTTAAGGGTAGGGTTCAAAATGGAGCAAACGCTCAGTGGGACATTTATTATAATGTAAAACCTGAAACACTGTTGTTGGCCAACAATGGCAAAATGGTGAACTATCAAATGTCCATAGCCCAGCATATTCTGTATCCATTAAAACAATGGATATGAAGAATTTTAATGTATGGAAAATGATTTTACTATAATGCAAAGTTAAAGAAACGGGGACATTGTTTCAGCTAGGTAATATATTCATAGAAAAATTTTCTAGAAGAAAAATGGACTAAAATGTTAATTATAACTGCCTCCAAGTGGGAATGAGTATCCTATATTTTCTTTATGGTTTTCCTATTTTTTATTGAGAAAATAAATAAAAGCGTTGATCTTCATGCACACATCTGAGGACAGTCTTTCCTGAACCCTGGAATGAGGATGTAAAATGACAATCAAAACCCAGGAGAGTTCACTGTCAATAAAGATTATTAGTGGAAGTTTTCTTGGAATATGATTTAAACTGTAGGTATAAAAGTGCAATAGGGACATTAGGACCAGGAAAAACTATCCTGAGATACGGTGCTGTATATAGACACCTTGCTTCTGGGATTCTGTATCTTGACTAGTTAAATTGGGAACTTAATCTAACCTTATTCTATGTGTGTTTGGTCTCTTCCTGCCTAGCCATAATCCATCAGAAATGCTCAGTTTCAATTCTGGATACATAATTTAAATGAGGGTCCTGGAGAGCTCATGCATCAGTTCTAATACTACTCTATTCTGAAGGCTTCTTTTATTTTTTGTTCTGCAAATATCATCTTTAATTTATAGGCTCATTGGTCTCTCCCTTAAAACTATTACTGCTAATTTATGGAAGTGGGTGAGTTGAGAGTTGTTTTTAAAAAGTTTTGCTTCTTCCTGTAACTGAAATAAAAAGAGAAGAACAGAAATTCTCACCACAATGATTAATTTGACTTCCCTCAAGTTAAAAAAAATAATAAAACTCCATTCTTCTGGTTAAAATATATTTTATTAATCATTCAAGCAATACATATTTATGTGCCTATCTTATACCCAGGCAGGCACTATGAATCCTTTGGGGAAACCTGCATGAAGCCTTTTGATAGTGCGTAGTTATAGCAATTGCCTCCAGAGTTTGCCATACAGGGCTTCCAAATCCCTTTTGGGAGGGGGATGAGTTTCTTTTCCATCTTGATTTCCTACAGGCAACAGAGTGGATGAAGGGCTTAGTAAAAACTTCCTTTAGACTAGATCAAATTTGGCTCTACTGACATTTGGGGTCAGATAATTCCCTGTTATGGGGGCTGTCCTATGCATGATAAGATATTTAGCTGCATCCTTGGATGCTTACCTACGGGATACTGGTAGCAATCTTTCTGATATGATAATCAAAAAGGTGTCCAGACATTTTACCAAATGTCCTCTGGGGGTGGGGAGGACTTTCACTCAATTTACTGGAAAACAAACAAAAGCAACCAAACAAATTGGAAGAAAGAGAATACAAATTTTGCCAGATCACTATGCCCTTCTGGGTGTTCCCTAGATTAGAGGTGAATGGAAAGACACTGACAAGACAGGCTGTTGTACAACAGAAAGGATTGGCATTTAAACACTGTTCAGAAGATTCTCTGCAGTAAGGAGTAAAAGTAATAGATCTGGAGTTAGAGGACTTGGGTTCTCAATAAATAGCTTCATTTCTTTGGGACTCAGTTTCCTGATCTGTAAAATGGAGGTGGAGGGGGAAGGCAGTAAGAAGAGTCGTAAAAAGATCTTTTAATTAAAAAAGAAAAATTATGTTCATTTATTTTATTTTTTAACGTTTATTTATTTTTGAGACAGAGAGAGACAGAGCATGAAAGGGGGAGGGGCAGAGAGAGAGGGAGACACAGAATGGGAAGCAGGCTCCAGGCTCCGAGCCATCAGCCCAGAGCCCGACATGGGGCTGGAACTCACGGACCGCGAGATCGTGACCTGAGCTGAAGTCAGACGCTTAACCGACTGAGCCATCCAGGCGCCCCTGTTTATTTATTTTTTGAGAGAGAGAGAGAGAGAGAGCGCAAGCTGGGAGGGGCAGAGAGAGGGGTGGGGGGAGAGAGAAACCCCAAGCAGGCTCTGCACTGTCTATGCAGAGCCCGATATGGGGCTCGAACCCACAAACCGTGAGATCATGACCTGAGCTGAAACCAAGTCAGATGCTCAACTGACTGAGCCACCCAGGCACCCCAGATCTTTTAATTTTTTAATTCCATTAATGTTGAAGACTTATTCTAGCCACTATACATGTATATGAAAGATAAAAAGGGTCTCTTTCTTCAAGGAGATTATAGTCTTTTAGAATGACAAACAAGTAACTACAGTAATCTAAGAGTCACAACAGAATCATGTACAAAAAGCAGTGGAAGCCTGGAAAGAACACCTAAATTTGCTTGCAGAAATGAGGGAGACCTTTACAAGGGAAGTGGCATTTTAACTAAAACTTGAAAGATGAATAAAAATTTTGACATGAGACAAGGGGGAAGACATTCCAGTTAGAAAGGCAAAAGCAGAGAAATCTGATGCTTCTTCCGAAAAAAAAAAAAAAAAAAAGAGGTGTATTTAGGGAAATATAAGTACTCCAGTGGTTCTAAACGATATATGGAAAAGGTGAAATGACATATTCTACTGTAGATGATAATTTAAAATTTATGTGATCTATCACCCTTGCAATACTATAGAAAATAATTTTGGAGAGGAATGAGCCAAGAGGCCAATCAAATGACTATTACAACAGTCCACCTAAAGATAGTGAAAGCCTACAGAAGGCCAATTATGTGGGTAGGAATGGAGAATATTCAGAGAATGGACAAGATTTGTAGTCAGAATGTTGGAGGGATTATAGCTAAGACTTATTGAGCATTTTGGTAACCACTTTTTGTGTGTGTGCAATAGCTCATTTAATCCATATAATAAGCCTAATAAGTATTTGCTAAAAGTTAATTTGCCAAATGATCAGGTAGTTACATTTATCAAATACTTGTTTTACAGAAAATTCACATTAAGTTTACTGAACAAATGTATTCTTTGGTAAGATTACTTTTTAGTGCATTGGCTTTTGGTGAAATGATAACCTAAGATAATATACTATTATCCTCATTTTACTGAGGAGAAAACTGAGGTTCGGCGTTAGCAAAGGTAAGACCAGGTCTATAGAGCTAGTGCTTTTAATCTCTACGTGGCTAATAATAGTATGGCGATAAAGGAAACAAATGATCTACGATATCCTGTTTCAGCTCTAATATGCTATGATTTTAATAATCCTTTTTTTTAAGTTTATTTATTTTGAGGGAGGGGGAGGGGCAGAAAGAGCGGGAGATTGTGAGATTGTGACCTGAGCCTAAGTTGGATGCTTAACTGACTGAGCCACCCAGGTGCCCTATGATGTTAATATTCTTAAATCACAAACCAAAACTTAAAAAAACATAGACATAATGAAACTAAGTTCAAAATCTATTAAGAGTACCATAGCTTCTTATGGAAACTTCCTTAATTTTTCTGGAGAGCATTTAAAATTTTTCTCCCTTCAGCCCATTGACGAAGATAATGACAGTAAGATGGTTTTACTTTTCTGTAGTTCTCTGCTCTTTTTCTTAACTATCAGACATTGCCTTCTATCTGGAGTCAACTACCATCTATACCCACGTGACACATAAAAACCCACTGATCACCTTTAAACTGTCATCCCAAATATCTGTTTCATCACCAACGCAGATGGTATTATTTTTCTAACAATCGGAAGAAGGTCACCATAATTCTGTTCTCTCAGATAGGAGACTTGTGAAATTTTAAAAACTCAACTTTGTATTTTTCCCTGCCTGAGAATCACTAGCAAAAACTGCACATGACCTTTCCTGGATCTGTAATGACCATGGTTCCCAGCTGCAGACAGTGGAGTGCACTCCAGTTCAGTGGAAAGCAGTAACTCCTATTTGGGCACATTTTCGTTATAGTAGCATGTAGTGCCCAGGGGCCAGGATGTTAAATATCCTGCACGATGTAGAATTGTTTCACCTAAAACATCAGGAGAAGCCCCCCCCTTGAGAAACACTGAGCTCAGGGTCCACTTCATGGGCATGTAAACTGTGCAGTCCTACAGGGCACAGTGCTTGGTTTAGTGCTCTGCAGTCACCATTTTGAAGATCTTCATATTATGTTTGAACATCTATTTTATAAATGAAGTCCTGTGGTACAATGGATCACACACGCAAGCAGAGGAGCAGAGGAAGTGAGGCAATGTATGCCTCTTTTCTTCCTTGCCACCCCGTTTGCATATAGTCTTCATGGTGTCTCATAAACACAGGATTCTGATGGACCTAATGAGGTGTAGGAACTCAGAGAGTCACAAAGTGATTACAAGGCAAGCATATTACATCTATGGCTGATTTAGTGGACTCTTCCAAGAGGCTACACTTTCCATTTGAACCAGAACTTGCTTCAGATGCAAAAAGAAGGCAACGGCATCCTAAAAAATACACGTGACAAAAGAATCCTGTCATATCCTTTCTTACTAGTGCATATTACTTCCCTGTATTACTATTTACATTGAAAATGATGACACAGAAGGAAGGGGAGAGGTAGAACAACCCATGGTTCCCTTTCCTTTCAGTCCTCCCATATTCAGATTGGTAGGATGTATGCATATCAAAAAGGGAAACAAAAACAGGTGAGTTGGTTTTGTGCAGCATTTACGCATTCTGATAAGCACAAAATGCATATACATGTAAAACTAGGATATGAATTGTGTACTTTTAATGATTTTGTGTATGAGTTAATTGGTTTTTATATTTGCATTTTAAATGGCATTGCACAAAATAAAGATGAATGGTAAAACTCATTCTAATAATTTAAAATTCTAATTTTCCTTTACTTAGAATGACATTAAAAAGCAAATAAAACACATCATTACAAGTCAAAAGACAGATGACAGAAGAAAGAAAAAGCTTTATATTTCAGTACATACAATGGTACTTTTTACCTGCTTTTGGAGCAAGGGGCCCCACATTTTTCATTTTGCTCTGGGCTCAGCAAATTATGTAGCTGACCATGACAGAGCTAGTTTAAGCAGAAAGGGATTAAATGAGTACTTAGCTCACAGATCTCAGAGAGGACCGGAGAACTAGGCTTGGATAATACACAGCTAGCTAGAAACAACATTCCGGAAAAACCAAACCAGGAAGAACACTCATCCCACCTCACCAAGCTCTTCTAGTGGAAAGCTATCCAAACACCAACCGCCAGTCAGCACCTATGACTCTAAAAATGTGAGAGCCCTTCCTCAGCTACCCAGAAGAACCAGACATCTCCACTATGGCATTTGCCAGAAAATCCCATATCCCTGAATGCAGTTGCTCACCTTCACAAACAGGTCTTGAATGGGTGCATCTGATTACTGGAAACTAGGTCACATGTACTGATATGCTGAAGCCAGCTAGTGATTGTTAGCATCTTGTCCAACTAACTCCACATTCAGTGAAGTCATTTTGGTAGCTTGGGAGTATTCACACCATGAAAACTGGTCAATGCAACAAATCAGAGTGTTTTCCCTCCCCCAGCCGTTAGTAAACATTTACCAGCACACCATCATCTATAAGCGGCACTCTAGATTCAAGGGAGTCTGGAAACTGTCGTTTTTAACTTGCTAGTTTCTAATGTACAAGCTAGACAGGGGCTGGATGAGTGCTGGGTAAGCCATTGTATAATACCTGCTGAAAGGTTATAGCATCCATTGCCTTCTGCTCTAAATTGCTAGTAGGCAAATACTAATAGAGGTTGAACAGTTGTGGTACAGAAGGTTGGGCAGGCTTTTACTAAAAGCATGACATGATGAGTATACATCAGTGGACTAGAAGAGATATATATCAACTGATAAGACTAAAATACATTTCTATGATGCTAGACTATGAACTCTGTAAGAGCAGGGGCCATGTCTGTTTTGTCTTTCACTGTATCTTATATATCACCTGGCAAATAGAAGCCACTCAACAATAACAACAACAAAAATAACTTTAAGAATAGAGAGTTCAATTTTGGCATTTCCCTTATTCTGTGCACATAAGACAATGCCATATGATTTTATTTACTCCTTTTAGATGAATTAAACTTCTGGATGTCAACAGTTTACAATGATACTTTCATAGGTTATCTCATTTGCACCTATACCATCCCTGAGAAAACAGGAATTACTATCCATTTCATAGATGAGGAAACAAACTCCAAAAAATAAAGTGATCTTTCCAAACTCATTTAGCTAGTAAATGATTTAAAATTTTCATTTCCTAACTCAAAATTCCAGAACTCTTTCTTATGTCAGGAGACTGTATTTATAAAACACATTTGATAATGATTAATTAGGGAAGTATTGTCAAGTTTTCAATTTGAGCATCAACTTAAACTCAGTTACATGCAATGGACAAAATATCCTGATTTCATGCCACAAATGTTTTTCTTCAAAGTGAACATTCTTCCCTTGGCACTTTAGAAGGATTAGAATTGTGGTTGCAATTATCTTTTCTTAAAGTCAATGATGTTGATTCAAGAGGTAGGGGGAAATAAACCCTTTTCTAGAAATAGCTAATCCATGAATTCTATGCTTTTACTTTTTCCTAGCTAGGAATAGTATAACTTAAATGTTATGATGTACTTGGATTAAAATATAGTACAGGGACTCTCAGTTTTATATTACTTTAGAATCATGAGTGATGGGTGAGGAGGTTGCTAATACAGATTTCCAGGCCTCATCCTAAAAATGTGACTTTGTAAAGGCCAAAATATTAAATTCTAAAGAACACTCAAGAGCCCAGAATACTAAGAATGGTGCCTCTGACATTCAGGTTGTACAAGAGTATCTATTTTACCAGAAAATGCATTTTAGCATGGTAGTGCTATTTTTAAATCACTTCCATAGCCTCCTAAAATTTAAACCAATTTAAGAGATTTGCCTCTTAAAATTATTAGGTAATTTCCTGTATATTAGAAATCTTGCTACCTATGTTATTATAATCATGCTCCGAGGTTGAAAACTGCAGGTTAATTTACTGTCCTAATCAGTCTCAAATCTCTTTGAGTATAAATTCTTACTAGCATTATATGTCATGGAATTTATAGACAGCTTCTTACCAGTGATCTGTCCCTTTGAGTCTTTTGATTTCCCATTTGAAGAGACACAATGGTTCCAAACGAAGATCTCTTACACCACTTAAAATACATGGCAAACTACTAACCATTAAAATATACCAGTATAATACATAAGAGTGGATGCATGATCTCTAATTAGGGTAGACTGAAAATGACTGTCAAAAGTCCTTTATTCAGTGTCATACTTCGAACTTGAAACCATGGTTTCTCTCTCCTGCTTAAACCGTTTTGATAAGGTTCACCTAAACCGTTCTGGATTTAAGTGAAACTCTCGTTCCAGGGAGGAGAAAACTAAGGTTCCAAGAAACCAAATTATTTGTCCAAGGTCACACCCAGTATTAGTGACCAAGTCAGACAAAAACCCATCGATTCCAATATAATGGCCAACCCAACTCCTTCTGTTAGTACCCTTTTTTTTTTCGATTTCACAGCTGCACCCCATCTCCCAACCTCTTTTTGGATAAAGTTGTTTTGTTTAACAGTCCTTCCCCACCCCACCCCCGTTTGCTTTTATGCCTTTGGATGATAAAACCTCCCATAATCAGTTAGTGAATAACACTGGGTGTCCATATCTAACGCGATGACTTTCACGGGCCTTTTTCTTTGGCCGAATATTTCTCTGAAAGGCTCTTAATCCTGGATTCCGCCGGGGGAGGGAGAAGGGAAGGGAGGTCACCCAGTGCTGACAAGTCCGTACATGTACAACACGCGCGCGGGACGCAGCCTGCAGGGCCGAAGAAGAAACCGAGGAAGGATATATTCGGGCGGAAGGGCAGAGGCGGAAGAAGAACACCGTGGTGGGAAACCCCTGTGCACGGGATCTGCCAACCCCTGGCAAAGCTGAGCAGAGCCGAGCGTGAACAAACCCTTTTAGGTAGCCAGGCGCAGACACTGCAGCACAACGGAAAGGGAGGGGGTGCGGCGGCTGCAGCCGCACGATCGGGAGGGAGCGTCCGGGCGGCCCTTTTATAGGCCGAAGCCCGCGCTCGCGCGCCCCCGCCCCTCGCGCCGCCCCCGGGCCACGCGCGGAGCCGCGGCGTTACCTGAGAAGGGCCGGCTGCGTCCGCGCCCGGCCCCGCCCGTTCCGCCGCCCGCCCTCCCGCGAGGCCGCGGCGGCACGAGATCTGCGCCTCGCCTCCCTCCTCCCGCGGGCGGGTTTTCTTACCTTGTGAAAAGCCGTCTCCACGGCTGCCCCCGCCTCCTTCGCAGGATGTGAAATGGCGGTCGGCGAGGCAAGCGCGAGCACCGCAGCTCCGGCCAATCCCTCCTAGCCACCAAAACGGCCCCGAACACTGGCGGCCCCCTCCCGCAAGCCCCTACGAGCCCATCCATGACATCGGCGCTCCGCCGCCCCCCCCTGCTGCCCCCGCCCAGGTGGCCGTGCCCACCGGCCGAGTCATCGATTCCCCGCGCCAGGCGCTAGTCCCGCTTTCCACCGGCCTCCTCCCTCGCTGCGAGCCTGGGGGCGGGGGAGAAAACACCTTCTCGGCCCCCGCCTGGGTGTCCCGCTCGGGCGCCCGCCCTGCTCCCTCCCTTTCCCGCCGCGTCCCCTCCCCCAACTACTCACCGCCCTCCCTTCGCCACACACACAACCCCATCTCCCCTCCCCCAGTGGTTGCGTCCGTGACATCATCATCATGGCAACAAGAGCTGCAGCCTGGGACCGAGGAGCCCGTGTGACTCCCGGCGGCGGCGGCAGTGGCGGCAGCACCAGCACCGACGATAGCGCCAGGGCTTCTCTCCTGTTGCCCCTCGCCAGGTGCTCCTGAGGAGGCGGCGGCAGCAGTGCCAACACCGCCCGGCCCGCCGCCGCTGCTCCCGGTGTCTGTGTGTGAGGGGAGGGGGCCGAGCCGAGGAGGGGAGGGGGCGCCGCCGCCGCTGCTGTGGGGCCGTCGCTGCGGAAGAAGCCGCCGCCGCCGCTGCTGCTGCCGCTGCCAGATCGCTCGTGAAGAGAAGGCGGTGGCGGCGGCGGCGAACATGTTTTCAGTGAGGATAGTGACTGCCGACTACTACATGGCCAGCCCGCTGCAGGGGCTGGATATCTGCCAATCCCCCCTCACCCAGGCCCCTGTCAAGAAGGTGCCCGTGGTACGAGTCTTCGGAGCGACCCCGGCAGGTAAGCGGGCGCGGGGCGCGGGCGGGAGCCGGCGGGGCGCCCGGGCTGCCCTCCCCGCCGCGCACACGCGCGCACACCGCCGGCTCTCGGTGCATCGCTGCCGCCTCTTCCCTCCCCTCCGCCCTCCTCGCCTTTCCCCCGGTGCGTGACAAGAGGCGCAGAAATGTGGGTCCGCGCGAGCGCTGCGCCCCCTCCTCCCCCGGCGGGGAGGCGGCGGGCGCTGAGTGCCGAGTGTTTACACTGCGTGCGGCGGCCGGGGGCCGGATCCGCACTCCGGGTCTCGGGCAGGGGGGAGTGAGCGCCCGCGAACAGCGCTCTGGCCCTGCAGGATGGGCCAGGTGGCCGCGCCATGTCCTCCGTGAACGGGTTCACAGGGCTGCGCTCAGAGGTCGGCCGCTGGTGGGACTGCAGACAGCCCCCTGCGTCTCCCAAGTGCCCTTTCTGGAAATGGCTTTAAGAGGAGTGAGGAAGTGTCAGCTCTCTGTGGTCTGCCTCTCCTCCTCGCTTCTCGCCTGCGCTCTCCTCTGCCCCTTCCGGAGGTGCCGTGGGCTGAAGAGTGGCGCCTGGGGCCAAATAATCTTTCTCATTGAAGTGACCATGTGGTTCTGCTGTGAGTGCAGGTCGTGACTCCTTAGAGTTTAAGCCTCAGAGTCTGGGGACAGGGCAATATCCTCAGGTGCAATGCTTTGACGGAAACGTGGATCCATGGAAGTAGGAAATGTGTGTTTGTTGCCCAACGTAAAATATCCCACTCAGTAGCGTGAATTTCTTATGAACCACAGCTGAACTCAGCAACACAAACATTTAGAAATGCTCTGTGCTGAGTTGCAGTATTGCGTTTTAAATGCACGTATCTTTAAAACGAAAACTGTTTTTGATGAACGAGTGGGGTGGGGAGACAGCAGTGACAGAATCTGCATTCTCAAAAGCTCTTGGGGACTTAAGATAATATAAATAAGTAGTGGCCAAATTTACAAGGTTTTAAATTGTTTTGGTTTTCTACATGCTTTGAACTGTCTGCATGAAATAACGGAGCTGCCTCCTAGAAAGGGATGCACTTACCTCTAGCGATGTATTATTGCCCTATGGGATTTTAGAAGGCATTTCCCACTTGATGCTTCTTGCCCTAATCACCATTCCTCTTATTACTACTGTTTCTGTGGACTACCCAGATAATAACACTTTCCCAAACACAAGCACTCATTTTCAAGCAGTTATCTTTTACTGTGAATTCTCTTTGTTAAAAATTTCAGCGGTGTTAGTGAGATTTGACAGAGCATTCCTTTTTAAAAATAACGAAAACGATTTTGATGATAGGGACCCTTGTAAGATGGGGAATTTGAGTGCTGTTAATTTGTCGAAAGGATAACACCTGAAATTTTGGAGGCTGGAAAATAGAGGCAGTAGAGTTCTGAAGGATAGATTTTCTGCCCTTTTATGTGTTTATCGGTGCTGTCTTTGTTTCTAATTGGAATTTCAGTGTAATATACTATTTGTTCTCACTTCAGGTACAGAGAAATAATAAGGTAGTGACGTTGATATAGCTCTGTTTAGCCAGATTTCCAAATCGTAAAGTGACACGTTAATAGGATATACTGTGGCATCTCTGTGTATTAAAGTTTGTATGGTTTGGATTACTTTTCTACACATAGTTTTTTTGTTTTTTTGTTGTTTTTTTCCCCCCTACACAAGTCATTAAATATGTATCCCTGAGTGATTTTCAAGCTGTTTTATAGAAAACTTTTGTTTCTGGAAATGGGTGAAGATCTACTGTGATCTAGCAGTAATTCTATAATGTGAGAAAACATTCTTCAAGAAATAATGATGAGGAGGTACTTTTGTGTTTCTTAATATATAAAAAAAATAGACACAGGGACTATTCTGTGATAAATATTTATTTCTTCCCTCCTGGACATCTTACAATTGATTACCAGCTCCCTTAAAAAAAAAAAAAAAACTTTTAAAAAATATACTTTGAAATGTATAATGTAAATGAATATGAAATACTTTTTTGTACATACATTGAAAGATAAGAAACTTAATACAAAGGAACTGAAACTTTTAAAGGTGTATCAAATTGAGTTTGCTGTAAATATAGTTCAGTTACAAACAAAACTTTTGTGTTTCTTCAACAGGTGAAAAATTTGAAGTCACTGGCAAACATTTAGAGTTTATAGCTTTCAGAAATTAAGCCAGCATTTTTAACATGTTAGAAACTCCCAGTAAAATGAGTATTAATCATAAACAAAAAGTGTACAATATCTGCTTCCAAATTCTCTCCCCAAAGAAAACTAGTCCAGTGTTCCTAGTAAAATAAATTTGAAAATAATTAACATAAAAGGTCAATCTGGCTTAGTAATAGAAGTCTGAGTGCTAGAATTTTTAATGAAGACCATTTTATCGTTTGAAAGTATAAACTATGTTAATATGTTTATGAATTATATAAATTAATGAAAAATAGTAACACATGATAAATCTATGTTATATAAAGTACCAGAAACTTAAGTCTTTCATATATAATAGGTAATTTTGGAAGTCCTTAATTCTTTATCTTGGTTTGGAGAAAAGCTGTTTTTAAACTGAGTTTACTTTTTATAAATGAGTCCTGAAAAGTAGAATTTTCTCCCAAATAATGAGGCCATTTCATATTTGTATTATAAATTCTGAACTGATTGATTTTTCACATTTTTACTAGTTCAGTTTTTCTATTGCATAAAAGGTGTTTTTCTGCTTTAGAAAACAGTCCAGTTGACTTCTGATTGTCGTGCGTTTTGAGGGCATATCTTGAGTAATTTAAGAAATAAATTAGCTATCTTAGGTTTAAAAGCTCTTGTATCTTGTGTTGCTGAAATTTGAAAAGGTATTTTAAAAAAAAGTGGCATAGTCAAATTTGAATGGTAAATCCTGACTGATTTAATCCCTGAGGATGTTGATTCCTGAGAGAATCACTTAAATTTTCATGTGAGTGAGTGATGGAATTATTTTTACAAAAACCAAAAACTTGCTTTTCTTCACTCATTGAAAAAATGTCTTGAGCACTGTTTTGATGTCACAGTGTATTGAGCAATGTTAACAACAACGTTTTGGTAATATGTTTTAATGGAGAGAAGCAAGGTTATAAATAACTAAAGTACAGGGCAGTGTTTTTTCACTTGGATTTGAATACGGGTGTAACTGCTCTGGGAATTCACTTCAAATGAAATCCTAAGGCTTCATTGTGAGGACCTGACTCAGGTGGATCTGAGTTTCCATATCCCAACTCTTGCTTAGTTGCTTGACATAACTCCATGTTGAGCTTAGAAAGCTCTCTCAGTTTTCTCAGCACCAAGTTAAACAGAATTATCCTCTCAAAAAGCTTCCCTGCTGAGATGCAGAGTAGGAGTAAATAGAAGAGTGTGAGTGAGATGTTCACGTAGCAAGTAATTAAACAAAGTAGGCCAAACAGACTATAGAGGGAGCTGCTTGTCTTTAAGATTACTGTACAGAACTCTGCCACTCGCCCCCCCCCCCATTCTTCCTCCAGATAATGAAAATTTTAGTAGATTGTTCTGGATGCTAGCTGTTAAACATGAAATCAAGTTCTTCAACATAAGAAATTGGTTATTCTGAAATGCTATATATAAGTTTATGTCGTTGCTTAATACCTTCACTTTTTTTGTGAAGTGGCAGATCAAGTTTGAGATGAGTACTGTTTTGAAAACTATAGCATTTATCGACAACTCAAATTACAGATAATTTCTCTAATAGTCTTGTTTGTTCACAGCCTTTAAAAATTTTTTTTTCACTTAAACCATCTAAAAAAATTTAAGATCACATAATACCGATTTGATATAATTATTAGAAAGGTTTTTTTCAGGAGCACTGCTGAGATTTAGTGATTTTCCACAAACAAAATTAGTCACTCTATTTAAGTAGGCATTTGAAGCCCTGAGTACCAAATTTTATTAGCTTTAAAATCACAATCAGTAAATTAGAGGCTAAAGCAGGGAGGTCCCTCTTAAATCTGGACACAGTAGAATCTGGTAATACTCGGTTCATTCAGTGAACACTTAATGAGAACTTACTATGTATATTGAGCTATTTTTGGTGTGGTCATTTTAAACAACTTTTATCCTTCAGACTCTCACAATATAGTAGAAATGATAGACATGTAAGCATAAGTCAAATGTAGTTTGATTATGACAGATGTGTATAAGAAAGCAAGGACTCAAAGGAGAACATGTTAGTGACCAACTAGCAGGCAAAAAGGGGAGTCAGGGAAGGCTTCATGAAGGAAGTATGGATTAAGTCATTTTAAAGGAATTTCAAAAGAATTTTAAAATTCTGATAGAGGAACAGATAAAAGGTAATTCACGAATGAGTAAACTGCTCTTGGCAGGGCAGCTTGGCAATGCATATCATAATCCTTGAAATGTTGTTTTTTGACCCAATAATTCTAGCTTTAGGGATTTTAATCTATGAATGTAAATCTTTTGGCAAAATCTGATTATCTTTTGAATCCATCTACTTCTTTTCATTATCCATCACCACCTTAGTCTAAACTACTAGCATTTTTGGATGCATTTACAACAGTAGCCTCCTAATCTTGGCCTACACCCAGTCCACTCTGTTCCCTTCTAATCTGTTTTCTACACTGTAATCAGAGGGATCTTTTCGAAATGCAAACCTGATTATATCACCCTACTACTTGATATGCTTCAGTAGCTTTCCATTGCATTTAGGGTAAGGACAAAGCTACATGTCTTATGTGGTGGCGTCTACATGTCTTACAAGGTCTTGCATAGTCTGGCCCCTACCTTTCTATCCAGCCATGGCTTGAGCCATGTTCTTCTTGCCTTGCTCTTTGTGTTCCAGCCATATTGGCCTTATTTCAGTCCCTTATTCTTGCCATGCTCCCTTCCACAATGAGGCCTTTGTACCTGCTGTTCCCTCTGCCTAGAATGTTTTTCCTTTTCCTTCACCTAAACTCTGATTTACCTTTCCTCAGGGAAGCCTTCCCTATCATAGACTCTCAGAATTCCATAAACTCTCCTTCATAACACTTGCTATAGTTGTAATTTTATATATGTTGGAGATTAATGTCTGTTTTCCCCAGTAACCTCCATAAATGCTGGTAATGTGTTCATTTTTTGCACACTGTTATACAATCAGTACTTACCACAGTGCTTGAAACTCAAGCATTTTTGCAAGAATTAATCAATAGATGATAGTTATCACAGGGCACAACCTCAAATATTCAACAATTGGGAAATGGTTATATAAATTGGGCACATTCATATAGTAGAACTTATGTCATTAAAATGATATTTTAGAAGAATATAGAGTAATATGGGACAATGCTGTTAGTATATTATGTGAAAAAATCAGATTGCAAAATAGTCATTTATTAAAATCCAGAAAAAAATACACCAAAATATAAAGGTTGGTTATCTCTGGGAGATGTGTTTTGAATTTTTTAGATTGTCTACAGAGACTATGTATTGATTTTATAATTTGGGAAAAAAACTATGTACAAATTTAAGGAAAAACTGGCTTTTTAGGTATGGTACATAAATATAGCAAGAAAGACTTGAAGTTCATATTGGGCTCCAAAAAAAGTATCAACCACAATGCATGATTGATTGCATAATGATAGTATGGAACTTTATTCTGTAAATTCAGTTTAGGAACTGCAAAATGATTCTTACATTAAAATAGCCAACAAATTCTGGCTTTTTAATTTTACCATTTATATGTAAATTGATTTTAATTTTAAAATGTTTTGAAAAGTAATGCAGTTTTGGCACATGGCAGCAGTGAAACAGAGTGGAGGCCAGAAACTGACTTAAACATAAATAAGAACTTACAGTATCAAAATGTATGCTACCCTTACCTATTAGTATGGAAAAGAGTTATTTAATAAACAGTGTTGAGATAGCCAGTTAATCATCTAGAAAAATAGAAAGTTGGCTTCCAGGTGAGACAGAAGATTTAAATGTGAAAACGAAACAAAACAACATAGGATAATTATTTGTAATGTAATCTAGGCATGGCAAAGACCTTTCAAAGTATAAAACAGAACTGAAGCCAGATTGCTCACTTTTACAACATAATGAAATTCTATACAGAGAAAAAAAAATCATAAAGTTAAAGAGAAACAGATTAGTAATAGCTTATTTGTATACTTTTCACAAAGGAGTCCTTTCCTCTTGATACATAAACAGCTTCTAGAAAATAACTCAGTAGAAAAAATGAGCAAAGAGAATTCATATGAAAAGATGTGCAATTTTATTTATAAAGAAGATATAAGTTAAAACTACAACATACTATTTATCACCTATCAAATTAGGAATAATTGATTACATAATATAACTTGGGGAGGTTGAGAGGAAGGGGAAATGGGCATTCTCATATTGCTGGTGGGGATATAAAATGTTCATTTTCTATGGAAAGCAATATGGAAATCATTTTAATACAAGTATATTTTGATTTAGCAATTTCATTTAAGTATTTCATCCTCAAATATTTTACATATGTGTTAAATGAACATATAAAAATATTTGTGGCAGCATTGTTTGTCATTGCAAAAAATTGGAAACAACCTACACATAAGTCAGTAGGGGAGTGGTTAAGTAAATAATGCTGTATCTTTTCAATGGAATACTAGGCAGCCTTTAATGTAATGAGGCAATACTATGTATTCGGCTATGGTGCCATGTCTAAGTTATATTAAGAGGAAAAAAAGCAAGACAGGAGACTCCATGTTTAGTATGTTGCTATTTGTGTGGTTTAAAAAAAAATATATATATATAACATATAGGGGTGTGTGTGTGTATGTGTCTGTGTGTGTGTCAAAGGATACATGAGAATTTGGTAACAGTGGTTGTTTGCAGTGAGGGGAACTGGTAGTCTTGAGGACAACGGTGGGAGACTGTAATTTTGGAATATTTTTTTACCATGTGCATGTAATACCTCTTCAATTTTAGTTTTTTAAATTATGTTGTGTTTCCAGGAATTGGTAACGAAGAACAAAAACAAAAGTCTAATAGTTGTAAACAGTTATCAAATGATTACTCCAATACTGTTTAATTTTAGATTTTGCTAGAGGTCTTCTAATCCAGTGCTTCCCATTGATGTTATGTGGCTCACTGGAGGGTGGCCCTAGTGGAGTGGGATCTGAAGGAAGACTGTGGGGTTCCTTTGAGCAGATAACACGATGAGCAACAACCCGCAGTTACTGCTCCTTTTGATACTTTCAACGCATTAGAGGAGGTGCTTTATTATTTGGAATCTACTTCAGCTAACTACAGAGTATGCAACTGCCTCTTGTGGAGAAGGGATCATGGAGCTACTATTGGAGTTTATATTCCCGGTGCCTGATGAGCATGTCACACAGCACACGATGTAGTCCGCTGTCAATGAGAGCAGAGGGTAGCAGGGATGTTGGTTGCCCTGGGAAGCCCAGCTCTAGGCTTGAATTTCTTTCTGTATTCACCTGTATTGGATTTCCTAGTCCTGTGCATCTGATGTGTCATTTAGCTTGCTGCAAGATGACTGCTAATAGTGCATGTATGTTCTGCAAAAATAAACACCATTGTTATTTTGAAATATTGTTCCTGATGTGAAAAAGGTTGGATTTGAAATTAATTCATATTACTACAAACCTCATTTAAATTTTAATTTTCTTCTATAATTATGTAAAGGAAATGTGATAATTTTTTCACAAAATACCGTGTTGATGCCTCCAAATGCTCTTCTGTTGGTCTGTGTGCCGAACAAATATTATTTACAATGTGAAAAAGATTGGGAAACACAGTTCTGGTCAAATCTTCTCATTTTATATAAAGAAAACTGGAATCTAGGTAGGTAAGCTCAGAGATCTGTCCAGTGTCCAACAGTTGCTTGTGTGGGCTAGGTCTGAAAACTGGGAATCTTGACTCTCAGCTCTCACTGGCTCCCCAAATCTAAGGGGAAATTAGAGAAAGGCATTGATGGTAATTGAAAGGCGAACATACTGTACCTTAGAGGAATTATGAGAAGACCCACATGTGCACAGTTTAGAAATCTTTAAGGGCCTACAGTGTCCAATAGTGCTTAGAATCTTCCTGTAGAATAGGTTATAGTGGGATTTGTTTTGTGATGACTGTAGCTATCTTCTTTAAAAAATATATAGTAAAGGCTAGAGTATAGTAAGAGGAATTTAGGACAAAATAAACAAAAATTGATACTAGAGGTATGTGTATATAGTTTTCCAAAGAAAAAGAGAATGTATCAGGAGGCCTTTCAAGTTCCTCTGGTGCTTTAATTTTCTCTCACCTTGTTTTTGATTGGATTAGAATTTGTTCAATAAAAAAATGAATGAAAATTGATTCAGGTTTAAGGAGGTTGGGGTTAAATAGACTTCAAAGTGTGTTGTCATTAACCCTAGACATTTCAAAGAAATACTTAGCAACTTAGTAAGATATGGGATATGGTATATTGTATGTTACATTGGTACCTGGCTGCCATTTCAATGCCACAGTGATACTAAATAAGAGAGGAAATAATGAATGTTAAGGTACAGTAAACTTTGGGTAAAATGTGTTAATTAATAGTTTCCAGGTAAGATACAGATAGGGAAGGAGGAGTAGGTGTCTTAGGCAATTAAAACAAAGCTCCACTGTTAAAACATAAAGTAAATACATTTTTGAGATCAAAACAAATCATAAGTAAAAATCAAACCCTCTTAATAACAGTCTATTTAACCTTTTGGTGTACAGGTGTGGTTTTTATTTTTGTTGCTTTTTGGGTTTTTTTTTTTGTTTTTGTCATTTCTTTTAAGTTTTTTCACATGATCGTCTATATTTCTTCCAGTTGTCTGTAACTTTTTAAATATTTTTTCAATGAAAAATATTTTGTTAATTAGTATTGGCAAACTGGACTGTTTTCTGCAGCAGAAATTGAATATATGCCTAGCACAGTAAATTCTGAGAAAAAAGGGTAGTAATTGTCATTGTAAATGTTAGGGTTTTTGTTTTTGTTTTTTTGGTCCAATTCTATTTTCTTTTTAGATGATAGTTGTGGGAAATACTAAGAATTTGAGGTCAATTTCCTTGGGGGTAGTTATTTAATTTTCTTTGGGTTGAGAGAGCATTTACTATATAAACGATTCAATAATGAAAGAAAGCGTGTTACCTCAAAATGCTTGTGTAATATATAACAATATAACGAGAGTTTTCTATTTTTCTTCCATTTATTACGATTACCAAGGAAGTATAATTATAATTAAAAGAAATATTTTATTTTGCATATATATTTACACTTCAAAGCAATTTATATTTTAAATTAGGTTTTGTTTGAGATGGTGAAATGAAAGATTTTGTGAGTAAGAATACATGTTGATATGTGAAAAAATGTGAAGTTAAAACATGTTGGCATACTCCTAGTTTCTCAGAACAAGAAAATGACTAATCTAAATTTCATTTCAGAATAAAAACCAAGACAAGCCACATAAAAGCAACCTAAAAATTAAACTGTCATCATATTATTTGTTTTAAAACTATGGAATAATATATCTGAGGAAGATTTCTCTCAAAATTGTTTTTCTCAATTTCAAGTAAGTAATTTATTTTGGTTAATATATTGGGGATGAGGGGGGTTGGGGGTGAGCCTTGGCATTGAAGTTGGTAAATCCTACTCATCCTTAAAGTAACAATTAAAATATTAACCTCTTTTAAAGCCTTTTGTGACTCCTTTGCCCATTCCCAAAAGGTTATCTCTTTGGTTTCCCATAGTCTTAGCCCCCTTTCACATGGCTGATAAAGGACTTCCTACACTGAGTGTTGTGTTTGTCTGTAGGGATAGTCACATGGCACTACCCTTGTGTGCCTCCCTGCCCCCTCCCCGCCCTTGTACCCCCTACACTGCCTTCTGTTCAGAGACCCTCAGCAAGTTACTTTACTTCTATGAGCCTTAATTTCCTCATCTGTAAGATGAGTTTTAATAATTTTTACCTCATTGGATTATGATTAAATACAATAATCATCAAATGTGTGGCATAATAGTAATACGTTACTTTCTTTGCCCTTCTATTCCAGAATCTGCCACATTACTTCATATGTAATAAGCTCTCTTTAAAATAATTGAAATTAAAAATGGAATATTTGTAGCATTCCTTTCTCACAATAGGGCAAACTAGAATACCTGCACATTGTGGAATAAAGCTTTTTGCTGTTGGTCACTGACTCATATATCTTCAGGCTAGGTAATTACCTGTTTACAGTACTTTTTTAAAAATTGACTTTTTTTTTTTTTTTAACCTACTAGGCCTGATTTTTCTTTTTTAACTCTTGATGTATATATAGAGATAGAAAAGTGTCCAGGCCTGATCTTGCCTTGAAAAAGGGCAATGTTAAGCCATTGATCCAAGGAGTAACTATGATTTTCCAATGCTACAAATTAGGTTAAGTTTATTTCTTGTGAAAGAGCCTTATTTTCCAAAGCCTTCAGTAGTGCCTTCTTTTTTAAAAATGATGGTAGAATGAATTGAAAGTGTGTGTTCCAGAGATCACAAAGGTGGCAATAGAATTTATTCATCTCTTATTTTTGCCTTTTGTGAATTCATAAGACACAAGAAGCCTTTGGTATTTAAACCTATGTAGGATTGTGGAATGTGTACCAAATGAAGTAATTCATTATTGCCTGGAGTTTGAATTTCTTCACCAAAATTTTTTATACATATTCCCAGATTTTGTTTAGTTTTGTTTTAATAATGTTGTCTTTTAAATTTTTCATGAAGTCATTAGAAAGATTTTCAAATTAATTTTAATGAATCACAGTTTGTTTGATGATGCTTAATGATTTTACAGTAGAAGCCAGGAAGGGGCACCTGGGTTGCTCAGTCAGTTAAGCATCGACTTTGGCTCAGGTTGTGATCTCCCCTGTTTATGAGTTTGAGCCTTGCATCAGACTCTCTGGCTGTCCATGCAGAGCCTGCTTCAGATCCTCTGTCTCCCTCTCTCTCTGCCCCTGCCCTGCTCACACTCTCTTTCAAATAAAAATTTAAAAAAATAATTAAAAAAAAAATAGAAGCCAGGTTGGTCAAGAGACATTACTTTTACATCATTTTACTGACAGAGGTTATAGGCCATTAATTGACCCCTTACTATATGCCCAATGCTAAATTGTTTTAATCTGTACGACAGCTCTATAAAGTGAGTACTATTATCCCCATTTTACAGTTGAGGAAATGAGGCTTGGAGAGGTTAATCAACTTTTGCCTAAAGTTATTCACATATTTACCTCATAGCATGTGAGGATTAAAATGAGGGAACGTGTATTAGCCTAAACAGAAGGAACAAAGAAGCAAATTATGAAATGTATGTGTCCTAGCACTGTGGAATTTGATGATAACCATTATTGAGACATGACAGTGACCATGAATATATTCTTACTCACTTTTGTGTGTGTGTGTATGATAGTATACCCTGCTATTCTATACTGACCCTTTTTTTTCCTGAGCAATATCAATGTCTCCTCTCAAACTCATGTTCGTATTTGGACTGGATTGTTTTGTTTTACGTGTATGTTTTTATAAGGTGTTAGTGGGACTTTGTTATCAGTCTGATACAAAATATCTTTGTAAGTTTAGTTTGATTAAACAAGTAGTGTATGAATATATTCTCGTCGTGAAATTTAACAAACAGAAACAGGTAAAACATAAATTTTCCTTAATCGCCAATCCGACTGCCCTCTCCACTTGTATGAGTTTTTGCGTAATAAACCTCCCCAAAACATAGTGGTATAAAGCAAGCCTTTTGTTGACCTATGATTCTGGGATGGGCTCAGTCACGCAGTTTTCCTGCTGCTGGCTGGGCTGCTTATGTGGCGCAGTCGGCTGAGAGTTCAGCTGGACGCTGGTTGGTCTAGGATGGCTTTGCTCACATGTGTGGATATTGGTGCTAGCTGTAGACTAGGATGGAAGGCCATGTGTCTCCAATAGGCTAGCCTTCACCTGGAGGCAGTAGTAGGGTTTACAGAAGCAGCAAGTAAAGGCAAGCCCCGTATATTTTATCTTGTCCCATGGGCCACAAAGCACATCACATGGCCAAGCTGAGTCCGTGTGGCGGGGGTTTCCTAAGAGTGTGACTCATTAGGGGGCCACTATTCCAATAATCTACTATATCACTATTGCTGGCTGACTCATTTTTCAGGAAACGTTTGTCAGTGTGACAGTGTCCTGCTCTTCTTGAAAGAGTATAGTGTTTAAAAACTTATTCACCAAATCTGATAAATCTAGCTAATTCCTTGTTCTTAGTTGTTTTATTCCATTCTCATCACCCCTCAGCATCATTCCTGGTCCCGTGTACCCAACAAATACTTACTCTGAGCACCCACTAAATGCACAGTAAGCTATCAGGTGAGCAGTAGATGGAGCAAGACCACTGTGATCATCATCCAGGTTTCTTTTTATTTTTTTAAAGTTAATTTTGAGAGAGAGAAAGCATGAGTGGGGGAGGGACAGAGAGAGAGAGAGAGAGAGAGAGAGAATCCCAAACAGGCTCCACACTGTCAGCGCAGAACCTGATGAAGGGCTTGAACCCACGAACTGTGAGATCATGACCCAAGCTGAAATTGGACACTTAACCGACTGAACTACCCAGGTGCCCCAATCATCCAAGTTTTTAAAACTTGCCTACCTTTCTGCTTCATTATATGAACAGAATTCTATAAAAGCAGGCAATTATAACCATTTTTTGAAAACGACCAACAGCCTACACTAGGCAAAATATCTTGTGTACTAAATTTTTTAAATGTCTTACAAGAATATCTTCAAGAGAAGAATAAGTGTAACTCAGAGATTGTTTTGATCTGTACTCCCACCAGCAATATGAGACTTTTTCCATCCCCTTACCAAGATTATGTTCTCAAGTGTTTTGATCTTTGCCAATCTAATAGATAAAAACATGGATCTCAGTGTAGTTTTAATTTGCATTTCTTTTATTATGAGTGAGATCGAGTGTCTTTCCATATGCTTGAGAGCCATTTGTATTTCCTTTTTGGTGTACTACGTGTTTATTTTTTATCTACTTTCTGTTTTTGAGTTTTGGTCTTTTGTTTATTGATTCCTAGGAGCTTATCATGTAATAGGAAAATTGGTCTTTGTGAATGGACTTTCTGATATTTTTTCCCAGTTTATTCTTACAGTAAATACATTTTATTTAAATAATTTTTTCATTTTATAAAGAACTTTTTATATCTTACATGAGGCTTTAGCTCACATTTAGTTGAAATTAGTTTTAAAACATTAGGCATGGGAAGGGAAGAAAAAGATCCTGACTTTATCACTTCTTCTTTAAAGAACTTACTTTTTTTTTTTTTTTTAATTTTTTTTTTTTTTCAACGTTTATTTATTTTTGGGACAGAGAGAGACAGAGCTTGAACGGGGGAGGGGCAGAGAGAGAGGGAGACACAGAATCGGAAACAGGCTCCAGGCTCTGAGCCATCAGCCCAGAGCCCGATGCGGGGCTCGAACTCCCGGACCGCGAGATCGTGACCTGGCTGAAGTCGGACGCTCAACCGACTGCGCCACCCAGGCGCCCCAAGAACTTACTTTTTAAAATATTACGACTCAACTTAAAATGAACAGTTTCAAAAGGATCTTATTTTTGATTTGTTTTTTTCTAAGTTTGGGTCTGTTGTGAGACCACTCCTTTTGGGGCTATTTGTAGATGATTAGACTGTGTAGCATAGGTGGAGAAAATTTGTGTTACTTAGAATAACTTGTTAATAATATTGCTTTGAGTCTTGTTCAGTTTGTGTTTGTGTGTGTGTGTGTGTGTTTGTGTGTGTATAATGTGCACACATGCATAAATAACAGCGGTTCAGGCAATGCTCTGACTCATATATAACTCTTTACCTATTTAGCCAGCCTTTACCTAATCAACCATGTAGCTGTATTAGAGTGGCTAGATTAGACTAGCCTTTGCCCGGTGGGCCAAATAGAGGAAAGACAACAGACTCTGACCTTTTTTGAGAAAGTAGTAATGCTGCCCACTATCTAAACAGTGTCATTTTTAATCAGATTGCAGGGAGGTAGGAAGAGGGTAGCAGACGCATCTATGGTCTCCTGTGTGGCATCTGACATTGTGAAATACTTGGACTTTTCCCCTTGACTTCTGTATAAAAGGGGATTAGAAAACCTCAAGGCTGTAGACATGAATGTGTCTTGAGTCATTTAATGTAGTTTTCAAAAGTTTTTAAAGTGGTCAAACCTTTTTTTCATACATAATTTTACCCAGCAGGATACAAAAACAGAGAATCCCAAGTGACTTATAGTGGGAAATGGTAGAAAACTAGTTTTTGCCACGCTTTAGTTTTTAATTTTTCAAAGTTGTTGAAATGTTCTTTAAGGTCTGTTATGTCATCAGTATTGTTAAAAATGTTTCATTGACAATTACAAGGTTTTCCAGATGGTAACTGTAATTAAATCATAGTGAGCATTTCATAATGAATATAATTGTTGAATCATGGTTTTATACCTGAAACTAGTATAATATTGTATGTCAGCTATACTTCAATAAAACAGTTGTCCCTTTATTTGATACCAAATTGTGAACATACAATTCCTTGATTAAAAGAAATTTAGGTATTTCTGAGGTTGTAATACATCTTGCAGTGTATATATTTAACACAGTAATTTTCCCTTCTGAAAAGTTAATATTAAGTTGATGGGACATCTTCTAATGGACGACTTCCTAAAAAATATATATAACATTTCATGATATGTTTTCATCCTCTGTATACTTATACTTTTACATAATTACATCATGGAATGAATTGCTTCCCACTTCATTTTGTTCTTCATTTTTGCCTGACATCTCTAATTGTTTTAACTTTGTATATTTTGTATATTTTGATGTTGAATTATTTGGCACATAAAACTTCACAACTAATGGGTCTTTTATGGCAGTGCTTTCAAACTGTAGCGAAGAATAAATTTTTTTCTAATACATTAGAAAATGTACTTTAAAATACATTAGAAGTGAATTACTAGAAAAATGAAACAAGGAAGAAAAACCAAGCAAAATACAAGCTTCCTTTTTTAGCATTATATTAAACAGGTATGCAATTCCCCTGTCTGGTTGCACTAAGAGTTTCTAAATGCTTACTTTCAAGTTTTAAACTTGTCTTGTCCCAGACCAATAACAAACAGCTAGTTCATACACTGTATTTGAATAGCTTTGTAAACATTGTTGTCTCAGTTTACAGAGTCACTTTAATTCTTTTCTTCTTGAATCCTACTTTTTCTCCAACATCAAAATTGTTATTCCCGTTTCCTTTTAGTTTTACTATTTCCATGATAGTATCATTGTCTATCACTATTTCTAATCTTTTTTTTATGTCATTTCATTTTTTAACCCCATCTGAGGATTTTTCCAATAGAAAGGCTTTAAACAATAAAAATTTGTTGTTATTGATATTTTTGATTTTTACTCCTATAATTTTGTACATTTTATTAATTTTGTTTTACTTTTGGCTTTTTGCAGGATAGATTGTTTTATGTTTTATTTAAAAAAATACAAAAATCATCTTAAAAGCATAAATACAGAAATGTAGTTGTAACTATATAATTTAAGAACAACTCAAAAATATTTTTTCTTTTATGTAACACAGGGAATTTAGCTTTTTTACATTGTCAGCTTCCCAAGTTAATATTTAAGACTAACTTATAAATGTTGAATATTTTAGATTGTATATCTTCTTTTTCAAAAAAAATTTTTAGCTTATGTATTAAATTTCGGTAGAACAACTTAGACTCAACTCTACATGCTAACTTGGTATGGAGTACCACCACTCATCTATTTATACCATACCACTTATGCTCATTCTTGAGTTCCAATTTAGACTTTTTTTCCTTTGGTTGCCATGAGTATGTTTTCAGGTACTATTTTTCGGAAGATACTCTTGTGGGTTACTTTTCCTGAACCCTTTGAATATCTGAAAATGGCCTTTTGTTGCACACATGTATTAATGAAAGCCTGACTCAATATGGTATTCATGTGTCCCAGGCTTTTCCTTTATAATTATCTAGCCATTATTCTGGTTATCTTTTATTTTTGACTGGGACAAGAAAGTCTTTCTGTTGTAGAAATGCTGGTGCTTTTTATTTTGGGATGGTCTTCTATTATACCTTGGAATATCGCTTTCATTTCATTTGTTAAGCCTTTTTTAAAAAAAAAATTAAATACCTCTTATTGGTGGATTGGTTCACATTTCTTTTTTATACCTATCTTCTTATTTTTAACATTGTCTTTTGCATTCTCGGTGAACATTTTTATTTTCATCTTCTACATTACTGATAGGTTTTTTGCAATATTGATTCTGTTCTTTCTCAAGTGCAGAATTTAATTTTGTTGTTTATTCCTGTCATTTTTCTTATTTCTTAGAGTATAGGTTTGTATCTTAAGTCTGCATACATCTATTATGTTCTCATTTCTTCTTGGTGTCTTTTTAATGGATTATCTTTCCTTATGAAAGATATTTTATAGGAAATTAATTTTCTTGTATTTTACTGAGACACACAGCAGATACTTTCTACGTTTCTTTTGTTTCTTAATGTAACAGTTGACAATTTAAGAAGATGTTTTATCTATGCTGCCATTTGT
This sequence comes from Prionailurus bengalensis, assembly GCF_016509475.1. Taxonomy (NCBI): domain Eukaryota; kingdom Metazoa; phylum Chordata; class Mammalia; order Carnivora; family Felidae; genus Prionailurus; species Prionailurus bengalensis. Next base: position 100,350,963 of record NC_057349.1, on the reverse strand, counting down.
GTAGGTCCCTTGTTTATCCTTCTATGAACAAGAGGCCATTTATTCATTCCTGGTGTTTGCCAGGAGGCAGAGTATGGAAAATCTGGTTGTCTTGTTTTCCACTTCTAAGCTGATAGAACTGCCCTTCCAGATACACAAAATTAATAATTGTGCACAACATACTTAGATGAAAACATTTATCTAATAGGTTGTGGTCAAGTCTTTCCTCTGTTCTCACTGTGCATCCTCTCTATCATGTGGAAGAAGAGAACTTATTACTGGATAATGTGAGATGGTGTTTTTGTTTTTAATCAGAGCATTACTTGAAAGTCTCCAGATTGTAAAGGCCCTTAGGACTTTTGGTGATTTCATCAGTGATGGAAACTAATTTAACATCCGGAATGAAGAGAGCTATGCTCCTATCAGTTACATTTTTAGGTGTGAAACATTCCCTGGGTTTGATAACTCTTGTAATTGAGCAAGTCTGTTGTGAGGCTCAGGAGACAGTCTATGGAACTGGAGATAGTGGTTGCTATTTGATATTTCTCAGCTAGGGTGGTTATTGCACCAACCCTCGTGATCTCATCCTCTCATGCTTTACCTGCCTCCTATGGCCTCTCATGCTTTACCTGCCTCCTATGGAGAGCCAAAGAGAGTATCTCTGAATTGCTCTGCAGACTCCTGATGAAGACTAACTACCTGACACTGCCTTGCTGGCATGTTATGTCATGTTTTATATCCTGTTAAGTATAACCATGTGGCCTTTTTGAGTCATGTGAGTGTCAGTGTCTAGTTGGGCCTAATGTATGTATTTGTATTTCATGATTTTTTTTTTTGGCTTGTTTTTAATATTTGCTGAGTGAATCAGTATTTATTGCTTATTCTTTGTAAGCATTTTAAATTATAAATATATAAAAACATGAGAGTATCTATCGTACATACAGATTAAAGAATATAACAATTATCTATTTTAATACCTAGGGTGAGAAATAGAATATTATAGATATCTTTTTTCAACGTTTATTTATTTTTTGGGACAGAGAGAGACAGAGCATGAACGGGGGAGGGGCAGAGAGAGAGGGAGACACAGAATCGGAAACAGGCTCCAGGCTCTGAGCCATCAGCCCAGAGCCCGACGCGGGGCTCGAACTCACGGACCACGAGATCGTGACCTGGCTGAAGTCGGACGCTTAACCGACTGCGCCACCCAGGCGCCCCTAGATATCTTTGAAGTATTTGATTGCCTCCTTCTCTCCTGTCTAATTTTGGTTTTGAATTTTGGTTAATCATTTCCTTGATTTTCTTTATAGTTTTACCTCAAATATATATGTCACTAAACAATATGTTGTTTTATCTTTCTAGAGTTATTTATAACGTGCTTCTTCTTCTGTGATTTTTTTCCCTCCAACATTATGTTTTTGGACATTATCTTTGTTGAATTATATAGCTGTAGTTCATTCATTTTCACTGCTATATAGTATTGAGTTATATATGACTGTACCACAATTTTATTTTTTCATTCTCCTATCTTTGAACATTTGAGTTGTTTCCTGTTTTTCTTCCCCAATTACAAACAATGATGTTATGAAAACTGTTGTGCATGCCTCCCAGTGCATGTGTATAAGAATTTATATGGTTATACTAGGGGTTGAATAGTTGAGGTAAGAGCATGCACAACTCTCCTTTACTAGGTAATGCCAAATTGTTTTCTAAAGTGGTTCTACCAAAGTGTATTCCCACCAGCAGCGTGCGAGAGTTCGGATGTTACACATCTTCACCAACATTTAGAATTGTCAGACTTAAGTTTTAAATTTATTCTTATAGGCATAAATGATATCTCACTGTGAGTTTGTATTTTTTTCTCTCACTAGTAAGGTAGAATTTTTCTTTATGTTTATCTATCAAATACTGAGAGAGATGTGTTGAAGTCTCCAACTGGTGGATTTGTCTAATTAATTTCTCTTTTAGTTCTCAGCTTTTGCTTCATGTATTTTGAAGCTTAGTTAGGGCCTTACATATTTAGGATTATTATGTTGTCTTGGTGAGGCGGCCTCTTTATCCCTGCTAATGTTCCTTGTTCTGAAATCTTCCTTGTCTGTTGTTGATATAACCATTCCAGTTTTTTTTTATTAGTGTTTACGTGATGTATATCATGTCAAGAATGAACTGTTTGAAATTTTATCTTCTCGCAAACTAATGAATTAACTTGCCACAAATTTCATAGATACTGTTAGTAGACATGAGATTTCTGGGATCTTCATTTTATTGACTGCAGATGGGAGATGGTTGCAGATAAAGTATGGAGAAGTAGATTGAAAAACTGCTACCCCAACAGAGACCAGTGTAGAATCGTCTCCCAGGACATCTTTTTTCATCCATTTACTTTCAACCCATTTATGCTTTTGTATGGGTTTCTTGTAGAAAGGATCCAGTATATAGTTGCGCTTGTTCATTTAGTCCAGTAATCTGTCTTTTAATTTGTGTGTTTAGATTGTTTACATTTAATGTGATTAGTAATATGGTTAGACTAAAAGTCTACCACAGTCCTAGCTGTTTTCTACTATTATCTGTGTTCTTTGCCTTGTTTTCCTGCTTTTGGATTACTTGGATGTTTTTTATTCCCTTTCTCTCCACTTTTTCCTTATTTATTTATACCTTTTGAAATTAATTTAGTGGCAGCTGTAGGTTTGAAATACACATTTGTAACTAGCAAAGTCTTCTATCACACAATAATACGTAGTTTTATATGTACTATAAGGGTACCCAATTCTTCCTGCTTATTTTTTGTGCTTTTGTTGTCTTACATTTCACTTTTATATATACTATCAACACACAATATGTTGCTACTATTTTCGATTTAGACAGTTATCCTTTTTTTTTTAAATTTTTTTGATGTTTGTTTATTTTATTTTTTTTTCAACGTTTATTTATTTTTGGGACAGAGAGAGACAGAGCATGAACGGGGGAGGGGCAGAGAGAGAGGGAGACACAGAATCGGAAACAGGCTCCAGGCTCTGGGCCATCAGCCCAGAGCCTGACGCGGGGCTCGAACTCACAGACCGCGAGATCGTGACCTGGCTGAAGTCGGTCGCTTAACCGACTGCGCCACCCAGGCGCCCCTTTTTTTTTTTTTAATTTTTTTTTTCAATGTTTATTTATTTTGGGACAGAGAGAGACAGAGCATGAACGGGGGAGGGGCAGAGAGAGAGGGAGACACAGAATCGGAAACAGGCTCCAGGCTCTGGGCCATCAGCCCAGAGCCTGACACGGGGCTCGAACTCACAGGCCGCGAGATCATGACCTGGCTGAAGTCGGACGCTTAACTGACTGCGCCACCCAGGCGCCCCAATGTTTGTTTATTTTTGAGAGAGAGACAGAGCATGAGTTGGGGAGGGGCAGAGAGAAGGAGACAGAATCCAAAGCAGGCTCCAGGCTCTGAGCTGTCAGCACAGAGCCTGACGCGGGGCTTGAACTCATGAACCGCAAGATCATGACCTGAGCCGAAGTTGGACGCTTACCCGATTGAGCCACCCAGGCACTGATAGACAGTTACCTTTTAGAGCAATTACAAATAAGAAATAAATGAAGACTTTCATTTATGTCGATTCTAGTGTTGTTGATTTCTTTGTGCGGATCCAAGTTTCTGTCTTGTATCCTGTTCCATCTGCCCCAAGAACTTTCTTTAACATTTATTTTATTGTAGTGCAAGTCTGGTGGTAATAAATTATCCCAGATTTACTTTTCTAAAAGAGACTTATTTTTCCTTTATTTTTATAAAATATTTTTTCTGAGTATAGAATTGTGGGTTGCTTTCCCCTCCCCTTTAGATACCACTCTGCTGTTGTCTGGCTTATGTAGTTTTGCTGTAATTCTTACCTTTGATTCGATGTGTCTTTTTTTTTTCTTTCTTTAAAATTTTTTGTCTTTGCATATGATTTGCCTTTACTTTTGAACATGATATGTCTGTTTGCTTTTCCTTGGTGTTCTCTGAACTGCTTGGTTCTGTGGTTTGGTATCTTTTATTGAATTCGGAAAATTCTCAGCCATTATCTCTTCATGTATTTCTTTCGATCTGTTCTCTCTCTTCTGTGTGATTTCAGTTAAGTGGATGTTAGAGCATCAGGTACTGTCTCATAGCTCTTACATGATTTGTTATGATTTTTTTCTTATTTTCCCCCACTTTTTTTTTTTTTTTTTCTGATATGAGGTTTATCTTTTAAGGAGATTTCCTTGATGATAATGATTGTTGCTATTCCTGAAGTATTGATATTTCAGAAGGTGACTCTATAGTATAAAGTCATGTACTTTTTTGGCATATCCTGAGATCTTTCAGATTATTAGTAAAAGTGTAAGTTTATAATAAATTTTGTCCCTACTAAAAACAGTCTGATTAGATTTGAAGGCCATGAGATTGTGGCTATTGTTATGAAGATAGAATATAATTCTAATGACTTAGGGACCACAGTATGTTTTAATTTTACGTTTTATGTCTTATTTTTCTACTTACGTTAATCCCTTGAAATTCACTAGATTTTTATTCTGAGCCTCAGTTATTGTGATAGTACATATTTAATTTGGAATAAAAAAATTAATACTACATATTATGAAGTAGCTAGACTCACATATGTTTGTTTATTACGCTCCTAGGACTATGTAGAATTTTTTTTTTAAGATTTTATTTTTACGTAATCTTTATTCCCCAGGGTGGGGCTCATACTCACAACCCTGAGATCATGAGTTGCATGCTGTACTGACTGAGGCAGCCAGGCACCCCTGGGACTATATAGAATTAAATAGACATGAGGTACAGTACAAGTAAGAAATCAATATGTTTTGGGTTTTGTGGTCAGTTAATTGAGAAAGTGTTGGAAGTTACTGTCTCTCTCTGTCTCAAGTGTTGGAAGTTTATATATATATATATATATATATATATATATATATGCTTTGAATTATCAAAAGTGATAAAAGACTTCTAGTGTTTTATTTTTTGATTATTTTTTAATGTTTATTTATTTTTGAGAGAGACAGAGAGTGAGTGGGGAAGGGGCAGAGAGAGAGGGAGACATGGAATCTGAAGCAGGCTCCAGGCTCTGAGCTGTCAGCACAGAGCCCGACGCAGGGCTTGAACTCACAAACTGTGAGAATATGACCTGAGCTGAAGTCAGATGCTTAACTGACTGAGCCACCCAGGCGCCCTAGAAACTTCTAGTTTTTTAAAGAATTATATGGTAGATGAATAAAAAAAGTAGTGTTATCTCAAAAAGAAAGTAAGATATGCTAATTTTTTTCTTCTACATCAATTGAGATGTGTCAGATTTACTAAATACAGAATCTTTGTATATGTGTGATTCAAGAATTTAATATTTAATTATAAAAAATCCTTACTTTTGAAATCTGAAGCTTAATGGATATTAGTATTTAAAAAAAAAATGTTAGGTGGAACTTGTTCATTGTAAGCATTTTTATGTGATCTCAGCTTTACCTAGTAAGATTCCTTGTCATGATACATTACACTTTTTCATAGAAAGGAAAAATGTTTTGTTTGACCCATGTTTCAGTAGCTGGCAGATTTTGAAATGGGGAGATCTCCAAGTTGATATTGGACACTAGCCACATGAAAGGACGAGGAGCCAAATGCATGAAACATTTGCTTTTTTGGCAGAAAGCCCCAGTATATGCAGATTCTTTTTAAAAACTGAAGTAAACCTGATCACGGGCAATTTCTTGTGTAGTGTGTTAAATTCCCACTACAGCCCCAGCTTATAACTTGAGAACAGAGGGTCAAGCTTTTGTTGACAACTGTGACTCTTTCTGGCTCTACTTTTGTAGTTGTACATTCAGAATAGGGAATTGTTTTTCCTCTGATGAAAAGGAAGACTCTAAATTACTTAAATGCAATTGGAATCCTGATCCTACGCATGCACATATACACAAATAAAAGAAAGTGCAAATGCGTAGTATTCTTCTAGTGTATTTTTCTTAGTAATCGTTCTTTGATACGTTGTCGGGCTTTGGTAAACATTTATTGAAGAAGAGGAATTATTTCTTTGTATATAATCTTAAACAGATGACAAATCTTTACATGTAGATTGTAGACTATCAAATCCACTCTCTGTCCATTTCTATTATTACTACTTAGAGTAAAATTTTAGGCCATCGTAATAGCCTCTCAGATTATCTCTGAATTCACCTCTTTTCAAATTCAGTCCTTATGATGTCACTAGAGTGATCTTTCTAAAACCCACATTTTATCCAAATGTTGACATATTGACAGTGGTGGTATAGGAAACTAGGTGAAAAATTGCTAATAACTTAAGTACTTAAAAAAAGGGTAGTTACATCTATATGATGCATGTGACCTGCCAGATAGCCATCAAAAATCTAAGAATAGAAAGAGGACATGTGCACATGCATGACTAAGTGAAGAACATAGAGTTTAGTCTGTACAGTATGAACCTTCTGTTGAAAAGTTTATATAGGGGCGCCTGGGTGGCTCAGTTGGTTGAGCGTCCGACTTCGGCTCAGGTCACGATCTCACCGTCCGTGAGTTCGAGCCCCACGTCGGGCTCTGTGCTGACAGCTCAGAGCCTGGAGCCTGTTTCAGATTCTGTGTCTCCCTCTCTCTCTGACCTTCCCCTGTTCATGCTCTGTCTCTCTCTGTCTCAAAAATAAATAAACGTTAAAAAAAAAAATTAAAAAAAAATAAAAGTTTATATAATATAAACATTAGGAAAATAATAAAATATTGGATGTGAAGGTTATGGATTTGAGTGGTGTTTTTCTTTTTTGGGCTCTTTTATATCTTATAAAAGCATGTATTACTTTATAAACGGGGGAAATTAATAAAACATATAATCTGTTCACATTATTGTCTTCTTTGAAGCCATCTTTAGTTTCCTGTTTTCTACAGAAGTATTTCCTGAAAAGTAGTTCATGGATATACTTGTTTTAGAATCACCTGGGGTACTCATTAAAAATACAGATTCCTGGGGCTCCTACGTGGCTCAGTTGGTTAAGTGTCCGGCTCTTGATCTCAGGTCATGATCTTACGGTTCATGGATTTGAGCCCCATATGGGGTTCTGCACTGATAGTGCAGAGCCTGCTTGGGATTCTCTCTCCCTCTCTCTGCTCCTCCCCCACTCGCTCCCTTGCTCTCTTTCAAAACACACACACACACACGCACAAAATAACTTTAAACAAATACAAATTGCTGAGGTCCATCTCAGACATATGAAATACAAACCTCTGGGGTTGTCTAGGAATGTGTACTTCTGGCAAGTGCCACTAATGATTCTTATATATTCTAAAGTTCTCAAACTGGCCTACAGTATAGAGTAAAACTCTGGATGACTTTTCCATAATCTGATACCTGAATCCCTTCCCAGCCTCATCTTATTTTTCCCCAAGCACTTTGCTTTTCAGTCTGAACTACTTAACTCTTCCTCGGATGTGTATCTCATGGTTCTGCATTTACTTTCAGCTTAGGGAAAGCAGGAACTTTGGCTCTTGTAGGTGTGGAGTGCTGGGTGTAGTGTTGTCCTTCCTTAAATGTTTGATGAGTGAATGAATGCCATTCCTCTGGAGGAAATGACCATTTCCATTTGATGAATTCAGTGAATATTTTTAAAATGTCCTGAGACATTACCTCCATTGTGAAGCTTTCCTGACTTTCCTGAGTTAATTAGTCCTTTGTGCCACCATTGTACTTTGTACCTCTGTTAGAGCTGTTATCACACTGACTTGCAAGGTTTTGTTTTTGACTTGTCTGACTTCCCTATTAAAGTGTAAGTTTCCTGAGGGCAGATTAGTATGCTGCCAGTCTTTGTGTCCCTCAGGGCTTGGTCCCTAGAGATGTATTAAGAATTAGTAGAAAATACTCATGATGGAAGGACAAATATTGTATGATTCCACTTACATGAGGTATGTGGTATAGAGAAAGAAAGCAAATTAGTGGTTACTAGGGCCTGAGGAAGGAGGAAATGGGAATTTAATGTTAAATGAGTTTCAGTTTGGGATGATCCAGATGTTCTAGAGATGAATGGTGATAATGGTTACACAGTATTGTGAATGTGCTTAATATCACTGAATTGTACACTGAAAAAGTTAAAATGGTGAGTTTTATGTGTATTGTAAAACATATACACACCACCTCATGAAGGTAAAGAACTTGGCTATTCACTCAGCTTTGTTCTCTACAGTTCCTAACATTGTTTTGTTTCATTATTAAATTGTATTTTCTTTTGATGTGATTTTAAAGATGTTTGAAATTAAGTTGAATATACAGAGAAAGCCCATAGGAAATTCTTTAACAAATCAACAGAATTTATTAAGAGGAGAATATAGCATATGCTTTTTAAAATCACATATTTAAAGAAACTATTGTGATTTACAAATAGTAATTAAGATCAAAGTGGCTGTCACCTGCTACTAACAACTAGATAGTGGTGAAACAGAAGCAATATGGCAACATGGAACTTCAAACTTGGTATGGTCTTGGGTCTTTTTATTTTCTTTGCTTAGAAATTGTCTATTTAAGTCCACGGTGATGGGAAGGCAATACGTTGAGTACATTGGGAGTTTCCTAAATGGTTTTGGTAGATGATCTCTTTTGAGATGCTTACATCTCCAGGAAGTAATTAAGGATGATTCTCTGTTCCCATAAGGAAATCATATGTTAGGGGCGCCTGGGTGGCTCAGTCAGTTAAGCCTCCGACTTCTGCTCAGGTCATGATCTCACAGTTCAGGACTTCGAGCCCCGCGTTGGGCTCCGTGCTGGCAGCTCAGAGCATGGACCCTGCTTTGGAGTCTGTGTCTCCCTCTTGCTCTGCCCCTCTCCTGCTTATGCTCTGTCTCTCAAAAAATAAATAAACATTTAAAAAATTAAAAAAAAAGAAAAAGAAACCATATGTGCTGTTTAATACTATTGACTTGGAGCTTTTTGCAAACCTAAATTGGGGTATGTGTGTATGCAAGCACATGTGTACATTCCTTCTAGTACAGTGTTTCTCTCTGATTCGGTTTGCAAAATAATTTCTGCTTTTTTTTTTTTTTTTTTTTTTTAAGATTTTTTATTTTGGAGCCCCTGGATGGCTCAGTCGGTAAAGCATTGGAATCTTGATCACAGCTCAGTTCATGAAATCACTGTGGTGAGACTGAGCCCTGAGTTGGGCTCTGTGCAGGGCATGGAGCCAGTTTGGGATTCTCATTCTCCCTCTCTCTCTGTCCCTCCCCAGCGTGTGTGCTCTCTCTCAAAAAAATAAAAAAAAATAAATTTAAAAATATTAAAAAAAATTTTTTTAAAGGAGAACAGAAGTTTGTTTTTTTAAGTTTATTTTGAGAGAGAGCACAAATGGACTAGGGGTGGAGGGAAGGAGGGGGGGGGGAGAGAGAGAGAGAGAGAGAGAGAGAGAGAGAGAGAGAGAGAGAGAATCTCAAGCAGGCTCTGTGCTCCAGGCTGAGCCCTACATGGGGCTTGATCTAATGACCATGAGATCATGACCTGAGCCAAAATCAAGAGTCCAATACATAACCGACTGAGCCACCTGGCTGCCCCAAGATTTTTTAATTTTAAGTGATCTCTACACCCAACATGAGACTCAAACTCACAACCCTGATATCGAGTCATATGCTCTACTGTCTAAGCCAGCCAGGCACCCCACAAAATAATTTCTTTGGGAGCAATTTAAGAGGTAGAGTGGGGACTGCACCTAGAGTTTCTGGCAGAGAAGGTCTAGGATGCTTCTGATTTAGGTATCCCTTAGAACATAATGTAAGAAATACTTTTAACAACAAAACATATTTTGGACTGGTCAAGGTGTCTTTTAGAAGCTGATTATTCTCATTTTTGGAATGGTTGAAACCTAATAAAAATGGCATATTATTTCTTCATTTGATTGCATCATTCCTATCGACTCCCTATCCTTTCTTGTCAATGATTTCCATGTCTCTACTTTCCTACCTGCTGCTATTTTCTGTCAACCGTTGACAAATCCTGGTGAGTGACAGATAAGATGAAGGAAGATGTGTTCATTATTTTTCCTTAATTAGTTTTATTGAGATATAACTTGTGTACAACAGAACTGACCTATTTTACGTATACAAATGGTGAGTTTTGGCAAATGTAGCAATCCTATAACTACTGTCACCACAATTGTGATATATAGAAAATTTATCACCCTAAGAAGTTTCCTTGTGTTCCTTTCAGTCAAACCTCTCTCCCCACTTTCAGCAACCATGGATCTGCTTTGTCACTATAATTACTATAGTTTTGCCTTTTCCAGAATTTCATGTGATGGAATCCTACAATGTGTAGTCATTTGTGCCTTTATCCATATTGTTGCATGTATGAGTAGCCGTGTTCCTTTACATTGCTAAGTCATATTCCATTATATGGATATACTGCAATGGTATATACTGGACATTTGGATTGTTTCCAGTTTGGACTATTATGAAAAAGCTGCTGTGAGCAGTCATGTACAAGTCTTTATGTGACTGTATATTTTCATTTCTCTTGGGGTAGGATTTCTGGGTCATATAGTAAGTTTAGGTCATAAGAAACTACCAAACTCTTTTCCAAAGTAGCGATACCATTTTGCATTACCTCTAACAGTGTATGGAAGGTCCAATTTCTCCATATTCCCAACATTTGCTTCTGGTTTAGTCTTTTTAAAAGTGTATCTTTTTATGGTGGGAATGTAATGATATCTCGTTGTCTTAATTTTCATTTCTAAGGACTAAGGATACTGTAAATCTTTTCATGCGCTTATTTGCCATTCACATGTCTTTTCTGGTGAAGTATCTATTTAAATCTTCTGCCCATAAAAAGAAGATTGTTTTCCTTCTGTCCAGTACTGGCACCCCCCCTGGCCTCCCCACCTGCCCCAGATTCCATTACTTGGCCCTGCTCTCTTTTTCTGTGTCCTTTAGAGATCTGATTTCTTACACTTAGAACTTTCCAAACTCTCAGCTCAGGCCTAGGCATTTCCTTACTCTTCATGTAGAACTGTGCATCTCTTTTATCTTATATGGGAATTCTTTGTGGTTCCATCTCCTCTCTGCAGTTCTTAATAGCTCATGTGGGATAAATTTAATAAACAAATAGTTTCTCTGGCTCTTTCTCTTGTGAGCTGACTAAAATAGTGTGTAGTTAATATCTTATTCTGCTCTTGAGCACTCTTAAGATTTAAAGAATGAATAATTTGCTGTCCCCTTTTTAAAACTTAGTTGTTCTACCCAGGAGATGCTATCTTAGTTTTCTTGGGTGTATTAACTTCTACATAACACAGTTTGGTTGGTTGTCTTTCCTAGCCAAAATAACATAAGCAACAGATTGAACAAAGGCAGATAGGAGAACCCAGCTTTCTCTTAGTAAGCCAGACATTAGAGAGATGTACAAAAATGTAAAACAGTTTGTATCTTCCCACCAATGTTTTTCTTTTAAAAAACAAAATGTCATTCATGTGCACATGTAATAGGTTTATTAATTTTAATGAATGAAAATGTCACTACTTTATATATTTCTCAGTTTTAATATCTAATATGGTAAATACTGATAGACTGCCCACATAAAATTCTTTGGGGTCCTCCATAACTTTTAAGAGTGAAAAATAGTCCTGAGACCAAAAGGTTTGAGAACTGCAATAACCAGTATTTATTAAGCACTTACTACATGTCCGAGTACTTTCCATGTTTTAACTCATTTAATTCTCAAAACAGCCCTATTAGATAGGTACTACTATATTCTACAGTTTACTAATGAGGAAACTAAGGCAGAGAGATATTAAATAACGTCTCCAACTTCGTATAATAAGTAAAAAATCTGGGATTCAAACTTAGTTTGGTCATTTTTGAAATTTAAACTTCTTAACATTGTCCTTTCCAGTATATAGTTAATCATGAATTCCTATTATTTCTTCCTTTAAAATGTTTTCAGTTCTCTCTTTTCTTACCATCACATCCTAATCTGGGTCCTTACTTCTTTCTTAGAGGCAGCAGCTTCTAGCTGTGTTACTTGTCTGCCATTGTCAGACACATGCCATTGCCATTTCTTTCCTACTCTCCATAATCCATTAGAGCTTGCTCTTGTGTGCTACTTTAAGCCCATACGTGCCTATCTTTCTCTTTCTCTCTCTCTTGCTTTTTTTTTTTTTTTTTTTGTAATTTTATATAGCACTTATCCTCCATCTTGAGGACTCAGATTACAAGTATATGAGACTGCTTGAAGCTCATGTATAGGTTACTAACATTTTCATTTTTTTTTTCAGGCTTATTTTATGCCTCATTTTGAGTAATTTCTATTGCTGTTTTCCAGTTATTAATCTTTAATTCTACCATTTCTAATATGCTATTAATTCCATTCATTGTATTTTTCATCTCAAACATTTATTTTTCATCTCTGGTAAGATGAAAATTTTGATTCACATTCTTTTTATGTTGTCCACATCTCTGCTTAACATGTCCAAGCATTCCTCTACCTTCTTCAACATACAGATTATAGTTATAAGAACTATCTTGAGGGGCACCTGGGTGGCGCAGTCGGTTGAGCGTCCGACTTCAGCCAGGTCACGATCTCGCGGTCCGTGAGTTCGAGCCCCGCGTCGGGCTCTGGGCTGATGGCTCAGAGCCTGGAGCCTGTTTCCGATTCTGTGTCTCCCTCTCTCTCTGCCCCTCCCCCGTTCATGCTCTGTCTCTCTCTGTCCCAAAAATAAATAAACGTTGAAAAAAAAAATTAAAAAAAAAAAAAAGAACTATCTTGATATTTTTATTCTAGTATTTATCAGTTTTTGCCTTGTTTCTATTGCTGCTTTTTCTTCTCATATTTTTCTATTTATTTTCATGCCTGATAATTTTTTATTACATGCCAGACATTGTGAATTTAACCTTGTGTTTGGGATATTTTGTATTTCTAGAATACTTTTTTTGGGGGGTGGGGGAGGGGTGGGAAGGGGAGAGAGAATCTTGAGCAGGCTCACGCCCACAAAGATCCCCATGTGGGGCTTGATCTCAAAACTGTGAGATTATGACCTGAGCTGAAATCAAGAGTTGGAAGCTTAACCGATTGAACCACCCAGGCACTCCTAGAAGTAGTCTTTTTTTTTTTTTTAATGTTTATTTATTTTTGAGAGAGAGAGAAAGAGAGAGACAGAGTGCGAGTGAGAGAGGGGCAGAGAGCGAGGGAGATACAGAATTGAAGCAGGCTCCAGAGTCTGAGCTGTCAGCACAGAGGCTGACGTGGGGCTCGAACTCGTGAATCGTGAGATCATGACGTGAGCCGAAGTTGGTCACTTAACTGACTGAGTCACCCAGGCACCCCACCCCTAGAAGTATTCTTGAGTTTTATTCTGGGACACTGTTATTTGGAAAGAGTTTGACACTTTCAGTGCTATTTTTATGCTTGTTCAGGTGGAACCTAGAGCAAACTTTATCTAGGACTAATTTTGTGCCACTACTGAGACATTATGATTGTTCTGCCTGATGTCCTGTGAAATATGAGATTTTTTTTCCTTTCTAGATGAAACAAATTATTCTTGCCACTGTCTGACCCCCTGGGATTGTTCCCTCTGTTCCTTTTAGTTCTTTTCCTAGCTTTGGGTAGATTCCTCACAAGCATGTGCTGATACTATACTACTCAATAGTCTTGACGGGGCCCTCTGCAGACCTACTCTACTATCTCTCTGCAACTCTCTCCTCTCTAGTACTCTCCCAGGCAAATTCCAGCAGTCTTGGACTCATACTTTCTCAGCTCAGGGAGATTGTTGAGCTTCCACTTGGCTTCCTTCTCCCTCTGCTCCCAGGGTGCTGACTTTGTTTCCCTTCTGTCAGGGATTACTCTCCTATACCAGCCATTGTCCAATGTGTGGAAACTATTGTTTCATATATTTCTTCTGTTTTTGTTGTTGTTGTTTCAGGCAGGATTGTAAATCTGTTCTCTATTACTCCATGTAGACTAGAAACCCTGTCTTCATTTTTTAAGAATTCATCTCAAATATTAACTCCTCTCCAAAATGTTTCATAATCCGTTTTCTAGTCAGGAATCATTTAACTGCAAAGAATAGAAGCCCTTTCAAAGAAGCTCTAATAAAAAGGAGATTTATTATTACAATGCAGAGAAATCTCTCAGATCTTCACTGCATGGTACAGACAGTTCTGTCTTTTCTTCCATTCCCTGCACACACATCTTCTCTGCAGGGTTCTTTCCACCTGCCTTTGACTCTCACTTGCCATGGTATTAATCCTGGCTTTAACTCAACATGACCTTTCAGCTCCAGTCCTTATACTATGTAATCAGATTACCTATTTATGTAAATGGCCTGGAAAAGCCAGAAAATTAGTATTAATCTTGGGTAGGCAGAGTTCAGTAGTGACATGATTAATATTACAATTAAAGGTTTTGTTTGTTTGTTTGTTTTTTTAATTTTTTTTTCAACGTTTATTTATTTTTGGGACAGAGAGAGAGAGACAGAGCATGAACGGGGGAGGGTCAGAGAGAGAGGGAGACACAGAATCGGAAACAGGCTCCAGGCTCTGAGCCATCAGCCCAGAGCCTGACGCGGGGCTCGAACTCAGGGACCGCGAGATCGTGACCTGGCTGAAGTCGGACACTTAACCGACTGCGCCACCCAGGCACCCCAACAATTAAAGTTTTTTTTAATGAAAAATATTTATATATTTTATGTGAGAAATATCAACCTATGAACTCTAACTAGAATAATAACTCACATAATACTCAATAAGCACGATGTTTGTCCCACGGTAGCTCAGACATTTTGCTTCTTTTTTGATTACTAAATAATATTCATCTATAAACATTTTCAGAGCGTATATTATGTACCAGGCACTATCCAAGACAAGAGTGATAAAAAGGAGCTTATATTCTAGAAAAGAGCTTATACTCTTATACAGCCCTGAGAACCAAATCCAATTGTAAGGAAAGTTTTACTGGATCACAGCCCTTTCCAATCATTTTCATATTGTCTGTAGTTGCTGTTGTGCTTCAGAAGGATAAAGATAGGGGTGCCTGGGTGGCTCAGTTGGTGGAGCGTCCAACTCTTGATTCTGACTTGGGTCGTGACCCCAGGGTCATGGGATCAAGCCCTGCATTGGGCTCCATACTAAGTACACAGTGCTCTCTGTCTCTCTTTCTCCTCTCCAAAAAAAAAAAAAAAGATGGAGAGAGATATGAATACTTGAAGAGACTCTATGGCCTACAAAGCCTAAACAATTTACTATTTGTCCTGTTAGGGGAAAAGTTGACCAACCCCTGGCATAAGGTGATTATAAATATAAATATTTTTTAATATCAAAAGTTTTGACTTCTTTTTGTTGTGGCAAGACCTTTTTTATCTGGTCTTAGACTTTGACCAGAATGAATATTTAGAGAGAAGTTAAATTAGGGGCACCTAGGTGGCTCACTCAGTTAAGTGTCCACCTTTGGCTTAGGTCATGATCTCATGGTTCATGAGTTCGGGCCCAGCTGTCAGTCTGTGCTGACAGCTCAGAGCCCAGAGCCTCCTTCAGATTCTGTCTCCCTCTCTCTCTGCCCCTTCTCCGCTCATACCCTGTCTCTCTTTCAAAAAATAAATAGGGGACACCTGGGTGGCTCAGTCAGTTGGGCGTCCTACTTCTGGACAGGTCATGATCTCACTGTTCTTGAGTTCAAGCCCTGCATTGGGCCTTGTGCCGACAGCTCAGAGCCTGGAGCCTATTTCAGATTCTGGGTCTCCCTCTCTTTCTGCCCCTCCCCTCTCATGCTCTGTCTGTCTGTCTCTCTCAAAAATAAATAAATATTAAAAATAATAAATAAGTAAACATTAAAAGAAAAAGAAAGCAGTTAAATTATTTTCCTCAAGTCCTGACATTAGAATTTCTTGGTTTGCTTGTTTCTTCCTTTCCCTGTTTTTCTTTCTTTCCCTTTTTTTTTCTTCCCCTTTCCCTTCCTTTCCCTCTTTTTCTCTTTCTTTCTTTTTCCTTCCTTCCTTCCTTCCTTTTCTTTTTTCTTCTCTCTCTCTTCTCTCTCTTTTCTCTCTTTTAGAAGTTCTTTGTTTCATTCATGAAGACCATATTGTTTTGTCTCAACTTCTGGATGGATTTGAAATATCTCATATAAGGGCATCTGGGTTTACTGGTGATTCAGAACACATGTGATGTGGTATTTGGCAAGAGGTTAAAGGCCAACTGTTGCAACCACCCACATAACAAACCATGAAGTGTTTTCTGTAATTTTAGCAGTAAAAACATTTTTTCTTTCTTGTAGTGTATTAAAACAAAAAGAAATATGCTTTGAGATGGTTGGTATAGTTGAAAATTAACCTGTTTTCAAATAAACACAGAAACTCTGGGAATACCATCTAAGTCTAAATGTGCTTTTGTGAGGTCAGTAATCAGTATGTAGTTCCTCTGTGCTCATGGTTGTTGTTAAAGAAGTCTTTGACAGATTTGCATGAAGTTATTCACCCTTCAAGTCTCTGTTACTATAAAAAGAATAGGTCCGTTATTCATTTTTAATGTGTGCCTATCTCTTTAAAATGCCATAGCCACTAATCTCAATATCAAATACTAGATTCTTCTCCTGCTTCATAGTAGGAGTTTCCCACTGAAGAGAATCTAAGAAGAAAAAGTAAGGAGGCCCTTTGATTTGGGGGGTTTTTATAATAAGGTTAACAATCCACCCCAGTTTGCTTGGGACGTTCCTAATTAATACTAGCATAATTAATAATAGTTCCCCTCCCCCTTTATTCTGAAAAATCCCAGTTTAGATGACAAATTATATGGTTACCCTATTTATTCTATAATCATATTGACCATTGAACAGCTGAATCTATTAAAATTTAGTGTTTAACTCGCTTCTGCATTTATTCTGATTCTAAATCTTGCAGGAGAGTTGGTGATTGATGGCTGTAAGATAACACAGTTGTTAAAGTGAAATTTAACTCGTACACAGGCTCATCTGATAGTGGGAGCCTAGATTCTGTGTGCCTCTAAGGCTCAAAATAATTTGAATCCCCACTGCTAAAAATGAAATTTTTGTGTAATGTTTAGGGACTTCCTTAATCTCTTTTTCAATCTGCTTTTCTAGGCTTTGCTTTTCTTTAATTTTATTTATTTATTTTGAGAGAGACAGAGACAGTGTGAGCAGGGGAGGGGCAAAGAGGGAGGGAGAGAGAGAATCCCAAACAGGCTCTACACTGTCAGTGCAGAGCCAGATGTGGGGTCAGAACTCACAAACCGTGAGATGGTGACCTGAGGCAAAACCAAGAGTTGGACGCTTAACCGACTGAGCCACCCAGGCGCCCCTCTAGGCTTTTCTTTTCTCATTTTTCTGTCTCATTGCTATGAACCCTATATTCCGGCCCCACTTATATACTTGGATTTTCCTGAATATATCCTACGCTTTTTCCTAATTTCCATACCTTTCATATATTATTCCTTCTGGCTTTTTTCTTGCTTTACCTTTTTCTGTCTTTGCCTATTAAATTCTTGCCCATCTAAAGCCCAGTGTAAATGGCACTTTGGTGAAATCTTTTTTGCCACACTCCCATTCTGAATAATTTCTCTTTTCTCTAGGCTCCCTGGGCATTTTGTTTGCCACTTCTGTAATGTTTTATATGTGTCTTTGTGCCCCAAACCCTATCCCCAGTTGGGAATGGGGCAAGAGACTATATTTAATTCATTTTAAAATCCAATTACCTATAAAAAACCATTTATGTACTATGTGGTCAGTAAAAATGTATGGTTGATAGTTTATTCTAATTTCCGTACAACAATAGGCAAGAAAATATTTTTAAAAGATACTTTCTTTGTAAGCTTTGTAAGCATAATTTTAATAATCCAGTTTCTAAATTTATTTACTACCTTTAATTGTCTTGTCTTTATTTTACCTGCATTCTTAACACTTTTTTTTTTTTAACATTCAGATAGAAGTATATTCTCATCGACACTTTAACTGGGACCAAAAGTTTCCATTTTTCCTTCCCTTCCAAGGCAATTTGCTGTGTTCCAAGAGTTTATGTTCTTTTCTCATTTCTGTCTTATTATCTCCAGTTAATTCTGGAAGATGATGGGATGATCAGTTGCCTGACTACCTAGGTTGGTTCTCTGGATTAATCATTGCCTTCCGTAAATCTCCCTTATTTTGGCCACTATATTTCTAGGGAAAGAAATAGGATGTAAATTATTACATTTTCTGCCAGTTGAGGAAAGTATGCCTTAAACATTAACCTACTTTGTAAAATTTTTCTAATAGCAAAAAGGAAAAATGAGCAGGTAACATTACAGGCCTGGCATTTTTTTTTTTCTTTCAAGTAAGCCTAATTTCATTATACGTGGAGTCCAGCTGTTTAGACATGTTATCTTGGCTATATCAAAAATTTCAATTAAAGTAGAAGTTCACAGGAATTTTCAAAACCTAAAACCAAAAGATGAAGCCATATTCTAAACAGCTGTCTTTGCCATAGCTGTTAATAATGAAACCATCATTTGTCCTTGATCTAGTGACTGGCATTGGGAAGTTTTGTTATAGAGTTTTATATTCACCACTCTGATTACATCTTAAATGTTTCATTTTCTTCACTTAAAATAATAATTGAATTTTATTTCATATAAATTATGAGCTAAGGGTTGTGGCTTATAAATGAAATAAGATAAATCAGTTGGTCTCATGTACCTTATTCATGTTATAGACTAAGTTCTTGGGCCATCATATATATGGTAGATTAGGTCTAAAGTTAATCTGTTCTCATGTTAGGAAAATTAGGATAATAATCCCTAACTTGTGGGAGCATTTCAAATTAAAATAGCATCTACATGTGCTCAGTACTTCAAGGTGCACTTTATACTTCACCATGTTCTTATGAGATGGATGTTGTTTTGGAATACCTGAGAGCTCTAGAAACCTATTAGAGGGGAACCATACAGTGGGACTTACACCAAATATAATAGATCCATAGATCCGTTCATATCTTCTGAGGAAGAGACCTCAAATTTTCCATTACTTCATGTTAAGCAAGTTCATTGAGATTGGGCCAAGATACAGGGTATGTATGTTTGGGGCAATAGAGGAGGTGATGGGACAACCCAAGCTAATGGCAGTCTCCCTCTTGGTGGTCTACTTTTGACCCTTCAGTCTATGGCAGTGACTTAAGGTCATGTTGAATGGTGCTACCATAAACTTTCATCATTAGGGGAAAGTAGTAGCATTTCATACTACAGAAAAATTATCATTCTTAGATCAGAATGACGCAGTCAATTGTAGTTTGAGAAGGAGCTTAAAGATGATGGGTTGAAGAAGAACTGTCTTTTATGTTATGTTTTAAGGAGAGATAGATTGATGGATTTTCTAAGTAGGGAATTAAAAATGGATGATTTGGCAGACTTGAGAGACTCAGAAGGCTAAAAATTGCTTACAAATGTTAGAATTAGGAGAGTATTCTTCTTGGTAGTTAATAAGTTTAAACTGAAGACATTAGTGAATATACAAATTACTTTCCTGTAATTGACTGAAGATAAGGTAAATGTTTAAGAGATATTTGAGAAATGCCAGGTAAATTTGAAATCAGCATTGGCAGAAGTAAGGATTAGGAAGGAGCATGGATTATGGAAGAAATGTCAGTGTTGTCACCTGTACAGATATTCTTAAAGATTTAAAAATATTTGATTCAATAACCTTTTAATTTTGGATATTTTTCATTTCCTACTAAGAATTTATTGAAAATTATCACAGTGATTTTTTAAAAAAAATTACATCTGTGATGTGATTATATAGGTATTTCCTTATAAATCACTAAATTTATATGATAAAAAATATATCCCTACAGTTTTTGTTGTTATTTTAAAAATTTGTTTGAAGTGGTGCTTTGGTAAAGTGAAAAGAACACCACACTAAGGATCAAGAGTTTATCGTACTTGTGGTTCTGAAGTCCTTGGAATTCTTCTCATCCAATTAACTGTGTGACTTTAGTCACTTTGAATCTCTTGTCTCATATATAAAATGGGTAAACAAACTGATACATCCATAGAAGAAGTTACTTTGGAACAACAAAAAAGGAATGAATTACTGATACATGTGACATTCTGGATGAATATTAACATCACAGTGCTGGGCAAAAGGATTCAGGCACAAAAGAATATTACACAGTGTGATTGCATTTTTATGAAGTGCTAGCCAAAACTGTTGTGAAAAATCAGACCACTGATTGCCTCAGAGGAAGTGGGGATTGACTGAAAAGCAGTACAAGGGAATTTTGGAGGTGATGAAAATGGAAAATGTTCCATAACTTAATAAAGATACACACATTTGTCAAAATTAATAAGGTATAGTTATTGTGAATTTCATTATCTGGAAAATTTACCACTCTTCCCCCCTACAAAGGAAGAATAAACAAATTTGCCAGTCATCCTTGCACGGGGGGCCATGCTAATCTTCTCTGTATCATTCCAATTTTAGTATAGGTGCTGCCGAAATGAGCACTAAACAAATACTTTGAATTTTAGTCAGTATATGTGCTTTTCTTAGTGGTAGTAGGTAGTAGTTCTGAAACTATTTATGTTTTTTAGGATTATGCAAACGAATAAATATACTAGGAAAATAAAAGCCAGGTTTCTCACTGTTGGACAAGAGAAAAACATGGATATAGGGACAGCTAGAATGTCTCTGGGGTGTTGGGTTGGATTTGGAGGTAGGAGTATGAACTGTTTTTACCATATGCAGAGAAGGATAGATGGATAGAGAAATATAGGATGTGTGTGTATGTATATAAATATATAAACTTCTCAGTGCGGTGCTTAGAGGTTCTAGAATTAATGATACCCCCGAGAGCAATGAGTATACTTCGTATCCACATCTTGATTTCTAAACAATATTCTCCACTAAAAGTAACCAAGACTCCCTTGAGAAAACTACAAGATGAATCTGGAACATCTTATTGTTCCAGAAAATAAAGTGTACAAGGAATGATGGAAAGACATCAAAAGGGCGTAAAAATTCTGGTTTCCACTCAGACATGAAAGAAAAGTCACCACTCTTGTCCTTAAAACAGGAACAAAGTTGAACAAACTAAAAGGCAACAATTCTTCTTAGATACATCATAGAACTGAGGTCACAGAGTAAACTAATGCCCCCCAAACTGGGGAGACAGGTGAATACAAAGAATCACAGCTTGCTGGGAGCATAAGCTAATGTAAGTAGGAAGTGGTAGGAGAACTGTAACTGATGACCAGCCAGAAGCTGAGTGTGGATTAGCTTGATAGTTAAAAACTCCTGGGGTCCAGTTTTAAGAGGGCTCCCCATACTTTTGTAAGTTTTTCCTCCACAAGCTCCACCAGGTTCTCACAGTTAAGATTGGGGATACAGTTATTTCCTCATGCTTCCAGCAGGAGAGGAGTAGTCGCCATGTTGCAGTGTGCTCACAGCATTCTGTTCTCTCCTTGCCCAAAGGGGAAACTCCCAGAACCTAACCAACTTGGGGAAATCAACTTCCTCTCTAGTCTTGCTGTCTCTTCTAAGAGGGGAAAAAAGACAGGCACTTTCAAAAGCACTCTAAAAGACTCAGACCTCATCATAGGGTTATGGAATACTTCCCTTCCCCCTACATTTTACATCAACAGGGCTCCTGTGTAATAATAAGGGATTACAGGTTAAAGAACTATGAGGCTTGCACTTTAAGGAGTTTCTAGGGAAACCCAAAGACAACAAGGAGAGATAAAAACAAGGACCTTAGGGGGACCTGGGTGGCTTATTTGGTTAAGCGTCTAACTCTTGATTTCAGCTCAGGTCATGATCTTATGGTTCATGAGTTTGAGCCCCACATTGGGCTCTGCGCTGACAGTACAGAGCCTGCTCGGTATTCTCCCTCTCTCTCTGCCCCTCCTCTGCTTGTGTGCTCTCTCTGGCTCTCTAAATAAATAAACTTAAAAAAAAAAAAAAAACCCACAGGACGTTTGAGGAAATTTTATACAGTAAATACAGCCTAATTCCTAGTGAGATATAGCAGAGATTTTGGAATTATCAGAAGGTGAATTTAAACTATGATCAATATGCTTAAGGCATCTAATGGAAAAGGTGTACAAAATGTAACATGTAAGAACAGATGGGTAATGTGAGCATTGGGATTGAAATCCTAAGAGAGAATCAAAAGAAACTACTAGAAATCAAAAGTACTGTAACAAGTGAAGAATGCCTTTCGTGGGCTGACTCATCAGAAAGAGGAAGGAGCAAAAGAAATACTTGAAGTAATAATGGCTGAGAATTTTCCAGAATTAATGACAGACTCCAAACCACCAATCCCAGAAGCTCAGAGGACACGAAATACGCCAGCTACCAAATCTACACTTAGACATATATACAAACTGCAGGAAACCAAAGACCAGGAGAAAATCTTGAAGGAAGCCAGAAGGGGAAGAAACACCTTACCTATACAGGAAGAAGGTTAGGAATTACTTTGGAGTTCTCTTCACAAACCATACAAGGAAGAAGAGAGAAGAGTGAAGTGCTTAGTGTTGAAAGAAAAAGATCAACAACCTAAAATTCTGTATACATTGAAATTATCTTTCAAAAGTGAAGGGAAATTAAAAAGTTTCTCAGACAAAAACTGAAGAAATCTGTCGCCAACAAGAACTGTTACCTTGCCTTGCAAGAAATGTTAAATTCTTCAGAGAAAAGGAAAATTAGAGAAGGAATAAATGAAGGTAAAATAAAACCTTTTGTTTTCTTATTCTTAATTGATGTAATAGGGAAGTTCAAAATAGAAACAATTTATTGGGTGATTACAGCTTATAGATAAGTGAAATTAGGTAGCAATGTTATAAGGGGCAGGAGAGAAGAATTTGGAATACTGTTTTAAGGCATTTACCCATGAAAGGCAGTATAATGTTATTTGACAGTGGAGGTAGTTTAGAGTAAATGTATCCTACAAACTCTAAAGCAATCACTAAAAAAAATTCAGTTTTTCTTTTAATAGTTTAAAGATGGTACTCCACTGACTTCTGGTATGCATTGTGTTTGATAAGTTTGGCAATATGTTTTTGTCCAACACTTTGGAATTCTAATTTTCATGACTTATAACTGCCTTATTCAGGCCCCCAAGTAACCAATTTTATGCTTAGTAGAACTAATTGGCCTTATCAGTCTGGTACTGTTAAGTAACTAAACACAGTCCTAAGAAAACTTCCATTTAATTCATACACAAAGTTGTGTGACATTTGGGGGGGGGGGGGTTTGAGGGTTGGGAAGAGGCTATGCTGCTTCTACCTTTTGACAGAGCAAATATTAAGTATGTTTGGTAGTTCAGTTTTATTGTTCTTAAGTAAAGTCTGAAAGTTTTACTGTCTGAAAAAACTTTCTTACATTGATAGTTCTTAATCTTTAACTTTTTATCTGTTTCTGGTAATGATCACGTTAAGTAGAACATCTCTCTGTAATTTGACAACATATCATAATGTGATTGAAGGTTTAAAGTAGTATACTTAGTGCATGATTAAATGGAAATAAAGATATGTAAGTTGTTTTAGTGGCTAATGTTCATACGTCTCTCAATATATGCATGATTTCTGTGATGCAAATCTAGTAATTCATTTTAAAATAATTTCTTTTAATGTTTATTTATTTTGAGAGAGACAGAGATAGCGCACGAGCAGGGGAAAGGCAGAGAAAGAGGGAGACACAGAATCTGAAGCAGGCTTCAGGCTCTGAGCACAGAGCCCAACGCGGGGCTAGAACTCACGAGATGTGAGATCATGACCTGAGCCGAAGTCAGACGCTCAACCGACCGAGCCACCCAGATGCCCTCCAATAATTCATTTTAATGTATGCATTGACTCTAATGGTATATACAGAATTAGATCTTCTTATTAGAGACCTCAAAAAAACAAAAACAAACCATGACTATGGGTAGGTTAAAAAATTATATAAGAGCTTCATTCAGATACAGTTTTACATATTTGCCTATTCATCCATGTTATACCATCTGTCAGTACTTCATTCCATTAAAATGGCTGAATAAACCATTGTATAGTTGTTCCACATGATATTTATCCATTCGTCAGTTGATGGACGTTTGAGTTATTACCACCTTTTGGCTATTATGAAAACTGCTACTATGAGCATTCATATACAAGTTTTTGTGTGGGTGTATGTTTTCATTTATCTTGCGCTATATAGCTATATATATTTTTTTTTCATTTATTTTGGGCTATATATATATATAGCTATATATACACACACACACACATATACATCTATTCCTACATATATATGCATAATATGTAGGAATATAATTGCTGGTCTTATGATAACTTTGTTTAATCTTTTGAGGACCTACCAATCGATTTTCCAAAGCAGCTACACCATTTAACATTCTTACCACTAGTGTATGAGGTTTCTAGTTTCTCTGCAACACTTGTTATTGTCTGACTTTTTGATTATAGCTGTCTAGTGGTTGTGAAGTGTATTTCATTGTGGTTTTGATTTGCATTTCATTGATGGCTACTGATGTTGAGCATCTTTTCATATACTTATGGGCCATTCTTATATCTTCTTGGAGAAATGTCTATTCAGATTCTTTGTCCATTTTAAAATTGGGTTGTCTTTTTAGTAATGAGTTGTAAGCCTTATCAAACATGATTTTTAAATCTCTTATTCCCTGTGTTGTCCTTTCACTTTCCTATATTTAGGTAAAATTTTCAGGTCCTTCAGTGTTCAGCTACCATAGTGTGGTTGTGCAGTTTAATAGATTTGCATGATTTAAATTACGTGTAATATTTTATTTATGTGTCCTTGAAAGAAAATTCAGGTATTTATATATACAAATTTGACTGGATAGTAGTAACCTTATCTTGGTTAGCTATTAATACTGTTTTATTTTTATTTACTTATTTATTTATTTCAAATGTTTATTTTTGAGGGAGAGCATGAACTGGGGAGGGACAGAGAGAAAAGGACGGAGGACAGAGGGTCCAAAGCAGGCTCCATGCTGACAGCAGTGAGCCTGATGGAGGGCTCGAACTCACAAACTGTGAGATCATGACCTGAGCCGAAGTCAGATACTCAACCAACTGAGCCACCCAGACACCCCTATTAATACTGTTTTAAATCACCAGAGGCAAATTTTCAGATATTAATCAGATTATTAATTTTACTTCAACACCTTGAATTACTTACCTTTCAATTGAAATACCACAAAGATTAATATGTGTGACCATACTGGCTGTAAAACATCTGAAACTAAAACAATATTTGTTTTTTTCATTTTTTGTTTTTTTAAGTAGGCTCTACTCCCAGTGTGGAGCTTGAACTCACGCCCCTGAGATTAAGAGTCACATATTACCGACCGAGCCAGCCAGGCGCCCCAAAACAATATTGGTTTTATAAGCCAGAATTTTATTTTTAGCAAAAGCTAATAGACACTAGTTATTTTTATGACATTTAGTCTGAAAGGTACACATTTTCTTGGAGATTCTGGCTTGAAACCACTGTTAGCAGTTTAACTTTTTAAGGCTAGACTTTTTAGAAAAATGTGATGATATACCATATTGTGTGAGCCTTTAAGTAGTACCCAAACTGAGGTGACCAGTCACTGTGAAGGTCAAAGTAATTACTAGTTTCCTTTCTATGATAATAATTGCAAACTAAGTTACATATGAATTTTGGACATGTCATTTCATCACATTTTGGATATATTAATCATAAAAATATTTGTATGTTACATTTTATTGCTGGTTAGTTTACTGTTATTTATTATGGAAAGTTGATCCTTAATTCAATCCCTTCTAGTCCCCTTGCAAATATGGGAAGGTAGGAGAACATTTTAAATATCTTTGTTAGGT
This sequence comes from Prionailurus bengalensis, assembly GCF_016509475.1. Lineage (NCBI taxonomy): Eukaryota > Metazoa > Chordata > Mammalia > Carnivora > Felidae > Prionailurus > Prionailurus bengalensis. The sequence goes on along the minus strand of NC_057349.1, from coordinate 100,325,168 downwards.
TTTGAAAAAAAATTGTAAGGAGAAAAAAGCAGTCCAATTTTCTAGACTTAGTTGAAAGACATCGTATTTTGTTGGTTTTCCAACAACAAATTCTCAATTCTCTGACATCACCTGTGGGTGTTTTGTAATTTAGTTCAGTTATGACACTACTCAAAATTAGTGTAGACACCACAGGGTAAGGGATCAGCTCCACAAGACTGCCCCCACTTCAGATGCCAGCCATAAATGGATACCCAGGCTACCTGCACTTCTGCCGGGCCGATTACAAATTTGGGGGTTCTCTCAACCCTTCCTCAGGCTCAGTAAATTGCTAGAATAACATCTAGAACTCAGAACCCTATGTTTGCACAGTTTATTATAAAGTGTACAGTGAATAGCCAGATGAAGACATACATAGGGCAAAGTTCAGAAGGGTCCTGAGCACCAACCAGGAAGCTTTCCCAAGCCTTCATTGTTCCAGAATGTCTGTTGAAGTTTCATTACACAGGAATGATTGATCGAATCACTGACTATTTATGATTGAACTAAATCATAAGTCCTTCTCTTCTCCCTGGAGGTGAGGTGGCAGATGGGGAATTGGGGTTGAAAATACCAGTCCTGTAATGATATGGTTGATTCCTTGGGCAAGCAGCCCTCTGTTGTGAAGCCATCTAAAGAGTTCATCATGGGTCAACTCATTAGTATAAATTCCATTGTGATAGAAAGGGGTTCATTATTAATAACCAAAGATAGCCTATTCAGGAAATACCAAGGGTTTTAGGAGCTCTGTGCCAAGAATTAGGCACAAAGACCAAATATATGTTGTTGTTTTTTCTTTTTTATCAAACCACACATGCCTACCCAAATGTATCAAATACCTACTGTATTCTAGGCTCTCTGCTAGGCATTGAGAGTAGGAAGAATAAGAAGACATGGTACATGGTGTTCAAGGAACTCATGCTGTAGGTATGGAGACAAAGACAGTGAAGTTGTATCTTAGGTGGGAATTAGGTTTTGAAGCAAATGTATGAGATTAAAACCTTTTATAGGCAGAATTTCCTTGACAATCGCTTAAATTGTGTGAATTCTATCACACTATCTTTTAATAAATCCAACGGCTTAAATTTCCTTATATATAGACATAGGGGCACCTGGGTGGCTCATTCAGCTACACATATGACTCTTGATTTCAGCTCAGGTCATGATCTCATGGACAATAACCTCATAGACACTAATCACTTTTCTTCAGTTGAGCTCTAGTTGAAAGAGTTGGTCCCCAATCAGGGCCATGTTTTATGAAAACTGAACTGTATCTTTTTTTTTTTTAAGTTTGTTTATTTATTTTGAGAGAGGGAGGGGCAGAGAGGGAGAAGAGAGAGAATCTCAAGCAGTCTTGGTGCTGTCAGTGCAGAGCCCAACGTGGGGCTCAATCCTATAACCATGAGATCATGACCTGAGCCAAAATCAAGAATTGGACACTTAACCAACTGAGCCAACCAGGTGCCCCTGAACTGTATCTTTTAGACAGAATCACACTTACTTAGTTGCCTCTTTCAATAGGAGATGCTTCCATTTTAGAAGTACAAAGGAACTGAAACAAAATAAGGAATTATATAAGGATTTATATACCCCATCTCATGGTGCTAGATCATAAATTTATTAACTGGGCACACTGCACCATTTAGTTGTGTTCTCCTATTCATTCACTTTGTCTCTTTCTCTACCTGAGTCTCTTCCCATCCCCCTTGATCCCTTCCTACCCAAGTAAATAAAATGCATATATGATGTGATTCTACTGTATATAAACATACCTGTCACATAAGGGCATAATAGATTTATATATCATATAAATTCCTTAATTATTGACATAAATAAGGAAACAAGTCATACACTTTTGTAGGTAGAAGAGGGTGCGTATACTTGAAATACTTACTATTTCAAATAAGTAATAGCAAGTATTTCAAGTATATCTCTCCAGCCAGGGAGCTGGCTCTTAATAGATGCAGTTACAGTATTTTCTATCTAAATGTTTTTTGTGTTTTTCAGAAAATACTTTACATCAAACTTTTCTTCTATTTCCTCAGCGATGATTCTTCTGGTTATGGAGTACGTTAATTAATTCAAGGATGTATATTGAGCATGTTTGAGACATGGCTGAGACAAAAGATTCTGGTCCTCAGAGTTTTTTCTTTGGCTTGTGATGCTTCTATAAGTTGTCTTCATTTTGCGTAGTACTCAAATTGTACTGGTGAATGTAAAGTGGGAAAATTGATCTTCCCCATTGAGTTGAGAGCTGTAGGCCAAGATACGTATGTCCTTCAGCCACCTATCAGTTCTGAGTAGTTTCACACCTCCCATTTTGCTGTTTGTTTTCTCTGTCTTATGCTCTGTTGTTGTTTTATTCCTCCATTACAGTCTTCTTTTATACTAAACAGATATTTTCTAGTACATTTTAATTCCATTTCCCTTCCTTCCTTCCTCTTTCCTCCTATCTCTCTCCCTTTCTTTCTCTTTTAGTTATTTTCTTTATGGTTATTCTGGGTATTACAATTAACATCTTAATTTAAGATACTTTAGTTTGGATTAATCCCAATTTAATTTTCATACAGGCATACCTCATTGTACCTCACTTTGTTGTGCTTTGCCAATACTGTGTTTTTTACAAATTGAAGGTTTGTAGCAACCCCGCATCAAGCAAGTCTATCAGTACATTTTTCCAATGGCACTTGATCACCTGGTGTCTGTGTCATATTTTGGTAACTTGCAGTATTTTAAACTTTGATTATTCTGTTTGCTATGGTGATGTGTGATCAGTGATTTTGACTTGCTAAAACCTTACATGATTGTTAGCATTTTTTACCAAGAAGATACATATTTTTAAAATATTTATTTATTTTTGAAAGAGTGCAAGCAGGAGAGGGGCAGAGAGAGGGTGACAGAGTATTTGAAGCGGGCTCTGTGCTGACAGCAGGGAGCCCGATGTGGGGCTTGAACTCATAAACTGCGAGATCATGACCTGAGCCGAAGTCGGATGCTCAACCAACTGAACCACCCAGGTGCCCCAAGAAAATATTTTTTAATTAAAGTGTGCACATTGTTTTTTCAGACATGATGCTATTGCCCACTTAATAGACTACAGTATAGTGTAAATATAATTTTTAGATGCACTGGGAAACCAAAAAATTCTTTTGACTCACTTTATTGCATTATTTGCCTTATTGCAGTGGCCTGGAACTGAACCCACAATATCAGTATACCTGTAGTATATGAAAACTTTGTTCCATTATAGCATCACTTATGCAGATTACATCATTACACATTATAAACCTCTCGACACAATTTTATAATTATTATTTTATGCACCTGTCTTAAGGTCTTAGGTAGCAGAAGGAAAGAATTATAAAAATAAGTGTTTATTATCTTTTTTATTTACCTATGTAGTTATCTTGACTGGTACTCTTTATTTCTTAGTGTGGATTTAAGTTACTGCCTATTGTCTTTTCATTTTAGCCTGAAATGAAATTTCCTTTAATATTTTTTGCGGGTCAGGTCTGCAAGTGGCAAGTTCCTTAATTTTCAATTAGCTGGGAATATCTTGATTTCTTCTTCCTTCTCACCTCACCTAGGTCTCCTTTGTTTTCACAGGGTAGTTTTGCTAGTTACAGAATTTTTGGTTAACAGTCTTTTTTTTTTTTTTTTCATCACTTTGTGTTATCCCTCTGGCCTCCATGGTTTCTAGTGAGAAGTCAGCTTTTAATCTTACTGAGGAAATTTTGTACATGATGAATTGCTCTTCTTTTGCCACTTTTCTTTCTTTTTTTTTTTTAAGTGTATTTATTTTGAGGGGTGGAGGGACAGAGAGAGAATTCCAAGCCAGCTCTGCACTGACAGTGCAGATGCGAGGCTTGAACTCAAAACTGTGAGACCATGGCCTGAGCCAAAGCCTGATACTTAACCAACTGAGATCCAGGTGCCCCTCTTTTGCCACTTTCAAGATTTTCTCTTTGTTTTTTGGCAGTTTGGTTATGATACATCTTGGCATGGATCTCTGAATTTCTCCTGCTTGCAATTTACTAAGGTTTTTAGATATTCAGATTAATGTCTTCCATCAAATTTGGGAATATTTTTGCCATTCTTTTTTCAAATATTCTTTCCATCCTTTTCTTTCTCTCTTCTGCTCCTGAAGCTCATATTATGTATACGTTGGTATCCTTCATGGAATCCCATAGATCTCTGAGGCTCTGTTAATATTTTGTCATTCTTTTTCTTTTTTGTTCCTCAAATTAGCTAACCTGTCTTCAAGTTCATGGATTCTTCTGCCAGTTCAAGTATGTTCTTGACCCTCTTTAGTACAATTTTCATTTCTATTGTACTTTTCAACATCAAAATTTCTGATTCTCTTTTATAATCTCTTTCTATTCATTTATATTTTCTATTAGGTAAGACATGATTCTCAAACTTCCATTTAATACTTTAGACACAATCTCCTTTTATTCTTTGGAATATTTTTAATAGCTGGTTTGAAGTCTGTCTAGTAAGATGAACGTCTGGGCTTCTTCAGGGACAGTTTCTATTAACTTCCTTTTTCCCCGTGTGTGGGCCATGCTTTTCTTTTTCTTCATATGTCTTATGTTGAAACTAGATGTTTTGAGTAATATGACAGTTAAGGAAGTCCTATTCCTCCCTAACCCCATGATTTGTTTTTGCTCTGTTGTTGGTGATGTTGTTTGTTTCTTTAGTGACTTTTCTGAGTTAATTCTGTACAGTCTCTGTTCTTTGAAGTCCCTGTTCAGCTAACTTATTGGTCAGAATTTCCTTTAAATGTCTTGAGCCAATAGGTCTCCTTCCAGCTTTTGTTGAGGGGCTCTATATGCGTGTGTGTTGGTGCAGAGCCTCAAGGTCAGCCAGTATTGAAAGATTAGGGCTTTCTCAGCTCTTCCTGAGCATAACTCCACACATATACATAGCCTTATGAATTCCCAGGACTATACTACACCTTTCAAGTTCTTATGGACATTTCAGTCCTCAGTTTTTCCTTTTAAGCTTTTTTGTTTAGCCTTTTGTTAGCTGCAACTAGTAAACCCCCCTCAGGCAACTGTAATGTTAAACAGTTGCTGCTGATTGTTTTCCACAGTATGTTGCAGACGGAACTGTCTATACACATGGAGTGAGCTCTGCGTCTGATCAAATAAAGACAAGTCCTGAGAATGGAGCTTTTCATTTTCAGTGAGCTGCCAAGCAGGTCAAATAGTGACAGTTTTCTGGTGATCGGGCTTTTGGGGAACTATAAATCTGTTCGCTATTCTGTAGTTGCAAAGCTTTGGTTTTCAAGGCTGCTCTGGAGCTGGGGAGGTGAGGGGATTGGATTAGGGCAAGTTAGAATACCACAAAGCTTGCTGTTCTTGCTAAGATTCAACTGGTTTTCTTGCATAAACACTCCTTGGACTGTCACCAGCTTTTTAGGTAATTAATTTCCAAAGGGTTGAAAAAAGTTGATTTTGACAGAATTTGCCAGTGTTCTTGTTGCTTTTATGGAGGGGAGTGGCTTTTTAAAGGTTCTTCCTCTGCCATTCTGGAAGTGTCTCTTGCCATTTCTACATACTGTTATCTGCATCCTGCTTCCAGTCGCTGATACAGCCCGTCATTGCTTATGTTTCTCTTATACATTTCTTAAGTTTTTTTTAAATTTTAATGTTTATTTATTTTTGACAGAGAGAAAGAGAGAGAGACAGAGCATGAGCAGGGGAGGGGCAGAGAAAGAGGGAGACACAGAATCTGAAGCAGGCTCCAGGCTCCAAGCTGTCAGCACAGAGCCCGACGCGGGGCTTGAACTCACAGACCGCGAGACCATGACCTGAGCTGAAGTCGGACACTCAGCCGATGAACCACCCGGACGCCCCTCTCTTACACATTTCTAATGAGCCCTTGGAACTTTCTGGTTCCATGGCTAATACACTTGCCTGGCAACCCTCTCAGGGGCTCATTCTCTCATATCCCAACCACATAGATCAAAATCTTTTATTTCCTCCTTTAAATACGAGTATTCCTCAAGTTTCTGATCTATGCTCCTTCTCTTACCTACGTGTTCTCTTGGGCATTTTTTACCTGTTATTCAGACTCCCAAATCTGTCTTCTTCTCTAGCTCAGATCTCTCTCTCTCAAGCTCTTTATCTCTGTACCTAATTGTGCTTAATGTAAATCTCCATTTGGAAATTCTATCAACATGTAAAATTCCACAAGTTAAAAATAGAAATCAGCCTACTCTTCTTTCTTAGTTTTCTTTGAAAGACATTCACATCAGTCCAGTTGGCTAAACCAAAAACTTGCCTCATCTTTGATTCTTTTACCCTACTCCCAAATTCTAGTCAGTTTCCTCTAAATTCTGTGCTCTAAATCCATCTTGATGTTTTCTCCATCTCTACTGACTTTTCTCTCCTGAATTACTTCAACAGCCTCCTAAACAGATTTTCCTATTAAAGTTCTGTCCCTAGCTTTCGCACAATGTGTCCACAAGGAAACTTTGTAAAATGCAAATCCACACAGGTCACAGAATCTACACATGCCCACATATACACACATACACACTTTGCCTTTCTCCCCATTGAACTTTTTGCTTCTTCCTGACTACATTTTTCTTATTCCCAGACCACGTATGTTCTTACTTGCTTTCAGACTTTTGTATGTACTGCAACATTCTTTCTCACTTTGCTCTTTTTGTTACTTACTCTGGGAAGCCTTTCTATAGTCTCACAAATCTGAGTTAGATACTTTTTGATACTGTAACTGCCTGTTTACTCATCTTTATCTCTGAGTAGAATGTAAAAAGTTCATGAGTTCAGGGACTGTGATTATGAGCAGCCTGTGGTCTAGCACCTGACGTTGGGCTTTCACAAAGTATTTAAAGAACAGAGAATTTATGCCTACATTTATGAATGAAGAAACCAGTGACACTTGGGTGGCTCAGTCAGTTGTGTCCAACTCTTGGTTTAGGCTCAGGTCATGATCTCATGGTTCATGAGATTGAGCCGCGTCAGGCTCCACACTGACAGTGTAGAGCCTGCTTTGTATTCTCTCTCTCCCTCTCTCTGCCCCTCCCCTGCTCATGAGTGTGTGCATGTGCACTCTTCAAAATAAATAAACTAAAAAAAAATAAATGAGGAAACCAATCGTGTTTAACACTGGAAATACAAAGATATATTAGACAAGTGTGTAAATAAAATAGACCTTTGAAACATCTGGTGTTTGAAAGATACAGTTCTGTTATTAATGTAGGATTGATAACTTAAAGCCAGTGATTCTAAATAAAGCCAGGTATAATTTAGTTGAAGAAATAAAATGGCATGAATAAATGTGAAACCCCAAAGCATTATTTACAAACGAAAGGAGAAAATGAAGAGAAAGTGTCAGGAAGTTATATACGTACGCCCTTTGTATGGTTAATGATAATACTTAGGTTTTTGGTTTTTGGTTTTTGTTTTGTTTTTTAATTTCTGAGTCATTTAGAAGTAGATGACTTCTTCCTGCCTTTTTCTTACACAAACTGTATATTTAGAAAATATCCATAAGCAAAAAGAAAAGAAAATCTTTATCTCATTTAATATGTTATATATATATATATATATTAATAATTGAAATAAACCTGAATATTACCTGAAGTAAATATAAACATCTCTTCATGCCAGGAAACATACTTCTACACCATCTGTTGCTGAAGTTGGCACACTTTTTTTTCTGTAAAGGGCCATACAGTATATATTTTAGGCTTTGCAGGCTTGGTCTCTGTTGCAACTTCTCAACTCTGCCTGTTAGCAAAGCAGCAATAGCCCATTCCAAATAAATTTATTGGTGTGTTCCAATAAATTTGTATTTACAAAGACAGTAAGCAGGAATTGGTATAAGAGCCATAGATCTATGATAGAGATGCATCATAATTAATCTATTTTTGGAAGTTTATATTGTCTTCAATTTTTTTTTTTTTTACTATTGGTAATACTGTCTTAGCATCTTAATATCTATTTATTTATTTTAATGCTTATTTATTTTTGAGAATGAGAGAGAAAGTGTGAGCAGGGGAGGGGCACAGAGAAAGCGGGGGCAGAGGATCTGAGGCAGTTTCTACACTGACAGCAGAGAGCCTGATGTGGGGCTCGAAGTCACAAACTATGAGATCATGACCTGAGCTGAAGTCGGATGCTCAACTGTGACTGAGCCACCCAGGCGCCCAAGCATCTTAATATTTAAGTGTTCATGTATATTCTTAATTTTTTTTAGGGTAAATTCTGAAAATGTAATTTCTAGAGCTAAGAGTACTTAAGATTTTTTTTTTCATAGATGGTAATGGGTGATACAACATTTGCTTTCTGTGACTAAGTTTTGCTTGGTTCATTTTGTGGTTTTGTGGGAATGGGGAAAAAAAGGTGGAGTGAAATTTTAGAAAGAAGCAAAGAAAGACTGCTTGGAGGGAAACAGATTGAGGTAATTACAGTGATATAAAACTTAAAAAGAGATATTCCAAAAAGAAAATATGAAAAATTCCATAAATACACATTTTCCTGTTCACATACCAAGTTTTTCTGTTTGATAGCTCTGTAGAGTTTTGTTTAAAATCTTGTGTATATTGAGTTTGAGATTTGGGAGATGGGTTGCAAGTTACAAAATAAGCATTTCTTATTCAGTCTCCTAGGATACTCTTAGGCCAGCATGATTTTGATTGTGGTGACCAGTCAGCTTGTTTTAAAAAGAAAAGAGAAAACATAAGCTTTTCTGTTCTGGATGATGAAGTCTAATCAGTTGGAGCAGGGATTGGCAAACTACTATCCATGGACCAAATTCCTCCCGCTGCCTGTTTTTGTAAATGAAATTTTGTTGGAACAACACAGCCATGCACATACTACTGTCTGTGGCTGCTTTCAGGCTACAGTGGCAGAGTTAAGTAGTTATATCAGACACAGTATGGCCCGTAAAGCCTAAAATATTTACCATTTCCCACTTGACAGGAAAAAAATTGCAGACCTCAGAATTAGAGAAAAGATACATGGTAGTTTTTCTGTTTATCAAAAATGGATCTACAAAAAAATATAGGTAATTTTGCTATGGATAAACTAAGATTTTATGCACAATTTAATTAAGAGACCAAATCTAGGCACTTAAAATATAGAAGACAATGTGAAATGTTGGAATACAGAGGACTTAATATTTGGTGTACTTCTAAGTTCTGTAAAAGATTAGCTTCACAGTGCCTGAGTACTCTGGCTGTTACAGAGACACCTACCTTTGTTATAGAAGCCCTGCTTACACAGAGTTGGAAAGTAGCCAGCTCCACACAGTTTTGCCATGGTGTCTAAAAGCCAGCAGTTATGCTGTGACAAGTTTCTGTGGAGCTTTCCTGAAACATCTTTATTGCACTTTCTGAATTAGGCAACATCAGTCAAATTGCAAAGTCCAAACTCTTAAAAAAATTTGAAACCTGTATGTATGCATGTGTGTGTGTGCACACACACATACACATACACACACACACACACACACACACACATGCTTTTTCTCCAAATGGCAGTCTTTTTTCCTACTGAGTTTGCTGCTTTAATTCAGTTTGACATGACAGTAAGAGGGGACATTCAGAAATTAGAGATATAAAGAATGCCGGTTGCTTGCTTGCTTTGGGTACATATGTTACTTAGAAATAGCTAATACTTTAAACAGTTTAAGAATCCCAAATCATTTAGCAGGGTTTCAAAATAGCATAGTTTTCACTAGTTTTATAAAAGCATTCTTAAAAGAATCCTGTGTACGGAACTCTTTAGAGTATAGTGAAAAGGCCTCTGTATTGAAGATGCAAGTTCTTGTCTACAGCCATACCTCCCTGAATGCGTCCAGTCTCGCCTGAAGTTGCAAGTTCTTAACTAGGCAACTAACTAGATGTTGAAAAAATCCTAAGTGCCCAGTACCAGCTGCCTACCTGTGGACTTAATTTATGAGAGAGAAGCCACTGATTGAATGCTGAAGGCACTGATTTTAGGGTGTTTTTCTCATAGCTGAATCTGATCCTAACTGATGGGGGTGGGACAGAATAGTTTATCTCCAAGGGACTTTACATATGTGTGGCCCCACACATTTGCGTGGGGTAGAGCTGATCAGGGAAATCTATAGAAGTTGTCTGTACCTTGTCAAGATAAAGTAATACAATTACAGAACTACAAGTTTTACAATAATAAAAGACCTACTGTTGCCAAACAAATTGATTAACACATTCATTTTTATACATTTGTTTTTCCTTGCTTAACTTTTTGAACCTATTTTGTCTTGTTTCTCCTCATTTTCTTTTCTATGATAGTCATTCTATATTAGAGCCATCAGTGCAATGCCAAGAATTCTTTGTGCTGTGGTTGTTCTTCAGGAGGTTATTCTTGAGCAAGAGTGGTAAGGCACAGAGTCATCCCTAGCTTCTGGAGAACCAGAGGGGAATACACCCGTGTTAATGTAGTGACTACAGTGTAGCATGGGACTTTGGGTTATTCGGGGCAGGAAAGAGCAGTAAGCTGAGGACTCACCCCAACACCCATGTCCTTCAGTAGCTCTGTAATCCTTAGTTGTATCAAAGTCCCTCTGTTTTTATAGATTCCTTTTTTCAGATACTCAAGGCTTTTATACCATTCCTCTCCTCAACTAATAAATCTATTTAGCTGAGGGTTTGTTCATCCATTTAATAAATATTTATTAAGCACATATATGCTCTCTGCTAGGTCTGGGGGATATTATGATCTTTCAACCACAGTACCAGCTCCAAGGAAGTTTCAAATGAGAGTCAGATAAGGAAACAGGCGTTTACATTACAAAATAAGAGCTTAGGAGTTAAGGGAGCCAACATTAACTTTTAAAAAAATTGAACCAGCATGGTTAAATGAAAAGAGCATTGAGTTTAGATTTTATTGATCTGCTTTTAAATTTTGATTCAATTACCTAATAGGTACGTGATTTGGGGAAAATAACCTTTGTGATACTTGTAAGGTTGTTGTATGTTTTAGAAATAAATACACGTGAGGCGCTTAGTTCAGTGCCTGCTAAATAAATCATTTCTGCTTTTTTCCTAAATCATATACCTAAGTTTCAAAGCATATAAATAGATAATTGTTCTGGCCCCTACTTCACAGGAGATGGAAAAGTGGGAATTAAAAAAAAAAATTCTATGACCTTTGAATATCCTACCTGTAAAGAAACTTGGTAGGAATCAGATTTTATAATCATTCCTTGTAAAATTTATCTAAGTTTCCATTATCGAGATATAGGGACTATAAAATTAATACCTTAAGAGCTTACAGAATTGCTTGTAAAATACACTGTTACACTAAATCTGTAACCACTGGTCTTAGATCTGCCAGCTTAGAAGAGGATACTTCTGTCTCCACCTCCCTTACCCCCACGGTGTAACATCCCAGTTGCTCTTAACCAGTTGAGGTTTATATCTTGAGTGGTAATGGTTGTAACATTTTTTCATGAGATGTTTAAAAAGCATTCAAGTAGATCATCAGTAAACTATTTAAATATGTTTTTAAATACTCATAATTAGAATTTGATTTTTTTCTATTTGAAGAATTAAAAAAACAGCAACATTTAGGAAATAGTACCATGTTTGAAATGAAACAAAATAGCCAATGAATTTGCTTTTAACTGAAAGGGTTTTTTTTCCATTTCTTTGAGATTAAGCAGCATAACTGCTGCTAAAAATAGAAAGTGGTCTAACAGCAGTGCAATTTGTAATTGTTCAAAAGTGTGAAAGTTGGTAGTTGAAATTCCAATTCCACACTCGTGAGGCTATAGATCTTATTCCATTGTGTGATTGTGCTTTCCAGTTTTGCTATGCTGTATGTAATAACTGTTCCAGATTTATTTGTTAATTCTGTTGTAGCCGTACCTTAAAAATAAGATAAGCTGATGTTATTCACTATAGAAAGTATGAAATACAACAGAATATAGAACCATTTTCTGGGTATTTTATATAAATCATTCTGAATTATAAATAGGAAATAGTAAGCAAACAAATAGTTACTTTCCTACTAAGAAAGAAAAAAAATCTCAGTGAAGCAGAGTAGGGTAAGGGGTGGGGAAGAAGCCGGGGCTTATGTTGGCAGGGCAGTGCAGGGATAGTGAGTGACAGCCTGAGGAGAAAAATGGATATGTTCTTCCATCACTGCCATTCTCTCTGTTTGAAATAGACAAATGACATGTACCCAAGGGGAGCTAGGGACAGTGCTCTGAGGATAGGAGCCACTTCTGTACAGCCCTGCCAAATTCATGAGAGTAATGGTGCATCTGTTTTTTGTTGCTGCTGTTGTTACTTAACCTTGTCATGGATACATTACTGTTTCTGTGGCACTTCTTTTGTGGGTTGTTACTCATACTACTTTCTTTATCATGGCTGTGCTGGATTTTCTGTTGGCAAGTCAGCACCATTTACCCCTTCTGCACCTTGCCTGATACAGTGGCTTCCTGGGAAGTGTACATGCTTGTTTTTTCACCTCTCATTGTGTCTACCCCTGTCCACCAAATGTGCAGTTTAGATATCCAGAAGTCTATTATAGACAAATGATATGTTTTTGTCTTTTTTGATTTTGTTTTCTAATAGCAAAATTTCATGTTTACCCCTCCCAAACTCCCCTCCCCACCCTTAATAGCAAAATTCCACATACTGGAACTGCTTTTATCCTCTGAACAGCAAACGTTCAGAGTAGTCTGTCTCAGGAAAGTCTCTGGTTTGAAAACATTTATGCCAAGACAGATATCCATTGATTTATTTAATGAACTTTCAGTGACTTTTTATAAGGTTCATAACACTGTGCTAAGTGGTATTATTACAGGGCAATTCAGTGAAGTATATAAAGCTAGTTAGATTGTGAGGGTAAAATATTCAAACGTTTTCGCCAAAACTATTTAAATCATACTAGAATGCTTATGTTTATAAAATGCTTCTAAATGTTCTGTTGTAAAATGTAGGTGTAAAATGTAAAAAATAGGTGGCTTTAATTATACGTTAATTTTCTTCAACTGTTAGTTATCCTAGATAAGCCATGTTGTCATTAGAATGTTTAAATGACTTGCATTCTTTGCTTTGTAATGTTAAAAATTTTAAATGCATCTCAAACTAAACTTTATAATGTGTTACATTTTAGGTCAGAAGACATGTCTTCATCTACATGGCATCTTTCCTTACCTCTATGTGCCATACGATGGTTATGGACAGCAGCCAGAAAGCTATCTTTCTCAGATGGCATTCAGTATCGACAGAGCACTTAATGTGGCTTTAGGCAATCCATCTTCCACTGCTCAGCACGTGTTCAAAGTGTCATTAGTATCAGGAATGTAAGTATATGTTAACATCTTTTTAAATTTCTTTATGTTTTTAGTACTAAGTAAAAGAAAAGCTATCTGATTTAAAGATACTGTTTATTTTTCTTCTACTTCTAATGGGAGTGGGGCGAATTTTATGTTGTAACTTTAAAAAAATTTTTATCAATGCTTATTTTAGAGAGGTGCAAGCGCACGCATGAATAGTGGAGGGGCAGAGAGAGAGGGAGACAGAGAATCCGAAGCAGGCTCCAGGCTCTTAGCTGTCAGCACAGAGCTCGACATGGGGCTTGAGCTCACAAACTGTGAAATCATGACCTGGGCCAAAGTCGGATGCTTAACTGACTGAGCCACCCAGGCGCCCCTATGCTGTAACATTTTAAAGTAAATTTTTGTTGCAGTGAAAGATAGATGGTTAACAGTGATTTTTGTTTTAACCTTTTCCATTTCTACACTTTTTAGACCTGTAGAAATTCATGTAATTTATTTATCAAATACTTATTGAGCACCTTCCATGTGCTAGGCTCTGTTCTAGGTGCTTGGGATATATTGGTGAACAAAACAAAGATCCGTGCCACCGTGGAGGTTACATTCTAGTAATGGGAAATAGAAAATAACCAATCGATATAACATGAAATAAATTTATTCCTTTATTATGTGATAGTGCTATAGAATAAAGATGTAGAGCAGGATAAGAAGTTTCAATAGTGTAGGGTAGAGAAATGGACTGGTGGCAGTTTTATATAGGATAATCAGGGAGGGTGTTATTGACAAGGTAAATAGACTTTTGAGCAAAGACTTGAAGGTGAGGGAGTAGGAACAACATGGAGGCCAGGTAGCTAGAGTGGAGGGAAAAGAGAGTAGGACAAAATGAGATTAGGGAGAGATGAATGGATGGAGATTGTGTTGGCCAGTGGTTCTTAAAGTATGGTTTCCAGGATCACCAACTTCAGCTTTACCTGGTTTGAAAGCTATGAGAATGCACCTATCAGATCTCCGAATACAAGGAGCATAATTGAACAGTGGCCCCACTCTTGCACTGAAATCTATCATTCCATATAAACTGAAGCTGCTTTCCATAAGCTACTTCCAGCCAATGGCTAAGCCTGGGAAGGATACTAGGGCAGGCCTGTTCCTAGGAAGCACTTGGGAACTCTCTGAAAGCCTTTCTGCACTTAGTTTAGAATCACACTGCTAGAATCACACTTCTACATCGGTAGAAGATATTGCTACCGATCTTCCCTCTGTCCCTCTTTCTTTCATTTGGGACCAGATGTTATCTAATTTTGGTGGCTGTCCCAGCCTTTCCTGGATCCTGCTTCATTTTCTCTCACAGGTGTTTCCCAAATAAATTCCTTGCACATATTGGCATCAACTTCTCAGAGGACTTAGATTAACATACTGGGGAACTTATTTAAAATATATTCTTGGGTTGGGGCACCTGGGTGGCTCAGTCGGTTAAACGTCTGACTTTGGCTCAGGTCAAGATCTCACAGTTTGTGGGTTCGAGCTCCGTGTCGGGCTCTGTGCTGACAGCTCAGAGCCTGGAGCCTGTTTTGGATTCTGTGTCTCCCTCTCTCTCTGCCCCTCCCCTGTCCATGCTCTGTCTCTGTCTCAAGAATAAATAAACATTAAAAAAATTAAAAAATATATATATATATATTCTTGGGTCCCACCCTAGACCTAATGAATCAGGAACTCCGGTTGTGGGGCCCAGCAATTTGTGTTTTAATAATAAGCCTTTGTAATGATTCTGATGCATACTAAAGTTTTAGAAACACAACATTAGGCTGTTCTGAGGACTCTGGCTTTTACTCTGAGTTTTTTTTTGCAGGAATTTGAGTAGTCACAATCTAAATTAGGCTTGAAAGGATAACTTAAGCAGTTGTGTGAAGGGTAGATCATTGGGGGATAAGGGTAGAAGTAGGGGAGAACATTAGGAGACTTTCATTAATCTGGGTGAGATGAGAAAATACAGTAGCTTGCACTTGGGGAGTAGTGGGAGTACTGAGCTGTGGTCAGCTTCTGGATCTGTTCTGAGAGTTGAGTCTATGAGCTTTGCTGTCTGATTGGATGGAGATTATGACAGGAGTCAAAGATGACTATAAAATTGTGAGTCTGGAAGGTGCAGGTAGAATAATAGGCTGGCAGGAAAGATTTGGAGCTCGTACTAGAATGTTTTCAGTTTGATATGTGTATATTAAATTCATCTTAAATCTGTCTACGTTTTCCACCTTAATCTAGGCTTTCCTCTGGACCACCACAGTATCCTTTTAATTGAATTTCCTTCTATTTTTGTCTTGTTCCAGAGCTGCAAAAGTATTCTTCTTCTTATATAAATTGGATCCTTTTAAAATCATTTAAAATCCTCGAGTGGCTTCATATTGTTCACAGAGTAAATTGAAGCTTCTAACCACAGCCTGTGTGATCTGACCCCTGTTCACTACATTCCATCTAGAAACATGGGTCTTCTTCTTTCAGTTCCTCTGATGTGTTGAGCTCTTTCCCACCTTTGTGCATGCAGTTTGCTTTCCTTGAGTTCTCTACCCTTCTCCAATCTTTCAGATCCTTCACTTCTCCAGAGAAGTTTTTTCTGACTTTCCTACGTAAAATAGGTTGGGGCACCTGGGTGGCTCATTCATTTGAGTGTCCAACTTTGGCTCAGGTCCTGATCTCACAGTTCATGAGTTTGAGCCCCGCATCAGGCTCACTGCTGTCAGTGCAAAGCCCGCTTCCCCTGTCCCCCCTCTGTCCCCCTTTCTCACTGCCCCTACCCTGCTTGCACTCTCTCTCAAAAACAAATTTTAAAGACATTAAAAAAAATAAGTTGTCATTATAATTACTCTGTATCTCTGTCTATTCTTGTTTCCTTTAGCGCAATATAGTTGGCAGTTATTTTAATTTTTTGATTACTTAATTTTTATGTATTTCTCCCACCAGCATGTAAGCGCCATGAGAAAAAGGACCATGTTTGTCTTGTCCATCATTATATCCTTAGCACTTTTTTTTTTTTAATTTTTTTTAAGTCTATTTATTTTTGACAGAGACAAAGTGTGAGCATGAGCTGGGGAGGTGCAGAGAGAGAGAGGGAGACACAGAATCCGAAGCAGGCCCCAGGCCCCAAGCCGTCAGCACAGAGCCCGATGCGGGGCTCGAACTCATGAACTGTGAGATCATGACCTGGGCTGAAGTCGGACACTCAACCGACTGAGCCACCCAGGCACCCCTATCCTTAGCACTTTGTATGGTGTTGGGCACTTAGTAGATATGGCTCAGTAGCTGTTTGGTTGACTAAATGAGATGGAAGTTCACACCTGTCCTATGATAGTAACAATTAGGTTAAAGATAATTATCAGTTTTATATTCCAACTTTTTTTTATGTTTAATAGTTTCTAAGAACTTTCCTATACATACTCTCATTTCAAAGTTGAATCTCCAGGGGCACCTGGGTGGCTCAGTTGGTTAAGCTTCTGACTTCAAATCAGGTCATGAGCTCATGGTTTGTAAGTTCAGGCTGCCCGTTGGGCTTTGTGCTGACAGCTTGGAGCCTGGAGCCTGCTTCAGATTCTGTCTCTCCTTCTGTCTCTGCCCTTCCCCTGCTTACACTTTGTCTCTCTCTCTCTCTCTCTCTCTCTCAAAAAACAATAAATAAACATTAAAAAAAAATTTCAAAGCTGAATCTTCAAACTGCCCAGTGAATTGAATAGTCACCAGTCTTTTTTTTTTCTTTTCTTTTCTTTTTTTTAAATTAAGCAAGCTCTGTGCCCAATATGAGGCTTGTACTCATGACCCTAAGATCAAGAGTCACATACTCTACCAACTTGAACCATCCAGGCACTCCAGCCACCAATCTTTCTGTTGTCATATTTTTAAGAGTCTGAATATCTGGGGTGCCTGGATGGCTCAGTAGGTTAAGCGTCTGACTTCAGCTCAGGTCATGAACTTGTGGTTCGTGAGTTCAAGCCCTACGTCGGGCTCTGTGCTGATAGCTCAGAGCCTGGATCCCACTTCAGATTCTGTCTCCCTCTCTCTCTGTTCCTCCCCCACTAGGACTCTGTCTTGCAGTCTCTCTCTCAAAAATAAATAAAGAATAAAAAATTAAAAAGTCTGAATACCTGAGGCAAAAGATGAGCTGTTCTTTGGCTGCCATTCTTTCCTCTTACTCTAATTTTTTTCTTAACCTAATTCCCCTTTTCCTTACCATACATTCTAGCTTTGTGATTATTTTAGTCTTTCAGTTTTCCCTACTTTCTTAAGGTAGACAAGGTTGCATCTAGCTACCAAATTAAAATCTGTACAGGTTTGATTCCAGTCTTTTTAGATAATGCATTGTTCTGAGGCCAGGTCAAGAGATAGGATTATGACCTTAGGCTAATTTCTGGAATTCCTTGCCACTTAGCTACCATGATTTTAGAAAATATCCTATAAAGAGATTCTTAATCCATTTGAGTTAATTGAGTTTTTTGCTATCCATTTTCATTTTCCTTCTCACTGCCATATGAAAAAACTAACTCTTAATTATCAGATATAATTTTTTTAAGCCTAAAATATCTATTCTCAAACTCTGTTCCATTCTACTTTTTCCCTCCAAAGAGTTTCCCTGTTGAGGAATTCTTGTGGCAGAATTAACTGAAGCCAACAGCAAAAAGTAAGCGTTACAGGTTAAATTACACAGAAGCAGAAAACTGAATTTGTAGAATTTCCAGGCTATATTTTGGGTCAGCAGATGTGAAAACAGAATCCTAGGTGTACAAAGAATTTTAGAGGTTTGATA